>NC_071503.1:44644633-47144633 GCF_028408465.1 Anastrepha ludens
TTGAGGAAATTAAAGACTTAGGCGTTATTTTCGACTCTAAGCTGAATTTCACCAGCCATGTTAACCACGTCATAAGACGATCATATGCGATGCTAGCATTCGTTCGCCGAAATTGTTCTGCATTTACCAACCCACACACTCTCAAAACATTGTATTGTGCTTTTGTTAGATCAAGATTAGAGTATGCCGCTATTATTTGGAGACCGTACCAAATAGGTCTGTCTAATCGGAGTGAGAGAGTTCAGAAAGTCTTTCTTCGTTTTGCGCTCCGATCTTTAAACTTTTCGTACCGCTCTCGATGTTTATTAATTGACTTAAAACCACTTGATAGCAGACGATCTATTCTATCGTGCTCATTTGTTATTCGTATCATTTCTGGATCTATTGATTGTCCTTCCCTTTTAAGTAAAATTCAATTTAATATACCCAATATGAGGCTCCAACAGTATGAAACCTTTAAAATTGGCTTCTCGAGAACCAACTATGGGGTGAATGCTCCAATTCCTAGGGCATGTGCAGATTTAGATATGTTTTCCAATTCTTCTGGTGCTGATTTTACATGGCCGTATGGCATCTCAGTCAATCATCTTAAATCGTTCTTTTCTTAGTATACTACTAAACGATTGTACATTAGCTTAATATAGTCTGTAAGAATGTATCCATTCAAAGACAATAAATAAATAAATAAATAAATAAATAAAAAACATGCCTATTTTGCTCCCATTTGAAAACAGCTAAACTGATCGTGATACCAAAAAAAGAGAAGGGCAAAAACTCTTTGAAAAATCTCCGGTCAATTAGCTTGTTACCACACACTAGCACAGTTGCTCAATTTGGTACCATATTTCACTCTCATATATGCAGCGGCTTGAGGGAAGAATACTACGATCATGTACAGGTACTTTCTTATACAGATCACAAAAAATAACTATACCAAATACATCTCGAATTCAAAGCTTTATAACACGGCGAAAGTGCCCAAAATTGATTGTGATGTCATAAATTTAATACTTAATATGCGGCGTTGCCTATACAATAGCAATAACATATTAATAAGAGCGTTGTACTACGAAAGCGACGATTATTTCTCACTACCTATTTCTAATGGATTTGCACCTCCCGAATCCTTCTTATATCTCGACAAAAAAGCTTTATACAAAACAAAAACCACACACCAATAATATCCCTCATATTCACTTAACGTAAATAATCAACGTTTTGATACATATGTATATTTCAAGCTGCGACAAAATCGAATCCACCCGTACTATTAAAAACTGCTGGTGGTTAATATAATAAATGACACGTAACACTAACTCACGCCACCTTCCTAGTCTGACTACCTTCTTTTACTACTTTTAAGCCTTTTATTATAAACAGTGGGGGATTTACACTAAGTGCCAACAGTGCCTGCGCACAGGGCGGCAGATTCTAGAAGGGCGGCAAAATTTTGAGAAGAAAATTAAAAAAAAAAAAATGTATACTCGAGGAGCGGCGGGTATTAGGGGCCACCTTAGGGAAAACGTTTATGGAGAAAATAAGAAGCTGATCTCGAAAAAGTTTCTAACAGTGAGTGAAAGTTTAATCATGCATCTATGCGAGAAATAATTGTAAGAATAGAAAAGTTAATTTCTGAACGTTAATTATACGTTCCTAAAAAAAGTGTTTTGGCCCACATTACCCGACAGTGTCGGAAATTGTGGGAAAGCAAACCTTTTATTGAAAAACGTCACGGTTTTAATGTATAAAATAACATTTTTAATAAAATTACGTAAAATCTCTCGAATGCATTAGTGTGTATGAAAAAATTAAGTATTTGCTTTCATATAATATAAATATATATGATTCGAGTGACAAAAACTGTCATTACTGTTGAGAACTACTTATCAAACAATGTCGATTCATGATAATTGTTGTAATTAGTAGTTTGTGTGCAATTCTATCTTCAGAAACCTTCATGGACGCAGAAATAATCGTTATTTATTGTTATATAATACGTGGCCCCCAATATCCGCCAGAGCGATTTTATTCATTGACTTCTCTAGGGCATAAAAATCGGTTAATTCGCAATAACAAAAATATTTCGAAGTGGCGCAGAAAAGAATACATCACTCATTCGATTTTGTATATTGAATTGTTAAAAACCGACAGTCCTTCTAAAACAAGGTTAGAAAGCAGGTGCATACAGTAAAAGCATTCAAATACTTTTTTTTAAACATATGTTCTTAATAATACATAGATAACCGTATTGATGTAACAAACTATTTTGTCAATGATTTCCATTTTATAAAACATTAGTCGGAAAAAGATTGGCCCACATTAGCCGCTATTCTTACAATACCCGCGCCTCCCCTACATTGAATATTTTAAATGGTATATGAAATTATATCTATATAATTAGTTACGCACTTATTATTTTTGGAAGTAATTTGATTATTTGCGATCACTGCAAGATAGATCATCATAGAATGTCAGCCGTCAGGTGAATTAATATTTAGCTATTTTATACGTTCTCATATGTGTTTTTTTTGTTTTCATAATTTAAAAAACACCTTGAATCTTTATGACAGAGTTTGACTACATTTCAAAAACTACAAGCTCATTATAACTCAGAATTACTTATAACTGTCTAAACTTAGCAATCTATTCCGTCAGAGTTGTTGTTGTTCCGAAAGCTTTAGCCTCACGTGGGCTTCCGTTCCGGGAAAGTAATGAAAAATTCGGCTCACCAAATAATGGCAATTTTCTGATGCTTATCGAATTGCTGGCATTATTTGATCCATTTTCAGAAGAACATATAAGAAGATATGGCAACAAAGGATCGGGAAGTACAAGCTATCTATCAAAAACCATCTATAAAGAGCTTATACAATTGTTGGTAGATGAAGTATTATCTATTATAGTTGAAGAAGTCAAAAAAGCCAAGTATTTTAGTGTAATTGTAGACTCAACACCGGATATATCACACGTTGATCAACTGACATTTGTCCTCAGATATGTACAAAAAGATAGAACACCTGTAGAAAGGTGTCCAATGTTTATTGACAACACTGGACACAAAGCTGAAGATCTGTTAATAGCCGTAACATCTGCTTTAGAATTTTTGGTCCTTGATATAGCAAACTGTCGAAGTCAGTCGTACGATATCGCAAGCAACGTTTCTGGCATTTATTCGGGCTTACAAGCAAAAGTTAAAGAAATCAACGATCTTGCAAAACTCGCTCCTTGTGCAGCCCATTCGCTGAATTTAGTTGGAGTTCACGCAGTCGAAAGTTGTACAGAAGCCGCTTCTTTCTTTAATACAGTTCAAGCATTGTACAATTTTTTCACAGCATCTACTAGTCGTTGGGCAATTCTACAAGCCCAATGTGTAAAAATAAATCGTATTGAAATCTTTGTCAGCAACAAGATGGTCGTCTCGTCAGGTAAAAATACTCTATGAACACTATGGCAAAATCATTGAAACTCTGATCTTATTCGAGGAAGATGTAACTGAGAATGCTATAACGAGACAAGAAGCTAGAGGACTGAGGATTCAACTAGAGAGACTTGAGATAACAGTCATGCACATTCTTTGGCATTTTTTACTATCACGATTCCACGCTGTTAGTAAGAGATTACAGAAAGTTGAAATCAACATTATTGATGTAATTAATGACTATCGTGGACTGATAAAAGTAGTAGCAGATACACGAATACAATTTGAAGTTTATGAAAAAGAAGCGTTAAACATGTCAGAGAGTCAAGAATACCAGACGACTGTTTCGAGAAAAAGAAGAAGAAAGTTACAAGCTGACGAATCAATTGACCGGAAGTGATAATTTTCGAATAAATACCTTCAATATCATACTAGACAACGTTGATTCAGAATTGAGAAAGAGCATATGAAAAGATATATAGTACGAGAAATTTGCAGTGATTACTGATTTTGGAGGTTTAAATTTGAAAGAGCTTCGTGAAAGATCGGAATATTTGAGAAAAGCTTATACTTCAGACCTTGAGATTTCATTCACTGACGAAATGATTCACTTTCACGCGACTAATGTGTTTTAAGTCTTTAGACTTAAATTAAAACACTAAATTTAATTTTTATTTTTCACGGTTTTATTCTTTAAACAAATTCAACCTTCTTGGTTGCTGTGAATCTACAGACTGACTTTTTGCAATTTCCTTAATTCTAATAACACCTGTTTTGCGCTCACTTTATGCAGTACCTTATGCTTATTGAGAGCATAACTGCATTGAGCGAAAAACGTGTCGGTGTAATATTGCATACTAAGCAAATCTTTTGGTGGGAACCTTTATTTGTGAGATCTTAGTATCTTAGCATTTAAATAGTTTGGTGTATGATTCCAATTTCATTAAATGTAAGACAATACTGTCACAACTCAAAAAAGAGAAATAAATAGATAGGGTGGTGGAGTGATGGTACGTAACTCCTCCCCCCTTTGTCAAAAGATTCTCCTGGATCTTATGGTTTGTTATTTTTTAAGCCGTATTTCTCTTTAATGGCTTCCAGTTCCACATCCTCAAATTTGTTTTCAATTTTATTGATAATCTTAATTTTATTATTATTTTTTCTTAAATACAATATCACAATAATTATAACAATGCTTACAAAAAAGAAAGTGCTTATTGCATAAGAAACATTTCTGTGATATTTTAATTCTTTTATTTCTTTAATATTTTCAAAATTTTCCAATAAAATTTTTTTGAAGTTAATTTCTTTTTCAAACGTGTTATTTTCGTTGTTTACTGGAATGTAATATTTCTCTTTTACAATTTCTATTTTATTTTGAAGAACGTACTCTTTTATTGTTATTTTACAGTTGTATACAGATATTAAATTAAATAATTTTTAAGTTTTTAAGTGTGATTTTTCGGTCGTCATTTATTGCATTCTTAACAATTAAAGTTTCATCGTCCATAGCTAGGATCTCGAATTTGTTGTTATACTTTAACATACAGTTTTGATAATATACACAGTTTTGAGTTTTTTTCAAATTTTTCAAATCTGTCTCTTCTTCATAAGAATATACGTTATTTGCTTTTTCGACAACATGTTCAATATCAGTATTTATTTCCATGAACTCTTTGTTTGGTATTGGCACTATAGCTTTTACATAGGTTTTAATAAAATTTGTGTGTATTTTAATGGCAATAATTAACTTAGATTTTTCGTATTTCATTATACCTAATTTTAGTATATTAGTTTTAGCTTATAAAAATCAATATTGTAACGTTCTATTTCATTGGCCGTCAATATACTAGGGTGTAAAATCTTATGCCTAGCCGCTGATATGTTATCTTGAATTTGATTAAGCCTATTTTCCAAGTATCTGATTTTTTGCATTTGGTCTAAGTATAGCAAATATCTTACAATTTCGCTGTTCCTGGTTTTAATTTCGTTAAAAGCTGCCTGGATTCTTTTTCTGTCTTCTTCTATATTATTTTTTAGTAGGTTTAAAGTGTCATTAAAGTGTAGGTTTATCTGAATTTGTTTATTAACTGTTTCAATAACGTTGAGATTATTTTCGTCCGTAACTTTTAAATGCTGTAAAATTTCTTGACGGTCATCGTCGTCCATTGTGCCAAATAGCCATTTATGAGTTGTCCCGACAATATTTAAAAGTCCTCTTTTTTGTTTAAAATTCACTGGCGAAGGTGTAATTGATTTAACTTTGTCTTTAAGTATTTCTATTTCTTTGAGTAATAAATCCTTATGGAGAATATCTAAATTTTTAATATTGGATTCTATTTGTGAAATTATTATATTTATTTCGGTTAAATCTATTAAATGTATTACGGTAATTGTTTCATTTATTACTTCCACTTCTCTTAATTTAATTTGAGTGTAACCTGTTTCTTCCAATATTTTGTTGACTTGTAATGTCCCTTGAGTCCCTGTTACCAATATCGCTATCACCAGTACGAATGTTGCCACCTGAAAATTTGTTTGGCCGTTTTAATATTGGATGTATGAATATTTTGCAATTTCCTTTTTATAAATTTGGGTTCTTCTTTATGCCTCAAACTTTTGTAATTTTTTATAAATCCTTCCAGTCGATTCTCTGAATAGTTTTCCCGTTTTTGGTTTTGTTTATAAATTGTGGTTAACTTTGATCTTTCAATTCGATTTTTTATTAATTTGTGATCAACTTTGTAATTTTGAACTTCTTGTGGAGTAGTTTTTATTGTACTATGGAAAGAATTGTTATAAAATTTTATGGCCTTCTGCATTTGAGTTATAACTGGGAGTTTTTCCTCTAGGTTTAATATTCGAATGCGTTCTGTTAGAGTGTTATTAAGTCTCTCAATATCAGCATTTCCTGTATGACTGTTTGGTTTAGTTACGTGAAACTCAATTCCTTCCCTAGTTAAAAAATCTCTAACATTTTTGGAATTAAACTCATTGTCAAACACAAACTTTTCAATGGAACCCTTAATTGATAAAAATTCGTTTATTTTGCCAATAATAGTTTGATTATTCCTATCGGGTAGGTAAAAAGCCACAGCATGTTTTGAAAATTTGTCAAGAAAAATTATAAAAGAGTGTTTACTATTAAGATAAGTATCGACATGTACAATTTTATTAGTAGAAGTAGGAGTCTCGGTTAAATGGAATTTATTTTTAATTGGATTTCTATCATATTTTCCTCCAGAGCATATGTCACAGTTATTTATAATTTCATGTATTTTTATTTTTAATTGAGGATGATAAACCTTGTGCTTCATGCCCTCGTAAGTTACTAATATTCCAGAATGCCCAGTTTCGTACTTATGAAACAGAGATATTTGCTTTCTTAACTCGCTTTCATCCTGGATGTCCTGTGCTAAAAAGCTACATCTTACAAATGATAACCGTTCACTACTTAAGAAATTGTTAATTAAAATTTGTTGTAATTTGTTGTATTCATGGTCATTAATTTGGGAAAATATCGCCATTTTTCCTTTATCAAAATTTCTTCGGACTATATTAGTTACATTGTCAGAGTCAATATCTTGTTTATCGATAAAGATTCTTTTGTTTTTGAAAATTTCCATGACCTCAACTTCCTTGTTATTTACTAAAATCAGTTGGTTTTTGAACCTATTTACTATGGTATCTAAAATAGAAATATGATCATTGCAATTCTCTGCCTGAGAATGTACGGTTTCAAGGGAATGGTTGGAATGAACTTCTAGAGATATATCAGATTGATTTGCTGCTTCTTCAGCATTTAGATTTTTTATTATAAAAGTTTCGTTAAGAGTGATTCCCAAATCATCAGAATCTAACGCGTTTATTTCACACTTTTCGCAATTAATGCGGCTGAGAAAGTCTGCTAATTTATTCTCTTTGCCAGCAATGTAATCAATTTTTGCGTCGTATTCCCCTAATTGAACTAGCCACCTCTGTAATCTCGGGCTTATATCTTTACCCGAGTTTTTGACTTGCAACCACTTTAGTGGTTGATGATCGGTTTGGAGATCAAATTCTCTTCCAAAAAGATAAGGTCTATAGTATTTGACTCCCCACACTATTGCCAATAGCTCTTTTTCAATGGTGGAATAATTTTTTTCGTGATTATTTAGTGTTCGCGATGCGAATGAAACAGGATGCCCATCTTGGGTCAAAACCGCACCAATAGCAAAATTGCTGGCGTCAGTGATAAGCTTAAAGCGCTTATTAAAATTTGGATATTTTAAAATAGGCGGATTTGTTATTATATCCTTTAGTTTTTCAAAAGCTATAATATAATTTGGGTCTCTTATGTTGATTTTAGCATTTTTCTTTAAATATGGGGTTAAATGGGGTAAGCTACTTTAGAATAGTCCTTTGTAAATATTCGGTAGAAACCTGTTGTTCCTAAAAATGATTTAATCTGCTTTTGTATTGTCGGAAGCTTCAATTTTGGAATTACTTCGACCTTAACTGGATTTGGCTTAACACCTTTAGGTGTAAATATATGACCTAAAAACTCGGTTTCCTTCTTTAAGAAGCTACATTTATCAATTTGAATTTTAAGTCCTGCTGTTTTCAAAGTTTGAAATATTTTTGTAATATTTTGTATATGTTCTGATAAAGAAGTACTGAATATTAAGATGTCGTCTAAATAGACAACACAAATTTTATTTATATACTGACGAAGGACTGAATTCATAAGTCGCTGGAAAGTCGAAGGGGCATTTTTAAGCCCAAATGGCATTCTTATGAATTCGTAATGGCCAAAAGGTGTAGAAAAGGCAGTTTTTTTTCTGTCATTTTCATCTACAACAATTTGATGAAAACCTTTGGCAAGATCAATAGAAGAGAAGTATTGAGCTTTGCCCAATTTATCAAGAATTCCTTCCATATTGGGAATTGGAAATTTATCATTAACAGTAATTTCATTTAGCTTCCGATAATCTACAACAATTCGCCATTTTTGGATGCCAGAATTGTCGATCTTCTTTGGCACTACCCATAAAGGACTATTATAAGGTGAATTGCTTTCCTTAATTATGTTTTGCTCTAACATTTCTTTGATTTGTTTCTTTATTTCTTCTTCGTGAATTTGGGGGTACCTATGAATTTTTGAATATACAGCTCTATCAGTTGATGTAATTATTTCATGTTTAATTTCGTGGGTTGCAGAAAGCTTATCACCCTCTTTATAAAATAAATCCTTGAAGCTGTGCAATAACTTCGTTATCAATTGGGTTTCTTCCGAATTTAGATGTCTCAGATTCAATTTTTCTAGGTCGCTGTGTTCAAGTGAGCAAATTTCTACACTATTGTATGGATTGTAATTTCTAAACGGTATATGTTTATCTAGTATAGCAATAAATTTATTCTCTACATCAATCTTAGCTTTAAGAGAGATGAGAAAATTTTGACCTATTATTGCTGAATAAATTTTGCTATGGAAATCAATAACCTTCCAAGAGAAGGTACCTGAGATATTAAATTCTCTAGGTATTGGGGTAACTAATTTGTGTGTCACTTGATTTATTCCGTTTATGGTTCTGTAAAAAAGGGGTGAATTGAGTTGTTGAGTGGGAAAAGTATTCCCAAGGACATTAGGTTTAATTATGCTTGTTTCTGATCCGGTGTCTATGAGACATCTAATTTTACAATTTCCAATTGTTACTAATATTATGGGTAATTTTGTGGAGAAGCCGTCATATAAAAATTTACGTCCTCCTCTTCTTTTAAATTACCAATATCCATTGGCTCTGGTTCTTGTTGATACGCATTAGTTTGGCGTTGTTGCCTACTATGATAAGATTTTCTAGTTTGAGAAGAATTTGGTTGATTGTACTGAAATAATTTACTGGAATTTAATTGCTGTGTTGAATTTCTGCTGTAATTTTCAACTGGAAAATTATTGATTAATCTGTATTGTGACCTGTGGTAAGGGTCTGAATTCTGCCAGTTGAAATTTCGGGTTTGAATGCTACTATTCGATTTAAAGTTGCCATTTTGGAAGTTATTATTTGGCTTGGATTTTTGCCAATTTGTGTTTTGAAAACAATTATTAGTATTCCAATTATTACTATGAAAACTATTACTTGGCTTTAATGATTGCCAATTGTTGTTTGTTTTTCGTTCACTTTGTATATTAACTCTATGGTTAAAAGCAATGGCCCTTGTGTCATCTAATAGTTTCAATTTGGTATATTTTGTAATTATCTCATTCAAAGTCGCATTTTCACTTAAATGATCCCTAATTGGTCCGTCAATTTTTTCTAATAATATGTCTACCAGGTCCCTGTCTACATTTTCTGGTCGGTAGATACCAGGTTTTAATGGGTCAGACAAGTATATATCATTAATATGAAATTTGGAATTTTCAAAAATATTAAATAGTTCTCTTAAATTTCTTACTTTTATTGTCCGGCACAAGTTGAAGACTTCTCCGTAGGTCGTCTTTGGGCTGCATTCTTGTTGAATTTTCCCCTTCATTTCCTCCCACAAAGCTCCGCTGTCTAGTTCTCTTACACGCCCGCCAGCATTGCCATGAATCTTCTCATCGGCCACAATTCTCAAACAAAAGTGAATAAGGCTCTGATTTGTTCCGCATAACGTAAGATTTGATTCTACAGCATTGATAAAGGCCCTTGCGTTTTGATTTTCTGAAAGGGGCTTCAAGCGTCGAAATTGGTCGATGACATCCTTCGCGGTCATATTAAAATTAAACTCCTGTTGTTGGTGTTGTGTTTGTTGTTGTTGCTGTTGTGTTTGCTGTTGTTGCTGTTGTTGCTGTTGTGTTTGTTGTTGTTGCTGCTGCTGTATTAACCGTTGCTGCTGCAGTTGTAACTCCGCTTCTTGTCTGCGGATGATCTCCAGTAGTTCTTCCACGTCGTGTTGGTTCGCCATTATTAGACCTCTATTTTGGTCAAAAATTTCACTTCGTTGCATTCACTTTCTTGTTCTTTAAATATTCCTTCGGGAATATCTCCAATGACTGCGCCACTAATGTGTTTTAAGTCTTTAGACTTAAATTAAAACACTAAATTTAATTTTTATTTTTCACGGTTTTATTCTTTAAACAAATTCAACCTTCTTGGTTGCTGTGAATCTACAGACTGACTTTTTACAATTTCCTTAATTCTAATAACACCTGTTTTGCGCTCACTTTATGCAGTACCTTATGCTTATTGAGAGCATAACTGCATTGAGCGAAAAACGTGTCGGTGTAATATTGCATACTAAGCAAATCTTTTGGTGGGAACCTTTATTTGTGAGATCTTAGTATCTTAGCATTTAAATAGTTTGGTGTATGATTCCAATTTCATTAAATGTAAGACAATACTGTCACAACTCAAAAAAGAGAAATAAATAGATAGGGTGGTGGAGTGATGGTACGTAACTCGCGTACTGTTCAGAACGAAAAATAGAACGTAACTCGCTGAAACGTCTGCGGAGGAACGAGTTATACACTGAGTTTCCTAATGTGGAGATAGCATATCGAATATTTAACACATTAGCGTCAACAAACTGCAGCGCAGAACGTTCATTTAAATTTGTTCTGTTACACCTGTTTATTGTGTAGTCGACGATTTTCTGTACTACAATACAAACACGCACACACAAATTTAAAAAATTAGGGCGGCATTCTTCATGGTGCACAGGGCGGCATTTTGTGTAAATCCGACACTGATTATAAACAATCATCGTTTTTGGAAACAAATAAACAAATATAAAAAAAGCCAAAACGTTCTTTTGATATCTTTATGATGTCAGCTAACCAACGCAACTTCGCTTTTCGATCATTCAAAACGATTTTTTGGATTTTTTTGGTGTTACCGCCTCATTTGGACGTCCACTGCGTTGTGCATCATCGGTGTCTCTACGACCACGTTTGAAGTCAACAAACCATCGTTTTATTGTTGTTTCTGATGGAGCGGAGTCACCAAAACACTTTTCAAGCCATTGCTTCGCTTGAACGATATTTTGCCCAACAAGAAGCAGTGTGAAATTAAAACGCGAAATTCTTTTTGACCCATTGTTTTGAAAATAACAAAAGTAGTGTTACTCATAGCACAATAATTCCCAAACTAATGAATAGAATATAATGAAATTTTAACATCGGTCTTTTTAAGGTTAGTACCAACTGAAAAAGAGGAATGCAATGAAACTAGTGCCATCTGTGTGTCAAGGCAAGATACCACGATTCTTTCATCTTTCTGATACAATCTACTTTATGTCCCTGGATAAACTTCTTCAGCTCCGATCCCTGTTACTTTTACACAAAATCTACTAATCGAAAGTGTTTGGTTACTGCGCCCTCAGAATAAGAATAATTGCCCCGAAGTTAATAAGCAATTCTAAATTTCTCGCTGCTAGATAAAAAACACTAACGTCAGGAAGACAGTTCTTGGTGACTCGACTTTGGGATTCTCTTTCACAAAATTTAATATCTATAAGTATAAATACCACGAACACTTTTAGACGCGAGCTTCAGAAATATATAATATTGATCATGAAAACTGTAACATTGTGACTAGCACACTTGCTGTGTTAGGATCGAATCAATAAATAAAAAAAAATAAATAGTCCTAATTAATGATTATACACCCCTATCCAATGTTTAAAAAGCTCGATCTGTATTACCAAATAATCTGGATGTAAAGCATTTACTGTAATTTAGAAAAAAATTGTCAGACAATTTTTTTTAGGATGACGCACATTAAGTTTAGTTTCGCGCTTATATTCAAAATATAACTTCTCGTTCTTAGTCACGGGCGTTTTCAGAAAATTTAAGTTACGGAGGAAATAAAACTCAATAAAATAAGAAAAATACAATTTTTTTTTTAGGAATATATCTTCTTAGGAATACAATACATATGTATTTCAGGTCGAAGTGCTAATAATAATCTATACTATAAAGGTGAATGTCTGTACGTTATCCGCGCATCACTACGAAACGACAACACCAAATGACGTAAAAATTATTACACATTCACATTTTCACCCAATGAAGGTTATAGGCATGTTTTTATGATGGAACTCCCTTCCCACAGCCCCCAGGCCGCGCCACCACTCTAATTCGTCACTAATAATCGAATATTTGCTTAAATTTAATCTAAAAAATCTTAGTTTTTCCTATTTCCCACTATTTATAGCACACTCTAGACTTCATAATCCGCATAAGCTATTCAACTATGACCCAAATGCAAAGTTCAAAAACGGGTTGAGATAGAAAATTAATAAAAATAATTTTGCTTGAAAATTTTTCTGATTGGTTGTTTTGATTTTATTCAACGAGGCATAGCAACGGATGCCGGGTATTGTAATATTATGGTTATCAATAAAAAATTATTTTCTGTGAAATTATTGTTTGTAATTCTTTTATATACCTACATATCCTATCCGCGGGTTAAAGCTAGTAATGATATAAGTAAAAGTAGGTTCACATATACAGTGATTAACAATAAATCCAGAAAAATTAGTCCACCCGATCTCATATGGCAGATAGGCTGCAAAATTAACAATCAGCTGTCAAGACTGCTTTGAAAGGTTTTTCTTTATAGAAATCTAACAACTATTTTTTTTTTATTTTTATTTTTATTTTGTTTAATTATTAACAATATGAAGAAAAGGCAAAGAGTTAATTTAGTTGCGCAATTTCATGCTAGTAATAACCGGTTGGAGGAAATTCGTGAACGAAGTCTACTGAGGTTGCAAAAAAGTTATGGCAGCAATTCGCATGCGAAATTCGATATTATTATTATTTTCTTTCTTTCTATACTTCTTTCCTTTAACTTCTATTGGAGTATAGGGTCATAGCAATAACAGATCAAAGCTACTATGAATATACGCTTTTTTTGTAATATGAATGCATAATTAACAATCCTCTTTCTCATCTTTATAATCTAAGATTATTTTATAATCTCGGATTTCGGGAGAGAAATTTTGTATGGGTATTTTCACTTTTTAATTACGGATTGGGAGATCAGCTCGAAAAAGTAGATAATCTACTTATATAACCTATTGTATGTCTAATGATGCCATTAAATAAATTCGATTGATTTGTCGACTTTCATTTTCCGACCGCGTTACAAAACATATTAATAAATGATGCAATAACTAAAAATATATAGTATATTATTTTATTTATTATTATTTATTTGGGTTTTTGAAATTCTGTACACGAATGTCAGAAAACCGCAGCCGCCGTAGCCGAATGGGTTGGTGTATGACTACCATTCGAAAGTGCACAGCCTCGAAACTCCGGGCAAGAAACACCAATTGATAGAATACAGTGGTCGTTCCTCGGCAGACAATAGCAAACCTACAAGTGTATTTCTGACATGAAAACCCTCCTCATAAAAAAATCCATCTGCCGTTCGAAGTCGGTTAAAACCGTAGGTTCATCCATATGTGGAACAACATCACGATGCACACCACAAATAGGAGGGGAGCTCGGTTAAATGCTTAATAAAATAGTGTAAGCGCCAGTTATATATAAACTCGAATATATATATGTGTGTATGTCGGAAAACCAGTACAAATCCGTGCTTTTAACCGTGTGGGTAGCTTTCGGCGTATATACATATATTGCCTCTCAAAAGTGTTTGAAAACCTAATTTTCCTAGTAGAAGGTCAAAAAACAAAGAAACAACTCATGCATATAAACACTTGGCTTTCTGTTGAAAGAAATAATTCAACATCTCAAAAAAAATTATGAACGTAAACCGCTATAAATATAAACTGGTTCGAATTCACATCACATAAGTATTTGGAATTTTAAATCGTAATAGGCTTCGCAAAGGCATTATCCAGAATCGTAGAATTTAATTTCAGTCTGTTAGTAAAATTCAATGGTTTCGGTAGCTTTCACTTAATGTGTAATAATACGAGAAGTTGTTTGAAATATGGATAGAAAGAAAATTTGTATTTAATTTACGAAATGCATTTAATTTACGAAATACAAAACATCAGATACCACAAAGAAGCATTTCAACCATCCACAGCATTTTGCAGAAGAATTCGGTAAACTTAGGACAGCGGTCAGGAAGGCATAACAAATTCCCGCGATAAGACCGTTATTATTAAAAAAATCAAGCAAGTGCCATGCTCTTTTGTCCCAAAAATTAATAAGAATCTCGCTGAGATTAGCAGAATAAAGGTTAGGGATGAAAGTGTGCGAAGAACGCTTAGAGCTGCTGGGTCTCTCCACGCATTAAGCCGCAAAAAAATAGAAAACAGCGCTTGGAATTCGCAAAAAATTATATTGATTTGATCGTAAAAACGAGTTTTGGACAAAAGTAATATTATATTTGATGAGATTAAATTTAACATTTTTGGGCCAGATTGTAGTAATAAAGTGTAGCGAAAAGTTAATTCCGAAATGCTTCATAATAACACAATATGCTCAGTTAAGCGTTATGGTGGCAATGCTATGTTGTGGGGATGCAAGAGTGCAAGCGGTGTCGGTAACAAGCAATTTATTAGCGATAAAATAGATCATCAGCTTTATATTCAAATGTTAAAGGAGATTTTGAGTGCTAGTGCCAATAAACTTTGGGTTTCGGGTCATTACGTGTTCCAGCAAGATAACGACACAAAATATACAGCTCACAATACAAAGCTTTGGATGTTATATACCAAACCGTTGGAAACAACAACTCAGTCGCCGGATCTAAATTCAATCAAATTTGGAGTATGCCATTCGGAAAAACGAAATGACGTCAAGAGGTAGCCTTAAGGCAGCGAATGCGCAGAGATATTAGCTGTGAGAACGCGAAATTGGTTTTCTCAATGCAGAATAGATTAAGAGAAATTTTTTAATAAAAGAATACGCGACTAGATATTAGTAAAAATACCACGAATTATATGTAAGTCTGGAATTGTTTTTCCGATTTGTAACATGAAATCACATACTTTTTAAGCTAAGCCATTACTTACTTGCGCTTTTGCTTGAAAAAAAAAGAAATTTTAGATCCCAATGAAATTACTGAATTAGTTTTTGAGTAATAATATCTATATAAATATTAATACGGAGAGCAAAATTTTGTCGTACCTTTTTTTTAGTCAGAGAAAAAAGTTTAAACATATACCAATGGATAGCATATGTGGAGACGTTTGCACAATAGGTATATTAAAATAGATACATAAGTGAATAGGTGCAGGTAAAATTAATCACACTATTTTACCTGTATTATGATATATCATGTTATAATATGTATCATGATATTACATATATGTATCATGATATAAAAGTTGATGAAACAACTGAAAACTTGTATATTGTGAATCAATACTATTATAAATTTGATTCAGAAGTTGTGATGGTCATGAATTAATTAATGATTGTTTTTTATTATGCTTTTTGAAACAAAATTAATTTTTTTTTCCGTAATACAAGAAATTAAATGTTTCCAATTCATGAATAAAAAAAATTATGTATAAAAATAAATAATATTATTGTGAATGTATACTATTATAAATGTGATTCAGAAATTATTATGGTCGTGGATTAATAAATGATTGTTTTTACTACGGTTTTTCAAAAAAAAAAATTTTTTTTCCGTAGTAATGAAATTAAATGTTTCCAATTCATGAATAAAAAAAAAATTATGATTTTTGAAATACACAAATATAGGATCGCTTAGTACAGGTAAAATGGGATATTTTTCACACTTAATTTTACTACATCTATTCACATATGTATATCATGTAAAAAGTTTCAACATAAGCTATCCATTTAATATATATATGTTTCAACTTTTTTCTATAACTTTAAATACTAAAAAAAAGGTATGACTAAATTTTGCTCTCCGTATTTATATAACGATCATAGTATAGCGTTTTTCAATAGGTGCGCTTCAACTTTTTTCCGATAGGGAGGGCGAACGACGCAATATTTTTTATTTTTCGCTTGTCATTTGTAAACTTCATTAGTATACATTTTATCATGGAACGCTACACACTTGAGCAACGATTGCAAATCGTGCAAATTTTTTATGAAAATAATCGTTCTGTTGCTGCTACTTTAAGAGCATTACGGCCATTTTACGGTCCATTTAACAAGCCATCCCGTTCGACAATCGACAGTCTAGTGAAAAAATTTGTATCTACGTTTTCGCTACATAATGTTCCGGTGCCAGTGAGAGCAAGAAGTGCACGAAGTATTGAGAATATTGCTGCCGCCAGGGCTTCAGTTCAAGAAGACGCAAATGTGTCGCTCACACGACGTTCTCAACAATTGGGCCTTTCTGTGTCGTCATTGTGGCGAATTTTGCGAAAAGATCTTGGCCTACATCCGTACAAGATCAAGCTGACACAAGACGTCGACGTCAATTCGTAAATTGGGCTGAAGATCAACTCGAAAATGATCCAGATTTTTTTCAAAAATCATCTTCAGTGATGAAGCTCACTTTTGGCTCAATGGCTTTGTCAACAAGCAAAATATGCGTTACTGGGCAGAAAGCAATCCACACGTGATTCATGAGGCACCGTTGCATCCCCAAAAAATCACTGTTTGGTGCGGTTTACATGCCGGGGGCGTAATTGACCCATATTTTTTCGTTGACGAGAACGATCGTCACGTTACTGTGAATGGAAATCGATACCGCGACATGATAAACGATTATTTTTGGCCGCAATTGAATGGTATGGACTTAGACGACATGTGGTTTCAACAGGACGGGGTCACAAGCCACACAGCACACGCTACAATTGATTTGTTGAAGAGTAAGTTCGATGAGCGCATTATTTCCAGAAATGGACCGGTCGAATGACCGCCGCGCTCGTGTGATTTGACGCCTCTAGACTATTTTCTTTGCGCTTATGTGAAGTCATTGATCTACAGTAACAAGCCGGCGACGATTTATGAGCTCAGAGCCAATATTGAACGCGAAATTGCTGGAATTTCGGCCGATTTATGCAAAAGAGTGGTCGAAAATTGGGTTCAACGATTGGACTTCGTAAAACGTGCACGCGGTGGTCATGCAAAAGAAATCGAATTTCATACTTAAATGTATATGTTCAAACTCGATAATAAAAAAAAGTTAGTTAAAAAAGTTAAACCGTTTGTGTTTTATTCAAAAAAGTTCAAAAGTTGAAGCGCTCTTACTGAAAAACGCTTTATATACATATGTATATAATTGGCGCTTACAGCCGTTTTGGTTCCTCCTATTTGTGGCGTACGACTTTTTGTTTTTCCACAAAATGGATGGATCTATAGTTTTAAGCCGACTCTGAATGACAGATATTTTTGCTTTTTGAGAAGCTTTTTTCATGGGGAAATGCACTCGCGGAGGCTTGCCAATGTCTACCGAGGGGCGACCGCTATTAGAAAAAACTGTTTCTACATAGCATTTTGCTGTTTCATTCCGACTAATATTATAACATTCTTATAAATGCACGTATTCTAACGTTTTTCTAACGTCACAATAATTATATTTATAAGTCTTAAGTTAAAAAAGCAAATATAAATCGAATACTGCGTTGTACCATCAATCGTATCAGTAATTATTACATTCCTTCAAAAATGGTAGGTAAAGGAAGATATCATTGGGTGCTTAAAATAAAGCTAAAAACTAAATTCAAACTAGCTAAAAAATAATTTTAAGCATGATAATAAGGAATTAATTGATTATTTTTGTTTTCTTCTCGGTGTATTCATCATCATTTGAGGTTACGAGTCGGAATATTGAAATGCCATCTTTCTAAAAGAGATGAACAGTCAATAATTCCACCGGAAATCAGTTGTACTCTTCAAAATTTATGGCTTAGCAAGCTAACAAAGTGCTTCATAACAACGTTCACTGATGAAATTAAATTAAAGAGGAGCAATTTTATTAAAAACAGCAACAAGGTCTATTGAGAAATCATCTATGGCATAGTTTCCAGATAGAGGAAGTATAATCTAACTTTGATCTCACTAGGGTTGTATAAAGAAACTTTGACGTAGATGGGCCCGAAAATGGCAAACAGTTACACACGAACAAAGGCTAACATATCATACATTTTAGGGACTGTTTTAATAGTTCGAGTGCTCGCACTAGACTATTTATTATTATGATTTCTACACACTTTTCATGACATGACATTAAGTGTTGCCAACCCAACATCCCCTCTCCTACGACAAATTTACAGAGAGAGATTTACAGTCATCACTACATATTATAAAACAAAGTCGCTTTTTCTGTCCCTATGTCCCCTTATACGCTTAAATCTTTAAAACTACGCAACGGATTTTGATGCGGTTTTTTTTTACAGATAGATTGATTGAAGAGGAAGGTTTATATCTATATAATGTGAAGAAATATATAAAGGGGGCGTGGCAATCGGTCAAAATGTGGCAAAAAAACATAATTTTTTTGTTTTCACGGCCATAAATCATAAACGAATGAACCAATTAAAATGAAACTTTCTTAAAGTTTAACTTTGAAATATTTACTTTCGTTATGCATCAAAAAAAAAATTGATTTATTTGTTATTTAACCAAAATTGTTTAAACAAAAGCAGCTCTTTTTCCAAAAAAGCTGTTTGTGTGTGTGTTCGCTGTCAACCGAATGAAGCAACAGGCGTTAAGCGATAATCTCACCACACCTCATTAATGTTGAATTACATCGTATGGTGACGTATGTATGTATATATTTACGAATCGCTCGCATTATTTCATTTCGGACGTATGTACATATGTATGTACTGAATTCCATGTAATTATATGTACATACAATTTTACAGCGAAATAACCCGCTATTTTCACGTTCTATGTTAGTAAATCGCACATAATTAAAATACAGTTTTTGAATAGTTTTTATTGATTCGGAGCGCGTTTAGTTTGCTATCAATTCCATACAATAACATTTTTTGTCATTTACTTTTTACGACAACTAATAGCTTATTTTCGAAGCGATTTCAGCAAATGGGTACAATATTAATCCTTATCCAATTAAATACCTTAAATACATTGTTGTTTTCATATAGATCTATGTATATGGCTCTTTACAGCATATAATTAAAAACAATATTTTTCAAGATATTACAACAGTAATTAGTAATTGAGATCTACCGGAAAAATTGCGTTAGCTGTTGCGTCATCCGGCATTGCCGCTACTCTTTTGGAAAGAGTCTTTTGGAAAGAGGCCGAACCACACACTCTACAATGAAGCACCCGCTGAAAATCGCCACCGATGATGATAACAGCGTCTGTAGTGTTTCTAGACAGAGCAATACAGGAAAATTGATGCGTGACTGCTCATTAATAGTCTGGGACGAAGCTACCATGTCAAACAAGACGTCTGTGGAAGCACTGGATAGGACAATGCGCGATTTGCGCAACAAAAATGCACCTATGGGTGGATGTACAATTCTGTTCTCAGGAGATTTCCGTCAAATCCTACCAGTTGTGACTCGAGGAACACGTGCTGACGAAATAAATGCTTCGCTAAAAGGATCCCACCTTTAGTCGTATGTCAATAAATTAGAGCTTAAAACTAATATGAGGATTTCGTCATCTTCACGTGAGAACAGGCTACTTCCAGAGATGCTGCTAAAAGTTGGCAATGGAGAATTAACCCAAAGTGAGGGAAGGATTAACCTAGAAAACCTTTGTGTTTTGATAGACAACATCCAAGAGTTAGTCAACAATGTCTATCCAGACATTGACAACATAAGTTATAAGACAATATCTTGGTTTAAAGAAAGAGCTATTCTGTCACCAACTAACGAACAAGTAGATAAAGTAAATAACTTGATTATTTCAAAGATTGATGCGCCGACGAAAATATACTACTCGGTCGATACTGTTCTCGATTTGGAAGAAGCTGTTCAATTTCCTACAGAATTTCTAAATTCTTTGAATCCGTCTGGACTCCCTCCTCACAAAATGGAGCTGAAAATAGGTTGTCCTGTTATTTTATTAAGAAACCTAAATTCACCTAAACTTTGCAATGGCACGCGTTTGATGGTAAAATCACTGAAAACTTTCATAATAGAGTGCACAATACTCACAGGATGTGGTACCGGAGAAGATGTATTGATTCCCCGAATCCCTCTGATACCATCGGATCTACCATTCCAATTTAAACGCTTACAATTTCCGGTAAAGACATCTTTTGCAATGACCATTAATAAATCTCAGGGTCAAACCTTCAACGTTGCAGGCTTAGATTTGAGTGTTGACTGTTTTTCACATGGCCAACTGTATGTCGCTCTTTCAAGAGTAACCTCTAGAGAAAACATGTTTGTATTGTCTAATGACAAGAAGGCTATGAACGTTGTATATAAAGACATTCTGTAATATGGTAATTGTTGTAAAAATAAAATAAATACATATGTAAAAATGCAAAAAGTTAATATACAAAAATGTAGGGTATGAATTTAGATATCCCAAAGATAGCAGGAAATCTTCATGCTATAAAGAAAGGAGAATTGTTTTACTCCAAATTTAACGCGTGCGGGCCACGGGCAATAATGAATAAGCCAAAACTACTGGATCGATTTTAATCATTTTTTCAGTGAGTGACATAGGGTATATATTTTATACCCGTGCGAAGCTGGGCGGGTTGCTAGTAGATAATAAGATGCGAAACTCTTTCATTTTGAGTAAGAGCGCGCCCATGAGCTCGTTTCAAAACTTGGCAAGCATTCACACATTATGAGGTGATGAACAGCTGATAGAGGAAATGGCGGGCTACCAGAAAAAACGCGCCGAAAAGAATTGACGAAAACAGTTCGTTTTTCTTACTGGAAAAATGCCGTGATTGAAATAGTTATAATTATTTGTCTTAAATTAATTCAATTGAAACATAATAATTTGAATTGAAGTGCGTTTTTAGAATTTTGCAATGCCTCTTATACTCATACATGCAAACTGTGTGTGGGTTTATGTCTGTATATTTGTGTATACATACTTAATTATTTTATGGTTAAAAAGTGTAGGTAAGGGAATTGAATTCGAGTTTAAGATATTTTACAAAGATTAAAGGTTAACTTATTCTGTTCGTCGTTTCCGAATTTTGTTTTTTTTGTTGTTGTCTACTTTTGTGTTGTTATGTTAAAAAATCGCAATATTTTATGTATTTATTTATACTTATGTTTTTCGTGTTCATTACTTTATTATTAGGAGTTACTTTTGTATATAAATTTTGTATAATTTCATTTACATATCAACTTTTGAATTTTTTGCTAATTTCATATGCATTGTGCTTATTTTTATTATATGTAGGTGTATATGGGTGACATAAGGCTACTGGACAACCGCGCCCTAAATATTAACTTGAATGGAGGTGTGTAAACAAAAAAATCCCAATTTTTGTTTGAAAAACACCCATTAAATATTTCTTCCGGTGTGGCATTACTGACGAATGTTATAAAAAATGTTCATTTTTCAGCGCTGTCACGAGAAAATGACTTTCGCATCTAGTTACGCTGGTTCGGAAACTTATTCCGCGTAAACGAGTAAATGGCGGTCATCAAATAGTGACTGTTGACACCAGCAGAGAAGCGTCCGTGGATGTAAGCATGGAGCTTCGGCGATATTACGCTTGGTTGTCGGTTGTGACGATAAAAGAATTTTGCTTCCCTTCGCTCTTGAGGGTAGCATTCACCCATTTATCGTGTCTTGGATCGATTTTAGCCATTATTTTGTTACCCACCTTTAAGGCGGGCAGGTTGCTCGTGTATTTGTCGTATTGTTGCTTTGCTGAGAGTCTGTTTTGTTCTACTTTATTCTTTACTTGGTCTGAAACTTTTGGATAGCAGTCATTCGGTGAACAAGGAACGCTGCTTCAGGTCGAACGAGAGAACAATTGTTTTGCTGGTGAGAGACTGGTTTCGTTTGGTGTATTTCTCCACTGATGATGGCAGCGTTCGATGAAAGATCATACAGCCCGTCTATTTCAAAGAAATCCGAGAAATGATCGGTTGTTATGAAGTAGCGCGGTTTTCTGCCTTTGATCATTATTTCGAAGGAATCCATTGAAACACGTTGGAAAGGATATTTGGGTACATCCTGCGACTTTAGACAAGTTTCGCAGTTGTTGATACGATTTGGCAATTGATCGTTGATGCCCTGATTAATTTTATGTAGCCACTCGATAATTTCTTTGCACATCTAAAAAGGAATGAGTATGCGATTAGATTTAAAAATAATTCTTTTGGTAACTGACAGATCGGCACGAATACCCCAGAAAATCTTCAGCTCGTTCGGCAGCTGATGCCGTTCGCTCGGCCAGCCATTTTTTATAGCTTTGATGAACTTTGCCAGGGTGATATCATTTTTTGTTTGCGCTTTTAACGGTGCCAAACGTTCGTCACTCCCACTTAGGTCCTTAAACGAATTTATTTCGTCGAGTTTGGAAACAAATTGTCTTCATTTTGCTTCAACTGATAGATCTCATATTGGCGATTTCGTTGTCGTTTGCCGGTGCTCTTGAGAGAAAATCTGCTATGTGCATTTCGTTTCCTTTCACATATTTAATCCTCAGGTTGTTTCTTTGAAGAAGAAGACAACATTATCTTCAATCGCTTTGGCATATTAGAAAGTTGACTCATTTTAACGATTCTTATCAAAGGCTGATGGTCGGTTTTTATTGTTACATCCATTTTGCCGCATATATACTGAGCGAACCTACGACATGCGAATACTATACTAAGGAAACTCTTTTTCAATTTTACCATTGTTTCGCTGTATTTTTGTTAAAACTTTAGAAGCATAGCGCAGTGGCATATTGGTAGATTATCCTGTACTAAGCATGCTCCAGGTGCACGATCAGATGCATCGGCTTGTATTGTGACTGGTTTGTTGGTATCGAAGTACTTTAAAATCGGAACAATTGTAATGTCTGACTTTAATCTTTGAAAATCTTTTTGATGCTGTGTTGTCCATAGCCATTCGACGCCTTGGAGCGATAATTTTCGTAAATTGCATGCTTTCTCCGATAAAATTTGGCAGATAAGCCATCAAGCCCAAAAATCTGGATAGGCTTTCTGGGTCCTTTGGAGTAAGCATATTCACGATCGCTTCTATTTTTGCATTGTCTGCTTTTAGTCCATCTTTTGACAGTAGATACCTGAAAAAATTCTCAGTTAAGTTTACAGTTTTTATCTCTCAATCTTTGAAAAAGATTTTGAAAGTTCTCGTTATGATCTTTGAAGGCTTCTTCTACTGTTTTACCTTTCCCATAGATCAAAATATCATCGGCTGCTACTGCGACCCCTTTCTGGCCGTGGACAACTCCGTTTTGTTTCATTTGGTAAATTTCCATCGCTGGTTTTATGCCAAAAGGCATTCTCAAAAATCTTAACAATCCTTCTATTGCATTACACTTTCTTATAAAGCCTATCTTTATTCACGCTTCTCCGGATAACAATGGCATGTGATCATGCTCCACGATTTCGAACTTCAATCGATGATCTCCTTTCTTGTATTTGCAGTCAATTTGTATTTGCCCTATTGATAGAACGATCGTATTTCTGAACGCTTTGAGACGAACTGATGAGCTCAATCAGTTTGCGGATATTCATAATTTCTTTCAGATTTTTCTTTCCTATCACATTTATTGTTGCTCCCGTATCCAACTGGCATTCTATAGCTTTGTATTTCTCTCTCTTCAAACTTGCATTGATGAGCATTTTTGACTTCAAACAATTTTTATTGATCTTTATTTCTAAAACGAATTCGTCACGGCTTTCGCGGTTTTCTTCTTCTTCTTGAATTTTGTTCACTCGCTTGCGCGTCTGTTTCCGTGTTCTGCAGGAATTTTCAAAATCATGCAACGATCCACAGTAACTGCAGTCGACGTCTTCATCTCTCTTTTTTGACATATGTTTGCTTGATTTCCTTTTGTGCGGTATTTCATACTTTTCATTCTGTGAATCAACTGCCTTATTCTCTTCTGCTTCCTTAAATTGCTTTTCTGCCAATTCCTTTGCTTTACATTTATTTATGGCTTGTTCTAATGTAATTTCGTCATTTGCTTAATTAAATTCGAATGTGCCTTTAAATTCCTGTTATTTTTTTATTTAATATATATGTATTTTATATTTAAAAATTTTTGTATTTAAAATTTTGGTTTTTAATTTTCACGTAATGCATTCGACTTAACCAAACAAATGATTTTATCCAGCATTAGATCGTCCTTAGGTTCACCAAAGCCGCAATGTTTTATTAAGCCGCGCAACCGATCAACATACTCGTCAATCCTGCTTTGCTAGATTGAACAGCGCGCGTTATTTTATTAATAATAGAAATAGTATACATATGTACTAGAATGCCACTTTGACCCCCGATGTTGCCCCAAAAGTTTAAGAAGAAACATTTTATCTGTATTTACAGTGGCCCACAGCTATTTCATGCAGTTTCAGGTTATGAATTTAAATTATTGCAGAATAAAAAATTGTCGCAATTTAAAAAAAGAAACATTAATGTAAATATTTAGTTAAATGAATCCCACTCACACTACAGGGATGAAATGCAACCACAATGCGGTATCTTTGCTCACAGCTTATTTCATACAAGCACTTGTTTATGTTGTGATGGCGGCTAGTCGCTTGGTTAACGGTATTTTGAATTTCTAGTTTATGTAATTAGCGCACAGTTATTGTTCTATGCAATTTTTAGTAATATATATTAGTGATCGCCAAGTGGACAATATAAAAATATATAAAAAATGGGCCGACGTACTACGATTGAACAGCGAGAACTGGTTATGAAGCACTTTCAAAGTGGAAAGTCGCAGCGAGAAATTGCGGAAATAGTTTTTTTGAGTAGTGCTACAGTATAAAGCATCATTGAACGCTTCGCTCATGAAAATCGGGTGCAAAATAAAGGCCGATGTGCCCCAAATAAAATTTTTGACGAACGTGATGAGCGAAATAAAAAGAAAAATAAAAGAAAACCCAATGCTATCGGCTCGAAAACTGCTAAGCGAAATTCAGCAAGAAGTGGGCAAATCATGTTGCGTCGAAACAGTGCGACTGGTCTGACGAGTCCAAATTCAACCTATTCGGCTCAGATGGATTGTTTTACGTCTGGCTTAAACTTAATACAGAGCTCCACAAAAGCAACATAAAGCCGACTGTGAAACATGGTGGTGGCAGTGTAATGGTATGGGCAAGTATATCAGCAGCCGGAGTAGGAAATTTAGTGTTTGTCGACGGTATTATGGACAAAACAATGTACCTCAATATTGTAAAAGATAGTAATCTACTCCAAAGTGCTGCGAAACTTGGAATACTTCAAGATTTCCGTTTCTACAGACATGGCTCATATGGAATTGTCCACATTTAAAGCAACCACCAGCTTAATTACCTGACATGAACGTCATCGAGAATTTATGGTCATTACTGGAAACAAAAATCCGCACACATCACACAAGCAATAGAGATCAGATAAAAACCGTAATTTTGGAAGAGTGGAACAAAATCGGACCGGAAGTAACGAAAAAGCTAGTGGAGTCAATTCCAGAAAGGTTAAAAGCTGTTAAATCATTAGTTTAAATTAAATTTAAGAAAAAATGAATACTGCATGAAATAAATTTGAACGAATTTCTAATACCCTTGTGTCGACGCGCAGGTATAATTATTAGTACTTATTTTGAACTTACTGAAAATCAGATCATTTAAAATTTCGGCATAAAAATCATTAATACATACATATGTAGCTCAGTACGTCTGGCAGCGTTGATAACCAAATTTCAAAAGCGTCAAAAAGCTATCCTAGTATTTTTCAAGCAGAGATTTGAGTAGGGAATGCCTACTAATTTTCGAATTTGGTGCTTTTATTGTAGTTCTTGATTATGTAAAATAGAAGGCATTACAGTTTTACGCTGCTTCCGACGGTCAGCTTTTTCATAAACGAACCTTTTGAACGATGGCGTTATTCTAGAGCTGCAAATTTATCTATTAGGGTATATTCAGAAACGCATTATAAATGCGCAGTAATTGCAGCGCTGACAACACTGCCAATGTGACAAGTGATGCAATTGATAGATTTGTTAACGATTTACAAAAAGATTTGTTGCATTTATGAACGCGTTTTAGACTAAAATGGAAGTATTATTGAGTTTAGTTGTTGACGATATATTTGAAGTAAAAGGTGATCGTTTTTTGCTAAATTTAAGAAAAAAAAGATGTGTAAAGCTAAAATTCCCAAAAATAAATCTTCGTTTCCTAGTCGCTAATGCTTTTTAATTTATTGTGATTGTAATTCATTACTTTTCCAATTTTCAAAAAAAAAAAAAAAAAAAAAAAAAATCTTTTTTTGAAACAATTAGAAAATTTTCCCTGCGCGATTTGCCCGTCTATTTTCAAATCTTTATTCACTTTTTTATTTTTTTCCTGCTCCCTGAAGCAAATTCACTTTCCATGCTCACTCGGACTCTGAGAAGCAACTTTACTTCCGATGTACTTAGATAATCGCTAAAATCAAGAAAAATGTAATAAAATATTGTTTTAATAACGTATATTTAATATATCTTTGCATTAAAAGCTAAAAAATTAGTTTTATACTCACTTTTCATCAGACATCATATTAGCGTAATCAGCGCCAGTATTAAAATTTTTCCTGCAAATAATGCGTGACGTTTGATACAAAAATGGCGTTTTAGAACGCGATGCATTTGCAGTACTGCCATATTTGCATTTCTGAACGCATTGCCAACACTGCAAAAGTACGTTGCGCATTATAATGCGTTTCTGAATATACCCTTAATCAACAATAGTATCGATAAAATTTGGTGAAATTTCCTATTGAAAATTGTTATATATTTATGATTGAATGAATTAAATCAAATTTAATAAATGAAAAAAAATCTCGCTCACGGAAACCAAATACTTAAAAATGAGCAAATATCTTGCTGATATTACAAACACAAGTTAGCTACGTTACAAATCATACGTTAAAATAAACACTCGAAGTTTGTTGAAATGAAGCACGTAGCTTTGGATTTAGAATTTGCGCTAAAGAGTGAAAAAAAGAAACGTTCGAATTGCTCTGACGAAAATCGTGCATTAAACTTTTGCTTTTCATTGTGTTCTGTTGAAGGCTGATCAAAAATTAAAAATACTCTATTAAGGGCTTAGATTTATGTATCCTACCAGGTTCTCCAATTTTCACAGAGCCTGCACTCACTTAACAAACAAATAAGTAAAGATAAAGTAAGAAATAATAATTTCATGAGTTGAATCATATCTGCAAGTCTAATCTAAATTAAACTGATTCGATTGACCGGTATTTTTATATCCGCATACATATATAGAGTCCTACGGACAAGTTTTTCAAGACAAGACAATCTTATTCAATTTGAATTATTATTTAATAAAAATACAGTTCATTTTACAACAAAATTAAATAAATCCAAGTAAAGAGTTTTCCAATAAAAAGTGTTTTTCCCGTAAAATATCAATGGTTTCGTTGCTTGTGTGGCACGTAGCGCCGTCTTGTTGAAAATAAACGTTGTCCAATTCCATCCAATTCCGGCCATAACAAATCGTTAATCATCTCTCAATAGCGCAATCCATTCACCGTAACTGTTGCTCCAGCTTCATTTTCGAAAAAGTAAGGTCCAATGACTCCGCCGGACCAAAAACCGGAACAAACAGTCACACGTTAAGGATAGAGACACATTTCAACAATAACTCTTGGATTTTCTGAGCCCCAGATGCGACAATTTTACTTCTTGACGAAGCCACCGATGTGCAAATGGGCCTCAGTACTCAAGATTTGATTAGATTAGATTTGTGGGGGGCTGGACAAGTCCAAGCACTCAGTCAGTAGATCATTGCACTACACCCGGATAGATATCAGTAGAAAGAATAGAGATAGGAAAGATAAAGGTGGATGGTAAAAACGGATAAATTAGTTTGATGTCACTCTTCCACAAATCTCTTGGATTCTTTGATGAATTTTAAGAGATACGGAAGAGGAAGAGTATGAACTTTGTCCATACTCAGTGTATCGTAACCCAATATCCTAAGTCTGATTCTGGAAAATGCAGGACAGCTACAGAGAAAATGCTTCGCATTGTCGCCATTCTCAAGACAGGATAGACATATTGGGCTGTCCACGACCCCCATGGTAGCCATATGCTGATCACAGACGTTGTGCCCTGTGATTACACCCACCAGTACTTTCAGGTCCGTCCTGCTGAGTTTTAGGAGAAAGGTCGCTGTTTTACTGTTTTTTTCTTTCACAAAGCACTTGACTTCTCTGCACGAGCTCAACTCAGACCAACGCCCTCTGTGAGTAGACCTCATGAAGTCGTCAATCCATAGTTGAATCGATGCGGAATTGACACCTAGAAAGGGTTCAGGGCCTAGTGGCATACTTGCAGAGCCTTCATTTGCCAATTTATCAGCTAACTCGTTCCCTGCAATACCACGATGTCCAGGCACCCAAATAAGACTGACTTTGTTGTGTTTTGCAACACTGTGCAGTTTTGTCTCACATACCGACATTTGGCAACTCTGTCGAATAAAGACTGTTTCTGTGCTCTGTCGAAACAAAACTTATAAGCAAGGAAATTCAAAACACCTATTGGAAGGGAAAGCTGGAAGCTGAAGTGCAGTAAGTTGGCCAGTGAAATACAACCAAAAGTGCTGAAATACAAATCTTCCTACGTGGGACTCCTACTCAGCTGTCAACGACGATTGGACTTTGACCCGAGCAGGTGTTGCTGTATTTGTAGAAATTTATATTTTAGTACTAAAAAGCTCCTTGTGGTTCTAAAACATAATAAATAGCAGTTGTATTAAATAGCTCCTAAAAGTAGGCAAACATTTCTGGTAAAGAGAAATTGATATAAATTGTCTGGTACAATATATTTATATTACAATACTTCATAACATACTGTTAACGTATTTGCAATTATCATACTACATATATAAGCGTTGAGTTTATGTTGAAAAACCCCTAAAATCATCCCTTAAATGTATATATATGTATTTATTGCTTAATTCATACTAACAAAGTTGATCCGGATGTATTTGAAGATATCTCGCGATTTACGATTACAACAAACACCATACTTAGATTAAACTTATTTTGCTTCTAAGTAAATCGCATAAACTAAACTCTGCGTTATTATGGGAGACGATCGTGCACCTCCACCGGGAGGTGGCGGAAATCAAGCAAAGCCAATTGCAACTAAAAATAACCAGTACGAAACAATAATAACTCAGTTATCAGAGAAATTAAAAAATTTGGAAAAGCTATGCGCCGATCTCAAAAAAGAAGTAGTACACCTTAAATCAGAAAATTGCCAATTAAAATCCAATGTTGGAAAAAATGCACTTCAAATAGAAAATGCAAATGATAAAATATATGAAACCGATGAAGAAGAGCTAACCTGTGAAACGGAATGGATACTCAAAAAGAGATCCAGCAAAAAGAGGAAAGCCGATTCTTCCCCCGAACTATTGATTTCTTCACCAATTATTCAAAATCCTCATGAAACCAAGGAAGTAAAAAAAAAGGCCCATCGACCTCCACCGATAATGGTCTCGGTAGAGTGTAATTACCAACAGCTTTTTAACATAGCGAAAGTTGAGGCAAGCGAAGAGTTTCAAATTAAACTGCTTAGCAACAAATATTACAAAGTATCTACCAAGGACCCAAATGATTATAGGAAAATTACGAAAGCACTGAAAAACAAAAATATTTCATGGTACACTTATGAAGATAAGCATTCAAGACCAATTAAGGTCATAGCCAAAAATTTACACCACTCATGTGACCCCAAGGATATAATTTCCGACTTGAATAAACAGGGAATAAAAATAACCAACGCGATAAACAAATTAAAATGGAAAACTAAGCAACCGCTTGATATGTTCCTTCTTACATTTGAAACTTCGGAAGACATAAATAAAATGTATAATATAAAAACCATACTGCATTCAGTAGTCAATATTGAACCAGTTAGACAACCAACGTTTATACCTCAATGTAAGTCCTGTCAATCCTTCGGACATACCCATTACTATTGCGGAAAGCAGCCTAGATGTGTTAAGTGCGCAGGCAAGCATCAAACTTCTCTCTGCACAAAACCGGAGGAACATCAACCGAAATGTTGCAATTGTGGAGAAGCCCATCCGGCTAGTTACAGAGGTTGCATTGTAGCAAAAGAGCTACAAAAGATACGTGACAAGCAAACTAACAAAAATAAAGCTACTACCGGAACTTTACACCCAAACAAAGAAGTAGCTGGAGCCGATAATAAAGATGGGCTACCTGAAACAGAAAATAAACAGCAAACTCTGCTATCATCAGATACGGCACCAAAGGTGCTTACATTTGCAGAAGCATTGAAGGCTAACAAAATTGAGGAAGATAACATTTCGAAACTGATCCCAGAGAAACTAACAAAACAACATGAATTCAATTTGGTACTCGAAAAAAGACTGCAAAACGTCGAAAAATATCTGCAAAATAAGTCATAATGCCAAACTTCCTAAAAGTAATGCTCTGGAACGCAAACCGGCTTTTAAAGCATCAAAAAGAGCTGGAATTTATTTTAGATTCTCAAAAAGTGGATGTACGTTTGATTGCAGAGACACACTTCACAAAGGAGTCATCAATAAAAATTAAAAATTACAATATTTATCACACTATCCACCCTAGCAACCGTGCAAGAGGAGGGAGTGCAATTATCATCAAAAAAACATCACGAAGACCAAAAAATATTCACGGAAGAATTCCAGGTAACAACTGTTACGATATACGCCAAAACTGAAATATCAATTTCCGCGGTATATAGCCCTCCACGACATACAATCAAATGCGCCCAATATATTGAACTGATAAACAGCCACAACAATAGATTTATAATAGGTGGCGACTTCAATGCCAAGCATACTCACTGGGGATCGCGACTCACAACAACCAAAGGAAGAGAACTTTACGATGCACTTAAGAAGACAGGATGCATTTCTATATCGACGAGCAGATCAACGTACTGGCCATCAGATCCACATAAAACACCGAACTTAATTGCTTTTCTCATCGCTAAAAAAGTATCCACCGCTTATGTAAACATTGAGAATGGCATGGATATGTTATCAGATCACTCTCCTATTTATCTAACACTGCACGAAAATGTAACGACAATACAACATCCATTTAAACTGACTAACCACCTTACAGATTGGGATTACTTTAAACACATTTTGGAAGGCCCAGATGACCACCTGCCGATAATCAACACAAAGGATCAACTCGATGACGAAGTACTTCGATTGACAAATAACATCCAACGCGCAGCTTGGCAGAGTACACCAACTATAAGGAAAACCATTTCAGGTCACAAGTATACCAAAGAAATAAAGGAAATGGTATTGAAGAAACGGAAAATACGAAGAAGATGGCATCAAACAAGATCACCTCTTGACAAAGCTCAGCTAAATAAAATAACCAAAAAACTTAGCGACGAAATTAAAGCGTACAAAAACAGTTCATTCACAAAATACCTGCAAGAACTAACAAATGAACGGAAGACAAATTATTCACTGTGGAAATGTACCAAAAAATTACTACAACCATTATCTCAGAACACACCCATCAAGATACATGGCAATAAGTGGGCCAAAACAAATAAACAAAAAGCAGATACATTCGCAAACTACCTCGAGGAGACGTTCACACCATATGGATCGGTAATGGCTGATGATATGGATCACGACGGCGATAGCCATGCTATAAACGAGATCCCTCCGGTTTCACAAGACGAAATATTAGAAGAAATTTCATATCTAAAGATAAAAAAATCGCCAGGCTACGACCTCATTACTGCTGAAATATTGAAACAGCTCCCGAACAATATTATTGCTGTATTGACGAATATCGTCAACACCACATTTAAGCTAAAATATTTTTCAATATATTGGAAAACAGCGGAAGTCGTTATGTTCAATAAGCCAGGTAAAGATACTCACGATGTAACATCATACAGGCCTATCTCCCTTCTTCCAATACTATCGAAAATGGTGGAAAAATTGTTAATCAAAAGGATCAACATAATAATAGAAAACAAAAAAATTATACCGACGCACCAATTTGGATTCCGCACGAAGCATTCGACTATCGATCAAGTACATAGGATAATGCGAATAATAGAAAATGCTTTTGAAGAAAGAAAAACCTGCTCTGCGGTATTCCTTGATATATCCAAGGCGTTCGACAAAGTATGCCACTATGGGCTACAGAAGAAAATAAATGCGTTGCTACCCAAGCAGTACTCCACCATCCTACATTCGTATTTATCCGACCGTTACTTCAGAGTAAAACAAGAAGATTCATATTCATGTCTCAAACCAATCAAAGCAGGGGTTCCCCAGGGAAGCGTACTTGGCCCTCTATTGTATTTGCTCTTTACATGCGATCTGCCATGCAATTCAAACTGCGTAACAGCTACTTTTGCCGACGATACAGCTATTCTTTCGATAGGAAACACGGAAAACACACCGACATCACTATTACAATTAGCCATAAATGAAATATATGACTGGACCAATAAATGGCATATTAAATTAAATTAAAGCAAGTCTGTGCATATAAATTTCACCCAAAACAAAATCAAATATGTTCCAATATATTTAAATGGTAGACAGGTTCCATACTCAAATACTGCAAAGTATCTGGGCATGACTCTAGACGCCAAGCTAAGATGGAAAGCCCATGTAAAGAAAAAGAAAGAAGAAATGGAATTAAAATACAGAAATATGTATTAGCTTATGGGAAAGGAATCAGCACTATCCACCAATAATAAAATGATTGTATACAAACAAATTCTGAAGCCTGTATGGTCCTACGGCGCACAGTTATGGGGTTGCTCCAGCCAAAGTAACATTCAATCTATACAAAGGCTCCAAAACAAAATTATTAAATGTGCAGTCGGTGCTCCGTGGTATATCCGTAGCTCCGATCTTGAACGCGACCTACATATTGACTCGGTGGTAGACACGATAAAAAAGATAGCAAAAACCCATGATGAAAGGTTAAAAAACCACGTCAATACGGAGGCCACTATTCTCGCTAATCCAGCTAATTGGAGAAGAAGACTGAAACGCAGAAAGCCCAAAGACTTAATGTACTAACCACACCTTAGCGTTAACTGTTGTATATACCTTATTTTCTAAATTCTAAACAAATTGCTCGTTAGTTAATAAAATTTTTTCTTTGTAACTAGTCGCAATGTAAAATAAAAAAAAATAAAAAAAAAAAAAATAAAAATACCGACTCACCGACTAACTTCGAAGAGCAGCGTGGGTTAGCAAGGGCTTTCAGTGCAGCTTGACTGTCACTACAAATTCCAATACTGTTGCCCCGCCACTTTTTCTCAATTAGCCAGTACGCCACATTCAAGATGGCATGGACTTCCGTAAGGAATACCGTGGCCATCTGTCCTGTGGCATAGGAGTACTTAGTGTCTTCATCTAAGTACCATCCAGATCCGTTTCCATCGTTGGTTTTGGATCCGTCGGTGTAGAAAGTGTGCTGGTATCCCGTTAATAGGTTATCTGGACTTAACCATTGATCTCTATCTGGGATCAAAACATCATACTTCCTACTGAAGCTAACGACAGGCACCCGATTGTCCACCGGCATCGAGAACAGTGTGCACCGCTCCGACAACTGGTGGTATATCTGACAGTGGCCAGTGCTTACTTTATTTTCCCTGACCCCGTTTAACTGGATCCTGTAAGCCGCCTTCATTGCTTCCTTTCGAATTTAAACATCTGGAGGTTGCAAGTTCAGAATGGCATTACGGGCACCAGATGTCGTGCTCATGGCACCTGTGATACCCAAGAACATACTTCTCTGTAGCCTGTTTAGGGGTTTTACTCTGGAATTAACCATTATGGCTTTTCACCATACTACAGAGGCGTATGTAATAATGGGTCTAATCAGGGTGATGTACAGCCAGTGTACTATCGCCGGTCTTATACCCCATGTCTTGCCAAAGGTTCTCCTATACTGCCAGAGGACTTTTAGTGTACGAGAGACCTTCTGCTCGACGTGCTTCTTCCAGGTAAGTTTACTATCTAGGATTACTCCTAGATTTTTAACCTCAGAAGACAGTTGCAGTGTTACTCCTTTCAATGTGGGTAGTAACGGGCCTTCCATATTGCGTTTCCTAATGAAAAGCACTGAGGTACTTTTTGTAGGATTCACCGAAAGACCATGCAATTCGCACCAATACTCAATCTTATTTAGAGCTACCTGCATTTCATTTATTTATTTTATTTTATTTATTTATTTATTTATTTATTGTCTTTGAATGCATACATTCTTACAGACTATATTAAGCTAATGTACAATAGTTTAGTAATATAGTTACTAAGAAAAGAACGATTTAAGATGATTGACTAAGATACCATACGGCCATGTAAAATCAGCACCAGAAGAATTGAAAAACATATTTAAATCTGCACATGCCTTAGGAATCGGAGCATCCCACAAAAATAGGTATACAAATTTTAGACAAAAAAGCTAGTCAGGGATTATATGAAGAAAAAATGTTAGACTTTTTGGAAAAATTCAAAGGGTGGTTGGCGAAAGTAGAAAATGAGGCAGTTGTTAAGCAATCAAATTTAAAAATGAAAGCTGAGCTATCTTCCATGATCAGCTTATATATTGCTAAACAAGGCCGCCCTTTGATAGATGGTGTTTTTGTTAAAAACATTTGTCTAAAAATTTTTCAAAAAATGAATCTTGATACAAAGCTAGTTAAAAATATACCCATATCCCGCCAAACATTAGCCCGACGGATTGATGAACTGGGAATACACATTCAATCTGCAGTGAAGGAAAAAATTAATGATTGCCAATTTTTTTCTCTGTGCTTGGACGAAACCACCGATATTAATGATTTATGTCAACTGGCGATATGTGTTCGGACAGTTAACGTAAATTATGAAATTACTGAAACAATGTTTTCTCTTGAAACATTCTGTGGGAATGTTACAGGAAAGATCTTGTTCGACGTAGTAAACGAAAAAGTTTTTTCAGTTTTCTATGCAAACAAATTTGTAGGAGTATGCACGGATGGGGCAAACCTTATGACCGGCAAGAATGAAGGGTTCATTGGCCAATTGAATAAAAATGGAATTTCCGGGAGACATTTTCATTGCATTATTCATCAAGTTGCACTCGCTTCAAAATTGTTGAGCGGTCATCCTGTCATGAAACGTGCAGAACAGATTATCAATGAAATACGGGGAGGGCACCATTCCTTCACCCACAGAAAATTTGTAAATTTTTTAAAAACAACTTCTGCTCGGCATAATGACCTAAAAATGTATACAGACATTCGTTGGCTAAGTCGTGCTGATTGTCTCAACAGGTTATTTGAGTTGACTGAAGAAGTTTTGCAATTTCTTGAAATTAATTGTAATGAAGACACCCTAGTTCGATCTTTAAAAGATGACAATTTTATTTTGGATTTACCATTTTTGGCTGATGTCTCCTTTTTTTGAACAAATCCAATTTAAAGCTTCAAGGAAAAGAAACAGGATTAAACGATGCTCTGAAAAATGTGCATCAATTCCAAACAGAACTATATTTGCTTTTAAGGGAACTTCAATCTGGCGATTATTCCCATTTTCCGAAAACTTCGCTTATTATTACGAAACGTGAGGGTGTTAAGCCGCGTGATCATATTGCAATTCTCGAACAATTGCTTAACAATTTTGAAGACAGATTTCAGGATTTTTTTTGTTTTCAACCATTACTTGACATCTTTGAAAACCCCTTCAAATGCGATATAAGTAAGTATGAATTTGCAATTCAGTCCGAGCTAATCATCTTGCAAAGCGAAAACGTTCCACCACACGGAGATAATATTGAATTCTGGAAAAATTTAGAAGAATCATTATATCCAATATTGAAAAGAATATCTTATCAGTGCCTTTCAGTTTTTCCCACAACATATTTTTGTGAGAAAATTTTTTCGGACTTAAAATTCATTTGCTTCAAGTAGCGCCACAGTTTAACATCAAGTCATTTATCGAATGTACTTTTATTAAGAAGCTGCCACGAAAGTATTCATATTAAAGATTTTATTAGAGATATAATATAGATTTACAAACCCAAATATATATAAGGAGTTACATTACGTTCCAAATTTTCTACTCCAATCCAATATTTATACTGGGCTGCTCCAATTCTTTCGTTCTCACTTATACACTCACATTTTTCATTCTCGACAGCATTGCAATAGATCCAGAAATGATACGAATAATAAATGAGCATGATAAAATAGATCGTCTGCTATCAAGTGGTTTTAAGTCAATCAATAAACATCGAGAGCGGTACGATGGTGCAGGTTCAGAAAAGTTTAAAGATCGGAGCGCAAAACGAAGAAAGACTTTCTGAACTCTCTCAATCCGATTAGACAGACCTATTTTGTACGGTCTCCAAATAACAACGGCATACTCTAATCTGGATCTAAGAAAAGCACAATACAAAGTTTTGAGAGTGTGTGGGTTAGGTTAGCTTAGGTTAGGTTAGCCTGGTTGGCAATAAGCCTTTTGGTCCCTAGCGATACCAGATGGAGACCGACCACAATGAATACCAGAAGTAGACATCATGTAGGATGTCAGCGCTTTTGGCGAATCTAAGTAGGGCTGGGAGCTCCGCTTTTGAGACGTCTTCCAGACCCTCACACAATGGGGCTCCAAGACATCTTAGTCGCTTTTTTAATAATGCCGGACAAACTCACAGAAGGTGTTCTAAAGTCTCCTCAACATCCTCCCTGCATTTTCTGCATTTGTCCGTGTCAGCAATCCCTATCTTGTACGCATATGGAGCCAATAGATTGTGGCCTGTTAGCATACCTATGATAGTTCTGCATTCCTTTCGCGAGAGCGTAAGTACGAATGGAGGCAGTTTTTTGTCGTTAGTTCTACACATGACTTTTGCTGTTTTGCATGTGTTCAGGTTAGTCCACCTAGGTTCCACTTGCCTTTTCATGTGGTCGTCCATTTCGTTGTATATTGTGTTTAGCGGTTTTGGTATGTCGTTCTCTTGTTCAAATGGTAGTCTCACAGCACTCTTTGCTATCTCATCTACTATTTCGTTCCCCATAATGCCTTTGTGACCAGGTACCCAGTAGATATGCAGCCTATTGTTTCCGGCTAGCCTTTCTATGGCCTCCCTGCTCCGTCGAACATTTTTGGACTTAATACAATATGAGCTTATTGCTCTTATTGCTGCTTGACTATCCACGTATATATTAATTGTTGAGTTCTTTCTTGTTCCAGTGTAGGCTAGCTCCGCGGCCTTCCCCACAGCAAAAACTTCCGCCTGGAAAATACTGCTGTGGTCTGGCAGCTTGATAGGCTGCCTTATTCCTAGTTTTGAGTAGTAAATACCCGCTCCCACTCCGTCTGGAGTTTTCGAGCCGTCTGTATAGATGTGAAAAGTTCTATGGCCAGGCTTCATGCCTTTGTGCCATCCCTCCTCTTCAATTGTAGTGCGAAACTTTCTCTCCCAATTAAAGTGTGTGGGTTGGTAAATGCAGAACAATTTCGGCGTACGAATGCTGGCATCGCATATGATCGTCTTGTGACGTGGTTAACGCCTAAGTCTTTAATTTCCTCAACGGATTGCAAAGGTAAGCCAGCAATACTATACGAAGTATGCAAAGTATTGTTTGATTTAGCATATTTTACGTGAAAGCATTTGCTTATATTTGCACCAGTTCCGGACATTGTGCAAGTCGGTTTGCAATTTTCCAGAGTCACTAACACTGTTAATCACTGCAAATATTTTAAGATCATCAGCATACAACAAGTGTTCAGCAAAAGAAAAGCAAGAACCAATATCGTGAATAAAGAGTATAAAGAGAAGGGGTCCTAGAATACTTCCCTGTGGGACCCCAGAGGACGCAATAACGGGGATGCACGGGATGTCGTATTATCAACGCCTACAACGCAGTGCCTGTTGGACAAATATGATTTGATCCACGACAAAAACGTGGAGTGTATACCCAATGATGCAAGCTTCGACAAGAGTATTCGGTGCGATACTTTGTCAAACGCTTTAGAGAAGTCTGTATAAATTGCATCAACTTGAGATCTGTTCTGGAAGGCTGAAATGCAGTAATCATTGAAAATAGACAAATTAGTGACAGTGGAGCGACTTGCATCGAAACCATGCTGGTTGGTAAATATTAGGCCTTTGACAGCAAAATATAACTTATCATTCACTGTTATCTCAAAAAGTTTTCATACAGACGAAAGCTTCGAAATCGGTCTGTAATTGCTAACATTTCCACTCTTAAATATAGGCGTAACGGAAGTAAATTTCCTGTCGTCAACAAAGATACCGGAGGACAAAGATTTATTAAATATAATTGTAAGAGGCTCAGCGAGTCACAAGCAGTTCTTCAGCAAGATGCCCGAAAGGCCATCCTAGTCAGTTTTCGATCTAGGCTTGAGCTTCATAATACCATTGACGACATCAGTAACAGATAGGCACAAAGTCCCAAAATTGAGAGGTGAAAAACTTTTTGAGGGCAAACTAGAATCGAAGTCTAAGTCGGGTTCAAAATTAGAGCAAAAAAAGTCAGCAAATAAATTGGCAGATTCTATGGCAGAATTTGCATATTTACCCATATAAAAAACATTGTTTGGCACCGTTGAGCAAGACTTTTTTGATTTGATGAATTGCCAAAAGGCCTTCGAATCTGAATTAATATTGTTTTCGAAATTCAAGATGTAATTTCTATATAAGAACTTGTTCAAACAATTAAATTCTTTTAAATGGCATTGGAATTTTGAGAAGTGCATTGGGTCTCCAGACCTATTATACAGTTTAGAAAATTTGTTTTTTAGATTCTTTAGATGCCTAAGCCGTTTGGTATGCCAAGGTGTCTTATATAGTTTCTTATGATAAATAGGAATGTGCTTCAAACACAGCTCAGAAACCTTAGTCTTAAAAAAATGAAAACAAGAGGTAACATCATTGTCGTGGAAGGCATTATCCCAGTCAATACTTAATAAAATTTCGTTAAAAATTGAGAAGTCGCATGAGGTGTAGTTAAATTTGATGTTAGGCTCATCGTATACCTCAGAAAATTCATAAAATTCCAACTCAAAAGAAAGAGGAACATGATGTTTATCAGTTAAAGATATGGGAGCAATGCCTTCCGACAATGTGTAGTTGATGTTATTTGAAATAAACATTAGATCTAGGATTCTATTAAGGCTATTATAAAAAGAATTAATTTGTGCTGCAGCAGTTACGGAATTAGAGGTGGAGTGACGTCTTTTTGAAAAAAAGTGAATGTCCGAATTTTTACGTTCGTAGGCCAAATATCCGCATTTAAAAGCTTATCATAAGAAAACTCAGAAACGCCTAGCTTAAAGTTGATTTTCTTGAAATCCTTTACGAGGGTATCCTTTTTGATAAACATATAGCAGGAAAGAAATTTGCGGTCAATTTCTGCATGTTTCGCAACATAGTCCACAACATCGGCAGCTGTCACAGTGTTTGAGAATGACGATATGTGCAGCCACTTCATGTTAGGAACTACACTTAATTCATTATTTTGGTTTGAACAGATAACCAAAGGTTGTTTTCCCTTTTTTCGATTAGCTCTAGTTACGGTTTTCCATTCACGTGTACGATTAGAGAGATCATTCGACCCATCAGTCATGGCTAATTGAGCAGTTGAATGCGATTTGATTACGATTTGTAGGTGCAAGAGAAGTCGACGCTTTTTTGCAAGTTGATGTTGATAGGAGAACGGACGTAGTAGCAGCTGCAGCAGCAATTGGCGTCAGCTTCACTTTAGTTGTATTAGTAACAGCAGCGCTATAGGAGAGTGGCGCATCGCCAACAGGAGCATGAGAGTGCGAAGCAGAGGAAAACGAATTATGCTGAAAACAGTGAAGCCCGTAAATGCAATTCCGACTCAGCTGTTCTGATCAAACTAATAAGAACCCCATGTTCCTTCCTTCCGTATCGTAGTACCGTAGATTTTACTTCACGATTATTAAAAAAATTCCGTAACTCCGACCCAGCTGATTGCTCTCTCACCACACAGTGTTGCCAAGCAGTACATTTCGAACTCATTTACAAAATACACTTAGAAAAATGATAATTTTTGTTAAAATAGCTTAAAAATACTGTTGAATAATGTTCTTCTTCTTCTTAATTGGCGCGATAACCGCTTACGCGATTTTGGCCGAGCTTAACAAAGCGCGCCAGTCGTTTCTTTCTCGTGCTAACCGGCGCCAATTGGGCACACCAAGTGAAGCCAAGTCCTTCTCCACCTGATCTTTCCAACGCAGAGGAGGCCTTCATCTTCCTCTGCTACCACCAGCTGGTACCGCATCGAATACTTTCAAAGCCGGAGCGTTTGTATCCATTCGGACGACATGACCCAGCCAACGAAGCCGCTGGATCTTTATTCGCTGCGCTATGTCTATGTCGCCGTAAAGCTCATACAGCTCATCGTTCCATCGCCTGCGATATTCGCCGTTGCCAACGTGCAAAGGTACAAAAATCTTACGCAGAATCTTTCTCTCGAACACTCCAAGCGTCGCTTCATCGGATGTTGTCATCGTCCACGCTTCTGCGCCATACGTTAGGACGGGCATGATGAGAGTCTTGTAGAAGGTTAATTTTGTTCGTCGAGAGAGGACTTTACTGCTCAGTTGCCTACTTAGTCCAAAGTAGCACTTGTTGGCAAGAGAGATTCTACGTTGGATTTCAAGGCTAACATTGTTATCGGTGTTAATGCTGGTTCCTAAATAAACGAAGTCTTTTACAACCTCGAAATTATAACTGTCAACAGTGACGTGGATGCCGATACGCGAATGCGCCGACTGTTTGTTTGAAGACAGGAGGTACTTCGTTTTGTCCTCGTTCACCACCAAACCCATTCGCTTTGCCTCTTTATACAGTTTGGAGAAGGCAGAACTAACAGCGCGGTTGTTAAGGCCAATGATATCAATATCATCGGCATACGCCAACAATTGTACGCTCTTATAAAATATGCCTGAGCGATTAAGTTCTGCGGCTCGTACGATGCTCTCCAACATCTGGTTAAAGAAGTCACACGACAGCGAGTCACCCTGTCTGAAACCTCGTTTGGTATCAAACGGCTCGGAGAGGTCCTTCCCATAGCCGTATTAGTTTTGCGGGGATACCAAATTCAGACATAGCGGCATACAAGTAACTCCTTTCCGTACTGTCGAATGCAGCTTTGAAGTCGACGAAAAGATGGTGTGTGTCGATTCTCCTTGGTCTTCTGGGTCTTTTCCAAGATTTGGCGTATTGTGAATATTTGGTCGATGGTAGACTTTCCAGGTCTGAAGCCACACTGATAAGGTCCAATCAGTTGGTTGACGCTGGGCTTCAGCCTTTCACACAATACGCTCGCTAGAACCTTATAGGCGATATTTAGAAGACTAATCCCGCGGTAATTGGCACAAATTGCAGGATCGCCCTTCTTATGGATTGCGCAGAGCACACTTAAATTCCAATCGGCAGGCATGCTTTCATCCGACCATATTTTGCATAGGAGCTGATGCATGCACCTTACCAGCTCCTCGCCGCCATGTTTGAATAGCTCAGCCGGCACTCCGTCGGCGCCCGCGGCTTTGTTGTTCTTTAGCCGTGATATTGCTATTCTCACCTCGTCATGGTCGGGTAACGGAACGACAATTCCGTCGTCAACGATTGGGGTATCGGGATCTTCATATTCTCTATGACATGCGCAGCTGTCACCGTTTAACAGGCTCGAGAAGTGTTCCCTCCATAATTTAAGATTGCTCTGTACGTCAGTCACCAGATCGCCGTCTTTGTTCATACAGGAAAACGCCCCGGTCTTAAAACCTTCTGTAAGCCGCCGAACTTTCTGGTAGAATTTTCGGGCGTTGTTCCTATTGGCCAGCATCTCAAGCTCCTCGCACTCACGTATTTCGGCCTCTCGTTTCTTCTTTCGGATAATACGTCTCTCTTCCTTTTTCAGCTCTCTGTAGCAGTCCCACATGGCTCGCGTTGCGCCCGATCGCAGCGTGGCTCTATAGGCGGCATCTTTTCTTTCGGCGGCAGCATGACATTCCTCGTCGTACCAATTGTTTTTTCGGGCTCGCCGGAATCCGATTTCTTCTTCGGCGGCGGTACGTAGGGAACGAGAAATGTTGCTCCATTGCTCGCGCATGCCGGTGTGTTGGGCAGTGCTCTCCGAGAGCAGGAGTGAGAGTCGAGTGGCGAATCTTCTGGCTGTTTGTTGTGATTGCAGCTTTTCGATGTCGAACATTCTTTGCGTAGGTAGATGTACGTTTTTTGCTGCACAGAGGCGTGTGCGCAGTTTGGCTGCAACAAGGTAATGATCCGAGTCGATGTTCGGTCCTCGGATCGTACGTACATCTAATACACTAGAAGCGTGTCTTCCATCTATCACAACATGATCGATCTGGTTTCGCGTTTTTCGATCAGGAGACAGCCAGGTAGCTTGGTGTATCTTTTTATGCTGGAATCTGGTGCTGCAGACTGCCATGTTTCGGGCCCCGACGAAGTCGATCAGCCTCTGTCCGTTACCGGATGTTTCGTTGTGCTGTGTTGAATAATGTTAATTATAGATAAATGAACTATTTGCATTTGTTGGTTTTTGGCTTTGGTTTATTAAACAATGAAAAATTGTAACTGATAACGCGGATGTGTGAAAAAGTGTGTAAGCAAAAATATCAATGGCAACATTGTGTAGATACAACCAAACACATACACACACAAACCGATGTATTGTGTAAATATGTAATTAAGAGAACGCACTTGTTCTCGGGGGTGAGTTTTTGTGCACGGTAAGGGCATGCGGTAAGGGATTCCGTGCGGTCTTCACTGTTTTCAGCATCAGCCTCACCACGCGGAGCAGCAACAATAGACACGTTTACAGGCGACGTAGCAGCAGTCACTGGTAGTAGTGGCTCCTGTCTCTTAGATTTGCTTTTCGCATTTTTTGTGTTCCTTGCATGAACACAAGCACTAAGGTCTTTCACCTCAGCGGTTAGCTGTACAAGAGCAGAGGAGACATCAACCGTTTGCTGTTTTCGTAATTCCTTTACTTCTGCACACAATTCAATTACACTGTGTGACAGTGATATTATACTTTTATGGAGACCTGGTACAACTTGTAGGTATAGTAAAACTAAGAAAAATGGTATAGGAGAAATTTCCAATACACCCCCAAAATCTCATTTTATGGCCATAAAACCGTTTTTCAGTAGGTTGATGTGAACAATCACTCCTAACTTCGCCAATTTCCATCCGATTTCGAATTTGTTTTTTTAGTTCGAAAGAACAAACACAAGCCTTTTTGACAGTGTGTTGACAATTTTTCTGAAATGACAACTGACGAGACTGTAGACGGAAGTATTTGGAATTTTTTTATTTTTTCTCTATTTTTTCAACTTTGACATCATTTTTGCGATATTATCCGATAATGAGGATGTTTTTAGTACACTACTGTTATAGTAAATTTGATTCTGCGTCGAATGAGCTTTATTTGAATTTGTAATTGAATTAAAATTCTTAGAGTTGTGTGAGTTTTAAGATTTTATTTTATTATTTTATTTATTTTACTAATTTTATATGTACGTATAGCTGAGGTAAATAGGAATAAGGGCGCGTTTCGAAGCATGAAAATGATAGCAAGTATAAGTATAAATACATCATATTTATTGGAGTATAGATATACAGTACAGTGCAGCACTGTACGGTATGGTACGGTGCAGTACGGTGCAATACACAACGGAACTGGTTCCAAACTTAAAAATGCATTTGAAACGGCTCTTTGGAGTTTATAATGGCACGGTACAGTATAGTACGGTACAGAACAGTACATTAAATAGCAGCATTTTGTAAAACAGCAAAAAAAGGACATAACATTACTTAACCGGAATAGAACAGTACGAAAAAGTACAGTTTTAAAATTTTAAAAGATGTCGGGAAAAATTAATCTTGATTTCAAAAATGTTTGCTAGACCTGCTTCGTTTGTAAGAGTCATCACTTGTTTTACGTCTCAAGGACCAGCAATAATCAGCAAGCATGTTGATGGAGTTATTCCCTTGAAAACGTTTTTCGATGACTCCTATCTCCTGGTGAAATCGTTCACCCTGTTCATCGCTCTTCTGTCCCAGGTTTTCCGGGAAAAACTTCAAATGTGAGTGCAGTAAGTGTATCTTGATGGACATATTGCATTCCATTTTTTCGTACGCACTCAAAAACTCTTTGAGGACTTCAACATACTCAGAGCTCTTTTTATTTCCAAGGAACTTCTCACACAATGATTTAAAACTTTCCCATGCCCGCCTTTCCGCTGCACTGAGCTTACAGTGTGAACTTAGGTACACTTGCGAGCTTTTTCATATTTTTATTGAAAAAGAAATGCGTGATAATATAATATGTTAGATATTTTCGAAAGTTCTAACCAGTTCTGTTGTATGCAGTACAGTGTACTCCTATGTATACATATATACTCCAATAAATATTATGTATCTATCATATAATAACGCATCAAAACACGCCCTTATTCCGATTTAGCGTCAGTTATACCTACATACCAAATTAGTAAAAAAAAAAAAATCTTAAACCTCACACAACTCTATGAATTTTAATTCCATTACAGTCAAATATAGCTCATTCGACGCAGAATGAAATTTACTATAACAGTAGTGTACTAAAAAACATCCTCAATATCGCATAATATTGCAAAAATGATGTCAAAGTTGAAAAAATAGAGAAAAAATAAAAAAATTCCAAATACTTCCGTCGATAGTCTCGTCAGTTGTCATTTCAGAAAAATTGTCAATACACTTGCAAAAAGGCTTGTGTTTGTTCTTTCGAACTAAAAAAACCAATTCGAAATCGGATAGAAATTGGCGAAGTTAGGAGTGATTGTTCACATCAACCTACTGAAAAACGGTTTTATGGCCATAAAATGAGATTTTGGGGGTGTATTGGAAATTTCTCCTATACCATTTTTTTTTAGTTTTTCTATACCCACAAGTTGTGCTAGGTCTCCATAAAAGTATATTTAATTTTTTTTTTTTTTTGTCACACAGTGTTATTTGCGAAATCAGGAACTGCTTATCCTCTTTGCAGTATTGCATATAACTTCAAGTGGTCGTCCTGAGATAAGTACGCACACGTCGTCTGCGTAGGCTTGGATGCGTCCAATTTCCTGCAGATCACTAAGAAGAGAGTACACCACGAAGCACCAAAGTAGAGGATAGAGTACACCGCCTTGTGGGCAACCCTTCTTAACCTCAACCCTGACTCCTTCATCGCTTTCTCTATCCATGGTAAGCAGTCTTTTGGATAGCACAGAGTGGATCCATCTGAAAATGATTTCTTCTACTCCATGACTTCTGATAGAAGAACACATAGAGTCAAAGGTAGCATTGTCGAAAGCTCCTTCAATGTCCACAAACACACCAAGAGTGAGTCTTCTTTGCAGCCCTTTTTCGATTATGCTAACGCAGAGCCGATTCGCAAGATGTCCCACTTTGATGGGCATGTTGTCTGACGTTGAGAGGGTTTCGACTTAGAACCCTCGTCCTAATGTGCTTCTCCACTATACGTTCCAGACCCTTAAGCATAAACGATGTCAGGCTTATAGGTCTGAAACTTTTTGGCAAAGCATAGCTGTCCTTGCCTGCCTTTCGGACAAATACAACTTTCACCAAACGCCACAATTGTGGAACAATAGCGTGCGCAAGACATGCCGTAAAGACTCTTTTCAAAGCCTTTATTAGTTGTTCTCCGCCTCACTTGAGCATGGTTGGGTAAATGGCATCGGGTCCTGGGGACTTAAAGTTTTCGAATGACGAGAAGGCGAACCTTATCGTTTCCTCGTTAACTATCCTGGATGCAATAAACCAATCACGTCTACTGGTAATTATACTGACATGATCAGATTGATCGATAGAGCTTTGACCAACAACATTTCTTGAGCTAGGGAAATGTGTTGAAAAGAGAACATCGTACACTTCTGATTTTGAGTCCGTATAAGTACCCTCTGGTTTGAGCAGTGAGTCTAGCCTAGCCGTACCTAAGCTTTCGGTAGGCAGTCCAATCTTTTTCCAACTGAGTTTTAAGAGCTCTGTTAAGAAGCTTCCTGGAATTTTTCCGGAGTTTCGAGAGCTCGGCGTTCCACCAAGGGACTGTTTTACCCTCTCTTCTCCTACGTTCCGGGCACACCTTGTTATAACACTCGACCAAAGTTCGCCCCAATGAGTTTGTGTCTTCTTCAATCGAAGTTATTGTCCGGAGTTTGGGAACATCACGGATTTCCTCTTTAGTGAGATCTTCATATCGTGTCCAATCCGTTTTTCGAGGAAGCAAGCGTGAACTCTATATAACGATGGTCCGACAGGGAATCTTTATCGAGTACTTTCCAACCAGTGATATGATCTGATATTTTATCGTTAGATAATGTCATATCAATCACTTCCCGCCTTCTGCTGGTCACCAAAGTCGGACTGGTGCCAACGTTCTGTATGACCAAGCGAGATGACAGAGTGAAGTCCATGAGTTTATGCCCCCTGAAGTTACATTTTGTGCTACCCCAGAGTGTGTTCCCTGAATTTGCGTCACATCCCACAATTAGACCTAATCCCATAGATTCAGCTTATCTTACAACTTCCATAAACTCCCTCGTAGGGGGAGGGAGAATGGAGTCGCACGGAAAATAGGCCGAGACGACAATTGTCTCTACTTCTTTCCCCTCTAATCGATACTTTATTTTGACTGCAACTAAGTCTTGACAGCAGAATTGTCTTAACAAAGTGCAATCAACCGCTCCCTTGGAGGCCCAGGGATCAGTATGGTCACCCTCACCTGTTTCCGAATTGTGTTCGTTTGCCGAATGACAAACTTACATTCTTCAAACCCTGGCATCACAGCCACAGTTTTGGTCAGCCATTCGAGCCTTGCTCAATTCTCATTCGCTCGATTCGCTAGGTACATCTTTCGACTTCCATATCGCCTCCCAGACTTGACTGTCGACAAAATTTAAATGTTTTTAGGACAATTGGATATGCCCATCGCCACAGATCTCCACCATCATGCCGCTGGCTGCTGCCGTAGCATAGTTACTTCCAACGGACAGTAGTGGATCACTAGGCGGACCCGGTTTCGCGCTCGCTACTGCGCATTTGGCCCCCACGGCACTCGTTCCACTGGGCTCGTTGGTACTACTACCAGGTATTTGATTGCTGCACGGGGCTCCTCCTGCAGTCACTACAACCTGTTGTCTGAGGTTGCTTACTTCGGATTCCGGTTTATTGCCCTTCCTCCTTTTCTTCTTCCTCGTGCCAACTGATGCGCTCATCTGTCAAGGTGGCCAGATCAGATGGGTCATCATCAGATCTGTTCCTCTTGCCAGATTCAGCTACAAGAGTCGACGTAGACAGATGAGCCGCAGCTCCGGCTCGAGTGGCCGGATTCATACCTACTGTTTCTCCTGCCTTCTTCGCGTTTCTCTGCCTTTGCCGCTTCTTCTGTCTATTAGACAGATTTTCTCCTGAAGCTGGCATCTGTTCTGTGGCCATTGGTGCGCTGCTACTTTCTGAGCGTGATCTCTGATTAACCATAGCCCCAACAGTCGCCAAAACTGGTGCCAGGACAGGAATCAATTTGGTTTTCTCAGTCGTGGTGACATGACAGATAGGGGTTACCTGCGTCATAACCACGTCTGCGTCCTCCAAATTGCCTCCCGAAGCAGACGCAGACGAGGATGCACCGTCCAGTAGGTGTCCATCCTCCACCAAGCCACTGGAGAGCCAGCGGGAGGTTTGCCACAAGTGTGAGTACCCCGTGCAGAGTAGTCCTGGTTTGAATTAATTTCCGTTTGTGGCCCTATTCATACTCTTCAAGGGAGCCACTGTTGAAGAGGAACCCGTTATCGACAGTTCAGGTCTAGATCCGTAGTGTTCTGTTTTAACTCAGTAATCACTCTATTTGTCATCCGACAGCAAGGGATCTTACTGAGTTAAGTAGCAGGGTTACCTCGCGCAGGATGTGATTCTTCATCACGCACTAACGGTCTTGGCTTAGTAGAGGCTATGGGGTTGGAATAACCCTCTGTATTGCGCATATCTACGCCCTGTGCCGACCCAAATCTTTATGCAAAATACAGTGTAATAACGTTTGTGGAATGCCTAAAACCTGGGTTTTCTTCAACACTTTTGGCTTCAACAGCAGTATTTTCGCCTATTCTTGAGCGACGTGTACGAGTTTTATTCTTCACATCACTAACTTGTCCCAACAGCTCGAATTTGTTCACCAATTTCTGTATTGCGGTTCGACAAGGAGCTTCACGATGACCCAAAAATGTTCGAGTTTTACGAACAATCTCTACCTAAATTTTCACCAATTTTATAGAGAATTTTAATAATTGGAATGCGTTGTTTAAGCGTGTATCGTTCCATTTTTATTAATGGCATAGTTTCTACTTGCCAAATATCAAAAAATGACAGCTTCAAAAGTGACATATACCGCTATTTCGGCTATTCAAAATAAGACCTGTTATTGGAAAACCCTTTATCAAACTTTTTGCAACTTTATACTAAATTTATTGAAATTGGATAAAAACCAGCATTCTAACATGTTAAGGCTGAATTCCCGTCCTTCACTGTTACAAGATACAACTCTCATTGTCTTTGAGTTTATTTGATTTCTAAAATTAGATTGCTTGCTCAAATTAAATTTTACTAAAATGTGCGCGGCTACATAAAGTTCGGCCCGGATCGAATTCAGCACTTCCTTACTTGTTTACAAATAGCTTTAAGTTTGTTTTTAAGGATATACTAGCATAGGATGGCAACACAAAAATTTTAAACTTTAATCAAGTGTCGTTTATGTGTGTTAATATTTTCCTTTATATTTTTAAGTTAAAGGTTCTGGTAAGCATTTAGGGCTGAATTTGTGTGTTGGTTGTTAAAGCTGTTTTTCGTAGTTGAAGAAACCGTTAGTACTTTTAAAACTAGAGGCCAATTTTTCCAAAGGTTGGCAGCTATTTGAGAATATTCCAACTAACTGCCGTTAGATGCCGCTGTGAAATTCTCTTTCCGTATGACAAACCTGTGTTTCCTTTTTGACATGCAATGATGACGCGAAGTAGTGTTTATTGTACTAAGGACATAAGCGTCGTAACATACGCACAAACATACACATAAAGTGCATATGCAGTTATATGCAGCAACTAGAGTCGAGGAAGGTTTTAGCTTGAAAAACGTATTTGCTAGATCCGATCCAGCATTTGTATGATTAAATTTTTTATTTACGTCATTAGCATAAACACAATATATTTGCTCGGCGAATTCCGACTTTCGTCGCACAAAGTCTGAAACTTAGATGCACATATGTATGTATACACACACACGGACAAAATTCTTAAGACAACCAGTAATTTTTCATTCGATAAGTGATAATCTTGAGAAAAAATTAATATCAATAAAAATGTTATTCTAAGCCAAATACACGAACTTATTGTTTATTTAAAACTAACATAAACTTAACAAAAGTTTACTCCATGAATGAAAAATTAACAAAATTAACAGAATTTTTCATATTTTTAAGGTATAAAATTATTCGCACAATTCAATTTCACAAATAAAATATTAAGTTCAATGAAATTTTAATATTTAGTAGGCATTCCTTTTTGCCTGATGGCTTCATTAAATCTTTTTGGCATAGAGTTAACTATTTTTTTAGTCATATATGGACTCAAATTTCGCCATTCCTGTTGGAGTACCTCCTTTAGTTGGGTTTTGCTAATTATGTTAATTTTAGCGATATGCCTACGGTGTGCATCTCACAAATGTGCGATGGGATTCAAGTCTGGAGACTGTGGTGGTGTTGCAAGAATATGAGGGGCATGAAGTATGATCCAGATACGCACATCGTGCTCAGTAAGCTTGGGCTCATTATCTTGTTGAAAATAAAAAAATAAAAGTTGTTTCCAAAACACAGTTTGGAGGTAAAGTGATTTATCCTTCTTCTTCTTAATTGGCGCTATATTCGCTTACGCGTTTTTTGGCCGAGTTTAACAAAGCGCGCCAGTCGTTTCTTTCTCGTGCTAACCGGCGCCAGTTGGATACACCAAGTGAAGCCAAGTCCTTCTCCACCTGATCTTTCCAACGCAGAGGAGGCCTTCCTCTTCCTCTGCTACCACCAGCTGGTACCGCGTCAAATACTTTCAGAGCCGGAGCGTTTGTATCCATTCGGACGACATGACGCAGCCAGCGTAGCCATTAAATTTTTATTCGCTGCGCGATGTCTACGTCGTCATAAAGCTCATACAGCTTATCGTTCCATCGCCTGCGATATTCCCCGCTGCCAACGTGCAAAGGTCCAAAAATCTGCGCAGATGTTGTCATCGTCCAAGCTTCTGCGCCATACGTTAGGACGGGCGTGATTAGAGCCTTGTAGAGTATTAGTTTTGTTCGTCGAGAGAGGACTTTACTGCTCAGTTGCCTACATAGTCCAAAGAAGTACTTGTTGGCAAGAGAGATTCCGCGTTGGATTTCAAGGCTGACATTGTTATCGGTGTTATAATTTCGAGGTTGTAAAAGACTTCGTGTATTTAGGAACCAGCATTAACACCGATTCATCCTTAATACCGTCAATAAATACAAGATTACCCAAGTCGCCGATGACATACATCTCCTTACCATTACACCTCCATCACCATGTTGCATTGTACTTATTGTATCGACTCGACCGACTCGACAGACTCGAATCCTTCCATCCGATTGAAAAATTGTGAACTTTCTCTCGTCGCTTAAAATGACGTAGCTCCAAAAATCATTTATTGTATATTCCTTTACGAACTCTATCCTCTTATTTTTATTGACTTTGCTTATGAGTGGTTTCCTTCGAGGCATTCGCGAGCTATGGCCGGCACGTTTCAAGGCCCTGCGAACTGTTTTCGGATGGACTTCTTTACTACCACTTGCGTTGATGTAATTTTTGAATTCTTTTTTAATTTTTCTTGTTACAAGGCGGTCAACTCTGAGGGTCCATTTGCGAGGTGTTCCCAATTGAGCTCCTAAGATTTGTTTTTCCTTTAAAACGCTTTATTATTCTATAAATAGGAAAACGACTTCGATTCACCATTTGACCGATTTCTACACCCTTTGCCCTCATTGTACCTATGCAAAATTTTGTTTCTTTCAGCTTCAGTTTTGCCTGCTTGTTTCCGACCCATTATTAGATTTGTAGAAATCAGACAGAGAAATGATAATAGCTTATTCACAACCACATTCATTATACAGAATTAAAGTAATAATGTATAACCCCTTTGTAGTAACACCTTAGGCAAAGGCAAGCATCGTGGACCTGTTGTGAAATGGCAGACAAAACCTCAACAAAACCAATTCGACTTGACAATTACAATTGAATGTCGTCAGATTGTTAATAAAATAGTAACTAAGTATGTCAGGGTCAATTTTACATTTAGACTTAAATTTTCCATGCACATTTAGGTTTTTTAAATTAAATCTTTTGATGGTAGTGACGGATTATATTTATATTTAAAGTACAACCGCTTTGCATTTCTTGTAATGGTGGTACCTTTATTTCTTGCATTCTTGTATTGTGACCAAGCGAAGTCAGTGTTGGTTCTTTTCCATTTTGCATGCAATTTGTTTCGAATTTTTACAACCGAACGGGCTTTATTATTGTACCATGGAAAATAGATATTCATAGCCCAAAAAGTACGGATGCAAACATAACATGATTATCAAATAGTTCAGTGAGGGTTTTATTGAAAAAGTCATGTTTTTAATCTACAGACTTGTAGAAGCAACAGTTATTCCAGTATTTTATTTTGACAAATCAACCAGCAGATCTTAAACATTTGCAGACTTCGGATCACGATACATAAATTGACACTATCAACAGGATGATTAAAGGACATACATATCTACTGCACAGCATATTATCTCATGTTTAAAAAAAATTGGTAAAATTTGAGAATATGGCCAAGACTAGTTGCGATAACGAGCTCTAGCAAGCTAGGATTCGATTTTTTGGCATATATTATTGGTACAGCAGATACCCGGTCAATTAGTTCAATGTCATTAGGATCATTCAAATAAATGACTACCTCACCTAAAATCAGATCTCTCAATATATCTAAGGTGGAGCTGGGTTGAGCTGAGCATATGTACTTTTCTTCCGGGAGCGATGTCTACTATGGCATACTATTCGACAAGAAGGTGTATTGTCCTTAAGGTTAGGTTAGGTCTTTAGAGGGTTATGAGATGTCTAAATCTCATTTGACTATATCAATGACGTTTTTGACATATCTCCAAAAAATAATATATAATGATATAATGAAAACTCTATATATACATATATACAAAAAGCGCAGAGTAAAAAGAGGTCAACAGAAAACAAGAAATAAATCGATGGAAAAAAAACAGTAAGAACAAAACGAAACAAAATAAGAAAATACAAAAAAGGAAGATGCAATAACATAAAACAAACATAAAATGCACATACCATACTATATGTATGCGTATATGTATTTGTTTCTGCGATATAGTGCTAATAAGAGTACTGATGTCGGCTCTGCTGCTAGCTAGTTTGAGCTACTCATTTAGCTTCAGCCGCACAACAATATTCCCACAGGTAAGCTCCTGTTCATACTACATCCCTGCACGTAACTTTTCAGGCATACTCTCGTGTAAAATATGTATCCATAATCCAGAAACCTAGCATCATAGAACGGAAGCGATCTCTTTTTGGATTCGCAGAAGAGAGCAATATATTTTAAGAGCTGTTTGCGATCATGTGCAGTTTTTGTGCAAATGGTTTAAAACTGTTTTATGGTCGATCCTTACTCGGTTGTTTCTGTGTCTTTATCGACATTTTCTTTAATATCAAAAATGCCTGAACGAAATCGACCAAACCAAAATTGCACGTAATTAGCTGTTACATTAACAACATCATAACCACTATACACAGTTTGAGCAACCTGGCTTGCATTTTCGCCTTTATCAAAGAAAAACTGTAAAATGTAACTCATAACTGAATGCGACCAACAAAAAACAGCAAAAGAAATGTTTAGTGTGAAATGTCACCTTGACAACGACATAAACTTTAATTTGTTTGATCGATACTTAATGAGCTATCGATCACTACAGTCCCAAACTATTGTAATATCCAAAATTACTAATTTATATACAGGGTGAACGATATGAAGTGTTACCTATTCAAAACACCATAACTTTTTTGTGTGAAATTAGTTTTTATTGATTTCAAAGACAAAATTGTTCAAAAAGGATTACAATTTTAACATATCGCACCCTAAATACAAAAGGGGCGCAACTCAAAATTTACCACACTCGAGCTTGACTTGTTTACAGTAGCACAGAAAACAAACTATGTGACATATCACGCTGAAATTTGCCATGTAAGCTTATAACAGTCCTACCAAAAAACAGAAAATTTATTTTTGCCATATGTCATCCGCGGACCGTTTTATTGATAACGTCTCGTTCATATTTGAGCTTCTGCTCATTTTGAGTTGTGACCCTTTTGTATTTAGGGTGCGATATATTCACTTTAGCTCGATATGACCACCTTTTGTCTTGACTATAGCCTTCAAACGGTCAAAAAATGAGTTGCACGCTGCACGAATGTGATCTTGAGGTATTTTGGCCCATTCTCGTATAATCGCTTTTTTTAGCGCATCCATACTGGCATATTTTTTAGTCCTCACATTGCTCTCCAAAATGAGCCAGATGGAATAGTCCATCGGACTTGCGTCTGGCGAATTCGAAAGTTATTGTGTGGACGAATTGAAGTGTGGAACATGATTTTTTTAACCATTCTTGGTTCACACGAGCTTTATGAGACGGTGCCGAGTCCTGTTGGAATGTCCATGGTCTACGGCCGAAATCTTTGCGTGTCCACGGCTCTAAAGCAGCTTCTAAAACATTTTCCCGATAATAAGTCGCATTCACTTTGACACCAGGCTTGCTAAAACCATTGGAGAGCGGTCACTGCGGCCCAAACCATTACTTGCGATGGGGTGAAAGATCGTGTGCTTTTTGGAACTTGTAAGCCTGGACCTTGAGCTCATTTTTCAATAAGCGTCGAATGCTGTCTTGCGATATTTTCAGTTCTTTAGCCATTTTCCTTCTACTTTGACGTGGACTTCGTTCAAGTCGAGCCTTCAGTTTCCGAACCATTTCTGGCGTGGTTGCGGTTGTTTTTGGTCCACCTCCATAGCGGTTTGCAATGCTACCAGTATCATTGTAACGTTTTATAGTGCGATGCACAAGCATTTTATTCACTTTAAGGTGACTGAGCTCACGAGCAATCGCTGGCTGTGATTTTCCAACCAAATATAACGCAATCACACTATTACGTTTGAATTCCATCACAGAAAAAAAATTCAATAAAACTGAAACGAAAATGCTTTTGATGCCTTATAAACAATATATTGAACTGCCATTAGAACAATTTTGACGTTGATGTCATGAGCTGTTTTAGAGATACAAGCGGTGTGAAGTTGTTAACACTTCATATCGTTCACCCTGTATACAGGGTTTTCCAATAAGAGGTGTTATGTTTCATATTCAAAGAAAAATACTATTTTGTAATATAAATGATCGGATGTTTATTTCATTATAAAGAGGAAGGTAAGCCGTTAAGAGTGGATAAACATTGTGACTAACATCAGGCAAATGACTAGCACGATCACGCTTACAGGACATAATCCTTTTCAGGAAATGTTGCATAATCGAATTGCGAAGTGGCTGCCCTATATCCTCGATAGCCTCACGAATTCCATCTTTGCGGTCTTGAATCGACCCTGGGCTGTTGGCGTAGATCTTCTCCCTCACGTATCGCCAAAGAAAAAAGTCGCATGGTGTTAAATCACAAGATCGCGGTGGCCAATTGTGATCACCTCTTCGATATGGTCCGGAAACTTTTCCCGTAAAAGATCAACGGTTTCGTTGCTTGTGTGGCACGTAGCACCGTCTTGTTGAAAATTAACGTTGTCCAGAACAATACCATCCAAAAAATCGTTAATCATCTCTCGATAGCGCAATCCATTCACCAAAAACACCTATTATTGGAATACCCTTTATATATATATAATTATATATAAGAAGTATAAGAGTATATAAGAAACAAATCCATACAATCTTCGCTTATGTTGCTTCGTTGCTGTCTGAACAATAACTGGTTGAAATGTGCGGGCAAAATTCTGATGTTGAGTCCCCGGCGTCGTGGCATCCGAAGTTACTCGCTCAATTTCGTTGTTCACCATAACTGAAGGCCATGGTGAAAATATTTTTAGAGGTGTTCTTAATAACAGATCGTTATTCGGCTCTGAGCGAATTTGACAGAACCTGCTGATGGGCTGACATCACTTGGGATATGTTTAACAAAATTTAGCAAGTGTTAGTGATATACGAAAAAAATCAATATAACCAATTCTCGTGTCATGGCAATGGTTTGTTTACTAATACGGTGAATACAAATTTGCGAAGATGCATGATTTTATTGTGCAATATTGAAAGTGAGTTTTTGTTTAATTAAAGTTCATGAGAGTAAAAACAGTAAGCAACCAATCTTTAAGTTAAGGAAATCTTGATTCAGGTAATCTAAGGGCTAGTAGTAACACACTCACATTTAGTGCTTGCACATGTACCTCTTGCGTGTAACTCAAATTTAGCTGCAAAATGGTGCGCGAACGCTGTTGAAAACGATTCGATATATATATATATAAAACTGGTATCCAAAATTGAAAGACTTGTGTTAAGAACACCTGCGTTTGATTCAAATTAAATTAGGGAATTTGATAAAAAAGGAACAGCATAATTCGCGAATCGTTTACAGCAGCGTTCGCGCACCATTTTGCAGCTATATATATACATATATTGGCGATTAACCTCTTTTTGGGTGTTTGGCTGCGCTCCCCCTCCTATTTGTGGCATACAAATGGAGTAACCTACAGTTTTAAGCCAATTCTGAATAGCAGATATTTTTTTATGAGGAGCTTTTTCATGGCAGATATACACTCAGAGGTTTGCAATCGCCTGACGAGGGGCGACCGCTATTAGAAAAAACTTGCTCTATCCCTTTGGTGTTTCATGCAAGGAGATTTGAACCTCCGTACTTACGAATGGTTGTCACGTTCCAACCCATTCGGCTACGACGGATACCAATTAATCACCAGCTTTAATTTCGCCATTTCAGCCGCCAGCTCGCTAATCTTTGGCATTACCTTCTATTGGATTGAGCCATTACTGCAGTCCAAGAATGGTAGGATGCAAAGGTTGGTAATCCCAGGTAAAATTGTGAATGAAACTTTGGGGGTTTGCCGGCGTAATTGTGTCTGCTCATTTCTCACGTATGCTTACGCAATTCCAATCAATCGTTCAGAGGGCAACGAAGTGACATGAGCATTGATGTTTTCGTATATCACCAACCCAATCTCAGTTTTTGCTGACCTAAGTCGTAAACAAACCGCTGTCATAGCTCCTGTTTCATCAAGGAATCAGCTGAATCCTTCAAATTCACTGAAGGCCGAGTAACAATTTGATATTGGCCACACCATGGCCTGGGTCAACTGAAACTGGATGATTCAAATTATTCCGAATAATCAGCTCCGTATGGTCTTTCTGTAACAAATATTATTAAGTTAATTCCGCATTATGTTTATTTATTTAGTAACTAAATATGGTCACAATGAACACTTCTATTCGCACGTTAACTTCGAAAGAAATTTCACAAAAATACACTTGATCCTTAAAAACACAAAAACTTAAAGCTGACAACAATCCGGAAAAAATAACATTCAAATTTTATCAGTAAATTTTTTCAAGTAAAATAAAAGCGCAATATTAAACTTTTTTCGCGAACATTTTTTTATTATAAATGTCATAACCAATTGGGTCTCTGCGAAATTAGAAATTCGGTAGTTCAGTTCGAACTGCTTTGTACAATATATAAGCATACTTATATATCGTATCAGCTGAAGTACTTAAAAAAAATAAATAATTGGCACGTACACTTCTGTTAGGTGTTTGGCCGAGCTCCTCCTCCTATTTGTGGTGTGCGTCTTGATGTTGTTCCACAAATGGAGGGACTTACAGTTTCAAGCCGACTCCGAACGGCAGATATTTTTATGAGGAGCTTTTTCATGGCAGAAATACACTCGGAGGTTTGCCATTGCCTGCCGAGGGGCGACCGCTATTAGAAAAATGTTTTTATTAATTTTGCTTTCACCGAGATTCGAACAACCTCTCTGTGAATTCCGAATGGAAATCACGCACCAACCCATTCGGGTACGGCGGCCGATAGTACTTACTTAGTCTTGCCATAAATTGTGTACTTACTTATATATATATACTAGCAACCCGCCCGGCTTTGCACGGGTATAAAATATATACCCTATGTCACTCAATGAAAAAATGATTCAAATCGATCCAGTAGTTTTGGCTTATTCATTACTGCCCGTGGCCCGCACGCGTTAAATTTGGAGTAAAACAATTCTCCTTTCTTTATAGCATGAAGATTCCCTGCTATCTTTGGAATATCTAAATTCATACCCTACACTTTTACATATTTACTTTTTGCATTTTTACATACATATGTATTTATTTTATTTTTACAACACTTAATATATTACTGAATGTCTTTATATACGACGTTCATAGCTTTCTTGTCATTAGACAATACAAACATGTTTTCTCTAGAGGTTACTGTTGAAAGAGCGACATCCAGTTGGCCATGTGAAAAACAGTCAACGCTCAAATCTAAGCCTGCAACGTTGAATGTTTGACCGTGAGATTTATCAATGGTCATTGCAAAAGATGTCTTTACCGGAAATTGTAAGCGTTTAAATTGGAATGGTAGATCCGATGGTATCAGAGGGATTCGAGGAATCAATACATCTTCTCCGGTACCACATCCTGTGAGTATTGTGCACTCTATTATGAAAGTTTTCAGTAATTTTACCAGCAAACGCGTGCCATTGCAAAGTTTAGGTGAATTTAGGTTTCTTAATAAAATAACAGAACAACCTATTTTCAGCTCCATTTTGTGAGGAGGGAGTCCAGACGGATTCAAAGAATTTATAAATTCTGTAGGAAAATGAACGGCTTCTTCCAAATCGAGAACAGTATTGACCGAGTAGTATATTTTCGTCGGCGCATCAGTCTTTGAAATAATCAAGTTATTTACTTTATCTACTTGTTCGTTAGTTGGTGACAGAATAGCTCTTTCTTTAAACCAAGATATTGTCCTATAACTTATGTTGTCAATGTCTGGATAGACATTGTTGACTAACTCTTGGATGTTGTCTATCAAAACACAAAGGTTTTCTAGGTTAATCCTTCCCTCACTTTGGGTTAATTCTCCATTGCCAACTTTTAGCAGCATCTCTGGAAATAGCCTGTTCTCACGTGAAGATGACGAAACCCTCATATTAGTTTTAAGCTCTAATTTATTGACATACGACCAAAGGTGGGATCTTTTTAGCGAAGCATTTATTTCGTCAGCACGTGTTCCTCGAGTCACAACTGGTAGGATTTGACGGAAATCTCCTGAGAACAGAATTGTACACCCACCCATAGGTAAATTTTTGTTGCGCAAATCGCGCATTGTCCTATCCAGTGCTTCCACAGACGTCTTGTTTGACATGGTAGCTTCGTCCCAGGCTATTAATGAGCAGTCACGCATCAATTTTCCTGTATTGCTCTGTTTAGAAACACTACAGACGCTGTTATCATCATCGGGGGCGATTTTCAGCGGGAGCTTGATTGTAGAGTGTGCGGTTCGGCCTCCTTCCAAAAGGCCGGATGAGGCAACAGCTAACGCAATTTTTCCCGTAGATCTCAATTACTAATTACTGATGTAATATCTTGAAAAATATTATTTTCAATTATATGCTTTAAAGAGCCATATATGTACATAGATTTGTTGAAATCGCTTCGAAAATAAGCTATTAGTTGTCGTAAAAAGTAAATGACAAAAAATGTTATTGTATGGAATCGATAGCAAACTTAACGCGCTCCGAATCAATAAAAACTATTCAAAAACTGTATTTTAATTATGTGCGATTTACTAACATAGAACGTGAAAATAGCGGGTTAGTTCGCTGTAAAATTCTATGTGCATATAATTACATGGAATTCAGTACATACATACATACATACGTCCGAAATGAAATAATGCGAGCGATTCGTAAATACCGTCACCATACGATGTAATTCAACATTAATGAGATGTAGTGAGATTATCGCTTAACGCCTGTTGCTTCATTCTGTTGACAGCGAACAAACACACAACCAGTTTTTTTTGGAAAAAGAGCTGCTTTTGTTTAACCCTAGAACACACACCCGGGTACAAATGTATCCACTTCAACTTTGAAGTGTTGTAACTTTTGAATCGCTATACCTCTATACCGCTAACTTCGGATCTAGGAAGATTATTTAGTTTTGAGTTCAAATTCAAAATTTGAACCAGATCGGACTATTGGTTCAGGAGCTACAGCCTTCCAAACACATTATATACGTAAACACACACCCGGGATACGTTTGTACCCCAATAGTAAAAATCCTCATAATAATCAAAAAAAAACATTTTTTATATTATTTTTTTATTTGAAAAATTAAAAATATTCATTTCACACATTATATTATTGACTTTTATCATAAAAATTATAAAAATGCATCTTATATCTAAGGAAAATCATGGCAAATAGAGCAATTTGTTGATGTGACCGAATGTTCAAGACACATTGGCTTCTTACATTTGGCGCACAGCTTTCTGGTTTTTCTACGGCGTTTTTCCTCTTGTGCGTAACATGAATAGCAAGATCCGGACACAGGGTTTGGCGTGCGCGCTGCGGCAGATGTTGATGCTGCTGTTGACACCATTGATTCCAGCGGTCGGTTGAAATATGCTTCAATAGCAATTTTAGTCGAAAAATTTCGCGTCACTTGACGATTTATGGCCCTGGCTTCAATAATGGGCATACACAATGCTTCAGCCAAGCTGCGCAGGATCTGCTTACGCTTGTTGTTTGTTCTCCAAGGCAACATAAGGTTATTCAAATCGTAGACAATGTAGGCTGCAAGAGCTGTAATGTCCAACAGGTTGAAGAACATCGCTAGTGGCCATCGATCGTGAGTTGCCAGGTGAGAAGCAGTTCTGCAACTGGCAAGGTCGTAAAAAAATTGTCCATTGTAATGTTTCGGCCACTTCCTTGGTATTTGGCAGACAAATCCTTCACCACTCGTTCGCCTTGGTTCGTTTCCCTACCAGTTTCTGCTTGGCCAGTATATATTTGTCCATGCAGTGGATATGCATTTGTGGCATCGCAAATCCACCGAACCTTGACACCATATTTAGCAGGTTTTGACGGTATGTACTGCGTAAACCGTGTGCGTCCACGGTAAGGAAATAATTGTTCATCAATCGTCAAGCATGAGCTGGGCTTGTAATGTGCAGCAAGATCGGTGCTGCTTTATCAGTTAGTAAGCTTGTTGCACGAGTGTTTTTATCGTCAAATCTTAGGAACCGCAATATCGAACAGAAACGGTTGACTCCCATTGTGGCGCGATATAAAGGATAGTTTTTGACGCTCCATAAATCTCGAACATGTTTTCCATTGCTATGGTTCGCACCAGTCATAATAAGTATGCCAAAAAATGCATACAGCTCTGTTATTGACACAGGCGTCCATGTTTTAGGAGTTGTGTTTGGATGCGCATTGTTGTAAGCATTATAAGTTTCTTTTGCTAACTTATTTGTGTGGCGCATAATTATATCAGCCATTTCAACGTTCATGAAACATTTGAATGTTTGCTCTATTGACAACATTTCAGTGCATCTAGCTGGTCCAGAACGTTCTCTTATAATATTTTGTCTGAGTACCTGACGACTTACATTTGGTTCTTTCATCCACTCAGTACCATCACGTGCAACAAATTTTTCGCCACTAGCAGGTAATTCATTATTTTTTTCTACTTCTTCTTCTTCATCGACTTCTTCATCATCCTCATAGTCCGCATAGTCAGGTAATACTTCTTTGTAATACTTTGCGAAACTTCAGCATCGTCATCAGCAATTTCAATGTCATTGAATTGAATTTCTTCTTCATCTTCTGAGTCAAAGTCATAGGGAGCGTCATCGTCACAAATTTCATCAAATAAAGATTGTATATATGATTCTCGCTGTTCCTCAGTTAGCCTGCATAATAAAAAAATTAGTATATGTTTACATTGTTGCTTATTTTACATTTTTTACCTTCTATATGCTGCACTTGATAAATTTTCGTTTCTTCTTGAAGTCATTTCGTATCCAGTTATTTATAGTTTCAGTTATATTTATTTTCACTTATATTTTCACTTCTTACACTTTTGAGCACCAAAACAATAATGAAAATATCAACAGGCAGCATTTATAACAACACCTCGTGTGAAAACAACCCTTGCAGCTGCATATAAAATACAAAACCCAGTTATACCAGTGTATTTGCTACCTATGTACCCATACCTTGCGCGACCTTTTTGCACATATGTTTTGAACCAGGTAGAATATTTCAATGAAATAAAAACCAAAATGTGTATTCGTTGTTACTCTACAAGCATATTATTATAAATTATATTATTTTGTTTTGCATTTATCAGGACAACAACAAAAACAAAAATCCACTGTTGCATGTCCTGACTTTATTTGCCCATATCGCTGGAACCAGTAGGAATATTCGAATGAAACAAAAGACAAAATACTTGTTATATATTAAAATATACATTTAAAAAAAAATCATAGAAATCGGTTGAATAAGCATTAAAAAAACCGCAAAATAAGGTCCCGGGTACAAACGTATCCCGGGTGTGTGTTTACGTGGTATTTTCTGGGTGTGTGTTCTAGGGTGAAACAATTTTGGTTAAATAACAAATAAATCAATTTTTTTTTTGATGCAGATCGAAAGTAAATATTTCAAAGTTAAACTTCAAGAAAGTTTCATTTTAATTGGTTGATTCGTTTATGATTTATGGCCGTGAAAACAAACAAATTATGTTTTTTGCCACATTTTGACCGATTGCCACGCCCCTTTTATATATTTCTTCACATTATATTGATATAAACCTTCCTCTTCAATCAATCTATCTTTAAAAAAAAACCGCATCAAAATCCGTTGCGTAGTTTTAAAGATTTAAGCATTCAAGGGGACATAGGGACAGAAAAAGCGACTTTGTTTAATAATATGTAGTGATACTAGCGGCCCGGTACGTGCTTCGCTACGTATAAAGTGATATATTAAATCAAACTCATTTATAAAAAAAATATATATTTAATTATTTGCTAGCTATTTTAAAACTTAATCCAAAACATTTGGATAAACAATATTTTTTGTTTTTCCATTTTGAGCATGAATAACCAAACGGCTGGGGGTACCGACTCTGGAACAGGCAACATAAAGTTGGCCATGTGAAAAACATGATTCCTGCAAATTCACACCACAAACGTTAAGTGTTTGCCCTTGGGCTTTATTGATGGTCATCTAAAATGATAAACGCACAGGATATTGTAATCGTTTGAATTCAACTGGCGGTATTAAACAAACTTCTCCTTTTGATTTACCAGTTAAGATCGTAGCTTCAATCAAATTTGGCAATAAATTTTTCACTGCCAATCTGGTGCCATTACACAGTTTTGGTGGGTTAATATTTCGCAATAATATAATCAAAGAACCCACTTTCAGATTCAAGCAATGCGGTGGCATACCAGCCGGTTCTAATGAATTTAAAAATTCTGTTGGATAATTCATTGCCTCATCTTGATTCATAGCACTGTCAATTGATTTATATGTCGTGACGTGGGAGTTTTGCTTGAATTTGAAAATTAATGGCATTGATATGAATGTTCTTCGGTGCTAAAATGGCGCGTTCTCTCAACCAATCATGATTTCTGTAATTCTGAAGAATATTTGGAAAAACACATTCAATCAATTCATCTATCGATTTCGTAATTGTACAAAAATTGTTCGGTACAGTGATCAATCCGTTGGTTCTGGCGATTTGTATTTTGCCATCACCAATTTGTAACAATTGTTTTGAAAACTCACGGGCAGCTGGATCATTTTGTAGGTGAATACGCATATTAATGTTCAGTGTCAATTTTTGTACATATCTCCAAAGAACTGATGACTTCAAACCGGCATTTATTTCATCAACAGGAGTTGACCGAGGAATGACAGGCAATATTTGTCGAAAATCCCCTGACAGTAATATCAGAAAATGTTAATGCAATGAGAAGGTGCAAATGTTACTGTGAGCTTTTTTTAGTACAATTGAGATTTGAAAGATTTGAAGTAAGGGAATTTAGCACACCGAGTTTATAGACACCTCACTGACTTTTGCCCACACAAAAATTAGAAACACCACACATCTTTCACCTCAACACACAACACATTTCTCACCTCCACATTAAACCAATTAAATTTTTACTATTTTCGAATTTTTGAAATAATAAGCGAATACGTAAAATTTTTTGCATAATTTTTTTTTTCAATTACATTAAAAAAAAAACGATTTAAAAAAAAAACAATTTATGAAACAAAGTTTGCGCCGAGAATTGAACTCGAGTCTAACATGTGGCGAGGAAAAATAGGCGGTGCGTTTATTTGTTCGACTGCTTTTTTTTTACCATTTTGCTACTTTTGAAATGATAAGCGGATACATAAAATTTATTACAAATTTTTTTACGATTACATAAAAAAAAAATTTAAAAACGAAAAAAAAAAAAATTTCCACCGAGAATTGATGGCGAGTCACGTGGGGAGGATAAATACGCAGAGCGTTTATTTCTGCGCCTGCGTTGTGAACAAAAGGTTTTGTGCATGCGCGCGACGCGAATAAATTTTAATAAAGTTCTGAAAGTAACTCATGAAGTTTTTCATTACACACATATGTACATAAATGAACGTATACTTTATATGTAAATAAATGATGGTATATGATAATATACATAAGATATAATATGTATGTACATGTCAATAGGAGGTATTTGCATTCAGAATAAAAGAACGGTTTAAGATAAATCAACACTTATTTTATATTGTATGTCAGTTTATAGTTTACTAGCGTACCCTCGCCCGCTTCGCTAGACGATAAATTCAATGATTTGCTGAAAGAGAACAAAATTAATACGAAACAAAGCAAATTCTTTGATACAATTTCATTCGAACTTTATTGTAACACTTTTTGGTAGACAACGTTTTTGGTTTTTTCATCTTTCGCGTGAATAATGACGATGGTTTGCCAACTCGTGAGCAAGCTACATACAATTGTCCATGAGAAAAAATTGGGTATTCTATATTAATACCGCACAGTTGTAGAGACTGTCCTTGCGCCTTATTAATTCTCATAGCGAAGGCAAGGCGAATAGGGAACTGCAAACGTTTGAAATCGAATGGTAAATCCGCCGGAAGCAGTGGAATTCAGGGTATCAAAATGTCTTCTCCTTTGTACTTCCCTTTCAAAATTGTTGCTTCGATAACGTTACCCATTAGCTTCTTCACAGCGAGTTTGGTACCGTTGCAAAGTCGGGGCACATTACTATTGCGCAGCATAATAATCGGTGCTCCAATTTTTAATCGTAAATTATGAGGTGGTAAGCCTGGCAAATCGAGTGAGTTTAAGAATTCAGTTGGATAATTTACGACATCATCTTGATCAGTAATAGTGTCCATTGACTTATACGCAACTATGTCACCAGGTATTTGATCTAAAATAGCTGAATTTATATCACTGACGTCCTTATTTTTCCCAGCTAAAATTGCTCTTTCGCTGAGTCAATCATGGTTTTTGTAATGTTGAACTACGTTTGGAAATACACTCTGTATCAATGCCTCTTTAGACTGTGCAAAAGTGCAGAAATTGTTAGGCAATGTTATCATTCCTGTTGTTTTTGAAAAAAGGTTTATTTTTTTTGGTTAAAAAGTGTTTTTTGAAGTTTTGAAAAACACTTCGCTCTAACAAATTTCTTCTCAGTTAATTGCTGAAAATTACAATAAATATTTTGAAAAAACTATTTTTTTTTAATTTAACGTTTTTGAGAAAATTTTGTTCTTGAAAAAATTTCATACTTTTGTAAAAGTTTAAATTGATTTGTTAAAAAAGATTTTTTTCCGCTTTGAAAAACACCCCCTCGAAAAAATGTATTCTCTATTAATAGTGGAATATGAAATGCTTTGAAAACACCATTTTTTTTTTAATTTTGTTTGGTTTTCAGAAAATTTTGTTTTGAAAAAATTTCATACCCTTGAAAAAGTTTTATTTTATTTTATTTGTTTAAAATTTTTGAAATTTTTTTTTTTGTAATTTTAGAAAAACTCCTCTTCGAAGAAATTTCTTTTATCTTTTTGAGGAAAATTTGGTTTTGAAAAAATTTCATGTTTTCGAAATTTTTTTATTTTACTTTATTTCTTCAAAATTTTTGAAAACAATTTTTTTTATAATTTTCGAAAAACACCCCTTTGAAAAAATGTTTTCTATGTGTCATAGTGGTATTCCATTAACTTTTAGGATTATAGTCAAATACGTACAAATATCTACGCTTTCACAAATAGCAACAATAAACAAATTTCCTCAAAACCAAAAAATTTACTTTTTTTCTAAAAAAATTCTAAACAAACAACGTAATAAATTTAGAATTTTGTATTCACGAAAAAACAGTATTGTTTTTATTGTATTAACTGAAAACCAAAATGTTGCAAAAAATCAAAACAAAACTAAATTATTTTTTTGTGTTCATTTGGTCCATATGTTCCATAAAAAGTTGATATGGTAAATAATATGCAGGGTCTGATACACGCAAATTTCCATTGACCATTATAGTGACAAAATTATCGATCACCAATTCCAACAGGATTTCAAAATCAGAGTTGGAATGAGTTGTTGTGTGGTGTACTTCTGAAAAAATGAGAAATAAACAAAATAAATCTAAAAATTCGAATTCTAACTTTATCTTGTGTATGTTCTTATTACCTTTGAATTTTTCCAATGAAGCACCATTCATTTTAAATTTTCCAAGAATTTTTTTTATCATTTCGCGTTTCTTTCCTTTTTCATTCGATTCCAACATTTGTTCATAGCCGAAAACATCGTTTGCAAACGCATTCATTTCCATATAGAATTGGTCAAAGAAAGCATTGCTCAATTGAATTGAAACATTATTTTCCTAACGCAGATATTCATCGCGACCTTGACATCGATACTATTGATGAAACAATAGAAAGCGCTAGCAGAAGACACATAAATAGACTATTAACGCATACAAATCCTATGATGAGAAGACTACCAAATAAAGAAAAATCTACCCAAAGTCGGCTTAACCGTCAAACACCAACAGATCTTGCAAAATCCTTGTAATCAATTGTCAACTAATCGTATATGTCATTGTTTGTTAACCACTTGTTTTTAAATAATATGTACATATATATTTCTTCTAAATGAGCTTGGGGGCATTGGCCCTTCAATATCACTCTCATTCCATCTTTTTGTAAATCAAATTACTTATTGTCTAACGACAGGTGTAATATTTTATGGAAGAAATAAAAAAAAAAAAAAAATTTTCATTCGAATCATTTGAAATTTCTGTATACAATAACGAAAAATTCAAAAAAAGTTGTACACATAAAATGAATGTCGATTCGAAACTTACTTTAATCTAAGAATCGAGCAAGTTTTGTTTTGTACAATATTTTGATTTTTTCTTTTTTTTTATATGAAGAAAATATTTAAAAGAAATTTTTTTTTGCTAAAAACCTTCCCCTAGTGGATCCCTATAATATGAAAAAAGAACGAATAAAATTGGCCTCGTATCGGCCCAAAAAAATGCGTACAAACGAACATTATTTCATTTTTATATATATAGATGTATTCGACAGCATTTACATACATATGTATATATGTACATTTGTATATGAAAAACAATAATGCACAAGCGCAAGAACAGCATATCACATATGCAAGTATGTATGCCCAAATAACCTTGACTTACATATGTCCCTGCAAACCAACTATCTGCTATTTACACTATTTATTCGCTCGCACTAACAGAAATTTCTCATATACTGCTGTGCTGCTCTAATTGACATTCAAGTTGTGAATGATGTAGGTAACATGTAGTGAACAAAACCTTCTGAACTCATGAATGTTGTTGTTAACATGTAGTGAACAGAATTTCATGAACTAGTGAATTTCGTTGTTAACATGTAGTGAACAGAATCTTTTGGGCTGGTGAATGTTATTGTGAACATGTAGTTAACAGAATTTCATAAACTAGTGAATTTCGTTGTTAACATGTAGCTAACAGAATCTCATGAATAAGTGAATTTCGTTGTTAACACATAGTTAACAGAATCTCTTCAACAGGGTAATTTTGTAGGTAATACTTACGGATCCTATATACAACAATCCTTCAAAATTACTGATACAAATGGTTATTTATTGAATATTATTTATTTAATGAATAATTTTAATATTTATTTAGTAAATTTTTAGTTTCTAAAGAAAATTAATACAATATAATTATAATACAATACAATAATTTTTTTAGTATGTTCTATTTATGTACAGCTATTTATTTTAGTTTACTATTTACATTATAAAATTACGTTAAGTTTTAGTTATTTATTTTAATATTTACATTGTAAAATTAGGTTTGGTGTTAGACAAATTTTAGTTTTAGTGATTTATATACATGAATTAGTTTAGTTATTAGAAAAGTTTACGTTTTAGTTTTTATGTACATAAATTATATTAGTATAATATTTACGTTTGATTACTCTTTTCTAATCAAATTTTATTTAGTACCTGAAGAATAGTTTTGGCTAAAATGGTAATAGTTTGCTTTTATGCCGGTATTTAAAATATCTATTTTGCAGAAATTTAAATTGATGCCTAATTAAATAAATAGCAATTGCATGTTTTTTCTATTTTCGCATAAAGTTTAAAATTGTTCGCATTTTACTTCTAACTCCTCTACGGGGTTTCTCGCACTGTTTTCTGTTTTTTTTCTTTTTGCTTTTGATCTGAATAGAAGTATCTTATAGTAAATATAACTATGCACTCTGTTCAATGTTGCCCACTCCCTGTATTGCTTTTAATTGGCAATTAATGCTCCAGCATTTAGAAAACTAATTACTGCTGTATTTTAGATTTAATCCAAATGTTTGTACATATCGTCCAGCTGTGGCTTAAAGTAACTCTTCAATTGTGGCCGCTTCGCTTTGAATGTTGGTGTGAGTAGTCCATTTTGTACCGAAAACGGATCGGGATGCAAATATATATCCTTGACCTGGTATATAAATACAAAATTTGTAATTATTATTAATTTTAAATTATGATATTATTACCACGTCATACGTTACTAGTATAAGCAGATATGCACTGGGCTACTTACCTGTTCGAAGGATTTCAGTCCGCTCTTCTTACCCCAATTCAGCATATCGCTCCTGATGCGTTCTTTTACTTGTGGATTATTGCATAACACCGAAAGTGTGCCCTTGACGCGATTGTCGCTCGCCCACTGCTTGAGAACATCCACATCAGGCACGACGACGGCTACGATGCAGCTCTAAGTGGGCGTTAAGGGATGTATGTAAATATGGCGTGAACATGAAAAGCTAGAAATTATGTAAAAAAATGGAGTTACCTTAAGGCTCTCTCCGTAAACGTACACCTGATTTACATATTGGCTCAGAGTGTAAATATTCTCAATCTTCTCCGGTACAATATATTCGCCCTGGCTTAGCTTGAAAATGTGTTTGCGACGATCGATTATGCGCAGCATGCCATTTGGAAGCCACGTGCCTTCAGAGTCAACAGCCTCAGCAGTTTTCTCGGGATCTTTGTAATAACTGCGACGCAAAGGCAGAGAAAGAAATTATCATTCAAGTGCCTTTATAACTCGACTTAAGATTGTGAAATTGTTAATTTTCTCTAAGTTAGTTTTAGTCACAGAAATCAAGTTCGCACAGGAAGAAACCATTATTTGCTTAAATTATCAACACCTACCCGTGGAATACGTTAGAACCGCGCACGCGCACCTCCCCAGTGTTTTGACTTGCGAAATACTCCATCTCCGGCACATCCACAAGCTGTAAAGGATTTGTTGATATCAACTCTCTGTATGTAGAAGTATATGCAATTTGTGAAATTGAATTGCTTTTGATGCACCTCTTTTTCTGAAAATAAATATACATTTTATTAGTTTAAATATATATATAATTGGAAAATTTAATACAAATTGTTCAACTTACCTTTTCGCTTGCAGATTTTCACAGATTTAAACGCGATTCTTTTTTGTATTCGACATTTGCAACTTGTTTTTTGCTGTCACTTTCGCACTCACTATAGTTAAGTTTAATAAGTATTCACGAAAATTATGAGATAAATATATGTATAACCCATCAAAAATGACAACAGAATTAAATGTGATTGTGTGGGTATTATTGGAAAAAATTGAGTGAATGTGGTGGTAAAATTGGAAAAACTGGTTAACGTTGGTTTGCAGGGGTATGTACACATGCCACAGCACATCACATTCTTACTAGAAATCAAATACACATACGCACTAGTGAACGAGTTTCTTCCTAACAAGTGCAAAAACAATTCTGCTCTATGTATGTACATATACCCACTTTATGTCCTAGCATATATACATACATATACGAGTATACCTACTTGCCTTTTAAACTTCCTACAAAATAATTGTATTCATATGTTACTACATCCATGCACGTTCATACATTCATGCATATATGCGCGAGCACAGCGCTCCCTTCTTGCTTCCGTGTACTTTTGTCTTTCACCAGTCGATATTCCTAATATTATACTTACAAAAACACAATACTTTGATAGACGCAAAAGCAACAGCAAGCGCAACGCGATGGCCGCTTTGCCACCACACATTCTAAAATGTTCTAGAACACAACAAAAACACATACCTCACATGCGCATGTCGCCCAAAGCTAAAATCTAAGCCTAGCGACTACAAAAACAAAATACATTCGTAGACGCAGTCGCAGCGGCCATGATTCTATCAGCGACGGCGCTGAACAATTTAGAACAAAAACAAAAAGTTCATTCATAAGTTAGAGCTCATATTTCAATTTCATTCATAGAACGAGCTGCCCATAGCCAATTTTCGCGACCATTCGAAAATAGTCAATATTGGAATATTTCGCGTGGAATTATTTGCCGATATTTGATAAATCTTAAATTTTTGTCATGTCGAGTGGCCGCGGCTCCGTATGTATGTATGCACCCTTATATGTATGTAAATATGTCTTCTAACTGTGCGACAGTCGCGAGTTAATGGGACTTCCAGCGAATCACACATTGCTGTCCGCAAAGCCGCATATATGTACCTTATGATCAGAAAGTACCGGGAATGTTTAAATTAAACAAAACAGAGTTAAATTTGAGGCAAATTTATATTATCTCCTTCAAAATATGACCCGTCTGAAGCAACACACATGTGCCAACGTTTAACCCAGTCCTCCAAACACCCCCGGCAGGCCGAATTGTATTCTCTTTGATCAGTGCGATGGCGCGTTATCATCATGCAAAGTCTGACAATTGTTTGCTCACATTTCCGGCGGCTTGCAACATACAGCATCTCTCTAAGGTTTCAAAACGGATAAATAATATTCTCTATTGACTGTCTGGCCCGATGGAAGGTACTCATGGTGGACTATGCCTTGGCAATCGAAGGAAACAGTCAACATCACCTTCCCGGTTCTTTTTGCTCATAGGGTATACATATCCCATCTTTTCACTGACGGACAAGGAGACCGTCGCAGTTGTTGTTTTTTATATGCATACATTTTGCGTTCGTTGAAGGTTTGTATATATTTGTATACATATGCGTGTATGCGCGTTTGGCTTTCTGGATGCATCCATGGATATTAGAATATTTTCTCATCAATATGTGTATGTAAGTAATTCAGATTTGACTGAAGAGATTAAATATAGGAATGCATATTCATATGATTGCCTTTATGGCTGTTTTACATATAAATTAATTCAAAAGAAGTATGAATAATGTTATATAGAAAATGAATTTCTAAATAACAGGTATTAGAAAAACCTGAATACACTATTTTAAATCAATTCTAATTAAACCAAATACAAACAATTAAATAAAAATATCGAACAAAGAAAAGTGTGCACAGGATTTGAACCTGAGTCAAATATGGGACGATGTACTGCATACACGACACGTCTTTCACGATTGCGCTAAACTACAATTAATAAATCACTCATTTATTCGATTTGCAGTTTTATATGCACATATTCTGCGTTAGTTGAAAGTTTGTATGCGTAATTATATGATATATTATTGATATTAGAATGATCAATATAATTTGGATTTGATGAAAGAGATTAAAGACATATGTACATATTTTCTGTTTTGATTGATTTATATAAAAATCAGGTCATATCCAGTATGAACTATTTTATACCGAAAAGAAATTTCCATTTATAAAATACAAAAAGAAGAGTATTTTAAAGAAATTTTAATTAAAATAAACTCAACAATTTTACCAAACTTTCCTGGTTTGAATTGTAAAAAAAAAAATGTGCAAGAAAAAAAATATGACTTCAGGACTTGAACCTGAATTAAATACGTGCCAAAAAACAAAACGAATAATTCCGCCGACTTTAGCTTCTGCACCACAAATTAACTGCCGCGCGGCTTTCTTAATCGCATATTTATTCGCTTCGCTGTGGGCATGAAATAAGTCGATTTCCTTATTAGTGTGCCGAAAAATCTTATGAACTTCCTCAGTAGTTTGGTAAACGCAGAAAAAATCTGAATTGCTGTCCTAGCGTGGTAAGTAAATATAGAAACCCTCCACTCGCGTCACTCGCGTGGTAAATATCTGCAATTCCCCACTCGTGAGGAAAGTTGAATTTGAAATTACCTTATTATGAATCTACAAATTAGAACTCGAAAAAAGCTCATTTAACATTTGCTCCTTCTCATTGCATTAACATTCTCTGGTAATATCAAAGCACCACCAAAAAGCTGTTGGTTACCACGTAAATCTTGCATTGTTCGATTAAATGCTTCTAGTAACTTTTTATTCGCCATTGTACACTCATCCCACAAAATAATTGACGTTAATCGCAGAACTTTTGCCATAGCAGAATTTCTTGAAATATTGCAAGATGGAGTTTTAATCACCTGTACATTCAATGTCAATTTTAATGCAGAGTGTGCTGTCCGACCACCTTCTAATAATGTAGCAGCAATTTCCGAAGAGGCAAGTGCCAGTGCAATTTTCTGTTCCGATCGAATAGTGGCTAAAATCAGTGATATAACGAACGTTGTGCCTGTACCACCAGGTGCATCCAAGAAATATAACCCACCTGCATTATTGGAAATGGCTTGCATGACTGTGTCATATACATGTTTTTGCTGAATATTCATTTTGGTTATATTCGATTGTACAAATAAACGCAAATCATTAGAATTGAATTCCTGCTCACGTTGCAATTCTCGATCAAACAGACCATGCATGTCAGGATTTGGTGCGGTCATACCCAATTGTACTAATGTTTTATTTGCAATCCGTAGAAACATATCTTCCATTATTATCAAAGCTTCGTTGTACATTTCCAAAGTTATCTAAAAATCAGGATTTCTTGCATGATGACGCATACGAATTAAAATATCTTCTGTAATATTATGTTTATTCTTCTGCATATGGTTCAAGCAGCTCACAACGGCCGGGATTAGCCCACGTATCCTCTGGGTAGCTTCCGAACATCCGTTCGGGAGTGAGCTAACGTGAGAAGGCGAAACATTCCAGGATAGCTGGTTGTGCGTTGGGTTTGGGACCCACCACTTAGAAATCGCCCCCAATGAAAAGTGTAAAAAAGCCTCGGATGAGACCTCCCTATACTGATGACGACCCCTGCAAACGAACTAAGGATTATGATTTGAGGGCATGCACCTTGAATGTCCGGTCCCTTAATGGGGAAAGTGCCTCTGCCCGGCTGGTTGATGTCCTCGTGAGAGTACAGGCTGACATCACTGCCATCCAAGAGATGCGATGGACGGGGCAAGGCAAGAAAACCATAGAACCTTGCGACGTTTACTACAGCTGCCATGTAAAGGAGCGCAAATTCGGTGTCGGATTTGTTGTGGGAGAGAGACTTCGTCGCCAAGTACTGTCGTTCACTCCGGTGGACGAGCGTCTCGCAACAATCCGCATCAAAGCGCGTTTTTTTAACATATCGCTAATTTGCGCCCACGCCCCGACGGAAGAGAAGGACGATGCGACCAAAGATTCCTTCTATGAGCGCCTGGAACGTTCCTATGAGCGCTGCCCCCACCACGACATAAAAATCGTGCTTGGCGACTTCAACGCCAGGGTGGGCAAGGAGGGAATTTTTGGTCCCACAGTCGGAAAATTCAGCCTGTACAACGAAACATCCGGCAACGGACAGAGGCTGATCGACTTCGTCGGGGCCCGAAACATGGTAGTCTGTAGCACCAGATTCCAGCATAAGAAGATTCACCAAGCCACCTGGCTGTATCCTGATCGAAAAACACGAAACCAGATCGATCATGTTGTGATAGATGGAAGACACGCTTCTAGTGTATTATATGTACGTACGATCCGAGGACCGAACATCGACCCGGATCACTACCTTGTTGCAGCCAAACTGTGCACACGCCTCTGTGCAGCAAAAAACGTGCATCTACCTACGCAAAGAATGTCCGACATCGAAAAGCTGCAATCACAACAGACAGCCAGAAGATTAGTCAATCGACTCTCACTCCTGCTCTCAGAGAGCACTGCCCAACAAACCGGCATGCATGAGCAATGGAGCAACATTTTTCGTTCTCTACGTACCGCCGTCGAAGAAGAAATCGGATTCCGGCGAGCCCGAAAAAACAATTGGTACGACGAGGAATGTCATGCTGCCGCAGAAAGGAAGGATGACGTGAGTGCGAAGAGCTTGAGATGCTGGCCAACAGGAACAACGCCCGAAAATTCTACCAGAAAGTTCGGCGGCTTACAGAAGGTTTCAAGACCGGGGCGTTTTCCTGTAAGAACAAAGACGGCGAACTGGTGACTGACGTACAGAGCAATCTTAAATTATGGAGGGAACACTTCTCGAACCTATTAAACAGTGACAGCTGCGCATGTCACCGAGAAAGTGAAGATCCCGATACTCCAATCATTGACGACGGAATTGTCGTTCCGCTACCCGATCATGACGAGGTGAGAATAGCGATAACGCGGCTAAAGAACAACAAAGCCGCTGGCGCCGACGGAGTGCCGGCTGAGCTATTCAAACATGGCGGCGAGGAGCAGGTTAGGTGCATGCATCAGCTCCTATGCAAAATATGGTCGGATGAAAGCATGCCTGCCGATTGGAATTTAAGTGTACTCTGCCCAATCCATAAGAAGGGCGATCTGGCAATTTGTGCCAATTACCGCGGGATTAGTCTTCTAAATATCGCCTATAAGGTTCTAGCGAGCGTATTGTGTGAAAGGCTGAAGCCCACCGTCAACCAACTGATTGGACCTTATCAGTGTGGCTCAGACCTGGAAAGTCCACCATCGACCAAATATTCTCAATACGCCAAATCTTGGAAAAGACCCAGAAGACCAAGGAGAATCGACACACACCATCTTTTCGTCGACTTCAAAGCTGCATTCGACAGTACGGAAAGGAGTTACTTGTATGCCGCGATGTCTGAATTTGGTATCCCCGCAAAACTAATACGGCTATGTAAGATGACGTTGCTCAACACCAGCAGCGCCGTCAGAATTGGGAAGGACCTCTCTGAGCCGTTTGATACCAAACGAGGTTTCAGACAGGGTGACTCGCTGTCGTGTGACTTCTTTAACCTGATGTTGGAGAGCATCGTACGAGCCGCAGAACTTAATCGCTCAGGCACAATATTTTATAAGAGTGTACAGTTGTTGGCGTATGCCGATGATATTGACATCATTGGCCTTAACAACAGCGCTGTTAGTTCTGCCTTCTCCAAACTGGATAAAGAAGCAGAGCGTATGGGTCTGGTGGTGAACGAGGGCAAAACGAAGTACCTCCTGTCTTCAAACAAACTGTCGGCGCACTCGCGTATCGGAACCCACGTCACTGTAGACAGTTATAATTTCGAGGTCGTAAAAGACTTCGTCTATTTTGGAACCAGCATTAACACCGATAACAATGTCAGCCTTGAAATCCAACGTAGAATCTCTCTTGCCGACAAGTGCTACTTTGGACTAAGTAGGCAACTGAGCAGTAAAGTCCTCTCTCGACGAACAAAACTAACACTCTACAAGGCTCTCGTCATGCCCGTCCTAACGTATGGCGCAGAAGCTTGGACGATGACAACATCCGATGAAGCGACGCTTGGAGTGTTCGAGAGAAAGATTCTGCGTAAGATTTTTGGACCTTTGCACGTTGGCAACAGCGAATATCGCAGACGATGGAACGATGAGCTGTATGAGCTTTACGACGACATAGACATAGCGCAGCGAATAAAGATCCAGCGGCTACTTCGGCTGGGTCATGTCGTCCGAATGGATACAAACGCTCCGGCTTTGAAAGTATTCGATGCGGTACCAGCTGGTGGTAGCAGAGGAAGAGGGCGTCCTCTGCGTTGGAAAGATCAGGTGGAGAAGGACTTGACTTCACTTGTTGTGTCCAACTGGCGCCGGTTAGCACGAGAAAGAAACGACTGGCGCGCTTTGTTAAACTCGGCCAAAATCGCGTAAGCGGTTATAGCGCCAATTAAGGAGAAGAAGAATATTATGTTTATATTTGTTCCATAATTCAAGTGGATTTGGTGGCATACATGTTGATAATATAACGGCAAACAGCATTCGTATTTGTTGAGGATGAGCCGAAAAACGATAATAACAATCTCAAAAAAAAAAAACACTCAACATTGTTTGGATGTACTGTATATATTCTGCCAATTGCATCTGTTTGGAAAATGCCAGGATGCCCATGAACTGCTGTTCCTTGTTTACGGCTTTGAAATTTTTTCGAAGACACATTCCATGTGTAATACTGAGGCACTTCAGAATATAACAAAGTTATCGCAAATGTATCAGTTTCGCATAATTTGAAAAAACCTGTTAACGTAGTTGCTGGTGGTTGCGCTGCTCTTTCCAATAAATTTGCTACATAAAAATAAGCACGTTGGCCATTCTCAAGTGAACAACCGCCGGATGTCTTTCGTGCATTAGAAACGATATAATCTTCCAGGCAGCTTCATTGCTACTAATATAGCGACCCATTTGATACTGAGTAATTTCATCATTTCTATTATCACCAGCAACACCGAAAATAGCCATATCGCTCCCTTTATTTACATACTTGCAAATATATTTAATGGATTTGACAGAATTACAATATTCCACATTTATATGAGCGTTGAATATTTTCGATAATAATGGACAATACGGAACCACCCAACGATTACCAACTTCAACTTCCTGGTTATGCATTCTAATGGTTGCCGTTTTGCCATTATCATTAGGTGATCTACGTCGATACAACGGATATCCGTCATTGCCCGTTATTGTGTCTGAAGTAAATTGCCTTGGGTATCGTTTCGAACACGGTCCATTTATCATGTTTTTAACGACAACTTGAAATAACTCAGGATCAGCAGTGTGATTAGGAATTTCAGCTAATATAAGGTTATCGATTTTATCCGGAGTTATTTTATGTCCCAGCCAAATTAGTATATGTGCGTGCGGCAATCCCCTTTTCTGCCATTCGATGGACTACATATGGCAACGCACCTCCCCAAATACATATAATTTCACAATTAAATCCATAAGTGCTTTACATTTTTGCCGAAAAACACGCGCAGTAATGTCATGACGATCGGTTGTCGACTGTCCTGCAAATAAATTGTTTTTGATGTCATCCCACTGCGGATTACATGTAAATGTAATGAACAGATCCGATCAACCGTCAATATAGTTAAACGTCCGATGTCATTAATATTAGCATCATTCGCTATCGCATCTTGCAAATGAATATATTGTTCAGATCTTAATTTTGCTTGGTTAAAACGAAAAAAATTAAGACGTTCTGTTTCTATTTTGGCATACATATCAACGATGTACTGATGATTAGTTTACGCCATCTCAAGATATAATTTTGTTCTTGTGGACGAACCATCAATCGATAAGAATAAAAATTCGTGGCACTAACTTTTTACCTTTTAGACCTGAAAATAAGTGGAAAATGTGACTTAAGAAATTTCTACAAATGATGAAATGTCAACACACTGAAAACATTATTTACCTGTTCGTGGATCAATCATTCGTATATTGATATGGTAGCCATCGTTACCTTTCCAATGCAATATTGGGTATTGTAATGCGTCGTAACTACGATGAAGTTCCGAAACACTTTGCAATTGCTCATTCCTATGGTGAAGTATAATATCACGCGATTGAAACTGATCACCACGAATTACAATTGCAACCTAATCAATTGTCGGAGCATTGAATCGCCTTTCATGCTCTCCAAAAGGTGTTCTATCAGCCCTTATTACGATTTTGTGATTATCAGATGGCATACGATCGAGAGAGCAATTTTGAACAATTGAACTAATGCGTTATGCTGATGGAAAAACCTTTATAGCTCACAAATAATTTCTCGTCTTGTATTCAAAGCAATTGCACAACGTTGATCCAATTCACGATTTTCATCACCAATAAAATAAATTTGCAAAAATTGATAATCAGCGTCGGGGTATGGCAATAACGAACCAGCTTGATGATAAATTTGGCCCTGAATCTGCAACATGTATGCAATTTTAGGTATATGTTGCATAATAATTTTTAAAACTATAGAATAATTTTATGATTCAGATTGATTGGGACAATCCTGTTTAAGTATTTACCTTAAACGTCGGCATAAAATTATCTCTAATAATGTTAGTAGCACCAAAAGAAGTCATTTGAAATGCCGAATTGTATTGTTGAATATGACTCTAAAAGTGCTTCGAGTTTTCAGAAGTCCCAAAAATTAATGAAGACAATGGTTCGGGTGGAGTTTCTAATGGTGGCAATCTCACTTTGCCATTAGCACAACACATGCCGGGCGTTTCACCTGGAAATTTAGTCGCATCCCAATGTGAACATATTGCGTCCATTATTCCAGTATATCCGTACATACTGTAATTAATCTGACTGTTGTAATTAAAAGCAGCACGCATAATTTCAGGTACAACAGATCTATTTCGTGCATTACGTTCACGCTGCGATGCATTAGCTTGTGCTCGTTCATCTGGAGTCTGTGATCGCCTTTGTAATGCCGTAGCATTTGCATGACGCGTTCGTCGACCTATATTTCCTCGTGTGGGTCGTGGCATTTTTCTTTCAATTAAAAAAGAATAAATTAAATTTCAAAAAATGCCTACATTAATAGAGGTACACTATATGTTTTTTCAAATAAGGAAACACATGCATTCGTGTAATTCACTTCAACAGTTCAAAACTTACCGTTTTTTGCTCGGAAATTCGCTTTGCGCTATATTTCTTCTTTTCACAAATTCACACAAACTTCAATAATTATTAAAAAAAAACACTATAATAACTAATAATTTTGCACCGCGGTAATTTCGGACACTACTGAACGTATGGGGCCAAAGAAAACGGTCCAGCGATGTTTACACTCCAATGTCATATATTCTCCTAATTAGAATTTTCTTAATGCTAAGAGTCAAAGCTCTATATACCTATCTATACAAAATATTCATGTATTTCTCTATTGGCCTCTGGTGACGATCCAGCATGCTGTCCAGCAGGTTTATATGTGTGCGTGTCGGGTGCTTGACGCTAATATCTAAAATTTTTGATTTTCATCAAGCAAAAGCCGACAACAAGTATGTGTGACACGAAGCAAGTACGAGTGTCACCCGACACGCACACATATAAGCCTGGTAGACAAGCATGCTGGATCGTCACCAGAGGCCATATGCAAAATAAATGCACCGTAATATAGTTCGATGTCTTTTCAAAGCCTACTATGTTTGTCGATCTGCCTGCTACATACATACCTACATGTTGATATAAATATAATGCAAGTAAGTTTGTAGGTGGGAATAATAAGTATGCTAGTTAAGACGAAAGTTCATAAATTTTGAGAGCGAAAGAGCGTAGCTAAGTAGGTAACAAATCGTTTAGTAAATGATTAAACTATTATTGATGTATGTATGTTAATATGAAAACGTATAATCCGCTGGCGAAGTGGGATGAATCTGACCAAACAAATGGGTTTTTGGTGTGTTTTTAAAAATAATTTCACCATACATTGAGCGCTTTTCAGCTTTTCAAGAAGGTACGAGTTAAATAAAAAAAAATATGTAACATATGTGTGGTGAAATTTTTGAAACGTTTACCATGAAGGAAATAAGTGATAAGGTGTTTGTTTTGATTTGTTTTTAACATGCTGATTAACATTTTTGTCTACGTGCACATATCTCTTCACACAAAATGTAAGCACGAACAAAATGTGCCATTCTCAAATAAAAATACTTTCTGCTTATTCTTACATCGAAATGAGTGGAAGTAGAAAGGTAAGTACAATAAAAAAGTTGTTTGATACATTCCAACGGCCGATTCTCTGTTTCTGATTTTGCAATTGGGAACTCGCCTTCAGGTAAAATAAATATATTGTTATGTGATTGAATATACCATTTTAACTGGTTGTAGTACATAAGAATGCAATCTCTTAACCTGAAGGCGAGTTCCCAATTGGTCTATATCTGGAGTCCTTAGTTACCCAGCGAAAAGAAAAGTCCTCTTTTCATTAGCATTTATCAACATCTTACAATGGATACTCATGTGGTTCAAACACATCCTAGGGTTATCCAGGTCCACGTTTTGCTCTATATCTCGAGACCCTAGTTACGGAGGGGAATTAAAAATACTCTATACTATAGCAATCATCAACAGCTCCCATTTGCTACCCATATTGTACGAACACATCCTTAAGTTATCGGGGTCCACATTTTGGCCGATATCTCGAGACCCTAGTCACGGAGCGGCATCAAAAATACTCTATACTACAGAATCATCAGCAGCTTCCATTTGCTACCCATATTGTACAAACACATCCTGGGGTTATCCAGGTCCACGTTTTGCTCTATATCTCGAGACCCTAGTTACGGAGGGGCATTAAAAATACTCTATACTATAGCAATCATCAACAGCTTCCATTTGCTACCCATATTGTACAAACACATCCTAGGGTTACCCGGGTTCACGTTTTGGAGTATTTCTCGAGACCCTGGTAACCGATTCTTAAAATTTCAAAACACAAACCATCTACTGAATAGTCCAAACAAAGCCTAAAAATTTGGTTTGGATAGGTGAGCCCATTCTTGAGTTATAAAGTCTCAACCAAAAATGGCATTCATTTTTATATATATAGATGTATCATTGGCGCTCCTCCTCCTCCATTGCAGAGCTCCTCCTCCTATTTGTGACGTGCGTCTTGATGTTGTTCCACAAATAGAGGGACGTACAGTTTCAAGCCGACTCCGAACGGCAAAAATTTTTTATGAGAAGCTTTTTCGTAGTAGACATACACTCGGAGGTTTGCCATTGCCTGCCTATAGTCGACTGCTATTAGAAAAACTTTTTCTTGATTTTGGTGTTTCACCGAGACTCGAACCAATGTTCTCTCTGAATTCCGAATGGTAGTCACGCACCAACCCATTCGGCTACGGCGGCCGATAGCACTTACTTAGTCTTGCCATAAATTGTGTGACAAATTTTACAATGCATACGGCGAGAACAAATTTTGCAGTTCTTGCCGTTCGAGAAATAATTCACAGAAATCCTCTTAAAAAGTAGAAAATCATGTCAAGCGAAATGAATGTATCGACCAGATCCATGTTAAGACTAATTAGAGATGATCTCCGCATGAAAGCCTTCCGTCGCTCAACTGGTCATCTTGTGACAACGCGCTACAAGAAAATTAGACACGACAGATGCAAGCAGTTTCTTCGGTGGCACGCGGTCAACGGCTATAAAAATATTATTTTCACAGATGAGATAATTTTCACTGTTCAACATAATAAGCAAAACGACAAAATCTATGCTAAAACTTCTAAAGACGCAAAAATTGTTGAGGGCTCCGCGTGATCACCATCCAGCCTCCGTAATGGTTTGGTGGGAAGTGTCTTGCAAAGAACTCACATCTCTTCATTTCTGCGAAAAAGTGTATCAGAAGGATGTCTCAGAAGGCGCGGTGAAGCGGTACTCTCTTCAATGGAGAGCGTTGCATCTCCCAGTAAGATTCCGCTCCAGCCCATATGGCAAAAACCACCCAGCAGTGAATAAAAAAACAATATTTCTGGGTTCATAGCCATAGAAGATTGGTCCCCTGGAAGTCCAGATCTGAATCCATTCGACTATAGTTTGTGGACTTGACTGAAATTTGGAGAATCTCAAACAATATTTGGTTGGACCAGAGACGTCAATATCCATGAAAACCGTGCATGCTGCAATAGCTTCAAAGCAACGTTCAAAAACCATGAAAAAGTAAAACATTTAAATCGTATTAAATAAGGGAGCTGTCCACAAATTCCTTTGTGTCATAGTTCTGCATTTCCAAATTCTGCAAAAACAAAATAATGTCAACTGTTTGTGTTAATGTGATGGCGTAGCGATGCTAAAATATGTATATAAGGCGTATTTAAAAAGTATTGCGAATTTTGTGTTTTTTCAAAAGTTATTTATTTATTCATTAATATCTATTTTGTCCCCTTCAAAGTAGTCCCCATAAGATGTTATGCACTTGTGCCAACGTTTTTTCCAATCTTCGAAGCACTTCAAAAAATAATTTTTTTATCCGGGTCAGCTCCTCCTTCGATGCCGTCTTTATCTCGTCAATTGTAACGTAGTGTCGTCCTTTCATGAACCTCTTCAGTTTTGGGAGCAAGAAAAACTAACAGGGGGCCAGATCTGGGGAATACGGTGGCTGTGGCGTCATTAGTGTGTTGTTTTTGGCCAAAAAGTCGATTTGTGAGCAGGGGCGTTATCGTGATGCAAGAGCCAATTTTTTTCTTCCACAAATCCGGGCGTTTCTGGCGGATTACTTCGTGCAAATTACGCATAACTTGCAGGTAATATTCCTTATTGAGCGTTTTACTCTGTGGCAAGAACTCATGATGCACAACGACCCTGCAATCGAAGAAAACGGTAAGCAAAACTTTTACATTCCACCGAACTTGACGCGCTTTTTTCGGTCTTGGTTCGTGCGGCAGCTTCCATTGAGATGATTGAGCTTTGGTTTCCACGCCATAACCATAAACCCACGATTCGTCACCAGTAATGACCCTCTGGAGCAAATTTGGGTGGTCGTGGGCAGAGTCCAACATCTCATTAGCAATGTTCATGCGATGCTGCTTTGGTCGAAATTGAGCAGTTTTGGTACGAATTTTGCGGCGACCAGTCTCATGCCCAAATCATTGAAAAAATTGAATGGTACGAGCTAATTAATTTCGTTTTTCACACAAAATTTGATACAGGTTCTTTGATCCATCTTTTTGAATAGGTAAAAATCGAAGACGAGCCCAAACACGAGCAAGCAAAGCAGCTGTCAACAATTAACTGAACATTCAAAATGGCCGAACTCGTCGGCATGAGTGAGAAATTCGAATATACGTAACCTGCAAAAATTCAAAATTCGCAATACTTTTGGAACACACCTCGTATATAAGTACATATGTGTGTGCTCCGGTTTGCTTGGTGCTAATTTTCTGTATTATTGACAAGTTATGTGAACTGCAAAGGCTAAGAATATCGCTTGATTTAGGGTATAAAGAGGCTCAAAAGTCAAACGCTGACTTTCGTTATGTCGATAACAGTATACACGATACAACATACCAAGCGTTTATCCGTAATTCAAAGTTTACATTGTTTTCTAACTCTTAAATTACATCTATATGCATATTGACCTGTATTCTCATTACAATATTCAAAATTTTGTATGCTTTTACTCACCATTTCTTCCTTTCCAGTGTTTTGTGAATTACTTCGACATTCTGCCTGCTTATTTGACTTTTGACTCTATTTGTCCAGCGTATTAGAGAAAATAGCAGCTGACGTTTGTTAAATATGCTCTTACTTGCGCAAGGAATTATTTGATTGGCAGGTCTCTTCCATATTTTCCCCCTACTTTGATTGAAAAGTATGTTTACCGAGTTTTTTAGTTACGACTGCCTTGTGCCATGTAAATATCGTTATGGTTGAGCCTACTGTTAAGGTTATGGCGTTATGGGATGGCACCTCTAATTTAACCTTAACTCGCCCAGTGGTTGAAAATTTCTTTAGCCCTTGCACAATCGTTTCTCTTAGATTTATTTTGTTTGTAAGCATTATAAATTTTCTTTTGATTATTTTGTTTTTTATTTAAATTTATAATAAATTCTGAGGAAATAATAACTAAATGAAACGCCATTTGGCGTAACAGATAGAGTACATGGTTGGGCATTCAGCTATAGCGTTACTGTTTTGTGTGGCTGACAATATTCGAATTGAAAGAGAGCGGGATTATACTGCATTTCATAATGATATTCCTCCAAAATTACCTTGAAGCGTTTCATTTTAGAATAAGGATTTTTATTTGATAACGCGTAGGTCAGGGGTTCCTGATCCGTAAACATCTTTACTCTCACAGTACTGTAAATATTTCCCTTTCATTGGTAGCGAGTCTTACTCAATGTTCTGGAAATGAGTTTTAGGTCTACATTTTCTTGTGTTAGTACCTATATCGTATTTTGAGGCGTCAGTCAGGAGTATTATAATTTCTCATAAGGGACAGGTTTCTCTATAAGTTTCGATTCATATTTTCAAGCTGTGATAAAATCGAATCCACCCTTGCCATTAAAAATTGCTGGTGGTTAACAAATGACCCGTGACACTAACACACACCACCTTTCTTGTCTGACTACCTTCTTTTACTACTTTTAACCCTTTTATTAATATATAAACAATCATCTATGCATTGTTTTTGTTCCCTTATTTCCTGCATCAAAGATATAACTTCTAAGTTAAAACAAAATTAATTTCATTATTAAGGGAAAGTTACTCGACATCAGTTAATATATGTACATAGGTACTTGAGAGCTCGTCTAGAGACATTTGACGACACATCATTACTATACTAAAACTATGGTTCATTGTAGTACTTAATATTATTAACTGGTTCTTTAACTCCACAAGTTCTTTAATTCCCAATAATCGTGGTAAGTCACCCTTAAGGTCACTGATGAAAGTCTCTAGCGCCTTGTCGCGGTATGTGTCTGCTAAAGCGTTCATTCACTACCGATATCCATGCAAGAAATTTTATTCAGATTCAGAGATAAGTGTTCGTAATCTGCATGGTAGAATTACTACATCGTTTTGTTGCCTTGTACTTCCGTAGTCATTTGGTACTCGAGTGTACTTGCCTGCGTAATGCAGAGTGAGACTCCGAGATATGCTGTCCCAGTTCAATGGGGCATTATAGGTATGACTCTAATACATTGTCAGCAATTCCTATCACTTTATTTCTAATTTATTTATTTATTTAAGTCTATGAATTACAATCCTTACAGACTATGATACAAAAGTCGCTTAGATTAAACTACTGATATATTACATGTATTTAAAAACAACTATAACATAAAATTCAAGAGAATTAAAAAATCTACTCTTGAAAGCGAAAAATCGAGAAAAACATGATTATGTATGGTATTTAATTCAGCACGAGTAAATCAGATCATTACTGGCATACTTTTAACTGGCATAAAGTTTTCTCCATAAAAAAGGTAGAGGTTCCTACGAGATCACTGGGAAACATTTAATCGAATCCTTTCCCACAAACAGGGGCAATCAATGATTGAAGTATTGGTATTATGAGTAAAGGGCAGACACAGTATACATAGGATCAATAAAATTCAGAGACCGCATATTTGAGAAAAAATGTTTGCACACGCTCGGTTCTATTGATAGCTTGCTGACTACATGGGCTGCAAATAAAAACAGCATATTCTAAATGAGACCTAACAAATGATGTATAGAGGATCTTAATGGTATAGGGAGCAGAGATTTTGAAGTAATGTAATTTATATGGTTATTAAAAGAAAACAAAGAAACAGCTTTTGATGTTATTAATAAATAACACAAAGAAGGGCGGTCCCAAGATACTTCCTTGCGGAACATCAGAGGTAGCGAAGGGGGTAGGTGAAATACCAATTGGTACAACACAACGTATATTGCTCAAATAAGAGTTAATACATTGCAGAAATGCAGAATGAAAACCAAAACAAGCTAATTATTTAATTAAGATTCTATGAGAAACTTTGTCGAATGTTTTCGAAAAGTCAGTGTAAATACAGTCGACCTGGAACCCAGCCGAGAAAGACTCAATGCAGTATGGGCAAAAAACAGCCAGATTAGATACTGTAGATCTGTTGGCAACAAACCCATGTTAGTTTGGGCAAATTAAAGATTTAACCACAAAGCTCAGTTTTGCATTGACCGCGTGCTCAAAAACTTTGGAAATAGTCGATAGCTTTGAAATAGGCCTATCATTTCTAAAGTAATTTTTATTGCAACTCTTCAACAAGGGCGTTATGGAAGTGAGCTTCCATGCGTCAATGAAACTCGCCGACGATATAGATTTGTTGAATATGATTTTCAGGGGATAGACCAAGGCCGAACAATTTTTTGTCAAAACTGCTGAAAATCTATCAGGTTCAGTTTGAGAGAAAGATTTAAAGTTGAGTAAAGCATTACTTATATCCTTAAGAGAAAGGTAAAGAGCTCCAAAGTTCAAGGCATTATCTATATCAGAAGAAAAGTTTGCTCGGAACTTCAAGAAGAACATTAAAAACCTCAGCAAATAAAATTGTCGTTTCACTTGATTTTCTCGCTTGACTCTTGTCGAAAAAGATACCAGTACGAACACTGGTACTACTCCTTCTACTTTTTATGTATTTCCAGAAGGCTAAGGGATTTGCATTAATGTTCAACTCCATGTTATTAATATGTACAATATTATAGACAGATTTATTTAAATCGTTGAAATCCCTTGACGTTTGTTTATATTTTACGAAATACAAATGATTCTTAGTAAATTTAAACTTCTTGAAATAATTATTTTTAAGGTTTTTGGGCATTTTCAAAGTCTTAGAAAACCAGGGTAATTTTTAAGGCTTTTTCTTTCTGAGCGGAACGTTATCCAAGCAGAGTAGATAAAATGGACTTAATTTGAGAGTAGAGTTAGAGTTGGAGACACCAATGTATCTTGCTTAAATTGAAATCACCTAATACACATAATTGATTGTCACTTAGATTATTCAAGACAAGATATACTATATTGTCAACATGCGCTTTGTACAACTCGAATGAACTTACAGGCGGCAAGTATGAGCCAAATAGATATAAAGAGCCTTGTGAAGTGGGACAAATTAGAGTCATCGTTCATGAGTGACACAAAAAAGCGCTTAAGTGACAGTTGGCAGTAATTAGAACGCCACACCCACGCAACCACAGCATCCCTGTCTTTGCGAAAAACATTGAATAAGATCGGGTTGGAGAATTCACTGTCACAGAAACTTGTATTTAGCCAGGTCTTAACAAGAACGAAGATGTCGTAATCTAATTGCGCACTAAGGGAATGCACATGCTTAGCCCCTGTACGTGTGGAAGTAGACCTTAAGACCAGAAACATATTTTGATATCATCTTTAGATACGTAAGAAGAGAAAGATACCAAATGTAACCATTTATATTTGACTGCAACATCCGAACCCTACAAGTATTTGTACCTACTGCTCGTACTAGTTTTTTGTTCTGTTTTTTATAGACAGTCGTTCACTGTGCATTAATAACCGGAGCAGTACGTAGGTGAACAGAGCCCGAAGTGTTAGAACCAGAAGTGGCTAGCGCAGAAATTTGTACGATCACTGATTAGATTATGCACACGGGGCATTGCCAGATCGAAGAGAAACAATTAAGCTGTATAGAGATCCCAATGTCACTTCTTGCCCATTGGTCTTTTCACTGTAATTATCACTTTGATTAAAAGAACCAACAGACTTTATATTCATAGAGTTTGGAGAGTTGGATAGTACATTAGAATTAGTTAATATGGCGTCCATGGCAGGTGGAGGGGGTGAACGGATGGATTTACGCCGAGCAGCAGCACAGACAGTACAAAGAAAACTCTTATCTGAGGTCATCAGAAACTCCAAATCAGCCGGTAGGATACCAACACATTGCTTATGGAAAAATTCTTTCCACTTCGCGCACTGCACTTGTTAAATTAAAATATTTTTTTTTTCATTTTTGGGGGATTAGCGGAAAGGGGTGCTCAAGGCTTATTAGATTTTTTCGAACATTGTGCATATCTCAGTTTTGAATTCCAATAATGTATGATTTAAGCCTCCTTGGAACACAGCAAAAACATGCAAGCGTAGAGTATTCCTTCCCAAATCCTGGCTTAGACCTTTTCCACAGAGAAATTTAACGTAGGAAACGTTTACCAAGAATTCAACCATCACCAGATATTGTGCGAAATATGCTGGCAGAAGCAGAACATCCAAGCGAAAAAAAGAAAAGCTAGTCAACGAGCAATCTGCGTAGTTTGTCGAAGCCCAATTTGCCCTGAAACGTACGATTTAACCGCACCATTTATAAAAACCGGTGTGCCCCCAAACCTCGTAGGAAGGTTTCTACATATAATATTTTACCTTGAACACTCAAAGTGAATATGTACCATACTTTTATGTATGTACAGATAAATTATGAAGAAACCCAATAAATGCTTAAAACTATCATACAAGTTAAATCGTCAGATTTTGTACGAATGCAGGAAAATAAAATTTTTGCTGATTTTGAAAACACTTACATACTTTCGAAAGACCTTATACAATTTTATTTAAAATTAAAATTTGTTGATTGAAAGTTTGGTTCAATAAATGCATATATAAACAATAATGTATATTCTAACCTCTTTATTATTACTTATACTTAGTCCTGCTAAAAGTTCTGTTACAAGTAAAGTCCGTTATATATAGATATGAAATTGTAATACTTTTTTTAACGAAGTTAGTTTTATTTAATCATGTAAATATTAAAAACCAATTTCAATTTTAATTCGAAATGGTCAACATTTGTTTTTACACAAGCATTCAAACGATAAGCTATTGTAGCACGCACGGTTTCCATGGATATTGACGTCGCTGCTCGAACCAAAGATTGTTTGAGACTCTCCAAATTTCTGTGAGGTCTGCGACAGGCCATGTTCTTCAATTGTGACCACAAATTATAGTCCAATGGATTCAGATCTGGACTTCCAGACAACCAATCTTCTGCGGCTATTTGCCCAGGGATATTATTTTTTAGCCACTGCTGGGTGGTTTTTGCCTTATGGGTCTTAACCCCTTTTTCGCAGAAATGAAAAGATGTAAGGTCTTTAAAAGGCACTCTCCACCAAACCATTACGGAGGATGGATGGTGGTCACGCTGAGTTTTAGCATAGATTTTGTCGTTTTGCTTATTAAAACCTTCTTCAACAGTGAAACTTTTCACATCTGTGAAAAGAATATTTCCATGGTTGTTGACCGCGTGCCACCGAAGAAGTTGCTTGCATCTTTCGAGTCTAATTTTCTTCAAGCGCGTTGTCAAAATATGACCAGTTTATGCCGAGATGATCTCTTATTATTCTTGACATGGATCTGGTCGATACATTGCCCTGAACAGGATTTTCTGCTTTCCAAGGGGATTTCTGCGAATTATTTCCCGAACGGCTTTTATGGCTGCACTAGTTCGAACCACGTGGGGCCGACCACTTCTTTTTCAGACGTTTGGAAAAAACGATGCGATTTTCCTTAGCTCCCCACTCCTTTGTTAACAAGCGAAATTCGCCACGAAACTGAGTATAATTTATGAGTAGACAATGCATTCGAACAAAAGCAAAAAGAACGGAACTTTTTTCTGCTAATTTGTTTTCGCCGTATGCATTGTAAAATTTGGCACAGAATTTATGGCAAGGCGAAGTATATTGTAAGTGTTTGAACAGATCATCAAACTTTTTTTGAATCTTGATTCTCATTTTTTGTGGAACACCCGATATAGCAAGCTAATGGGCACTCTATGATGAACGCAATCTTGTTTTTATCAGTCTTGTTTATCATCCTTGCTGCCGAGTGCCATGTGACGTAGCAGCTAAAGTGACTCCCACAATTTCATATTCCACCATAGTTGATGGCCAAATTTTGTAATCAATCATCCTCGTACTAAAGTACGGCGGAATTTGTGCTTTTCAAAATAACTCAGTCAATTAAAGTATTATTAAAGTGAATCAAATGAATTTGAACAAGTGAAGCCTATGTTATCTACTTCTAAATATTCAAAGTATTGAATCAAATACATCCTGACAGTGGGATTTTATCAAGGCTGTTGATGCTGTTCAAAATTCGATGTAAATTTTCGTTGGCTTGAAAGTTTTTGAAAATTGGGCTGATACAGTTTTATTTGAAATGTTTTTCTAATTACAATAAACTAAAACAAAAAAGAATAAAAAAGTTATGGAAGAAAAACGCAAAAACTAGCGTCAACACAATTTTCAATAACCTATTCGCACTTTCAAACTCATCACTGTGTATCAAAAATATATTATTATAGTTTAGAAATATATTATTATAGTTTAAAGTTATAAATAATTTTACATGTAGGACTATTTATGCCAAAATACGAACGTTTATTTTTCTGTGATCGTTGCGGCGGATAGCCATATTTCAAATATATACAATAAAAGAGGTACAAAATGTAAAAATTTACATTGAACTTCTCGTCCATAGCGATAATCATATTCGGAGAATGGTTGTAAATAATACTTTTTATTTATTTTTTCTAACTATTACACTTACGAAATAAGCACGGGCTGCTAGGCCTCGGTTTATAGTATTTAAATCTAGAGTAATTGTATAGATATGTAACTATACACCGTAACTGTTATAGCCGCTGTAGCCGAATGAGTTGGTGCGAGACTACCAGTCGGAAGTGCGCATGAAACATCAAATAACAAAGTTTTTGCTTATAGCGGTAGCCGCTCGACAAGCAATGGCAAACCTTCGAATGTATTTCTGCTGTGAAAAAGCTCTTCAGAAAAGACCACCGGCCATTGGGAGCAGGCTTAAAACTGTAGGCCCCTCCATTTGTGGAACAACATCAAAACACTCACCACAAATAGCAGGAAGCTCGGAAAAACTCCCAAAAACGGTGTAAGCGCCAATTATTTATATATGTAGACGAGTATAACTACACACTATCGGAGGGGCTTTAAAAGATGGGCGAAGGTAGCTGAGGAAGTGTTAGAGGGTTAGTGGATCGTGTGAGTTTTGAGTGGAGTATAACATTGTACATATGTATATAATATAATGTTAATTTGGTTTGTCTAATAAATTTACAAATTATGTTAATACTACATATTATCATCATACCTACCTTCCAATCCTGGATAAGGTATGTTGCCGTGTAGTCGTTTGAGTTGCACAAAGCACAGCCTGGTTTGGTTGTGCCATTTTGGATGTGAACTTGAGTGGCTATAGTGTGACGGATTCGAGGGCGTGTAAATTTCTAGAGAATCTGTGAAGACATTTGTGTAGGATATAAGGGTATGATGCCAGTAGGTTTGTTAATTTTGTAGTGGTGTTGGCAATTATTCCATTGTACATTTCCTGAAGATATTTTGAATCATTTCCCGAATATCTCTGTTGTTCAAATATGCAATGAAGTGCGAGGGTTCTTGAGTGGCTTCTTTGGCTCTGGCATCAGCGTATTCGTTGCTTTGTATTCCGGCATGACACGGAACCCACATGATCTTTATGAAATTTTTATTTGCATTATCATGCAAAAAGCGCCAGCTTTCTCCTTCGCGGTATTCAGAACGAATTCGACGAATGAGATGCAACGAACGCTTCAAAACGCCAAGATAGAAAATTGTATTGATGGTTTGGCCCATTGGCATGAACGTCTTGTGGACAATTCCCTTGGAATCGTAACAACAAATGAGTATCTACTTAATTTTTGACTTCTCCAAACGCGATTTTTTGGGTAGTGGAGCCTTCCATTGACGCTTAGTTTCATGTTCACCACGTTTCATCACCAGTTACAATTTTGTAAAGGAAGTTCTCGTCTTTTTTCGCCTCTTTAATGAGGTGTTTCGAATTTGAATTCTGAGAAAATTTTGATGCTCAGTTAACTTGTGCGGAATGAAACGTGCACAGATTTTTTGTAAGCCCAATTGATTAGTTAAAATACGATAAACCGATGTTTTGGAGATATTCAACTTCGATTCCATGAATTTCAATGATGAATTTCGTTCATTTTTGATAAATTTACGAACAATTTTGACAGAGTTTTCGATGACTGATTTTGGGCGGCTCGTATGTTCATTGTCTTTTATGTCCTCACAACCATATCTGAATCGAGTAAACCACTCATGAACTCTGGCATGAGATAGGCAATAATTTTTCATCAATTCAAATGTTTCGGTAAACGTTTTACCGAATTTAAAACAAAGTTTGATATTAGCTCTTTGTTCGAAATTAATTTTTGTACCGATGGCACAAACATACTGACATTTTAGACGCAATAACTTCGCTTCCGCTGAACCGAGTGGTACCAAGTTTTCACTGGAACTCAAAAACATTTTTATGGCGCCAGTCTTGTTTATTTTGGACCTCACCTTGTATTATTTCGGATTTCGGGGATTAATGGGGACTCGTTAGAATGCTCAATAGAGCGTTCATTGCAGATTTACTATCGCTGCAAATGATGAATTTTAAATTACAGCATCAAGCAATGTAGCTGCTTCGGCTGTAAATACCGAACAGTGGGATGGTCAAGCACCGGCTTAGATGGTGACGCCAAGCTGGTTAGTAACTGCAAACGAAGTACTAGTGTCTGTTTTAGATCCGTATGTATAAATGAGGATAGTGGATTATTTGGGAAATCTTAGCGAATCTGTGATAAAAAGCGTTTTTGGATTCAAGACTTGCGGGAAAACAGGAATTGGTGTCAATATTGCGCCTGATGTGACATTAAGTTTATGTATTAGTTCAACGCAACGCCGTATAGTGGACTACGGCTGTTTTTAGATTGTTGCATCGCTGAGTATATCTGTACCAGTGAAGGAGCTTGGGTAGCACCACAATAATGTTTTACTCTTGGCATACATCCGGTAATCCGACTTCCGCACGAACAGCTTTTGTTGGCGATGTCTGGCACGCGCGGATACTCCTTATAGCTGCCGCATTGTAACAAGCATTTAGTTGTTTAATATTTTCCTAAGCACAATCACCGAAATATAAAATCCTATATCGATTTTAGATAATTGCTTTTGTTATGTTGACAAGTCTTTGTGGATGAACATAGCAATGTTTAGAAGATAAAAACTTAATTATGTTAAGTCTTGAAACAATCTTATTTTAATGCCTTTACAGTATTCCTTATATATGAGTTTTTCGTGGAATGTTAAAATCCTTAGTGTATTAGAATGTGAGGTTATATATATATATATATAATTGCCGCGTATACCCTTTTTGGGTATTTGGTCCAGCTCCTCCTCCTATTTGTGGTATGCGTCTTGATGTTGTTCCACAAATGGAGGGACCTACCGTTTCAAGCCGACTCCGAACGGCAGATATTTTTATGAGGAGCTTTTTCATGGCGGAAATACACTCGGAGGTTTGCCATTCCCTGCCGAGAGGCGACCGCTATTAGAAAAATGTTTTTCTTAATTTTGGTGTTTCACCGAGATTCGAACCTACCTCTCTGCGAATTCCGAATGGTAGTCACGCACCAACCCATTCGGCTACGGCGGCCGCTGATTGTGAATGTGAGATTAGTATATGGAAAAAGGACAAACTGGGGAACAATTTTGTGATTTGGAAAATTCCGAAACATCATCGCCATATATTGAGTGTTCAACCTCAGCATTAGAAGCGATATTTGAACTAATTTCGTGTGAAGCTTTACTAAACAACGTCACTGAGAGAGCTGAACCTTGTTGTATACCATTAAAGAGGCTATGTGCCGCTGACTGAAAACTTGGCAAGTAAGAAGGATTTCATTTCACGGATTTATAAATTTTGTTTCCGATTTCCCAGCGCTTGAGTAGGTTAAGAGCAACATGAATCCGGATTCTATCAAATGCTTTCTCGAAATGTTAGTACAGAAACGTGATTACCTGATGCTAATGCCGATGAACCCGCATTAACTCCGATAATAATGTCAGCCTTGAAATCCAATGTAGAATCTCTCTTACCAACAAGTGCTACTATGGACTATGTAGGTAATTGAGTAGCAAAGTCCTCTTTCGACGAACAAAACCAACACTGTATCGTAGAAGCTTGGACGATGAGGCGTCGCTTGGAGTGTTTGAGAGAAAGGTTCTACGGAAGATTTTTGGACCGTTGGTGACGGCAAGTATCGTAGGCGATGAATGTTCAATATATATATAGCAATTTCGTTTTGGAACCCAAATTAGTGGGTACTAAGAAGTCTGTTTGCTTTAGCACATCACAGAATTCGGGCGAAATAATATTTTCAATGATTTTGGACATGAGTGTTATTTTCTGGTTTGAGGATCATTTTTACTTAAGCTAGTTTCCACTGTGAGGGACCAAACCAGATAGTGTAATAGAATTACATATATACATATGTACTCCATCTTCTATGAGTTGTTTCATTACTTCTCCTGTAATGAGGTCATATCCAGGGGCATTCTTTTTTCGATAATTTTTTTTTTTTGGGTGGCTCCATCTGGTGCGTGTGATCTAGGGTATCTGTTACTTTTTGAGGAGTGCTTGGAGAGAATTCGATTTCGTGCGGGCAGAAGACTTGGGTTAAGTGACGAGCAAATGTGTTTTCCTTCTCAAGATCTATTTAAGCCCATTTGTTAGTTTCCATTTTAATGGATGATTGTGATAGAGTTGGTCTTTTTAAATTTTTTGTTGCTTTCTTTAGAGAGTAGTCAGTGGCAGGGGTGAAATCCATTTTGGTGAGATAGCTCTGGAGCTTCTGGAGTTGTGTTCTTTTGTAAGGAGTTTTTTGAGTTCTTGAGTAAGTGAGTTAAGTATTGTTTAATCCTGAGAGTGTCTGCTTCCTTTTTAAGTTTTTCTTGCCATTTTTCTTTAATTGTTTCTTTTACTTCAAGATATATCTGTTGCTCGACAGCATTTCTAATGTTTTCATTGCTCTTGAGTGGGTGTTTTAAGTTAATGGTAGAAGAAATACGTTCAGTAGGATTTACTGTTGTGAAGACAACAGTGGGCAAGTGATTCAGCTGAATCTTTCTTTAATGCGAGAAATACGGGAAAGTGATTGGAAGATAGTTCACAACATGAGTTGTTGTCATTAGTTGTGTCAGTGAGCCAATACGTTGGAGAGCCTGAGGAGGCTGTGAAGAGGTTCAATTTCGTGTTGACTGCCAATAGTTGGTGACCTTTTGAAGTAGAGAAACGGAATCCCCAAAGCGTGTGCTTGGCATTATAGTCTCTTCCAGCTAGAAACCTGTTTCCAAGGGTTTTTAAGAATTTTTCATACTCCTCGGTTTGGACAGCATATTTGGGTGGGCTATTCACTGATGAGATTGTGATATGGCCATTCGAACTCTCCACAACTATACTTATGGCTTGAATATGTGCACACAGAGTTTATGCTGTAATGCTTCAAATTACTTTTTATGAGAATAGCAAAACCAGCATGCGGGGGGGTGCTCGTGAGAGTAACGAGCAGATTCATTAGTGATGAGACTTCTTGCAATACTATAATAATACTTGAGAAGTGCGATAATTTCTCGCATTTCACTTGAGGACGCGGATATTGTTTTTTGGGCATTCGTATTGTGTGGAACATGTTTTACAACTTGAGAGTATGAGAGTGAGTTTGGTACGTGTCTGGGCGTGTACATGTCAGTGGTCGAACCGGTTGAGCTTTGATAACCGGATAAGTGGACTCCAACGCATTTAATGCAGACGGCCACACTAAAACCTACTATCGCAAAAAAAACCGTCCGCATTAAATGCACTGGAGTCAGCGCACTGAGGAATTTTGCGTTTCGGACATGGGGGCTCACAAACAATTTTTGGGTAAGAAGTAATTTTTTAACGAGTTATTTTGGGTTGTCCTTTTTTATTGAAGTGAGTGAAGGGACTATTTCCTCTTTTATTGATTGTGATTTTTTCTTTTTGCTCTTTGACTTGTAGATAACAGGACGAAACAGCGTAGAAGATTCTCAAGGGTTTCTTTTGTACCTGGCTCTTTACATTTCCTACAAGCATCGTTAAGAGTTAGATTTAGCTTGTAACCATGCGCTGCAACTAGGCAGTGCCCTTGTGTAAAACGACAAGAGAAACTTAATTAAAAAGGTGGAGGATCTACAGTTTGAAGTAAAAACAGTTCGTCACAAACTTTGCGATCTCGATGTCGCTGCTACAATAAACATAAGAACTAAAATGCTACCTTTGTTGTTTTTCTCCTCTTCATCTGTCTATGATATCATAGCTTAAACAGAGACTTGGCTTTGTGACTGCCATTACACTGCAGAAATATTTGACTGTCAACTGTATAATGTATTTCTAAAAGACAGATGCTCCCGCTCATTATTACTAACAAACTATACCCCAAATCTAAAAATAACGCAAAACTTTATGAAGCGTACAATCAGTTGCGAAAAGAATTCGATGTTCTGAACAAATTTTTATATCAGAACTACATTTCTGAAGTAGAGAGTGGTATTAAAAAAAATAATAAATATTTTCGGCAGTTTATTAACTGTAAAAAGAAAATCACTGGAATTCCGTATAAATTACTATTTGGGGGAAACGTTGTCGGACATTCAAAAAATTAGTAACCTTTTTGCTGATTTTTCTCGATCTGTTTATGTTTGTCAATCTGACACCGGAAAAGAAAATACCTTTGCTAACAGCTCACGAACATATAAAAGTTTCCTCTCATGATATACTCAGGAGTCTTTCGGCCTTGACAAATGACCCAACTCCTGGAGATGATGGGTTCCCCCCTATATTATTAAAAAACTGTGCTACATCGTTAGCAGAACCATTAAAAATTATCTTCAATAAATCACTAGCTTCTGGTGAATTTCTACATAATTGGAAAAAATCGTTTATCATACCGATACATAAGTCCCGGAACCAAGTCGGAAGGCCAAAATTATCGCCATAAATTCTCTTGCATACTTAAACTCTTTGAAAAGCTAATTCATGATTTGATTTTCTTTCAAATTTCAGATGTCATATCACCTAATCAGCACGGCTTTGTCACGAATTTAAGGTTATTCGCAAATTTTGTCTTAAACCAATTTTAAACAGGCCAACAATGCGATGTGATATTCACCGATTTTTCAAAAGCGTTCTATAGAGTCAGTCACAGTATCCTACTTAAAAAGCTTATTTGAATTGGTCCTCATCCTAACTTACTTAAATAGCTTGCATTTTATCTAACAGATAGAACTCAATTCGTTCGTAAAAATAACATAAAACCGATGCCATCAGTGTTAACTCAGTTATACCTCAAGGTAGCCATCTTGGGCCACTATTGTTCTTAATATTTGTTAATGCCTCCAGACGTTTTTGAGGCATCACATTGTCTGATATATGCAGATGACCTGAACATTTACAGTCGGATAAAGGACGTAACTGACTGCATAAGACTTCAAGAAGACTTAACAAGATTGGAAGCTTGGTGTAATGATAACTCCTTACTTCTTAATGCTACTAAATGCCAGCACATGTCCTTCAGTAGAAGCAAAGTTCTGATTGATTTCGATTACAAGTTGTGCACCACCACCCTCTAAAAAATTTATGGAAAGAAAGACTTGGGGGTAATATTTACATCGAAAATGTCGTTTTCTAAACATATAGACATATGATTGCCAAGTCTAGATCTATACTTGACTTCGTTATAAGGAATTGAAGGGAGTTCCAGGATATTTGTACGCTGAAGAATTTGTGTTTTTCTCTTGTGAGATCAAACTTCAAATATTGCTGCATTATTTGGGATCCAGTCTATATGGGTTCGTCTTTAAGAATTGAGAAAGTTTAGAAACGTTTCACTACTAATTCACTTCGTTGCCTTGTACGAGTAGTTTGCCTGCATATAAAAGTAGATGTCTTTAGAATCGCGAAGAAAAATTGTATCGATAATATTTATAAGGGACATAGTTACGAACCATATCAAATGCCACTTCTTGCTGAAGCTAATACTTTTTAATTGTCCCACTCGTAACCTTAGACTCAGCAATATGTTCCATTTACGTCATCACAATGCTATGGGGGAAACGGCAACTGTTTTCCTAACGGAAGTTTTTGCCTGAAAGTAGCCGAATGGATAATCGAGAGGAGATGGAGCGGGAAACAGATTGGAGTTTTCAGTGACAGTCAGGCTGCATTGAAGGCCCTGGAGAACGCGAAGCAAGCCTCAAAGATTGTTTAAGAATGTAAGAAGAAGCTTAATTCTGTCGCAAGGCAAGACAGGCTTGTACTTTTATGGGTTCCAGGACACTCCGGTGTTCAAGGAAACGAAATTGCCGATGAATTGGCCAACCGTGGATCAGCGGTTCCCCAACAAGGGTCAGAGCCAATAATGGGAATCAGTTCCTCAGGAATCATGAATTGGATCAGCGATTATGTAGGCAGTCTACATAAAGAGCGATGGTCCGGTCTAGAACGCTGCAGAACTGCAAAGTGTTTTGTGACAAGTCCGAACAGAAAACTGTAAACTTTCTACTAAAACTTGGAAGGAAGGACGTTGTATTATTACAGGTCACAACCCATGGGGTCAGCATATGACCACCACTGGAATCATTGAGGACCCAATGTGCCTGTCATGCTTGGAGGAGGTGGATAGCACTGAGCACTTTCTCTGTGAGTGTCCTCCCTTTGCTAGAGCACGGCTACGAGTTTTGGGCTCCGATGTCGTGAGAATGAGTTATTTATTCTCTAAAACTGGAGCATATTTACAGATTTGCCAAAGAATCCAGAAAATTCTCACTGGACTAACTATCTCTATCTCCGTCTCTATTCTTTCCTATCTCTTTCTTTGATACTTTTCTCCTTCTCTCTTTGACTATCTACCCTCTTTCCAGAGCTTTAAAAACAAGACCAATTTTAGTCGAAATGAACCGCTTGCACGTTGTATAAGGCAGTTAACCAATTATGCAATAATTTAGATATATTCTCTAACTCAAGAGAGACTTTCACGTCAAAACTTAATCTGGAGAAGATACACCTTTTGAACTGTGACTAATGTATCTCACAGTATTGTTTACCATATATTATATTTAAGCTTTAGTATTAGTAATCTATTTGTGTTCTACTTTAATTGATGAAAGAATGAATAAATAAATACTTGGAAAAAAGGTGGATATAAAAATTTTAACTCTGTTCGTGGAAAAAAGTTTATGAATTGGGGTGAAATTTATCCCAGTGTGACGTTTACGTCAAAAAAAAAATTTGTGTGTCTTCCGAAGGTTAATTATGATAAAGCTACAGTGGTTGACAGTTTAAGTAATATTTTCAAAAACACTTAAATGTACATTCAATGATACATGTATTTGAATCATGAACACCAACAAATAAATATTTATTTAAGTGTTCGGTAACGATCGTGCACTTATAGACTATTGACAATTCTGCGATTAAACTACTATACCTAAGAAAAGTAACACTAAATGTACTCTTACAATTTCGAAATAAATGTGTTTTATTCATTGAATGTAGTAGATCTTATTCAAAATAACTGTAAAATTAATTTAGAAACACTTAGAAATTGAGGCTTAAAAGATTTGAGGAGGAATTTAGTCCTCTCCCGGTGGTCTACAGCTCGAAAATTTAGGGTATTTTCAGGAAGGTTTTTTTTACAATAAAAAATGAAAACCAATATTTAAATATTTTAAGCATTTTACTTAACTTCTTTCACATACGAAAATGAAAAAAAAAAAATTTTCTTTTAATAATTTAAAAAATGGCGCTGAAGTTGACTCTCCCGAAAAATTGGACCCGGACGGTGTTTTCCATTTTGGCTCTTCCATTTATCTAAAACACAAAAACCAAAAAAATTATTAATCAGTAGCAATATCCCATGCAAGAATAAAAAAATTGACAAAATCACGCGGTTTTGAATTTGGCACTCTAAAAATCGGGATTTTTTCATTTTTTTGAATATATAAAATAATACGCAATAATTGAAGTAATAGTATGATTCCAGTACGAGCGATAGCCATTGATGTTCTGAACAAAATATTAAAATCTCAGACAATTCTGTTGCATAGTTTTTTTTTTACAACACCAGGCCGAAAAAAGTAGTTTTGGGATAATTGAGTTTAATGTTTTGAGAGTGGCCGCGTGGCGAATCTGACTCTACCTGCTAAAACGCCCGGCTGCACAATCGATAATCCTGGGAATATCCTTCCAAAAATTTGGCAGTATATTCTGCCTATACTTTCGAAATACTTACATCTGGCACTATACTATGGCATTGGGTCCCCTTTTGAATACGCTTAAGCCTTAAGAGTCGGACGGACTATGAGTGATGGCATAGGTTTTTAGTCGTCCGCATATAAAAGATAATTTGAGTATGTAAAGAACTGACAAATTTCATAAAAAATTTAAATAATTAAAGAAAAAGATTTCTACCAAAAAAAAGCGTAGCGTAAAATGGCTTCACAACTTGTATCGTGTGAGATCTTTTACCGATTGGAAAAACGCAAAATTTTTTTGAATGTTACAAACGGTAAAATATGGTGGAGGTCACATGGTGGTTTTAAATTTACTGACAAATAATGTACTACAGAGCGCTAAAATTTTTTTACTTATATAAATATACGACTATACAACATGTTCCGCAAAGTCTATGGCGGACACTTAGAGTCGATGTTATTTACCACGATTGGTGGAAGATTCGCCTCTTTTTTTCACGCCAAATTAAGAAATGAAGTGCGGTTAAGTGCGGTCTTCGTACTTTATCCACAAATGCCGAAAACGTTTCAAAAATTCTTGAGACAGCCAAATAAAAAAAAAAATTGGAATTTCTCACTGTCGTTTTTCTGAAAATATGCATGTGAAAAATACGGAGAATTGTTAAAATTATATAAATTTAGCACTTATATGATACTTTTAGATTACGTGCATTGGAAATAGGTATCGCTTCCACAGGGCTTTCTTTACCATATTTATGCTTCCAATAGTGTTGAAAAATATAACCCAAAAGAAATAAGTATAAGTACATACATATATACATGGCATATGTATATCAATGAAGCCTTTTGTAAGAGCACATGCGAGACTACACACTTCGGTGTCATGCAGGAGCCTAGTAAGGGAAAAGACGGTTGTTTCCCACTCACATGAGTCTTTAAGCTAAGAGGTGGTCATCCCATTCCCATTTTCCTTTCCCTATCATTACTCTTCCTTTCCCTTCTCTTTCTCCACTGGGCTGGACTAAGGTGCAATACGACTGGTGCCGAGACTCAACCTGGCTGGAGGCCCAGTCCATCAAATAGCCCAGACGCAAACGAAGTATACAAAATACCCGGCGACTTTCTGTATTATCTTGCGTAACTTGCACGCAGAAGCCTCTGCGTGAGTGAACCTTCCCTTGCTCTACACTCGTGGGACCAAAATGGAAGCTCTCAAAAGTACAAAAAATACAAATGGTACGGATATCTTAGAAAACCCGAAGAAGGCAACCCCTCCAATTCAGCTATCGCCGATGATCAATATGTGAGCCGTGGCGTTGCAAATGCTTTGGTAGGACTTGACTTCGGCACTCCTGAGCAACAGAGACCAGGGAAGTATTGTACATTTTGTTAAGCGCAGGTGTTCCTCTACACTGGCCTATATAAAAAGGCGGTCAAAAGGCACAAGCTTGCTAAGCATGCTCCAGGGCTATTTAATAACTTTGTGGTTAAAAGTGGCGGTAAGATGTTAGTTGTCGTGGATAGGGCGAAGGAGTTATGCGGTGTTCTTGAAGATAAGTGGAGGTAGATTGAGGTTGCTTTGGCCAACTTCCTCTTGTGCTTACTGGACGAGCATCCTGACCCTCCTCCGACTTATAGCGGTGCGGGTTCGTATCAAGGCTGCGTCAAATTAGTTGCCTGTGACTATAAGTGGCTGTAGAGAAAGTTGGTGAGGTTTATTCTGGCGTGAAACTTGAGGCTGTTGACTTCGAAAACATTCCGTCTCAGGCAAAAGTCCGTGCTTGGGTTACCAGCAAGCCGGGTGATGAAGCATCCACCTTGCGGATGTTTAAGATCTGCAACCGGAACCGTCTGACGATATAGTGGTAGTAAGAATCAACACCGAATCCTTGGTGCCACTGGAGAAGGCTTGAGTGATAAAAAATTACGGCTTCACTAAGGTCAATCTGCGCGTTTATCGCAAAGATGTTGCCGCCTACTGCAGATGCTAATACCTCTAAGGAGGTATCGGCGGACCCTATGCAAGAGGACTACTACTCCTCAGATCCAGAAAGGCTGACAGGGGTCAAAGGTCTCTACGAAGAGGCCAACGAACTTGACTCCAATGAGGACATGGGTGATATTATGATGGTGGAGATGGAGACTAGAAAGCCCATTGGGCATTAAATTTTTGCAGATTAATCTCCACTACTCTAAATCGGCCTCTGCTGATTTACAGATCCGCTGAGCAAATCACGGAGATGATATTGTTCATCCAAGAGCCCTGGGCTCATAGCAATAGGTTTTGCGGACGGAGTACGTCAGGCTATAAGCTGTTGGTATCTAGTTCTGACGGTGTTCCTTGAGCCTGCATTTTAGCACGATATACTCTGGATATATTCATTTTATCGAATCTTAGTGATAGCGATCTTGTGGTAGCTAGCCTTGAGCTCAACAATTCTTGTTATTGGTTGGCGTCAAAGATGGGCTGATTGTAGGATGCGATGTTAACGCTCACCCCTACTTGTGTGGAAGTAGCTTTATAAATGAAAGGGGTGAAGTACTTACAGAATTTATCCTGGATACTGAGAAACTGACGTTTGTCAGTAGAGAAAGATAATAGGTTTTTGATATCACCTTGACCTCAGATGTTATCAACTCCTTGGTAATGAGAATTCGTTCTCAGATCATACGTATATTGAGTTTAATCATTTAGACTCCCTACAAGCGCCGATATTTCGAAGAAATATTAAGAATACCAATTGGGTGTTGTACAGAACTACCTTTATGAAATTACTTGATGAAGCGCCTATATAGTAAGTAAGTATAAGTACCAGTATCAGTCAAGTAGTAGAAAAGCTCTCTAGTAGCTGAAACTAGCACTTAGTGCGGCCTGCCCCTGAATCAAGAACAGAGGGGAAAGAAACTAACTTGGTGGTCGCAAGAATTAAATACGCATAGAAAATATTGTAACAGATTGCTTATCCGGGCTAAAGCCACTGGCCTGGTAGATGATTGGAAATGTCATAAAGATAGCCTCAGAATCTATAAAAGTGCTTTTAAAAGAGAAAAACGAATTTCGTGGCGAAATTTTTGTAGCTCAGTTGAGGGGTGTATGGAAACTTCTAGGCATAGGAAAGTATTGGACACCTTTGTCCCCAAGTTTTGTAAAAAGGCCGGACGGTTCGTGGACCATGCCTATTAGGGAATCTCCGAATCTCCAATGAGATACTCACTTCCCTGGTAGTTCAGGTATAGTTACTGCATCTACAATCCTAGCGTTACATCATAATCGTTTTTAAACGTAGTTTTTATTCCCAAAGCAGGAAGGACTTTGCATGTCCTTCCGAAGGACTTTACACCAATCAGCTTAGGTTGCTTGAATAATGTTAATTTTTTTTTACTTTTAAGAATATACTCTAGCAGCCTTTCTAGACATTGAAGGTGCGTTGAAAAATATCTCTCTTGAGAAAATACACTCCGCCCTTTGCAAGGTCGGAGTTGATGTGTCAATCAGACTACTACCACGTAACCTTGGATGCTCGATGGTCGGGGCTGTAAAATGAATGCTTACGCAATATATATATCTGTTTCCACATGTGACAAATATTTTTTAACTCTAAGCGATCTAATGCGAAATGCTTTTAGGCTATCTAGATGGGCCCACACTAGTTGTTTAGGTGTGGACCTTCAGAAAACAAGGGTAGTACTGTTCTCGAAGAAATACAAATTTTAAACCCATCATTGTGTAATGCTGAGAATTGGAGACAGCGCCAAACATAATATTTAGGTGTAATTCTCAACAAGAAACTAAATTGAACCATAACTGTAGAGGACAGAAAAGTACTAGTTTATAACTAGAGCTGCGACCGCCGTAGCCGAGTGTAACCTCCGAGTGTATTTCTGCCATGAAAAAACTCCTCATAAATATTTGCCATTCGGAGTCTGCTTAAAACTGTAGGTCACTCCATTTTTGGGACAATATCAAGACGCACGCCACAAATAGGAGGAGGAGCTTGGAAAAACCTCTCTATGTTCGTTGATTTGATCACAGGTCACTGTCTCCTTGGCCGACATGCTCAAAGATAGAACGTACCTAATTTCGATTATTGCATAAGCTGCAAGGTTGAAGAGGAGGAAGAATCTGTCAGACATCTTCTCTGTCACTGTTTCATGTGGCATAACACTGATGGCCTTGGGATATACAATGTGACAGCCAGATCAATGGGTTTGCACTCAAAACAAAATGGTTTAACGAGGAGTAGCAGGTAAACTGCTACTGTGGTATCCCAATGGATCGGCAACGGTCTAAGTGAGTTGGTTTGGACACCCACTGACACTTTTACCTACCCATATTACAGCACGTGTAAATAAAATAAGATGAATATTTTAGTGACAAGTATGCTAAAACATGAATTGGCCTTGGCATCAGAAGAGAAGACCGAACAAGGCGAGAAAGAAGTCTCCATTAATTAGTCTTATATTACTCGTGTGCACGATAAGTAAAGCTAATTGTGTCGCCATTAGTTTGTGATTTTCCTTCAGCAATCCAGTGATCGAACTAAGAGGAATTATTGTGAGACGTTTTATTTGGATAAAAATTGTTAGTAAATTAATTATATTATAAATTATGATACACCAAGATTTGGTGTATTGTGAATATTTGGCCGATGGTAGGTCCAATCAGTTGGTTGATGATGGGCCTTTCACACAATACGCTTGGTAGAACCTTATAGGCGACATTTGGAAGACTAGTCCCGCGATAATTGGCAAAAATTACAGTTTCACCCTTCTTATGGATTGGGCAAAACACACTTAAATTCCAATTGGCAGGCATGATTTAAATATTTTGCATAGAAACTCATTCATGAACTTTACCAGCTCCTCACTGCCATGTTTGAATAACTCAGCCGGTAGTCCGTCGGCGCCCACGGCTTTGTTGTTTTTTAGCCGCGTTACCGCTATTCTTACCTCGTCATAGTCGGGTAGCGGAACGACAATTCCGTCGTCGACGATTGGGGTATCGGGATCTTCACATTCTCTGTGACATGCGCACCTGTCACTATTTAACAGGTTCGAGAAGTGTTCCCTCCATAATTGAAGTATGCAAAACGCCCCGGTCTTAAAACTTTCTGTAAGCCGCTGAACTTTCTGCTAGAATTTTCGGGGGTTGTTTCTATTGGCCAGCATCTCAAGCTCCTCGCATTCACATATATCGGCCTCTCGTTCTGTTTGATAATATGTGCCTTTTCTTTTCTTAGCTCCCGGTAGCGATCCCACATAGCTCGCGTTGAGCCTAATCGCAGCGTGGCTCTATAGGCAGCGTGACATTCCTCGTCGTACCAACTGTTTTTTCGGACCTGCCAGAATAGATTTCTTCTTCGGCGGCGGTACGTACAGAACGAGAAATGTTGCTCTATTGCTCGTGTATGCTGGTTTGTTGAGCAGTACTCTCTGAGAACAGGAGTGAGAGTCAGGTGGCGAATCTTCTGGCTGTCAGTTGTGATTGCAGCTTTTGAATGTCGAACATTCTTTGCGTAGTTAGATGTACGGTTTTTGCTGCACAGAAGCGTGTACGTAGTTTGGCTGCAACAATGTAATGATCCGAGTCGATGTTGGGTCCTCGGATCGTACGTACATCTACAACACTAGAAACGTCTTCCATCTATTACAACAGGATCGATCTGGTTTCGCGTGTTCCGATCAGGATGCTGGAATCTGGTGCTGCAGACTTCCATGTTTGGGGCCCCGGCGAAGTCGATCAGCCTCTGTCCGTTACCGAATGTTTCGTTGTGCAGGCTGAATTTTCCGTCTGTGGGACCTCTTTGGCGAAAGAACCGTTGGTCGCATCGTCCTTCTCTTCCGTCGGGGCGTGGGCGCAAATGAGGGAGATGTTGAAAAATCGCGTTTTGACGCGGATTATTGCGGGGCGCTCCTTCACCGGAGTGAACGACAGTACTTTACATTGCAACTGTAGTAGACGTCGCTAGGTCTAAGGTTTTTCCGGCCTAGGCCCGTCCATCGCATCTCTTGAATGGCAGTGAAATCAGCCTTTACTCTCACGAGGATATCAGCCGGGCAGAGGCATCTTCCCCATTAAGGGATCGGACATTCCAGGTGCATGCCCTCAAATCGTTGTCCTTAGTTCGTATCCGAGGCTTCTCGCCTTCTCACGTTGGCTCACTCTCGAACGGGTGTTCGGAAGCTACCCAAAGGATACTTGGGCTAAGCCCCGAAGTTGTGAGCTGTGTGGACCGTATGCAGAAGGATTGTCCTGGTCACTCCCAAGTGAATGGCGATCAGTAACTTTCCCCACTTGCGTGGACTTCTACATATCGAAACATCCTCCAGACGTTTGTTATCAATGGTTGACTGTACACGTTTGTAGATGTTTCCAGACGTTTATTTTCAGTGGCTGACTGTGAACGTTTTAAGGGTAGTTTTTCAAAAAGCTTCGACATTACTGTTAACAGAGATATTTTCCTGCAAGAGGACACTTTGATGGGTGATTTACCAGGCTTATGTATCATGGTAACTTCGGCGAATTTCAATTATATACGTACGTACCTAAAGCTGAGGCATTTGTTAAATAAACTGGTCAAATAGACAGTGCAATTTCTTGGCAGATTACAAAGGACTTCAGGCGTGAATAAATCAATTTCAGGGGACCATTTAAGCTTCATTTCGTTTATTTCATTCCCAACTTCTTCTAGGAATAATATATTCGTCGTACTCAGTGCAGCCTCGTATACGTTTTACATCATCAGCGCCTTCATTTGGGGTAAAAGTTTTTTCCAGAGTTTTATTTCTATGTTTCTGTATTTATTCTTTGACAAACGAAATTGCATGTGTTTTGGTAAACTTAAAACTTTTTACAAACTTCATGAAGAGTCTTTCTAATTTTTTGTGTTCAAACTGATTTTAGATTAGAATCCAAAGAGCCTATAAGTGCTTAGCCATATTGATTTATATAGACTTATATAATTAATATAAATCTATTTAGTTATCCTAGGAACTTGAAGTGCGCCTTATTTGGACGTTACTGTACATACATTCAGCCTTCGAATGTAGCCCAAAGTGTCAAACATTTGATATTGAAGAAATCCCTGAAGCTTCTGTAAGCTGTGTTCGCATACAGTACTGTTCATAGCAACAGGGACCAAAGCCTCAAGCCGTTAAACAAAATGTTTTCAGTCAATATAGTGTATATTTATTTCAAAAATTTAATAAATAATTTTCCTCTTAAATATTAAAATTCATATATCAAATAATAATGTACCACTTCATAGTAAAGGCCTAAAAAGTTGTTTAAATAAATTATGAAACAATTTTGTTCATGGTTCATAATTCATAATTTTTGGCATAATGTTGTTCCTATGGATGTGCACTGAATTCATTCAGAATTTTAAGGGAATCTTAGTATTTTTGATGTAGTAAGTTCTCGCCGCATATGTACATATATATGTAAATTCATATATCTGTATGTGCAAGTTAACACATGACTCCCATGCAGTAAACACTTGATTCCCACGCTATATTGGATACGCTAGTGCCTTTTACCAGCTGAGTTATCTTTCGCGGGGGCAGGATGTGATGATTTACTCCTTTTGTCTACGTTCATTACCCTCGCGACTTTGCATAGTTGTCCAAGTGGTCCTTCCCTTCGAACTATCGTTACACTTTGTCTGCCATTGTTACAAAGAGATATCGTCGATCGTCAGTAGGGCGTCCCTCAATGAGGCATTGCTATAAGATATCGACGTATTTTTTGTATTCTGGTATTTTTGTTTAATACATTTTGCCTTTATGTCGAGAGGGGTTCTGCCTGCTATTACCCCAGCTGCTTCATTAGATATGGTTCTGTACCCGCTAATAATTCTAATGTTGCATAATCTGTACACCCGTTTAGGCTGTCTCAGGTAGCTGGTATATTCCACAGCTGGGATACTTCCACAGCGTAAAACATGATCGAATTGCAGACGATTACCAACAGTGCTCTAATTAGTTGTTTTGATTCACCCACGTTGGGCGTCAGTGGCGATAAAGCCGTGCATGATTTCACATCCGATTTGAAGGTTTTGAACTTTTCGTTCACAGCTTGTGAGAACTAGTTCGGTTTTATGGTCTTCTAATCTTAGTTTAGATGATTGTAGCCATTGCTTAATTTTACTGACCTCTGCCCTCTACCACTCGTGAGACCTCTTCCACCATTTTCCCTACGACTATCACAGGTAGATCATCTGCATATCCAATCATACTCGCTAGTTCATGCTTTTCAACGCATAAACGCTATCGTACATAATGTTCCATAGAGCCGGACCTAATACTTAGCCTTGAGGAACTCCTCCAGTTACCCTATAGAATTTAGAGCATTCGTCTGTATCATACCATAGAGTTCTGTTTTCAAAGTATGATACGATTAGCTTTAGCAGATAGTTCGGCACATTCATACTCTGTAATGCCATCAGTATTTGATCCCGTGTAGCTTTATTGAACGAATTTTTGACGTCTAAAGCCACGACTGCGCAATATTTTTTGGTACTTCCTATCCATACGGTTTCTGAGGTTTTCTGAGTTCTGCTCTTGACGGTTACAAATTATTGATTCTAGCACTTTACCAGCTGTGTCCAACATACATAGGAGCCTATACGACGACGGATCTTCTAGAGGTTTTCCAGGCTTCGGCAGTATGACTAGTCCTTGTTGCACCCATTTTACAGGAAAAACTCCGCTTCTAATACACGTTACGTATAGTACATGATCCGAAAAACATCTGACCTCACTTGCAATGCCTTCTTCATAATGACGTTAGGGATTCCATCACGAGCCGGTGTTTTGTGTAATTTAATCCTTTTGCGGGTCAGTTCCAGTTCGTTGAGGTTAAATTCAGGTATTTCATCCCCAATATCAGTGAGACCTCTTCTGATAAAGAGACTACCCCGGTCCGGGAATAGACTTGTTACTATATGTGGCATTTCAAAAGGTGGTAGCAGGATATTAGTAGTACCGTTATGGAATTTTTCGTAACAATCTTGTAGGCGTTACCCTATGGGCTTGCATCTACCTCATTTCGGAGGCTAATACATTCTATCAAAAAAAAATACCGGGAATTGTTGATTTAAAAAGCGCGCGTTACATATAGATCTAAACTTTTTTCTGCTGGAATGTTTGTACAACTATCCTCTATAGTGTCGCAGAGTTTGAGCGTGATCCGTCAATTAGCTTGTTTTTGGCATTTAATTGTATCAGTCAACAGGAGGTGTGCTCTGCGATAATTTTGTGTTTTGAACGGGATTTCGTTTGCCGAATCGTTGAAAATGTTGCAGAAAGTCTAGGGCGAGTGTGCTTTATCAGAAACACGGGTCTACGAGTGGTATAAGGCTTTTGCAGAGGGCCAAGAAGTCGTTTAAGATTTGCCACAATATAATCGCCCATCAACGTTTTCAATGGATGAAAACGTCGACAAAGTCAAGGAAATGGTGTTGAAAAATCATAATTCAAGTTTGGAAGACCCTAACGTGTCTCACGAATCAATCGCAACATTTTGCACCATCAATCGGGCATGAAACGCGTGGCTGCTCGAACTATTTCAGCTCAGGTTTGCCTTTAATTGCTTTTAAGATATCGGCATATGACTTCTTTCCAGTTTTAGAGATAATTAGCTAGTTTACGATGTCTCTTGGCTGTATTTTCGCGTTCCACATGTTGTCAAACATTTGTCGTAGATTGGCTCTCCGTATGCTGTTCGCTTGTTGTCTCTTCGGTTTCTGCCACTTTTATGGCTATATGCTGCCTTATCACTCTACTACTTTGCTTGCTCAATGCAGCTTGTTGAGCTTTCCAATTTTTGGCTCTTTCTCTCTGCGTGACACGAGGCATACCATTTATCTGCACTCCCGATGTAGCCTGCATTGCCACTCTTGGTGTTTCAGCGTCCTTATTTATTGACACCTCTTTGTGTAACTGCTGTGTTTTACTTGCCAGGTCTCTCATCCTGGTTCACATGTCGCTGTGCTGCCATCAATTCGATTAGTTCGGCAATTTTATTCTCTTACTTGTTGTATGTACTGTTTTCTTAAGGCTCCTTATCGCTGGTTGCAGTCCCGACTTATTTGCCTATTCGTGTACGCGGGGTGATGTTATTTCCTTTAAAAGGTTCACACATGTTTGATACTCCACATTCTGATATAATATAATAGGTATGATTGGGCGTGTTGCCGATCTTGCCATTTTGTTCATTCTCTTGAAGAGATCTTGCATTTTCGCGACATTCTCTTCTAATATATTTTCGTTTTTGTCGCTGTTTTTTCTATTCTGTTCGATATAATAATATATTGTTCCGTGCTTCGTGTGACAGGGGGGCAGGCCGAGAGTTCAGGAATGGGTATACCATCGAAGACATTGCTTCTACTCCAGTTCCCTCGAGCCTGAACCACGCTTAGTCAATCCCGGAATACACGGACGTATTGACACTCGCCCGGAGCAGTGCAGACTACTGATTCTGCACCCAATGAACATTTCTTGACCAGGGATCGAAGTGGCTGATTCCTGTTGCACGTAATAAATTTCACCTCGGCAGAGCAAGGTCACATCACCCTCTCTAATTGTGGGCAGAATACCGACATCTAATTCAGAGACTCCAATTGTATCGCTATGCAACGGTCAATATTGTTATTTGTAACGGCTGCAACTAACTTAGCGTACAGATGCTGATTAGCACGCCGCTCGACTCGGGAGCAGACGCATGCTGGGTTTTGCCACCGTTTTCGTTACTTCACTTTTAGGCAGCTATCCTGGAGCTATCCAAGAGTTACCGCGCGGAGGTGAGAATCGACTTGATGTATCATAGATAGGAACAAGGATTACTACACTTGTCTACAATTTTTTGTAGGTAACTATGTCTTGTATGTATAATATACAAATATGAGCATATGCTCATGCTTCTGTTTTCCTTGAAAAACGATTTTTTTAAGGGACGGGTTCCAAACATTGCTCACAGCCAGACATCCTGGACTATCTCGACTTCTCACATTAGCTCGTTCCCAAACGGGTGTTCGGAAGCTACACCGAGGATTAGGATGAATTTGGAAGGAATTTGAAAAGACCTACTGGGAGGTATATAAACGGGAACTTAAGAAAATATAATAATAATGAAATATGTCACAGTTGAGAGTTCTGAATGAACATTCATACAGAAAGGAAAATAAGATTTGAGCCGCCTTCTGCCAGCAGGAATTTGAAAAAGACCAATTGGCACGTATATAAACGGGAACTAGAGGGAAGACTTCCTCATTTCCAAAATATCACTATTGAAAATAGAGAACCACTGAATGATTACGTACAAATCCTTACGGAGGTTTGTAGAACTGCGCTAAATAAGGCCTACCCTATAATTAAGTATAATGGGAAGGAAAACCCACCTTGGTGGTCTGAAGACCTGAAAACCTTGAGAACTGATTGCAGAATACAGTTTAATAGAACGAAAGCAACACGAGAGTGTAAATACTGGGGCTGCTATTACATTAAACTAAAAATATATAAAAAAGGAGTAAGAAAAGCGAAAAAGTGTGGTTGCCATCCTCGGAGGATGCACCACAATGCATCCGGTTATGGTTACGGCGAAAACTAAAATTCAAGTCCAAAGGTGCCATAACTATAACGCCATAAATTTTCTGATCGAACCAACATATGGGCAACACTGTAAGCAGAGAATGTTAATGCAATGAGAAGGAGCAAATGTTAAATGAGCTTTTTTCGAGTTCTAATTTGTAGATTCAAACTAAGGTAATTTCAAATTCAACTTTCCTCACGAGGTGGGAATTACAGATATTTACCACGCGAGTGACGCGAGTGGAGGGTTTCTATATTTATTTACCACGCTAGGACAGGAATTCAGATATTTTCTGCGTTTACCAAACTACTGAGGAAGTTCATAAGATTTTTCGGCACACTACTAAGGAAATCGAAGCGAATAAATTTGCGATTAAGAAGGATGCGCACCAGTTAGTTTGTGGTGCAGAAGCTAAAGTCGGCGGAATTATTCGTTTTGTTTTTTGGCACGTATTTAATTCAGGTTCAAGTCCTGAAGTCATATTTTTTTCTTGCACTTTTACAATTCAAACCAGGAAAGTTTGGTAAAATTTTTGAGTTTATTTTAATTAAAATTTCTTTAAAATACTGTTTTTTTTGTATTTTATAAATGGAAATTTCTTTTCGGTATAAAATAGTTCATACTGGATATGACCTGATTTTTATATAAATCAATCAAAACAGAAAATATGTACATATGTCTATAATCTATTTCATCAAATCCAAATTATATTGATGAGAAAATATCATTCTAATATCCGTCCAGAAAGCCAAACGCGCAAACACACATACATATGCATATAATTACAAACTTACATACAAACTTTCAACTAACGCAGAATATGTGCATATAAAACTGCGAATCGAATAAATGAGTGATTTAGAAAACTTCATTAGCGATTGTAGATTAGCGCGAAAGACGTGTTGTGTATGCGGTACATAGTCTCATGTTTGACTCAGGTTCAAATCCTGTTTTGTTTTTTGTTCGATATTTTTATTTCATTTTTTATATTTAGTTTAATTAGAATTGATTTAAAATAGTGTATTCAGGTTTTTCTAATACCTGTTATTTAGAAATTTATTTTCTATATGACATTATTCATACTCTTTTTGAATTTATATGTAAAAGAGCCATAAAGGCAATCATATGAATATGCATTCCTATATTTAATCTCTTCAGTCAAATCTGAACTACTTACATACACATATTGAAGAGAAAATATTCTAATATCCATGGATGCATCCAGAAAGCCAAACGCACATACACGCATATGTATATAAAGATATATAAATATATGTATGCAAACCTTCAACGAACGCAAAATGTATGCATACAAAAAACAACAACTGCGACCGTCTTCTTGTCCGTCAGTAAAAAGATGGGATTAACATTCTCTGGTACAAGTACATTGGCTCTGCTCAGTTTTTGGTTTCTGTATGAAATCAAATTGACGAATGCCGACGGCATTTTGCAAGGCATTTGCTTGTGCATTTCTATGTTCCCTTGATAAACGAAAATTTATTCAATTTATATTTTCAAACAAATATAACCAAATAAAAAAAGACAACATTTAAAATCAAAGTAACTTTAATGTTTGTTGTTTTAATTTTAAAAGAAAAATTTAAACAAAATACATTATAAAACGACCTCACATTTTGTTGTGTGCGTTTTAGTGTAAATTTGATGAAAATTTTTAATATACTAATTTTTCGAGTCGAAATTAATTTTAGACAAGAGTTCAAAGAGCATATTGGCATATTGATGAATATATATGTATATCAATATATGTTTATATACATATATTTTGTTAGTTATATTTGTGCAAAAGTTCAATTGCATCTTCAATTCTTATATTGTTACAAATGTATGTACATATGTGCACACGCACTGCAGCAACAATGACCTATCTCACGACTCATTGCCTTATCATATTATATTTATGTACATTTGAATATGCATTTTTGTTCCTTTGCCAAACGAATTTTTTTTAAATTTACATATGTATATTACAGGGAATAATTCATATATGTATGCATTTTATAGATAGTACAAAACTTTGAAATTTAAAATAAATAAAATAAAACTTCAAAGAAACGTATTTGCATACATATATGGGACAACTAAGTTCTATTGCATCTTTAATAAATATAGTGTTGCACGCATATGTATGCACTGAAGCAACATGACCTACCTCACGAGCATCGCCTTGTCATATTTCATGCAATAATTAGGGTGTAAATATTCGAATGATCGAATTCCTGCAAATGCTAAAACAACTTCTTCTGCATATGCATCGACGTATGTATGTGCATGTGCGTATACGCACACTTGATGCCCTAACTATACCTATGTATATCTATATCAATTGATCAAATCAATAAATTCTGTATACAAAACGCTTCATTACCAGGCACACAGGAAGATGGCATATGCAAATATAAATATGTGAATTGAATTCAAGCAAATCAATGCTTATTAATATACACATATGCATGTACATACAACCACACACACAGGGCACTCACTTTATTCCTCAAAATGCGTATGTCGTTCAAAGCTAAAATTCTATGCCTAGCGACTACAAGAACAAAATGCAGTCTTCGGCGCAGGCGTAGCGGCCATCATTCTAGTTGACATAGCGCTGAATAGTCGCGGCGGCGCCGAACAGTTTCAACAAAAACTCATCATCAAAAAATTCATTGATAAATTCGAGCTCATAGTTCTAAGAGCAAGTACTTTCATTCATAAAACGAGCCGCCCATATGCCAATTTTCTCGACAATTCGAAAATAGTCAATATTGGAATATTTCGCGTAGAATTATTTGCCAATATTTGATAAATCTTGAATTTTTGTCAAATCGAGTGCCCGCGGCTTCGTACATATGAATGCATCAATATATGTACGTAAATATGTGTATATGTACAATGCTGTGCCTATGAATATGCGCTGCGCCATGAGTGCGCGCTGGATTTCTTGAGAAGTTTACCGTTTTATTTTGAGCTGTCGCTAGTGAACATACATACACACAGCATATACATATGCGCATATGTATATAAATTCACAAATTCACAAATTTACATTTGCATATGCCATCTTCCTGTGCGCCTCGTAATGAAGCGTTTTCTATAGAGGATTTTGATTCAGTTGAAGGGAATTAACAAATTTTCCAGACACCACCAGACAGACAGACATAACATACACTCGTCAGAGAAAGTTAACGTACACGGCCCGGTACGGACTTTTCTTGGCTCTGAATGATAAGATTCTTTATAAACAAAACTTTTTTTAATTTCAATACCATCGCATAATATTGAGTAATCATTCAAATGTAATTTTAATAGAAAAACTGTGGCAACTCTTGATTTAGCGATTAATATTTAAAAAATGTGGCATTACCACCGCAGAAAAAGTTAACGTACAGCACAAAGCACGGGGCTTCCCCTATTACGTTTTAAACAAAATTGAATAAAAAGCATTTAAGGTGTATATCTAAACTATTTTCTAGCTAGTGCGTGTAATATTCAGCAGTTTTGTAAAATGGCTCCAAAAAGAAAAGCAACAAGCTCCGATGAAAGGGATATCATCATAAAACTATGGAATGAAGGGAAATCTTTACGCGAAATTGGAAAAACTGTAGGAAGGACTCATTCTACAGTCCAAGGAGTTATCAAAAACTATAAATCGACAGGCTCCACAACTTCCAAGCCGCGTTCAGGACGCCCTAGTACGCTTACTGATAGAGAAAAACGCCATATTATTAATGAAGTTCAAAAAAATCCAAAACTTACGGCTTCAAAAATTGCAAAAGACGTTGAGGAAAGGTTTCAAAAAACCATTTGCAGTGATACTGTGTGTAAAATTCTAAAGAAAAGTGGCTATCATGCCCGAGTTGCACGCAAGAAACCGTTTGTGTCATTAATAAACAGACAGAAACGTATTGCTTTCGCCAAAGAACACATCAGCAAGCCCCTAGATTTCTGGGAAAAGGTATTATTTTCCGACGAAAGCAAATTCTGCATATTTGGAATTACGGGACGAAAACTGGTATGGCGAAAACAAGGAACAGCTCTCGACAGACAGAATCTTGCTCCAACTGTTAAGCACGGCGGCGGAGGCGTAATGGTATGGGGGTGTATGGCATATAACGGAGTGGGTACTATTGAATTTATAGAATCAACTATGGATAAGTACAGATATTTGGATATTCTGAAATCGAACTTGAGGCAGAGTGCTACCAAAATAGGCTTAGAGAACGGATTTGTGTTCCAACAAGATAACGACCCTAAGCACACTGCAGAAATAGTTAAGCTCTGGCTCCTGTATAATGTACCCAAACAATTGCATACACCTCCACAATCACCAGATCTCAATCCTATTGAGCATCTTTGGGATTTATTAGAACGAAAGATTCGGCAGCATAACATAACCTCAAAAACAATGCTGAAGGACGTAATTACTGAAGAATGGGGCAAAATTACGTCAGAGGAAACGTCAAAGTTGGTCAAATCTATGCCAAAACGTTTAGCAGAAGTTATAAGACGTAGGGGATACCCTACAAGCTATTAATAAGTTTTATTATTTTATTTACTAATTTTTATTTTAAAGTTATGTACAGTGTACGTTAACTTTTTCTGAAGTATTTTTCATATGATTTTTGTTTTTATTATTACTTTGAAACTGAATTTAAATTTATGCTTTTTAAATCATCTTGTGCTAAATGACTGAACTCTAACCTGTAAATAAAGTACAAATTTTTTTTATTCAATCCAAATATAAATACATTTTTTATACTTTTTTAATGAATGCATGCAGTGTACGTTAACTTTTTCTGACGAGTGTATGTACATACATGTATAATTTTGGATGATTTGGAAAAATTCAAATTCATTACCAGGCACACATATATGTATGGCATATGCAAATGTAAATTTGTGAATTTATATGGCGCATATGTATATGCTTTGTGTATGTCTGCTCACTAGCCACAGCTTAAAATAAAACGGTAAAACTTCTCAAAAAATCCAGCGCGCATTCATTAGTGCAGCGCACATTCATAGGCACAGCATTGTACATATACATACACATATTAACATACATAAATTGATGCATACATATGTACGAAGCCGCGGGCACGCGACTTAACAAAAACTCAAGATTTACCAAATACTGATTCTGTTTTTATGCGGTTTTGAAATAGTGCGGCTTTTTTTAATTAAAAAATGCATGTCGACCTATCGGGAATTGTACATATAAACAAGATTCTAAACCAGCTAAGAAAAAACTCATCACAGATTATATCAAAAATGCTAACTCTACAAGTATGGAACCGCCTGTATAACCATCCAGATCAGACGTGTACATTTCCTCAAGTGACGGAAGTGATTTTACGCCACATCCTAAACGAATGCGCAACATGCTAGTATTGTCTGGTTCTATTTTTGACGATGTAAATTTATTTTTCGATTCTGACGTAAATAAAGATATAATTTTCAAATATACAATTTTTTGTTTATGCGATTTTATTTAATTATTTCAGATTCATGCGGTCTATGGAACGTATCTATAGTTATAATATGGGACTAGTACCCTTTTTTATGCGATTTTATTACATTATTTCAGATTTATACGGTTCTTAGCACTTTTGAAACGTATCTATAGTTTTACTGTAGAACTGGTAGCTTTGTTTGTGCTGTTTCTTGCGGAACGTATATACCGCATAAAAACAGAATCTACTGTATGGGCAAATAATTCTACGCGAAATATTCCAATATTGACTATTTTCGAATGGCTCGTTTTATGAATGAAAGTACTTTGAAATATGAGCTCGAATTTATCAATGAATTTTTTGATGATGAGTTTTTGTTGAAACTGTTCGGCGCCGCCGCGACTATTTTAGGCTGTTCAACACCATGGCACTAGAATGATGGCCGCTACGCCTGCGCCTATGAGTGCATTTTGTTCTTGTAGTCGCTAGGCATAGAATTTAAGCTTTGAACGACATTCGGAATTAAAGAAATAAAGTGAGTAGCCCGTGTGTGCCGGCATTTGTATGTGCATACTAATAAGCATTGTTTTGCTTGAATTTAATTCACATATATTATTTATATTTGCATATGCCATCTTCCTGTGTGCCTGGTAATGAAGCGTTTTCTATAAGGAATTTATTGATTTGATCAATTGAACGACATAGGTTAGGGCATCAAGTGTGCATATACGCACATGCAAATACGTCGATGCATATGCAGAAGAAATTGTTTTAGCATTTGCAGGAATTCGATCATTCGAATATTTACTCCCTAATTATTTGCTTGAAATATGATAAGGCGATGCTCGTGATGTAGGTCATGTTGCTTCAGTGCATACATATGTATGCGTGCAACACTATATTTATTAAAGATGCAATAGAACTTAATTGTCCCATATATGTACATATGTATGCAAATACGTTTCTTTGAAGTTTTCTTTTATTTATTTTAAATTTCAAAGTTTTATACTATCTATAAAATGTATACATATATTATTCCATGTAATAAATCTAAATTGAAAAAAATTTCGATTGCAAAGGAACAAATGAATGCATATGTAAATGTAAATGTAAAAAATGTTGCTCCAGTGCGTGTGCACGTATGTACCAAACTCTATAAGAATTGAAGATGCAATTGAATTTTTGCACAAACATAACATAACATATACATCAATATACCATACACTTGTATGCTCTATGAATTCTTGTCTAAAATTAATTTCGATTCGAAAAATTATTAAAAATTTTCATAAAATTTTTATGAAGTTTTCAATTTACTAAAATTTTTGTTTAAATTCTTCTTTTTAGATTAAATCAACAAACAAAAAGTGATTAATGTTGGCGCATAATTTCATAATTGTATTTGTTTGAAAATATAAAGTGAATAAAATTACGTTTCTCAAGGGAACATAGAAATGCACTAGCAAATTCTTTGCAAAGTGCCGTCGGCATTCGTCAGTTTGATTTCATACAGAAACCAAATCTGAGCAGAGCCAATGTACTTGTACATAATTCACTGTAATCAGCTCTGTTAAGAACTTCCCCGCTGTCGAGTTGAGCGAGATGAAAAAGTCTTCGCGGTTTCATTTCATTTTTGACAATTCACACTATTCGTAGCTCGTGAGACTTCTCTATAAATGTATGTTCTCTGCAAACAAGTAATTCGCCTTCCTTTTGCTTTTTTATTCATGGGGTCTTACATTTGGAAGGCGGAGGAATAAACATACTCGCTAGCGGCGGATCTTGCTCGAATAATTTGGACCTCTTCTTTTCTCCATGACTTAGCAAGTGGCAAATAGATGAAGAAACTGGTACAAATGGACATATGTCGGCAATGCGGGAAGAGAGCTGCCTTAAATTACTTGTGTTGGTAAGATAGTGGTCCTAATGAGCGTTAGACATATTCGCCGGGAATGGCGAATAGAACAGGCCTTTTGTTATTGTTTTCACATGCAAAGTTTTCGTCAGGTTAGTCGAGCAGAGAGATAGAGAGCAGGAAAGTGGCGAGGCCATCCGTTAGAAAGTGGTGAATAGATTAAGCAACTAAATAAGGCGAAATATGTATTTTATAAATCACTTATGTATGTATATATCTAGCGAAACACGTCCTTACTGCATGGCTTCTTAATCCTACTTGTCTTCATCAAGGTTGTTCTTCATGAATGTACCATTAAGTGTTTGAGCTACTGTATGTGTTAATTAGAAATGAATATACAGTAGGTTCTGTTTTTATGCGGTAGATACGTTCCGCAAGAAACAGCATGAAAAAAGCTACCAGTTCTATAGTAAAACTATAGATACGTTTCAAAAGTGCTAAGAACCGTATAAATCCGAAATAGTGTAATAAAATCGCATAAAATAAAATCACATAAACAAAATATTGTATTTTTGAAAATTATATCTTTATTTAAGAAACGTCAGAATCGAAAAATAAATTTACGTCAGAAGTAGAATCAGACAATACCCACATGTTGCGCATTCGTTTAGGATTTGGCGTAAAATCACTTTCGTCACTTGAGGAAATGTACACGTCTGATCTAGATGGTTATGCAGGCGGTTCCATACTTGTAGGGTTAGCATTTCTGATGTAATCTGTGATGAGTTTTTGCTTAGCTGGTTTAGAATCTTGTTCATATGTACAATTCCCGATAGGTCGACATGCATTTTTTAATTTTAAAACAACCGCAATATTTCAAAACCGCATAAAAAAAAGCCGCATAAAAACAGAACCTACTGTAAATGAAATGTTAATTTCTGTCTAAAAAGGTTGGTTACTGTTTTCAAAATTTGGTAGTTTTTCTTTTTCTTTTTTTTTTTTTCGTGGCTGCACTGGTCTGTTTATATCGCGCAGACTATACTGTTAGTTTCGACCATGGAAACCGACTCCCAGGAACTTTTAAGTTGATTTGTTGAGGTAGCTTGGGTTATGACAGCGGTTTATTTACGACAACGGCTAGCAAAAACTGAGGTTGTGTTGGTGGTACAGTAGAATTCCGATTATCCGGATTCCAATTATCCGGACATTCGATTATCCGGATTTTTTTTCGTCAAAAAAAAAAAAATTTTTTTTATAATTTTTTTATGTTTTAACATTTTTTAAAGTTAAATTATTATGTAGTTTTAATTTTGTGATTGTAATATTTTTAATAAATTAAGTAATTTACCAAAAAACAAAAGGGCTTCGGAGATAAATTTTAATTGTCACTTGCACCAATGTTATAAAATAAATTACATATTTCTAAAAATATTTTTTCATTTAATAATAAATACATAATATTGATGAAAAGTAAACTTGAATTTCTAGACTATAATTTATTATTAATATTTTTTATATTATCTAAATTTTGAATGTGTAGAATGTGTAGAAACTATAGCATTTGCAAGTGCGTTTTTCGTCGAGTTTAAGAACGTTATCCCCTCCTCTGTAGATTTCACTTGACCGAGACGCATGCGGATACCGCGTTCTTCGGCGTGTACAAACTTGTATGCAAACAGCGGTTAAATTTTCGTCGCGTTTTCCAATCTTTATATATTTTTTATGTCTAAGTGATTTGTTTTAGTGTTTCGCGTACAGTTTTTGCGTAAAATGTCTTCTAAAAGAAAACGTGTCGTGCTTTCAATCACAGATAAAGTGAAAATAATTGAACAATTAAACAAAGGAGTGTCTAATAAATTTTTGGCTGAAACTTATAATGTAGGAACATCGACTATTTCGGATTTCAAGAAAAACAGTTCTGCAATTTTAAAATTTGCTTCTAATTTGCAATTTGAGGATGGAAGTCCATCTAGAAAAAATATGAAAACTGCTGAAAATAAAGAACTTGAACAGGCAATGATTAAATGGTTTTTACAGCAGCGTTCAATTGGAAATCCTCTTTCTGGACCTATTCTTTGTGAAAAAGCAAAAATTTTTGCTGAGAAGATGGATAATTTGTCCGAATTTAAAGCGAGTGACGGTTGGCTGCGTAATTTTAAGGCTCGGCACGGCATTCGAGAGCTCGATTTGTGTGGAGAAAAGCTTTCTGCCGATAATACTGCAGCAGAAAAGTTTATTGAGGAATTTAAAACGAAAATTGAAAATTACGATCCTGAATTTGTTTTTAATGCGGATGAAACAGGCCTCAATTGGAAGGCACTACCTCGTAAAACTTTAGCTTCAAAGAGAGAAACAAGTGCTCCTGGTCACAAAGTTAGCAAAGATCGCGTGACAGTTCTTACTTGTGCCAATTCAACAGGCAATCATCGGCTTCCATTACTCTTAATTGGCAAATCCAAAAACCCAAGAGCTTTTAAAAACGTTAAAAAGCTTCCAGTTGTTTATAAAAACCAAAATAAAGCATGGATGACTTCTGCATTGTTTACGGAATGGTTTGATGACGTTTTTATTCCAGATGTTAAAAAGTATCAAAAGAAAATAAATAAAAAGGGGAATGTATTGCTTTTGCTGGACAATGCACCTACTCATCCTTCAGAAAGTTTACTTGAGAGAGAAAATGGTCGTTTCAAAGCTCTTTTTCTGCCACCTAATGTGACCAGTTTGCTGCAACCTATGGATCAAGGCATCATTGAATGCCTGAAACGACTTTACAAAAAACAACTGCTTCGTAAGCTACTGTTAGCCGATGAAAATGAAGAAGGTACTCTAATATATCATAAAAACATTAACATAAAAGATTGCTGCTACATGGTAGCTGATGCATGGTCTTCCGTAAAGGCGATAACTTTGAAGAGGGCTTGGAATAAAATAAATGGAATTTCAACACAACAGCAAATACAGGAAGAAAAAGAAAATGCAGAATTGAAGAACAACGAGGAAAGTGATAAAGATACTGATTCAATGTCTACGGAAAACCTGCAGAATATGATTACAAAAGTTCCAGGCTGTTCCGAGTGCAATGTAGAGGATATCGAAGATTGGTTACATTCTGATTCAATAGATCCTGGGTTCCAATTATTGAGTGACGATGAAATTATTCAGAGTACAAAAGAAGAATCATACCCAGTGGACTCAGAAGATGACAATGATTCTACATTTGAATTAGAAGCTGGACCTTCTGCAAGTGAGGCGTTTGCTTGTTTTGAGACTGCCTTAAATTGGATGGAACGACAATCTGAATGCGACCATGTAGACCTTCTTGTCGTCAAGCGCTTGAAAGATCTAGCTGCTAAAAAGCGAGTTTCTTCATTAAAACAGCGTACATTGACAGAAATGTTCAAATAAAATTATTTTCTTTAATATCTAAAGTTAAATGAAGTACAGTGAGTAAGTTCTTTTATTCTATTAAGTTACGATTAAGTAAAGCGAGTTTGTTCATTAATACACTTACATTGACAGAAATGTTTAAATAAAATTATTTTCTTTAATATCTAAAGTTAAATGAAGTAAAGTGAGTAACTTCTTTTATTCTATTAAGTTATGATTAAGTAAAGCGAGTTTGTTCATTAATACACTTACATTGACAAAAATGTTAAAATAAAATTATTTTTTCAATAAAGTTACATATTTAATCTTACTTGCTTCATTGCTTAATAAGTAAAGTGATTTTAATGTTCTTATTAATGCTTTATTTCCCTATATATATAGCTTTTTTGGTCAAATCCGATTATCCGGATTTCCGATTATCCGGATCGAGTCTGGTCCCAATGGATCCGGATAATTGGAATTCTACTGTATAAGAAAAAATTAACCGAACTACAGCTCAGGATATTTCATTGCTGTCTGAGCAAAGACTAATAAAGTAGACGAGCGTAAGAATACGTGTGAAATGAGCGGGGCAGAATTCTGCTGCCGAATACCAAAGAACTGCGTTTTTATGCATCACCAGCGCTTTAAGTACCACCCCTAATAAAGTGCCGTAACAAAAACTACGATAAATATCGTCTCCGACAGCCAGGCGGCCATTAAATAAATGGAGACAGTTATACTATGATTAAAGGTAGTGCATACCTACAAATGTATGTGATAGGAAGTGGTCAATAAATGAAGGAACTGTTAAAAATAAACATATGTATCTTGGCAGCGCTGGAATAGAGCAACCTAAAATTACATACATATGTGTGTAAAATAGTGAGTTACACCAGCTTTATGAGGTATAATCAAGGTGAATTGAGTACTGGAGGTGGCGTCTTTCCAAAAAATTACTTTATTTTTCGCTATTTTGAACGAAACAAATAAAGTGAGGAGAAAATACGGGTTTGTGAAAATTTAGTGTATGGCTGCGTAATATTCTGAAATTTAAACTAAACAAACTAATGGGGACGAAGTACAGCGTATTAAATTGTGAAAGCAAAAATGAATACAAAGTCTCCAAATGCAGATATTTTACGTTTTTACACGGACTATTGAAAATTTCAACTTTATTTCTGTTTTCTCTCATAGAAGATAAATACTTAACTCTTTCGCGGACAAATCGGCAAGCGCCGTAAACTTTGTGTAAAAACATAGGGGCAGGACGGCATTCCCCGTCATTACATAACTATTGCAACAAATATGACATGGCAATATGGTAAAATCCACAAAGATGGTCTTCCCGGTCTGCCCTATGTTATCAAGTTTGAATTATAAAATGTACTTATAGTGTCCAAAAGTTAATTCAGCTATTGATTTCAAATATTTTGCTGCAATCCCGAAGTGATCATCTGAAGATATAGCAAGTGCCCCGAAACGTCATACCAAAAACTTTTGCGGAAGGGTTAATTAAGACATATCTTCACATATGGGATTATTCAGTTAATGAAAAATGAACGAAATAAGTAATATAGCCTTGAAGTTAGAAATTTACTTTGAAACAAGACTGTTGCCTTTTTGTTTTGCTGCACTGTATCCATGTTTACAAATACATTTTTTTCTGACAACGAACGCGAACTCCTGAGAATTTTTAGCGAATCGTGCTATTTTTCTGTGGGCCCATCACGGCACTTGTTTGGCTGCGTCGCACAGTTCTTTTTGAGCGGGCACAAATTAAACATTTTGTTGTCCGAAATAATGACGTATTTGGTATTGTTCAAATGTTCCGAAAAAAATTTTATCTCCATTTCAGACATGATTTCATAGAAAATATAAAAATCGTGAAAAAACAAATGCGAATATCAATGATTCAGCCTTTGAGGAACCAATTTTTAGCAAAATATATCCATTTGCCTATTTTTGCCCACTATTTATATTGAGCAGCAGCACTCTGCGTCGATTACCCCTTGTAGATACGAGCAATCATTGGTTGCCTTATAACTCGAGTAAAAATTAGGTGCCACTTCTGATACTCCTCATACAAAATAATTTTTGTTCGAGACTTGGATTCTATGTTATTACTTACTCAATGCTGGAACTCTAGCCGTGGGCGTAGATACAACGACCGTTCTTTATTTCGCCTTTCGATTTTTTAAGTTTCGCTGATTTAACTCCAAATTAAAGTTTTTAATTTCAAATTAAATTTTTTTTAAATTCAAATTAAAGATTTTGAATTTAAAATTAAAGTTTACGAAATATGAAATGATAACTAATTATTATTTTCCAAATATGTTTACTTTGCTGATAATAAGGTTAAACATTTATTTAAAGTTTAGCAATTGCAGTAATCACAAAACAAAACTTTTTTTGCAATCGCAGTAAACGCAGAATACAACTTTTCTTTTCTTGTTGTGTAGTTATTATTTGTTTTAAAATAAATATTTGAAATTAAAAATCCTTAAATTGACGCATTTCTTTTTCAATAGAAATATGAAAAAGCTCCCAAGTGTACCTACGTTCTACATTGAAGTTTGTTATTATAATATAACCTTTTTAAAACGTTAAAGTTTTATTGTTTTGCTTCAATTTGTGAAAAAGAAATGTGCGATAATCGTAATAAGTTTTGTTTCATATGTGGTTTGTTGCTGGATCAAAAGCATCGTTTGAAGTTACAAAATAATAAAGCTGACATATATTACTTCTGGTCGCTGGTATGAACCGGAATTTGCTTGTACTGAGTGTTCATTGAAACTAAAGAGATATTAATCAAAACGTTGCCAGAAAAGTCGAATTTCCTTATATTCTCCGATGAAATGGCATCATCAGCCTTATCATAAACCAGATGACTGTTATTTTTGTAAAACGGACGTAAACGGTCATCATTTTAAAACTCGAAAACACATAAAGTATGCTGGAGTTGCAACTGTTAAGAAACACGTAGTCTTGGACGATATCATTGACTCAACTGCAGGTTATGAATTGAAGGAAGTTCAACTCATTGCTGATGATGATCAAACTGATAACAATGAACGTGATGATGAAGAATACTTTCCGTCTGGTTCTAAGTCTTCAGAACGACACATTGTATCAAATTCAGATTTTCAGGGTCTTTCTCGTGATTTACTGCTATCGGGAAGACAATCTGTGTGGGAAGTTCCTTGGAAATAAAAAGAGCTCTGATTATGTTGAAGTCGTCAAAGAGTTTTCGAGTGCGTACGAAAAAATGGAATGCAATATGTCCATCAAGATACACTTCCTGCACTCACATTTGAATTTTTTCCCGGAAAACCTGGGCCAGATGAGCGATGAACAGGGTGAACGATTTCACCAGGAGATAGGAATCATCGAAAAACGTTTTCAAGGGATGAACTCCATTAACATGCTTGCTGATTATTGCTGGTCCTTGAGACGTAAAACAAGTGATGACTCTTACAAACGGAGCATGTCTAGCAAACATTTTTGAAATCAAGATCAGTTTTTCCCGACATCTTTTAAAATTTTAATCCTGTACTGTTTCGTACTGTTCTATTCCGGTTAAGTAATGTTATGTCCTTTTTTTGCTGTTTTACAATATGCTGTTCTGTTTAACAATATGTACTGTGCTGTAATATACTATACTTTACTGTACTATAGTGTACCGTACTATACTGTACCGTGCCATAGTAAACTCCAAAGAGCCGTTTCCAATGCATTTTTAAGTTTGGAACCAGTTCCGTTGTGTACTGCACCGTACCGCACCGTAGCATACCGTACAGTGCTGCACTGTACTGTATATCTATACTCCAATAAATATGATGTGTTTATACTGACACTTGTTATCATTTTCATGCTTCGAAACGCGCCCTTATTCGCATTTAGCTCAGCTATACGTACATACAAAATTAGTAAAAAAATAAAATCTTAAAACTCACACAACTCTAAGAATTTTAATTCAATTACAAATTCAAATAAAGCTCATTCGACGCAGAATTAAATTTACTATAACAGTAGTGTACTAAAAACATCCTCAATATCGGATAATATCGCAAAAATGATGTCAAAGTTGAAAAAATAGAGAAAAAATAAAAAATTTCAAATACTTCCGTCTACAGTCTCGTCAGTTGTCATTTCAGAAAAATTGTCAACACACTGTCAAAAAGGCTTGTGTTTGTTCTTTCGAACTAAAAAAACCAATTCGAAATCGGATGGAAATTGGCGAAGTTAGGAGTGATTGTTCACATCAACCTACTGAAAAACGGTTTTTTGGCCATAAAATGAGATTTTGAGGGTGTATTGGAAATTTATCCTATACCATTTTTTAAGTTTTTCTATACCCACAAGGTGTGCTAGGTCTCCATAAAAGTATATTTAATTTTTTTTTTGTCACACAGTGTTATTACTCTTAAAATAAACATTGAAATATTAATAAAACTCTATGTATTTATGTACAGGGTGGCTGATGAATTTTGCTACATTAAGAAACTCAAATAACTTTTTTTTTAGTGTATGGAATTCATTTATTTTTTTTTCAAGTTGAAGGTCATTAAATTTTATTAAATGTAGCTTAACTAGTTTTAAAAATAATTGAATTTAAATGCCCCCCATGCTCGTTGACACAAGTGCGGCATCTTAGTAAAAAGTTGTTCATTGCTGCTTTGAGAGTTGCGACAGGAATAGCCGCAATTGTTGCCCGAATGGATTGTTTTAGTTCATCCAAATTTGTTGGCTTTGTTTTATAAACTTCTTGTTTACATAAACCCCACAAGAAAAAGTCAGGTGCAGTAAGGTCAGGCGACCTGGGGGGCCAACGAAATTCGGAGTTTCTTGAAATCAGTTTATTGGGAAATTTTCGTCGCAACTCTGTCATAACAGTCTGGGCTATGTGAGACGTTGCCCCATCTTGTTGAAACCACACAGAGTTGAAAGGAATTCTCTTTCGGCGTAGTTCTGGATAGAAAAATTCTTTCAGCATTTTCAAATAACGGTATCCAGTAACCGTAACGGTGTGACCATTTTCTTCAAAAAAATAAGGCCCGGCAATACAGCGTGAAGAAACCGCACACCACACTGTCACGCGAAGAGGATGCAATTCCGTCTCGTGGAGTATCTGTGGGTTAGAAGTACTCCATATTCGACAATTTTGTTTGTTCACATTGCCGTTTAAATCGAAATGGGCCTCATCAGACATGAAAAGGCAGTTTAACATGTTTTGGTCTTCTTCCACCATTTGCAGGATCTTCTGGCAAAATTCCAAGCGAATCGGCAAGTCTGCTGCATTCAGTTTGTTAACCATTTGAATTTTGTAGGGAAATAAGTCTAAATCTTTGTGCATTATTGTTTGCAAAGACTGTCGGCTGACACCAAGTTGAGCAGATAAGCTTCTTGTTGAAACCCTTGGATTGTTTTGTATAGCTGCAGCTACAGCAGCGATCGTTTCCTCTGTCCGAACTGGTGGGTTTCGATGATAAGGCCTTCTTGCGACTGTTCCTTGCTCAGCAAAATTATTCACCAGTCTCATTATGGTCCATCTGCTCGGGGGATCGCCGCCAAACATCCGCCTGTACTCTCTCTGTACCAAAACTACGGACTCCAGTGCGTGATAGCGGCGGACTATCCAAATTCTTGTTTGCGTGTCCCAGTTATCCATTTTAATAAATTTTAAAGATCAATCTGCAAATTAAAACAAAAATGGAACAGATAACTTAAAAAGAAAAAAAGTTATTCAATTTTTTTTTGGTAGCGGCTTTCATCAAAATTGATTAAAATTGAATTAAGAATGTTCGATATGCACTGGTTCTAAGTAAAATACTACTGGAAAATACAGGGGTTGTCGAGTTCATTTTTTTTAATTCAGGTTGGAGATTTATTTTAAATATTAATCCACCATTGTTTTTACCAACGTATGACAATTTAGGAAAGACAAATGCTGATTTCCTCATGACCAATTTCGTAAAACTATTGTTCCCGTTAAATTCGTTTGCAATAAATTTTGTATATTGTTTTGTTGGCACTATAGTATGTCGTACTATTTTGATTAAAGCAGATTTGTCCATATCCATACTATAAACCAAAAAGGTCTCATGGTAGTAAAGATAATCCCAATTGCTACGAACAAATTTTATGCTTTTTCACCATGTTTTCTAAGTCTTGTACTGAACCAGGCGGTTTTTTATTCCGGGCCCTGCCGAACGATTATAACGACCGAAAATGTTCATAATTTCATAATTTTGCAATGCAGCTTTCACAGCTCACTGAAGTATTTATTTGTACCGCCGTAGCCGAGTGAGTTGGTGCACTACCATTTTGAAGTAAACAGGTTCAAAATCCTGGATCCGAAACACCAATTGATTAAACATGGGCAATGCGAACCTCCAAGTGTATTTCTGCCAGAAAAAAGCTACTCATAAAAAAACTATCTGCCGCTCGGAGTCGGCTTAAAACTGTAGGTCCCTTCAGTTGTGGAACAACATCAAGAAGCGGTGTGCCTCGAAATAACCAAAATTCACAATTTTTCTACATAACATTAACTCATCTATAAAATCATACGATAAAATTTCCATTAGCCTGCTCGTATCGAATGCTCCTTATTTGTATTGACAATAACGGTATTAAGTTCATCTTTCGAAAAACAAATGGTGTTATGAGGATGCTTATTGGTTTCACGCTCAGCTACGCCCCAGATTACATAGTAATCCAGGGGATTAAAGTCTGGGGAGTTAGGCGACCAGAAATTCGGTCTTATGTTGTCATGGAAGTTTTCAGCTATCCAATGTGGTGTGACCATCACTTTGTGCAAAGGAGCAGAGTCTTGCTCAAAAATGTATGGGCTGCCTTTGCGTACACACCAGGGTTTCCCAGTGAGACGTAGCTTCAGGAAAATATAAATTAATATAATATATGGAAGGCAAATTGTTGAACCTCGTTGAAATCGAAAAATGAATACGGCTCCGAAATGCTGATGCCTAGTACAACTTCTTGCGACTGCAATTTTTCGAGTAACTCTCTTGCTTTCGCTTTATTGTTTATGCTGCTTCAAGATGGCAGCTTCTTTACCGACAGCTGTTATTGTCTGTGCAGACGTGAGAGTGACACCTCACTGAATGGTAGCCGGCTAACATCTTACATATGTGCATGTCCTCAACTACCGTATGCACCCTGTATATATAAATTTAGAACTAGCCCTGCTCTTAATCGAATGCAGCCACTAAAATTTAGAGAATACCTCTATAATGGCAAGTGTGTGATTATTCCTCTTCTTCGTTTCCTCCATTGAACCTAGCGTTTTATCTTCCTTGTTAATTGCCCCTAACATACTCCCGCCTTAGTCTCGGCAACAAGGCATTCAGTGTAATTTTTTACTACGCTGACCACCTTCGGAGATAGGTTATGTACATAGAATTAACTTTCTTCCGATTCTTGCTTTTTATTTATTTCTCCACATCGCTGCTAACCTGAATCAGCTTTTCAGCTAACCATTCCTGGACTTGCTTTTGGACTACGCACTATCAGCTTCATCTAAATATGCGAAGTTATACCTTATGTCACGATGTTATACCTACGTCGACCAACCTCATAACACTATCCTTGGTTTCACACTTTAAGTGGTTCAATTCGATTCGAGGAAGCTCTTTCACGGTGCCCTTCTTGTAACTCTCAATGCTATTATAATCCCTTCTACTGGCGATGCTCGTACGAAATCTAGCTTCCTCACAGTCAATAACGACATCTACCTGGTTCGATATACTATCATCCTCTAGAACTACATAGTAAAGAATATTGCTCTCCCTAATGTGAAATAACCAATCGTTTTTATCTTCTTATAACCAATTGTGTATAACGTTTTTATTATAGACTGTAAGTCTATGTGTATGCAAAAAAATGAGTACAGTATTATATCTAATGGCGTTACCCCTATTTAAAGGCGCAGAACAAGTAGTCACGCTTGACTTTCAAATCTCTAAACAAGTATGTATTTGAAAAATTTGACTTCAACGTGAACAAGTGTACCTTTCCTCCTTCACCTTTGGGTTCGACTCGTGGTTATACAGAATTGCATTAATTTGATTTATGCATTAATTTGGTTTCTGATAGAACTTGAAACTCCTTATTAAAAAGTGAGTACTTTGTCCAGTTAAATATCCTACATTGTCGCCCTGAAAATAAGTTTTATTGCCCCGCTGCATTTCGGTAATCCTTCCCGTAAATACAACTCAGGTTTTCCCGAATTATTTTGATCAAAATCAATAGCTAATTGAATAGGTGCATAATTTAATTTCCATATTCAGTTTTTTGTTTGTGACTTAACTTGTAATATAAGTCATTGAAAGGCAGGAAGATAGAATATTGATTCGATTGATTTACTTATGCAGACATTTTAAATAAGTTTCCTATAAATTGTTCAATCGGAATTATGTCTTTGTTACACATTTTTAGAAAGCACATCCTTTGAAGTAATAACAAAAAGTAAAATCATTATAATATCTTTTTTAAGCAAGAAGATAGTCTCGTTTCCAAATACCGCTTTTTTAAGTGGTTTTCTTCAATTAGACTTTCGAAGTTTAGCGCTGTCTGCCTCTGACTTGTTACTTTTAGTATTAAATTGTTTGATTACTCTAAATTATAAGCAAACCAAATTTATTTGCTCCTTTTTTGCTTATTTTTGGTTAGGCACAAATTGTGCAGAGTTAAAAAAATATTTATTGGACACTTTTACATTGTCATCAGAGAGAGCTGACATATGTTACATATGTATGTACTTGGAATAACCGTTCAGAAAAATTTACTATCTAAGTTTAACGATCGATGCGAAAAAGCGGGGGAAAAAAGATCGTTTAAAAAAAAATAAAAAAGTGCTTGGTTGGATGATGAATTGAAGGTAATATTTGAAGATAATGTTCGTATAACTTCAGGTGAACGTGGTTGACCGGAAAACGAAAAAATATAGAACACGCTTATGTCAAATACCTACGGCGAATCAGATAAAGCCTATATTGCGAGTTTTGCAAGAAGAACAAAAAGGAAGTTCTTAAGAAGGTGATACAGAACCAGCCACCTTTTATGCAAAAGCTTTCGTCTTCGAAATATCAATACGGATTATTAAGATCTTACTTGTCTGGAAAAATGTGTTTACCTTTCCGTAATATGACATGATATTGGATGCAAAAACGATGTGCTTGATGACTTGCAGGATAAAGTTCCAGTATCGAAATTAATGGTATTGGTGCTTTAATCAAATTCCAAGACCTTTTAGGCGACCGCCGTAGCCGAATGGGTTGGTGACTAACCTTAAGAATTCGGAGAAAACGTAGGTTTGAATATCAGTGAAAAACAAAAGTGAAGAAAAAGTTTTTTCTAATAGCGGTCGCCCCTCGGCAGACAATGGCAAACCTTCGAGTGTATTTCTCCCATGGAAAGACTTCCCATAAATGCCATCGAATTCGGTCAATACGCAATAAATACTGCTCAAATATTTTTTATACATTTTTTGTTTTTGCGGATGAGGTGGTTTAAAATGCCTAATGCATCATCAAAGCTGCAGTCGCCGCAATGGTATATCCGGGAATAAAAAAACCCCCCTCGTTTGGAACCGTCCCCAACCTGGAACGGCTTTCGCATTCAGAGGTGCTTTCATCTTCCTCATTACAAAGGTCTATGTGCCTGCATCCAGGTGCCGCCTTTTTTATACGGATAATCCTTTCCGCGAAACCACTGATGATCTCCCACGTTGCTCTGCTACTTAGCATCTTGTCAATTATATTTTCAGTGGTTATATGACCGACTGCATTCTCTAGCGTTCGATGTTCTTGTTCCCAACGCATGCATTGGATGAATATGTATGTATTCAGCGTCATCTTCGGTTCATTTGGGTTGTATAAAAATTGACTTCACAGAAGTTTCTGATGTTTAATGTGGCGACGTGTTTTATAAGCCTATCCGGCCATCTGCTGCGTGTTTCGTAAATCCAGCGGTCTGGCTATAGCCTTAGCCTTTCATCTTTTATTGTGCGCGCTACAGGTTTGCTAACTCTTTTTTCTATTCGCTCTTACTTTAATGCCCGTAGCTTTTTCCTTTGAAAAGCTAGTAAGTCGATCGGTATGAACCACTTATTACTTGAATAAATGTCCCTAATACAGTGCGCTAGGCAAACACAACTCTCAGGGCTGCCGTTTGTTGTACCGATGATAAGAAGTTGCATATAAGCTTTACCTTTAGCGCATTTGCCCACAGTTCAGCTCCGTATAAGAGCAACTTTTAGCTGCCGCTGGGCGTTAGATAACGGCTTATTAGTGTGGTTTGTTGGATGCGCGCCCACACAAAGCCATTTCCGCTCCCATTTTCTGTTGTGCTTACCCCATTTCCTAGCGGGAGCCAGAGTTCCGGAGTACCAGTGGGGTTCTGTAACCAGTTGCGGGAATTTTTTGGTTTGTATTGCACACTGATTATAAAAACGTCCGTGTTCTTTTCTGCCATCAATTGTGGTAGGAGTGTGTCCGGGCATCTTCTCGATCCCGGTATATGATCAGACGAGCTGTGATTCGTTTCAGAGCACAAACAGCATTTCAAGGTTTTGGTGCATTCCTTGAGATTATGGTCCGATTCGGCGCATCTAATGCCCCTTCTGTCGGGCTCTCTATAATTCCATATTATGTACCCTGGGCCGAAGCACTGAGGGGAATGCCAGCTTTCTCCTGTGTCAAAGTCACGTAAGCACAAACTTGTTCTCTGCTGTTTGGTGCTGAGAAGTGTTTGTAGTGAGAGTCGTCCTTACAGCCTCTCCCACTTCCCACTTTGTAGTATCATCTAAGTCCCGTTTCTCTACCGTAGTTTTCGGTTTAAGGTCTGTTATAATAGCCCATCCCTGTAGTGTACTTTTTAGTGCCTCGCAAAAGGTGGGCTTGATCTGCTCGACAAGTATCGCTCCCACTCTGGTTTTTCGAACGAATTTTATTTTGGCCTCTGCGTGGCCAGGCTTTATTTTGCTATAGAGGTTTTTAAAACATCCACGTAGCTGTGCCCTTCTGCGGGCTTGATTAGGATCACTTGCGACTGCGGCTTAATTTAAACGATTTTTTACAGTTTTTCTGTGTTTGATGGTTCAGGGCCAGTCTTTGGACCTGCTTCCGCAGCGCTTCTAATTCGCACCTTTTTTTCGCCAACAATTTGCCATCGGTCATCTTCGCCATTTATGTTTGACGAGCGTGTGTTGGAAACTGGAGGACTTGTGGCCAGTCGTTTTTCTTGGTATGTCCTAGGTGTGACCGCAATGGTAGCTCCTATAGCCTCAGTTACACTTCTTGCGGCATTATTTTTTTTCTTTTCCGCCCTTCATCCAGTTTCGTCGATAGCTGCCAATTACGTCGAGTATTTCTTCCAATTCCGATACACCATCCTTTATGTCCACGCTGATGTTCTTCTGCTTTAATAGTTCAAGCTTCACTTTATTTATAACCCTTTTTCATTTCGAAAGTGATTCTTCTTCTGCTGCTCTCATTTTTTGTATGAACTCCTATTTTGGAGAACTGGGATAGAACGACTGTAGTTCGGTTTGTGAACGGAGTGGCGCACTGTGTTGGTTGCTTTGGTGTTTCGATTTGAGTTTCTACTACCGTTTTTCTAGTCCTCTCTTTGGAAGCGTCCTTTGTCTTTTTTGATGGTTGAGGCGTGCTCAATACCGGAGATCGCAGTGCTCTTCTGCTCCTTTTGAACATGCTCCTATCACTGGCGATTTCTTTATCTGTTTTTGTTGTTGTTTATTTTCCATTTTCGCTTCAAGCCGCTATCTCCGGACGATGTACAGTTGTCTTAAAAGTAATCCCCGTGGTTATCTATGCAAGTGCGAGGAGTTCACGCGAGGGTTGACACTAGGCCTTATGGGAGCTTGTGTCCAGGGCCAGAATCCGACACTAGTCAGGAATTGTCTCAACTGAACCTGTACCACTTACTTAATAGCATCGAACGTACTTGAAGACCTGCCACAGTTTTAAGGAGACCGAGGCGTTTGTAGCATTAACCTATAGCTATTCCGGTGAGGTGTCACCCTCCTGCACTGAGGCGATAGAATACTAATTTCACCAGCTCTTAGATTAATTTTTCCAGTATACCATAATCAGGATCTTACTGATCTCGATCCTGATGAGGCTTACAGCTCTGCCGCTGGAGGTACTCAGGACATGAGAGGCCTTTCAGCCGAGCCCCTTCTGCTGGATTTTAGTCGCCTGTTAAGGGGGCATGCCTTTCCGCGGGTGTATTCTTTTTCCCAGATCCAAACCTAAAAGCACCAAATATTTAAAAAAAGGAATTACTTCATAATGGCCAAAATCAAATCAATGATTGTCTTTATAATTACTCATTATCTTAGAGTTTTAATTTTTATTTATCATTTTCGGCTTTTCCATTTCCAAATGTATTTCTATAATAAAATTTAATGTTAATTTCAGTAAAATATTTTATTAAATACCAGAATTCTGCCCGCTCTTGTCACAGGTACTCACACACGCGCCCAATGAATCTTTATTCAGACGGCAACGAAGTAACATGTATATCACCAACACAATCCCAGTTTTTTCCTAAACAATCTGTTGGCCACACCTTCTGAATTTTTTTCACCATGGCATTTTCTGAAAAACTGAAAAAAACACGAGCCCAAAATATGCGACTAAAAAGAGTTCGAGGTGCCGATAGGAAAAACGCCCAAAACTCTATTAGAAAGTTCGACGGCTTATATAAGGTTTCAAAGGATAAATTCCTAGTAGGAGCAACTACAGAGAAGTGGTGACTGATGTACAAAGCATGCTTCAGTTGTGTAGGGAACACTTTTACAACCTGCTCAATAGTGACACTAGAGAAAGTCATAGAGAAGATGAAGCAATCGATCGACAAAACGTTGATGCTGGAACTGTCTTTCTATTATCAGATTATGACGAAATGTGTCTGAGTTATTCAAGTAAGGCAGTAAAAAGCTAATAAGGTGCATTGAGTAATACCAGCAGCTTCGATAGAACGGAAAAGGATCTCTTCGAGCGATATGTTACCAAACGAGGCTTCAGACAAGTTGACTCGCTAAAGTATGACGTCTTTGAAAGCTTTTTCAAGCTGTAGAACTATCTATCTCAGTCATCATCTTTTATAATTATACAATTGTGTACAAAATTGATGTGATCAGCTTCAATAGCCGCAAAGTTGGTTCTCCCTTTTCTAAGGTGGATAAATAGTCGAACCGAATTGGTCTAGTATGGAACAAAGATAAGACGAAATACCTTCTGTAATCAAACGGTGGACTCACGGTTCGACCCTCATGTCACTATACTAGACAGTTATGATTTCGAAGTTAGAAGAGGCTTCGTTTATTTAGGAATATACTTTAATAACAATAATAATGTCATCTTTGAAATGAACGGAGCTTCTCTTACCAACAGGTGCTTATTTGGACTAAGTAGGCAATATAATTGTAAAGCCCTCTCTGGACGTGCAAAAACCACAGAATAATACCCGAATCTTGCCCGTACTACTGTATTGTGCAAAAGCATATACGCTGACAACATCCGATGAAGCGGTCTTTGAAGTGCTCTACAGAAAGATTCTACAGGAAGTTTGTGAAACTTTGCACAGAGAACGTTAATGTATGGAGAAGATTCAATGACGGAAACACATGGAATTTCGAGGGATACTCTTTTGCGCACGTTTGTGGTCCAGCAGAGACATATTTTTCACCAAAAAGTTAACAAAAATATACTCAACTAGTCAAATTAAACAGCAGTTGAGTAAAATTCGTTTGTAAGTAATATAGGAAGAAAGAATGTTAGCGCTGTAGGTAGCTACAGGCACTTTCTCATAAAAAAAATATGCTAAGTTCAATAGTGACTTAGAAAGAGCAAATTATGCAAAAATATATACATATACATGTATTATGCCTGTCTAAGGCATTTCCTGTTAAAACATGTAAAAAAAATTTTTTTTATATACTATTTGATGTCAATAATAACATACTATAAAAGCAAAACGATCGCATTTTATTTTCTTAAAAAAAAGTTCTAAAAAATATCTATAAAAAATAAGTGGTTGACCAGAGTACTACCTTCAGACAACTCGCGCAGCTGATGCACATGCATCATCTGTATGTTAGTTGGCTAAATGACAGTGCAGAGTATTGTTTATAAACACACGGAAGCATTTTGCCCAGAGTAAACGCGAAAAAAGGAAATCAGTAATGGATTTTAATCGTAAAAGTGTGATTGCATTATATTTGGCTGGAAAATCACAACCAGAGATTGTTCGTGAGCCCGAGCCCCTCGAAGTAAATAAAGTTTTTTTTACTGCACCATTACTTGTTACAATGATATTGGTAGCAAAAACGGCATGGAGGTGATTATCAAAAGACTGCGACGAAGTGCCAATCAAATGACGAAAAAACTGAAAATAACTGACCGTAACATCCGCCGCATACTGAAAAATGATCTCAAAGTAAAGCCTTACAAGATCTAAAAGGCGCATGATCTCACACCCAAGCAGCAACAAGTTAAACTTGAGAGAGCGAAGGAGTTGCTTCACTTGGCCGAAAGCGGTGAATTTCCGAATATTGTGTTTACTGACGATAAGAATTTTCAAATTGAGCAATTCGTAAACTCCCAAAACGATAGGGTTTTTTTGACCGACCGTTCATACGAGAATTCGAGTCATCGATTAGAAAGTATTCTGGACGTTGCTTTGAAGTCGTGGGCGAACAAACATATTGGTGGCAGACCATGGACGTTTCTACAGTACTAGGCACCGTCTCACGAAGCTCGAGTGAACCAATAATGGCTTCAAGACAAAGTTCCGATCTTCATAACGTCCACACAATGGCTCTCAAATTCACCAGACGCGAATTACCAGACGCTGAAAAGAGCCATTGCCCGCGAGTGGGCCAAAATATCTGAAAGTCACATTTGGGTAGCTTGCGATTCATTCTGGACCGTCTCAAGGCCATAGTCACGCAAAAGTAAATGGATTCTTAATTTTGTATTATTTTCGCACATTTTTTACTTTGAATTGAATAAAAGCAATTTTCTAAACTAAATTTTTGGCCTTTTTAATTGGTTACACTTCGAGTGCCGGGCCCTATAGATATAATAAGGCGATGCGTCGTGAGGTAGGTCATCGCTGCTTCAGTGCATACATAAGTGTGTAACACTTTGGAATTAAAGACGAAATTGATCTTTTGTACAAACATAACTAATATTATACATTTTTAATATATACATGTATCAATATACCAAAACACTTGTACGCTCTATGCATTCTCGTCTAAAATTATCATAGTTTCAACACAAAAAATTAGCAACAAACTAAATTTGTATAAGTTTTAAATGTACTAAAACGCACTCACCAAAATGTGAGTTCGGTTTTGTACTTTGTTTAAATTCGTCTTTTTGAATTATCAAGAGAACATAGAAATACACTATCAAATGCCTTGCAAAATGCCGTCAACCATTCGTCAATTTGATTTCCTACAGAAGCCACAAACTGTGCAGAGCCAATATACTAAACAGAGAATTCACTGTGTTGAGCTATGTTAAGAGTTCCACTACACCACGGCGGCGGTTACACTTCATTTTTGACAATTCACCCTATTCGTAGCCCGTGAGACTTCTCTATACATTACCGTTCTCTGCTTTGCATGTTGGCGTCGACTGAAGAATGATAGAATATAAAATTGCACCTTCCGAATTCGCGTGCCATCAGCTCTTCAAATAAACAAACAAATGGAAGAGTAAGAGGAAGCATGGAAATTGCCAGTACATACGCACTTTCTTGCCATGGCATTATCGGCAAAAGAAGGCCAACAAATTTCATTTGGAAGAATTTTTATAATCCGCGCTTTCACCGTTTAACACCCGGCACTTCATTTATTTTAGTTTTTAAAAGCCACAAATTTTCAAATTACAGTGTTAACAAACTCTTCACTGAATATTTACAATCAAGTAATTTCTCTTCCTGTTGTTTGGTGCATGTATTACTATAAAGTCAGCCGATCGGCTGTTAGTTAGAGCAAAAGGCCTTGGTTTGCCTAACTGGATCTAGTTAGTATGTACAAGAAAGAAATGTGTGCTTTGTTGAACTCTGCCGAAATCGCTTAAGCGGTTATCGCACCAATCAAGAAGAGGAAGAAGAAGAGGATTTATTAGGTGAAAAGAAAAATTCGCACCAATTTTCGCTAGCACTCTTTACTGAGCCGTAACTAACAATGTTTGCAATCCATCGGGTAGTATTTACAAATCGTAACTGGCAATAAAAATGGTTCGTGTATGAGAACAATATGTAGCTGTATAAGTTTGAGCCGATTCGCGCCAAGTCTAGACCACTTTTGTTATGTCGGGTCAGAACTCGTGAAATCGACCCCGTCTAGTTATTTCACAATAAGGACGAGGACTCCTTCAATTAAAATAGACAAAAGTTATTCAACAAAGCGTACATATGTATGTACGAGTATGTCTGTAAATAATGCAGAAGAGAATTCTACACTGAAATAATGTGAATGTCGCAGCTGTAGTAGAACAAAGTATAAGTACTGTAATTTGTTAAGCCACAAAAATAGAGTGGCTCATTAAGAATATCAGTCAATTTGATTTACAAATTTTAAGTAGAAACAAGATCCGCAAGCTTGATTGCCCATGTGAATTATAGAACACGATTGAACTAAAAAATATTGGACCGAATTCCTCGTGAGCTGTTGCTAAGCAATATATTAAAAACTCAACACCGCTGGCGGCGTTAGAATATATTAAATTAAAAAAAATATTATAATTGGATCCTACAATTCTGTTAGGTGTTTGGCCTCCTCTTATTTGTGACGTGCGTCTTGATGTTGTTCCAAAAATGCAGAGGCCAGCAGTTTTGAGCCGACCCTGGACTGGAAATGGCTCTTTTTACGAGGAGCTTTTTCATGGCAGAAATACTGAGTCCTGCCATAAGTTCTGTTACGTTAAGTCCGTTATAGATATGAAATTATAATACTTTTTTTAATGAAGTTAGTTTTATTTAATCTTTTAAAAAATTTCAATTCAAGCCTTCAAACGATTAGGGCATTCAGCTATAGCAGCACCCACGGTTTCCATAGATATTGCCTGAACCAAAGATTGTTTGAGACTCTACAAATTCCTGAGAGGTCTTCAACGGGCCATGTTCTCCAATTCTGACCATAAACTGTAATCCAATGGATGTAGATCTAGACTTCTAGACTGCCAATTTTTTGCGGATGTGATCCCAGGAGAAATGAAGAGATATAACACGGTTTCACTCCACACCAAACGATTACGGAGGATGGATGGTGGCGACGCTGAACCCTTGGAATAAAATTTTTTGCGTCTTCAGAAGTTTTAGCTCAGACTTTGTCGTTTTCCTTGTTGAAAACTTCTTCAGCAGTGAAAATTGTCTTATCTGCCAAAATAATATTTTCATGGCCGTTGGCCGTGTGCCACCGAAGAAGCTGCTTGCATCTGTAGAGTCTAATTTTCTTCAAGCACGTTGTCAAAAATGACTAATTGAGCGGCGGAAACTTTTCATGTGGAGATCATCTCTAATTAGTCTTGACATGGATCTGGTCGATACATTAATTTCCCTGGATATGATTTTCTGGCTTCTACGGGAATTTTTGCGAACTCTTTCTCGAACGGCTTTTATGGCTGCACTGGTTTGAACTACGCGAGCACGTCTTCTTTTCTGTCAGTCACTTCAGACGTTTGGGACAAACTATTGGTCATACGGTAACCAAATATTTTCGAAAAATTAAGTATTTTCAGCAATTCGTAAATCTCACTTGCACTTTTACCATTCTTATGTAATGCAATAACTGCAATGCGATTTTCCTTACCTCCCCACTTCATTGTTAACAATCGAAATTTGCCACGAAACTGAGTATAATTTATGAGTAGACATGCTTACGAACAAAAGCAAAAATAATGGAACTTTTCTGCGAATTTGTTCCCGCCGTATGCATTGTAAAATTTGTCATATAATTTATGGCAAGACTAAGTACACTCGGAGGTTTGCCACTGCCTCACGCAGAAGAAGAACAAGTATTGAACTGAGATTGCGCCTTTCTTAATGAAGCATTGACACCATAAAAAGTTTTAACAACTCCCACAAAAAAACTCAATTGCAGCGAAGAATACGTTGAAGAAGGTACGGAAAATCAATAGTATTCGACAACTCATCGACATAAAAGTACATCTAGCATTTAGCGTCAAAAGATTCCTTGATAATATATGTAACACATGAGCTGAAAAGTCTTGGACCTAACACATAGATGGCACAAGTTTGGCTTGAATATTTTTATGGGGACTCCACTCCATCAGAAACAACAATAAAACGATGGTTTGCTGACTTCAAACTTGGTCGTAGAGATGCTCATGATGCACAACGCAGTGGACGTTTAAATGAGGCTGCAATACCAGAAAACATTATAGGAGCGTTTGAAGCCCGAAATTGCAAGAAAAAATTTCTTTTTCATCAAGACAACGCACCGTGTCACAAGTCAATCGATACAATGACGAAACTACACGAATTGAACTTCGAGTTGCTCCCACATCGACCGCGTTCGACAGATTTGGCTCCCAGTGACTACTGGCTGTTTGCAGGCCTACAAAAATGCTCGCCGGTATGAAATTTCGGTCGAATGAAAAAGTTAAAGATAAAGGGTTCTACAAAAGTGGTATTGAAATGTTACAGCGACGCTGGAATGATTGCTTTGTTCTTAATGGAAATTTCGTTGATCAATAAAGCTAATTTGAAAAAAATGTGCTTTCTTCACGAATCTTCCAAACATTTAGTTTCGTAATAAATATTCAGGTCATCCACATTTATAACAATCACAAATATTAAAGAACATAATATAAAATATTGCTCTGGGGAATACCTGAGGAAGCAACAAGAGAATGCAACGATCCATTATCAACTACAACAACACAGCACCTATTACTCGTATATATATATATATATATACGCTGGTAGATAAGACTAAGTCCATTTCACAAATGTAGAGTTAAAACCTATACATGTAAGTTTAGCTATCAATATTCCATATGATACCCTATCAACAGCCTTAGAGAAATCCCTATAAATGGCACCAAGTTTCCATTTTGAAAGATTTCCAAACAGTTCTCCACAAAAATAGCTACATTAGTTAACGTACCCGTAATAAACGTATGTTTTTAACCGAAAAATTTGTTGTATCCTTAACTAAATACTCCAAAAGTTTAGAATCGTTAGTAAGCTTGCAGATCGGTCTATAACTCACAATGTCATATAATAACAGATAAAATGTTAAACATTTGACTTAAAGACCTACTCAGAGAAGGACACCTTTTAAATAAAATAACTGACAAGCCATCGATATCAATATTAATAGAAAATTTTAGCAATACCATTACATAGGTATATCCTCATCCGTAAAAACAAATTCCTGGAACTTGAGGGAAGTATATAAATTTGAGTAGAAGTTCTGAGGAACAGCAATATTGCCAGAAACAAAATTATAAAGAACAAAATCACCGAAAATGTATCATCCGATAACGTTTTATCAAAACTTTATTATGCAACATCAATATACATAAGCCAATAATCTTCCTAATATTCTGAATTGGCGATAATCGTGCTTTCAAGACAAAGTCGATTCAGCAGAAGTAAAAACTAAATCCAATATCCGATTTATTTCGTTCAATATAGAACTAATTTGTGTTAAATTATGAAATAAAAAGTTATCAGTCAGTCCATAAGTTCGTGCGTTTTTAAAGGTGGTTTTAAAATTAATAAAAAATATGTTTAAAGTATTTATTACTCAATAATATATTTTCCTTCATTATTCACAATGTCTTCCCAACGTTTAGGCAAATTTTTAATTCGCTGCTCAAAAAATGTTTTGCCCTTGGAGCCAAAATACGCTTCGATATCCTTTTTTATAGCTTCTTTTGAGGAGCAGTTCTTGTTACTCATATGGGATTGAAGTCCACGGAAAAGGTGATAATCACAAGGTGCAATATCCGGAGAGTATGGTGGATGCGGCATTAGCTCCCATCCGAGCTCGTTTAGCTTGCTTAATGTTTGCCTTGCGGTATGAGGTCTTGCGTTGTCGTGGTGAAACAAAACTTTGCGTCTATTCACTAATGACGGTCGATTTTTTTAAAGTGCCTCTTTCAGGTTTGATAGCTGATGGGAATAATAATCGGAAGTTATCGTCTGGTTTAGTTCCAGAAGTTCATAATAAACAGTACCGGCCATATCCCACCAAATAGAGAGGAGAATCTTCTTGAGGTGAAGGCTATCTCTAGGGGTCGGTTCTGGTGTTTCGTCTTTATCTAACCATTGGCGTTTGCGAACAGGATTATTGTAAAGGACCCATTTTTCATCACCAACGATACGGTTTAAAAAACCTCCATTTTCAATGCGTTGCAGCAGCTGAGAACACACATTCACTCTCTGCTGAAGGCTGGCGACGGAAAGTCTATGCGGAACCCATTTTCCCAGCTTTGAAACCTTTCCCAACTGAACCAGGAGCCTGTGAACTGTTTCAAGCGATGAATTTAACCTCTGAGCTATCATATCGACTGTGAAATTTGGCTTAGCTTTCACGAGTTCGAGCAAGGCGTCGGGGTTAAAGATTTCAGGACGACCAGCGCGTGGGACATCCTCCACGTCGCAGTTACCACTTCTGAATTTTGAAAACCACTTTTGCGCAGTCCGTACACTCACGGTATCCTCTCCGTGGACAGTGTTTATTTCTGCAGCAGCAGTTGTTGCATTTTTACCACTTTTATAAAAAAAATACTAATTATGCCTCTTATACTCATGGGCGGCCGCCGTAGCCGAATGGGTTGGTGCGTGACTACCATTCGGAATTCACAGAGAGAACGTAGGTTCGAATCTCGGTGAAACACCGAAATTAAGAAAAACATTTTTCTAATAGCGGTCGCCCCTCGGTAGGCAATGGCAAACCTTCGAGTGCATTTCCGCCATGAAAAAGCTCCTCATAAAAATATCTGCCATTCGGAGTCGGCTTAAAACTGTAGGTCCCTCCATTTGTGGAACAACATCAAGACGCACACCACAAATAGGAGGAGGTGCTCGGCCAAACACCCAAAAAGGGTGTACGCGCCAATTATATATATATATGCATCTTATACGCGTTCGAAGATTCCATTTTATTTTTTGATAACACGTGCTTCTATCCGCTATTAAAATCACTTGTTGAATGCACAATATATCAAAGAAAATATAAATAGTTCCGTTATATTCTGCGAATAATTTTTTGTATGCAAAAATCGTACAAAAGTGATATTATGGGTAAAATACGCACGAACTTATGAACTGACCTGATATGTACTTGTAAAAACTGCTTTGGTAAGTTAAAGTCACTTAGGTAAAATATTGAATTATTCTAGCTAAACAGATACGTGTATGGAATAAACCATTTTATCTAGGTATTTCTCGTAAACAGAATTTTAGCATTATAATTAATTTGTTATTTGTTTAGAGTTCCCTTATAAAAAAAATTTATATGTTGCTAAATAGGCGTATACTTTACGTTCAGAAGTCCTCAAATTCCGGAGCACAATGAATTGCTTCCATTATCACGCATCGAAAAAATATTTGCATGGGTTAAGGCAAATTCAGAACGGGATAGGACAAACGTAATGTCCTTCATTTTGGATGAATAGTTGCACACGTCAGTCCTGGTGTACTGCTGATAGTCGACAACTTCAACGAACTCTTAAGCATCCAAGTAAGGTTCATGTTGGGCTAAGTCTAAGTAAAAAGATTTGGTCGTTTATTTCTATAAAATTACGAGATGTTTGGAAGAACTATACAGCCTTAGATTTTACAAGAAGACAACGATCCCAAGCATCGAAATCGAAGGTGTGGACTGAAAACAGCAAAATGGGATTTAAATGTTACATTGGTTTTCACAGTCGCCTGATGCCAACCCTATTGAAAATGTTCTGCAATAGTTGAGCAAAAACTCAAATACTGACGGTCAAACAGTTGTCAATGGAAATTCGGCTTATTTAGAACCTTCACAACTTGCGGAGAAATTAACGCAAAGTATGGCTCAAAGACGTGAACCGATTATAACTCTTCCGCGTACTTGTTTTGTTAGGTGTTTGGGTAATCTTGTGCTCCAATTTGCTGCCTTGTCCTCTAAATGCCTCCTCCCAACTGCAGATGGCTTTTTACTATAACCTACTTTCATGGCAGGAATGCAACTGGATATTAGCTATTACCTGCCGAAAAGCACAAACCTACTCGACTTTAGCGGTCGCCACCTATAGTATGGTAATATCATATAATAAAAAAAATTTGTTTAACACATGTATTTTTACATGGAGAAGCTCAGGAAAAATTAAGAAAATGTTTATTTTAAATACAAAATTGTCTTTAAAAAATCTGATAGCATATTCTAAGAATATGTCAGGGATGTATGCCAGACACAATTATTATTTTGATTGTTTTGCTGAATAAAAATTTACAGTGTATTTAGTACAATTATTTATGAAAAGTTTTAAATAAAAAACTAAATCTTTTTTACCCAGAACATCTTGAATGGTATCCTCATAGTCTAACCCATTAATTATTCTGACACACAAGTAATACCAGTTAGGTTGCAGTTGGTTTTTTGTAGATACATACATTATTTACAATTTATCGAATTTAACACTGTTCGTCAATTGTCAAAAAAATGATGTATGCCGTAATACATTTAATTTGTTGAATGGAGTACGTGTTCCGAATTGTCGAAAAAGTGATGCAGAATATATTCGAAATAATCTGCGAAATTTTGTACTCATGCCGAAATAGAGTAAAACGGATACAATTTTACATACGTGTATATGGTTTTCCATTCATGATAATAACGAAAAAGCATTGAGCACGAAAATTATTGCTGACTAATTTCATAAAAAAGGCATGCAACTCCGCGGGCAGTCTCACTCGCTGTTTGTTTATGTTGCTACGTTTGCATTCCAACAGTTCGTTCAGTAATTTAAGTCCAGCAACCAACTGTGCTTATCACAAACTAACGATTTCCCGACCCTGCAAACGATGTGTCAATACGAAGTCAGCACCAGCCAAATTGTACAATAATTGCCATTTACTACATTTCAGAAAAGTTCAAGCGCGTGATTTGCAGCGACGACAACATTCGAGACACGTCTCAAGAAATAATGCAGAACAGGGCTAACGCTAGCGCAAAGTGAAGTAAAATAAAGTAGAAGCAAATAAAGTGTGGAAAGCGTATATTGGGAATCGTGCGTTTCGCCAAATTCCTTATGTATGTATATGGCTGATGGTTGTGCCGTCTTGTGCAGCATGCGTGAATAGACGATAAAGTGTTAACAAATATGCATAAGTGCTGTGAAAAAGTGAAGAAAACGTTAAGCAAAAAGTGCATATTTAATAATTGATGCACTCATACAGTGAGGGTATGCCAAATGCGCTGGTAAAATTTAATGCATGAAAGAAACAAAAAATCAAGAACCAGCAAGCTAATGGCAGAATTGGTAGTGGCTGCAGAGGCAAATTGAAAATACACTCGTTGTTGGACCGAATCGCTTCGCATCGATGCATATGTTTCAGTATACATGTGTCCGTGAGTCGAAGCATGCAAGCTTGTGTGCGTGTATATATTTTTGTTTTGTCCGAATGTACGATATGTAGTGGGATTTGCGAATACATTTGCGATGTGAATTTTATTTAATTTTTTCTGCTGCAAATGGTATTGCAAAAGCGAGTCAAACTCACTACGTAAGAATAAGCAAGTACAAGAAAAAGTGAAAGTAATCGACAAAAAAAGTGTACGAATACTTGCGGAAGTAGTAAATAATGTAAAGCTTACTGTGATTGAAGTGTGTACAAGTACGAAAACTAAAAAACTTTAAAAACAAAAAAAATAAATTCTTCTGTAAAATTGATGGCAATGCTGCGGCAACCCCTCCATATTTGCGTCACACTCCCATTAGCGGCAACATAGTGAAATTAAAAGGATTTAAATAATAATATAAAGAAACAACGACGACGGCGGAAAAACGATTTTCCACGAAGCAAACTAGACTACGTTTGCACGTATGGTCCACCTGTCTATTTGTTCTTTTTGCTAAGAGCGTACTTTTGAGTGCCTGAACAACATTTGCCATATACGATTTGGCTTTGTGTATATTTTTGATTTTAATTCTTATTGTATGTCAATACCTTCATTGCTTATTAGCTAACGTTGCAGTTTTGTATTAAGAATCTGCCAAAGTTTTATCAGCAAATCAATAAACTCACTCATACACACACTCTTCACATGGTATAGAAGCAAGCAAACTTTCAGGCATACTTTAACACACATACATATAAACTTAAGGAAACTAGAGAACGCTCATGCTATTGAAATTCACTATTTATCAGGAGAGAGCTGCGATTTTTTTATTTAGCGCCAGTGTATTGACACTGAAGCTTCATCTAAAATTCCTGAGATATTACAAATACACTAACTTAATTATATCCACACACATCAACAACCGAGAGGTTTTTTCAAAGACCTTGTGCGCATTGCCCCGTGTGCGTGCATATATGCAGCTACTTTGTAGCACGCCTAAAAGTAGACTATAACTTGGAGTCAGTTGAAATGATAATTATGTAGAGAAGTACGTACATAAAAATTGAAGCTTAAATATCATACAATAAATAAGACTACAATATCAGCAATAGTGAAATGCTTTTTAACTTAAAACTAGGATTTGTTAGGCAAGGTTGAGGTGATTTCAAATGTAAAGTGTATCGTCGGAACAGTAAATTCTACTTCCTTCTCATCTCTACTTGGCAGAATCCTCATCTATCCTCGACAATTATACACTATCAAACCTTTCTTCCTCAGCCCTATTCGACCGAGGTTGGTCAATTCCCACCACTGCTCGTGAGATACTGTAGTCTGCATTTAATGACTTGATCAAAAGTTTGGACGTTAATCCCATCACCATATATAAAGGATGATTTTTTAGCTATTATCTTTTTAATCAGTTGGTTTAAACAGCTGACGCACGTTTCGTGTTTTGTTTCACTGTCAAACATCTTCAGTTTGGTCTATAATTTAACCATGAATCGTCTTAACACGGACAATGCTTACAAACCATTGAATTTTATTATAAAAATGCGTGTTCTGTTAAGAAAGTTTAAGATCCACTTTTTTATCGAAAAATTGTGTTCAGCGACGAAGCTCATTTTTGGATCAATGGCTACGTAAATAAGCAGAATTGTCGATTTTGGAGTGAAGATCAGCCAGGAGAATTGCAAGAGCTACCAATGTATCCAGAAAAGGTCACAGTTTGGTGAGGTTTATGGGCTGGAGGTATCATTGGACCGTACTTCTTCAAAGATGCTGCGAATCGTAACGCAACTGTGAATGGTGAGCGCTATCGTGAAATGATATCCAACTTTTTTTTGCCCAAAATGCAAGAGCTTGACATGCATGCTATGTGGTTTCAGCAAGACGGTGCCACATGCTACACAGCACGCGTAACAATGGGCTTTTATTTCACGTTCGGGACCTGTGAATTGGCCACCTAGATCGTGCGATATAACGCCTTTAGATTATTTTTTGTGGGGCTATGTTAAAGCTCATGTCTATTCTGACAAACCTCTTTCAATTAACGCATTGGAAGACAACATTAAAGCAATTATACGTGAGATACCGGCCGAAACATTGGAAAGAGTATGCCAAAATTGGACTAAGCGGATGGATCATTTGAAGCGCAGTCGCGGTGAACATTTGCGTGAAATAATCTTCAAACATTAAATTATATGGACTGTACTATCGACTTAAATACAAATTTTCTGAATTTTTCTGAATTTTAAGTGTGTTTTTTTGAAAAACTTTCCTATAGCTCTTAAAAAATCACTCTTTATATATATATATTGTATAAATAAATATATGTAAATGGTAGATGGGACATGAAACCCACTGGTGATGAGATTAACCTCCAATTTTTTTATCAAGTCATTAAATGCAATATATATATGTATATATATATATATAATTGGCGCGTGCACCCTTTTTGAGTGTTTGGCCGAGCTCCTTCCCCTATTTGTGGTAGGAATCTTGATGTTGTTTCACAAATGGAGGGACCTACAGTTTCAAGCCGATTCCGAATGGCAGATATTTTTTTATGAGGAGCTTTTTCATGGCCGAAATGCACTCGGAGGTTTGCCATTGTCTACCGAGGGGCGACCGCTATTAGAAAAAAACTTTTCTAAATTTTTGATCTTTCACCGAGATTCGAACCTACGTTCTCTGTGTGAATTCCGAATGGTAGTCACGCACCAACCCATTCGGCCACGGCGGCCGCATTAAATGCAATATATATATACATATATATTGCCTGCCGAGGGGCGGCCGCTATTAGAAAAAAAACGTGTTCTAACGATTTGGTGTTTCATACACGAAGATTCAAACCAACGCACTTACGCAACGATAGTCACTCACCAACCCTTTCGTATAGGGTGGCCGTCATTTGCCTTTCAATAAAAATTTATTAAAGTCCGTACTTAGAAGAAGAAAGCTTGTATTATTGGCGATATTTGCATTGTAGGCGCATTTCAATTCCTTTCCTTGCTAGCTCATTCGCTATACAATTTCTAAGAATGTTTAGGTTCCATTTACATTCGTACTGTCAGTTTGTAGAGGTGTAATGAAAAGTAAATTGTAATATGACAAAATGTTTAGTCAAACAGCTGCGAGTTCGTCATAAAAGATGTTGCAGTTATCAAGTAGTTATCAACTTTCAGAACATGGGCAGCTGCTGCTGCTTCTTCGGTAAGACGCCTAATTTTTCTCCTTAGCATGGTAGGTGTTAGACGACAGTGGTTATGTCCTGCATGTACGAGTATATTTAAACGCCACTGCAAAAGATTATCAAATGGTTCTTTATAAGAAAATGTTAAATACTGTAGTACTCCTCCCCGACTTATCAGCTTTGGTAAGACATAGGCTGATAATCTTTTTGGAATGTTGTCGTCATATATTAGTATACGTTTCATAGAAAAAGACCGCCGACAACTGTTAGTTTTTGTGCCGTCATAAACGGGCCCAAAACGATTATATGACCACACATATTTTGGTATTTTGCAACCAGGTATAGGGACATTTTAGTATATATAGAGAACTTTACTAGGCATGGAACGTAGTGCTTTGAATTTATATTATATTGATATTATATCATATGTATATATGCACTGCATATTATGCAAAGTGCAAACTGATGTATTGCGTCATGCTTATTCTCCAATTTGGGCGTACGTCGTGGTTTTGTCCTGCTAATGGAGGCTTGCAACGGCAGGCGGTTTGTATGAAACACTTTTATACATAAATCAGAAATTCACTCAAATGTTTGCCATTACCTTGAAATAAGTGAAAGTTTTAATTGTACTGATTAAATCAGGTCGCGGAGCGTTGAGAGTAGCTATTTCTAATGGCAATTGCCACATCATCTGCATATTCCATCATATTGGTCGTCGTCCCCTCTAGTTTTTCTTCCATAAAGTGCGAAGACTGGAATAACAGAACTATCTGGAAAACTGAAGCAAACGTGAACCTATGCTTGAAGGTAATCCAAACTAATACTTTCAGACTCTCATTCGTGTGATCACCATACACTTATTAAATGGTTTTAATACAAATATGGTATGTATATTGGGGTGGGTTAATTGGTATGGAACTATTTTTTCCATATTGTAAGAACAGACTCGTATTCTATACAAAGTTATAGGAAACAAATTTATTAGAACATATCTCAAAAGTCAACTTCGAGCTCCTAAATTTTAAGAAAAGGTAAATTTGTGCTAACTTATTCACTTATTATTCACTGCTAACTTAACTCATTTATTCTTTTTATAAAGGGTTTTTCAATTGGCGCGGGTCGATTTTGGCGCCCTGTGGCAGCCATTTTGTTTTGGTGACATCTGTCAAATCTTTTGTTTATTATTCGGTAGAGGGGGTGGCCCTTCCTATTTCTTATGGCCCATATTGAGCCATATGGACCTAGACGACATGTGGTTCCAGCAGGACGACGCTACGTGCCACACAGCCATTTTATTCCATTTCAACATCTACCCGCTCTTATTGAAAAACACTTTATTATTATTTATATATATAAATATAGTTCATTGTATTGTATAACAAAACTCTTATAAATAAAACCTCCAAACTTTAAACAAAATTCACAAAAATTTTGCAAATTTTAGAAAATTGCCTCCAAAATTTTAAAATTTATAATCACAATTTTTTGAAGTTAGAGTTACTGAAAAAGTGCGTTGATTTTTCATAATTTTTTTGCATATACAGTGAGAATACTCTTTCATGCAAGATGGCGTTACAAAGCAAATTATATGAATTTGTTTAATACTGTAATAGGAAACGTTTCTATTATAATTCTTTTTTATATGCAAACTTATACAAAAAAAAATATTATTAACATTTGGCACTATCCTGCGTTTCTTAAAAAATATATAGATACTTAAAAAGAAATTATTCGTACCAAAAAATTCCAAGTACAAGTTTGAATTAAGAGAAATAACAGTCATAATACTTAACCCTTCTACTATGTTTGGTTCAATTTGACCCAATTTTCAGTAAAACTCATCGAAATTCGCCTGTTAGTCTAGTCGTATTGTATTGATTCTTCTTCTATTTGTTAACTGCAGTAAAAGGAATAGATAAATATGAAAATTAATATAACATCTGCTGGAGGATGCCAAATGTAATTTCATTACACTTATTACGTTGTTGGGTCAATTTGACCCACCTAGTATTTTAAAACATTTTGCCGTTTATTATTACATCCCTCGATTAAAAACGCAGACAAAGAAAGCTAGTTATCGGAGATCGAGTATATTTTGCACAGCTCTATGTTTATACTTATGTATATTCTCGATAAATTTATAGCCTTTTCGAAAAAGGGGAAAGATTTATGAACATATCACGATGCCTTCGTTTTGACTCCGCTGCAGACAGGGATGAGAGAAGACAGCGTGATAAATTAGCACCAATAAGAAACATTTGGGATCAATTGAATCGGCAGCTCAGGTCATATTATCACTTACATGAAAATGTAACAATAGATGAGCAGTTAGTACCTTTTCGTGGTCGTTGCATCTTCAGGCATTCCATCGAAGCCCGCAAAACGCGGCTTAAAAATATAGGCTTTATGTGATGCAAAAAGCAGGTATGCCTGGAACATGGAAGTTTATTTAGGACGGGCAAGAAATACCTACCTGTACCAAACCTATGTACAGTATAAATAAACCGTCTCTATACAAATATTTTTAGGTGAACGTGTTGTTCTATCCCTGTCAGAACCCCTTCCCAGAGGTCACACTATTACTTGCGATAACTTTTTACGACGTACAATCTCGCCGTTCAGCTACTTCGCAGGAACATTACTTTAGGCGGTACAGTGAGGAAAAATAAGCTTTTTTTGTTGTAGCATTGAGCTCCCTTCACCATTCTCCACTTGTTGATGAGGGTGACAGAAAAAAACCTGAAATAATACTTCACTATAATGAAACAAAAGCTGGTGTGGATGCGCTTGATCAGCTGGTTGCTAACTATACATGTAAACGTCAGACCAAACGTTGGCCAGTTGCCCTCTTTTCGAATATGTTAGATATTTCGGCATATAACGCATACGTAATATGGACAGAGATAAATCCCTCATGGAACTCCAACAAGCTTTATAAGCGAAGACTTTTTCTTGAAGAGCTGGGAAAGCAAATGATCGAACCAAATATTGTCCGCAGAGAGAGACTGCCGCGAGGAATCGCTGCTAAGAATATGGTAAAAAATATTCAAGAAAACTCCAAATCTGCAGAAGAAGCGTCTACCTCTAATATTTCTGCCAGAAATGAATCCACCAAAAAACGACAGCGGATGCTTTCCATTTCAATTCAACCGGGCTATTCGGGTCATGTTCTTCGATTTCGATGTAACTTAAATATGTTGCTCTCTGGTCAAAATAATGAGACACGTATTGTTTTGTTCGCCCGAAAAAAATTTTTTTTCAAGAGTTATGGCAATTTTTTTTCTTCGCCTCAAACTCGATTTTTTTTTATTATATAAGAAAATTTTTTTTTTTAATTCCCATAACATAGTCAAAAATGAACCGATTTTAATAATTCTGGGTTCAAAATGATCGTAATTACTTACACAAGCGACTTCATGTAGAAACAATTGCAAAAAAGTAGTTGAAAATTTTTTATTTAACAAAAAAAAATTGAAATTTTTTCAAAATTCAATATTTCAAAAAGTGTATTTTTTTTTTTTATAACTTTTTCCAAATCAAAAAAACATCTCAAACTTTAATTGAGCTGCATGCCTAGTAGCTAAAATGAGTTGTTTTTGAGTAATGAATTTTTGAGTAAAAACCCTGTTTCGCACTTTTTGTTTTTTGAAAAATAAAAAATTTTCAACTACTTTTTTGCAACTATTTCTAAATGAAGTCACTCGTGTAAGTAATTACGATTATTTTTAACCCAGAATCATTCAAATCGGCGTATTTTTGACTAAGTTATGAGCAGTTAAAAAAAATTTTCTTATATAGATTCTTTCCATTTCAATTCAAAAGGGCTATTCGGGACATGTTCTTCGATTTCGATGTAACTCAAATATGTTGCTCTCTGGTCAAAATAATGAGACACGTATTTTGTTGTTCGCCCGAAAAAATTTATTTTCAAGCTTTGTCGGCAATTTTGTTTTTCGGCTCAAAATTGATTTTTTTTTAATAATATAAGATTTTTTTTTTTAAATGCTCATAACTTAGTCAAAAATGAACCGATTTTAATAATTTTGGGTTCAAATGATCGTCATTACTTACACGAGCGACTTCATTTAGAAATAGTTGCAAAAAAGTAGTTGAAAATTTTTTATTTTTCAAAAAACAAAAAGTGCGAAACAGGGTTTTTACTCAAAAATTCATTACTCAAAAACAACTCATTTTAGCTACTAGGCATGCAGCTCAATTAAGGGAGGGGTCTAGGGTTTGACTTTCAAAAAATCGATTTTTTGGAAATAGCTTTTTCTTATAGTAAATCATCTCAAAAATATTGTCCCAAAATTTCAGCTCAATCGGAGCAAAACTTTTGGAGTTATAGACGTTTTTGTCCCCACTCCTCTGCGACAGCTGCGAGCGCTTGGAGCGGAGCGTTTTTTTCAAACGCGTTTTTCTCGAAACCACTTTTTCAAAGTCCGTGACTATTAGAACTTCAACAATATTTAACCGATCCTTTTCAAATTTGGTATACAACTTCTATATATAAAATACCTCCCCCCCACTGAGAGATTTTTCACTTTTTTGTTTTACATTAAGGGCGGTTTCCACTTATACAGCGAAAAAATCAGTGAAAATCGCACTTTTTGCTTCAAAAACGCGCTGGCAAAGTAATTAAAAATGAAAAAAAAAAAAAAGGAGCCAGTGGGGGGGAGGTTTTGGTGATAATTTAACCAAATAATTCTGTTTTTTTTATTTCAGGTGATTCTACAACTAGATACGATAGTCACCGCAAATCACCTTTTGGAAAAGGCCTTTTCGGAAAAGTTACCTCACCGGCTTATTTCCCGATATTTTCTTACAAAAATTTAGTACAATATTGTTGAAATGATGCTTTATAATGTACAAAAAGTTTAAATACATTTTCACTATTCATATCTCTAAAGCAAAGTCTCAAAAATTCATTAAAAAAAATGCTCAAACCCTAGACCCCTCCCTTAAAGTTTGAGATGTTTTTTTTTGATTTGGAAAAAGTTATAAAAAAAAAAATACGCTTTTTAAAATATTGAATTTTGAAAAAATTTCAATTTTTTTTTGTTAAATAAAAAATTTTCAACTACTTTTTTGCAATTGTTTCTACATGAAGTCGCTTGTGTAAGTAATTACGATCATTTTTAACCCAGAATTATTAAAATCGGTTCATTTTTGACTATGTTATGGGAATTTAAAAAAAAAATTTTCTTATATAATTAAAAAAAATCGAGTTTGAGGCGAAAAACAAAATTGCCGATAACTCTTGGAAAAAATTTTTTTCGGGCGAAAAAAAAGATACGTGTCTCATTATTTTGACCAGAGAGCAACATATTTAAGTTACATCGAAATCGAAGAACATGACCCGAATAGCCCGGTTGAATTGAAATGGAAAGCATCAGCGATGTTTCTTCTGTCTTCATATAAAAAATTCGAACAAATATTCAGCTGTTTGCAGTATGTGCCAAAAATTTGTTTGCAAGGAACATAGCAACTTAGTTTGTGAAAATTGCCGTTAAAACATACATATCTCAACTATTTTCTACAATTAACATACACTTAATTTGATTCAAATAAAAAAAATATGAATTCTTTCAATAAAATAGTGTTATTAGTGGAGTTTTTATAAGTGGGTCAAATTGACCCAAAACACTATATGTGTAATTTTTTCCTAACATAGCAGAAGGGTTAAGTAAATATTATTCTCCATATTAACTTTGTGTTAAAGTTAAGATAGCTGCCGCGGCTATGACTTGGCTAAATAAAAGTGTTTGCTTTAAGCGTTTATGAATGTTTATTCTAAAATTAATTAAATATTGTACATTATGTGTTTTATTAATTTAGAAATCTTACCGCTCTTTGCACCCTTGGTTCGTTGAATGCACCGTTTTAGATTTATAAACCGTTTTATGTAGTGTTCTTAGAAGTGCAAAAGGAAAATAGATCTCAAAAGAAATACGAAGAAGAATGAGTGCGCAACGTTGTATCACAACTCAGAGTTGTATTAGGAGTATAATTAAAAAAAAATTTTAAAAGACCAACACCCTCACCCCCGTGGAGCGATCAGCTTCACCACTTTTCAGATCCAGGATTGCCAGTTTAGATAACATATTGCTCGTTGCAGAAGTCCGCCAGCCGAACGCACGTCCGCACGCCGAGTCACACCATATGCGCAAGTGTGCACAAGCTCAACAACACCACATCGCCACTGATACTTTGGCATATACGGATCGCAAATAAATACTACATCACCTTCTTTACTATATTACTATATTCTCCGCTACTATCAAAGACATGCTCACGTGGCGCGTTTTCTTTCAATGAATGTCGAAGAACCACTCACCTTCCTTGGTTGGCAATTTGTTTCATGCTCGCTCAATGTCAAAACCTTCAAGAAAACTTTTAACCTCTTCTCTGGCCCCAATAAAATTTCCCATTGTGAGCTCGCAGACGTGCTGGAACCCCTCTCCTATTAATGAAGTTGCGTATGACTATTATACAGGAATCCGTTGATAGGTCGTGGGCGATTACTAGGATGATTGCGCGCAAATTAAGGCATGTAAACAACGCAACCCAGTGCTTTTCCAATCCCATATAATCAAGGGTCCTACATAGTGTTTCAAACGATTCTTAGGTAGAGCACCCATCATGGGCGCGTGAGGTTCTGCTTTCCTGATTCGACAATGTCCGGCTATTATACGTCGTAGCAGCTCTCTTATTCGGAGAATCCAGTATTTCTGACGTATTTTGTTTAAAATCGCCTCTTGATTCTGGTGTTTCATCTGGCAAAAATGATAATTAACGACCAGCTGCGTAAATATGCTGGGCATAAGGCAGTATGAAAGGTCTTTTGGTCAATCTAGCTACATCTATACGACCTTGAACAAGAAGTAGTACCATATCGTCCAGATATAGTGAAAGTTGTTTCAATGTGCTGTCATTAGAAATTATTTTCCCAATTTCGATACTGTAGCGTTCTGAAGCAAATGGTTTCGATTGAACGCGAAAAATTTAAAGAAAATGTGGACTGGAGTTCTTCATCTGCTTCTACGAAGATCTTGCTGATGTTTTCTTCAGCAGGTCATATACTCTCATCGCGTCTCAGAAACTTCGGTCCTTGTAATCACGGAGATTTTAGTGAGAAATCACCTCTCCCGTGGTTTCCTGTCGCATCATCGACTGCATTGTCTTTCGTTGACACCCATCGCCGCTCGCGAACTTCGCTCCCGTCTAAAATTTCTGGAATGCGGTGCGCCACATACGGTTTGTAGCGTCCATGTTCACTACCACTCCACTTCAAGACAGTTCTGCAGTCGCTCCATAAGAAACATTGTTAAAGGCGTATTTGGTGATTTTCGAATATCAGTTTCCGCACACGTACTCCTAGGACGGCTGCTTACAATTCCAGGCGTGGAATGGTTACGGGTTTCAGTGAAGCGCTTCGCCCAAGTATCCACTTTCGAACATCCGTTTGAGAGCGAGCTAATAAGTAAAGGCGACCCAGGATATCTGGTTTTGCGCTGGGTTTGAGGCCCACAACGTAAAATTCTTCCCCTAACGAAAAACCAAACAACGACTCGAATGAGAACTGCTTATTCCGATGACGACCCTTGCAAACAAACTAAGGACTTTGATTTGAGGGCATGCAGCTGGAATGTCCGGTCCCCTAATGCGGAAGTGCCTCTGCCCGGCTGGTTAATGTCCTTGCAAGAGACGGGGCAAGGCAAGAAGAGCATTGGACTTTGCAAACTCGGTGTTGGATTTACAGTGGGAGAGAGACTTCGTCGCCATGTACTGTCGTTCACTCCGGTGGATGAGCGTCTCGCAATAATCCTAACCAAAGAGAGATTGTTTAACATCTTCCTCATTTGCGTCCTCACTCCGACGGAAGAGAAACACGAGGTAATTATCAATTCCTTCTACGAGCGCCTGGAACGTGTCTATGAGCGCTGCCCTCGCCACGACAAAAGTTGTGCTTGGCGACCTCAATGCTAGGGTGGACAACGAGTGAATTTTTGGTTCCACAGTCGGAAAATTCAGCCTGCACAACGAAATATCCGGTAACGGACAGATACTGATAGACTTCGCGAGACGATCATGTCGCGATAGATGGACGACACTCCTCTAGTGTTTTAGATGTACGTACGATCCGAGGACCCAACATCGACTCGAATCAGTACCTTGTTGAAACCAAACTACGTACACGCCTCTGTGCAACAAAATAACGTACATCTACCTACGCAAAGAATGTTCGACATCGAAAAGATGCAATCGCAACGGGCAGCCCGAAGAGTCGCCACTCGACTCTCACTCCTGCTCTTTGAGAGCACTACCCAACAAACCGGCATGCACGAGCAAAGGAACAACATCTCTCGTTCTTTACGAATCGCAGCCGAAGAAGAAACCGCCCGAAAATTCTACCAGAAATTTTGGCGGCTTACAGATGGTGTCAAGACTGAGCGTTTTCCTGTAAGAACAAACACGGCCATGTGGTGACTGACATCCAGATAGGGCTTAAATTATAAAGGGAACATTTCTTGAACTATTTAAACAGTGACAACTTCGCATGTGACAGAGAATATGAAGATCCCTATGCTCCACTCGTTGACGACGGAACTGTCGTTCCGCTAACCAACCATAACGAGGTGAGAACAGTAATAAGGCGGCCAAAGAACAACAAGGCCGCGAGAGCTGACGGACTGCCACCAGTCTGAACCGTTTAATACCAAGCGAGGTTTCAGACAAGGTTTACTCGCTGTCGTGTGAAACTACATAAGCTACGCAAAGCAATTTCTAGTCTTTGTCAATGGCGGTTTTGCTCACTTAATTTTACCTGCGATTATAGCCGTCTTAGAAGAGTGGCGATTTGATTATGGAATTTCAATGTTAAACTTACAGATTCTGACGAAGGGCGGTAGTTGTGACGCACGCACACGTACTGGCAGCAGTTGCGACGTTGGAATACGTACTGGCGCCGGAATAAGCGATCTTTCTGATGGCGGGGGAATTAGGCTGTAGTTCACCTGACTCTGCTTCCAATCTGTTGAGGTGGGGACTGCGGCATTTTTGAATGATGTGGTCCGGTTCCTTCATTTAACATGTTTGCGGACGCTAATTAAGCAGGCAATTATTTTTGGTTGAAATCACCTTGCATGAAATACCAGAATTAAAAGTTTTTTCTAGTAGTGGTCGCCCCTCGACAGGCAATAGCAAACCTCCGAGTGTATTTTTACCATGAAGAAGCTTCTCATAAAAAGCCATTTGCCGTTCGGAGTCGGCAACTTACTTTATTTTTAAAATGACATGAATGCTATAGCATATGGTTTCATTACATTTTTCATTTATGAATTGATCTGTCTACTTTAAAAAAAAATATATAAATAAAATCCATAATTTGATAGAAATTATATATGAAAACAAAACTACATATTTCTCTCCACAATTATGATTCAATGTTGTTAGGATTCCATATCCGAATTGGAGGTATTGCGATCTTCTAGAGGTACGTGCAATTGTCGAAAGTTATCAGTTTGAAACCAATATTTGAATTATTTATTTTCTTACAGCTGTAATAAGAATTTCACACAGAAATTTCTAATAGATAGAATAGAGCCTTCTTTTACCAACGGATAGATTTTTTAGGTAGGACAAAAATAATATCATTTGATCACATCTGTCTATGCCAGATATATTTGCGTTACCAATAGCAAAAGCTTTTTCATTGAGATACAATATTTAAGCTGAACTCCAATTATATATAGAATTTAATTCCGTACTTATTTTTCTTTGGTTTTATAAATTGCCTCGGTGCAGCTCATAGATTCATCTAACGATACATTTTTTTAAGGTTTATATGTCGTCCGAAATGAACTATTTATAAGATTCAGAAGTTCAGAAATATTAGAAAGTCATAATTTGTTACAATTTTGTCACAATTTAAGGAACGCAGTAGCTGTTCAAACCTGCGCCCAGTCATGGATGCCCCGAAAATTTTTAGACCAAATTGAATGAATTTTAGGTGATCAAAATGAAAGTCTTGTATTTCTACAGTATCTTCGTTCCACAAGGTAGTTGCCTCATCTATTCTATTTCAAATATTTATGTTGTTAGAATCTTGTGAATCAGAAGATGATGATGTCGATAAACCATATTGCTTGACCAAAATATATTAGGGGTACACTCTCTTGAGTTTTCTCTGAATTGTCCATATTCTATCATAAAGGTCTTTATAAAATTTACTGATTTAATTTCCAATTATTTCCGTAATAGACCTATCTTGATATGAACAAAGTTATCGTTCAAAAAACTGATATTTTTGCTTTAATCTCAAACGTCTACCTGAGGCAAATAATGAAATGTCTAAGCAGTTATAATGCACACTGTTGAAAGAAACGGAAATTTTCAGAAAAAAAAAATGTACAATGATAGAGTAAGCTCTTTCTGAGAATTCTACAAAACATAGATGCCATAGCAATCACGTCAAGTATTACACTTCTAGTTTACTCAATGAGCCGGCTTAAGTTAATTTGAGCATTCACGGAGAAAAGATAAAATAATATGAAAATACTTAATGAATCAATTAGTCATCATTTTGAAATGTATATTAACTACAAAAACTTAAGCTTTAAAATTTGAATGCTATAGCATTGACGTCATTTTCATCACAACGTGTTAAACGGCTCCAAAGCTTTCAAATTTTTACGCGGCTACGACTTGGCTAAATGAAATGGTTTGCTCTAAATATGTATGAATGTTTATTCTGAAATGAATTCAATATTATACATTAAGTATTTTATTAATTTAGGAACCTTACCGTAGTTTTGCACCTTCCTTCGTTAAATGCACCGTTCTAGATTAAAACCCGTTTTATACAGTGCTCTTACAATAGAAGTGAAAAAGGAAAATAGAAATCAAAAGAAATACGAAGAGGAATGAGTGCGCAACGTTGGTTCAGAATTCAGATTGTATTAAAGAGTAGCATTATAAAGAAACTTTAAATTTCATTTGCCAACAATAGCTTCTTTTAAAATTTAGGGGGTTCCCAGAATTTTCGGTGTGTGTCTGATGATGTCCTACAAATAGTGAGATCTATAAAATGATATGCCGACTCCCAACGGCAAATGATTTTTATGAGAAGCTTTGTCATGGCAGAAATATACTTGGAAGCTTTAAATTGCCTGCGGGGGAGCACCACAAAAAAATATTTCCATTATTAGATTTTTCATCTCTATTGTGAACTTCGACGCTGGCCCCACCAAACGGAAATCACAAACAAGCGCAGTTGACTAAGATAGCTAGCCGTTTATTAAAAATAAATACACATTTTAGAAAATATCGTTTATTTTTTAAGTGTTATATAAAAGTATCAAATATTAAGCGCCTTTTAAACCAATTTAAGATCTCACGACGATTTCATTGCCTAAATCATAATGCTTAAATGAATACCCTTATTGTTTTATAAATTTGTAAATGACCTGCAAAAGAATCCTAGACGATTTAGCGAACTACAGTGAAAGCAGCAACACAAAGTAAGGTTTTTATAACTATTTTGAGTTGAACGCGCTTAACTAAAGGGTGATTTTTTAAAAAATTACGTAAAATTACAAAAAATGCATGAAATTTTTATTTATATTGATAGTACAGTCCATTTAGTTTAATGTTTGAAGATTATTTCATGCGAATGTTGACCGCGACTGCGCTTTAAATGGTCCATCCGCTTTGTCCAATTTTAGCATACTCTTTCCAATGTTTCGGCCGGTATCTCACATATAAATGCTTTAATGTTGTCTTCCAATGCTTTAATTGAAGCAGGCTTGTCTGAATAGAATAGCCCCACAAAAAATAATCTAAAGGCGTTATAGCGCACGATCTGGGTGGCCAATTCACAGGTCCCGAACGTGAAATAAAATGTTCACCCAACTCGCTTCTCAACAAGTCCATTGCTACGCGTGCTGTGTGGCATGTGGCACCGTCTTGCTGAAACCACATGTCATGCAAGTCAAGCTCTTGCATTTTGGACAAAAAAAGTTGGATATCATTTCACGATAGCGCTCAAGATTCACAGTTACGTTACGATTCGCAGCATCGCAGCATCTTTGAAGAAGTACGGTCCAATGATACCTTCAGCCCATAAACCTCACCAAACTGTGACCTTTTCTGGATTCAATGGTAGCTTTTGCAACTCTTTTGGCTGATCTTCACTCCAAAATCGACAATTCTGCTTATTTACGTAGCCATTGATACAAAAATGAGCTTCGTCGCTGAACACAATTTTTCGATAAAAAAGTGGATCTTAAACTTTCTTAACAGAACACACATTTTTATAATAAAATTCAATGGTTTGCAAGCGTTGTTCGTTTGTAAGACGATTCATGGTTAAATTATAGACCAAACTGAAGATGTTTGACAGTGAAACAAAACACGAAACGTGCGTCAGCTGTTTGAACCAACTGTTTGAAAAGATAATAGCTAAACAATCACCCGCTACTTATATAGGGGACCTGATTAATTGTGCTGCAAAGTAAAGAAAATATACATTTGTGTATGCGCTCCTAGAATATAAAGGCCAGTTGGCACTACATAACGTAACCAGTTCGAACGTTCTTTTGCAGATTGGTGCCAGCTATTACTCTAACGAAACATTTCTTCTTCTTCTTCGAGTTCAACAAAGCGCGCCAGTCGTTCCTTTCTCGTGCTAACCGGCGCTAGTTGGACACACCAAGTGAAGCCAAGTCCTTCTCCACCTGATCTTTCCAACACAGAGGAGGCCTTCCTCTTCCTGTGCTACCACCAGCTGGTACCGCATCGAATACTTTCAAAGCCGGAGCGTTTGTATCCATTCGGACGACATGACCCAGCCAACGTAGCCGTAAAGCTCATACAGCTCATCGTTCCACCGCCTGGGATATTCGCCGCTGCCAATGTGCAAAGGTCGAAAAATCTTACGCAGAATCTTTCTCTCAAACACTTCAAACGACGCCTCATCGGATGTTGTCATCGTCCAAGTTTCTACGTCAGTAGAGTGTTTGTTTTATTCGTCGAGAGAGGACTTTACTGCTCAGTTGCCTACTTAGTCCACAGTAGCACTTGTTGGCCAGAGAGATTCTACGTTGGATTTCAAGGCTGACATTGGTATGGGTGCTAATGCTGGCTCCTAAATAAACGAAGTTTTTACCACCTCGAAATTATAACTATCTACAGTGACGTGGGTGCCGATACGCGCGTGCGCCGACTGTTTGTTTGAAGACAGGAGGTTCTTCGTTTTGTCCTCGATCACTACCAGACCTATTCTTTTTGCCTCTTTATCCAGTTTGGAGAAGGCAGAACTAACAGCGCTGTTGTTAAGACAGATGATATCGATCTCATCGGCATACGCCAACAATTATACGCTCTGATAAAGTATTATGCCTGAGCGATTAAGTTCTACGGCTCGTACGATCCACTCCAACATTAGGTTATAGAAGTCGCACGACAGCGAGTCACCCTGTCTGAAACCTCGTTCGATATCAAACGACTCGGAGAGGTCCTTCCCAATTCTGACGGCGCTGCTGGTGTTGAGCAACGTCATCTTGCATAGCCGTATTAGTTTTGTGGTGATACCAAATTCAGACATCGCGGCATACAAGAAACTCCTTTCCGTACTGTCGAATGCAGCTTTGAATCGAGGAAAATATGGTGTTTTTCTATTCTCCTTTCATGGGCCTTTTCCAAGATTTGGCGTATTGTAAATATTTGGCCGATGGTAGACTTTCCAGATCTAAAGCCACACTGATAAGGTCCAACCAGTTGGTTGACGGTGGGATTCAGCCTTTCAAACAATACGCTCGCTAGAACATTATAGGTGATATTTAGAAGACTAATTCCGCGGTAATTGGTACAAATTGCAGGATCGCCCTTCTTATGGGTTGGGCAGAGCACACTTAAATTCCAATCGGCAGGCATGCTTTCATCCGACCAGAGAAGCTGATGCATGCACCTTACCAGCTCCTCGCCGCCATGTTTGAATAGCTCAGCCGGCAGTCCGTCGGCGCCCACGGCTTTATTGTTCTTTAGCCGCGTTATCGCTATTTTTACCTCGTCATGTTCGGGTAGCGGAACGTCAATTCCGTCGTTGACGATTGGGCTATCGGGATCTTCACATTCCCTGTGACATGCGCAGCTATCACTGTTTAACAGGTTCGAGAAGTGGGGAGAGAAGACTGGCTTTTCGGGATTTCTCGAATAAATTGGAAAGGAGTGTAAAAACCCCGGAATTAATACGACCAGTGTTGATCTATTGAGATATCTCTAAGAATAGACTCTAATAAAAGACTAATAATAAGCAGCTAATGGGAAGCAGCACCTTGATGAAAGAAGGCTTTTAAGGAAAACCTTTTCATGGCAGAAGTAAAATCAAATATTAGAAACATTTTTCTTAGGCAGTGGATCCTTTTTAGCACGTACATATTAGACTTCAGGGTAAACCTGTATATGTATATACATACTTGTTTCATAACTGATAAGGAGCTAGTCAAGAAATAAAGCCACAGGGATGAAATATTCAAAAAGAGAATAACCCCAAATAACTTTATCTTGGGTAAATGCATAAGGAAAGAAGAGCGAAAGGGGGTAATTAAACAGATGTAGGATTCCTAGTACTTGATCTACTCATTTGAAGAATATGGTTCTATATTAAGTTTTTGGTTATTTTGTTAGTTTTTATTATTTTATTTTGGGTATGGGGAAGTGCAATAAGAAAACTATGTGATTACAATTCTCTCTATCTATCTCTCTCTCGCCCTAGATGGAACGTTCTTCACTTTCTTCTAAATTTCAAATTTGATTGCGATTAAAAAAAATGTTTTTATTACCATTAGGTAGTTTGCGGAAATAACTCGGGAATTAAAAGAACTAAAGAAGCGAAACTCCCTCACTGTGTGTGAGAGGCGCCCAGGAACTCGTTTGAGTACTTGGCAGTACTGCGAGTCCCTAGGCTGATAATCAGTGAAATGCGCGCTGCCACAAACAAGGCGCCCAAAATAACTGACGAAAACAATTTGTTTTTACGCTAATGAAAACTGTCGCGATTTACATAAAGTCTAAATTAAAGATTGTTTTTAGAAATTTCGGAAAGCCTCTTGTTTCTTTTTCGGCTTCTCCGTATAATTCATCTCGTATACATATAAGAAAATATGTACAGTGAGCCACACTCAAAATTGGACACTTCAGAGGAGCTTTTAACTTAAATAAGAAAAAAAATATTAGTTGATTTCAATTTATTTCTAATTATTTATGTACCACTAGCATGTAAGAAGTACAATTATAAGAATTAACTTGATTAAAAACAAAAACCATAAACAGAAACCAAATTTGTATGCAATTAATGCCATATATTATATGCCACTCACACTCAAAATGGGATAGTTAGAATTCGGCAGCTGGTTACCGTTACCATTCGAAAATGCATCAAACAATAATTGAAGAACGGGAAATTATTATAAAAAACTACAAAGACAAGTCCATTCGCGAAATTAGTGAAATTGTTAGCAAAACAAGTTTACAGTTTATTATTAAAAGGTACAAGGAAAGAGCGAAAATCAAATACCGGAGTTGTAGATTTATAATCCGTTTAACAAAACAGAATCCAAAATTTATCTGCTGTTGATTTGAAAAAAAAAGTTAAAAGAGGAAAGAAATTTTGAAGTTTGTACAAAAACGATTCGCCGACTATTAAAAAAAAAAAAAAAACAATTTTATGCTAGGTTGGAGCTTGCGAAGAGGTTCCAATATGATAATGTTAACTTTTGGTCTAGGTATTCGTTGCAAAATAACAATATAGCATTCAAAATCTCACCAAAATTTATGTGCATTCTAGGTTTTATTCACGGGTGAAACCAAAATTAATATTTTTGGCAAGCGTTTTGTGTGGAGAATGCCTGGAAAAGAATTGGATGATAAAAAAATTAAAAAGACGGGGAGGTATGGTATCGGCTCAATAATGATATGGGGTTGCATTTCGGGGCTGGTGTCGGAAAAGTTAACTTTATTGAAGGAATTTTGGATGGTAAAGGGTACATTGACATTTCAGAACAAAATGTTCTCAGCAGTGCAGAAAAACTTGATATTCGTGAAAACTTTGTATTTCATCAACACAATGATAAGTAAACTTTTTTGGAATGCTCGGAATTTGCTACTGTACTACTTTCCGAAGGTTCTGGCTACGCCTGCTCAATCTCCAGACATGAACCCCATTGAACCTTTGTGGCGAGAACTCAAAAAAAACTCTAAAAGATGCGTGACCACTAAATCAGGTTTAAAACAAGCAGTATTTGAGGAATGGAAAAAAGTTGAGCCCAGTTATTTCCGAAAACTCATTGAAAGTATGCCACGGCGCTTACAGGAGGTAATAAAAAGCAAAGGGAAATCTACAAAATATGAATGCGAACAGCATATATGGCAATAGTTTCATACAGCATTGAATTCTTCTCATGGTTTTTGATTTAAGTGCAGTTTATTCTTATAACTGTACTTCCTACATGCGAGTATAGCTAAATAAATAAAAACAAATTGAATTTAAAAAAAGATTTATGTACTTATTTAAGTTAAAAGATGGAATTAAGTGCTCAGAAATACTTGAAATATTGACAGTGGCATACGGTGAGAGCACTCTGAGTCAAAAAAATGCTTACAAGTGGGACAAGCTTTTCACAGAAGGTCGAGAAGATGTGAATGATGACGCTCGCTCTGGACGCCCCAGGACATCAACAACCGATGAAAAAGCTGAGAAAGTGAAGAAAATTATTATGGAGAATCGTCGAATCACAATTAAAGAAGTTGCTGAGAATGTCGGCATATCGGTTGTCTCATGCCATGCAATATTTTTTGGAAATTTTGTGCATAAAGCGTGTGGCAGTGAAATTCGTTCCAAAATTGCAGAATTTTTACCAAAAATAATGTCTCATGAGCATCGCTCAGGAATTGTTGAATGACGTCAACGATGATCCAGATTTGCTTAAAAGGGTCGTAACTGGTGACGAATCATGGCTATATTGGTTATGACATCGAAACGAAAGCCCAATCGTGCCAATGCAAGAGTTCCGGAGTGCCAAGAGTCGATAGCAGAAAATCACAGAACACGCAAAACACTTGCCTTATTTACGCCTCTCATAAACAAACTAAACATGCTGTATTGCTGAAACCGCGACCACATCTTCGAGACGAGTGTACCAAAAAAAAAAACTATAATAATCGAAAGTCCAATGTACGTAGCCCGCAAATTTGAAACCTTCACCTTATTTTTTGAAGACACCTCGTACATTAGTTTCTGTACCCAGTGAGACTTTAATTTTGCCGTTGATTGGCGGTTCCTTCGCGTTTTGTTTCTTTATTTTAAGCTTTCCGTGTGAAAAAATGTCTATATTCATTTTCACCTTCTTAATGACCGCGGCAGATGCTGTAATATTTATTGATAATTAAAATACTGCACACGATGTACCTATTGCATATCTGATTTTTTTTTATATTACAACTCACACATATGCTACGTACTAAATCTTCAACGAACTGTGGGAGTTTTACAGCTAACTTTTCTTCAGGTGGTAAATTAGCTAAATAAATAAATAAGTATGGAAAACAATAAGGAGATGGTAGTGAAAATTTATTATTTGGAGGTATATCGTTGCTTAGTTTTGGCGAGCGCTTCTAATGCCCATTGTAATTGTACGAAATCTTCATAGAAGGCGCTGGGCTTAGGAAGAAAAATTATCTAAATGAAAGTAGAGGTAAGTACTCTCTTAAATACCTGCATTTACATACATATCACCGTAACACAAACAAAAATACAGCATTGACCAAGTTTATTATCAATGCTGGCACCTTGAAAATCAAGCAATTTGCTTAGTTAAAAGTCAGGCCCACAAATAAATAAAGAAAATTGAAAGCACTAGACAATTTAAACGCGAAGCTTAAAATGCTTTATTTACGTTTCTTGAATTCTTTGCACACGTAAATCGCCCTAAAATAAAACCCTGATTGGGACGTGATGGAAAACCAAAAGCAAAAACAAATACATGTATGTTTTGACTTATATGCGGACGCCATAACCTGTAATAAATTTGCTTTGCAAGGATGATAGATGTACGAGGTTTGTTCAAGGATGATAGAGTACATGGTTACGCCTTCCGAATTAGCACTTTTTTGCCACGCGCCTTCCGCAAAAAACAGTATTTGAAGGCTTTATATTAATTTGTGATTATACAATTTAACACATGGCACTCTGTTTTCACTAGTTTGTTTAGTTTTAATCTCACAAATCACTTATTGTCAAAATCGCCTATTGTACTCAATTTGCCTTGAGGTTTGCTCCTTTAGAATGGTGAACAGCGTTGACACTTCAGAATTTATTGACGTGATAACGTCTTATAATTCGATTTAGCCAGCTGCACGCACGAAAAAATGTGTCGTTACCTTAGTCATTTGTCGTTACCTTGCTCATTTGTAGTTACCTTGCTCATTGTCGTTACCTTGAATGAACTGCAAGCGAAAGGGCGGAACGAACGACAAAGTAAACAAAGCAAACGAACGGCATCTTGCTCTCTCCTATTTAAGTGAGCGTATATATGTACATATGTATATGCGCATATGTACAATATGTACATATATAAATTCACGTATTTGTATTTCCATATGCCTTCTTATTGATTATTATTAATTTGATTTACTTGAAGAATTTAAAATAAAACCAAGTTTGTTAATAATACCTGTTGTCTTAATGTTATTATTATTAATTTTTTTATTATATATTATATGAAGGAAAAAATGTATGGTAATATTTACCACATACCTTATAAGATATGTTGTATACTAATATATGTATATAAACATGCGTATACATATACAATTTCGCGCGATTTTCAAAAAGAACAAATCTACATATATGTAAAGATGCATACAAATCATATGGACATATCAAATATACGAATCTATTCCGTACGCAAGCAAATGTAAGCTAATGTGCTTGAACTGCAAGCGAGAGCGCGGAACGAACGACAAAGAGCACAATCGGCCCCCGCGTTCGGCAACGTTCGACATCTGGCTCTGTCCTACTTGAGTGAGCATATATTATATATGTATCTATATGCGCATTTGTATATAAATTCACATATTTGTATTTGCATATGCCTTCTTCCTGTGTGCATGGTAATGAACCATTTCTCTGTTGAGAATAGGACGATGATAGAAAAAGTAGGAGATGAAAGGGAGTGTTTCGAGTGTAAAGTGTCTCGAAAAAGTCAAATCGATGATGTTGCCTCTTAGTGTTGTTGACTTATTAACGTCTGATGCACAATCGAAATTGAACATATCTTTCATGAATTTGATAAATGTTTCGTCATTTTTCACGTTTGTGTAAATGTAACTTGACCTATTTCATTGCAATTCCATTTACCTCCTCCTCTATATCCATACAAAATATCTATCAAACAAATAAAATTAAAATTTTGTTTTGAAAATTGCAACCATTCCATCAATATTTTCTTATGACGTTGTCACGTTAAACTATCGTCAGTAAACCGACTTTACAGACAACCTCTTTTTTTCTACCAAAATTGGACCAAAAGAGCCCTCAGCCTACCAAAATTTAATTTGTATTAAAAGTTTGAGTTGAATAAATGAAAACATTTTATTAAAAAAAAGCAATCAATTTCATTGAATACATTAATATGGTTATTTTTTAAACTGAATTAAAAAAATGTATAATGTATTTATACAATATTTGTATCACATTTTAGATATCAAGTTGAAAACCAAGCAGCTTATTATACTGCATTAAATAAACTTATAATGTATAAATACAATATTATGTATCATTACATTAAGATTACGTTTTACTGACCGCACATAGAAAGCCGTAGTCGTATGCATTATTTTTTTACATAGCATAATATTATTTATAGAAACAAAGTCTAATTTCTCTGCTTAGTTTTAATGAGTGTAAGTTCGGAAAACTTTCGCTCGGTAGCAGCGGAACTCTGTGTAAGTGAAATTAAGTTGAATACAAAATTTGCAAGATTATTGAAATAGAACTATTTTAAACCATTTTTAATTGTGCTAACCTCGCGTCAAAACAAAAGTACTACTCAATTTAAGTAAATCCCACTGTGTAACAATCTTGTCTGGAGCACAATCCACTAGATTTTGAAATCGAGGGAACAAGTGTCAAATATTCTTAAGAAAGATTATTATACGGTGTTATTAACCCTTTGCACTCGAGCGGCGCCGATACGGCCCCCGGCAGATTCGAAGCGGCAACTCGAGCGGCGCTGCTGCGGCGCCCGAGTGTTTTAAAACTTTAAATCGAACTACGCTGCTACGACGCTATGGTCTTTTGTAACTGGATCTCCTTATTTACAATATGCATTAAGACAGTTTTCCCGGAAGTAGTGAAATTTAATTATTTATATACGTTTGTTTGCTTATAAATGTTTTTCAATTACTTGTAATGTGTTCGCCGAATTTAGCCGAAATCGTCTCGAGTTGCTGGTTCGCGCAAGCGAAAAGGCCTCGAGTGCAAAGGGTTAAATCTAAAAGTTTTAGATCTTCTCTGCCGAAATCAATAATAATCAATAATTTGATTTGCGGCAATAACTCTATACATAAAAGGAGAATCTTTGACTTAACTTCGATTACTTCGTCAATACTCAAGCTACTTTCCATAAATGACTTCGTTTTAATTCCAACAAAAAATTTTGATGGAACTTTGTGATTTTCTTTTTCGTTAAAATTAATGTCAATACCTGTCCCTAACTGATCCTGCCGTATAAAGTTGCTCAAAATCAATAGAAAGTTTGATTTAATACTTGTATACAAATATGGTCATTGTGAACACTCCGATTGAAAGTCTTTATTCAAGTTATTAATAATTGGTAAAAGATAAGTTCAGAAAAGAAAATAAGCCGTCAACTTCATAAACACATGAAATTAAATGCAGCCTCAAGCTATCCCATTGCTCCAAATTTCGGGCAATTACTCCTTCCAACGATAGCCACCTTGTTTGGAAAACTCTCAAAATTTTGTGCGGCTTTTCCGTGCACTATTCTTGGAACTCGCTAAGCTCTGTGATTCGCTTGGGACTATGAGTATATAAAGGGGTTTTCAATAACAGGTGTTATTGGTGAATGGATTGCGCTATCGAGAGATGATTAACGATTTTTTATGGCCTTAATTGGATGGTATTGATTTGGAGAACGTTTATTTTCAACAAGACGGCGCTACGTGCCACACAAGCAACGAAACCATTAATCTTTTACGGAAAAAGTTTCCGGACCGTGTTATCTCTCGAAGAGGTGATCATAATTGGCCACCGAGATCTAGGGAATTAACACCTTGACTTTTTTCTGTGGGGCTACGTAAAAGACACAACAGCCCAGGGTCGATTCAAGACCTCAAAGATGGAATTCGTGAGGCTATCGAGGACCTAGGGCAGCCACTTTGCAGTTCGGTTATGGAAATTTTCATGAAAAGGATATTGTCGTGTAAGCATGGTCATTTGCCTGATGTTATTTTCCACTATTAACGGCATACCTTCCTCTTTATGATGAAATAAACATGCGATCATTTATATTAAAAAATAGTATTTTTTTTTTATATATAAAAATATCACCTCTGTTTGGAAAACCCTATATATTTCGGGAGAGAAGTTCCATAGAGTTAGGTAGCTTTTTAAAAGCATAATTGCATTATAAATGTAGAGAATTGCATGTGCGTTTTACGTAAAAAATATCTGTTTCAGCTTTTAGTAAAGCTTTAATTCTACCAATATCACCAGATTTTACATTCGCGATATCTGTGGCTATATTATATATATGGGTGTTTGGTCGAGCTCCTCCGAAGTTTTTTCATGTGCCTTTTTTGCAACGTATTCAGTCAATTGTGTTGCCTTCGTTCTACCGCATTTGAGAAGCTTTGCAATGGACAGCATTCCGCCATTAAAGCCGAGAGATAATCCATTAAATGAAATGGCAGATTATGTGTAATGCAAAACATCACTGAAGCAAGCTCCGCATTCCCCAGTGTTGCAGTTTGGTTTCTTCTAAATCAACATGTTTTTAATGCTTATATGATTCTTCTTGGCCTCGTAGCTTTCCGTGTGAAAAGTACTCTTCTCGCAGCATTGCACATCGGCTACTGCTCTTTTATGACGCAGTCAAGCGAAACTGCACACAAATCCTCACATAATATTAATTCAAGAACCGCGAGTAGAGACAATTGTCGTCTCGGCTTATTTTCCTTGCGACTCCATTCTCTCTCCCCCTACGAGGGAGTTTATGGAAGTTGTAAGATATTCTGAATCAATGGGACTAGGTCTAATTGTAATTTGTGACGCAAATTCACAGAACACACTCTGGGGTAGCACAAAATGTAACTTCAGGGGGCATAAACTCATGTACTTCATTCTGTCATCTCGCTTGGTCATATAGAACGACTTTTGTGACCAGCAGAAGGCAGGAAGTGATTGATATGACATTATCTAACGATAAAATATTAGATCATATCACTGGTTGGAAAGTACTCGATAAAGATTCCCTGTCGGGCCATCGTTATGTAGAGTTCAGGCTTGCAGCCGAGACAATCTCGACCCCAGCAGGGCAGAATCCTCGAAAAGCGGATGGGACACGATATGAGGATCTCACTTAAGAGGAAATCCGTGATGCTCCCAAACTCCGGACAATAACTTCGATTGAAGAAGACACAAACTCATTGGGGCGAACTTTGGTCGAGTGTTATAACAAGGTGTGCCCGGAACGTAGGAGAAGAGAGGGTAAAACAGTCCCTTGGTGGAACGCCGAACTCAGAAAACTGTGGAAAACTTCCAGGAAACTTCTTAACAGAGCTCTTAAAACTCAGTTGGAAAAAGATTGGACTGAAAGCTTAGGAAGAAATATAACAAGAAAATTAGATCATCTAAATTCGACTCTTATAGAACCTTCTGCAGTGAACTGGAGGAACGGAAGAGTTCAGCGAGGTTATGCAAAGCCCTCCAAAGAGACCGGACGGCTAGACTAGACTCACTGCTCAAACCATACGGACTCAAAATCAGGAGTGTACGATGTTCTATTTTCAACACATTTCCCTGGCTCCAGAAATGTTGTTGGTCAAAGCTTTATCAATCAATCTGATCATGCCAATATAATTACCAGTAGGCGTGATTGGTTTATTGCATCCAGGATAGTTAACGAGGAAACGATAAGGTTCGCCTTCTCGTCATTCGAAAACTTTAAGTCCCCAGGACCCGATGCCATTTACCCAATCATGATCAAGCGAGGCGGAGAACAACTAATAAAGGCTTTGAAAAGAATCTTTACGGCATGTCTTGCGCATGCTTATGTTCCACAATTGTGGCGTTTAGTGAAAGTTGTATTTGTCCGAAAGGCAGGCAAGGACAGCTATGCTTTACCAAAAAGTTTCAGACTTATAAGCCTGACATCGTTTATGCTTAAGGGTCTGGAACGTATAGTGGAGAAGCACATTAGGACGAGGGTTCTAAGTCGAAAACCTCTCAACGTCAGACAAAATGCCTATCAAAGTGGGAAATCTTACGAATCGGCTCTGCACGAGTACGTTAGCATAATCGAAAAAGGGCTGCAAAGAAGACTCACTCCTGGTGTGTTTGTGGGAATTGAAGGAGCTTTCGACAATGCTACCTTTGACTCTATGTGTTCTTCTATCAGAAGTCATGGAGTAGAAGAAATCATTGCCAGATGGATTCACTCTATGCTATCCAAAAGACTGCTTACCATGGGTAGAGAAAGCGATGACGGAGTCAGGGTCGAGGTTAAGAAGGGTTGCCCACAAGGCGGTGTACTCTATTCCCTACTTTGGTGCTTCGTGGTGGACTCTCTTCTTAATGATCTGCAGGAAATTGGACACATCCGATCACTTGAAGTTATATGCAATAAAACGCAGGTAGCTCGAAATAAGATTGAGTATTGTTACATGGTCTTTCGGTGAATCCTACAAAAAGTACCTTAGTGCTTTTCACTAGGAAACGCAATACAGAAGGCCCGTTACTATCCACATTGAAAGGAATAACACTACAACTGTCTTCTGAGGTTAAATATCTAGGAGTAATCCTAGATAGTAAACTTACCTGGAAGAAGCACGTCGAGGAGAAGGTCTCTCGAACACTAAAAGTCCTCTGGCACTGTAAGAGAACCTTTGGCAAGACATGGGGTCTAAGACCGGCGGTAGTACACTGGCTGTACATCACCCTGATTAGACCCATTGCTACATACGCCTCTGTAGTATGGTGGAAAGCCACAATGGTTAATTCCAGAGTAAAACCCCTAAACAGGCTACAGAGAAGTGTGTGCTTGGGTATCACAGGTGCCATGAGCACGACATCTGGTGCCCTTAATGCCATTCTGAACTTGCAACCTCTATATCTTCAAATTCGAAAGGAAGCAATGAAGGTGGCGTACATTCTCCAGTTAAACGGGGTCAGGGGAAATAAAGTAAGCAGTGGCCACTGTCAGATATACCACCAGTTGTCGGAGCGGTACACACTGTTCTCGATGCCGGTGGACAATCGGGTGCCTCTCGTTAGCTTCAGTAGGAAGTATGATGTTTTGATTCCAGATAGAGATCAATGGTTAAGTCCAGATAACCTATTAACGGGATACCAGCACACTTTCTACACCGACGGATCCAAAACCAACGATGGAAGCGGATCTGGATGGTACTTAGATGAAGACACTAAGTACTCCTATGCCACAGGACAGATGGCCACGGTATTCCTTACGGAAGTCTATGCCATCTTGAATGTGGCGTACTGGCTAATTGAGAAAAAGTGGCGGGGCAACAGTATTGGACTTTGTAGTGACAGTCAAGCTGCACTGAAAGCCCTTGCTAACCCACGCTGCTCTTCGAAGTTAGTCGGTGAGTCGGTATGTGAGACAAAACTGCACAGTGTTGCAAAACACAACAAAGTTAGTCTTATTTGGGTGCCTGGACATTGTGGTATTGCAGGGAACGAGTTAGCTGATAAATTGGCAAATGAAGGCTCTGCAAGTATGCCAATAGGCCCTGAACCCTTTCTAGGTGTCAATTCATGAGGTCCACTCACAGAAGTCGTTGGTCTGAGTTGAACTCGTGCAGAGTAGCCTAGTGCTTTGTGAAAGAACCAAACAGTAAAACAGCGACCTTCCTCCTAAAACTCAGCAGGAAGGACCTGAGTGTACTGGTGGGTGTAATCACAGGGTACAACGTCTGTGGTTAGCATATGGCTACCATGGGGGTCGTAGACAGCCCGATATGCCTATCCTGTCTTGAGAATGACGACAATGCGGAGCATTTTCTCGGTAGCTGTCCTGCATTTTCCAGAATCAGACTCAGGATATTGGGTTGTGATACACTGAGTACGGAGAAAGTTCATACTCTTCCTCTACCGGATCTCTCAAAATTCACCAAAGAATCCAAGAGATTTGTGGAAGAGTGATCTCAAACTAATTTATCCGATGGTAAACATCCACCTTTTATCTTTTCTATCTATATTTTTTCTACTGATATCTATCCGGGTGTAGTACAATGGTCTACTGACTGAGTGCTTGGACTTGTACCCCCCACAAATCTAATCTAATCTAATGTACTCTTCTTGTGATTTTTTAGATGCGTGTAATGATTTAAACTACTTTTAGAATATTCGACGTAAAATGAGCATCCATCTTTTTATTGCAGCCAGTCAAACATTTGGAGCCACTCGCTTCGGAGTATTCTTTTTGAAGGCTGCTTATCAGTTTGATCACTGTAAAGAAGAAATCACCTTAAAAAAAGTTAAACTATTTATTTACACGTACACATGCCCCACAAAGTCTGCGTTCACCCTACAATAACTTTTTAGTGAATGAAACACACAACCTGATTTTATAATTTTTATAAATTTATATGTTTATTATATGTTTAAGTTTCAAAAACAAAAATAAATTTCAAGATTCCTCCCATACGTTTTTAGGTAACGGTGAATAACGGCTGTAACAAGTAAATAAAGCGACCATAAAGTCTGCGTTCAGTCTTAAAGTCTAATACAAAAACATGATATGCTATATGCAAAAATTAAATCTAATATTTAGTTGGCTATCCACGTTGCTCCAGGACTTCACTCAGCCTATTTGGCAGTGAACTTACTAGTTTCTCTGTTTCCTCTGCTGTTATCTTCCTCCATTCTGCGTGCATGACACTCCGCAAAACCTCTTTACTAGTAATCACTTGCTGACATTTTCTTTTTTCCAATAGATCCCACAGATACTTGATGGGGTTAAGATCTGGGGACTGTGGCGGTGTTTTAAGCTGTTTTGGGGCGTTGTACAAGAGCCAAAGCTTAACTTAAGAAATGAGAGGCTTTCTTCGGGCGACTCTACCATGGTATCCAGCTTGACGTAGAACTTTTCTGGCAGTTTCAGCGCAAATACTTTTTTTAAATGTTTGATTTATGTTTTCAACTAATTTTGAGGATGTAATCCGGGGGTTAACCTTTGCAAGTTGATTATAGAAAGCTCTTCCCGGGTCGATAATTTTTTCGGACGCCCTGACCTGGGCTTAGATGTAAAAATTCCAGTTTGCCGAAAATTTATTACAACTCGCTGAATAGAGGAATACGGTCTCCCAATAGATTTTCCAATATTTCGAAAACTTTTTCCGTCTTTCCACATTTTTATAATTATTTTCCTCTCAGAAACGCTTATTTCTTTTCCCTTTCATTTCATGTTCTTTAATTATCTCCAATTATAAATAAATGTTCAACAAAGCTTTGTTAACATTCAGTCGATTCAATCAAAAATTTATATAAGCAAGGAAAAATATCTTCAAATTAACGGTATCATTAAAATAAACAGGCTGAACGCAAACTTTTTCGCGCCACATTTACATGCTGCTGAAATTATTTTCCCGTTATCTAAAAATTGAAGTGAGGAATCTTGTTTTTTTTTTGCCCTTAAAAGCTGGGAATGTAGTGAATAAACAAATTGTAAGGATTTCAATTTAATCATAATATTCTATTTTGTTTTTAATAAATTTAAGAAGGCTATTCGGGTGAACGCAGACTTTGTGGGGCATGTGTATATAACTTTTACCGGCAACAAATTTCAGTGCTGCTTTCTGCTTTCAGTGCACGCTAACCCATCAGTTCTCGGCGTTTTATTTATATATCTAAATTTTCTAACAAAAGAACTGTTATTTTGAGCATTGTGCATGTCAAATTTCCTTCTTACAAATTGTATGTGCTAGAAGGAGATAACTTATCTAACTTACTTAGACATTTTCTTTTTTATTACATTTCTTTAAGCACAGCACTTTTACATACACAGATATGTTAGAAATTTTCGTAAAGATAATTCTTTAAAGTAAAATTATATTGAAAAATAATAATAAATGGCTTTTCCTACCAAAAATTACAACAAACCAACTAACCTACTAAAATTTATTTTTAAGAAACAAAGACCATTTTCCAAAACTTATGTTTACAATGTAAAAGTCTCGCATCGATACTGTATAAATAGGTACCATATCTCTACAATACATACGTAAAATATTGATACTTTTTAATGTTATGCCTTGCAACTCTATTGACGGTTTAGAACATTTTATTTACTTTGAATATTAAAAATTATATCTATATATATAAAAATTAAGCCGAAAAAAAGTGTGCGTTTGTCCGGGGTAATCTCAGCAACGCGTGTAAGGAAAACAATGAAAGTTTCACACATTGTTGGTGTTGCTTTGGCAAAGGTTTCTGCGAAGTTTGGTTCGATAACGCGTGTGTGTGCGGTGCGTCGGTTAAGTGAGTGTGTTTTTGCTATTTGCCGCACGTATTTTTTGTACCGCACATAGCATTCATTAGAATTGAATACATTTTGGTCGTGTGTGTCTGGACCGATTATTATGAAATTTGGTATCTATATATGTATATATTTTTCCACGGTGAAGGTTAGTAGAATATGCTTATTGGTTCCACTCGCCACCAGGTGGCGCTGCCGAAGGCCAAAACGAGGACCCGGGTAATCCTAGGATGTGTTTTTACATTGTGGGTATCAAATCAAAGTTACTGATGAGTGCTTTAATACAGAGTATTTTTTAGATCTCTGAGTGACCAGGGTCTCGAGATATAGCCGAAAAGGTGGACCAAGGTACCCTTGGATGTGTTTGTACAATATGGGTATCAGATGGAAGCTGTTGATGAAAGCTTTTAAGTGAAGTAATTTTTACTGCCCGTTTCCGGGATAAAGAAAGGAGATGGAGCTTGAGAGGGAAGAAGAAAAGGAATAGGAAGAGGAGGAGGAAGAGGAAGAGAAAGACCACTTATTATTAAAAATTAAAAAAAAAAATTCTAAAAAAAATGTAAAATGTTACATATACGCTTATTATATAAACGTTAATCTGAAGTCAGTTATAGTGAAAAATTCATTGTATCATTGCCGGCGTGATTGGTGATCGTTTCCTTAATTTTTTGCAGATAGATTATGCTAAATGAGATATTACCTATATCATTCATATATTTACGTATTTACTCACAAATATACGGTTGAAGCAAATATATGTCAGTTTTTTTACTTCGCCTGGAAAAGTTTATATAAATTTAAGAAGAGTAAATAGAACTTATTTTATATCAGACTTCACGCAAAAGAGTCATTTGCACCTGAACACATAGCTCTTCTCCTTCTCCGCTTTTTCGCACACGTAATTGTATGGGATGAGTGCACGATGGCACATAAAAAGTCACTGGAAGCGCTTGATGATAGGACATTACGAGATTTACGTAGTAAAAATGAAATGTTTGGTCGTGCCTTAGTGCTGCTGGCAGGTGATTTTAGACAAACACTGCCTGTTATTCCTCGAGCAACTGTAGCAGATGAATTGTCTGCTTATTTGAAATCATCATATTTGTGGAGACATGTTCAAATACTCAAACTATATACAAATGTACGTGTTCTAATGCAAAATGATCCATCAGCTGCTGAATTTTCACAGCAATTATTGGATATTGGAAATGGCAAAGTTCCTGTCGATAATTTAACTGGCTTAATAACTTTACAACCAAACTTTTGTCAAATAAGTCAAACGAAAGAACAGTTAATTCAAAGTATTTTCCCAAATTTGCCTCAAAATTACAAAAATCATGATTGGCTTAGTGAATGAGCCATCATGGCTAGCAAAAATAATGATGTGAATGAAATGAATACGGCTATTTTGGCTAACATACCAAGTCCAGAACAAACATATCGATCCATTGACACTGTTAAAAATCAAGATGATATTGTAAATTATCCCACTGAATTTTTGAATTCCCTTGATTTACCTGGATTACCGCCACACATGCTAAACTTGAAAATAGGAGCACCGATTATTATGTTGAGAAACATAAATCAACCACGATAAAAAAGTAATAAAGTAAATCACATCAAACGTTTTTTAATTGCTACTACTATTTAAAACTTCTTTCATTACTATTCATGCGCGAGAATTTTTATAAAAAACACACAGTATTTTTCGGCTTAATTTAATTAATTAATCTAGATTTTTTTAAAGACGACCAGCGGAACGGGTGGGTTTTGCTAGTATAAAATAAAATTGTCTTATAATGATAAAAACAATTTGATTAGAACTTACCTTTTTTTGTTTTCCGCCATTTTTTGTATATGTACACATATTACATCAGCTTTTTTAATGCTACCTTCGTTGCTTTTTTATTGCGTATAGAGAATATCAACGATACTTTTAGGAACACAACACATCGCCAAAGTTTCAGGGTTGTGTTTAGAAACATGACACTTTGTAAGAACACAAAGCAACAGACGTTTTGGAAAACGCCCAAAACTACCAATTATGACCCGCCAACGCTGATGGTGAAAAAGAAAATTGTGAGGGGAGCTTTGACTGTCACGTCGAAAGAAAGATTTGGCAGTCGAATTCTACACGATTATTTCGCAGGTACACACTCGTTCAATCAGCCGTTGTTCAGATCATTGATGATTAGATGCGAAATTCTTTTTCTTATAAGCGCAATAAAATAGGTGCATTTCTTATGACATTCGTCAGTAATGCCACACCAGAAGAAATATTGAATGAGTATTTTTTAAACAAAAATTGGGAAATTTTAGTTTGCCCACCACCATTGAAGTTAGTATTTAGTGCGCGGTTCTCCAGTAGCCTTATATCACCCGTATACATCTACATACATATAATAAAAATAAGAAAAATCTATATAAAATACATACATAAATAAGCAAAACGCTTTAAACTTTTTAAAATATCTCAAACTCAAATTCCTTTACCTACGCTTTTCAATCATAAAATATTTCTTCTTCTTCTTAATTGGCGCTATAACCGCTTACGCGATTTTGGCCGCGTTTAATAAAGCGCGCCAGTCGTTTCTTTCTTGTGCCAACCGGCGCCAGTTGGACACACCAAGTGAAGCCAAGTCCTTCTCCACCTGATCTTTCCAACACAGAGGAGGCCTTCCTCTTCCTCTACTACCACCAGCTGGTACCGCATCAAATACAATCAAATCCATGAAAAATTGTGCCTGAGCGATTATGTTCTGGGGCTCGAACGATGCTCTCCAACATCAGGTTAAAGAAGTCACACGACAGCGAGTCGCCCTGGAGAGGTCCTTCCCAATTCTGACGGCGCTGCTGGTGTTGAGCAACGCCATCTTTTAAAGCCGTATTAGTTTTGTGGGGATTCCAAATTCAAACATCGCGGCATACAAGAAACTCCTTTCCGTACTATCGAATGCAGCTTTGAAATCCACGAAAAGATGGTGTGTGTCGATTCTCCTTTCATGGGTCTTTTCCAAGATTTGGCGTATTTTGAATATTTGGTCGATGGTAGACTTTCCAGGTCTAAAGCCACACTGATAAGGTCCAATCAGTTGATTGACGGTGGGCTTCAGCCTTTCACACAATACGCTCGCTAGAACCTTATAGGTGATATTTAGAAGACTAATCCCGCGGTAATTGGCACAAATTGCAGGATCGCCCTTCTTATGGATTGGGCAGAGCACACTTAAATTCCAATCGGCAGGCATGCTTTCATCCGACCAGAGAAGCTGATGCATGCACCTTACCAGCTCCTCGCCGCCATGTTTGAATAACTCAGCCGGCAGTCCGTCGGCGTCCGCGGCTTTATTGTTCTTTAGCCGCGTTATAGCTATTCTCACCTCGTCATGGTCGGGTAGCGCAACGACAGTTCCGTCGTCAACGATTGGAGTATGGGGATCTTCACATTCTCTGTGACATGCGCAGCTATCACTATTTAACAGGTTCGAGAAGTGTTCCCTCCATAATTTAAAATTCCTCTGTACGTCAGTCACCAGATCGCCGTCTTTGTTCTTACAGGAAAAAGCCCCGGTTTTAAAACCTTCTGTAAGCCACCGAACTTTCTGGTAGAATTTTCGGGCGTTGTTCCTATTGGCCAGCATCTCAAGCTCTTCTCACTCACGTATTTCGGCCTCTCGTTTCTTCTTTCGGATAATACGTCTCTCTTCCTTTTTTAGCTCTCTGTAGCGATCCCACATGGCTCGCGTTGCGCCCGATCGCAGCGTGGCTCTATAGGCGGCTTCTTTTCTTTCTGCGGCAGCATGACATTACTCGTCGTACCAACTGTTTTTTCGGGCTCGCCGGAATCTTATTTCTTCTTCGGCGGCGGTAAGTAGAGAACGAGAAATGTTGCTCCATTGTTCGTGCATGCTGGTTGGTTGGGCAGTACTCTCTGAAAGCAGGAGTGAGAGTCGAGTGGCAAATCTTCTGGCTGTCTGTTGTGATTGCAGCTTTTCGATGTTGAACATTCTTTGCGTAGGTAGATGTACGTTTTTTTGCTGCACAGAGGCTAAATACAATAACATTGCAAACAAATTTATTTCTACTACAAATCTGATCGGGGTATGCAATCTGAAAATAGAAATTCACAACAGTCTAAATTGCACTAAAGGAACTGTTTATTCGCCTTATCTGAACGAAGTAGAAGCGAAATTTGTTCACGGTAAACCAACTCCGAGTGGTGTAGTCTTACTTACATTTGACATCGTATCTCTTGGTATACTACCAAAATTAGGCTATATTTCCCCAATTCTATGATATGCGAGAATTGTCAGATTTTCGGGCATGCAGCAAAACGGGGTAGCAAACACCTTGTATATGACTCGTGGGCTCTTTCTCACTTACCTCAACCGTGCACTTGGTGGTGCTGTGTTAACTGTTCTGGCCCTCACCCCCGCTTCAAATTGATCATGCACTAAGTTCGCACAGATGAAACAAATCATAATAATAAAAACCGACAGAAAATGCTCTGTGCGCGAAGCTATCAAATTACACTGTATGCAAAATCCCCCTGTCTTCAACTCTCATTCTACCACTTTTCTTAATGTCACAAAAAATATTACCAATTCGCAACAACAAAACTCTCGAAATGAATTAATTATTCTAAATAAAAATAGCAATGAAACAAATCATACACCAAACAACTCATACGAAAATCACAAAACGACTCACGACGCAATAAAAATCTGCTTACCCAATACGAATGATAACAACTTTCAACAACAAACCTCAATTATTGATATGCAAATACACAATACCCACGAAAGCACAACGCAAGAAATCCCAAGCACTGTAGAAACATACCGTGCGCATAATAACTTTTCGAACTCAGAAATAAAAGAAACTAAAGAATATGATATGAATACAATTCCAACAATGTTATCAGTTAATGACCCAACAACAAGTGTAATAGTCTCAGCATTGCTTTCCCGTCTTACCACCTCAAACAATCAGTGGGTACAGTGGGTACTTCTTAACTTCTTCCTCGCAAGCCGAAATGCTAGAATAAATGTTTCGTATCCTATAGTGGAATATGAACGGTATATTTAATATTTATGCAGACCTCAATACATTGATTAAAGAATTCTACCCAGATATCATTGCCTTTATGAAAAAATCCGTGATCCATAGACAAATCCCCATAGCCTCTGGTATATTCTGTTTGTCGATCGAAGTAGATATTGATACAGGGAACTTCTAAATATGCTTAAAATTTGCAATACTCCGATTATTCAGCTCAGAGACTTTAACGCCTGGAGCCCCCTTTAGGGTTCTCCTTCCACAAACAGTAACGACCAGAATATAGCAGATATAATCCATGACATAAACCTTGTCAATTATAAAAAAAAGCAAACGCCGCGTTCAGAAAAGAACTAAATATAAATCACTGGAAAAGATCACCGCAAATATTAATCCCCGCTCAAGTCCTAAGCAGATCTGGGCAGATATAAATATGCTTACTGGCTGTACATCATCCTCCTTCATCCTTTTTATTAACTTACCTCAAATAGCGGAGGAATTTGCATTTTCTTGGTCAAAACACTTCTACCCCTTCAACTTCTACAAACACTTCAACGCTCTAAAAGAACAAATTACAGCAGAAATCTATGGCAACCCCTCTCCTTCTCTCAGCGTTCTAGCAATAGAAGCTCCCATTAATTTAGATGAGTTTGAATCCAAGCCTAAATCTCCTACCCCATCCTCAAAGACCTCCACGCTGCCGCAAGAAGGAGTATACATTCGTTCCCCACGTCACCAGTCAGAGCAGTTCTAACCGAAGCCGGACTACCTGATATCTCGTACAGAGCTGAGTACAATACAATGATGCTAATACCTAAAATACTCCATTGCCGAAATCAGCTGCTATTTACCCCCATTAACGCTGTTTTGCTCCATGCACGGAATAAATCCACATTATCACAGTGCATTAATACAGGAAATGGACATAATATCGACAACAACGTTAATAAAAACAGCATCCCATCCACCTTCCATGATACTTAAATCATTTTCGCTGCTCAGAATTATTATAAGAACAAAACCAGCTCTATCGCATACCTACAAATATTTAAGGAATCCTTCAGCCATATAACGAGGGTTGGGAGAGTATATACACCGATGGACCGAAATCTGATATCAGTACAACGTTTCATGTTACAAACACACTTGGTGCCACCATTACCTTCGGTGCTCTGCCCACATACTGCTCAGGTTTTACACTTGGAGTACCTGCTCTGCTTGAAGCAGTACTGTACTCATCTCGTAAAGATGGTAAGCATATTTTATGCACAGACAGTACTATAAGTCTTCAAAGAAGCCATTCTTAATCCATTGTACGAATGTCACCTCATAAACAAAAACTTACTTACTTACGGTTACCTGGACATACAGGCATTAGAGGAAAAGAGGTTGTCGATAAAAGAACAAAAGAAGCTAACACCGAACCTCTCCTTTTTTACGATTACCTCACAAATGCAGATATTCGTAAATTCTGCACAAACAGCAACACGAAAGATAGCATATATAATGGAATAAATACTGACATTTCCATAAAATCTGCAATCATAGTATCTCACCTGCTCGATGACTGCCCAGAGCATCGACAAATCAGAACAGTTCTATTTACTAACTCCAAAACTTCTGATCATCTTAAATATATTAATGCCACCAACGTCAATACTCATCACACTTCGTATTTCTATGTAAAATAAGCATATGATCAAATATCCTTACTACACTAAATATTATTACCTACGTATGTTAATTTTTATCTTGCCGGCTGCCCTGGCAGCCAGTGCTTTAAATTTAAGTGTAGTGTAAATATTTATAATTGTTTCTCTTTAAATAAATAAATAAAGTTCACACATATTTACACACTCGTCTAAACACATATAAATAATGGTCTGTTAAAGAGCACACATCTAAAAATCTTTTCACCCTGCTATCGAGCCAAGCTGACTGAATTTTTGTTTCCGAATTTAATCAGCTAAGCATCGTCGACATTTGGTTCCAACAAGACGGCGAAACTTGGCAAACACCGCGCTTAACTCGGAACCGCGATGGACAAATGCTAGATATCATATTCAAAAAATAAATGCCAAGAAATTACAGTCTGTGCAGGAAGAAAAAAACCGGTTTTTTTCTTGTGACTTCAAAATATATTTCGTTCTGCTTTTTGCTGCATTATAATCTCATTCAAGGGCTACGACGCCAGTGCTAACTCAGGTTAGTGTCGAAACTTTCCCGTAAACGCAACCAAACAAAAGTGACTTTGTGACTACGCCAAAGTGAGTATCAACACCATCGAGCGTCGACTGACGAAGGCGTCCAACATCATCAAAACCACTGCTATCAGAAAAACACATTGAGAAATAACAAAACAACAAAATGGCGTCCCAGTATTGAACTGACCTTCCCATTCCCCAGACGCCAACCCCATTGAGAATGTGTGGGGAATTATGAAAACGCATCTTGCATCAGTCTATGATTTAAAGCAACTCGTGCGTCAAGTTCGCAAAATTTAGTCCTGTTTGTCGACGAACTATGCAGAAAAGCTGGTTCAAAGCATGAAGAAGATGCCAGGTTATACTCGACAACGATGAAGACTACACGGCTTATTGAGTAATTAAAACTAGTAGTTTTGTACATACTTTCACATAAAAAAATTTAAATATATATATTTTATACTTCAGGAATGATCGCGGTTATTTTTTTCTAACACAGACTGTATATACCACATTTTAACAAAAAAATCTTTCTTCAGAAAATCATTCCAGCAATATTTGTTTTGTATTACATTATCATTTTAAGTTTTCAAGCTGTTTAAAAAACACATGATACAAACACGTTTTGATGGTCTCAATATAAGAAACATAAATGTGAAGATACGTACATATATAATTGGCGCTTACACCCTTTTTGGGTGTTTGGCCGAGTTCCACCTCCTACTTGTGTCGGGCATCTTGATGGCCTACAGTTTTTTTTTTTAAGATGAGTTTTTTCATGGCAAAAATACACTCGGAGGTTTGCCATTGCCTGCCGAGGGGCGACGCTATTAGAAATATTAGAACATACCTTTTCAGTCCCATTCCACTTAATCAACAATACGTAAATAAATATGACATACATACATATATTCACCAGATGCATGCAGTTGAAATCACTTTCTTGGGTTGTGCGCGGACTGAAGTGTTAGTAAAGCGGAATAATGGCAGTGTTCAAATTTATACTCCACATCGTTATTCGACATTATACCATATACAGGGTTGCTCATATTTGACGGACCCATCTGGAAACCCTGTATCTTTTGACAAAGACGTCAGATCGCTTCATGACATACCGCGTTGGAAGCGTCAGTCCAAGCAGATTTTTACCATGGAACAGTACACCCCACGCGAGCGATCCCAAATTGTTGAAATTTACATTCAACAAAAGAAGTCAATTGTGAAAACTCAACGTGCGTATAAAAAATTAAATAATGTGAAAAGTGCGCCTTATAAGAACACTATTAAACGTTTGTACGAAAGGTTTTCGACTGGTGATGCTCTTTCAAATAAAAAGAGGCCAAATAAAAACCGACCAAGGTGATCGGAAGAGAATATTGCTCTTGTACGCGCCAGTATTGAGACGTCGCCAAGGACATCCCAAAATCGAAGTTCTCAGCAGTTGGGCATTGCTCGCACCACATTACAACGAATTATCCGCATTGATTTGCATTTATTCCCGTATAAGATTCAATTGACGCAAAGATTGTTGCCCTCGGACAAGCCTCGTCGATTGGAATGGGCCCAAAGATTAAAAAAAAAACACATGGATCCATCGAATATGGGCAACCCAGTACTTATACAATTGAGCATTTGCAGTTTTTACGCACCTAACTGGATATATCCTTTTTTTCTAGTTTCTTTTTACTGAACTGTATGAAAACAGTTTTTTGTGTCATTGTCAATTTTTAGAGTGGAGTTGAGAGTTTCAGCAAATAACTATTATTTTCATAAACATTGGGCTCATGGTCGAAATTTTTTTTTAAATATTCACATGGGATATCTCTTTTTCTGTTAGCAGATGTTCTTTGTTCACTTGGTCCTTTGGTTGCATTTCTTTTTGTTAAAAATTAACAAGACAACACTTTTGAGATAGAAATCTATTTAAATCTTCGTGTATGTATGTGAATGATATGAGTTGCAATTTGCAATACATTTCAATGGGGTTTTCGTGGTATTTGTATAATTTTTTGAATTTCTAATTTTTTAAACATATTTATACATAACTCCCTCAGTTTTAAGACTGTTTTGCTAAGTACTGTTTTATAATATGTAACTTCCAGAGAAGTGATTGTGTGAAAATACATATATTTCGAAATCCGATTTAAAATATCCGATGGCCACTAGATAAAGTGAAGTTTTGTTCCAAAAAGGGAAAATTTATTAATTCTAATTAAATTGTCTTACATATACATTGATACATGATACATTAAGATTGAAATAGTTTTCCATAATAAAGTTAAATGTACATACAGTACTACAATTAGATAAGATCAACAACACTGTGCGACAATTTTGGGGTCATCAAAATCAAACCGCACCGGACCTTTTTTTTCTGAAAATATACCTATTCAATAGCAAAACCCTCGCTGTGTTTTTAAAAGTTAGCTCGATTTTTTTTTTTATAGCGTTTTGAAGTTTTCTATTTTCATGAGATTTTGGAGTTTTACCTGTACGCTAAATTTGACTTATAAATCGACCTTTGTTTGATTTAATCGATTTATTTTGTCATAGCTTGATGCAGAAATTTCGTACATGTACAAATAAACTTATTTTGAGAAGAACCTATATCTCAATACGCAATTTTGAATACCAAAATTTCGAAAAATTGTATGTTTTTAGCATTTTTTACTGTAATTATGAAAATAATTAAAATTTCTCACTATTTCTTCTAGCAAAAATGTTGCAAAATGTACTAAAAAAGTCATTTATAAGATAAAAACATAAAACTGAACTTTAAGTTTGTTATTTTCTAAAAAACCAAATTTTTAACAAGATTTTTCTTCATAAAAATAATTTTTTTATACTCTGCTTTAAATTTTTTTTTAAATATCTAAAAACTCTGTAGGTAAAAATATTAAATAGATTAAGTAAAAAGAATATAGACTTGAATTCTTATAATTTTTATTTTTTTTATTAAAATAAAGAATTTTTACGTACTAAAACCTTAGAGACGAGCTCTTTTCGACAATGATTGAATTTCAACATCATCATTATCAGAGTAATCAGATTCATCAGTAAAGAATTCCATGCCTGTCTCTTCTTCTTCTACCTCATATTCTTTTTCCTCCTGGTTACTCCATTTTCCTTCATTTTCTTCCTGGTCGTATTGAAAAATATGTTTACTCCACCAACATAATAGGACTATGAATAAGTTCGTGCGGTTTTTTTCGAAATTTGAAACTTTATTGACGTAAAATGGTTACAAATTTAATATTCAAAATATTGTCCATCGCTTACTACTACTTTTTCCCATCTTTCTGGCAATTCACGGATTCCCTTTGTGAAAAATTCGGTCGGTTTTGCCGCAATCCACGAATCGATCCATTTTTTGACTTCATCGTAATTACGGAAGTGCTGGTCAGCCAGGCCATGTTGCATCGATCGGAAGAGATAGTAATCGGATGGCGCAAGGTCTGGACTATACGGCGGGTGGGGTAGGACATCCCATTTGAGCGTTTCTAAGTATGTTTTGACCACTTGTGCAACATGTGGCCGAGCATTGTCATGTTGCAAAATAACTTTGTCGTGTCTATCGGCGTATTGCGGCCGTTTTTCTCGCAGTGCTCGGCTCAAACGCATCAATTGTCGTCGGTAGACATCCCCCGTAATCGTTTCATTCGGTTTCAGTAGCTCATAATACACAACACCCAGCTGGTCCCACCAGATACACAGCATAACCTTCAGGCCATGAATATTCTGCGCCGACGTCGATGTTGAAGCATGGCCGGGGTATCCATACGTTGCCCGACGTTTTGGATTGTCGTAATGGACCCACTTTTCATCGCCAGTCACAATTCGATGCAAAAAACCCTTTCTTTTGTGCCGTTGAAGCAGTTGTTCGCATGCCATAAAACGGCGTTCAACGTCTCTTGGCTTCAATTCATACGGCACCCAATGGCCTACCTTTCGGATCATTCCCATGGCTTTTAAACGTTTGGAAATGGTTGATTGATCAACTCCCAAAGTTTTTGCAACCTCTTCTTGCGTTTGAGCCGGATCTTGATCGAGCAATTCCTCCAATTCGGTATCCATGAACTTTGGCGGCGCACCCTCGCGTTCTTCGTCTTCCACGCCAAAATCACCACTTTTGAAGCGTGCAAACCACTTCTGGCACGTTCGCTCAGATAGAGCATGCTCACCATAAACTTCCACCAAGATACGATGACTTTCGGCTGCTTTTTTCTTCATATTAAAATAATGAAGAAGAATTCCCCGCAAAAACACATTATTTGGCACGAAATTCGACATTTTCAAGTGTGGTAAAAATATTGTTGTTTACGCTTCAAATAAAAAACTTATACTGACGTTTGTGCCTTACGACAGTAGCTCTCCAATGAATGTTTGGAAATGTGGATCGATGGAATAATAATCAAGTTACGCCATCTGTTGTAAAACCGCACGAACTTATTCATAGTCCTATTATTTCGGCTAGTATGGCACCTGGAGCTCGTTTTCCTTGGTATCTTGACTCAAATGGCATCGCAGTTTGATGGTAGCGCTCTCCTTGCTCATCTGATTCTGTCGACAATTGTTGACTAAAATAGTCCAAATGTTGGTGAAGAAAATAGCAGAAAACGTTAATATTTGCAGGACAATTGTACATTTTTTATTTTCTTAATTCATAAAAAATTCACGTAAATGAAATTAATAAATTCAAATATGTTAACAAAAACCGTATTGTTCACAAAAAAATATTTCACATCAAATTAATCTCATGAAAATAGAAAACTTCAAAACGCAATAAAAAAAAAAATCGAGCTAACTTTTAAAAACCCAGCGAGGGTTTTGCTATTGAATAGGTATATTTTCAGAAAAAAAGGTCCGGTGCGGTTTGATTTTTGATGTCGCACTGTGCAATCGAAACCTTTGCCTATATTTTGAACCTGTACAATGCTATTGTCCAAGCGCTCTCCATTTTCTCTTCCGACAGTGTAGCTGTTATGGACCTTCTGCCAAAACTGATGAATTTTTAACTAACGAAAATATTCGCCAATGTAGCATGCACTTGAAGAGGAGCTATGCCATGGTTACTTTTGTGTATACGTATTTACAAATTCAACCCACGCTCAATCACAATGAACAATTTCAACTGCTGGTAATAAAGAAACATACCTTTTTCTCTTTCACTTAAAATCAGCTATTGAAGTTGTAAAGTCAGTAGATAAGATAACATTTAGATAATGGAACGTCTAGAGCAGAAAAGCTTTGACTAGCCAATGACCCTAACCATACATAAAACTTATTGATTATTTTTTGATTTTCCATAAATATATGAACATATAAACAGAAGCCTAATCTAAACGGGCGGGTTAGTAAAACGCGATTTTGTGCCGAGACAGTTAAATTTGTTTCACAACTTGTGGGTTTCTCAGAGTGGTAATTTTGAATTCGACACATACCGTTCATACATTCAATAAATTGTTACTTCGCCAATATTATAGAATTACGATGTAAAATTCGGGTCACAGCTGTCCCGTCCTACATCCGTATTCAGCAGTTTGATGGAAGACAAATTCTGTGGACGGAACTAGTTTTTCTTGCGAGACTGCTTAATTGTTTGCTGTGAGAATTTGTGTACAGAAGAATATTAAAAGATTCACATCAACAACATTGAACTTCAAATAATCTTCGGCCCTCCGAGCCAATTTTATCGTGTTTTTCACTTTGCATTTGTTTTATAAATTTTGTGTATTATACATTTGTTTATTAATACTTTGAAATATATGATTTAAAATTTTGTAAAAATTACTGCATTGCAGGCGAATCTACATATGAAGATACATATATAAAGAACAATCCCAAAACCCAATAAAAATAAAATGAAATTCAGCTAAGTAAGAAGAATACGGGTATATAACCTTACAAACAGCGAGAACGATAGAGGCCTCATAAAAAACAAAAACAAACGGCTTGCATATTATAAAATGTGTGAATAATTTTTGAGTGAAAAAAAAATCTTATAAATAGCCCAAGAATACTCGGTGGCGGAGGTGTGTCGGATGTCGTCCTTATTGCATCAGCAATTGACTTTAGAAAAATTACTTGAAACAATACCTCATTCGGGTGCCGTGTTACCCCCGTCGCCGGCTCTATCGCCCGTACCCCAGCTGGCTTCTACATTTGCTACTCTTCCCATCAGTAGTAACACGTCCAGATCAGCGACACTAACTGCAGCTGGTAATCCAGCCCCATCAGAACAGCCACTGCTTTGGACCGATACTACGCAAATGACTGCAGTGAAAACGTTGACTCCTGATGGAACCGACTATGTTGTGGCAGCCACTGTTAGCAAAAAGAGTAACGAAAGTAGCAATACTGATAATGGCAAAAACATTAGCAGTGACACCAGCAAATTGCTTGATTCAAAATTTCTTGCATTCGATTTGATTCTCAATGACCCACCCGTCGTCCATGGATTGCAGAAGCCAAAAGATATGAACGATTGCAATAATCTTGTTGCATCAACGCTTTTACGGTCGCAATTACAGTTAACACCAGCAACCTCGGGTCCGGAAAAAGTGGTACCACCATCTTCCATCACCAATACAAATAAACTGAATGTTATTGGCATTAGCCGCTCAGCAGTTTCGGACGAGCATATGGTACATGTACAGCATTCTAGCTACAACTCAATGTCTACTACACGCAGTATACGGGGACAGAATCCACATTCTCGTTTTAAGCGAGAGTTCAAAGCTGAATCAGTGCCACCTGACTACATTAATCACCATCAGCAGAAACAATATCTCCCAAGTACTGAAGTGGGGCCATGCAATGAAACCGAATTGGCGGCAAAGTCGAAAAGTATTACAAATACCCTATCTTCAGCAAACACAAAACCAAAAAATATTGTCGTAAGCAGTACAGATTCCCTTTATGAAAGCAGCGAAGGTGACGGTCAATGTGTCGCTGACATTGAAACTGAAGACACCAGCCCGTATTTGTACGATGAAGTTTTGAATGATCGAGTGTCAAGTGTTGCATTTAAACATTTACCCCCATCAACAGTAACAGCTTCGGACACACGTTTGGAACAAGCTCCCACGTCAGAAAGCGGCTCCATCGAGCAGAAAAATATTAACCACACTGAAGAGGCTGTTAGCGAACATAACCTTTTTCTTCCAACGAATGATCTTACTGAGCCCACCACCGCAATTATAGATAAAAAGAGCCAACTGCTGGCTCGACTTTTTGCTACAGATCTAGTTATTCCGAGATGTTATCAGCGTTTAAATGCTTATTCATCACCAAGCGTATGCAATAGAAGCTTACATCATTCACTTTTTATTCCCACCGAGCTTGCAGGAGACGCACTTGAGCATAGAACTAATAGCAGGATTACGAGCACGAATGCAGATATGAACGGAATTGTGTTAGAAAAGGATGAAACTGATACTGCCATGCCCGCTCCATTAAAGGCCAATTACCTAAGGCCTATGGTGTCAACAACTGAGGCGGGCGAGCAGCCAGCATCTACTGCAGCATTCACATTGTTAACGGAAATATTTTTGAGGCAGCATGATTATCAGCAGCAACAAAAACAGCGACAACAACTACTCTCCTCTGCGGCAAATACGGCAAATGTTATGTCAAATTTGCAAAGAGATGAATTAAGTAAGCTATCAGTAGCAGTACAGCCGCAATCCCAGCAATTACAACTGCCTTTGCAATTACCATTATCCTTGTCTCTACCTCTACCATTTTTACCTATCCTTGGTAATAATAACACTTTGCGGACAAAGAATGCTTCTTACGATATTCCGGCTTTTTTATATGGTAACCCAAACAGGGAGTACAAAGAGCGGACATATGTAAAGACCCCGCCACAAACGAACGAGCAGCAACTGTGGGGACATCCGGAGAAACAAGACTCAAACCAGTTATTGGACACACAATTATTATGTTCCCGAGTGCTGCGCACGAATGCATCAACATTATCGGATCATTTGCGAAAGGGCGAGTTTCACTTTATAGACTATGCTCCCACCGTTCTAAAACCTAGCTCTGACCCGAGCAGTACATTGTTTTCGACGCATAGTTTCAACAACAATCGCAATAATTTGTTGAGCACCAATGGCAACGATAGCAGCAACAGTAGTACTTCCTATAATACTTTAAACCTTTCATCAACACAAACTGGGGCGTTCCACTCCTCAACACCGTCAAATTTACCCACCGAAATTACCAGTGATGGCTGCAATCGCACTACGCCCATCCCTAGCCCCACCATCAATAACACAAAATTAAACGGCAACGAGCTATTATCTGCACAAGAAATGGCACTTTCGGAAGCGCAACTGCATCTCGATAAGTTCTTAGAACTTAGCAAAACGTTTGTTGAGCTAGCCATACGGAACTCATCCGTTGAACTAATATCGTGCATTGTCCCGCTTATCAAAGAGAATATGCAACAACGGAAGCAATTGATTGACTGCATTCATTCCCAGGTAAACCAACTAAAGCATCAATGCGCCAGTGCAAATATCTATTGCGAACGCGCAATGAGACGACGGCAGTTATCTGAAATAAAATTACAATCGCAGGCACGGCAACGAACACTTGGTTATATATCGAATAAGATAGCCACAGCATCTGCAATCGCAGCAACAGCAGCAGCGGCCGAATCGCATCCACTGCCACCACCATTGTATATTAAAACCGAGCTCATGCATCAAGAGAATGTGAGCGAGAGTGGTAAAAGCGAGGCAGATGATAAAGAATATGGGATTCAATCTGCAATAAACACAAAGCGTACGTTGGTAGAAATAGAGGATGGTATCGAGAGATACGTTAAAGCATTTTTCAAACAAAATTGCAATGAAAGTGAAGTAAAAAATGACGAAAACAATGTTATGCAAAGTAAAGATAATGACGAAAAAGCCAAAGATTTCATTAAGAGTTCTAATAATAAAGAGGAGAATGATTTTGAGCCAAATTGTGACGAATCCCATGAAAAATTAGGCAGAAAGCAAATGCCCACATTTGGTACCGAAGACGATGTTAATACACGTCTATCACCAGTGTCACCCATATGCTTTTGGCACCCAGATAATCGAGGCCTGAGCGTAAATGAGCGTGCGCTAACTACTGCTGAGATTATACTAGAATGTGCGGCTTTGGCGGTTCAAACGAATATGCGCGATCCCGATGCAGCATTAAATGCCATGACTGAGAGTTCCTTCACCACTGAGCGAGAAGGACGACAAATGCGAGATTGCAATCTAGAATACACGTCTGTAAATAGGGAACTATTTCAAGAATCGTTTTCAACGGCGGTAACGGCAGCGGGAATATCAAATACTGATTTGGTGTTGCAATTCAATCCATGCAATAACACCGATGGGGCCGGTACATTGAAAGGGTCCAGAGATAAAAGTCCACCACTTGTGTTACATATGTCGGCGCCAACGTTGATGAGCTCACCAATACCCTCGAACACATCCACTTTAATGCCGACGGTGACACCTGTATCGACGCCAATAACACCACCTACGCCTCCTTTGAGCACAATTGGGTCTACTGTTGCTGCAAAAAGTCGTCGAAAATCAAATTATGCACGACGCATTGAAGCAACCACCACTCTGACTACTGCTAAACACATAACCAAAAAAAACACTTTTTTTGGTAACCAAAACCCACATACTCTAATACAGCACTACAGCAAAAACTGTAGCAAAGGCAATGTTGGAGATAACAATAGTGGCGTCAAACGATATCAAGGCGAGCAAGCAAGTACTCTACCAGAAAAAGGGTTCACAAACCATGATACCTCGCCAAAGGTAGCATCCGAATCGACATCAGCAGCAACTATTAATCAGAATAACCTGCAACAGAAAAAACACTATACACTCCAGAAACAACCGGAACCACAGCAGCAGCACCAAAACCAATTCAGTGGGGCCAATGACAACAGTAATAACGGTATATATGGCATACACGGTTCAGGAGGCAATACGCCCAACGCGAGCGCAACAGCTGCAGCAGCAGTCGTGGCACTGCAGGAGCGAGCTTTCACCGATATTTTTAAAGCACGCTTTAACGCGCTCACCGCAGCCGCTGTAATGAATGCTACAGTCAGCATATCGGCGGCAGCTGCCGCCGCAGCAGCAGTAAATGCAACACACGCCCCAGATGGGCCTTACGACTTAAGCATCACAAAAAAATCCAATCAAACGTAAAGCTCTTTTGTTTATTCACATATGATTAATTCTTTTATCAGGCTTCGTTTTTATCGGCTACCGCTATCCTTGTCTACTGCCGGGACGTGGTGACCTCGGCTAAGAAGCAGAATCATTACGCCTGGCTATGAAAAGCTGTTTAGAGTTTCCGAAGTTAAATGATTTAACTTTACGTAAATTCGCACAGATCAAATGTCTAAACAGCGCACTAGATTACACTAGTTTACGAATTTTCACTTTCAAAAATGGTTCTCGACCAAAAAGCGTTTGTTAGACTAATTTGAGGTCGCTTAAACCAAAAATGAATTTTTTTTTTTTTTTCAGACAAACTTAGGCTTAAAATGTAGGTGACAGAATTCTCTTTCAGAAAACCTATCTTATGTCGATATAAAAAAAATTTTTGTTCCAGAAAAAGTTAATAAACTTTCATAATTTAGTAAAAAACGCCAAAATGCCTTTTTTAAACTTTCAACAGCTGTTTTGCGAAAACTACGACTTCCATTGACACGAATTATATATTGCCATGTAGGTTAAATGTGTGCCTTTCGAAATTTATGCACTTCAAAGAAATGGCGCGCACTGTTTTCGAGATTGCAGGTAATAACTGCACTATTGCCCAAAAAACAGGTTTTTTGGAAATATCTCGGAAACCGTTCTTTGAAACGAAAAATAAAATTCATTCTTGGTTTCAGCGACCTCAAATTAGTTTAAAAAACGCTTTTTGGTCGGGGACCATTTTTGGTGTAAACTAGTGTTATCATTCTGCTGCTAAATTTATTTTCTCTTAGTCTTGCCAAATATAGTCTCTGTTAGCTATGTATACTGCCGCACATCCCTTGCAAAGATATTCAATCTGATCTAAAATTTATATATTTCGGTCCTCGTTTGTATATATAAGCATTTTATTTTTCAATTAGTATTACTTTGCATTGTTTACATTCCTTATTTTCAGAAACTTGGATACAAAAATATCAGCAGCCAATCCCCAAGGAAACGAGTGCAAAGACAATTCAAATGAAAAGAAGAAACCCCATATCAAAAAGCCGCTGAATGCGTTCATGCTCTACATGAAAGAGATGCGTGCCAAAGTGGTAGCTGAGTGTACACTGAAAGAGTCAGCGGCGATAAATCAAATACTTGGTCGAAGGGTAAGTCCAATATGTTCAAAAATATTCAGCTAAAATTACGCAATTATAACGAAGATATCAAATACTCGAGCTGTCAAAATTAGATCCGAAAAAAATCGGCCCTTGCCAAACACATTAGCTCGCTATATACGTAATCGAATAAAAGCGTTTTACTAGTGAATAATTTGGATCTTGCATACGGAATATCGATCTCTAGATTCAAATACAAAACCTAGGACAAGTTAAATCTAGTGGGGAGAAGATTTTTTTCATAAAATTCCTACAAGCATTTTATGCTGGCAGTCGCCGAAAATGTAAATGAAAAATGTAACGTCTTCCACTACTGTGACGCGCAGTTTCGAATGGGTAATGAATTATGGAAGCGCAGAAAGTTTCGGTTAAATTTTACTCACCCGCAAAGGGTACAGTCCTCCAAGCAAAAGGTTGAAAACAAAAACTGAAAACTCAAGCTAAAATTACAGCCGTTATTTTCGGTTTAAAATCAAGCAAAAAAAATATGACTAGTTATTGACCTGGGGCTAGCGGTCCTTCAGCGCGTTGTGTAGGTTAATTCCAGTCTTTTCTTCTCTTCTTTCATTTTCTTGGAATTTGTGACGCCAATAAAAAGGCTGTGTTTACTTAACTTGAGTTATAAGACTGTTTAAAGTTTTAGAGATAGTTTATAAATACATACATCCTTCGTTTGGTGTTTGGCTGGATTGTGCTACTAATGGAGGGACTGACTTATTCCGTGGTAGAAATGCTTTCGTAGGGTTGCTATATGCAAGCCCTATAGACTTTCTGTTGGTAATCTTAGGAACAAACGCTTCCTTCAATAAATTCATGACTTTCCCGATAGTAGAGCATACACCACCACTCTGTTAAAACCAGAACTTTTGAAAAACAACAAATATTTAAAAATAGCTCTATACTATATACGTTGCCAGGTTCTCAAAAAGGGTGACCCGATTACGCCTCCACTTCGAAAGCCGCACAAATATTCCATTTTTCGAGTTGATAAGTATACCATATTTCGACAAATAAAGTCTTAAATTGAAGCAATGAATCTCACACAAATCGACTTCGGAATTTGTATGCAACGATTTTTCATTTTTAAAAAGTGGAATGTATTTAAACACAAATCGTGTTGGCGACCGTATTCTTGATTTTTCATTTAGCTTAAGCAATTGATTTTCATCAAATTCTCAATATGAGGTATTTAATTGCATTATAAAAATATATAAACTGTAGTAAATAATGATTGCCATTTTCTAGTAGATAGTTAAAAAGCAATTGAAGCGATGGAATAGTCATCGCTTTAAAATTTTAAAGTTTTTGAGTTAATCCCTATACCCGATTTGCAAACAGTAAGAAAATACTGGAAAAAACACACTAAATATGTTTTTTTACCCCAGCTTGACATTGGGTAAATTCTTTTGTTTAAAAGCCAGTTAAATAGACGTTTTGTTTTGCATCTTTGTTTTTTCTTTTATATTTATTGGACACTTATAATATACAAAATAATCGGAAAATATGTAACTAAAAAAATACAAATAATTTAAAGCGAAGGAATTTTCATATGCTGTTAATTAAAAATGTTTATTAGCTAGCTTTCAACAGACCCCAATTAATAAATAAAAATTACTAAAAACTGTACTTAAGTAGGAAATGTAAGCGTTAAGTACGACAAGAGGGCATCAAATACACAAACACGCGCACACTAATATTCATTCGCGCACACAGCTTGCATAAGTGATGTGTGTGTTGGAAGTATATAGTAGTTAGTTTTTTATTCGTTTACAATCAAAAATTCTATTCATTATATTTTGATTTTCAAAATTCAACAGGCATATAAAATGTGTATCAAAATTGAAACAATTTTTTGTTTTCGTTTTTTTGCTTTTATTTTCTGTTTCAAATGAATTCGACGAAATTTGGCTTTGGTTGGACCCACACATATCACAACTAACACCATAAATAACCACATATAACTACGTTTGACTGCATTATCTTCGTCGAATCAACGCACTCACAATTCTGTAACTAGTGGCATGAACTTAGTCGTGACGATCAAAGTAAATATTACGAAAAAGCGCGGCAAGAGCGCCAGTTGCATATGGAATTGTACCCAGGGTGGAGCGCACGGGACAACTACGGTTATGTTTCGAAAAAGAAAAAACGTAAAAAAGACCGATCGCCCGCGGACTCGGGAGGTATTCCAATAACAGATAATTTTTATTTTCCAAAAACCAAGAAAACATAAATATATATATAAATATTTTTTTATATTTTCCACTAATTTTACTCGCACTAAAACCATATTTAACTATTTAATAATTTACTATCTATAAACTAATTTTTCTCAAACTTTTTGTTTGTTTTTTGATTTAGTAAGCTACTTTAACATTTTTTTTAAATAGCCCAGCGGTATTGCCCCAAATATTGTTGTATTAAGTCACTTTTCCTTAGAAGCTCTTTGTATTTTCATTCGTTCAAACCTTCACGCTTTCTGTTGTTTAGCATCTGCAAACGCTGTACAGTTTTGGCAGCTCCATAGTTATACGCGTTGCCTCTGCGTCGTATTACTATATTTATGATGTACCATTCAAATACCGTATTCTAAAATTTGAAAGTTACAGTCATTTTTATTTTAATAAAACGTGCAGTCACGGAGCACAGAATCCGACATTGGTCCTTCTGAGGAAGTTTGCGATTAATTTTTGTATAATGCCAAGTTCAAAATTAGCTGTCGGAATGCTACACCATTTACATTCATGGCAATAAAAATACTACACGTTTGAAATGTGTTCAGGCCATGCTTTTCAATTTGTCGTGTGCGTCTTGATCCGCAAATGAAAGAAAATACGGAGGTTTGCCATTACCTTTCGGCAATATTAAGAAAAAAATATTTAATGTTTTATCGGGTTCAGACTATTCTGGTACACATAAACACATTCGGCTACGGGAGCCACTGTGAAAAATAAAATTCTACTTAAAGAGGCGATCCTGCGTGATCTTTCTACTGAGTTCGGCGTGCAAGTTCAGTTTTGCATCATATTTTACGCAAGAAGTCAGTTATGCATTCTCAAATACACCCGTTGAGTATAATGATCCCTCGGCAGCTACGTTCGTTACATCGATATTTTTGGTCCATCGTAATGGCTCCTGGTACGCCATACGCAGGCTTGGTAAATGTCCGAGTTATTTTAGATTAATATTTTGGCATTTTCATGTTTTTACTGAAGGTAAGAAGCAATTACAGCTTTTCGGCTTGAGCGAAGCTGCTCCATGCTGAACTCCAGTTGTTATCAATGCGTGTAGCTGATGAGAGGATGTTTTTTCGTGAATACAAATTCTAAATATTACATACATATTCGTATATGTATATGCGCAATGAACTGTGCAACTCCGTACTACCGGCATTGAATATTTAAAAAACCAAGCTAACCCTTTTCTCAAGAGTTCCTGTTGACCTTAATTTCAGTAGTTGAACCCAAATCTTTGCAGTTTACGGTCGAAGTCGCAATAAGCTCCAACCAGATACAGCTAGAATAGATGACATAAACGTACAGCTTTATTTATTTGTACTTGTGATTTCATAATTTACAATAATTATTTGGAGTTTTTACATTGCAATTGTCCGAACATAAATGTTACATAATTGGTCGCGTGGCCTACATGTGTATGCTGGTTTAAAACCAAAAACGAAAACACACAAACTTGGGAAATATCAATATATATTTGTTTTAATTGATGTATCCGTATATATTATATTAAGAAAAATTACGCATCTTTTATCTTAAGAGAAATAAACAAAAACAAAAATTGTATTATTAGGAAATTTATGATTTTGATTGAGTGGACTACATATGCAGACCACGCGACCACTAGACGGTTAATTATTTGTCTGAAATCAGTAGAAAACATTGGTAGAAGATATTTGTTCCTGTAAAATTAATGTTCCAAAATTAACGTTTAGTACATCCATATATATTTGTTTTCAAAAATATTGAGCTTATCAACAACTCTGCATGTGTTTGTAAACAATTGTAAAAATACACATTAATTCAATTTTACCCTTCACTTTGACAATCAATGATGACTCCTGAGTGAGTGCTTACGTTTTTTTGTTTATGTTTTGCATTTGTTTTCCATTTTTGCATAGGTGACTGTCTCAATTAGACTAATCGTTCGATAAAAGTATTAACACGTTTCCCTCTGAGGAGATGTTGTTCGACGAAACCCCCATTCGCGCTGTATTTCAATGCTTTCACATCCAATATTCCGATTTATAAACAATACGAAAAATTTCATTGAAAGGCTTCAAAAAGGACCGTGAGTGAGAAAAACTGTATCCTAGGCAGAAGTTTATAGCCCTTCATAGGTCGCAGTCAATACAGGCAATATTCATATAGTATATTGTACATTAGAGAAAATCTCACTTGTGAACCTGTAGCATGTCTACCATGTGTTCAATTCGAAATTACGTTTCTTTGCATCGGTTATTTCGCGCATCATATGAATATTAGTTTGGGAAAAAGAAATCCATTGTTATGATGTATTATGGTAGCTCCTTGGCGATGCTGCGGCCGCTAACAAGTCAGTAAACTTCGATTATTTCTGTAATTTTATCGACACTTTCTTTAACATCAAAAATGCCTCAACGGAATCGTCTAAACCAAAATTGAACGTAATTAACTGTTACAGTATCTATCTCTTAAACACCATTCACAGTTTCAGCGGCTTGGCTTGCATTTTCGCCTTTATCAAAGAAAAACTATAAAATGCATCTAATTTTCTCTTTGTTAGCACCTTGTACCTCACAACTGAATGGAACAAACAAAAAACAGCAAAGGAATTTTGTTAGTGTGAAATGTCACCTTGACAACGTGCATAAATTTTAAATTATTTAATTCATACTTTACGAGATATCGCTCACTACATCCATGTAACAAGAAAATAATGGATTTCTTTTTCCCGAAACTAATAGTATTACGAATTTGACGGCCGCTGCAGCCGAATAGATTGGTGCGTGACTACCGTGCATGAAACACCAAATGATTTTTTCTAATTACGGTCCCCCCTCGGCAGGCAATGGCGAACCACCGAATATATTTCTCCCATGATAAAGCTCTTCATATAAAACCACCTGCCGTTCGGAGTCGGCTTAGAACTGCTGGTAAGGCGCACGGTACAAACTCGAGGTGGATCTCGGTCAAACACCCAAAAAGGGTGTAAGCGCCAATTGTATATATATATAGTGGCGTTCAAAATAAAGCAACGCGACATATTGCAATGTTTTGACTATTTATTTTTAAACTTCAAAGCATCATACTTAGTACAAATTAAAAAAAATTTCATCAACATTTAAAGTGACGCAAAATTCGCATTTTAAATTTTAATAATTGTTTTTTAATGATGCTATGTAGTTGTTCTACTATAACGAGCACTCTAAAATTTTTTATAATGAAAAATTGCGAAACACCGCCACTCCGTCAAAATGTTTGAAATGTGGATTAAAATTTGTTGATTTCTTTTTTACATTTTTTACAAAGTTTGAAGCTTTCAGTTTTATATCGGTTTTCTTGTAATACGAACTAAGCCTTTATGAAAAAATTAAAAAAATGTTAAAACTTTGCAATATGTCGCTTTGCTCTTATTTGGACCGACACTGTATGTATGTGTATAAACAATTATGTGCATATACCGAGAAGAACAGATTCACGTATCAACAGTCATCAAACTTTTTAACCCCAGAGGTGACATATGATGCTTTTCTCTCGTACTTTTGGTTAACTTTTATATTTTGAAACTATCCCAAGTACTAAAGGAACTCAAAGATACTAATGTGCTAATGACATCCCGAGTGTATTCGATGATAACTTGTCTCAAGAAGAAGGTCAAATTATTAGTAAAACTCGAGAACTTGCTTTCCAATGCGATCTGTTGGCCGACCGTATCGCCTACTTCGTCATGGAAGTCGAGAATCACTTTTAAAACAAAGTCGGCAAAGTGAGACATGCATGCTCCTGTCAATAGGCACAACATAATGGTCTGTTCCGTCAAGATGGTCCAGTAAATGAAATCCACACTAACTGTCCCCCTATTAACTCCTTAATCTGATACCAATTCCCATGGGCGAATAGTCTGACATAATTACGTTCTGGGTATTGGTTTAACTGCTTCATATCCCGCATGACACTAGGCATCTAACATCCCTTTCCATTTAGTCCGATCCCTTTATAATACCGCAAATTTCCTGCACCTACCGCTAACTGTCATCTATAATAACATTTAATAAAATAAGAGGTATACGATAAGCAGGGTTTTGTTAGCTGCTACAACAACAACATCAACTAATAAGTGACAGTCAAATTGATTAACAAAATAATAGATATTGCTCGAATTTTCTCCAATCACCGAAGACAGTCCTTCCAACTTACAGAACTCAATCAATACATGAAGCGATTTCGTTTCGTTTATTATGAAAAAAAAGATTTTTCCCATAACGCATAAAGCTATAATGCTTTCCTCGTAACATTGGCAAAAACGAAAAAAATTTTACTTGCTTTACTAATTACATTAATATTAGTAAAGAATTTGTGTTATACTTATAGTAACTTTGAAAGCCTGGTTATGTATATATGGTATCGCATGGTGTGACATGAGGCCTGCCACAATATTTGCTTTACACAGAGCTTTACGCATAACTGAAATAAGTGTATTAAATTTTAATGTCCGTGTGATACAGGGTGGCTGATGAATTTTGCTACATTAAGAAACTCAAATAACTTTTTTTTAGTGTATGGAATTCATTTATTTTTTTTTCAAGTTGAAGGTCATTAAATTTTATTAAATGTAGCTTAACTAGTTTTAAAAATAATTGAATTTAAATGCCCCCCATGCTCGTTGACACAAGTGCGGCATCTTAGTAAAAAGTTGTTCATTTCTGCTTTGAGAGTTGCGACAGGAATAGCCGCAATTGTTGCCCGAATGGATTGTTTTAGTTCATCCAAATTTGTTGGCTTTGTTTTATAAACTTCTTGTTTACATAAACCCCACAAGAAAAAGTCAGGTGCAGTAAGGTCAGGCGACCTGGGGGGCCAACGAAATTCGGAGTTTCTTGAAATCAGTTTATTGGGAAATTTTCGTCGCAACTCTGTCATAACAGTCTGGGCTATGTGAGACGTTGCCCCATCTTGTTGAAACCACACAGAGTTGAAAGGAATTCTCTTTCGGCGTAGTTCTGGATAGAAAAATTCTTTCAGCATTTTCAAATAACGGTCTCCAGTAATCGTAACGGTGTGACCATTTTCTTCAAAAAAATAAGGCCCGGCAATACAGCGTGAAGAAACCGCACACCACACTGTCACGCGAAGAGGATGCAATTCCGTCTCGTGGAGTATCTGTGGGTTAGAAGTACTCCATATTCGACAATTTTGTTTGTTCACATTGCCGTTTAAATCGAAATGGGCCTCATCAGACATGAAAAGGCAGTTTAACATGTTTTGGTCTTCTTCCACCATTTGCAGGATCTTCTGGCAAAATTCCAAGCGAATCGGCAAGTCTGCTGCATTCAGTTTGTTAACCATTTGAATTTTGTAGGGAAATAAGTCTAAATCTTTGTGCATTATTGTTTGCAAAGACTGTCGGCTGACACCAAGTTGAGCAGATAAGCTTCTTGTTGAAACCCTTGGATTGTTTTGTATAGCTGCAGCTACAGCAGCGATCGTTTCCTCTGTCCGAACTGATGGGTTTCGATGATAAGGCCTTCTTGTGACTGTTCCTTGCTCAGCAAAATTATTCACCAGTCTCATTATGGTCCATCTGCTCGGGGGATCGCCGCCAAACATCCGCCTGTACTCTCTCTGTACCAAAACTACGGACTCCAGTGCGTGATAGCGGCGGACTATCCAAATTCTTGTTTGCGTGTCCCAGTTATCCATTTTAATAAATTTTAAAGATCAATCTGCAAATTAAAACAAAAATGGAACAGATAACTTAAAAAGAAAAAAAGTTATTCAATTTTTTTTTGGTAGCGTCTTTCATCAGCCACCCTGTATAATGAGGTGAATATCACCTGCCACCATCGTCTTGACAAATTACAGCGGCAAAGCAACAACTTAATTCATATATTTGCTGCCAAGATTTGTAAATGATATGATGTCAGTTCATTTGTATTTCATTGTGGACTGCCCTTATATTTTCAAACAGCGCAGAGAAGTATATTTAACATTTCACTATCGGCCTCTTGTCAGGCTCAAATCTGAGTACCCCCTCACTATTAATATATTATATATGTACATTATATATGTATTAATGTATTATATATGTATAAGTACATATAATTTGCGCACCCTTTTTGGGTGCTTGGATGAGCTCCTCCTCTTATTTGTGGTGTGCGTCTTTATGTTGTTCCATATGTGGTTTGCTATTGTCTGCCCAGGAAAGTCCGCTATTAGAAAAAATTGTTTCTATGTATCTATTGGTATTTAGTGCCTGAGGTCTCGAACCGATGCACTTCGCTTAAAAAAAGGGAGATCACTTTATCCTGCTTTTTTGTTGTCACTCGCTTCAAGCCGCGCTCGGAAAAGTCATCAAAATTTTTGTACACCTTATACCGCCGATTCCATATCACAACAAACCTTTTTGATTTATACAGTGTGAGTGTTTTGTTTTTTGTAACATTTCATAAACCATAACAAGTTGCTTCGCTGACCTACGCATCGTAAATTACAAGCCTCACAAAAAACTTTAGGAAGGAAGATAAAAGCATCAATTATACATACATACATCCTCTTTTAAATGTTTAACCGGGCTTCTCCTTCTATTTGTAGTGAGCATTTTTATGTTATTCCATACAGTCAAAAAAAAAGTTTATTTGAATAATTATAAGATATATGTAGGGAAGTTTTCAAGTATGTTCTTATGAGTATTTATTTTTTAATAAAACGAGATACATATTAAAATTCTATATTCATATTCATGAAAACAGACAAAAGAATTGATCTGAGAAATAAAAATTTTGTTTTTTAGTGGTGGATTTTGCTATTTTGTGCGTCAAAAGACCCTCTGCATAGGAGCATAGAGGAGCAAAATACGTCATTGGTACGAATTATTGATTGGATGTTATGTAATATTGTGATTTTAAGACTTGTGGTTTCTAAGAAAAAAACTAATAAAAATGAAGTACCGGTATTAAATTGTGAAAGCACGAATTGTAACAATACCTCCAAATGCAATTGTTTTGCCGTTGACGCCATGGCAACAAAGTGTATACATATAATTTCGTCTGGCAGTTTCCACTGCATTCGCTTACTTTTGCTCTTGTTTTAGTTTGTGTACTCGCAGCACGCGTCGGTGAATTGGGAACTTGCAAAAAACAATATATTGTCCGTGGTTAACATATTCTTTAAATATAAGCCAAATCGGTTCACGTCAATTGTCTTTCGAAGTATCAATCGTTCTAAACAAAACCTAAAACCCTTTTTGACGTTCGCAGAATCTTTTAAGAAAAAGTAAATTTTTTATGTTTAGGGTGGCCCAAATAAAATTTAATTTTTTTAAATAAAGTAAAATTAACCAAAATCAATTTTCGGTGTGTCATGCAGTACTTTTATTAAATAGTGGTCAAGTGGTATTTTAAGCCTGCTAGACCTTTTTAAAAGTTTTTTAGAATTACCTCACGAACAACTCGTAGAATATTAACCTAGGCCCTAAGGTTTATGGATTGCCAGACCTATCGGGTGGTAAATTTTGGTGCCGGGGCCAGCTCATTGCTATTATTGATGATAGCTCGATTATCGAACTGAGTTTGCAAACAATCGACTGTTTGAACGGCTTTGTGGTTTGATAAGCCTTTTCATTCACTACCTTAATAGACTTTCCAGAAAATGGACTTTTTGAGAAAAATGGGCCAAAATTACCACCACACCAAAGTACGCACTATCTCGTCTGCATTAGGTTCTCTACAATTATGTTTCCGATTGTCAAATGCAATTTTGTTTGTTAGGCTTCAAAAGAAATTTTTTTGGCACAGTTGCTCAAAGTCACTCAAACATGTTGTGTGACTCATTTCTGGGAAGTTTGAAGTATGAAAATAAGAGGAAAAGCGACTAGTTGTAAAGGTGAGCAACGATCAGTGGCCGACAGAAGTATACATACGTTGTTTACAAAGTACAAACACTTTGCTTAAAAATGTGTTTATGCCATTTGATTTTAAATCTTTTTCTAATCAACCTAACTAAAACAAATCCATTATTTAACAAAAAACAACACAGTTATGCTAAAAAAACACAAAAACAGCGTTGACAAAAGTGCACATACCGAAGCGGTTTCCTAGCTTGTACTCTGACATCCAAAGTTGTGATAACGGTAAAATACCGTTTGTCTATTTCTTTCCTTTTCTGATGTTTGTTGCCTTGCTAATATTGATTTTAGTTGCAATTTTAATACTTAAGCATCTACAATGGCTCCTCGAAAAGAAATATCAGTTGATGTTAGAAATTTAGTTATTCAGCACAGGAAAGAAAAAAAATCATATGGTGAAATTTCAAAAAACTTAAACTTCAGTCGTGCAACGTGTAAAAATAGGGGTTCCACGGAAAATAAGCCGCGCAGTGGCCGCCCGAGCAAACTATCTCGCAAAGACTTCAGCTTAATTCTAAAAGACGTGGACAAAAATCCAAAAGTTTCTGCTCCGAAAGTGGCCGAGGATATAGCAAGCTCATCCAACAAGTGTGTTCATCCAAAAACAATTCAAAGAGCTCTGAGCAAAAACGGCTTTCATTATAGAACACTTCGAAAAAAGCCTCTTATTTCTGAAAAAAAACCCGTAAACTTCGCCTGGAGTTCGCCATAGCATACAGGGAAAAGGGGATAGATTTTTGGCAACAAGTTTTGTTTACAGATGAGTCGAAGTTTAATATGCACATACGGTAGTGAAGGAAGAGCAAAAGTGTGGGTCTTTCAACAGGATAACCATCCAAAGCACACAACACATATTGTGAAGGATTGGCTGCTTTACCATGCATCATGGCAAATAAATACATCGCCGCAAAGCCCAGATTTGAATATTATTGAATATGTCTGGGAAAGTTTAGATCGAAAAATTAGAAAAAATCCGATTTCAAGCACTTCGGTACTCAAAGAACGACTAATAGAAGCTTGGAACAATATAATTTCTGCAGAGTTAACGAATTAAGTCACCTCGATGCCACGACGGCTTCAAGCAGTAATTGATGCTAATGGTGGACCAACTAAATACTAAGAAGCAATATCACTTAGAGTTAAGTGAAGTTTTTCACACTGGAGTAAGATATTTGTGTACTGTATGTAGACCTTTGTCAACGTTGGTTTTAGGTTTTTTTCCCATAGCTTTGCTATTTTATGTTAATGTATGGATTCTTTTAAGTTTATAATGATTAGAAAAAGCTTTCAAATAAAACTGTGTAAACACATTTTTCAGTAAAGTTTTTGAACTTTCAATCCAGTGGAAATGGGGGGTGTATGTAGACTTTTGTCGGTCACTGTATTTGCTCGTATACACAAGAAGTAAACAACGCATAATGCTGCGTATTCCTACCAAAAGTGGGTAAAGATAGGAAAATTGATGGATTTTGCTAAAAATGTGTTCCTTAATGAACTGTGTTCCTTTAGACGCCATATGCTCTACAAGGAATTAAAAAGGAAAACATATATACATATATATTTATGGACTAAGTAGGCTGAACCTGAAATTCAGATTTGTTTTTCATAGCTTTAACATTTTCGATGAAATTAAGACTAAGAAGAAGATTAAACATTTTTCTTTCTGAAGTATTCCAACATTTGGAACAACATTTTTGAGCAAGCGTACATACGTGTACGTTCATATGTACCAAACATTCGTATGTACGCACAAATGTAATACCTTTTATTATTTATTCATGTTACAGTATGTAAGACTATTGCCTTTTGAACACATCAAATATGAATTAGCCTTGATGGGTACAGCAGATAGCGAGGCATTGCACGCTTTGTGGGTCTCCCACTAGATGAGTCAAACGAAGACGACAGGTGACTAGTAAGCTGCTGCTACAACAGAACTCACCAGAAGATACGAGCTGCCAGATCTAAAAATTGCGTTAGTTTTTAAGCACAATCGACAATCCAGAGATCGAACTCAGAGATTTATTTGAATTTTAACGTAAGAAAATTCGTAACAATTGGTGTCAGAAGGGGGATTGTTGAATAAAGTCCCAAAAACGGGGTCGTGAAAATGGTAATGTGCTTCTGCTTAATGTGCTGCCATGATGCCATCGTCAATACAAATTGCAAAAATTAATTTTACAATGTTGAAAGTACCGATAAAAACGCAAGGATACTCTGCACTGACTTTTCGGTTCCAAATTTCCAGCACCTGTGTAAATTTCTGAAAACAACATCTCTCAGACTAATTTAAACCGTAAAGACCTTTGTTCAACTTACATACCTTGTCAGTTCCATCTTCGTAACCAGTAGGTTGATGAATATAAATGTCCTCATTAAGAGTGCCGTAGAGAAACGCTGTCTCAACTAACAAAGCAAGAATCATTTTAATGAACGTAAACTTGGAGACAGAGCTAAAAGTCTCGAAATAACACTAAAATATACAATTACGACTAAAAAAATATAATTATATTGGCGAATTAAATCATGTAAGAAATAAATTGATTTGAATACTAGATCACTTTAAATCGCGTATAGTCCAAGCAATAAGTGCATTGGACTCGAAATTCGTTTTGAATATCTGAATAGATAAAAAGGGTAAGAGCTTCCTAAAGTTCCCGCCGGAATAAGAAAATTAATTCGTTGTGACCTTGAATTAAATTAAACACAGAAGAGAGCGATGAACCGACCTTCTGCTCCAAGGGATAAGGGTCGCAAAGGGATAAGTGTCAGAAAATGTTGAAGATCTTAGAGCATATTTAAGAAACATTTTTTGTACCCGTGTAATTCTCTCGGCGGCCGCCGTAGCCGAATGGATTGGTGCGTGACTACCATTCGGAATTCAGAGAGAACGTAGGTTCGAATCTCGGTGAAACACCAGGCAATGGCAAACCTCCGAGTGTATCTCTGCCATGAAAAAGCTCCTCATAAAAAATATCTGCGGCTCGGAGTCGGCTTGAAACTGTAGGTCCCAACGTTTGTGGAACAACATCAAGACGCACAGCACAAATAGGAGAAGGAGCTCATCGTACTCACGCACCAACCCATTCGGCAGCTGCCACAAATTTGTTATGGTTATGTAAAATAAACAGTATGGAAAAAACATATTTTTAAAAATCCATTCTTGTATTTAAAACTTATGTTAAGAGATCATCTTTGAAAAAGGGACAAACATTTATTTGCGGTATTTGATGTGATGTAGCCTTTTTCAAAAAGGTCGTTATGGTTTCTTCATTATTTTGTGGTATTTTTTGGTGTTTTTTTAATTTGATTGCATCTATATGGCTTTAATTTGCATTCAGTAAATTCAGAGGCTTTTTAAAACTTATAATATAACCTTAAAAGGAGAAAAAAATTAAATTTGCACTTTCAAAACATTAAACTTTATAAGAATCAACAAGTTTCCAATGGCTCTAAAATCTTCTCGGGGTGGCATTTTTTAGCCTTTTTTTAATTATAAACATTTATTTTTTAACTTACAATTTTGGTAGCTTCAAGTTAAAAAAAGAAAGAAACAAACAACAGGCTCAAAAATGGTCTCCTTTTGGGAATAAAAAGCACTAAATTTATTGCATAGAGCAAAGGGGTAACGAAAGGGTTAAAATTGAAGAAATCACTGACCACCACTCTAAAATTGTCAACTTCGCGAATTCCATAAATCGTATTTTTCTTTTTTACTGTAGCACGCCGGTGCCTCTGTAAACAAATATTAACATAAGTATGAAATTATCTGCGACATAAATGTAAAAATAAAATACCTATAAAATATTTGATACAAAAATCTTAAAAAAAAAAAAAGAAATTAGGAAATAAAAATATTCGTAAAGCTAATATGCTAATGAAAAAATGTATGCTTGTACACACATGTACGCTACGTTTGCGAGTACCTACATACAAATGCATGCACGTTTTCCGCATGTCGCTCAGTTGTTAAGCGAAGCCAAAACAACCCGACTCTTGCTTCGTTTCGAATTATTTTTATGGTATCATTGGTCGCTTTACAACTCGACGCGACGATTTGCCTTTCCTGTGTGTTCCTTGATTTAAGTTTTTGTGACTTTATGTTATTACCAGGGTTAGGATTTAAAGGCAGCAAACATTTGAAAATAGGCAAAATGAGTTTTCAAAAAAGGCAAAAAAAAGGCATTTATTTTTCAATTTTTTAAATATGTACACACTTTTACGTACAGTTAAATATATTTAAAAATATATACAGAGGTTGCTATCATAGTAGCACAGTGCCACTAAGTGCATTTTAAAGATTTCGGGTAATAACCTCATGCGATTATCATGAGTCATTGATTTGAATGAACTAAAGCTCCTCTCGACATCTACAGAGACTAATGGTGCCTAATTCAAAAACTCCACCTCGTTTGCGTTTATATTTTCTGGCCATGCTACCGACTTTTCACCATCCAGAATCCCGGCAATTTTTTTTATAGTATCACTTCCAGACCTTGATTAGCTTGAAATACCATGCTAAATTTTTCCAATATTGTTGTAGCTACTGGCCCTCTGGCCTGTTTTAAATTGTTTTCTATATTCTGCAGTGCATCCAATACATTATTTATTGGCTCGCCTAAATATTAATTATTAAATTACAAATCTTAGTATATACTAGCCTAATCCACTACTAATTCGTAGACCGTGCATTGTTCTACTCAATATTTATTAGTGCCGTTTTCACCATCTTCAGTTAACGCTAACTGGCACCTTATCTGACAGATGACCGAACGATTTCTGCCAAATATAGTGCCAGTTAGCGTTAACTGAAGATAGTGAAGACGGTCGTTATGTAATGTCGTTTTAATTTCAATATTAAAAGTAGAAAATCGGTATAAATCTACGTTCTAAAATCCAACTTTTAAGTCATTAAAAACCGTTCTGAAATAAAAATTTTGTCTGCACTTGAAAATATTGAAATTAAAACGATTTTATGATGATGATTTCATGATGAACAAGTTAATAGCGGATTGAACTAGTATATAAAAGTATGTAAATATGTTTAGGTGTAAAAGTAACCTCTTTTCTGAAGAATTTTGAATGAACTTCTCTCGCCTACTATAAACCCAAAGTTAGCCTGAATATAAGCCAAGTCTCGAATTCTCTTGTTTGCAAACAATTTCTTTGCAAAAATAACGCAAGCCGCATCGTCATTGAGACCATCAACAATTTCTTTGATTCCGTTAAAATTTTTGGCATATATGATATTGCCTCCAACCAAGTTCCCCAGCATGTCAAGACCTTTAAAAATGCCAAATTTTTTAATCATTTATATGTACATGGATTTAAAAGAAAACTTACTGGTTGAGGTGGTAGAGGTAGATCTGGTTGCTTTTCTTGAAAGCATCGGCCACCTTGCCGTGAAGGACCGACAATGACATTGCAAACGAATCTGCCTGCTTTGTCCGTAGTCTCATCAATTGACACAAAAATTCCGCTGTTTCCACTATGCGACGGTATTTCTTCCAAAACATTTTAATAAATTTCTTTTAAGTAGTGCTTCCGCATAGTCGATTGATCAGGAACTTTTTTCTGGTCATATTTTTCCATAAACGATATGAACTCTTTATGATTGGCTTTTATTAAAGGTATATCGCAGGCTACCATCATTTTGGTGAGATCTCTGAAAAACTAGTTTGATGTGGCATTATTTAAAAATGAAGTTATAGATTTCGCAGCCAGTTTCAATGTCGCCGTTTTTTCGTGTTTTTCCGTTTGAAGATGTTGTTGAATATGATGTTTTTTGTCGTGATTTACTTTTATTCCACAGCATGAACAGATGAGAATCTTTCCGTCAGTCGAAAGTATGTCTTCCCCAAATTCTTTTATACAGCCGCGGATTTTCACGGAATTATAAGAATGTGCCTTAAGCATTTTAAATTATCGCAAATATTTAACTCACAAAGAAAATTAACGCACGAATTTGAAAATGTCAAGTTTTATCTACAAAAAAAAAAAGAAACTAATCATATCGCAAGCTGAAGAAATCAGCTGATGAGTAGAGAGCAGTGTTGTAAACCAAAAAAGCTGTGCCAAATCCAAGGTACTTTGTCAGGCTTTAAATATAAAAAGGCAAGAAAAAGTCAAAGCACCTAAAAAAGGCGGAAAAAGGCAATAAAATCAAAAGAGGCACAAAAAAGGCAAAATAAAAATTTATATTTTGTATAAAAAAGATATCAAACGCATAATTCTTGATTTCGTTAACAGATAGGATCACGCAGACAAAATAGGCAAATGCCTTAAAATCCTAACCCTGGTTGTTACTCACTCAATGTTTTAAGTCGCAAATTAATTTTGCTGCTACATCAGAAAACTAGCCTCCATAAATTTTTTGCAGAAACGTAAGGTCTGATTGAGCGTACTTCGCACAACTTAAGAAAACTTAAGGCTGATTATGCGTCGCATACAATCATATACATATATGATATATGATATATATTTCTTAAAATTATAATCATATTATACTTGTAATTTTCTTATATTAATTAATATAATATTATACATATATTAATATACTTTTCATACAAATCTGTAAAAATATTGCTATTGATATCACTTTATTTGAAATGTCAGTTAACTAAATCTCAAAACAAAATCTTAATTCAACAGTCTGCTCAGTTTTCCTAAGTTGTACTAATATCCGGGTAATCTGACACATACAAAATGCACTCAACAGATTTTTATCTGACAGTTTAAAATTTGTGCGAAGTTGTGCGAAGTATGCAAAATCAGGCCTTTACCGATGCAGGGGAAACAAGTGCTTGATTACGGACAATACGAACTATAGCTCGCGCGTAGGAATTCTTTCGTGCTTTTTGAGGGGGGAAAATGCCAAGTTAGTTATATTTGGGAGTGCGTGTTTGTAGAAATAAGTCACTCTGTACATATGTGTATATTGTAATATATTTGATTAATCAAATGTGTTCAACAAGTGGATAAAAATATTCAATATGATCCTTGATTTACAAAATTAGTAAATGGAGAGGCTAACATTAAATATTCACCTCAGAAGCGTAAATTTGCGCCACGCGGTATTTGACGGAGTTTTTAAACTCATTCGCGTGTTCTTTCTTGATGCCTTCGTTCAACTGACACGATGAAGAAACTAAGCCCCTTTTAACAGCTTTCGGAAAAATTTTTAATCATACCTCCTCTTGAAATCCAGGGGTACATAGACGGTTTCACTTAGCCAAATATAATCAGTGAAAATCATACGTGTAGCTGTGTGTCGTTTTTACCGAACTTCACACCGTATAAAACTCATTGTTGCATAACTTATTGTATGTATAACTGATGGCGGCACATCAGGCGCTAGTCTACGAGGCGTGTTCAAAAAATAAGTTGAAAGTTTAAAATTTCGCGGGCTACGTACGTTCGACTTTCGATTATTATTGACATACGGTGAGAGTACTCTAAGTCAAAAAAAAATGTTTACAAGTGGTACGAGCTTTTCCCAGAAGGTCGAGAAGATGTGAATGACGACGCTCGCTCTGGACGCCGCAGCACATCAAGAACCGATGAAAATGTTGAGAAAGTGAAGAAAATTGTTATGGAGAATCGTCTAATCGATTAGCTCATGCCATACAATCTTTTCAGAAATTTTGGATATGAAGCGTGTTGCAGCGAAGTTCGTTCCAAAATAGTTGAATTTTGACCAAAAAACAACGTCGCATGAGCATCGCTCAGGAATTGTTGAATTACGTCAACGATGATCCAGATTTGCTTAAAATAGTCTTAATTGGTGATGAATCATGGGCATATTGGTTATGACATCGAAAACAAAGTCCAATAGCCCCAATGGAAGAGTTCAGGAGAGCCAAGAGTCTATAGCAGAAAATCGCCGTACACACAAAGCACATATCTTATTTACGCCTCTCACAAAAACCGTGAACAAATCTTCAAGACGAGTGTACCAAAATAAAAAATAAAAATAATAATAATCGAAAGTCGAACGTACGTTACCCGCGAAATTTGAAACCTTCACCTTATGTTTTGAACACACCTCGTATGTACTTTACAATTCTACTATGACTTGCTTAACTAAGCAACCTGTCTCTGATCTTACAAACTATTAAATCAATGTAAAATATTCAATATAAATCTTTCAAAACCAAAACTCGTAATTGACGTAATTTTTATTCTGATTAGTTGTGATGGCAATTTTTATAATGGCGGCAAAGAATATTTTAAAAAATCTGGCATTAAGACTGCTAATCTTGAAATAAGAAAAAAATCCGAATGATACTATAGCAAGTGCTGGCAAACGTTTCAAAACTCCACAAGCGAACTATTTGTATGCGATGGGCCTGAAATCGGCGTTTTCCGCACTAAGTTTTTGGTGCTGGGCTTCAAACTCATTTTGAATATCATTAGTCATAATGTTGTAGGGGACGTAATTAATCATAAACTATAAAAGTAACGGATATTAGACAGGGTAACTAAAACAAGTTACAAGTTAAATTGACTCACAGCATATACTAGCATAGAGAAACATATATACATATAAATGTGTATGAATGTATTTCGATTCAGTTTTTGGGAATTCCTCCCGCCTTTTGAAAAAAAAATTTAAGTTGGAAAAGTCAAAGTATTAAAAGCACTAAATATGAAATAAAAAAGAAAGCAAAAGCAAAAACAATATCAATTACGTCTATAAAACGTTTATGATTTGCTTTTTATTAACAAACTATTTCTTTTTCTTTATTTATATATTTATATGGCATCTGCAATTATCTTTATTCAAATTAATTGCATTTCGCACCAATACTACACTCGAATAAATGATATTAATAATTAAATAAAAATAATTATAATAATATTAAAATGATAATCAAAATAATAGTGGCACGCATTAGGTCGTGAAGAGCAAGCCAAATATTATGAATTAGCTAGAAGGGAGCGTCAATTGCACATGCAAATGTATCCAGATTGGAGCTCCCGCACGAATACGTCCCGGGGGAAAAAACGGAAGCGAAAGCAAGACACCAATGATGCTGGTGGTGGAGGTTAGCAAATAATTAAATTTCATTTTATATATCAAATAAATAGCATTTAAAAATAACAAACAAAATATGAAATACAAAATATACATATTTTAACCTCTATATTCCTGAATATGCATTTGCAGTTTTAAATCCACCTAATTAAAAGCTTGTTAAGAAAATCAGGTCATACTAAGTATACTCGGGCGATTGTTTAAAGTTAAACATGCTTTAGAATTAATATGTGTGATATATGCTTATTTATGGTAGAGTAAAACAGATAACTACTACCGTATGTACAACAGTACAGCACGTCACTTTAGTTCGTTCCATTACTCTGTCTTGCAGTAACTGCCATAACATCTAAACTTACATAGAATAAAAAATTTAAGTATAGTTTTATGTTTAGATTATTTAAAAATCACAGGTATATTAACGTTTCCAATTTATTATTCATACATCCTGAAAGATATTCAAACGTGTAATCATTTCAGTCGATCGCTTATTATAAGCAAAAATATATATATCATTATTTACTTATTTTTAAGGTGAATAATAGGGTTTTTAAGTGAGGTCTGTTTTTTAGACCTATAAAACCTTTTCTACAAATAAGAAAAAATAGAAAGAACAGCAGAAAAAATCCATAGGGGTAAGATCTGGCGACCTGGGTGGCCATTATATGCCACCGGAACGGCTTGTTAAAAAAAAAAAATCAACATCAAATAATTGTATACTGCATGCCTTGCACTTAGCACAAGAATTTACCTTAAGTTTTCGTCAGCTTCGAATGACTAGTTCCTTAGAGTGAGGAATAATGTACTTTCCGAGGTTTGCAAAAGCCGGGATTTGAAACCGCGACTTCGGACTAGAACGAAAAGCACTAGCTAGAGAACTAGAATTAATATTTTATTGAAAATTTTGACTACTGGTTATTTCGGTATTAATAGCACCTAAATTCGTTAGAGCATTACTTTAATTGACTACTATATGGACACTTTAGCTTCAATATCATATCCTTAGCTCTTTCCTTTTCTTTAGATATTTGCATTCATTCGACACTTTAGGTTCAATATCATATCCCTAGCTCTTTCCTTTTCTTTAGATATTTGCATTCATTCTTTTAGCTCCCAGATAATAGGACTATGAATAAGTTCGTTTCGGTTTTACAACAGATGGCGTAACTTGATTATTATTCCATCGATCCACATTTCCAAACATTCATTGGAGAGCTACTGTCGTAAGGCACAAACGTCAGTATAAGTTTTTTATTTGAAGTGTAAACAACAATATTTTTACCACACTTGAAAATGTCGAATTTCGTGCCAAATAATGTGTTTTTGCGGGGAACTCTTCTTCATTATTTTAATATGAAGAAAAAAGCAGCCGAAAGTCATCGTATCTTGGTGGAAGTTTATGGTGAGCATGCTCTATCTGAGCGAACGTGCCAGAAGTGGTTTGCACGCTTTAAAAGTGGTGATTTTGGCTTGGAAGACGAAGAACGCGAGGGTGCGCCGCCAAAGTTCATGGATACCGAATTGGAGGAATTGCTCGATCAAGATCCGGCTCAAACGCAAGAAGAGGTTGCAAAAACTTTGGGAGTTGATCAATCAACCATTTCCAAACGTTTAAAAGCCATGGGAATGATCCGAAAGGTAGGCCATTGGGTGCCGTATGAATTGAAGCCAAGAGACGTTGAACGCCGTTTTATGGCATGCGAACAACTGCTTCAACGGCACAAAAGAAAGGGTTTTTTGCATCGAATTGTGACTGGCGATGAAAAGTGGGTCCATTACGACAATCCAAAACGTCGGGCAACGTATGGATACCCTGGCCATGCTTCAACATCGACGTCGGCGCAGAATATTCATGGCCTGAAGGTTATGCTGTGTATCTGGTGGGACCAGCTGGGTGTTGTGTATTATGAGCTACTGAAACCGAATGAAACGATTACGGGGGATGTCTACCGACGACAATTGATGCGTTTGAGCCGAGCACTGCGAGAAAAACGGCCGCAATACGCCGATAGACACGACAAAGTTATTTTGCAACATGACAATGCTCGGCCACATGTTGCACAAGTGGTCAAAACATACTTAGAAACGCTCAAATGGGATGTCCTACCCCACCCGCTGTATAGTCCAGACCTTGCGCCATCCGATTACTATCTCTTCCGATCGATGCAACATGGCCTGGCTGACCAGCACTTCCGTAATTACGATGAAGTCAAAAAATGGATCGATTCGTGGATTGCGGCAAAACCGACCGAATTTTTCACAAAGGGAATCCGTGAATTGCCAGAAAGATGGGAAAAAGTAGTAGTAAGCGATGGACAATATTTTGAATATTAAATTTGTAACCATTTTACGTCAATAAAGTTTCAAATTTCGAAAAAAAACCGCACGAACTTATTCATAGTCCTATTATATTAACGCTCTATAAAATGTTCCTCTTCAGGAAGATCGTGATAATAATAACTGAGGGTATCTATCCTTTTACTGCTTATTATATATAATAATCTCTTTGAATCCAATATCCTGCCTCCTTAAAAAGATTAGTTTCGTAAAAAACGACCCACAAGGTTTCTTTATTTTCAAATGTTTTCCGAAATTTTCGGCTATGTCAATACAGTAAATCGACACCAATTTTACAATAAAACTCAAAACAAATATTTACAAATAACGATATTAACTAATTGTAATGTTTTCATATGATCCTCTCAAAATTTCATATCCCTTCAAATGTCTCTGTCTTCAATTTCGAACTTTCAACAGTTATGGAATTTTTGGATTTAGGAGTCTTGTTTGATTCAAGTTTTACTTTCATCAACCTTGTGCATTCCTGAAGCACAACGCGAAAGACTTCAAGGATCCCTACACCAGAAAGTCGCTTTATTAATATTAAAAATCTGTTTCCTGTGTTCAATCGTTGAAGTTTAGTGACCCCGTTGCTCCTCTTACTAGAGCACCTAATGAGCTTAATAAATATAATATATAGTTTCCTTGATCTCTGTTTTTGTCTAACATTAGATATTTCTATATTTATAAGAAATCACTTGTAATTAGTCAACAAATTACAATTAAGTTTTTCTGTACTTCTCGTATGTAAAGTTATGTACGTAGTCATAGACTTAATAATAAAGAAATTAAATTAAATATTCTAACTCTATCGCGAACTAAACATGAACCTAACTTTGTGAAGAAAAGTAATTTTTTTTCCTATGCATAAAGCTGACACAATGACAGACGTCATAGACATCAGTGTACCCAAGCCATAACTGTCTATAATTGTTGCAGACAGCACTGTCCAATAGAAGTCCATGTGGCGAGACAAATGAGAAAAATAATCATCTTATGCTCTACCTTCTGTTTTAGCGATCTACGATTCAAATATGATACTTTGGTTCTCACTTTGTTTTACCAGCACTTGACATTTGGCCCCTGGGGAAAAATACCAAATGCGTTACAATTTCTTATTACTTTTCTTCTTCTTCTTTATTCTTTTTCTTTTTCTAGTTATACAATGGACTTTTACCTATTTGGCTTAGTGTGCCCTCTTGTAACAATTACTTTAACCTCAGCTACTATATATGTACATGGGTACCTTCAAATGAGTCCTTAAAATGCATACCTACTTATGTACATATGTATATGGTAACATAATAGTTATACCATTTATGAATGACGAAATAAGTTTCTTATTTAAAAATTAAAGCCTCAGTTCGTTACAAAAATTAAATAAACATTATACTTATATATTAGGAACAATGCACATTTAAATCAACTAATTCTTAAAAAAATACCACTACCGTTTTTGTAAGAATACTGGACGTACGCTGAGGTTATTTGCGTCCCTGGCTGCTCAAATTACCGTTTTCACTTACAGGCACAGGGTTTATTTGCCCCCGCTTCCTAGTACTATAACAGAAAATGAATTACCATACCATACACTACGTTTATCCCCCATACGACATCAAATCAAAAGCAACACGCTTGAATTTGGATCAACAGTAGATAGCACTGTTCTTGGCGAAAATAAGGTGTCGCCAGCATCACACCGGTAACTGGTATTGTGTTGACGATATACGAAAATAATCAACGGAGCCTTTACTCATGTTACTTCGTTGGCATCTGAAAAATAACTGATTGGGCGAGTGTGTGAATATATGTGAAATGAATGAGCAGAGTTCTCAATGAATCTCCGATGACGTGGGAGCTGAAGCTACTCTTACAATTTTGCTTCGGTTGGCCAACTCTAGTAATTTGTCATCCTTGGGTACTGTGAAAAACTTCGTTGCCTTCTTTTTCCTCTTGATTTGCGGAATAACCTCGTAAATGGTTTTAACAACAGTCGTTTCTTCTAACGAAAATTACACATTCCACTTGATCTTTCCAACACAAAGGAGGCCTTCCTTTACCGTCACTCACCGCATCGAACACTCTCACGGCTGTATCGTGCGACATAAAGAAGTTTCTGCATATTTAGTACCAATATTATCGGCATACGTCAGCAATTGTACACTCTTAAAAACATAGTCACTCTAGCCTCAGCTTAAAGAAGTCACACGAAATGGGTCACCTTCTATGGAACGTTGTTTCATACTCAACCTCTAAGAGAGTTCCTTCCAAATTTTGGATGAAATATGGCACTCCAACAACATCAAAACATGCTCAAAGGTTAACATTTTTAACGCGTGCGTTAAGTCTGTGCTGTTGTATGGATCGGAAACTTGGCTTGTGACATCGGCAACGAACGCAAAGCTGCAAGCGTTTATAAACAGGTGTCTGCGTAATATACTTAAGATATGGTGGCCAAGAGTTATAACAAACGAGGAGCTCTGGAGAAGTACGCACCAAAATAGCATCAACAGTGAAATAAATAAAGAAAATATGGATGGACAGGGCATACTCTGCGAAAGCCTCTTGAGGAAATACCGCATGCCGCTGAGACTTGGAACCCGCAAGGAACGAGAAGAAGAGAAAATCGTTTAATGAACTGAGATTTATGTCTAGAAATAGAAATGTTTGAAATACTTTTGTTGAATCCTTAAGCTCCTAAAGGAGTATGGAATAATAATAATAATTGCTCAATGTCATTTGACCTAACACGTTTTTTTTTTTTGTTAACGCAGGGGGAATCTTTCATAGATACCGTCAACTTAGGCGGCATGCACGATTCATATTGCTTGCTAAGTGTACACCTCATTCGGGACCACGCACAGTCAGTAATTTTCATACTGTCTGGACTTGCAAAACAGTACACCCGCGTACTAAACTCTTGAACTCCGTCTCCTCCACCACTCTCCCTGCGGAACTGCTTCAACGTATTACTTCGCAGGGCTGGTTAGCTATATAGCTTCGTCAATGTCTATCGGCTAAAGCGTCTCATTTGGTCAATATATCTGAGCTCTTTTTGAATTCTAGTAGCGTATGCAGCTACCTCCTCGCACTTTTCTTCCGATTGCAACATGAACTCGACTACGTCAGTTGCATTTGGAATTATTCTTCCTGCTATAAAACGTGGGCAGTGGAAACTGGCATGTTCCACGTCTTCTTCTACATTGATGCACACAGGGCAGTAGGGGCTGTCATCATGCCTGAACCTATGCAGATATTTCCTAAAACCTCCATGTCCAGAAAGGAACTGTGTCACATGGTAGGTTGTATCTTCAAGACTCCGATTTAGCCATGGTCGCAAATCGGGAATCAGTTTATAGGTCCATCGCCCTTTACTGGAGGTATTCCATCGGTGTTACCACCTTGTTAGTGATACAAGCAGCTCGTCTTCTCTCACCGCTTTTTTATTTATTTCGGCATCCGCTGCACATCTGTCATAGACTCGCTTCATTTTATTCACGAGAATATCCGCTGGTCATACCAGCTATGACAAACACCGCGTCATCCGATATTGTTCTGTAGCCGCAACATGCACTTAGGGCACTTAGTCTATATACAGACAATAGCTTCCTTTTGTTATCCTTCAGTTTCCCCGCATTTGCCCAAACTGGGGCTGCATACAGGAGGACTGAAGTGGCCACATTTGCCAGCAATTTTCTCCTAGTAGACTTAGGACCACCTATGTTAGGTAAGATCCTTGAGAGTGCCGCTTATATACTAGCGGTTTTCTCTATCACGTAGTCAATATGGGCCTTAAAATTTAAAATACAATCGATCAAACTCCTAGGTATTTCAGAACCGGTTGTGAGTGAATATTTTGCTCTCCCACTCTGATTCTCATATGCTCTACTTTTTTCCGACTTGTTATCAGAACCGGCTCCGTTTTTCGCTCTGCCAATTTGAGTCCCGCCTGTTCGAGCCAATCTTTCACTTGTTTTATCGCTCCATTTGTAATTTGTTCCACTTCCTGTATGTGCTTAGCCACCGTCACTATCGCTATATCATCCGCAAAGCCTATTATTCTTATCTCTCTGGATACCGGTAAGCGAAGGAATTTGTCGTACATGATATTCCAGAGAACAGGATCTAAGACCGATCCCTGCGGCACGCCAGCAGTAACTTTGTACATTTTTGTTCCAGCACTGTTCATCAAACATCAGTTCTCTAGGAGAAGTAACTCCTTAATATCCTGAGAAGATACGGAGGAGTGCCAATTTCAAACAGGCTATTCAAGATGTGCCACCAACTTGCCGAATTAAAGGTGTTTTTGACATCCAATGTGGTTACAGCACAGTATTCCTTGGTGCCCCAACGCCACCGCTTTCCTTCTATTGCCTTAATGGCCGTTTAGACAACCGTAGTAATTGCATCAATCGTCGAACGGTTTCTCCGGAAGCCAAACTACATGGTACTCAATGCTCCCTTCTCCTCTAGTATAGGCAATAGTCTATTGCAAATAATACGCTCGAGTATTTTGCGTATTGTGTCCAGTAGGCAAATCGGCCGGTACGAGGACGGATCATCGGCTGCTCCTTTTCCTTTTGTTTTCCTCAATGGCTGCCAGCTCGCATATTGCCCTGATACTCTCTACGGCATCTCTGCCGTTCGCTTACTATCCGCGCTGTCCACGATATTGCTTTTCATCGATACAGCAGCAAGAACGGGAGATCTGAGAGTTTTTGATGTCCTCCGGAATGCATTGGCTTCCGCCAATTCGACCTCATTATCTCTACTGCCGTTATTGCTGCCGCATTTTTCTTTTGGTTCGTAGCCATTTAATATTGTTGTTGTTTTTGTTGTTGTTTTTGTATGTAGTTGTGTCTCCATTTTAAAAGGGTCCCCACTCAGGTCCGTTATCTCTAATCCTAGTGTAGTTGCCTTATGATCCCATGGTTGTCTATACTATGTAGGGAGGCCATGCGAGGGTTGACACATGTCTTTATGGGTACATGCGTTCACAGCCGGGTCAACACTAACTAGGAAAAAATTCAACTGGACCTACACGACCAAGTGAATGGTGCCGCTTAGAGAGCGTTACCTGAGGCCTGCCAAGGTTTTAACCGGACGGGACCTAACTCGTGGATGAATCTTTTTGTGCTGAAGTCTATTGCTGCAGACTACCATTTTTGGGCCGCCGGCCAAGTCAATTAATTTCTGAAATAATTTTGCATCGTGCAATTTCAGGCACAGGCACTCTATGCTAAAGTATGTGCACGAACAAAACATGAATGCATTTAGGAAATTCAACACACAACCGCACTGTTAGTTCTGCCTTCTCCAAACTGGATAAAGAGGCATAGCGAATGGGTCTGGTTGTGAACGAGGACAAAACGAAGTACCTCCTGTCATCAAACAAACAGTCAGCGCACTCACATATCGGCACCCACGTCACTGTTGACAGTTTTGAATTCGAGGTTGTAAACGACTTCGTTTATTTAGGAACCAGCATTAACACCAATAACAATGTCAGCCTTGAAATCCAACGTAGAATCTCTCTTTCCAATAAGTGCTACGTTGGACTAAGTAGGCAACTGAGCAGTTAAGTCCTCTCTGGACGAACAAAACTAACACTCTACTCACGTAGAAACTTAAACGATGACAACATCCGATGAAGCGACGCTTGGAGTGTTTGAGAGAAAGATTCTGCGAAATATTTTTGGACCTTTGCAAGTTGGCAACGGCGAATATCGCAGACGATGGATCAGTGAGCTGTATGAGCTTTACGACGACATAGACATAGCGCAGCGAATAAAGATCCAGCGGCTGCGTTGGCTGGATCATGTCGTCCGAATGGATACAAACGCTCCGGCTCTGAAAGTATTTGATGCCGTACCAGCTGGTGGTAGTAGAGGAAGAGGAAGGCCTCCTCTGCGTTGGAAATATCAGGTGGAGAAGGACTTGGCTTCACTTGGTGTGTCCAACTGGCGCCGGTTAGCACGAGAAAGAAACGACTGGCGCACTTTGTTAAACTTGGTCAAAATCACGTAAGCGGTTATCGCGCCAATTAAGAAGAAGAAGATTTAAGAAATTAATGATGATTTTATATATTTATACTTAAACTGAAATTTCACTTAACACATGTTAATTTTCTTTGTCATAGGCATGAGTCGTTTTTCCTGCTAATTTCCGTACCTGTTACATTTATATTGAAGACATGTTTAATTTTTTGTTGACATAACTTATCGAAAGCCCAGGATTTCTCTTAAAGGCTGAGAACACATTCTTTGCCTTGATTTGGGACACAAATCCTTTTTTTTTTTGGCACTATCAGAAGTTCTTTCAATAGATAAACAATCGTTATATCTTTTAAGCACGTAGGTAACGGTTAACTTCGGAAATTTTATTTTTTTAGCGCTGTCGTTATGATTTTCCAGCTTTTTACGCAAAATAAACTCGCGATCGACTTGTTTCATTATTACTCGTTCTTACACTAATTTTTGCTTCTAAAAATTAATGACGCAAAGACATTAAAATTGGTCTAAGATTTTGAAATAGTCATTTTTTTTTTATTTTACAGTTATGATTAACGGAGATACACTTGCTTACTGGTGTTTTCGCACACATACCCACTTGGAAAACTTTATTGTTTGTCATTCTTCAAAAACTTTTGGCAATTGCATTTGTCCAACACAATCCCCAATGTTGCCATTTAACTTTAAAAAGAAATTATATTGTATACACACATATAAAATTTGAGCGCACATTCTTTATTCAGAGTTTGTTCGAACTCCTCCTCCAGTTTGTGGTGTGCGTCTTGATTATTGTTTCACAACTGCCACTTCAAATGGTTGGCCGCCAATACAAATTAATCTTCTCATAGACATTCACTCATTTGACTATTGTATGATAATGTAGGTTGGTAAGCGATAGACGTGCAATGGTGGTTTCTCGGATAAAACTTCTCGTAATTGATGACACATTATTTCTACTGTAGCCAATTAATGTAATTATTTTTACTCTCGTAAGCTTATAGATGTCGGCTATTGGAAGAAAAAAATATTAACGAAATGCTTGACAGTTTCTTCGCCATCACCTAGGCGGCAATTGCTGTAACCTCTGTCTGTTTCGGCAGTTCTCTATGTCGCTGCTACAATTCCAAAGTCGTTTGTGCTTAGTCTATTCAGTGAATACGTTCACTTCATTAGGGTAAGGTACTCTTGTAGGATAATTACACGTTTGAATATCTGACCATCTTTTAATAGGCAGCTCATATACATACATATATAAGCTGGGAATAAAATAAATTCATTATTTTTGCGTAAAATGTTTGCGCAAATGGTTTAAAACTGTTTTACGATCTTTAGCTCTTGGGCGATGCTACGACCACTAACATGCCGGTCAACTTCGATTATTTATACGATTTCATTGACATTATCTTAAACGAATTCGACGAAACCGTAATTCCTCGTAATTAGTTGTTACAGTATAGGCACCATAAACACCAGTCACAATTTCAGTGGCCTGGCTTGTATTTTTCGCCTTTATCAAAGAAAAACTGTAAAGTGTACTACCGGCTTACATTGTTAACACTCTGTAATTCACAACTGCAACAAAAAACAGCAAAATAATCGAGACTTTACGAGATATCGATCATTACAGCCATCTACGCAGAAAATAAACTATATATTTTTCCCCATACTAATACTAATTGTAACCATTAGTGTAATTGTAAGGCGTTTTTCAATAGGTGCGCTTCAACTTTTTTCCGATAGGAAGGGCGAACGACGCAATATTTTTTTATTTTTCGCTTGTCATTTGTAAACTTCATTAGTATACATTTCATCATGGAACGCTACACACTTGAGCAACGATTGCAAGTCGTGCAAATTTTTTATGAAAATAATCGTTCTGTTGCTGCTACTTTAAGAGCATTACGGCCATTTTACGGTCCATTTAACAAGCCATCCCGTTCGACAATCGACAGTCTAGTGAAAAAATTTGTATCTACGTTTTCGCTACATAATGTTCCGGTGCCAGTGAGAGCAAGAAGTGCACGAAGTACTGAGAATATTGCTGCCGCCAGGGCTTCAGTTCAAGAAGACGCAAATGTGTCGCTCACACGACGTTCTCAACAATTGGGCCTTTCTGTGTCGTCATTGTGGCGAATTTTGCGAAAAGATCTTGGCCTACATCCGTACAAGATCAAGCTGACACAAGAACTGAAGCCGTTTGACCATTTGAAGCGACGTCGATTCGTAAATTGGGCTGAAGATCAACTCGAAAATGATCCAGATTTTTTCCAAAAAATCATCTTCAGTGATGAAGCTCACTTTTGGCTCAATGGCTTTGTCAACAAGCAAAATATGCGTTACTGGGCAGAAAGCAATCCACACGTGATTCATGAGGCACCGTTGCATCCCGAAAAAATCACTGTTTGGTGCGGTTTACATGCAGGCGGCGTAATTGGCCCATATTTTTTCGTTGACGAGAACGATCGCCACGTTACTGTGAATGGAAATCGATACCGCGACATGATAAACGATTATTTTTGGCCGCAATTGAATGGTATGGACTTAGACGACATGTGGTTTCAACAGGACGGGGTCACAAGCCACACAGCACACGCTACAATTGATTTGTTGAAGAGTAAGTTCGATGAGCGCATTATTTCCAGAAATGGACCGGTCGAATGGCCGCCGCGCTCGTGTGATTTGACGCCTCTAGACTATTTTCTTTGAGGTTGTGGGAAGTCATTGGTCTACAGTAACAAGCCGGCGACGATTTGTGAGCTCAGAGCCAATATTGAACGCGAAATTGCTGGAATTTCGGCCGATTTATGCAAAAGAGTGGTCGAAAATTGGGTTCAACGATTGGACTTCGTAAAACGTGCACGCGGTGGTCATGCAAAAGAAATCGAATTTCATACTTAAATGTATATGTTCAAACTCGATAATAAAAAAAAAAATTAGTTAAAAAAGTCAAACCGTTTGTGTTTTATTCAAAAAAGTTCAAAAGTTGAAGCGCTCTTACTGAAAAACGCTTTATATCTATTTCAATTCATCCGAAAGATTATCAGTGAGCTTCACCTTCATACAGATAGCGTTTTATGTGCATTATTTATTTATTTTTTTTAATAAAATAAACGTGTTTGTTATCAGTTCCTAATACAGCAGGAAAATCAGGAAATCAAGTAGAGAAAATTCCCAGCTTGATCATTGCTCCATGTCAATGTTCACACCATGTACAAGTAAGATCGACCCAAAGATCTCTATTAACTACCAAAACAAGCAATAAATTGGTATGTGAAGGGGCCATATAATAGTGAAAATATAATTAATCGGGGGAAGAGAAACGGCAAAGCATTGTCGATGTCAGCCGGACAACCCGTGCTGATGGTGTGCTGAAAATTATTTAAAAAATTTCTCATTCTGTTTCACCTGATTATTTCGTTCTGAATCTCATCTGATAGCTATGCAGATGAGCTGATGAGCTATCTACTCCAAGCAGAGAGGATTCGGGACTCTTGATATTGATGACAGTTTGAACTAGACACTGTCCGATAGCGATCGATTTAGTGAGACATTTGGTGTTCACTCTATATACATATACGATGTGTGTTCAAGAAGTATCGGGAATTTTGGATTTTCGCAGGTTACGTATATTCGAGTTTCGATTTTTTTGTGGCGATATGTTGGTACTCATGTCTTTCACACATGCCGACGAGTTCGGCCATTTTGAACGTTCAGTTAATTGTTGACAGCTGCTTTGCTTGCACGTGTTTCGGCTCGTCTTCGATTTTAACCTATTCAAAAAGATGAATGAAAGAACCTGTATCAAATTTTGTATGAAAAGTGCGCGGATGCATTCCGAATGTTGACTGTGTCATACGGAGAACCTTTTTTGGGCCAAAGCAACGTTTATCGGTGGTACAAAAGGCCGAGAAGGCCGAGCACCTCAACAACAGACGAAAAAATTGATGAAGTGAAGAAAATGGTTATTGGCCAAACGTCGAATCACAGTTAAAGAAGTTGCTGAGTATATAGACATATCGACTGGCTCGTGCCATTCGATTTTTTTCAATGATTTGGACATGAGACTGGTCGCCGCAAAATTCGTACCAAAACTGCTCAATTTCGACCAAAAGCAGCATCGCATGAACATTGCTAATGAGAAGTTGGACTCTGTTTGCGACGTCCCAAATTTGCTCCAGAGGGTCATAACTGGTGACGAATCGTGGGTTTATGGTTATGACGTGAAAAGCAAAGCTCAATCATCTCAATGGAAGCTGCCGTACGAACCAAGACCGAAAAAAGCGCGCCAAGTTCAGTCGAATGTAAAAGTTTTGCTTACCGTTTTCTTCGATTGCAGGGGCGTTGTGCATCATGAGTTCTTGCCACAGGATAAAACGGTCAATAAGGAATATTACCTGCAAGTTATGCGCAAGAAGCGCCCGGATTTGTGGAAGAACAAAAATTGGCTCTTGCATCACGATAACGGCCCTGCTCACACATCGTTGCTTGTGCGCGTCTATTTGGTCAAAAACAACACACTTTGAAAGGGATTAAATAGATGTTAATGAATAAATAAATAATTTTTGAAAAAACACAAAATTCGCGATACTTTTTGAATACACCTCGTATAGACGTCTGAGAAGCTATCATGGATAATTAATAGCGGCCTGCCAAACATTTTAAGTACGGAACGATTTGCTGTTCTTAGTTCACCCATCATCACCGCCTAATTTGTTTATTTTTTACTTCCTTCTTTTCTCTCTTTTCTTCTATAGCAGAATGAATGGTTATTTTCTACTTTTCCAGGAGTTTCCTCCTTGACACAGCCACATAAACAAATTTAATTTAGTTAAGGCTGTGAGATATTTTGTATAATATTTTATTTCATCATACTAGATTTAAAATAACGAAACTTTTACAAAGTCTACAATTTTTCATTACTTCCGAAAATATCTACATCAAACGAAATTAGAAATCTTAGAATTTTAAAATCAATTTCAAACTTCTGTGCCTTTTCTATATGACAATCCTTCAAAAAGGACTGGGAAACTAGAAGCTAAATCCTTATTTAACCCACTATAACATATTGCATTTTACATGGCAAAAGTATGGCTGTATTGCATTACAAACAAAGTGTTACTTAATTTTAGATGCTTATATACACTCTGTTAAATAACTATATCTCTTTTTGCTTATGCTAATATAGGGATATTTGTTAATCTTGTCAATTGTTCTTCACTTGTTGTCTAACTATAAAAAAGTATCAATAAATGTATTTACTCTCTTTTATGTAGCGCTGCAGAAACTGTTGAAACACAATTTTTACCTTATATTATTGGTCAAATAACATAAACATTTACTTTTCACTATTTTTTATGACTTTGCTTTTATGGTAGTCGAAAAAGTCTTTTCGTATTTCTAATCAAACTTCAACTAATGTTTTTTATATTTATAATGAACTTTATTAAACCAAATATGTACCATTTTGGTCGACCACCTTTTGCCATTTTTCTTCTATAGACATTATTCCATCAGTGTAAAACTTTTGTGGTTTCTCGGCGAAAAACTGCGACAAGTAGTTTTCACAGGCTTCTCTTAAAGCCAACTTTACTCCATTAAGGGAGTTCTACATTGACCGAAACAAATGGTAGTCCGATGGTGCAAGGTCAGGGCTATATGGTGGATGCATCAAAACTTCCCAGCCAAGCTCTCCCAGATTTTGCCGAGTCATCAAAGATGTGTGTGGCCTAGCGTTGTCCTGATGGAAGACGACGCCCTTTCTGCTGATCAGTTCTGGCCGTTTTTTTTCGATTGCTTGCTTCAATCTCATCAGTTGTTGACAGTAAAGTGTATAATCAATCGCTCGAGCAGGCTGGAGCAGCTCATTGTGGATGATTCCTTTCCAATCCCACCAAACACGCAGCATAACCTTTCGAGGCGTCAATCCTGGCTTTGTGACCATTTGTTGAGCTTCACCACCCTTGCACCATGATCTTTTTCGCACATTATTGTCGTATTTGATCCACTTTTCGTCTCCTGTTACCATTCGCTTTAGAAATGGTTCGATTTCATTTCGTTTCAGCAAAGAATCGCAGATGTTAATTCGGTCCATTAAATTTTTCACAGACAATTCATGTGGTACCTAAACATCGAGCTTCTGTTTGTAACCAGCCTTTTTTAAATGGTTCAAAACCGTTTGATGATGAATGTCTAGTGCCTTGGCGATGTCATGGAAGCTTATGTGACAGTCCTGGTCAATCTTTTCCATAATTTCATCGACTTTTTCGACGATAAGCGAGGTGCATCTTTCACATCGCAATTTCCCGAACGGAATCGAGTGAACCATTGCTGTGCTACACGAACTAATACAGCATCGTCTCCGTAAACTTCACAAATTTCATTGCTGGCTTGCGTGGCATACTTCCCTTTTTTATACAAAAATTTCAAAATATAGCGAATTTTTCATTATTTTCACTCATTTTTAAGCAGCTATAACTTTTTTTCAACTTCTCCAAATTTAATTTTTTTTGGTTAAATGAAGCTTAAAATGTCACCTTTCTAACACCATATGATATGACACAATATGATTGGTAGCACTGGAGATAGATGACTCCAACGACATGAATATTTAATATTTATTTATTTATTTTATTTATTTATTTATTTATTGCATACAAGTTATCAATTGATCATCTACCGTTCAAGTTTTCATCGCTAAAGGAAGATTTTACTAGATATGAAAATTTGTCGTTTTTTTATAAATCGTGTATAAAGTTTGAAACTTTGGTTAATATGTTGTTTGTCATATTTCTTAAATCCTGTCCTTCCTGATGGGAGGACCGCTTCCAACGGTCACGATCCTTCGCGATAACATTCACTTCTTTGAAAGATTTCCCTGTAGCCTTAGTTCTTTTTCGAGAGTTCTCTTCCAAATGCACCTAGGGCGGCCTTTTTTGTACTACCTTACGGGTTCCAATCGAGGGCTTGTCTGCTTGCATATTTCTATGGGATCCTTTCGAAGAGTGTGACCAATCCACCTCCACTTCTTCTGCTTTATTTCACTCTGGATGGGTAACAATGGGGACAAAACATTCTTAAACATTTGATGACAAAAACTTGCAGCTTATTTGCGACCAAGTCTGTCATGAGCCAGATCTCACAGCCATACAAAAGGACCAAATTTACATTTACGCAGCTTTGTATGTGTGGAAATCGATGTAGAACTCCATATCTTGTTCAGTTGAGCAAACGCACTACAAGCTTTTGCGATTCTGCTTTGCATGTCGTCTGCTGCACTTCCGTCCGTAGAAATTACACTTCCCTGGTGGGTGAAGTTGTTGAGGTTTGAATGCTGGAATTCATAACGCTAAAGCTAGTTCTTGGATCCGCGACATTGACTTTAAGCGATTTAGGTTTTTGGCATTAACCTTCAGCCAGACTTTATTTGATTCTTCTACCAAAACGTCGAGCTTCCTCTGCGTGTCGGAGTGCTTTGTTGACAATAGGCAGATGTCATCGGCGTAATCTTGGTCTTCAAGGTGTTCGCTGAAGTTCTAGTGTATGCCTCTGCGGCATCCGTCTAGAGCTCTTGAAAGCACGTCATCAAGCATGATTAGGAACAGCATAGAAGAAATCAGGCAACCTTGCCGAACACCAGATATAGAGTTGAAGGTGGACGATAGACTTCCTTTTTGTTTAACCCTGTAATTAAAATTATCGTACGAGGTTTTAATTAGCTGGATGATTTTCTGCCCAATGGCTGGACGATATAGGGCGTCCCAGATCCTCCTATATCTCCCCTATAAATGCTGTCGAAACCGCTCTCCATTCTGCCGATTTCTCAACAATTATTCTTAACCTGTTGATTTGGTCGACACAAGAACGGTGTGGCCGGAACCCCGCTTGTTGTCTGCGCATTTGCGATGTCGAGCTTTTTTTATGCGCTCACGAAATACTCTGTAAAAACTTTCGACGGGATAGGTAGCAACAAAAATCCCCTCGGCACTCACTAAGGTCACACTAATTAAGACGCCCTATAACCAATCATCTAGCAACTTATCTTCATCCCATATTTGTACAAAAGTAGAGTGTAATATTTTAGTGGTAGTTGTGGGAGAGGGTTTGAGCAAGAGGTTTAGGTTTAGCATCCTTAATCTGTTGCAAGGTTGGAGGTTGCGAAGCCAAAGATCAAATTCTGCTTGTTATAGAAGGCGAGAGACGGCTAGTAGGCGACGGCTTGGAAGCTTGGAAGTTAAGAATCGCCGGAAAGTGTTATTTCCAACGATCTAATTGATCTTCAGTGGTGTTTAATAAGTGAGTACGTTTGTCTCTTAATGGTCGCGATTGTCGGTGTTTCCCTCCTGCCAGCTCACGCGTGGTTCGTAAAGTAACTTCTTGTTCTTGGGGACAGCTGCATGTTCTGCTTTTTGCGCTTAACTGCCGTACAACGCGTGTTTGTCTCGCTTACATGATTTTTTGACTTCTTTGATCGACTCATTGAACCTTCTTCCTGTCTCATTTTTCTGTACTCCTGTTTTTGCCAAATTCCCAGCACATTTGGCTGACATACGGTGTTCCATATGCTCCTAAGTCTCCTCGCTCATCGCAGGCTTTTTGCTTGATGGGCGAAAGCCAGGTATTTTTTCGCTGGCTTAGGCGTAGGCTTCTTTAGTGTTATTTCACAGGTCGTCAACAGCACATTCAGCTTGCTGCTTTGCAACGAAAGAGGCATTCAGTTCGATCACAAAGGCTTTCCGCACTTTATCTGACTTTAGCTTCGCGGAGTCAAATTTTTTGTTTGGTCTTTTTGACGTTTAAAACTGCGGCTTCTTTAAGGACGCCACCAGCGAATGATGGTGTTTATCATAGAATGAACAAAATTTCTATATTTCACATATTGATAATTCCGCTGATCTCTGCACCTCAATCAATAAATTGGAATAGGTATTTTTCTGTATAGCACACCACCAGGCAATATTTCCATATAGAAGAATGGGCCTGATAACTGCAGTATAAAGCCAATGAGCAACCTTAGGTTTAATTCCCCAGGTCTTACCTAAAGCTCTCTTACAGGAATATAAAGCTAGGCTAGCTTTCCTAACCCTTTCGAAGTGTCAATTTCCTATCTATGGTTAGTCCCATGTACTTGGTTTCTTCCGAAATCATAAGAACTTCCCCTTTAAGCATAATTGGTCTTAACTGAGGGATTCTATGTTTCCTAGTGAGCATTATGAGTTTTGCTTTGTCTGGGTTGACTCCTATACCACACTTTTCTGCCCACCTAGAAAGTATATCTATAGGATTTTGTATTAAGTCTCTTAATGTAGATACAAATTTACCAGAGACCGCATTAACAACATCATCGGCGTAAACTAGCACCCTATCGAGAGACGATTTTTTAAGGCCGGAATTGGATTGTAGTGATCTGGACAACGTTTCTTTTCAACAAGACGGCGCTTCGGTCCACACAAGCAATGAAACCATTGATCTTTTACGGGAAAATTTTCCAATGAAATAAACATCCGATCTTTATATTAAAAAATAGCAATTTTCTTTGAATATCAAAATAACACCTCTTATTAAAAAACCCTTTAGTAGGTACGAGCCCAGGATTCTGTGTCTCCTGTGACATAACGCCTCGCAGTTGGTGATTAAGTGTTCCAAAGACTCCTCTTCATTACGGCTGAATCTGTATGATCTTGTACTACATAGATAACCCTATTGTGTTAAAGTGTTTATTACAGGCAAAGTGACCAGTAAGTGCTTCACAGAAGCAAGTGAGGCCCTTTGTATCTAGGGTTAGAGCAGATTTTGCTCTGTTGTCATTGAAATTCAAAAACTTTTTGGAATGATTAAGGCCGCTTGTGCCCTTCCAGTGTTCCCTGATTTTAGTTCGGATCCATTTTTTGGTTTCCTGCTTTATATAATTTTTGTTAAAGCCGTAAAATCGGGTGGGTCCAATAAATAGCCTCATGACCCTGGTACCTTAATCGCTGAGACCTGATTATGAGTGCCTAGTTTGTTGAGTGCATTGTTACATTCTATTAGGGCCTTTGACTTGAATGTGAAGCTATTTAAACCTTTGAGAACCGATTGGCTGTGCGAAAGTATTTTAATTTTTACTTTCTCGAACCCTCTTTTGGATATGATTTCCACTGTTTCCATTATGGCGAAAAGCTCCGCAAGGAAAATCATAGTATCTGTACTTAGTGTTAGGGATTTGTGTGCTCTAGGACCCACCATTCCTGCTCCTACTCCTTGGAGCGTTTTGGAACCATCTGTGTACCATTTTTGTGAGTCACCATTTAGTCATGTTGGGTTAGTGTTCCACTCTTCCCTAGACGGGAAGATAACCTTGTATCTCTTTATAAAATTGAGTACGGGTTCTGTGTGGTCATTCGCCTGAGTTATGCATACTACATGTTGAACCCTGTTCAAAATATTGAGGTGTCCAGCAAGATCTGCTTTTATATGAAAAGAGAGTGCTTACATAGTAGCTTCCCCTTGTATTGCTAAATGTAGCGGTAGTTAAAACGTGCTTCCTTTCCAGAAGTTGGTGTAGTTCTCAGGGCCCCTGTTATGCTTAGGTACGCCAGCTTTTATAGTTTACCAATTTTTGATATATCAGTAGTTTGATTTGTTGTAACCCACCATACCAAAGCCCCATATAGTACAATAGGTCTTACAATTTGGGTGTAGATCCATAAGGTCAATTTAGGGTTCAGATCCCAGGATTTACCCAAGAGTTGCTTTGTTGCCCAAAAGTTTTTCGTTGCCTTTTTTATTACTGAGCTGAGGTGAGCCTCCCAACTGAGTGTTTTATCCAAGATAACTTCTAGATATTTAACCTTTTCCTTTAGAGGTACGTATATTCCATTTATTCCCACGGGGGGTATATTTAGAACCCCTTTTCCTGATAAATGGGATTATAGTGGTTATGGAAGGCTTGATTGATAATCCCTCTTTTCTACACCACTTCCAGGTTATATTTAAGTCATCCTGCATTAAGTCCTTTATAGTCCTTTCGTGGTTGCCTTTAATTATTACAGAAATGTTATCTGTATACTCTATTGTTTTATACCCTTTATTGTTAAGGGCTTGTACCAAACCGTCAGCCAGGATATACCAGAGCAAGGTCGATTATACCTCTCTTGTAGACATTTTTTCGCGGCTGTAACACTTAGGGTAACTTGCCCCAGAGAGGTAGTGATTATCCATTGGTTTAGTATGTTGCTTACCCATTTAAAAACTGCTGGATCGGCTCTCCTATTGGAAAGTGCCAATCTCCTTAGTACCGATTCTCCTAGACTCGCTTCAATGATTCTGCTATTTAGCATTTTTGCCAATGAAGCCTACCAAGCCCGGTTCTATCCAAGATCAGTGAGTATTGCATTGATTGCTTTCCCTTTAACATTGTTAAAGGCTCCTCCAATATCAAGAAAAGCAGGTAAAGTAAATTCCTGTTTGTGCAATGAACTCTCTGTCGTGTAAATAAGGTAGCTGTCTCTACCGATTTGCCCCTTTGTATAGGCATGTTGTGCCGAGATAAGATTTTTATCTATAGTTAGGCTTAAGTGAAATTCTATCAACTTCCTAAGGTTTTGAGTAGGAAAGAACAAAGAGATATCGATCTGAAGTTTTTTGGTTGAATATGAATGTGAGCTTTTACCAGCTTTTGGAATGAAAAAAAATGTAGTCCTGTCTCCATTTAAGAAGGTGCTAAGTACCCAGTGACTTTCTGCAGTTCTACGGGATAAATATCATCCGGTCCCGGTGATTTTAAGTGTTTGGAACTTTCAATCGCCCATAAGAGTCGGTCCTCAGATATAGCGTCTATTCTGACTTCACGGCAATGTTCCGTATCTGCCTATGCTATGCTAGTAATGTCGGAGCAGCCTGAAAAATTAGTGTTTAAAGAGTCTTTACTAGTTGTAGGGACGGACAGTTCCCAATTTTGAGAACTTCTCGCTAATATCTTTCAAAGTCTAGAAGTCGCAGTTGCCCCTTCAACTTCTTCGCAAAAGGATTTCCAAGATTACCTTTGGGCATTTCTAATTTCCTTCATATATATTCTCAGAGCATCTTTATATCCTTTCCAATCTTTTGCAAGACGTGTTTTCTTTGTCTTCTGCTGTGGTTTTGAAGCTTGCTAATTCAACCGTCCATCACTTAGGCTTGGGTTTACCGTTCAGTCTTCAGCTAAAGCAGCATTCATGTTATAGATGATCTTGCCAACCAAATTTTCTAGTCTTTCTATGCTTTGTGGTATAACAAATGGACAAATTTCTAGGGTAACCCCGATCCAATCTATATTTTTTTTTTTTTGTTTTTTTTTTGTTTTTGTCGGGACAACTAGCAAGTGCAGCACTCAGACATTAATTGAGTCCATTTTACTACACTTGGATTCCCTTTTAATTTTCTTTAAATCTACCCGATCTCCGAAGAAATCTGAGTAGATCTTGTGGTGGCAAGCAGCCAAGATGATCGCTTCTTAACACATCAGTGCCAAAGACCTCAAACCTGATTCGAGCGAAGGCGGGGCAGACACATAGGAAGTGGTCCGCCGTCTCATCCTCCTCTTCACAAGCTGGGCAGAGTACACTGTCGCTGCAGACACATATAGATCTGCCTCTCCATCTTTTTCCACAACAAAGTTCATCGCTTCTTGAACTGCATACACCTCCGCTTGAAACACAGACGCTGGATTCCACGTAGACCCCAGAGCCGGAGCCATGCTCGGTCCTGGAGCCATCCGTAAAAATGCGAAAACAGTGTTTGCCGGGCTCATTTTCTGAGTCTCCCCACAACTGAGCCTCTGGTAGCACTACACTGTATCTCTTTTCAAGTACGACTCTTGATGGCATGGAGTCAAGGGGCATGGAGAGAATCGTTGGAGCGATGTCCATGCCTTCCCTGTGTTCCAATGCCGGACAAGCGCCGTACCAGTTCCCACTGTGTTTCAGTCTGCAGATGGCCTTCAAGGCCTCCCCTTGGATGAAAGCATCAAGTGGTGGTAAACCAATCAGAGCATCTAGTGCCGGGCCTGAAGTAGTCGGAAAAGCTACGGTGCAACAGATGGCCACAGTGCGTTGTAGTCTCAATAAGGTCCTCCTGACTCCCACTAGAGGGAGTCTACTCATCCACACCACTGATGCATAGGTGATAATGGGTCTTATCATAACCGTGTGGATCCATAGGACCATGCTAGGACAGAGACCCCACGTTTTCCCAAAGACACCTTTGCACTGCCAGAAAGCTGTCAGTGCTTTGGATGCCTTTGTTTCAACGTGTGATTTCCATAGGATCTTACTATCGAGGATTACTCCAAGATATTTAATTTCCTTGGATAGCTGGATTGTGATTCCTTTTAGCTTTGGCAGAACGAGTCCATCAAGCTTCCTCCTTCTGGTAAAGAGGACAATACCAGTCTTGGCGAGATTTGCCGATAGCCCATTCGCACAGCACCAAGTGTCAATCCGATCCAGAGTTTTCTGCACTTTCCTGCAGATGTTCATAAGCGAAGGGCCTGTTACCAAACAAGCAACAGCGTCCGCATATGCTTGTGCGTAGACTCCCGAATAGTTTAAGGTGGTGAGTAGAGGATCGATTACCATGCACCAGAGCAATGGAGGCAACTTTTATTAACCCCGGATGACACCAGCAGATCTTCCTCTGCTCGTACCGAGACGATTCTTTGGGCCAGCATCGAACGAATACAATTCACTAGCATCTGGTCTATGCCGTGCCTGCTAGCAGAGTTACACATACTGTCAAAAGTGGCATTATCAAACTCCCCCTCTATGTCTAAAAAGATGCCCATAGCGTAGTTCCTTCTGTCGATGGCCAGCTCTACCCTAGCAACAAGATTTTGCAGTGCCGGCTCGCAGGATTTTCCACTCTGATAGGCATGCTGAAATAGAGACAGAGGGTGAGCCTTCAGCGACTCCTGACGTATGCGCAGTTCCACCAGTCGTTCAAGACTTTTCAGCATGAAAGAGGTCATTCTGATGGGTCTAAAGCTTTTGGGGCTGGTGTAGTCGTCTTTTCCAACCTTTGGGATGAAAGCGGCCCTCACATCCGCCAAGAGCGTGGTATATAAGCCAGTGCCAGGCATGCAGAGAAGATGTTCTTCAGGGCTGCTGTCACGAACTCTACACCCTCCGTCAGCATGGTAGGATATATGCCATCTGGTTCGGGCGACTTGTAGCCGCCAAAAGATTTGATGGCAAATCGAATGGCGGCCTCATTCACCACAGATCTGGCAACGAACCAGTCATGCCGAGAAGGTGTAACAACTGCCTCTGTCAATAAGGGCTGTTGCCGGCTGATGGTTATCTGATTACCAGGAAAGTGAGATTCCATCAGCAAGCTGAGTGTCTCACTTTGCCGCTCCGTCAAGGAGCCATCAGATTTCCTGAGTGACCCCAGCTTTGCAGTTGGGTCCCACCACAAGAACAGTCCCTTCCTTCCCTTCCCGGTTTTTGCTCTTGGTGTACGAGACGACTCGCCAAAGCCTCGAGTTGATGCCCGGAATCAGGGCACGTAGACAGGATAGGACATCCGCCGTAGACAGGTCTGGATCCGGAATCCAGCAGATGGCCTTCCTGAGGGGTACACTCTCCTCGCTGTAGACTGCGAAGCGAGTGGTCCCCATGGGGGGCACGTTATTGACCACGGTCCTGATCCACTCGAAGTGGGCCAGAGACGCGCACGTCACCTTTATGGTGCCGTCCTTTGTCTCATAGCCCTTCGCGTTGGCCATAGGGAGGCAATAACCTGACGCATCAGTTGACTTTTGCAGTATTTGATTTCTGCATCCATCAGCTGATGGTCAGGCCCCGTTTTCCAATCACAGCCACAGGCCGTGGGCCACCAGCCTTCTCGCTATAAGATGGCTTGGCCGCACCCTTGGATGTGCTTGGGCGAAGGTCCAGCTCCCGATCCTCCACTGACGAAGATTTTGCCGGGCAGACAACTGTGCTGGGAATTTTGTCGAGGCGCCGATAGGAACGTGGCTCAGCAGAACCTTTTCCCGCCACATTGACTGGCGCCAAGACCGCGCTCGTACCTTGGGGGGTCGTGGCTCGGCCATTGGCGGCAACCGCAGGGCAGGGAGGTGTGCTGCTTTCAGCCACCGTCTTTCTACGCTTACCTCGAGAGCGAGACAACTTGGGAGTGCCCATGCGCACCGAGGATTCGCTAGCTTCCGTGGGTGTCACTTCCGCTGACCGAGGTCTTTTGGAAGACACAGACGCAGAAGGGCCGGCAGAGCCACATGAAGATTTCTCCCGCATGAGCCTTGCCCGCCGCTTTCTTCTCTTCCTCCTTGCCACGCTCTTCGATTTCCCTGCTTCTTTGGGAGGTCGTGCAGCCACCGAAGAGACCTCACAACTCAGGCCCTCCGAAGCAAGGAAACGTTTCTCAGACTCTGAAGGAGAGGAGATTGCGATAGCAATCCCCGTCTCCTCCAGGATTCCCTCTCGCTCGTAGAGCTGAAAGACTTGGGTAATGGTTGGGGCCTCCAGAATCCATGCCCCTGCCACCGAAGCGGGTGGATTGCCACTTGTGTGGACTCCACCTGGAGTAATAGATCTATTGTTTTCCATTACCTTTTTGTTTTTTTTCGGGACTCCTCCCTAGCCAGTTTGGTTCGCGGCTATATACTTTTCCTAGTCTGTATTCCTGATATTAGCGCGAGGGTTAGGTTTCGGTAGATTGTTAATAGCCTCAAATGAGTTATGTTTATCTATAATCAGAAAAAAAATGTTCTTCAAACACTTTCCAGTTTCTAATTTTGTTAATAACGTAGTCAAAAGCCAAAGTAGCCTCTAACACTTCCTGTATATTAATACATATATATTATGTATGTATATATATATATATATATATAATTGGCACGAACACCATTTTTGGGTGTTTGGCCGAGCTCCTCCTGCTATTTGTGAAGGGACCTCCACAGATGGAGCGACCTACAGTTTCAAGCCGACTCCGAACGGCAGATATACATATATATATATTTTTTTTTTGTATGAGGAGCTTTTTCATGGCGGAAATATACTAGGAGGTTTGCGATTGCCTGCCGAGGAGCGACCGCTATTAGAAAAAACTTACTCGTTATTTTGGTCTTTCACCGAGATTCGAACCTATGTTCTCTCTGAATTCCGAATGGTAGACACGCGCCAACCCATTCGACTGCGGCGGCCTGTCTATTACTTATGACAAAAGTAGGTTTATTACCTTACATTATGTACATATCTGTTGTTTAGTTCCCATCACATAGTTAAAAAGACACTCACCTCTAGCATTAGTATCAGTGCTGCCCCATATCATTTGAAGCGCATTTACATCCGCACCAAAGCTTTGCGTCAAGCTTTTGCGCCTGCGTTAACAGATCTTTAAGTATTGATCTCTGTAGCTCCACATGTTCATGCGCGAGGTAACAGGAAGATAGCCAGCCACATCCGTTCGTTTCCTGACTCCAGACTGACGGTTAATTGATCAGTATCGCTGTAATTGGAAATCATGAAAGCATTTGTCCATTTTCTTATTACATGCTCTAGGGTTACCTTTGTTGCGTGCATACCTCAGCTTATGTTTTTAAGTCCTTAGTCTGCACTCAAGACCCATTGTTCTTGAATCAGGACAATACGATGTCCACCTTTTGACAAGTGGATTCTGAGGTTGGCGGAAGCAACCTTTGAGTGGTTACTGGACTTTATCTCCATCACCGTTTTATTAGTATCTTCTGAGTTTGATGCCAGTAACTCTTCTTCATCAGAGAGAGTAGTATCAAAAAACCTGTCTAACAAGGAAGAGATACTGCCATCGGCAGATGCCCTTGTCGCAGTATTAGGGCCAGAACCAGATGCAACCATGAGGCCTACCTTATCTCCAACCGGGTCCTTTGAATTAGATGTCCTGTCCTTATTATAGACCCTCAGTGTTATAGACGAAAGTCGGTAGCTTACTACACCGTCAGATCTCGCCAGTGCGCCCACCGAGTCTTTGCAGACTACGAAAGTAGCGCTTCGGCACTCACCCTTGGGATCGTCGAGCTTTGTGACCTTCTATGACGATCAAGGAAGCTCAGGATTGTATACCTGAAGCATTTCAAGTATCATTTGAGGGTTTTATGGGTCCGCTGGCTCTAGCTCTTGGTAAACTCAGAATAACATCACTTGAAACTACCTCAAGCTTAGACCAAGGCCATGCCTCGCTGATCCTAGAAATGGTTTTTTTATAAAGATCAGTTGCTTTACATGGTTCTGATACCATCCACTATCGCGACAGAAAGGAGCTGGACCAGGACTCTCCTTTAGAATTTGGAAGAAAACGCTCGAGAGCCTGAGTTCCACTCTCTTCCAATTGTCAAATGAGATAGTGCTGTCAACTTTGCTCTTGTCAACCACAGCCCATAATTCCTGGAGAAGTCTTGCTCTGTCGGGGCTTCTTCACTGTGCTGCGGTTGCTGGGTGCGTCATCCGACAGCTCACGTTTTAGGTTCGGTTCAGAGGCCCGAAGGGCCTGTTACCTGTCACCTTTGTCGCACAGCTGAAAGAGTTCTTCTGTTTGTCAGACCACTCCTTCTCTAGAACAGTTTTTAAGCGTTCCAGTAGCCGGAAGGAAGCACGCCTCTTCTTGTAGCTATGCCGTGCAGGATCTGCTACTGCGGAAGTACCAGTGGCTTCTGACTCCGTTTTGCCACCTTTACCAATGCCTGTCCCGGTGTTGGTTTTGTTAATTTTTTTTTTTAATACATACATTTTTACAATATAAAATGCATAACATTGTTTGTTGACACTGCAAATATGATAATTTGGTCATATAAAGAGAATTTTGTGAAGAGATTTCCACAGTCCCTTCCTTAAGTTAACAGCCATCATGCCAGGTCATGTGGTTTGATTCGAAGGAGTCGTCGGTTTAGGCCTGAGGTGTTGAGGAGTTTGCTAGCTTCCTCATTCACGTGCCTTTGAAGCCTGAGGGGGTGGGCTTCTGCTTCTTTTTAATGTATTCAGCGACTGTAGGGATCTTGAAGTCACCATAATATCCTTTTTGCCAACGAACCAAGGTGAGATGAGAATATCTCGAAGGATTTTATTCTGGAGTCGTTGAAGTATATATATTTATATTACTTTGACCGGTGCAACCCCATAGTTGCGCGCCATAGGACCACGTAGGTTTTATAATTTGTTTATATTTGCCTTTTAATTTTTATTATCTTCAGATGAATTTCGTGGCGTTTCATGCTCCTTCCATCGAAACTTAGTATCGAGCGTTATGCCAAGGTATTTGGCAGTATTTTCATGTGGTACAGCGGCACCTAGCAGGATTACTGGATACTGATTCATTTTTTTGTGGGTGAAGTTTACATTAACTGACTTGGTATTGTACAATGTTATGCACCAAGTCGTCGTCCGATCTTCAAATGCGTTTGTTGCCATTTGAAGTTTGGTTCCAGCTTCTTCATTCCTTTTTCCAATTGTGATCAAGCTATTCGGGGGTATCGGCAAGTCTCTGATATATAGAAGGTATAAGAGCGGACCAAGAATGATTCCTTCCGGCACACCAGCGTTTCTTCAGGGTTAGAGTATTCATTTACTTGTTTAACGCGTGACGTTCAAGAGTACTGCTGAACACACGTTATTCTGTTCAAAGGAGTTTTCTATTTCAGCTTTGATTCTGTGCACCTGATCGATGGTTTAGTACTTACTGCGAAAGCCAAATTGATGCGAAGGTAACAAATTTTTAGAGTCGATAATTGGCGCCAATCGATTGAGGATGAGCTTTTCAAATAGTTTACCAATTTGAGGTAGCAACGAGATTGATCGGTGTAAGGAAACAAGATGTAGATTTTTCCTGATTTTGGAATCATTATCATTTCTGCAACTTTCATAGTGTTGGAATATAGTGGAGATGAATTGAATTATTAAATAACTTTACTAGTTTAACCAAACTTATGTAGGGTAACTTTTTTAACACCTCAGCTGTAATTAAATCGAATCCTGCCGCTACTTTATCTCTTAGTTATTTTATTTCTCTTTTGAGTTCTTTTATGGTAATTAATGAAATAGGGATGTTTTCGTTCACAGTAAGAGCATACAAGCTCTCACATTGATTTTCGTTGGGTTGGATGGTTTTGTTAAGTGTTTTGCAAAAGCGATTGCCTTGTACTAGTCACTTTTTGCCCCCACAGTATTGTTATCTTTGGTATTGTTATACTTGGTGATGCGAAAATTTGAGGTATTTTATTTGTACCGTCACTTCTGCTGTTGGCAGGTTTGTTCTCAACGCCAGCTTTCGTCGTACGAAATGGACTAGCCCAGAAAGACTTATTTATACTGACACTCCACTGGGCTTGGTTTTTGCAAATTCTTTTCTCTCTTTCTCAGTCTTTTGCATTTAGAACTGTTAGTCCAAAGAAGTCTATGAAACGATGACTATGCACGATCACCGTCCACCGTGGCAGACATGGTGATCTCATAAAGGAAAGGGGAAACGTAATGGTCAACCATACCAGCTCTCCATTGCACGGCAAGGCCATGGTTATACCCCGAGGAGACCGGATATCGAGGTAGCTCCATAAAAATGCGGCTGGAAAACCCCCCTGACTGCAAACCACCCAATAGGCACGGATCACATAACACCCTGAGTTAGGAGCGGTTTTTTTAGCAGGGTTTACTCTCTCCGCCCGATCTATCTTAGCCAATTGTACATCATGTATAATATTTAATCCCGCTATATCCGAAGGTGTAGCCAAAAAGTGAAGGCCCAGATGTGCAAATCTTTGCCAGACGAAAGCAGGTCAGCTGAGAAGAAGGTGCTGAGATGATTTCACCTCGTCCTCCAGACAGCTTCTGCAGAACGAACTTGAGGCAAGTCTCACCGCATGGCCACCTAACGGACAATGTTCACTGAGGATACCCACCAAAATCGAGAGCTGCGGCTTTGTTAGCCATATAAGTTCTCTCGAGCACCCCTGAACTACCCGTGGCCAGAAGGATCTCGGGACTTTGCACATTTACGCACTAGCCCAGCGCTCGCTGAGTCGACGTGAGGCCCATCCTTCCAGAAGCAGACCACAGGTTCTGAAAGGAACTCAAACTTCTCATTCTGCGACGAAACTGACTCCAAGGTCTCCTGTTTAGCCAGCTTATCAGTCCAGCAGTTTCCCTCTATACCGCTGTGACCGGGAACCCAAATGAGCGTGGTATTGAACGCTCAAATAACGAGTCCAAGGCCCTAGCTACCGCTTGGCTGTCGGAGTAAATATTTACATACCTAACGCTACCTGAGCAACCAATCCACTGCTTCCTTAACTGCGGCTACCCCCGCTTGAAAAACACTACAGGGATCCGGAAACCTGAATTGGAGCTTTAAGGGGAGCTCCTCAAAGAATAGTCCCCCACCAGTCCCTCCGTCCCACTTGGAGCCATCCGTGAACATGTTTGCCATGCCTTATCGCCAAATGCTACACCCGCCTATTCATCTCTTGATGAAATATGAGTGAACAAAGCTCCGCTCGAACATTTCAATCTGATTGCGGCCCGTGCAGCGGTAGTTTTCCCTGCAATGTCCACGGTTGCCACATTCAGCATAACGTTGAGCGCCAGAGTAGGAGTGGTGCGGAGTGTCTCACCGAAGTCCCAGGTACGTTACCCTGTCAAAGAGCACCAACGGAGCGCCCGCTATTGAAGGGAGAAAAATTATAGGTATTTATATCTCCTCGTAAATAAGACGAGCTCCGTCTTCAGATGCTTTATCGAGAGGCCGCAATTTGCGGTCCATTTCAAGACTAGATTGAGATAACCCTGCATTAATTCCATCAGAGTATCTAAAAACTTTCCTCTGACAATAAGTGCCACGTCACCCGCGTAAGCAATCACATTGCAGCCCAGCTCCACCACCTCCTCCAGCTCCTCCATCAAGTCGTTAAGTACAAAAGTTCCGAGTAGTGGCGAGAGAACACCGCCTTGCGGAGTTCCTCTGTTCACTTGCCGGCGGAGAGAGGTCCCGCCCCACTCTGATCGTTGACCCGTGACCGTTCTATCGCTAAGCATCTTGTGGATAAGCCTAATAAGTTCGATTCTGACTCCTAGTTTAACCAGAGAACTGGTGATTAGCTCCGGGAGGACATTGTGAAAAGCCCCCTCAATGTCGAGTGAACATAGTGAACTCCTTCTGATAGAGGGACACCTCGATGTCCTTAACAATAGTATGGAAGTCAGACTCTATCGATCTGCCTTTACATTAGGCATGTTGAGCGCATGATAAATGACCGCGAGGAATCTCACACCTAATCCAACACAGAAAGGCAACATATTTTATGAGAAACCAAATCACCAATAGTGAGTCAATGACAATGTATTTCAGTACTGGCATAACCGAGTTAACCCAGTTGGAATGTTCTTTTGCAACTAGTGTATAAAAGAATACGGCTATTTTAACTTGTGACTTTTTTTTGTAAAATAACTCTTCTTGCTGTATGCTTTCCCAACGGTCAATACTCCATGATAGTTGCTTTAGTTAAGCCCTCCCATTTCCGCATTATAAACCTTCATTTTCAATATTTGGGGAACATTTTTTTAGTCATTTTTAGAAAAAACTTCGGTAAAGTATTGAAATAGACTTAATGGTATTATAAAAAGAAAAATATCCTGTTCGAAAGCACCAATCTTAATAATTTTTTAATGTATTATTGTAACATAAAATTGTTTCAGCAGTTCAACCATGCTTTGGATTATGTGGGTTAAGGTGTTATTCTGGTTTCCGTATTTATAGTTATGATATTAAGAAACTAACAATCATTAGAATAATTTTTGGTAGCATGTTTGTATATATAAACCATATCTTATTTTCAAACGAATATCATACTATATTTACTAGATCGTCTACTAATACATTTAAACCCTTATATGGATATTTGTGCTTAAGTAAGTAATTGTCGTATCCATTAAATTTCTAAAAATAAATAATCATTTTTATTTTAAAAACGTATAAGCTAAACTACTGTTTTGTCTATGTAACTCTATTAAAAATATCTTAATGTAAATTTATATATTGTATGGCACATAGTACATATTGGCATTTCCATCATAACCATTGTAACGATCGATATTTATTTTGGCAAAAGTCTTAACATATAGATCTTAATTAGTCCTATAATTCGAGCTAAAGTTGATTTTGGGAAACTTTCGTTTTCAAGATAATTACAAAAAACCAAGGCATTCGCACAGGGAAAGAACATAAGTGTTTCGCAGCCAACAATTCAATCGTAAATATCAGCGAACCTGAGGCATTATTTGAATGTGAATAATTTTAGAATATTGTGCATTGATGTCTTTTGAAAATGGTTTTAATAAAAAATTATTAATCCTTCCTTTCACTAAGTTTTAATCACTGTCGCACGTGAAATTTTTTTCCGACATGATATTTGTGTTGTGTTTGTTGCCCCTTATATTATATCGTATATGAGCTCATTAAAAGTGTTTTTGAATTAACAAGCGTTCGGAGTATTTATTTTCACATAATAACAACAAACTTAATACAAATATGGAGCATGAACAAAGTATTGTGTAGAATTAAATATAATAAACAAAAATAAAGTTATATAACAATAGTATCAGGAACATCTCGAAATGGCCTATTATGGATATACATACATAAGTACATTAAATTTTATTGTTTCCCTATAAAAATATACTAAAAGAAAGTATTGTAATTTTACTAACTTTTAATATTTTCTCTTCAATGGACCCTCTGGTGGAAATGCCCATATGTTTATATAATTAAGGTTTGTGTGATTTTAATTCTGCCTCGATTTTTTACATAATTTCCTTTTTTCCAAATACTTGATTTTTGTCTAGGTAATAATATGAAAAAATGCCGTGCTCGTTTTGGTTTAGATCAACAGAACCAGTGGTGCAAGCCCTGCAGGTATGTATTCGGGACGTCCATTATTTCTAAAAAATACGTATATGTGTACGTAAACTTTATATAATTATATAAATATACATATGGATGTCGGAAAATATTTTAATACATAAGATCTTTGCCACACACATAGTTTTACAAATACTTATAAGCTAACAAATTTATTTATACCTCAAAATCGATTCAATAGCAAATTTATTACTTAATTATTAATAGCCATGGATTATCTGGTTTTAAATTGTTATTTTCAGATATTAAATGCGATCCCTACAAGAAAACTGACCATGCTGTGACCCCTCAATTCCCCACGAAATTCTAAGGCAAATTTATTACTTAATTATTAACAGAAATACATTTTCAGGTTTTGAAATTATAATTTCATAAAATACAGATTTTAATTTCCCACCAAATTTATGGGCAATACGAAAAGTATGATGCACGAACACACTATGGTGTCAACATTCATTTTCAACACATACTATATGTAGGTCTCTTAATGCACTTATTTGTGTCCCACTTTGCTCAGTGGGATTACTTTTTCAAAGCCATAAAATAAATGTTTATTAATGATGTGCGATGAATTAAATGATTTTTTTAGTGTAGTTTCGGTCATTGGCCTTTTTCTTGTGGGGATAGCTCTTGATGATGTCTCTGAGAAAGAAATATTTCTAAAATTTTGTACAATAAAAATTCAGAAAATTGTATAAAAAGTTCAGCATAGAGGAGTGTGGTCTAGGTTTGGACGCTGTCTACGGCGGGGCACAACATTCATTCTATTATTTCATACTAGCGCCATCTTTGTTGAAGTACAAATCTTTACAAGATAATACAACTTGAGACGATCGGGAAAAAATACACTAGCAAACAAACATACAAATCAAACTGCTTAGTAAACTTGTTTGTCGAATTTGTCTTAAATTTTTTTCCCCCCGTAAAGCATAAAAAATACATAAAAAAGGACTCCAGAAACACTGAGTTGCTGCCGAATTAACAAACAAAGCAACTACCAAAGTATTAATCAAAACGATTATTAAAGAATCGATGCCTCGCTGCTTTAACTGAATTAATTCGATAGCTTGCATCGACAGGAAGCTAAAGATTTAATTTTCTATTCACAATGGAAAACTTAATATGTCGAATTTTTTATTTAGATTTTTTTGGCCTTTTTATAACATTAGTTATGTAGAGAATCTTTTACCAAATACCTTTTCTGTATATGTTGAATAAAATGAAGTAACAAATTTGGTCAAAAGCATTATACGGAGGGCTTTTTACTTAATTTTATAAGTCGCTGACGAATTTGTTAGCGATTTAACCCCTTTTCCTTCATTTCCAGCTCATTTTTAATTATTTTTCATTATATTTAATTGATTTTGTCTTAAACGATTTGCAATAATCGGAAAAAATATTCCATTAATAGAGCTTTCAAACCATATGAGACAAAACGTGTAACTCGACCTACATAGGTAGTTATGCGCAAAAGTTTATAAGTCTTCTACTTATAATTGCCGAATATATCGTATATCGTAACAAAAGTCGTTGCTTAAAAAAATTACAATTAGGAATAGGCGGTGGATGTGGCAATGTTTTTTACTCTTGTTAGAAGATTACCCGCTGATCCCGATCCCTTACCATTTTATCATATTAATTCGTCGAATGATTAACTAATTCCTACCAAATAACTGTTTATGTGGGTGAGATGTAATTCATGTTACAAAATAATGAAATTTGGCACGCACCTGGATAGGAGATTTACTTAGAGAACAAACACATTTACAAAACGCAAGATTCTCGGTCTGAATCTCAGAAATCTACATTATATAAACCGACAATATCAATTATGAATTTACAATGAAGTACATAAAGCCGATCTGCACTTTAACATTATTTTGCATACTTTAACATTAGTTTTTGTCCACTTATGAAGTGATTTTTAATCACTTTATATATAAAGGGTGATTTTTTAGTTTTATATATGTATATAATTGGCGCGTGCCCCCCTTTTGGGTGTTTGACCGAGCACCTCCTCCTATTTGTGGTGTGCGTCTTGATGTTGTTCCACAAATGGAGGAACCTAGAGTTTCAAGCCGACTCCGAACGGCAGATATTTTTATGAGGAGCTTTTTCATGGCAGAAATTCACTCGGAGTTTTGCCATTGCCTGCCGAGGGGCGACCGCTATTAGAAAAATGTTTTTCTTAATTTTGGTGTTTCACCGAGATTCGAACCAACGATCTCTCTGTGAATTCCGAATGGATCGTCGCCGTTCGCAGCAATTGGGCCTCTGTTACTCAGCAACGTGGAAAATTTTGCGAAAGGATTGAGGTGTGAAGCTTTTCCATATACAGTTGGTGCAAGAATTTTTTTATATTTTTTATTTTATTTTTTTTACATTGCGACTAGTTACAAAGACAAATTTTATTAACTAACGAGCAATTTGTTTAGAATTTAAAAAATAAGGTATATACAACAATTAACGCTAAGGTGTGGTTAGTACATTAAATCTTTGGGCTTTTTGCGTTTCAGTCTTCTTCTCCAATTAGCTGGATTAACAAGAATAGAGGCCTCCGTATTAACGTGGTTTTTTAATCTTTCATCGTGGGCTTTTGCTATCTTTTTTATTGTGTCTGCCACCGAGTCAATATTTAGGTCGCGCTCAAGATCGGAGCTACGGATATACCACGGAGCACCGACTGCATATTTAATAATTTTATTTGAGAGCCTTTGTATAGATTGAATGTTACTTTTGCTGGAGCAGCCCCATAAACGTGCGCCGTAGGACCATACAGGCTTCAGAATTTGTTTGTATACAATCATTTTATTATTGGTGGATAGTGCTGATTCCTTTCCCATAAGTCAATACATATTTCTGTATTTTAATTCCATTTCTTCTTTCTTTTTCTTTACATGGGCGTTCCATCTTAGCTTGGCGTCTAGAGTCATGCCCAGATACTTTGTAGTATTTGAGTATGGAACCTGTCTACCATTTAAATATATTGGAACATATTTGATTTTGTTTTGGGTGAAATTTATATGCACAGACTTGCATTCATTTAATTTAATATGCCATTTATTGGTCCAGTCATATATTTCATTTATGGCTAATTGTAATTGTGATGTCCATGTGTTTTTCGTGTTTCCTATCGAAAGAATAGCTGTATCGTCGGTAGCTGTTACGCAGTTTGAATTGCATGGCAGATCGCATGTAAAGAGCAAATACAATAAAGGGCCAAGTACGCTTCCCTGGAGAACCCCTGCTTTGATTGGTTTGAGACATAAATATGAATCTTCTTGTTTTACTCTGAAGTAAAGGTCGGATAAATACGAATGTAGGATGGTGAAGTACTGCTTGGGTAGCAACGCATTTATTTTCTTCTGTAGCCCATAGTGGCATAGTTTGTCGAACGCCTTGGATATATCAAGGAATACCGCAGAGCAGGTTTTTCTTTCTTCAAAAACATTTTCTATTATTCGCACTATCCTATGTACTTGATCGATAGTCGAGTACTGGTGCGGGATCCAAATTGGTGCGTCGGTATAATTTTCTTGTTTTCTATTATTATGTTGATCCTTTTGATTAACAATTTTTCCACCATTTTCGATAGTATTGGAAGAAGCGAGATAGGCCTGTATGATGTTACATCATGAATATCTTTACCTGGCTTATTGAACATAACGACTTCCGCTGTTTTTCATATTATTGGAAAATATTTTAGCTTAAATGTGGTTTTGACGATATTCGTCAATACAGCAATAATATTGTTCGGGAGCTGTTTCAATATTTCAGTAGTAATAAGGTCGTAGCCTGGCGATTTTTTTATCTTTAGATATGAAATTTCTTCTAATATTTCGTCTTGTGAAGCCGGAGGGATCTCATTTATAGCATTGCTATCGAATGCATATGGTGTGAACTTCACCTCGAGGTAGTTTGCGAATGTATCTGCTTTTTGTTTATTTGTTTTGGCCCACTTATTGCCATGTATCTTGATGGGTGTGTTCTGAGATAATGGTTGTAGTAATTTTTTGGTACATTTCCACAGTGAATAATTTGTCTTCCGTTCATTTGTTAGTTCTTGCAGGTATTTTGTGAATGAACTGTTTTTGTACGCTTTAATTTCGTCGCTAAGTTTTTTGGTTATTTTATTTAGCTGAGCTTTGTCAAGAGGTGATCTTGTTTGATGCCATCTTCTTCGTATTTTCCGTTTCTTCAATACCATTTCCTTTATTTCTTTGGTATACTTGTGACCTGAAATGGTTTTCCTTATAGTTGGTGTACTCTGCCAAGCTGCGCGTTGGATGTTATTTGTCAATCGAAGTACTTCGTCATCGAGTTGATCCTTTGTGTTGATTATCGGCAGGTGGTCATCTGGGCCTTCCAAAATGTGTTTAAAGTAATCCCAATCTGTAAGGTGGTTAGTCAGTTTAAATGGATGTTGTATTGTCGTTACATTTTCGTGCAGTGTTAGATAAATAGGAGAGTGATCTGATAACATATCCATGCCATTCTCAATGTTTACATAAGCGGTGGATACTTTTTTAGCGATGAGAAAAGCAATTAAGTTCGGTGTTTTATGTGGATCTGATGGCCAGTACGTTGATCTGCTCGTCGATATAGAAATGCATCCTGTCTTCTTAAGTGCATCGTAAAGTTCTCTTCCTTTGGTTGTTGTGAGTCGCGATCCCCAGTGAGTATGCTTGGCATTAAAATCGCCTATTTTTGTGGCTGTTTATCATTTCAATATATTGAGCGCATTTGATTGTATGTCGTGGAGGGCTATATACCGCGGAAATTGATATTTCAGTTTTGGTGTATATCGTAACAGTTGTTACCTGGAATTCTTCCGTGAATGTTTTTTGATCTTCGTGATGTTTCAAGTTTCTTTTGATGATAATTGCACTCCCTCCTCTTGCGCGGCTGCTAGAATTGAAGCCGAACGAGCTACCGCAAAACAGAATTTTTGGTGAATGGGCTCTTGGAAAGTTGGCCGAAGATCCACTTTTTTATCGAAAAATTGTCTTCAGCGACGAAGCTCATTTTTGGATCAATGGGTATGTAAATAAGCAGAATTGTCGACTTTGGAGTGAAGATCAGCCAGAAGAATTTCAAGAGCTACCAATGTATCCAGAAAACGTCACGATTTGGTGCGGTTTATGGGCTGGAGGTATCATTGGACCGTACTTCTTCAAAGATGCTATGATGCTGCGAATCGTAACGTAACTGTGAATTGTGAGCGCTACCGTAAAATATATCCAACTTTTTTTTGCCCAAACTGCAAGAGCTTGACTTGCATGACATGTGGTGTCAGCAAGACGGTGCCACATGCCACACAGCACGCGTAACAATGGATTTGTTGAGAGGCGAGTTGGGTGAACATTTTATTTCACGTTCGGGACCTTCCAATTGGCCACCCAGATCGTGCGATATAACGCCTTTAGATTATTTTTTGTGGGGCTATTCTATTCAGACAAGCCTGCTTCAATTAACTCATTGGAAGACAACATTAAAGCATTTATATGTGTGATACCGGCCGAAACATTGGAGAGAGTATGCCAAAATTGGACTAAGCGGATGGACCATTTGAAGCGCAGTCGCGGTCAACATTTGCATGAATTAATCTTCAAACATTAAATTATGTGGACTGTACTATCGATTTAAATAAAAATGTCATGCATTTTTCTTAACTTTACGTGTGTTTTTTTGAAAAGCTTTCCTATAGCTCTTAAAAAATCACCCTTTATATAATTGGCGCCTACACCCGTTTTTGAGTGCTTGGCCGAGCTCCTCCTCCAATTTATGGTGCGCCTCTTGATATTTTACCATAAATAGAGGGACCTACAGCTTTAAGCCATTCCTAATGGCAGATATTTTTTATGAGGAGGCAGAAATACACTCGGAGGTTTGCCATTGCTTGCCGAGGGCGACCACTATTAGAAAAAAGTTTTTCTTCATTTTGGTGTTTCACGGAGATTCGAGCCGACGTTCTCCGAATTCCGAATGGTAGACACGCACCAAGCCATTCGGCTACGGCGGCCGAAGGGCGGTTATATTCTCTTTAATTAATTTTATTATCTGTTATATTCAATTAACACTAATTATAAAAGAAAAAAGAACTTATAACGAAACAAAAGCATTGGAACATTTTATTAAAAAATAAAAAGCAATAACAAAATAGTAGCATATAAACAAATTAATATTTTGGCATCGATAAAATCAATTTTCAACTTTGCTTTTATTGATGTAACACGCTTCTTAACGTGCCTATTTATTATAGCTCTACCTACAAATGTCCAATTGGGTTTAGATCAGGCGAATGGGGCGTATGCAAGAATGTATGTATGTTTAATGTGGTGCGCAAGTCATATATGCACATCGTGAGCAGTATGCTCCGGGTCATTATCGTGTTGAAATGCGAATTAGTCTAGCAATTTCAGCTTTTCGGCGCTTTTATTGACGTTTCTCTTCAGGATTTCTGTGTAATATCTCTTATCTATGATGCCGTCAATGAATTCCAGCTCACCGACACCTGCAGCGAATATGCAGCCCTACACTATGACTTGTTTAGATACTCCTTAAAATAAGCAAAACGTTTCTTTTGGTTCACTTTTGAAATGAGAGGTTTGCGTCTAACCCCGGGAGAATTGTAGTTCTCCACATGCAATGCTCTCCGGACCCTTATTGGATGAATATCCTTTTCCATCTCTTCCTTAACTTCCGCTGCGATTTGTGTAGAGAATATTCTTCGGTTTTTTCATCTTCCTGACTATTTGGCACCGTTCGCGGTCGTTTGCAGCCTTAGGCCTGTCCGTACGTTTCACACTTTGGAAACGTTGAACAATACTTCGTATGGTATAGCGGCTTCTGTCAATCATTTCACCAATCTCGGCGTATGACAAATATAGTATTATTTCGAGTTGAGATTCGGTGGTTTCAGTTTTTTTGCTGCTAATTTTACTACAAATTAAGCAAAGTTCGCAATAATTGAAGGCACTATGTTGTTAGCACATTTATTTTTGACAATAACGTGATTGCTTGTGTAGTCATAACGGGTATTTTGAAAAGAAGTTGCTGGATCAATCAAATTTAGACGAAATAGCCCGATAAAACTTAACCAATACTTTTGTTTCGTTATACTAAGTTTTTTTTTTCTTTTATATTTACTATGAACTAGAATGAGTATAATATATAATTTGTCCTCCTGTCTAGTGAGTTTTGTTTGTGAATAAAAATCACTCCATAAGTGGACAAAAAATTAAGTTAAGTTAAAGTGGAAGTATCTTTCTGTGTCAATAATTTTGTTTATCACTATAAATCCAGAAGGCACTTATTGCAGTTTACATCTTTCTTTCTATCTCGAAGTACATTGGCAGAGAATAGTCTCTGTTTCACCACTTCAATCTTGGTGCCGTATTGGCAATAATACATTAATTTCAGTGGGAAGAGCCCAAGGTTTCAGTATGTTCCGTTCCTGGCACTATCGTCATAGAGGAGTCTAGAAAGTGTGTCTCAAGAAGTAGTGTATCTTTCTCCTCTTCTCTTTCGGTGAAAGCGCCATCTACTTTTTTGAGGTTGGTCGGTAATATACTACTGTCCTGAGATATTAATCTCCTCCGTATATAGAGTTTGGGATCCTCGCTGATCTGCTCAATGTTTTCGTAAAAACTTCTGGAACTGTAAGGTTCGCTTTTAAAATCCCCGGATTCTGACCTGACTTTGATTCTTTTGGACCTATTTCTCAGCTAATATAATATAACATAGGTCATTATTCCACTACAGCACTTCTTTAGCAGAAGTTACTTTACTTTTTGGTTAACTGTGCTCATAAGGCTTTATTAACACTTCCGACAGTAGTTCAATAATTCTAATGTTCTTATCTAAACCTAGCTTGCCTAGATTCGTTTTTAGATTCCGTAAGTATATCTGCCTTTCTCGATTTCCTAAGGATTATGTTAATTGTTGGTGAGCCGCCAATGCCAAATCATATTATCCTATGATCGGACATCAACGGTTAATAAGATACTGTCTAATTTCTTATTATATTGTTATATCAACCTCCAAAGAATTATGGCGTTGGAATTTGCCCGCGGCAACGGATATCGTAAGCGGCGACTAAAATTCACAGTTCAACCTGTTCACGCCAGTTCAAAAAAATCGGCTTAATACCGTTGGGAACATTTGTTATTATACTATTATAAAATTTGTTATAAAATTTAGCACAGAGAAATACTTTAAATCAATGAAAGAGGAACAATAGATCTTGCACATCGCAGTGCTAAATCTCCTTATAATACGATAGTATATAGACATATCATGACCCAAATTACCTGGGCATTTGTTTGTTGCGACCAAACCTCTAATCTGGCCTCTAAGAACCCAAGGTTCTTAGACCTACACTATGCTCAGATAATTGCCCTTCCGATTACAGCTTTGGCATGGTAAAGATTTATTTGGGCCTTATTAGAGCTGGACATCGGTTTTTATTCTTCTTTAACGCTTTGTCTTCAGCTACTGCCATAACTTTCATCTACTGTCTGACGATGAGACTCCATCGGAGCCTCCTATGCCGAGTTTTCTCAACGCAGTAAGTTTCTAACTACCAATGTAGGTAAAGTCATGCCAAACTTTATGCCTGTGTCTAGGGTGTTCCCCCATGTTTCGGTACCCGAGCAATTATTGTTTTTTTATATGTTAATGATCTTCCTAAGATATTGAACCATAGTAAAATCCATATGTATGATAAAAATTTGAGTTAACAGCTTTTACTGCAGCGGCGACGATGTGTACAGCCGCCTACCCGTCTCTGATTAGACATTCGTCATCCATCCGGTATTGAACCAAAACACATGTAAGACTTTTACAAAGATAGCGATTAATAAATACCTGAAACGTCGTTACATCCCACGTGTCGCAAACATACAAAGTCTGTCTTCATGTACAACGATCCCATATCTTGTCCAGCAAGGTGAAAACATCACACCTTTTTGTCTCTTCAAGACTCAATACAGCCATTCAGACTCCACGATATGGCCTGTTTACTGCATTCACTTGCTGAATTGTAAGGCGGTAAAAGTGGCGGTAGTATACATCCTAAGTATAGCTCTTAGCTCTTTTATAACTTATAGTTTTTTGGAGACCCCTTTGCATGCTAGCGCTTCTCATATGGCATCCTCATTGAGAGTTTAATACATCAGCAGCGTTGTAAGAAACCTGCTAGTCGGACAATCTCATATTGATTACGTGGGTTATGAATTTGTAAAAGTAATATAACAAATGGCTCTTGGAAGGAAAGTAAAACTCGTGCTCTCACCTTAGGGCCAGCTTTGAGAAGTTCTGGTTAGTAGGAATACCACTCATTATGTGACTTGATGTTTTTCTTAGCAGCTGATTATAAAGGGTTTTCCAATAAGAGGTGTTAAATGATGTTTATTCATTATAAAGAGGAAGGTATGCCGTTAAAATAACGTCAGGAAAATGACCAACACGACCACGCTTACAGGACAATATCCTTTTCATGAAATTTTCCATAACCGAATTGCAAAGTGGCTGCCATATGTCCTCTATAGCCTCACGAATTCCATCTTTGAGGTCTTGAATCGGCCCTAAGTTGTTGCCGTAGACCTTTTCTTTCACGTGGCCCCAAAGAAAAAAGTCACAAGGTTTTAAATCACAAGATCTCGGTGGCCAATTGTGATCGCCTCTTCGAGAGATAACACGGTCCGGAAACTTTTCCGGTAAAAGATCAATGGTTTCGTTGCTTGTGTGACACGTAGCGCCGCCTTGTTGAAAATAAACGTTGTCCAGATCAAAACCATTCAATTCCGGCCATAAAAAACCGTCAAAAATCTCTCGATGATCTCGAGCTATCCAAAATATCACCTGTTATTAGAAAACCCTTTAGTAAGTATTGTGGGATATCCAAAATTGTTATTTATTCACTTTAAAGCCGAGCTACTGAAATAAGATGATGTTCGATTTGATTTTTGGAGTTTCGATTAGAAGAGGTCCATATCGTTGTATTATAAATACGTTTGCGACGAACTGAAAATCTCACTACTGGATAGAGCGAGCGTTAGGTCGGGGTCCTCACAGGCCATGGTCGAGCCATGCTCGAAAAGTTCCTGTGTAGTGAGTTGGGCAGCCATCAAGTTGGAAATGCATGTTTTGTTTACGGCAAGAGGCACGTCTTTCATTAGTTCGAATAAAATGTTCTTTCAAAAATGTTCATACTTCTCGCCATTCCAGCAATAAGCAAATATTTGGATATCCATACATTGACGCAAAATCTTCTTTGTGACCTTTGCTTCGTTTTTCGAGGCCCAATAGTGGGCGTTATAATAGTTATTCATACAATTTTTATCGAACTTATTCTCATTTGTCCACATGATTTTTTTGGAGAAAGATGCATCTTCGAATTCCCTTCTTGTATAAGCATGTACAAGAACTGTCCAGTAGAATACATTACAGACCACACCTTCTACTGCGACAAACCCACGTGTTCTTCAACACCATTCGTAACTATGGTAGAGTCTGCTTCAAAGTTTGTTTGTTCCTCGTCAAAATTACGTGCTCGCCACATATCAGTACCCCGTCTCATAGTAGATCCAGTTTCTCGTAGTTTTCGGTAAGTTCCATCCAAGACGCTAACATCACTTATTCGATGAGTAGAAACCGTACCCTGTATTCATCACTGGTCCGCGACGACACTTCTTCGAGACTCCATGACACATTATGATGTAGACGTATTGCTTGTCATGCTCACAATCAGAGATCAAAATCCAATTAACAAGCCAAGTTACACCGTCAGAAGAAGAAATAGGCACGGTGTAGCACATCTCCCTTTTTTAACTGGGAGCACTTGATTCAAATTTATGATATTAATTAACTGACATACCCTTTAAGGTAAAACAGAACAGAATTGGACCGTTGAATAAAAATTAAAAAAGTGGACGTACGTATTTATTTTAAATAATATTCAAAACCCAATATCTCAAAAACGGTTAAGTTTTAGACAACGTTCCATATAACCAAATTAATCACAAATTACCTAAGCAATAATGGCCTTAAGTATCTAGGAATAATTTCCCGTTAACCCTGAATACGCACATATATATGTACATATGCACAATTAAAGAGCATTCCGAATATCAAAGCAATAAGTATAAAAATGTACACATAAATATCATTAATACACATACCTTGACATCAGTAGAGTATATTTTTACATACATTTTTTTAAGGTCAATAAATAGAATATATATGTATAACCTAGGCACATTTTCGTCCATAACCTGTAAAGCATTTGCTTGAATTGAACACTTTCTTTTTTCCAACATTAAACATTTTTTTTCTTTACTATTGTTTTATTACTTCGCACTTATGTATAGTACATATGATTTCCCATGCAAATGCATATACATAATTATATTTCATAACAAATTAAATGAATATTTTCTACATTTATTTAGTTTTTAGATGACCTGAAGCAGAAACAGCAGATACTGACACTTGTTTCAAACAAGATAGCGTAGGTTTGTCGGACATTTTTTTACATAGACAATATTTTTATACACTTGTCGTATGGTAAATACCCTTCAAATACATTAAAAATAAGAAACATACACCTTTACCCTTAAAAATCGCAAACGTGTTCAATAAGAATTACATAAATATCTATAATTTTGATAAGGAACAAAAAAAATATTCTTTTTTTATTTCATATTCTTCAATTAAGAAGTTTACCAAAGAATCCGGAGAAGTACCAAATAACGCTAAGTAACCAAAGTATACTCGTAGGACATATGTATACAGCTAGCGAAGTGCGATGAAAGAGTTATCTACAATTTCTACATTAAAACTGGCTTTCATTGATATATTATTTGATTGTTTTTCATCAGTTTTTAAGGGTAATCTGAAAAATGTGATACACACTGTAAATTTGATACCCTATGTATTAATCACTGGTATTGCCAAATGAAATTAGTTATAAAGGGTTGTTCAATAGGTGCGCTTCAACTTTTTTCCGATAGGGAGGGCGAACGACGCAATATTTTTTATTTTTCGCTTATCATTTGTAAACTTCATTAGTATACATTTCATCATGGAACGCTACACACTTGAGCAACGATTGCAAATCGTGCAAATTTTTTATGAAAATAATCATTCTGTTGCTGCTACTTTAAGAGCATTTTACGGTCCATTTAACAAGCCGTCCCGTTTTGGGGTTATGTGAAGTCATTGGTCTACAGTAACAAGCCGGCGACGATTTGTGAGCTCAGAGCCAATATTGAACGCGAAATTGCTGGAATTTCGGCCGATTTATGCAAAAGAGTGGTCGAAAATTGGGTTCAACGATTGGACTTCGTAAAACGTGCACGCGGTGGTCATGCAAAAGAAATCGAATTTCATACTTAAATGTATATGTTCAAACTCGATAATAAAAAAAAAATTAGTTAATATAAAAAAGTCAAACCGTTTGTGTTTTATTCAAAAAAGCTCAAAAGTTGAAGCGCTCTTACTGAAAAACCCTATAGATATTGATCAGATTTCATAAATAAAAAATCTTTGGAATGATTTATATTTTTGTTAGATATTAGAGTTTCATCTAGGTCATTACAGGCAATAAATTGCTATCGATCAATTGTCTTCATTATAATAGAGAATGTACTCATGTGTGAATGTTAGAAAATTCACGAATTCATAATAGCATTTATTGCTTTGTGTGCAAAAATATTAAGAACAACAAAAGTTTACTGATGAAGCGGTAAAAATAAATAAACTGTCAAACGATCCACGTCAGTCACGTCTACGCAACCGGAAAACCCCTAATTTATATCCTGGCAAGGGTTATTTCTCCAGCAGCATTCCTCAAAAATCTCTAGGAAGAGCTTTATGAAGTTTTTCACTTTTCATTAAGAAAAGGTTGCGGTTCCCCAAATAAAGAAATCGAGAATTCGCTCGACACATGACAATAGGTCAAAAGCACGAACCAAGAGAGAAAAAACTAATTCAAGGCAAATTTATCAATCTATGTATTACTTGTCCCGTGACTTTTCATTATTATTTTTTCACCTTGATGGGCGTAATGCCAAATTACCAAAGAAATATCAGATTTTGACAGTACAACCGAAGCCAAATTCAGATTGACATTAATCGCATTAAAATACCAAAACAAAATGCATGAGGTTTATTCAGTGCTCGATACTTTGTTCCGATATATATATGTACATATATACATATAATTGGCGCATACACCCTTTTTGGGTGTTTGGCCGAGCTACTCCTCTTATTTGTGGCGTGGGTCTTGATGTTGTTCCACAAAGGGAATTCGGTACCAAGGTGATATCAAATGATCCTACGGATGGTTGAAAAAATAACGTTACGACATACCAAATTTTATGAATGAACGAAATTCGTAGAATCAATTTTTGCTTTTGTTTGTATCTTATTTGTGTCCTGTTGAAGGTTGAGCAGAGATTGTAAAAATTTCTCAGTTAAGTGCTTTAAATTAAATAAAATATACTCAATATAAGAAAATTCGCAAATTTCTATAATTCAATTAAATAATGTAAAACCTTTTTCAGTTTAAAATTAAGGGGGTGGTAGGGTTTAGCGCTAAAAAAAAACCCTTTTTTTTTGAATTTTTTACAGAAATATGGCTTAAGATACTTTAATAAGATCAGTTGCATGTTATTGTACATCTTTTCAATAAGTTTTTAAAAAATATTAATAATAAAATATTGACAAATAAGCCCATGAAAGAGTTTTTTGGAGATATGTTTTTCGAGAGGTGCTCTGCGGTGCCAATCGGCATTCGTCGTAGAATCATCTGAAACTAAAAAAGTCGAATTTTTCAGTTAAAGTATGACGTAATGCTCCCCCCCCCCCCATTAATAAAATTTTTTTTTTTTCATTTTTGTAGTTTTGGTGGCAAAAAAACGTTAAACGAGCATTTTTGGCGAAAAATTTCGCCATATTTGTAAGTGAAAAACAACCTTAAAAAAAAAAATAAAAAAAAACAGTGGGGGAGGGGAGGTATTTTTGATTTAGAAAACGTTTGCCAAATTTGAAAAGAATCGGTTGAATAGTTTCGGAGTTGTGATTGGCACCGACTTTTAAGAAGTCGTTTCGGGAAAAACGCGTTTGAAAAAATGACTCTGAAAAACTATCGATGCTCCGCATTCGAGGTAGAGTGCCTACAAAGGCTATAACTTTGAGAGTTCTGCTCCGATCCACTTAAAATTTTGACACAACATTCTTGAAATGATTTACTATAAGATGAGTGAAGAAAAAAAATTTCGATTTTGTGACCCTACCCCCTAAGGGAGTGCAGCCTCTGTAAAAACTGTCATTCATACAAGACATTTGCACATTCCATTCAAATTAACAAATCTTTTAAAAAAAATTACTTACGAGGTGTGTACAAAAATTTGGTGAATTTCCGAATTTCGCTGGCTACGAACTTCGAATTTCGCTTATTATTATTTTTTATGTTGGCATACACGTCTCGATGATATGTTCGCGACTTTAGCAATATAGCATGTTTAGTTTGATTGTGGGAGAGCATAAATAAGACAAGTGTTTTGAATTACAAGTAGAGAAGTTTCTGGGGATGTCGGCATATCGATTGGCTCTTGCCATGCAATATTTTAAGAAATTTTGAGCTTGAAGCATTTGGCAGCGAGTACGCCAGCTAGATGAGTGTAGCAACAGATACGGCCTAAGGATTAATGTTAATAAAACAAAATTTATAGTTGTTAGTAGACAAATATAACAACATAACACTGATGATTCGAGGAGAAGCGGTAGAAATGGTGACTAAATTTAAAATCTTAGAAGCTGGATTAACCGGAACTCGGACTGCACGGAAGAGCAAGGGCATCATTTTACAACTATATTAATTATTATTGCAGTCATAATTTTAATATTCCCTTGAAGGTGTTACGTGTGGTCAATACTACTGCACGCAATGGAAATATGGCCCCGGAGTACTAAGCCGAATAAATCAAAATAGACAACTTTTAACCGCAATTAAGCGAAGGAAGACAACATATTCGGGTGATATCCTTAGAAATGCAAAGTACCAACTGTTGCAACTAATCTTGGAGGGTAAAGTCGACGGAAGACGATGCCATGGCTGCGAAAAGTTAGAAACTGGACGGGCTTGAGCAATATAAGAGAGCTATGGAACGTTGCCAGGTATAGAGAAGCATTTTGTAACATAGTTAATAATATACATTAAAATATTGTATTTATTTGTTTATTTGTTATATGTGAGTATAGTCAAGTCAATTTATTAACATGAGCTTATTTTATGATTTGAATTACTTTTGTCCGATCGCTAATGATTCAAAATCGAATATGCAAATAAAGAAGAAAGAAGCATGTGGCAACGATGTTCGTTCTAAAATTGTTGAATTGGCCAAAAACAACAATTGACCAAAAACAACGTCGCATGAGCATCGCTCAGGAATTGTTGAATGACGTCAGCGATGATGCAGATTTGCTTAAAAGGGTCATAATTGGTGACTAATCATGGGTACATGGTTACGACATCGAAAACAAAGCCTAATCGTCCCAATGGAAGAGTTCAGGAGAGCCAAGAGTCAATAGCAATAAATCGCCGAACATGCAAAACACTTGTCTTACTTATGCCTATTGCTAAAACCGTGAATATATCATACATATGTTCGAGATAAGTGTACCAACATATAAATTAATAATAATCGAAAGTCGAAAGTACGTAGCCCGCGAAATTTGAAAAACGCCTCGTATACTGGAGTAAATTATAAAATAAAAGTTATGAATCAATAAAATTTGGCAAATACACGTATTTCTAAGTTTTCCACTTTAATTGAAATTAATAGTACCTTCTGCTCAAATATGAACGAGACGTTATCAATAAAACTGTTATAAGCTTACATGGCAAATTTCAGCGTGATATGTCACGTAGTTTGTTTTCTGTGCTACTGTAAACAAGTCAAGCTCGAGTGTGTTCTTCGAATTTAACGATGGAAATTCAAGTTGAACAAAGAATTTGTTTGAAATTTTGTTATTCCAACAAAATTTCGGTTTCAGACGCCTTAAAAATGTTGCAGACAACCTATGGGGACTCTGCTCTATCGCGTGCACGTGTTTTCCAGTGGTACAAATCGTTCAAAGAGGGCCGTACATCGGTTGAAAACTTGCCTCAAGAACGTCGTCCAGCAACATCAGTAAACGACGAAAACATCGGAAAAGTAAAGGAAATTGTGCTTGAAAATCGCACAAATCGCAAAATCGGTTAACGCTGAATATTATTTAGACGTTTTAAAGCGTTTGCGCGAGAACATTCGTCTTAAAAGGAAGGAATTGTGGAACAACAAGTCATGGTTCTTGCATCACGATAATGCACCAGCTCACACATCACGTCTTGTTCGCGATTATTTGAACAAAAATAATGTTAATATCGTTCCGCAAGCACCGTATTCGCCTGATATGGCTCCATGTGACTTTTTTCTGTTTCCCAAGCTCAAGTTGCCGCTCCGTGGAAAACATTTTGAGACAATTGAAGTCATAAAAGAGAATTCGAAGAACACACTCGAGCTTGACTTGTTTACAGTAGCACAGAAAACCTACTATTAGACATATCACGCTAAAATTTGCCATGTAAGCTTATAACAGTCTCTACCAAAAAACAAAAAAATTATTTTTGCCATATGTCATCCGCTGACCATTTTATTGATAACGTCTCGTTCATATTTGAGCAGAAGGTATGGCTTTCTTCAGGTAGAGAATAGAGATGAGAAATATGTTAGAAAGACGTTGACAGACTTAATTAGTTTGAGTATGAAGAAATTTTTCTGTATCCAGAACTTTTTATTTTAAAATACAAAATTTTTTGATTTCTTAAATCGTTAATACTAATAATGCATAATACTGCAATGCTTCCCTGCTCTAAACTTTAAACCAGTAATCTGAGGCAATACTTCACTGAGCGCTCTTTGAGTATGTACACTTTTCACACTAATGGTGCCCACATTCACCGATGTAAACGTACGTGCCGTGTCAGCTGACACGATCAAACATATGAGAGCGCCATGTAAATGAAAACTCAAAAGAATGATAGAAAGAAGATTGCGCCCATCAGAGCGTACGTGACGTCACGTTTGCTGAGTTGTGCAGTATTGCAAACCATTTGCTCTTCGCAATAAATTTAGTGCGTTTTTGTACCCAAAATGCAAAAATTTTTAAGTTTCGTGTTTGTTTCTTTTTTTTTAATTTAAAGCTACCGAAACTTTAAGTTAAAAAACAAACTATATTATTAAACAAAAAAAAGGTTAAAAAAGGTCACTCTGAGAAGATTTTAGTGCTAATGAAAATTTTGTTACTCTTATAAAATTTGATAATTTGAAAGGGAAATTTAATTTTTGGCTCCATAAGGTTATGCAAAAATATTAAATGCCCCTCTCTCAACTCTTCTTAAGATTGAAAACCTTTTTACACATTTTAAAAAGCCTTTGAATTTATTGAATGCGAACCATAGAGGTGTAATCGTTTCTTCCAGACATCAATCTTTAGTGAGACATAGGACATTAAGAGTTATATTCATTGTAAAAATAAACAAGAAAATACCAGAAAATACTAAAGAAACCATACTGACATTTTTACAAAAAGAGTACCTTATCTAGTTAAATAACTTCAAATATAGCAAAACAGTCGTTCCCTTAACAAAAGAGTCTCGCTTAACAAAAAAACCTCATAAATTAAATTGTACATAAGCATAACACATTTATTTAAAAAAACGCACATTTTAAAGACAATTTGTCACGCATACAAAGTTCTTTAAGTGATTCAATAAAAATTTGTTGGGTTATTTTCTTTGAATGGGCATTTTAGTGCGTTTATATATCCAAAGCTAGGCAACACTGCAGTAGCGAGAGAGAGATTTGACTGCCGAAAGCAGAAGAACACCAACAACACCTGCAATCGCAGGCAATGCCACCAGATGTTAAAAAAAAGTAAAGCTAAATAAAACTGAGTGAATTACATTAGAGCGCCGATTATCCGAAACAATTGGTGCAGAGGGAGTTCGGATAATCGATTTTTCGGATAAACGAACATTTCCGAAATTCCAGTTCTTTGTTGAGGGTAGGGTAATAAAACACGTCATTGGATTAGGAATACATATTATGTATGTAATGCTTTTTAATGATACACTAGAGTACAGTAAATATTATGAATAGACACATACACATTAAAGTAGGGATTGCACATACGGTACATAAATACATATGTCTAAACATTTTTTAGTTAAGTGACTTAGATGTGATAATACGGCAGTCTCAAGGCTTTTAAAGGCTTCTTCATTGGACGGACATTTTTCAACTGAGACGATGTCATCACTAATTTCGTCTTCATCGTCGTCATATTCAGGAACTTGAACCTGTGCTATTATATCGTCGTCTGTCAACAATTCGTAGCCAGGATCATCCTCGTGAAATTCTAGCCATTCATGCACGTTTTCTTGGTCACATTCTTCAAATCCTAAAACCTTTTACATCAACTCAACCGTTTCTGAAACAAAGTTTTCATTTGTTGGTTCTTCAGATGCAGGGCTAGCTTCGGATTCAGCTGCTGGACAAAGCTTATTCCAGGATTTCTTTAGAGTAGTCGCTTTGACATTAGCCCACGCTTCTGCTGCCATGTAAACAGCATCCTTCAAGTTAATATCTTTGTAGATTTCAAGAATTGTTTTATCTACCTCTTGGTCGACTAAGACACTATGAAGCAACGCTTTTCTGTAGTAACGTTTGAAGGCTTCGATCACCCCCTGGTCCATAGGGTGAAAGACTGAGGTAACATTGGATGGCAAGAAAATCACCTTAAATTTTCCATCTTCTCTCTCAAGTGAAAGGATTGAGGGATGACTTGGAGCATTATCAATCACTAATAAAACATTTCCAGTATCTCCAGTTTCTATCTGATGTTTTTTAACCTCTGGAATGAATATAGCGTCATACCTCTCGATAAATACTTGAGTGTCCATCCAAGAGTTTTTTTGGTTTTTGTAAATAAGCGGCAGTTTTTTTTATTCCTTTGAAGCATCTTGGATTCTTAGATTTTCCTATGATCAGCAAAGGTAGTCTATGTGTGCCCGTATTGTTTCCACATACCATGGCTGTTATGCGGGATTTGCTTGCTTTGAATCCAGGCGCTGCCATTTCTTTTTTAGAGGCAAGGTATTTGGTCGGCATTCTCTTCCAGTATAACCCAGTCTCGTCTGCATTGTAGACGTTACTGCCCTTATAACACTACTTTACAAGCAAACTCTTAAAACTTCTTTGAACTTTTTAGCAGCTTCAATGTCAGCTGACATCTTTTCCCCTTGAATATCTAGCTCTTTAATTCCGTGCCTAGACTTGAATCTGTTGAGCCAACCAGTAGATGCTTTAAAATCATTGTTGTTTTCGCAAATCAAAGGACCATTTATTGGTTGACCTTGAGCACGTATCTGCATGAACCATGAGCAAACTGCAATGTCTAGGTTTTGATTTTCTGCCATTTTGATTGTTTTTCTATGCAAGCTTCCATCTTCACTGTCCAGCACGCAAGTAAATTTTGTAATAGATTCACTGTTTTTTTAATGTCAGTTATCGTTGAATTCCCAACACCAAACTCTCTAGCTAAGCTTGATCCACTTGCACCTTTTTTTAATCGTTCCAAAATTTTAAGTTTGTCAGAAAGACTAAGAACAACTCGTTTACGTTTCGGCATTGCTAGGAGTCACACAGCACAAAAAAAACCAGCACGGACCGTTAAAAAAACACTGAAGCCTGTCAACGTCAATAGAGAAACAAACTGATTAGGCGGATCCGTACTTTTGCCGGCCGCTCGTGTTTTAATGAGAGATTGCCCAAACAAAACTGTCGGCGTCGGATTAGCGTTCGATGCGCGTTCGTTTCGCGGCACGATAACACCACCGACGCTGTTAAATTTAGGAACTGCGATACTAACTTAAATTCATAAGGCGCGTGACAGAAAGCAAGTATGTACATATGTACAACGCTGTCAATACCTATGAATCATGTTCTAAATATAACATGCTATCGATGAAGACACGGAGAATGCCAAAATCATGATGTTCCTTTGCGTCGCTCTCTGAGTCATTTCTATTAAACGTTTCTATTTCATTTGTACATACTTTTTTTTATTCTTTATATCCGAAAAAGGCGTCATGCTTCCTTTCGGTTAACCGACGTTTCGGATGACCGGCTTTCGGATAATCGACTCTCTACTGTATTTAAATAATTATTAAAAAATTTATAATATATTTTACAAAATTATAAACATGACATTTTAATTAGAACAGCTAGAAAAATGTCATGAAGAAAGAACTAAAACTCCGAGACTAAATAACAAAATAAAATGCTAAATCAAGTTACGAAAATGGTAATCTGGCCATACTGGAGCTAAAATCACTTAACTAGTTGTCAAATTCGCTGAGCGCAAAGTAACGGGACCACGATAGGCGCCATCTCATTATTCTTTCCATCATGGAGAACTCATCATCTCGTACTTACGACGGTATCCTGTACATGTCTGAAATAAAAAATTTTGAGTTTTCCCGCGAAGCCGTGACTGATGATTGCTCTCCACTATACAATCTTGCCAAATAGAACATTTTGAAATCATTAACAAAATAAATGTTTATTAAAATAACTTAAAAACAATGTTGAATAATGTTAATTATAGATAAATGAATTATTTGCGTTTGGTGGTTTTTGGCCTTAGTTTATTATACAATGAAAATTTATAATTGATAGTGCGGATGTGTTTTTTTTTTTTTGTTTTTTTTTTGTTTTTTTTTTTTTTTTTTTTGTTTACGAAGGGGGAATCTTTCATAGATAACGTCAACTTAGACGGCATGCACGATTCATACTGCTTGCTAAGATACACCTCATTCGGGACCACGCACAGTCAGTAATTTTCATACTGTCTGGACTTGCAAAACAGTACACCTACGTACTAAACTCTTGAACTCCGTCTCCTCCACCACTCTCCCTGCGGAACTGCTTCAACGTATTACTTCGCAGGGCTGGTTAGCTATATAGCTTCGTCAATGTCAATCGGTTAATGCGTCTCATTTGCTCAATGTATCTGAGTTCTTTTTGAACTCTAGTAGCGTATGCAGCTATCTCCTCCCACTTTTCTTCCGATTGCAACATGAACTCGACTACGTCAGTTCTCTTCTTCTTCTTAATTGGCGCTATAACCGCTTACGCGATTTTGGCCGAGTTTAACAAAGCGCGCCAGTCGTTTCTTTCTCGTGCTAACCGGCGCCAGTTGGACACACCAAGTGAAGCCAAGTCCTTCTCCACCTGATCTTTCCAACGCAGAGGAGGCCGCCCTCTTCCTCTGCTACCACCAGCTGGTACCGCATCGAATACTTTCAAAGCCGGAGCGTTTGTATCCATTCGGACGACATGACCCAGCCAACGTAGCCGCTGGATCTTTATTCGCTGCGCTATGTCTATGTCGTCGTAAAGCTCATACAGCTCATCGTTCCATCGTCTGCGATATTCGCTGTTGCCAACGTGCAAAGGTCCAAAAATCTTACGCAGAATCTTTCTCTCGAACACTCCAAGCGTCGCTTCATCGGATGTTGTCATCGTCCAAGCTTCTGCGCCATACGTTAGGACGGGCATGATGAGAGTCTTGTAGAGTGTTAGTTTTGTTCGTCGAGAGAGGACTTTACTACTCAATTGCCTACTTAGTCCAAAGTAGCACTTGTTGGCAAGAGAGATTCTACGTTGGATTTCAAGGCTGACATTGTTATCGGTGTTAAACTACGTCAGTTGCATTTGGAATTAATCTTCATGTTGTAAAGCGTGGGCAGTGGAAACTGGCATGTTCCACGTCTTCTTCTACATTGATGCATACAGGGCAGTAGGGGCTGTCATCATGCCCGAACCTGCGCATATATTTCCTAAAACCTCCATGTCCAGAAAGAAACTGTGTCACGGATGTGTGTAAAAGTATGTATACAAAAATAAATCATGTATGTATGTATGACCGTCATCATTAGTAATTTACGAAAAGCACAATGTGATAGCGCGTCAAATACTTTGAACTTGGTTACTTCAGTGAACTTGGTTAGTGACTTACAAATCTTCTGGTACGGCAATGCTATGTTTGTTTAGTGAGTGTAAATAAATAATCAATATTGATTTAATATACTCACGTTCACAGATTGGTAGGAAGATGTGTGTGAACTTTTGGTGGGGGAGGTAGTTTGTGAATTGACTTAACATTTGATGACAGGACAGTTTGTATTTGGAGTTCTAGCTATATCGTCGTAAAGTTCATGCAGTTCATTATTCCATTGCCTTCGATATTCGTCGCTGCCAACGTGCAAAGGTCCAAAAATCTTCCGCAGAATCCTTGCCTCAAACACTCTAAGGGACTCCTCGTCCGATTTGTCATCGTCCAAGCTTCTGCGCCATACGCTAGGAAAGGCATGATGAGAGACTTGTAGAGTGTTAGTTTTGTTAGTCGAGAGAGGATTTTACTGCTCAATTGGCTACTTAGTCCAAACCAGCCCTTCTTCTTCTTCTTAACGAGAGTTTAACAAAGCGCACTAGTCGTTTCTTTCTCGTGCTAATCAGCGCCAATCGGGCACACCAAGTGAAGCCAAGTCCTTCTCCATCTGATCTTTCCAGAGGAGGCCTTGCTCGTCCCCTGCTACCACCAGCAGGTACCGCATCGAATATTTTCAGAGCCGGAGCTTTTGTATCCATGCGAACGACATGACCCAGCCTACGTACTCGCTGCGCTATGTCTATGTCGTCGTATAGCTCATACAGCTCATCCTGCTATCGCCTGCGATATTCGCCGTAGGCAACGTGCAAAGGTTCTTCCAAGCGACGCTTCATCGGATATTGTCATCGTCCAAGCTTCTGCGCCATACTGGTCCGTTGGTATGAACTCCTTGTGGACAATTCCCTTGGAATCGTAAAAACAAATGAGCAAAGACTTTTGACTCCTCCAAATGCCATTTTTTGGGTGTGGGCTCATCTGGGGCTTTCCATTCGGCACTTTAACACTTATTTTCTGGTTCACCACGTTTCGTCACCAGTTACAATGTTGTAAAGGAAGTTCTGATCTTTTCTCGCATCTTTAATGAGGTCTTTTGAATGTTAAATTCTGAGCAATTTTTGGGCCTTAGTTAACTTGTGCGGAATGAATCGTTCACAGCTTTTTTGTAAGCCCAAATGATTATTTAAAATACGATAAATCGATGTTGTGGAGATATTCAACTTCGATTCCATGAATTTCAACGATGAATTCTGTTCATTTTTGATAAATTTACGAACAATTTTGATGGAGTTTTCGATGATTTCACTGGAAGTCAGCTAGGGATGTAACTTCCAACGCACTAACTCATCAAAAATGGCGTCATCAAAAACATTTTTATGACGCCAGTCTTGTTTATTTTGGATTTCACCTTGTATATCCCTTAAACGTTATATTATTGTAAAATTTTTTCCCCCGATAGCATTTTTCATATTTAATACAAAATAAATAGTTCATTCGTAACTGCATTTCTAAGTCGCACTTTTAGTAATAAAAATATGCAGCTTATACTGTTTATAAGAGACTGTGCAAATTGTTAATAAATTTTTTAATGAAAAGTTACAATAAATTTCAAAGTAATGATGTGAAGTATTATAAATGAAGGTGCAGATTTTTGAGATTTCGGGCATGGAGGACACAGGCACAAAACCGAGACAGTAGGAGCCATATGCTGCAGCAGGCGAAACCAGACTAGGGTTGTCTAGCCAGGTTGTTGTGATGTAAACGAAAAATGCAGCATATACAAAGGTCTGAATCACTATTCAGAGGACGTCGCCTGATCAGTTTGTCTTCCATTCTTTTTGCGCACAAAATACATTTATCCATTTTTTGTTTGTATTAAACTTTTATCAAAAACAATGTATTCACTTTTTTCTGACACTATTATTTCCACTTCAAATAAAGATTTTCAATTCACAATAAGAATGTAAACAATAGCATATGTAAATAAAAGACATAGTTTCGACATTTATGTACCAAGTCAAATTAATCAGATATTCTGCTGATATAAATCTTATATACATGTATACATAATATATAACACTAGTATGAATTTTCACTTTCAAAAATGGTCCTCGACCAAAAAGCGTTTTTTAGACTAATTTGAGGTCGCTGAAACCAAAAATGAGTTTTATTTTTGAAGTGAAAACTTCTTTAGAATCGTTGGGAGTGATTTGAGACTCGATGAAACGAAAAAGCGACACTACGAAGCGTTATATGTTGATATACGTATCTATGTGTGGCTGCGTACTGCTGAGCCACGCTAGTATAGTGAGTATTGTAGTATGCCTATTACTTGCTTTGGTCTTTACCCTACAAGACAGAGCTGAGCACTTTTGACAAAAATTCCAACACATTTACAAGTATTTTATTAGTCTCTAATACATGCTCATTATCAGAATAGCATATACAACATTTTTTAATGGGGAAATCAAATATTTCATTTGATATTCTTTTCCCCTGTTCGGTGTGACTTCTATCTTTCTTTTACCAATAGCAATTTTATATAAGTGAAAAATATATCTACTGTACTTTAAACGCCAAGGCATCAGAGTTTATTAATTTTAACGAAATAATGTGGCTGCTCTGAAAACAGTTCTAGTGTGAGATTTAGCTGTTTTTTTTCATACTTGTTATAGCCGAGCGAGTAGATGCTTGGTTAAGACTTGAAAATTTGTGAGTTCGAATCTCAGTGGATGAAACACCGGATTGGAGTGAAAAATTTTTTTTAATGAAAACACAATAATATAAATTTTATAATTTCTATATAAAACATTTTAAGTAAACTCCGCAGTCTAATTACTTTTTAAAGAAAATGAGGAGCTTTTGTCATCAGTGTTGATTAATTTTTAGGAAATAATGTGGTGCTCTGGAAAAAGTTCTAGTGTGAAATTTAGCTGTGTTTGTTATATAGTTGTTATAGCCGAGCGAGTAGATGCTTGGCTAAGACCTCAAAATTTGTGAGTTCGAATCTCAGTGGATGAAACACCGAATTGGTGTGTACAAGTTTTTTAATGTAAAGAAAAAAATATTCAAAATTCGTGAGTTCGAATCTCAATGAAAAATATAAATTTTATAATTTCTAAATAAAACAATTTAACGAAACTCATCAGCCTGATTACTTTTTAATGAGGAGTTATTGAGGAGTTTGTGCTGATTACTTTTTGATGACGAAAATGAGTAGTTTTAGAGCATAGTAGATATATTTTTCAGTTATAAGAAATTGCTATTGGTAAAAGAGAGATGGAATATCACTCCGACAAGGGGAAACTATCAGAACTTTCCCATGGCTAGAACAAAATTGTGTAGTTGGCTGATGATAGCGATGATGATAATATGAGTGCTAATATGATAGTCAGCTGTCTTGTAGGGTAGTTCAAGCGTCATAAGTATGTATGTTTGTATGTATGCTAGTACGTATGTGTGCGCGCCTGCGTATTACGGGGCCACGGTGAGCGAGAAGGCATTATGTATACCTATACTACACTACCTAATACTTGCTTAGACCAAGCGTCCTACGAATGTTTGTGTGTATTGTATATATATATATATATATATGTCGCAGAATAGGCTTATTTGCCCATTGTACCAATTCCAGCTAAATAGGAGCTAGGTATGAACATTGTTCGTCTGTGTATAATTTTCGGTGGCGCCATATTTCTGCAAGTATAAATTTGTGCACGTCGACAGAGGGCTAATGAAGAATTTTGTGAAAGCTTTGGCAATAAAACCGGAAAACACAGCCCTTAAATACTTGAAAACCAAGTTCCCAACAGAGAAAATCAAAGCGGGTATATTCGTCGGTCCACAGATAAAGAAATTGTTTACGGACACAGAATTTCAACAATGCCTTGACAGTTCCGAAGCTAAAGCTTGGAAAGCTTTCCAAAAAGTTGTTCATGGATTCTTGGGAAAGAACAGGAGCAACAACGGCCGTCAATTGATTCATACAATGATGAAATACTTTAAAACTAATGGTTAGTATTGTAAAACGTACATACTCCAAAATATATTTATCATATAAATTGATTGGAAAATTTACAATTAACTTTGTTTGCAGGTTTAACTGCACTATTGCCCAAAAAACAGGTTTTTTGGGAATATCTCGGAAACCGTTCTTTGAAAAAAAAAATGAAATTCATTTTTGGTTTCAGCGACCTCAAATTAGTTTAAAAAACGCCTTTTGGTCGAGGACCATTTTTGGCGCTTACGCGCATTATTAGGTATTCCGCCAAGTTCCTCCTCCTATTTGTGGTTTGCGTCTTGACATTTTTCCACAAGTTTTATGCCAGATAGTTTTTTATGAGAAGCTTTTTCATTGCAGAATTACATTCGGCGTTTTGACATTGCGTGCCGAAGGGAAATATTTGGTGAATCCTGCTGAAGTGACAGTCCTTGGCCGGATTTGAGTCGTTTATATAACGTACAACCGACTGTGGTGGTAACATCGACCATATTGGTAATAGCTTTTGTTTTCGCGCGCACGTGCGATAGTTGCTGAAACAAACAAAGAATCAGTAATACACCAAAGGCGAGTTCAGTATTTAAGGTGGCGCCCTTAAACAACAGTTACTTTATTTTTCGCGATTTCGACAAGTCTTACGTCAGTTCCCTTCGCAATACAAAAGTAGGAAAAATTACATGTTTGTGAAATTTAAGGGAATGGCTTGGTAATAATGTGATTTGTGAGATTAAAACTAATCAAACTAATGAAAACTAAGTGCCGTGTGTTAAATTGGGAAAGCACAAATTAATATAAAGCCGCCAAATTCAGTTTGTTAGCGTTTTTATGCAGTATGTGTGTGTGTGTGTGCAATTTCTTGTGTTTGTTTGTTTCTATTCCTTTCGCCTACTCTTCTTCTTCACAAACAAGTAATTCCCCTTCCTTTTGCTTGTTTATTCATGGGCTTTTACGATACGGTGAATTCGCAAGGCGCAGTCGTGTATTCTATCATTCTTGTAATACACCAATAGTCTGCAAACCAAAGCAATTTCCTTAGTTGATAGTCGGACCCACAAATGAATAAACCAAATTGAAAGTTCTAGACCACGATGTGCTTCTCGTAAACTGCTGATGGTAGTTAATATATATGATTTGAACCTGTATATCATATATTTATTTTATATATATTTATGTATATATATACAACCAAAATTCACATTGCACTTCGTTATTACTATCAAAGCTATTACTTGTTCATCACCCAGGAGTAAATAATAAATGCGGGTAAAATTTTACTAATATATATTTGAATCAATTCCTAACGAGAAGCTCAAAATACTTTGCTTACATTTCATGTTTTCTTTATTCAAGCAATTCACCTTAGAAATAATCACCGGATCGGGTTCTCACCGAGGTCGAAGGAATCAGCATATTTGCTGCCGTAACTGGGGATATGGCAGCGGTTTGTTTGCAATAGAGGTCGGAAAAACTAAGATTGTGTTGGTGATATACGAAATAATAAATGCAACCACTGTCCATGTTACTTCGTTACCGTTTGAACAATGGCTGGTTGGAATTCTGATTGTATTCAAATAACCTCACTTTACACATTCTCTTCTCTATTTACTCACCTCACCAAAGCCAAAGGTACCCTCACAATTTTGATTCGGTTGGCCAAATCTTTTAGTTTATGATCCTTGCACTAAAACAAAAACAAAATATACTTAGTCTTGCCATAAATTCTGTGCCAAATTTTGCAATGCATACGGCGAGAACAAATTAGCAGAAAAAAGTTCCGTTAATTTTGCTTTTGCTCGTTTGTATTGTCTACTAATAAATTATACTCAGTTTCGTGGCAAATTTCGCTTGTTAACAATCAAGTGGGGAGCTAAGGAAATTCGCATTACAGTGATTGCATTGCATAAGTGTGGTAAAAGTGCAAGTGAGATTTACGAACTGCTAAAAAAACTTAATATTTCTGGAATGTATGTTTACCGCACGATCATCGTTTTTTCCAAACGTCTGAAGTGACAGACAGAAAAAGAAGTTTTCGTCCTCACGTGGTTCGAACCAGTGTAGCCATTCAGGCCATTTGAGAAAGAATTCGCAAAAAATTATATCCACGGAAATTAATGTATCGACCAGATCCATGTCAAGACTAATTGCAGATGATATCCACATGAAAGACTTCCGTCGCTGGCTTGGACATCTTGTAATAACGCGCTTGAAGAAAATTAGACAGATTCTTCGGTGGCACGCAGTCAACAACCACGAAAATATTATTTTCACAAATGAGAAAATGTTCACTGGTGAAGAAGTTTTTAATAAGCAAAACGACAAAATCTATCATAAAACTTCTAACGAAGCTAAAAATGTTCCAAGGGTTCATCGTGGCCTGGATGACCTCTGTAATGGTTTGGTGGGGAGTGTCTTGTAAAGACATTACATCAATTCATTTCTGCGAAAAAGGGGTTAAGAGTACCAGGTTAAGGTTATGGTTAAAAGTGTACCATGAGGATGTCTTAGAAGGCGTGGAGAACTTTGGGTCTTCCAGCAAGATTACGCTCCAGAACATAAGACAAAAGCCACCCAGCAGTGTCAGTAAAAACAAATGGTGACCATTTCTAATGAAAATTTAAAGTTTTTGTTTTAGTATTTACATGATTAAATTAAACTAACTTCATTAAAACAAGCATTATTTATATTTGCATATCTATAACGGACTTAACTTGTAACACAAAAATGAATACAGGACTAAGTACATATGTGTATAACTTTTTGTTTTTGTACTACTGCTTCCATCCACCATGTACGGAATACTAAAGATAGGGCCTTCCAAAAGTTAGCTTATTAACTTAGAACAATTGGGATGGTATAGGGTTTAGATTCCTAAGTTATGTTTTTACATAAATTGAGAGAGCCAGGCGATCATATATATTATTTGCTTTTCGTTCGTTCAAATCGTCCGCAATTGTGATTCAGCAAGGTTTTTTTGTACAATTGTAAAACATATGGCAAAGTGAACTGTCGAAAATAAACACAATGCAAACAAACAAACAAAACAAAAAATTGTAAACATGGACGATAAAAAATTAATATTACTGTTATTATTAAAAATTATTAAATAATAATTAGCTTTTGGTGGCGGAATTAGCGGTTGTATAATGAGCTGGAACGTGTATACGCAGATGGTTACTTACACCAAAAATAAAATATTGAAAAAATATATATAAAAAATTGAAAATCAAAAGTTTTAAAAATTAAAAAAATGGATAAAAATAAAATAAAATTTCATCAATTAATATTATAGAAAAAATTTCACTCGATTCCTGCATTTTGCGAAATGTTCAACACCACGAAAAAGTGAATAATAAAGTTGGGCAACACGTTCTCTATCATGTTGGAACGTTTATACTAAACATACGTCCAAATCATTGTACAACGTGTTGAAATAACGGTTGGAGCGCGTATACTCTACATGATGACGTTCCACATTCCCCGACGTAAACATACGCAACGTGTCAGCTGACTCAATCAAACATATGAGAGCGTCATGTAAATGAAAACTCATCATTCTGTAACGGTTTCGCGTGACGTGTACGTGTGTAATGCGAGAAATTTGATTGCAAAGAACAAAAACAACGCGTCTCATGTGGGCTCGCTACCAGGAGCTGAAAGAGGAAGAGAGACGAGAGGCCGAAATACGTAAGTGCGAGGAGCTTGAGATGTTGATCAATAGGAAAAATGTCCGAAAATTTTACCAGAAAGCTCGGCGGCTTACAGAAGGTTGGTACTGAAATAAGAAGGGTAATACTGCAATCTGTGCCAATTATCGCGTATTAGGATTTAATGAGCATATTGTGTGCAAGGCTGAATCCCACCAAGAACGAACTGCTTGGACCTTATCAGTGTGGCTTCAGACCTGGATAATCCATAATCGACCAGATATTTACAATACCCCAAGTCTTGGAAAAGATCCATGAAATGAAAATCGACACACACCATCTTTATGTAGATCTTTAAGCTGCTTCGACAGCACGAAAAAGATGAAGATAGAACGAGAAGGTGAACTGCTAAAAGACAATTCCGAATGCACATAGCGAAAATATTGTGAAATTCCTTCATATTTTATATGAGAATAGAACAAGCAGGTTCAAAACTTCTACAAATTATATATTTAATATATTAAATCAAATAATCAAAATCAATTTAATTAAACGACCATTGCCACGGTGTACAGAATACGGAAGGTGGCACCTTCCAAATCCCTTACTTTATTTTCCGCCTGTTTGATAACCGTAGACATGAGTTCTGCGAAGAAAGAAACAAAAGGAAGAGAAGTCACAATATTGCGAATATTCCGTGAACGGCTTGGTTGTGAGTTTAAAATTAATCGAACTAGTGATAATGAAATGCCGCGTGTTAAATTATGGAAGCGCGAGTCATAACAATACCTCCGCATGCAGTTTTTTTGCCGACGTCTTTTATCTTTTACTTTTCCTCCTCATATTATCTGTTTATTCGCAACTTTGACGTCACGGCGTATTGGAACGGTACAATCTTGTAGTCTATCATTCTTTGACCGTAACGAAAACAATACGAGTTGCGGCATTTACAAACTGTGATAGTTGTTAGGCACATGCAAGATTGATAGAATACAAGATTGCGCCTACTGATTTCACCGGGCTTCACTACTGCGAATAAGCAGATAAAAATGAGTAGCAACAGAAACTCCCACATACAAGAACTTTTCATATTTTTGTTTTCAATTCGGCGGCTTAATTTATTTCTTAAGTGTAAATAAATTCAGTAATTAATGGCTTAATACTTAAAGGGCACGTTATTGGTCATCTGCAAGTCACAGAAGAAAAATGCTAAAAGACTGGAATGTAATTAAATGTAAGTGGAAGATGGAATTTCTTTTATAAACTTTAATATTTTTCCCTTAATTTGACAGATGTCGTCGACTTTTAAAACGCTTTAGCCGTTCCTTCTATATATATATTACAGAAGAACACAACATCTGCTGAAATTGGTATGCAATGACCTTCGTCCGCTTAATGGTCTCCCTAACGAACGCAATGTTTTTAGTCAAAGTGGTTGGTGGTTTTGGAAGGGCCAATTGTCTTATAAAGTTATATAATAGTTTGGTGTAAAACCATCTTATGGTCGATATTTAGCTCCTGAGTGATGCTACGCCTACTAACATGCCGGTAAATAATTTCTCTGATTTTTTAATATCATTGATTCTTTAACATCAAAAATGCCTGAACGGAATCGGCGAAACCAAAATTGCTCGTAATTATTTGTTATAGTATCGGCGTCATAAACACCATTCACAATTTCAGTGGCCTAGCTTGCATTTTCGCCTTGATCAAAGAAAAAGTGCAAAATGTACCGAATTTCCTGTTTCATGACTTTCATTGCTAACACCCTGTAACTCCAAACTGAATGGAACAACTGCAGCTATCTACAGAGAAAATAATGAATTTATTTTTCCGCAAACTAATTGTTTCGAGGAGGAGCTGTTTTGCACCACCTATGTATACTATTAATTTCAAATAAAAAATAAGCGCTAAAATGATTTACAACTTTATTGTTTCATGATCGCGGAAGAAGTGAGTTTTTAAGTTGTCACAATATAAATTTATGCTACACTTATGTATGTTGGTACATACCCGTATATATGTAAAGCGTTTTTCAGTAAGAGCGCTTCAACTTTTTTTTTGAATAAAACACAAACGGTTTGACTTTTTTACCTAATTTTTTTTTTATTATCGAGTTTGAACATATAAATTTCAGTATGAAATTCGATTTCTTTTGCATGACCACCGCGTGCACGTTTTACGAAGTCCAATCGTTGAACCCAATTTTCGACCACTCTTTTGCATAAATCGGCCGAAATTCCAGCAATTTCGCATTTAATATTGGCTCTGAGCTCACAAATCGTCGCCGGCTTGTTACTGTAGACCAATGACTTCCCATAACCCCAAAGAAAATAGTCTAGAGGCGTCAAATCACACGAGCGCGGCGGCCATTCGACCGGTCCATTTCTGGAAATAATGCGCTCATCGAACTTACTCTTCAACAAATCAATTGTAGCGTGTGCTGTGTGGCTTGTGGCCCCGTCCTGTTGAAACCACATGTCGTCTAAGTCCATACCATTCAATTGCGGCCAAAAATAATCGTTTATCATGTCGCGGTATCGATTTCCATTCACAGTAACGTGGCGATCGTTCTCGTCAACGAAAAAATATGGGCCAATTACGCCGCCGGCATGTAAACCGCACCAAACAGTGATTTTTTCGGGATGCAACGGTGCCTCATGAATCACGTGTGGATTGCTTTCTGCCCAGTAACGCATATTTTGCTTGTTGACAAAGCCATTGAGCCAAAAGTGAGCTTCATCACTGAAGATGATTTTTTGGATTTTTTGCTCTTAAAGTAGCAACAACAGAATGATTATTTTCATAAAAAATTTGCACGATTTGCAATCGTTGCTCAAGTGTGTAGCGTTCCATGATGAAATGTATACTAATGAAGTTTATAAATGACAAGCGAAAAATAAAAAATATTGCGTCGTTCGCCCTCCCTATCGAAAAAAAGTTGAGGCGCACCTATTGAAAAACGCCTTATATAAGAATGAAATAAGAGGGAAATACGAAGAATTTTAGTTCATTGAGAGAATTAGAGTTATAGTTATGATCACGCCATTTAGTGATGCGAATATCGAAAATACCAATTAGTGCTGCTGCGAACATCCTCCCCCCGTTGGAAGGTGTAAATTTCCAACCGCTTCAGTTTCAATAGGGAGCACAGCAATTTGTCCCACAACTTGCTTGACCAATCCATTGGCAGTGCGGATGATGGCGATAGTCGCCATTTTAGTGGTGGAAGGTTTTCTTCTTTCAAAATGACCATATTTCCAACTTGAACAATCCCAGTTTATTTTCGCCACTTAACTCGTTCTTGCAGCAGTGAGAGATAAGAACTGCTGCACCTTTTCCAAAATACCTGCTGCATATGACAAACACGCTGCCATCGGCTTAAGCGACTGATATCGAGGCCGGTTACGTCTGGTTCAACGACAGATGTAAATGGCGCACCTATGAGAAATTGAGCGGGCGTGAGCACTTTGAAATCATATGGATTCTCTGAAATTAAAAAAAGTGGACGAGAGTTAACTTTTGCTCCGATTTCACATACAAGAGTACGAAGCTCTTCGAATGTCAGGATTTAGAGGCCAACAGTACGGAGAAAGTGAAATTTCGCTGATTTAACAGCCGCCTCCCATAATCCCCCAAAATGTGGTGAACGAGGCGGAATAAATTTCCAAGAGATGCCTTCCAAGTTGCATCGATTAGTGACTTTAGTGTTATGGGAATTGCTTGAGAACAATTGACTTAACTCCTGCAACTCGTTTTTAGCGCCAACGAAGTTCGTTGCTTTGTCTGACCAAATGGTGTGCGGTTTGCCTCTTGTGCAAATAAATCTTTTCAAAGCTGCCAAAAACGATGATGTCGAAAGGTCCTGAGTAAGCTCCAGATGACAAGCCTTCGTGCTGAAGCAGACAAAAACGCAAATGTAGCATTTAATGGGTGGCCTGGTGCGAACTTCCGACTTGTAGTAAAATGGTCCACAATAGTCGATGCCAGTGGTGAAAAATGTTCTGTTAGCCTGAACCCTGTCGGCTGGAAGGCTTCCCATGATATGCTCATAGATGATTGGTTTCAAACGGAAGCAACGAATGCATTTACTTATAACGCTAGCAACAGTCTTGCGACCGCCAATCGGCCAATATTTCTGCCGAATTGAAGCCAGTACGCTCTGCGGTCCAGCGTGTAGATAAAATATTTGCGATGAAAGTGGTCAATTATTGCGTTTGTGACCGGATGATGTTTTGGTAACAAAGGTGGATGTTTTGCTTCAAAGTCCAATAAAGAATTTTGCAGACGTCCTCCAACACGAAGAAGCCCAAATGAGTCGATACGGATTTAATGAGTGTAGCTTACTTGACGAATTAAGTTTCTTGTCAAATCTTAGCGCCTTGAGCTCAGCTGCAAAATGAATTTGTTGACTGTTACGGATTAGCAAATGTGTACCCATTTTAATATTCAGCGGAGTCAACGGTTGGCCATCAACGCGAGTACAGTGCGGTTGGCAAAAATAGCAAATGTAGGCAAAGATGCGCTGCAACCTTTCAAAGGAGTTGTGGTACTTGCAATCGAGCGTTATGTCTCGTAGTTGAGAAGCAACTAAGACTTTACGTCGCCGTGCGGGTAAATCAGTTAACAAATCCAGGAGATTAGGCCAATCCGATTGCCTTCTTGACAAAAATTGTGGACCACTTCTCCAAAGTTCAGATTTTAGTAATTCTTTTGGAGTGCACCCCCTCGAAAGAATGTCTGCCGGATTCAAAGAAGTAGGCACATGATGCCAAGTCATACCTTTGGTTAGTGTTTGTATCTGGCTAACTCTATTTGAGACAAAAATGTTAAAACTTGATGGTTGTTCGCGAAGCCATGATAGAGTGACCATTGAGTCTGACCAGCAGTGAACGGTATGAGAATGTGGAAAATTTAGTGAAATGGGTGCCACCAATTCCACAAGCAGCAAGGCTGCCGACAGTTCTAATTTAGGAATAGTTAAACTCTTCAGAGGCGAGATTGTCGACTTTGCACAAAGTAAGCATGATTTTAAAATACCATCAGACTCCGAACGAATGTATACACATGCACCAAACGCCGCCAAGCTTGCGTCGCAGAATGCGTGAATCTCCCAACTAGAATTAGGCGTCAATACAAAGCGTTCCAGGTAGTTTGCAACAACTGAGGCAAGCTTTCGTCCCACTGCAGTTTTTCCTTCCAAAGGATTTGCAGGAAAATTTTACGAATGTTGAATCCTCCACGCTGAAGCAAACCTTAAACTTGACGTCTGATCTTAACCACTTCTTCTATAGTATCTCCGCCTGAAATGATATCGTCAACATAAAAGTCTCTCCTCACGATTTTTGCACCTATTGGAAATGACCCTTCTTCATCGTACGAAAATTGATGCATAGCTCGTATTGCAAGAAAGGCGGCAGATTTTGTTCCGTATGTTACAGTGTTTAACTTGTATACCTTTACCTCATCGAGTGGGTTCTCGCGCCATAAAATACATTGCAGATATTCGTCTGGAGATGTCATACGTACGCATTGGTCCATTTTGCATATATCTCCGCACAGAGCGAATTTACGAAAACGAAATTGTAAGAGAGTTTTGAACAGCTTTGCTTGAATAGTTGGACCCGCTAGCAAAAGGTCATTCAACGAGTAGCCTGTTGTTGTTTTTGCGGAGCCATCGAATACGACGCGAAGTTTTGTCGTTGTACTGTCAAACTTTTGCACGCAATGGTGCGGTAGAAAAAATGTGTTTGTTGTTGCCCCAGGTGTTGCCAGTGACATGTGGTTCAGCGATATGTACTCACTCATAAAATGAATATATTGAGTTCTTAAGTTATGATTATTTTCCAATTTTCGCTCTAAGCTTTTAAATCTGCGAAGAGCACGATTGTATGAGTCGCCAAGATCGCTAAAGCCTGTTTTTGTTGGCAAACGCACTGAATACTCTCCCGAAGTAAGCCGAGAGAAATATTTCTTGAAATGCTGCTCGCACCAGTCATCTTCTTTAGTTGGAGGGGGAGCAGAGTCGAAGCAATTCTCTATTTCCCAGAATCGTTTTACGATATCGTTCAATGAGTTATTATGTTGATGTTCAAATACGTTTTTGCTGCAGGCAGCGAGTGAGGATGATTGTTTTTTGGTATATGAAACACCACCAGCGACAACCCAGCCCAGTCGAGTTTTTTGCAGTAATGGCAAATTACTAGCAATGCGTATTTGGCCAACGCACATCAAATCAAAAAACAAACTCGCGCCGATAAGCAAGTCAATGCGCTGGAGTTTAAAGAATAATGGATCTGCTAGATTAATGTTTGACGGTATTATCCATTCCGAAGAAAGGCTGAAGTTAGGTCGATAATCTGTAATACTGGGTGTGACCACAGCAGTGAACGAAGTGATGTAGCCTTTATCTTGCGACTGTGCGAAAACGTCAATCTCTTTGTCGGCAACAAAGTTTGATTCGCCGATACCGGAAATCAAAATTGCAAATTGTTTGAATGGAAGTTGCAGCATATTTGCCAAGCGAGCGGTTACAAAATTTATTTGAGAGCCCGAGTCGAGAAAAGCACGCAACACATTACTATTGGCGCCCGATTTTGGGGCTTGAGCGACTGTACTTGAAGTTAACGATGAAATGAGTGTTTGCTGTGAAGGGAATGTAGCTTCAATTGTTAGCAGGTTTGAAGACGGGGATATAGACGAGGTAAGCGGGTTCATATGGAGAAGGGAATTGTGTTTGCCTGGGCAATGGCGACAATGCCCAGACTTACACCGTTGTAAACTATGGCCCTTGCGTAGGCAATTCAAGCAAAGTTGCAATCGCTTAGCTTCTTTGTAACGCAAATTCGGCGACAAATTTAAAAGTTTTAAACAGCTATTTATGTAGTGTTCTTTCGAATCGCAAAATATGCAAAAGCTAGAGCTACTTGAGGATGCTACCAAAGCGTTTCTAATACCTTTATTTGCATTCGAATGTTTGCCAATCTGATTGCTAAGTGTTTGCGTAGCACTTTCCAAATTTTCCATAATTCGGCACCGCTTCTTCAGAAATGAGGCCATTGAATTCTAAGTTGGCAATGTCTGCGTGGGCAAGTCCTCCTCCCACTTTTCCTGCGTCTTCTGATCGAACTTTCTAGTAACAGATGTATAAGCAAACCATCCGATATTTGTTCTGGTGTTGCCATGGTGTTAAGTGCACGAAGATGGGAATTAAAATTGTGGCACAATTCGCGCAAACGATTGGCTGAACCTTTATCAACACTCTTCAACTCGATAATCGCCCTAATGTGAGCCTGAAAAATAATCAAATCGATTTTTTAATAGGGCAATGACCTTGTCATAATTCTCCTCAACCGGTTCTAGTGAGCAAATTGTTTCCAAAGCGGCTCCTTGTAGACTAGCGCGTAAATGTTGGAGTTTCTCCACTTTGCTTAACTCGAGGTCACTGTCAATAACGCTACTGAACATGGCAAAAAAATTAGGCCAATCAATGTACGCTCCACTAAATTTTGGTATTTTCAGCTCAAGTCTCGCCTTCTTTGCGATGAGAATAACGTTGACGGCGATTCTTCCAATGCGAAATGCCTAGCAGTCGATGAATGCCTTACGTTTGTCTTCCGATGCAAACGCGACAGCTTTGCTTTGACTTCTAGGTACACGTCGAAAAATTCTGCTCGGCCTACTCCATCTAGTTCGCGTGGATCAGCTTCTTCGAGAATAGAATGCACGTGGTCAAAGTGGTCGTGAATGCTTTCGACGTACTCCATGTGGACAGAAAGTTCAGCTTCATCAAGTTCACCAAGACGATGCGACGACATTGTTTTGTTTAACGCAATTAATTGGTGCTTAATCGACGCACTTTTCGTTTTATTAAACGAAATTGAATCGGCGCTGTTGATCGTTACATCGGATGATGTGTTGTCGATACCCTCTTTCGATTTGCTGCCTTTGGGCATTTTGGCAATACAATTATATGTGTGCAGCACGACAGATGCGAAAAAATAGGAGTAGCTGTATTATCAGCAGATGCCTCCGTTATGCGGTTATGTACTGACGAACGAATTTAATTTATTTACAGTTTCAATAACTGCACTAAAATTTTTGCTTGCACGCAAATGAGCAAAAATTTTATTTAGTTAAAACTCGAATAGTTATAACGCGAAAAGACTTCTAACCCGATCACGTCGGGGTCACCAATGTTTCGAGGAGGAGCTGTTTTGCACCACCTATATATGCAATTAATTTCAAATAAAAAATAAGCGCTAAAATGATTTACAACTTTATTGTTTCATGATCGCGGTAGAAGTGAGTTTTTAAGTTGTCTCAATATAAATTTATGCTACACTTATGTATGTTGGTACATACTCGTATATATGTATATAAGAATGAAATAAGAAGGAAATACGAAGAATTTTAGTTCATTGAGAGAATTACAGCTGTAGTTATGATCACGGCATTTAGTGATGCGAATATCGAAAATACCAATTGGTGCTGCTGCGAACACTAATATTGGTAAATTTTTGTCTCTTTGTTAAAGTGATTGATGGCTCTGAAAAGGCCCTTTGTTTTGTAATATTATTAAAAAAAATAATAGTCAGCCCTATCATAGAATCCGTCGTAGAAAACCTACGAATACGAATGTCTACTACAAATTCGAAAAAATTGTAATCGTGGGTTCCATGTGAACACGAAAAAAGTGCTGCCAAACTGAAACGCAAATTTTAATATTTCGACAACACCGTACCTCAATGTAAACAAGACAATTTGACAAATAATCTTTAAGTTTTTCGTCAAGTTAGCTGAATTTTCATATTAAAATATATTCGTTGACATGTGCGGTTGTGTTAATGGAGGAAGAGAGAAGTAAAAGAGTCTCAAAATTGAGCGAAAAATATTAAGAGATGCCAGCAATCCTCTCGATATGGACGAGCCATTTTTGTTTAAGAATAAGTTCACTTAAATTCGGTTTCAAATAGGTTTAACAAAAATGACCGGTTAAATAAAGCTGCATTTACATACGTTTTAAGCTTCATTGAAGACAGCGCAAGCTCAGCAAGGTCGTCGTCCATAACTCCAGTTCTCCGTTTTACAGTTTCTTGCCGTGGGAAGTTATCAGCACGGAGTTGGCAAAGATTGTGTAACGTGCCAATCTATATGCTAAAGGAGGAATTGGCGTCACTACAAACACGATTGTGTCCTCAGTGGATAAATCTCGACATGAGTGACAATGAAAAACAGCAAAGTAAAATGGAGTTCTATCAAAAATACAGATTTCCTGGCATCATTTTGTGTGTGGATGGGACACACATAAAAATTATTTCCCCACTAAAGAAAAATCCCTCTACTACAATCGGAAGGGCTACTACAGTATCAATGCCGTGTTTGTAAGTATTGCGAATAAGTTGTACTATAAATTTCTGATTAATTTACATTCAGATACGTGACAATAAAATGCGAATCCACTACGTGAACACCCAATATCCCGGGAGCAATTACGATTCGCATATATGGAATGTGAGCAATGCGAGATCCTTCCAATCTATCCACACCTGAAATAAAAATATGTTGTGCAAACGGATAATGTACTTATATACAGCCCTTTATTACCTTTTTCCAGCTTGATACATCTTAGGTTGGTGACCCCATACAGTTAAGGTGCTTCGCAACATTTTGCCAAAACTCAGCTACCTTTTCCTTTGATATTAGGTGTTTGTCCGAGTTCCTCGTCATATTTTTGGCGTGGATCTTGATGTTGTTCTACAAATGGAGGGACCTACAGTTTTATGCCGACTCTAAACGGCAAATGGTTTTTTATGAGTAGCTTTTTCATGGCAGGAATACACTCGGAGGTTTGCCATTACTTGCTAGAAAAAACTTTTTCTATCATTTTGCTGTTTCATACAAATTCGAACCTACGCACCCCCGAATGGTAGTCACGCACCAACCCATTCAGCTACGACATCTTGCCTTAATAAAAAGTTTTCCAATAACAGGTGTTATTTTGAATAGCCCAAGATCATCGAGAGGTGATTAACGATTTTTTATGGCCGGAATTGGATGGTATTGATCTGGACAACGTTTATTTTCAACAAAACAACCACAAAACGTGCCACACAAGCAACGAATCCATTGATCTTTCGTTTCGGACTTTTTTCTTTGGGGCCACGTGAAAGAGAAGGTCTACGCCAACAGCCCAGGGCCGATTCAAGACCTCAAAGATGGAATTCGTGAGGCTATAGAGGACATAGAGCAGCCACTTTGAAATTCGATTATGGAAAATTTCATGAAAAAGATATTGACCTGTAAGCGTGGTTATGGTGGTCATTTGCCTGATGTTATTTTCCACTATTAACGGCATCTTCTTCTTCTTAATTGGCGCGATAACCGCTTTTGCGATTTTAGCCGAGTTTAACAAAGCGCGCCAGTCGTTTCTTTCTCGTGCTAACCAGTGCCAATTGGAGACACCAAGTGAAGCCAAGTCCTTCTCCACCTGATCTTTCCAACGCAGAGGAGGCCTTCCTCTTCCTCTGCTACCACCAGCTGGTACCGCAGCGAATACTTTCAAAGCCGGAGCGTTTGTATCCATTCGGTCGGCATGACCCAACCAACGTAGCCGCTGGATCTTTATTCACTGCGCTATGTCTATGTCGTCGTAAAGCTCATACAGCTCATCGTTCCATCGCCTGCGATATTCGCCGTTGCCAACGTGCAAAGGTCCAAATTACGCAGAATCTTTCACTCGAACACTCCAAACACTTGTCGTCGTCCAAGCTTCTGCGCCGTACGTTAGGACTGGCATAACACTCTAAGTTTTGTTCGTGGAGAGAGGACTTAACTACTGATTTGCCTACTTAGTCCAAAGTAGCACTTGTTGGCAAGAGAGATTCTACGTTGGATTTCAAGGCTGACATTGTTAGTGGTGTTAATGCTGGTTCCTAAATAAACGAAGTCTTTTACAACCTCGAAATTATAACTGTCAACAGACCCATACTGAATTAGTTCTGTATAAAATTTTCGTATGTTAAAGAAAATTCTTGCCAAAAAAATAACTTTTCCACGTTACTGTCGCAATGATTATTAGAAGCTCATTCTATGCGTTTTCTTAAAATTATTTGTAATTACCAAGCCATCAAATTGCAAATCCTCGAATTCCGGCAACAGTTCTGGTCGTGAATTTATATTTTTCCGCATTAAACATGTAAAAATAATCAAATTTAATTATTAACACAATAGATTTAATTAGTTTAAAATATATAAGTTTATATAAGAGGCGGTTGTGTTATTTTGAATGTGAAATAAAGCCTAGACAGTCCGCCTCGTAAAACGCCGAAACAATTCTCTAGCACATCTTGATTGAGACGATATTCCAATATACCGTCACCCACACCTTATTTGATGCATAAATGATCTTTTTGGAAAGTATTCAATATTACATAATATTATCGTATATCTTGCGAAAATGGAAAAACAGAGTATGCAGACATCTTATTTATTTTGCTATATTTCATTTCTCAACATAAAATACAAAATCGTGTTCCCTCAGTCCTATTTAAAAAAAAAAAACAGAGAATTCACGCCGCAGCTTAAATGGCACAGTTAAAAAGTACAAATATTAATCTAATTTTTAACATTTCAAGGTACATATGTTATTTGGTCCTTTGGTGGGTACGCTTTATTAACAATTACAGCTTGACGTTAACCTAACACGGAGTAACCCAATTTTTTGGTGTATTCTTTGATATGGATGCCAAATTTTTTTATATACTACTTATATGTCTTCAAAATCAACCACAAATTTTCGACAACGTTCAAATCCGGTGATTGTGCAGGAGTTTTAATAATGTGGGGTCATTGATACTATAAGATTAACTTGTTTGTATTATTTGTGAATTGTGCTTAGGTTATCTTGACAAAAGTGAAAGTCATCTTCAATTTGTAATTTTCTAGCGCTTTGAACCCAATTTTCTTGAGAACCTTCAAATAAAAATATTTGTTCATTGTTTCTTCGATAAAGGTACAATTTCCAACCCATATGTACAATCCTAAACCATAACGTGGCCACCACTGTGTTTTATAGTAGCTCGCATATTTTTGGGTTTGAGCTCCGTATTGGGCTCGTGCTATAAATAAGGTCTGGCCCGAATAAGCTTATTTTTACCTCGTCTGTAAAAAGTACGGTCCTCAAAAATGCTGGGGCTCTATCTCAATCTCTTTTTACAATTCTTTGCATTTACGAAAGGTTTATTACGGGCTAATCTTCCATTTAAATTTGAACAGTTTCTGGATGGAAAGTCTTACCTAAATCCTTTTTGACCATTTCAGTTAACTTTGGAGCGCTTGTTCCTGAATTTTTTCTTCACATGGCGCACTAACCACTGACACCCTTTCTCTGTGAAAGTTTTATTTGCCTCATGATTTTGATGCATACAACTTTCAATAATGTGCTGCACTTAAATATACAATTTCAACTATATTACGGTACGGCATTAATTTTGAAATGCTTCAAAACTAACTCACGCTTTTCTATCGAAGTACGCGGTACCTAATTAATTCTAGTTGTCAAGCCGCATTATTTGCACTTAACTCCTGCGTTAATTTTGAATTAAGTCGTTAACCCCAATTAACTCTACCATCTGTCTGGGCTAAAGGAATACAATTTCGTTTGTTAAAACTTGAGCCAGGAATAGCGGTACTTTTAACTGTAACATTTAAGCAGCGGCGAGAATTATCTGTATGTTTTTGGTTTTTTTGCATTGTAATAAAATGAATGGACACTTTTTTTGCATTTCATGTTGAAATAACGCAAAATAAATAAGATGTATGCATAGTCTGTTTTTCAACTTTCTCAATATGAAATAAATAATCCTTTACAGAAAAATCGTGTCTGCATCAAATAAGGTGTGAGTGACTGTACTTAGTCCTGCAATAAGTTCTGTTCCAAGTTAAGTCCGTTCTAGGTGTGAAATTATAATACTTTTTTTAATGAAGTTAGTTTTATTTAATCACATAAATATTAAAAAACAAAATTTTAATCTTTAGAATCGTTGGGAGTGATTTGAGACTCGATGAAACGAAAAAGCGACACTACGAAGCGTTATATTATATGTTGAAATACGTATATGTGTGTGGCTGCGTACTGCTTAGCCACGCTAGTATAGTGAGTATTGTAGTATGTATACTACACTGCCTATTACTTGCTTTGGTGTTTAGTTCAAGCGTCATACATATGTTTGTTTGTATGTATGCTAGTACGTATGTGTGCGCGCCTGCGTGTTACGAAGCCACGGTGAGCGAGAAGGCATTATGTATACCTATACTACACTACCTAATACTTGCTTAGACCAAGCGTCCTACGAATGTTTGGGTATGTTAGTACGTCTGTGTAATATACGCGTTACGACGCTCATAATAGCAACCGCGTGTGCTGTATTGCGTCCGTATTTTTATATTCGTAAATATTTTCATTTTTAAATATTTACCGCAATTCACGAAATTTTAATAAAGTATATGCCAGAAGTATCGCGGATACTTAGAAAAGATTACGATAAAGTTCTAATGATTTTAAGTGGCGATTTTAACGTAAATTTTGCATTGGACACTGCGGTTCCTTTAATTGACTTTCTCAATACAACATTCAATTTAAAAATGTGTAACAATCGCACTGAATCGACAACACGATCAAAAACAACAATTGACGCGGTATTTCAAAGATATGTTGACAACATCGAAACCAAAGCAATTGTATCATATTTTAGCTATCATAAGCCACTCGTATTATTTGTTGAAATTGAAAACATTGAGGATGAATAATAATAAAATGAAGAAAATAAAATATGAACTTTATAGCAATATTATAATGAATTCGTCTCATTCTCTCTCAGTTTGTTTTACGGAAGGTTTCACTTCTATCGCGTCTAACCGTTAGACTGGTATTTTTTTCATTCGAAATGGTCACTATTTGCCTTTACACAAGCTTTCAAACGATTAGGCCATTCTGTTATTGCAGCACCCACGGTTTCTATGGATATTAACGTCGGTACATGAACCAAAGATTGTTTAAGACTCTCCAAATTTCTGTGAGGTCTTCGAGAGGCCATGTTTTCCAATTCTGACCACAAACTTTAGTCCGTTGAATTCAGATGCATTTCCAGACAGCCAATCTTCTGCAGCTATGAACCAAAGAATATTGTTTTTTAGTCACTGCAAAATGTTTTTTGCCTCATGGGCTTTAGCGAAATCTATCTGGAAGATCCCACGCCCTCAACTGAAGAGAGTGTGGCAGCACCGCTGCTCAATTAATTTATGACATGTGGCAGCACCGCTGCTCAATCAATTTTATGTCAGTTCGTCAAATAATGTCAACCTTAAAATTCAATGAAAATTTATTCTCTTTTCAACCGGCGACGAGACCACACCATAATTTGATTCAACTTATTTAAGTTCCATTTACTTGTGTATTTAATTGGATATAATAAAAACTCCATATTGGAGACCCCGACGTTTAAAAATAATTTTTTTAAATAATCAACGGAATTCACTCGCAATTTTTTTGGACGAAATTTAACACGCTATCCATAAACGCAATTAAGGAAAAGAAGACCTTATTGCCGCCACGTGGTTTCAACGCGCCGATATTTGCGAGGGTTTGTTCGTCGTATTTTTTCAAGAGGACTTGCATGAGCGATCGTTAGCAGAAATTGTTTGAGGGATCTTTCGTTTGGAAGTCGAATCGTGACAAAATTTTGGAAAGTCTACTTCGTGCATTCAACATGCCTGGAGATAGCGAATCGAGCGGGACTTCACAGCCAAGCAATACATCATACGTGAGTACTGTTAATTCTATGCCTTTACCAGAAATCAGTCGGATTACAATAAAAGCACCGACATTCGTTAAGAAAGAACCGGATTTATTTTTTATACAAATGGAAGCACAATTCATTAACGGTAGCATTACTCGCGACAATTCGAAGTATAATCATGTAATATCTGTTCTCGAACCTGAGTATTTATCAATGGTTTCTGACTTGATTCGTAGTCCTCCCGCGGAAAACAAATATGAATCACTTAAAAACCGTCTAATTAGTGAATACACTCAATCTGATCAAAGGAAACTCAGAGTTTTACTCACTGAAATCGACAAACCGTCACATTTGCTACGCAAAATGCGTGATTTAGCCAAAAATGCTCTCACCGATGAGGCAATCAAGTCCCTTTGGATTGAACGTTTACCGGAAAACGTTCGTGCCGTCGTGGCAATTTCAAACGACGACCTCAACACCTGTGCTACCTTAGCAGATAAAGTTGTCGAATTGACTGCCCCAAAACTAATTTCGGAGATCAAATCGGATAACACACTCCTTCAATTGAAGGCTCGTATCGATGAATTAGCCAAATCTTTTCGCGAATTTAGAGCGAGCAGAAACAATAGTCCAAATAAATCCCAGAAGTCACACAATTCGAGTCGTTCACGTTCCAAATCTCGTAATAAAAGACCGTATTGTCGATTTCATTATCGTTTTGGGGCCATGGCACGCAAGTGTGAACAGCCATGCGCATTCAAAAAGCCCGACGATAAAAGTGATGAACATTCAAAAAACTAAATTCCACCTCTTCATTTGCGGTAGACGAAGTGGGTCTGAATTATTCTCGCCGCTTATTTGTCACAGATCGTTCAAATTGCCGCAAATACTTAGTTGACACCGGAGCAGATTTCTCCGTTTTACCTCGAAATTTGTTCAATAAATTAAAAATTCCCGATAGCTATAAACTTTTCGCCGCAGATGGCACACCCATAGCTACTTTCGGTTATTTCACTTCTTCAGTCGACCTTGGACTTCGACGTAATTTCACGTGGTCATTTCTCATCGCCGATGTAGCAAAGCCAATATTAGGTGCAGATTTTCTCAATGAATTTGGCCTCTTAGTTGACATCAAGAACAAGCAATTAATCGATGCGAAAACTAAGTTACGCACCAAATGCAATTCTCAATTAATTCAATATGAAAGAGTCAACACTATTGACGACAATTCGATTTTTAGCGATTTATTGCAACAATTCAAAGATCTTACGCTTCCCCCTACTTTCAATAAAGGTAATAATCTGAAACAAAATTCAGTCAAACATCAGATTATTACAAGTGGACAACCAGTCTTCTCCCGTGCTCGGCGTCTTAATCCAGAAAAGCTAGCAATAGCAAAAAAGGAATTCGAACTGATGATCAAAGCTGGTATTTGTCAACCAAGCAAAAGTCCTTGGGCAAGCCCCTTGCATATGGTTCAAAAAAAGACAGGACAGTGGCGCCTTTGTGGCGATTATCGCATGCTCAATGCTATCACCACGCCTGATCGATACCCTTTACCTCACATTCAAGATGTGACACACATTTGTGCTAATAAGGAAATTTTCTCAAAGATTGATCTCGTAAGTGCTTACAATCAAATTCCAATTGCCGAAGAAGACAAAGAAAAAACAGCAATTATTACCCCTTTTGGTCTCTTCGAATTCAATGTAATGACATTTGGTTTGAGAAATGCATCTCAAACTTTTCAACGTTTCATGAATAATTTATTCCATGATTTACCTTTCGTAGTTAGTCCAGTCAAAAGAGACAAAAAAAATAGCCAACTAAGTAATTTTAGGAGTATGCGAGTTTATGGTTTTATTATGTAAAGCACATCACTGTTAACTTAAATTTGAGTTTTCGGGGTCGGGGGTTGTGTCCCGCGGCCGCCATCTTGGAAATAAGGGTGCAACTGGTTTTTGCGATTATCTCGTGAATTTCGAAAGTTACGAAAACTTTGTAAAATACTTTTTTGTAGATAATAATGTTATCTACAACTTTCGTTCAAAACTTTTTATTGTAAAATTAATAATAAAAAAGTTATAAACAAAATTACGCGAAAAATTAAGGGATGAATGGTTTTAAAGCGTAATAACTTTTTTTTATTGATTTTATGGAAAATATACATCAGAGCTTTTTTATAGAGCATTCTTTTGTGAACATTTTTATCTATAAGTTTTTTCCGCTATCTTTATTTAGTCGTATGATTTTGAGCTGCTAAGCGGAGCAACCAATACATTAGCGAAGCGCGTACATGATTACACAGGCCGACAAAATTTAACCAACATTCGGCCCCAGAAACCAGACTATATATTTTCGAAGGTTTATGATGCGCTGAATCCAAATCTGGCCTCAGAATTGCTCTATCAGCTCTGGTTTTCGAGATATCCTAACCTAAAAGTGCAAAAAACACCATTTTTGCCCATATTTGAGGTTATGTAGCCTTGCAGATGTTTTCTTTCACCAAAATCAAAGGATGACATCTTTAAATACAAGCCTTCTTTTTTCAAATGGCGTTCTGTTTGCTCAAATATCATTTTTTTTCGCAGAGATATCGCATTTTGAAATTTTCATGTTTCGAAATTTTCCTACACCTGAAAATCGATTAAGATAACATAGACATGATATAGTCGATTACTAATTTTCTTGGGTTTGAGGGCCTGAAATATATGGAGTTTGTGGGTAAGCCTGCTTGCGGTTAAGTGGGTTAGCCTGCTCGCGGTATGATAGGGGTGGTTTCTAGGGGTTAGGGCTGTGTGTGACTCGGTACCCAAAGGTTAGATAGTGTAGAGGTGTGGTGAGTCAGCACACTTATGGTGTGAGACAAAATTTTAAGAAAAATAAGACTCAATTCAAGAAAACTAGTAATCGACTATATCATGTCTATGTTATCTTAATCGATTTTCAGGTGTAGGAAAATTTCGAAACATGAAAATTTCAAAATGCGATATCTCTGCGAAAAAAAATGATATTTGAGCAAACAGAACGCCATTTGAAAAAAGAAGGCTTGTATTTAAAGATGTCATCCTTTGATTTTGGTGAAAGAAAACATCTGCAAGGCTACATAACCTCAAATATGGGCAAAAATGGTGTTTTTTACACTTTTAGGTTAGGATATCTCGAAAACCAGAGCTGATAGAGCAATTCTGAGGCCAGATTTGGATTCAGCGCATCATAAACCTTCGAAAATATATAGTCTGGTTTCTGGGGCCGAATGTTGGTTAAATTTTGTCGGCCTGTGTAATCATGTACGCGCTTCGCTAATGTATTGGTTGCTCCGCTTAGCAGCTCAAAATCATACGACTAAATAAAGATAGAGGAAAAAACTTATAGATAAAAATGTTCACAAAAGAATGCTCTATAAAAAAGCTCTGATGTATATTTTCCATAAAATCAATAAAAAAAAAGTTATTACGCTTTAAAACCATTCATCCCTTAATTTTTCGCGTAATTTTGTTTATAACTTTTTTATTATTAATTTTAATATACAATAAAAAGTTTTGAACGAAAGTTGTAGATAACATTATTATCTACAAAAAAGTATTTTACAAAGTTTTCGTAACTTTCGAAATTCACGAGATAATCGCAAAAACCAGTTGCGCCCTTATTTCCAAGATGGCGGCCGCGGGACACAACCCCCGACCCCGAAAACTCAAACTTAAGTTCACAGTGATGGGCTTTACATAATAAAACCATAAACTCGCATACTCCTAAAATTACTAAGTTAAATCTTCTTTTGACTGGACTAAGTAGTCTACATCGACGATATTTGCATCGCCTCTAGAGACACCGAGGAGCACAAAAATCATATACGCTTAGTTTTTGAACGCTTACGCGAAGTAAATATTAAAATCAATCTAGCAAAATGCACCTTCGGTAAAAGCGAAATAAATTTTTTGGGACATTTAATAAAAAAAAATGGAAGCATACCACTGTCTGACAAAGTTGAAGTTATCAAAACGTTCAAAAAACCTGAAAAAGCCTTCGAACTCCGACGTTTCATCGCACTTTTGAATTTCTATCGTCGATTTTTACCAAATGCCGCATTTATTCAAGGCAAACTTCAATCTCTTATAAAAGGCAACAAGAAAAAAGATACTTCCCCAATTATTTGGACCGATGAAACCTCTGACGCTTTCGAACAGTGTAAATCTGATATCGCTAATGTCGCATTTTTAGCGCACCCTATTCCAAACGCGAAATTAGTACTTCTAGTCGATGCCAGTAATTTTTCCATTGGAGCAGCTCTTCATCAAGTTTCAAACGATCAGTTGCAACCCCTTAGTTTTTATTCTAAACGAATGACAGACACTCAGAAGCGTTACAGTACATACGATCGTGAACTTCTTGCAATTTTTCAAGCAATTAAACATCATCGATTTATGATCGAAGGACGCGAATGCATTGTGTACACTGATCACAAACCACTCATTTTCGCATTTTCTCAAAAACCCGAACAAGCTTCGCCACGCCAATTACAACAATTGGACTTTATTGGTCAAATGACCACGGACATACGCCACATTTCAGGCGAAGACAACATAGTAGCAGATGTCTTATCTAGAATTGAGGAAGTCAGTTGTGACAAATTTTCTTTCGACCTTCTTGCACAGTCACAAATTAATGATCACGAACTGCAACTAATTCTTGATGGAAAATCCAAACATTCTCTCGCTCTGAGCAGAATCTCTCTACCCAATTCACAACTACACTTATATTGTGACACTTCAACAAAAGTTATTAGACCTTTTGTTGTCGAGAACCTCCGTAGACAAGTTTTCAACCTTGTGCACGGGTTGTCACATCCCGGTAAAATAGCTACCATCAAACTTGTAACTGAACGTTACATATGGCCAAATGTCAAATCTGATGTCGCCAAGTGGACAGCGCAATGTATACCTTGTCAAAAGAGTAAAATTCATAAACACAACAAAGCTGCACTGGTTAATTTCAATGTTCCCGATGGTCGTTTTAGACACATCAACATCGATTTGATAGGACCACTCCCTACCAACAACAATTTTCGTTATTGTTTGACGTGTATTGATCGTTTTTCTCGCTGGCCCGTAGCCATTCCCATCGAAAATATGACGGCTGAAACTGTAGCCGAAGTTCTTATTCATGGTTGGGTCCAATATTTTGGGACGCCCAGTTTTATTACCACTGATCAAGGTAGACAGTTCGAATCTAATTTGTTCAAGGAGTTAAATCGACTTCTTGGATGCAAGCATTTACGCACTACCGCTTATCATCCACAAGCTAATGGCATGATTGAACGTTTCCATCGCACCCTTAAAACTGCGATCATGTGTCACAAAGACAAGCGTTGGTATGATTCATTACCTCTGATACTTCTTAGTATTCGATCAACGTTCAAAGCTGACCTTGAAACCTCACCGGCAGAGTTAATTTACGCTACGACGCTAAAATTGCCAGGCGATTTCTTTGATGACAAACCCCTAGTTTACACATCAGATTTTGTCAACAATCTTAAAAACACTATGAATCAATTAAAACCCATTGTCACGTCTAATCATTCAAATAACAATTTTCACGTGCAAAAAGAACTTTTGAATTGTTCGCATGTATTCATTCGCGATAATTCTGTGCGACCACCATTTAAGCAGCCCTATGATGGCCCATTTAAAGCAGTGAAACATAAAGAAAAACATTTCGACGTTCTGGTAAATGGCAAAGTATCGACAGTATCTCTGGACCGACTGAAATCCGCAATAATAGACGATGATGCAATTAATGTCAACAAAGAAGATAATAAACAGAAAATTGTAATTGTAATTGTATTACAAAATAGTATTAAGACATCAAATGTAAATTGTAATTCCAAAGAACACATTAATTCTAACAGTGCACCCACGGAAGTTGCAACACGCTCAGGTCGAGTATCAAAAAAACCCCATCGTTTTGTGACTTTCTTAACGTGATTATATGCAATCACTGGTGGGAGAGTATGTGGCAGCACCGCTGCTCAATTAATTTATGACATGTGGTAGCACCGCTGCTCAATCAATTTTATGTCAGTTCGTCAAATAATGTCAACCTTAAAATTCAATGAAAATTTATTCTCTTTTCAACCGGCGACGAGACCACACCATAATTTGATTCAACTTATTTAAGTTCCATTTACTTGTGTATTTAATTGGATATAATAAAAACTCCATAAGAGTAATGCTCAACTGATTCACCATGCGCTCTACGACATTCTCCTGGTACACTTTCGCTCCGGTCTTCACATCTTTTTCGCAGAATTGAAGAGATGTAGCGCCTTTACAAGACACTCCGCACCAAACCATTACAGGGGCCATCCAGGCCACGATCAACCCATGGAACAACATTTTTGTCGTCTTTAGAAGTCTTATCATAGATTTTGTCGTTTTGCTTATTAAAAACTTCTTCAACTGTGAAAATTGTCTCATTTGTGAAAATAATATTTTCATGGTCATTGACCGCGTGCCACCGAAGAAGTTGTTTGTATCTGTCGAGTCTAATTTTCTTCAAGCGCGTTGTCAATATATGACAAGTTGAGCGACGGAAGTATTTCGTGAGGAGATCATCTCTAATTAGTCTCGCTATGGATCTGGTCGATATATTGATTTCCCTGGGCTGATTTTCTGCTCTCTAAGGCGATTTCTGGGAATTCTTTCTCGAACGGCTTTTAACATTCTTTCCTTCCATAGGGTAGGGCATTCACAGAGATTCATTCACAAAAGGAAGTATTGATAGTATGTGTTGTGAAGGATGCCTGTTTTGGCTGCTTGTTCTTCGACAGACCAAAAGCCAGTTATGACTGTCACTTGTAGGTGGGCCATAACGTTCTGCTAATTTTGCATTTCGTCTGGTCTCTTCATTTAGAATCCGCGATTCGGAGGTATTGTGGTGCAATTGTATTCTTCACTGCATCTATTGGTGTGAATATCGATTCTGTAAGAGCGTTATTCATGGCAGATCCCCTCTTGTCAGCTCATCTGCTTTTTCGTTACCTTGAATATTACGATGTCCCCAGTCGTAACATTATGGTTTTCACTTAAGGTGGAAAGGCTATTCCTACTTTGTTCCACCAGTTTAGAGGTTTTGTGGCCGAATCCAGTGCCTTGGCTATTCGAAAGAATAGCGATATTGCCCTTAAAAGAGAAATCTGCGATTAGTAGCCTACAATCTTCCCCAATTGCCAGTACTTCCGCCTGGAAGATACTGCTGATATTAGGGAAACGCACAGATTTTTTAATTTTAAGTCTAGAAGAATATATAGCAGCTCCAATACCACAAACCATTTTACTGCCACGTGTATAGACTGTAGTGTCGAAGTTGTTTAGTGAGAATCCCTTATTCCATTCCCCCTTAGATGGAAAAACAGAAAGCCTGTTGGAATGAATTTTTGAAGTGAAAGCTTCTTTAGAATCGTTGGGAGTGATTTGAGAAAAAGTGAAACGAAAAAAGCGACACTCTTGGCTACGAATAGTACATATACACGTAGCGACGAACTAAATAACTTTTAGGCCAGCGCCGACAGCATGGCGCGATAGCCGAGCGGCTAGCAATGTGAGCTTCCGATCCAAAATCCTTGGTTCGAATCACAAGAAAAAAAATTTTTTTATACAGTTATTTTATTTTATTTCATGATATGTTTATGAGGAACTTTTTTTCATGGCAGAAATACACTCGGTGTTTTGCCATTGCCTGCTGAGGGGTGAGCGCTATTAGAAAAATAGTTTTCCTTAATTTTGGTGTTTTCACCGAGATTCGAACTGACGTTCTCTCTGTGAATTCTGAATAGTAGTCACGCACCAACCCATTCGGCTACGGCGTTTGTTTAATTTTACTGATGCAAAAATGAGGAAAAATATATGAATAAAGTTTGCTTACTGTTTACACATTTTCCAAAGGTGACGGAGAACCAAAAAAAAAGTCGATTTTCAAACAAATACGAGTGCATATGTGTAATTGTGTTAGAGTTTCGGTCACGCCCCAGCAAAACCTGCGTGCATATGTGTTTGTAACATTCAAAAAAATGTAATTGTGTTAGAGTTTCGGTCACGCAGGTTTTGCTGGGGACGCTCATAATAGCAACCGCGTGTGTATTTTTATATTCGTAAATATTTTCATTTTTAAATATTTACCGCAATTATGCCGAAAAATTATGCAGAAAAGTGTCGTGAATATCGACAGAAAAAAAAAATCAATAAATAGCATCACGGAATTCATTCACGAAAATTTAATAAAGTATACACCAGAAGTATCGCGGATACTTAGAAAAGATTACAATAAAGTTCCAATGATTTTAAGTGGCGATTTTAACGTAAATTTTGCATTGGACACAGCGGTTCCTTTAATTGACGTTCTCAATACAACATTCAATTTAAAAATGTGTAACAATCGCACTGAATCGACAACACGATCAAAAACAACCATTGACGCGGTATTTCAAAGATATGTTGACAACATCGAAACCAAAGCATTTGTATCATATTTTAGCTATCATAAGCCACTCGTATCATTTGTTGAGATTGAAAACATTGAGGATGAATAATAATAAAATGAAGAAAATAAAATATGAACTTTATAGCAATATTATAATGAACCTATAATTATCTTGCTCCTGATGCTGCTTTCGTCTTATTCTCTCTCAGTTTGTTTTACGGAAGGTTTCACTTCTATCGCGTCTAACCGTTAGACTGGTGTTTTTTTTTTATTACAATCTGGTAGATAATTTATGGCATCTATTTTTTGAATATGATATCTAGAATTTGTTCCCCGTGGCTACCACTAAATCACGCTGTATGGCAAGTTGCGTCGCCTTGTTCGAAACGAAAATTCAGTTAGCATGGCTCGAAAGCGCCCGACATTCACCGTAATGACAGCTCGTTCCTCATTTCGAAAGAAATAATGATCGATGATTCCGCCAGCATTTTTCCATTCTCAGCTGCCAAACTATAGTAATCACATCGATAGTTCTCATACAGCTAAAAAAACAACCGATACTTAACATCAAAGCGAGCTTTAACATAATTTTTTAACGCTTTATTTGTTTCAATGATTTCTAAAGATTATATACATATGTAGATTAATTATAAGCTTTTTTCACAGTATTAGAAGTTCCTAGATAAACTGTGTTATTAGTATCAGGACACGCGGTGTTGTGCGTAATGAGAAGACTTTGTAATTCGTGACCATCGTCGGCGTCTATTTCCAAAATTCAACTAATTTCTAAATTACATTAATTCTTATACGTAAGTTAGCCCTAAACTCTAAAGACGCTGGTCTTGCACTTTACTGCAGGGAATCATATTTTGTCGCGAGGCATAGCTCGCAACATTGTTGTGCGTCGACGTTTCCGCTACCGCTGTGGTTTCTGTGGGAACTGTTATTTTACGTTTCTGCTGACGTAACGCGATTTCTATGGGAACTGTTGGTTTTGCATCTTATCATGCGCTCACTGGATGATCCGCTTGGTTTCTTTTGCTTAGCTGGTCACTCGTGTTAACTCCTCCCTCACTTAAATGGAAGATGTCCTCGAATTTCTTGAAATTATCGATTATAATTTGAAGGTCACGCTGGCGTCTGTTTCTTTGATACCTTTGGTAGAGTTTTGTTACGGCATAGCAGAGGAATAGAAAGATAACTACGGCCAGTCCAGAAATTATTTGTCTTATTACAAGTCCCACTTCTATTTGGGCGATATGTCGTAAGTTCTTCATATTTAGCTTTTGTAAATACGGTAAGCTTGGTATCTCTTCGTGGCCCGTTATATTGAGGAGTGTGGATGCTGCGGGTTCTGGAGATTTCCTCACGTAGTTCTTGATATTTCTGTATAAGGTATCGTTTACTTTTATCTCGTCGTCAAAAATGATGAGAAATGTCCCGTTAATCGTGTGCCCGTTGATCGTAGCTGTTCCATCATTAATGATAATGACGCCGTTATCGATGATCGTTAAGGGCTCGAGATGGCTGGGTCGAGTTGAACAGTGCAGTGCTTCCTGAGTGTAGTTGTTGTGCGCATGTTGTATAGGGCAGCTTTTTGCAGAACGTTGTTGTAAGGGCAGTACTGCAGTTTCCAATTGGCAAAACCTGATTACCACAATCCGCAATTTTTTTTTGTCTTCAGCGAACAGGGTGTAAGATTACTTTTTTACATACTATGTTAGGCTTAGGATATTTTATGATAAAATGTAAGAAATTATTAATTAGTAAAACTTTGATTTGAGCTACTTTCATTAAGTCAGTAATAGTGATATTTATAGAGTGTTCATTGATAATGTTTTTTAAATCATTTCAGTCTAATATGGCGAGACTAACAATTCCAATTTTTGAAAGTGTAACTGATAATATTAGCGCTTCTAATTCTGAAATAATTATTCGGTTTCTTGAAAGTAATGCTTCGTACAATTTTTCTGTGTAAATTTGCTTTATTTCCATGTCTTTAACTAAAAAGTTTACTACGCTGGTTAGTTTATTAATCTGTTCCTACATTTTTGTATTAATGGTTATTTGTCTATCTTCTGATTCTACAAGTTCTTTCTGAGTAAATTTAAGCTTTTCAAAGTCGTTAAAGTCCGGAGTAGCAGCTACAACTTTTAAAGCGGTACCCAACAGGTTAATACTCCTAGCACAGACATGTTTACTGTATGTACATATTAGAGTTTCTATGTGTCGTATGTCTAAGTCTAGTATCTGTCTCATGTTTGATTGTGGGAATTGGTTTCTTAATTTTTCTGTATCTTTTATTATTGCAGAGTATAACGTTAAATTAGTAGAATTTTTTAAGTATTGGAAGTCCGTCCAAATAGTTACGACCCATTCACTATTGGTATGTAGTTTGCGTTAGTACACGATTTTATTTTCGTTGCACAGAGGTGTTAATTTTTTTCCTAAACGTTTATTAGTTTTTACAAGGACTGTGTTACCTACTCGAAACTGTCTGTCATGTCTTGTTTCGTTCACTCTGTTCAGCTGAAGTTGTTGTGTTTTGTGAACTCTATTTTTTATTTCGACCTCAAGTTCTGGGGGGGATGAGTGTATTATGTTAATTGGTCGTTTGTTCGTCACTGAGTGGATCGAGTTGTTGTATTCGATAGTAGCTTGAAGTATCGTTTCAACGGTATCGTCTACTAAGCATCTCACAATGTCATTGAGGGTACTATGGAATCTTTCTACCTGTCCATTGGATGTGCTATGAAGTGGTGGAGCTCTTACAATTTGGATGTCATATTGGTTGTGTAGCAATGATTTTATTGTTTCTGATTTTATGGATGGCCTGTTATCGCAATATTTCGTCTTGGTATGACGGTAGAAATTGATAAGTTGTAGAATAGCTGATTGCATATCAATTATTGTTCTTGAAGCGATGGGTTGGAAATTGCAAATTTAGAAACTTTATCTATACAAGTAAGGAAATACTTTTTATCGGTTGAGTACACATCAATATATAGTACAGCATTTCACCTACATAGGAGGGTATAGGTGTCTCTCCAAGTATTTGTCTTTGTGGGTGGCGGTTGTACTTGGCTGTTTGACAAATTTTACAATTTGAAACCACCTCTATTGCTAATTTGGTCCTTTTCGGAAAAATCAGTCTTTTAAAATCTGTTTTAAATTCTCTTGGGCCGCCCTGTGAGCTCTATTGTATTCTGTAATAATTATTTCCTTCTGTTCATTCTTGTCGAAAATATCATTAACTATATGTTTTGTATACCGGAATATTGTTGTTGGAAATTTGTCTATTAATTTGTGTTGAATAAACGCTAGTATGGGTAATTCGCAGTAGATTGCATTTACAACGTCTCTTTTGACAACGTCACAAATTCTCTCAATTAACAAATTTCTATTTGAGAAATGTATTGTGTGTCGGATTTTTTCACCGAACAAAATAACTGTACGACCAGAAGCTACTTTATTTTCCTCTATTTGTTTGATTTCTGAAACAGTAAATTGGCTTATCTGTTGATTCTATAGTATACGTGAGTGAAATTTCACTATGTATTGTGGCCCTGTCCGATCGTGCATCTTCCTCTAGGGCATGAATGTTGTGCCTTAGTATTGCGTCCGCGACGTAGTTTTCTTTCCCTGGCATGTAGTAAATATTTGCATTGTATTCGTCTATGAAGGCTTTCCAACGTCTTATTTTTGCGTTGGGATTACGGTCAGAAACCGCAAACGTCAGAGGCTGATGGTTTGTAAAAATATTTAAATTTTTTACTCCGTACATATAGTTTTTGACGTTTTTTAGGACCCAAACTATAGCGAGTAGCTCTCTTTTGTTTGTGGCGAAGTTAATTTCTCTATCCTTCAATGTCCTTGATATCATGCTGATGGGCTTTCCGTCTTGTGATAAGACTGCTCCCAAAGCGAAGCATCTGTTGTTAGATCGAACGCTTTTTTATATTCAAGATAGAATAACATTACGTTTTCGGACGCAAGAACTTCTTTGAGTTTCTCAAATGCCGTACGTTAACTTTCATCAAACTGAACCAGTATTTTCTTTGACTGTCCAGTGCTTTCTTTGCCATTCTCGCCTTTTAAGATGTCGCTTATAGGGGTTTTTTATGGACGCAAAATCTTTAATAAAGCATATATAGTAGCTTGCCAATCCAAGGAATGATCTGACATTGAATAAAGTATCTAGTTGGTTGTTCATAATTTCGAATGCCTTCCACTTTATTGGGACATGTTTTTATACCACTGCTTGAGAGAACAAATCCTAGATACTCTACACTTTCTTTAAAAAAAGTGAGCGCGAAACTCTCATGTTGGCATAATATAGTTTGTCTAAGACCCATGCGATATGCTTGACGTGGGTGTATTTTTTAGGCCAAAGGGGAGCCTGCAGAACTCATACTTCCCAGTTCCTCACTTTCCGCAAGTAAAATCTGGTGAAATCTGGATTTTAGATCTAGAGTTGTGAAGTATTTTGCTGTACCCAAATTTGATAGTATTTAAGCAATATTTGGAATGGGGTATTTATCGTTTATTGTTTTCAAATTTAATTTCCTGAAATGTATAACCAAACGTTTCTTTCTATTTCCCTGTTCATCGGTACCTTTTTTGTCTACTACCCAAACAGGATTGTTGTATGGTGACCGTGATGACCATATTATACGATCTTTTAGCAAGTCCTGGGTTTCTGTAGTTACAAATTCTGATACGCCCATTGGGTAAGGATATAATTTTGAATATATGGGGTCTTCGTTCTCTGTTCGAATAGTTCCAATGATGTTAGTGTTTTATGGGAGTGCTTCGTTTGGTTCCGCAAAAACACCCGTCCGGTTTCCTAACATAAGTTGAAGCTTTTTAGATATGAACTGAGGGACTTCTATTTCTTCAATATTTGTAAAGTTGACGGCAGCACATTTAAAAACTGAATTGTTTCGGAACCGCAGTTTGTTATTAAGTTTCTTGTCTATGACGTTATAGCCATGAATTGATTTTACTCGAAAAGGTTCATTTATTGGGGTGATATGCTTTAGTTCTTTTAATGGTTTTACATAGTTTTCTATGTCTATGTCATCTACTTGGTCATCTTGTTCAGGTATGTTGTCATCTGTGTCTACATGATTAACTCTTTGTTGTTTCGGTCCTGTGAACCGTGCACTACTATTGTTTGGTCGTTTATTTGCTTATCGTTGATTGTTATATTGAGTGTTCTGTTGTTGAACTGACCACTGGGTTTGTCTCTGAGTCGCGTTCCTTTGTTGGTATTGGGTAGACTGTCTAAAACGGAATGATGTGTATACCACCATTGGTTGGACTGGTTCTTGTTTCTGTGAGAATTCCTGTTTTCCCTTGTTGTCTGTATCTCGAGTCTGGTACTATACTATTTTCCCTGCTTAGTTGTCTTTGTTCAGTTTTCTGAACTTTTTCTTCCATGCTACGAGCAAAGTTCGTAGCTAACATGTATCGGTCATGATTAGAATAGGACATCACTTAAAGCCTTTCTAGTTCCTGAGATAAATTCTCGTAGAGCGTCTGCTCTGTACTTCTTATTGAATGAAGAAGGTACAGTGTTGTTGTAGGTCATTAATGTCTTGTTTATAAGTAGAGTCAATTTCTTTTCTACCTCACCATAGTATTGTAACAATGTCATGTTTCCTTGACGGAGTGTTGACATCTTCTGTTCAATCACGTGTATCGGTCGTTTGTCTGCGTATGTGAAATCTAACCGATTCATGATAGCTTTAAAATTCAGAGGAGTGTCAAAGGAAGAGAGTACCACATCAGCTGATTTCTTAACTTTGTTTCTTAATATTTCTAAAGTTTTGAACTACCGTCATATTTTTCGTATACATTGTATGCGGTATGCGCAACTTTCCTCCATGATACGTAGGTTTCATTATTTCCCTCAAAGTCTGGCAAGAATTTCGTAATGTCAAGAGTCTCGTTGCATACGAGGCTTATTTTTATTTCGGCATCCTTGTATGTCTCTACTTCGGGAGTGGAGATTTCTACACTATATATAGTTTCTTGGACACTCCTTAGTTTTATTTCGAAACTCCGCTCCTGGGCGGCTAGTGCGCTTGTAGCTGCACCCTCCACTATAGCTTTTAGTTGTTTACTAGTCATTGCCATTGTTAACTTTTTGTTTTTTCTTAATTTTTCCTGGTGTTCCGTTTTGTTAAGTTTCTGGAATTTAGTCACCAAATCTTGTATTTCACTATCACTCATAACATTCAAGAGAAGACATGAGCATTCTATTTGTAACTACTTATATATCTTGGTACCACACAACTATTGGAATTGTATTTTTAGCGTATTTGTAAAAATTTTAATTAATTATTAATATTTTATTTTTTTTATTTTAATTTTGCAAAATTTTTGTATTGTTTTTATATATTTATTTTTTAATGAACACTCTACTCACATGCTCTTATAAAATGTGAGTAAACTTCAGCTGCTGTGCTTTCTTGTCGTCTTCGGTTGATGTATTTGGTGTGATTGGTGTCTTCGCTTCTGATAAGCTTTTCTGCTATCTTGGGCTGGTATCAGAGAATGTTAATGCAATGAGAAGGAGCAAATGTTAAATGAGCTTTTTTCGAGTACTAATTTGTAGATTCAAACTAAGGTAATTTCAAATTCAACTTTGCTCACGAGTGGGGAATTGCAGATATTTACCACGCGAGTGACGCGAGTGGAGAGTTTCTATATTTACTTACCACGCTAGGACAGGAATTCAGATATTTTCTGCGTTTACCAAACTACTGAGGAAGTTCATAAGATTTTTCGGCACACTACTAAGGAAATCGAAGCGAATAAATTTGCGATTAAGAAGGCCGCGCGGCAGTTAATTTGTGGTGCGGAAGCTAAAGTCGGCGGAATTATTCGTTTTGTTTTTTGGCACGTATTTAATTCAGGTTCAAGTCCTGAAGTCATATTTTTTTTCTTGCACATTTTTTTTTTACAATTCAAACCAGGAAAGTTTGGTAAAATTTTTGAGTTTATTTTAATTAAAATTTCTTTAAAATACTGTTTTTTTTGTATTTTATAAATGGAAATTTCTTTTCGGTATAAAATAGTTCGTACTGGATATGACCTGATTTTTATATAAATCAATCAAAACAGAAAATATGTACATATGTCTATAATCTATTTCATCAAATCCAAATTATATTGATGAGAAAATATCATTCTAATATCCGTCCAGAAAGCCAAACGCGCATACACACATACATATGCATATAATTACGCATACAAACTTTCAATTAACGCAGAATATGTGCATATAAAACTGCGAATCGAATAAATGAGTGATTTAGAAAACTAAATCAGTGATTATAGATTAGCGCAATCGTGAAAGACGTTTTGTGGATGCGGTGCAACGTCCCATATTTGACTCAGGTTCAAGTCCTGTACACAGTTTTTTGTTCGATATTTTTATTTCATTTTTTATATTTGGTTTAATTAGAATTGATTTAAAATGGTGTATTCAGGTTTTTTTAATACATGTTATTTAGAAATTTATTTTCTATATAACATCATTCATACTTCTTTTGAATTGATTTATATGTAAAACAGCCATAAAGGCAATCATATGAATATGCATTCCTATATTTAATCTCTTCAGTCAAATCTGAACTACTTACATACACATATTGATGAGAAAATATTCTAATATCCATGGATGCATCCAGAAAGCCAAACGCGCATACACGCATATGTATATAAATATATACAAATCTTCAACGAACGCAAAATGTATGCATACAAAAAACAACAACTGCGACCGTCTTCTTGTCCGTCAGTGAAAAGATGGGATGTGTATACACTATGAGCAAAAATAACCGGGAAGGTGATGTTGACTGTTGTCTTCGATTGCCAAGGCGTAGTGCACCATGAGTACCTTCCATCGGGCCAGACAGTCAATAAAGAATATTATTCATCCCTTTTGAAGCCTTTGAGAGATGCTGTATGTTGCAAACGGCCGGAAATGTGAGCAAACAATTCTTGGATTTTGCGAGATGATAACGTGACATCGCACCTACCAAAAAGATCAAAGAGAATACGACGAAGGAGCTGAAGGCCATGTCGGCCTGCCGGGGGTGTTTGGAGGACTGGGTTAAACGTTGGCACATGGGTGTTGCTTCAGACGGGTCATATTTTGAAGGAGATAATATAAATTTGCCTGAAATTTAACTCTGTTATGGTTTATTTAAACATTCCCGGTACTTTTTGATCATAGGGTGCACATATGCGGCTTTGCGAACAGAAATGTGTGATTTGCTGGAATCGTTTAGGGAATCTAAGTCGCATTAACTCGCGACTGTCGAATAGTTAGAAGACATATTTACATACATATAAGGGTGCATACATACATACGGAGCCGCGGCCACTCGACATGACAAAAATTCAAGATTTATCAAATATTGGCAAATAATTCCACGCGAAATATTCCAATATTGACTATTTTCGAATGGTCGCGAAAATTGGCATATGGGCGGCTCGTTTTATGAATGAAATTGAAATATGAGCTCGAACTTATGAATGAACTTTTTGTTTTTGTTTTAAATTGTTCAGCGCCGTCGCTGATAGAATCATGGCCGCTGCGACTTCGTCTACGAATGTATTTTGTTTTTGTAGTCGCTAGGCTTAGATTTTAGCTTCGGGCGACATGCGCATGTGAGGTATGTATGTGTTTTTGTTGTGTTCTAGAACATTTTAGAATGTGTGGTGGCAAAGCGGCCATCACGTTGTGCTTGCTGTTGCTTTTGCGTCTATCAAACTATTGTGTTTTTGTAAGTACAATATTAGGAATATCGACTGGTGAAAGACAAAAGTACACGGAAGCAAGAAGGGAGCGCTGTGCTCGCGCATATATGCATGCTTGAATGTATGAACGTGCATGGATGTAGTAACATATGAATACAATTATTTTGTATGAAGTTTAGAAGGCAAGTAGGTATATACACTGAAGAGCAAAACTGTAACAAAATGTAATACTTTCTATTTCAACACATTTTTTTTTAGACATGTTTTAACAAATCAAATATTTTTTTTGCATAACTTTATTGGCATGTATGTACTCTCTCTCTCAAACCGGGTTGGTGTCAATGCAACAACAACAACACTAGTAGCAAGCAATAATGCAAATAAAGACAAATGTTGCAGTTTTGCACTCAACCCATTTTTTATTTTTTACAATAAATAAAATAAATATTAATAAGGTGTCCAATACCCTTTGGATTTTTTCAGCTCGTGGATACGATTGGGCATACTTCGTGTATACCTCAAGACAAAGTCAGTCGGAATAGCATCCCATACATCGCGTGTTCGCTCCCACAGCTCATTAACTCCACTGGGCGGACTTGAATATTCGGCAAGCTTCGATTTTACATGACTCCATAAATTTTCGATTGGGTTCATGTCCGGTGATTGTGGAGGCCACTTCAAGTTACGAAATTTTTGGCGTTGCATCCAATTTCGTACAACATGTGCGATGTGCTTAGGGTCATTGTCTTGCTAAAAAATTACTTTTTCAGCAGCAAGACCCATACTTTCCACTACACCCGGCAGATTTTGTTGCAATATGGCCAGGTATTCCTCTTTCCGCATTATACCGTCTATTCGTACTAAAGGACCCACACCATTTTTGGAAATGCAGCCCCACACCATAATGGAGCCACCACCATGTTTTACTATCTGCTTGATGTGATGTGGCTGGACTGCATTTGGGTCTTTAACCCAATACCAGGCCCGACCATCTGACTTAAATCGATTGATTTTGGTTTCATCAGACCAAATAACCTGCAATCGTTTTGAAATTTTATGAAAAAAAGTCTTTTATAATCCATTTATAAAGACGTACCTGATCCCAATCTTCAACTGTCCAGCTTTGGTGAGCCGCAACAAAATCCCGCCTCAACCGCACATGTCTTTTTGTCAGCATTGGCTTGGTTTTCTTCTCCGCTGCCTTTAGCCCCAGTTTTGACAGGCTGCGCCTGGCTGTCCACTGACTGGCATCAATATCCAGCATCTTAAGTGCTTCTTTGGGAGTGACCGCCTTGCTGCTTGTTACCAAATTTGCCAAATGGCGGGCATCGTGGTCGCTTATCTTCCTTTGCCGGCCTCCTTTGTTACTGGGAACAGCGTCTGGTAATATATATTTTTCCGCAGCCTTTGCACAGCCATGTGGCTAACTTCGAATTTTTTAGCTATTTTTCTTATAGACTCGCCCTTCTTCAGCAAATCAATTATTTGGCGTTGTACTTCCCGATTTAACATTTTGTCTTATTCACGGTCACGTTTATAATAATTAAAAATCCACCAAATATATAATTACGAGAAAAATAACGGAAAATTTGAAAATTAAGAGTGAGTGCAAAACTGTAACATTTGTCTTTATTTGCATTATTGCTTGCTACTAGTGTTGTTGTTGTTGCATTGACACCAAACCGGTTTGAGAGAGAGAGTACATACATGCCAATAAAGTTATGCAAAAAAAATATTTGATTTGTTAAAACATGTCTAAAAAAAAATGTGTTGAAATAGAAAGTATTACATTTTGTTACAGTTTTGCTCTTCAGTGTATGTATGTATGTATATATGCTAGGACATAAAGTCGGTATATATGCATACATAGAGCAGAATTGTTTTTGCAATTGTTAGAAAGAGACTCGTTCACTAGTGCGTATGTGTATTTGATTTCTTGTAAGAATGTGATGTGCTGTGACATGTGTATATACATAAGTCAAGGTTATTTGGGCATACTTGCATATGTGATATGATGTTCTTGCGCTTGTGCATTATTGTTTTTCATATACAAATGTACATACATACATATGTATGTAAATGCTGTCGAATACATAAACTATAAATTGACATACAATATAAAATAAGTGTTGATTTATCTTAAACCGTTCTTTTTTTGTGAATGCAAATACCTCCTATTGACATGTACATACATATTATGTACTTATGTATATTATCATATACCATCATTTATTTGCATATAAAGTATACGTTCATTTATGTACATATGTGTGTAATGAAAAACTTCATGAGTTACTTTCAGAACTTTATTAAAATTTATTCGCGTCGCGCGCATGCACAAAACCTTTTGTTCACAACGCAGGCGCAGAAATAAACGCTCTGCGTATTTATCCTCCCCACGTGACTCGCCATCAATTCTCGGTGGAAATTTTTTTTTTTTTCGTTTTTAAATTTTTTTTTTTTAATGTAATCGTAAAAAAATTTGTAATAAATTTCATGTATCCATGTAACATTCTCTGCTGGTATATTTGGTGTGGTTGATGTCTTCACTTCTGATAAGCTTTTCTGCTGTCTTCACTTCTGGCAGAGACTGTTAATGCAATGAGAAGAAGCAAATGTTAAATGAGCTTTTTTTGGAGTAATAATTTGTAGATTCATACTGAGGGATTTTCAAATTCAACTTACCGCACTAGTGGGGGATTGCAGATATTTACCACGCAAGTGGAGGGTTTCTATATTTACTTACCACGCTAGGACAGGAATTCAGATTTTTTCTGCGTTTACCACACTACTAAGGGATTTCGTAAGATATTTCGCCACACTACTAAGGGAATCGACTTATTTCATGCCCACAGCGAAGCAAATAAATTTGCGATTAAGAAGGCCGCGCGGCAGTTAATTTGTGGTGCGGAAGCTAAAGTCGGCGGAATTATTTGTTTTGTTTTTTGGCACGTATTTAATTCAGGTTCAAGTCCTGAAGTCATATTTTTTTTCTTGCACATTTTTTTTTACAATTCAAACCAGGAAAGTTTGGTAAAATTTTGAGTTTATTTTAATTAAAATTTCTTTAAAATACTTTTTTTTTTGTATTTCGTAAATGGAAACTTCTTTTCGGTATAAAATAGTTCATACTGGATATGACCTAATTTTTATATAAATCAATCAAAACAGAAAATATGTACATATGTCTTTAATCTCTTTTATCAAATCCAAATTATATTGATGAGAAAATATCATTCTAATATCCGTCCAAAAAGCCAAACGCGCATACTCACATACATATGCATATAACTACGCATACAAACTTTCAACTAACGCAGAATATGTGCATATAAAACCAGAGAATGTTAATGCAATGAGAAGGTGCAAATGTTACTGTGAGCATTTTTTAGTACAATTGAGATTTGAAAGATTTGAAGTAAGGGAATTTAGCACACCGAGTTTATAGACACCTCACTGACTTTTGCCCACACAAAAAAAAAAGTTTGCACCGGGAATTGAACTCGAGTCTAACATGTGGCGAGGAAAAATAGGCGGTGCGTTTATTTCTTCGACTGCTTATTTTTTTACCATTTTGTTACTTTTGAACTGATAAGCGGATACATAAAATTTATAACAAATTTTTTTACGATTACATTAAAAAAAAAATTTAAAAACGAAAAAAAAAAAAATTTCCACCGAGAATTGATGGCGAGTCACGTGGGGAGGATAAATACGCAGAGCGTTTATTTCTGCGCCTGCGTTGTGAACAAAAGGTTTTGTGCATGCGCGCGACGCGAATAAATTTTAATAAAGTTCTGAAAGTAATTCATGAAGTTTTTCATTACACACATATGTACATAAATGAACGTATACTTTATATGCAAATAAATGATGGTATATGATAATATACATAAGTACATAATATGTATGTACATGTCAATAGGAGGTATTTGCATTCACAAAAAAAGAACGGTTTAAGATAAATCAACACTTATTTTATATTGTATGTCAATTTATAGTTTATGTATTCGACAGCATTTACATACATATGTATGTATGTACATTTGTATATGAAAAACAATAATGCACCAGGGCAAGAACATCATATCACATATGCAAGTATGCCCAAATAACCTTGACTTATGTATATACACATGTCACAGCACATCACATTCTTACAAGAAATCAAATACACATACGCACTAGTGAACGAGTTTCTTCCTAACAAGTGCAAAAACAATTCTGCTCTATGTATGTATATATACCCACTTTATGTCCTAGCAGATATATTGTACATACATATACGAGTATACCTACTTGCCTTCTAAACTTCCTACAAAATAATTGTATTCATATGTTACTACATCCATGCACGTTCATACATTCATGCATATATGCGCGAGCACAGCGCTCCCTTCTTGCTTCCGTGTACTTTTATCTTTCATCAGTCGATATTCCTAATATTATACTTACAAAAACACAATACTTTGATAGACGCAAAAGCAACAGCAAGCACAACGTGATGGCCGCTTTGCCACCACACATTCTAAAATGTTCTAGAACACACCAAAAACACATACCTCACATGCGCATGTCGCCCAAAGCTAAAATCTAAGCCTAGCGACTACAAAAACAAAATACATTCGTAGACGCAGTCCCAGCAGCCATGATTCTATCAGCGACGGCGCTGAACAATTTAGAACAAAAACAAAAAGTTCATTCATAATTAAGAGCTCATATTTCAATTTCATTCATAAAACGAGCCGCCCATATGCCAATTTTCGCGACCATTCGAAAATAGTCAATATTGGAATATTTCGCGTGGAATTATTTGCCAATATTTGATAAATCTTGAATTTTTGTCATGTCGAGTGGCCGCGGCTCCGTATGTATGTATGCACCCTTATATGTATGTAAATATGTCTTCTAACTGTGCGACAGTCGCGAGTTAATGGGACTTCCAGCGAATCACACATTGCTGTCCGCAAAGCCGCATATATGTACCTTATGATCAGAAAGTACCGGGAATGTTTAAATTAAACAAAACAGAGTTAAATTTAAGGCAAATTTATATTATCTCCTTCAAAATATGACCCGTCTGAAGCAACACACATGTGCCACCGTTTAACCCAGTCCTCCAAACACCCCCGGCAGGCCGACATGGCCTTCAGCTCCTTCGACGTATTCTCTTTGATCTTTTTGATCGGTGCGATGGCACGTTATCATCTCGCAAAATCCAAGAAATGTTTACTCACATTTCCGGCCGTTTGCAACATACAGCATCTCTCAAAGGCTTCAAAACGGATGAATAATATTCTTTATTGACTGTCGTGCCCAATCGAAGAAAACAGTCAACATCACCTTCCCGGTTCTTTTTGCTCATAGGGTATACATACATATCCCATCTTTTCACTGACGGACAAGAAGGCGGTCGCAGTTGTTGTTTTTTATATGCATACATTTTGCGTTCGTTGACGGTTTGTATATATTTGTATACATATGCGTGTATGCGCGTTTGGCTTTCTGGATGCATCCATGGATATTAGAATATTTTCTCATCAATACGTGTATGTAAGTAGTTCAGATTTGACTGAAGAGATTAAATATAGGAATGCATATTTATATGATTGCCTTTATGGCTGTTTTACATATAAATTAATTCAAATGAAGTATGAATAATATTATATAGAAAATAAATTTCTAAATAACAGGTATTAGAAAAGCCTGAATACACTATTTTAAATCAATTCTAATTAAACCAAATATAAAAAATGAATTAAAAATATCGAACAAAAAACTGTGTACACGACTTGAACCTGAGTCAAACATGAGACTATGTACCGCATCCACAACACGTCTTTCACGATTGCGCTAATCTACAATTACTAGTGTACTTTTCTAAATCACTCATTTATTCGATTCGCAGTTTTATATGCACATATTCTGCGTTAGTTGAAAGTTTGTATGCGTAATTATATGCATATGTATGTGTGTATGCGCGTTTGGCTTTCTGGACGGATATTAGAATGATATTTTCTCATCAATATAATTTGGATTTGATGAAATAGATTATAGACATATGTACATATTTTCTGTTTTGATTGATTTATATAAAAATCAGGTCATATCCAGTATGAACTATTTTATACCGAAAAGAAATTTCCATTTATAAAATACAAAAAAAACAGTGTTTTAAAGAAATTTAATTAAAATAAACTCAAAAATTTTACCAAACTTTCCTGGTTTGAATTGTAAAACAAAATGTGCAAGAAAAAAAATATGACTTCAGGACTTGAACCTGAATTAAATACGTGCCAAAAAACAAAACGAACAATTCCGCCGACTTTAGCTTCTGCACCACAAACTAACTGCCGCGCGGCCTTCTTAATCGCAAATTTATTCGCTTCGATTTCCTTAGTAATGTGCCGAAAAATCTTATGAACTTCCTCAGTAGTTTGGTAAACGCAGAAAATATCTGAATTCCTGTCCTAGCGTGGTAAGTAAATATAGAAACCCTCCACTCGCGTCACTCGCGTGGTAAATATCTGCAATTCCCCACTCGTGAGCAAAGTTGAATTTGAAATTACCTTAGTTTGAATCTACAAATTAGTACTCGAAAATAGCTCATCTAACATTTGCTCCTTCTCATTGCATTAACATTCTCTGATAAAACTGCGAATCGAATAAATGACTGATTTAGAAAAGTTCATTAGTAATTATAGTTTAGTGCGCTAGTGACGTGTCGTGTAAGCAGTACATCGTCACATATTTGACTCAGGTTCAAGTCCCTTAGGTATTTTTCTTTGTTCGATATTTTTATTTAATTTTCTGTATTTGGTTTAATTAGAATTGATTTAAAATAGTGTATTCAGGTTTTTCTAATACCTGTTATTTAGAAATTTATTTTCTATATCAAATTATTCATACTTTTTTTGAATTGGTTTATATGTAAAACAGCCATAAAGGCAATCATATGAATATGCATTCCTATATTTAATCTCTTTAGTCAAATCTGAACTACTTACATACACATATTGATGTGAAAATGTTCTAATATCCATGGATGCATCCAGAAAGCCAAACGCGCATACACGCATATGTATATAAATATATGCAAGCCTTCAACGAACGCAAAATGTATGCATATAAAAAACAACAACTGCGACCGCCTTCTTGTCCGTCAGTGAAAAGATGGGATATGTATGTATACCCTATGAGCAAAAAGAACCGGGAAGGTGATGTTGACTGTTTTCTTCGATTGCCAAGGCATAGTCCACCATGAGTACCTTCCATCGGACCAGACAGTCAATAAAGAATATTATTTATCCGTTTTGAAGCCTTTGAGAGATGCTGTATGTTGCAAACGGCCGGAAATGTGAGCAAACAATTCTTTGAATTTGCGTGATGATAACGCGCCATCGCACCGATTAAAGAGATCAAAGAGAATACGACGAAGGAGCTGAAGGCCATGTAGGCCTATTTTGAAGGAGATAATATAAATTTGCCTTAAATTTAACTCTGTTATGTTTTTTTTTAAACATTCCCGGTACCTTTTGATCATAGGGTACATATATGCGCATTTGCGGACAGAAATGTGTGATTCGCTGGAGTTGTTCGAGGAATCTAAGACGCATGAACTCGACTCTGTCGAACAGTTAGAAGACATATTTACATACATATAAGGGTGCATACATACATACGGAGCCGCGGCCACTCGATATGACAAAAATTCAAGATTTATCAAATATTGGCAAATAATTCCACGCGAAATATTCCAATATTGACTATTTTCGAATGGTCGCGAAAATTGGCATATGGGCGGCTCGTTTTATGAATGAAATTGAAATATGAGCTCTTAATTATGAATGAACTTTTTGTTTTTGTTCTAAATTGTTCAGCGCCGTCGCTGATAGAATCATGGCTGCTGGGACTGCGTCTACGAATGTATTTTGTTTTTGTAGCCGCTAGGCTTAGATTTTAGCTTTGGGCATACAATATAAAATAAGTGTTGATTTATCTTAAACCGTTCTTTTTTTCTGAATGCAAATACCTCCTATCGACATGTACATATGTACATATTATGTATATTGTCATATACCATCATTTATGTACATATAAAGTATATGTTCATTTATGAATGTATGTAATGAAAAACTTCATGAATTACTTTCAGAATTTATTAAAACTTATTCGCGTCGCGCGCATACATATCTACGTCGACATCACAAACCTTTTGTTCACAACGCAGGTGCAGAAATAAACGCTCTGCGTATTTATCCTCCCCACGTGACTCGCCATCAATTCTCTGCGCAATTTTTTTTTTTTCGTTTTTAAATTTTTTTATTTTTTTAATGTAATCGTAAAAAAAATTGTAATAAATTTTATGTATCCGCTTATCATTTCAAAAGTAACAAAATGGTAAAAAAATAAGCAGTCGAAGAAATAAACGCACCGCCTATTTTTCCTCGCCACATGTTAGTCTCGATTTCAATTCCCGGCGCAAACCTTTTTTTATAAATTTTTTTTTTAAATTCGTTTTTTTTAATGTAATTGAAAAAAAATTATGTAATAAATTTAACGTATTCGCTTATTATTTCAAAAACTCGAAAATAGTAAAAATTTTATTGGTTTAATGTCGAGGTGAGAAATGTGTTGTGGTGTTTCTAATTTTCGTGTTGGCAAAAGTCAGTGAGGTGTCTATAAACTCGGTGTGCTAAATTCCCTTACTACAAATCTTTCAAATCTCAATTGTACTAAAAATTCTTAACAGTAACATTTGCACAGTCTCATTCCATTAACATTCTCTGCTTCTGGTAAGCTTTTCTGTTGTGTGATCGATGTCTTCGCTTCTGATTAGCTTTTTCGTTGTCTTCGGTTGGTGTAGTTGATGTCTTCACTTCTGATAAGCTTATGTTTTTGCACTTTTATAAATGGGTAACTTTTTCTTTTTGTGATAAGATTTTTGTTCACTTTATGTAACTTATTTTTATTTGGTTTTTCCACTTTGTATTTCTTTTACGCGAGAAAAAAATGTATCTCGCGGATTCTATTTGGTTGGGCGCCAGTTAATTACACAGGCCTGCGAAATTTAACTTTTTTCAGTTTCTAGAATGGCTGTACTTGTTTCTTGTAGTTTTTTATGCGCTGAAAACGAATCTGACCTTCAAAATGCTCCATCACGTCAGGATTTTTGGTAAATGAAGCCTAAAAGGTCAAAAAATGGCCATTTTTGATAATTTTTTTTGGGATAGAAAATTTTTTTTTCAATTTTCGACGAAAAGGTCGCATAGTACAACTCTTTAGCTTTAAAACCCGTTTTTTTAAATTATTGTACGATTTTTTAAAAAAAAGTTATGACATTTTGAAATTAACAGTTTCAGTTACGCCAATAGACGTTATACCCAACGTATACGTAACTGAAACTGTTAATTTCAAAATGTCATAACTTTTTTTTAAAAAATCGTACAATAATTTTAAAAAATGGGTTTTAAAGCTAAAGAGTTGTACTATACGACCTTTTCGTCGTAAATTGAAAAAAAAATTTTCTATCCCAAAAAAAATTATCAAAAATGGCCATTTTTTGACCTTTTAGGCTTCATTTACCAAAAATCCTGACGTGATGGAGCATTTTGAAGGTCAGATTCGTTTTCAGCGCATACAAAACTACAAGAAACAAGTACAGCCATTCTAGAAACTCACCCTCGCAGGACTGTGTTATGAGTGTTTCTCACAGGATTAGGAGTTCCTAGGTAAACAGTGTTATTAGTATTAGGACACGCGGTGTTACGCGTAATGAGAAGACTTTGTAATTCGCGAGGTGACGACCGTCGGCGTTTATTTCCAAAATTCAACTAATTTCTAAACGACATTAATTTTTAAACGTAAGCTAGCTCTAAGCTCTAAAGACGCTGGTCTTACACTTTGCTGCAAGGAATCATATTTAGTCGCGAGACATAACTCGCAAGATTGTTGCGCATCGACGTTTCCGCTGCCGCCATGTGGTTTCTGTGGGAACTGTTATTTTACGTTTTTGTTGACGTTACGCGATTTCTATGGGAACTGTTTTGCATCTTATTATGAGCTCACTGGATAATCGGCTTGGTTTTCAGTCGTGTTAACTTGTATACTAATATAGGAATGTGTTGCAAAAACGTAGGTATTTAATATTTTTGAGGTAAAAATGTTTGTATACCTTTTTGGAAAGGTAAATGCTAAATTTTCTCACCACTTTCATGTTTGTCATTAACCCTCCATCGGACACCTTAACCCACCCTCGGTTAGGCTCCCGGGACTGGCAATATGTGTTGGAATGCGCCACAATTATAATTCATTTTTAAGGATCGAAGTTGTATGTTGTTAATTTCTTACCTTGTTCATTTTACCTACAGAAGAAAAAATAATCTCTGAAAATATTTTGGTTTGTGAAAAAGGATTTCTGCTTTATTTTGTCTCATTTCAAAGAAGGTTGAAAAAAAAGTTGATTACTTTCACTTTTTCTGAGCCGATCAACTTCCTTGCAAATACATATGTACAAAACGTTACCAATGCCATAACATCTTACATGTTGCAAAAGAAAGCAAACATCCATCGACTTGTTGGTCGTTTCGATGTGAAACGTGTGACCATTGTGTACATTATAATAAATAATGGGCAATGGTTTTTTTTTTGCTTCGCTTTCCCAATGTTTTGTATAGTGCACGGTACACATAGATGGCACTAAATTTAGTGCATTCATCTTTTTTTCAGTTAATACCAACCTCACAAAGACAGCTGTTAAAATTTCATCGCATTCTATTCATTAGTTCGGGAGTTATTGTGCTAAGAGTGACGCTACTTTTGTTATTTTCAAAATCATATGTCAAGAATGGGCGCAGCTTTATCGGTTCTTTGGCGAAATTTACGGTTCCACCGTTATCAAAACGAATATATCGTGTCAAAACTGTGAATCGGTGTTGGGTCAGTGCTGCTCGAAAAATCATTAGCCCATCCGAACGCCAGGAAACTTCCGCCCAAGGAACCAAGGTGGTCGCTTCTTAACACATCAGTGTCAAAGACCTCAAGATTGATTCCAGTGAAGGCTAGGCAGACGCACAGAAAGTGGGCCGCTGTCTCATCCGTCTCTCCACATGCTGGGCAGAGTTCACTGTCTGAGATGCCTACCTTTTCCATGTGCTTCGCCCATAGAAAGTGGCTCGTCATCAATCCAGACTGTCTACAGTCTCTCCTGCTGAATGACAGTAGGATCTGCGACAGTCGGTCGGACATGACAGGCAACATCAGTTTTGTCCATCTGCAGCCTCTCTCAATCTGCCAAGCTCACTTGTGGGTTGAAGTAACCCGTTTACTAACCGTGACTTTGATGGCTACAGAAGGGAGTGGCAAAACGGGCTCTAAGCCAAAGAAGTTCTCCTCAGATCCCATACTAGCTAAAGAGTCAGAAGTCTCGTTGCCCGCGATAACCAGGACCCATGTTAGCATCAGGATATTATCTCTACCGGCATAGTTCAGCTTGTATTTACAGGACTTAACTACCCTTGAAGTGAGGGCGGTCTAAGGCCATGAGCGCAGCTTTGCTGTCGCTGTAGTCACATACCGATCTTCTGTTTCTCCAAACAAAATTTATTGCTTCTTGAACAGCACAGGCGTCCGCTTGAAACACACATGCACGCATTCCATGCGCAAAGTGTAGTTTTGTCACGCTGGATTTCACCCAGACAACCGTGTCTGGTAGTGGAGCTAACCCTGAAAATGCAAAAACAGTGTTGGCCGGGCTCATTTTTAGAGTTTGACCATAATTGAGCCTCGTTGGACCGAAGTCCACACCTTCTCAATTGTCCAATGCCGCACAGAGGCCGCACCAATTCCCATTGTGCTTCAGCATGCAGATCGCCTTCAGGGCTTCTTCTAGGATGAAAACATCAAGTAGTGGTAGTCTAACCACAGTGCGTTGTAGTCTCGATAAGGTCCTTCTGACTTCCACGAGAGAGAGAGTCTACTCATCCAGACTACTGATGCATGGGTGATAATAGGTTATATCCTAGCTGGGTAAATCCATAGGATCTTGCTAGGAGAAGGACCCCAGGTTCTTCCCAAAGGCACCTCTGCACTGCCAGAAGGCTATCAGCGATTTGAATGTATTTGTTTAAACGTGTGACTTCCAAAGGAGTCTACATCGAGAATTAAATGTTAACAAACAGGCAACGTCGTCCGCATATGCTTGTGCGTAGACTCCAGCATCCTTTAAAGTGGTGAATAGAGGATCAATCTCGATGCACCAGAGCAATGGAGACAGCACACCGCTCCAGATCTTTCTCTGCTCGTACCGTGACGACTCTTTGGGCTATCATCGAACGAATCCAATTCACTAGCACCCTGTCTAAGCCATGCCTGCTAACAGAGCTGCACCTACTGTCAAAAAAGGCAATATCAAATGCCCCCTCTATGTCCAAAAAGATACCCAAAGCGTAGTCCCTCCTGTGGATAGCTAGCTCTACCCTAGCAATAAGGTTTAGCAGTGCCGAGGATTTTTCACTTTGATAGGCATGCTGAAATGGAGAAAAAGGGTGAACCTTCAGTGCACTAGTCGTTCGAGACTTTTTAGCGTGAAAAAAGTCATATTGATGGGTCTAAAGCCCTTAAAGGGATGAAGGCGATCCCCACCAACCGCCAAGAGCGTGGTATGTATGCCAGTGCTAGGCATGCAGTGAAAATTTTCTTCAAGGCTGCATTCATGGACTCTATGCCTTCCTTCAGCATGACAAGATATAATATATGTAAGAAAGAAGACAGTCCTTCTTTCTGTTTAAATGAATTACCTTAATTAGTAAAGGACAATGTGTTGTACAACGACGAGGTTTTTGAATTAGGAAATTGAAATTAGTTTTAGTAAAAATTTGTCGAAAATAAATCTCGTTTGCGCACACCACTGTTTAAGACCGACTTCCCTACTACTATGGCTTATATCCCCGTTCGCCGACTTCCCTACTACTCTGGCTTATATCCTCGTTACCACCCTCCACATTCGTCATCTTGATTATCATCTGACTCAGATGATTCATCTTCATCGACTTCGAATTGAGCCCAGAGCTTCGTGTTATCTACGCTGGTTGATGTCACCTCTGGACCTCTGAATGTTGACTCTTGCCTCCTCTCTCAACTTAGAAGGATTCTCTTTCAATGCATTAATCAGTTCGCATTCCAACACCTTTATAATCCGAGTGTTTGATTCGGTTCTCATTTTTCTTTTTTTGCTGAAGAACTGAAGCAACTGCCTTAAGATGATCATCATTTTGTTGCTCTCTACAAATACGCGCACGTATCTCTGACATAACCAACCTGACTGGAAAACGCCTAATTCCATCTACATGCTTCATTCCAAAGCCTGCACGATTCTCGACTTTAAACGGAAATCTTGCAAATATAAGCCATTGGACGACTTCACGTGGAACTTCTTTCTTGGATGCTGTATGTTTAAACGGTGCACAGGTAATAAAATTAAATTCTAGGCCCATCAAATAATGACGTAATCTTTTCGTGGTTAAATACGCTGCTTTTCTTCTTCTTCTTAATTGGCGCTATAACCGCTTACGCGATTTTGGACGAGTTTAACAAAGCACGCCAATCGTTTCTTTGTCGTGCTAACAAGCGCCAGCTGGACACACCAAGTGAAGTCAAGTCCTTTTCCACCCGATCTTTCCAACGCAGAGGTGGCCTTCCTCTTCCTCTGCTACCACCAGCTGTTACCGCATCGAATACTTTCAGATCCGGAGCGTTTGTATCCATTCGGACGACATGACCCAGCCAACGTAGCCGCTGGATCTTTATTCGCTACGCTATGTCTATGTCGTCGTAAAGCTCATACAGCTCTTCGTTCCTTCGCCTGCGATATTCGCCGTAGCCAACGTGCAATGGTCCAAAAATCTTGCCCAGAATCTTTCTCTCAAACACTCCAAGCGTCGCTTCATCGGATGTTGTCACCGTCAAAGCTTCTGCGCCATACGTTAGGACGGGCATGATGAGAGCCTTGTAGAGTGTTAGTCTTGTTCGTCGAGAAAGGACTTTACTGCTCAGTTGCCTACTTAGTCCAAAGTAACACTTGTTGGCAAGAGAGATTCTGCGTTGTAGGATTTCAAGGCTGACATTGTTATCGGTGTTAGTGCTGGTTCCTAAATACACGAAGTCTTTTACAACCTCAAAATTATAACTGTCAATAGTGACGTGGGTGCCGATACGCAAGTGCGCCGACTGTTTGTTTGAAGACAGAAGGTACTTCGTTTTGTCCTCGTTCACCACCAAGCCCATTCGCTTTGCCTCTTTATCCAGATTGGAGAAGGCAGAACTAACAGCGCGGTTGTTAAGGCCGATGATGTCAATATCATCGGCATACGCCAAACGCAGTTGCGTTTTTTCATTTTGTTTATTTTCAAAACCGGCCTTTTGGCTAATGCTGCCTTCAACTCTCTTATTTCTTGGAGCTTTTCAACATCAATTTTAGATTTTGCATCTTTTTCTTAATAACATTGATACCTTAGCAATTGTAGCATACCCCGTGCGCTGTCGAACCGCAGTTGAAACAAATGTTGCCTGTGTGTGTCGTAATTGAAGCCGTTATGCTTATGAGTATTTCTCTCGTTCTGCTTCTGCTTCTGAGTAGTGCTGCTCTCTTTTGTGCTTATCTGTTGTATTAAATCGTATCGCTCTCTCAATTCTTTGTATGTAGTTGCGCTGTACAAGGGGTAATTCAAATCATCGCGCGTCCTTCACCCATTGACGATGTAGCGAATCACTGCTTGCTCTTGCACCTAATGCTGCCAGCTTTCGCATTTCGGGTACATATTGGTGAACATTTTCCTCCTCTCTTTTACGCCTATTAGTAAGCTTTTGATGAACGTCAATGCTGCTGATTTTTTCGTCAACACTTTGTACAAATTTTCGTAGTTTGCAACGCTTATTGTTTTAAGGAATAATTGTGCCGTCCCTGTCATTTTATTTCTCGCGTTTACGTATTTTTGCTTCTCGGTCAATTCGGATGCGTCTGCGTTCTCGTTAAACATTTTTAGCCAGTTTCTGATAGGAATTGAAATACCATCATACTCTGGCACTATTTTGCCGAAATTTTCAATTGCAACAATTTTATTGGAGTTAATGTATTTTAGCAATTCACGGTGTTCAAGCGATGAGAAGTTCAACGCGTCGGCGCCTGCATTTATCTGACTTTTTCCTTGTGCACTTTCCGGCAATTGCATTTCACCAACTTCAATACATTGGGCTACTTGTTCTGCTCGGCATTTTTACTGCTCAACCTTTGTCTTTAACTTTGCGATCGATTCTTTAAATTCCTCCTACAACTGCCTGACTTTTTCCTTTCAACTTAAAAATCTTTGCTTTTTTCAACCGTTCAACTTTTATCTAACTGTTCTACTTTCTTCCAACTGTTCGACTTGTTGTTCTAAAAAGAGAATGTGGCCGGCTATTTGATTTTCTTTACATCACGCACACGGTTTCGCTTTTAACATTGACCATATGTTCGGCGGCTGAGTTTCCATGTAAGAAAGAAAACAGTTCTTCTTTCTGTTTGAATTAATAGCCTTTATCAATTACGGAGAATGTGTTCTACAAAGACAAGGTTCTTGAAAAACAAAATTGAAATTAGTTTTTATAAATCAAGACCGACTTCTCTACAACTCCGCCTAATATCCTCATTTGCTGGGGCTGCCTTACGAGTAGGGTTACCACCCTTCACATACATGCCACTTGGTCCGGGCGACTTGTAGCCACCAAAAGATTTTATGGCAAATCGAATGGTGGCCTCATTCACCACAGATCTGGCAACGTATTGCTTCTTGCAATAAGAACTATTGCCGGCCAACGTTTATCTGATTATTTGCAAAGTGAGATTCCATTAGCAAGCTGAATGTCTCACTTTGCCTCTTCATGAAGGAGCCATCAGATTTCCTAAGTGACCCCAGCTTTGCGGTTGGATCCTTTTTCAGGATCCTAACCAATTTCACCGTGTCACTCAGAGATTCAATACCGCTGCAGAATTTCCTATATGAGGCTCTCTTCGATTCCCGAATAAGCTTCTTGTGGTTTTCTGAACAAGATTAGCCTTGTGGGTCCGGTTTAGAAGTTTTCTCGACTCACGCCTCACTCTCTATTCCACAGGAACAGGAGTCCGGTCAAGAAGAGGTCGAATTGGACAGCCTGACTCAAAACATTCAGTTAAGGCAGTGTTGAGTTTTTCAGTGCCCATGCCAATGGTGCCGTCTGTTTTTCTGCCAGTCTGTTTTTCTGCGAGAGCCTCGACCATTGTATTTGCTGCTGCCCCAGAGTGTATGCTGGGCGTTAGCGTCGCAAAAGAGAAGAAAGCTCAGATTGGGCCGCTGACAGAACCTCACGAGAGTGGTGGCGCTTCCAGGGCATCGTAAGGAAAATAAGCAGATGCTTCAACCATCCGCTTTTACCCTTGTAACACACCTCAGCCGCTCCCAGGTCTTGGAAACTGAATTGCGGTGATTCAATTGGAATATATAATAAGACCGATCATAGGTATACTCGAATTCCGGTCATATAATACCTTGACCCCTTTCAACGCGCCAAAGCCACAGAGGCGGCCTCTAAAGACCCAGGGCTTGTGCACTGTTGCTATGTACTTCCCCTATCTGCATATTATTGTGTGTTACACCCATGGCCAAAAGAATACCAATAAATGCATCCAGCTCACTGCTAGTCAGATCAATCTAAACTCTTTGTTTTGTATCTGGATATGCTTCATTCCATGTTTGAATGGCTTCACTTGCATATCGATTTGTTTCCGATATGGTAATGAATGAAATATTGGAACGAAATTTTGATGCCTGGGCCCTGAGCGAAGTCGCATAATATTATGCTGTCGAATACGGATAGCCGCAGATGGCTCATCTTTCTTCCACTTTGTCCCATCTCTGCTGTGAAAAAACTGATCGTCAGCACTTGGTTCTGACGCAGCCGTCGACTCATTCAATAAATCCTCCTCAATTTCTTCATTGCTGTCAAGTATTTCATTTGACTCTGACAAATAATCACCATCTCGATCATCATTACCACCACAAAATCGTTCCACTTCATCATCGTTATCTTCACTTGTCCTTCCATAACGAATTTCAGTCTCCAGAAAACGACGCAGAATATATACAGCATACAGTCAGTACATAATAAAGGACAAAGAAATTACACAAAAACCGGTTATACAGGGTTTATACGCTTTTGAAGCTCTTATTTGCCCCGAAGAAAGGTTCAGGACCTATGAAGGGAGTGTTTGCCCCTTTTTCGCTTAAGTGTCCGCAATTTCATTCCCTTGGTGCCCGTCATGTCCCGGAGCACATATCAAGGTAACAAAGTTTCTTGATGCTACGATGTTGAGAATTTTAAAACATTACCAGACCAACCTTGAATAAGATGCTATCCAGTAATTTTAGAGCTGCTTGACTGTCAGAGAGAATGTTAATATTGGCACCGCGCGTGCTTCTCCGTAGAAATTCTCTGGAACACAGTTCTAAGGCGTGCACCTCAGCCTGGAGTTCGAGTAACTTCGGCTAGAACGTCATCGGGGATTTGACAATAGAACTCTGTCCGCTCATTTCACACACTCGTCCCATCAGTCATTGTTCAGACGAAAACGAAGTAACATGAGTGAAGGCTGCGTTTATTTGTTTTGCATATCACAACAAACCGTTGTCATATCCCCAGGGTACGTCAGCAAATCAGTTGTTTCTTCAAAAAGCGCTCAGAGTCCGTTAACTGTTTGATGCTGGTCACATCTCTGCATCATGTGTATATAATGGTTTTATTTAGAAATTCAGTAATCGAACTCAGCAGAATTATATAGAAACGTTGTATTTGAGAAAAACGTAAAACTATGTAAGTACTTTATAAGTATATTGAATATAATGAAATAGAATAATTTACTGCCATTTTTTTTTTTCAAAAAATTAAAGTTTTCGCATAATTATTTGGATGAGCTTGGGTACACAAAAAAACTAAAATGAGCTGAGCAACGTCCATCGTTACTTTTTGTAGAGAGTGGAAAGGGTACACATTCGACTAGTTATAGTAGTTATACATTTTGAGAAAACAAAATGAAAATTTGACAACTCTAACGTAAAGCGGAATGAATGAGACATTATTGCGAGAAAAGAAAACACCACAAGTTATTTCCAAGTATTAGCTAACACATATTTAAGCCATCTCGTACCGCTATTCCACTCTCAGTGAATTTTACACAATCGTTCTGTGTATGACATCACAATTGTGTAATTGTTCGGGTGCTGTTTGTGTAATGTCTTCTTCTGCTTGCATTCTTGTTCGCATTTTCATCTCTCTGACGGGCGCAATCTTGTATCTTGGTAATATTGTCGTTTTTTTAATGTACGGTTTGAAATTTATTTATGTAAGTCACGTCATTCAGTTTCAGTTACAGCTGTATGGGCTGTATGTTCTAAATGCGCATTTAAGGCAGAGCATGGGCAGGCATTAATGTGCTTACAGTGTGGTAAAAGAGATGAAAATTGATGTAGTTAAGGAAATAATTTTCATAAAAATATTTATCGATCTGCTTATAATATTTATAATAACCTGTAACGATAAATCCAATACCTACATATAATCAAAATAATAAATTAACAAGGAAGACAGTTTTAGGTATATGAACATTTCTACAAGGTAACATAATAAACTAAACTATTTTGCAGCTCCTTTATAAATTTAGTAATAAAACAGTACTGCATACTTTTGCATGGCTCTTTTTGTAAACAGCCATTTTTTCAGGTTCCGCTGCACAGCAAGCGGGCAGTGACAATGATTGTAAAAAAACCACATAGTATGTAAGTAAAAGCTCCTTCTTGGAAAAAAATATAAAATATTGAAATTCAATGTTTCTTTGTTCATTTATAATAAATTTATTTAAAAAAAGATTCAATCTATTTTTCCTGAATGGTCAAAAAAGGGTGTCCGCAAGGGTTGCAGTGAACATGGAGATAAAAACTCACCAACCCAAAGTAGAAATCTGGAGTGTTTTTTTTTGTTTTTTTGCCGGGACAACGTGCAGCACTCAGATATTAATTAAGTCCATTGTACTACACTTGGATTCCCTTTTAATTTTCTTTAAATCTACCCGATCTCCGAAGAAATCTGAGTAGATCTTGTGGTGCCAAGGAGCCAAGAAGGTCGCTTCTTAACACATCAGTGCCAAAGACCTCAAACCTGATTCTAGCGAAGGCGGGGCAGACGCCTCAGGAAGTGCTCCGCCGTCACACCCTCCTCTTCACAAGCTGGTAGAGTACACTGTCTGAGATGCCCAACGTTTCCATGTGCTTCGCCCACAGAAAGTGGCCCGTCATCAGCCCAACCACCCGTCTGCACTCCCCTCTGCTTAATGACAGAGGCAATAGCCGATCGAACATGAGAGGTAACATCAGTTTAGTCCATCTGCACCCTCTCTCAACCTGCTAAGCTTGCTTGTGGGTTGTAGTTACCCATTTGCTAACCGTGGCTTGGATGGCCGCATAAGGGAGTGGCAAAACGGGCTCTGGGCCAACGAAGTTCAATTATGCCTACCGACATAGTTCAGCCTGGATTTACCTGACTCGACTACCTCTGATGTGGCTGGGGGGCTGTCTATGGCAATAAGCGCAGCTTGGCTGTCGCTGCAGACACATAGAGATCTGCCTCTCCATCGGTTTTCCACAACGAAGTTCATCGCTTCTTGAACAGCCTACACCTCCGCTTGAAACACAGATGTATGTATTCCAAAAGCCAAGTGCAGTTTTGTTTCCCTGGGATCCACGTAGACCCCAGAGCCGGAGCCATGTTCGGTCCTGGAGCCATCCGTCAAAATGCGAAGACAGTGTTGGGCGGGCTCATTTTCTGAGTTTGACCACAACTGAGCCTTTGGCAGCATTACACTGTATCTCTTTTCAAGTACGACTTTTGATGGCATGGAGTTAAGGGGCATGGACAGAATCGTTGGATCGAAGTCCATACCTTCTCTTTTTTCCAGTGCCGGACAGGGACCGTGCCCATTCCCATTGTGTTTCAGTCTGCATATGGCCTTCAAGGCCTCTCCTTGGATAAAGCATCAAGGGGTGGTAAACCAATCAGAGCATCTAATGCCGGGCCTGAAATAGTCGGAAAAGCTCCGGTGCAACAGATGGCCACAGTGCGTTGTAGTCTCGATAAGGTCCTTCTGACTCCCACTAGAGAGAGTCTACTCATCCAGACCACTGACGCATAGGTGATAATAGGTCTTGTCATAGCCGAGTAGATCTATAGGACCTTGCTAAGAGAAAGACCCCACGTTTTCTCAAAGACACCTTTGCACTGCCAGGAAGCTGTCAGTGCTTTGGATGTCTCTGTTTCAACGTGTGATTTCCATAGGAGCTTACTATCGAGGATTACTCCAAGATACTTGAATTCTTTGGATAGCTGTACTGTGACTCCTTTTAGCTTAAGCAGAACGAGTCCATCAAGCTTCCTCCTTCTGGTGAAGGGTACAATACCAGTCTTGGTGGGATTTGCCGATAGCCCATTCGCACAGCACCAAGTGTCAATCAGATCCAGATCTGCACTTTCCTGCAGATGTTCATAAGCTATGGGCCTGTTACCAAACAGGCAACATCGTCCGCATATGCTTGTGCGTAGACTCCCGAATCACTTAAGGTGGTGAGTAGAAGATCGATTACCATGCACCAGAGCAATGGAGGCAACCTTTATTAACCCCGGATGACACCAGCAGATCTTCCTCTGCTCGTACCGAGACGATTCTTTGGGCCAGCATCGAACGAATACAATTCACTAGCATCTGGTCTACGCCGTGCCTGCTAGCAGAGCTACACATACTGTCAAAAAAGGTAATATCAAACGCCCCTCTATGTCTAAAAAGATGCCCATAGCATAGTCGCTCCTGTCGATGGCCAGCTCTACTCTAGCAACAAGGTTTTGCAGTGCCAACTCGCAGGATTTTCCACTTTGATAGGCGTGGAAATGGAAACAGAGGGTGAGCCTTCAACGACTTCTGAAGTATGCGCAATTCCACCAGACGTTCGAGGCTTTTCAGCATGAAAGAAGTCATGCTGAGTGGTCTAAAGCATTTGGGGCTGATGTAGTCATCTCGGCTAACTTTTGGGATGAAGGTGACCCTCACCATCTTCCAAGAGCGTGGTATGTATGCCAGTGCCAGGCATGCAGAGAAGATGTTCTTCAATGCTGCTGTCACGGACTCTGCGCCTTCCTTCAGCATGGCAGGATATATTCCATCACCCTTATGGTGCCGTCTTTTGTCTCATACCCCTTTGCGTTGGCTTCAGGACCGGAGGCAATAACCTGACACATAAGTCGACTTTTGCACTATTTGATTTCTGCATCCGTCAGCTGATGGACAGGCCCCAAGTTACCAATCACAGCTACAGGTCGTGGACCAGCAGCCTTCTCGCTCTAGGATGGCTTGGCCGCATCCTTGGATGTGCTTGGGCGAAGGTCGAGCTCCCCATCCTCCACTGTGCTGGACTTTTTGCCGTACCTTGCGGGGTCGTGGCTCGGCCATTAGCAGCACTGCAGGGCAGAGAGAGTTACTGCTTTCAGCCACCGTCCTTCTCCGCTTACCTCGAGAGATTTAGTAGCTTGCGTGGATGTTATTTCCGCTGACCGAGGTCTTTTGGAAGGCGCGGAAGGGCCGGCAGAGTCCCATTGAGGAGTTCCTTACCACGCTCTTCGATTTCCCAGTTTCTTTGGGAGGTCGTGCCGCCACCGAAGAGACTTCACAGGCTTAGGCCCTCCGAAATAGGGACACGTTTTTCAGTCTCTGAAGAAGAGGAGATTGCTATAGCAACTCCCGTCTCCTCTAGGATGCGCTCTTGCTCATAGAGCTGAGCGACTTGGGTAATGGTTGGGGCTACCAGAATCCATGCCCCTGCCGCCGAAGAGGGTGGATTGCCACTTGTGTGAATTCCACCTGGAGTAATATCCCCTGTGTTGTCCATTACCAAGGATGGTTTTTATTCGGAACTCCTCCCTAGCCAGTTTGGTTAGGGGAGGGACGTTCCTATTTTATGTGTTCCAAGTGCAATAATAACCTATGCATCGCTCGTGAAAAAATTGCTTCTCGTCTTTTCACTATGTGAAAATGTGGTTTTCAATGGAAACACAATAAATGTGTTATTATTATTACTATCCCACGCCACTCTCCCCTCGCATACCGCGCGAGGCGGCGTCTATTTTCACCGAACACGTCAGTTTCAGGCTGCAAGTGTCGGCACTATTGTTTTGGGTGTTATTTAATTGATATTTATGTCAGTGTTTTCCTAACAATGTAGCATGTTTTTAAAATTGCTGATTTTTGTATCGTGTGATGTATAATTGGTTCGATGTTGAGTTCCTTTAAGTTTTTAATAAATGTTTTGTGGAGTAATCCAGTTACTGAGACCACAAATGGGATTGTGTTTACAATATTTTACTTCCATATTCGTCTTATTGCTTGCTACATTCTTTAATTTTTTCAAGATATTTTCAGTGTATATTGGTATCATTTGGGGTGCTGATTTCCATAAAATATGTAATTTTGTCTATTTTATTTATAAAAGTAATATCCATTAATAGCTCATTATAGTTTTATCGAGGAATATTCTTCACTGTCTAAGATGTTTGAAGGTGTATATTTATCATTTGGATCATTGTTTTCTGTTAAATGTTGATGTATTATTTTCTTGATGTATTATTTTTGCAAGTATGTTGTGTCTATGTGTAAACTCTGCGCGTGCTGTGACTGGCTATATTTGGCATCTTCAACATTTGTAGTTAGTAATAATCGGGTTTTTATTATTGATTTTGAACGGCAATTATAAATCCTTCCGTTTCAGGATGAAGCTCTCCGCTATGAAGCCAGGCATAACTGTCAATATTTGGGTCTTCCATAATGTGTAGGTGTTTACCATGTAGTTGTTTCTTTTCTTCAACTGTTGTTGGGGTGATTGTTATTTTAGTGTTTTGTAGGCGTAGTGCTTATCTGCAAGGACTATTGCTTTGTGTAGATCGGATGTGTGGGTGTGGAAAAGTTGTCTTAATTTTGAAAGTGGTTATTGAGAAGGTTTTGGATATAAATTAATCCTCTTTCTCCTTCTAGTCTTGGTATTGTCTTGTCTAGTCTTTTTGTGTTTGAGTTGAGGTGAATTTTTCTATTGTATATTTGGTAAGTTGTCTTCTTGTTGTTCTTTCCAGGTTGTCAATATCAGTTTTGGTCATGTTCTTCCATGTTTTCAAGTCAGTGCGTCAGTCAATTTTTGTTCCTCTATGTATAACACATTCCATTTGTTGATGCCAAAGCTGATGAAAGTGATTTTTAAAAGTTATTTTAGATGTGTTTGTGTGGATGCGTATAGTTTAATGTCGTCCATGTGAAGCAGTATTTTATTTTGTGTTTTGTTTAATTTTTCGGGTTTTATATTGTATCCATATACATATGTATTGTATTGTTGAGTGCGCTGTGTTTGTGTTTTCCATTTATTCATTGGGTGTAGAAAGTTCATAATTCTGGGTGTATTTTGTATATTGAAACCCTTTTATAAGCTAGCTATGTGGCAAAGAAACGAAGGCTTTTTGGTAGTCTATCTAGCTTCTATGTAGGTTTCGTTGCTCAAGTTGCTCCTTGCAGCCCTGTTTTTTACATCCTTTTTGTACATAAGTTATAACGTTCTGTTGTGTTAGATGCGGTTCTATTTTTGAGGAAATTGTGAAGGTGATTATTTTATACAGTGTAGCTAGGCATGCTATTGGTCTACAGTTCGAAGGGTTGATAGTTTCATTATTTTTTGTTTGATGTATGTTTTGACTATTGTAAAAAATTATAGTCGGGTTTGTGGTTGACCTATTAATTTGTTAACTGCTACTTATAGAAGGTGATGTGTTGAAATAAATTTTTTGGTACCAGAAATTTTGTATGCTGTCTATTCCTGGGCATTTCCAATTGTGGGTTGTGTTGATGATATCAGTTAGATCCTCTGTTGACAGTGCGATATTGTGTTGTAGCTGTAGATCCTTTTCTCGGTTTTCCTCTCGGCGGATCCATGTAGCTGAGTCATTATGTGTAGCAGGTATTCACCATACATTTTTCAGTAGTTCGTTATTTGTCCTTTTGGTGGGGGGGTTTATTTGAAAGTCATCTGTAGATGTTAATTTTTTGTAAAATGTTTGTTGGTTGCTTGTGAAAAGCTTGTTGTCAGTCCTCCTTTGGTTGGATTCTTTATAGCGTGGTAAGCTGTGACCGCATACACCTTAAGTTTTTCTTTATAGGTGTCCATTATTTCGTCCTATGGTGTCCAATACTGTCGTTTACTCCGGTGGACGAGGGACGCAAAATTCCGCATCAAAGTCGTGCTTGGTGACTTCAACGCCGTGGTGGACAAGGAGGGAATTTCTTATCCCACAGTCGGAAAATTCAGCCTCCACAACGAAACATCCGGTAACGGACAGAGGTTGATCGACTTCGCGGGTGCCCGAAACATGGTAGCCTGCCGCACCAGATTCCAACATAAGAACATACACCAAGCTACATACGTGGCTGTCTCCTGATAAAAAAACGCGAAACCAGATCGATCATGTTGTAATGGAAGACATGTGAAGACATGCTTCTTGTGTTTTAGATGCACGTACGATGCTACCTACGAACGGAAAAGATGAAATCACAACAGACAGCCAGAAGATTTGCTACTCGACTCTCACACTTGCTCTCAGAGAGTACTACCCAACAATCCGGCATGCAAGAGCAATGGAGCAACATTTCTCGTTCTCTACGTACTGCCGCCGAAGAAGTGCGACGAGGAATATCATGCTATGTGGGATCGCTACCGAGAGCAAAGAGAGGAAAAGATACGTGTTATCAGAAAGAAAAAAAACGAGAGGTCGAAATACGTGAGTGCGAGGAGTTTTTGGTGCTGGCCAGCAGCTTTCCTGTAGGAACAGAAACGGAAATCTGGTGACTGAAATCCAGAGCATACTTAAATTATAGAGGGAACACTTCTCGAACCTGTTAAATAGTGAACAAAGACGGAAATCTGGTGACTGACATCCAGAGCATACTTAAATTATGGAAAGAACACTTCTAAAACCATTTAAATAGTGACAGCTGCGCATGTCACAGAGAATGTGAAGATCCCGATACCCCAATCGTTGACGACGGAATTGTCCTTCCGCTACCCGAACGTGAAGGGATGAGAATAGCGATAACGCGACTAAACAACAACAAAGCCGTGGGCGCCGACGAACTGCCGGCTGAGCTATTCAAACGTGGCGCCGAGGAGCTGGTAAGGCGCGTGCATCAGCTTTTATGCAAAATATGGTCAGATGAATACATGAATGCCTATTGGAATTTAAGTGTGTTCTGCCCAATCCATAAGAAGGGTGATACTGCAATCTGTGCCAACTATCGCGGGATGAGTCTTCTAAATATCGCCTTTATAGGTTCTAGCGTATTGATAATACGTATTATGTGAAAGGATGAAGCCCATCATTAACCAACTGATTGGACCTTATCAGTGTGGCTTTAGACCTGGAAAGTCCACCATCGGCCAGATATTCACAATACGCCAAGTCTTGCAAGGAAACCCATGAAAGAAGAATCGACATACACCTTTTTTTCGTTGACTTCAAAGCTGTATTCGACAGTACGAAAAGATTTATCTGTGTGCCTCAATGTCTGAATTTGGTATCCCCGCAAAACTAATACGGCTATGCAAGATGACGTTGGCCGATATTTTGTTCCACACGTAATTGAGCCATACCAATATTATCATAATAAAGAGAAATGACAATAATTTCCTAAAAAAATTGTATTTTATTCAAAGTCAACACCGGCCCTTGAAACTTAACCACCCTTTATCTGGTCTGTTGCAAATTAGTATCTTATCAATGTATATGGTTCTGTCCCAGTATAGTATATTTTCGTTCTTTGTATAGTTTCGGGTATATATTGATAATACGAAGTTGTGTTATTTGTTAAATTGAGAATTGTGGCTTTTTCTTTGTGAATAATTTTGGTTAACGAATCGTGCCTGTGCGTGTATTTTGTCACCGCGAGCATTGGGCATCCTGATGTTATGTGATCTATTGTTTCTCTGTGAATGTTGCATTTACGGCATCTGTCGGGTGTGATGGTCAAATCCTTTATTATGTGTTATCTGGTTTCTTGTTGCTATAATTTGGTCCTGTATGCCAATAATGAGTCATTCTGTTTTCGCTTGTAGATCCTCTTAGCCACGTGTATGTGTTTTGCTGGTCTATGTTGACATTGTTAACTGCAATATATGTGGGTGTTTCCGTGAATTTGTTTTAGTTGCCATGCTGCTAGGGTTTCTTCTATTGTGTATTTTGGTAGGGTTACGTTTTGGTTGTGGAGATTAAGGGGCGTGAATTTTTTGTCTGCTAGTATTATTGCTTAATGAAGTGCTGTGTTCTGCTTGTAGAAGTATGTTCTTAAATTATTTATTTGGTTGTTGTGTAGATTATGGATATCAATAAGTCCCCTTCATCCCTTTTTTCTGGGGTTTGTAATATATCAATTTATTTCAAAGAAATATACAATATTATTGCGTATGTGTTCATGGTGTTAAAAATGATTTTCGAGTTTAGGTAGCTTTTCAAGATTTTTTAATACGTGATAGATACGCAGCGGTTAATTATTTTTTATTGTTGTATGATCTATTTTTATATTTTGTTTAAAACCTAAGTATTTATAAAACTCTTCTTCTTTCGTATTTAGGAGTGTTTCGCGGTTTAGTGTTTCTATTGTGCTTCTGTCAGTTCGTTGTCCGCGTTCAATATGATGGGTTTTGCTTTTATCTACATGTCTGTAGTAAATTTTTCAATTATATTTATTTATCTTTATAATTATTGCAAATTTTTCGCCTACAACTTTACGTCCTCCATATATAATAAGTGATTTATTTTACGAATGCTTTGTTTTTGATTTTTCATATTATATCCATATTCTGTTTTATTGAGTACATTTGAGAGTGGATTCAGACATATGCAGAACCACAACGCACTTAATGCATCTCCTTGGAATATTGCGGTTTTTATTTTTAGTTCTATATGTTCTTATAATTGTGGATGGGGATTGTAGAAGTATTTTTGCTGTTCAGTTTTTCATATTTATTTTAAGGAAATGTATATATTTCGGGTGTATTTTATTTAATTATATTACTTTTAACAAACAGCTATGTGGTATTTTGTCGAACGCATTTTTGTAGTCAATATAACACGTACATACGAGTAGACTCCGTTGCTCTTTAATGGCTTATTGTGTGATCGTTTGATCTATTATTAGATGTTCTTTAGAGCTTTGACTACATCCTCTTTGTCCATTTGTTAAAATATTGTTGTCTATGAGGTGAGTGTGTATTTTTTGTTACATTAATGATGTGATAATCTTGTAAAGAGTGGGTAAGCATGTGATAGGCAGGAGAAATAGTTCCAAAGTCACTGACCCTTCCACTCTTAAATTATTATATACGTCTTGCGTGCGATCCAATTTGAAATATGATACTTTCATTTGGAGACCGAGTCATACAATCGACATAAACAGATTTGAACGGATCCAAAATTTTTTTCTAAAATACGCTCTACGGTCACTGAGCTTTTTTGAACCAATTCCTACCTATCAATCTCGCTTGTAGTAAGAAGATCGGCCCTCTGGTCTTCATTCGTTTATAACATCATCAATGGCAGTTTTAATTGCTCACTTCTTTCGCAAATAATTAATTTTAATATACCACTGAATAATCTTCGTAGCTCTTTACCTTTCTAAATATAAAACGGAGTGTTCGTGTAATGCTGCTCTTGTTCAAGCTTTAAGTGAATTTAATTCGATCTCGGGTTCGTTCGAGCTAGATTTTCCGCAAAGTGTATTTTGAATTACTGTATTTTCTATTTTTTAGGTATTTAAACTATGTGCGATAGTTATTCTACTTATCGTTGTAAATAGTCATTAGCTTGTGTTCAGAGACAAAATAAGTAAATTTATCGTCTGCATAGATTGGCGTTATTAGACGAGAGCCCTATTGAGGATGATTCTCCTTATCCTGCTTCAAATATAGGTCATAATGTTTATAAATACACTATAATACAATAGGTTCAAATATAACTAGATTATCTACTTATTCGAGCTTAACTCTCAATTCGTAATTAAGAAGCGAGATTACGAAATCCGAGATTATAAAATCGTCTCAGATTATAAAGATACCTTTTTTGTACAACCCTGTGTTTTCTTTGTAATCGATAATTATTATTACTAATGTAAGGTAATAACTAAATAAAATGGAAGCCGATAAAGAAAAGAGGTTTGTAGACATAATTATAGATTTTTGTTCGATATTATTATTTATGTACTCATATCACAGAAAAACGTTTTGGCATTTTATTGCTTATTATAAAATGTAATATCGAATTTCGCATGCGTATTGCGGCCATAATTTTTTGCAACCTCAGTAGGCTTCGTGTACGAATTTTCTCCAAATTAAATTAACTAACTAAAGCTAACTTCTCTTTGCCTTTCTTCATATCGTTAATAACAATTATACAGACCAAAAACACTAATATATTCCACCAAACTAATTTTTATGAAGAAAAACCTTTCATAACAGTCTTAACAGCTGATTGTGCTATGCAAAATTTTGCAGCTAATGTGCCATATGTGAACGGGTGGATTTATTGCTAATCACTGCATATGCGACCGTAGTTTTAGATAATCGTTCATTTTGATTGATTTTTGGTTTGGTGACAATAAATTGCTGCGATCACCAGTTAGTCCGGGACATAATTTTGGACACATATGAAAACTTAATAATGATGGTCAGCTGCGTTTATAGCGGTGGAAAGACCGTCAGCCGAAGCATTGAAAATTCCGCGCGCCGCCGAGATGTATGAACGCAATGAATTTGTTGTCAGCAAGTTGAACATGGTGCTCATTTGTTCGACTAGAGTTTTCATTATGGATTTTAGTTCGGCTACTTCGTTTTTCTGCTCGTCCGAAGAGATATTTTTTCCAGTTGATTGTGGAGGTTGTAGAGTAGGTAAAGTACAATATATTGTTTTTAAGAACACTTGCATAGGACAGCTGGTTTACAAGGAGCACGGTTCGCGGCATATTTTAGACAGCAGTACTTGTCTGTTTTTTTTCTCAATGTTCTATAAAATTTCTGTTGTAATGTTTTATAAACCATGACCCCTTTGTAGTTGGCAAGATAATTGTCTTCGCATAAAACACATTTGACATTTTTCTAAGTGTTTATAAGTAGACAATCTCCTGCTAAACGGCTACCAGCGTATTTTACGCATCGTCGGCTGCGATTACAAAGTGCTTTGTGTGTCCACATCGTTGGCTCCTGGTACATTGTGAGATTTCACGTTTTTTGCTTTGTAGTCCAGATATAAAGATTGGCAGAGGTCTTGGCTCTTTGCGAGTTTGCGGTGTTTCATTAGGAATTTCCTCTTCATCCAATAATGTAGAGTGATTGGAATTATTTGTAGACGGCCTAGCACGCCGGTAGCCAGTAGACAAGTGATTGCTTTGTTTTGTAAATTGAAATATTTCCGGGACTATTTTTTCCTCGTTTTCATGACATTGCGCTTATATTTGAACTTGTTGTGTTCCCTGCATTCCACAATGTGGATGATGGATCGATTCCAAATGGTGTTGTGTATTGATTGCTCCACAATAAATTGCTGAATCTGGGTATTTACTTTTTTTGGGACGATGCTGGTTTTGCGGGGACACAAACTTCAGACGTCGTGGCGTATAGTCAACTTCTTTTGTGGGTATTTTCGAAAACTTAGCGTATTGTGAATATCTGGTCGGTTGTGGATTTTCCGGGTCTAAAGCCACACTGATAAGGTCCAATCAGTTGGTTGACGGTGGGCTTCAGCCTTTCACACAATACGCTTGCTAGAACATTATAGCCGATATCTAGAAGACTAATTGCGCGGTAATTGGCACAGATTGCAGGATCCCCCTTCTTATGGATTGGTCAAAGCACACTTAAACTCTAATCGGCAGACATGCTTTCATCCGACCATTTTTTGCATCGAAGCTGATGCATGCTCCTCGTTGCCGTGTTTGAATACCCCAGCCAGCAGTTCGTCAGCTCCCGTAGTTTTGTTATTCCTTAGCTGGGTTATCGCTATTCTCACCTCGTCATAGTCGTGTTGCGGAAAAACAGTCCCGCCGTCAGCGATGTGGGTATCGGGATCTTCACACACTCTGTGTCATGTGCAGTTGACTCTATGACTCTTGTGACTCTTGTGTTCCTTCCATAATTCAAGAATGCTCTGGATGTTATTCACCAGACCCCTGTCTTTGTTCTTGCAGGAAAACGCCCCAATCTTGAAACCTTCTGTAAGCCGCCGAACTTTCTGGTAGAATTTTCGGGCGTTTTCGCTGCTGGCCAGCATCTCAAGCTCGTCGCCCTCATGTAGTTCGGCCTCTCGTTTTTTCTTTCTGATAACACGTCTCTCTTCTTCTTTCAGCTCCCGCTAGCTGTCCCACATTGCACGCGTTGCGACCGATCGCAGTGTAGCACTATAAGCAGCATCATTTCTTTGTGCGGCAGCATAACATTCACCGTCGTACAAATTGTTTTTTCGGGCTCGCCGAATTCCAGTTTCTTCTTCGGCGGCGGTACGTAAAGGACCATAAATGTTACTTCATTGCTCTTGCATGCCGGTTTGATGGGCAGTACTCTCAAAGAGCAGGAGTAACAGTCGAGTGGCGAATCTTCTGCTTGTCTGTTGCGAATGTAGATTTCCGATGTTAAACATTCTTCGTGTAGTTAGATGTACGTTTTTTCCTGCACAGAAGCGTGTGCGTATTTTGGCTGCAATAAGTTAATAATCCATGTCGATATTGGACCCTCAGATAGTACGTACATCCAAAACACTAGAAGCATTTATCGCAAAATGATCGATCTGGCCTCGCGTTTTTCGATCAGAAGACAAGCAGGTACCTTGGTGTATTTTTTATGCTAGAATTTGGTGCTGCAGACTACAATGTTCTGTTGTGCAGGCTGAGCTTACCAATTGTTGGATAAAAAACTCCCTCGTTGTCCAACATGACATCAAAGTCCCCAAGCATGTGTTTTATGTCGTGACGGGGGCAGCGCTCATAGGTACGTTCCAGGCGCTTATAGAAGGATTCGTTGCTCGCATCGTCCTTCTCTTCCGTCGGAGCGTGGGAGCAAATGAGCGAGATGTTAAAAGCTATCGCTTTGATGCGGGTTATTACGAGATGCTCGTCCACCGGAATGAACGACTTCGAATTTGCGGTCCTTTGCATGGCAGCCTTGCGCCGTCCATCGCATCTCTTGAAAGGCAGGGATGTCAGCCTTTGCTCTTACGAGGACATCAACCAGCCGGGCAGATGTATCTTCCCCATTAAGGGACCGGACATTCCAGGTGCATTCTCTCAAATCGTAATTCTTAGTTCGTTTGCAGGGATCGTAATCGGGCCAATAGACCAAACGAAAGAAAATGCACGAAATTCGTTTCAATTGGACCTAAACGATAAGCGTGTATACATGCACGCCACAGTGGAGAGAATATAGGAGTAACACATTTATGCTCAATTTATTGTGGTATGGTTTTTATTTTAATTATTGTTAATTAGCGAATTTATCTTACTACGCCGTATTTTTTGTTTGTTTTTGTCTGTTAAATTGTTACGTTACAGCCAGACCCACTCGCACCCAAGGTTGATAGAATACAAGATTGTGCCTTCCCAATTCACCGTAATGTAGGCACTGCAGTTATGCAAACAAAATGAAGAGAAATTACTTCTTTGTGAAGAGGAAGAGTAAGCGAAAGCAATGGAAACTGTCATACACAAGAAATTATACACACATTCACACTTTCTTTCATGGCGTCGGGAAAAAACTGTTATAAATCCTGCTTTCACAATTTAACACGCGACACTTTATTTTTTTCAGTTTTTTCAATTTAAAAACCACAGGTCTTAAAATCAAAATTTTATCAAGCCATTCACTGAATATTTACAAATATTTTATTTATTTTATTAAATTTATATAACAAAACTAATTTTATTACATAAATATCAAAACGCAGCACTGGCTACGAGGCCTTCAGCCGCCACTTTAATTAAAGTTACATATGAGTAAAAACTATTTGCTAAGGGTTAGTCCAAGTGTTAGTATCTTAAATATATTTTAACAAGTCATTGTTTTTCAAGAAGTTGTATATTGTCATAATATTTTCATCCGAGGGTGTTTTAAGCAGTTTTATGATATCAACGTTGCCATAGCTCACAAATTAATTGTGCAGGATCGGGCAGAGAGTAAGCAAATGTTTGATAGTGACGGTGTGGTTACAAAGAGGACATTTGGAAGGACTATCACCTGACAGTAAGTGGGCATGTGTTATGATAGTGTGTCCAATTCTTAATCTGGTAAATGCCCTCATGGCACTTGTGGGTAAAGATGATGTATGTATAAGTAATTCGCTTTTTGTCTTTATTAATTTCTGTGTAATGGTGTTTGTATGTCTTCCAATCGCTTGCATCTTCTTGGTACCTTATATGTTTGACTAGGTTGAGAATGTCGGATTTGGTTAGAATGTCGTAGACTAAAGTAGGTGTCCTTATAACATTTTTTGCAGCTGCGTCTGCATAGTAGTTTCCTTTTATTCCAGCGTGACCCGGAATCCAAGTAAGTTTAATTTTTCGGGGAGCACCGATGACCATGTCTCTAATTGATTCAATTATTGGATTGTGGTTGGGCGGAGACGTTATTGCTGACATAGGTACATGATTTACTATCCGTGCATATTAGAAATTTTCCTTTAGTTTTCCTAGCGAAGTGGACTGCATTTAGAATTGCAGACGCTTCAGCGGTAAAGATAGAACACATTGTAGGAAGAAGCCAGTTACAGTAACAACTGCAAACGAGGTAGATTCTGCAGACTTGGAGCCATCCGTGCACAGTAACTTCCAGCCATTACTTAGGTATTTGGATTTTAGTTCAGTAAAGGTTTGTTGAAAAACTTCGTTTGGTGTGTTTTATTTAGATAACATCAACAGTTTGTTGGGAGGAAGTATGTCATTGATCTTCCAAGGTGGATGGCTTTTTATAGTAGGTGTTTCACATTTGATGTTAGTGTTGTTATGTGTTAGAGTTATCCGAGTGCATTTGTGTTTCCTACAAACATGTAGCACATGGGTTTTTTCTAAAGAAAGTGAGGCACCAGACTCCAGCGACCATGTATCAATATCGGCAAGAATATTTGAAAATAGAGATTGAGCTAAAGGAACGTCGGAAACTTTCGAGTACATTAAAACATCATCTGCATAGATCTGGTGCACAATTCCTTTATATTTTTCTATTATTCGACTGATATCATCAAAGGCGATAATAAACAAAAGGGCGGGGAGAGGTGAGCCTTGCGGCGTACCATTATATAGTGGAAGTGTTGGTGAAAGAAAGCCGTTTACGTTAACTTTGAGTTTGCGATTTGTGACGAAACGTAGCACTTTTGGACCTATTTTCCTTTTCATAAGCTGCCGTACTATAATATGAGCTCCTATTCTGTCGAAAGCTCTGTGAAAATCAAGGGATAGTACGGATATGTGATTTTTGCTCGATAGAGCGTTGCATATAAAATCATCGAGATTAATTAAAGCGTCTGATGTACTTTGTCCTTTTTTATAGGCAACTTGGTTCGATGATATGTATTTGTTTCTCTGAGCGTACCACATTAGACGATTGGCAATAATCTTTTCCAATATTTTCCCCATACATGGAAGAAGAGAAATCGGTCTATAGTTAGCAACTTCATCGGATGATTTGCTTGGTTTAAGAAGAGGTATGACACAAGAAGTTTTCCAAAAATGGGGGTAGACACCTGTATCGAATATTTTGTTATACAGATTAACCAATCGTAGCTTGAGACTTTTGGGCATATGTCTGATCATTGGGTAAGAAATTTTGTCTAGACCCGGTGATTTTCCTTTAACAGTGGACGCAACAAACTCGAGTTCAGTGTAGGATATACATGATTCTATTTGTTTAGCACAAGAAGTAAGATAATGAGAAGGATGGTCGTGGTTGGACAAGATTTGGGTTTTAGCAGTTTGAAATTGGAAACTAAAGGAATCGTCTGAACTGGTTACAGAGTAGTATCTTGCGAATAACTCAGCAATTTCTTTTGGATCGATAATGGAACCTGTTGCCCCCTTCATACAACGGATGGTTTGGTTTCCAGAAAGTTTATTCAAAGCCTTCCAAATTATTTTTGGACTAGAGGATGGATTGATATTGCTTGTGAAATCCTCAAAGCACTTACGTTTTGACTGTTTTGTACTTCGTCGGAAGAGAGCATTTGCTTTTTTGAAGGAGATGAGGTTGGCTAGTGACCGTGAACGTTTGCATTGATACCAGACTACTTGTTTTCTTTCCCGAAGCTTAGCAATTTCTTTATTCCACCAAGGAACAATCTTTGTGTTTCCTACTGGCTTTGTTTTTTGTATGCTCGCGTTAGCTGAAGCTCGAATAATTTTTGTTAATCGTGCACTTTCTTGGTTTGGGTTGTCAGCGATTGCGCTACAGTTATTATTTGTTTCGCATAGAGACTGAAACTTCTGCCAATCGACATGATCGGTTATGAATTTCATATTAAATTTAACATTTTTGGAAATTGTACTTAAAGACAGTTTTAAAATAATGGGAAAATGATCACTGCCATGAAGATGGTTGAGTACATTCACATGAATCAGTACACATTGTGAGGCCTATATGTGAAAAGGAGGAATGGGTTGAGAAGTGTGTTTCGGCACCATTATTTAGACATATTAAGTTTGAAGATAGTAAAGCATTTTCGATATTTTTTCCCCTAGCGTTGGCTTTTGGGGAGCCCCAGAGTGGACTCCATGCATTAAAGTCTCCGACAAAAATTATTGGAGGATGGACTTGGTGAATAATATGCAATATATCTGAGCTAGTGAATTGTTGATCAGGTGAAATGTACGTGCAAATAATATTGATTTTTCCTACTGGGTTAATATCAATAGAGAGAATCGGTAAGCTGGATTGAATGAAGTTTATTTTGTAAGGAATGCCTTTTCTCATGATACCTTTTTTGCTTGTATTTATGTGTGGTAGATTGTGAAAAAGACCAGTGTATTGTTTTTGAGTGAAAACCGAAGCGTTGAAAGGGAAATGAGTTTCATTGAGAAGTATTATAGTTGGAGTGTGTTCGTGTATTAATAGTTGGAGCTCATTGTATAGGGTTATTCAATAGGTGCGCTTCAACTTTTTTCCGATAGGGAGGACGAACGACGCAATATTTTTTATTTTTCGCTTGTCATTTGTAAACTTCATTAGTATACATTTCATCATTAAACGCTACACACTTGAGCAACGATTGCAAATCGTGCAAATTTTTTATGAAAATAATCGATCTGTTGCTGCTACTTTAAGAGCATAACGGCCATTTTACGGTCCATTTAACAAGCCGTCCCGTTTTGGGGTTATGTGAAGTCATTGGTCTACAGTAACAAGCCGGCGACGATTTGTGAGCTCAGAGCCAATATTGAACGCGAAATTGCTGGAATTTCGGCCGATTTATGCAAAAGAGTGGTCGAAAATTCGGTTCAACGATTGGACCTCGTAAAGCGTGCACGCGGTGGTCATGCAAAAGAAATCGAATTTCATACTTAAATCTATATGTTCAAACTCGATAATAAAAAAAAAAAATAGTTAAAAAAGTCAAACCGTTTGTGTTTTATTCAAAAAAGTTCAAAAGTTGAAGCGCTCTTACTGAAAAACCCTACAATCCATTGCAAAATTGAGATCATATGAAATAAGATTGAAAGAAAGAAAACTGGAGAGAAAATGGAGAGATAGAAAGCTAGAGAATCAACTTGTGTGAGCAGTCATATGAGCAGAGTGTCACCAGTTGAGAACTATGTTAAAGGAGAATGAGAGTAAGCTATGGTTTTAGAAGAAAGTGGATTTGGCATCAATTTTGTTAAGCTTAGTAGAACCAGAGAATGTTAATGCAATGAGAAGGAGCAAATGTTAAATGAGCTTTCTTCGAGTTCTAATTTGTAGATTCATAATAAGGTAATTTCAAATTCAACTTTCCTCACGAGTGGGGAATTGCAGATATTTACCGCGCGAGTGACGCGAGTGGAGGGTTTCTATATTTACTTACCACGCTAGGACAGCAATTCAGATTTTTTCTGCGTTTACCAAACTACTGAGGAAGTTCATAAGATTTTTCGGCACACTACTAAGGAAATCGACTTATTTCATGCCCACAGCGAAGCGAATAAATTTGCGATTAAGAAGCCCGCGCGGCAGTTAATTTGTGGTGCAGAAGCTAAAGTCGGCGGAATTATTCGTTTTGTTTTCAGGTTCAAGTCCCGAAGTCATTTTTTTTTCTTGCACATTTTTTTTTTACAATTCAAACCAGGAAAGTTTGGTAAAATTGTTGAGTTTATTTTAATTAAAATTTCTTTAAAATACTGTTTTTTTTGTATTTCATAAATGGAAATTTCTTGTCGTTATAAAATAGTTCATACTGGATATGACCTGATTTTTATATAAATCAATCAAAACAGAAAATATGTACATATGTCTTTAATCTCTTTCATCAAATCCAAATTATATTGATGAGAAAATATCATTCTGATATCCGTCCAGAAAGCCAAACGCGCATACACACATCCATATGCATATAATTACGCATACAAACTTTCAACTAACGCAGGATATGTGCATATAAAACTGCGAATCGAATAAATGAGTGATTTAGAAAAATTTATTGGTAATTATGGATTAGCACAATCTTGAAAGACGTGTTGTGTGTGCGGTACATAGTCTCACGTTTGACTCAGGTTCAAGTCCTGTACCCACTTTTCTTTGTTCGATATTTTTATTTAATTTTTTGTATTTGGTTTAATTAGAATTGATTTAAAATAGTGTATTCAGGTTTTTCTAATACCTGTTATTTAGAAATTTATTTTCTATACAACATTATTCATACTTCTTTTGAATTGATTTATATGTAAAACAGCCCTAAAGGCAATCATATGAATATGCATTCCTATATTTAATCTCTTCAGTCAAATCTGAACTACTTACATACACGTATTGATGAGAAAATATTCTAATATCCATGGATGCATCCAGAAAGCCAAACGCGCATACACGCATATGTATACAAATATATACAAACCGTCAACGAACGCAAAATGTATGCATATAAAAAACAACAACTGCGACCGCCTTCTTGTCCGTCAGTGAAAAGATGGGATATGTATGTATACCCTATGAGCAAAAAGAACCGGGAAGGTGATGTTGACTGTTTCCTTCGATTGCCAAGGCATAGTCCACCATGAGCACCTTCCATCGGGCCAGACAGTCAATAAAGAATATTATTTGCCCGTTTTGAAGCCTTTGAGAGATGCTGTTGGTGCAAACGGCCGGAAATGTGAGCAAACAATTCTTGGATTTTGCATGATGGTAACGCGTCATCGCCCTGATCAAAGAGAATACAAATCGGCCTGCCGGGGGTGTTTGGAGGACTGGGTTAAACGTTGGCACATGTGTGTTGCTTCAGACGGGTCATATTTTGAAGAAGATAATATAAATTTGCCTTAAATTTAACTCTGTTTTGTTTAATTTAAACATTCCCGGTACTTTCTGATCATAAGGTACATACATGCGGCTTTGCGGACAGCAATGTGTGATTCGCTGGAAGTCGCATTAACTCGCGACTGTCGCACAGTTAGAAGACATATTTACATACATATAAGGGTTCATACATACATACGGAGCCGCGGCCACTCGACATGACAAAAATTTAAAATTTATCAAATATTGGCAAATAATTCCACGCGAAATATTTCAATATTGACTATTTTCGAATGGTCGCGAAAATTGGCATATGGGCGGCTCGTTTTATGAATGAAATTGAAATATGAGCTCGAACTTATGAATGAACTTTTTGTTTTTGTTCTAAATTGTTCAGCGCCGTCGCTGATAGAGTCATGGCCGCTGCGACTTCGTCTACGAATGTATTTTGTTTTTGTAGTCGCTAGGCTTAGATTTTAGCTTTGGGCGACATGCGCATGTGAGGTATGTGTTTTTGTTGTGTTCTAGAACATTTTAGAATGTGTGGTGGCAAAGCGGCCATCGCGTTGCTTTTGCGTCTATCAAAGTATTGTGTATTTGTAAGTATAATATTATATTAGGAATATCGACTGATGAAAGACAAAAGTACACGGAAGCAAGAAGGGAGCGCTGTGCTCGCGCATATATGCATGAATGTATGAACGTGCGTGGATGTAGTAACATATGAATACAATTATTTTGTAGGAAGTTTAGAAGGCAAGTAGGTATACTCGTATATGTATGTATATATGCTAGGACATAAAGTGGGTATATATACATACATAGAGCAGAATTGTTTTTGCACTTGTTAGGAAGAAACTCATTCACTAGTGCGTATGTGTATTTGATTTCTTGTAAGAATGTGATGTGCTGTGACATGTGTACATACATAAGTCAAGGTTATTTGGGCATACTTGCATATGTGATATGATGTTCTTGCGCTTGTGCATTATTGTTTTTCATATACAAATGTACATACATACATATGTATGTAAATGCTGTCGAATACATAAACTATAAATTGACATACAATATAAAATAAGTGTTGATTTATCTTAAACCGTTCTTTTTTTCTGAATGCAAATACCTCCTATTGACATGTACATACATATTATCATATGCCATCATTTATTTACATATAAAGTATACGTTCATTTATGTACATATGTGTGTAATGAAAAACTTCATGAATTACTTTCAGAACTTTATTAAAATTTATTCGCGTCGCGCGCATGCACAAAACCTTTTGTTCACAACGCAGGCGCAGAAATAAACGCTCTGCGTATTTATCCTCCCCACGTGACTCGCCATCAATTCTCGGTGCAAATTTTTTTTTTCGTTTTTAAATTTTTTTTGGTAGAACTATATGCGATATTAGAGCTTGGAGAGAAAGAAGGGAACTTGTATTTATTAGTATTTATTGCTGAGGGAACATTTATGAGTGAGGAGGGATTTGTTGTTGGGGAGTTTGCAAAGTTAGTACGATCAGTAAGAGAGGAAATGTTAGAAGAGTTATTGGAATTTTCAGTTGTCTTTGCTAAGTTATTAGACGTATTGTATGTAGTTACTTTGTTATTGTTATTTTGAGTTAGAGTGAAGGCAGCATTATTGCCGTTATTTGAAACCGTTGATATTGTATTTTTATTGCTTTCATTTGAATTGAAAGCTATGGCAGCGTATGAGCTAATAGGAGATTTTATAATGGTTTGCTGTTGTTTATGAAGTTTGATGGCTTCGCGCATTCAACATTTATTTATAGTTTTAATTTTTACGATTTCTTTAGCCTGTAAGAATTAAGTACATTCTTTGGAGGAAGAGGGATGTTCTTGGGAGCAATTAGCACAAAAAATGCGGCTACAATCAGAAGGTGAATGGGGGGGAAGGGCGCAATTATCGCAAAGGGGAGTACGATTACAATGTTTCGTTGTGTGCCCTAAAAGTTGGCACGATTTGCAGCGCATGGGGAGTGCAATATATTGCCGGACTAACACTTTGCACCAAGCAATGTCAATTTTACTGGGCAAATTATATAGATTGAAAGTTAGCAATAGAATTCCGGAGGGCCGAAAATTTTCGTCTATTTTTTTTTTGGAATTTATAGGCTGCTACAACTCCTTGAGAGCTAAGTTCACTAACAATTTCGTCTTCCGGGACGTTATTTAGAAATGGAGCGAATATTGTGCCTTTCACGTGGTTGAGTGATTCGTGTAGGGTTGCTGATATGGCTCATATATTCCCTAGTTGCTTTACATTTCTGAATTTGTCGGCGATTATTATATTCTTTACTAGCAGGAGTAATTTTCCATCTCGTAGAGAGGATATGGAGTGAACTTGGCTGCTAATTTGCTGAATAGCACGATGTATGGCAGAACATGAAAAGGAAGAAGGGGTTTAGATGAATCTGTGGAATCAATAACCACAAATTTTGGATCATCCACTTTGGTTTCGGGAAGAAAAGGGAAATCTGTTAACGGCACACTTATAGAAGTTTTACGTCTCTTTTTCTTTCTGGGTCCGGTATCGAGTAGTGCGAAGCGGTTAGCCTCGATGTTTACTGGCCTCGGGACCATAGTTCACGTTTGCGTTTTTGAAAACTAAACTATGCTTTAATACGAATACGCGAGAAGAAAGAGAAAAAACAACAAAACTCGAAAGGCGAAGTGAGAATACTAAAATTATCAAGCGAAACTCCGTATGCGAAAAACAAACGTCTTATCGGCGCGAGAATTAGTCGGGTAAGCAATTTATCTGTGATAAGTGTGCCGCTGTTCGACGACAATCCCTTCGAGCACCATCAACTCCCATCAACCTGGATGACGAAACTGCCACTGCTGATAATGTACCTGTGAATCCAGCTAGTCTAAGTGCGCAGTTATCACCACATCAACAACTGCCGAAATCAACATCAGCTGATGACGTAAACAAATTAGATATCAGTCTGAATACAATTATCAGAGAAATTGCTGCACCGAGATCAGAAAATGCTCGTGCGATGGCTGCAATTAGCTCTCTCAAAGTGGATAAGCAGTTGCTGATTTCGCAAATAAGTGATTTGTCTGCAGAAGTAAAGGAGTTACGAAAACATCAAACGGTTGATGTCTCCTCTGCTCTGGTACAGCTAACCGCTGAGGTGAAAGACCTTAATGCTTGTGTTCTTGCATGTGAGTGTCATGCAAGGAACACAAAAAATGCGAAAAGCAAATCGAAGAGACAGGAACCACTACCAGTGACTGCTGCTACGTCGCCTGTAAACGTGTCTATTGTTGCTGCTCCGCATGGTGAGACTAATTCGTTTTCCTCTGCTTCGCACTCTCATGCTGCTGCTGGTGATGCGCCGCTCTCTTATAGCGCTGCTGTTACTAATACAGCTAAAGTGAAGCTGACGCCAATTGCTGCTGCTGCTGCTACTACGTCCGTTCTCCCATCAACATCAACTTGCAGAAAAGCGTCGGCATTGCCGACTTCTCTTGCACCTACATCAAATCGTACACGTGAATGGAAAACCGTAACTAGAGCTAATAGGAAAAAGGTTAAACAACCTTTAGTAGTTATTGGTTCAAACCAAAATAGTGAATTAAGCGTAGTTCCTAACATGAAGTGGCTGCACATATCGTCCTTCTCAAACACTGTGACAGCTGCCGATATTGTTGACTATGTTGCGAAACGTGCAGAAATTGACCGCAAATTTCTTTCCTGCTATATGCTTATCAAAAAGGATACCCTCGTAAAGGATTTCAAGAAAATCAACTTTAAGCTAGGCGTATCTGAATTTTCCTATGATAAGCTTTTAAATGCGGATATATGGCCTACGAACGTAAAAATTCGGCCATTCACTTTTTTTCAAAAAGGCGTCACTCCACCTCTAATTCCGTAACTTCTGCAGCTAATTCCATCGCTAGTAATAAGTTATTAAAATTGTATTTTCAAAATATATCTGGACTTCGGACTAAATGTTCTACGGTATATATGAAAAGTTCTTTCTTAGACTTTGATATTTTTGTATTCGTTGAATCTTGGCTGAATGAAAATTTCTTGGACTGTGAAATTTTTGACCTCAATTTGTACGATGTTTTCCGTAAATACCGTGACCCTGTCAAATCTGGATGTTCCAGAGGAGGTGGTGTTCTCATTGCTGTTCGGAGAAAATTTCGGGCATCATTGGTTACACTTACCAATTCTGACACACTCATCGATCAGATTTGTGTACGTGTTTATGGCTCATCTGGATCAGTTTATGTGTGTGCATCCTACATTCCGCCGAATAGTCCGGATCATTTATACTTTGCACATACTGACAATGTTGTGTCATTAGCATCAAGCATAGCTGGTGACAGTCATCTTTGTGTCCTTGGTGATTTTAATTTATGTCGCCTGAATTGGTCCCCACTTAGAAACTCGGCTGCTTTTATGGCTTCTAATGTAAATTCTTCAGCCGAAATTCATGTCATTGATAGCTTTTTAAGCATTAATTTATCACAAATCAATGGTTTTTATAATAGCCTTAATAGAATCCTAGATCTAGTGTTCATTTCAAATAACATCAACTACACATTGTCGGAAGGCATTGCTCCCATATCTTTAACTGATAAACATCATGTTCCTCTTTCTCTTGAGTTGGAATTTTATGAGTTTTCTGAGGTATCCGATGAGCCTAACATCAAATTTAACTACAACTTATGCGACTTCTCAATTTTTAATGAAATTTTATTAAGTATTGACTGGGCATTATGCCTTCCACGACAATGATGTTACCTCTTGTTTTCATTTTTTTAAGACTAAGGCTTCTGAGCTGTGTTTGAAGCACATTCCTATTTATCATAAGAAAGTATATAAGACACCTTGGCATACCAAACGGCTAAGGCACCTAAAGAATCTAAAAAACAAATTCTCTAAACTGTATAAAAGGTCTGGAGACCCAATGCACTTCTCAAATTTTCAATGCCATTTAAAAGAGTTTAACTGTTTGAACAAGTTCTTATATAGAAATTACATCTTGAATTTCGAAAACAATATTATTTCGGATTCGAAGGCCTTTTGGCAATTCATCAAATCAAAAAAGTCTTGCTCAATGGTGCCAAACAATGTTTTTTATAATGGTAAATATGCAAATTCTGCCATAGAATCTGCCAATTTATTTGCTGACTTTTTTTGCTCTAATTTTGAACCCGACCTAGACTCCGATTCTAGTTTGCCCTCTAATAGTTTTTCACCTCTCAATTTTGGGACTTTGTGCCTATCTGTTACTGATGTCGTCAAGGGTATTACGAAGCTTAAGTATACAACGAAAACTGTCTCGGAGCCTCTTACAATTATATTCAATAAATCGTTGTCCTCTGGTATCTTTGATGACGACTGGAAATTTACTTCCATTACTCCTATATTTAAGAGTGGAAATAAAAACGATGTTAGCAATTACAGACCGGTTTCGAAGCTTTCGTCTGTATGAAAACTTTTTGAGATAACAGTAAATGATAAGTTATATTTTGCTGTCAAAGGCCTAATATCTACCAACCAACATGGTTTCGTTGCAAGTCGCTCCACTGTCACTAACTTGTCTATTTTCAATGATTACTGCATTTCAGCCTTCCAGAACAGATCTCAAGTTGATGCAATTTATACAGACTTCTCTAAAGCGTTTGACAAAGTATCGCACCGGATATTCTTGTCGAAGCTTGCATCATTGGGTATACACTCCACGTTTTTGTCTTGGCTCAAATCATATTTGTCCAATAGACACTGCGTTGTAGCCGTCGATAATACGACATCCCGTGCATTTATTGCATCCTCCGGTGTCCCACAGGGAAGTATTCTAGGACCCCTCCTCTTTATACTCTTTATTAACGATATTGGTTCTTGCTTTTCGTTTGCAGAACCCTTGTTGTATGCTGATGATCTTAAAATATTTGCGGTGATTAACAGTGTTAGGGACTCTGAAAAGTTGCAAACCGACTTGCACAATGTCCGGAACTGGTGCTATTTAAACCATTTGTCACTAAATGTTAGCAAATGCTTTCACGTTAAATATGCTAAATCAAACAATACTTTGCATACTTCGTATAATATTGCTGGCTTACCTTTGCAATCCGTTGAGGAAATTAAAGACTTAGGCGTTATTTTCGACTCTAAGCTGAATTTCACCAGCCATGTTAACCACGTCATAAGACGATCATATGCGATGCTAGCATTCGTTCGCCGAAATTGTTCTGCATTTACCAACCCACACACTTTCAAAACATTGTATTGTGCTTTTGTTAGATCAAGCCGCTATTATTTGGAGACCGTACCAAATAGGCCTGTCTAATCGGATTGAGAGAGTTCAGAAAGTCTTTCTTCGTTTTGCGCTCCGATCTTTAAACTTTTCTGAACCTATACCATCGTACCGCTCTCGATGTTTATTAATTGACTTAAAACCACTTGATAGCAGACGGTCTATTCTATCGTGCTCATTTATTATTCGTATTATATCTGGATCTATTGATTGTCCTTCCCTTTTAAGTAAAATTCAATTTAATATACCCAATATGAGGCTCCGACAGTACGAAACCTTTAAAATTGGCTTCTCGAGAACCAACTATGGGATGAATGCTCCGATTCCTAGGGCATGTTCAGATTTAAATATGTTTTCCAATTCTTCTGGTGCTGATTTTACATGGTCGTATGGCATCTTAGTCAATCATCTTAAATCGTTCTTTTCTTAGTAACTAATAAACTATTGTACATTAGCTTAATTCTGTAAGAATGTATCCATTCAAAGACAATAAATAAATAAATAAATAAATAAATTATAATTTTTATGTGGCAGCTGTGCTTCTATAAAAGGCTGCTTGAGCTTCCTTGGCTTATTACCCACAGCCACTTAAAGCACCACGGTAGCTAGAATTACTTAACCAGAGCTTGTAAATGTAATATGTCGTAATTAGCCAAACCTTACTACATACAACTTCTCAACAGCATCTTAAATCACCGAACTCTAATTGAAAAAATGGTAATGCTTACTTGATGTATTTTTACAAACCACATGAACTCATCCAAAAACCATATAAACTCCATAAATAATCACAAATATACCCAAGGCCAAAACTAATAATCCAATACGTTCTGTTATGAACCACCCATATATATTTTTGTAGCTGGCTCCGAGCTCTTAGCTATTCTGTCAAGCCTGTACATTGTCTCCTGGCACCGCTGCTTCATAATCGTGCCCATCGACTTGTTCTTTTTCGGCTGGGACCTACTAGGCGTGGCTGCGATAGAGTCCCCCTGCAACGCTGCATTAGAGGTGGAAACTACGACTAGAGGTGTCATTCCTATGGCAGCTGGTTCTTCGTTACCGGAATGACTCGGGTTTTTCCCGATCAAGGGCTGCCACCCCAGTAAACTTGTCTAGTGAACAGTATATCATCCTACCCTTACGTCACAGGAGCAACTCCTCGCAGCAACCTTGCTCCAAAAACTTCTTCTCAGGGCTAGTATTGAATCCAACCCTGGGCCAGAAGTATTCTATTGCTGCGTATGCCATAAACGGCACCACCCGAACTCCACCTGGTGCAATAAGTGCAATGGGTGGAGCTACCGTAAGACCTGTTCAGACCGGTATGTGGCCTCTCGTTGCTCCCGCCAGCAGGCGTCTGATGCCTTAGAGGCTAATACTCCCCCTGATAGGCCGGCACCACCAACCGCCACCACAGCCGATACCTCCACGGTAAGGAGCCTATCGGAGCAACAAAGCTCCCCCGACATAGCCCATCCCCTTCCCTCCTGCTCCCACCCCAGTGCGAAGACAAACCAGCAGCTCTTGGTCCCCTGCACAGTCTGTTCCGTGTGTCACCTGTACCTCGGAACCTGAAATCAGTCAAGTGCAATTCATGAAATGGCTGGTGCCATTTTCGGAGATGTTCCGGCCTGCGCACCACCCGTGAGTGGACGACTGACTACGTTGCCCCCTGCTGGAGAGCTCTGCACCCGCCCCCCGTGGTGCGGCTGCCCACCACCATCAGGCCGCAACAACTACAGCGGAATGTACAGCAGGCCCAACGTAGGCAACCCCACGCGTCCCTCACCCCCCGAGTTACTACTACCTTACCAAGAAGCTTTAAGCTTCTTCAATATAACTGCAATGGACTCACGAGCAAGGTCGACGAGATAGTTGACTTTATGAGCCAACACATTATCCCAAAAGCTGCGGTCCAGGAAACCAAGCTGCACGCTAGGTCCTCTCTGATTACCAAGGATGGCTATAACGTGCACAGACACGATCGCGAGCAAGACAATGGTGATGGCCTAGCGTTTATAGCCCACCACACAGTGCAGTATCGTCTTATTGATTAAAGCATCGACCGCAGGGACATCACCTTAGAATGTCAAGGTATAGCTGTGCGGACAGGCGATGCCGAGTTCGAAATTTATAATGCATACATATCCCCTGTCACCTGCTGCCCGGCAGGATATCACCCTGATATAGGTGCGCTCATCAGAGGTGAAAACCGATTGGTTGTAGGTGACTTCAATGCGCATCACGATCTTTGGCATTCAAGCCTGCCAAATGATCGTAGGGGACAGCTATTGGCAGAGCAGATAGGCGATTCGACATTCAGCACTGTGAACGAAGACGCCCCCACCAGGGTAGTGGGCAATTGCAGCAGCTCGCCTGGCATAACAATAGCTAGCGCGGGTCTGATAAATAGCATAAAGTGGCGACCTATGCTATCGCTTGCATCAGACCACTTGCCCATTATCGTCTCGATTGAGAGACCTGCCGACTTCGTTTCCGCGAATCATCGATCCTATTTCAACTTTAAAAAAGCTAATTGGGCCGGCTTCGCGGAATTCAAGCTTCCAGACGAAGCAGTAAGTTAAGCAATCGAGCGTGACCACCTACGCCTGGTCGATCCCGGGGATCACCGCATAAGGGATCTGAATTTGGAGATCCGGCAATTGGTTGACCAACATAAGCGGACCAAATGGGTTAAGTACCTGACGACCTGCAGCCTCACCACTGGAGTGAGTAAGCTCTGGTCCACCGTTAGGTCCCTGTCGAACCCGACGAAGCACATCGACAAGGTGGCTATGACCTTCAACGCGCGAGCTATTTTAGCCGACTTTTTAAACTGCATCCTCCGGTCGAAAGGCCCAAGCGTCGTGCCTCCAGAAGGCTGCACAAACAAGCGAACGACAGTGCGCCACTTGCTTTCTTCTGTGATGAGGTTCAGGGGGCCATCAACAAATCAAAAGCCAATGGCCCTGACGGACTGAACGCGCTGATTTGGAAGCACCTGGGACCATTGGGAGTAGGATTCCTCACAAAGGTTTTCAATTTGTCCTTGGCCACTCTCATCATCCCTGACAAGTGGAAATCAGGGAGAGTTTTCCTACTACTGAAACCTGGGAAACCCGCCAACCAAGGGGAATCGTATCGTCCGATAACTCTCCTTTCCCTAGTAGTGAAGACCAAGTGTCTTCCTTCTACTCCCACTTTTCACGAAACACCTGGCTTCAGCCCCACATCAGCATAGTTTCCGACGAGTGCATAGCACCACTACTGCACTTACCGCCATAAACGCACAGATAAACCGCGGGCTTAACCAAAACCGCCCCTGTGAGAAGACTGTCCTAGTAGCGTTGAAGAGAAATCTCCAAATCTCCAAAACAATCCCAAAATTTTGGGTGTGACCTTTGAGAGTTTGCTCTCCTTCTCAGCGCATAGAACAGCAATTGCCACTAAGGTCCAAAGTCGCAACAAGGTCCTCAAGTCGCTTGCCGGCAGCACTTGGGCCAAAGACAAAGAACTGTTGTTATCGACATTTAAGGCAATTCGTCGGCCCGTTCTAAACTATGCTGCGCCTGTCTGGTCGCCTGGCACTAGTGACACGCAGTGGAGAAAGCTACAGACATGCCAAAATACTGTCATTCGGACAGCGACCGGTTGCCTCCTGATGCCCCCTACTCAACACCTTCACAATGAGGCACAAATGCTCCCTGTAATGGAGCACAATAAACTGCTCAGCAAGCAGTTCCTGCTGGGGTGCTACCGTAGGTTTCACCCTAGCAGACACCTGCTTAAGCCAGAGCCGCCTCCAAGGCACGTGAGGAGACACCTTTTAAACTATGCCAACGAGACTGGACCAGACAGTATTTAGACAGTCAATAAACGACATTCATCGGGAGACCGTCACCACCTTCTTAAGCTCCTGCCCTGTGAATACCGTAATCGGAGATCAATCACCACCTATTGCAGATGAAGAGCTCCAGCTTCCCCGTGAGAAACGCGTAACACTGACACAACTATGTTCTGGATACTGTAGCAGGTTAAGCTCCTACCTATCCAGAATTGATCCCGACATACCTAACCTATGTCCGGCATGTGAAGGCACCCCTCACGCCACTAACCACCTTTTCAAATGCCCTCTAAAACCTACTCATCCCCCTCAACACCCCTCTCCCTCTGGACCCAACCTGTCGAAACAGCATGTTTCCTGGCCCTACCTTTAGATGAGCCAGACGAAGACGATCGGTGATATACCCTACACTGACGGGGCTTCTATAACTGTTTTTTTTTTTTTTTTTTTGTGGAGGAGGGGAAGCATCAAAAGCCTGTGACCGAAGCCGTAGTGTGGGACTTTAACCCAACTAAACCCCCCCTCATGTCCTACGGTATGTCCTCCTGGAACTTCACCGTTAAGTAGTACGTCAGGCGGCCGTTGTGAGTATATTACTACTCAATCGTCTGTTATTGTCATTCCGTTCTGTATATTGTTTTAAGGAGCTCTTTCTATGGACCTACGTGAATATTCCGCGTATTGAAGGTTCTTCATGATATTTGCGGCCACTTCACATGTAATTTTCCAGTTTTCTTCGCTTTCGCACATATGTGGGATAAGATTTGTCCCACTTATGTTTTCGCCAAACGCTCCCTCAAGTATATTTATATAAACTATATAAACTATAACTGTTAAAACAACACCTAGAGGTGTACTCTTCTTAGTGCTGTCCCGTGCTTTAGTTGTAGCTGGGCTTGGTTTTGGCACCTCAGAGTTAGTTTGTCCGACATGGGTCGACATGAACGCTGTCCATTCTGTCGGTTGAGCCTATATCCTCATTGATGCACGCAAGCCCTTCTACCCCGGCAAGGGTTTGATACCCAAGAAAGGTAGTAGCAGTGCAACAGAAGTGAGAGCAGTAGTGATAACTAGAGTAGAAATAACCCGGCCGATTCTATGTTCTTTACTAAAGGGTGGGCCACGTAAAATTTGCTTTTTGCTATAAAAAAGCTATAAAAAAAAACTTATCAATATTTTTTCAAACTTTTTTTTTATTTTGAAGATTGAGCATTATTATTTATGAATGAAAACTAATATCGTTCAAATGACTGCCATGACTGGCTTTACAGTAGGCCATTCGATCAACCCAATTTTTAAGCACATTTTCGATTGTTGGGCTCCGCCAGACCAAAAACCGCACCAAACAGTGACTCGTTGTGGATGCATTTGCTTCTCTACAGTAACGTGTGGATTTTCTGAGCCCCAAATCCGACAATTTTGCTTATTGACGTAGCCACCGATGTGAAAATGAGCTTCATCAGAAAAGATGATTTTTCGGTAAAAATGCTAATCTATTGGTTTTCAATATTTCCCAATTTTGTTCAAGCGTATAGCGTCCCATTTCGTAAATGTCAAACCTTTAAGTAAATTATGAACACATTTGACATGTCATTTGTGTTACCATTCTCAAAAAAATAGGTGGTTCAAAAAGCAAACGCTATATGGCCCACCCTGTAGTACTCCAACTACAGAAAGCACTTAAATTTCTTTTGTGGGTAGCTTGGAGCGAAGCAAAACAGTTAATTCCGGGACTTGCGCTACCTGTTCCACTACGCATCTGTTAAAGTTCAGAGCAATAGCGAGAGCAGAGCAATGTTTTCGTTGATATTGTTACTGCGAAGTAGTTAATTCACACAGTGATCCTAACCGAACTTTTAATTTTTGCTTACAAAGTTCGCTATTGTGACACATCCTTCTTAGTGCATGCAAACGCTTCATCTATACTTCGTCACGGGAAATTTGTTACCGTTATGAAAAACTGAAATGAAGAATCTCGTTTATTTTTTTGTTTTTGCTTTTGCAACTTAAGAATGCAATGAAGTTATAAATAAATAATATACGTTTTGAACTATAAGTTTATATTGTGTTTTAATCAATTTAAAAATATTTGTGAGGTGGACGCAGACTTTATGACCTATGTATATATATAATATTTATGTATTTATATGAAAGAATGAACTTGTAAATTTGTGTAGAAGAGGAAGTCGTAGCAAAAAAAAAAAAAAATTATTCAAAAAGACATTATCTCTAAGAGCCGCTCATAAAATGTATTTTCCTCCCGCTTTTCGGAATTTCAGTAATAGTTAATATTTTAAGAATTATGATATCGACACGTCACAAAAAAATATTTTGACTTTCGCACTCTTTATTTGTAAGTAAATAGAAAAACTAACTCTTTTGTTCAACATACATATGTTATATTGAGACACATTTTAAGTTTAAAGATAATTTAAATATTGAAATATTGCATTGAAATCCAGAAATATAATGATTAATAGGAGGAAGTTTATTTAAATTGCTTTATCCGAATTTTATAGATTTACAGAATTATTTTACCCCAACGGTGGGGATATACAAAACACGGAGTGCCTTATTATAAATATTGTATATAACACTTATATGTAGCAACAAAAGCTCTGATATTAAGGATCATTTTCTCAATGTTTGAATAATATTGTGTGAAGTGACAATTTCGTTTTATCGAGAACTCCAATTCAGCTAAGTTGTATTTACAATTTAGATCTATTTCTTTACATGCGCCATTTGTGATTTTGTTTGTTTTTCGTAATAATTTAAAATTAATGGAAGGCGACTGTAGTAGCTGAATGGCTTGTGCTTGACTACTATTCAGCAGGGCGCGGGCTCGAAATCCATTGTGGGCATGGAACACCAAATGATAGAAAAGGTTTTTCCTAATAAGGGTCGTACCTCGTCAATGGTAAACCTCCGATTTTTTTATTTCTGGCATGAAAAAGTTTCTTCTTTGGGAGGCAGCATAAAACTAGGTTCCTCCATTTGATGTAATACCATAATTGGCAGGTACACCCTTTTTGGGTGTTTGGCCGAACTCCTCCTCCCATTTGTGGCGCTCGTCTTGATGTTGTTCCAAAAATGAAGGGACTTACAGTTTCAAGCCGTTTCATGGTAGAAATACACTCGGAGGTTTGCCATTGCCGAGATTCGGACCTACATTCTCTCCAAATTCCAAATGGTAGTCACGCACCAACCCATTCGGCTACGGCAGCCGAATTGATGTAAGATGCATACCAAAAATTAGAGAAGGAGCTCGGCGAACCACCTAACAAGGGATGCAGACGCCAATTGTATATATGTACAAAACATACATATAATATAAACAATAAATAGGTTACAAAATTTCTAGAGCGCCAGTAACAAACGTTTTCAAGCACGGGCCAGTCAAATAAAATCTTTGAAAAGCTTTTCAATAACATTGGACATTTTATCATTTCATTAAAATTAGCGATATCAATTAAGAAGTCTCTGGCTCAACATAGATGGAAAGAAAATTCCCCAAAATTTTCCCTTATTTAAGAAAATAAGCTGATTTTTTAGCAGCTTACCGACAACTCATCTTCCGATCAACTTTATCAGAAATTAACTAATAGATGCTCACATTATTCTGACTAAGCGCTTATCAAAAATTGAGAAAACGGTCCTAAATCTTGACGAAAATTTCGATAACATTTTCGAGCATTTCAATTACGAATATCATTATCAGAAAATCAACATAATATTAGCAAGCAATAACCGCCTAAGTCGACTCAAAAAAATACTGAGTTATATTTTTTTATATCATATAATTGTATACGCTATTATACTATATTGACAAAACTTGATGTTGAAAAGAAATCCCAATAGCCCAAACGAAGATTTTTAAATTGCTATTTCGCGAAAGCATAATTTCCGATTTAGGCGCTTATTGCTTGTGACTAATGATATCTGTAATAACGTATGCGTGTGCGTGCATGAGTCCATATTAGTTCTTTGAGTGTGCACTCCGCTATTTCGTATCTTACATAAATATCGAAATAATTATCAAGACAATTCCAATCTCTTCTTCTTTGTTTTCTCTACGCTTGCAAACTGAAATTGTTTTGGATAATCATGAATAAATTAATCAAATGTTGTAACCAAAAATAAAAACAAATTAAAAAACAATTTGTCAATGTAATTGCGCTAAACTGCTCATCTCCTATTTACAAATAGCCCCAGTTTAGGCGGCATGGCGAATTCAGGTGTCGGTGTTCGCGGCGTTGGCGTGGGTGTAAGCGTTGGTAGCATTGGCCTCACTACAGGCATGCTGACACCCGTAGTCACAGGTATTGGCGGCATGATACCCAATTCATCATCCTCCTCGTCGTCATCGTCGTCAGCATCATCATCAAATCATTTGCAAATGCTCAATTCAGTCGGGACGACTTGTACCAGCGGAAATAGCAATGCTGTAGCGACATCAAGTGGCACCGGTTTAGTTAGTTCAAATGGTGGCAATCCGCAACACGTTGTATCTGGGGCTGGTGTTGGCGTCGGTGTTAACAATTCCATCAACGCCGCCGCTGCTCAGCTGCTTAACCAAGCTGCGGCCGCGGCGGCAGCAGCGATTGCCGGTCAAGCTAGCAACACGCCCCAGTTAAATAGTAACAATGCAAGCGGGAATAACAATATGCTTCAACCATCGTCAGTTGTGGGTAGCATCATGACATCGGCTACAGCAACCGTTACTAACGGCGGGGGTGGTGGGCCGCAACAACCGTCACCGCAAGCGCCACCAACGTATGTCAACTTATAAGTACAACTAATTTAGACGCTGTTAAACGATATGACAATCGTTAAATTGGGAGCTCACTGCTAAAAAGACAATTCAACTCAATAAACAACCTCTTTTTTTCGAAAAAAAAAAAATTCCTCCGAGTCATGTGTCATGTTAAATAGAGCATTAATGCAACTAACAATGGGAGGTAATTTGTAAACTCCTTTCGGAATCAATTGGAGTCTGCTGAGCTATCGAATATTTGGAGCAACTACAGCGTTTAACCAAATTTCAACCAATAAAAACAAGAGTACAACAAACTTGAAATCATACCACATAGCTAAATTAACAGCTGATTACAAAACAGAAATTAAAACAAATCATTAGTAAAATTAATTGAAGCAAAGAAATTGCAAGAAATTATTAATTTTTTAAGGGAAATTGTTTATTTAATTTAGTGTGGATTACTTATTTATAATAAAAAATTAAATAAGAGAAATACAAATTCAAATGCAACACCCAGATCAAACCCCAGCTAAAACTGCAAGAGGAAATCGGGAGTAAATAGTGATCACTCTGAACTTAGAGAAACGAAATCAGCAGAAGTCTCTGTTATGGAAACTGGTTTTATATAATTCAATGCTGACAGCTGCTGCGGTGCTTCTTGTAGTGACACTTGCATGTTAATGCCCCCGAGACGTGTTGCGTACTTCGAAAACAACAAAAACGGGTATACTCGTATGCGTTGAAACCATTGTTGTCTCGCTTTCGTTGATTTGTACTGTTTTCGTTTGTGTTTTTGTTTGGTTGCTAAAAATGCTTAATGCGATTACTTAAGTAACATAAAATTATCTAAATACATATTATTGGTGTAAGCAATTTGTTTGATTAACATTTTAGCCGATTATTTAATATACATATTTTTATACATACATACACGTGCATTTGCGTATATTGTGTTTCTCGCTCGAGGATGATTACTATCTTTGAACGTTACTAGGAAACCATTACTTATTACTGTGTGAAAGTTACTCACATTTCAAGCAAAATCAGATCTTTAGATATGTAGAGTGGGGAGAGTAAAAATTCCGAAAAAAATAAACAAATTAGTTCTCATGTTGTTCTTGCCATCCGCCTAATGAAAATATTTTTTTGGTTTTAATTATCTAGATGATATAGGAACAACCAAAATTCGTCAAAAATTCGATCAGGATATCATTCAATACGTATTTTGACCCCAATCTCAATAACTCGAACTCGGATAGTGATTTGTTTAGACTTCCAAAAATTGTTTAGAAAAACACTTTTCAAATGTTGCTCTTTTCCATCACTATTTACAAAAAATAAAAAAGTTTAATTGTCTTTGTTTTTTTACTTATGGTACTATATTTAAAATGTATTTTCCAACAAATTTTGTAAAATATTGGTAATAACTTAATTGTATTATTAATATTTTGTTAACTAAAATATCTACAAAATTTGAATTTTGAATGAAAAATGTATCGGATACATAAATATAATTTTCAGGATTTTTTAGATTTACAATCAAATACATAGACATAATATTTATATTTGCTCGGTACATTTATATGTATATTATATATGCAAATAGAATATATGTATATGTCTTTATATTTTCGAACTATTTATTTATATATTGGGGCAAATACGCGGCGATTGATACCCCTATTAATCACAAAATTTCTTACACAAATTCTTACCTTTTGTTCACTAATATATTATATAATGAAAATAAAAATTTTGCATAATATAAAAAATAAAAAAATTTATCTCATTTAATTTAATCAAATCAAATTAAATTAAAGAAGAATATGTTTAAGCAGAATTTTTAGTAAAGGAACACGAAAAAATTAAATGAACGAAAATTTAACGAAAATTTTACTCAGGTTGAGTAAATAAAACTAAACGACATACAACTGAATTTAATACATTCAACCTACAGGTGAATTGTAATCTTTTCCAGCAAAATCTCTAAACAATAATATATTATATGTAAATTTATAGGCCTCAACTATTTTGTGTACATCTGTAAACAAACAAAAAAAAAGTACAGTGGTTCAAATGCTTATCGAAACGTTAAATTAATTTTATTTGGAAAAAAACCAATCATTTGTTTATATTCAACTCGATTGAATTACGTATATAGAGTTATATTTGCATTCAACATTTTTATACTGAAAAATAAAAATCAACAAACACGATTCCATGGTTGCCAAGATGCGGCTCATCTACAACTGCTCAAACTTCTCTAAACAAGCGCTCAATCGACTGATCTGAATATAATCGAGCATATTTTGAAGGAATTGTCTAAAATTAAATTTTTTCGGATCACAAACTAAGCAAAAGAATGTTAGGAAGGAAGAAAACCATGCTGTAGTAAAGGCCAAAGGATATAGTCAGTAATTATTTATTAGAGAGTTTTGTATAATATTTTACGGACATTCAATTTTGTATGAATAGGACATGAATTTAATGGTTTTTTTATTTTTATATCTCAGTATAAAAATGTTGAATGTAATATATATATAATTTATTTACGTGAATAAATGGAGTAGACTCCATATAAATGATATATGTGTGCCTTTTTCGAAAATTAATTACCTTACGGTTCCGAAATTTTGTTTTAAAGTTTAGCAGTGAGTATGCATGATTAATCGTTTGATCCACTGTACTTGTATATGTTAACTGGTGCTAAAAAGTTGTATGTGCCTTGAAATTCATTTTAGTATTTCTTTTTACTCAAATAAATTGACGCATGCAATTATTTCAATAACATGTTCTTCTGCACCTTGTTAATGTTTAAATATTTTCATAATCATTGCTCTAGGCAGCATTATGAAAGCATTAGCAATGATTCAAATAAATAGATTCACAGTTACTAACAAATACCGTTACTGTGGGACGAAAACTAGATACTGCAAATAATTATATATGTTTACATAACTATGAATTCAAAAAAAAAAATAGTATTAGAAATTAATTATAGATACAGTTTCAAGCTAAGTGCCACCCCTTGCAATATAAAATACCGCAACTAATATCCATTTTTAAATTGGCTCTAAGCAAATAAAACATTTTGACTTATGAACACTTGGAATTATAAGCCATTATCTATCGAGTGTTTTTTATAAGTTAGGAATGCATTTTTTTATTATAATCTGTTAGATAATTTCACGATATTTATTTTTTTAATATATTTTCCGGCATGTATCCGCCTCGTTTACGAGTCACAAGGTCTTAGCGATTAGTCCACTTTTGACCAATTTTTTCAATAAATCTGACCGTATGGCGTCAATGTTAGCTTGAAAATTACAATAAATCGATTGTTAAGTGCGCTGTTAATGTCGTCGATGTTTAATAATTTTTGGAAACAGAAATTCGGCCAGCATGGCTCCATAGCTCTCGCCACTCATCGTAACGGCAGCTCCTTCTTTATTTCGAAAGATATAAGGACCGAAGATGCCGGAACTGCTCTATTAAGATCGCGAACAGATTTTTTGTTTTCAAAACAATTTACACAATTTGAAAGAGTTGTTCTGGCGTTAATCGATTCATGATGACTTGCCAAACCTTATTGAACAGAAATGTCAATGAATGGCAGCTGTGAAATCATAGTTATAGATATCGATAGTTCTCATACAGCTAAAAAGCACCCGATGTAAATATTAAGCCTGTTTAATCAACCAAAGGCAAAGGTTTTATGCGACTGCATTGTAGTTTCGGTTTTCGTAGTGAGTTCAAGCATAACTACCATTCGATGGAGCTCGTGTTCGATTCCTGTCTATACAAAAAGTATTTTCTAATATCGATCGTCTTATATGTATTTGTAACATCATGAAATTTTATATATTATATATATACCATATATGTATATAATTTTCGATCAGTTGGGGGAGGGCATTTGACAGATTGCAGAGAACTAAACACTGGGTACATGTACTACATAGAGACAAATTCTTTCCAGTGTATACAAATATGCCACATAGTACATATATGTCTATACATATACGTATATATATATATATATATATATATATATATATATATTCGCATATATATATATGCATATATATTAAATTACATGAAAGACAAGCATTGTTTTAAGCATTAGTTTTGTAATTTTTGAACACAATTGTTGTTTGGATGTGGATTGCTCGTTAATTGTTGATTTACATTATTCCATACTGCATCGCTTATGTATTCACCATATACAAGTGTACACATACTAGTTATTTAATGTTGTTCATATAATATAACGCTTGTATTTCAGTTAAATTTTGATTATTTTCGCACATTTGCATGTTTGATGATAAAATCTAATTGCACTTATCCAAAACTGCAGATATAATATTGTTGATCTTAGAATAATACACACTTTTTATAAAATAAAATATACAACAAAAATATTTACAATTGTGATCAAAATTCATGTATCCACTCGTAGTATTCATTATAATATCACCATGAGTGTTCATTTAAAAAACTAAGAGAGTTTAAGTTAATTATAATGATTCAAAATCCGATAGAGAGACTTTATTTAAACCAGACAGCATTTGTGATACATTTGTCATGATAAATTTGTAAACAGAAAGCACCAAGAATTTCGCTACATATGTACGAGTACTTATAATATTAAAGTAGCATCTACACGCTCAATACTGATTAATGATTTCACCCCTTTTGATGTCATACAAATCTTATAGCTGAAAAAAGCACTGGAAATGACAGCCCGTGGAACGTGGGGAATTACAACTCTGGGAAACTGATAAAATAATGTTAAAACAATCCTAAAAATAAAGTATCCTTTATATAGAATGAATGAAATAGAGGAATTCCGGAAAAGTCGTTCACGCGAAAATATGTATAAATTTCAAATACGATCAATTTGTACGAATTTAAATTTCATATCTACTTTTACATTAGCCTTTACTGATTTTCGGTATCTTCAGCACCTTGTTGTGTATTCCAAAGCTTTTTGTCGGGTGTTGTGCTAAGTATAGTTACACATTTTTCTTATGTTATTATTATTTTTACTTAAACTTTGTCTCTACAGATTTTTAAAAACTCAGTTTTTTAATTACTTATTGCATAAGTAAGTACCGGTAAATTGTAACAAGTAACAATTTAAATAGTGAAAACTTCCTTCTAATATGGCTTACTCAAGTTCAAGCTCTCTTGCAAATTTTTGGGGTACGAAATTTTGTAACAATTGTCATGATGTTTAAAATCAGGCTCCGCTGTGGCCAAATTTAACAGTATATTGTTGCCATACTTGCAGGGCCGTTTCTGTACAATGTCTAATCTCCAAAGGCAAACTCTAATTGCGCTCTGCAAGATGTAGAAATCAGCGCGCTATGGTCCTTTGAGTTCCTTCCAATATGTTTTAGAGATTTCCTGCAAAGTTCATTTCAAACATTTTTTTTTACTTTTAGTTTTAACGAAAAAATACACGATAGAGCATGCATTTTTGTCTGCATAAAATCAATCTTTGACCGCATTGGTTGTATGTTTGGGATCATATTACTGCATAAAGTCTGTGAGTGTCTAATACGCATACATATGTTACGTTAATATATTTTTCTGATTAGCAGTATTCATTATTTTTCTAACAAGTTTTGAGGATCTTGCTTATATTATATTCGTTGTTTATTTCAGTCGACGTAGTAAAAGTATCGATCTTACATTTTCGGACAATGAATAATTTTTTTTAAGTTAATCTGACCAACTTTTTTTAATCTGTAGAATGATAAATGTCCCCACCTAATTCCATTAAACAATGTACAGCAATTCAATGTACATAAACGTATATATAAGAATGGGGAAAGGGCTTTCCCCCGCCTGAAAATATCATCGGGTGCACTAATCGGAAAATTTGGAAATATTGTACATCACAAGTCTTAACATTTTCTCATCTTCCTTGTAGCGTTTAATGCCTGAGCAACACATGTGCGAGCATTGTTGTGCCTTTTCTCATATTGGCGACCTTTTCTCTCAATGCTTGACTAAAAGGCATTAGTTAGTTTCGGTAGCAAACAAGCTCCTGCGATCCAGAACTCTATAGCTCATTGTATTCCATGCTGAGCTAGTTACGTTGAGCTGCTAAATAAACAGCATTAATCATGAATGTTTAGCTGTTAGTTCCTCTCCGAGGGGCTCTCACGATTTTTACGAGACTTTAATTAATCACTCAATAAACATTCGTCAATAGTTAAATGACTTTTGTCTGTAACTATTAACTGATGGGAAATAATAAACGCTGCGAAAAACAAAAAAATTGAAAAACAAATAAAATGATCTTAAGTAGAAGAAATTACAGTTAATTTATGAAAAGGTTTTGGCAATGAGATCAGAAATGCCGTTATGGTCATGTGTTTGTTTTATTGAATCGAAGCAACTAATTTTTATCTAAATATTTTTTTTCAAATCTAGATGTTGAAAGTAATTTAAATTATAGTAAATATAAAATAAAATTCAGTACTGCTGAAGATTTCTTGAACTTCAACTGTCTCTTTTGCATCAAATTTATCATAATTTGTTTTCCAATATGACCTTTAAAACTAAAAGGTGTAAAATAATTTTCTTTAGACAAAAATAATTTTTACTCTTCTGAGTCAGTGTATAAATTGTCATTATATTTATTAGAATAACATACTTATTTATGAAAGTAATACTGATTTCTACGTACTATTGTATTATATAGTTAAAGTAAACAGTTCTGACCATATCCCAAGCCGCGCCAAATAGTCGCATGAGTAATAATCAACACTCTCCTCATGTCTGATTTAGCGGTAAAAGGCTTTGGAATGGAAGCCAAACCTCTTTCCGTCTTGATGACGAACATATTGGCTAACTGAAATCCATATTCACTGATCGATAATCATACATGATCACACACTGAAAGTCAGTCAAACTTCGACTTATCGCTTTTGACTGACCAAAAATGGCTCAGAATTCTAAATTCGACAAGGAAATCATGAAAGATGTCAAAGGGCATAAAAACTTGTGTTACATTACGGGCGCATTAGCTTCGTTTCTATTCACCAAATGTCGTGAAATTTACTGCAATACTCATATTAGGTACGAGTAGATGATACAAACAGACAAAGCTCAATTTCAAAAACGCTGCTTACTTCCGAACACACTTTGTATATATATAGAAAATATTTAAAAATAAAAATGGAATAAAATTCCTTTGCAAAGTTTTACTTTGTGGATCACTATATCGCAATTTTGCCGAATCCACGAACCAGCTATTTTGGTTTTAAAAGTATCAAGCAAACCAAAGGCTTTCCACACTTAATTCTTCCAAAGCAGAGGAGAACTTCCTCTTCCACTGCCACTAGGTTTGTGCTGAATCACGCTGCCGTATCCGTCGTCGCAAAATTTTCTACTAAATCTTTCTCTCAAACATTACAAGGGCCGCTATCGGCTGTATTATTTCACGATTCTGCGTCATACAAATTAACCAAATTTAAATGCAAAAAATGTCCAGTGAAGTCTGAATATAACAAGTCTTGATGAAACGAAAAACTCAATGGCACACAATTTTTCTGAGTCCTTTGAAAAAACCTCAATGTTCCGAAATTTCCCATACAAAAATGCCCCTTAGGTATAACGACCTTCATGGTACCTTCGAGATATATTGACGTTTAGAGTCCCGTTAGCATGTAGAGGTCTTATATAGTCCACAGAATTGGTCTCTAGTATTGCTAAGATTTTGCACTACTATCCATTTATGCATATTACATAGAAGCATGCATTTTTGGATTGACTAAGGCAAAGCTTGACTAAGGCGGCCGCCGCAGCCGAATGGGTTGGTGCGTGACTACCATTCGGAATTCACAGAGAGAACTTAGGTGCGAATCTCGGTGAAACACCAAAATTAAGGAAAACATTTTTCTAATAGCGGTAGCTTCAGGCAATGGCAAATATCCGAGTGTATTTCTGCCATGAAAAAGCTCCTCATAAAAATATCTGCCTTTCGGAGTCGGCTTGAAACTGTAAGTCCCTCCATTTGTGGAATAACATCAAGACGCACCCCACAAATAGGAAGAGGAGCTCGGCCAAACACCCAAAAAGGGTGTACGCGCCAATTATTTATATATATAAGGCAAAGCTTGACTAAATTATTCTATATATATTATTTTTTTATAACTTGTTTTTTTATAACGTCAATGAGACATCGTACCAGTTGTTTTTTATTGAATCCAATTTGTTCACATCTAATGCAGATACGTACATTGGTTGGTTCTTGCAATAAGATTTTTCCTTATTAAAAACTAATTACTGAAAAAGGCTGGTTGGCAAGGTTGGCAAAAAAGTCTTGCTGTATTTTTATTGAATTTTCAATTGTTCATAAAATTGGTTATAATAATGCGATTTAAGTCAAATATGCACCGTTTTGTTCGATGACGAGTTCCCAACGAGATGCCAACTTCGTAATGTCCCTCTTATAGAAGCTCGCTTCCCTATTGTCAAAAAACTCGCAAAGCCAATTTGCACAGGACTCTCTTGAGGACAACTTCCGACTACCAAGCTCGTTCGCCATGGACAGAAATAGGTGGTAATCACTTGGTGCGAGATCCGGACTATACGGTGGATGCAAACGAACCTCCCATCCGAGCTCCCGGAGCTTCTGGCGCGTCACCAAAGATGTGTGTGGCCTGGCGTTGTCCTGATGGAAGACAATTCGGCCTCTGTTGATCAAAGATGGCCTCTTTTGCATGAGTGCTGCATTCAAGCGGTCCAGTTGTTGGCAGTACAGGTCCGAATTGAGCGTTTGGCCATAGGGGAGCAGCTCATAGTGGATGATTCCCTGCCAATCCCACCAAACACACAGAAGAACCTTCCTGGCCGTCAATCCAGGCTTGGCCACCGTCTGGGCAGCTTCACCGCTTTTCGACCACGACCGTTTGCGCTTCACGTTGTCGTAAGTGACCCACTTTTCATCTCCAGTCACCATCCGCTTCAAAAACGGGTCGATTTAGTTGCGATTCAGAAGCGATTCGCATGCATCCATACGGGCAAAAATGTTTTTTTGCGTCAAGTCGTGTGGCACCAATACATCGAGCTTCTTTTTGAATCCAAGCTTGATGACTCTTTATTTTGCTCCATGTTTGCGACGCTATAACTCACGAACGAATAAAAGCAAACAACAATTAATCAAACACGTGTTAGCTTGTGAAAAGAGATTTCCAAAAAGCTCTAGCGTGAACCGATGCGACGAATACAACTACAACTACGCGCTTGCAAAGACAAGCTAGCGGAAATACCGCAAGACTTTTTTGCCAACCTTTATATTTTTCTTATTAGCTTCACAATCCTTGGTGGACCATAGCTTAATGAACAATCCACGGCTTCATCTCTCCAGTTGTGTATGTTCATTTTTTGAAGATCTGGTTCGATGTTGTCTAAATATCTCTTTAGTGGCGCCCTCTTTTTCTTCCTCAAAGCGGTGTTAAAATAAAAGCTTTTGCTTCCGTTGGGCTTTGATAAAACTTACTACATCCGAGGCTGTTGTTGGAGTGTCGGTACAAGTTTTTTTAAAACTGAGATTAGGTTGCCAGCCTAAAGGTCAGTCCCCTTTCGGGGCCCTCACCTTACACCTTTGATTCCTTGGGTTTCCACCAAGATTTGTTCTTTCTTGCAAAGACACAGCAACTTGATTTCCGCACTAAGTTAACAGTGTCGCCACGTGAAGGTGATGTAAGGGGATTGGAAAAAATAGGCGAAAGGCTTAATTTATTTTCGATCTGCCATCTCGTTGCACCTTTTTTCCATTTGTGGCTGGTTATACAATATATATAATATAAATATATAATTGACGCTTACACTCTTTTGTTGGTTGTTGGGCAGCTCCTCCTTCAATTTGTGGTGTGCATTTTGATATTTTTCCGAAAATGGAGGAAACTACAGCTTGCTGCCGCCTGTGAACGCCTGATGGTTTTTTATGAGGAATTTTTTTCATGACTGAAATATACTCGGAGGTTTGTCGTTGCATGTCATGGGCCGATGGGCCTATACCCACGGTTGGTTTCGAATCTTGGCACTACCGAATGGTAGTTCGCACCAACTCATTTGGCTACAGCAACCGAAGGCCGATTACTACTCTCTATGCTATCAATTCATATGTCAAAATAAAATGTTGAGTGTTTTTCCTATACAGCTTATATAGTCGTTCTATTTCAGAACTGTCCATTTTGTTTATCATCCTCGTATGTCCGGCCACAATAAAATTCAGTTCAGTTCAGTTGAGGCAGTGCTGTGACAGAGGTTAAATAAAATGTTATCGCACCGCATTGACGTTACTTTTCGCCTGGGCATTCAGCCTTTGTTCAAACCTTGCTTCCTAATCCAATTTGCTATTTTATATTTTATAAAACAATTGTGTGTAGTTGCGTTTTTTTATTATTCTTTTTTTGCGGAAATTTTTAATGGGCTTTGAATAATCATGCATGTTGCACGAGTAGCTGAGATGTCTTTATACTTTGTTTTTTTTTTTTATCAAATTAATCTTAAGACATTTTTATTTATTAATCATGTATCCGTAATATCTTCGTAAATGTTTAAGCAAAAAGATTTACGTATATGTGCTTATACATTTTATCTATGCATACACCTTTTTATTTATGTAACCACAAAATTACACATGCCACTGCGAAGCGAATTTCATAATGTAATTGATTGGAAAAGTTTCAAGATCAATTTTTGTTGTAAGTGCAATCAATTACATGTATAGAATTCGCTTTATGCTTACACATCTGAGCAGCTACATGTGTATTGTATGCTTTATCACTTATTAATAATATTTACTTTTCTCTACGTTCTTCCCTCGCCATGTACAGGCGTAAAAAGAAATGTATCCGTTACATGGAAGCGATAAGCAGCGGCAGTGCCGGTAGCAGTGGTACCAAGGATGATTGTTATCAAGAGTTAGACGACTTAGACGACCATGGCAGCGATGACAATTTAGGCAGCCCACAGAGCATTGATGACAATAATAAAACGCCAGATAATGATATAGAGTCCCTGAATCATTCGTTATCTAGTCCAGGCTGTCTAAGCGGTTTGTCTAGTCTACAGAGTCCGTCCACAAGTTTGGCAAGTCCGTTAAATCTGCTCGCTAGTCCAGCAACGCCAGTTACCGTGGGCCTGACATTCGGGATCGGCGAACATCAACAGAATGCGCAAACCCAACAGCCATTGCCGCATCAACAATCGGCCCTACAAGCGCAGCAGCTATTATTGCAGCCGAGCAGCGTTGTCGACGCGTCGGCAACACAGCAAATGCGTATGCAACAATCGGGTCAACAAATCCATTTGGGTCATTCGCATACACATACAGCACCCCCGCTCTCGAGAAGTAGTATTTTTGAGAATCCTAAAGCCACAAGGTCGTTCCTTTGTACCAGCAGTGGGAGCGGTGGCGCAAGCGTATTAGTGTCACCAACTCTGTCAAATAATTGTACTAGTGGAATATGCATTGCCAACAGTCTAACGAATACCTCATCTTCAACTGCTGCGGCTGTGGCGGCGGCGGCTTTTACAGAACGCACAATGCTCACAATATTGAGTCCTAGCCCATCTACTTTGCTGATCAATAGCAACTGTTTCCCGCCGAGCAACCTGGAGTCCAGTAATGGCGCGATAGGGTCAATAGCCCAAATGCTATCCAACACTAACAATGCAACATCTAGTTTAAACGCCAACATTTCTAAATCTACTTCAGTCACTGCAATTTCTAGCGAGACTACAATCACCCCCACCACAACCGGTGGCACCGGTCGTTCAAATGAATGTAATTCCTATATCAGTAGCACCAATTGTGGTATTTTTGAGAACATTTCGGCGGTAACTGTTACTCAGTCCACATTCACCGCAACCAAACCCATTGCAGTTATCAGTGGAAAATCGACAGCATCCTCGTCTGCTTCGTCTGCGGCCTCTTCGCCTGCTGCCGAAAACTTTGAAAAGTCAAATGTCGTAACAACACATCGAAATCCAATCGGAGCGAACCCACATGACATTAACAATCCGCTAAGTATTAACCAGCTGACGAAATGCGACGAAGGTACAAGCAGTAGTAACTGTCACAATAAGTCCCAAAATATCGGAGCCGAGGTCAGCACAACATCAGCGTCCACCAAAGTTAGTAATGGTGTCGCACAGCAATACAAGGATAATAGCCAACTGCTGCAAAAGGAGTTAGTCTTGCGATTACCACCGGCTGCGGCACAGCATCAGCAGTTGACAACGTCGGCTTTGTTGACACCAGCACAACAACAGTATCAGCAGCAATTCCATTTCCATGGCGCCTCAGGACCTCCGCCACTTCCATCGCATCATAATGCACACCATCACCATCCGCACGCGCATTCACCGCTATTCAACCAGCACTTCCAACAATTTAGCCACCACTTGGCGTCTGTAGCGGCAGTAGCAGCGGCAGCGGCAGGCGTACACGTGCCCAATATATTGAATGCGACAGTTGTTAGCGCCAATAACAGTATACACCGAAGTCCCAGCAGTGTACTGAATAATTTCAATATGCCGAGCGCATTCAGCATTAATGAAGCACCTTCCAACTTTGCTTCTCCGGCAATAACAACAACAGGGACAGGAACATCGACAGAGGCAGTAACATCGAAAGCGGCAGAAACATCTACAGCGGCTGAAGGTATCAGAGGTTGCAATACGGGAACTGTGAGCAACGATATCTCAATGCCGATTAGCCGGCACCTAGTGGCGGCAACGGCGACCGACGCTAGTGTCAACGGTTCAACTAGCGTTGTTGTCAATGCAAGCGCTGCTGGCGGTGAAAATGGTGCAATCAGCGTTACATAACTGTAACAACAACAAGTAGTCGTGCAGTCAGGTAATATAACAAGCAAAGTGTTGAACAGCGTCAAAGCAATAATCAACCCCAGAAACAGCACACCTTCAATAGCAAGGACAACATTATTCATAAAAATTCTCGTTTATTTTATATAGTTAAATATTTCTTATGCATGAAGGCACTAAAACTCAAAGCAGTACATACATATGTACATAAACAAGCATTCTTATCATTATTATCTTACATTGTAAGCGAAAACATGATTAGTTGCTAAGCCTTTTTAGAGCAATGGTGTTCAGTTATACATACATATGTAATTGCTATCAAAAAAAAAAAATAGTTATAATATCATAGCAAGCATTTTTGCAATCATTCGTAATATAATATAAATAATTATTTAATTGATTATTTCACTTAATTGATACTGCCTTGCAGGGAGCGGTATTCCGATTGTTATATTATGCTATATGTATATACATATGTATATATATTATGTAAGTATGAAGTTGTGTTTTCCAAAATGCTTAGAAAAATCTGTTCAGGTGGTAATTTATTTATTTATTTGAAGTACCTGCCTGCCTTCTTCGTAATTGATGAGTTTGTAGGATATTTTTTTTTGCAGATTTACTACAGCCCTTTTAGATATGTATGTATATCAGTTATAACTTTGAATACTAGTTTACAACACACATGGTCCCGCTGATTGGGTTAAAAATGACTGGATGGTATTTGGGTATTTGACATATGTACATATGTATGTAGGTATCAAAATCCTTTGTAAGTGCCTGTCCGTACTATCCAATTAATAAGACTGGTTGGCCAATGATTTACAGTTGGAAAGCTAATACATAGATACATATTAAATGTGACGAAAAGTTGTATTAATTCTGTTTGCGTTTAAAATATATATGTATGTACATTGTAGGAAATTTTTTTACGATTTTTCAAATTTTACTTTTAGTTTATGTTGAGATAAGTAGACGTCTATGAGATGTCATATAGAGGAGTTTGCGCCTTTGTATTATTATTCAAAGGAAAAATATTGCTCTTCCAATCTTTTCGCAGTAATATCTAGGATTAGATAACTTCTTCTAATCAGGATTTGTCCTAACAAATCCATTTGTTCACATCAAAAGTTTTTGTTAATTTTGGCCGAGGGCAAGACACTTCGCCAGTTTATTTTTCAGAGCGAATTCGCGTTAATTACCTTGTTATTTTTATATCAATCGCATCAAAGTATAATGTTTTTTTCGTAAAGTCATATTACAGGTTCATTTCGTATGTGTAGTTGGTCAGGTAAAAAACAGTGGTAGCAAATTTTTATTATCTTTGTAAATGACTCAGTGTCCAAAATTAAAACCTTACTTGTGCTTAAATATACTTATAAAAATTTTGAAATATTTTTGAGCATGCAAACATAAGCGGAGGTCAAATTTCCGGACATGAAACAACAAATGATACAAAAGGTTTTTTCTAATAGCGGTCGCCCTTCAGCTGGCAATGGTAACCTCCGAGCGTATTTTTTCCATGAAAAAGCTCCGCATAAAAAATGGTATGAAGCTGTAGGTCTCTCCATTTGTTCAAAAGATCAAGACGCACACCACAAATTGGAGAAACAGCTCGGCCAAATACCCAATAAAGCGCATAAGCGCAAATTATATATATATATATATATATAGAATAATAAAATAAATAATTTGAAATTTGAAACTCAGTTGTACATGCATATTTACAAATATGCATCAATGAATGCACAAGTTAATGAATTAATATTAAATAGATAATAAGCTCATAAATATTTAGAATCAAATTAAAGTCATATTTCAAACAAATAAAGCCTAGAAAAAAATATTTCGTAACGCAAAATTACACAAAAAAAGAACAAGTAACAGTTGATCGGTCGAAATAAAGTACATGCGCAATCTTCTGATATAATGGAGAAAATAACCTAATGATAGACTTAAATGAAACTCTAAACGAATTTATTAAAAACAAAAATGATACTGAAATTGTTATTAACAATATGCAAAAAATTAAATATAAAGCAAATCTGATCATATATTTTGTCATACTATTTACATAAAACCAAAAAATATCGAAAAGTTTTTTTTTAAACACAATAAGACTAAAATGTCTGCATTTTTCATACGTACAACAAACATACGCAACCAAACACAAATAAAAAACAAGCAAAAGGCGATAAACAGAATGCAAACGAATACATATAATATACGGGTAGATTCTGTAATTCACTTCCGAATTGCTAAAAAATGTAAATGAAATTTACTGCATAACCTGACCGATAATATTGATTTTTCCAACAACCCTATTGTATTGGAAACGTTAATAACGAAATCAAATTCGCTCTTGCCTTTTTTTTTGTACAATATATTTAAAAAGGCTTTGAAATGTTTAATTGAATGATTGGTCGAGACATGATGACGTATCATCAATACTCCTTTTTTCTACTGACCATTGATAATCTCTGCCCTATGGTCGGGAAGTCGAGGTCCAAGCTTTAGTTGTTTTCGACTTTCCTTTCAATGTCATGTGCGAGGCCAATTATGCTGGGATCTACGGGCCAGTGTAACTCTGAGAAACCCCATATTCATAATACCAGGAATTGAAATTTCTCAACTATTTCCTAGTTATCATTTTTGCTCTCGCTACTGCTCTGAACTTGAACAGATAATATCATAGTTGAGCAGGAACGCAAAACGCGTTTCGTTATTGCTAGCAGCTCAAAGCAGTAGTTTAATAAAATGTAAGTGCGCTTTGTAGTTGGAGTAGTGGTAAAGAATTGGAAATTGCGTTTGTTCTCGCTTCTGTTGCTCTGCTATTACTCCTATAACTACTATTTGAGCAGTGTTCGCTTTTTTGGGTAGATGCGTTTTGTATGTGCTTTTACGGTGCTACATTGAAAATATAATATAACCGACAAATTAGGTATATCAGTATACTGACATAAACTGATTTCCCACTGCTTGTATCTGTAAAACAGCTCATGACATCAACGTCAAAATTGTTCTTACGACAGTTCAATATATTGTTTATAAGCCATCAAAAGCATTTGCGTCTCAGTTTTGTTGCATTTTTAACACACTTTTATAAGGTCGGGTTGTATGTATGTATGTATGTATGTATGTATGTATGTATGTATGTATGTATGTATGTATGTATGTATGTAGGATTGCCAGGATTAATATTTTCTTTTTTTACCTGTGGGCAAAAAGTAAGGTGAATTTGGTTGTAAAATGAAAAGTCTTTATTTATTCTTGTAAATCAATTTCATCCCCTTCAAAACAATCCCCTCTCGATGAAATACACTTATGCCAACGATTTTTCCAATCCCCGAAACATGCCAAATAGTCCATTTCCAGTATAGCCATCAGCACCTTCTTCGATTCAGCTTTTATCTCCTCAATCGACTCGAAACGCGTTCCCCGGAGTGGTCTCTTGAGTTTTGGGAATAGCCAGAAGTCACACGGAGCCAAATCAGGCGAATACGGTGGTTGCGGAACGATATGCGTGGAATTTTTGGCGAAATGGTCACGAAGAACGAGTGCAGTGTGAGACGGTGCATTATCGTGATGCAAAAACCAAGAGTTGTTGGCCCATAATTCTGGTCTTTTTAGATGAATTGCTTCACGTAAACGACGCACAACGCTCAAATAATATTCCTTATTAACAGTTTGGCCAGGTGGAAGGAATTCATAGTGCACCACACCACGAAAATCGAAAAAAACTGGCCCATGGAGTGGGGTAGCCGTTTCTCAGGCTCCCTCCACGAAATAAGTTCTTCATCCCGATTACTTCTTTATCACGGCCGATAACTGCATAGCTTTAGACTCACAGTCGATAAGAAAGGAATTAAATATAACACGAATATATCGAATCATTAATTCACTGACTGCAATGATAACACTAATTTTCATTCATGATAAAAAATACTTTTAAAAAAAAACTAAAAAACACGCTTTTTTGCTAATCGAACTAAAAAGTAGAAAATAAAAAATAGTTTAAAAAAACTAAAAAACACGCTTTTATTGCTAATCGAACTAAAAAGTATAAAATAAATTTTAATGACAAAGAGACCTATAACGAAGTAATAGCAAATCGAACGATCAGTCATAGTCAACTACCTCAGAACAGAATTATAACAAAAATTAAGATACAAATAGAACAATTCAAATTAGAGTTAAAAGCGTGGGATGCATTTTAATTCACTTTCATTACCTTCTGTACATAGGTAGTTGGCAATAGAATGATTGTAATATTTACTATATCAAGCATCCAACGCTTTTGACTCTAATTTGAATTGTTCTATTTGTATCTTAATTTTTGTTATAATTCTGTTCTGAGGTAGTTGACTATGACTGATCGTTCGATTTGCTATTACTTCGTTATAGGTCTCTTTGTCATTAAAATTTATTTTATACTTTTTAGTTCGATTGGCAATAAAAGCGTGTTTTTTAGTTTTTTTAAACTATTTTTTATTTTTTCTGTGATGGAATTCAAACGTAATAGTGTGATTGCGTTATATTTGGCTGGAAAATCACAACCAGCATTTGCTCGTGAGCTCAGTCACCTCAAAGTGAATAAAATGTTTGTGTATCGCACTATAAAACGTTACAATGATACTGGTAGCATTGCAAAACGCTATGGAGGTGGACCAAAAAAAACCGCAACAACGCCAGAAATGGTTGGGAAAGTGAAGGCTCGACTTGAACGAAATCCACGTCAAAGTGGAAGAAAAATGGCCAAAGAACTGAAAATATCGCAAGACAGCATTCGACGCTTATTGACAATTGAGCTCAAGGTCAAGGCTTACAAGTTCCAAAAAGCACACGATCTTTTACCCCAGCAAAAAAAGTTCGATGCGAAAGAGCAAAGGAGTTGTTGCGTTTGCACGAACGTGGCGAATTTCCTAACATTGTGTTTTCTGATGAAACAAATTTCCCAATTTAGCAGTTCATAAACACTCAAAACGATCGTGTTTACTTGACCGAACGCTCATACGAGAATCTAAACCCACGTATGGCCACTCGAAGCAATTTCCCATCGCAAGTAATGGTTTGGGCCGCAGTGACCGCTGATCGACGCTTTCCAATCGTTTTTATCGACCCTGGTGTCAAAGTGAATGCTGCCTATTATCGGGAAAATGGTTTAGAAGTTGCTTTAGAGCCGTGGGCACGCAAACATTTCGGTCGTAGACCATGGACGTTCCAACAGGACTCGGCACCGTCTCATAAAGCTCGAGTGAACCAAGAATGGTTAAAAAATCATGTTCCACACTTCATTTCGTCCACACAATGACTTTCGAATTCGCCAGACGCAAATCCGATGGACTATTCCATGTGTTCCATTTTGGAGAGCAAGGTGAGGACTAAAAAATATGCGAGTATGGAAGCGCTGAAAAAAAGCGATTATACGAGAATAGACCAAAATACCTCAAGATCACATACGTGCAGCATGCAACTCATTTTTTGACCGTTTGAAGGCTATAGTCACGGCAAAAGGAGGTCATAGCGAGCTAAAATAAATATAGGTAAAAATTGTAATCATTTTTGAACAATTTTGTCTTTGAAATCAATAAAAACTAATTTCACACAAAAAAGATATGGTGTTTTCAATAGGTTACACTTCATATCGTTCACCCTGTTTGTTGTAAGTATGGTTAAATGCAACTTGCAATTTTTTATAGTTTCTGCATCCTTCACAGTTTTATGTTAAAAAAATCCATACATGCGAGGACTAATCTATCTATGGATATCTTGACTTTTTTTTTATCGATTTATTTATGCTGCACCAGATAACAAACACTTAATCTAATCACTTGTAGGTACATGTATAAGCAACCTAACAAATGAATGTTTATACATGGTGGGCCATATAGCGTTTGCTTTTTGAACCACCTATTTTTTTGAGAATGGTAACACAAATGACATGTCAAATGTGTTCATAATTTACTTAAAGGCTTGACATTTACGAAATGGGACGCTATACGCTTGAACAAAATTGGGAAATATTGAAAACCTATTTCCAAAGTGTTCATAATTTACTTAAAGGCTTGACATTTACGAAATGGGACGCTATAGGGTACGTTCGCGATGGCAATCAGAACAGCAGTGTTGCAAATTTTGCAAAGTATCACGTTCTTCTTGAATCTGTGGCAACACTTGCAAAAGTCAAACGTTCTATTTACTCATCACGCGCGCAAATAACCTCAATAACCGGCAACACAAAATTTTTGTCTGCAAGCTTGCATTTGTGTTAAGTAATGGAAAAAGAAAGGTAAGCGTAATTGTTATGTATTTAATGTTTTATGCACTTTAATAATTATAATACCGATTAATTTAATATATTTTTACTTTATTTGCAGCGAAAGACTGAATACTGCCATGAGCAAGCTATTAATTAGATGCCGGCTGGACATGGAGGCCGAATTCGCTGCCGGCAAAAAGAAAAGATCTGTTCTCTGGGGTAAAGTCCTAGATTCCATGAAGGCAGTAAATCCAGATGTTCCTGATAGTAAGGAAGTACTCCAGAGAAAATTTCTTAATTTATTAGCATCGTATAAACGCATAAAAAAGCGAAATAAAGAATCAGGTCGGGACGCAACCACCTGGGAGTACTTCGACGAGTTTGATGCCATGTACGGTTGTCGACATTCAGTTGAGCCGCCAGAGGAAAATTTGCAGTCTTCCTTGGCAAGCCCATCGGGTGATGAAAGCGAGTGCGATTTGGAAGAGCAGGTTGGCAGCGCAAGGAAACGTTCCAAGAAAACGGCAAATGAGGCGATATCATTTTTTAAGGAAGAAGCTAGCAAGGAGCAAAAACGTCATGAGGATGTACTACGGTTAGAGAGGGAAAAGCTTGAGATTGAAAAGGAGAAAATTCGTGTGCTAAACCCTTTGCGCGACATTTTAGCTAAGAGGACGTAAATGCTTAAACAAATTTTGATATGAAATTAATTTTTGAAGCTAATTTTGCAATGTTTTGTAAACGCAGTACAAAACACATATGTGGTGATATGAATTAAATTGTACCTTTCTTTTGTTGATTTTTATTTCTTTTAATAAACTACAAATTTAAGACATAAATAACATTTTTAAATCGTTTCTTTTTATTACTCCTTCACTGCTTTCAGTAATATTTTCGACAGCTTCTAAGGTTTGAACATGAGCAGCATTTATGCTTTGATCTAAGTTAATGCTGCTCAAAATATCCGCTGAACTTGAATCGCCATCGTGGGTTATGATAAAATTGTGTAATATAGAGCAGGCCATTATAATTTTAGAAGCTTTCTTTATAGTTGATGCATCAATGTGATTTAGTATTTTAAATTTTTTTCGAAAAACGCCGAAGGACTGTTCTATTAATACACGCGTTGAACTGAGGTAGTAGTTGAATCTTCTTTCTTCGGTAGAAAGATGCCCATTGTCCCTAAATGGGACCATTAAATATTTTGCTATGGGATAAGCTGAGTCTGCTAAAATTATTGCCCCATTAGCGAGCTGAACTTCTCCCGACGTGATCTTTTGGTAAATTGGGCTATTCTTCCATACGTTAGCATCATGACAACTTCCAGGATAACCAATAAAAACGTCTCGAAATCGAAGACTGCTATCACAAATAGCCTAAGAAGATTGAAAAAATTTAGTCACGTGTCCCTTATATACATTATATGTACATATACATTGTTTACCTGCATTATTATGGAAAAATGCCCCTTGCGGTCGTAATAGCTCACTACATCTTGTTTTGGAGTATTTATTTTAAAGTGGATTCCATCCATACATCCTACAACATAGGGAAACGAATTGGGTCGTTTTTCCTGGAACTTTTCCATCACATTCTGTTGCTCTGCCTGTCGCAGGCCAACAAATTTCCTTTTTAAGGCAGCATATTGCTTTAATGGTCTTGTAAAAGAGTTTATGAGCTGTACCCTTCCCCACATTGAATCGGTCAGAGAGCTGACGAAATGTAATTCGGCTGTTACTTAGCTTCCATAGAGTCAGGTACATTGCCTGTTTCAATGAATATCTTGTACCCAGCATTGACCAGAAAGGGTGCAAGGCAGTTATCAGTTTCTAAACACATTATTAAAATTAAATTATAAATAAAGCCATAACTTCTCAAATTTAATACTTACATGCAGTGTATCACGAGTCATACGAAAGTGGGAAAGGAATACGTCAGCGTCGTATAGTTCAATCGTGATAAAAAAATGTTGGACCTTTACGATACGTCTTTTCTTAAGAGTTTCTTCAAAAAGAAAACTCTTTTTTTTGTTTGCGTGCCTCCTTCTTTTTTCAAAATTTATTAAAAAACTATCAGCACTTTTCTCAATCTCATCTATTATTAAATTAATTTCCATTTCTACTGCGATCTGAAATCAAAACTTTTTCTCAAATTGATACCTGCAACATTACAGCAATATAACAGCTGAGTATCAGCAGTGTAGTGCAAAAAAAAGCAACAGGGTTGCTGTATTGCTGCAGTTATACATTTTCGCGAACGTACCCATACGCTTGAACAAAATTGGGAAATATTGAAAACCTATTTCCAAAGTGGTGAGTCAATAAGCAAAATTGTCGGATTTGGGGCTCCGAAAATCCGCAGGTTACTGTAGAGAAGCAAATGCATTCACAACGAGTCACTGTTTGGTGCGTTTTTTGGTCTGGCGGCATCATCGGGCCATTTTTTTTCGAATGAGCGAGGAGCCGCGGTTACAGTAAATGGCGAGCGTTACCGTGACATGCTCAACGAGTTGTTTCCAAAAATTGAAGAGGATGACAGGGACGACATTTGGTTTCAATAGGACGGTGCAACTTGTCACACTGCCAAAGATACACTCGAACTTTTGGCTACCGTTTTTGAAAACCGAATAATCAGCCGAAATTCCGACATCAATTGGCCGCCTCGGAGCTGTGATTTAAGCCCGTTGGACTATTTTTTGTGGGGAGCCGTTAAGGACAAATGCTATGCGAACCATCCAGAGAAGATTAATGCTTTAAAACACGAAATCCAAGTTGCCATTCCTAAAATTGAAGCCCAAACAATAGAAAATGTGCTTAAAATTGTGCTGATCGAATGAGCTACTGTAAAGCCAGTCGTGGCAGTCATTTGAACGATATTATTTTTCATTCATAAATGACAATGTTCAATTTTCAAAATAAAACAAAAAGTTCGAAAAAATATTGATGAGTTTTTTTTATAGCCAATTCAAAAAGCAAATTTTACATGGCCCACCCTATACTTCAGTTTTATTTAACTATGACTTAATGTTAGAAACTATTAAATATAGAGCATTAAGGAATTTCCAGGAATTGATCAAGTGCTTAATATTTACTTCAAACAAAGCCTTTTTTTAAAACATGAAAGTACACACGCGCAACAGAAGCCTAAATTTTTACTCTTATGGTTAATTTGGATATTTGGTCTTGAACCTTTTTCTATTTTTAACACACTTTTATTAGGTCGGGTTGTATGTATGTATGTATGTATGTATGTATGTAACGGAATCTTTGAGCTTAATTTTCACTGGCTTCTAAAAATCTGATCGACTTGGAATTTTGCACACCTATCAAGGACCGATGACAATGCAATAATTTAATAAAAGTTTTCCATTATCCTTATTAGGATTGCCAGGATTAATATTTTCTCTTTTTACCTGTGGGCAAAAAGTAGTGTGAATTTGGTTGTAAAATGAAAAGTCTTTATTTATTCTTCTAAATCAATTTCATCCCCTTCAAAACAATCCCCTCTCGATGAAATACACTTATGCCAACGATTTTTCCAATCCCCGAAACATGCCAAATAGTCCATTTCCGGTATAGCCATCAGCACCTTCTTCGATTCAGCTTTTATCTCCTCAATCGACTCGAAACGCGTTCCCCGGAGTGGTCTCTTGAGTTTTGGGAATAGCCAGAAGTCACACGGAGCCAAATCAGGCGAATACGGTGGTTGCGGAACGATATGCGTGGAATTTTTGGCGAAATGGTCACGAAGAACGAGTGCAGTGTGAGACGGTGCATTATCGTGATGCAAAAACCAAGAGTTGTTGGCCCATAATTCTGGTTTTTTTAGATGAATTGCTTCACGTAAACGACGCACAACGCTCAAATAATATTCCTTATTAACAGTTTGGCCAGGTGGAAGGAATTCATAGTGCACCACACCACGAAAATCGAAAAAAAACTGGCCCATGGAGTGGGGTAGCCGTTTCTCAGGCTCCCTCCACGAAATAAGTTCTTCATCCCGATTACTTCTTTATCACGGCCGATAACTGCATAGCTTTAGACTCACAGTCGATAAGAAAGAAATTAAATATAACACGAATATATCGAATCATTAATTCACTGACTGCAATGATAACAATAATTTTCATTCATAATAAAAAATAGTTAAAAAAAAAACTAAAAAACACGTTTTTTTGCTAATCGAACTAAAAAGTAGAAAATAAAAAATAGTTTAAAAAAACTAAAAAACACGCTTTTATTGCCAATCGAACTAAAAAGTATAAAATAAATTTTAATGACAAAGAGACTTATAACGAAGTAATAGCAAATCGAACGATCAGTCATAGTCAACTACCTCAGAACAGAATTATAACAAAAATTAAGATACAAATAGAACAATTCAAATTAGAGTTAAAAGCGTGGGATGCATTTTAATTCACTTTCATTACCTTCTGTACATAGGTAGTTGGCAATAGAATGATTGTAATATTTACTATATCAAGCATCCAACGCTTTTGACTCTAATTTGAATTGCTCTATTTGTATCTTAATTTTTGTTATAATTCTGTTCTGAGGTAGTTGACTATGACTGATCGTTCGATTTGCTATTACTTCGTTATAGGTCTCTTTGTCATTAAAATTTATTTTATACTTTTTAGTTCGATTGGCAATAAAAGCGTGTTTTTTAGTTTTTTTAAACTATTTTTTATTATATATTATATTTGGAGCAGGTAATAGCTGCACTAAATACTTCAAGTGTCGCTAGCAAGTATTTTCAAGAGTTCACTCGCTTACCTGCTAAAATCTCAAATTATATATACATATAAATAAATAAATCGTTAAAATAATGGCCAAGATATCGATATATTAGTATGTTCCAATTTTTGCTATTTAATATATGTATATATTAATTCATGCTAATATTAATTAGCATCTTCCTAAGAAGTGATACATGTCTTCTTCATCGTTGAAGTTGCACAGGGTGTAAATTTTCACCGCGTTTCCATAGGCTATTGCATTCAGTTTTAGCAATCCACATCTTACTTTAAATATTGTTGAGATATCAGCTAACCGCTTATCTTCTCTAAAGGCCGGCGGGCCAATTAGATGTCCTAAATTCAGTAGTTTTCGCGAAGCGTAGTAGGATGAGAAAAAAAACAATTAGCCATATGAAGTTTTGGGGATAGTTTAATATATATTTGAACTAAAAAAAAAAAATTTGTACAATCTCCAACAATATATTGTAAGCCGAGTTATCAATAGATTCCCAGAGCGCCTTGCCACTGAAGTATCCAACTTCTGTACAAGATACAACTTGCAATTTTCATCTGAAAACAAAAAAAAAAAGATTATTAATTTTGATGTAATTATCTTCGATGTGAACTAAGAAAATTGGGAGAAACACGTAAAATTCGAATTTTTGGGGAAGGTAGAAAAAAAAAGTGGTTTTTCAAGGAAAAAAAAACTCTTCAACTGGGTAAAAAAGTCGCTTAAAAAAAGTTTTTGGATGTTTTTTTTAGTTCACATAGAAGAGAAAACAATACTGAAGATAACGCATTTTGAATGAAATGGATAGCTCGTTTAGTTTTTTTGCAATCGTGTACATAAATTAGGTAAAATCGTGAAAATAAAAAGCCGAGAAAACGCGCTTACAGAGACGTACACAGAAACAATACACTACAACAATAAGCGCACGGTAGCTCGACGCCGCACTACGCTCGGCTCTGTAGCTCTGCAAATACTTGGAATTTAACTCCGAAAATTTGTGTCTCATGTTCTTGAATATCTAAGCTATTGATTTCAGGAAAAAAAAATCGATTTTTTTGACCTTTTAATTGGCCCGCCGGCCTAAAATATGATTCTGCTTTTGAGTAATACAAGTACATATTTATAAATTCGCGTTGTGCTTGATATTTTTTTTGCCATGTTCAAATTTTATTTTTTTCAAGCTTAAAGCCGAACTCCAAAACAAGTTTGTTCGTAATATGAACTGTGTTTATTTGTGCAGGAGTCTACTGGTGCTGTATTCATAAATAGTTTTTTAAATGTATTTCTGGTGTAGTTCTAGCGAATATAAGTAGCTATTCGTTTAATAAACTAATGTTAAAGTTTATTTATTTCTTCAAAGATTCGAGCGGCGTATGTTTGTTGGCTCTATACACAGTTTGATACAGAAGAAATTGCTTCAGGCACAATTAATGCTAGCATTTGCTGACTTATTTCTAGCTTCTACATACTTAGCAAACGCCATTTTTGGTGTGAGAATGACAACAATATATTGTTATTCTGCCACCACTTTTATTCCTTTGCATTTGCCACCATTTTTCAGTCTTGGTTAGTTGACCACATTTTCCATCAATCGGTAGATCACCTTCTAAACAGTCGTGTAGATCATTTATGTATGTATAATGTGAAGAGCAATGGCGATAACGAACAACCTTGTTTCACACCAGTGGTGGTTTCAAAGTAATCTGATACTTACCCATGTACCTCTCCAAACTGCTGCTCTCGTATTTAAATATAATATATATTTTCAATCAGATTTGTTATTTTGTTTGATATTACCATCTCTCATAGTTTATAAATTAATGGTTTCCTGGACACCCTGTCGAAGGCCACTTTGAAATTCGCGAAGTCTGCGTAAACTTTTTTATTTTCATTGAACTTTAAATATACTATAGATGTCAGATTGTATATGTATGTTATCCAACATTGAATAATCTTTCCTATAACCGGCTTAAAGTTTAGTGAGCCTGTTGGTGTTTTCTATCCAAATTGTAAGTCTTGCATTAATTAATCCTATCAATACTTTTGCGATACAGTTCTTAATGAATATTCTCCGACAATTTCTTGCTGTATTTGCATTGGCTTTTTTAAAGATTGGGAAAATTATTGTTTTAAATAATGATTCTTCGATTTTTCCGGTCTCGAAGATGATATTGTATAATTTCGTTAACCCTCTGGCAATGGAGGCAGCCTTTACTAACTCATTAGGTGTCTTGTTTTCTCCAGGCGCTATGTTTGTTTGGGATTTTTAATGATATGCTCTGCTTCGGTTATTGTTACATCTTTATCAAGATCCTTATCTGTACACAAATCAGGTGCTTGGTGCAACATACAGTAACTGGCACACCTAATTTGTCGGTTATACTCGTATTGTCAGTGTAGTACCGCAAAAGCATCTAAGAAAACAAAAATGAACACTGCCCAAATAGCAACTATAGCAGTAGCAGCAGTACTGCAGTACACATGAATAATTTCGCAAGTAGTGCTTCGGCCGGTTCCATGTCCTTTACTACTACTCCAACTACAGAAAGCACTTAAAATTTTTTTTATTACGGCTCTGATCTACTCATCTGTTCAAGTTCAGAGCAATAACGAGAACTGATCAATGTTTTGTTTGATAATGCTACTACAAAGTAGTTATTGCAAACACTGCTATTACATTCATATGTATGTATGCATAATATTACATAAACGTCTTCCGACGCATATATTGTGCTGGTATGGAGGTGTATGCATATATTTATATTTAGGGATATTACGCGATGTTAATACGTTAGCCGAAAAGGAATTTTATTTATCAATATACATATATCAATATACCAAATCCATAAACACACATACATACAAACACGATACTCTCATTTTTATCACCATGGGATTTATGTATGTATGTGTAATTGTATGCATATATCGTTATTGTTAAAATTAAGAATTAACATAAAAATGCGAAGATTTAAAAGAAAAAAATTTAACAAAAACATTAAAATTATTAGATGATTTCTCAGTTATATCTTTAGAACAAAAAGAAAACCAAATAACAAACACTCAAACACTCTAATACAATAAAAAAGAAAAACACGTGTGCCACATTATTGCCATATTTTTGTCAAATTTTATCTTACGCAAAGTTATGTAGGCGTAAATACTAAAAAAAAAACAAATAATACATTAAGCACATTACAAAAAATACTCTAAAAATATGGGACAGCAACAAAAAAGGTTGAATATTACAAGTAAACTAAACTTAAACAACGACAAAGATAAAATAAAAATATCATAGATCTTAACATTTTCAAAACCTAATAACAAATATCAACACAATAAGAGACAACACAAAATGCTAACAAATATATATATGTATGTATGTATGTAGGTATTGTTTACTTAAAAAGTGTTATAAATACAAAAATAATAAAAGTAAAAAAGTATATGCCCAGATGGGGAGCAAAGAGCCGACATACAATAGCTGCATTCTATTTTAATCCGACCTGGAAAATAACTCTAAGAAATTTGCGTATTACATGAAAGGCAACAACACAAAATATACTACGCCTGCTGATATAACCGGTTTGAGTTGAAGCATTGAGTAAGTAATAACATAGAGTCGTAATCTCGAACAAAAGTTATTTTGTATTTTGTTGTGTACTGGCACCCCCTTTGCACGCAAATATGTTCCGCCTCCTTTTTCATGAAAAGTGAGAAGTATGAAAAGAAGAGGATAGACAAATCATCGTTTCCAGTTATATTCGCATTCTTTGTCAGAAGAAAAATGTATATGTAAACACAGATACACTACAGCAAAAAAAGGAGTAGTCTTGTTTCAAAAGAAATTTCTAACTTCACTGCTATATTATTTATTTGTATGATTCGCATTCGTTATCACTGTAGCCATTCTGTCGCGCACTTAGAAGACATATTTACATACATACTATGTATGTATGCATAAAAATTTAGATTCTTTCAGATTCCACCATTTTATTGAAAATACGGATCTTAACAAGTATTTATGAGAACGTCTAAGGTAAAATCCGTCAAAAAGTCGATACTGCTGGAGGCACCACAAAACCGAGGCGCATCCACACTTGATGATATCAGTAGATAGCTGATTTGTGTTTGTTTTTACGATTCGGTGATTTCAATGACAAGTGCTTTTTTTTAATTGTTTCGCCTTTTTTTATATTCTGAATTTTTAAAATAATAATAAATGCAAATTTAGTGTTCATCCTACTGCTGTAATCTTCTTTGGATTCGCTTTGAATAAAACGAGATATAAATATGTCGGCCAGGAAGTTAAATATTTTTCACCAAGTTGTCAAATGTTTCCATTGCTGGGATCACATGATTTCAAACACTGAGTTCCCAATATTAAACAAAAAGTTATCAAATGAATATGTTAAGATTAACCTTTTTGAGTTTAAAATGCATTTTACATTTGCTAATTCAAAGGCTTCAATATTCACGAAAAAACGGAGGAGATGTCTTACTTGTAGGTACTGTGTCAGTCATCATTCAAGATTTAAGACATATGTACGTACATTCTCAACTTAACCGCAAAAATAGATCTGACTTAGATGCATATAATGCTTCGTTACAACAATTTTGCAACTGAAAATTACTACATACATAGTATTCTTCATACATATTTTGTTTATTTTTATTTTTTTCGTTACTTACAGGAAAAGAATTTAACCCATTTACTCAGATTTCGTAAGGACTAAGGGCTATGCCGCAAGGAAGTTAAGGAAACATCACAATTAGTTTAGGTTATGTTAGCTTGGCAGAAAATCGCTCCGTAGTGTTGTTAAGAGAGTGTGTAGAAGTCTGGGCCTTTCATACCACTTCTGATGCACTGTTTTGCAAAATTTAGGCAGTTGCGATGTGCAAAATGCTGGTCAGTAGCACAAGGGTCAGCCAGCGCAGGCGGTACCTTTGAAAAATTTCAGAAGTTCACAAGTTCTTCAACTTAATAACAGCCTTAGTAATAGTAAACGTCTTTAAAATGATTCACAATCTATAACCAAAAATATTTAATTTCTTTCGCAACTTTTAATGAACTATCACTTTTGCGTTCAATACCCATTTTGGACATGACAACACCTAAATAATAAATTATATTATATAATGAAGTACCTCAAAATAAGGAGGTAAAAAAAACTAAATTTACTTAATACCAATTCTTCAACCAAACGCGTTTACTGCTAGTAAAATTTTTCCAGAGGTATAATTTTCAAGACATCAGATGTTACCGATAGAAAGAAAGCTTTAAAGTACAAAAAGAATTACATGTATTTTTCAGAAAATAAAAATATTATACTTATATAAACTTTTGGAATTGTCGCATGCAATGCTAAAAGGGTTAAATTTCCACTGCATTAGCAAAATTATTGTTTCCAACAGCTATTAATAATGTTATATTTATTAGGAGTTGGCATACAACTATTGGTCCCTCCATTTGTAGGTCTTCTTCAAAGCACACACCACAATTTTTCATATTTAACTTGCCAATTAAAATTTGTATTGCCTCTTTGTCTGATATGCCTACGATCCTGCTTTTAGTTCGGCAATCAGTGAGAATCATGTAATAAGTGTTTTCGTGAATTCTGGCAAAAACTAAAAGTATTATATCTTGAAAAAAAGTATTAATAGACTCTCAGTTATCTTAATACCAATATTTTTGCCTTCTAATTTAACATGTCAAATCTATTTGATTTCATTTTCCGATTGACTAGAGGGAAGACAATTCTCCTGCCTGTGCCTTTTAATCACAGAAAATGCCAAGGTGAGGAGGAAACTTACTTAAAGAAACCGTCAAGCTTTTCTGAACTAACAATAACCTAATTAAAAAACAAATTTTAAAGTGATTTATTTTATATAGATTTGGATTTCCTGTTCATGCAAGGGTTTATACTAAAAAAACCAATAATTATAATATAATAATTTGATAATATATGTAATATGTTCTAAAAACAATGACAAAAACATGTATAACATAACCAAAGCAATTAAAGGAAACAGTGTATGTATATAAGAGTTGAAAAAATGACAGCAGTAAAGCTATTTCATGGAGGATAGAGGCGTTGACCATTTTTAACATACAATTTTTTTTAACAAGCATGTAGAACTAGCTTATGAAAATCTTTTTCAAGTTTCACATACGAATGCACGAGTATGGGTGGTTATAAAAGCGAATTATTAAAGTAAAGCAGTCACAAAAAGCAATTTAATTTAAACTGCAATGTATAGGGTAATATATTTAGAACAAATAACCAAATAAAAAAGGAACTAAAGGAATGGTAATGGAACTACAAAAGAGAAAAAAAGAAACATATGAATATTACCAATGCAGTTTATGAATGCATGCGTGTTGGTAATTGCCAATTTTCGTAAAAAGACTGTTACAATCTATTAGTTGTATACATAAATAACCAATAACAAAGTAAAATTGTAAAGGTAATAGCAATTAAGAAATAAATTAAAATTTATAATTTGTAAACAGAAAAAGTTACAAAAATAAAAACATAGAACACACATATATGTATAGTTAATAGTTATTAAATAAATGTATGCATGTATGAATGTATGTTATTATTTAGTTATAAGACAAATGTAATGATGTATGTTGTGAACCAACTCGAACGTTAAATTGAGTTTTTGTTGTGTGTGAACAACTAAACAACCCAGGAGGTACCAATTAACTAACAAGAAAAGAAATAGCATACAAATCACTAATACTACACAGGCCATTTAAATCACAATATGCGCTATGTACACACAAACGTTGCTCCTAACTTCTGACTTTACATTAAGGAGTAAACTTACATATGCAACATATTTAAATGTATGTTTGCAGCAGAAATGTTTCTTTTTTTTGGAAAATGAGTTTGAGGAAAGTTTCATTCTTTGATGACGTGATTTTTCTGTCATTATTTCTTTTCATACTTGGACTTTATACTGTTATTCTAAAATTTTTTCTTCTGTTTTTAATATTTAAACTTTATAGTGTCTCTCTTACTTTCATTTCTCCTGATGTTCTCAACAAATTTTGTAAACTTAGGCTTTATGGTATTTCTCTAAATTATTCATTTAATTTTTTTTGCTTCTTTTAGGGGTGGTAATCTTTATGATTTCCTTTACAATTTTTATTATAATATTTCTAATTTTTTGATTTTTAATTGAAACCTTTTTGCTCAAAAACATCTTGACTTTTATTTTGTTTATAGTATAGAACTAAAAAAAAGTTCCGATACAATAAATAAATAAAAGTTAAGAATAAAAAAAACTTTAATTATTTATTTTTAGCTTAAAAAGAAAATTAGTTTTGAGTAAAAATTTCCGTCCTTTCTTAGCCAAAGTTACGAATTATTGAAACAATTAAATAATACATGATGTTATGTGAAATATGTGCTCTTGAAAGCCACAACTTCACTCCATTTTTCAGCTAGCACACGGATTCCTCTGACGAAAAATACAAGTTCTTTGAGTCCGCTTGCGATGATTTTTACTGATACAATTAAAACTTTCATACTAACAATGTAACTAATTTCTGCAACAGAATAACTATGCTATATTTCTGAAAATGTGATAATTGCAACAGTTTTATGATATCTTCGGGAAAAATAGTCTTTATGTCACGAACAAAACTTCAACAGATCTCTCATTTAAAAATAACTTGAGAAAAATTGTAATCTTTTGATAAATTGTAATCATGTGGGTTTATTTGATTAAGGAACTATTTATTCCTCTTTCATAAATATACCATTTTTACTCGCTTATAAGTGTAAACTAGTTTTACTGTGTTATTATTATTTTTGAGCAAAACACTACAAATTAACTCTAATCCCATGATGATGGTCGTTCGTATTCGGCCTGTTTTTCATAAAACTACTGCACGGTGCATGTTTCATACCATTTGTTTGTGTTAAAAAATGTGCGAAAATAATACAAAATTAAGAATCAATTTACTTTTGATCGATATAACCACCTTTTGCCTTGACAATGGCCTTGAAACGAGTCGCTATCTGCCCGAATGTGACTTGCAGGTATTTTGGCCCACTCGCGGCCAATGGCTTTTTTCAGCGCCTCGAGACTGGTGAATCTTTTAGTTCGGATCTTGCTCTACAAAATAGCTCAAAGAGATTCGCGTCTGGTGAATTTGAGAGCCATTGTATGGGCGTTATGGAGTTCGGAACATTGGCTTTTAGCCCTTCTTGGTTCACTCGAGCTTTGTGAGATGGTGCCGAGTAATGTTGAAACGTCCATGGTCTGCCCTGAAATGTTTGTCTGCCCATGGCTTCAAAGCTACCTCCAGAATATTTTCCCGATAATATTTCGCAATTATCTTGATGCTCGATGAAAACGATTGGAGAGCGCCCATTTGCGGTTACAGCGGTCCAAACCATTACCTGTGGCGGGTGCTGCCTCCTGGTGGCCAATCGATGAATCAAATTCTCGTACGAACGGTCGGTCAAATAAACCCTATCATTTTGGGAGTTTACGAGTTGCTCAATTTCAAAAGCCTTCTCGTCAGAAAACACAATGTTCGGAAATTGACCGCTTTCGGCCAAGCGAAACAACTCCTTCGCTCTCAAGTCTGACTTATTGCTGCTTTGGTTTGAGATCATTCACCTCTTGGATCTTGACTTGAGATAATTTTTCAGTATGTGGCGGATGCTACGGTCAGATATTTCAGTTCTTCCGACAGTTGATTGGCACTTCGTCGGGGATTTCGCTCAAGTCGATTCTTCACTTCTTGAACCATTTCACGTGACTTTGCAGTCTTTTGATGACCACCTCCATGACGTTTCATGATGCTACCTGTATCATTGTAACGAGTAATGGTGCTATAAACAAACACTTTATTTACTTTATGGTGCTCGAGCTCACGAACAATCGCTGGTTGTGATTTTCCTGCCAAATATGATATAATGCAATGACACAATTACTTTTGAAATCCATTACTGATTTTCTTTTTTCGCGTTTACTCTCTGCAAAATGCTTCCGCGCGTTTGTAAAAAATACTCTGGACTGTCATTTAGCTAACTAACAGACAGCTGACGCACGGGCATCGAGAGGTCTGAAGTTGGGGTTTGTTCGAGGCACGTACTAAAAGCAGCAATACTGCTGCACTGATGCCAATTTGCAACACTGTTGCAATTGCTCAACTGATACTTTTCTGATGTTCGGCAAACAAAAAATTTTTGATGCCGATTTATTTGTATTCGCGCGCAACATTTGCCGAATTTGTGACACTTCGAACGTGATGCTTTTGATAAGGTTGCCAGAATTTTACATCGAACGTGATACTTTCACAAATCATGCAACACTGCGGTTGTGATTGAAGCTCGAACAAGCCCTTGGTTACATTTCGAGTGCCGGACCCTGTATTAGGATACAGATTATTATTACACCATACTGGACAGGTCTCAAAAATGGAAATCATTGCTACAACCATCTTTGTATTTTGTGTAACTAACGGAGTAATGATGATTTTCCGGCACTGGTTTTTGATGCTATAATTTTATATTTATTATTAAAATATAGGGTTGTTCAATAGGTGCGCTTCAACTGTGGGCGAACGACGCAATATTTTGTATTTTTCGCTTGTCATTTGTAAACTTCATTAGTATACATTTCATCATGGAACGCTACACACTTTAGCAACGATTGCAAATCGTGGAAATTTTTTATGAAAATAATCGTTCTGTTGCTGCTACTTTAAGAGCATTACGGCCATTTTACGGTCCATTTAACAAGCCGTCCCGTTTTGGGGTTATGTGAAGTCATTGGTCTACAATAACAAGCCGGCGACGATTTGTGAGCTCAGAGCCAATATTGAACGCGAAATTGCTGGAATTTCGGCCGATTTATGCAAAGAGTGGTCGAAAATTCGGTTCAACGATTGGACTTCGTAAAACGTGCACGCGGTGGTCATGCAAAAGAAATCGAATTTCATACTTAAATGTATATGCTCAAACTTTTTAATAAAAAAAAAATTAGTTAAAAAAGTCAAACCGTTTGTGTTTTATTCAAAAAAGTTCAAAAATTGAAGCGCTCTTACTGAAAAACCCTATATATTAATATAGTTTGGGAAAAAGAAGCCCATTTTTTCTCGGTAGATGGCTGTAGTGATCGATATCTCGTAAAGTATCGATCAAACAATTTAAAGTTTATGCTCGTTGTCAAGGTGACATTTCACACTAAAAACATAATTTGCTGTTTTTTGCTCGTTCCGTTCAGTACTGAATTACAGTGTGTTAACAATGGAGGGCAACAAATGGGAAATTCGGTACATTTTAATGTTTTTCTTTGATAAAGGCGAAAATGCCGCTGAAATTGTTGGTGTTGATGATGCCGATACTCTAGCAGCTAATTATGTGTAATTTTGGTTTCGTCGATTCCGTTCAGGCATTTTTGATGTTAAAGAAAATGTCAAATATGTCGATAAAGTCAAATAAATAATCGGAGTTGACCGGCATGTTAGCACCGCCCAGGAGCTAAAGATCGACCATAAAACAGTTTTAAACCATTTGCGGAAAGTTTTACGCAAAAATAATGAATTTCTTTTTCCCCAACTAATATATCTATAGCAATTGATAAGTAGGGATTAGAATGATTTTATACATACCGATTATAAAAGTGCGATACATGTATGTAGATATATAATTCAGCCATATATCCTCTTATTCAAAACAAATGCTTACAGTTTTTAAAACTTTACAATAAATTAAAAAAAGAGATTCTCAAATCCTTAATAAGAGAACGTTTTCTTCACTATGCTCCCTTCAAGTAGAATATCTTTGTTGCTCTCTCAGAGTAAAAATGTCCATGTTGAATTGTATTGGGAATGATCAATCTGATCCAATACTTTCGCGAAATATGATAATGCCATTTTTTAGAAGTATTTATGCATTATGTATGTTGTTAAAAAATTATGTTTTAAAACTACTTAGCTCTGATTGACTATAATTTGAATTCATTAATTCTAGTTTGCTTTTATTACGCTTTGTCCTGCGATGATACTGATTAAATTCGAAAAGTCGGAATAAAAAACAAGCTTTAGTTTAAATTATTGTGTAATTGCATATGTATGCATTTATTTTAAAGTTTTTATTTCTGAGCAATTTCGGAAAATGTAAGTAAGTTTTCCGTTTTTTGTAATTTTTTGTGTGTTTGTATTGGTTTTTACCTTGCAAACTTTTGACTAATATATAATTTTTTATATGTAAATCCAATATTCTGCTAGTAAAAAAAAAAAATAAATAATTGGCGCGTACACTTCTGTTAGGTGCTTGGCCGAGCTCCTCCTCCTTTTTGTGGTGTGCGTCTTGATGTTGTTCCATAAATGGAGGGACCTACAGTTTCAAGCCGACTCCGAACGTGCCCATTTAGTGCCCATTTACACGATGTCTCCTCTGGAAGGGAAACATTTTGTTCGGTGGTGAAGGACGGCCGCGGAAGAGAGAAGGGAATTTGTCTCCTGTACTGGCGACACGCTTTGTGCTTCTTATTCGTATTTCCAATCTTAAAGCAATTTTTGACAGTTGCTTCATTCGTTTTCTTCTTTCGTGGAAGAAAGTTCTAAGTTATGTGTTGGTTTTCAAGCAAACGGAAGATAACAACGATGACAAACATACGAACGCTGCTTGGAAAATGCACAATTATTTTTGCTAGTAAAGTAGTATAATTTAAAATAGTTATGGGACATGTTTATGTTGATTTCTAATTTTTCCCTGCATTTCTAGATACTCCGTTTAATTTTAAGTTAATTATTTACATATGAAGTATTTTTAATTTAATTTTTTTTATTCAAGTATAAGAATTTATAAATATATTTCAATAAAAAACCAACAAATTATTTATTATTTAACCAGTTTGCATTTTTCATTCATATATTTAAGAAACTGTTGTCGAACGCTCTCTGCTTTACATGTAAGCGCGTGCTAGAATACATCCGAACCAGACGATGCTAAAGTATTAAATGTCAAAATGTCGCCGAAAACAATTTTGCCCGTGTGGCCGCGAATGAGACATGAAAAGAGAATTTCCAGTGTCTCCATTCCAGATGTCTCCGTGTGTAAATGGGGTGTTACACGAGGAGACAACTGGAAGGGAAACATTTTGTTCGGTGGTGAAGGACGGCCGCGGAAGAGAGAAGGGAATTTGTCTCCTGTACTGGCGACACGCTTTGCTCTTCTTATTCGTATTTCCAATCTTAAAGCAATTTTTGACAGTTGCTTCATTTGTTTTCTTCTTTTGTGGGAGAAGGTTCTGAGTTATGTGTTGGTTTTCAAGCAAACGGAAGATAACAAAGATGACAAACATCCGAACACTGCTTGGGAAATGCACGATTATTTTTGCTAGTAAAGTAGGTATAATTTAAAATATATTATAGGGCATGTTTATGTTGAATTCTAATTTTCTCCGCATTTCTAGATAATCAAGTTAATTTTAAGTTAATTATTTATGTATGAAGTATTTTTAATTTAATTTTTTTCATTCAAGTACAACAATTTATAAATACAATATTTATATTTAAATAAAAAAACAACAAATTATTTATTATTTAACCAGTTTGCATTTTTCATTCATATATTTAAGAAATTGTTGACGAACGTTTTCCGCTTTACATCTAAGCGCGTGCGAAAATATATCCGAACCAGACGATGCTAAAGCATTAAATGTCAAAATGTTGCCGAAAACAATTTTGCCCGTGTGGTCGCGAATGAGACATGAAAAGAGAATTTCCAGTGTCTCCCTTCCAGATGTCTCCGTGTGTAAATCGGGTGAACGGCAGATATTTTTATGAGGAGCTTTTTCATGGCAGAAATACACTCGGAGGTTTGCCATTGCCTGCCGAGGGGGACCGCTATTAGAAAAATGTTTTTATTAATTTTAATTTTATTTTATTATTCTGCTAGTACATATTATATTATCTTAATAGCCACTAAAAAATCTATACGCGTGTGCAATATGTGTGCGTCTTCAGATCACGAACCCAATTTTGCTTTCGGCAAATATGTACATACAAATTCCATATACATATTCGAATGTATGCAATATCACAAGTTTCGTGCTAACAAAATTAACGTACTTGTGTAAAGTAACTAACGAAAGAGTAAAAGCACATTATATAATTAGGTATATAATATGTTATTTGCACCAAGTATGTAACTGCTGTTGAGAACACTGTAAAGTTTGAGAAATATAATTGTAGTCAAGATCGCTGTTAGATTTGAAAAATGTTTAAATCACTGTCTGATTTCAGAGCTTTATGAACCTTTATGTAAAGGCATCAGCTCCGATATTTAAGTCTCGAGTGTTATTTCCAATTAACTACGTATTTATGTTTGATATAAAAGTAGTAATTTTGTGTATACAAATTTTGCAGTACATAACGGACTTTGTTCGGCCCGCAACTTGTTTCGTCTTTGCCTAGAATTACATATTAAGTATGTTTGCATACGTAGATGTGGCGGTCATATGGAATGGAAATTTTCACATTTAAACAAATCGCACAGTTCGACTGCAAGTAAGCGTAAACTCAGGTTACAAGAATCAATAGCTGCTTTCATATTTACCAACCACATAGCAAGTAATGAATAAAATTTAAAATTCCCTAGAATCTACCTTTGCATGTGATTGACAGCAATAAATTAGCGAACTGATATGTAATTCCATCGCCTAAAACTAAGCACAATGGTTTGATCCCGTTGTAAGACATTCCAAAGGCAAGCATCCCGTTCCTTACTACTCACTCAAACTGTTATGTAATTCGATTTTTTTCAATGGATCCCGCTTAAATTATGCAATATAAATATAAATGTAATAATAAAAAAAGACATCCCTACTTGTACTTGGAAGCACTGGCCTTAGCATGTTGCTAAGTGGCTAAGAGGCGCTTGGACATCGCTGGAAGTATTCGGGCAACCGCCGTAGACAAATGGGTTTGTCTCTGGTCTTGGTAGGCAATGGTAAACCTCCGAGTGTATTTCCGTATGTGAAAATATATCAAGACGCACAGCCAAAGTTGGAGGAAAAGCTAGGTCAAGCAGTCAATAAGGGATTTAAGGTCAATTATATATGTATATAAAGGGTGATTTTTTAAGAGCTATAAGAAAGTTTTTCAAAAAAACACACGTAAATCGATAGTACAGTCCACACAATTTAATGTTTGAAGATTATTTAATGCAAATGTTGACCGCGACTGCGCTTTAAATGGTCCATCCGCTTAGTCCAATTTCGGCATACTCTTTCTAATGTTTCGGCCGGTATCTCACTTATAAATGCTTTAATGTTGTCTTCCAATGCGTCAATTGAAGCAGGCTTGTCTGAATAGACATGAGCTTTAACATAGCCCCGCAAAATATAGTCTAAAGGCGTTATATAGCACGATCTGGGTGGCCAATTGACAGGTCAGGAACGTGAAATAAAAAGTTCACCAAACTCGCCTCTCAATAAGTCCATTGTTACGCGTGCTGTGTGTCATGTGGCACTGTCTTGCTGAAACCACATGTCATGCAAGTCAAGCTCTTTCATTTTGGGCAAAAAAAAGTTAGATATCATTTCACGGTAGCGCTCACCATTCACAGTTACGTTACGATTCGCAGCATCTTTGAAGAAGTACGGTCCAATGATACCTCCAGCTCATAAACCGCCCCCAATTGTGACCTTTTCTGGATACATTGGTAGCTCTTGCAATTCTTCTGGCCCATCTTCACTAAAAAATCGACAATTCTGCTTATTTGCATACCCATTGTTCCAAAAATGAGCTTGGTCGCTGAACACTATTTTTCGATAAAAAAGTGGATCTTCGGCCAACTTTCCAAGAGCCCTTTCACCAAAAATTCTGTTTTGCGGTAGGTCGTTCGACTACAATTCTTACACCAGCTGTATTTTGAAAGGCTTCACACCTAAATCCTTTCGCAAAATTTTCGACGTTGTTGAGTTACAGAGGCCCAATTGCTGCGAACGGCGACGAATGGATAATTGATAGTGATTTGCAAGCGTTGTTCGTTTGTAAGACGATTGATGGTTGAATTATAGACCAAAATGAAGATGTTTGACAGTGAAACAAAACACGAAACGTGCGTCAGCTGTTTAGACCAACTGTTTAAAAAGATAATAGCTAAAAAATCACCCGTTATATATATCTTCTTCAGAGATGCCCCGAAGCTTTTGAAAACTCACGAATTTTTTGACGGTCCCCTTTACATAAAAATACAGAAAAATTAGATATTTCTGAAACTCTTAACTGCAGTTAAGTTCTTAATAGAAATAGGTTACACGGTTGGTGGAAAATACTGCTTTACTGCTTGTTAATAAGCTTCTGCAATTTTATCTAAAACTTTTTTTAATTAATACTAATTCGTTCTAATTTCTAATTCGTTCAAATAATTGATTTATACTGATTTAGAATTACGAATAAAGTTTAGATTTTATTTTTATGTGAAAACTTTTCCAATTTTATGGTAAAACTTATCATGCAAATACTTCCATCGCTTTAGTTTTTTATTATTATTATGTTTATATACATACGTCTTAATCTAATATACAGTCTATTTCACTTGATTAGAGGCAACAATTTTTATGGAAGAAAATGGCTATTAAAGCCACCGTATTTGACCTAATAATCCAAGATTTTCTTATAATTCAAGTGAATACCGTATTTTGCTCGAAAATAAGCATGCATGAAAAAATTATTCCGTCTAACGGTATTTCGCAGCAGTGAAACTTCAGCAGCTGTAATACTTTATTCGTTCACTGGGATAGAGGCACTAAGAAAAAATAATAAATAAATAAATAATAACAAATGTAGGAAATTTGGTTTTTCACACATGTTATTTAAATCTCAATAGTTTGTGCTGTCGCTTTGTTTTTAAATTACTTCGTAAACACGCTGATGAATCGTTTTAATGATTCGAATTAAAGAAATTTTGTCTACAAGGAAACCATCCCCATAGATTTTTTTTTTATACTTCAAATATGGCGCTTTTAGATTAGCCTTCGAACGGCAGATTTGCGATTTGGCTGCAAGATTTGCCATTTCTTTAATTTTTGCTGTTGGAAAGGCGAAATTTTATGCAATCCTAATGATTTTGCGAATTTCCTTCAGTATCAAAACCATCGTACTTCTTACTTTCTAAATGTTATCACAGGAGTCACCTTCTTTCGCGTAAAGATTCACAACGTTTGGACTTCAACCAATCTTTTGGGCGATTTGAAAGTACCTCTGAAGTTGAGATTGTTTTTGCGATCTGTTAAACTTTTCTGCTTTCCCATTTTATTAATATAGAATTAAAAATTTTTCGACCAAACCCAATGAATGCTTAAAAACGATCCTTTTTTACAGCTTTAATGTGCAAATAATGTATGCAAACTGACTGCTTCTATTCAAGTGAACCAATAAATCAAGCACAATATGTAAATATATTCAAATATATATGCAAATATATTCAAATATAATATATGTAAATATATTCAAATACGGTTGCTTTAATAACCATTTTCTTCCATAAACAGTATTGCCTCTACTCAAGCGAACCGAACTCTACTTATGGTATATACCATATACTTATGCACATAGATATACATCTCTTTTAACGAAATGTTTTAATTTTCCATATTGTCTCATTTTATAATGGTTTTGTCATAGTAATACAAGGAAGATACATAAGAACACAGTTCATATCATTATCATTATCAATTCCCACTTTAACGACCCGGGTCATGTTAATGGGTGTTGGCTGTGATATAAAACTTCTGTTTTTGTAGTACGAAAAAGAAGAAACAAAAACAATTTGTAACATTCTTCCACAATAATTGATGTCGAAAATTCATTCAAAAACGCGATTTCTACTGAAAATCAGGGGTTTTCAAGAGCTAATCAGTTCAATTGTTATCTGTGAAGTATATCTCTGAAATACTTTTCTAATTTACTTCATAGAACTTCATGTTTATGTATACATTCAATTGTAAGTGCTACCAATTACAGGCTATGCTGCCAAACTAATGGTGAAAAACAAAACGAACAGACGCCGTTAGATTTTTTTGTTGGGTACCGTATGTTATGCGAAGAATTCAGTAACGATTCCTTTAAGGCAAATATCGAGCAAACTTTTTGTGGATATAGCTAAAAACTAGGTTAAGAGAATGCAACACATGAATGAATTCGTATTTAATAAATAATGGAATATTTGGTATTTCGAATGAATGAATAGCATACCGAAAAAAATGATTTTTGTTCGTTTCTTAGAAATTTTAAAAGAAAACCACTATTTGGACTACACTTGACATATATCTGTATTAGCGGAATATTAAATATTGGCATAGGTGAAAAACTTCTTCTTTGTCTACTACATAGCGATCTGTAATTAAAGCTGCTGTATAGTGAAATTATGACAGTTCTTCGATCTTCGCCATTGGTCTTTCTCAATCAGTTTTAGTCATTAATAAACTCTCCATGCGATAGTTTGAAAAACATCATATCACATTTCGATTTTATTTACGGAACTACATCACAAAAAAAACAAAATGCTTGAAAATTGCCCAATGTCTTCTCTTTTCTTTCTTTATAAACATAAAAAAAAATTACCGACTGACCAAAACTCCAATATACTTCAAATCGTAATCAACACATATACACAAATCCTTGTAAAACTCCCATTTTATTGAACTATAGAAAAAAGGATTAAAAACAAATTCATGGGATACGTTTATAGGTACTTTGCAACTTAGTAATTTATGTTGGGTCGTCTTTTGATCATAACTTGTTGAAATGGATTTGATTAAGGCATCGATTTGATTAAGGTTTTTATAATATTTTGATACATTTTTTACCATTCAACATTAGCGCTATAAAAATGTCTGCCATTTTTGAAAACCGATTAAGAAAGTATTGCCCATATATTGTATTTTCGATTGGTTTAAGGTCAAGGCTGCAGCAGGCTATTCTAAAACTTCTGTTTTGAAGCATGAACGGATTTATTGCCATGCTGGAAAATCCATTGCTCATCGAAATTATCGTCAAAAAAGGTATTAAGTACTTTGTCTAGAAGTTTTTTATATTTGACACTATTCAATTTTGTGGATATGATACATAAAGGTGATTTTCCTTTGACACTAATAACCCCTCCGAAATTACGACCCATTCTCTAAACCTTATTCTCCCGTTTCTCATGCCTACACATTCGTTATTCTTTTTACATATTCTAGACAAGAATCCGCTTGCAAAATTTATTGCACACAACGGGTAGTATCTTTGAAATTAAGAGTGTATTTAATTTCAGCACATCCATTTTATTTATTTATAGATAAACGTTTGCTTTCCCGAGCATCTCTAGCGCTAAGTTTTGGTTCTTTACCATTTCTCTTGGTACATCCGTACTTTTCTTTCAAATGGATGTTATGCAAAAGCGAAGCTCTGCTTCTTTTTAGTTTTGAAGCAATCTCTCACATTGTAAGGCTTCTTTCTCTACATGCTAAAATTTGTCTCTGCTCAAATTCAGACAAAGCTTTTCCGCGCGACATAGGTTTTGTTTCTAAACCAAAACAACCACATAAATATGCGAGCGTGATAAAGTGATCAAAAGCAACTCTAATAACAGTATAATAATTTTAAAGTAATAACTTACACGTACACTTTTAAATTAAAAGGAAATTCTTTTGGTCTCATAATTATTTCATTTTACACAGAACAAGAATTTGCATGTTAATAATTTCCGTAATGAGACATTTTTCTATTATTGCATTAATAGATATCATCATAATCATCATGGTCTTATAGTTTTTTCGTGCGGTGCACCTTATTTGAATTTTGAGTGTCCGTACATATGAGGTAATGCTGAGGTCGATAGAATACAGAAGAATAACATATTAATAGCAAATGAATAAAATTATGGTAAACTACAACAAATCTGTAAATGGGATAAATGAGACCTCTGATATAGGTAATTGCATTTGGGATCTCTGTGTTTGGAATATCTTGGCGGAGAGTGTTATGCGTTATGAAGTAATTCAGCTGTATTTAACATACATGCACTTCTTTTTCAAACTCGTTTTATGAAATGTTCAATTATTAAGCGTTTGTTTATTTTAAGAATTCATTTAAGCCACTGCAATTATCCAAATCTTCCAAAAACAAATATTTATATTTTTTTAATTATATGACAAGTAGAAGGTAGATATTTATTATCATGTATAGTATATATTTTTTGAAGAAGTACATTTGTAAGCTTTAATTTCATTGAAATATGTACGACGTTATAAAGACAAAACATTCTGCTCACCTACATATATTTCTTACATAAATTTATTTATGCAGCACTAACTTAAGATTTTGTTCGAGTAATTCAACGCATATTAAATAAATAGAGTGAGAACTCCTTTCGTATAAGGAGTGCAGTAATACACTCAAAGCAAATATGCATATATGTAAGTTATTTCGCGAATTTTATTACATAGGTACATTAAAAATTACTTAGTTTTTGTACATTGCACACAAAAACTAAATATAAATCTATACCCATACACAGAAAAACTTAAAAATGTAAACGAAACATTTTAATTGCATATATGTATGTATGATTAGTAGATTCGTAGAATTAAGTGATTAATTATTTTGTTATGAATGACCGACTACGTTTAGTTACAAGTGATTAATACTACTATTATTTTTAAACATATATATACATACATATATATGTATACATCTATAGAGATTTATATATGTATGTGCATACAAATATATTGTATACTAAAAATAATTACTGTTAAAAGAATTAAAAAAAAATATGTAAGCACCCTGTAATGTGACCACAACCACAACCAATAAACAGAACAAACATCTTCTTTATTAATTTATAAGAAAATTCAAATAAAGAACATAATACATCAAATAAAAAAATGTTTTATTCTTCTTTAAATTCCTTGGCTTAGCTGGGAATAAAAACCAATGTCTGTATCTAATGGTACTTGGCTCTACATGTTTATACAGGGTGGGCCATATAGCGTTTGCTTTTTGAACCACCTATTTTTTTGAGAATGGTAACACAAATGACATGTCAAATGTGTTCATAATTTACTTAAAGGTTTGACATTTACGAAATGGGACGCTATACGCTTGAACAAAATTGGGAAATATTGAAAACCTATTTCCAAAGTGGTGAGTCCTCTTCTTCTTCCGCGGTTACAGTAAATGGCGAGCGTTACCGTGAAATGCTCAACGGGTTTTTGTTTCCAAAAATTGAAGAGGATGACATGGACGACATTGTGTTTCAACAGGACGGTGCAACTTGTCACACTGCCAAAGTTACACTCGAGCTTTTGGCTACCGTTTTTGAATTCCGATATCAATTGGCCGCCTTGGAGCTGTGGTTTAAGCCCGTTGGACTATTTTTTGTGGGGAGCCGTTAAGGACAAATGCTATGCGAACCGTCCAGAGACGATTGATGCTTTAAAACACGAAATCGAAGTTGCCATTCATGTAATTGAAGCCCAAACAATCGAAAATGTGCTTAAAAATTGGGTTGATCGAATGGCCTACTGTAAAGCCAGTCGTGGCAGTCATTTGAACGATATTATTTTTCATTCCTAAATGACAATGTTCAATCTTCAAAATAAAAAAAAAAGTTCGAAAAAATTTTGATTCGTTTTTTTTATAGCCGATTCAAAAAGCAAATTTTACGTGGCCCACCCTATATATAATATACGCCCTACAGCTACCAACCAATCTCACTTTTAAACTGTCTTGGAAACATTTTAGAAAATATTATCGGAAACCGTCTCGCTTGGTATGCCAAAAGAAATAATCTTATGAGATCTCGTCAAGTGGCATATAAAAAAGGGCACGGTACAAAAGATGCCTTGCTAACCCTTGATCATTTTGTAACTAATGACCTATCTTGTAAAAGCCACATATTTTTTCTATCATTAGACTTCGTAAATGCTTTTGATAGCATAATAATTTGTCGTATATTTAGACAGCTGTTACGGCGAAAGGTTTGTACAAAAATGTTAAAACTTTAGAAGATCGTTTTTTGCTAATAGGAAACTCTCAATCACGGCCAATGGTTCGCACTCATCTGTACACAATTTATCCATGGCCCTACCCAAAATCATCCCTCTCAGCATTATTATTTATCGTCGCCTTTGATGAAATAAGTCACCTTCTATCTATGTATAATAAATACCATAGATAATAAGATGCGAAACTCTTTCATTTGGCGTGAGAACGCGCCCATGAGTTTCAAAACTTGGCAGCATTCACACATAATGGAATGATGAACAGCTGATGGGCGAAATGGCGGGCTGCCATAAAAAACTCGCGGAAAATAACTGCCAAAGTTTCGTTTGTTTTTGCTTAATTGAGAAATGCCGCGATTGAAATATGTATTTATAATTACACAGGCCGACAGCATCTCAGATCCAGAAACCGGACTATATATTTCCGAAGGTTTATGATGCGCTAAATCCAAATTTGACCTCAGAATTGCTCTATTAGCTCTGTGTTTTTAGATATCCTAACTTAAAATTGCAAAAAACACCGTTTTTGCCCATATTTGAGGTTATGTAGCCTTGCAGATGTTTTCTTTCACCAAAATTAAAGGATGGCATCTTTAAATACAAGCCTTCTTTTTTCAAATGGCGTTGAGTTTGCTCAAATATCGTTTCTTTTCGCTGAGATATCGCATTTTGAAATTTTCATGTTTCTAAATTTTCCTACACCTGAAAATCGATTGAGATAACATAGACATGATATAGTCGATTACTAATTTTCTTGAATTGAGTCTTATTTTTCTTAAAATTTTGTCTCACACCATAAGTGTGCTGACTCACCACACCCCTACACTATCTAACCCACGGGTACCGAGTCACACCCAGCCCTAACCCCTAGAAACCACCCTTACCAAACCGCAAACAGGCTAACCGGCCAGCGCATCATAAACCTTCGGAAATATATAGTCTGGTTTCTGGGTCTGAATGTTGGTTAAATTTTGTCGGCCTGTGTTATTTATCTTAAAATTAATTCAATTAAAACGTAATAATTTAAATTGAATTGAGTTTTGAGATTTTTCTAAAGCTTCTTATATCCTTCTATATACTTCTAATTAGTCTTGTGTACATATATATTTTTTTTTTTATTATTATTTACATTGTAACTAGTTAATAAATTATAAACTAACGAACAATTTGGATTTAATTTTGTACAATACAACTAAATTTAAAAATACTCTGCATCAGGCTTGCAGGGAGATGGGCTACTGCGTGAGTTGGTGCGGTTTTTTTCGTTTCAGCCTTTCTTTCCATTTAACGGGGTCAATTAGGGCTGAGGCTTCGCTATTTACATGGTGGCGTAGTCTTTCCATATGAGACTTAGCGTTGATGTTGATCGAAGTGGCAACTGATTCGATGCCAAGGTCGCGTTCGATATCGGTGTTACGGACGTACCAAGGTGCATTAACAGCGCATCGTAGTACCTTATTTTGGAATCTTTGTATGGATTTTATGTTGTTTGAGCTTGAGCAGCCCCATAGCTGGATCCCATATGTCCAAATTGGTTTAAGCACCTGCTTATATAAAAGAATTTTATTGTATAGGGATAAGGCTGATTGGTTGCCCATAAGCCAGTACATATTTCTAAATCTGATATCTAACTCTTCTCTTTTCTTTTTAACGTGAGCATTCCATCTAAGCTTGGTATCTAGTGTCATACCTAAGTATTTGGCGGTGTTGTGATGCGGGATTTGTACGCCGTTTATATGTAGTGGCAGATATTTGATTTTCTTCTGTGTGAAGTCTAAATGAACCGATTTTGTTTCGTTTAGTTTTATGCGCCATTTAATGGTCCACTCGGAGATTTTATTTAGATAAATTTGAAGGTTTTTGATTGAGTCAATCTGAGTTTCTCCTACCGATAAGATGGCTGTGTCGTCAGCAAAAGTTGCTGTAGAGCAATTTATGTCAATAGGTAGATCACACGTAAAAAGAATATAAAGAATGGGCCCCAGCACGCTGCCCTGTGGGACGCCAGCTTTAATTTCCTTAAGTTCGGAATATGTGTCTTCGTATTTTATTCGGAAAAAACGATCGGATAAGTACGATTTTAGAACATTAAAATATTGTATTGGTAGAAGCGCATTTATTTTGTTGAGGAGCCCAATGTGGCAAACTTTGTCAAAGGCTTTAGACACGTCGAGAAAGACAGCAGAGCACACCTTTTTTTCCTCAAAGGCGTTTTCAATGATGCGAGTAATTCTGTGCACTTGATCGATGGTAGAATGTTTTGTGCGAAAACCAAATTGATGCACTGGTATTATATTTCTTTGCTTAATAATTATGTTGAGACGTTTGGCTAAAAGCTTTTCCATCAGTTTTGATATAATTGGTAGGAGCGAGATAGGCCGATAAGATGTGACATCATGCGCTGGCTTCCCTGGTTTATTAAACATAATTATTTCAGCAGTTTTCCAATATATTGAGATATGGTGCAATTTGAATGTGGCGTTCATTATTTCAGTAAACCTAGATATCGTGCATTGAGGAAGTTGTTTTAAAATTTCAGCAGTAATAAGATCATACCCAGGCGCTTTTTTTGATTTTAGTTTATTTATTTCACCAAGCAATTCGGACTCCGTAACAAGGGGAATTTCGGCATCAGTTTCATAGGTAAGTGGCTGCATTCCGGCTATCCTCGACGTGTCATATGGCTTAAAGATGCCCTCGAGGTACTCAGCAAAAACATTAGCTTTTTCCTTACTGCTTTTGGCCCAAGAACTGTCTTCTTTTTTGATTGGTGGGTACTGTGTTACTGGCTGTGAAAATTTTTTTGTGCATTTCCAGAGCGAGTAATCAGTGCTGCGTTCGTTCGATAAGCTCTTTAGATACGTACTCAGAGATCTGTTTTTAAAATCTTTTATTTTCCTGGAAATTTCTTTCGTAATTTTATTTAGTCGTTTTTTGTCGGAGGGAGATCTTGTTTGCTGCCATCGTCTTCGTATTTTGCGTTTTTCTGCGACCATATCTTTAATATCTTTGGTATATTTATGACCTGATGTGACAAACTTTTTTTCCGAAGTGCTACTCCAGGCTGCCAGTTGTATAAGGTTAGATAATCTTAATATTTCATCATCTAAATCGGAAGTGTTGGTAATTTCTGCATTGTGATTATCAGCGGTTAAAACGTTCCTAAAATATTCCCAATCCGTATATTTATTTGTTAGCGTAAATGGCAATTTCTTGATAAGCGCATTTTCATATAATGTTAATAAAATTGGAGAATGATCCGAGTTCATATCCAACCCGCTTTCTATGCTGATATAATTAGCTGATATTTTTTTGGCAATGAAAAAATCGATTAGGTCGGGTATTTTTTGTGAATCCGTTGGCCAGTATGTTGGAGTCCCAGTAGAAAATGTTATACATCCAGTCTGTTGAAGAGCTTTGCATAATTCTCTACCTTTTGTAGTGGTTAATCTCGAGCCCCAGTGTGTGTGCTTCGCATTGAAGTCACCGCCCATTAAAAATCGGTTGTCGTGACTATTAATTAGCTCTATGTATTGGTCGCATTTGATCTGATGTTTTGGGGGACTATAGACTGCAGTGACTGATAAATTCCTATCACTCTCCACTGTTATGGTTATTGCTTGAAATTCAGGTATAGAGATGCTGCCTTCTTCGTAATGCTTTATATTGTTTCTTATAATAATAGCAGCGCCTCCTCGTGCGGCGTTGTTTGGGTGAATTGAATGGTATGTATTGTAGACATATGTTGTGTACATATATGAATAAATTTTACATACGAGGTTTGTTAAAAAAATAAGGAGAATTTCCAAACTTCACGGGCTACGTACATCGACCTTTATTTTTCTTATGTTGGTACACTCATCTCTAACATATGTTCACGGTTTTAGGAATATAGCATGTATAGTTTGTTTGTGAGAGGCATAAATAAGACTAGTGTTTTGCGTGTTTTATTCAATCGAAAAAATGGATCAAAGATGTTCCATAAAATTTTATATAAAAAATACAATTAAGTGCTCCAAAACATTTGAAATGTTGACAGTGGCATATTGTGAGAGTACTCTGAGTCCAAAAATGCTTACAAGAGTTCCGGAGTGCCAAGAGTCGAAAGCAGAAAATCGCCGAACACGCAAAACACATGCCTTATTTATGCCTCTCACAAACAAACTAAGCATTGTGCCATATATTGCTAAAACAGTGAACATATCTTCGAGACGAGAGACATAAAAAAATAATAATCGAAAGTCGAATGTACGCAGCCCACGAAATTTGAAAATTCACCTTATGTTTTTAACAAACTTCGTACATGTAATTTTATTTAAAACTGTGTGTTGGTGTATATACCTTCTGATCAAATATGAACGAGACGTTATCAATAAAACGGTCCGCGGATGACATATGGCAAAAATAAATTTTTTGTTTTTTGGTAGGACTGTTATAAGCTTACATGGCAAATTTCAGCGTGATACGTCACATAGTTTGTTTTCTGTGCTACTGTAAACAAGTCAAGCTCGAGTGTGTTCTTCGAATTCTCTTTTATGACTTCAATTGTCTCAAAATGTTTTCCACGGAGCGGCAACTTGAGCTTGGGAAACAGGAAAAAGTCACATGGAGCCATATCAGGCGAATACGGTGCTTGCGGAACGATATTAACATTATTTTTGTTCAAATAATCGCGAACAAGACGTGATGTGTGAGCTGGTGCATTATCGTGATGCAAGAACCATGACTTGTTGTCCCACAATTCCTTCCTTTTAAGACGAATGTTCTCGCGCAAACGCTTTAAAACGTCTAAATAATATTCAGCGTTAACCGATTTTGCGATTTGCGCGATTTTCAAGCACAATTTCCTTTACTTTTCCGATGTTTTCGTCGTTTACTGATGTTGCTGGACGACGTTCATGAGGCAAGTTTTCAACCGATGTACGGCCCTCTTTGAACGATTTGTACCACTGGAAAACACGTGCACGCGATAGAGCAGAGCCCCCATAGGTTGTCTGCAACATTTTTAAGGCGTCTGAAGCCGAACTTTAAACAAATTCTTTGTTCAACTTGAATTTCCATCGTTAAATTCGAAGAACACACTCGAGCTTGACTTGTTTACAGTAGCACAGAAAACAAACTATGTAACATATCACGCTGAAATTTGCCACCATGTGGTGAAACATGGCACATTGGCTATGCCAATGGAGAGCCGAGTGAGTGTGAGCGATATACCGCCGTCGAAACGATCTGACGCAACGGAACAAGTTGTGGAGGATGTGGAGATGGCAGACAATCTCTCAGTAGACTCAGACGGATCTCTGGTACCGAGTAAGTCTTTGACAACGAACGCAGGTGTTGGTCTAACCGCAAGGCAGATCAAACGAAGAAGACAAAAGGCGAGGCAAGCCGAAGCACTAGCTAAGGCAAGGACTCAAGCTCCGTCAACTTCGACACCTGTAACGGAAACGGGAAACCGTGGCAGAACAGAGGATTCATCTGTAGCGCTGCGCTCTTCCGGAAACGAAACGGGGTCTGTGCCAACAACCGGGAAGAGGAGAAAGGCAAAGAAGAGGAAAGTCGAGAGACGGAATTCGGAAATGCCTGCATCCTCGACCCAATCCAAGGCAGACAAACCTTTGCCTGACAAGGCAGAGGCTAAGGGACCTCAAATGTCGAATGACACTCTTCCGTCAACGTCTGGCGAATCATTCGCGAGAATGGCAGCAAAGGCAATGACGGTGGAGATACATACCGACAAACAAGATGGTCTACTGTCCAAAGGGCAACAAGACTATCTTGACAGCTATCTTTGGAAAGCTATCGGTGAGTCGAAAGGCGCGCCTACTTTCGAGGGGAAAAGCGTGGTGGACGGCATCGTAAAGGTACACTGTTCCAATGCTTTTCCCCGAGAATGGCTAGAAAAAGCGATAGCAAAGATTCCCCTCTGCGAAAACAGCAAGTTTATTCTTGTTGAGAGTAGCAAAGAAAGGTTGGTACGAGCGAGTATCTGGATTCCGGGTCCTTCCTGTAATACAGCAGAACTCCTCAAACGCATCCGTGTTCAGAATAAGGATCTTGACACGACTCTCTGGAGAGTATACTTGTGCACCTGGCAGAAATCCGCTACCACTTCAGAGGCGGGTACCCACCTGGTACTGGGTATCGATCTTGGGTCCCTCAAGGTTCTTAAGTCGAAGTACGGGTGCCGTCCTCACCTACATCTGGGGCGGATCCAGTTCCGTGTCCAGGATAAGGTGGAGGACAAAGCGTAAATATACTCAGTCTCATGACTGAAGTAATATTTACACAGATAAATCTGCAGCATAGCAAAGCGTCTACGGCTCTCTTGTGCCGTAGGCATGCAAAACTGCAAACAAACCCACACATAATACTTATACAAGAACCATGGGTATGTCACAAGCGTATCTGTGGTCTAAGTGCTATGTCGTGGGGACAAATACTTCATTGTGAAGGGAATGTGAGACCGCGAGCATGTATTATCATGCCGAGGTTGATCGAACACACGATGTTAAATGAGCTATGCTCCGGAGATATCGTTGCTGCAAAAATAAAGTACTTGAAAAGTGGGAACAGTGTCGAAGCTATCATAGTTTCGGCCTACCTACCCTACGACTCTTTACAGCCACCTCCTTCGAGGGAGCTAAGAGAAGTGGACAAGTACGCAGAATCCAATAATCTGGGGCTAATAGTGGGCTGTGATGCAAATTCACAGAACATTGTGTGGGGAAGCAGCAAATGCAGCCCCAGGGGTCTCAAGTTACTGGATTTTATCCTGTCATCCGATTTGGTCATTCAAAACACTGGTGACAAACCAACTTTTGTGACCAGAAGGAGACAAGAGGTGATTGATTTACCACTTACCAATAGGTCAGTTGGAAATCAAATCAACCGATGGCGAGTTTTGGAAGAGGACTCTCTTTCTGATCATCGTCTTATCGAATTCCGACTGGGAATTGACACAATATCAATACCTTCCGGTAGGAATCCTCGAAATATGGACTGGGACAGGTATGATGAGCTTGTAACAGAGCGATTACCAAGCCTGAAAAAACTCAAATCAGCAGAAATGATTGAAGATGCTACTAAGAAATTAGAAGGTACTTTAATCAATTGCTTTGAGGAACTGTGTCCACTCAGGCAAAGCAGACAGGGGAAAGCGGTTCCTTGGTGGAACCCTGAACTGTCGAAGCTTCGTGTACGGTCCAGGAAACTTCTTAATAAGGCCTTGAAGATTAAAACAGAAGAGGACTGGGCCAATCATCGACTTACACAGAGAGAATATAAGAAAAAAGTACGGCAAGCCAAACTTGAATCCTATAGAAATTTCTGCAGTAACGTCGAAGAAATGAGGGAAACAGCGAGACTTTGTAAGGTCCTTCATTTAGACCGCTCAGTAAGGCTGGATTCCATTCGAAAACCTGATGGTTCATACACCATTTCCAAATCGGAAACGCTTAATGCTCTACTCGAAACCCATTTTCCGGGTAGTAGAACTCTCTCTGAAGTTGAGAGTGGCATGAACAATAACGGTGGCAACGGTGGAACCTCTAGGTACAGCTGGTATATTGCTAGTCGGATAGTGACAAGGGAATCGATAAGGTTTGCCTTATCTTCCTTTGAGAACTTTAAGTCCCCTGGACCTGACGGAATATATCCAGCAATGCTTAAAAAAGGAGGAGACAGGCTGATTGAGGCCCTGAAAAGGATCTTCACAGCCTGTCTTGCATTTGGTTATATACCATGCCAATGGCGACGCGTAAGAGTAGTATTTATTCCGAAGCCAGGAAAAGATGACTATTCCCTAGCAAAAAGTTTTAGACCAATCAGTTTGACATCCTTCATGTTGAAAAGTCTGGAACGAGTGGTGGAGAAACATATTCGAGTGGGGGTATTGCCGAGAAGTCCACTTAGTAGAAATCAACACGCTTACCAGAGTGGAAAAACATGTGAATCAGCCTTACACGATCTTTTTAGCAAGATTGAAGCCGGGCTGGAAGCTGACGAATACACAACGGGCGTGGTCGTGGACATTGAGGGGGCTTTTGATAATGCCACTTTCGGCTCGATATGTTCTTCTGCCGAACGACACGGAGTTAATCAAGCCATTATAAAATGGATATACTCCATGCTCTCTGAGAGGCTGTTAACCGCTGGTGGGAGCGATGACGAGCAAATCACAGTCAGGGCCAAGCAAGGATGTCCCCAAGGGTGTGTTCTTTCTCCGCTGCTGTGGTGCTTCGTCGTAGACTCCCTATTAGTGGAGATGCAGGAACTCGGCTTTCACGTCCAAGCATATGCGGACGACGTCTGTGCGCTAACATCGGATAAATCCTTAAGGAGGCTTTGCACGAAAGTGCAGAGGATTCTTGACAAAATCGATGATTGGTGCATGAGACAAGGTCTTTCCGTTAATCCGAACAAAACAACCATAGTCTTGTTTACGAGAAAACGGAAATTGGATGGACTCAGTCTTCCAATACTGAAAGGTATGACACTTGGTCTTTCCAACGAAGTTAAATATCTAGGAGTAATCTTGGATAAGAAGCTGACTTGGGAGACACACGTTTCACTGAAGATGAATCGTGCATTGAAGATTTTTCAGCAATGCCGTAGAGCCTTTGGCAAAACTTGGGGTCTGAAACCTGCTGTGGTCCTATGGATATACACCGCACTTATCAGACCAATCATCACTTACGCTTCTGTGGTCTGGTGGCGACGGAGCATGGTTAAGTCCACAATCCGGGAACTATACAGGCTGCAAAGAAGTGTATGTTTATGCATCACGGGTGCCATGAGTACAAACTCTGGTGATGCCCTAAATGCTATGCTTGATTTGCTCCCCCTGGATCTTAAGATACAACAGGAAGCAATAAAAGCAATGTGTAGACTCCATAAATATGGTTTTTGGCACGAAGATGGAACTTCGGGACACAGAGAAATCTTTAAGTTGCTGTCGGAGCAGTATCCACTGTTTTTGGCACCTAAAGATGACCTGATACCCACAGTTTCATTCGGAAGGAAATTTGATGTCAGATTTCCATTGTGTGAGCAATGGAGCAATCCAGAATGCACGCAGGGAGGTTTGACGGGTATTTTCTTTACCGATGGGTCCAAGACTGAAATAGGGTCTGGAGCCGGATGGTACTTAAACGATAGTAATAAGTATCACTATGCTACGGGGGGAATGGCAACCGTTTTCCAAACAGAAGTTTTTGCCATCCTAAAAGTAGCCGAATGGATAATCGAGAGGAGATGGAGCGGGAAACAGATTGGAGTCTTCAGTGACAGTCAGGCTGCATTGAAGGCCCTGGAGAACGCGAAGCAAACCTCAAAGATTGTTCAAGAATGTAAGAAGAAGCTTAATTCTGTCGCAAGACAAAACAGGCTTGTACTTATATGGGTTCCGGGACACTCCGGTGTTCAAGGAAACGAAATTGCCGACGAATTGGCCAACCGTGGATCAGCGGTGCTCCCACAGGGGCCAGAGCCAATAATCGGAATCAGTCCCGCAGGAATCAACAATTGGATCAACGATTATGTAGGCAATCTACATAAAGAGCGATGGTCCGGTCTAGAACGCTGCAGAACTGCAAAGTGTTTTGTGACAAGTCCGAACAGAAAACTGTCAAACTTTCTACTAAAACTTAGAAGGAAAGACATTCGGTTGATGGTCGGCGTCATTACAGGACACAACCCATGGGGTCAGCATATAACCACCATTGGAATCATCGAGGACCCGGTATGCCTGTCATGCTTAGAGGAGGCGGATAGCACTGAGCACTTTCTCTGTGAGTGTCCTGCCTTTGCTAGAGCGCGACCACGAGTGTTGGGTTCCGATGTCTTGAGAATGAGTAATATTCGTTCTCTAAAACTGGAGGATATTTACAGATTTGCCAAAGAATCTGGAAAATTCTCACTGGACTAACTATCTCTATCTCTGTCTCTATTCTTTCCTATCTCTTTCTCTGATACTTTTCTCCCTCCTCCTTGACTATCTACCCCATTTCCAGAGCTTTAAATACAATGGGCTTTTTAGCCTGAGTGTTTTAGGAGCCACCAAATCTCCTGGTGCTCCTTGGCTCGACCTTTTCAAATTCATTCAAGCTTATAACAGTCCTACCAAAAAACAAAAAATTTATTTTTGCCATATGTCATCCGCGGACCGTTTTATTGATAACGTCTCCTTCATATTTGGCAGAAGGTATGTAAATTTGTAAACCGTTTTTCACTAAGAGCGCTTCAACTTTTGAACTTTTTTGAATAAAACACAAACGGTTTGACTTTTTTAACTAATTTTTTTTTATTATCGAGTTTGAACATATACATTTAAGTATGAAATTCGATTTCTTTTGCATGACCACCGCGTGCGCGTTTTACGAAGTCCAATCGTTGAACCCAATTTTCGACCACTCTTTTGCATAAATCGGCCGAAATTCCAGCAATTTCGCGTTCAATATTGGCTCTGAGCTCACAAATCGTCGCCGGCTTGTTACTGTAGACCAATGACTTCACATAACTCCAAAGAAAATAGTCTAGAGGCGTCAAATCACACGAGCGCGGCGGCCATTCGACCGGTCCATTTCTGGAAATAATGCGCTCATCGAACTTACTCTTCAACAAATCAATGGCTTGTGGCCCCGTCCTGTTGAAACCACATGTCGTCTAAGTCCATACCATTCAATTGCGGCCAAAAATAATCGTTTATCATGTCGCGGTATCGATTTCCATTCACAGTAACGTGGCGATCGTTCTCGTCAACGAAAAAATATGGGCCAATTACGCCGCCGGCATGTAAACCGCACCAAACAGTCACTCTTTGTGGGTACATTGGTTTTTCGGCAATCTCTCTTGGATTATCTTTCGCCCAAATGCGGAAATTCTGCTTATTGACGAATCCACTGAGGTGAAAATGTGCGTCCTCACTGAAGATGAAGTGCGCGATATGCATTTTGATTTTAACGCCCGTTTTCATAATAAGCCTGAATAACTTTAACGCGTTGCTCAAGTGTGTAGCGTTCCATGATGAAATGTATACTAATGAAGTTTACAAATGACAAGCGAAAAATAAAAAATACTGCGTCGTTCGCCCTCCCTTTCGGAAAAACGCCTTACATACGTAAATATTTTATGGCTGAAAAGCGTAGGAAAGGGAATTCAATTTGAGTTGGGGATATTTTAGAAAGATTAAAGGTTATCTGTTTTAACTCATTCTGTTCATTGTTTCAGGATTTTTTATCGTACCCACTCTTTATGTTATATTAGAAAATCGGAATATTTTATATATTTATTTATACTTATGTATATATTTCGTATCCATTACTTTACTATTATATTACTCTTGTATTTCAATTTTGAATAATTTCATTTACATACAAATTTTTGAATTTTTTGATTGTTAATGTATTTTATATGGATTGTGCTAAAAATCGATAAAATAAAGGGTGATTTTTTAAGAGCGATACGAAAGTTTTTCAAAAAAACACACGTAAAATTCAGAAAAATTCATGAAATTTATAATTTAATGTTTGAATATTATTTCATGCAAATGTTGACCGCGACTGCGCTTCAAATGGTCTAACCGCTTAATCCAATTTCGGCATACTCTTTCCAATGTTTCGGCCGGTATCTCACATATACATAAATGCTTTAATGTTGTCTTCCAATGCGTTAATTAAACTTGTCTGAATAGACATGAGCTTTAACACAGCCCCACAAAATATAGTCTAAAAGCGTTATATCGCACGATCTGGGTGGTCAATTGACAGGGCCCGAACGTGAAATAAAATGTTCACCGAACTCGCCTCTCAACAAGTCCATTGTTACGTGTGCTTTGTGGCATGTGGCACCGTCTTGCTGAAACCACATGTCATGCAAGTCAAGCTCTTTCATTTTGGGCAAAAAAAAGTTAGATATCATTTCACGGTAGCGCTCAACATTCACAGTTACGTTAGATTCGCAGCATCTTTGATGAAGTACGGTCCAATGATACCTCCAGCCATTAAACCGCACCAAACTACGACCTTTTCTGGATACATTGGTTGCTCTTGCAATTCTTCTGGCTGATCTTCACTCCAAAATCGACAATGCAGCTTATTTATGTACCCATTGATCCAAAAATGAGCTTCGTCGCTGAACACAATTTTTCGACTTTAAACTTTCTTAACAGAACACGCATTTTTATAATAAAATTCAATGATTTGCAAGCGTTGTTCGTTTGTAAGACGATTGATGGTTGAATTATAGACCAAACTGAAGAAGTTTGACAGTGGAACAGAACACGAAACGTGCGTCAGCTGTTTAAACCAACTTTTTAAAAAGATAATAGCTAAAAAATCACCCTTTAGTTGCAAGCCATTTGCGCAAAATAAAAGAAATAGAAATAATGAATTTCTTTTTCCCCAAACTAATACATATTCCTTTAAGTCATATTGTAATCATATTAGAAGTTCTTTGGCAACTCGATTAAACATTATCAAATACCTATCTAGCAACACCCAAATACACTTGATAATGCCGTCAGAGCATCAGACACAGCAAAAATAGTCTGCGCTCTTTCGATGTACCGAATGTCTCTATTACGCAAAATCTTAATACCTTATCATGCTGCAATCCTCGAAGCATTAGAGCTTTTTCCAATTCTTGAATCAAGTGCTTATTAGCAGAAGCCGGCTCACCGCGCATCGCTAGCAAAGTTACTGATTTAATATCATGTATTGGGTTGGCAACTAAGTAATTGCGGATCTTTTTTAGCAATTTTTTCATGGAACTAAATAATTTTATTCTGTAATGTGTTGCCCATTTTGATCAAGGACCTTTTGCAATCTTTCAGGCAGCATCATAATCCCACGTTCATAAGACTTCTGGTTCTTATTAGCAAAAAACTGAATCAGGTGCGATTTGACAGCATCATCATTATTGAAATTTTTATAATACCATTCAAGGAGTTTTGTAAAGATCGAAACAAAATGTAATCAGATGGTGCAAGGTCAGGACTATACGGTGGATGTGGCAAAACTTCGCAACTAAGCTCCAATAATTTTAGCCGAGTGGCAAAGATGTGTGTGGCCTTGCATTGTCATGATGGAATACAATACTTTTTCGTTAGTTGTTCAATGTAGGCATCAGAATTGATCGTTCGGTTGGGTGGTAAGAGTTAAAAGTAGACAATGCCTTTGTAATCACACCAAACTGATAACAAAACCTTCTTTTGATGAATGTCAGCGTTTAATGTTGTTTGAGTTGGTTCACCTGGCCTGCTCCAAGATCTTTTTCACTTGATATTGTTGTAAATAACCCATTTTTCATCGCCAGTTATCAGTAGTTTTAAAAATGGATAATTTTCATTACGGTTCTTTACCAAATCGCTCTGTTAATGCGTTGCGTTAAATGCGTTTCTTTTAATTCGTGAGGAACCCATGTATCGAGTTTGCGAGCATAGCCAAGTTGTTTTAAGTGATTTTCAATGCATATATGTGACACATGAAGCTTCTCTGCAATCTCACGCTTTTCATTTTTGAGTGAAAAATCACTAGAAGGAAATTTGGCAAACCAATTTTGACACCGCCGTTCTTTTAAGGCTTCATCACCATAAACAGCACATAACTTTTTATAAGCTGTCGATGCGGTTTTCCCTTTGCGGAAATAAAAAAGGAGAATATGACGAAAATGTTCCTTTTGATTTTCCATTCTTCAACGACCGCCAAACGAAAACTACGCAATCGATCAAAAAACTTTTTTTACTGATTGACAGATGAATTGCCAACTATCAAATGAGCCCTTGATTTTGAAAGTGGTATAAGTCAAAATTTTTATAAATCTAGCTTATCAGCTATTTCATATCAAATCCATGAAAATTAACTCGATAAAATGTGTTAATTTTTTGATTGGTAAACAAAATACCATTACTGTGTGTTTTGATAGTGGTATAAGTCAGTCTGTTCACAAAGTTTGGTAAAATAATTAGTAATTTTGTCTTGTCTTCAGATAACGGTTCAGGTATGATCAAGTAATCCTTTTAATGTAAAGACGTAAATACTATGATATTAATAGTTAATTATAGACATTATACGTCGAAGAAGTACAAGGTGGCGCAAAAGTAACCTTGCGATGTTTTTTGGCTATAATTTAAAAAAAAAATTAAAAACTTTGATTCTTCTTGTGGATTATTTTTATTTGGTCTTTTAATTTATTTTACATCAAGTCGAGAATATGATGTCATGTAAATGGCCGCCGCCAAAGTTGATTGCCATTTGAGCCCTTTTTATGGCATTCTTGACGGATATTGTCTTTAAGAGCTGCAAGAGTCTGAAGCTTGCTGACATAAACCCGCGACTTCAAAAAGCCCCACAAAAAGAAGTCTGGAGCGGTCAAATCAGGCGATCTTGCTGGCCAGTGCAAATCGCCAAAACGGGAGATTAGGCGCCCGGGAAATGCATCCTTCGGCATATCGGTTGTGGCACGTGCAATGTGTGCCATTGCACCGTCCTGTTGGAACCACATGTTTTCCAATCCCAATTCATCAAGTTGCGGCAAAAAGAACTCGTTGATCATTGCTCTGTAGCGCACACCATTCACAGTAACCGTTTGGCCCGCGACGTCTTCGAAGAAAAAAGGTCCGATGACTCCTCCAGCGAAAACAGCACACCATACAGTGACTTTGAGCGGGTGTAATGGCTCTTGGGTTACACGCGGATTTTCAGTGCCCCTGAAGCGTAAATTTTGCTTATTTACGTACCCGCTAAGATGGGAATGGGCCTCATCCCTCATGATTATTTTTGATGAAAAATCATCTTCCTCTTGGTGGTGATTAAGGATGGCTTGATCGTATGTTAGACGCGATTAGCGGTCAGCAGGTAACAGCTGATGCACCGTCTGGACTTTGTACGGAAACATCTTCAAATCTTGTACCAAAATTCGCTGTAAAGACCGTCGACTGATACCCATTTGCGTGGCACGTCGTCTGGTCGATGTCGACGGCGCTTCCATGACATCCTCGGCTACAGCAGCAATATTCTCTGCAGAACGGCTACTCCGGGGTCTGCCACGCCTGGCAGCATCTCGTGTTGTGCCAGTCTCTTCGAGGCGAGCGGCTAAACGTCGCAGTGTTTCACCAGTAGGCGTTGGACGGCGAGGAAATCTGCGACGAAATTCACGTTGTGCTAAAGTCACCGACCGATTATTGGTCAAATAAATAGTCAGCAATATTCCGCGTTCTGGAGCCGTGTAGCGTAACATTGTTTATTAACGTGTATTTCGCATGTGTTTACTACACAAATGTCAAAACAGAACTGACATTAGGGGCCAATGCAAGATTTATAGCTTTTTCTGATAGGAGGATTACTTTAGCGGCACCTGTTATAAGTAATGTTCCCAAGAAATGGGAACGAATAAGACTAATATCGTCTTCAGATGAATCAGTTCATACTTTAAAAGTGAAAGAAAGAGGACACGAAATCAACGTAATTATGCACAAAATATAATAAAGATGAAGAGAAATAGTGGAGAGGAATATGAAACAAAAGAATCTAAGCCCGTGAGTGGAAAACTTTTCCAAAATAAAGATTGCCTTTGTTCCAAAAAATTAATAAATGGAATCGGATATGAATACAGGAGAGCTAAATTTGATTCTTTTTGGAAATTAGCAAGTTTCGAAAAACAGAATTGGTTTCCGTATGGTTTGGCTCGAAAACAATCAATAAAACAAAGACGACCCAGAAATTACGAAGGATATATGCGAAAATGTAGTTTTAAGTTTCATCTAAATGTAAGGAATTCACAAGTTTCTGTTTGCAACACTTTTTTTTTGATACTTTCAAAATATCTAACGGCAAAATAAGCCGTGTATTAAATGCTAAAACGGATGCTAGAACGGATGGTCGTTGCAAAATGGTTGGTTCATCTAGAAAAACAGATGAAGAAAAAATTAAAGTGGTACGAGAACATATTCTGAGTTTTCCAGCATGTGAGAGTCAATACACGAGATCACATCACACTTCAAGTCGAAAGTATCTAAGTGCTGACTTAGATATTCGAAAAATGTATATACAGCTCATACGTGAAAAAATGTGATGAAAATATTACATCATGTGTGAAGCAGAGGATTTACAGGAAAATATTCAATACGGAGTTCAACTTAAATTTTCATACTCCTCGTAAAGACACGTGCCAAAAGTGTGATTCGCTAAAACTAAAAATTTAAGCAACCAGTAATGAAGACGAGAAGTTGCATCTGATGGAAGCTCATGATTCACATCTTAACAGTGCCGAACAACCTAGAAAAAGTGTAACAGATTACATACAAAAAGCAAAAGATAACCTGTGTGAATATAACATTTGATCTACAGAAAGCACTTTCTTATCCAAAACTTTCTGTTTTGGTAGCTTATTATAAGCGCAACATGTCCGTATACAATGAAAATGCTAAAATGTATGCATGGGATGAAACAATCGCCTCAAGAGGATCACAGGAAGTTGCGTCCTGCATCTTAAAGCACACTCGGGACATTACCACTCAAAAGCATGTCATAGCTTACACTGATGCCTGTTCAGGACAAAATCATAACATAGCTGTAGTTTGGTTAAAAATTCTTCAGTCACCTGATAATAATGTTGAAACAGTTGATCATAAATGTATGGCATTAGGTGATTCTTTTTTGCCAAATGATCGCGATATTGGTTTAATAGAAACTAAAATTAAAAAATCGAATTATTTATAGATACCTGAGCATTATTATAATTTAATAGAAGTATGTAAAAAGAAAAACCCATTTTTGGTAGTAAAAATGGCTCAGAAAGATTTCATTTCGACAAAACAACTAAAAGAATCAACGAATAATAGAAAGAAAAACACCAATGGAGAAGCTGTGTCTTGGCTAAAAATACAATGGATTAGATTTCTAAAAAATGCTCTATATAAGATTTTTTATAAAACTTCCTTAGATGACGATTCCAAATTCAAAGTATTAGACGAAGTATTACCGAAATATTGATTTGCTTCCGTTATATATAACCGAAGAAAAACGTAAATATATGATGGATTTACTACCCTATATCCCACCAATTCTTCACAAATACTTTATTTCCTTACATACCAGTTAATAATTTAGTTAGTTGCAATGAAATGAGTTTGAATAAAATGTTAATTACTAATAAAAATGTTTCCTTGAAGGTATAAGTCATTGTTTAAGTCATGCAGTTAATTTTGAAAGTGGTATAAGTCATTTCAACCTTTCAAAACCACATTTCCTTTAAAAAATGGTTATAAATTTCAGAATAATAATAAATACTTGTTTGTTGGCATTATTTTACTGTCGAAAAATCATATTCCATAATACAAAAATATTTTTTAATCCCTTAAAATGCAAAACTCTAAATATCTCGAAACAAGGAAAATATGACTTATACCACTTTCAAAACCAAGAGTGACATCCGCAATTACTTAGTTGCCAACCCAATATTAGGCAAAATATTTCAATACAACTCAAAATTATTTGAAGACGCCTTACTCAGTCGGTATAAGCAGAACACCCTTAACTTGACTTTTCGAGCACCATTCTTTGAGACTTTTGCACATTACAACGCTTCGCGATGGAATTTTATTTACATTGATGGATCTAAAAGCTCTCCATACACTTCTTTAGCAGTCACCAACAAAAATGGAGGTACCATAACACAATGACATCTTTATCCCAGGTGTTCGATTTTCACGGCTGAAGCGTAAAGGATCAACCTAGCTGTCAATTATGCAAAGAAAAATAAGGAAAATAAATGATATTTATTGACATCATGTATCACCGTAAACAATTCGAAAAGAACTATCACATATATTAGGAGTTCACCGATTACAACATGTACCAATATTAAGGTTATATGGATCTCTGGGCATGCTGGAGTTCCAGAAAAGGAAATTGCCAATGATACTGCTAAACGAGTTATGAAGTCACCTACACTAATGCTTATTGTAGGTGTTTTAACAGAGCAGATTTCTACGACTTCATTAAAAGAGAAAGAGTCCTGGAAGAATTAGACGGTTGGAAAATGCACCATGCGATCCCACAAGCTGGTCTCCGAACGTGCTAAAGCTTTACATTCGATTAAGGCGAGACCATACGATATTTAACCATGTTCCTCTGCTCACTAGAAAAAGACCATTCTGCTGTCCCACTCAATGCCCGAAAGAAATCGAATATCAGTGCGCTGACAACATTAACCTAACAATATTCTCCAAATATATAATTTTCGTAAGGACACTAATATCTTAAATCTAATCTTATTTAATTTATCAATATTTGCAATATTTTTATATTCATAACTTTTATTTTCCTTTTTTCATGTAACTGAATTAAAATAAAACAAAAATTATTGTTATAAAAAGACGATTGAAAGCCTCGTGGCTAGGGTGGCCTAACACATGGGTTAAAAAGTCCAGGGCCTAACAAAGAAAACATTTTGACGTGATAACGTTTTATAATTTGATTTAGCCGGCTGCACGCACGAAAAAATGTGTCGTTACCTTGCTCATTTGTCGTTACCCTGCTCATTAGTGTTACCTTGCTCATTAGTGTTACCTTGCTCATTTGTTGTTACCTTGCTCATTTGTCGTTACCTTGCTCATTGCCGTTACCTTGAATGAACTGCAAGCGAAAGCGCGGAACGAACAAAGCAAACGAACGGCAACGTTCGACATCTTGCTCTCTCCTACTTAAGTGAGCGTATATATGTATGAATATGCGCATATGTACATATATAAACTCACGTATTTGTATTTGCATATGCCTTCTTAGGGATTATTATTAATTTGATTTACTTGAAGAATTTAAAATAAAACCAAGTTTGTTAATAATACCTGTTGTTTTAATGTTATTATTATTCATTTTTTTATTATATATGAAGGAAAAAATGTATGGTAATATTTACAATATACCTTATAAGATATGTTGTATACTAATATATGTATATAAACATGCATATACATATACAATTTCGCGCAATTTTCAAAAAGAACAAATCTATATGTAAAGATGCATACAAGTCATATGGGCATATCAAATATACGAATCTATTCCGTACGCAAGCAAATGTGCTTGAACTGCAAGCGAGAGCGCGGAACGAACGACAAAGAGCACAATCGGCCCCCGCGTTCGGCAACGTTCGACATCTGGCTCTGTCCTACTTGAGTGAGCATATATATGTATGTATATGCGCATTTGTATATAAATTCACATATTTGTATTTGCATATGCCTTCTTCCTGTGTGCATGGTAATGAACCATTTCTCTGTTGAGAATAGGACGATGATAGAAAAAGTAGGAAACGAAAGGGAGTGTTTCGAGTGTAAAGTGTCTTGAAAAAGGCAAATCGATGATGGTGCCTCTTAGTGTTGTTGACTTATTAACGCCTGATGCACAATCGAAATTGAAGATATCTTCCATGAATTTGATAAATGTTTCGTCATTTTTCACGTTTGTGTAAATGTAACTTGATCTATTCCATTGCAATTCCATTTACCTCCTCCTCTATATCCATACAAAATATCTATCAAACAAATAAAATTAAAATTTTGTTTTGAAAATTGCAACCATTCCATCAATATTTTCTTATGACGTTGTCACGTTAAACTGTCGTCAGTAAACTTTACATACAACCTCTTTTTTTTTTTTTTTGTTCAAAATTAGCTTTATTCATCAACGTAATTTCCATAAAGAACAACGCAATCGTTCTAGAGCCGCTCTAACATTTCAATACCACTTTTGTAGAACGATTTATCTTTTACCTCAAAATAGGCCTCAGTTTCAGCGATAGCCTCTTTATGCGAACAAAATTTCTTACCGGCGAGCATTTTTTAGGTCTGCGAACAGCAGTAACCGCTGGGAGCCAAATCTGCTGAATACGGTTGATGTGGGAGCAATTCGAAGTTCAATTCATGTAGTTTGTCGTTGTTTTGATTTACTTTTGACACGGTGCGTTGTCTTGCAAAAGCGGCACCCACTTTGAACAGTGCTTTCTCATAGTCAAATGCTCATATAATATAAAGCCAACACGTTCTTTTGATATGTTTACGATGCCAACTAACTCACGCAACTTCACTTTCGATCATTCAAAACGATTTTGTAGATTTTGTGAATTTTTTTTATGTTTTCTGGTGTTACCGCCTCACTTTATTGTTGTTTCTGATGGAGCAGAGGTCCCAAAACACTTTTCAAGCCATTGCTTTGCTTGAACGGCATTTTTTCCCGCCAAGAAGCAATGTAAAATTAAAACACGAAATTCTTTTCGATCCAATGTTTTGAAAATAACAAAAGTAGCTTCACTCTTAGCACAATAATAAACCAACTAATGAATAGAATATCATGAAATTTTAATAGCTGTCTTTTTAAGCTTTAGTATTTATTAACTGAAAAAGATATGAATGCAATAAACTTGTGCCATCTATGTGTTAAGCCCTGGAATTTATTATTGTATAAATTATTATGAAGAAATAAATGAATTAAATAAAAAAGAAACCATTTCATCAAAATAAGCTTTTGTAAAAATAATGGGTCTTTCAAGAGTGACGCCTAGATGTCAGTAATGAATAATTCCTAGATGATACCTTTTTTATGCCATCTTTGACATTTGTCGAGTAGGCAGATGCACAATTTTACACGATAGAATGACGCATTAAAATTGTTAAAACTTATTATGAAAATGGTGAATCTTTAAGAAGAACATATTGCAAAACTCTTGAATATTTGGTTGAAATAATGGTCCGAATGAGTCGACAATTCAAACTTTGGGCTGACTGGCCAAAAACTAGACGTTTTGTTGAAAACATTCTTGCTGAGCGCAAGTGCTAATGGTGGGCATTTCAATGATGTAATTTTTACATATAATTATTAAGAGCCGTATTTTCGGCTGACGTAGTCAAATGGTTTGGTGCGTGACTACCGTTTGGAGTACGTAGGTTCGAATCTCCGTGCATGAGACACCAAATGAAAAACAAAGTTCTTTTCTAATAGCGGTCGCCCCTCTGCAAGCAATGGCAAACCTCCGAGTGTATTTCTGACATGAAAAAGCTACTCATAAAAATATCTGCCGTTCGGCTTAAAACTGTAGGTCCAACATGTGGAACAACATCAACACGCACGTCACAATTTATTGTTTTCATTTCGAATAAAAATAGTGAAACCTGAAAGAATATAAATTTATACATGTTTTATTTGAAAAAAATATATAGGTGCGTCTTTTAAAATACCTTATAAAGCGTTTTTCAGTAAGAGCGCTTCAACTTTTGAACTTTTTTGAATAAAACACAAACGGTTTGACTTTTTTAACTAATTCTTTTTTTATTATCGAGTTTGAACATATACATTTAAGTATGAAATTCGATTTCTTTTGCATGATCACCGCGTGCACGTTTTACGAAGTCCAATCGTTGAACCCAATTTTCGACCACTCTTTCGCATAAATCGGCCGAAATTCCAGCAATTTCGCGTTCAATATTGGCTCTGAGCTCACAAATCGTCGCCGGCTTGTTACTGTAGACCAATGACTTCACATAACCCCAAAGAAAATAGTCTAGAGGCGTCAAATCACACGAGCGCGGCGGCCATTCGACCGGTCCAGTTCTGGAAATAATGCGCTCATCGAACTTACTCTTCAACAAATCAATTGTAGCGTGCGCTGTGTGGCTTGTGGCCGCGTTCTGTTGAAACCACATGTCGTCTAAGTCCATACAATTCAATTGCGGCCAAAAATAATCGTTTATCATGTCGCGGTATTGATTTCCATTCACAGTAACGTGGCGATCGTTCTCGTCAACGAAAAAATATGGGCCAATTACGCCGCCGGCATGTAAACCGCACCAAACAGTCACTCTTTGTGGGTACATTGGTTTTTCGGCAATCTCTCTTGGATTATCTTTCGCCCAAATGCGGAAATTCTGCTTATTGACGAATCCACTGAGGTGAAAATGTGCGTCCTCACTGAAGATGAAGTGCGCGATATGCATTTTGATTTGAACGCCCGTTTTCATAATAAGCCTGAATAACTTTAACGCGTTGCTCAAGTGTGTAGCGTTCCATGATGAAATGTATACTAATGAAGTTTATAAATGATAAGCGAAAAATAAAAAATATTGCGTCGTTCGCCGTCCCTATCGGAAAAAAGTTGAAGCGCACCTATTGAAAAACGCCTTATATAAAGATAAAATTAAAGAAAAAACAAGAGCGTGGTTAAAGAATTGGGGAAAATAGGTAGGAAGGAGTTGTGGTTCAAGGAGAGATGAAGTCCAGAAGTTAGATAAGGTTGACGGGCGGTTCCAGCCTATTAGATTGACATACATAGCATTATAGAAACTTCCTAAGAAATTTGTAAAATCTAAAAAATCTACTATCTAAAGAAACATTTGTGGATCTGATATCCATTACAGAAAGCTTGCTGCTGCAATGAACCGATTCAAAGCAGTATTGCGGTTTTGTGTTTAGAGATCGTAACAATTAAGTATTGACAACGAAAATAAACTTGTACAGCCCACGGCATCCGGCATGCTATCAGAAGTGTTAGATGCTTCAGAAAGTGATATTTTGCAATGATACATAAAATATATCAACACGAAGGTTGAATAGCAACAAGCAAAACCACATTTTTATAATAAATGTAGGATCCCAGGAATAATTGGCTGTGTTGATGGCATGTAAAGGGTGATTTTTTAAGAGCTATTGGGAAATTTTCAAAAACACACGTAAAATTCAGAAAAATGCATGAAATTTTTATTTAAATCGATAGTACAGTCTATATAATTTAATGTTTGAAGATTATTTCATGCAAATGTTGACCGCGACTGCGCTTCAAATGGTCCATCCGCTTAGTCCAATTTTGGCATACTCTTTCCAATGTTTCGGCCGGTATCTCACATATAGATGCTTTAATGTTGTCTTCCAATGCGTTAATTGAAGCAGGCTTGTCTGAATAGACGTGAGCTTTAACATAGCCCTACCAAAAATAGTCTAAAGGCGTTATGTCGTACGATCTGGGTGGCCAATTGACAGGTCCCGAACGTGAAATAAAATGTTCACCGAACTCGCCTCTCAACAAGTCCATTGTCATGCGTGCTGTGTGGCATGTGGCACTGTCTTGCTGAAACCACATGTCATGCAAGTCAAGCTCTTGCATTCTGATCAAAAAAAAGTTGGATATCATTTCACGGTAGCGCTCAACATTCACAGTTACGTTACGATTCGTAGCATCTTTGAAGAAGTACGGTCCAATGGTACCTCCAGCTCATAAACCGCACCAAATTGTGACCTTTTCTGGATACATTGGTAGCTCTTGCAATTCTTTTGGCTGATCTTCACTCCAAAATCAACAATTCTGCTTATTTACGTACCCATTGATCCAAAAGTGAGCTTCGTCCCTGAACACAATTTTTCGATAAAAAAGCGGATCCTCGGCCAACTTTCCAAGAGCCCATTCACCAAAAATTCTGTTTTGCGGTAGGTCGTTCGACTTCAATTCTTGCACCAGCTGTGTTTTGAAAGGCTTCACCCCTAAATCCTTTCGCAAAATTTTCGACGTTGTTGAGTAACAGAGGCCCAATTGCTACGAACGGCGAGGAATCGATAATTGATGGTCATCATTAACACTGGCTGATACAGCTGCGATATTTTCTTCAGTTCGCACTCTACGTAAGCGTGTTGGTGGTTTGATATCCAATAATGTAAATTTGGTTCTAAATTTAGTCACAATAACTCGAATAACCGAAGAAGCGCGCGATAAACTTTCTTAACAGAACACGCATTTTTATAATAAAATTCAATGATTTGCAAGCGTTGTTCGTTTGTAAGACGATTCATGGTTAAATTATAGACCAAACTGAAGATGTTTGACCGTGAAACAAAACAAGAAATGTGCGTCAGCTGTTTAAAAAGATAATAGCTAAAAATCACCCGCTACATTATATTGATAATATGCACATTATGTTACAATAGAATATATCTTTTCAGCATTAATGTTATGGTTGTAAGCAGAATATGAATGTGTAAACTTTAGGCTTATAATCATATAATGAAAGTACCTACTATTTATAAAAAAAATCGGGAATTATGTATGCTTCTATGGTTTTGAATACTTTGTAATTGAAAGCACGTTTAACGGAATACTTGGCTAAAATCCTTCATGCATTTCTTTTTTAATAATTTTTATCCGCTTTAGGTGATGTTGAATATGATCTAAAACCATGGCGAAAATAATTCAGGAGGGGTAGCCAACATCGAACCGTTACTCGGCTCTGAGCGAATTTGAAGGAATCAACTGATTTGCTGACGTCACTTGGGATATGACGGTGGTTTCTTTACGACTAAACCGAGAATAAGTTGAAAGCATAAAAAATCAACGCCACCAGTGCTCATGTCCCACTTATAGAAAGAGGGACGGTATCGCCTTCCCAAACCTGGTCGAATCGAGGGGTAGCCTCGAGGGGCAATACAAGTAGGGGAGGAAGGGTGCCGGAGTCGACACTCAAGGCTTTATCTGGAGGGGAGGTCGGAATCGACTTCGAGCACCATCCCGGGGGGTTGAGCAGGAACCCGCTTCTCGTAGGCAGACAGTCGCTTGCGGAACCGCTTGCGACTCGTAGTGAGGTAGGATTGGAGGGGATGACCAGTACCGGCAAGGGGTTTCCGCAAGCTTTCCGGGGGATTCGGGGACTTCTCTTCAGGACAGAGCAGGAAAATCTTCTCTGACCAACGCATAGCCACTAAAATCTTGGAAAGCTACGGTGGTCAAAACGCTTCATGGGTACGTGAGAAGCATTTACGGACGCTTGAGTGGGCCAGGACGGTACTCAGTGGGGCAGAGAAAGGCCGGGCGGAAAGGGAGGGTGCGAGAGCACAGCCACTTGAATCTCTAGTGAAGCGGCAACGCTCCCAAGAGTAGGAAATTCTTCGACCAAAGAAACCGAGGACTGGTGGTGGTCCGCCGAAATCTTTTAGCGAAGTCGCTAAGCGGCCGGCATACATCACTCTGGCGATTGTCGCCAACAGCAGGGAAGATGGCGCCATTACCAGGGGTGAGTAGAAAATAGTGGCAGCCGCCGTCTCTGCGTACCTTTATAAAGGTAGTAAGGGAAAACTCTGGACCTCCACCGTGCTGTGAGAATTCCGGGTGGCACCACGGTACCTTGAACGGCATTCTGTGCGCCGATGACCGGTCGGTCACAATGTACAGCGCAGCAATAGCTCTGGTGGGGGACGTCTGGAAGGGAGCCAAGCTGAAAGCTGTGGACAAAAAGGGCCTACCTCACGTCCGCGCGCCCGGGTCTGGCTCCCCTCTGAGCCCTCTGCACCTGACAATATGGGGGAAATCCTCCGTTATTGCAACGATAAAATTCCCACGCACAACTGGAAGGTAGTCACGGTGGAGAAGTCCGAAGGACCTTTTCGGCAATTGCAGATTCTGCTAAATGCAGAGTCCCTCGGGCCTCCCGCTGAAACTAAAGGGATCATCACTTATGGTTTCGAGAAGGTAGATCTGAAGGTTTACCAGACCGATGCCAGGGGGGATGTCCCTGCAAGGCCCACGGTAGAAGAAGCTCCCGTGGAGATGGATGTGGAATATGTCATGTCGAATGGGGGCAGTGCTGACGATGTCCGCTCTCTAGCGGGGTTAGTCTTCAGTATCTGCCAACTGAAAGGGCGGAGGAGGAGGGACTTCTGGCCTCGGATAGTGAGGACGCTGACCTCAGGATGTTGGAGAAGATTATCGAAGATGAAGATTCATCAGATAAGTCCCCAGCACGGGAAATATTTTGTATAATGTCTATTGCTTTGAAAAAATAGGTTAAAAGGGGCCGATAGAGGGGTGTATCCCCATCTTAAAACTGGAAATCGCACCCGCCGGACGCTTATAGTTTTTAAGTAATTTAATGTTAAGGTTCTGTAATTTAGTGAAAAGTTGGTGTTGCCATACACCTGAAATAAATACGAAGTTCGTATACAAGGATGTTCAGTGGAAGGTTCATTGAAAAATTGCAGTACTTTTTGCTGTAATTTAAGATTGAAAAAATAAAAACATACAACTCATCGAAACTTAAAAACAATGATATTAAGCGTATCACAAAAAGTAATAAAGTAATTAAAATCCAAAAATTACGGTTTATAAGTGTGTTGTATTGCTTCGATCAGTTTTACAAACGGGTCCTCAGGTCTCCACAAAAATTCGATTATCATGTCTGCAAAACAAATAGGGTGTTCGTAGTTGCCTTTATTAAAAATCTCGTTTCCTTTCAAAATAATAGCCCTCATCAGTCCCACTCCGGCTACGCAATCCACAGAATTTTTGCGTAGAACTCCTTTCCGTGTTAAAACCATTGAACCCAAAATTAAAACGTCATATGCGTGTATGTAGTAAGGAGGCACAATAACCCCCATCCCCATCATTAACACTAAACTCAAATACTTCATTTTTGTTCATATTTTTGTTTTCATTTGCAGGCATCCTGCAACACCATACTGTTGTCATTCCAATCTTCTTCTTATTCGCGTTTAAAATTGGAAAGTGATTGTATGGACAAATGCATTTGCACTTAATTTTAATAAAAATAATTCGAATATAAGGATACAAATAAGTAAAAACACGCGTGTGAGTGTATATTTGGTGAATTTTAGTGAAGTGTTAAGAATATATAGTGTAATGAGCCAAATTATAGTGAAGTTCCCGAGGGCATTTTGAAGGCAAATAATTACGAAATTATTATTTCCCGAATAATTTGGAGTTGTAAAGAGGGTTCCTTAATACCTCACTAACATCTCCACCAAGTTTCATTAATAAAGACCTTATAGTTTGGCAAAAATTGCCCAATAGACATTATTGCGAATCCCAGCCCCCAGCACTCTAAACCAGCATCTGCTTACTTATTAATCTACCTTGAGCAAGGTGGACTTGACGTAGTCCTGATCCAGGAGCCGTGGCTCAGCAGCAGCGGTATCTCTGGAATTAGGACGAAAAGTTATTTACTAATGGTTCACAGTAGTGCAGGTAAACCAAGATCCTGTATACTCATCAGAACTAAAAGCATTAATTTTGCTTGATTTCAGCAATGAGGACATTGTCACTAATAAGCCTGGAGAGCACTACCGGGAGACTCTGGCTGATCTCAGCCTATATGGCGCACGATGACGAAATGGAGCCACCTCCGATGCTGCTAAGGAAGGCCCTAGCTGAGGCGAGGCGTAGAAATATTGACGTCATTATCGGAACCGATGCAAATTCGCATCACACTTGTTGGGGAAGTTCGGACATTAATTCAAGAGGTGATTCACTTTTGGATTTTATTTTAAGCGAAGACTTGGTTATTTGTAATAGAGGTGAGGACCCAACTTTCATTACGGCGGTTAGGGAGGAGGTGCTTTACCTCACTTTGGCCTCTTCTACACTGATTGGAGGGTGCTCAGCTATCATTCTTTTTCGGATCCAGATGCATCCAGTTTTCTCTGAATGAAACCAAACCGAATAGATCCTCCTACAGGAACCTTAGGAGTACGAACTGGGACCTATACTGCATAAACCTGCAGGTTTTCCTTCCGGTAGCACTGCCAGGAAATGCGAATCTCTCGGAAGAATTGATAGATGTTTTGGTGGAGACATTCATCGCTGCGACAGAGCTCTTGAGAGCGCTTGTCTACTAAGACAACCTCCTAAAAAGGAAAAGCCGCCTTGGTGGAGAACCGAGCTCACGGAAATCAGGGCTTCATGGCGGCGGCTCTTTAATAGAGTCAGAAGAATTAAGTCTCCCTCGGGATGGGAACTGTACAAAGTAGGACTAGGAACCTACAAGTCCGAAATTAGGAGAGCGAAGCGAGACTCATGATGGAGATTCTGCGAAAGCATGGAAGGCTGTCATGAGTCCGCGAGATTCAGACGTATTCTCTCGTGGAGTTCCACACCTATGGGTTACCTGAGAGACGGCTCGGGGTGCTGGACGATAAGCAGCAAGGAATCACTCAGGTTACTTTTTGAAGCCCATTTTCCGACAAGTCCGGACTCGTTTAATATCTGGGAGAGAATACATAGTGACGCCTGGCTTGGGCGATGGACTCTTTCAAGCCCTTCAAGTTAACTTGGCCCGATGGCATTATAACTGCTCAATCTTGCTGTATGGAGTCCTTGTCTGGTGGAACTCGCTAGAAAGGATGGTATCAGTTAAGAAGCTGGAAAAGGTACAAAGGTCTGCCCTCATTGGAATGAGTGCAGCGCTCCGCACCACTCCTACTCTAGCATTTAACGATATGCTGAATTGTAGAAAAAACTACCGGTGCACGCGTCGCAATCAGTCTAAGGTGTTCCGGCCATAACCTGGACTTAAGTTACGGACACTCTAGCATTCATAAAAATTTTTAGTTCATCCCCATGGTGCTGGATCTCTGTACAACCACGCTAGGATCGTGCGGACCTTTTTCTACTCATATTCCCTCAAGGGATGAGTGGGCGGGGTGTAACATTTGGAGGCAAGGTATGGCAAACATGTTCACAGATAGCTCGAAGTTGGACGGATGGGTTGGCGGGGGAGTATTCTGTAAGGAGCTTCCCATTGAACACAAATTCAGGCTTCTGGATCACTGTAGTGTTTTCCAAGTGGAGGTATCCGCAATTAAGGAAGCAGTGAATTAGTTGCTTACCTCGGTAATTACCGTTAAGGAAGTAAATTTTTTCTCCGATAGCCACACTTGGCACGTTGTTTGTGCGTTCGAGATTGGTCAGGGAATGTCTGGCTTCTCTCTCGAATGCATCCGAATACTTCGACATCAGACTCATTTGGGTTCCCGGTCACAGCGGCATTGAGGGAAACTGCTGGGCTGATGAGCTGGCTAGACAGGAACTTTGGAGACGGTATCGTCGCGAAATGGGAGGATTGGGGTTCCCTTAAGAACATGTGGTCTACTCCAGGAAAGATAGGTCTCGAGTCAACTCAGCGAGCGCTGGGAAAGTCGAAAACATGCAAGGTCGCGAGATCCTCCTGGCCACGGTTAGATCGGGGACGCTCGAGGGAACTCCTAAGGCTAACAAAGCCCCAGCTCTCGAATTTAATGGGTATCCTTACCGGACATTGTCCTTCTTGCTTCCGTTCTCCTTTTTCCTCTCCCCTGCATGGCATCACAACGGACGAATTTTTGAATATTTTTCCAAGTGTTAGTTTCCCCTTCAGTTAAGTTTCAACTTCATAACAACCTTAACTCTACTAAAGGCACTATATTTGCACCGTGTTTAAATACGTTTCTCAAAGTGAAATAGTTGACAATTTAAAGGAAGGAGTTACTTCTGTATACAAGTTTCTTAAATTCGTTGACGGCAAATTCGCACCTATCCGTATTCTATTAACCGTTGATCTCTTCCACTTGCCTGAGCAAATTGAACTGTCATGGTATACAACAAAAGTAAAACACTTCTATCCTAATCTCGTGGCGTGCAAGAATTGTCAACTTCTTGGACATACACTCAAACGATGCATAAAAACACCTGTACGAAGTGTGTTCAAAAACTATTGTTTATTTACTCATTAATATCTATTTTGTCCCCAACAAAGTAATCTCCATGAGATATTGTGCACTTGTGCCAACGTTTTTTCCAACCTTCGAGGCACTTCAAAAATCTTTTTTTTTTAACTTGTTCAACTCATCCTTCGATACCGTATTTATCTCGTCAATCGTAGAGTAGCGTCCTTTCATGGGCCTCTTCAGTTTCGGGAACAAGAAAAAGCCGCAGGGGGCCAGATCTGCGGAGTACGGTGGCTGTGGTATCATTAGTGTGTTGTTTTTGACCAAAAAGTCGATGTGTGAGCAGATGCGTTATCGTGATGCAAGAGCCAACTTTTGTTCTCGCACAAACCCTGGCATTTCTGGCGGATTGTTTCGCGCAATTTGCGCATAACTTGCTTATGGCAAGAACTCATGATGCACAACGCCCCTGCTATCGAAGAAAACGGTAAGCAAAACTTTTACATTCGACCGAACTGGCCGGGTTTTTTTCAGTCTTTGTTCGTGCGGCAGCTTCCATTGAGATGATTGAGTTTTGGTTTTCACGTCATAACCATAAACCCACGATTCGTCACCAGTTATGACCCTCTGGATCAAATTTGGGTCGTCGTGGACAGAGTCCAACATCGAATATACGTAACCTGCGAAAATTCAAAATTCACGATACTTTTTGAGCACACCTCGTGTGTGTAAATTGCTCACTCCCCGCCGATATGTCATGCTCCCGCACTTTTTGTGCTAACTGCGTGGGTGCTCACTCATCCTAAAGCAGAGATTGTTCAAAATTCATTCAAATGAAGCAAATCATCTCAATTAAAACTGATAAAAAATGCACTATGCGCGAAGTTCTACACAAACAACAAATTCCCCCTCACTTAAATAAGAACTCGACTCTTTTCTCCAATATAATAAAGCAATCCGCAACCAACCAAGAACAAATCATTATTTCAAACCAAACTTATTTCTCAAATCCAACAAATAATTCAAATACTCCCACAACAAACAACCAAGAATGATAGAAAGAAGATTGCGCCCATCAGAGAGTGCGTGACGTCAAGTAGTGTAGTGTTGCCAACCATTTGCTCTTCACAATAAATTTAGTGCTTTTTTATACTAAAAATGCGACAATTTTTAAGTTTGGTGTTTGTTTCTTTTTGTTTTTAATTTAAGGCTACCGAAATTGTAAGTTAAAAAAAATCTATTATTAAACAAAGAAAGGTTAAAAAAGGTCACTCTGAGAAGATTTTAGTGCTAATGAAAATTTGTTGATTTTTATAAAATTTAGTATTTTGAAAGTGAAAATTTAATTTTTTTTCCTTTCGAGGTTGTGTCAGAATATTAAATCTTCTTGTCTTAACTCTTCTTAACCTTGGAATCGCGTTTGAATTTACTGAATGCGAATTAAAACCATAGAGATGTAATCGTTTCGTACGCTCCTCATTCCTTAGTGGGACATAAGGAATCAAGAGGTGTTTTCACAGTAAAAATAAGCAACAAAATACCAGAAAATACTGAAAAAACCATAACGACATTTTTACAAAAAGAGTACTTTATTTTGCTACATAACCTGAAATACAGCAAATAAGTCATTCCCTTAACAAAAAAGTTTCTTTTACCAAAAAAACTCATAAACTCATTTCGATAACACATTTATTTAAAACAAAACGCACATTTTAAAGACAATTTGTCACGCATACAAAGTTTTTAAAGTAATTCAATAAAAATTTGGTATTTTATTTTCTTTAAATGCGTTTTTATATCCAAAGCTAGGCAACACTGCAATAGCGGGACATAGATTGGACTGCTGAAAGGAAAAGAAGAAGAAAAAGTTGGAAATTAAAAATGTAAATAAATAATTTTATTTTAAAAACTACACATTATATACATTACCCATTTCGAACTTTAGTTGGTTTTCAATGCTATCACTAGTAAAATGCTTCATACATATAAAGCTCGTTTTAGGATTGAAGGCATTTCCTCGCCGGCAGAAATGCATCCACTGTTTGCAGAGCGCCTCATCCTTTGGAAATATAAAAAAGCTTTATCACACGCTTTATTGCGGTTCTTACTATTACAATTTTTCACTGCACATTTCATTTTTACTTATTTTTCACTTATACACTTTCACGAATTATCTTATTTTTGCGTAAATATTCACTAAAACGTTTGGTTAATTAACGCACATTTCAAAACAGAAACGAATATTCATAAACACCAACAATAACCGCAATAATAGGCAATGTGCCCAGATCTTAAAAAAAAAAAGTAAAGTTAAACAAAATTAAGTGAATTATTGAACTAATTTTTAAAAAATTTATATTTTACAAAATTATAAACATTACATTTTAATTAGAACATATTACAAAAATTTCACGAAGACATAACTAAAACTCGGAGACTAAATAACAAAAAAATTTTAAATCTAGTTACGAAAATATTAATCTGCCCATATTGGTGCTAAAATCACGTCACTCATTGTCAAATTCGCTGAGAGCAAAGTAACGGAACCACGATAGGCGCCATCTCATTATTCTCTCCATCGTGACAAACAACAAAATATGAACAAATACCCCAAGCACTATCGTTTCAGGCAACAGCTCACTTGAAATGAACTCAGATGATAACACTAGTCTACAAGGAAAAGTATCCGAAATAATTTAAACTAATATCTGCTTCTCTGTCCATGCAAAATTCGGATTGATAACTAAAATTAATTTATTAGTTTGAGTTTTTACGATAATCGTATCTTTCGTGTTTAATGGAACTAGGCCGACAAAATTTAACCAACATTCAGACCCAGAAACCAGACTATATATTTCCGAAGGTTTATGATGCGCTGAATCCAAATCTGGCCTCAGAATTGCTCTATCAGCTCTGGTTTTCGAGATATCCTAACCTAAAATTGCAAAAAACACCATTTTTGCCCATATTTGAGGTTATGTAGCCTTGCAGATGTTTTCTTTCACCAAAATTAAAGGACGGCATCTTTAAATACAATCCTTCTTTTTTCAAATGGCGTTTTGTTTGCTCAAATATAATTTTTTTTCGCAGAGATATCGCATTTTGAAATTTTCATGTTTCGAAATTTTCCTACACCTGAAAATCGATTAAGATAACATAGACATGATATATCAGGGCAAGTGGAACGTTTCAATGTTAGCGGATTACTGCTGGACTATTCATCGAGATACTCCAGAAGCAGAGTACAAAAGGGCAGCGAAGAAACCACGTCGCAATTCTACTAATGAATAAAATAACGGTATAATTTCTGTTATTTTTTCAAAAAACTTAAAAAATTTTTTTTTAAGAAATGGAAACTAATTAAAAAAATATAATTGTAATTTCGTATGCAGTATGTCAACGTAAATAAAAAAAGCTACTTACACAAGAAAATACTTTTTCAAAACCAAAATTTGTATACTAGTGTAATCAAACACAACAAAGAATGTTAATCGACAAGTTTATCGCCCAAATGATTTCTATTCCACACGACTTCACCTCTTCTTTTTCTTCGTTTCCAACAAACTCTTCAAATTTCGCTCTTAATCCTGACTCTTCTCAAGCTACTGTCTCAGAAACAAACTCTCTTAAGGAGGTTTGTATCTATATTTTTTTGTGGAGATATTTAAATTATTTATTATATATTGCCTGTTTGTGTAATTAAAAAATAACACCGGACACGTCCGATTAACAATTCAAAAGTGATGCTCTTTATTAATTTCTGTCCTTATATTACTGCTTTAAACTAAGATTAAAGGAATACCGGAAATGAAAGAACAGTAAGTGGAGAGTTAGAGAGAAAATAGGTGAGTAAGTATCATAATAAGGTAAATAGAAGTAAGAAGAATGGAAAGTAGATCTGTAAAAATAGAGTCAATGATCGAAAGTAAATAGCGATAGTTATATGGAAAAATAACTTAATATTAAGCTTAAATATAATTTACATTTACATATTTATTTATTTACTTTAATTTCAATTATTTAAAAGTTCAAACAATATTTCTATTAGCTACTTTATATTAACTTTAATTTATCAAATTCAATTTTATTTTATTTTATTTTATTCTATTAGAAAGTTTGCCAGAATCTGGCTTGACAAATGGAATATTAATGGTCTTCTCAACAAATATGTTGAACTTGATTCAATTTTACATCAGTACTCTCCTGAAATATTTAATTTGTCTACAAGAAACACACATCCCTCATAGTAAAACAGCTCACGCTCCAAACAGATACCTTAGTTACTTAAGCAATAACCCCAACAACAAAACATGCAAACAAGGTGTCGCTATGTTTGTAAAAAGGTCCCCCAGTCATAAATTTATCCCAATAGCTTCTAATATTCGGTCTGTTGCTGTAGAAGTAGATAAAGGTTTTAAAATGTTACATTTCAGCTGAGCAACCATTTAATAGTACAGAAATTTGAAACTTAATAAATCTTTTTTTGGATCCTATCATCCTTCTGGGTGACTTTAATGGGTGGAGTCCTCTTTGGGGGTCCCCTACAACAAATAATAGAGGAAAAATAATCGAGGAGGCCATCCTTACAAAAAATTTAGTTATTCTTAACGATGGTTTCCCCACACATTTTTCGACACAATTTGCTTTTAGCATCCAGATATTTCTATTTCCTCTTCCTCTATAGCCCCAAAACTAGATTCCAAAACGTTGAGTGATATACACATTAGTGATCACTACTCTATTATTACTTTCCTCTCTATGCCACAATTTTAAAGAGTTAAACGTAAATCTAAATTTATAACAGAAAGAGCTGATTGGAAAAGTTTCTGTTCTGACAAAATACACCTATCGAGTAAAAAACCTGAATCAGCTAATGTCAACAAAGAAGCTTTTACCATCAAGTCCCTCATACTTTCAGAGGCGAATATTTCTATCCCACAGATTTGCACCAAAAATTTCTCTACGAAAGTTCCATATTAGTCTAATTTGCTCTCCATCCTGAGGAAAACTAAACAATCTTCTTGGGCGAAGTACAAACGAAATAGGTCTGACGAGAATCTTGTAAAATATTATACAAAAAAGCCAACGCTTTCTTTAGGCGCGAATTAAAAGCATCGACCCCTGCCAGCATAACACCCTCCTCTAACACAAAAAAGATCTGGTCAGATATAAAATATCTTACTTCTTCCTGCCTGCGTAACCACATCTCTTTTGTACAATCGCCAGAAGGCCCAATATATTACCCCAAGCAAATTGCCGACAAATTTGCAATAACTTGGCCAAACTATTCACATAGTTCTAACTTTCACTCGTAGCTTAGGTGCAAAAAATCAAGCTCAGTACCAAAATGTTAACACAATTCATCACCCTCCTACAAAGCCCTTTGTTAAGAATCTCGCATAACTTTACAAGAATTTAACTTAACTCTTTCTTCGTTGTCAGGTAAAACACCAGGTTCTGATAGAATAACGTACAATATCTTGAAAAACTTGCCCCTCGCGTTAAAGTGCTGGAAAGTCGGTGAAAAAATAAATAAAGTCATAAGATCAAATTTATGTAATCGCAAATTCTTCGTGCGTGTAAACAACAATGAGTCTAACATTCTCACACTTCCTAACAGAATACCCCAAGGGCCACTAATCTTGTTCATAATAGCGTTCAAAGAAGTCAGCTCTATCATATCCTTAAACGCAAAAATTGAACACTTTGCTTTTGCAGACTAAGTGCTCATTTTCTCTAAAACTACCGATTCAACCACTGTCAAAAACTCATTCACTGACATCCTCTCTATGCTCGAACTTTCGTCGAAATCATCAGGAGCAAGTATGTCTATTAACAAAAGCTTCACTTTTCACATTTGCCCTAAATATAAGTGTACTTTCCCCTCAAAGTACTCGGAATTATATTTGATAAAAAATTTACTTTTAAGCATCATTGTAAACATATTAGAATAAACTTATTATCAACAGTACTTGTCTTCAAAACACCGTCTAGTTCATACACAAACGCTGGTAAATATAACTAGAGCTTTGATATTATCTATGATAGACTTCGGATTAGCTATTTACGGACATTGCGCAAACACCCATCTGAAACGCCTAGATGCGTCTTATCATGCAATAGCCAAAAAGAGCATTAGAGGCTTTCCTACTCTCCTATTTATGCCTTCTTAGCGGAAGCTGATTTACCTACCCTTGTTGAAAGGGTATCAAATAACACGCTGATGTGTCTCCCTAGAGTTTTATATTGCAGAAACCAGATTTTGTTTGAATGCGTTTGTTGATGCCAACACAAAACAAGTAAAAATGGCCGAAAATCAACGATTTCAGAAATTTAAAATGAAGCCAAAGAACTGAATAAGTATGTATCACCTATTCTCGTAGAAAAACCGTCTCATCCAAAATAGGTCATACCAAGCTATTTAGTCATAACTAATTTACTGCACCATCAAAAAAAAAAAAATACTACTGTCCCCGATGAATCCAAACAATTATATCTAGAAACTGTTAATCCTTTGAAATCAGACTGGGAACTATTATTTATTGACGCAACTTAAACCGATACCTGTATTTCATTTACGGTACCAAACGAAATAGGTACCACTATAACCGTTGGCGTTTTACCAAGTTACTGCTCAATTTTCACAGCCAAAGCTGCTGCTTTCCTTTAAGCGGTACACTTCGCTTCCCAAAAAAACAATAAATATAAAGGGTGATTTTTTAAGACCTTTAGGAAAGTTTTTCAAAAAACACACGTAAAATTCAGAAAAGTGCATGAAATTTCTATTTAAGATGCTTTCCATTTCAATTCAACCGGGCTATTCGGGTCATGTTCTTCGATTTCGATGTAACTTAAATATGTTGCTCTCTGGTCGAAATAATGAGACACGTATTTTTTTGTTCGCCCGAAAAAATTTTTTTTCAAGAGTTATCGGCAATTTTGTTTTTCGCCTCAAACTCGATTTTTTTAATTATATAAGAAAAAATTTTTTTTAAATGCCCATAACTTAGTCAAAAATGAACCGATTTTAATAATTCTGGGTTCAAAATGATCGTAATTACTTGCACAAGCGACTTCATGTAGAAACAATTGCAAAAAAGTAGTTGAAAATTTTTTATTTAGCAAAAAAGAAAAAAAATTGAAATTTTTTCAAAATTCAGTATTTCAAAAAGTGTATTTTTTTTTTTTTTATAACTTTTTCCAAATCAAAAAAACATCTCAAACTTTAATTGAGCTGCATGCCTAGTAGCTAAAATGAGTTGTTTTTGAGTAATGAATTTTTGAGTAAACACCCTGTTTCGCACTTTTTGTTTTTTGCAAAATAAAAAATTTTCAACTACTTTTTTGCAACTATTTCTAAATGAAGTCGCTCGTGTAAGTAATTACGATTATTTTGAACCCAGAATCATTCAAATCGGCTTATTTTTGACTAAGTTATGAGCAATTAAAAAAAATTTTCTTATATAGATTCTTTCCATTTCAATTCAAAAGGGCTATTCGGGACATGTTCTTCGATTTCGATGTAACTCAAATATGTTGCTCTCTGGTCAAAATAATGAGACACGTATTTTTTTGTTCGCCCGAAAAAAATTTTTTTCAAGAGTTATCGGCAATTTTGTTTTTCGCCTCAAACTCGATTTTTTTTAATTATATAAGAAAAAATTTTTTTTAAATGCCCATAACTTAGTCAAAAATGAACCGATTTTAATAATTTTGGGTTCAAAATGATCGTCATTACTTACACGAGTGATTTCATGTAGAAATAGTTGCAAAAAAGTAGTTGAAAATTTTTTATTTTGCAAAAAACAAAAAGTGCGAAACAGGGTGTTTACTCAAAAATTCATTACTCAAAAACAACTCATTTTAGCTACTAGGCATGCAGCTCAATTAAAGTTTGAGATGTTTTTTTGATTTGGAAAAAGTTATAAAAAAAAAAAAAATACACTTTTTGAAATATTGAATTTTGAAAAAATTTCAATTTTTTTTCTTTTTTGCTAAATAAAAAATTTTCAACTACTTTTTTGCAATTGTTTCTACATGAAGTCGCTTGTGCAAGTAATTACGATCATTTTGAACCCAGAATTATTAAAATCGGTTCATTTTTGACTAAGTTATGGGCATTTAAAAAAAATTTTTTCTTATATAATTAAAAAAATCGAGTTTGAGGCGAAAAACAAAATTGCCGATAACTCTTGAAAAAAAATTTTTTCGGGCGAACAAAAAAATACGTGTCTCATTATTTCGACCAGAGAGCAACATATTTAAGTTACATCGAAATCGAAGAACATGACCCGAATAGCCCGGTTGAATTGAAATGGAAAGCATCTTAAATCGATAGTACAGTCCATATAATTTAAAGTTTGAAGATTATTTCCTGCATATGTTCACCGCGACTGCGATTCAAATGGTCCATCCGCTTAGTCCAATTTTAGCATACTCTTTCCAATGTTTCGGCCGGTATCTCACATATAGATGCTTTAATGTTGTCTTCCAATGCGTTAATTAAAGCAGGCTTGTCTGAATAGACGTGAGCTTTAACATAGCCCTACAAAAAATAGTCTAAAGGCGTTATGTCGTACGATCTGGGTGGCCAATTGACAGGTCCCGAACGTGAAATAAAATGTTCACCGAACTCGCCTCTCAACAAGTCCATTGTCATGCGTGCTGTGTGGCATGTGGCACTGTCTTGCTGAAACCACATGTCATGCAAGTCAAGCTCTTTCATTTTGGGCAAAAAAAAGTAGGATATCATTTCACGGTAGCGCTCACCATTCACAGTTACGTTACGATTCGCAGCATCGTAGCATTTTTGAAGAAGTACGGTCCAATAATACCTCCAATCCATAAACCGCACCAAACTGTGACCTTTTCTGTATACATAGGTAGCTCTTGCAATTCTTCTGGCTGATCTTCACTCCAAAATCAACAATTCTGCTTGTTTACGTACTCATTGATCGAAAAGTGAGCTTCGTCGCTGAACACAATTTTTCGATAAAAAAGTGGATCTTCGGCCAACTTTCCAAGAGCCCATTCACCAAAAATTCTATTTTGCGATAGGTCGTTCGGCTTCAATTCTTGCACCAGCTGTATTTTGAAAGGCTTCACCCCTAAATGCTTTCGCAAAATTTTCGACGTTGTTGAGTAACAGAGGCCCAATTGCTGCGAACGGTGAGGAATCGATAATTGATGGTCATCATTAACACTGGCTGATACAGCTGCGATATTTTTTTCAGTTCGCACTCTACGTAAGCGTGTTGGTGGTTTGATGTCCAATAATGTAAATTTGGTTGTAAATGTAGCCACAATAGCTCGAATAGCTGCTTCAGTTGGTCGATTAAACTGACTGTTTAATAAAAATCGTGAGCTCAGCTTATTTGCACATCCAGTTTATTCAAAGTCCAAATTAAAAAGAGAACGACAAATGGGCGAACAGTAAACAGCAAAATAAAGAAGAATAGATAATAGCAAAAGAAATAAGACTACAGGGTAATTCCAATGCCATAGTTTAAGATAATTTCATAATCTTAGACATCCTCCCCGGTTGAAACGTTGGTTTCAATGTGATCCTCCAAAAGAAGGTATAGCTTCTGCACGGCCCGGGTGCACGAACCATGTGACATTTCTGACTGCTCCGTCGGTGCCTGGGTGGAGTTCAGTGACGCGTGCTAGCCTCCAATGAGTAGGTGGTAGATTTTCGTGGCGTATTACCACGATGTCACCCAGTCTTATGTTAGGAACCCGTCGTTACCACTTTGTCCTCGCCTGTAAGGTTGCCAATTATTCCTCATTCCATCTTTTCCAAAAGAGCTGATGCATCTGCCGTAACCATTGCCAGTGCTTCACTCGGTTGGCAGGAGTCTCTGAAACGTCTGGCTCTGGGATAGCTATTAATTGAGATCCTATTAAGAAGTCTGCTGGAGTTAATGCATGCTTGTCATCCGGGTCATCGTGCAATGGTACGAGTGGGCGAGAATTCAGACAAGCCTCGATGCGAGTCGCCAAGGTCTGTAACTGAGAGTACCAAATGGCTTGCGTACCCACTACGCGTACTAAGTGCCGCTTTGCACACTTCCCTGCTGCTTCCCATAGGCCTCCTTGATGGGGAGCGCTCGGCGTTATAAAATGCCACCGGGTACCCAAATCAGCCAGTGACTGAATACTCCGTTCATTAAACCAGTCCGCTAAGTCTTCCTTCAAAACGCGGTTCGCTCCGACGAACGCAGTTCCGTTGTCGCTGTACAAGTCCCTGCATGGACCTCGCCGGCTAACAAACCAAGTAAATACGTCAAAAAAAGCCTGTGTGGAGAGATCATCAGCAACCTCAATATGAACAGCTTTCGTTGCCGTATAAACAAAAATTGCCAAGTACGTTTTCACTGTAGTCCGCGATCTTTTGGTTCCAATACGCAAGTTGAACGGGCCACAGTAATCAACACCGGACGCAATGAAGGGTCGAGCTGCCTGAACCCGATGCCGAGGTAGCGAGGCCATTTGTTGTGTTAAAACAGCTCCCCGGTTGCGACGACATATGACACATTTGAGGATCAGACTACGTACTGCTACTCTCCCATGAATAATCCAAATGCGACATCGAAGAGTTTGAAGAGTCAGCTGAGTTCCGCCGATATGTGCCTGTGTAATGAGCAGCCGGACTAGCCCCGTTGACTTCATAAGAATGATTGGGTGTCTATGTGCCTCGCTTAACGCAGATTTCGAAATGCGGCCTCCAACTCGTAATAGTCCGTGGTCATCTAGATAAGGATTTAACGGGAGTATACTACTAGCAGTTGGTAATGCCGACCCACCCTGTGTGCACCTAATGTCTTTCGGAAACGCATTCATTTGATCGATCCTCATAAGCCATTCTAACGCCATCTCCATTTCCTGGGGATCAATTGTGGAATGGCGAAAGCTCCGACTTCTAGGAAGCCACCTCAGTATTATCGCCGTAGTATGTATAGGGTTTTTCAGTAAGAGCGCTTCAACTTTTGAACTTTTTTGAATAAAACACAAACGGTTTGACTTTTTTAACTAATTTTTTTTTTATTATCGAGTTTGAACATATACATTTAAGTGTGAAATTCGATTTCTTTTGCATGACCACCGCGTGCACGTTTTACGAAGTCCACTCGTGGAACCCAATTTTCGACCACTCTTTTGCATAAATCGGCCGAAATTCCAGCAATTTCGCATTCAATATTAGCTCTGAGCTCACAAATCGTCGCCGGCTTGTTACTGTAGACCAATGACTTCACATAACCCCAAAACGGGACGGCTTGTTAAATGGACCGTAAAATGGCCGTAATGCTCTTAAAGTAGCAGCAACAGATCGATTATTTTCATAAAAAAAGAGGTTGTCTGTAAAGTCGGTTTACTGACGATAGTTTAACGTGATAACGTCATACGAAAATACTGATTGAATGGTTGCATTTTTCAAAAGAAAATTTTAATTTTATTTGTTTGATAGATATTTTGTATGGATATAGAGAATGAGTTAACATTAACATAACATAATATAACATAACATAACGCAACACAACACAACACAACACAACACAACACAACACAACACAACACAACACAACACAACACAACACAACACAACACAACACAACACAACACAACACAACACAACACAACACAACACAACACAACACAACACAACACAACACAACACAACACAACACAACACAACACAACACAACACAACACAACACAACACAACACAACACAACACAACACAACACAACACAACACAACACAACACAACACAACACAACACAACACAACACAACACAACACAACACAACACAACACAACACAACACAACACAACACAACACAACACAACACAACACAACACAACACAACACAACACAACACAACACAACACAACACAACACAACACAACACAACACAACACAACACAACACAACACAACACAACACAACACAACACAACACAACACAACACAACACAACACAACACAACACAACACAACACAACACAACACAACACAACACAACACAACACAACACAACATAACATAACATAACATAACATAACATAACATAACATAACATAACATAACATAACATAACATAACATAACATAACATAACATAACATAACATAACATAACATAACATAACATAACATAACATAACATAACATAACATAACATAACATAACATAACATAACATAACATAACATAACATAACATAACATAACATAACATAACATAACATAACATAACATAACATAACATAACATAACATAACATAACATAACATAACATAACATAACATAACATAACATAACATAACATAACATAACATAACATAACATAACATAACATAACATAACATAACATAACATAACATAACATAACATAACATAACATAACATAACATAACATAACATAACATAACATAACATAACATAACATAACATAACATAACATAACATAACATAACATAACATAACATAACATAACATAACATAACATAACATAACATAACATAACATAACATAACATAACATAACATAACATAACATAACATAACATAACATAACATAACATAACATAACATAACATAACATAACATAACATAACATAACATAACATAACATAACATAACATAACATAACATAACATATCATAAAGCATTCACCAACAGCTTTCATTTGATACCCATATTGTACATACGCGTCCGAAGGTTACCCGGGTCCACGTTTTGACCTATATCTCGAGACCCTATCTACCAATAGGTATTCAAACTATACGGAAATCATCTTCCATACCTACTTAACAATGTGTGTAAGTTTGGTTTAATTCGGTTCAAAGACACGGCGGGTCCACGTTTTGGCATATATTTCGAGACCCTAGTCATCAATAGGTATGAAAATTGCCCCGTATTAAAGCACTTATCAACAGCTTTCATTTGATATCCATATTGTACAAACACATTCTAGGGTCCACGTTTTGGTCTCTATCTCGAGGCCCTAGTCACGGAGCGGATGAAAATACTCTGAACTAAAGCATTCACCAACAGCTTCCATTTGATACCCATATTGTACATACACATCCGAAGGTTACCCGGGTCCACGTTTTGACCTATATCTCGAGACCCTATCGACCAATAGGTATCCAAACTATACGGAAACCATCTTCAATACCTCCTTTTTTTTTTTTTTTTTTTTTTTTTTTTACGAGGAGGAAGCATCGAAAGCCTGTACCCCGTCAGTGTAGGACTTTAACCCAAACTAAACCTCCTACCGTCCATGTACCGATCCCCTCCCGGTACTACCGTTAAGTAAATCGTCGGGAAGGCGGTTGAACTCTAGGCTCTACGTCAGTTACACTTCACATGCAGTCCGTCAAAAGTTGCATGTACTTTAATCCTCCCCCAGTTTTGTTTGTTACCGAAGCAAACCACCCCAGTTGGGCCTGTCCACCCCCTCCCACCATACTTGTCACACGTCGACTTAAGAGTTCGTTTCTTTGTCAAGTATCGTCTGTTTATCTGCCGCTGACCTCGGATATGTCTGCGAGCTTTAATGCATAAACTATTTGGCTAATTGCGGCCGAGATCTTATCCCACGCATACTTTGAAGACATCATGATGTCCACTATGTTTTCTGGTACTATCGGATCATCTGATAGTGAAGCTAAATCCTCTCTGATAGTCACAAATCGCGGGCATACAAAAAATACATGTCTTGCATCTTCCTCTTCATGGCATATTCGACATAAAGGCGAATCACGTATCCTAAGGCGATGTAGATACTTCTGGTAGCAACCATAGCCTGTCAAAAATTGCGTTAGCTGGAAATTAGGCTCACCATAGCTTCTATTTAGCCATTTTTCGATTTTTGGGATTAGTGTATAAGTCCACCTTCCCTTTGTCGCGTTTTCCCAACGCTCCTGCCATTTCAGCATGGATGTAGCCTTCTCTCTTTTTATGATCGCGGATATGTTACTGTGGTCCTGTTCTTTCTGCACGAACACTCTCGCTCTTTCTTCCGCCAATATATCTATCGGAATCATGCCTGCGATCACCATTGCCGCTTCGTCAGAGGTGGTTTTATATGCGCTTATCACCCTCAGTGCGCAAAGTCTGTACATGGCTTCGTACGGTCTTCTATATGCTTTTACCTTCATGGATTTTGCCCATACTGGTGCTGCATATAGCAGGGTGCATGCGATGACGCTAGATAATAGCCTGCGTTTGCTGCTTCTCGGCCCACCCACATTCGGGAGCATTCTAGAGAGCGCACTGAACATTCTTGATGCTTTGTGGGTTATATATTCCGCATGTGGGCCAAAACTGAGCCGGTCGTCAATTATAACACCCAGATATTTGAGCTGACGAGACGATTTAAATTTATGTGTGCCTATGCTGAAAGAGGCTATCTCTGGTTTCTTGCGGGTACTGATGAGGACCGCTTCCGTTTTCTCCGCTGCAATGGATAAACCTACGCTATCCAGCCAGTTTGTTACGGTAGCAATTGCAGTGTTTGCTTTGACTTCGATATCGCTCACCAGTTTAGCTACAATTACGAGAGCTATGTCATCCGCAAAGCCAACGATGTGTACATCTGTTGGAAATGGGAGTCGGAACACTTCATCATACATAATATTCCAAAGCGTGGGGCCTAGCACTGAGCCCTGTGGCACACCTGCTGTAATCTTATACTTTTTTATTCCACCTTCTGTGTCGTATTCTAAAAGTCGATCGCTCAGATAGTTTCTGACAATATTATATATGTATGCCGGAACAGATAGCTTTTTAAGTGCTTTCAGAAGGTGCCCCCAGTCTGCTGAGTTGAAGGCGTTTTTCACATCTAAAGTCACTACTGCGCAGTATTGCTTATCACCGCCTCTCCATCGTTTGCCTGCGATCGCGTCTGTAGCAATCGTGACCACCTTTTGTATTGCCGCTGTAGTAGACCTTCGCTTTCGGAAACCATACTGGTTCGGGGATAGTCCCGCCTCGCATTCAGTGTACGGCTGTATTCTGTTGTTAATAAGCCGCTCTAAAAGCTTGCCCATCGTGTCAAGGAGGCATAGGGGACGGTAGGATCCTGGTATACCTGGTGGCTTCCCTGGCTTCGGGAGCAGCACTAGTCTTTGCCTCTTCCAGAAATTCGGGAACACGCCTTGCTCGAGACACAATTGCATCACCCTAGCAAATGTCTGGGGATTTTCCAGGATGGCTGTTTTTAATGCTATGTTCGGAATACCATCCGGGCCGGGAGCTTTGCGATCTCCAATCATTTTTGCTGCTTGTACCACTTCTTCAGGTGTTATATCATCAATGTCATTTATAGATGCTGAAATGTATGACATTGGATCTGTTTTGCGGTGAGGAAACAGGGTCCGAACTATATTATTTAGCAAGTTAGGGCATTTTACTTGCGGCGCTTTAACAATTTTAGACATTACTACTCTGTATGCATTACCCCATATGTTTTTGTCTGCCTCGTTGCATAGCTGATTAAATGAGGCTGCTTTACTTCGCCGGATCTCATTTTTTAGCTGCTTTCGAAAATTTTTAAAATTTGCCAGCCTAATTTGATGCTCCGCAGTATTCCGTAGTCTTTGGCAGATCCTTCTCTCTCTGAAGCATTTCGCCCTTAGTTCTTTGATTGTGTCATTCCACCAGTATACTTGCTTCCGATGACAGCCTTTTACTTTACGGGCCATCGATGCTTCGCAGGCTACTATAATGTCTTGCACAAGCCTATTTGCTGCCCTTGCTGCTGATTTCTCTTCTTGTACGCGCTCTATGACCTCGTTTAATACAAAGTTGAATAGAGGTTTGTCCAGTGTTGTCAGTCTCCATGCCTGGTGCAGAGAATTACTAGCAGAGATATAATTGTTGTCTTCTTTTCCTTCCGGGATGTCTATTATTAGGGCTTGATGATCGCTGTGGGTATAATGCTCGCTGACCTTCCATTTGACGCATCTAGCCAAGGAGCCACTAGTAAAAGTGATGTCTATTATGGACTCCTTACTATCTCTTTGAAAGGTGGCTGTTCTTCCATCGTTGGCTATGACCAAATCTAGCGGAGCGAGCGCCTCCAATAAAGCCGCGCCTCTGGCGTTCGTTCTCCTACTGCCCCATTCCACTGCCCAAGCATTAAAGTCGCCGGCTATGACGACCGGGTGACGACCTCTCGCAGTCTCTACGATATGATCTAGGAACTCCCGGAACTCCTGAATCGTCCAGCTAGGGGGTGCATAGCAGCTGCAAATATGGCAACCTTTGACAAGGACCCAAACGAAGCCCTTTCTCGCATCTACTGGATCCGCTTTCTGAAACGGGTGGGTACCACAAGTCCATATTGCTGCTTTTCGTGTTCTATCTGCTACCCAATCGTTGCGCGAAGGAATCTTGTAGGGCTCTGAGATTATTGCTACGTCAACCTTCATCTCTATCACCGTCTGCTTCAATAAATCTTGAGCCGCCTCACAATGATTTAAATTTAATTGCATACTCCTCATGTTGATGCTTTGGCTAAAGCTCTTTTGTAGGCTGGACACCTGCTACTACCAGATATGTGGTCGGATAGCTCTTCCTTGGCTAGTTGACATAGAAGACATTTTGGTGCATTTGTGCAGTCTTTTGCTACATGTCCTTCATTTCCGCATCTCCTACACATCTTGGATCTATCGCAATTCGTACAGTTTTTCGATATATGGCCAAAATCTAGACAACGGAAACATCGCGTTGGATGAATAATCCTCCGCAGGCGGCAGACCACCCATCCAACTTTCAATTTCCCTTTAGAAAGGAGCAAATTTGCAGCGCTTACCGGAAGATTTAGTGTCGCTATTTGCGTATTCCCGTATGATTTACGTAAACTTTTCACTGCCGCTACGTTGATGTTTGGTAAATTGAATTGATCTACTATGGCTTGTACTACATCTTCCCTTGTAGACACTTCATCAAGATCCCTGCACTCTATTGTTAATTCATGAGTCAGAACTCTAACTTCGGCTTTATCGCCAAGAACTTTTTCTACCAAGCCCTGGTATTGCGCATTGTCTGCCTCGCCCCGCGTTTTTAGTTGGAATAACATTTCACCTTTTTGCGTTTTCCTAATTTTTGTCACCATATCGCCGAGTTGTGAGAGGCTTGGCTCCGATTTAATTACACGGAGAATGTCCGCATAAGACCCCTCGCCTTTATTAGAAATAATAAAAGCGTCTGGTCTGGCCCTAATTCGCTGCTTTTCGCCCCCTTGACGCACTATCTCCGAGAAGGTACCGCCGCTTCTGCTTTCTGCCGCTGCCAAAGTCTGCGTAGGTGTTGTGCGACGCTTAGCTCGACGTACTTCCACCCACCCTTCATTCTCATTGGATGTGGGTTTATTTCCTCTTGGCAGCCTATCATTGGTTCCTTGCTTGCATGTGCCCTCCAAATGTGAAGCCTGCACACTAAGTGAAATGCTTCTCGTACGCTTTCCTATTGGCTGCGGGGAATTTTCAGGAGAGGAATTCCCTCTATATTGAGCCCTTGTCCTCTTCCCATTGGCTTTAGCATTTTCTGCAAAAGGTGTTTGAGTGGCCTTCTCGACACCTGATTTGGCTTTATTATGCGTAGCTAATTTATTCTGCTCTTGCTTTACTTTTTTGTGTAATGCAGAGATTGATGAGACAACACCTCTCATCTGTTGATTTACATGTCTCTGCAGTACCATCATTTTTGCTAGCTCTTCTATCTTTGCTCCCAGCATGGTAAGAGCGTCGCCATTAGCCGGAGAGGCGAATGCAGGGAGAAAGAGCGACTCACTTAATGTTTCCCTTTGCTTCACAGGGGAACCGCTATCCATCGTCTGCTTATCACCTCCTTCTAAGCTACCAGTAACAGATTTGACAACGTGTGGTGAGGTTGTGCGCTCGGGTGATCTCGCTGTTTTGGAGCAACGCATAAACGGATTCACATTCTCCATTGCACTTACACCTTTTGGTGTGAAGCTCACCGCACTGAACCGTACTCAACGTAGCTGTTTAAATGTTTGTTTTTCTGCTATTCTCTCAATGTTCTCTATTTTCACTTGTTCACTGTACAAGTACAAACCACTTTGCTGAACTCACCCGCTATCAACGTAGCTGTTTAAATTTTTAGTTTTGCTACTTCTCTCTTTTTTTTTTTTTTTTTTTTTTTTTTTTTTCCACTATTCACTTTTGCTTATCTCGCTCAAAAACAAAACAAAGTTTCCAGCCCAAGAAGCGAAAAGGACTCACCTGTAGGAGCAGAATCGCCCACTTCCAGTGCGCGATCGACTGCTACAGTGGTTATGAGCGTTGTTTCCACTTTCGGTTAAAATTCGTTTTTTTAATTTCACTATATTTGGCACTTTTGACGAGCTGTCCGACAACACGTCTACACTTGACAAAATCAAAGCACAATACCTCCTTAACAATGTGTGTAAGTTTGGTTTAATTCGGTGCAAAGACACGGCGGGTCCACGTTTTGGCATATATTTCCAGACCCTAGTCATCAATAGGTATGAAAATTACCCCGTATTAAAGCACTTATCAACAGCTTTCATTTGATACCCATATTGTACATACACAACCAAAGGCTACCCGGGTCCACGTTTTGTTCTATATCTCGAGACCCCATTCACGGAGCGGTATGAAAAATACTCTGTACTAAAGCATTCACCAACAACTTCAATTTGATATCCATATTGTACAAACACATTCTAGGGTCCACGTTTTGGTCTCTATCTCGAGACCCTAGTCACGGAGCGGCATGAAAAATACTCTGGACTAAAGCACTCACCAACAGCTTCCATTTGATACCCATATTGTACATACACATCCGAAGGTTACCCGGGTCCACGTTTTGACCTATATCTCGAGCCCTATTTCCAAAATAAAATATAATCCATGTTACTCGTGGATGATGTAGCTTTCGAATGGTGAAAGAATTTTTAAAATCGGTAGTTTTGAGCCTATTCATTACAAACAAACAAAGTTTTCCTCTTTATAATATTAGTATAGACAACATATCTTATAAGGTATATGGTAAATATTAAAATACATTTTTTCGTTCATATATAATAAAAAAATTAATAATACAATAATAACATTAAAACAACTGGTATTATTAACAAACTTGGTTTTATTTTAAATTCTTCAAGTGAATCAAATTAATAATAATCAATAAGAAGGCATATGCAAATACAAATACGTGAATTTATATATGTACATATGCGCATATACATACATATATACGCTCACTTAAGTAGGAGAGAGCAAGATGTCGAACGTTGCCGTTCGTTTGCTTTGTTTGCTTTGTCGTTCGTTCCGCGCTTTCGCTTGCAGTTCATGCAATGCAATGAGCAAGGTAACTACATATGAGCAAGGTAACACTAATGAGCAAGGTAACACTAAAGAGCAAGGTAACACTAAAGAGCAAGGTAACACTAATGAGCAAGGTAACTCTAAAGAGCAAGGTAACACTAAAGAGCAAGGTAACACTAATGAGCAAGGTAACTACATATGAGCAAGGTAACACTAAAGAGCAAGGTAACACTAATGAGTAAGGTAACGACACATTTTTTCGTGCGTGCAGCCTGTTAAATCGAATTATAAGACGTCATCACGTCAAAAATTTGCACGACTTGCAATCGTTGCTCAAGTGTGTAGCGTTCCATGATGAAATGTATTCTAATGAAGTTTACAAATGACAAGAGAAAAATAAAAAATATTGCGTCGTTCGCCCTCCCTATCGGAAAAAAGTTGAAGCGCACCTATTGAAAAACGCCTTATATAAAGATAAAATTAAAGAAAAAACAAGAGCGTTGTTAAAGAATTGGGGAAAATAGGTACGAAGGAGTTGTTGTTCAAGGAGATATGAAGTCCAGAAGTTAGATAAGGTTGACGGGCGGTTCCAGCCTATTAGAAATGTTTTCTATCGAGTAAGTTTAGCCTTTCTAAAATAGATTGACATACATAGCATTATAGAAACTTCCTAAGAAATTTGTAAAATCTAAAAAATCTACTATCTAAAGAAACATTTGTGAATCTGATATCCATTACAGAAAACTTGCTGCTGCAATGAACCGATTCAAAGCAGTATTGCTGTTTTGTGTTTAGAGATCGTAACAATTATTGTAAGTATTGACAACGAAAATAAACTTGTACAGCCCACGGCATCCGGCATGCTATCAGAAGTGTTAGATGCTTCAGAAAGTGATATTTGGCAATGATGCATAAAATATATCAACACGAAGGTTGAATACCAACAAGCAAAATCACATTTTTATAATAAATGTAGGATCCCAGGAATAATTGGCTGTGTTGATGGCATGTAAAGGGTGATTTTTTAAGAGCTATTGGGAAATTTTCAAAAACACACGTAAAATTCAGAAAAATGCATGAAATTTTTATTTAAATCGATAGTACAGTCTATATAATTTAATGTTTGAAGATTATTTCATGCAAATGTTGACCGCGACTGCGCTTCAAATGGTCCATCCGCTTAGTCCAATTTTGGCATACTCTTTCCAATGTTTCGGCCGGTATCTCACATATAGATGCTTTAATGTTGTCTTCCAATGCGTTAATTGAAGCAGGCTTGTCTGAATAGACGTGAGCTTTAACATAGCCCTACCAAAAATAGTCTAAAGGCGTTATGTCGTACGATCTGGGTGGCCAATTGACAGGTCCCGAACGTGAAATAAAATGTTCACCGAACTCGCCTCTCAACAAGTCCATTGTCATGCGTGCTGTGTGGCATGTGGCACTGTCTTGCTGAAACCACATGTCATGCAAGTCAAGCTCTTGCATTCTGATCAAAAAAAAGTTGGATATCATTTCACGGTAGCGCTCAACATTCACAGTTACGTTACGATTCGTAGCATCTTTGAAGAAGTACGGTCCAATGGTACCTCCAGCTCATAAACCGCACCAAATTGTGACCTTTTCTGGATACATTGGTAGCTCTTGCAATTCTTTTGGCTGATCTTCACTCCAAAATCAACAATTCTGCTTATTTACGTACCCATTGATCCAAAAGTGAGCTTCGTCCCTGAACACAATTTTTCGATAAAAAAGCGGATCCTCGGCCAACTTTCCAAGAGCCCATTCACCAAAAATTCTGTTTTGCGGTAGGTCGTTCGACTTCAATTCTTGCACCAGCTGTGTTTTGAAAGGCTTCACCCCTAAATCCTTTCGCAAAATTTTCGACGTTGTTGAGTAACAGAGGCCCAATTGCTACGAACGGCGAGGAATCGATAATTGATGGTCATCATTAACACTGGCTGATACAGCTGCGATATTTTCTTCAGTTCGCACTCTACGTAAGCGTGTTGGTGGTTTGATATCCAATAATGTAAATTTGGTTCTAAATTTAGTCACAATAACTCGAATAACCGAAGAAGCGCGCGATAAACTTTCTTAACAGAACACGCATTTTTATAATAAAATTCAATGATTTGCAAGCGTTGTTCGTTTGTAAGACGATTCATGGTTAAATTATAGACCAAACTGAAGATGTTTGACCGTGAAACAAAACAAGAAATGTGCGTCAGCTGTTTAAAAAGATAATAGCTAAAAATCACCCGCTACATTATATTGATAATATGCACATTATGTTACAATAGAATATATCTTTTCAGCATTAATGTTATGGTTGTAAGCAGAATATGAATGTGTAAACTTTAGGCTTATAATCATATAATGAAAGTACCTACTATTTATAAAAAAAATCGGGAATTATGTATGCTTCTATGGTTTTGAATACTTTGTAATTGAAAGCACGTTTAACGGAATACTTGGCTAAAATCCTTCATGCATTTCTTTTTTAATAATTTTTATCCGCTTTAGGTGATGTTGAATATGATCTAAAACCATGGCGAAAATAATTCAGGAGGGGTAGCCAACATCGAACCGTTACTCGGCTCTGAGCGAATTTGAAGGAATCAACTGATTTGCTGACGTCACTTGGGATATGACGGTGGTTTCTTTACGACTAAACCGAGAATAAGTTGAAAGCATAAAAAATCAACGCCACCAGTGCTCATGTCCCACTTATAGAAAGAGGGACGGTATCGCCTTCCCAAACCTGGTCGAATCGAGGGGTAGCCTCGAGGGGCAATACAAGTAGGGGAGGAAGGGTGCCGGAGTCGACACTCAAGGCTTTATCTGGAGGGGAGGTCGGAATCGACTTCGAGCACCATCCCGGGGGGTTGAGCAGGAACCCGCTTCTCGTAGGCAGACAGTCGCTTGCGGAACCGCTTGTGACTCGTATTGAGGTAGGATTGGAGGGGATGACCAGTACCGGCAAGGGGTTTTCGCAAGCTTTCCGGGGGATTCGGGGACTTCTCTTCAGGACAGAGCAGGAAAATCTTCTCTGACCAACGCATAGCCACTAAAATCTTGGAAAGCTACGGTGGTCAAAACGCTTCATGGGTACGTGAGAAGCATTTACGGACGCTTGAGTGGGCCAGGACGGTACTCAGTGGGGCAGAGAAAGGCCGGGCGGAAAGGGAGGGTGCGAGAGCACAGCCACTTGAATCTCTAGTGAAGCGGCAATGCTCCCAAGAGGAGGAAATTCTTCGACCAAAGAAACCGAGGACTGGTGGTGGTCCGCCGAAATCTTTTAGCGAAGTCGCTAAGCGGCCGGCATACATCACTCTGGGGATTGTCGCCAACAGCAGGGAAGATGGCGCCATTACCAGGAGTGAGTAGAAAATAGTGGCAGCCGCCGTCTCTGCGCACCTTTATAAAGGTAGTAAGGGAAAACTCTCTGGCAAAACCTCACAACATGCGAACTAAGCAGACAGACATGGCCGAACTGGAACAGCGGTCGATCGAAGATCTTGCTAAGATTCAACAGAGAATCGATAAGAAAAATGATAGGTGTATTAACAGGTCATTGTTTAATAGGCAGCCACGCTAGAAGGTTAGGACTACCTTACTTCGATTTCTCTAGAAGCTGTCTAAATACAGAAGAAGAGGAAACAGTCAGACATCTTTTATGTGAGTGTGAAAGCCTAGCTAGGAGAAGGCTGCGCACCCTCGATACAGCATTTCTAACCGATGTAGCGGATATAGCCCATCTAAAACTAACGAAGCTCTGCTCGTTCATTAAAGCAACCGGATGGTTTGAAAGGGAACACGTAGAGTAAGGATAAGCTCCAGTGGTATCACAATGGACCTGCCGAAGGTCTAAGTGTGTCTTACGACAACCACCCTACCTACCTACCTACCTAAGGGAAAACTCTGGACCTCCACCGTGCTGTGAGAATTCCGGGTGGCACCACGGTACCTTTAACGGCGTTCTGTGCGCCGATGACCGGTCGGCCACAATGTACAGCGCAGCAATAGCTCTGGTGGGGGACGTCTGGAAGGGACCAAGCTGAAAGCTGTGGACAAAAAGGGCCTACCTTACGTCCGCGCGCCCGGGTCTGGCTCCCCTCTGAGCCCTCTGCACCTGACAATATGGGGGAAATCCTCCGTTATTGCAACGCCAAACTTCCCACGCACAACTGGAAGGTAGTCACGGTGGAGAAGTCCGAAGGACCTTTTCGGCAACCGCTGATTCTGCTAAATGCAGAGTCCCTCGGGCCTCCCGCTTAAACTAAAGGAATCATCACTTATGGTTTCGAGAAGGTAGATCTGAAGGTTTACCAGACCGATGCCAGGGGGGATGTCCCTGCAAGGCCCACGGTAGAAGAAGCTCCCGTGGAGATGGATGTGGAATATGTCATGTCGAATGGGGGCAGTGCTGACGATGTCCGCTCTCTAGCGGGGTTAGTCTTCAGTATCTGCCAACTGAAAGGGCGGAGGAGGAGGGACTTCTGGCCTCGGATAGTGAGGACGCTGACCTCAGGATGTTGGAGAAGATTATCGAAGATGAAGATTCATCAGATAAGTCCCCAGCACGGGAAATATTTTGTATAATGTCTATTGCTTTGAAAAAATAGGTTAAAAGGGGCCGATAGAGGGGTGTATCCCCATCTTAAAACTGGAAATCGCACCCGCCGGACGCTTATAGTTTTTAAGTAATTTAATGTTAAGGTTCTGTAATTTAGTGAAAAGTTGGTGTTGCCATACACCTGAAATAAATACGAAGTTCGTATACAAGGATGTTCAGTGGAAGGTTCATTGAAAAATTGCAGTACTTTTTGCTGTAATTTAAGATTGAAAAAATAAAAACATACAACTCATCGAAACTTAAAAACAATGATATTAAGCGTATCACAAAAAGTAATAAAGTAATTAAAATCCAAAAATTACGGTTTATAAGTGTGTTGTATTGCTTCGATCAGTTTTACAAACGGGTCCTCAGGTCTCCACAAAAATTCGATTATCATGTCTGCAAAACAAATAGGGTGTTCGTAGTTGCCTTTATTAAAAATCTCGTTTCCTTTCAAAATAATAGCCCTCATCAGTCCCACTCCGGCTACGCAATCCACAGAATTTTTGCGTAGAACTCCTTTCCGTGTTAAAACCATTGAACCCAAAATTAAAACGTCATATGCGTGTATGTAGTAAGGAGGCACAATAACCCCCATCCCCATCATTAACACTAAACTCAAATACTTCATTTTTGTTCATATTTTTGTTTTCATTTGCAGGCATCCTGCAACACCATACTGTTGTCATTCCAATCTTCTTCTTATTCGCGTTTAAAATTGGAAAGTGATTGTATGGACAAATGCATTTGCACTTAATTTTAATAAAAATAATTCGAATATAAGGATACAAATAAGTAAAAACACGCGTGTGAGTGTATATTTGGTGAATTTTAGTGAAGTGTTAAGAATATATAGTGTAATGAGCCAAATTATAGTGAAGTTCCCGAGGGCATTTTGAAGGCAAATAATTACGAAATTATTATTTCCCGAATAATTTGGAGTTGTAAAGAGGGTTCCTTAATACCTCACTAACATCTCCACCAAGTTTCATTAATAAAGACCTTATAGTTTGGCAAAAATTGCCCAATAGACATTATTGCGAATCCCAGCCCCCAGCACTCTAAACCAGCATCTGCTTACTTATTAATCTACCTTGAGCAAGGTGGACTTGACGTAGTCCTGATCCAGGAGCCGTGGCTCAGCAGCAGCGGTATCTCTGGAATTAGGACGAAAAGTTATTTACTAATGGTTCACAGTAGTGCAGGTAAACCAAGATCCTGTATACTCATCAGAACTAAAAGCATTAATTTTGCTTGATTTCAGCAATGAGGACATTGTCACTAATAAGCCTGGAGAGCACTACCGGGAGACTCTGGCTGATCTCAGCCTATATGGCGCACGATGACGAAATGGAGCCACCTCCGATGCTGCTAAGGAAGGCCCTAGCTGAGGCGAGGCGTAGAAATATTGACGTCATTATCGGAACCGATGCAAATTCGCATCACACTTGTTGGGGAAGTTCGGACATTAATTCAAGAGGTGATTCACTTTTGGATTTTATTTTAAGCGAAGACTTGGTTATTTGTAATAGAGGTGAGGACCCAACTTTCATTACGGCGGTTAGGGAGGAGGTGCTTTACCTCACTTTGGCCTCTTCTACACTGATTGGAGGGTGCTCAGCTATCATTCTTTTTCGGATCCAGATGCATCCAGTTTTCTCTGAATGAAACCAAACCGAATAGATCCTCCTACAGGAACCTTAGGAGTACGAACTGGGACCTATACTGCATAAACCTGCAGGTTTTCCTTCCGGTAGCACTGCCAGGAAATGCGAATCTCTCGGAAGAATTGATAGATGTTTTGGTGGAGACATTCATCGCTGCGACAGAGCTCTTGAGAGCGCTTGTCTACTAAGACAACCTCCTAAAAAGGAAAAGCCGCCTTGGTGGAGAACCGAGCTCACGGAAATCAGGGCTTCATGGCGGCGGCTCTTTAGTAGAGTCAGAAGAATTAAGTCTCCCTCGGGATGGGAACTGTACAAAGTAGGACTAGGAACCTACAAGTCCGAAATTAGGAGAGCGAAGCGAGACTCATGATGGAGATTCTGCGAAAGCATGGAAGGCTGTCATGAGTCCGCGAGATTCAGACGTATTCTCTCGTGGAGTTCCACACCTATGGGTTACCTGAGAGACGGCTCGGGGTGCTGGACGATAAGCAGCAAGGAATCACTCAGGTTACTTTTTGAAGCCCATTTTCCGACAAGTCCGGACTCGTTTAATATCTGGGAGAGAATACATAGTGACGCCTGGCTTGGGCGATGGACTCTTTCAAGCCCTTCAAGTTAACTTGGCCCGATGGCATTATAACTGCTCAATCTTGCTGTATGGAGTCCTTGTCTGGTGGAACTCGCTAGAAAGGATGGTATCAGTTAAGAAGCTGGAAAAGGTACAAAGGTCTGCCCTCATTGGAATCAGTGCAGCGCTCCGCACCACTCCTACTCTAGCATTTAACGCTATGCTGAATTGCAGAAAAAACTACCGGTGCACGCGTCGCAATCAGTCTAAGGTGTTCCGGCCATAACCTGGACTTAAGTTACGGACACTCTAGAATTCATAAAAATTTTTAGTTTATCCCCATGGTGCTGGATCTCTGTACAACCACGCTAGGACCGTGCGGACCTTTTTCTACTCATATTCCCTCAAGGGATGAGTGGGCGGGGTGTAACATTTGGAGGCAAGGTATGGCAAACATGTTCACAGATAGCTCGAAGTTGGACGGATGGGTTGGCGGGGGAGTATTCTGTAAGGAGCTTCCCATTGAACACAAATTCAGGCTTCTGGATCACTGTAGTGTTTTCCAAGTGGAGGTATCCGCAATTAAGGAAGCAGTGAATTAGTTTCTTACCTCGGTAATTACCGTTAAGGAAGTAAATTTTTTCTCCGATAGCCACACTTGGCACGTTGTTTGTGCGTTCGAGATTGGTCAGGAAATGTCTGGCTTCTCTCTCGAATGCATCCGAATACTTCGACATCAGACTCATTTGGGTTCCCGGTCACAGCGGCATTGAGGGAAACTGCTGGGCTGATGAGCTGGCTAGACAGGAACTTTGGAGACGGTATCGTCGCGAAATGGGAGGATTGGGGTTCCCTTAAGAACATGTGGTCTACTCCAGGAAAGATAGGTCTCGAGTCCACTCAGCGAGCGCTGGGAAAGTCGAAAACATGCAAGGTCGCGAGATCCTCCTGGCCACGGTTAGATCGGGGACGCTCGAGGGAACTCCTAAGGCTAACAAAGCCCCAGCTCTCGAATTTAATGGGTATCCTAACCGGACATTGTCCTTCTTGCTTCCGTTCTCCTTTTTCCTCTCCCCTGCATGGCATCACAACGGACGAATTTTTGAATATTTTTCCAAGTGTTAGTTTCCCCTTCAGTTAAGTTTCAACTTCATAACAACCTTAACTCTACTAAAGGCACTATATTTGCACCGTGTTTAAATACGTTTCTCAAAGTGAAATAGTTGACAATTTAAAGGAAGGAGTTACTTCTGTATACAAGTTTCTTAAATTCGTTGACGGCAAATTCGCACCTATCCGTATTCTATTAACCGTTGATCTCTTCCACTTGCCTGAGCAAATTGAACTGTCATGGTATACAACAAAAGTAAAACACTTCTATCCTAATCTCGTGGCGTGCAAGAATTGTCAACTTCTTGGACATACACTCAAACGATGCATAAAAACGCCTGTACGAAGTGTGTTCAAAAACTATTGCGGATTTGTGTGCTTTCAAAAATTATTTATTTACTCATTAATATCTATTTTGTGTCCTACAAAGTAATCTCCATGAGATATTGTGCACTTGTGCCAACGTTTTTTCCAACCTTCGAGGCACTTCAAAAATCATTTTTTTTAGCTTGTTCAACTCATCCTTCGATACCGTATTTATCTCGTCAATCGTAGAGTAGCGTCCTTTCATGGGCCTCTTCAGTTTCGGGAACAAGAAAAAGCCGCAGGGGCCAGATCTGCGGAATACGGTGGCTGTGGTATCATTAGTGTGTTGTTTTTGGCCAAAAAGGCAAAGGCTTGTGGCAAGAACTCATGATGCACAACGCCCCTGCTATCGAAGAAAACGGTATGCAAAACTTTTACATGTGACCGAACTGGCCGGGTTTTTTTCAGTCTTTGTTCGTGCGGCAGCTTCCATTGAGATGATTGAGTTTTGGTTTTCACGTCATAACCATAAACCCACGATTCGTCACCAGTTATGACCCTCTGGATCAAATTTGGGTCGTCGTGGACAGAGTCCAACATCGAATATACGTAACCTGCGAAAATTCAAAATTCACGATACTTTTTGAGCACACCTCGTGTGTGTAAATTGCTCACTCCCCGCCGATATGTCATGCTCCCGCACTTTTTGTGCTAACTGCGTGGGTGCTCACTCATCCTAAAGCAGAGATTGTTCAAAATTCATTCAAATGAAGCAAATCATCTCAATTAAAACTGATAAAAAATGCACTATGCGCGAAGTTCTACACAAACAACAAATTCCCCCTCACTTAAATAAGAACTCGACTCTTTTCTCCAATATAATAAAGCAATCCGCAACCAACCAAGAACAAATCATTATTTTAAACCAAACTTATTTCTCAAATCCACCAAATAATTCAAATACTCCCACAACAAACAACCAAGAATGATAGAAAGAAGATTGCGCCCATCAGAGAGTGCGTGACGTCAAGTAGTGTAGTGTTGCCAACCATTTGCTCTTCACAATAAATTTAGTGCTTTTTTATACTAAAAATGAGACAATTTTTAAGTTTGGTGTTTGTTTCTTTTTGTTTTTAATTTAAGGCTACCGAAATTGTAAGTTAAAAAAAATCTATTAGGTTAAAGGTTAAAAAAGGTCACTCTGAGAAGATTTTAGTGCTAATGAAAATTTGTTGATTTTTATAAAATTTAGTATTTTGAAAGTGAAAATTTAATTTTTTTTCCTTTCGAGGTTGTGTCAGAATATTAAATCTTCTTGTCTTAACTCTTCTTAACCTTGGAATCGCGTTTGAATTTACTGAATGCGAATTAAAACCATAGAGATGTAATCGTTTCGTCCGCTCCTCATTCCTTAGTGGGACATAAGGAATCAAGAGGTGTATTCACAGTAAAAATAAGCAACAAAATACCAGAAAATACTGAAAAAACCATAACGACATTTTTACAAAAAGAGTACTTTATTTTGTTACATAACCTGAAATACAGCAAATAAGTCATTCCCTTAACAAAAAAGTTTCTTTTACCAAAAAAACTCATAAACTCATTTCGATAACACATTTATTTAAAACAAAACGCACCTTTTAAAGACAATTTGTCACGCATACAAAGTTTTTAAAGTAATTCAATAAAAATTTGGTATTTTATTTTCTTTAAATGCGTTGGGAGGATGGTTCCATGTGGATGGTTCCATGTGTAGAAGTCCACGCAAGTGGGGAAAGTTACTGATCGCCATTCACTTGGGAGTGGCCAGGACGATTCTTCTACATATGGTTCAAGCAGCTCACAACGGCCGGGATTAGCCCACGTATCCTCTGGGTAGCTTCCGAACACCCGTTCGGGAGTGAGCTAAAGTGAGAAGGCGAAACATTCCAGGATAGCTGGTTGTGCGTTGGGTTTGGGACCCGCCACTTAAAAATCGCCCCCAATGAAAACTTTAAAAAAGCCTCGGATGAGACCTCCCTATACTGATGACGACCCCTCCAAACGAACTAAGGACTATGATTTGAGGGCATGCACCTGGAATGTCCGGTCCCTTAATGGGGAGGGTGCCTCTGCCCGGCTGGTTGATGTCCTCGTGAGAGTAAAGGCTGACATCACTGCCATCCAAGAGATGCGATGGACGGGGCAAGGAAAGAAAACCATAGGACCTTGCGACGTCTACTACAGCTGCCATGTAAAGGAGCGCAAATTCGGTGTCGGATTTGTTGTGGGAGAGAGACTTCGTCGCCAAGTACTGTCGTTCACTCCGGTGGACGAGCGTCTCGCAACAATCCGCATCAAAGCCCGTTTTTTTAACATATCGCTAATTTGCGCCCACGCCCCGACGGAAGAGAAGGACGATGTGACTAAAGATTCCTTCTATGAGCGCCTGGAACGTTCCTATGAGCGCTGCCCCCGCCACGACATAAAAATCGTGCTTGGCGACTTCAACGCCAGGGTGGGCAAGGAGGGAATTTTTGGCCCCACAGTCGGAAAATTCAGCCTACACAACGAAACATCCGGTAACGGACAGAGGCTGATCGACTTCGCCGGGGCCCGAAACATGGTAGTCTGCAGCACCAGATTCCAGCATAAAAAGATACACCAAGCTACCTGGCTGTCCCCTGATCGAAAAACGCGAAACCAGATCGATCATGTTGTGATAGATGGAAGACACGCTTCTAGTGTATTAGATGTACGTACGATCCGAGGACCCAACATTGACTCGGATCACTACCTTGTTGCAGCCAAACTGCGCACGCGCCTCTGTGCAGCAAAAAACGTGCATCTACCTACGCAAAGAATGTTCGACCTCGAAAAGCTGCAATCACAACAGACAGCCAGAAGATTCGCCACTCGACTCTCACTCCTGCTCTCGGAGAGCACTGCCCAACACACCGGCATGCGCGAGCAATGGAGCAACATTTCTCGTTCCCTACGTACCGCCGCCGAAATCGGATTCCGGCGAGCCCGAAAAAACAATTGGTACGACGAGGAATGTCATGCTGCCGCCGAAAGAAAAGATGCCGCCTATAGAGCCACGCTGCGATCGGGCGCAACGCGAGCCATGTGGGATCGCTACAGAGAGCTGAAAAAGGAAGAGAGACGTATTATCCGACAGAAGAAACGAGAGGCCGAAATACGTGAGTGCGAAGAGCTTGAGATGCTGGCCAACAGGAACAACGCCCGAAAATTCTACCAGAAAGTTCGGCGGCTTACAGAAGGTTTTAAGACCGGGGCGTTTTCCTGTAAGAACAAAGACGGCGAACTGGTGACCGACGTACAGAGCAATCTTAAATTATGGAGGGAACACTTCTCGAACCTATTAAACAGTGACAGCTGCGCATGTCACCGAGAAAGTGAAGATCCCGATACCCCAATCGTTGACGACGAAATTGTCGTTCCGCTACCCGATCATGACGAGGTGAGAATAGCGATAACGCGGCTAAAGAACAACAAAGCCGCGGGCGCCGACGGACTGCCGGCTGAGCTATTCAAACATGGCGGCGAGGAGCTGGTAAGGTGCATGCATCAGCTCCTATGCAAAATATGGTCGGATGAAAGCATGCCTGCCGATTGGAATTTAAGTGTGCTCTGCCCAATCCATAAGAAGGGCGATCCGGCAATTTGTGCCAATTACCGCGGGATTAGTCTTCTAAATATCGCCTATAAGGTTCTAGCGAGCGTATTGTGTGAAAGGCTGAAGCCCACCGTCAACCAACTGATTGGACCTTATCAGTGTGGCTTCAGACCTGGAAAGTCTACCATCGACCAAATATTCTCAATACGCCAAATCTTGGAAAAGACCCATGAACGGAGAATCGACACACACCATCTTTTCGTCGACTTCAAAGCTGCATTCGACAGTACGGAAAGGAGTTACCTGTATGCCGCGATGTCTGAATTTGGTATCCCCGCAAAACTAATACGGCTATGTAAGATGACGTTGCTCAACACCAACAGCGCCGTCAGAATTGGAAAGGACCTCTCCGAGCCGTTTGATACCAAACGAGGTTTCAGACAGGGTGACTCCGTGTCGTGTGACTTCTTTAACCTGATGTTGGAGAGCATCGTACGAGCCGCAGAACTTAATCGCTCAGGCACAATATTTTATAAGAGCGTACAATTGTTGGCGTATGCCGATGATATTGATATCATCGGCCTTAACAACCGCGCTGTTAGTTCTGCCTTCTCCAAACTGGATAAAGAGGCAAAGCGAATGGTTCTGGTGGTGAACGAGGACAAAACGAAGTACCTCCTGTCTTCAAACAAACAGTCGGCGCACTCGCGTATCGGCACCCACGTCACTGTTGACAGTTATAATTTTGAGGTTGTAAAAGACTTCGTCTATTTAGGAACCAGCATTAACACCGATAACAATGTCAGCCTTGAAATCCAACGTAGAATCTCTCTTGCCAACAAGTGCTACTTTGGACTAAGTAGGCAACTGAGCAGTAAAGTCCTCTCTCGACGAACAAAACTAACACTCTACAAGACTCTCATCATGCCCGTCCTAACGTATGGCGCAGAAGCTTGGACGATGACAACATCCGATGAAGCGACGCTTGGAGTGTTCGAGAGAAAGATTCTGCGTAAGATTTTTGGACCTTTGCACGTTGGCAACGGCGAATATCGCAGACGATGGAACGATGAGCTGTATGAGCTTTACGACGACATAGACATAGTGCAGCGAATAAAGATCCAGCGGCTACGTTGGCTGGGTCATGTCGTCCGAATGGATACAAACGCTCCGGCTTTGAAAGTATTCGATGCGGTACCAGCTGGTGGTAGCAGAGGAAGAGGGCGGCCTCCTCTGCGTTGGAAAGATCAGGTGGAGAAGGACTTGGCTTCACTTGGTGTGTCCAACTGGCGCCGGTTAGCACGAGAAAGAAACGACTGGCGCGCTTTGTTAAACTCGGCCAAAATCGCGTAAGCGGTTATAGCGCCAATTAAGAAGAAGAAATGCGTTTTTATATCCAAAGCTAGGCAACACTGCAATAGCGGGACATAGATTGGACTGCTGAAAGGAAAAGAAGAAGAAAAAGTTGGAAATTAAAAATGTAAATAAATAATTTTATTTTAAAAACTACACATTATATACATTACCCATTTCGAACTTTAGTTGGTTTTCAATGCTATCACTAGTAAAATGCTTCATACATATAAAGCTCGTTTTAGGATTGAAGGCATTTCCTCGCCGGCAGAAATGCATCCACTGTTTGCAGAGCGCCTCTTCCTTTGGAAATATAAAAAGCTTATATCACACGCTTTATTGCGGTTCTTACTATTACAATTTTTCACTGCACATTTCATTTTTACTTATTTTTCACTTATACACTTTGACGAATTATCTTATTTTTGCGTAAATATTCACTAAAACGTTTGGTTAATTAACGCACATTTCAAAACAGAAACGAATATTCATAAACACCAACAATAACCGCAATAATAGGCAATGTGCCCAGATCTTAAAAAAAAAAGTAAAGTTAAACAAAATTAAGTGAATTATTGAACTAATTTTTAAAAAAATTATATTTTACAAAATTATAAACATTACATTTTAATTAGAACATATTACAAAAATTTCACGAAGACATAACTAAAACTCGGAGACTAAATAACAAAAAAATTTTAAATCTAGTTACGAAAATATTAATCTGCCCATATTGGTGCTAAAATCACGTCACTCATTGTCAAATTCGCTGAGAGCAAAGTAACGGAACCACGATAGGCGCCATCTCATTATTCTCTCCATCGTGACAAACAACAAAATATGAACAAATACCCCAAGCACTATCGTTTCAGGCAACAGCTCACTTGAAATGAACTCAGATGATAATCAAACACAACAAAGAATGTTAATCGACAAGTTTATCGCCCAAATGATTTCTATTCCACACGACTTCACCTCTTCTTTTTCTTCGTTTCCAACAAACTCTTCAAATTTCGCTCTTAATCCTGACTCTTCTCAAGCTACTGTCTCAGAAACAAACTCTCTTAAGGAGGTTTGTATCTATATTTTTTTGTGGAGATATTTAAATTATTTATTATATATTGCCTGTTTGTGTAATTAAAAAATAACACCGGACACGTCCGATTAACAATTCAAAAGTGATGCTCTTTATTAATTTCTGTCCTTATATTACTGCTTTAAACTAAGATTAAAGGAATACCGGAAATGAAAGAACAGTAAGTGGAGAGTTAGAGAGAAAATAGGTGAGTAAGTATCATAATAAGGTAAATAGAAGTAAGAAGAATGGAAAGTAGATCTGTAAAAATAGAGTCAATGATCGAAAGTAAATAGCGATAGTTATATGGAAAAATAACTTAATATTAAGCTTAAATATAATTTACATTTACATATTTATTTATTTACTTTAATTTCAATTATTTAAAAGTTCAAACAATATTTCTATTAGCTACTTTATATTAACTTTAATTTATCAAATTCAATTTTATTTTATTTTATTTTATTCTATTAGAAAGTTTGCCAGAATCTGGCTTGACAAATGGAATATTAATGGTCTTCTCAACAAATATGTTGAACTTGATTCAATTTTACATCAGTACTCTCCTGAAATATTTAGTTTGTCTACAAGAAACACACATCCCTCATAGTAAAACAGCTCACGCTCCAAACAGATACCTTAGTTACTTAAGCAATAACCCCAACAACAAAACATGCAAACAAGGTGTCGCTATGTTTGTAAAAAGGTCCCCCAGTCATAAATTTATCCCAATAGCTTCTAATATTCGGTCTGTTGCTGTAGAAGTAGATAAAGGTTTTAAAATGTTACATTTCAGCTGAGCAACCATTTAATAGTACAGAAATTTGAAACTTAATAAATCTTTTTTTGGATCCTATCATCCTTCTGGGTGACTTTAATGGGTGGAGTCCTCTTTGGGGGTCCCCTACAACAAATAATAGAGGAAAAATAATCGAGGAGGCCATCCTTACAAAAAATTTAGTTATTCTTAACGATGGTTTCCCCACACATTTTTCGACACAATTTGCTTTTAGCATCCAGATATTTCTATTTCCTCTTCCTCTATAGCCCCAAAACTAGATTCCAAAACGTTGAGTGATATACACATTAGTGATCACTACTCTATTATTACTTTCCTCTCTATGCCACAATTTTAAAGAGTTAAACGTAAATCTAAATTTATAACAGAAAGAGCTGATTGGAAAAGTTTCTGTTCTGACAAAATACACCTATCGAGTAAAAAACCTGAATCAGCTAATGTCAACAAAGAAGCTTTTACCATCAAGTCCCTCATACTTTCAGAGGCGAATATTTCTATCCCACAGATTTGCACCAAAAATTTCTCTACGAAAGTTCCATATTGGTCTAATTTGCTCTCCATCCTGAGGAAAACTAAACAATCTTCTTGGGCGAAGTACAAACGAAATAGGTCTGACGAGAATCTTGTAAAATATTATACAAAAAAGCCAACGCTTTCTTTAGGCGCGAATTAAAAGCATCGACCCCTGCCAGCATAACACCCTCCTCTAACACAAAAAAGATCTGGTCAGATATAAAATATCTTACTTCTTCCTGCCTGCGTAACCACATCTCTTTTGTACAATCGCCAGAAGGCCCAATATATTACCCCAAGCAAATTGCCGACAAATTTGCAATAACTTGGCCAAACTATTCACATAGTTCTAACTTTCACTCGGAGCTTAGGTGCAAAAAATCAAGCTCAGTACCAAAATGTTAACACAATTCATCACCCTCCTACAAAGCCCTTTGTTAAGAATCTCGCATAACTTTACAAGAATTTAACTTAACTCTTTCTTCGTTGTCAGGTAAAACACCAGGTTCTGATAGAATAACGTACAATATCTTGAAAAACTTGCCCCTCGCGTTAAAGTGCTGGAAAGTCGGTGAAAAAATAAATAAAGTCATAAGATCAAATTTATGTAATCGCAAATTCTTCGTGCGTGTAAACAACAATGAGTCTAACATTCTCACACTTCCTAACAGAATACCCCAAGGGCCACTAATCTTGTTCATAATAGCGTTCAAAGAAGTCAGCTCTATCATATCCTTAAACGCAAAAATTGAACACTTTGCTTTTGCAGACTAAGTGCTCATTTTCTCTAAAACTACCGATTCAACCACTGTCAAAAACTCATTCACTGACATCCTCTCTATGCTCGAACTTTCGTCGAAATCATCAGGAGCAAGTATGTCTATTAACAAAAGCTTCACTTTTCACATTTGCCCTAAATATAAGTGTACTTTCCCCTCAAAGTACTCGGAATTATATTTGATAAAAAATTTACTTTTAAGCATCATTGTAAACATATTAGAATAAACTTATTATCAACAGTACTTGTCTTCAAAACACCGTCTAGTTCATACACAAACGCTGGTAAATATAACTAGAGCTTTGATATTATCTATGATAGACTTCGGATTAGCTATTTACGGACATTGCGCAAACACCCATCTGAAACGTCTAGATGCGTCTTATCATGCAATAGCCAAAAAGAGCATTAGAGGCTTTCCTACTCTCCTATTTATGCCTTCTTAGCGGAAGCTGATTTACCTACCCTTGTGGAAAGGGTATCAAATAACACGCTGATGTGTCTCCCTAGAGTTTTATATTGCAGAAACCAGATTTTGTTTGAATGCGTTTCTTGATGCCAACACAAAACAAGTAAAAATGGCCGAAAATCAACGATTTCAGAAATTTAAAATGAAGCCAAAGAACTGAATAAGTATGTATCACCTATTCTCGTAGAAAAACCGTCTCATCCAAAATAGGTCATACCAAGCTATTTAGTCATAACTAATTTACTGCACCATCAAAAAAAAAAAATACTACTGTCCCCGATGAATCCAAACAATTATATCTAGAAACTGTTAATCCTTTGAAATCAGACTGGGAACTATTATTTATTGACGCAACTTAAACCGATACCTGTATTTCATTTACGGTACCAAACGAAATAGGTACCACTATAACCGTTGGCGTTTTACCAAGTTACTGCTCAATTTTCACAGCCAAAGCTGCTGCTTTCCTTTAAGCGGTACACTTCGCTTCCCAAAAAAACAATAAATATAAAGGGTGATTTTTTAAGACCTTTAGGAAAGTTTTTCAAAAAACACACGTAAAATTCAGAAAAGTGCATGAAATTTCTATTTAAATCGATAGTACAGTCCATATAATTTAAAGTTTGAAGATTATTTCCTGCATATGTTCACCGCGACTGCGATTCAAATGGTCCATCCGCTTAGTCCAATTTTAGCATACTCTTTCCAATGTTTCGGCCGGTATCTCACATATAGATGCTTTAATGTTGTCTTCCAATGCGTTAATTAAAGCAGGCTTGTCTGAATAGACGTGAGCTTTAACATAGCCCTACAAAAAATAGTCTAAAGGCGTTATGTCGTACGATCTGGGTGGCCAATTGACAGGTCCCGAACGTGAAATAAAATGTTCACCGAACTCGCCTCTCAACAAGTCCATTGTCATGCGTGCTGTGTGGCATGTGGCACTGTCTTGCTGAAACCACATGTCATGCAAGTCAAGCTCTTTCATTTTGGGCAAAAAAAAGTAGGATATCATTTCACGGTAGCGCTCACCATTCACAGTTACGTTACGATTCGCAGCATCGTAGCATTTTTGAAGAAGTACGGTCCAATAATACCTCCAATCCATAAACCGCACCAAACTGTGACCTTTTCTGTATACATTGGTAGCTCTTGCAATTCTTCTGGCTGATCTTCACTCCAAAATCAACAATTCTGCTTATTTACGTACTCATTGATCGAAAAGTGAGCTTCGTCGCTGAACACAATTTTTCGATAAAAAAGTGGATCTTCGGCCAACTTTCCAAGAGCCCATTCACCAAAAATTCTGTTTTGCGATAGGTCGTTCGGCTTCAATTCTTGCACCAGCTGTATTTTGAAAGGCTTCACCCCTAAATGCTTTCGCAAAATTTTCGACGTTGTTGAGTAACAGAGGCCCAATTGCTGCGAACGGTGAGGAATCGATAATTGATGATCATCATTAACACTGGCTGATACAGCTGCGATATTTTCTTCAGTTCGCACTCTACGTAAGCGTGTTGGTGGTTTGATGTCCAATAATGTAAATTTGGTTGTAAATGTAGCCACAATAGCTCGAATAGCTGCTTCAGTTGGTCGATTAAACTGACTGTTTAATAAAAATCGTGAGCTCAGCTTATTTGCACATCCAGTTTATTCAAAGTCCAAATTAAAAAGAGAACGACAAATGGGCGAACAGTAAACAGCAAAATAAAGAAGAATAGATAATAGCAAAAGAAATAAAACTACAGGGTAATTCCAATGCCATAGTTTAAGATAATTTCATAATCTTAGACATCCTCCCCGGTTGAAACGTTGGTTTCAATGTGATCCTCCAAAAGAAGGCATAGCTTCTGCACGGCCCGGGTGCACGAACCATGTGCGGTTGCAAGTGTAACATTTCTGACTGCTCCGTCGGTGCCTGGGTGGAGTTCAGTGACGCGTGCTAGCCTCCAATGAGTAGGTGGTAGATTTTCGTGGCGTATTACCACGATGTCACCCAGTCTTATGTTAGGAACCCGTCGTTACCACTTTGTCCTCGCCTGTAAGGTTGCCAATTATTCCTCATTCCATCTTTTCCAAAAGAGCTGATGCATCTGCCGTAACCATTGCCAGTGCTTCACTCGGTTGGCAGGAGTCTCTGAAACGTCTGGCTCTGGGATAGCTATTAATTGAGATCCTATTAAGAAGTCTGCTGGAGTTAATGCATGCTTGTCATCCGGGTCATCGTGCAATGGTACGAGTGGGCGAGAATTCAGACAAGCCTCGATGCGAGTCGCCAAGGTCTGTAACTGAGAGTACCAAATGGCTTGCGTACCCACTACGCGTACTAAGTGCCGCTTTGCACACTTCCCTGCTGCTTCCCATAGGCCTCCTTGATGGGGAGCGCTCGGCGTTATAAAATGCCACCGGGTACCCAAATCAGCCAGTGACTGAATACTCCGTTCATTAAACCAGTCCGCTAAGTCTTCCTTCAAAACGCGGTTCGCTCCGACGAACGCAGTTCCGTTGTCGCTGTACAAGTCCCTGCATGGACCTCGCCGGCTAACAAACCAAGTAAATACGTCAAAAAAAGCCTGTGTGGGGAGATCATCAGCAACATCAATATGAACAGCTTTCGTCGCCGTACAAACAAAAATTGCCAAGTACGTTTTCACTGTAGTCCGCGATCTTTTGGTTCCAATACGCAAGTTGAACGGGCCACAGTAATCAACACCGGACGCAATGAAGGGTCGAGCTGCCTGAACCCGATTCCGAGGTAGCGAGCCATTTGTTGTGTTAAAACAGCTCCCCGGTTGCGACGACATATGACACATTTGAGGATCAGACTACGTACTGCTACTCTCCCATGAATAATCCAAATGCGACATCGAAGAGTTTGAAGAGTCAGCTGAGTTCCGCCGATATGTGCCTGTGTAATGAGCAGCCGGACTAGCCCCGTTGACTTCATAAGAATGATTGGGTGTCTATGTGCCTCGCTTAACGCAGATTTCGAAATGCGGCCTCCAACTCGTAATAGTCCGTGGTCATCTAGATAAGGATTTAACGGGAGTATACTACTAGCAGTTGGTAATGCCGACCCACCCTGTATGCACCTAATGTCTTTCGGAAACGCATTCATTTGATCGATCCTCATAAGCCATTCTAACGCCATCTCCATTTCCTGGGGATCAATTGTGGAATGGCGAAAGCTCCGACTTCTAGGAAGCCACCTCAGTATTAACGCCGTAGTATGTATAGGGTTTTTCAGTAAGAGCGCTTCAACTTTTGAACTTTTTTGAATAAAACACAAACGGTTTGACTTTTTTAACTAATTTTTTTTTTATTATCGAGTTTGAACATATACATTTAAGTGTGAAATTCGATTTCTTTTGCATGACCACCGCGTGCACGTTTTACGAAGCCCACTCGTGGAATCCAATTTTCGACCACTCTTTTGCATAAATCGGCCGAAATTCCAGCAATTTCGCATTCAATATTGGCTCTGAGCTCACAAATCGTCGCCGGCTTGTTACTGTAGACCAATGACTTCACATAACCCCAAAACGGGACGGCTTGTTAAATGGACCGTAAAATGGCCGTAATGCTCTTAAAGTAGCAGCAACAGATCGATTACTTTCATAAAAAATTTGCACGATTTGCAATCGTTGCTCAAGTGTGTAGCGTTCCATGATGAAATGTATTCTAATGAAGTTTACAAATGACGAGAGAAAAATAAAAAATATTGCGTCGTTCGCCCTCCCTATCGGAAAAAAGTTGAAGCGCACTTATTGAATAACCCTATATTAGTTTTTTTAACGAGCTGAATCGATCTGTAACGTGGTCAATATTAAATGAGTGACTGTGATGGCTAAACACTGTACCCTTCTCTCGCTATTCACTACAGCTTCATCGCAATCACGTGGTTCAGGGTGACAGGTGGGATCTATTGTATCATCCCGTAGCCAACTGGGACCACTCCACCATAAATGGTGGTCCAAAAGTTCTGAAGCAGATATGCCTCTACTAGCGCAATCCGCTGGATTTTGCGATGAACGTACATACTGCCATTCATCCCTCAAAGTTAACTCTTGTATTTGCCGGACCCTATTTGATACATAGGGTTTAAGCGTCTCAGGCTGCTTTCGCAACCAACAGAGGGTGATAGTCGAGTCTGACCACAAAGATGCTACTTGGTCGACTAATCCTAATGCACTTCGGACGTTTTGAAGAGTCTCAGCTAGTAACTGTGCCGCACATAGCTCTAAGCGAGGTATAGTGGCTCCTCTTAGGGGTGCCACCTTGGTTCGGGCCGTAATTAAAGCTACGTGAACGTCCCCCTGAGAATTTGTTGTTCGAGCGTACACTACGGCAGCATATGCCTTTTGGCTGGCATCGCAGAACCCATAAAGCGTGGTAGTCGGCCCTTCTTTCATCCCAAGCCAACGAGGTATCCGAAGCATGTTGAGAGCAGTAAGGTCATTGCGAAATGTTAGCCAAATTTCGCGTAATTCCGTTGTTAGAGCAGTATCCCAATCAATACCTGCCGGCCAAAGAGTTTGAATAAATATCTTACTCACCAGCACTACGGGTGACAAGAATCCTGTTGGATCAAACAGCTTCGCCACCTCGCTGAGCACTCTGCGCTTTGTGTATATACCGCCGGGTTGCATGCAAGCCACTTATAAGCGGGTCCGTCAGACGATGGTATACAAAGCGGCTCTAATTTTAGTTCCATTGGCGAAACTTTGTGCGAAGTGTTGGCAGGCAGAGATTCACCCTCCAACTCCTTTCGTCGTTGATTCAGCGTTGCGCACAAATCTATGTAGGTAGCTTCGGTGGATTCCCACCATCCTGAACCTCTAAGTCCTCCTCCTTGGCTGCGGCAACCAAAGCCTCATGATTTGTGAGCATCCGATCAAAATGGACGGCAGCAGATTTTATACGCTGATCAATTTGAGTGACATTGAGGTCACCAGCCTTTGCCTCTTTCGTTTGGTCATACATCCGCAAAATAGCGGCCGCATGGAAATGGCGTAGATTTAATTCCGACATGTTCCAACCTCCAATAAGTTATCTGCAATTATACAGGAAATCAGGCCTAATCCAACGCGAAGCCTTTGTGCACCGTAATCGTGCGAATTAAGCTGATGTTATAGTGAATTTATCAACCTCACAGGAGGCACCAAAAAATGTTTAATAAAAATCGTGAGCTCAGCTTATTTGCACATCCAGTTTATTCAAAGTCCAAATTAAAAAGAGAACGACAAATGGGCGAACAGTAAACAGCAAAATAAAGAAGAATAGATAATAGCAAAAGAAATAAAACTACAGGGTAATTCCAATGCCATAGTTTAAGATAATTTCATAATCTTAGACACTGACCATAAAATGGAAGAAGCGCGCGATAAACTTTCTTAACAGAACATGCATTTTTATAATAAAATTCAATGATTTGCAAGCGTTTTTCGTTTGTAAGACGATTAATGGTTAAACTATAGACCAAACTGAAGATGTTTGACAGTGAAACAAAACACGAAACGTGCGTCAGCTGTTTAGCCCACTGTTTAAAATGATAATAGCTAAAAAATCACCCATACATAAATCACTCATAAAAAATACACATACATTGGTAGCTCTTGCAATTCTTCTGGCTGATCTTCACTCCAAAACTCATTGATCCAAAAATGAGCTTCGTCGCTGAACACAATTTTTCGATAAAAAAGTGGATCTTCGGCCAACTTTGCAAGAGCCCATTCACCAAAAATTCTGTTTTGCGGTAGGTCGTTCGGCTTCAATTCTTGCACCAGCTGTATTTTGAAAGACTTTACACCTAAATCCTTTCGCAAAATTTTCCACGTTGTTGAGTAACAGAGGCCCAATTGCTGCGAATGGCGACGAATCGATAATTGATGGTCAACATTAACGCTGGCTCATACAGCTGCGATATTTTCTTCAGTTCGCACTCTACGTAGGCGTGTTGGTGGTTTGATGTCCAATAATGTAAATTTGGTTCTAAATTTAGTCACAATAGCTCGAATAGCTGCTTCAGTGGGTCGATTAAACTGACCATAAAATGGAAGAAGCGCGCGATAAACTTTCTTAACAGAACACGCATTTTTATAATAAAATTCAATGATTTGCAAGAGTTGTTCGTTTGTAAGACGATTCATGGTTAAATTATGGACCAAACTGAAGATGTTTGACAGTGAAACAAAACACGAAACGTGCCTCAGCTATTTAAACCAACTGTTTAAAAAGATAATAGCTAAAAAATCACTCGTTATAATATGCAGTGACAGCTAATCAACAATCGAGGCTATTCAGCTAATAACTCTCCAGTAATCATAAAAATACCCAATATGCTCACACAACAAAAAGGTTCAATCAAACTTATGTGGGATCCGGGTCAAAGAGGCATCAAAGGTAACGAACAGGCCGAAAGTAGATCTATTGCTACCAAAGAGCCATTATACATGTTCGAATACACTCTTCTAGAAGATATTAAAAAATTAAAGTTCCCTGAACAAATGAAACCAGTGCTAACATCACTACAAATCCTTTAATCTCTCCAAGTCCAAACACCAATACCCATCAAATTCATCATGCCGGAATATTAAGACCGTTGTTCGTCTGAGAATTGGAAATACAATTTCAACCTACTCGTATTTGCTAAATAGTTTGCCGAAGCCCCCGTGCCCTTTTTGTGGATTCGGCGAGTTCACGGATACATGTTTAGAAGTCCAATATATTAGATCATCGGTTTTAAAAATATCAAACCTTCTGAACTTCTGAAGCAGAATTTTATTATCATAAGTCAATTTGTATCTCGCTGTAAATTACAAATTTAATTTCATATAATATGGTAGCGGCTACATCCACTTATCTTCGATTGTACTATCTTCATCTTTCTCCAGTATAGTTATAATAAATCATTATCACGTAGCTAGCATTTAATAAACTTAGTATAGACTTAGTATTTTTATCTATATTATTAACCATGTGAAACAATAGCCGCAGGCCTTACCAGACAGTGCATGTTCCTTTTTTTTTTCTTACATATCAAGTGGAATAATTGTAACACCCTCCCAGTTCCCAAAATGAAAAACTTCTTTCATCGTAATCGTGGTGCACGTTTATTCATGTGCGTCTCACTTAGCTCACCGTACTCTACTGCGTACTCTCCGGCTCAGCTCTCCACATCAGGCTCAGCTCTCCACATCCCTTCCTTTTTCTGGAGTTTTAAACGAAGTTTTGGTTGACCAGGTGTTTCATTTCTGCTGATGTTTGGTCCCGAGTCAGGAGTTCGCGTCAGGACTGGATCCGTTTGACGATTTGATAAAGATGACGGCGTGGCGTTGGTATGGGCGTATGTCGGGGTATTAGTGGAGTTGGGTGTTGTAGGCGTTGGCATCGATAAGCTAATTGTTTCTCTGTCAAGGAGCGGAGGTGGAACTTTCTTCACGTGACTTATGTTACGGCGGAAGGTCTTTCCTTCGCCAGCTATGATGACCTCATTCCCTTTTTTTCAATAATTTCATATTCGAGCGTGTCAAAAGTCGGGGTAAGCTTGTGGGGAAAAACGACATTACGTAGATCAACCTTATCTCCTGGTGCTATATCGCATATTTTTGCTCTTCTTTTCTTATCCGCTGCCTCTTTGCCTTTTGCTTTGTTAATGATATCTAGATCTCTAGCCGCGGAATCTAGCTTGTCTTCTGTAATGTCTTGGATTCCAGGTATTTTACCGCGAATGACGCGGTTGAACATTAGCTCAGTCGGTGGTGTACCGGTGGTACCATGAGTGGTCACATTGTACATTAGAAGGAAGTTTTGGATCTCTTTTACGTAGTCTCATGTTTTCCACCTCTCCATTGGCTTGTGGCCAATATGGTGGAGTTGTTATCAATGTGATATTATGGTCGTCACAGAATTTCCTAAACTCGCCACTGACAAATTGCCTGCCATTGTCCGCTCTAATGGATTTGGGTATGCCCAATCGACAAAATATTTCATTCAAAACAGTTATAATTGTTTCCGAAGTAATTCTCCTCAAGAATTTGACTTCCTGATAACGAGAATAGTAATCAATAAGTATGAATACATAGTCACTATTTGGCAGCGGGCCTAGTAGATCTGCGGCCACACACTGCCAAGGGCCATCTGGGAAGGCATGTCTTTTCATGGGCTCAGGGTTGTTCGGTTGTGAGAATAACAAACAGTCCCAGCAAGTCATTACGTACGCCTCTTCTTCTCTAACGACCCGTGGCCACCAAACTTTGGCCCTTATTCTCCTTTTCATTGCTGATTCGCCGGGATGTCCTTCGTGTGCTAGCTGCAACAACTTGGGTCGGAGAGCTTTTGGCATGACAATGCGAGATCCTCGAAGAATCATGTCACCTACGGCTAATAGTTCATGTCGGAACGGTTAGAAAAAACTTGACGAATTACATGGCCAAGAATCAGTTTTGATGTATTCAAGAGCTAGCGATATCTCTTCATCTTGGGCACATTTTTCCGCGATTTCGGAGATTGAAAGGGAAGATGGCGTTGAATGCGACATTATTTGGAAGATATTTTGTTCCACATTTTCATCAAAACTGGGTGTGTCTTTAATTGGGCAAAGTCTTGAAACGGAGTCGGCGATGTTTTCTTTTCCCGGACGATATACTACCTTAAACTTATAGGACTGCAATCTTAATAGCCATCTTTCTATCCTTGCAGGTGGCTTAGATGTGGGCTTAAAAATTGCCTCCAGGGGCTTATGGTCGGTCACCAATTCAAATTCTAAACCCGCCAAATAATAAAAGAATCCCTCTACTGTCCACACTAGGGCTAAGCTTTCTTTTTCTGTTTGGGAATACCTCTTTTCCACATCTGAGAGACTATTGCTAGCGAAAGAAATTATTTTTGGTTCACCGACCGGATCAAATTGAACTAAAACTGCGCCCAATGCTACAGGACTTGCGTCTGCTATTAGTTGGGTTTTGTGCTTGGGGTTGAAATATGACAGTTTTGGTATGTTCGACAGAAGCTCTTTTAGTTTTTGGAAAGAGTTACGTTGTGCTGGACCCCATGTAAGCTTCGAGTTAAGTTTCAACATTCCTCTCAAGGGTTCAGTCACATCCGCCAAGTCTGGAATAAATTTACCGACATAGTAAGTTACAAGGCCAAGAAAACTTCTTATCTCTTCTTTGTTTTCCGGTGGCCGGAAATTTTTAATCGTTTCAATCTTATTGCGGTCTGGATATATTCCCTCTTCGGACAAGGTATGTCCCAGAAACGTTGAACTTTTGGCCCGCCTGATACACTTGTCGTAGTTTAATAAAACATTATTACTGTTGAACACTTCAAGCACTTTACTCATGGCCTCATCATGTTCTTTTTCTGTGCTACCATAGATTATAACATCATCGATGTAGTTTAAACAGTTTTTGCATGGTGCTAACATTTTTTCCAGTACCCGTTGGAAAATTTCCGGTGCTGAATTTATGCCAAACACTAGCCTCTTGTAACGGAAAAGCCCCTTATGTGTAATAAATGTGGTAATCTCTCTACTTGCTTCGTCCAGTTCAAGCTGGTGGTAAGCCCACTTCAAATCAAGCCTTGAAAATATTTTGGCTTCTTTCAATTTTGTCATGAAGCTCTCAAAAGTGGGGAGCGGATAATTTTCCCTAAGCACTGCACGGTTCGCTCTGCGCATATCTACACACAATCTCATTTCGCCATTCCCCTTAAAGACGGGTACAATAGGCGAGATCCATGAACTTGATCCAACTACCGGTTCAATAATATCTTGTACAAGCGCCTCGTTTATCTTACGCTCAACTTTCTCCTCAAGTGCAATAGGTATCCATCGCAGAGGCTGCTGAATCGGTTTTGTAGAAAAATCTAACGATAATGTAACCATTATGTTTTTAATTTTTGGAAACGGCTTTTCAATTTCAACGCTATTTATATCTACGCCTAGTTTCAAAACTTTAAGCTGGGTTGCCGTCTCACGGCCCAAGAGAGATTGGTCTGCGTTTTCAATTACGTAAAATGTGGCTATTATTTCTTTATTATTACCCACGGCTATTGGAGCATCAAAAACTGAAATAACTTTTAAACATTGCGTTGCTGCGTAAGCCTTGAACTGCTTTTCTGACTGTGCGCGGATATTAAATAAAACTGCCTTATTGTTTTGTAATTCAACATATTTGCTTTGGCCAAGAAGGTTAAAACGAGACCCCGAATCGATAACCATCGAGATGTTATACCCACCTATCCGACAATCTATTATCTCATCTCCCAACCCGTTACAATTTACTTTGAAACAATTATGATTGCAATACTTATCTTCGATTTGATTTTCTTCTTCGATGTGCCTAACGTTGGAAGATTGAAAACGTCGCTTTTTAGGACTGCCCCGGTCGCGTTCAACCGCTTTTCGTTTTTGAGCCTTTGTTTTGCACTTTCTGGCGAAATGACCAATAAGGCCACATTTATTGCATTTAGACTTTCGCGCCGGACAATTTACATCAGATTGCACGTGCCCGTATTTACCACATCTTCCACATTCATTAACATTTCCCTTGACTGGCTGATGTTTCACGGTGATTTTATTCACAATTTCGCTGTTAGTCTTCGCAGTCATACTTTGCGATTGTTTATTAATTTGCTCGTGTATCTGACAAGCTGATATAACTTCATCAAGACTTTGCTCTTTTTCAAGAAGCTTTTTCTTAAGATAGCTTATCTTTCAAACAGTTGCTTTCTATTTCTGCCTTTGTTGACCCATACTCGCATTTGGAAGCCTGATGCCGAAGACGAAGCAAAAATGTATTACAAACTTCTCCTTCCAAAGGCGAGAGATTCCTAAATAAATGTCTCTCGAACGTAGAGTTACGTTTAGGTGAAAAGAATTCGTTTAATTTTCCCACTAAAATATTGTAGACGTCGTTTTTATTTATTTCATCAACATCCACAACAGCGCCGGGAATGTTAAATATGACCTCTTGTAATTGGGGCCCACCTAAATGCAATAATTTGTTTCTTCGTTTAACAGCGTCGTTTATATCTTCGCACTGAAGGTATAAGGACAAAGAACGGAACCATTTTTCCCACTCGCTGCGCAATAGAGACTTGTCTATATTGTCGCACAGGAATGGTTTGAACTCTCTCATTTTGTTTTGGATTTATTAATTACGAACTAAATCGTTACGCAACCTTGTCACCTCGATGTACACTCTGTCGTCCACCTTTTTGCCTAATTTAATGGTCTGTAACAAATGTAATTTGTTAGGACGAAATTCAGAAATCCTGACATTTATTTACATTTACCAATTTAATGGTTTAACAAAGCCAATTTAATGCGCCGCCTCAGGAACGTCGATGTACACGCTGTGGCAAGTACACCTTTTGATTCAATTGAATGGCCTGAAACAAATATAGTTTGTCAGGACGCAGTTCATAAATCATAACGTTTATATTTACCAATTTAATGGTTTGACAAGCCCAATTCACTGGCTAAACAAGTCCAATTCAATGGCTTAACAAGCCCAATTTAATGTGCTGTCTCAAGAATCTATTCAAAGTACTTCTACACCAATTAAATGGCCGTAATCCTTTCGTTAAGCCGAAATTTAATGTGCTGCTGAATTTAATTCGATTTCTTTTTATTTACTCTTTTTTTTCCTTGCAATTTATTCACTCTAGAATGATCGATGGCTGTCAATTGAATGACTTTCCAATCTTGAAATGCATACTTGTCAAAGCACGTCGACACCATGTGTTATTTATCGTGAACGATCAAATAATCGTTCGTTCGTTCGAAGCAAATCATGTGGTCGATATTTGTTGTTCTTTTTTTTTAAAGTCAGAATTCCCTGTCTAGCCTTCTGGGCAATTCGCACAGCTGAAAATCGTGGTGAAAATCGCATATGTCCAAAAGTCTATTTGACATTTCTTTTGGCAACGAATCGAACGAACAATTATTAGTTCCCTAAGTATTGCACACGAATGATTATTCCCTCGTTTTAGTATTTTTATTTCTTTGACATTTCTTCAGCTGTCTCTCTAGTGTGCTTGCCTTCACGATGTACTAGTGTTTGTGTGTGTTTTACACGACCTCAGCTTCTACACATACTATGTACATTTGTAGGTACGTGTGTGCATACGTTCTCTCGCTAGCGTATACAGAAAATTCACGAATTTGCTAATGCAATATCTACAAGGAAAATAATATTTTAATAAATTACCAAGAGAATATACGATATTAAATTTTTCCAAGCACTGTGAGTTTACGATCCCATCCTCGTCGCCAGTGTATATTAACACCCTCCCAGTTCCCAAAATGAAAAACTTCTTTTATCGTAATCGTGGTGCACGTTTATTCATACTCTCCGGCTCAGCTCTCCACATCAGGCTCAGCTCTCCACAATAATTATTTATAATTACTAGCTGTACCCGGCGCGCGTTGCTACGCCAACAACTAAAATAAATTTAAGAAAAGTAACTTGAAAGAAAAATCAGTACACAAATATTCAATTCATTCTAAACCATTTTATTGATTTTGTTTATTTCGAAAAAAAAAAAACGGTTGAACGGGGCACAAGTTGCTACTCTGCAGCGCCACCTGGTGGCGAGTGGCAGCAATGAGCATATTCTACAAACCTTTTTCGCGGAAAAATACATATATATACCAATTTCCAATTACCAATTTTTATAATAATCGGTCCAGTAGTTTTTGAATTCACCGATGACATACATACAAACATTCATTTTTATATATAAAGATTACGCTTTTCAATAAATAAATAAATAAAAAACCTCATATATAGGTACATACACACAGGGTCCGGCACTCGTGTTATTTGGCTAAATGACAGTTCAGAGTATTGTTTACAAGAGCCAAGAATAAACGCGAAAAAAGAAAATCAGTAATGGATTTCAAACGTAATAGTGTGGTTGAATTATATTTAACTGGAAAATCACGACCAGCGATTGTTCGTGAGCTCCAGCACCTTAAAGCAAATAAAGTTTTTGTTTATCGCACCATTACTCGTTACAATGATACTGGTACGTCACGTGAAATGGTTCAAATAGTGAAGAAGCGACTTGAGCGAAATCCCCGACGAAGTACCAATCAAATGGCGAAAGAACAGAAAATATCTGACCGTATTATCTGACACATGCCGAAAAATGATCTCAAAGTCAAACCTTACAAAATCCAAAAGGCACATGATCTCACCCCAAAGCAGCAACAAGTCAGACTTGAGAGAGCGAAGGAGTTGCCGAAAGCGGTCAATTTACGAACATATCGCACTTGTTACGTTAAAGCGTAACAACTCAAAATCTGAACATTTTTAGTAGAGACGAAAAACTGTTTCCATAAATATTAATAATATATTACAAGGAAAAAAATATGTAATATAATTGCACAAAAATATCATTAAAAACAATATAACGGTTGTTTCATTCTTATTTGTTTAGTACTTGCGCTAAAATTAAGAATTTTTGAGTTGTTACTCTTTTCCTGAAGTTTTTTTATACACTTAGTTGTGAATAAATGTTAATATTTTAAACAAACCGTTTGGTTGTAAACAGGCACAATTCAAAATGTTACACTGTATGTGACACAAATTTGTTCAAATACTTGGACACAACTAAAAATGTAACTCTTTAGTTGAGACAAAAGAAGTCATTCTGAAAACAAAGAGAGAGCCATAACGGTTTTTTTAACGAAAGACTAGACAAACCACTGAACGATTTTTATAGTGGGTAGAGATGACCACTGTACATTGTTTTCTTGCAAAAAACTAAAGTTTGGAAATTTTGAGTTGTTATGCTTTAACGTAACAAGTGCGATATGTTTTCTGACGATGAAAGTTTTTGAAATTGAGCAGTTCGTAAACTTCCAAAACGATAGGGTTTATTTGACCGACCGTTCGTACGAGAATTTGATTCATCGATTGGCTACCAGGAGGCAGCACCCGCTACAGGTAATGGTTTGGACCGCTGTAACCACAGATGGGCGCTCTCCAATCGTTTTCATCGAGCCTGGCATCAAGATAATTGCGAAATATTATCGGGACAGTATTCTGGAGGTAGCTTTGAAGCCATGGGCAGACAAACATTTCAGGGCAGACCATGGACGTTTCAACATTACTCGGCACCGTCTCACAAAGCTGGAGTGAACCAAGAATGGTTAAAAGCCAACGGTCTGAACTCCATAACGGACACGCTATGGCAGCTGACGATTCGATTCTGGACCGTCACAAGGCCATAGTCAAGGCCAAAGGTGGTGATATCAAGTAATACTAGTAAATTGATTCTTAATTTTGTATTATTTTCGCACATTTTTTACTTTGAATTGAATAAAAGTAATTTTCCAAACTAAATTTAAAGCCTCTTTAATTGGTTACACTTCGAGTGCCAGACCCTGTAATTACACACGCGTTTGAAGTGAGGAAAACATTGGGAAACGAGATGGAAGAACGTGTTTGTTATCAAATAGTCTTGCGAATATAATATTTGATTTGAAAAAACTGAGTTAACAGAAGTCTACTATTTCATGTACTCGTATCTCTTCAAGTATGGAGTTATTAAGACTATTATATTCTTTAAAGCGCCAAGAAACTGTTGCGAAAAGAGTAACAATGCGCATAAAGGCGGGTCTCTTCGAAAAAACAAAGTATCTTGGGTGACGATAAGCCCATTTGGAATACGATATTAATTCACGGTCAAAGAGGGACGAACAACTTGAGAGAGCTTACCCTTCATGATTAACGTAATTTAATTTTAATTAAATAAATTTTAGATGTTGAGATCAAATTGGATACATTTTTTATGTGTTGTATTGTAAAACCATTAGTATCCGACATTGAAATATAACCCGTTGTTCTTGCGTTAGACTAATTAAATATATATATATTGCTACTACTTTTTCTCATATTTCTGGTAGATCTCGTATACCGTCGCGGTAAAACTGTTCACCTTTTGAGGCTATCCACGGATCAATCCATTTTTTGATGTCTTCATATGAATGGAACTGCTGGTCAGCTAGACCATGTGCCATCGATCGGAACAGGTGATAATCGGGCGGCGCAATATCTGGAGAAGGGTAGGATTTTCCATTTCAGTGTTTTCAGGTAGGTTTTACGGGTTTGGCAACGTAAAGCCGAGCGTTGTCATGCTGTAGAATCACTTTTTCATGTCTCTCCGCGTATTGCGGCCGCTTCTTGTGCAGTGCTCGGCTCAATCGCAGCAATTGAAGTCGATACCGATCCCCAGTGATGATTTCGCTTGGTTTTAACAATTCATAATACACATGAACATTTTGTACCACCGATAAACGGTGCTTTGATCCAAAATAGCTTCTCCGTATGACACAGTCAACATTCGGAATGCATCCGCGCACTTAATTTCATTTTTCGCACAAAATTTGATACAGGGTCCTTGATCCATCTTGAATAGGTAAAAATCGAAGACGAGCCGAAACACGTGTAAGCAAAGCAGCATATATTGCCACAAAATAATCGAAATTCGAATATACGTAACCTGCAAAAATTTTAAATTCGCGATACTTTTTTAACACACTTCGTATATGTATATAATTGGAGCATACACCCTTTCTGGGTATTTGGCCGAGCTCCTCCTCCTATTTGTGGCGTGTCTTGATGTAGTGCCTACAGTTTTAAGCCGATTCCGAACGGCAGATATTTTTTAGGAAAAGCGTTTTCATGGCAGAAATACACTCGAAGGTTTGCCATTGACGACGGGCCACCGCTATTAGAAAAATGTTTTTCATAATTTTGGTGTTTCACAGAGATTCGAAGCTACTTTCTCTCTGTAGTCACGCACCAAGCCGCAATTAAATAAATAAACAAATAAAATAATTAAAAACAATAAGAGATACCAGCATCTTTCAGCTGAAGTAGCTTTCTACTACCAACCACGGCAGATACATGGTAAATGGCAAACCATCAACAGCTAGAACGCGCAAAGACAGCATTTATCATTCACTATGATTCAAAGGACCATGACTTAACAGCTTGCACATACTGTCTCAAAGTGCAAAGCGGATCGCTGTCATGTATGTATGTAACCGATCGCACCACACCATGTTGCATCAATATCCGGTCTCCTTTGAGACTAAGCCGGAACTTTGGAGGTCACAGGCCATGAATGACCGAGTCATGTTAGCTACAGTTGTAGTTAATGTATAGGCCTGTTCCGATGTGCGCGAATAACGTCTTCTAAGTCTTGATATTTTAAATTAAAAGACAAGATACTATTTTTTTTTAATATTTTATTAAACAAAACCAACCGTTTTGATTGATTCGAATTTTAAGACTAGCTTGCTTACAAAAATTCTCTCATTTACATATATGTTAGATTTTAATTTCTTTCTTACATGTATTTTTCATCAATATTTGATTTTACAGAATACTTCTTTGTTCCATTTATTGATTATCTTAAACTAATGTAAATGTTAAGATATGACTACATTGAATATATTCTTATCTCTATTTCTTAAAATAAACAATGATTCAAATATATCTCTTATCTCTAATGACAATTGTTTTTAAATGTAATATAAGGTTATGACAAAAAGAAAAATAGGGGCTCCGGGTAGCAAGTCAGCTTTATGACCGAGCAGCTAGAGCAGAAATTGCGAATTCGAAGCGAAAAGTCAACTCTAAATATAGTTGGAATTACCAATCCAAGAAAAAAAGTCCAGTAAAAATTAAAAACCTAAAATATTAAATCGAAGGTAAACAAACGCTCGATGTCAGCCAAGATCGGACTACAAATACAAATTGCTGGAAAATCCCACCAAATATTGCAAAAAACAATGTTCGAATTGTTTATATATTGTAATATAATATTTAGACCACACATTTACCACTCCTGTGCATAAGCAAGTACCACATTATGCCAAATCGTGAAATGCGTTAGTATTCACGTTACGTTACTTAATTTTTGGAATTAGAGCAACGACAATCTAGGGAGTTTTTTTCAAAAGCCACATTGGTCTTCCTATGTAAAGAGCGTTAAGTCAGATTGCGATTCAAAACCGACAGTAAGTTATACCGTTATACATATGAAACTGCAGCTCAACAGTCTCATGCGCTGGAGAGAAGGACGCTGAAAGAACCAGTACTTCGTGAAACGAATGAACGATACGTTGACTTCGTAAAAGAGCATCTCGAATCGATGTATTTGAGTCCAACAAAATGGGACTATGGCTATGTCTATGTCGTCGTAAAGCTCATACAGCACATCGATCCATCGCCTGCCATTGCCAACGTGCAAAGGTTCAAAAATCTTGATGATGATCTCAATATCACCGGTATACCCCAACAGTTGTACGTTCTTATAAAATATTGTGCCTGAGCGATTAAGTTCTGCGGCTCGTACGATGCTCTCCAACATCAGGTTAAAGAAGTCAGACGACAGCGGGTCATCCTGTCTGAAACCTCGTTTGGTATCAAACGGATCGGAGAGGTCCTTCCCAATTTTGACGGCGCTGCTGGTGTTGAACAACGCCATCTTGCAAAACCGTACTAGTTTTGCGGGGATACCAAATTCAGACATCGCGGTATACAGATAACTCCTTTTCATACTGTCCAATTGGCGAAAAGAGGATGTGTGTCGATTCTCCTTTCATGGGACTTTCCAAGACTTGGCGTACTGTAAATATTTGGTTAATGGTAGACTTTCCAGGTCTAAAGCCACACTGGTAAGGTCCAATCAGTTGGTTGACGGTGGGCTTCAGCCTTTCACACAATACGCTCGCTGGAACCTTATAGGCAATATTTAGAAGACTAATCCCGCGGTAATTGGCACAGATTGGGGGATCGCCCTTCTTATGGATTGGGCAGAACACACTTAAATTCCAATCGGCAGGCATGCTTTCATCCGACCATATTTTGAATAGAAACTGATGTATGCACCTTACCAGCTCCTCACCGCCATGTTTGAATAGCTCAGCCGGCAGCCCGTCGGAGCCCGCGACTTTGTTGTTCTTTAGCCGCGTTACCGCTATTCTTACCTCGTCATAGTCGGGTAGCGGAACGACAATTCCGTCGTCGACGATTGGGGTATCGGGATCTTCACATTCTCTGTGACATGCGCAAGTATCACTGTTTAACAGGTTCGAGAAGTGCTCCCTCCACAATTTAAGATTGTTTTGGAGGTCAGTCACCAGTTTGCCGTCTTTTTTCTTACAGGAAAACGCCCCGGTCTTAAAACCTACTGTAAGCCGCCGAACTTTCTGGTAGAGTTTTCGGGCGTTGTTCCTGCTGGCCAGCATCTCAAGCTCCTCGCACTCACGTATTTCGGCTTCTCGTTTTCTCTTTCGGATAATACGTATCTTTTCCTTTCTTAGCTCTCTGTAGCGATCCCACATGGGTTGTATTGCGCCCGATTGCAGCGTGGCTATATAGGCGGCATCTTTTCTTTCTGCGGCAGCATGACGTTCCTCGTCGTACCAACTGTTTTTCGGGCTCGCCGGAATCCGATTTCTTCTTCGTCGGCGGTACGTAGGGAACGAGAAATGTTGCTCCATTGCTCGTGCATGTCGGTTGGTTGGGGAGTACTCTCTGAAAGCAGGAGTAAGAGTCGAGTGGCGAATCTTCTGTTTGTCTGTTGCGATTGCAGCTTTTCGATGTTGAACATTCTTTACGTAGGTAGACGTACGGTTTTTGCTGCACAGAGGCGTGTGCGCAATTTGGCTGCAACAAAGTCGTGATCCGAGTCGATGTTGGGTCCTCGGATCGTACGTATATCTAATACGCAAGAAGCGTGTCTTCCATCTATCACAACATGATCGATCTGATTTCGCCTTTTTCTATCAGGAGACAGCCAGGTAGCTTAGTGTATCTTTTTATGCTGGAATCCGGTGCTGCAGACTACCATTTTTCGGGCCCCGGTGAAGTCGCCTCAGCCTCTCTCCAAAAAGTCCCTTCTTGCCCACCCTGGCGTTAAAGTCGCCAAGTACGACTTTTATGTCCTGGGGGGAGCAGCGCTCATAGGAGCGTTCCAAGCGCTCATAAAAGGAATATTTGGTCGCATCGTTCTTCTCTTCCGTCGGGGCGTAGGCGCAAATTAGCGAGATGTTAAAAAAACGGGCTTTGATGCAGATTGTTGCGAGACGCTCGTCCACCGGAGAACGACAGTACTTGGCGACGAAGTCTCTCTCCCACAATAAATCCGACACCGAATTTGCGCTCCTTTACATGGCAGCTGTAGTAGACGTCGCAAGGCCCTACGTTTTTCTTGCCTTGACCCGTCCATCGGAATTCTTGAATGGCTATGATGTCACCCTTTGCCCTCACGAGGACATCAACCAGCCAGGCAGAGGCACCTTCCCCATTAAGCGACCAGGTGCATGCCCTCAAATCATATTCCTTATTTCGTTTATAATATAGTATTAATTCCAGAACCGTGGGTGTCTAAGGGACAAATACGGGGCTTGGGAGATATAAAGTGGGGGTCTTTCCTTCATAAAGAGGGAGAGGTCCGTCCGCGTACGTGTATTATTATGCCGAAAGCGGTTGATTACACTTTGTTAAGACAATTCTGTAGAAGTAGAGACAATTGTCGTCTCGGGTTATTTTCCGTGCGACTCCATTCTCCCTCCCCCTACGAGGGAGTTTATGGAAGTTGTAAGATATTCTGAATCCATGGGATAAGGTCTAATTGTGGGACGTGACGCAAATTCACAGAACACACTCTGGGATAGCACAAAATGTAACTTCAGGGGGCATAAACTTATGAACTTCATTCTGTCATCTCGCTTGGTCATACAGAACGGTGGCAACAGTCCAACTTTTGTGACCAGCAATACAATAAAATATCAGATAATATCACTGGTTGGAAAGTACTCGATAAAGATTCCCTGTCGGACCACCGCTATATAGAGTTCAGGCTTGCGGCCGAGACAATCTCGACCCCATCAGGCCACAATCCTCGCAAAACGGATTGGACACGATATGAGGATCTCACTAAAGAGGAAATCCGTGAAACTCCGGACAATAACTTCGATTGAAGAAGACACAAACTCATTGGGGCGAACTTTGGTCGAGTGTTATAACAAGGTGTGCCCGGAACGTAGGAGAAGAGAGGGTAAAACAGTCCCTTGGTGGAACGCCGAACTCTCAAAACTGTGGACAACTTCCAGGAAATTTCTTAACAGAGCTCTTAAAACTGAGTTGGAAAAATATTGGACTGCCTACCGAAAGCTGAGGAAGGAATATAAAAAGAAAATTAGATCATCTAAATTGGACTCTTATAGAACCTTCTGCAGTGAACTGGAGGATCGGAAGAGTTCAGCGAGGCTATGCAAAGCCCTCCAAAGAGACCGGACGGCTAGGCTAGACTCAATGCTCAAACCAGAGGGTACTTATACGGACACTCTATGCTATCCAAAAGACTGCTTACCATGGATAGAGAAAGCGATGAATGAGTCAGGGTTGAGGTTAAGAAGGGTTGCCCACAAGGCGGTGTACTCTCTCCCCTTCTCTGGTGCTTCGTGGTGGACTCTCTTCTTAATGATCTGCAGGAAATTGGACACATCCAAACTGTGCGCATTAATCTCAGGATGATCACTTGAAGTTATATGCAATAAAATGCAGGTAGCTCTAAGCAAGACTGAGTATTGGTGCGAATTGCATGATCTTTCGGTGAATTCTACAAAAAGTACCTTAGTGCTTTTCACTAGGAAACGCAATATGGAAGGCCTGTTACTACCCACATTGAAAGGGGTAACACTGCAACTGTCTTCTGAGGTTAAATATCTAGTAGTAATCCTCGATAGTAAACTTACCTGGAAGAAGCACGTCGAGCAGAAGGCCTCTCGAACACTAAAAGTCCTCTGACAGTGTAAGAGAACCTCTGGCAAGAAATGGGGTCTAAGACCGGCGGTAGTACACTGGCTGGGTTAGATAGGAAAGTGATGCGAACAATACAGCCACTCCTCTCCAAATGGCAACCTCTACCCACTGTCCAGGACCTGATGCCCTGGACTTGGTACTCCCTAACTTCGCTAACGAGGCTCTGTCAACCGGTGACAAGGCGGTATAACCTTGTCAGCACTTTAAGATAAGGTGTCGAGGTGCCCGTGCCGAGAGCTGCATGTCTGGTAGTGTCTAAATAAGCAGTCATTAACGGTCCCCTCCGATGCCCAGGCAAGGTCGGTTGTATTAAGTGCCTTACCACGGCATGCCGGCTCTGCCGTGGCGCACCAACTCTTTCGTGCCTAGTCGTGGGACCATAAATCGTATGGAATCCAAAACTAATATGAAAGGAAAAGAAGAAGTTAAGGAGGACGATCTACTGGCCTCCAGCCAAGAAACGATTGTCGAGCCATGTACGAGGGGTGCAAAACACAGCACCCCGCTTCTCAGACCAAGCCTACTCCAGTCGGCTACCAAGACGACCTCTGGTGAGGTAATCAAGGCGGCCTCTGGAAAGGTTTCCTTGGGGGCCCCGGGCAATGATGCCCCGGTGACCACTGCGAAGGTCACCAAGAAGAAAAACAAGAAGTCGTCCTGAGGGCGAGGGCGAAATTCATTCCAGCAAAGATGGCCAAGAATGAACAAGCCGGTTAAGTGCACGAGCGGGACGTTGAGGACCGGGTGAAGTACGAGGCCGCGACCGCAGCAAAATTAAATCAGCCACAACAACAACCACAATAACTGCCTAAATCGGCACGGAGCTCGGCTAAACGTAACCGCTCACAGGATGTGAGTGGACGCGAGGCCGAAAAGATCAAATACTCCTCAGCCCAGAGTTCTGATGGGCCTTCAACCAGTGCGGCAGTCGCGGCCGCGAGGGTGGCTTACAGCGAGGTGGCCAGGGATCATCTCCAAGTTGCCCTCGTGGACGCAAAGACCAATAGTGGAAGGGCGGTGTTACCCTTTTGGGATGATATTGAGGGACGGCTATCGATTATGATCGTCAGACACCTCATAGACAAAAAAGGGCCTCTCTTCGACTCGGGTGAAATATGTCGAGGCTGTAGGGTTATAAAATGTGCCAATCAGTACTCGAAGAAGTTTCTGGAGAAGAGCTTTGCTACGGTTAGCAATGCCTGGGAAGGGCTTTCGCTAAAGCTCATCCCTGCCTCAGAAATTCCTAGGCCGTATTACTGGTGATTAACAGTGAGTCGCTAGAGGCACTCGGAAAACAGCAGTCCAAACTTCGCTTTGGCCAAAGTGAAGGTGTTCCCCGCCTCTGTCGCCCTGGACGATGACTTGGAGAAATTGGGGGATGACACTAAGAAGCTGCTCGACGATCTGCGGTTGTCTGGGACGGTTGTCTGGGAATAAATTCCAGCCGAGAGGCCACTTGCCCGAAATCATTTTTAAAACATATTGGCAAACCCTTATCTTTATAGTAAGGTTTTTAAGGCCGATGATGTCAATATCATCGGCATACGCCAACAATTGTACGCTTTTATAAAATATTGTGCCTGAGCGATTAAGTTCTGCGGCCCGCACGCTGCTATCCAACATCAGATTAAAGAAGTCACACGACATCGAGTCACCCTGTTTGAAGCCTCGTTAGGTATCAAACGGCTCGGAGAGGTCCATCTTAATTCTGACGGCGCTGCCGGTGTCGAGCAACGTCATCTTGCATAACCGTATTAGTTTTGCGGGGATACCTAATTCAGGCATCGCGGCATACAAGTAACTCCCTTCCGTACTGTCGAATGCAGCTTTGAAGTCGACGAAAAGATGGTGTGTGTCGATTCTCCGTTCATGGGTCTTTTCCAAGATTTGGCGTACTGTAAATATTTGGTTAATGGTAGACTTTCCAGGTCTAAAGCCACACTGATCAGGTCCAATCAGTTGGTTGATGGTGGCCTTCAGCCATTCACACAATAGGCTCGCTAGGACCTTATAGGCGATATTTAGAAGACTTATCCCGCAATAATTGGCACACATTTCAGGATCGCCCTTCTTATGGATTGGGCAGAGCACACTTAAATTCCAATCGGCAGGCATGCTTTCATCCGACCATATTTTGAATAGAAACTGATGTATGCACCTTACCAGCTCCTCACCGCCATGTTTGAATAGCTCAGCCGGCAGCCCGTCGGAGCCCGCGACTTTGTTGCTCTTTAGCCACGTTATCGCTATTCTCACCTCGTCATGGTAGGGTAGCGGAACGACAATTCCGTCGTCAACGACGTCAGTTATCACTGTTTAACAGGTTCGAAAAGTGTTCTCTCCACAATTTAAGATTGCTCTGTATGTCAAGTCACCGCTGCCTTTATTCTTACAGGAAAACGCCCCGGTCTTAAAACCTTCTGTAGGCCACCGAACTTTCTGGAAGAATTTTCGGGCGTTGCTCCCGTTGGCCAGCATCTCAAGCTCCTCTTACTCACGTATTTCGGCCTCTCGTTTCTTCTTTAGAATAATACGTCTCTCTTACTTTCTTAGATCTCCGTAGCGATCCCACATGGCTCGCGTTGCACCCGATCGCAGCGTAGCTCTAAAGGCAGCATCTTTTCTTGCGGTAGAGAACGAAAAATGTTGCTCCATCGTTCGTGCATGCCGGTTTGTTAGGCACTACTCTCTGATGTGAGTCGATGTGGGGTCCTCCGATCAATCGTACATCTAATACACTAGAAGCGTGTCTTCCATCTATCGTCACATGATCGATCTGGTTTCGCGTTTTTCGATCAGGAGAGAGCCAGCTTGCTTGGTGTATCTTTTTATGCTGGAATTTGGTGCTGCAGCCTACCATGTTTCGGGCTCCGGCGGAGTCGATCAGCATCCGTCCGTTTCCGGATGTTTCGATGAATTATCCAACGGTGGAACCAAAAATTCCACCTTGCCCACCCTGGCCTTGAAGTCGCCAAGCACAATTTTTATTTCGTGGCGGGGACAGCGCTCATAGTAACGTTCCAATCGCTCATAGAAAGAAACTTTGGTCGCATCGTCCTTCTCCTCTATCTGGGCGTGGGCGCAATATGGATATGTTAAAACAAAAACGGGCTTTGATGCGGATTGTTGCGAGACGTTCGTCCACCGGAGTGAACGACAGTACTTGGCGATGAAGTCTCCCTCCCACAACAAATCCGACACCGAATTTACGCTCCTCTACATGCCAGCTGTAGTAGACGTCACAAGACCCTACGCTTTTCTTGCCTTGCCCCGTCCATCGCATCTCTTCAATGGCAGTGATGTCAGCATTTACTCTCACGAGGACATCAACCAGCCGGGCAGAGGCACCTTCCCCATTAAGGGACCGGACATTCCAGATGCATGCCCTCAATTCGTAATCCTTATTTCGTTTGCAGTGGTCGTCATCAGTATAGGGAGGTCTCATCCGAGGATTTTTTAATCTTTTCATGGGGGGATTTTTAAGTAAAAATGAAGATTACCCATATAAAATTTGTCTCCCGAAATTTGAGATTATAAAATAATCCTAGATTATAATTATACTTTTGTACATACAACATGTTGTTGTCGATAATTCTTTTTACGAATGTAGGGAGAAATGTCGAAGTAAAGTCTTAATAAAACGGACGCCGACAGAGAAAACATTTTTAGTGACATAATTCTAATATAATTTTTGTTAGGTATTGTTAATTATGCATTATTATTAAAGAAAAAATATGTGTCCACAGACGCTTTGGCCTGTTATTGCTTGAATGAATTTGAAGAGGTCGAGCCAAGGAGCACCAGGAGATTTGGTGGCTCCTAAAACACTCAGGCTAAAAAGCCCATTGCATTTAAAGCTCTGGAAAGGGGGTAGATAGTCAAGGAGGGAGGGAGAAAAGTATCAGAGAAAGAGATAGGAAAGAGTAGAGACAGAGATAGAGATAGTTAGTCCTGTGAGAATTTTCCAGATTCTTTGGCAAATCTGTAAATATCCTCCAGTTTTAGACGACGAATATTACTCATTCCCATGACATCGGAACCCAATACTCGTAGTCGCGCTCTAGCAAAGGCATAACACTCACAGAGAAAGTGCTCAGTGCTATCCGCCTCCTCCAAGCACGACACACATACCGGGTCTTCGATGATACCAATGGTGGTCATATGCTGGCCCCATGGGTTGTGTCCTGTAATGATGCCGACCATCAACCGAATGTCTTTCCTTCTAAGTTTTAGTAGAAAGTTTGACATTTTTCTGTTCGCACTTGTCACAAAACACTTAGCAGTTCTGCAGCGTTCTAGACCGGACCATCGCTCTTTATGTACATTGCCTACATAATCGTTGATCCAATTCTTGATTCCTGCGGGACTGATTCCGATTATTGGCTGTGGCCCCTGTGGGGGCACCGCTGATCCACGGTTGGCCAATTCGTCGGCAATTTCGTTTCCTTGAACACCGGAGTAACCCGGAACCCATATAAGTACAAGCCTTCTTCTTACATTCTTGAACAATCTTTGAGGTTTGCTTCGCGTTCTCCAGGGCCTTCAATGCAGCCTGACTGTCACTGAAGACTCCAATCTGTTTCCCGCTCCATCTCCTCTCGATTATCCATTCGGCTACTTTTAGGATGGCAAAAACTTCTGTTTGGAAAACAGTTGCCATTCCCCCCATAGCATAGTGATACTTATTACTATCGTTTAAGTACCATCCGGCTCCAGACCCTATTTCAGTCTTGGACCCATCGGTAAAGAAAATATCCGTCAAATCTCCCTGCGTGCATTCTGGATTGCTCCATTGCTCACGCAATGGAAATCTGACATTAAATTTCCTTCCAAATGAAACTGTGGGTATCATGGAGTCTACACATTGCTTTTATTGCTTCCTTTTGTAACTTAAGATCCAGGGGGAGCAAATCAAGCATAGCCTTTAGGGCATCACCAGAGGTTGTACTCATGGCACCCGTGATGCATAAACATACACTTCTTTGCAGCCTGTATAGTTCCCGGATTGTGGACTTAACCATGCTCCGTCGCCACCAGACCACAGAAGCGTAAGTGATGATTGGTCTGATAAGTGCCGTGTATATCCATAGGACCACAGCAGGTTTCAGACCCCAAGTTTTGCCAAAGGCTCTACGGCATTGCTGAAAAATCTTCAATGCACGATTCACCTTCAGTGAAACGTGTGTCTCCCAAGTCAGCTTCTTATCCAAGATTACTCCTAGATATTTAACTTCGTTGGAAAGACCAAGTGGGATACCTTTCAGTGTTGGAAGACTGAGTCCATCCAATTTCCGTTTTCTCGTAAACAAGACTATGGTTGTTTTGTTCGGATTAACGGAAAGACCTTGTCTCATGCACCAATCATCGATTTTGTCAATAATCCTCTGCACTTTCGTGCAAAGCCTCCTTAAGGATTTATCCGATGTTAGCGCACAGACGTCGTCCGCATATGCTTGGACGTGAAAGCCGAGTTCCTGCATCTCCACTAATAGGGAGTCCCCTTGGGGGCATCCTTGCTTGGCCCTGACTGTGATTTGCTCGTCATCGCTCCCACCAGCGGTTAACAGCCTCTTCTCGGCAATACCCCAACTCGAATATGTTTCTCCACCACTCGTTCTAGACTTTTCAACATGAACGATGTCAAACTGATTGGTCTAAAACTTTTTGCTGGGGAATAGTCATCTTTTCCTGGTTTCGGTATAAATACTACTCTTACGCGTCGCCATTGGGATGGTATATAACCAAATGCAAGACAGGCTGTGAAAATCCTTTTCAGGGCCTCAATCAGCCTGTCTCTTCCTTTTTTAAGCATTGCTGGATATATTCCGTCAGGTCTAGGGAACTTAAAGTTCTGAAAGGAAGACAAGGAGAACTTTATCGATTCCCTTGTCACTATCCGACAAGCAATATACCAGCTGTACCTAGAGGTTCCACCGTTGCCACCGTTATTGTTCATGCCACTCTCAACTTCAGAAAGAGTTCTACTACCCGGAAAATGGGTTTCGAGTAGAGCATTAAACGTTAGAAATGGTGTATGAACCATCAGGTTTTCGAATGGAATCCAGCCTTACTGAGCGGTCTAAATGAAGGACCTCACAAAGTCTCGCTGTTTCCCTCATTTCTTCGACGTTACTGCAGAAATTTCTATAGGATTCAAGTTTGGCTTGCCGTACTTTTTTCTTATATTCTCTCTGTGTAAGTCGATGATTGGCCCAGTCCTCTTCTGTTTTGGCCTTCAAGGCCTTATTAAGAAGTTTCCTAGACCGTACACGGAGCTTCGACAGTTCAGGGTTCCACCAAGGAACCGCTTTCCCCTGTCTGCTTTGCCTGAGTGGGCACAGTTCCTCAAAGCAATTGATTAAAGTACCTTCTAATTTCTTAGTAGCATCTTCAATCATTTCTGCTGATTTGAGTTTTTCCAGGCTTGGTAATCGCTCTGTTACAAGCTCACCATACCTGTGCCAGTCCACATTTCGAGGATTCCTACCAGAAGGTATTGATATTGTATCAATTCCCAGTCGGAATTCGATAAGACGATGATCAGAAAGAGAGACCTCTTCCAAAACTCGCCATCGGTTGATTTGATTTCCAACTGACCTATTGGTAAGTGTTAAATCAATCACCTCTTGTCTCCTTCTGGTCACAAAAGTTGGTTTGTTACCAGTGTTTTGAATGACCAAATCGGATGACAGGATAAAATCCAGTAACTTGAGACCCCTGGGGTTGCATTTGCTGCTTCCCCACTTAATGTTCTGTGAATTTGCAACACAGCCCAATATTAGCCCCAGATTATTGGATTCTGCGTACTTGACCACTTCTCTTAGCTCCCTCGAAGGAGGTGGCTGTAAAGAGTCGTAGGGTAGGTAGGCCGAAACTATGATAGCTTCGACACTGTTCCCACTTTTCAAGTACTTTATTTTTGCAGCAACGATATCTCCGGAGCATAGCTCATTTAACATCGTGTGTTCGATCAACCTCGGCATGATAATACATGCTCGCGGTCTCACATTCCCTTCACAATGAAGTATTTGTCCCCACGACATAGCACTTAGACCACAGATACGCTTGTGACATACCATGGTTCTTGTATAAGTATTATGTGTGGGTTTGTTTGCAGTTTTGCATGCCTACGGCACAAGAGAGCCGTAGACGCTTTGCTATGCTGCAGATTTATCTGTGTAAATATTACTTCAGTCATGAGACTGAGTATATTTACGCTTTGTCCTCCACCTTATCCTGGACACGGAACTGGATCCGCCCCAGATGTAGGTGAGGACGGCACCCGTACTTCGACTTAAGAACCTTGAGGGACCCAAGATCGATACCCAGTAAGAGGTGGGTACCCGCCTCCGAAGTGGTAGCGGATTTCTGCCTGGTGCACAAGTATACTCTCCAGAGAGTCGTGTCAAGATCCTTATTCTGAACACGGATGCGTTTGAGGAGTTCTGCTGAATTACAGGAAGGACCCGGAATCCAGACACTCGCTCGTACCAGCCTTTCTTTGCTACTCTCAACAAGAATGAACTTGCTGTTTTCGCAGGCTGGAATCTTTGCTATCGCTTTTTCTAGCCATTCTCGGGGAAAAGCATTGGAACAGTGCACCTTTACGATGCCGTCCACCACGCTTTTCCCCTCGAAAGTCGGCGCGCCTTTCGACTCACCGATAGCTTTCCAAAGATAGCTGTCAAGATAGTCTTGTTGCCCTTTGGACAGTAGACCATCTTGTTTGTCGGTATGTATCTCCACCGTCATTGCCTTTGCTGCCATTCTCGCGAATGATTCGCCAGACGTTGACGGAAGAGTGTCTTGGATTGGGTCGAGGATGCAGGCATTTCCGAATTCCGTCTCTCGACTTTCCTCTTCTTTGCCTTTCTCCTCTTCCCGGTTGTTGGCACAGACCCCGTTTCGTTTCCGGAAGAGCGCAGCGCTACAGAGGAATCCTCTGTTCTGCCACGCTTTCCCGTTTCCGTTACAGGTGTCGAAGTTGACGGAGCTTGAGCCCTTGCCTTAGCTAATGCTTCGGCTTGCCTCGCCTTCTGTCTTCTTCGTTTGATCTGCCTTGCGGTTAGACCAACACCTGCGTTCGACTCTCCAATAACTTCGGTCTTTTTACCGGTACTTACCTGATTCACACCAGGTTTAACCGTTGTCAAAGACTTACTCGGTACCAGAGATCCGTCTGAGTCTACTGAGAGATTGTCCGCCATCTCCACATCCTCCACATCTTGTTCAGTTGCTTCAGATCGTTTCGATCGTTGGCATAGCCAATGTGCCATGTTTAACCACTAGTAGTGTGCTTCCTCCGGAATCCTGGGTGTGAGTTCCGGTCATAGGGGAATGTGGGGTTCGGGCCTGCACATCCGATGCCCGAACCGTCGATTGCTCGACGGGATTATTTCCCGAAAGTGGGTTACGTCGTGCAGAGAGATCCTTTGTTAACCTCCACATTGCGATGAAATGCATTTTATACCTCCTGCCAGGTTGTCGGTACGGTACTCTCCACATAGTACTTGGGTGGCCATCAATTCCGCCGTTCCGCGGTTGAGTGGATACCCAATTCCTATATGGGGCTGCCCTCTTAGTTCGTGGTAAGTTAATCTCCATAGAATGGGGTTAACTCGCCACTTAAGCCTCATCACCGCGGCAAGGAGACCGACATGACAAGGGGCAGGAGGGGTTACCTGCGATGTCCCTGACACCTGTCCTTTCCGTCAACAGAATAAACTGGGCAATCGAGAAGTTTTCCCCTTTCAAATCTCCTGGTATTGATGGTATCATGCCAGTAATGCTTATGGGGGTTCCCGTTCTTCAAAACATCTTATTTTCGTGTATCTCGCTAAACCACGTTCCTGCTAGCTGGAAGAAAACCAAAGTGATCTTCATTCCTAAGGCAGGAAGGAGGGGCCACGTTCTGACCAAGGGCATCAGACCTATAAGTCTTACCTCCTTTATTCTCAAGGTGTTTGAAAGAGTGAAGACTATAACATCCGAGAGCACTGTGAAACCAGACTTTCTTCAGCCCAACACGCTTACCTGAAAGGGAAAGCTACCGAGTGAGCCTTACATTAGGTAGTAGGGACTGTAGAGAAATCTCTGGAGGGAAAACAATTCACTTTGGCGGCCTTTATAGACAAATATCACGGCTCTAAATATATTAGGTTAAGGGTAGAAAGACCTATCTACCTCTGGATCTCGTCCCTGCTTGGTGGTAGGGAAATAAATACATTGGCAGGAGGGGCTAAAATCACTAGATTCGTACATAGGGGCCCACCGCAGGGCGGCGTCCTCTCGCCTCTCCTTTGGCTAGTAGCTGTGGATGAAGCCTTAACTCACTTAAACAGGGGTGGGGTAAGGGTGGTAGCATATGCCGATGACTTGGTCCTAATGGTCTCAGGTCCATTGCTGCTCAGAGTGCTATAAGGCTGCAAGAGATTGGCCTTTGGAGACAACTTTCTGTAGAACATAGTAGCATCTTGAAGTAGATCTCCCCTTCCTTCTCTATTATTCGCACCGACCTCTCCATCCGCAAACTATGCTTTGAGGGTTGTGCTAGGGCTATCTTTCCGAGCAGGCAAGATTGGAAAGATGGGAGAGTCGGTACGGATATAGATGCCTCTGTTTTCACTGACGTATCCAAAATGGAGTCTGGAGTGGGAGCGGGGGTTTACTATAAATAAGCCAGCATTTCGGTCTCCTTTAAACTGCCGGAAACAAGCAGCGTTTTTCAAGCAGAAGTCTTCGCGATCCTGCAGGCATGCAAAATGCTTCGGGATCGCTGTTGGGAGGGAGACATTAATATTTTTTCCGATAGCCAAGCTGCAATCCGGGCACTGTCGTCGCCGTATTGCAGCTCTCTGCTCGTGAACTCCTGTAGGGAGGAACTCAAACGTCTCGAACGTGCAGGAAACATTTCCCTCATCTGGATTCCAGGGCACAGGAACATAGAGGGAAATGAAATTGCCGATAAGCTTGCCAGGAAGGGGGCGGCAGAACCGGCTACAGCTGCCCCCTTCTCAGACATCGGTATCCCCTTGGCCGTCGTTAAAGGGAAACTACACAATTTCTTTCTAAAAAAGCGCAAGACAGATGGAGGTCTGTCTCATCGTGTGCTATTTCAAAAACACTATGGGCCCAATACGATAGAAACAGAATGCTTAAGGTGATGGGAATCCCCCGCCATTCAATTTCCAAACTCATTGGGCTGATCACTGCTCACTGGGTGGTCGGCACTCATGCGGAGAAGGTTGGAATTCCGTACAACCCCTATTGCAGAAGCTAAGGGGATACGGCAGAGAAAGAGGCTGAGGAACACTTTCTCTGCAAATGTCCGGCTATGGCGACTGGGCGCTTGAGATTCCTTAGCGTGCCCTTTGGGGATGACTTAATGAAACTCTACAGCCTAGATCCCTTTTCTCTCCTCCGCTACATCAACAGCACTGGATGGCTGTAGATGGTTTTCTCTCCTCCCTAAATCCTTTCACAGGAAGTGGTCCAAATTATGGTATCAAAACGGCACGTAAGTGCTACTTGTAGTGTACCTGGGGTACTCTTGCCATCGTACCTACTTACCTACCTACACTGGCAGTACATCATCCTGATTAGACCCATTATTACATACGCCTCTGTAGTATGGTGGAAAGCCACAATGGTTAATTCCAAAGTAAAACCCCTTAACAGGCTACAGAGAAGTGTGTTCTTGGGAATCAAAGGTGCCATGAGCACGACATCTGGTGCCCTTAATGCCATTCTGAACTTGCAACCTCTAGATCTTCAAATTCGAAAGGAAGCAATGAAGGTGGCGTACAGGCTCCAGTTAAACGGAGTCTAGGGAAATAAAGTAAGCACAGGCCACTGTCAGATATACCACCAGTTGTCGGAGAGGTGCACACTGTTCTCGGTGCCGGTGGACAATCGGGTGCCTGTCGTTAGCTTCGGTAGGAAGTATAATGTTTTGATTCCAGATAGAGATCAATCGTTTAGTCCAGAGAACATATTAATGGGATACCAGCACACTTTCTACACCAATGGATCGAAAAACCAGCGATAGAAGCGAATCTGGATGGTACTTAGACGAAGACACTAAGTACTCCTATGCCACAGGACAGATAGCCACGGTATTCCTTACGGAAGTCTATGCCATCTTGAATGTGTGTTGAGAAAAATTGACGATGCAGCAGTATTGGAATTTGTAGTGACAGTCAAGCTGCACTGAAAGCCCTTGCTAACCCACGCTGCTCTTCGAAGTTAGTCGGTGTATGTAAGACAAAACGGAACAGTGTTGCAAAACACAACAAAGTTAGTCTTATTTGGGTGCCTGGACATCGTGGTATTTCAGGGAACGAGTTAGCTGCTAAATTGGCAAATGAAGGCTCTGCAAGTATGCCACTAGGCGCTGAACCCTTTCTAGGTGTCAGTTCCGCATCGATTCAACTATGGATTGCCGACCCCATGAGGTCTACTCACAGAGGTGGTTGGTCTGACTTGAACTCGTGCAGAGTAGCCAAGTGCTTTGTGAAAGAAACAAACAGTAAAACAGCGACCTTCCTCCTAAAACTCAGCAGGAAGGACCTGAGAGCACTGGTGGGTGTAATCACAGGGCACAACGTCTGTGGCCAGCACATGGCTACCATGGGGGTCGTAGACAGCCCGATATGCCTATCCTGTCTTAAGAATGACGACACTGCAGCACATTTTCTCTGTAGGTGTCCTGCATTTTCCAGAATCAGACTTAGGATATTGGGTTGCGATACACTGAGTATGGACAAAGTTCATACTCTTCCTCTTCCGGATCTCTTAAAATTCATCAATGAATCCAAGAGATTTGTGGAAGAGTGACCTCAAACTAATTTATCCGCTTTTACCATCCACCTTTCATCTTTCCTATCTCTATTCTTTCTACTGATTTCTATCCAGGTGTAGTACAATGATCTACTGACTGAGTGCTTGGACTTGTCCAATTCCCCACAAATTTAATCTAATCTAATCTTATTTCGGTTGCAGGGGTCGTCATCACTACAGGTAGCTCTCATCCGAGGCTTTGTAAATCTTTTCATTGGGGGGTATTTTAAAGTGGCGGGTCCCAAACCCAGCGCACAACGAGCTATCCTGGAATGCTTCGCCTTCGCACGTTAGCTCACTCCCGAACGGGTGTTCCGAAGCTACACAGAGGATACGTGGGCTAATCCCGGACGTTGTGAGCTGCTTATATAATATGCAGAAGAATCGTCCTGGCCACTCCCAAGTGAATGGCAATTAGTAACTTTCACCACTTGCGTGGACTTCTAAACATGGAACCATCCAGAATTAGCTGCACTATCTTATCCGTGTGACCTCAGAGCACAACAAACAGGTTACGCGAAGTTTTGTTGCTTCAAGTTGTACATCAACACAAGTTGCGTTCAATGGATGGCCGGACCGATCATTCAGGAGTATTATTTGTTTAATTTTTAGTCAAAATAACAATTAATATATTAGCGAATTATATGATGCAATCAACAAAGAAGAGAATTGAGTTATAGTAATTCTAAAGTCTAACGATATGGAATTCGAGATCTCATTCAATTCGCAAAAAATCCGAGCAATAATAGGATAAAAAGGACAAGAGCTTCGTAAAACTCTCAGTTAATCCGTTGCAAACGAAACGCACAATCCATGTCACCTTTAATTAATTTGTTTATTAAGTTTTCATGGCGACTAGTTACAACATATTTAAAACTAACGAGCATTTGTAGTGAGTTTGTATAAAACAAATTAGTATTGGGATACTGTACTTAAATATTATGGAAGTAAATAAATATTATGGAAATACGATTTTTAATTTTGTTGCTTTTTGCGCTTAAGCCTTCTTCTCCTTTTATTTGTGTCAGCAACTTCTTTGTCTGGAACTCGAACAAGAGCAAGGTTACGTTCGAGATCAGAGCTACGGATATACCTAGGAGTACCAACGGCACCTGTTAGCACTTTATTCTGAATCCTTTGAGTTAGTTGAAAATTGCTTTGCCTGGAACAACCCCATATCTGAGCGCCGAAGTTCACACAGGTTTTAGTAATTGCTTGTACAAAATGATCTTGTTTCTGGTAAATAGTGGTGCTTGCTTACGAATAAATCAATACATATTTGTATATTTGAATTCCAGCTCCTCTTGTTTTTACTTTACGTGTTCGCTTCATCTGCGCTTAACAACAAATGTCATTCCTTAGTATTTTGCTGTATTTGAGTACGGATTTGTGTCCCTTTTATGTATGTATATATTTAGAAAGGCAGCCGCCGTAGCCAAATGGGTTGGTGCGTGACTACCATTCGGAATTCACAGAGAGAACATCGGTTCGAATCTCGGTGAAACAGCAAAATTAAGAAAAATATTTTTCTAATAGCGGTCGCCCCTCGGCAGGCAATGGCAAACCTCCGAGTGCATTTCTGCCATGAAAAAGCTCCTCATAAAAAATATCTGCCGTTCGGAGTCGGCTTGAAACTGTAGGTCCCTCCATCCACTTGTGGAACAACATCAAGACGCACACCACAAATAGGAGAAGGAGCTCGGCCAAACACCCAAAAAGGGTGTACGCGCCAATTATACTATATATATATATATATATATAGATATATATATTGTATTTTGTTATATGCAAAGTTTACATGCACAGACTTCGATTCATTAAGGGGTTATACGCAGTTATGACTTTAAAAAAAATCGATTTTTTTATTGCATTTTTGTAATGTACATATATTCAAAAGTATACGCACGAAATTTGAAGCAGATCTAAGCAATACTTTCGGAGTTATACCTAAATATGTAGAGATGCCTCGGCACGTTTTAAGGTAGGTATTGAAACTTTAAACGTGTTTTTTTCAAAACGGCATTTTTCAAGTCGGTGTACACGATATCTCGAAAACGGCTTGTTTGATCGGTCAACCGTTTTAACTCAATCTTTAAAGATACATTTTCTAGTAATTAATCGTTCCTTTTGTAAATCTGATACTTATTTTCCATTTTATAATCAATTTACGGCCAAATTTTAACGTAAAAATCGAAATCATTTCTTTTAAAAGCTGCCATTTTGTGAAAATTCACTATTTTGATTAGCCGAACGATTAATTACTAGATAATCTAATATATTAACAAAATTTGTTTGGGTTTTTGATTTCAGATAATCCAATCCTGAGTTACGATGTACACCGTAAATCGTCTTTTTTTAAAGGAGGTTCCAGAAATCGCCTGCAGCGCGCTCTATAATCAACATTTTCATAAATAAAAAATTTTGTTACGTTCTTGAAGGATGCTTTTATAACCGCCAAAAATTTTCAAATTAAAATATTCTGAAGCTTCTTCAGGATAAATCCTTGACAACCCGTCTTTTATTTGCTTCATAACTGCGTATAACCCCTTAAGGCCGGCGGGCCAATTAGATGTCATAAATTCAGTAGTTCTCGCGAAGCGTTATAGGATGAGAAAAAAAACAATTAGCCAAATGAAGTTTTGGGAATAGTTTAATATATATTTGAACTAAAAAAAAAAATTTGTACAATCTCCAACAATATATTGTAAGCCGAGTTATCAATAGATTCCCAGAGCGCCTGTATCCAACTTCTGTACAAGATACAACTTGCAATTTTCATCTGAAAACAAAAAACAAAAAGATTATTAATTTTGATGTAATTATCCTCTATGTGAACTAGAAAACATCCAAAAACTTTTTTAAGCGACTTTTTTACCCAGTTGAAGAGTTTTTTTTTTTCCTTGAAAAAACCACTTTTTTTTTCTACCTTCCCCAAAAATTCGAATTTTACGTGTTTCTTAGTTCACATCGAAGATAATTACATCAAAATTAATAATCTTTTTTTTTTTGTTTTCAGATGAAAATTGCAAGTTGTATCTTGTACAGAAGTTGGATACAGGCGCTCTGGGAATCTATTGATAACTCGGCTTACAATATGTTGTTGGAGATTGTACAAATTTTTTTTTTTTAGTTCAAATATATATTAAACTATCCCCAAAACTTCATTTGGCTAATTGTTTTTTTTCTCGCTTCGCGAGAACTACTGAATTTAGGACATCTAATTGGCCCGCCGACCTTTAGAGAAGATAAGCGGTTAGCTGATATCTCAACAATATTTAAAGTAAGATGTGGATTGCTAAAACTGAATGCAATAGCCTATGGAAACGCGGTGAAAATTTACACCGCCGGCCTTAAGTCGAACATGCCACTTCTTTGTCCAATCGTAAATATTGTTTATGGCGATTTGCAATTTCAAGGTCGATTTGCTTGCAGTCTTGCTTAATCCCAAAGTAGAAGTGCCATAACCATAACGCCATAGATTTGCTGATCGAACCAACATATGGGCAACACTATAATCGATTAGAGGTGGCATGCCATAATTTCGTCGTCATAACCATAACCATAGAGACCAGTTAGTTTTCGCCGTAACCATGGCCAGTTGAATTGTTTTTAACACACTTTTATTAGGTCGGGTTGTATGTATGTATGTATGTATGTATGTAACGGAATCTTTGAGCTTAATTTTCACTGGCTTCTAAAAATCTGATCGACTTGGAATTTTGCACACCTATCAAGGCCGATGACAATGCAATAATTTGATAAAAGTTTTCCATTATCCTTATTAGGATTGCCAGGATTAATATTTTCTTTTTTTACCTGTGGGCAAAAAGTAAGGTGAATTTGGTTGTAAAATGAAAAATCTTTATTTATTCTTCTAAATCAATTTCATCCCCTTCAAAACAATTCCCTCTCGATGAAATACACTTATGCCATTTCCTTATGCCATTTAATGCTTGATATATGTAGTAAATATTACAATCATTCTATTGGCAACTACCTATGTACAGAAGGTTATGAAAGTGAAGCAAAATGCATCCCACGATTTTAACTGTAATTTGAATTACTCTATTTGTATCTTAATTTTTGTTATAATTCTGTTCTGAGGTAGTTGACTATGACTGATCGTTCGATTTGCTATTACTTCATTATAGGTCTCTGTGTCATTAAAATTTATTTTATACTTTTTAGTTCGATTGGCAATAAAAGCGTGTTTTTTAGTTTTTTTAAACTATTTTTTATTTATTAAGTTGCTTGTGATTTGTTGCATTGTAGTATACATACATGTTGTTATCGCTCCTTTAGTTTCGCACTTCGAAATGCACAAATATGTGATAGTAATAGGACTATGAATAAGTTCGTGCGTTTTTTTTCGAAATTTGAAACTTTATTGACGTAAAATGGTTACAAATTTAATATTCAAAATATTGTCCATCGCTTACTACTACTTTTTCCCATCTTTCTGGCAATTCACGGATTCCCTTTGTGAAAAATTCGGTCGGTTTTGCCGCAATCCACGAATCGATCCATTTTTTGACTTCATCGTAATTACGGAAGTGCTGGTCAGCCAGGCCATGTTGCATCGATCGGAAGAGATAGTAATCGGATGGCGCAAGGTCTGGACTATACGGCGGGTGGGGTAGGACATCCCATTTGAGCGTTTCTAAGTATGTTTTGACCACTTGTGCAACATGTGGCCGAGCATTGTCATGTTGCAAAATAACTTTGTCGTGTCTATCGGCGTATTGCGGCCGTTTTTCTCGCAGTGCTCGGCTCAAACGCATCAATTGTCGTCGGTAGACATCCCCCGTAATCGTTTCATTCGGTTTCAGTAGCTCATAATACACAACACCCAGCTGGTCCCACCAGATACACAGCATAACCTTCAGGCCATGAATATTCTGCGCCGACGTCGATGTTGAAGCATGGCCAGGGTATCCATACGTTGCCCGACGTTTTGGATTGTCGTAATGGACCCACTTTTCATCGCCAGTCACAATTCGATGCAAAAAACCCTTTCTTTTGTGCCGTTGAAGCAGTTGTTCGCATGCCATAAAACGGCGTTCAACGTCTCTTGGCTTCAATTCATACGGCACCCAATGGCCTACCTTTCGGATCATTCCCATGGCTTTTAAACGTTTGGAAATGGTTGATTGATCAACTCCCAAAGTTTTTGCAACCTCTTCTTGCGTTTGAGCCGGATCTTGATCGAGCAATTCCTCCAATTCGGTATCCATGAACTTTGGCGGCGCACCCTCGCGTTCTTCGTCTTCCAAGCCAAAATCACCACTTTTAAAGCGTGCAAACCACTTCTGGCACGTTCGCTCAGATAGAGCATGCTCACCATAAACTTCCACCAAGATACGATGACTTTCGGCTGCTTTTTTCTTCATATTAAAATAATGAAGAAGAATTCCCCGCAAAAACACATTATTTGGCACGAAATTCGACATTTTCAAGTGTGGTAAAAATATTGTTGTTTACGCTTCAAATAAAAAACTTATACTGACGTTTGTGCCTTACGACAGTAGCTCTCCAATGAATGTTTGGAAATGTGGATCGATGGAATAATAATCAAGTTACGCCATCTGTTGTAAAACCGCACGAACTTATTCATAGTCCTATTATATGTACAGGGTCCGGCACGAAGTGTAACCAATTAAAAGGGCCATAAATTTAGTTTGGAAAATAACTTTTATTCAATTCAAAGTAAAAAAATGTGTGAAAATTATATAGTTTTAAGAATCAATTAACTTTTTCGATATGGCCCCCTTTTGCCTTGACTGTGGCCTTGTGACGGGCCAGAAACGATTCGTCAGCTGCCCGAATGTGACTTGCAGGTATTTTGGGCGACTCGCGGACAATGGATTTTTTCAGCGCCTCGAGACTGGTGAATCTTTCAGTTCGGACCTTGCTCTCCAAAATGGTCCAAAGAGAACAATCCATCGGATTCGCGTCCGGTGAATTTGAGAGCCATTGTGTTGACGTTATAGAATTCGGAACGTTGGCTTTAAGCACTTGGTTCACTCGAGCTTTGTGAAACAGTGTCGAGTCCTGTTCAAACGTCCATGGTCTGCCACCGAAATGTTTGTCTCCACGGCTTCAAAGCAATACTTTTCCGATAATATTTCGCATTTACGCAATGATTGGAGAGCGCCCATCTGCGGTTACAGCGGTCCAAGCCATTACCTGTGTCGGGTGCTGCCTCCTGGTGGCCAATTGATGAATCAAATTCTCGTATGAACGGTCGGTCAAATAAACCCTATCGCTTTGGGAGTTTACGAACTGCTCAATTTCAAAAATTTTCTCGCCAGAAAACACATGTTCGTAAATTTACCGCTTTCGGCCAAACGAAGAAACTTTTTCGCTCTCTCAAGTCTGACTTGTTGCTGCTTTGGTGTGAGATCATGCGCCTTTTGGATCTTGTACGGCTTGACTTTGAGATCATTTTTCAGTATGCATTGGATGCTACGGTCAGATATTTTCAGTTCTTTCGCCATTTGATTGGCACTTCGTCGGGGATTTCGCTCAAGTCACTTCTTCACTTTTTGAACCATTTCACTTGACGTTGCAGTCTTTTGATGACCACCTGCATGACGTTTCGCGATGCTGTTAGTATCATTGTAACGAGTAATGGTGCTATAAACAAAAACTTTATTTATTTTAAAGTATTCGAAGTCACGATTTTCCAGTCAAATATAAAGCAATCACACCATTGCGTTTGAAATCCATTACACGGTGCTACAAAATAAAAAAAAATCGAAAGAATTCTTCAAGTGATGTACTGCACGTTTTAGGTCAAGACCAGTAACATCACAAAACTGTGTTTATAAAATTCAAAACACCCTAACATTTTTTATTTAGTGTTAAAAAACCGATTTATGGTGTTTTTGATGAAGTAAAAATACATAACTAACCCATTTTTCAACCGATTTTTTATTTCAATATGGTCTTGGGAAGGGGAGTGTATGTGCGTTATGATTATATATAATTCTAAGATTGGAAAGAAATTTTCAATAACAAGCTCTGATTTGTACAATTTTTCCACGTTTTTTTCAATGTGATGCAATTTTTTGGTCACTATTCTCCAACGGGCACCGCAAATATATACGTATTTTTAAACTCCAATTAAATGTGCTCAAAATAAACTATTTTTCATCTTCATACATTGAAAACTGTAAATTTGTTTTTTAGGCTTTTTTCACATTTTTAAAAATCCAGCTGAACCGAGACTACGAGAGAATACCCCATTACCGATAGTGCTTTACTGCTCATTGTGGCTAATTTTGAATGACAGCAATAAGTTTACATAACTATGAATACATCTAACATATCTAAACTCATTATAACCCAAGCTTACCTAACCCAAGCTGACCAACCGAAGCTTGCATGACACAGCAGAACCGTTTGCAATTTGGTGGTAAGCATGTACAATTTAATTAGTGTGAAAAATCATCACTCTTGATCAAGACCTATTAAAACTTAGCATAAGTGCATCTAACGTAACCTAACTTAACCTTACCCAACCTTAAGCTAATTAAGGTAATATACACACAAGCGTAAGACAATGAAATTAAGAGTGTTTCAGTGCCGAGCGAAAATATGTAAATAAATTCGCAGAGCTTTTAAATCTAACCTATATAAACCAAACAAAAGATAACCTAACCTAACCAAACCAAAAGAGGCTTACCCTGGCAATGGCTTCCCGAAGGCTAAGCTTTCGGCGAACATTTGGAACGCATTTGGCGAGCATTCGGGACGTTCGCAGAGACTTCTTAGATACACCCACACGTGCGCGGCGGGTTACGTCGCACAGTGTGACTTTTTTCACTTTTAGGATGCCAAAATTAATAACAGCCAAACCTATGGAGCAATTCATTTCAAATTTTGCAGTGTGGTTGCAGATACCTAAATCTGATTTGAGAATAAAAATGGGCGTGATACGCCCACTTTTTCTCCTTGCCCACATATAAGGTAAAATTTCACATAATCATATTTTCTACTTTAAAAGCATTTTCCAGTGCCAATTTAAATACAATACAAATTGTTTAGATTTCTTAACTTTAGCTTAGAGGCTTATGACTAATATTTAAAAGATTTCATTCAGCCCCTGGGTACCTTTTTATACTACATTATACTGCTCAATGAAGGAGATAATCACAAATTGTTTCAATGATAAATATGTCACTAATCTTTATTTTATTAATAGTAAGCCAATGAACAGTTTTGAAAGATTAAACATAACAAAACATAAACACTTATACGAAAGCAATTATTCATAATACTTCTTCCTGGGCCGGCAATGCAATTACATCTTGAGGCAAAGTCCCGCGCTTGGTTTTCGATGGCTTACGTAAGCTGCAAATGTAGGGATCGGATGATATTAGAAACCTGTGCAATAAATCCTCATTGGTTTGAGTTCGTGAACTTTTCATTGTATACCATTCGCGATAATTTCTGACATCTTTAATCGAGAACTTGCGCTTCTTCGGAAAGCTGACCAATAGGAACCATGCATGACGATATTATATGTCTTGAATGGAACAGTATTTTATGCAGACTGACTGGCATATTGTACCACTCATATTCCCTCAAATAAAGATCGCGTGTGTCTCTCACGTATACCTCAAAGGCCTCAGCATTTATGTGAAATTCACACCCTAAGCAAGACAATATGGTGAAAAGCCTTTTTAAGAGACATAAGTTAATGCCTGTAATGTCTGCAGTAACTTCTGCATTACTAAAAAAAACGTCGTGCTGTGTTTCCGTCATTTGATCTAATAGAGGATGAAGTTGATGGCCCAACATCAAGACGGTATTTTCCAAAGTCTTCACTCTTGGAAAACCAACTATAATTACGGGCTAGAACACGGGCCTTAACTCGGCAAGACCCCTCCCACTTTGAAGAAAATTGGTAACACAGTTTTTTATACGCTCTCCTAGCTTTTTAGTATCCACGTCTCTTCCGATCACCGCAAAAATTTTCTCTAACACCGCATCCCGACGCGTTTCTTTTGAGCTCGTCAGCCAAATTTCAAAAAGTTCTTTCCGAGGAATCGCCATGAAAACTTCTTTTAAAGCTGTGGTAGCAAATTGTAGCAAAATTTTATTCCAGTATCTGAAACACAGAATCCTAAAGGTCGTTTCGCTGTTAAAGAATGGACGGAACTCGATGGACCAATATAAGTTTTTCTCAGTAAAATATCAAAAATAATAATTTTGGCATCCTAAAACGATAAAAAGTCACAGTGTGCGTTGGTGAGTGCGGCACTTATTCACCTACGTTGATAAGTGCGATCAAATTCAACCCGAATATACAATCCTAGTTCCCAAGCTTAGAAAAAAACCTAACCTAACCCTCCCTAACCTGACCTAACCTACGTTCATTAGAGCGAACAAAATTAGATTTCGATTGTCTCACATTTTGTACGGTTGGATTGATTTCGATAAGGTTAGGTTAGGTTAGGTTTAGTTCGGTAATACTACGTCCGGGTAAGTCAGAACATTGCAGAAGTAAGTCAACAAATTGCGTTACTTTTTGCATTATTATTTTTTTTTTACTTTATAATAATCTCCTACGGTCTCTGTTCAACTCGAGAAGGTTCTGTTTTTATTTTATTTCTACAAAAACGTTCTGCACTTGGAAAATTTCTTATCAATTTTGATGAAATAATGATTGCTTGATTCGAAATGGACATAGGTATGAGTAAATATACTTAATTATACACGTATTTCGCAAATAATAACGGAGAACCGCATTTAATTTGCAAATATGAAAATAGTGAACAAAACTTTCAGTTTTACAAAAAAATCTATTACTTCGACACGTTTTGATCGATTTTTGAACTTAAATGCTTTTTACATTCAGAATAGACACAGCTATAAGCTATATAATAAATAAACCTTTGATTTCAATATTATCGACAACATCTCGTTAAACTCGCAAAAATTGGAAAAATTGACTACAATTTAAGTTTTGTGTTGAAAAATCAGTGGTTCTTTTAGCTTAGCGTGAAAAATAGAAGACACATGTAGGTCAGAAGAACTAACATTTACCTCAAAAAAACTCTTTTAAGATTTGAAATCGGATAAAATGCAGACGAGCTACGAATTTTTAAGTGTCGAAAAACACCCAAAATCGGGTTTTTAACGATAAATAAAAAATTTGAGGGTGTTAAAAATTTTTTGAACACGGTTCCGCGTCGTTCTCGGCTAGATCTACAGTGCTCATCATGTCACTTCAAAAGTTCTGATTCACTGTAGCACCGTGTTATTTATTTTCTTTTTCCACGTTTACGGCTTTTTACAGCATACGGAAATTGCTTCCGCGGGCTTATAAACAATACTCTGGACTGTCATTCAGCCAACTAACAGACAGCTGATATCCGTGCATTAGCTGCGCGAGCAGTCTGGAATTTGTTACACTTCGAGTGCCGGACCCTGTAAATATCAGCAGTTTATGGCGGCCGCCGTAGCCGAATGGGTTGGGGCGGGACAACCTCTGTAGGAGGGTACCGGGTGTACGCGCCAATTATGTATATACACATATATAAGTATGTGGCTATGACACCAATAATTGACGACATAAATATCGTTATGTTTAATACTATGGTTATGGTTATGGCGTTATGGTATGGCACCTCTACTTTGAGCTTTACTGAAACCATTGATGTATCATCAGCGGATGTTGCTGTCATGCAGTTTTGATTGCATGGCAGGTCAGAGGTGAACAGTAAATACAGGAGAGGGCCAATCACATTTCTTTGAGAAACTCGAGCCTTTCTTTGAGGTCTAAATACGCTTCTGCTTGTTTGACTCTGAAGTAACGATTGGATAAAGAAGAACGTAAAAGAAGATAGTGATTATTTGGTGTGATGATTTGGTAATAGTGCATTTATTTTGTTTAGTAGCCCAGCATGACATACTTTATCAAACGCCTTTGACACGTCGGGAATACAGCAGAACATGCTTTTTTCTCGATTCTCGATATTTAAACAATCCTATGGATTTGGTCAATAGTTGAATGTTTAGTGCGGAATACAATGATGTTTTCTTTTTCAATCATTCTATTACTTCGCGTTACGCCAAATGGCGTGAACACCCCAAAACGTGAAAAGACATTTTTGTGCATTGACTACTCTAAAACGTGAACAAACCCAAAAAGCTCTATAACATGAACAATAAACGTTACAATTATTTGAATGTAGTTTACATTGATCTCAAGTAATTCTGAAATTAGGGAATCCCCTAATTATAAAATGGGCATTTTATTCGTAATTGCATGTAAGGAGTAAAATTTTCTGTCGCGGTTTTGGTTTTGCAAAGAGTGTTTCGTCTTATGTTTTCTGGTGAAAATGAGTTCTAAAAAACCCATTTGCTTGACATTAAAACAAAAGGCTAAAATTCTCGGTTTTTTTAAAAAAAGGCTTCTCTGTGACGATTTTAGCAAAGATTATATTTCGTTGCTAAATCAACAATTTGTAACATTAAAGCGAAAAAGTGGTTTTAAAAAGCGTAAACAACACATATTATGAACCTGGAAATAGAAAAACACTGCGTTCTGCAGAGTTGCCCAAAATAGAGAGAGCTCTTTATCGTTGGTTTATCCGAATGCGAGATAAAAACAGGCCAGTAAGTGCTCTAATGTTGAAAGAAAAGGCAAAAACACTGCATGCAAAATTTAAAGAAAATGAAGCAAACTTCTTCGCTAGTGATGTATGGCTCCAAGGATTCAAGAAGAGGTACGGTATTCGTCTTCGTGGAACAGTGTTTTAAATTTTGCGGTAAACAATGATGATCCCGAAGATAATGTTCCGTTGGCGGTTTTAAAAGAAAAATGGGAAGCTGAACTTCGCACCTTGATGAGCAACACCATCGATCCCCTTAGTAGTTTAAATCCTGAGGTTCGTTCGTGTTCGCAGATACGCTCAAAGATATGTATGCGCGTTATTGAAAACACTTTTTTTTATTAAAAATTTCAGATTGAATTCACGTTACCAGCCATTCATGAATGGAACGAAGATACCGAGGAGGGCAATGCAGAGAGCGTATCAGAGCAACTGGAGAAAATTAAGCCGACTGAAGCAGTTGAAATTTTCAACAAGGCGTTAATATGGGGTGGTCATGAAGACGTCGATCAAAATGATATGAGTGTGCTAAGACGGTTAAGGGAGAAAGCTTTGCTTCAAGTTTTGGAAAAACAGAAGAAGAAAAAAGATGAATGATTTTTTTTTAAATAAAGCCATTGTATAACTTAATTTTCAATTGATATGTAACGAAAACAAGAACTAAATGTGAATTTAAGTGTGAAAAAATATATTTACTTAGTCTTTTTGGGCATTCCAAAATGTGAACACTTTTGTTAACCAAGTCAGTTAGTTTGAATTAGTTCACGTAATCGAACGTGCGCCGTAGTTATTTTTTAGTAATTTAATTTAATTTATCGTTAATATATGTAAGTATTAGTATTTGATAGAAATTTTTATGACTTTTTCAATTTATTTCGTTTACTATAAGTCTAAAACATAATTATTGTTTTTACAGACAACTTAGATCTAATATGAGCTTAAATTACCACTACTTTATTACTCTAATTATTAATAAATTAGAAAAAAGAGTTTAGAAATTTATAAAATTCATTCTTTGAAACCGAAAAGTCAAGCGGAATAGAACTCGAGATCTCATTAAATTCTCTTAAAGCGCGGGCAATAGGAGCATTACGCGCATAATTCGTGTTAAGAAATATAAGATGAAATGGACAAGTATTGCGGATCGATCTAGTAGGAATATGAAAGTAAATGCAACGTAATAGGGATGAACAGTTCATATCTCCTTTAATTACACTAAAAACAAAAGACAGTGAGAGTATAGACCTTCTACTATCTAGAGACTTTAAGTTAATTAAAATCAAACGGGAATGATAGGAAGGGATAGGATTTGAGAATTTTAACGACCTGAGAGCATATTTAAGGAACACCTTCTGTACACGTTCAATTCTCTCAATAGCAAATTGGTGGCAAGGCCTCCAGATAAAAGTTGAATATTCTAATCTAGAGCGAACAAAGGAAGTAAAAAGTAATTTGTGAGTGTAAGGGTCCGAGAACATCGAGCTATTACGCCGTATAAAACCTAAGATTGAGTAAGAAGTGGACACATTAAAGATAATGTGACTGTTGAAAGAAAAATGTGAGTCAAATGCCACCCCTAGATCTTTGAATTCTTACAATGCTGTAAGATGACTGGACAACATTGAGTTTTAGCGAAAGTGACACGAAAACATTTCTTAATATTTAGAGAGATGCCCGAGTTACTGCACCAGCGAACGAGCGCATTAATTTCCGTTTGCAACATAGGAGCATCCTCATGTTTTGTAATGGCCGAAAATATTTTCAAATCATCAGCATACAAAAGAAAGTTGGCAAATGAAAAACAGGTACAAATATCATAAATAAATAGAACTGAGAGAAGATAAATACTAAAATACTGCCTTGTGGCACCCCTGAAGATGCAATGAAAGCTTCCGAACATGCACCCTCAATCGTTACCACACATCGTCTATCGGATAAATTAGATTTCAACCATTGAAAAAAAATAGAATGGAAACCAAGCGAGTCTAATTTACGTAATAGAATTGTATGAGAAACTATATTAAGTGCTTTAGAAAAGTCCGTGTAAACGCAATCGACTTGAAAACCTTCAGCAAAAGTTCCAAAGCAATATTCACCAAAAGCATATTCACCTACCCGAGATAAATCCATGCTGATTGGGCGAGATTAAGCTCTTAGTTGCAAAGTACATTTTTTCTTTTACAATTCCTTCGAAAAGTTTAGAAATAATAGAAAGCTTCGAGATCGGCCTATAGTTGCACACATCATTCTTTTGCCACTCTTGAAAATAGGGGTGATAATTGTGATTTTCCAATCGATGATAAAAACTCCCGAAGATAGAGATTTATTAAAAATAAATGCAATAGCCGGGCAGTTTTTAAGAAAAATTACGGACAGTCCAAGCTTATCAGACTGCAAAGAAGGTTTTAAACTCAAAATAAACTCAATGTCCAGAGAAACAAGGTTTAAATAGCCAAAATTCAAAGATGAAAGTGGATTATCATGACAAGAAGAAAACGAGTACGTATCATCACTAGTGAAATTAGATTTGAAAAAATCGGCATACAAATTGGCTACGTCCACAGGAGTAGACGCTGATTTGTCATTGAAACGAACTGCAGAAGGGACTCCAGAGCTTGACTTTTTAGATTTAACAAATCGCCAAAATACCTTAGGATTTATTTAATATTCTCTTCAATCCGAAGAATATTGTTTCTGTATAAAAATTTGTTTAAACAGTTGAATTTTTTAAGCAATGCTTGTAATTTATATTTCCATTCTTAGATTCTGAAAGTTGCTTGTGAAGCTTATTCCGCTTATTTTTAAGTTTTTTAAGGTAATAAGTGTACCATGGAAGCTTAAAAGGTTGTTTTTTTAAATTGTGGTACATATTTCATAAAAATATTGAGCAACTGCGCTTTAAAGGTAGAATAGCACTCAACAATATCTAACCCAGAAAGCAAATCTTCCCAATTATGCATTAACCTCTTCAGGGACATCGGCACATATGTGTACGTTTAGGTTTTTTTTATTTTAGTTATTTCAAGAGAAATGAAGTAAAATTTTATTAGAGAATATTTCACTACTGAATCCCTCAACTAAAGAAAAACAAATCGTTAAATATAACGGAATATTCTGCTTTATTCATGGGGTTTTTATAGCATTGCAACGATTACTTCTTGTGCGTACAGTGTTTCCATTTATTCAAAAACTATAATTATTACTTCCCAAATAAAATATCAGGTAAGTAAAATATAAACCCTTTGAATGATTGTATAAGTTTGAAAATCGTAATTTGTACTATAAGTCGCATTTTATAGCCAATTATAAACGTACACATATGTGTACAGTTATCGGTTGAAGTAGTATTTCTTGTGAAAATCGTTTCGAGTAACATTTCTCTCAAAATCGTGATTATGTTTGTGAAAGTCTATTATAAACAATAAATTCTTGTTCTGATGGATTCAATTTTATACCCAGATTACAATAAAGGTAAAAAGAGGATACAATAGCAAATCATTGCAGAAAGACAAAATAATGTTCCATTCATAGATGAACTCTACGCTAAATGGGCACATATGTAGACATTATGTTTTTTTTGTAAAAATTACTATTTACAATACTATTTTTTTTATCTTACTGAATTGTTATAAATGTAAGCTGAATAACTCGTAATAAAATGAAAAATAAAATTAACGTTTTTTCACTTTAGAGGTTAAGCTTATTTTCCCTGAAGAGGTTAATTTTATTTCCAAAAGAATTAGTTTTTACTAAATCAAGGCTTAATAGATTATCAATTACATATGATTCTAGTGATGATGTGACATTAGTTGGGACTAAACTGTGCTTACAGAAGTTAGTAGACCCAGAAATATCAAACATCATCAACCAATGTTGTCCGTATGCGACTTGTAAAGACCAAAATTACTATTAGGCGGTATGTAAGATACAAATAAGTATAAAGAGCCATATCGAGATGATCCGTTTGTCCAAACACACAATTGATTAAGAATGGGATCCTCATTTAAAAGTGAGATATGGAATGCTTGTAGCTTACGTTGAACTGCAATGAGAACGCCACCCCCTAAAGAGCAATCCGTACTTTCTACATTTCGGTCTTTTCGAAAAACATTATATCAGTTTGAGTCGAAGTATTCCTCTTCAAAAAAGCTTAAAATTAATTTATTTTAAACTTTGGATATCAGTATTCTATTTTATCAGCTTAAAACATAATATAGAATCTGATTTTTATCAATATTTACATTTATAGCAACATACTATAAGAAATTACATAATCCTCAGTTACAGAATATTTAAAGGACGCAAGATGTAACCAGTTATTCGTAGCTACTACATCAAGCTCAGTACTTGAATTAAGACCAATAACTAATTACATCCCGAGAGCTTTTATTATATTTACGTCTTCGCCCTTGAATAGTTGTCCACGAAGTTTGAGTATGCATTTGCTCGCTAAGTACGGGAACAGTGCTTTGTTTGGCAGCAGCAGCATAATTATTAGTGTCATTTAAAACACTAGTTCCGTGAGAGAGCGAGATAGTATTCGCATTTGCAGCAGATGTAGGAGAGTTAGTTCGATGTTTTGTTTTAATTTTGACCCTTTTAGCTTTCTTAACATGACAATCACATGAATGCACACAACCACGGAGTTCGTTAACCTCGGTAGTAAGCAAGGCAAGAGCAGAGGTGACACCTTCGATGGTATTATTATGCATGGGTCTTAATTCTCAGTGCCACTGCACTCGATAGAAAGCTGTTTGTCTGCTTGCAATCTCATTAAGAACGGTTAGTAGGGAAATTGGTGAAATACTTTCAATACTCGTATCTTTATCACTTAGCCGTTAAGGCTCATTAGGCATTAGTTGTACCGGCGGAATACTGCAATTCTCATTAATTTTAGCGACAGTTGGTAAGTTAGTAGATATTAGATTTTTGTTGTTTCTCCACTAACGGAAGGAGTAGGGGAGCGGATAGATTTTCGGCGAGCGGCCGCACAGTTTTTACAAAAAAACTTATTGCCCTAGCTGAGTAGGAATTCTAAATCAGCTGACAAAACACCAACACAATCCAAATGAAAAAGTTCGTTACATTTTCCGCACTATACTTTAGCTTGGTTGCGTTCAACCTTTAGTCCACACAAACAAGGAATTTTATACATAAATCCAAGTGTAGGGTATTTTGAATAATTATCAATTAAAAAAGTCACTATCTCGAGCACGTTAACCTCTTCATCGACGAATTTTTTAAAGTGAAAGAACGTTTATTTTTCATTTTATTACGAGTTATTCAGCTTACATTTATAACAATTCAATAAGCTAAGAAAAAAATAGAAAATAGTAATTTTTACAAAAAAAACATAAGGTCTACATACATATGTGCCCATTTAGCGTAGAGTTCATCTATGAATGGAACATTATTTTGACTTTCTGCAATGATTTGCTATTGTATCCTCTTTTTACCTTTATTGTAATCTGGGTATAAAATTGAATCCATCAGAACAAGAATTTATTGTTTATAATAGACTTTCACACACATAATGACGAGTTTGACAGAAATGTTACTCGAAACGATTTTCACAAGAAATACTACTTCAACCGATAGCTGTACACATATGTATGTGTACGTTTATAATTGGCTATAAAATGCGACTTATAATATGAATTACGATTCTTAAACTTATACAATCATTCAAAAGGATTATAGTTTACTTACCTGATATTTGATTTGGGAAGTAATAATGCTAGTTTTTGAATAAATGAAAGCACTTTACGCACAAGAAGTTATCGTTGCAATGCCATAAAAACACCATGAATAAAGCAGAATATTCCGTTATCCGTTCCGTTATATTTAACGATTTGTTTTTCTTTAGTTGAGGGATTCAGTAGTGAAATATTCTCTAATAAAATTTTACTTCATTTCTCTTGAAATAAATAAAATAAAATAAACCTAAACGTATGTGCCGATGTCCTTGAAGAGGTTAAAACATAAAAATTGATAAATTAAATGACCATCGTAGAGTGAGAAACGCGGAGCGCAGTAAAAATCACGCCTACACACGAACAGGTCACACACGTGTTTAACTGTAACCTTAAATTTTAAGTTTACTGTTTAATGTATTGTTAAATTTTACTTATATAATAACATTGCATAAGTACATATTTAACATAATATAATATAATACGTATTTACTCTTAATTACATATAGGCTGTTTGTTAAATTTAGGCTAAGAAATAATATAAAAACATGAACTCCAAAAAAGAAGGCCTTGTAAAGCAACACGGAAAGCGCGATAACGTATTTTTATTTTTACAAAGTAGAAACAGGCAATTGTTGCTTCGCGTACTCCCCAAAAAAGTGACAAAAATAGTAAAACATAACTTTCTTAAAAAAACTGAAAAATTTTCATGGCACCAGAGCAGGGACTTAGCGCGTGAATTATAAAAAAATATTATAATAATAAATAATAGTTTGTGAAATAAACAATAATTTTGTGAACAGAAACAAATCAATACGGAAATTATTTCCGAGTACGTAAAGCAATAAACATATGGAAAACAAAATAAAAGTGCTAAGTAAACATGTGAAAAACAAAATATAAGTTAAGTGCAACAACAGCTACCTGCGCGTTCTTTGCAAATCCGACTTCGCGTTAAGTGAAATAAATCAACGAGCATATAAACAACGCCCAACGAAAAAAGTGCAGTGACAAAATCAAACAAACGTATAAACATTCCAAAGTGAAAAATAAGAAAAAACAAGTACATACAAGGTGAAGTCCAAAATAAACACGACTGGTGTCATAAAAATGTTTTTGATTGGTGCCATCTTTCATTGAGTTAGTGCGTTGGAAGTTTCATCCCTAGCTGACTTTCAGTGAAAGCTTGGTGACATTCGGTTCAGTGGTAGCGACGTTATCGCGCCTAAAGTGTCAGTATGTTTGTGCCATCGGTCTATCTCGTGCCAGGGTTCATGAGTGGCTTACACGTTTCAGAGATGGTTATGAGGACATAAATGACAATGAACATACGGGCCCAAAATCAGTAATCACTGGAAACTGCAACAAAATTGTTAGTAAATTTATCAAAAATAACAGAAATTCATGAAATCGGAGTTGAATATCTCCAAAACATCAATGTATCGCATTTTAATTCATCATTTGGCCTTCGTCATATTCGCGAAGGAGGAAGCTGGCGCTCATTGCATGATAATGCCCATCTCATCGATCCACTCTTGTGACTGATTTTTTGACAAGAAATCGGATTTTAACCGGCAATCACTCACCGTACTCGCCTGATATGGCTCCCTGTGACTTCTACCTATTCGGAAAATTGCATTTGGCCATGAAAGACAAACGTTTTGCGTCTGTCTTGAAGGACATTCCGGTCAATGTCCTTAAACACTCTTTCGAATAGCTTTTAGGTAGCGCAAAATAGTGCATCGAGGCCAAAAAGGACTATTTTGAATAAATAAGTTAGAAGTTATCAGAACAACGTTCCTGTCGTTTCTATTTTAGCCCAGTCTTGTTTATTTTGAACGTCAACTTTGTATGTACTAAGAATGATAGAAACAAGATTGCCCCCATTAGAGAGTGCGTGCCGTCACACTAACCCACTAGTCACACTAGCGTTGCCAATCTTTTGCTCTCCGCAATAAATAATTTATATAATTAAAAAAACGCAAAAGGAAAATGGAATTTTTTTATATAACTGATCGGATATTTATTTCATTATAAAGAGAAAGGTATGCCGTTAATAGAGGAAAATAACATCAGGCAAATGACCACCACGACCAAGTTTACAGGACAATATTCTTTTCATGAAATTTTCCATAACCGAACGGCTGCCCTAGTCCTCGATAGCCTCACGAATTCCATCTTTGAGGTCATGAATGGACTCTGGGCTGTTGGCGTAGACCTTCTCCCTTCCCCCGTGGCGCCAAAGAAAAAAGTTACAAGATGTTAAATCACAAGATCTCGGTGGCCAATTGTGATCACCTCATCGAGAGATAACATGGTCCGGAAACTTTTCCCGTAAAATATCAATGGTTTCGTTGCTTGTGTGGCACATAGCGCCGTCTTGTTGAAAATAAACGTTGTCCAGTTCAATACCATCCAATTCCGGCCATAAAAAATCGTTAATCATTTCTCGATAGCCTTTTTATATATTTAAATAACACCTGTTATTGGAAAATCCTTTATAAGTATTATTATCTGATGGGAATTTGTATAACTCTTTCAATTTAATTGTAACTTTAAATTTCAGGTTTATTGTTTAATTTACTGTTGAATTTTACTCATATAATAATACTATGTATGTACATATTAAACATAACATAATATAATATAATACATATTTGCTCTTAATTAACTACTAACTAAAGTAACTCGCGCCTAGTGTAGTTATGGTTCGCAGTGTGCTGCAAGTGACTCTGAGTCCTGTCACAGGACTCCTGTGATAATTGCTTCATCTTAAGTGTACAAAATTAAGCTCTAGCTATCTAAAACCTATCAGTTCTTGTAAGATATATATTGTATAATATATATTGTGGATGTGACATGTGTAGTGGTATATCAATTCCATTATGTACATATTACTAAACTTGAAAACGGTATACGTTTAAGGGTGATGAAAATCTAAAACATCCAAAAAATCTACATCCATCCATTGCATCTAGCAACAATGTGGCCAATAATGTTGTGGTGGATAAAAACAAGTTGATAATTACACGTTCGAAAGCTAAGGCCGTTGACCTTACTAATTTGCCTTTAAAATTTAGCTCTAACTAGTTGTTGCTGATACGTGTGCTAATGCAAGGAATGCCAATACTCCCTAGGCGGATAATAGCGTTGCTAGTGTTGTTTCTGCAAAAATGATTAATTTCTTATTTGTGCTGTAATTGTTTGGCTGATGATAACGCACATGCTGCTGTTAATACTTTGACGTCGTTTTCTCTTCTGCCAGCTCTTCAACCATCATCTCTTAAAGGTATTGAAGTAGCCAAAACTTTTGCAGAGAACGTAAATTCATAGAGAAGGTTCAGGAACCAACGAGCAAATGCTAAGAAAACGCGTTTAAGAGATTTTTATTATTTCACCACGGCACAGTGTGACTTTTTTCACTTTTAGGATGCCAAAATTAATAACAGCCAAACCAATTGAGCAATTCATTTCAAATTTTGCAGTGTGGTTGCAGATACCTAAATCTGATTTGAGAATAAAAATGGGCGTGATACGCCCACTTTTTCTCCTTGCCCACATATAAGGTAAAATTTCACATAATCATACTTTCTACTTTAAAAGCATTTTCCAGTGCCAATTGAGCAATTCATTTCAAATTTTGCAGTGTGGTTGCAGATACCTAAATCTGATTTGAGAATAAAAATGGGCGTGATACGCCCACTTTTTCTCCTTGCCCACATATAAGGTAAAATTTCACATAATCATATTTTCTACTTTAAAAGCATTTTCCAGTGCCAATTTAAATACAATACAAATTGTTTAGATTTCTTAACTTTAGCTTAGAGGCTTATGACTAATATTTAAAAGATTTCATTCAGCCCCTGGGTACCTTTTTATACTACATTATACTGCTCAATGAAGGAGATAATCACAAATTGTTTCAATGATAAATATGTCACTAATCTTTATTTTATTAATAAAAAGCCAATAAACTTATTCGAAAGCAATTATTCATAATACTTCTTCCTGGACCAGCAATGCAATTACATCTTGAGGCAAAGTCCCGCGCTTGGTTTTCGATGGCTTACGTAAGCTGCAAATGTAGGGATCGGATGATATTAGAAGCCTGTGCAATAAATCCTCATTGGTTTGAGTTCGTGCACTTTTCATTGTATACCATTCGCGATAATTTCTGACATCTTTAATCGAGAACTTGCGCTTCTTCGGAAAGCTGACCAATAGGAACCATGCATGACGATATTATGTGTCTTGAATGGAACAGTATTTTATGCAGACTGACTGGCATATTGTACCACTCATATTCCCTCAAATAAAGATCGCGTGTGTCTCTCACGTATACCTCAAAGGCCTCAGCATTTATGTGAAATTCACACCCTAAGCAAGACAATATGGTGAAAAGCCTTTTTAAGAGACATAAGTTAATGCCTGTAATGTCTGCAGTAACTTCTGCATTACTAAAAAAACGTCGTGCTGTGTTTCCGTCATTTGTATTGCCAGATTTCTCTTTTGGCATATCAATTAAAAGCCCAGTTTCGTTTCTAAATCTGCTTTGAATGCTTTCCTTCCTCTGTTTCAGTTTTTCCTTATTTTCGGCGCCTCTTACACACCATGTCCTTAGTTCCAACCGATATGCAATGTGCAACATACACTCCATGCACCGTATCCATGAGTGAAGTGGTGAAATGCCGAATCTTAGCATGTTTGCGTCAACTTTCCGTTCCGACAAAGCGCTAAAATTATTCATATCCTTCGCTGAAGCACCACATATATAACACGCTTGAGATGAGGTATATGCTGAAAGTGCATTACCTACTTTACCGTCAATCATACACAAAATTAGTGTACTAGTAACTTTAAAGTTTAAATTTTCCATCTTAATTATTGTAGGAAGAAGATTAGAAATTTGGTCTTCCACAATCTTTACTTCTCTCACAATAGCATCTCGCGTTTCTTTTTCAAACAAAAATTTAATGAGACGGCAATATCTGGTTGATGATGGAACAGGGTTCCTCCATATAACAACTCTACGTTCATTAACTAGAGTATACATTTGGAGAAGTACGAGTGAAACAAAAAACATGCTGCTATCAGATTGATTTTCTTCGCTGAACTTTTGCTTATACCGTTTTTGCTCCGAGCCATCGCAACCCCATTTGAAAGTCACGAAAACTTCTCGAATACTGGGAATCGACAGCAGTACTTCTTCTTGTGCGTTACACAACCTTTTTATACTATGATCAATAAGCGCTTGCAACTCAATTTCGGCATACATTTCGGTTACTGTGATTTTTTCTGGGTAACATAAAGCTTTGGACTTTTTTATGCAGTTATACGACGGATATAATTTGGGATTTATTTCTTCTGTATGCTGTCTATGCATATTATAGTCATGTGTTGAATCATTTGCATCTATTATCAGCGCAAGTGCTTGGTCTGGCGATACATTTTTGTTGCCCTCTTTCGAAAGTCGAGATTTTTTCAACACAGTACCTTTTGACGGTGAAGACAAACACAGCTCTTTAAATAATATTGCGGAATTTCTCTTACCGTTTGATCTAAGTCCCATTTCTGCCGCCATTAACACTTGTTCGCTATTTGATACTGCTAAAAGACTCTTTGCTTTTCTTTTCTTTGTGCGAAGAGAAGAATCGGAAAACGCCACATGTGGTCTACCTACATTGGATCTAATAGAGGATGAAGTTGATGGCCCAACATCAAGACGGTATTTTCCAAAGTCTTCACTCTTGGAAACCAACTATAATTACGGGCTAGAACACGGGCCTTAACTCGGCAAGACCCCTCCCACTTTGAAGAAAATTGGTAACACAGTTTTTTATACGCTCTCCTAGCTTTTTAGTATCTACGTCTCTTCCGATCACCGCAAAAATTTTCTCTAACACCGCATCACGACGCGTTTCTTTTGAGCTCGTCAGCCAAATTTCAAAAAGTTCTTTCCGAGGAATCGCCATGAAAACTTCTTTTAAAGCTGTGGTAGCAAATTGTAGCAAAATTTTATTCCAGTATCTGAAACACAGAATCCTAAAGGTCGTTTCGCTGTTAAAGAATGGACGGAACTCGATGGACCAATATAAGTTTTTCTCAGTAAAATATCAAAAATAATATTAAGCTATGGCTGTTTTAGTGATATTTTACTGAGCGGATTTGTATCGATAGTAAAAACTTTATAGTCCTCTTACTTACCCCTGAAGTACAAAATTGTTGAAATTTAATCAGCAAATACTCAATTTTATGAAATTAATACTTATTCGTATTATATCTTTTGACAAACTTCACAGCGATGTTCGGATAATAAATAAAAATTATTCAATTGACGCACCGGCTTGTGTTTGTAAACGGTTATCTTTCTTAAAACTATTGTTTTGATAAATTTTGAGTACACTGTCGTAAAATTTGGTCATTTTTACACAACATACCGAAAGAAAATCATTTTCGCAGAACTTTTTTTTTTAATTTTGGCATTCTAAAACGATAAAAAGTCACAGTGTGCACGGCCTTGGAAAAGTTAACAGAACAGAGCGGAGCGCAATCAACAGAATTAAATTTAGCGTTTGCATTGAAATGTAAAATGCCATGTTTTGGTGTTAGGCAAAATAAAATAAAAGCAGACTTGCACATTTTTCTTTCATGCTTATTTGCCGTCGGCATTTTGCATGCGCAAATTGGATTATTTCTTGTGAGATGAATGAATTAATTCTAAGTATATGCATGCATGAATGTAAAATTTTAAGTATCTAATTAACTAAATTGTATTGATATTAAGTGTATTATCAAAATTATTTCAAAATATCCACATAAAAAATTAACTTTGTAAACCATTCATTTAAATCAAGGGTTAGTATTCAACAATATGTTGTACTCTTTAAATTATTATTAAATTTTATAACATCTACCATGCATTTTTATGTGGGCAGAAAAAAATCTTGACCTGCCTCATAACACAGCTCATATGCAAACATATTCCTAATACATATATGCAAAAAAAAACTCATCTTATCCGTATGCGTTTATACATATATACATACGTACATTTGTAAGTGTGCATACATGAATACATAAGTTAACACGCGCTTTGCTAATTCTTCGCTGATTTGACACATACGCTAGTTATTGACCCAAAAGCCAATAATAGCTGTGTCGAAATAGAATGCAATAAATTGGTAAACAGGAAACTGTTTTCCTCTTTATTAATATTTGCAAATTACATTAACCAGTAACTGCTGACTAGTATTTATGCTAGCAGTTGACCAAAAAGCTAATAATAGCTACGTCAACAGAAAGATGTTAAAATTAATAAACAGGAAATTACTCTTTTATTTTTGCAATTACATATTTATGCCTAATAAGCGTCTGGTGCATATTCAATGTAATATTTTGTATAAAAACTAAAGCATGTAAATTTAGCCTTAAGTTTAAAATTGAACTTCAAAAAAAGCAGGCATAGCCTAGCAGAAATATTCAAAAGTATTTTATTTTCGCGTTCGCAATTGTAGAAGAACGTAACTCATATGTTCGGACAATGTATGTTCGCAGATGTTTCTATTCTAAGCAAAACAATGCATATTCGTACATACATATGTATGTATGCACATTTAACCGCACACACTCACTTTATGCCTCTACATGCGTATGTTTCCAAAACTAAAATTCTAAGCCTAGCGACTACAAGAACAATATGCATTCATAGGCGCAGCTGTAGCGGTCATGATTATTTACCCGCGGCAGCGCTGAACAGTTTCAAATATTAAAAAGCACAACAAAAACATATTCATTGATAAGTTCGAGCTCATATTTCTACGAGCAAAGTACTTTCATTCATAAAACGAACCGCCCATATGCCAATTTTCTCGACCATTCGAAAATAATCAATATTGGAATATTTCGCGTAGGACTATTAGCCAATATTTGGTAAATCTTGAATTTTTGTTATGTCGAATGGTCGCGGCTCCGTACATATGTATGCATCAATATACATATTTATGTAAATATGTCTTTCTAAATGCTCGCCAACCGCAGCTGCTGTGCGTCAAGTGGGCGCATGAGCTTACAGTAAGTTGCAGAAAACAACATAAGCAGCTTATAAAAAATAAAAAATAGTTTAAAAAAACTAAAAAACACGCTTTTATTGCCAATCGAACTAAAAAGTATAAAATAAATTTTAATGACAAAGAGACCTATAATGAAGTAATAGCAAATCGAACGATCAGTCATAGTCAACTACCTCAGAACAGAATTATAACAAAAATTAAGATACAAATAGAATAATTCAAATTAGAGTTAAAAGCGGGGGATGCTTGATATAGTAAATATGACAATCATTCTATTGGCAACTACCTATGTACAGAAGGTTATGAAAGTGAAGCAAAATGCATCCCACGCTTTTAACTCTAATTTGAATTATTCTATTTGTATCTTAATTTTTGTTATAATTCTGTTCTGAGGTAGTTGACTATGACTGATCGTTCGATTTGCTATTACTTCATTATAGGTCTCTTTGTCATTAAAATTTATTTTATACTTTTTAGTTCGATTGGCAATAAAAGCGTGTTTTTTAGTTTTTTTAAACTATTTTTTATTTTCTACTTTTTAGTTCGATTAGCAAAAAAACGTGTTTTTTAGTTTTTTTTTTAACTATTTTTTATTATGAATGAAAATTATTGTTATCATTGCAGTCAGTGAATTAATGATTCGATATATTCGTGTTATATTTAATTCCTTTCTTATCGACTGTGAGTCTAAAGCTATGCAGTTATCGGCCGTGATAAAGAAGTAATCGGGATGAAGAACTTATTTCGTGGAGGGAGCCTGAGAAACGGCTACCCACTCCATTGGCCAGTTTTTTTCGATTTTCGTGGTGTGGTGCACTATGAATTCCTTCCACCTGGCCAAACTGTTAATAAGGAATATTATTTGAGCGTTATGCGTCGTTTACGTGAAGCAATTCGTCTGAAAAGACCAGAATTATGGGCCAACAACTCTTCATTTTTGCATCACGATAATGCACCGTCTCACACTGCACTCGTTCTTCGTGACCATTTCGCCAAAAATTCCACGCATATCGTTCCGCAACCACCGTATTCGCCTGATTTGGCTCCGTGTGACTTCTGGCTATTCCCAAAACTCAAGAGACCACTCCGGGGAACGCGTTTCGAGTCGATTGAGGAGATAAAAGCTGAGTCGAAGAAGGTGCTGATGGCTATACCGGAAATGGACTATTTGGCATGTGTCGGGGATTGGAAAAATCGTTGGCATAAGTGTATTTCATCAAGAGGGGATTATTTTGAAGGGGATGAAATTGATTTAGAAGAATAAATAAAGATTTTTCATTTTACAACCAAATTCCCCTTACTTTTTGCCCACAGGTAAAAAGAAAACATTAATCCTGGCAATCCTAATAAGGATAATGGAAAACTTGTATCAAATTATTGCATTGTCATCGGTCCTTGATAGGTGTGCAAAATTCCAAGTCGATCAGATTTTTTCATTTTACAGCCAAATTCACCTTACTTTTTGCCCACAGGTAAAAAAAGAAAATATTAATCCTGGCAATCCTAATAAGGATAATGGAAAACTTTTATCAAATTATTGCATTGTAATCGGTCCTTGATAGGTGTGCAAAATTCCAAGATGATCAGATTTTTTCATTTTACAACCAAATTCACCTTACTTTTTGTCCACAGGTAAAAAAAGAAAATATTAATCCTGGCAATCCTAATAAGGATAATGGAAAACTTTTATCAAATTATTGCATTGTCATCGGTCCTTGATAGGTGTGCAAAATTCCAAGTCGATCAGATTTTTAGAAGCCAGTGAAAATTAAGCTCAAAGATTCCGTTACATACATACATACAACCCGACCTAATAAAAGTGTGTTAAAATGTTCTGTGTCGGACATTTCAGTACTAGGAGAAAATTTCGAAATAAATACGATCAAATGAACTTACCTGAGTGAAGTTCGATCATAATTATGCTAGCTGTCTCGTCCGAAGAGATCACTTATAACTTGTAGTAAAGCCAGTTGCCAGATCTAGTCACAACATTTCACAATAAAAAGTAAAATTTTTACCAGGTGGTAACCCTTTACTTACGCTCTATTTTCCCGCTTTCCTCGTTAATTTTACAATTTTCAACAAATCGAACCGGGGCCATAGTGAAATAAAAAATAGTTCAAAAAACTAAAAAACACGCTTTTATTGCCAATCGAACTAAAAAGTATAAAATAAATTTTAATGACAAAGAGACCTATAATGAAGTAATAGCAAATCGAACGATCAGTCATAGTCAACTACCTCAGAACAGAATTATAACAAAAATTAAGATACAAATAGAGTAATTCAAATTAGAGTTAAAATCGTGGGATGCATTTTGCTTCACTTTCATAACCTTCTGTACATAGGTAGTTGCCAATAGAATGATTGTAATATTTACTATATCATGCACGACGCCTTCTGTGCGCTGAAAACTGCTTTATATCAAGACGACTATCCATCATTTCTTGCTCCACCCACCTACTAATCGTTTGGGACGTAGCTACCCCGTAAGACTTCTTAAAGGTTATAAAAAGACTTTCGTTTGTGTGACTTCTGAACTCTCTTGTGTTATCCAAGTAAACTTGAAGAGTTTCAACTGGGCATATTTTGTTATTTTCAATAAAAGCCGGAATTATTAAATTAGGTTGTGTGTTACCCACCGCCGTAGTTTTAATTCTACCAGGTATCTTTATAACCGCTATATTATCTTGGAAAGTTATATTAGCCGTTTTTATTTTCGACAAGGTCTGAACTCTTTGGGCAGTCACCAACAATAAGAGCAACGCGAGTTTTTTAGACAAGTCATCCATTTTTAATTCGCTGCTCTCCTCCCGACTTGAGTAAAATTCTAAAACTATACTTGGATCCCATGTCTGATCGTATTTGGGGCGATGTGTTTTTTTAAGGACACTTCCCTGCAAAATCTTCTGATGGTTGGATTTCTCCCAATATCCCACGTCGACAATAACGAGATAGCCGATCTATAGGTGTTAGGAGTCCCATACTGACTTTTTGCCGATGCCAATGGTAATAAAAACTCTAATACTGCCGCCACCGTAGGTTCAAAGGGTGAGATATGCCTTGTCTTACCAAAGGAGTACCAAGAAAGAATCGGTTTGTTTTACTGCTTTAGTGTATTTTCGGATAACGATGCTAAAAAGAATTGCAATGATTCATTCGGTGCTCTTTTCTTAATAAATGCTTCCCTGGTAATTTGCCTGCAATCAAGGTAAGTGATTTCCATGCTGGGTGAAATTCTCTGAAAGGAGAGCGCAGAAGAAGAATATTCCGATTTAAGTATATTGGTTGACTTATAAGCAATTCGTTAAACAGTGGAAATCAAGGCTGAGATGGCCAATTTGGCATAACTAAAACCCCTTTCGGCTTGATCATTGATATTTTCCTGATTACTTTTAGTATGAGCGCAAAGGGAGGAAAAGCATAAAACTTCAGACATGGCCAATCTACTGTAAATGCATCTACAGCTAATGCCTCTGAGTCCGGAAACCAAGAATAAAAAATTTGACACTTTTTATTAATGTTTGTTGCAAACAAATCAATGTGAGGTCTAACAAAACAAAAAACAATTTCTTTGAAAGCATAGTCTGCCAGTTCCCATTCTGTTTCTTCTGATATTATACGTGACTCCCTATCAGCTTCCACATTTCTTGATGATTTAATATACGTAGAACGAATCCATAAATTCCGGTCTTGACACCACTGCCAGATTTCTCTACTAAGCTTTGTTTGTTTTTGGTACCGAATGCTACCCATTTTGTTAATATAGCTAATCGCTGTAGAGTTGTCTATTCTTAGTAAAATTTCTGCAGGAGAACTTAGAAAGCGGACTCTCTGATAAACAGTTTGGCTTCCGACGCGCAAGGTCAACCGTGGAGCTCGGGAAGCTATCAGCGGAGGATGCACCACCATGAAATATTACGCAGTCATCGCATTTGAGGTAGGAAATGGTTTCAATTCGGCAAATTGGTCTAACAGAAGTTATTTCAACAATCGTATCCTACAGTAGGATCATGATAATGGGCCAAAAAAGTATGAAATTCCTGATGGGGTCTCTCAGGGATCGGTCCTGGGGCCAACACTTTGGAACGATATGTACAACGGGGTCTTAAAATTGAAACTTCTCGATAAGGTAGAGATGGTAAAATATGCTGATGATATTGCGCTGGTAGCTGTAGACAAGCGGCTAGATCAGCTGGAAGCGAAATGTAACGATGTAGCAGCGAGAGTACAGCGAAGGCTCGGTGTTACGGGCTTGGAGCTGGCAGCCCAGAAAACAGAGTCCGTGCATATAAGCGTGCTGAAGCAAAACAGGATTATGAGGATCATGGTTGGCGGACATGAAATATTCTCACAGGAGGCGATTATGTATCTCGGAGTCATGCTCGGCACGAGGCAACAGTTATTTGTAAAGCAGCGGCTGTCAATGTCGCACTCGCAAAAACTCATATCGACTGTGATGGACTTTATCGTATTATATGCAGTGCAGATATGGGCTGATGCTAAACATAGCCATATGCGGTGGTTTGCACCCACAAACGTAGCGCACCACGTACTGCATGCGCTTATAGAACGGTATCAGATGACGGGTGGATGAATAGCATGACGATATTGACTACTACATAATTCAGATACTCACCGGACACGGCTGCTTTCTTGAATATCTACACCGTTTCCAGCTGGCCGACAGCCCTTTTTACCTAAGTTGCTCGAATACAGTCGAGGGCGCAGAACATGTGTCCTTTCATTGCAAGCGTTTGACTGAAGAACGAGTAATGCTGGCGAAGGCATTCGAACCGCCGCCATCCCGCTCAAGATTTGTCCAGGTTATGTGCTCGACCATCACTAAATGGGACGGCTACAGTCGTGACGAGGCTCAACCGCATTGACTGGGAGTGGAAAACCTAGAAATGACAGCAGTAGTTGCAACTGCAGCAAACACAGCGGCAGCAGCAGTAGAAGCAGAAATATTGATTAAGTATTCAATACTATTAAAATATTTAATTAATTAGGTAGCAAGGCCACCTAGATTATTTGTCACATAACGTGCTTAATCCAGCTAAGTCATAATTCGACAGTTTATAAATGATAAAGTTACAACATAGTATATTCGTTTATAAGTAGGTTTTTGTACCTTTGCTAGGAGGTGGAGAGTGGAGATCAACTGTTTTAGACACACCGACGATAGGTACAGACGCTTGAGTCAAACACTCACAACAGTACCAAAATGAATGCAAGACAATAGTTTGTGAGTGCCGGACTATTGCACATTCTCCGATTTTTCACTTCCTCCACAGTGGCCTGAAAAGGCAGTGGAGAAAGAGTGAATACCATCGATGGCGTAAAGTCTCCATACGCTGACAGGAACGGAACCTCGACGCAGGAACCTGTTGTGTCTATTGACATAAGCGCGGCTCCACCTTGAAGATATATTAACGCCGTCCGAGGGTGGAAATCAGCCGAGGAGGAGGAATGTTATAGTGTTAGTGGGAGCATGCCCCACATACCATTGGTGTGACAGCACCTTTGATGAAGTTTCTGACATTTTGATTTATACCTCCTGACTAAAAAAAAAGATGTGAGGGATAATATTAATTATTGTAAATCAAAGTGCATTTCTCCAATGTCCGATGCTAGTATTTATCATGTCCTTGTAGATATTACCTATGCTACAATTTATAGGTTTTTACCTTTATCGTGAAACTATTTTTGATTATGCGTCCTGTGCTTATGTCTACTTAAATAATTCTCTTTTAGAATTTAAATGGAATGAATTATTGTCCGACTTGAGCATTCAGAGTTGTTTTTCTTATTTTAAATCAATAATGCATGAATTTTGCATTCATAATATTCCTTTAAAAAAGAAGCGCTGTTATAAGTCACCTTGGCATAATAAGAAAAACAAGAAATTAAAAAAACTTAAAAATAAATACCTCAAGAAATTTAAAGCAACAAGTAATCAGTTTTGTAAAATAAAAGCATTTTCAAAAAAAATTAAGTCCTTAAATAATCTGCTTTACAACTTTATACTTAATTCTGAGGGGAACATCAAAATCCGAAGACATTTTGGAATTTTGTAAAATCTATAAAATCTAGTTCAAATATACCTGCTTCAATGATGTTGGATAATAAAAATTTGCAAGTACACCTGGCGAAGAAGCTAACTTATTTGCAGACTTTTTTATGTCTAGTTATGTCTCAGCTGATGAGATCACCCGTGACTTTTCATCCGATATATCTTCATCTCTAAATTTTTGGCAATCTACACATCTCAGCTGATGACATTTACAAGGGGATGCTTTCTCTCAAATCGTCGTCAGTCCAGCGTTGGCAATTCCTCTAGAGATTATTTTTAAAAAATCTCTATCTGCGGGTATTTTTTTAAATGATTGGAAGTTTACAATCATCACACCTTTTTTTAAAAGTGAAAGAAAATATGATGCTCGATGGTTTTGTAACTTACCGTTCTACAACTAATCTTGCTGTTTTTAGCGAATTTTGTATGCCATCGTTTTCCAAAGGACTCCAAGTGGATTGCGTTAACACTGACTTCTCTAAGGCATTTGACAAAGTGTTTCACGAAATTTTAGTAACCTTTTTGCAATGGCTTTAGTCATATTTTATCAATGACATAAGCAACTTTTTCTAATTTCTTACTATTCACAGATGATTTAAAAATTGTCTCATCTGTTAAGGACTCTGTGGATGCTCAGAAACTTCAACTCGACTTGAATAATCTTCATCGATGGTGCAAAATGCTGCGTCTGTCCTCAAATATTAAAAAACGTTTTTTTTTTTAACAACATCGAAACGTCAGTGCATTTTTAGCACATCGTACACTATTTCTAATAATAAACTACAATTTTATTCGATACGAAATGTTCCTTCAGTGGTCACATTAATTTTATTCTTTTAAAATCGTATTCGGTTCTATTCTTCATCCGAGACAATACATCTGAATTTTCTGATTCGTATACGTATAAACTACTGTTAAGAGCTCTTGTTCGTCCTCACTTAGAGTACGCTGTTATCATTTGGAGACATTACGACCAACTTTTGATAAATATAGTCGAGTGCATTCAAAAAAAAATTTTTGTAAGGCACGACGACAACAAATTAAGAGTCGCCGCACTGACCACCTGCCAGGGTCAAGGATCTAAGAAGAAGCTAAGAAGGGATGAGAGTATTCCAGACAAATATGCATAGAAGTCGCACAGCAGACACTCTGCTCGAACAAGTATCTATCGAGAGGGAGCTAGATGCGGTCATCATCAGCGAGTAGAAGGGTCGGATTGCTAAAGGAACCTGGTTTAAGGACGAAAGAAGAACGGCCGCACTTTCGCTACCAAGCGGTAGCGCAGTCACATCACGGAGCCGACCGGCTACCCATACGCTCAAAATAAACATTTCACAATGCTGAGCTGCCATCTTACCGCCAGCGGCAGTATTGATCAGTTTAGAACGAAGTAAGACCTTATTGGGGATAAGGTTCGGGAAATAGGTGGCCCCTTCATCGTAGCCGGAGACTGCAACGCCAAGGTTGTCGAGGGGGCGCCCCTACTACAAACACACGGGGAAGACATATACTATGTAGACATGGCTGCCAGACTGGGTCTTGCAGTGGCAAACCCAGGAAACTCCAAAGTTAACACTGAAACGTTCCTAGCTCACTTTGATGCAAATTCCATGCCGCATATAAGTGGCGACGCTGGCTCCCTTGCAAGCATCGGCGCCCCGCGCGGGGTAACGATCAAGAAGACGACCAGTATACTGGTGGACATCAGAAATCGCATAGCCCAAAAGAACCTGATTCCGTAATAGAAGAAGGTACTCCAGAGCCAGACGAAACAGAGAAGCAGAGGCGGAAGCTACTGATTTCAGACAATCCCGAAAAGCGCTGAAACAAGCAATCATCGCCAGTAATAAGGCAAAATGGGAGGAACTTCGAAGGAATCTAAATAGCAACCCTTGGAGGATGGGCTATAAAATTGTAACGGGGAAGATAAACGCCAACTACACAATGAAGCTATTAGCAAAATGGTGGACGGACTGTTCCCCACGCACTCTATGCTGTGCGTGGACGGAAACCCCAAAGGTGATGAGATGCTCCCACCTTTAATTTAGGAAGAGCTTAAAACCGCGGTTTAAAACCGAAGCCTCAAAAGAAACAAAGCTCCAAGCTGCAGCTCTCAAACTTGTGGCTAAAAGCCGACCAAATGTGGTGCTCGACGTTTACAATACATGCATTGCTCAAAAGCATCTTCCTCAAGCTGTGGAAAATACTGAAGCTGACGCTGATCATTAAGGGTAAGGGCGACCCAGCGCAACCGCCAGCTTGGCGTCCGTTTTGCATGCGCTTTGCAGAGTCTGTTTAGAGTGTAGGAGGATTGTCAGCAAGGCAATACTATTTCGGACGCAGAAAATCAACACTTGGCGTAATAAAGGAGGAGGTAAGCCGCGCTCAACGCAGATGCCACTACCCGGACCGCATCACCGTCCTGGCAACGCTTAATGTAAGAAACGCCTTTAACAGCATACGATGGATAGACATTATAAATTCACCACGAGAAAGGTTTCGAATAACTGCATATTTGCTAAGAATTGGAAAGAGCGTGAACTGCTGTACGACACGCCGGATGGCCAGAAAACAAAAGCGATCTCAAGGATCTATTCTCGGTCCCGATCTCTGGAATCTGAGTTGCGATGAGATATTGAGCATAGAAATGCCAGAAGATACGTATCTAGTGGGATACGCGGACGATATAGCGGCGGTCATACCAGCTCGGGACACTGTGGACGCTAGAAGGAAGCTGAACCAAGTTATGATAAACACGCAAATATGGCTTGAGGCCTGGAATTCGCCAAACATATAACCGAAGTCATCCTTATGACACGAGGTCATATGCCACTCGAGGTCAGCATGGAAATAGCCGACACGTCCTTAGTGACCCAAAAAGTAGTGAAATACTTAGGTATTCGGCTTGCGGTTACTAAAGCAGCAAAGGTCACGGGTATGCTAAGTAGATTGATAGCAAACATCGGTGGGCCAACACGCAAAATAAAGCGGCCACAAACTGATTTCCCTTGTACGGCAGCGAAGTATGGAGAATTGTGCTAAACTGCAAAGCCAAGCGCAAGCACAGGAGACCATGCAACGAGCAGCGGCACTCAGAGTTGCCTCAGCCTACCGCACTGTCTCAGGCGCAACAATTTTTGTGATCAACGGGCAGATACCCGTCGACCTTATGGTCCGGGAACGAAGGGATGCGTGGGACTCCAAGAAGAAACACGTCATCACTAGCTTCTCAGAGCGGATATGCCAAACCATGCTGCGGTGGCACAGCCTATGGAACACTGAATCGAGTGGCAGATGGGCGGTGAAACTTATTCCTTCAATTGACAAATGGGTTCAAAGGAACTTCGGGGAAGTGAACTACTTCTTAACTTAGTTCCCCTCGGGCCACGGATACTTCCGGAGATATCTATACCGCATGTCCAAGGTAACTGATTCCAAGTGAATATACTGAGAACCGCTGAGCGATGACGCTGAACATACGTCTTTTAGGTGTAACATATGGCTCGAGGAAAGAAATTCTCTAAGGAATCAGATTCGCGACATCGCGCCGATGAATATAATCAGCAAAATGATCGAAAGCGAGGACAGCTGGAACGCGGTAAAGAAATACATCGAGAACGTACTACGAAAAAAAAGATTGACATCTACACAGTGCAACAAAGCGAAGCCGCACAGACAGACACACAAGAAGACGAGCTTATAGCATTAAAGCTGGCTATAAATATGGTGGACCCAGACGTGGGTGAATAGAATTGGTCCTTTACGGATGCCGTTCTGGGCCTTTCCGAAGTAAAATAGAAAGTAGCCCCGGGTCTCCCCAGAAGGAGGGGAGGGATCGTTTGGCCACTACACCACACGACGCATTAGAAGACGGTCGCTGTAAGTGCGAAGGCATTTTGAACCCTACCTCACCCACCAAAACAAAAAAAAAATATGACATTGATTATACATGTTAATTCCTCAATAGTTTTCTTTGGCAGCTGCTTTAAAATTTTCGTAGTTATAAGTTCATAACATGGCGATTTGTTTGGCTTTAATCTTTTAATTTCTTTTAATGTTTCGTCCGCTGTTGCCGGAGGGATTTTGTTTACAGTATAATGATTGTTATTGTTTTATATTAGAAATTATTTCTTTGGGGTCACAAGAGTGATGTAGATTTTTTGCAAAGATCTTAATTGCGCGCGCTTGTTTATCTTCGTAAGTATACCAAGATATTTTATTATTGGTTAATACCTGCGTAATATCATATTTCAGTAATCATTTGGATCTTGTGTAGCTATTGTACTTTACAATATTTATTGGTAAACAGCTTGATAAAAAACTCTTTGCTTGTTTCTTTTTTGATTACATGAAATAGTTCGCGCTTACTCATCGTATCCCGATAGAATGCAAAGACATCAATGAAGGGACCTCCAAAGAAAAGGTTCACAAAGCAATTAAATATTTGTTTAGTTTCGACGATGTGGAGTTATAACTAGACTCTAAGCAGCATATGCGGGTTCTCAAACAGCCTGTTAGCTATCAAAGCCAAAAAAGAAATGGAGATGGGACAAGAACGTGTCTCGTTACAAAAATGCTATAGCTGCTTGCAGTAGGGCCACATGTCTCATAATTGTTCTAGCGAAATAAATATATCAAAATAGTGCAGAAAACGTGGTACTGACGGCCACTTCGCTAAAGAACGCCTAAAGAGCCCAAAATGCTTGCTCTGTGAGGCGGAAAGAAAGGAGCACATCAACCACATCGTTGGGAGCTATAGGTGTCCAGCGTTTAGGAGAGCTGTAACAAATAAAATCCTATGAGAATTATTCAAACCACTGTGAAGCTGTTCAATACATATTGACAAATTACAGCGCATAGGCCAATGCGTTGCACACTAAATGGAATACATTTTGTTAGTTGTTACGCAAGATCCACTTTCACAACATTAGAGTACAAATGGCTTTTTCTAGATATTGTACTGGAGAATTGCCTTTAATTATGACTTTAACTCCTGGGCAACAAATAAAAGCGGATAATTCCTTTTTGAAGCATTAGCGTAGCTCCAAATTACTATTTTAAATAGCGGGTCAACTTATACATATAGGTCCAATGTGGAAGGACAAGAAGCTTGATAGCGAATTCTTTCAAGACATGATCGACCAATTTCAGTCCATAGTTGGTACCGCCGAGAATAGAACTGAACTCCTAGTGGAAGGACCACGAGAAATTTGCGACGCTTCTGTGCCCAGAAGTTGTACGGTAACACATATCTCTGTTCTATAGGTGGAACGAGAACATCGAGCTACTGAGATCAATATGATGCAGTGCAGTAGGAGATACCCGATTTTACTGACAATGTTAAAAAATTTAAGATCAGTAAAGCAATCATTAAAACAGCTATTAAAACTTGCACACAAGAAAGTTTCAAGAAACTTTGCGAAAAAGCTGATTTCAACATCTGGGGCACTACTTACCGGGCACTCAAGCCCCATAAATTACTTGCCTTTTGTGCAAAATTGTTACGACTCTTTTTCCTGTAAGATACGAAAATACATTGCCACACTGCATTCAGCACGAAGTAGGCGACATCCCTTACGTTACCGAACGAGAACTCCGAGAAGCGAGCGATAAAATTCAGTGCCAGTAAGCTGATGGTATACCAAGTAGTGCTCCGAAATTCGTAATCGCTGACCGTCCAGACATATTTTTTTAGTGGTATTCCAGTTTTCTTAAGGAAGGCACTTTCACAAAGAGGTGAAAGATGCGAGCCCTAGTGCTTTTACCCAAGGGAAACAAAAAGGCTGATGGGCCCACGTCTTACCGACCGATATGCCTACAGAATAATTGGAAGTTCATTTACGGATCGTAAGCTGAGGTTTAGAACCGACGAAGGCACTGAGGAGTACAACGTAACAGCAGGGGCTCCCCAGGCTCAGTTCTAGGCCCACTACTATGGAACCTTATGTACAACGGGGTACTAAGACTAGATACGCCTCCCAAACGAAAGCCATTGGATTCGCAGATGATATCGCGGTGTTGATAGTGGCAAAACATATCGAAGAATTTAAGAGGATCGCCAGCAACTCAGGTAGTAGGATCCATGAACCTGGAATTAGCTGAGCACAAAACTGATGTGGTTCTAATAAGCAGCAGGAAGGCAGTAGAATCCGTGAAGGTAAAAATTGGGAATGTAAGTATCAGCTCAACGCATCGAGTGTGCAGTCCTGTCTGGCTCGAATAATGCCAAACAGCGGTGGTCCTAGTCATAGCAAAATAATTTTGTATAGTAGGGTTGTCAGCTCGGTCCTTTTGCACGTGGCACCGATCCGGGCTGAAGCAACGACTTGCTACTATCTGCGGCTTCCGCACAATTTCTGATGACACATCGTTCGTCATTGCAGAACTAATCCCTATTGACACTCTGGCTAAAGAAATGCAAAGGATATTTATAAGGCTGTCGTAACTCGTCAAAGACCAATGCGTAAAGAAATCGCTGAAGAAGAAGGGCGTCGCTCCATCGCCCACTGGCAGCATCGGTGGAACAGGTCACCCTAGGGTATATGGACGCATGAGCTAATACCCACCTTTACAACGTGGTTAGAAAGGAACCAGGGGAACCTTACGCAAAGAAATTCTTTTCAGAATACGGGGTGTTAAGAAAAAACCTCCACAGATTTGTCCATGATAGTTAACCAAACCGCTCAATGTACACGGAGAGGGAAGAATATGTCGAACACTTTTTGTTACAATGCCCATGCTATTCGTCCGAAACCTCTAAAACTTTAAACGGAGAAAAAATTATGTATATTATGCAGAAATCAGCTAATACCTGGAAGAGAATCTGTACGCATGTAACACAGATTCCTAACGATCTAAGAGGCACGGAGTTTCGCAAGCGTCAACAATAATTAGGAGCCCTTGAGCTAACCAGCCACGTGAGGTAAATAGTGTGTGGTAACTCATGAGAGTTTCCTCTCCACACGCGTCATCCCAGAAAAAAAACGCCAACAATTGTACGCTCTTAAAATAAATTGTGCCTGAGTGATTAAGTTCTTCAGCTCGCACGATATTTTCCAGCATCATGTTAAAGAAGTCACACGACAGCGAGTCACCCTGTCTGAAACCTCGTTTGGTACCAAACGAGTCGGAGAGGTCCTTCCCAATTCTGATGTCGCTGCTGGTGTTGAGCAACGCAATCTTGCATAACCGTATTAGTTTTGCGGTGATAATAAATTCAGACATCGCGGCATACAGATAACTCCTTTCCGTACTGTCGAAAGCAGCTTTGAAATCGACGAAAAATGGTGTGTGTCGATTCTCCTTTCGTGGGTCTTTTCCAAGATTTGGCGTATTGTGAATATTTGGTCGATGGCAGACTTTCCAGGTCTAAAGCCACCCTGATAAGGTCCAATCAGTTGGTTGACGGTGGGCTTCAGCCTTTCACACAATACGCTCGCTAGAACCTTATAGGCGACATTTAGAAGACTAATCCCGCGGTGATAGGTACAGATTGCAGGGTCACCCTTCTTATGGATTGGGCAGAGCAGAGAGAATGTAGGTTCCAACCTCGGTGAAAGACCAAAATGAAGAAAAAGTTTTTTTTCTAATCTCGGCAGGCAATGGCAACCCTCCGAGTGTATTTCTGCTATGAAAAAGCTCCTCATAAAATATTATCTGCCGTTCGGGGTCGGCTTGAAACTGTAGGTCCCTCCATTTGTGGAACAACATCAAGAGGCACACCACAAATAGGACGAGGAGCTCGGCCAAACACCCAAATCTTTTTGGAGTACGCGGAGTGTATTTTTCGCAATGACTCCGAAGGGCTACAAGTCCTTATGAGTAGGATTTTCTAAAGTAGGTAAATTAGGGGCCCCACAGCTTGCCTGTAGAGAAATTTTGTTGCCTTGTTAATTTTCCCCGATGTAGAAGCTTCTTCCTCATACCCTTGAGGTTGTTTCACAAATACGGTTTCTTCGAGGTCCCCATTTAAAAAGGCCGTTGATGCATCGAATTGTCTTAAGAGCATACCTTTACTTGTTGCGATGCTAAGAATCGAGCGAATTTTCGCTATTGGACTGAAGGTTTCGCTGTAATCCACGCTCTGCTCCTGATTAAAATCCTTGAAGACCAGCCTCCCTTTATATTTGGCCACTCTTCCACCATTTTTCTTGCGTTGGAAGAGCCATATGCATGGAATTGCTTTTGTATCTCTCAATATACATCTGCGATTGTTCTTCAGCGTTACTTTCAGACTTCTCTCCAGTGTCGATTAGAGGTTCACTGTCATTTCCTTCCTCGGTCTGTGTCTCAAAGTTGTCTTCAGGTTCATCTTCGTTTACGTGATCTCGATTGACTTTTTTAATGTTCATCTTTGGCCGCTGAATTTCACCCTCAAACTTGTTGAGTTTTTTTCGTGGAATTGAATATCTCTCGACAGTACTAGTTTGTGAGTGCTCGGAATGTAGATTTTATACCACTCATTTCAATCATACCCCACTAGGAATCCTTTTTCTGTCGTCTTATCCATACATAGGAGGAGGACTCAATAATGCGATGTTTTATTCTTGGTTTATTTTTAATCTAAGTCTTCCAAAGAATTCCCGATTCTGTTAAGAATATAAATATCTGACGTCAATAGCTCCGCCTAAACTGCATCTCAACAACTGTCCGATTTTCACGCTCGCTGCCATTTTTCTGTGATGTGTAGAGTGCTGTCAATCTTTGTACCATTCCGTTCTCTGCCAGAATGCACTTCACTTCTTCTCAATTATCGCGGTGACCAACTCTCTCTTGAGCATATCGCTTATGTGTCGCTTGTCTTGGTGACCCCACTTTTCATGATTAAACTGCATCGTTGAGTTTTCTGCTAGAGCAATATTGACCCTCTCTAAGTTTTCAGGAATTAATGGTTCACGGACACAATGCCCCGAAGACTTTGAAACTTTTAGAACTCGACCAACTGGCCACATGGCTGTATTGGTGACTAGGGCGTTGCTCTGAGGAACGTTCTTTGGTGGTCGTTTATCAGCAATCCACTTTCTGTATGGCGCTACCCAATGTCTCTGCTTTTTGCAGGTGTTAAAAATGTTCTCTTTTCACCTTTGAGATCCTTCTTGTGGCTTAACTTTTCCGCTTTCCACAAGTTTATTTTCTAAAGTTGTTTTCATACAAGCACAATTGGGTAATCGCTCTTAAAAAGTCCAGAAGGCCAGGCAGTTCATTCTCATTATTATTCAGTTCCTTTCATAGGTTTCTTAGCTTCTTAATGTTAGTCGAAACGTCCTCCCCATTACTCCCACCTTCGTGGTAGTCCTGCAAGTCTCGCACCTTCTTTTTCCAAATTGGCCAAACTGTTTCGCCAGCTCCATATTTTTGGGGAAGAAAACTCTGCGACGTAGAAAATTCGACCATGTACTTCTCTAATCCCTTTTTTGTTTGCGCAGCTTGCATGAAATAAAACAACGAAAATTCAAATTGATTGGTTATTTTGATTAATTAATTTATTATTTTTGTTTGGAATTATTGTCATTTATTTTTAATGATAACCCTTTAAAATATTGGCCGCAACACTGCCGTAAACACCAATTTTGAATGATTCGCCGGAGGTCTTCGGTCGGTATCTCGTGAAAAACTTTAGTAATGTTGGACTGCAATACCTCAACCGAAGTTGACTTATCCACAAAGCATTGAGGCTTTACATACCCCTACAAATAAGAGTCGAAAGGTGTAATATCCCACGATCTTCGTGGCCAATCCACTGGTCCGAGACAAAAGAGGTAAATTGCTTACCGAAATGACAACGCAATAAATCCGTTGTTCGACGGGCTGTATGACAAGTAGTGCCATTTTGTTGGTACCAAATATTTTGGAGATTACGGGCTTCAATTTTCAGCGTCGAAAAGTCGAATGTCAAGCCGCGATAGCGTTTGCCATTCACTGTTACATTGGCGCCAGCTTCGTCTTTGAAGAAATATGCCCCGCACCAAACAGTTGTTTTCAATGGATGTATTTAGTTTGTTAGTAGTCACGCGTGATCGTCAAAAACCCCAATTGGAAAAAATACCTCCAATCTGATCACCCTTTATTTATAAATTAAAAAATAGAATGAGGTACCGTTACTATGAATATGATGTAATAAGTCCTGCCATAAATTCTGTTACAAGTTAAGTCCGTTATAAATAGATATGAAATTGCAAATATTTTTTTAATGATGTGAGTTTTATTTAATCATGTAAATATAAAAAAAGATTTTAAATTTTCATTCGAAATGGTCACCATTTGCTTTCATACAATCCTTCGAACGATTAGGCCTATCAGCTAATGCAGGACGCACAGTTTCCATGGATATTGACGTCGCTGTTCGAACCAAAGATTGTTTGAGACTCTCCGAATTTCCTGGGGTTTCGACAAGCTATATTATCCCATTCTGACCACAAACTGCAGTGCATTGGATTCAGATCTGCACTTCTAGACGCCAATCTTCTGCAGCTATGAATCCAGGAATATTGTTTTTTTAGGCACTGCTGGGTGGTTTTTGCCTTATGGGCTGGAGCGGAATCTTGCTGGAAGATTCCACGCCCTCCATTGAAAAGAGTAGTGCTCAACCGCTTCACCACGTCTCCTAAGACATCCTCCTGGTACACTTTTAACCTTAACCTTAACCTGATACACTTTTAACCCCTTTGTCGCAGAAATGAAAAGATGTAACGCCTTAACAAGACACTCCACACCAAAACATTACGGAGGACAGATGGTGGCCACGCTGAACCCTTGAAACAACATTTTTTTAAAGTTTTAGCATAGATTTTGTCATTTTGCTCATAAAAAACTTCTTCAACAGTGAGCATTTTCTCATGTGGGAAAATAATATTTTCATGGTAGTTGACCGCGTGCCACCAAAGAAGCTGCTTGTATCCGTCGAGACTAATTTTCTTCAAGCGCGTTGTTAAAAGATGACCAGTTGAGCGACGGAAGGCTTTCATGTGGAGATCATCTCTAATTGGTCTGGACATGATTTTCTTCCTCGAACGGCTTTTACGGCTGCACTGATTCGAACCACGCAAGGACGACCACTTCTCTTTCTGTCTGTCACTCCAGGCGTTTGGGAAAAATAATAGATCATGTGGTAAGCAAACATTCTCGAAATATTAAGTTTTTTCAGCAATTCGTAAGTCGTACTTGCACTTTTACCACACTTACGTTATGCAATCACTGCAACGCTATTTTCTTTAGCTCCCCACTCCATTGTTAACAAGCGAAATTTGCCATGAAACCGAGTATAATTTATGAGTAGACAATGCATACGAACAAAAATAACGGAACTATTTTCTGGAAATTTGTTCTCGCCGTATGCATTGCAACATCTGTCACAGAATTTATGGCACGGCTAAGTACATACGGGCACGGTTGCCACAAGAAATATTTATTTTGTACTAGCTTTTAGCCTTAAATGTACCAAATTAGGAAGAAATTTACCGACGAAATTGTTAAACCTTCTTTAACTTTTTGTAATATCATTACCTTGTCATGTCGGTCTCCTTGCCGCGGGGGATGAGGCTTAAGTGGTGAGTTAACCCCGTGCTATGGAAATTAACTTACCACGAACTAAGAGGGCAGCTCCATATAGGAATTGGGTTTCCACTCATTCGCGGAACGGCGGAATTGGTGGCTACCCAAGTGCTATGTGGAGAGTACCGTACCGACAATCTGGCAGGAGGTATAAAATGCATTTTCTTACAATGTGGAGGCTAACCATAGATCTCTCTGCACGAGGTAACCCACTTTCGGGAAATCCTCCCGTCGAGCAATCGACAGCTCGGGCATCGGATGTGCAGGCCCGAACCCCACACTCCCCTATGACCGGAACTGACACCCAGGGTTCCGGAGGAAGCACACTATTAGTGGTGAAACATAGCACATTGGCTATGCCAATGGAGAGCCGAGTGAGTGTGAGTGAGCGATACACCGTCGTCGAAAGGATCTGAAGCAACTGAACAAGTTTCGGAGGATGTGGAGATGGTGGACAATCTCTCAGTAGACTCAGACGGATCTCTGGTACCCAGTAAGTCTTTGACAACGGTTAAACCTGGTGCGAATCAGGTAAAAGACTGAAGTTATTGGAGAGTCGAACGCAGGTGTTGGTCTAACCGCAAGGCAGATCAAACGAAGAAGGCGAGGCAAGCCGAAGCATTAGCTAAGGCAAGTACTCAAGCTCCGTCAACTTCGACACCTGGACAGGATTCCTCTGTAGCGCTGCACTCTTCCGGAAACGAAACGGGGTTTGTGCCAACGACCGGGAAGAGCAGAAAGGCAAAGAAGAGGAAAGTCGAGAGACGGAACTCGGAAATGCCTGCATCCTCGACCCAATCCAAGGCAGACAAACCTTTGCCTGACCAGGCAACGGCCAAGGGACCTAAAATGTCGAATGACACTCTTCCGTCAACGTCTGGCGAATCATTCGCGAGAATGGCAGCAAAGGCAATGACGGTGGAGAAACATACCGACCAACAAGACGGTCTACTGTCCAAAGAGCAACAAGACTATCTTGACAGCTATCTTTGGAAAGCTATCGGTGAGTTGAAAGATGCGCCGACTTTCGAGGGGAAAAGCGTGGTGAACGGCATCGTAAAAAAATTCCAGCCTGCGAAAACAGTGTCTGGATTCCGGGTCCTTCCTGTAGTTCAGCGGAACTCCTAACACGCATCCCTGTTCAGAACAAAGATCTTTACACGACTCTCTGGAGAGTATACTCGTCCACCAGGCAGAAATCCGCTACCACCTCGGAGGCGGGTTCCCACCTGGTACTGGGTGTCGATCTTGGGTCCCTCAAGGTTCTTAAGTCGAAGAACGGGTGCTGTCCTCACCTACATCTGGGGCGAATCCACTTGCGTGTCCAGGATAAGGTGGAGGATAAAACGTAAATATACTCAGTCTCATGACTGAAGTAATATTTACACAGATAAATCTGCAGCATAGCAAAGCGTCTACGGCTCTCTTGTGCACACATAATACTAATACAAGAACCTTGGGTATGTCACAAGCGTATCTGTGGTCTAGGTGCTATGTCGTGGGGACAAATACTTCGTTGTGAAGGGAATGTGAGACCGCAAGCATGTATTATCATGCCGAGGTTGATCGAACTCACGATGTTAAAAGAGTTATGCTCCGGAGATATCGTTGCTGCAAAAATAAAGTACTTGAAAAGTCGGAACAGTGTTGAAGCTATCATAGTTTCGGCCTACCTACCCTACGACTCTTTACAGCCACCTTCTTGGAGGGAGTTAAGACAAGTAGTCAAGTATGCAGAATCCAATAACCTGGGGCTAATAGTGGGTTGTGATGCAAATTCACAGAACATTGTGCGGGGAAGCAGCAAATGCAACCCCTGAGGTCTCAAGTTACTGGATTTTATCCTGTCATCCGATTTGGTCATTCAAAACACTGGTAACAAACCAACTTTTGTGACCAGAAGGAGACAAGAGGTGATTGATTTAACACTTACCAATAGTTCAGTTGGAAATCAAATCAACCGATGGCGAGTTTTGGAAGAGGTCTCTCTTTCTGATCATCGTCTTATCGAATTCCGACTGGGAATTGATACAATATCAATACCTTCTGGTAGGAATCCTCGAAATGTGGACTGGCACAGGTATGGTGAGCTTGTAACAGAGCGATTACCAAGCCTGAAAAAACTCAAATCAGCAGAAATGATTGAAGATGCTACTAAGAAATTAGAAGGTACTTTATTCAATTGCTTTGAGGAACTGTGCCCACTCAGGCAAAGCAGACAGGGGAAAGCGGTTCCTTCGTGTGGAACCCTGGACTGTTGAAGCTTCGCGTACGGTCCAGGAAACTGCTTAATAAGACCATAAAGACCAAAACAGAAGAGGGCTGGGCTAATCATCGACTTATACAGAGAGAATATAAGAAAAAAGTACGGCAAGCCAAACTTGAATCCTATAGAAATTTCTGCAGTAACGTCGAAGAAATGAGGGAAACAGCGAGACTTTGTAAGGTCCTTCATTTAGACCGCTCAGTAAGGCTGGATTCCATTCGAAAACCTGATGGTTCATACACCATTTCCAAATCGGAAACGCTTAATGCTCTACTCGAAACCCATTTTCCGGGTAGTAGAACTCTCTCTGAAGTTGAGAGTGGCATGAACAATAACGGTGGCAACGGTGGAACCTCTAGGTACAGCTGGTATATTGCTAGTCGGATAGTGACAAGGGAATCGATAAGGTTTTCCTTATCTTCCTTTGAGAACTTTAAGTCCCCTGGACCTGACGGAATATATCCAGCAATGCTTAAAAAAGGAGGAGACAGGCTGATTGAGGCCCTGAAAAGGATCTTCACAGCCTGTCTTGCATTTGGTTATATACCATCCCAATGGCGACGCGTAAGAGTAGTATTTATTCCGAAGCCAGGAAAAGATGACTATTCCCTAGCAAAAAGTTTTAGACCAATCAGTTTGACATCCTTCATGTTGAAAAGTCTGGAACGAGTGGTGGAGAAACATATTCGAGTGGGGGTATTGCCGAGAAGTCCACTTAGTAGAAATCAACACGCTTACCAGAGTGGAAAAACATGTGAATCAGCCTTACACGATCTTGTTAGCAAGACTGAAGCCGGGCTGGAAGCTGACGAATACACAACGGGCGTGGTCGTGGACATTGAGGGGGCTTTTGATAATGCCACTTTCGGCTCGATATGTTCTTCTGCCGAACGACACGGAGTTAATCAAGCCATTATAAAATGGATATAATCCATGCTCTCTGAGAGGCTGTTAACCGCTGGTGGGAGCGATGACGAGCAAATCACAGTCAGGGCCAAGCAAGGATGTCCCCAAGGGGGTGTTCTTTCTCCGCTGCTGTGGTGCTTCGGACGACGTCTGTGCGCTAACATCGGATAAATCCTTAAGGAGGCTTTGCACGAAAGTGCAGAGGATTCTTGACAAAATCGATGATTGGTGCATGAGACAAGGTCTTTCCGTTAATCCGAACAAAACAACCATAATCTTGTTTACGAGAAAACGGAAATTGGATGGACTCAGTCTTCCAACACTGAAAGGTATGACACTTGGTCTTTCCAACGAAGTTAAATATCTAGGAGTAATCTTGGATAAGAAGCTGACTTGGGAGACACACGTTTCACTGAAGATGAATCGTGCATTGAAGATTTTTCAGCAATGCCGTAGAGCCTTTGGCAAAACTTGGGGTCTGAAACCTGCTGTGGTCCTATGGATATACACGGCACTTATCAGACCAATCATCACTTACGCTTCTGTGGTCTGGTGGCGACGGAGCATGGTTAAGTCCACAATCCGGGAACTATACAGGCTGCAAAGAAGTGTATGTTTATGCATCACGGGTGCCATGAGTACAAACTCTGGTGATGCCCTAAATGCTTGCAACAGGAAGCAATAAAAGCAATGTGTAGACTCCATAAATATGGTTTTTGGCACGAAGATGGAACTTCGGGACACAGAGAAATCTTTAAGTTGCTGTCGGAGCAGTATCCACTGTTTTTGGCACCTAAAGATGACCTGATACCCACAGTTTCATTCGGAAGGAAATTTGATGTCAGATTTCCATTGTGTGAGCAATGGAGCAATCCAGAATGCACGCAGGGAGGTTTGACGGGTATTTTCTTTACCGATGGGTCCAAGACTGAAATAGGGTCTGGAGCCGGATGGTACTTAAACGATAGTAATAAGTATCACTATGCTACGGGGGGAATGGCAACCGTTTTCCAAACAGAAGTTTTTGCCATCCTAAAAGTAGCCGAATGGATAATCGAGAGGAGATGGAGCGGGAAACAGATTGGAGTCTTCAGTGACAGTCAGGCTGCATTGAAGGCCCTGGAGAACGCGAAGCAAACCTCAAAGATTGTTCAAGAATGTAAGAAGAAGCTTAATTCTGTCGCAAGACAAAACAGGCTTGTACTTATATGGGTTCCGGGACACTCCGGTGTTCAAGGAAACGAAATTGCCGACGAATTGGCCAACCGTGGATCAGCGGTGCTCCCACAGGGGCCAGAGCCAATAATCGGAATCAGTCCCGCAGGAATCAACAATTGGATCAACGATTATGTAGGCAATCTACATAAAGAACGATGGTCCGGTCTAGAACGCTGCAGAACTGCAAAGTGTTTTGTGACAAGTCCGAACAGAAAACTGTCAAACTTTCTACTAAAACTTAGAAGGAAAGACTTTCGGTTGATGGTCGGCGTCATTACAGGACACAACCCATGGGGTCAGCATATAACCACCATTGGAATCATCGAGGACCCGGTATGCCTGTCATGCTTAGAGGAGGCGGATAGCACTGAGCACTTTCTCTGTGAGTGTCCTGCCTTTGCTAGAGCGCGACTACGAGTGTTGGGTTCCGATGTCTTGAGAATGAGTAATATTCGTTCTCTAAAACTGGAGGATATTTACAGATTTGCCAAAGAATCTGGAAAATTCTCACATGACTAACTATCTCTATCTCTGTCTCTATTCTTTCCTATCTCTTTCTCTGATACTTTTCTCCCTCCTCCTTGACTATCTACCCCATTTCCAGAGCTTTAAATACAATGGGCTTTTTAGCCTGAGTGTTTTAGGAGCCACCAAATCTCCTGGTGCTCCTTGGCTCGACCTTTTCAAATTCATTCAAGCTTATAACAGTCCTACCAAAAAACAAAAAATTTATTTTTGCCATATGTCATCCGCGGACCGTTTTATTGATAACGTCTCCTTCATATTTGGCAGAAGGTATGTAAATTTGTAAAGCGTTTTTCACCAAGAGCGCTTCAACTTTTGAACTTTTTTGAATAAAACACAAACGGTTTGACTTTTTTAACTAATTTTTTTTTATTATCGAGTTTGAACATATACATTTAAGTATGAAATTCGATTTCTTTTGCATGACCACCGCGTGCGCGTTTTACGAAGTCCAATCGTTGAACCCAATTTTCGACCACTCTTTTGCATAAATCGGCCGAAATTCCAGCAATTTCGCGTTCAATATTGGCTCTGAGCTCACAAATCGTCACTGTAGACCAATGACTTCACATAACTCCAAAGAAAATAGTCTACTCTTCAACAAATCAATGGCTTGTGGCCCCGTCCTGTTGAAACCACATGTCGTCTAAGTCCATACCATTCAATTGCGGCCAAAAATAATCGTTTATCATGTCGCGGTATCGATTTCCATTCACAGTAACGTGGCGATCGTTCTCGTCAACGAAAAAATATGGGCCAATTACGCCGCCGGCATGTAAACCGCACCAACCAGTCACTCTTTGTGGGTACGTTGGTTTTTCGGCAATCTCTCTTGGATTATCTTTCGCCCAAATGCGGAAATTCTGCTTATTGACGAATCCACTGAGGTGAAAATGTGCGTCCTCACTGAAGATGAAGTGCGCGATATGCATTTTGATTTTAACGCCCGTTTTCATAATAAGCCTGAATAACTTTAACGCGTTGCTCAAGTGTGTAGCGTTCCATGATGAAATGTATACTAATGAAGTTTACAAATGACAAGCGAAAAATAAAAAATACTGCGTCGTTCGCCCTCCCTATCGGAAAAACGCCTTACATACGTAAATATTTTATGGCTGAAAAGCGTAGGAAAGGGAATTCAATTTGAGTTGGGGATATTTTAGAAAGATTAAAGGTTATCTGTTTTAACTCATTCTGTTCATTGTTTCAGGATTTTTTATCGTACCCACTCTTTATGTTATATTAGAAAATCGGAATATTTTATATATTTATTTATACTTATGTATATATTTCGTATCCATTACTTTACTATTATATTACTCTTGTATTTCAATTTTGAATAATTTCCTTTATATACAAATTTTTGAATTTTTTGATTGTTAATGTATTTTATATGGATTGTGCTAAAAATCGATAAAATAAAGGGTGATTTTTTAAGAGCGATACGAAAGTTTTTCAAAAAAACACACGTAAAATTCAGAAAAATTCATGAAATTTATAATTTAATGTTTGAATATTATTTCATGCAAATGTTGACCGCGACTGCGCTTCAAATGGTCTAACCGCTTAGTCCAATTTCGGCATACTCTTTCCAATGTTTCGGCCGGTATCTCACATATACATAAATGCTTTAATGTTGTCTTCCAATGCGTTAATTAAACTTGTCTGAATAGACATGAGCTTTAACACAGCCCCACAAAATATAGTCTAAAAGCGTTATATCGCACGATCTGGGTGGTCAATTGACAGGGCCCGAACGTGAAATAAAATGTTCACCGAACTCGCCTCTCAACAAGTCCATTGTTACGTGTGCTTTGTGGCATGTGGCACCGTCTTGCTGAAACCACATGTCATGCAAGTCAAGCTCTTTCATTTTGGGCAAAAAAAAGTTAGATATCATTTCACGGTAGCGCTCAACATTCACAGTTACGTTAGATTCGCAGCATCTTTGATGAAGTACGGTCCAATGATACCTCCAGCCATTAAACCGCACCAAACTACGACCTTTTCTGGATACATTGGTTGCTCTTGCAATTCTTCTGGCTGATCTTCACTCCAAAATCGACAATGCAGCTTATTTATGTACCCATTGATCCAAAAATGAGCTTCGTCGCTGAACACAATTTTTCGACTTTAAACTTTCTTAACAGAACACGCATTTTTATAATAAAATTCAATGATTTGCAAGCGTTGTTCGTTTGTAAGACGATTGATGGTTGAATTATAGACCAAACTGAAGAAGTTTGACAGTGGAACAGAACACGAAACGTGCGTCAGCTGTTTAAACCAACTTTTTAAAAAGATAATAGCTAAAAAATCACCCTTTAGTTGCAAGCCATTTGCGCAAAATAAAAGAAATAGAAATAATGAATTTCTTTTTCCCCAAACTAATACATATTCCTTTAAGTCATATTGTAATCATATTAGAAGTTCTTTGGCAACTCGATTAAACATTATCAAATACCTATCTAGCAACACCCAAATACACTTGATAATGCCGTCAGAGCATCAGACACAGCAAAAATAGTCTGCGCTCTTTCGATGTACCGAATGTCTCTATTACGCAAAATCTTAATACCTTATCATGCTGCAATTCCTCGAAGCATTAGAGCTTTTTCCAATTCTTGAATCAAGTGCTTATTAGCAGAAGCCGGCTCACCGCGCATCGCTAGCAAAGTTACTGATTTAATATCATGTATTGGGTTGGCAACTAAGTAATTGCGGATCTTTTTTAGCAATTTTTTCATGGAACTAAATAATTTTATTCTGTAATGTGTTGCCCATTTTGATCAAGGACCTTTTGCAATCTTTCAGGCAGCATCATAATCCCACGTTCATAAGACTTCTGGTTCTTATTAGCAAAAAACTGAATCAGGTGCGATTTGACAGCATCATCATTATTGAAATTTTTATAATACCATTCAAGGAGTTTTGTAAAGATCGAAACAAAATGTAATCAGATGGTGCAAGGTCAGGACTATACGGTGGATGTGGCAAAACTTCGCAACTAAGCTCCAATAATTTTAGCCGAGTGGCAAAGATGTGTGTGGCCTTGCATTGTCATGATGGAATACAATACTTTTTCGTTAGTTGTTCAATGTAGGCATCAGAATTGATCGTTCGGTTGGGTGGTAAGAGTTAAAAGTAGACAATGCCTTTGTAATCACACCAAACTGATAACAAAACCTTCTTTTGATGAATGTCAGCGTTTAATGTTGTTTGAGTTGGTTCACCTGGCCTGCTCCAAGATCTTTTTCACTTGATATTGTTGTAAATAACCCATTTTTCATCGCCAGTTATCAGTAGTTTTAAAAATGGATAATTTTCATTACGGTTCTTTACCAAATCGCTCTGTTAATGCGTTGCGTTAAATGCGTTTCTTTTAATTCGTGAGGAACCCATGTATCGAGTTTGCGAGCATAGCCAAGTTGTTTTAAGTGATTTTCAATGCATATATGTGACACATGAAGCTTCTCTGCAATCTCACGCTTTTCATTTTTGAGTGAAAAATCACTAGAAGGAAATTTGGCAAACCAATTTTGACACCGCCGTTCTTTTAAGGCTTCATCACCATAAACAGCACATAACTTTTTATAAGCTGTCGATGCGGTTTTCCCTTTGCGGAAATAAAAAAGGAGAATATGACGAAAATGTTCCTTTTGATTTTCCATTCTTCAACGACCGCCAAACGAAAACTACGCAATCGATCAAAAAACTTTTTTTACTGATTGACAGATGAATTGCCAACTATCAAATGAGCCCTTGATTTTGAAAGTGGTATAAGTCAAAATTTTTATAAATCTAGCTTATCAGCTATTTCATATCAAATCCATGAAAATTAACTCGATAAAATGTGTTAATTTTTTGATTGGTAAACAAAATACCATTACTGTGTGTTTTGATAGTGGTATAAGTCAGTCTGTTCACAAAGTTTGGTAAAATAATTAGTAATTTTGTCTTGTCTTCAGATAACGGTTCAGGTATGATCAAGTAATCCTTTTAATGTAAAAACGTAAATACTATGATATTAATAGTTAATTATAGACATTATACGTCGAAGAAGTACAAGGTGGCGCAAAAGTAACCTTGCGATGTTTTTTGGCTATAATTAAAAAAAAAAATTAAAAACTTTGATTCTTCTTGTGGATTATTTTTATTTGGTCTTTTAATTTATTTTACATCAAGTCGAGAATATGATGTCATGTAAATGGCCGCCGCCAAAGTTGATTGCCATTTGAGCCCTTTTTATGGCATTCTTGACGGATATTGTCTTTAAGAGCTGCAAGAGTCTGAAGCTTGCTGACATAAACCCGCGACTTCAAAAAGCCCCACAAAAAGAAGTCTGGAGCGGTCAAATCAGGCGATCTTGCTGGCCAGTGCAAATCGCCAAAACGGGAGATTAGGCGCCCGGGAAATGCATCCTTCGGCATATCGGTTGTGGCACGTGCAATGTGTGCCATTGCACCGTCCTGTTGGAACCACATGTTTTCCAATCCCAATTCATCAAGTTGCGGCAAAAAGAACTCGTTGATCATTGCTCTGTAGCGCACACCATTCACAGTAACCGTTTGGCCCGCGACGTCTTCGAAGAAAAAAGGTCCGATGACTCCTCCAGCGAAAACAGCACACCATACAGTGACTTTGAGCGGGTGTAATGGCTCTTCGTGGGTTACACGCGGATTTTTAGTGCCCCTGAAGCGTAAATTTTGCTTATTTACGTACCCGCTAAGATGGGAATGGGCCTCATCCCTCATGATTATTTTTGATGAAAAATCATCTTCCTCTTGGTGGTGATTAAGGATGGCTTGATCGTATGTTAGACGCGATTAGCGGTCAGCAGGTAACAGCTGATGCACCGTCTGGACTTTGTACGGAAACATCTTCAAATCTTGTACCAAAATTCGCTGTAAAGACCGTCGACTGATACCCATTTGCGTGGCACGTCGTCTGGTCGATGTCGACGGCGCTTCCATGACATCCTCGGCTACAGCAGCAATATTCTCTGCAGAACGGATACTCCGGGGTCTGCCACGCCTGGCAGCATCTCGTGTTGTGCCAGTCTCTTCGAGGCGAGCGGCTAAACGTCGCAGTGTTTCACCAGTAGGCGTTGGACGGCGAGGAAATCTGCGACGAAATTCACGTTGTGCTAAAGTCACCGACCGATTATTGGTCAAATAAATAGTCAGCAATATTCCGCGTTCTGGAGCCGTGTAGCGTAACATTGTTTATTAACGTGTATTTCGCATGTGTTTACTACACAAATGTCAAAACAGAACTGACATTAGGGGCCAATGCAAGATTTATAGCTTTTTCTGATAGGAGGATTACTTTAGCGCCACCTGTTATAAGTAATGTTCCCAAGAAATGGGAACGAATAAGACTAATATCGTCTTCAGATGAATCAGTTCATACTTTAAAAGTGAAAGAAAGAGGACACGAAATCAACGTAATTATGCACAAAATATAATAAAGATGAAGAGAAATAGTGGAGAGGAATATGAAACAAAAGAATCTAAGCCCGTGAGTGGAAAACTTTTCCAAAATAAAGATTGCCTTTGTTCCAAAAAATTAATAAATGGAATCGGATATGAATACAGGAGAGCTAAATTTGATTCTTTTTGGAAATTAGCAAGTTTCGAAAAACAGAATTGGTTTCCGTATGGTTTGGCTCGAAAACAATCAATAAAACAAAGACGACCCAGAAATTACGAAGGATATATGCGAAAATGTAGTTTTAAGTTTCATCTAAATGTAAGGAATTCACAAGTTTCTGTTTGCAACACTTTTTTTTTGATACTTTCAAAATATCTAACGGAAAAATAAGCCGTGTATTAAATGCTAAAACGGATGCTAGAACGGATGGTCGTTGCAAAATGGTTGGTTCATCTAGAAAAACAGATGAAGAAAAAATTAAAGTGGTACGAGAACATATTCTGAGTTTTCCAGCATGTGAGAGTCAATACACGAGATCACATCACACTTCAAGTCGAAAGTATCTAAGTGCTGACTTAGATATTCGAAAAATGTATATACAGCTCATACGTGAAAAAATGTGATGAAAATATTACATCATGTGTGAAGCAGAGGATTTACAGGAAAATATTCAATACGGAGTTCAACTTAAATTTTCATACTCCTCGTAAAGACACGTGCCAAAAGTGTGATTCGCTAAAACTAAAAATTTAAGCAACCAGTAATGAAGACGAGAAGTTGCATCTGATGGAAGCTCATGATTCACATCTTAACAGTGCCGAACAACCTAGAAAAAGTGTAACAGATTACATACAAAAAGCAAAAGATAACCTGTGTGAATATAACATTTGATCTACAGAAAGCACTTTCTTATCCAAAACTTTCTGTTTTGGTAGCTTATTATAAGCGCAACATGTCCGTATACAATGAAAATGCTAAAATGTATGCATGGGATGAAACAATCGCCTCAAGAGGATCACAGGAAGTTGCGTCCTGCATCTTAAAGCACACTCGGGACATTACCACTCAAAAGCATGTCATAGCTTACACTGATGCCTGTTCAGGACAAAATCATAACATAGCTGTAGTTTGGTTAAAAATTCTTCAGTCACCTGATAATAATGTTGAAACAGTTGATCATAAATGTATGGCATTAGGTGATTCTTTTTTGCCAAATGATCGCGATATTGGTTTAATAGAAACTAAAATTAAAAAATCGAATTATTTATAGATACCTGAGCATTATTATAATTTAATAGAAGTATGTAAAAAGAAAAACCCATTTTTGGTAGTAAAAATGGCTCAGAAAGATTTCATTTCGACAAAACAACTAAAAGAATCAACGAATAATAGAAAGAAAAACACCAATGGAGAAGCTGTGTCTTGGCTAAAAATACAATGGATTAGATTTCTAAAAAATGCTCTATATAAGATTTTTTATAAAACTTCCTTAGATGACGATTCCAAATTCAAAGTATTAGACGAAGTATTACCGAAATATTGATTTGCTTCCGTTATATATAACCGAAGAAAAACGTAAATATATGATGGATTTACTACCCTATATCCCACCAATTCTTCACAAATACTTTATTTCCTTACATACCAGTTAATAATTTAGTTAGTTGCAATGAAATGAGTTTGAATAAAATGTTAATTACTAATAAAAATGTTTCCTTGAAGGTATAAGTCATTGTTTAAGTCATGCAGTTAATTTTGAAAGTGGTATAAGTCATTTCAACCTTTCAAAACCACATTTCCTTTAAAAAATGGTTATAAATTTCAGAATAATAATAAATACTTGTTTGTTGGCATTATTTTACTGTCGAAAAATCATATTCCATAATACAAAAATATTTTTTAATCCCTTAAAATGCAAAACTCTAAATATCTCGAAACAAGGAAAATATGACTTATACCACTTTCAAAACCAAGAGTGACATCCGCAATTACTTAGTTGCCAACCCAATATTAGGCAAAATATTTCAATACAACTCAAAATTATTTGAAGACGCCTTACTCAGTCGGTATAAGCAGAACACCCTTAACTTGACTTTTCGAGCACCATTCTTTGAGACTTTTGCACATTACAACGCTTCGCGATGGAATTTTATTTACATTGATGGATCTAAAAGCTCTCCATACACTTCTTTAGCAGTCACCAACAAAAATGGAGGTACCATAACACAATGACATCTTTATCCCAGGTGTTCGATTTTCACGGCTGAAGCGTAAAGGATCAACCTAGCTGTCAATTATGCAAAGAAAAATAAGGAAAATAAATGATATTTATTGACATCATGTATCACCGTAAACAATTCGAAAAGAACTATCACATATATTAGGAGTTCACCGATTACAACATGTACCAATATTAAGGTTATATGGATCTCTGGGCATGCTGGAGTTCCAGAAAAGGAAATTGCCAATGATACTGCTAAACGAGTTATGAAGTCACCTACACTAATGCTTATTGTAGGTGTTTTAACAGAGCAGATTTCTACAACTTCATTAAAAGAGAAAGAGTCCTGGAAGAATTAGACGGTTGGAAAATGCACCATGCGATCCCACAAGCTGGTCTCCGAACGTGCTAAAGCTTTACATTCGATTAAGGCGAGACCATACGATATTTAACCATGTTCCTCTGCTCACTAGAAAAAGACCATTCTGCTGTCCCACTCAATGCCCGAAAGAAATCGAATATCAGTGCGCTGACAACATTAACCTAACAATATTCTCCAAATATATAATTTTCGTAAGGACACTAATATCTTAAATCTAATCTTATTTAATTTATCAATATTTGCAATATTTTTATATTCATAACTTTTATTTTCCTTTTTTCATGTAACTGAATTAAAATAAAACAAAAATTATTGTTATAAAAAGACGATTGAAAGCCTCGTGGCTAGGGTGGCCTAACACATGGGTTAAAAAGTCCAGGGCCTAACAAAGAAAACATTTTGACGTGATAACGTTTTATAATTTGATTTAGCCGGCTGCACGCACGAAAAAATGTGTCGTTACCTTGCTCATTTGTCGTTACCCTGCTCATTAGTGTTACCTTGCTCATTAGTGTTACCTTGCTCATTTGTTGTTACCTTGCTCATTTGTCGTTACCTTGCTCATTGCCGTTACCTTGAATGAACTGCAAGCGAAAGCGCGGAACGAACAAAGCAAACGAACGGCAACGTTCGACATCTTGCTCTCTCCTACTTAAGTGAGCGTATATATGTATGAATATGCGCATATGTACATATATAAACTCACGTATTTGTATTTGCATATGCCTTCTTATTGATTATTATTAATTTGATTTACTTGAAGAATTTAAAATAAAACCAAGTTTGTTAATAATACCTGTTGTTTTAATGTTATTATTATTCATTTTTTTATTATATATGAAGGAAAAAATGTATGGTAATATTTACAATATACCTTATAAGATATGTTGTATACTAATATATGTATATAAACATGCATATACATATACAATTTCGCGCAATTTTCAAAAAGAACAAATCTATATGTAAAGATGCATACAAGTCATATGGGCATATCAAATATACGAATCTATTCCGTACGCAAGCAAATGTGCTTGAACTGCAAGCGAGAGCGCGGAACGAACGACAAAGAGCACAATCGGCCCCCGCGTTCGACATCTGGCTCTGTCCTACTTGAGTGAGCATATATATGTATGTATATGCGCATTTGTATATAAATTCACATATTTGTATTTGCATATGCCTTCTCCCTGTGTGCATGGTAATGAACCATTTCTCTGTTGAGAATAGGACGATGATAGAAAAAGTAGGAAACGAAAGGGAGTGTTTCGAGTGTAAAGTGTCTTGAAAAAGGCAAATCGATGATGGTGCCTCTTAGTGTTGTTGACTTATTAACGCCTGATGCACAATCGAAATTGAAGATATCTTCCATGAATTTGATAAATGTTTCGTCATTTTTCACGTTTGTGTAAATGTAACTTGATCTATTCCATTGCAATTCCATTTACCTCCTCCTCTATATCCATACAAAATATCTATCAAACAAATAAAATTAAAATTTTGTTTTGAAAATTGCAACCATTCCATCAATATTTTCTTATGACGTTGTCACGTTAAACTGTCGTCAGTAAACTTTACATACAACCTCTTTTTTTTTTTTTTTGTTCAAAATTAGCTTTATTCATCAACGTAATTTCCATAAAGAACAACGCAATCGTTCTAGAGCCGCTCTAACATTTCAATACCACTTTTGTAGAACGATTTATCTTTTACCTCAAAATAGGCCTCAGTTTCAGCGATAGCCTCTTTATGCGAACAAAATTTCTTACCGGCGAGCATTTTTTAGGTCTGCGAACAGCAGTAACCGCTGGGAGCCAAATCTGCTGAATACGGTTGATGTGGGAGCAATTCGAAGTTCAATTCATGTAGTTTGTCGTTGTTTTGATTTACTTTTGACACGGTGCGTTGTCTTGCAAAAGCGGCACCCACTTTGAACAGTGCTTTCTCATAGTCAAATGCTCATATAATATAAAGCCAACACGTTCTTTTGATATGTTTACGATGCCAACTAACTCACGCAACTTCACTTTCGATCATTCAAAACGATTTTGTAGATTTTGTGAATTTTTTTTATGTTTTCTGGTGTTACCGCCTCACTTTATTGTTGTTTCTGATGGAGCAGAGGTCCCAAAACACTTTTCAAGCCATTGCTTTGCTTGAACGGCATTTTTTCCCGCCAAGAAGCAATGTAAAATTAAAACACGAAATTCTTTTCGATCCAATGTTTTGAAAATAACAAAAGTAGCTTCACTCTTAGCACAATAATAAACCAACTAATGAATAGAATATCATGAAATTTTAATAGCTGTCTTTTTAAGCTTTAGTATTTATTAACTGAAAAAGATATGAATGCAATAAACTTGTGCCATCTATGTGTTAAGCCCTGGAATTTATTATTGTATAAATTATTATGAAGAAATAAATGAATTAAATAAAAAAGAAACCATTTCATCAAAATAAGCTTTTGTAAAAATAATGGGTCTTTCAAGAGTGACGCCTAGATGTCAGTAATGAATAATTCCTAGATGATACCTTTTTTATGCCATCTTTGACATTTGTCGAGTAGGCAGATGTACAATTTTACACGATAGAATGACGCATTAAAATTGTTAAAACTTATTATGAAAATGGTGAATCTTTAAGAAGAACATATTGCAAAACTCTTGAATATTTGGTTGAAATAATGGTCCGAATGAGTCGACAATTCAAACTTTGGGCTGACTGGCCAAAAACTAGACGTTTTGTTGAAAACATTCTTGCTGAGCGCAAGTGCTAATGGTGGGCATTTCAATGATGTAATTTTTACATATAATTATTAAGAGCCGTATTTTCGGCTGACGTAGTCAAATGGTTTGGTGCGTGACTACCGTTTGGAGTACGTAGGTTCGAATCTCCGTGCATGAGACACCAAATGAAAAACAAAGTTCTTTTCTAATAGCGGTCGCCCCTCTGCAAGCAATGGCAAACCTCCGAGTGTATTTCTGACATGAAAAAGCTACTCATAAAAATATCTGCCGTTCGGCTTAAAACTGTAGGTCCAACATGTGGAACAACATCAACACGCACGTCACAATTTATTGTTTTCATTTCGAATAAAAATAGTGAAACCTGAAAGAATATAAATTTATACATGTTTTATTTGAAAAAAATATATAGGTGCGTCTTTTAAAATACCTTATAAAGCGTTTTTCAGTAAGAGCGCTTCAACTTTTGAACTTTTTTGAATAAAACACAAACGGTTTGACTTTTTTAACTAATTCTTTTTTTATTATCGAGTTTGAACATATACATTTAAGTATGAAATTCGATTTCTTTTGCATGATCACCGCGTGCACGTTTTACGAAGTCCAATCGTTGAACCCAATTTTCGACCACTCTTTCGCATAAATCGGCCGAAATTCCAGCAATTTCGCGTTCAATATTGGCTCTGAGCTCACAAATCGTCGCCGGCTTGTTACTGTAGACCAATGACTTCACATAACCCCAAAGAAAATAGTCTAGAGGCGTCAAATCACACGAGCGCGGCGGCCATTCGACCGGTCCAGTTCTGGAAATAATGCGCTCATCGAACTTACTCTTCAACAAATCAATTGTAGCGTGCGCTGTGTGGCTTGTGGCCGCGTTCTGTTGAAACCACATGTCGTCTAAGTCCATACAATTCAATTGCGGCCAAAAATAATCGTTTATCATGTCGCGGTATTGATTTCCATTCACAGTAACGTGGCGATCGTTCTCGTCAACGAAAAAATATGGGCCAATTACGCCGCCGGCATGTAAACCGCACCAACCAGTCACTCTTTGTGGGTACATTGGTTTTTCGGCAATCTCTCTTGGATTATCTTTCGCCCAAATGCGGAAATTCTGCTTATTGACGAATCCACTGAGGTGAAAATGTGCGTCCTCACTGAAGATGAAGTGCGCGATATGCATTTTGATTTGAACGCCCGTTTTCATAATAAGCCTGAATAACTTTAACGCGTTGCTCAAGTGTGTAGCGTTCCATGATGAAATGTATACTAATGAAGTTTATAAATGATAAGCGAAAAATAAAAAATATTGCGTCGTTCGCCGTCCCTATCGGAAAAAAGTTGAAGCGCACCTATTGAAAAACGCCTTATATAAAGATAAAATTAAAGAAAAAACAAGAGCGTGGTTAAAGAATTGGGGAAAATAGGTACGAAGGAGTTGTGGTTCAAGGAGAGATGAAGTCCAGAAGTTAGATAAGGTTGACGGGCGGTTCCAGCCTATTAGATTGACATACATAGCATTATAGAAACTTCCTAAGAAATTTGTAAAATCTAAAAAATCTACTATCTAAAGAAACATTTGTGGATCTGATATCCATTACAGAAAGCTTGCTGCTGCAATGAACCGATTCAAAGCAGTATTGCGGTTTTGTGTTTAGAGATCGTAACAATTAAGTATTGACAACGAAAATAAACTTGTACAGCCCACGGCATCCGGCATGCTATCAGAAGTGTTAGATGCTTCAGAAAGTGATATTTTGCAATGATACATAAAATATATCAACACGAAGGTTGAATAGCAACAAGCAAAACCACATTTTTATAATAAATGTAGGATCCCAGGAATAATTGGCTGTGTTGATGGCATGTAAAGGGTGATTTTTTAAGAGCTATTGGGAAATTTTCAAAAACACACGTAAAATTCAGAAAAATGCATGAAATTTTTATTTAAATCGATAGTACAGTCTATATAATTTAATGTTTGAAGATTATTTCATGCAAATGTTGACCGCGACTGCGCTTCAAATGGTCCATCCGCTTAGTCCAATTTTGGCATACTCTTTCCAATGTTTCGGCCGGTATCTCACATATAGATGCTTTAATGTTGTCTTCCAATGCGTTAATTGAAGCAGGCTTGTCTGAATAGACGTGAGCTTTAACATAGCCCTACCAAAAATAGTCTAAAGGCGTTATGTCGTACGATCTGGGTGGCCAATTGACAGGTCCCGAACGTGAAATAAAATGTTCACCGAACTCGCCCCTCAACAAGTCCATTGTCATGCGTGCTGTGTGGCATGTGGCACTGTCTTGCTGAAACCACATGTCATGCAAGTCAAGCTCTTGCATTCTGATCAAAAAAAAGTTGGATATCATTTCACGGTAGCGCTCAACATTCACAGTTACGTTACGATTCGTAGCATCTTTGAAGAAGTACGGTCCAATGGTACCTCCAGCTCATAAACCGCACCAAATTGTGACCTTTTCTGGATACATTGGTAGCTCTTGCAATTCTTTTGGCTGATCTTCACTCCAAAATCAACAATTTTGCTTATTTACGTACCCATTGATCCAAAAGTGAGCTTCGTCCCTGAACACAATTTTTCGATAAAAAAGCGGATCCTCGGCCAACTTTCCAAGAGCCCATTCACCAAAAATTCTGTTTTGCGGTAGGTCGTTCGACTTCAATTCTTGCACCAGCTGTGTTTTGAAAGGCTTCACCCCTAAATCCTTTCGCAAAATTTTCCACGTTGTTGAGTAACAGAGGCCCAATTGCTACGAACGGCGAGGAATCGATAATTGATGGTCATCATTAACACTGGCTGATACAGCTGCGATATTTTCTTCAGTTCGCACTCTACGTAAGCGTGTTGGTGGTTTGATATCCAATAATGTAAATTTGGTTCTAAATTTAGTCACAATAACTCGAATAACCGAAGAAGCGCGCGATAAACTTTCTTAACAGAACACGCATTTTTATAATAAAATTCAATGATTTGCAAGCGTTGTTCGTTTGTAAGACGATTCATGGTTAAATTATAGACCAAACTGAAGATGTTTGACCGTGAAACAAAACAAGAAATGTGCGTCAGCTGTTTAAAAAGATAATAGCTAAAAATCACCCGCTACATTATATTGATAATATGCACATTATGTTACAATAGAATATATCTTTTCAGCATTAATGTTATGGTTGTAAGCAGAATATGAATGTGTAAACTTTAGGCTTATAATCATATAATGAAAGTACCTACTATTTATAAAAAAATCGGGAATTATGTATGCTTCTATGGTTTTGAATACTTTGTAATTGAAAGCACGTTTAACGGAATACTTGGCTAAAATCCTTCATGCATTTCTTTTTTAACAATTTTTATCCGCTTTAGGTGATGTTGAATATGATCTAAAACCATGGCGAAAATAATTCAGGAGGGGTAGCCAACATCGAACCGTTACTCGGCTCTGAGCGAATTTGAAGGAATCAACTGATTTGCTGACGTCACTTGGGATATGACGGTGGTTTCTTTACGACTAAACCGAGAATAAGTTGAAAGCATAAAAAATCAACGCCACCAGTGCTCATGTCCCACTTATAGAAAGAGGGACGGTATCGCCTTCCCAAACCGAATCGAGGGGTAGCCTCGAGGGGCAATACAAGTAGGGGAGGAAGGGTGCCGGAGTCGACACTCAAGGCTTTATCTGGGGGGGAGGTCGGAATCGACTTCGAGCACCATCCCGGGGGGTTGAGCAGGAACCCGCTTCTCGTAGGCAGACAGTCGCTTGCGGAACCGCTTGCGACTCGTAGTGAGGTAGGATTGGAGGGGATGACCAGTACCGGCAAGGGGTTTCCGCAAGCTTTCCGGGGGATTCGGGGACTTCTCTTCAGGACAGAGCAGGAAAATCTTCTCTGACCAACGCATAGCCACTAAAATCTTGGAAAGCTACGGTGGTCAAAACGCTTCATGGGTACGTGAGAAGCATTTACGGACGCTTGAGTGGGCCAGGACGGTACTCAGTGGGGCAGAGAAAGGCCGGGCGGAAAGGGAGGGTGCGAGAGCACAGCCACTTGAATCTCTAGTGAAGCGGCAACGCTCCCAAGAGTAGGAAATTCTTCGACCAAAGAAACCGAGGACTGGTGGTGGTCCGCCGAAATCTTTTAGCGAAGTCGCTAAGCGGCCGGCATACATCACTCTGGCGATTGTCGCCAACAGCAGGGAAGATGGCGCCATTACCAGGGGTGAGTAGAAAATAGTGGCAGCCGCCGTCTCTGCGTACCTTTATAAAGGTAGTAAGGGAAAACTCTGGACCTCCACCGTGCTGTGAGAATTCCGGGTGGCACCACGGTACCTTGAACGGCATTCTGTGCGCCGATGACCGGTCGGCCACAATGTACAATGGGCTTTTTAGCCTGAGTGTTTTAGGAGCCACCAAATCTCCTGGTGCTCCTTGGCTCGACCTTTTCAAATTTTAATATCATTAAACTGAAATATCTATGTACGTGTATTAGTTAAATAAACTTTAATTGAATAAACTTTTTTAAGTGTTTTCACTTATTACAATTAACTTTTGTGATTCAAACTTAAAACAAAAACTTTACAAAATTCTTTTTTATTTTCTGTGACTCAGTACTTTAAGTACGAATTGAGATCATTTTGTTCCATTTTATGAAAATCTCATATTCCACATTTGTGTTATTTTAAAAACTTGAAACTTGAAAAAACTTTCTTTCCGCAGCTGCCGAGCTATGGGACAATGACATTAAAGTATTTTCAAATTCAGCGAGTTCTTTGAAACAGAATTCTTCAAGCACATTCTGTATACCAGAGACTTTTTTCCAGACTTCAGAAATATCTGTAAAATCCTTGAAATCTAGTTATGGAAGCCTTAATTGTCTCCATTTATTAAAATGGGACTAGAATCGCCTTGTACAAGCTGTGAAAATTTATTTAGTAGGTGCTAAATTGTAATTTCATTTACGCCAAGAAAATTACTAGGAGTTTTTTTGTTCTTGTTCACTCCACTCGGGGGCATAGGGCCTCGACAAGACTCAACAGCTACCAGCCCTAAGTAGTGGGAATGCCCACCTGTCGTTGCTGAGGATCAACGCCTTCTTACTGCTTGAAGCGCCATCTGTGTGTCACATTTTTCTGGCAGAAGGATCACGCAGATGGTTGAGGGCTTCGCTGAATTTGGTGCGTCTGCGCTATTACCGCGATTGGTCGCTTCCTTTTGCTGGCGCCATTGTTGCAATATGTAACTGTGTCTTTTTCTTTTATTTTCTGCTTGTTTTAGAAGGCACAATGCATGTAATGCGCTGACTTTTATGCGGGAGTAAGGATTGAAAGGATAGGGTTGTTGGGGTTGAGGAATGAAATTATTATTATAATTTTTTTTTTAATGAGAAACTAGGAAAGTAGGTAAGTTTGGAAAAGTGCGAGGACCGTGTTTTACGTGGAATTCGAACCCACAACATCTGGGATGGCAGGCTAGTGCACTTACGCTAGACTACCGAGGCCGCCTACAAGTAATTACGCTTAAATTTTTAATACCTTCCCTTCCAAAATCAAATCGCTTTTGAATTTGCTGAAGTTCTACATACAATTTTGGGATATTTAATATTAACTTTACGCTAAGCCTTTGCGCATCTGTAAATTTATCCGAATTTGCGCATCGGTAATTTTATTAGCCTTAGAAAATTTCGTCGAGGGGTAAAAAACCTGTTTCATTACTAACGTTAAAATCCTTTAAAGTGTCCAAAAATCTTACGAAAATATTGGGTTGGCAACTAAGTAATTGCGGATTTCACTCATAGATGGCTTCAGTTGAATTTTTTAGGTTTGCAGACGTAATACAAATGTAAAACACATTTTGCTATTTGATAGTTGGCGATTCAGCTGCCAATCAGTAAAGAAAGTTTTTTGATCGCTTGCGTAGTTTTCGTTTGGCGTTCGTTGAAAAATGGAAAATCAAAAGGAACATAATAATCACCAATTAATTGTCTTCTTCTCAAAGAATTTAGAAATCGAACTTTACCTATGCCACCTGTAAGCTCTCTATTGTACATTCCTATGGCAAACCACATGACCGATCAATGATTCCATTTGCTGGTTAGTAATTCATCAAAAAATATTATGTAAATGATTATTTGTGTAATAATCATGCGATTTAATGTTCAAAGAGATTTATTTTTTAAAGTATGGATACATACATATGTATATGTGTACACATATGTGTGTAAAAAAGGCAATCAAAAACAGTAAACGCCGGTGTTTCCTGCAGCTATGCGACGATGCCGATAATGACCCTTGGGGCCTCGGTTACAGGCTTGTTATGAAAAAACTCAAAGTGTTTAAGCCACTCCCAACAACATGCCCAGCTACACTGCGTAATGTAGTAGAAACTCTGTTCCCCGTCCAAGACACTATACGATACCACGAATTGGTAGGATCCTGTGAAGGCGACCAAAATTTGCAGCTAACCAACAAAGAAGAACTCCGATGATTAAAAATAATAAAGCTCCAGGACCGGATGGAATCCCCAACGAGGCCTTAAAAGTTGCTATTCAAAGTCGTACCGACATTTTTGTAGATCTCTACAATACATGCCTAAAGGAAGGTACATTTCCAACCCAGTGGAAGTTGCAGAAACTGGTTTTAATACCAAAAGGATCCAAGCCTGCGGAAGATCCTACAGGCTACCGCCCCCTGTGCATGCTCGACACCGCAGGAAAAATCCTGGAACGACTGTTTGCAGTCCGTCTGGAGGCTGCTATAGAGGAGGTAGGCGGTCTATCACCCCGACAATTTGGATTCCGGAAAGCCCTGCTGTGTCTGCAGTCAAGACCATTGCGCAGAAGGCAATAGAAGGTACTCGATGGCTAAACGGTAGCAAGGAGTATTGCCTAATTGCGACACTAGACGTCAAGAACGCCTTCAATACGGCGAATTGGAGCAAAATTCTGATCGCGCTGGATAACTTCCACATTCCAAGGTACATTCGCAGGATTGTCGCCAGTTACCTTTCCGACAGAGCCCTGCGCTATAAAACCGATGCTGGGGTAAAAGAGCACAAAATAACTGGCGGAGTTGCACAAAGCTCAGTCCTGGGACCCTTACTTTGGAACGTCATGTACGATGGAGTCTTGCGCCTCAGTCTGCCTCTAGGGTCGCAAATCATTGGATTTGCTGACGACATAGCTGTTGTGGTCGTGGCCAAAACACTCCGTCGAGCCGAAGAAACATGCAACCAGGCTGTCGGCATGGTAAAGAGATGGTTATGCAACAGTGGTCTAACTCTTGCGGACCATAAAACTGAAGTAGTATTAATTAGCAGCAGGAAGATTGTGGAGTCAGCTAATATAATGGTGGGCGACCATGGTATAGAATCGAAGCCATTCATTAAGTACCTGGGCGTAATAATTGACCATAGGCTCAATTTCAAAGAGCACTTGGTGTACGCGAGTAGCAGGGCAGCAGAAGCAGTAACTGCACTAACACGACTAATGATGAATATTAGAGGCCCTAGGCAAAACAGCAGGAGACTTCTTAATACTGTGGTCTCATCGATTTTGCTGTACGCAGCTCCAGCATGGGCGGAAGCCACAAACTACAGCTCGTATGTGAAGTGTATGAAATCGGTGTACCGATTGAGTGCCCTCAGAGTGTGCTGCGCGTTTCGCACGGTATCGGAAGACGCCATTATGGTTATAGCAGGTCTACTCCCAATCAACCTAATGGCGACAGGGTATGCTGAAATCTACAAAAAAAAGCTACTTCAGACCGGGCGACAATACGCAGGATAGCAAGAGAGCGTAGCCAGCTTTCATGGCAGGAGAAATGGAGCTCGTCTCCCAACGGACGCTGGACGTACCGCTTGATTCCCATACTTTCCAAATGGATTAACCGTGAACATGGACAGTTAGATTACTACCTGACCCAAATACTGACAGGACATGGGTGCTTCAAATCCTACTTATACAGGTTTAACGACCCGTACTGTTCTCATTGTGCACCAACTGCAGAAGACGCAGAACATGTTTTGTTTGTCTGTCCACGATTTGCGTTAGAAAGGGAGGAACTAAGCACTAGGGTGGGAAAGCCAATTACGGCTGATAACCTAGTCGATATTATGATAGAGTCCGAAGAATATTGGTCCGTTGTATGTAATATGGCAAAAATAATAATCTTCAAACTGCGTCGCGCTGAACAACAGCGCAGATCTTCATGAAGAGGCAATAGGCCGCTCCCCCTTCCGTGAAGTACTACTTAACGGTTGTCCCGCGGGAGGGAAACGGAGCTGGGGTGGGTTTTTAGTGGGTGAGCCGAAAGGCAAGTCTCACACTTTTCGGCTTTCAATGCTTTGTGCCACCTCCATAAAAAAACAAAAACAAAAAACACATGTAAGTACATATTATGCAAAGTCCACATTTTTTTTTTTTTTATCCGAAAGGGGAATCTTACATAGATACCGTCAATATAGATGGCATGCACGACTCATACTGATCGCTAAGGGTGCACCTCATTCGGGACCACGCACCGTCAGTATTAATACTAAACTGGACTTGCGAAACAGTACACCTACGTACTAAACCCTAACTCCGACTTCTGTAGCTTTAGTTTGCCCTGCGGTAGCGCCGTTTAAGCATTGCATCGCAGGGCCAAGCTAGCTATTATGGCTCTTCACTTATATTTCCCTCTCCGTCTACCCTTCATTATTTCTTTGTTTTCTTTCTTTACTGCGTTCCCATTCCTTTTTTCGCAGTTCCTGTAACGCATTTGCGGACCATTTTCTCATCTTGGCCCACACCAACTTCGACCGCAGCATGTGATCTACAATGTTGCCCGGGGTTATTTTTTCTTTTATGATTTCTTCAATGCACATTCTTTCAGATGCGTATCTCGGGCAGGAGAAGAACACATGTTCCACGTTCTCACTACCGTTGCCGCAGAACGAGCAGTCAGCTGCGTCCTCGTGGCCGAGTCTTTGGAGATACTCTCTATAGCATCCATGCCCCGTCAGGAACTGTGTGAGGTAGTAATCTGTGTCACCATGTCCTCTCTCAACCCAAGCCTGTACGCTTCTGATAAGTTTAAGCGTCCATGTCCCTTTTGTCGCTAGGTCCCAGCGATTTTGCCACTTAATTATGCTCCCCCGTCTTTCTTCTTTACGCTCTTCCACCGTTAATCGCCTGTTTAGGCTTTTGGCTTTGTCGTACACTCTGCCCAGTTCAGAGGTCATTATATCTGGTGGCATGATAGCCGATATGACCCATAGGGTACGTTTGCGAAAATGTATAACTGCAGCAATACAACAACCCTGTTGCTTATTCTGCACTACACTGCTGATACTCAGCTGTTATGTTGCTGTAATGTGGCAGGTATCAATTTGAGGAAAAGTTTTGATTTCAGATCGCAGTACAAATGGAAATTAATTTAATAATAGATGAGATTGAGAAAAGTGCTGATAGTTTTTTAATAAATTTTGAAAAAAGGAGGAGGCAGGCAAACAAAAAAAAGAATTTTCTTTTTGAAGAAACTCTTAAGAGAAGACGAATCGTAAAGGTCCAACATTTTTTTATCACGATTGAACTATACGACGCTGACGTATTCCTTTTCCACTTTCGTATGACTCGTGATACACTGCATGTAAGTATTAAATTTGAGAAGTTAAGGCTTTATTTATAATTTAATTTTAATAATGTGTTTAGAAACTGATAACTGCCTTGCACTCAGCTTATCCCATAGCAAAATATTTAATGGTCCCATTTAGGGACAATGGGCATCTTTCTACCGAAGAAAGAAGATTCAACTACAACCTCAGTTCAACGCGTGTATTAATCTTAGCTAAAATGTCGCGCAAAGAGTTTAGCACACCAATTTTCTCCTTTTCAATCTCAAGCTTTTCCCTCTCTAACCGTAGTACATCCTCATGACGTTTTTGTTCCTTGCTAGCTTCTTCCTTAAAAAATGATATCGCCTCATTTGCCGTTTTCTTGGAACGTTTCCTTGCGCTGCCAACCTGCTCTTCCAAATCGCACTCGCTTTCATCACCCGATGGGCTTGCCAAGGCAGACTGCAAATTTTCCTCTGGCGGCTCAACTGAATGCCGACAACCGTACATGGCATCAAACTCGTCGAAGTACTCCCAGGTGGTTGCGTTCCGACCTGATTCTTTATTTCGCTTTTTTATGCGTTTATACGATGCTAAAAAATTAAAAAATTTTCTCTGGAGTACTTCCTTACTATCAGGAACATCTGGATTTACTGCCTTCATGGAATCTAGGACTTTGCCCCAGAGAACAGAACTTTTCTTTTTACCGGCAGCGAATTCGGCCTCCATGTCCAGCCGGCATCTAATTAGTAGCTTGCTCATGACAGTATTCAGTCTTTCGCTGCAAGAAAAGTAAAAATATATTAAATTAATCGGTATTTTAATCATTAAAGTGCATAAAACATTAAATACATAACAATTACGCTTACCTTTCTTTTTCCATTGCATTTGTGTTAAGCATGCAGACAAAAATTGTGTTGCCGGTTATTGAGGTTATTTGCGTGCCTGATGAGTAAATAGAACGTTTGACTTTTGCAAGTGTTGCCACAGATTCAAGAAGAACGTGATACTTTGCAAAATTTGCAACACTGCTGTTCTGATTGCCATCGCGAACGTACCCATACTGCTTCAAACGACACTGTCCTGAAAGCACAGGCAACTCTAAGGGAAAAAAGTCTAAAAACTATTTCCGCCTTCTTCGCGTATGTTTTCTGTATCAGGGCTTTACCCCATATGGGTGCTGCATACATGATTGTAGACTGGGTAACTTTAGCCAGAAGCGCTCTTCTACTCTGAGTAGGACCACCGATGTTGGCCATGATTCTTGACAGTGCCGCCGTCACCATGGCTGCCTTTCCGCATGCTTTTTTAATGTGCTCCTTGTAGCTTAGTCCAGCATCGATCATTACACCCAAATATCGTAGTGCCGCTTGTGTTGTGACGTTAAGCCCATCAATGTTTAGTGTGGTCGTTTCTAACTTTTTTCTACTCGTAATGAGAACTGCTTCTGTTTTTTGCCCTGCTAGTTGGAGTTTAACTGCCGTTAGCCATTGTTTGACCTTCGTTGTGGCCTCGCTGCAGATACTCTGAATCTGAGGGATTGTTTTGGCGACTATGGTTAACGCAATGTCGTCTGCGTATCTTATTATTTGCACTTGCCTCGGCATTGGGAGTTGCAGTACCCCATCATATATTGTAGTACATTCCATAGGATAGTACATTCCAGTACAGATCCCTGCGGTACTCCGCCCGTCACTGCATATCTCTTAGGGCCTTCATCTGTATAGTACAGAAGTACTCTTTCCGACAGATAACTGTTTATAATCCGTACTAAGTATGCTGGCGTTTTTTTCCTTCAAGAGCCTTTATAATATGGGGCCAGTATGCCGAATTGAAGGCGTTCTTGGCATCCAGAGTGACAACTGCACAGTATTCTTTATCACCATGCATCCACCTGTCACCCTCAATAGCCTTGCTTGCAATGTTTGTCACCCTCCTGACGGCGTCGATGGTTGAACGACCTTTTCGAAAACCAAACTGATGTTCGGATAGTTCAGCCGGCACTTTCTCCAGATGCTGTTCCAGGCGCGTGCAGATTAGTTTCTCCAAGATTTTACCCATAGTATCTATCATGCAGAGTGGCCGATAAGAACTTGGGTCACCCGCTGGCTTATTTGGTTTCTGAAGTAGGACTAGTTGTTGCTTCTTACTTTTGGAAACATGCCTTCATTTATACACTTGGTGTAGTGTTCTGCAAATGGCTTTGCATTGCGACTGATAGCCATCTTCAGTGCCTTGTTCGGAATGCCGACAGGTCCTGGAGCCTTAGCATTGCCGAAACTTTCCGTTGCCAAAATCACCTCTGATTCACTGATTGTGACACTGCTTTCTGCTGCGTGGGACTGGGTCTGGCTTGGTTGCATGTCCTCTGCCTCCTTTAACCTTGGCCAAAACGAGTGTGTAGCCATCACCCCACGGGTTTTCGTCCACATTCTGGCACAGTTCTTTAAAGCTGGCTGCCTTTCTGCTTTTAATGGCTTTCTTTCATTGTTTCCGCTTCTTTTTATAGTTCTCGCGGAGCCTGTAGTGTTCTGCCAACCCATAACTCCTTTGGGAAAGGCGCCTTGCTTTTTTGCATTCGCTTCTTAGGGTGCTGATCTCCTCGTTCCACCAGTATACAGGCTTTCTGTGAGCGCTCTGTCTTTTCCTGCACATAGCGGCATCGCAAGCTCTGCTAACATGTTTTACTAGCAGCTCCGCCTGTAGTTCCACATCGTTGGTGTTAGTCGGGTTCTTTTCTAGCATGATATGGAACATTTCTTCATCAGGCATCTCCACCCTCCAGCCCTTATTCTGTTTTTTCTGTACGGGTTCTTTTCCATGCGAAAAGTCCACCCTAATGGCAAGGTGGTCACTGCCTGTGTAAAAATCACACACTTGCCAGCTTGCTGTTCGTACTAGCGCCCTGCTGGCGTAAGTGATGTCTATTATTGATGCACGACCATTCACTTCGAAAGTGTTTTTTCTCCCAGTGTTTAGCAGAACCGCATCAAGCAGTGAGAATGCCTTAATCAAGGCATCTCCCCTTTTATTGGAATATCTGCTACCCTATTCCAAGGCCCACGCATTGAAATCACCCGCAATCACGTTTGGTGTGGTACCACGAGCGTTTTGCACAAGTTCATCCAGTAGGTTTTCGAACTCTGCTTGCGTCAGTTTCGGTGGCGCGTAGCAACTGTAGAAATAGATGCCACATATTTTTGCTCGGGTATAGTAATCACTGTCGGTGTGCGATTTGTCCTGCAGGGTATTTCCTCCACAGGCCCAAATAGCAGCTTTACTTTTTCTGTCCGAGACCCACGTTCCGACATTTAGGTTTTTATGTTTCTTTTCGTATACCCTTTGTTTAAGGAGCTCTTGTGCAGCCTCCCAATGGTTTAGATTGATCTGCTCAATCCTTATTTTTTCGTTTTAATACACGCCGCTTGATACAGGGGACATTTTCTGCTTCCAATCTGATGGCTTGTATCTTCTCTTCCATTCCTTTTACAAGCTACGCAGAAGGGCTTTTTTTCGCATACTTTCGCTTGGTGACCCTTTTCTCTACATTTGAGACAGTTCTGGCTTCTGTCGTCTTTGTTTGTACACGCCCTCGCTAGGTGTCCATACTCCAAGCATCTGTAGCACCTCCTCAAGTCAGGCTTTTCTCTTATTCGGCATACCGCCCAGCCGATTTTGAGTTTTTGCTTCTCAAGCAGTCGCCTTGCGTCCAGTGCTGGTAGGCTTATCACCGCTGTTTGCGTGCCTGCATACGCCGCTCTAACGCTTTTTATTGCGTTTTCACTAAATGGGTTAAGCTCGTTAACTTGCGTTCGTATTGCCTCACCTATGTCCTCTTTGGTTGTGATTTCATCTAAATCACGGATCTCCACTAACATCTCGTGGGTGAGGACCTTAATTTGCGCCTGGTCACCTAGCACCTTGCCAATCTTCTTCTGGTATACTCCTGTATTGGCCATCTGCTCTTTTTTCAATTGAAGCTGGATTTCGCCTTTGGCCGTCTTTCTTATGCGCGTAACGTTTTCGCCGAGTTCTTGCCGGGCATCCGTCTCAGCTTTGGTGCGCACTTGCACCTGGTACCTTTCTGTTAGCTTCTTCCCGGCTTTCATTCCACTGCCCATAATGGCTCCATAAATGTTACTGCTGTTGTTTGTATTTCTCATTTTGTTTTCCATTCTTTTTTTGTTTACCAGCGCATCGTGTGTAAGGGGGCGGGCCGAAATAAACAGGAACGGTATACCCTTGGGTACAGTGCCCCTACCCCAGTTCCCAGAGGCCTGTTCTTCGCTTTCAACAACAGAGATGGTTCTTAAAGTGATAAGAGACTCCCAGTGCGCCACGGCATATACCGGTCAGTTAGCAGCCGCACTTAACATGGTGAACAGACGCTCCCCATGGCCTTGCATGATTAGTGAAACAACTATTTCTCAGAGGCCTTGACTTTGGGCCTCTGTCACCGGAAGTCTCTTCGGATGGGCATTTAGCCGCATTCTCCGCTTCTGGCCGCTCATTGTCGGGGATTGCTTATTCGTTTAAACTTATTTCGCAACTAATCTGCTACCACAGGCCTTCCGGCTATCCGCAACCTGCCGACCACGGTAGCTTAGAGCCCAGCTAAGTCGTTCAACCCCGTGGAGTGAACAAACAACCGTGCATATGCATATGTGTAACTTATGCAAATCACCTCATGTGCACACATACCACATGTAGGAACATTTTATGGTACTCACATACTTACTTGTATCGTTCGTAGGTTGTAGGGGTTGTTGTAGTTTCTTAGGTTTCTTCTGAGTAAGGTGGAAGTAGAACCAGTTTGACTAGTGGTATAGTCTCCTGCCCCCTTTGTGTCGTGATGTCCACTACGCGTACTTGATTGTCGGGTACAGGATGCAGTTTTACCACTCGTCCCATTCTCCATTCGTTTGGTGGTGGGTTGTCCTCTTTAATGACGACAAGGTCCCCTACCTTGATGTTACGTTTTTGATGTTTCCACTTCGTGCGTTTTTGTAATTCGATGAGGAATTCCCCTTTCCATCGTTTGCAAAAGGTTTGATGGAGGGCCTTCAATTTCTGCCACCGATTCACAATTGAGGCAGGACTCTCGCTGATTTCTATTTCCGGGGAGCTAGGAGGTGTCCGCCAACCAGAAAGTGACCAGGAGTGAAAGGCTCTAAATCGGATGATTCATGCGAAGCGGGACTTAAGGGTCGGGAATTGAGACAGGACTCAATTCGACATAAGAGGGTATTCCACTCCTCAAAAGTATATTTCAGACCAGAGACAATCTTTTTGAAGCGGGCTTTCAAGCTTTTCATACCTGCTTCCCACAGTCCGCCCATATGAGGGGCTGCTGCAGGTATGAAGTGCCATGTTAATGCTTGGTGGGCATATTTTGAAAGCGTATTATTGCGTGCATGCGTGTTATTTGAATTCTGATCGTAGAGATCATGAAGCTCCTACAAAGTTGGTACCATGGTCGGAGTAAACATTTTTTGGACATCCTCGTCTAGCAACGAATTTCGCGAAGGGTGCTAGAAAGGATGGGGTACTTAAGTCATTGGTGGCCTCTAAATGGATGCCTTTGGGGGCGAAACAAATGTATAGACAGACGTAGCCTTTAATGCGACATCCTTTGCCGCAAAAGCTTATAATATCTGAGGAAGGATTCCCATAAGTTGGATATGCGATCGTTTTTTATAGATCGTGCAGATCTTACAATTATAGATCGAATCATATTTTTAACTCGCGGTATCCAATACTGTGTTCGAAATAAACGCAACATCAGCTTATTTTCGCCATGCAGTAATATTTCATGAATGAATTTGATTATAAGGCGTGATAACCTGCTATTGTATAGAGGGATGATAGTATGTCGATCGTTATATGATAAGTTCAATGTAAAGTTGTCCAGGAATGGAATGAGGGGCAATATCTCACTTTTTGTGGCTACTGTTTCCTTTTGTTTCAATTTCTCGTATTCTTCACCGTAATATTGCTTTTGACTATTTCTGATTAAGCGTTGTGTCGTTGCTTTAATTTCATCAAATGAAATTAAGCAAGACTTTGTTTGAAATGCAATCTTGGTGTTAGGGTGGGTTCTTCAAGAGAATCTCATAATATATGATAAAACTCTCAAAGCCCTTGGTAAATTGGAAAAACGATCAAGAATATCGCTGAAATTGATTGTTGTTGTTGCATATACGTTTACCTTTTTTTATTCCATTGTTATTTTATAGTTACAATCTGATGTCAGTCATCGTGACTTATCTGTAGGTAAGAAGGACCCTGCCACCACAAAGAATTGTGAATCAGTTCGTAGGCCTGAAGTCTTGTGCTTGCTAAATCTGCTGGATTTGATGCCGAGTCCACATGACGCCAGTTATTGTTTCCGACCATTTCCACTATTTTGGTTACTCGATGTGCAACAAAGATTGACCACGAGCAGGGCGGTTTGCGAATCCATGCGAGGACGATTGTCGAATCTGTCCACAGATGAACATCCAAGTGTGCTAAGCTGAGATTTTCCGTGACAGTTTCTATGATATCCGCTAATAGGACTGCACCACATAGTTTCAGACGTGGAAGGGATATTGTCTTGACAGGTGCTACTCTGTTTTTCGAGAGGAGTAGGCTGAGGTATACTTTATCCTGTTTCCTCACACGCAAGTATACAGCAGCCGCGTAAGCCTTTTCCGAAGCGTTACAGAACCCATGGATTTCGGCGTTGTCTGCTGGTGCATATTGCATCCAACGGGGTATGCGAATGTTATCAATTTCCGCATAGTTCTACATAAATGTCTGCCAGCTCTCTAATGTGACTGCAGATACGGTGTCGTCCCAATCAGTACCTTCTAACCAAATGTTTTGCATAATAATCTTGACGGTAATTATTATTGGGGCGAGCCACCCTAGTGGATCAAAGAGTTTGGCGATTGCGGAGAGGATTTTCTTTTTTCGTAAGAATATCGTGGTTTTTTATTGGCTTTGACATAGAATACAAATGGTCGCAATGAGTATTCCATCTTATGCTAAGTGCCTTTACCGAACTAGTATCTTCGAAATCTAAAAAGTTCATTGAGCAAATGGGTTTTTGGGATGCCCTTTAGAATTTTGATGCAGTTGGAATTCCATTTTCGCACTGGAAGTCCAGCGGACTGCAAAACTTGCCAAATTTCATCTCTGGCTGTTATTGCAGAGTCGATGATATGTCCCCCGGCAAGAACGTCGTCAACATACATGCATTTTCGAAGTATCTTTGATGCTGTTCGAAAGGAACTTTCAACATCATCAGCTAATTGAAGTAATGTCCTTACTGCAAGATAAGGAGTACAATGTATGCCGAAGGTAACAGTCTTTAATTCATATAGATTAATTCGGTCTTCCGGGCAAGAACTATTCGCTGATATTTAGTATGTGTATTGCTTACCATTATCTGACGGTACATCTTCTCAATGTCGCTATTGAAGACATACTTATATAATCGCCAGCGGAGGATCAGGACCGTCATATCTGCTTGCAATACCGGACCTGGAAGAACGACGTCGTTGAGGCTCATTCCATTGGCAGTCGGGCATGAGGCGTTAAATACCACGCGCACTTTGGTGGAGGTGCTCTCTTCCTTCATGACGGTAATGAGGTAAAAAGTAATGACCTAACGTTTCATGTTTTGCCACCACCCTAGTATATTCCTATATTTCCGCGTCTCATTCCGGAAGAATTGAGAGCAGGCGTTCTTGAGTGACGGTCCCAACTTGATGCTTGATGGAAAATCCTGTTTGAAGGGTAACAACTTGGTTGCGCTTCGTAGTGGTCCGATATAACTCCTCGCAATACACGTCATCTTCAGTCTGCCTTTCTTTTCTTGGGATGTCTTCCAATTCCTAAAAGCCAGCTAGTTGTTTGTCCAGTGTGACTTCGCTGAAAAATAAAACTATCCTGTTTGGTGGCCTGACTGTTTTGTCCCGACCAGTTAGTATCCATCCGAATACAGTTTCTTGGGCAAGAAGTGTACTTACTACATTTTTCTTCAAGCCGCTGTCTCCGCCAAGGACAAGGTCCACTGGTTCATTGAGGAAGAACCTCTTATCCGCCAAAGTGAGATCTGGAAATGCTTGCCTTGTCATTGCGCTTACTAGGCAAGGCGCAACTAGGCGCAATTGTGTCTATTTTTACGAAAGGGCAATAGGCGACCGCAGTTGTATTGAGCACGCTTGTATTACCTGCGCAGATATTGAATTGTTGATGCCCGAGACTTAGGCATGCAAGCGTTTAGATGGCAGGTTGATTCTACGTTTGAGTCGTTCAGTAATGAAGGAACACTCAGACTCAGAATCGAGCAATGCTCGTGCTGCAAAATTTTCATTATTGTGAAATATGTTTACAATAGCTGTTCCTAATAAAACCCCTTTGTCCCTATTGGAATAGCATGATTTAAAATTACGTATTCTACTATCCTTTGGCCTATTCGTATCCTGTCGTTTTTGGGCCTCCTTGGATGTTGAGGGTAGGTCATCAGCGGGATTTCTTGTTTCCCTAAGAGGTGCTGCTTTTTGTTGAACTGCCGGAATGTGAAGGAGCGTGTTGTGTCTTGAGTGATACGTGCTGCAATTATATGAGCTCGTACATCTTGACACCGTATGTCCTGACGATAAGCATTTCAAGCAACAATTGTTGCTCTTGACGCACGAGTAGATCGGTGACCGTTAACTTGAGACACTTACCTGAAAGTTGTCATCTTTTTCGATGTAGTTTCCGCCCACTGTTGTAAACTTTGCGCCTTGGGCGCTTTATAGCCTTTAATCCCTTTTAAGCCTGACACGCTTTTAAGTGTCTGAAATTTATTGGAAAGAAATCTGTCCATGTCCGTCTAATTTGAAATTTCAGATTTATTCTCTATCGTTTGTTCCCAAAGCGATAGAGTACTTTTTTGGCAATTTCGTGGAGCATAAGTACGTAATAATTGCATCCCAGTTTGATTTATCAATTTGGTGATTTTGTAGGGATCATATGCAATTATTAATATCTCCTTGCAGCTTTTTAATCGAACTGTCACATTCAGTTTCAATTGTCTGTAGGTTGAAGAGGATCTTTAGCTGCGTATTAACCTGAATACGTTTGTTTTCGTACCTCTCGCAAATATTTCTTCATGCCGTTGGAAAACCGTCGTTAGTGAGCGGGTACTTCCTCACTATATCTCTGGCTTCACCCTGCGTTTTCTAGTTGAGGTGGAATAGCTTTTCGACCGAGGTAAAGCGCTTATTCAAAATCTAAATGGCCGTGAACATATCGCGGAATGTTGGCCAAGATACGTGGTCACGTTTGAATACGTCTGTATCACACGGTGGAAGGTGAATGTTGTGTTCATGCACTGCTAAATTTTACTGGCTTTGCTTTTTTCAGCCTCGCAGAGAGATCAGCCGTACACGACATGCCGCGCAAATATGTGTGGTAACACATTTTGTTCTTTTTAAACGCGGCAAGACCCTTAGGAGTAATAGTTTCCGTTGAAAGCAAGTTTTCGTAAGCCGCTTTGGCTTTTTCCTACATTGCTTTCAACTCCTCCTGTTGGATCCGTAGTAAAAATTTCGAATGGTCACTGCGATGACTACACGAATATATGTATTCTTATTGTAAGTATGGGATACGAATTGCGCGGTATTAAAAAAATTGCTCCTTCACGAAATGGAGACGAATTTGTAACGAGACCCAAGCCCAAATGCACCACCAAGATTAAAGTACCAATATTTTGTATTATATATTTAAATATAGGTATATGTATTGTAGTATATTTATTATTATTTTTTAATACTTTATTTGATAAGAACGAGTTTCGCCACCCAAACAATAAAACTGTATATGTATGTACTTATATATAGCGTAGCAAAAGTGCGCTGCGATCAATTTTATATTAATGCAGCGTTGTTTGTGTAGTTGTGTATTCAACTTCACAGCGGGAATTTGCAAATAGAAAGAAAACCAAATAAACGGAATAAGAAAATTGAAGGAACTCCCAACAACGCGCCTTTAGTTAGTTTAGTTTGAAATAACTGCCGCGCGCACTTATATTTTATTGTCTGTTTGCGGACAGACGGAATCGTTGATCTCTTTTTTATTAAATTATATTATTATATTTTTTCACCAAAAAAAGTGTGTGCAATCAAGTCCACGTACCTTGGTAGTATTGGAACAGTGCTGGTCGAGCTGGAACAGAAAATTCTTTGTCCACTGTTTTTTTTGGTATTTGCTATTTTCGATGAATCCGTTGCCTTATTTGAGTTGTTTTGATGTGGTGAGTGCTGGTTGGTGTTTGGTACTGGTGTAGGCGAGGGTTTAAAAATTGCTTGTTAATTTAAGTATCCGGCTCGAGGGACCATGTTATCATCGGAGGGCGACGCAGGTGCGAGGTTTAAAAATGTGGGTCCTCCACGGTCGCTCCGATGATATTTTTATAGAAAAAAGAAGAAAAGCGTGTTATTATCTGGTTGTTATCATCTTTTAATATTTAGATGTATGTATGTAGATATGCATGTATCAATATCATACAATATTTAATGACACGGAATTATGTATTTATTAATACTATACAATATAAGATGATACGGAATTATGTATGTATTAATATTATACAATATGATAATACGGAATTACCCTTACCTCTGTCGGCTGACACGTCCTGATCCTTGATGTACTAAATTCGCAGTGAAATTGAATTTTAAAATTAAAGCGAAAGTAACCTCGCCGAACAGCGTTGAACACAGAAAACGTTTTAACTGTTCGGCAGGGAAATGCCTTAACATTGCAGCGACTGGAACCGGTGGCTTGCAACAGTCGGAACGGTAGGCGCAATTAACATTAAGGGTGCTAAACATTTATTGGACTTTAGGGTGTGACCTATATAAGCAGTGCCAAAATTGGTTTGCCAAATTTCGTTCCGGTTATTTTTCACCTAAAGATGAAAAACGGTCTGATCGTCCAGTTGAAGTTGATGACGCCCAAATCAAAGTAAAAATCGATTCGGATCGTCACAGTACAACACGTGAGATTGCAGAGAAGCTTCATGTGTCACATACATGCATTGAAAATCACTTAAAACAACTTGGCTATGTTCAAAAACTCGAAACATGGGTTCCTCACGATCTGAAAGAAACGCATTTAACGCAACGCATTAGCAGCTGCGATTTGCTAAAGAAACGTAATGAAAATGATCCATTTTTAAAACGACTGATAACTGGCGATGAAAAATGGGTTATTTACAACAATATCAAGTGGAAAAGATCGTGGAGCAGGCCATGTGAACCAACTCAAATTACATCAAGAGCTGATATTAATCAAAAGAAAGTTTTGTTATCAGTTTGGTGCGATTACAAAGGAGCTGTCTACTTTGAACTCTTACCACCCAACCGAACGTTAAATTCTGATGTCAACAACTAACGAAATTAAACAATGCAGTTGAAGAAAAGCTGCCCGAATTGACAAATCGAAAAGGTATTGTACTCCATCATGACAATGTAAGGCCGCGTAGGCAAAAATTATTGCAGCTGGGTTGCGATGTTTTGCCACACCATGGTGGACAGTCCTGACCTTGCATCATCTGATTACATTTTGTTTCGATGTTTGCAAAACTCCTTGAATGGTAAAAATTTCAATAAGGATGATGATGTCAAATCGTACCTGATTCAGATTTAAATCGTACACATTCAGAAGTTTTATGATCGTGGGATTATGATGCTGCCTGAAAGATGGCAAGACGTCATTGATCAAAATGGGCAATACATTACAGAATAAAGTTATTTATTTCCATGAAAAAATGTTCTTTGATTTTCTAAAAAAAATTCGCAATTACTTAGTTGCCAACCCAATATATTTCATATAGTTACTCAGTATTAAATTAAAAAATATTTAAATTCTGTCACTCAAAAAAGACAGCCTCATATTTTCGGATTAAAAGTCCTTGTTAAGATTATTTTTTATTTTTAAAACATAAAGTAAGAAAAGCATGTATAATTTAATCTGAGGATATAACGTAAGTTCTGTAAGCTCGATTGACTTAACGGGATTCACTTCTAATGAACAAGAAAGAAGGTAGGGCTGTAAGGCGTCCCACTGCTCATTAATGGGCGAAATGACGTTTTCTAAGGCTAACCAACGTGTTAAAGACATCACCAATATTTTTTGAGGTTTTACTTCACAGTAATCTTGGAACTCTTTTCGGGCTCTAAGCGAAAATTATATAAATGTCGCGACAAGGTCGTTTCAAATTGTAAGGCCAAATTTTACAAGCGCGACTGAAAACATTGGCACGTACACTTTATAAAAAATAATTTAGTTTCCTTTACAAATTTGGCTTTTAACCCATTAAGGTTACCAGCCATAGTGCTCGCACGATCGGTAGCTAGCCCGATTAAATTACGCAAGGGAATTTCATTATTTAGTAAAAGTTCCTTAATAGATTTATATATATTCTCTGCGCCACAACGTATAATCTTTATTAAAGTTAGAAAGCGGTCTTTAATTGCAAATAGCACAAAATTAAAATAACTCAGTACAATCACTAGACACTTTTTACCTTTAATACAAGGTGTGTTCAAAAAGTGTCGCGAATTCTGATTTTCCGCAGGTTACGTATATTCGAATTTCGAATTTTTTTGGCGATATGTTGGTACTCATGTCTCTCACTCATGCCGAAGAGTTGACAGCTGCTTTGCTTGCACGTGTTTCGGCTCTTCTTCGATTTTTACTTATTCAAAATGGTTCAAAGAACCTGTATCAAATTTTGTGTGAAAAACGAAGTTAAGCGCGCGGATGCATTCCGAATGTTGACTGTGTCTGTGTGTTTTTTTGGCGATATGTTGGTACTCATGTCTCTCACTCATGCCGAAGAGTTGACAGCTGCTTTGCTTGCACGTGTTTCGGCTCTTCTTCGATTTTTACTTATTCAAAATGGTTCAAAGAACCTGTATCAAATTTTGTGTGAAAAACGAAGTTAAGTGCGCGGATGCATTCCGAATGTTGACTGTGTCATACGGAGAATCTACTTTGGACCAAAGCAACGTTTATCGGTGGTTCAAAATGTTCTCAGAAGGCCGGGAAGATGTGAAAAATTGATGAAGTGAAGAAAATGGTATTGGCCAATCGTCGAATCACAGTTAGAGAAGTTGCTGAGGACCTAGACATAACGATTGGCTCGTGCCATTCAATTTTTTTCAATGATTTAGGCATGAGACGGGTCGCCGCAAAATTCGTACCAAAACTGCTCAATTTCGACCAAAAGCAGCATCCCATGAACATTGCTAATGAGATGTTGGACTCTGTCCACGACGACCCAAATTTGCTCCAGAGGGTCATAACTGGTGACGAATCGTGGGTTTATGGTTATGACGTGGAAAGCAAAGCTCAATCATCTCAATGGAAGCTGCCGCACGAACCAAGACCGAAAAAAGCGCGCCAAATTCGGTGGAATGTAAAAGTTTTGCTTACCGTTTTCTTCGATTTCAGGGGCGTTGTGCATCATGAGTTCTTGCCACAGGGTAAAACAGTCAAAAAGGAATATTACCTGCAAGTTATTCGCAATTTCCGCGAAACGATCCGCCAGCAACGCCCGAATTTGTGGAAGAAGAAAAATTGTCTCTTGCATCACGAGGGGCGTTAGCTCACACATCGTTGCTTGTGCGCAACTAAAAACAAGTATGTTATTAATGATGGCACAGCCACCGTATTCCCCAAATCTGGCCCCCTGTGACTTTTTCTTGTTCCCGAAATTGATGAGGCCCATGAAAGGACGACGCTACGCTACGATTGACGCGATAAAAACGCCATCGAAGGAGGAGCTGAACAAGATAAACAAAAAAATGATTTTTTTAAGTGCTTCAAAGATTGGAAAAAACGTTAGCACAAGTGCATAATATCTTCTGATGATTACTTTGAAGGGGACAAGATAGATATTAACGAATAAATAAATAGTTTTTGAAAAAACCCAAAACCCGATACTTTTTGAACACACCTCGTACTTCTTAAAATAGTGTGCCTTGCTTTATCTCTCAAAATTTCAGCAATATTTGACGCTTTTGTTCTTTCACACTTCAACCGTTTTACTATTTCAGAATATGTGCAAAAAATGGATAACAAGTGCGGGAAATAATCTAAAATAATCAGATTTTTTAAGAAAGGAAAGTTTTCCAAAAAAACACACGTAATATCCAGAAAAATGCATGAAATTTTTATATAAATCTATAGTACAGTCCACATAATTTAATGTTTGAAGATTATTTCATGCAAATGTTGCCCGAGACTGCGCTTCAAATGGTCCATCCGCTTAGTCAAATTTTTGCATTCTCTTTCCAATGTTCGGCCGTTATCTCACATATAAATGCTTTAATATTGTCTTCCAATGCGTTAATTAAAGCAGGCTTGTCTGAATAGACATGAGCTTTAACATAGCCTCACAAAAAATAATCTAAAGGCGTGATATCGTACGATCTGGATGGCCAATTGACAGGTCCCGAACGTGAAATAAAATGTTCACCGAACTCGCCACTCAACAAGTCCATTGTCATGCGTGCTGTGTTGCATGTGGCACCGTCTTGCTGAAACCACATGTCATGCAAGCCAAGCTCTTTCATTTTGGGCAAAAAAAAGTTGGATATTATTTCACGGTAGCGCTCACCATTCACAGTTACGTTACGATTCGCAGCATCTTTAAAGAAGTACGGTCCAATGATACCTCCAGCCCATAAACCTAACCAAACTGTGACGTTTTCTGGATACATTGGTAGCTCTTGCAATTCTTCTGGCTGACCGAAACGTGCGTCAGCTATTTAAACCAACTGTTTAAAAATATAATAGCTAAAACATCACCCGTTATAATCTACTTGCCGCCTTGCTTTAGTACTACCGGGCCGATTTCAGTCTTCTTTAGGTTAAAATAGCTAACAGCCCATCTTATGGATTGCTGGGTAAACAACTCTTTACCCTGTTTGGGTCGACTTTGAGAACACCAGATTTTCTACTTATTTTGAGGGAACGGTATTGTTGTCTGCCGCAAAGTAAGCCGATGCAACCACGACATTTCTGCGGGGCCCCGTCCACCATCTCCTTTTTTTGGACTGAAAGGAAATCCTGGTTTAGAATCTCTTGTAAAGAAAAACTAGTTCATGTTTCTTATTAACACCACACACGCTCTAGGTCTCTCCTATGAGAGATCCCAAATTACCTTATTATTACCACGGCTCTAAAGCCAGTATTTTTCCTAGGTCCCCCGAGGCAAATCTACGTGCTATGACGCCTGATGCTGCTACTGCACCATGTAGGTTGATCTGGCCTACGGTGAATCTTTGTAGTGTCCTTTTAATAGTGGAGTCGCAACTCGCTCATTAGCTTTTACGGGGTGGGGATATGGGTTCACTTGTCTGAAATAAGCTGGTCAGTGACTTGCTTGGAACTGATAGGCCCAGTGACTTACCTGGGTGCCCCATCAGCGCAGAATACAACCATGGTGGGTATGGTTAAAGCTGGAACAATCTGGGTTGCCGATCTCAGGGTGATACAGCTGAACCTGTAATTCAGACGGAAGCCAATCCTTCTTGTATTTTCATACGAGTTCTCGTCGGTAGCCAGGCTAAGCCTGAGTTCCATATCCGCCTTCTAAACCTGGAGCGGCCTAATCGCGACGTCTGAAAACTTTTCTGCGCTCCTCGGCAGGTACAGCGTCGCATTTTGTGTAGGAGGTATGTCATTCCCAATTAAGTGTCAAGCTGCGGACCCTTCCACTCCGCGATCTCCTCGCCCTTGCAACCAACAGGTAGAAGACCCGGCCTGAAATAAACAAAAGGACAACGGGTGAGTCCAACCTTTGAAGACTTCATCTATTATGGACTCTTTGAGTACAGTAAGACCTTGTGGCCGTTAAATGTTTGTTCTCGTGAGAAGTAATCAGATTTCTCCACTTTGAAACAATACATACTATAGCACAAGGTCCCCCACATAGTTCATCAGCATAACAATGTTGTTCCCCTTTTCGATGTTAGATCTCGATGCCGTAATTTTGCAGCTTTTTGATACACCGTCCTATTTGTCCTCCTGGATACTTGAACTGGAGTGACCATCTCAACGGTGTGTGGTCTTTTCTTAACACGAATCGTTGTCCATACAGGTATTTGTGGAATTGTTTTACGCACTCTGCCACAGCTAACAGTTCCCGTCTGTCGATGCCGTAATTTTGCAGCTTTTTGATACACCGTCCTGTTTGTCCTTCTGGATACTTGAACTGCAGTGACCTTCTCGACGGTGTGTGGTCTTTTCTTAACACGAATCGTTGTCCATACAGGTATTTGTGGAATTGTTTTACGCACTCAACCACAGGTATCAGTTCCCGTCTGGCCACGTAGTAATTTATCTCCAAGGTTCTGCTATATGTAGTATGCGATCACTTAGTTTTGATCATTGATGATCTATGGCTATACTCCCCCTACTGCCACTACTTATTTCCCCCCGACCAATTACTTCATGCATCCAACTCCTTATGAAGCCTGAAGCTTTTCGTCTCGCCTGCTGAAATTCTTCGTTTCGCTGTTGCGGCAGTTTACTATGGCTTTCACAGACCGAAATTTTACAATCAGAGAATAACTGGTGATTTGAAATCATTTAGTACCCTTACTGAAACCATCGTCTGTTATCCCGTCTTTAATAATGTTCTTACCATGAATATATTCGTCCACTCCTCAGCAGCTTCAAGACCCATACTTGGAGACTTAAGGTTACTTTTCTATACTGTACGCTGTGCCCATACCCAGTACTCAGAGGTATTTCCATATTCCTAATACGTAATAATAAATACGTGCTACTCCATGAAATCCACACCAACTATTACTTTATCCATGAGTTCAGCCAGTAAAAATGTGTAAACTACTGACAAAGCTCCAAAAATGACTTCGAAAACTACCTTTCCGGAAGTCGTTACACATAACCATTACCAAGTCTCATCAGATGACCCCGGAATAAGCCTCAGAGATCGATCATTTACATATCCCCTTACCGTCGCTGATTGGGCTCATTTGAAACAGGCACAGATAAGCATTTTATCTAAGTATTGTGTTTAGTGATGAAGCTCATTCCTGGTTAAATGGCAACGTTAATAAACACAATTGCCCTAAATGGAGCGAAAACAATCATCAAGCCGTTAGCGAGCCACCATTACATCCATTAAAATTTACTGTTTGTTGCGGTATACGCGCACGTATTTCTTTCGACATTAGGAAGGAGCTGCCACAACGGTGAATGGCAAGCGCTATCATTGCTGACTGAATTTTATTTTTTTTTTCAAAAATTAATCAGCTAAACATCGACGACATTTGGCAACTTACCATACAGCGCGCTTAACATTGATTTATTGCAAAATTAGACCAACAACTCTTGAAGTATTGGAAGCCAATATTCAAGCCACCATTGACCCCATACGGCCAGATTTATTGGAAAAATTAGACTGATCGAATGGACTGCTTGCCAGTTTACCACCGGAGTATCATCCAAAGAAATCCACCAGCTTCACATTTGATGAAAAAGCTTTTAATGGAAAATCCACCACAAAAAATAATATTGTTGAAGTCTTGCTCACTAATGGTGAGAGTAGTGGCCAACACGAAAACTTTTTTCGAAGGGCAGCGAAGAAACGCCGGACTGTGTGTGGTTGGACGTCCTAGCGAAATTTCTCATATCCAGGTTGCAGGTTGAAAGAAGAAATACCGGAAAGGAAGGGGTAGAAAGAATAGAAAAGCTGGATGTACCAAAGCTATAGTGATTTCCCATCAATAAAACTGATGTAAGGACTTTTTATATGACCTTTTTGCTATTTCTTAAATAAATGCCCAAAAGAATTATTTTATGGTTTTTTCAATTCGTAGGAATTTTTCTTTTTATTAAATGTATTCCAGTAGCAAAACATTTAACAATAAGTAAAATTAATTCAATGGAAATATTTATTGTGCATACACCATAAATGTCCATTGTCCTTATATGACATAACTGCACATTTAAGACAGGGATACGCTGAATTCTCTAACAGGTAGTAGTCTGAAATACAAAAATTTTAAATATTATCTGCTAATGTGTTTCTATTTGTATGGATATTCTCTTCTTCTTTTTCTTAATTGGCGCGATAGCCGCTTAGGCGATTTTGGCCGAGTTTAATAAAGCGCGCCAGTCGTTTCTTTCTCGTGCTCACCGGCGCCAGTTAGACGCACCAAGTGAAGCAAAGTAATTATCCACGTGATCTTTCATAGCAGTATTAGTTTTGCGGGGATACCAAATTCAGACATTGTGGCATACAGGTAACTCCTCTTCGTACTGTCGAATCCAGCTTTGAAAGCGACGAAAAGATAGTGTGTCGATTCTTCTTTCTTGGGTCTTTTCCAAGATTTGGCGTATTGTGAATATTTGGTCGATGGTAGATTTTCCAGGTTTAAAACTACACTGATAAGATCCAATCAAATGGTTGACGGTGGGCTTCAGCCTTTCACACAATACACTCAGTAGAACTTAAAAGGCGATATTTAGAAGACTAATCCCGCGGTAGTTTGCACATAGTGCAGGATCACCCTTCTTATGGATTGGGCGAGCACACTTAAATTCCAATCGGCAGGTATGCTTTCATCCGACCATATTATGCATAGAAGCTTATGCATACACCTTACCAGCTCCTCGCCGCCATTTTTGAATAGCTCAGCCGGCAGTTCGTCGGCGCCCACGGCTTTGTTGTTCTTTAGCCGCGTTATCGCTATTCTCACCTCGTCATGGTCGTATAGCAGAACGACAATTCCGTCGTTAACGATTGGGGTATCGGGATCTTCACATTCTCTGTGACATGCGCAGTTATCACTGTTTAACAGGTTCGAGAAGTGTTCTCTCCACAATTTAAGATTGCTCTGTATGTCAGTCACCGTTGCCTTTGTTCTTACAGGAAAACGCCCCGGTCTTAAAACCTTCTGTAGGCCACCGAACTTTCTGGAAGAATTTTCGGTCATTGCTCCCATTGGCCATCATCTCAAGCTCCTGTTGCTCGCGTATTTCGGCCTCTCGTTTCTTCTTTCGAATAATACGTCTCTTTTACTTTCTTAGATCTCGGTAGCGATCCCACATGGCTCGCGTTGCACCCGATCGCAGCGTAGCTCTAAAGGCAGCATCTTTTCTTTCTGCGGCAGCATGACATTCCTCGTTGTACCAACTGTTCTTTGGCCTCGCCGGAATCCGATTTCTTCTTCGGCGGCGGTACGAGAAGCGGTAGAGAACGAAAAATGTTGCTCCATCGTTCGTGCATGCCGGTTTGTTGGGCAGTACTCTCTGATCTGAGTCGATGTGGGGTCCTCCGATCGTACGTACATCTAATACACTAGAAGCGTATCTTCCATCTATCGCCACATGATCGATCTGGTTTCGCGTTTTTCGATCAGGAGAGAGCCAGGTTGCTTGGTGTATCTTTTTATGCTGGAATTTGGTGCTGCATGCCACCATGTTTCGGGCCCCGGCGGAGTCGATCAGCATCTGTCCGTTGCCAAATGTTTCGTTGTGTAGGCTGAATTTTCCGACTGTGGGAAAAAAAATTCCCCCCTTGCCCACCCTGGCGATGAAGTCGCCAAGCACGATTTTTATGTCGTGGCGGGGGCAGCGCTCATAGTAACGTTCCAAGCGCTCATAGAAGGAATTTTTGGTAGCATTGTCCTTCTCTTCCGTCGGGGCGTAGGCGCAAATTAGCGAGATGTTAAAAAAACGGGCCTTGATGCGGATTATTGCGAGACGTTCGTCCGCCGGAGTGAACGACAGTACTTGGCGACGAAGTTTCTCTCCCACAACAAGTCCCACACCGAATTTCCGCTCCTTGACATGGCGGCTGTAGTAGAGGTCGCAAGGTCTTAAGTTTTTCTTGCCTTGTCCCGTCCATCGCATCTCTTGAATGACAGTAATGTCATCCTTTACTCTCCAACGACATCAACCAGCCGGGCAGAGGCAGCTTGAAGTATGGATATTATCTCCACAATATGAAAGTAACTGACCAAATATAATTAAATTCTGGAAAACCCAACTGTCGAGGTTTGTAAGACAATTGACGTTATGAAGTAGAATAAACAACATTAAGTGTACTTTTACCGATAGTACACCCTTTCCGAAATAATACTGCTGAACACTATTTATCTTAAGCATAAACTTATTTATTTATTTATTTATTTGAAAGAGTAATAACTAATTAATAATTATTAGTCTTATAATATTACAGCGCTAACTACCAGGGCCTTCGGCTTATTGCTAAAAGGAAAAAATAGTCGAATAGAGTTTAAAAATATTTAAAGTTATTGGCAAATGCATGACTGACGGTACTCATGTTCATTTGTACTAACATGTGTGCGTAACATGTATACGCCCATCGTATGTACGATTATGCTGAAAACAGTGAAGCCCGTAAACGCAATTCCGACCCAGCTGTTTTGATCAAACTAATGAGAACCCCATGTAAACGAAAAGTTCCTTCCTTCCGTATCATAGTACCGTAGATTTTATTTCACGATTATTAAAAAAATTCCGTAATTCCGACCCAGCTGATTGCTCTCTCACCACACAGTGTTGACAAGCAGTATATTTCGAAAACATTTACAAAATAAACTTAGAAAAATGATAATTTTTGTTAAAATAGCTTAAAAATACTGTTGAAAAATGTTAATTATAGGTAAATGAACTATTTGCATTTGTTGGTTTTTGGCTTTGGTTTATTAAACAATGAAAAATTGTAACTGATAACGCGGATGTGTGAAAAAGTGTGTAAGCAAAAATATCAATGGCAACATTGTGTAGATACAACCAAACACATACACACACAAACCGATGCATTGAGTAAATAATTATGTAATTAAAAGAACGCAGTTGTTCTCGGGGGTGAGTTTTTGTACACGGTAAGGGCATGCGGTAAGGGATTCCGTGCGGTCTTCACTGTTTTCAGCATTAACCGCATAGATGTACACCCGTATATTCACTAACGAACATTTTTACAGTGTCCAACAAGGATTATTTACATACATATATAAAAAGTAATATATAAGTTAATTTACCCGGTCACGGTTGTTTTAAAAAAAACAATTTTTATCCGGTGAACGGTCTTTATTTGTTGAAACTTAATTTACAACTGACTTAAAAATTATTCTTAGTTCTAATACTAAAGCTAAGCCCGTGTGCCAGCAACGTGACCCATTCTTTGCTGAATAGGCGTTTCCCACGGAAACGCCAATCGCTGCTCTGGTATCTCTTCAAAAGCGTTGCGCGTGTGGAGTGTTGGGTTACCGTCATACTTTGGTTGAGGTGTGTGAACTGTTGCATTAGTTAAAACGTTGCGCATGTGGGGTGTTGGGTTACTATCATATTTTGGTTGAGGTGTGTGAACTGTTGCGTTAGCTCCTCCCTCCTCAAGTGCGGACGTCCCTGTTCGCATCTCCGTAGATTCAGGAGTACCAAGGGCGTTTGGTTTATTACAATTCCTTTGAAAGTCCTTCGGCTTTCTTTTTCCGGAAATTTTAAGTGCGATTAGTATGACAGCTATTATTATGGATATTGTGAGTGCTGTATTGGAGGTTAAACCCACTTTATTGATTTTGTTGATCGTCTCCAGCTTCTTCAAATTTTGTATTTGGAGACCTTTCATCATCTGCAAGGATAATATTTCTTCGAATGGCGTCTTCGGGTTTCGTTTTTGTAGAACAGGTGGAAGAGGTTGTAAATTACTCATTTCATGTACGTAGAATTTTTTGTTTTGCACGTTGATAGTGCAGTTGTGGTGTTGGATTATAAATGTTCCATTCAGTTCTATTGATTTGCCATCTATTTCGATTAAACCATTATAATTGTTCAAAAATAGTATTCCGGGTTGTACTTCTTCTAGGTTGCTAATGTGGTCAGCGTTGATAAGCGTGCAATTTGGGCGTCTACTATTTATAAGATTACTAATACAGCTATTATTATTTATTTCTATAAAATCTTTTTCATTACAAATTGTTATTTTATTATATGCTCTACATTCCTTTTTTAGTCCGTATATTTTCGTTTTACATTTTATTATTTTTTCATAATCAATTTTATTAATTTTATTTTCCTTTTTTACTCCTTTGAGTATTATTTTTTCACAAGTTTCTTTATTAGTAGTAGGTAAGCTTAGAATATAAATTATAGAAGTGCCATTTGAGGCTATTCTAATATCGGTAAATTCTAGTTCTTCTTCAATATTAATGTAAGGTATTTCTTCTTTTCCAATAATTTTTTCAATTGTGCTTATTTCTAGATTCGACAATATAAATGAATTAACAATATTTGATTTTGCCCAATGTAAGGCGTATTCAATATTAATAAGCTCTTCCTTAATTAATTGTAATTTATATTTAATTTTAAGACCTAGTTCTAATTTTACATTTTCATTATTTTTTAAGCTTTTCAGTATTTCATTTGTGTTATTACTTGCTTCATTTATTTTATCTAAAAATTTTTTGTTTATTATTACTTGTCTATCGTTATTTTCTAGTAGATTTCCAATATTTTTATTAATTATTTCTAAGTCATGGTGGTCTGGGTTACCAGCAATCCATTTCCATGCTGTGCCTATAAAATCTAATGAACGTTTAGTTTTAATTCGAGGGGTGAGTTTTGAAAGAAGTGTGCGAATTTGGATTATCTCGTGGTTAAGGAAAGGATGTAATGGATGGTTGATTTGGATATTTTGTGCGATAGTATTTTCAAGTTCTTTCGTTAAGTTGTCGTACTGTCTCGTGTCTATTATATGAATAATTTTAAATGTTCCTTCCTGTATTCTTGCTGTTCCGTCCTTCAAGGTTATAAGCTGTGCGTTCGTATAATCTAGGATTTGTGTTTCTGCGTAAGCCATGGCGGCAAGGGTACTGTAAAAAGGTTGTAATTATGGACCTATAGTTATTTATCTAATTTTTAAATTTGTATCGTTGGCCTATGGCATTTATAACGATTTTTCTTATTATCTAATGATCGAACGCCTATGGCATTTTACTCGATTTTTCCTATTATCTAATGATCGAACGCCTATGGCATTTTACTCGATTTTTCCTATTATCTAATGATCGAACGCCTATGGCATTTTACTCGATTTTTCCTATTATCTAATGATCGAACGCCTATGGCATTTTACTCGATTTTTCCTATTATCTAATGATCGAACGCCTATGGCATTTTACTCGATTTTCTTATTCACTAAAGATTACATTAATTATTTTCAAATTGAATCTAATCATATTAAAATTCCTTTGATTTTAATTGTATCAAAATTAATTCAATTTAATAGAACTAAATTTGGTTTCATTTCTTGAAATTAATTTAATTCGATGGATGGGAATTTAAATTAATATGAAGAAATTCAGTTCAAGCTTTAATTTTCTATAATTAAAATATATTTTTTTTCTTTGTCCTTTTCTTTTTCTTTTTCTTTTTTTTTTTCTGTTTTTTTTTATCTTTTGGTGATTTTTCTTCTTGTTATGAAGCCTGGTGAACCAAGTACGCTTTGGGTGGTAAGGCTAACTTCTAATATTACTTTTTGTGAACAGTTCGGCCTGATTGGGTTTTGACTGTAGTCCTATTATTTTCTGCAACTATTTCCTTCTTGTATCTTGATGATAGTTTAGAGCCTAATCTTTTATTTATTTTGACAAATATCTCTTCACCTATGGAGTAATCTTTCGTTTTTTTTCTGTTTTTATTGTGATAGCCAAGGTCCTTTATTTGCTTCTTTGTAAGTAATTCTATATTTTGTTGTCTATGTCTTTCTAACTCTTGGGGGTCTGTGGTAACTCTGGTACCGAAAAATGTTTCTAAGGGTTTTTCTTGGTGGTTGAATGAATTGTCGAGTTGTATTCTTTAACAGATTTAAAAAGTAGTTCCTCGAAAGTCAGACTATTGTTGTCGGATTTTAAGCATCTCATAATTTCAGAGAGAGTAGAGTGAAATCTCTCCACTTGTCCGTTTGTCGTGCTAGCGTAAGGCGGTGTAACATATACTTCGATGTTCATTTGATCCTTCAATAGTGATGAAATTGAGGCGGAGTTCAGTGATTTCTCATTGTCAATTACAACAAGTTTGGGAATTCCAAATGCAATCATTAGCTCACGTATTGGATCCTTTATGTGCTCTACTGCTCGGGATGGGATTATTTTTACTTGTGCGTATTTGGAATATTTGTCAACAGAAGTGAGAATGAACCTTTTTTCTGTGGAGTAAATGTCTATATGGACGATTTCTCCAGGGTTTTGTGGAATCGGGGTGGCTTGGATTTCTGGCTTTGGGGGGTGTCTATCGTATTTTTGCTGAAGGCAAGTTGAGCACTGTTTGACCTTTTTCTCTATTTTGGAGTTCATGCTAGGGAAATAGTATTTTTTTAGAATTTGAGTTTTATTCTCACGGCTATTTCTATGAGCTCGTTGGTGCTCAGTTAGTATTATTTCTTCTTGTTCGGTTTCGTTTGTGATATCCTGTAATAAAGTTTGTGTAAAACGGATTTTAATGTTTCTGAAATGTAGTGGATACATTTCTTGAATTTTACCCATAATATTTTCTGTTGTGTAGAGTCCGTTAACAAGAGCTGGGTCTAAACGTTGTTTAAAAATGTCTATTAAGTCCTGGGTGGAATAGTGAGTTTTGGTTATAGTATGTCTGTGAAAACTGGGGAAAGGCAGTTCAAAGGTGTAGTTGTTTTCATGTCCGATTAATAAAAATAACTGATTCTTAAATGCGTTTATTGGGGCTTCTGTAGCAGGTATGAGGATATGAGCAGAGCTTTCGTCACTATGGTCGGTTGTCGTGAGGGTATTTACCTCAGATTTAGGTGGTCTTGAAAGAGCGTCTGCAACGACATTAGTTTTGCCAGGTTTATAGTAGATTTCATAGTTATACTCTTCTAAAATGCATTTCCATCTTTTCATTTTTGCGTTATGATTTTTATTGCTTAAAGCAAACGTAAGGGGTTGGTGGTCGGTGTAAATTATTACTTTGGCTGAACCGTAGAGATAATTCCGTAGCGTGTTCAATGCCCAAATTATCGCCAACATTTCCTTCTCATTGGCGGCGTAATTCTCTTCTGTCTTTGATAAGGATCTAGATATGAACGTAATAGGTTTACCGGATTGTTCTAAAACAGCACCTAACGCGTAGTTTGATGCGTCGGTTGTCAGATGGAATTCCTTTTTGAAATCTGGGTATGTGAGTATAACTTCCTCAGATATTAATGAAGTTTTAATTTGGTGGAAAGCTTGCTTGGCATTATTATTCAGCGTGATTAACTTTTTACTGGAGCTAGTTTTTGAAGCTCGTCCGTCTTCTCCTCTAAGGAGTGAAGTCAGTGGTCTTGCTAATTTAGCGTAGTCTCGTATAAATCGTCGGTAGTAACCTGATAATCCAAGAAATGATCTCAGATCTTTCAACGTCCTGGGGTAAGGGAAATCCTGGATGGCTTTTACTTTATTAGGATTTGTCTTAATACCACTACGTGATATTACTACTCCTAGAAACTCTACTTCGTCCTTAAAAAATTCACACTTATCCAACTGTACTTTCATTCGAGCGTTTTCGAGTGTTCGGAAAATGGTTTCTAAGTTCTCTAAGTGGCTACGTTCGTCCTTACCAAGTACTATTATGTCGTCTATATAGACATAACAGATTTTTCCAATGTGATCCCTAAGTATGTCATCAAGGGCACGCTGGAAAATGGCTGGTGCATTTTTCAAGCCGAATGGGAGTCTTGTAAATTCATACTTCCCATTATTGACTGAAAAAGCTGTCTTTTCCATGTCGGATTCCTTCAAAGGAATTTGGTGGAAGCCGCTTTTGAGGTCGAGAACAGAGAAAAATTGGCTACTTCCTAGTTGCGAGATTATTTCATTTATTTCAGGTATAGGGTATTTGTCCGCTACTGTCACTGCGTTCAATTTTCGGTAATCGATAACAAGTCTATATTTTTTCTGTCCGGAGGCGTCTAGTTTTTTGGGTACTACCCAAATAGGTGAATTGTATGCAGATCTTGATCGTCTAATGATTCCATCTCTTAGTAAGGTTTCAATCTCTTGGGTTACAAAGTCTCTCATAGCTAAAGGATAGGGATAATATTTGGAATAAATTGGGCTGTCCGAAAGAGTTTTAATTTCCCCAACTACTGTGGTGGTATAGGTAAGCTTTGCATTGGGTTCCGAAAATAATTTGGAATATTTTCTTGTTAAATAATTTATGTAATTTTTCTGCTGCAATGTCAGGTGTTCAGTCATAATATCAATTTTATTAACGTCCGCTGAGAATTTTTGTTTAATTTTAATAACTGTATTGTTACCAATTTTTAGTGTATTATCGTGGATATTTATAATAGCAGACAAGTCTCTTAGACTATCGTTACCAGGAATTCCGTGGAAAGAATTTAATGTTGGGAGTAGGAAGAATTTTAAATTTGTATCATTTTTCCCGAAAAGATTTACCAAGGTGTGATGGGTGATTTCTATTTTTCCGGCTATGGAGTTTGCGAAGAAGGGTTGTTCATTAAGAAGAGGCTTTAAAACAAGATTTGGCTGAATATAATTCTTACTAGAACCAGTATCTAGTAATATCTTAATGATTTTTCCGTTCTTCGTCCGACACTCTATGTACGGTAACGAAGAACACGTCATTCTAAAAAATGTATATCCGTAAAGTCAGCTGAGGTTTCATGTTCCTGAGACAACTGCGGATTATATCCATGATTCAATGCCGTCTCATATTCGTCCATTGTAGGTATACATTCTTGTTCGTATCCTTCCTGTTGGACTTCCTGTTGTTGCCGTTCACTTTCAATATGAAAGTTCCTCTGAAACTTGTATGGTATTTGATGAGAAGTGTTGGATGGCCTCTTTTCAGCTGGTTTACTTGGTCCTGGTCTATTCATGTAATTAATTGCCTTAGATTGCATGGAACGATCAATTTCCATGGGTTCCGGTCTCGGTAATGGTTTTGGAGCTATTGGGCGAGGGGGTGTGAATGTATTTCTGACCTGAGGGTAAGGTTGAGAAAGCCATGGTTGAGTTGGCGGTTGAAAGGATGTAGGATACTGTTGAGAAGTTCGTTGTGTATTCCAACCAAATTGAACAGGAGAAGTCCTTTGGTAGTACTGTGACATATTTCTGGGTGCTAGAGGTGGAGGGGTTTGTTGTGGGTAATATGGTCGAGGAACATGGTAGGATGCTCGCGTATTTAGAGGCATATTCCTTTGTCCATTTAACTTTACAGGTGTTGGAGGTGCCTGTCTGTTTGACCTATTATGAGGGGAAAAGTTTACTTGGTTTTCGAGGATTTCACATAGATGAAGTGAATGTGGGAGGTCCTTTGGTTCCTTTACCGCTAGAAGCCTTGGCATATCGCCGTTGAGTCCATTTATGAAGGCATCTCGAGCTTTTTCTCTATACATGTTCGTTAAGACTCTTATAGCTTCTGGGCTCTCCTCCATACAAGATATTTTGTTCAATATCAAGGACAGGTGGGAATAAACTAGTTGATAAAAATCCCGAATCTGTAAACGTCCCTGAACCAAACTACAAAGTTGGTACTCGAGAGTTTTTAGATCTCGTTTATCAGCATAGTGCCAAGTTAAACAGGAGCGAATAGCCGTCCAATTTAATGGAATATTGTAGGACTCCAAAACTTCGTCTGCATGACCTACAATTTTGTTCCTTATTGTCATAAGTATCCCGAAATATCTCGGAGTCCCCTGATACTGACCATAGTATTCTAAAAGTCTCTCTATACTTTTTTTCCAGGAGCTAAACTCACTTGGATTTCCTGAAAATTCTCTTATTGTCCTAGCTATTTCTGGGACACGGTCCGAATCTGTGGTTCCTTGTGCAACTACGGGTTCGTCCCTCAAATTAAGGAATTCATAGTTAGGGTTCACTATATTGTTCACTAGCTTCTGTCCTTCACTTTCAAAAATATTTTTTACTACCCTACGGATTGTCTCTTCTAATCCTGTCATTGCACTGCTGCTGGCCGCGGTGCCAGTGTTCAGCACGGAAGGTCGGAGTATCGAAGATATGTTGTCGTCAGGCATTTTGGATTTCTTTTTTTTAAATAAAATTTCTCTTGATTTTTTTTTTTTTTTCTTTTTGTTTAGTTGCGTTAATTTTCTTACAAAATTTCTCTTTTTAGAATTTTTTCCTTATATAAAGTTTCTCTTGATTTTTTCTTCACTTTTGTTGCGTTAATTTTCTTACAAAATTTCTCTTTTTGGAATTTTTTTCTTATATAAAATTTCTCTTGATTTTTTCTTCACTTTTTGTTTAACTACATTGATTTTCTTAAAAAATTTCTCTTTTTGGAATTTTTTTTCTTATATGAAATTTCTCTTGAGTTTTCTTCACTTGTTGTTTAACTACATTGATTTTCTTAAAAAATTTCTCTTTTTGGAATTTTTTTTTTTCTTATATGAAATTGCTCTTGATTTTTCTTCGCTTGTTGTTTAACTACATTGATTTTCTTAAACTTACAAACTATATTGAACTTAAAGACTTACACAAATAAATAGATCTCCATCCTGTGAGGTGACGGGCAGGACTTATCCGTTTTGTTCTGAGGGTTCTTCCCGCGATGACTCCGGGTCCTGTATCCGCACACGCTTTGTGTCCACCGACTGAAGCGTTCCTCCAGGTTGTGGCTGCCCAGTCGCCTACTGCTATTTTTGGTGCTGAAGTGTTGAAGATTGTTCCACCACTGCTTGAGGGGCCTTTAGAACTGTATTCTTTTTTTCACTCGCGTCGAAGGATATTCCGCCACTACTTAGGGGCCTTGGAAATTTTCCTTCGTTTTAGCACTTGCGACTGGGCCCCACGTTGGGCGCCAGTTAATTTACCCGGTCACGGTTGTTTTAAAAAAAACAATTTTTATCCGGTGAACGGTCTTTATTTGTTGAAACTTAATTTACAACTGACTTAAAAATTATTCTTAGTTCTAATACTAAAGCTAAGCCCGTGTGCCAGCAACGTGACCCATTCTTTGCTGAATAGGCGTTTCCCACGGAAACGCCAATCGCTGCTCTGGTATCTCTTCAAAAGCGTTGCGCGTGTGGAGTGTTGGGTTACCGTCATACTTTGGTTGAGGTGTGTGAACTGTTGCATTAGTTAAAACGTTGCGCATGTGGGGTGTTGGGTTACTATCATATTTTGGTTGAGGTGTGTGAACTGTTGCGTTAGCTTATACAAGAAAAAAAATTATGATTAAATAGGTATCTTACAAAGCTAAATAAATTTATAAATGATGTTAATACTATCGACATCGGGAATCTTCAGATAGGATGTTGTTTTGGTTTTGTTAAAAATGCAGCTTCTTATTTGTTTGAGTCCAGCACATTCGTCCAGAAGATGAAGAACAGTGTTGTCGGTAGAGCCGCAAAAGGAGCAGGTTTGTCTTGCGGAGCTTTTTAAAAGGTTTGCATGTGTGGTGAGTGTGTGTCCAATTTTAAGGCGAACAAATATTTTGAGTTTGCCGCATGATACATTAAATGAATATATCCGCGTTTCCCCACTAGGTGTGTAATTTTTGTAGCAGTGTGATAGCTACACCAATCGCTAGCGAGACATTCCAGAATATGTTTTTATATTTTTCAGGATCTTCTTAACGTCTTTATCGATAAAGTGTTCGGATATATGCAAAGGTTGTCTGGAAGCTTCTTCATCAAGTTCGCCAGCTTTCTCGTTCCCGCGAATACCGACATGACCTGGTATCCACATCATTTTTATGGAATCCTTATGTTTTAGAAGTATTTTGCGATTTTTTTTTCAATTAGTGGGGTTTTGTTAAAGTGGTTAGCAAGGGCTTCGAATGTGGATTTACTATCAGTGCATATCAGATATTTATTTCAACTACGGGAGGCTAACCGTACCGCTTCAAATATTGCAGCTGCTTCAGCTGTAAATATCGAGCAATACGTTGGCATTGCACCGGCCGAAATCAAACCACCAAGCTCGTTTGTCACTACAAACGTAGTGTCTGGGACAGACTTCGATCCATCTGTAAAACTAAGCTCCCAGTTACCTCTAAGAGGTACTGAGATGAGAATTTGTTATAGAGTTGTCTGTATTTGTTGGAGCTGGTAGAAGATTTTGGATATTTTAATAAAGTGGCAATGAAGATAGATCTTCGATCCAACCACTGCGGATGCGTTTCGATTGCTGAGAGCGTTTGTACAGAAACAACGCGAACATATTAGAGAACGCGGTTTTTATTATCGTTAGGTCTTTGATTTTCGAAAAATTAAGGACGTCATCGGCATAAACGAAATGCTCAATTTGGGCATATAACGAAATAGTTTGGCTAATAACGTTGAACGCAAACGTAAATAGGATAACTGACAATGGCGACCCTTGAGGAATACTCTTGAAAACGGTTTTTATTATCGTTAGGTCTTTGATTTTCGAAAAATTAAGGACGTCATCGGCATAAACGAAATGCTCAATTTGGGCATATAACGAAATAGTTTGGCTAATAACGTTGAACGCAAACGTAAATAGGATAACTGACAATGGCGACCCTTGAGGAATACTATTGAAAAGGGGAACAATTTTTGATGTCTGATTATTTGCACGAACAAAAAATTTGCGGTTGCAGAGGAAGGATTTTACGACATTGTATATTTTTTCACAAACTTTCCAACGTTTAAGTTCTTGTAATACGTAATGCGCTCCAATTCTGTCATATGCCTTTGCAAAGTCTAAACTAAGTATTGAGACGTGATTTTTAGACGATAGGGCTTTCGTAGTAAAATGATCAAATAATATAAAAGGATCTATTTCGCTTACACCTTTCCGTAAAGCAAATTAATGTGGGTTTATTAGATCATTATGTTCGGCAAACCACACAAGTCACTGTGAAATCATCTTTTCTAGTACTTTTGACAATCAAGGTAATAGCGAAATTGGTCTATAATTTGAAATCAGAGAATTGGGTCTGTTATAGGTATAATCCCACAGGTTTTCCATTCCTGTGGGTATAAACCTCGGTCTAAAATCAGATTATATAATCTTACAAGCCTTGATTTCACAGCAAAGGGAATATTTCGTAAAATAGAATACGATATTTTGTCTGCACCTGGAGTTTTGCCTTTCATTATGGAAATAGTACTATCAAATTCAAATAGTGTGACAGGAGCATCAGCGCTTGAAGCAGAGAGTGTGTGAGAGTGATTTCGATAGTTTTCGTTTATGGTGTTTGCATTTAACATATTAAAATCTGGACTAAAATTTGAAGAGTGTGAGTAGTCTGACCATGTGCCTGCAAATTTATCGGCTATAATTTGGGGATCGTAGATCGGGCGTTCTGGGGAATGAATAAAGGCGATGTAATTCCGTTGGGGTGATGATGTCAGTGTTTTTTTTATCTGCCTATACTTTTTTAGACTAAAGGAAGGAGTGATTTCCGACGTAAGTTTTTCAAGAGATTTTCGTTTTGAAGATTTAAGTTCTCGCCGGAAAAGAGCAATGGCTTTTTTGTAATTGTTTGTATTGACACCATAAGTTTTTCTTTGTATTTCTAAGTATTGATAAAAGCTGTGACCAATAAAGTAAATTGATAGAGAACTTTTTTGTGTTTGTTTGTGATAGAAGCATAAACTTATTTGCTTAACTTAATTTGAATGCTATAAGAGTGAAGATGACTATCTTTTCGGAGCTTGAAAGAGAGAAATGTTTAAAGGCGGTGCTTCTATCGTGATTTTTTGTGTATATTTAAATTTGTATGTTAAATTTTCTTTAGTTTCTCCAATGCTTGCAAACACACAAGGAGCTAATCATAAGCGAGATGCTGAAAAGGTGGGATATACTATACTCACATTTACCATTCTTAGATTTTTTAATGAAGAGTTTCACCAAAAAATTTCACTTTTTCATTTCCGTGTTGTACCTGTGATCAGCAGTTGTTCTCACTTGCAGATTTTTACAAGTAAAAATGTATGCTATAACTACTTCCAACTTCCCCTTAAAAATGAAGTTCCACTTTGAGCTCTCGATTTCCCCTATACATTCTTTTGGATACAAGAATAGCAAAGTGTGGTAGCAATTCAAGTTCAACAAAAGTTCAAGTGTCCGCTAAAGATGCTTTGATATTATTTTCAAATTATTCCCTTTATAATTGCTATCACTGCATTTTTGGAATGATAAAAATGATGTTGCAATCACTCACAATTACTGCAAAATAATGGTATGGGAGAACAATAAGGTCTTGCGATTTGAATAAAGCCTGAGCTAGATGATAACCAAATAATGGTTAGACTACAGGATGAAAAATTAAGTATGGCACCATTGAAATGACAAACTCTTCCTAGGCTTGAGCTCTTTGCATCAGTTTTGGATGTTTCGCAAGGGTCAAATAAGACCTTAAGGGGGACGATATGTCTATATGTGTGAATGGATGAATGAAGTTGAGTTTTGCTCTTCGGCCTCATAGTCCTTTGTGACTTCTACTCACCTTCCTCATCCAAACCCAGTTTCTTAAATAAACTGACGATAGAGCTAACTGCGCTGAGCGTATATGCATTTCTTCTAGCTGCATCTGGCCGAGATGTCTCAACGTTTTCCGCTTTCCCTCACTTTCAAAAAGAAGGGTCTAGGGAGTTTGGTCGCAAAAACGACAGGAGTCAGGGGACCATATCCTAGTCCTGTGCAGATAACTGCACAATCTGCAATGGTCTGTTTGAATGCCCGTGAGCATTATTAGTTTATCCTTAGAGAGGGTTATGAGTATCCTAAACTCATTTGATTTTCAGCCCCAATAAGGGCTTCAAGAGGTCCGCCAGGGCTCCATAATCTGGTGCCAGCTTACATCTCTTGGCCTTATCTCTTCACTCCTAGTCTTCTCCTTGAAGTGTTGTCCCTTAGCAAGGCTGAACTGTACACAATATATCCGGTACTTTATTCCAGGTACATCCATGTGTCCTTGGACCCATATGAGGCGGATGCGATTGTGCGTTCCTAACAAGTTCAATTTCTCGATGCACTCTAGGACCAGTGGGGACTTAACCTCACAGGATAACAATGCCTTAAAAGCAGCTTGACTTCCGCTCATAATGGCAATTCATTCATTGCGGAGACTTCTGTCTAAGTTGATATCTGTACGCAGACAGATGGCATACGTTTCCGCTTGGAAGATGCTGGGAAATCTACCCACCGGCACAGAACGCTTTTTTTTGGGGGCATATATTTCGGCGCCTATGCTTTCTGGTTTCTTCGAGCCATCTGTATATTACTGCACCGTACACTCTTGGAGTTTTCTTTCAAGTGCATGTGTACTCCAGTTTATTTTATCGTCCAGTTCAATTTTGAGCTTCTTCTCAAACTTAATAACTTTAGTGATATCATCCCTGGGTAGCTATGCAAGTGAAAGCTTCAGGCTCAACGATTCCATGTTTTTGGATGAGATCACTTCTTTTACCAAAACCTTCGCTAGTCGTATTAAACAGGGTACGTTTGGTGATTTATTTATTTATATATTCATTCATTTAATTTAGTCGAAAATTAAAAAAAAATAAGGTTCTAATATAATAATAATATTCTAAATTAATAAAATAAAACGAGCTAAAACTAAAATATAATTTGATCAAGAGAAATTCGTCTCCATATCGTCAGATTTTACAATAACTGAAAATCAATTCTCTTCTCTAAAACCCGGTGTTAATAAATTGATCAAAAGAAATTAAATTCTATATCGTCAGATTTTACAATAACTGAAAATCAATTATCTTCTCTAAAACTAAAATATAAATTGATCAAAAGAAATTAAATTCCATATCGTCAGATTTTACAATAACTGAAAATCAATCTCTTCTCTAAAACTAAAATATAAATTGATCAAGAGAAATTAAATTTCATATCGTCAGATTTTACAATAACTGAAAATCAATTACCTTCTCAATTTTTATTTTTTTTTTATATCTCTCCTTTATTTATTACAGTCTGTTATATATTAACAATATGTAATTTTTGTACAATTAGGGTCTATTATGTACCAATGTAAGAAGAATCTGTTATTATTATTATTGTTTTTTGTGATTACATTGTAAATCTTATAGTTAGTGTGAGTCGCTTTAATCTTCGTTTGATATTTTCTGCCGGTGCTATTTTACGCATTTCTTCGTTTTGGTGGACTGACAGTCGCTGTATAGTATATGCTTAGTGCTACATTTTGTGATCGTTTCTTGGATAGTGTCTACGTTTAAGTCACGATGCATGGCTTCATTGGAAATAAACCAATCAGCATTTGTTATATTTCGTATTATTTTGGATTGTGTTCGCTGTATGAGCTGAATATTTGTGTTTTTAGCCGTTCCCCATATTTCTATTCCGTATTTCCAGATAGGAGTAATAATTGTTTTGTATATAGTCTTCTTATTATAAAGTGATAGTTTGGATGCTCGTCCGATTAGCCAACTGAATTGCCGGTACTTTTTGGTTTCTTTTGTTAATGATATGCTGCTTCCATGTTAGTTTTCGTCAATAGTTGTTCCAAGATATTTTGCTGCTGGGCAGATTTTTATTTTGTTGTTTTTTAAGGTAAGATTATATTTTGATGTCTTTTTGTTTGTATATATAACTTGTATAGTTTTGTCTTTATTAACTTCTGTACCCCATTCGTCAAACCAATTTACTGTATTGTTTATTAATTTTTGAAGTGTAAAGGTCGCCAGTTGTTCGTCATTGTTTGATGCCATTAATACAGTATCATCCGCAAACGTTGCTATCATTGCATTATCTGTTGTCGGAGTTGGCACATCTGCGGTGTATATTAGATATAAAAGAGGACCTAATACACTGCCCTGCGGTACTCCAGCTGTCATTGGTAGATTATCGGAATATTCGTCTTCATATCTTATATAAAATATTCGAGCTACATAACTGCTCTTCAAAATTTCAAAGTAGTTTTGTGGAAAGATTCGTTTGAGCTTATGCAAAAGTCCTTTATGCCAAACTTTATCAAAGGCTTTTGCAATGTTCAGGTATACAGCTACACAATATTTTTTGTCATTCATATCGTTAAGTATTTTGTTAGCAACCCTGTGGATTTGTTGGACTGTTGAGTGTTGCCGTCTAAACGCGAATTGATGGCTTGGTATCACTTTTTTTGCTGTCAAAATTGGTTCTAATCGGTCGAACAATATTTTTTCAAAAACCTTTGAAAGTATTGACAATAAGCTGATGGGTCGATATGAGGCAGTTTTGGTGGCATCTTTTCCTGGTTTGGGTATGGTGGTAATTTGAGCAATTTTCCATAGTCGTGAGAAGTATTTAGTCTCTAACATGCAATTAAATATATTTATTATGAATTGCAATGCTATTTCAGGTAACTCTTAGAATTTTCCCATTTATTAGATCATATCCTGGAGCTTTTTTATCGTTTTGCTGTCTCACTTGATTTTTAATTTCGCTTATGCTGGTCTTTCTTGTTTTGATTCGCGGAACGTTTATTATGTTATCAGATTTAATGTTAATGTTTTGATTATCCATTTCGCTTGTAAATGTGTCTAAGAAGTGTCTGGCTAGGGTGTCGGCCTTTTCTTTGCTTGTTTTTGCCCATGTGCCGGCTTCTGTTTTGATGGGAGGCTTATGTATTACAGCGCCATTAATGTGTTTTGTTGCTTTCCATAACCAGTAATTCAGGAGTTTTCAGTGGTATATTTATTTTGAGTTTTTGCTCTAATATTTGGCAAGCATTAGTCCAATTCGTTCTAGAACTATATAGGCCCAGAGATTGTTTTATTTCAATAGGTCCAAGTAAGGTCATAATTAATGGTGAATGGTCTGAGGATAGCTCTAAACATGATTTTATTGTCAGATTTTCATGTGGCATATTTTTAATTATGCAGAAGTCAATTAAGTCCGGTTGTTTTTTCGTATCTGTTGGCCAGTAGGTTGGCTCACCTGTGCTAATAAACCGACTATTATTTTTCCTAATGGCTTCAATTAATTGCCTCCCCTTTTTATTTGTTAACCTTGACCTCCAAAGTATGTTTTTAGCATTGTAGTCTCCTCCGGCTAAGTATCGATTCCCTAGCGATTTTATATAGTGCTGGTATTGTTCTTTTGTGTTGTTATATTTGGGGACACAGTAGACTGCAGATATTGCTATTTGCCCTTTTGTGTCTTCTATGGCTATTGTGGTGGCTTGGATGTTTTTTCTCTGTATACCTCCAGTTCAATGTATTTAATATTTCTTTTGATAATAATTGCTGTCCCACCGTGTGCTTTGTTGTCGGGTTCATTTGTGTAGTGTAGTAGTGTATATTATAGCTCGATATGTTAACAAAAGTTTTGTCAACATTATCAACATTATATCAATTGATTTATTTATTAAGAAGGATTTAAGTTCCAGAACGTGGCGAGCAAGTCCATTCGCATTCCATATAGCTGAATTAATTTTATTCCTTTCGTTCATCTAGTTTGGTAACGAGCAGTGTTAATATGTTCATCATACTTGTCATTTCGGTTATTAATTGTCTCATCATTTCTTTTATATTTTATTTATTTGTTTATATAAATAGTACATAGTAAGACTAAGGTCTTTTAATAGTACTTCAACAATATTATAAAAAACTGGAATGTTTTTAACATACAAGTTTCTTAATCTAAATTTTACACCAGTTCATTTACAAATCAATCCAATATATTTAACTTAACTATAATAATAAGAAGAAAAGTAGCAGTAGGAAAAGAAAAGAAGGATTTAGAAAAGAAAAAACCAAAAGTAGTACGAGTAATTAGGGAATGTAGAGAGAAATTTAGTGCGCTACTTTAATGCAATCAAACACTTTTAAAATAATTATAGACTTGTGCCCTGAAGTTAAATCTGTTAAGTCCAGCCTTCACAGTGTCGGGTAATGAGTTCCACACTTTAACAGCGTTAATGAAAAATAATCTAGATGATGGTAGGTAATTAAATTTTGGAACAATGAATTTGTTGTGTCTGCGAGACCTTACTGGTATCAACTTCTCTGTCAGATAGGGAGGAGACCTGAATAATATAAGTTTGCACAAAAATATGCAATTCCTAGCAGATAAATAACTATTAAGGCAACAGCCTAGTAACATTGATCTGAAAGCAGAGATATGGTCATATCTGCCAATCCCATATACATACCGCGTGGCGTTATTAAATGCCACATTAAGTTTATGGCACGATGTGGGGTCGAGTTTGCTGTATACCACCTCAGAGTAGGTAATGAGATGCATAATTAGCTGGAAAACTAATTTGCGCCTCGTTTTCTCTAGCGTGAATATTGCAGAGACTCTCAGTTTTCGCAATGTAGCGACAATATATTCCCCACAACCCTATTTATATAGGTAAGGTAAGTAACACAGGTAAGTTTTGTGTTAAGAATAAACCCCAAATTTTGTACCTTATCCATAAAGGTAAGGGAACCTGTACCTATCCACAATTTAGGGATATTGTCAACATGCACAACACTATTACATATAGGTAAGACATATGACTTTGACGCGTTCAGACATAAAGAGTTTTCATTAGCCCATACAGAAATAGCAGAAAAATCACTGTTTATTTTGAAACACAAATCTTTAACGAGACCAATACGACTGGACAAGTACAATTGTATATCATCAGCATACGCATGGACATTCACGTATTGACAAACGGTAAAAACATCATTGACAAAAAGACTGAATAAAAGTGGACCAAGAATAGACCCTTGCGGAACACCAGTGTATACGTATCTAGACTGAGACGTTAATTTACTGGTCTTGTCCTTCTGCGTTCTGTCACTAAGGTAGCTGGCCATGAGCTTCACCGCACTGTCTTTGAAGCCGAAATAGTGTTTAAGCTTCAAACATAATAATTTGTGATTCACTGAGTCAAATGCTTTAGAAAAGTCAAGTAAACAAAGTAGAGTCAAGTCTCCGTTGTCAAAACTAATTCTAATGTCGTCCAGTATTTTAACCATTGCAGTCGAGCAACTGTGACTTTGTTTGAAGCCAGATTGTAGTGGAGAGAGTAGACGATTGTTCTGTACAAATGATGAAATTTGCGTGGCCATCAAGTTTTCGCAAACTTTGGAAAATGCGGGCAGTATGCTGATAGGTCTATAATCACCAGCATAAATAGCATTTTGTCTTTTTTGCGACTGGGAAAAACTGCCTTTTTCCATACTGCTGGGAAACATGAACTAGTCAGGCAATGGTTTATTATATGGGTAAGGGGTCCTATTATATATTGTATGACTATACGGCCGAATTTTAGCGAGATGCCATCATCGCCTACAGCGTTAGACTTTATTTTGGATAAAGCTTTCAGAACATCTACCTCACTAACTGTCAAAAATTCAAACTGTTCTTTTAGAGTAGCCCAAGGTGAGGACTCTTTTAAAATAGGAGCACAATTTGTTTTCTTACCAACACTAATAAAGTAGTCATTAAGTTCATCAAGGTCAATCTCACATTCGGAACTTTCCTTGCCATGAATTTTAATTTTTTTTAGGTTGCGCCACAGTTCTCTTGCTGGAAGTGACGGATCAAGTTTTGAGTAACTGTACCAACGTTTCGCTTGTCGTATTATTGCAGTGGTTTCATTTCGGATTACCTTGTACCGGCGCCAAGAAGTATCCGTCAAGTTTTTTCTCCACTTAGCATAACACTTGTTACGCTTTCTAATGGCAGTTCGAACTTTCGAGTTATACCAAGGACATGAACTATTTAAAAAGTATATTATCAACAGTACTAAGAAACCAACATTCATTCCAATTTATAGAACCCATGTCTGAATACAGAGAATTAACATTCAACGATTTAAAATCACGATACTCGTAGGTGGTACCTAAATTTGGACGATTCATCACAACATCTAAAGTACAAAATATTAAGTCATGGTCAGAGATAAAGTCAACTTGGTCGAATTTAAGAATATGTGATAAGTCACATGTTATAAAATAATCAAGAAGACTAGGTTGTGAGTTATTTGAATATCTCGTTGGTGTAATTCCGTTAACAACACAAAGTCCAGCTGTTGCCAACTGGTCGAATAGTTTACTACTACTAGGCTCATTTTTTAAAAGGTTAACATTAAAATCGCCCCACAACAGGATATGTTCGTAACTTAAGACAGATTCAGACAGGTCTACAAATAGTTTATCAAGAGCAATACTTTTGTTAGGATTGTAAACACATGCAATTAAAATCTTATTCATGCCATCAGATACTTCAGTAAATACTTCACCGTTATTTGACTTTGCTATCAGTTTAAATTTCAAACTTTTTTTGCAGTACACTGCAACTCCCGACCTTTTCCATTAACCCTCTAGTGCTCAAATTTTATTTTTGAATGAAAAAAATTGCTTTGGGTGGGGATTATGGTAAAATTATAGGTTCCTTATCAAGAAAGTGAAATTTTGTTCCTTGATCCGATTATATAGGGATAAAACCTTACCCTCCCTGCAGGTGTATTACGTACTTTTATTGAACAAAACAGAAAGTTTTTAACAGAAATCAATACAAAACAAACAGTCAGTCTTATTTCAAATAGTTTTAGAAAAATGTCTACAAAAGAAAGGCATGCTTTTGGGCATAAATAGGCAGTAGGTGCATATTATTTATGGTGAAAATTGTGAAAGCAGTCCTTTTGCTGGGAAAAACAAAGATTTAGATTACATTTTCGGCACACGATTTGAGTTTCGGAGGTGCAGCCGTGATATTTGCACCTTTTTTACCAGTGCGTGATAAAAACTTTGCAAAATGTCCACATCCGTCGTAGCGAACGTCGTCAGGAGGTAAGTAAGCTTTTCTTGAAGTAAATTTTACTTGAGGAGTTTGTCATGGACGACCTGGAGCTCTTGGTATTGAAGGACATTGTTGTTTGCAGAGTACGTATGCGATCTCTGCCCGGAAGTTCGGCAGTTGGTACTGCCTAGCATGCGTGTCAATCTTGTTAATTCTTCTGAACAAAACATAAGCGTTTATCATGGGCATATCACTAAGATTGCTCTTTACCGGAATCTTATATCGCCCAATTAGTCCATCCATGAGGTCGACGCCCCCCATATGACTATTATATTCACGGACTACATTGGGACAATCGACATCAACAAATTTTTTTTCTGAGCGGACTCGATGCGAGTCGCACTATTTTATTGTCCTTCCAAACTGATAAAGAAATGTCAACTCCTAAAGCAGATCCACAAAATTCAGTTGAATATCCACGGGGTTGTTTCCTGAGATCAAGATCTGTCGGAAGTTTGCAATTCGGAATTCGATTTGAACGAATAGTTCCCAGCGAATGTATTCCGCGTGATTTTAGATAAACCAGAAGTGGCAGTGACGTGTAATAGTTGTCGAAATATGTTACAATATATGGTTTTTAAAATCTGGAATATTACGGGACAATCGGACCCTCACGTTCACTGATACTCCAAGATCTGGTGTATCAAAATCCGAAGGAGTCACACAAAACGCAGAATTTTATACCCCATTTATGTGGTTTATCTGGCAGATATTGTCGAAGGAAAGTCCTCATCTTCATTGCGGACATTTGGTCATCGACACATAAACGTTGAGTCATCGGAATGGACTGAAACCTGTTATTGAAATGATCCACGATAGGTCTTATTTTATACAAACGGTCGTAATCTGGAGCATTTTTATCAGGTAACATATCGTTATCATTGAAATGCAAGTTGATTCTTATTAGATCAAATCGATTTCGTGACATTGTGTCCTGAATTATTTGGAACGCATATTCACCCCAGTATGAACGGACGTTTGGGTAGCGAAACACGGACATATAAAATAAAATACCAATATATTTTGGTTGTTAGTTGTTGAAAAGGTAGTGCTAATATTCTTTTGAGCGCTATAGAGATTGGTTTGTTCCACGATATGGTCGATGACACTGTCGCCCAAAAGTACTCGAAGCACTTAAAGGGAGTGTCAAGACTTTTTATATCATCTCCCAAATCGGGTTCAGAAAAAACAATCGCTGATTTATCTAGCACTAAGTTCTTCTTTCGCCACAACATTTTCTTAAAGGTCTGCGATTTAGAATCGATATCATTAACTGACCCAACAAACTCACCTGGATCGGTTATGATAGTTTCAATACGTTGACCGACAACCTGCTCACCAGGAGCTTTGCGTTTGCGATTCTGTGATTGCGGAATATTTGAGGAAGTCGAAGTAGATGGGGATAATACATGTGCAAACGACCCGGGACTTCCATTTAAATTGACACACACTTCTGATTCCAGCATAGAATCTGACAAATTTACCGCCCTGTTAATCACCTCGTCAATTCCAGTATCGATAGGTAATTCTGTATCGTCCATATCTTCGTCTAAAAGATCTTCCAAATCTTCTTCCACGTCTGTATCATCGTCGATTTCTAGTAAATCCAAAAATGTTGCATTATCTTCATCATTGAGGGATGATAATTTACACTTTTGTCGTTGATCCATTTCTAAAAAACCAAAACTTTAAGCTTAGCCCCCCTCTAAAAATAACAAAATTTCAAACTTACCGCATAGTGTTATTTATTCCGAGTTATCCCAGGACCGCCTCTAGACGGGCTGTCTTCAAAGGTTTATAAAATACAGGAAACACTTTTTTTTGTTATTATTTTTAATTTTCGTATTTTGAACACAACCAGCAACACTATGATAATTTTTATTATAAGATAAATACACTTCTAATATTTTTCTTTAATTTTTAAAATACACCACTTTTGCAGAATAATTGACCGCACTTCACTATTTTCCGACTTCAAATGACTATGACGGCTGATTAAAAAACAAGACGCTGCTGCAAATGCACCAGAAATAATTTTGGGACTTCCCCGAATTAGAAAGAGTTTAAAAAGTAACGAAATGGAATTTTAAAAGGGAATAAGCGTGAAATAAACTTAGGCCGTCTACAGGCGGTCTTGGGTACTAGAGGGTTAAGATTACGATCGTTTCTCAATAAATTGTACCCATTTAAAGAGAGGTTGAAATCAGGGAGATCATTATGAAACCAGGTCTCTGAAACGCAAATTACATCGACTGCAGTCTTCAAAAGTGCACCTAGTAAAATCAAGTTTTTCTTGATTTAGGCTACGTGCATTAAAATGTACTACATTAAAACCATCATTTTGTTTGCACATAATATCAATGAGAATTTTCTTATTTTCATTAACGTTCGAACTCAGTTTACCGAACAGACGTATAAATTTAAGATCGAAAAAAAAAAAATTCGCGCCGAGAATTGATGGCGAGTCACGTGGGGAGGATAAATACGCCGAGCGTTTATTTCTAATAAATTCTGAAAGTAATTCATGAAGTTTTTCATTACATACATTCATAAAATGAACGAATTATCTATATGTACATAAATGATGGTATATGACAATATACATATACATAGCAGAAAGAGCTCTATCGAATGAAAACAGCTAAGCAGCAAACAAATCAATGTAAAATAAATGAAATACAATATAAAAACGCAATTAACTTAATCTCCAAGCAAATACAAATAAATAAAGTAGATACCTTAAGGAGGAATTAACAATCAATAAACATTAAAATTGGTATTCACACGTAACACTTCTATAACAAAATATTTCACAGTGCCTTAATATTATCAAGTGTCTCTCTAGCTACAAATTCAAATGCAATATGATTTCGGCCTCTTTCTCTACGGCTTGGCATCTAAATCTGCTTAAAGAAGTTAAAAACTATCCTGAACGCAGCTATAAGAACCGCACTAGGAGCAATTAGGACGTCCCCGATTAATAATAGGATTTTTGAAGCTAACATTCGCTCAATAGAAGTAAAAAGCGACTATGTCACAAACAAATGAAATAAAGAGCTTATGAACAGCTACGATACCCCCTCTTCGAAATTGCTCAAACCTGCAAAAAAAAAGTCATTTATAAGAATTCCCTCAGCAGAATCCTCAGCCTAAAACTTAACCTTCCATACCTGCCACTAAAACCTATTCTAACCCACATCCAACCATAGTGACTCCAGCAAGCAATAGTTAACACTGAAACACCCGCTATAACATATCAACACATACGAGGTGTCTTCAAAAAGTATCGCGAATTTTGAACTTTCGCAGGTTAAGTATATTCGAACTTCGATTTTTTTGTGGTGATATGTTGGTACTCATATCTCTCACTCATGCCGACGAGTTAGGCCATTTTGAATGTTCAGTTAATTGTTGACAACTGCTTTGCTTGCACGTGTTTCGGCTCGTCTTCGATTTTTACCTATTCAAAATGGTTCAAAGAACCTGTATCAAATTTTGTGTTAAATACGAAATTAAGTGCGCGGATGCATTCCGTATGTTGACGACGAAAAGCGTGCCAGACGCCCGAGCACTTCAACAACAGACAAAAAAATGTATGTAGTGAAGAAAATGGAATTGGCCAATCGTCGAATCACCGTTAGAGAAGTTGCTGAGGACCTAGACATATCGATTGGCTCGTGCCATTCGATTTTTTTCAATGATTTGGGCATGAGGTGGGTCGCCGCAAAATTCGTACCAAAACTGCTCAATTTCGACCAAAAGCAGCATCCCATGAACATTGCTAATGAGATGTTGGACTCTGTCCACGACGACCCAACTTTGCTCCAGAGGGTCATAACTGGTGACGAATCGTGGGTTTATGGTTATGACGTGGAAAGCAAAGCTCAATCATCTCAATGGAAGCTGCCGCACGAACCAAGACCGAAAAAAGCGCGCCAAGTTCGGTGGAATGTAAAAGTTTTGCTTACCGTTTTCTTCGATTTCAGAGGCGTTGTGCATCATGAGTTCTTGACACAGGGTAAAACGGTCAATAAGGAATATTACCGGCAAGTTATGCGCAATTTGTGCGAAGCAATCCGCCAGAAACTCCCAGATTTGTGGAAGAAGAAAAATTGTCTCTTGCATCACGATAACGCCCGTGTTCACACATCATTGCTTGTGCGCAACTTTTTGGCCAAAAACAACGCACTAATGATGGCACAGCCACCGTATTCCCCAGATCTGGCCCCCTGTGAATTTTTCTTGTTCCCGAATCTGAAGAAGGGACGACGCTACACTACGATTGACGACATAAAAACGGCATCGAAGGAGGAGGAAGGAACAAGATAAAAAAAATTATTTTTGAAGTGCTTCTAAGATTGAAAAAAAAACGTTAGCACAAGGGCATAACATCTCATGGAGATTACTTGGAAGGGCACAGAATATATATTAATGAATAAATAAATAATTTTTGAAAAAAAAACACAAAATTCGCGATACTTTTTAACACACCTCGTAAAAATGCATTCAAAATGAACTCAAGCCTTACACCGTCATGTACACAGACGGCTTCCAAAGAAATAATATAATCGGATTTGGCGTAATAGCGTTCATAGTATCTAACCTAGCTTCATATATTTAGTACAGTCTACTGAGCTGAATTAATTGTTATCATGTCGGCTGTTAATCTAATTAAAAGCGAAAAGCATCTCTTGATGCTATATCCAATATAACGAAAATAACGATTAATATCTGAGTTTTATTCGTAATAGTTTACAAAAAATACCCAAATTTTATACTTATATGGTCCCCGGGCCATGCCCATATAAAGGGTAACGATTTTGCTGATACCACAGTTAAGTGGTATTAACCACTACTAATACGGCGGCCGCCGTAGCCGAATAGGTTGGTGCGTGACTACCATTCGGAATTCACCGAGAGAACCTAAGTGCGAATCTCGGTGAAACACCAAAATTAAGAAAAACATTTTTCTAATAGCGGTCGCCCCTCGGCTGGCAATGGCAAACCTCCGAGTGAGTTTCTGCCATGAAAAAGCTCCTCATAAAAAATATCTGCCGTTCGGAGTCGGCTTGAAACTGTAGGTCTCTCCATTTGTGGAACAGCCCCAAATAGAAGGAGGAGCTCGGCCAAACACCCAAAAATATAAATATATATATAATAAATATTAATAACATACACAGCTGAATTTCTGAAGAAAACATATTATGGACAGCAATATCCCCAGAAATGTCAGTTCTGTAAATCCTCCCCGATATCCATTTATCACGTTATGTCTTATTGTTATTCTTTCAACTAAGAAACCATATATTCCATTACACCGATCCCATTCAATGCACTCATTGTCAAATTCGCTGAGAGCAAAGTAACGGTACCTCGTTAGGCGCCATCTCATTATTCTGTCCATCATGTGTTCAGTGCGGTACATATCATATGTACATATATATACAAACGGTCACAGTGTTACATACAGGTTTTCGCCCAATTATAGACCGAATTTTAAAGGCAAGTTTTCTCTTTCTAAAAAAAAAATACTGTGAGCCATAAAATGAAAACAAAAAGAACACATCAAACATTTCAAGGCCCGTAATTAGTTGCCGCTATAAAGTGCAGTTCCGTTCTTAAAAACAAAAACAAATGCAGTTCACCGCAGCTTATTTGCAGTTCCTCACCCACGTGACTGCTATTACTGTGCGTGCTCGCAGTTACCGTGATCCTCGCTGGTACTCTGCTCACTGCAGCTACTCTCATCACTGTCACCGACGCTGCTTCTGTTGCTGCCGTCATCTCCCGCTGTCGCTATTATTGGTCCCGCTGAACTGCAACTGTTTCATTTGCCAAAGGGAATTTAAGGCTTGCAAAGAGTCTATAATTGTTATAACGTCTCCCGTTATTCCCTTAACACGAGCCAATATAAATATGTACATACTCACTTTAATTTACTACTATATTTTTATGTAAATACATTTCCTAGAACTTAAACACATTTCATAATTTTCTTTTCCAAATAAGTATTAATTTATTGTTTATTGTTTTGCAACAATCTATTCCATTATTAATATGATTAGTAAGCAAACTTGATGACAAAATATTTATATTAACATATTTTAGCTATAAGAAAATAAATTATATTTTAGGAAGTGTAAGAAGATAATTAAAGTTAGTCTTAATTTGAAAATGAAAAAGTGAAAGTGTTTTTTTTTTTAAGAATATACATTTTAAGATTCAAAAGTGGCGCAGTAGGTAGAGTCCGTAAGTCCTATCCACCATAAAAGTAAAAAGTGAATTTTTTTTAATTCGTTTGTGATAGTACTCGGATTTTTATCCTTAACACGGACTCTGCAAAAACAACGACACAAAGATATATCCGTAGAAAAAAAAGACTTACTCTTAGTAAAAAAAGAGGGAAGAAAACCAGTTCTCGCCTGGAAAGGCACAACCTTAAATAGCAGTAACTCACGAAAGCTTCAAGTACATCAAGAAAACAACAACTAAAAACAACTGCAGGAGTTCCAAGAAGAAAACACTTTCAAGAGAACGACACTATAATTCACCAATCAACTAAAATATAGCCTTGAAATTTACAAAAAAAAAAAGGAAGAAACCCAATTCACGCCGGGAACTGCACCGCCTTAAATAGCTACAACTCACGAAAGCTTCAAGTTCATCAAGACAACAACAACTAAAAACATTTCTAAGAGTTCCAAGAAGACAACGCCTTCAAGAGGACGACACTATCAAATAAAAGTAAGATTAGATTGGTTTCTATTTTTTTTAATATATAAAAGTACACATAAATTAAAATTGGGTTACAAAATTTTTTTTTTTTTAAAGAGGCACAACAAATTTTGTGGCACATATAAATTCCCTTTAACTTATTTTTAATCGCTCAAAAAACGCAAATCTTAAGATCCAACTGGATAAGTCCGAATTCCTCAAGAGAGAAACGGAATTCCTTGGTCATATAATAACGCCAGCAGGTATCAAAACATACCTTAAAAAATAGAATGAGTTAAAAATTTACCGATCCCTAAAAGCACAAAACAAAACAAGCAATTTCTAGGCCTTATTGGCCATTATAGAAAATTTATTAAAGATTATTCTTTAACCGCTAAACCCATGACAAAATACTTGAAAAAATACGAAAAAAGCTTTAACACACTTAAAACATTAATTATCCATGACCCAATATTGGCATATCCAGATTTTACAAAGCAGTTTATCTTGACAACAGATGCCAGCAAATGCTCGTTGGGAGCAATTCTCTCACAGAACGACCATCCAATATATTATGCAAATCGTACCCTAAACACACATGAAATTAACTATAGTACCATAGAAAAAGAACTACTATTATAAAAGGGGTACGAAGTATTTCATTTTCATAAATACGCATTGGCATTTCAAATTAATGGAAGGAATTGGACAGAGATTAAATTACTGCAAATTATAAATACGTACGGCAAAATAAATAAAATTATAGTGGACAACGAACTCGGATTTAAGGCTATTCCGATGCAACCATTTTTGAAAGAGGATAACAATGAAATATACTTCACATCTACATAATAGCAATCACACATCCAATGCAGACAAGGAACGGTTACATAATACTATTAACGACCACATACGTTTACTAACACATGATGACAGAAATAGAGATGGAACCATAGAAAACAAGATGATAAAGATATTAGATTTCTACAACAATACAATCCATGGTATCACAGGAATCCAACCCATTGACTTTTTAAATGGCAAAATACATGAAGATAGGTATATTCATAACCTAATAAATTCAAAAAAGGAAAAATAGATACAGAAATTAAATGAGAGAAATGGACACAAATATTATAAATCTCACGTTAAACAAAAACAATAAGAAAATAGCATGACAGAGACAATCAATCCTACTAAAAAACCACAAAATAATTTCCTCTCAGATGGCAATACTTTGATATTCAAGATCAAACCAACAACAATGAATATATTTCAGTTAAACAAGACGAAGTCAGGCCGATAGAATCTTACTCCAAAATAATACACGTGATTAATACAACCTTGCATGAGGAAACAGTTGACTTAATTGCAGACAACATGGCTATACTGAAAACTACTATCAGGGACACTAAGACATTACGAGAAACTGTTGACAAAAATCAGTCACGACAAAAACTTTGTCATACTTAAGACTGAGATCGATTTTCGCTAGGTAGGTGAAGGTAGATAAAATGGTTGAAGTACCACTCTAGCACTCCCCAACTAGCACTAAAGCGGTGTTTTGATGCCATTATGAGACCTCCAACAGGCAGACATCTACTGCCAGCCAAAGCTGTTGATGTAATGGAGAAGATTGATGGGAATTAGGATGATGCCCTGCCCTAAGCTGTCCAAGAAATGAGCACCCAGTGACCTAAATCGTCTAGCTGCCAAACCTGGGCATTTACAGAGAAAGTGCTCAAAAGCATCTTTCTCTGAAAGGTCCAGCCATCCATAGCTTCTGCAATGGGTGGATTTTTCGCTAAGTTCTTGAACAATTTTCATAGGACTATGCTACTGTTCTTGTTCATATTTTCTCGGCCTGACCGCAGCCTTGTCCATCAGCTATTTTTCGTTTTTATTTTTTAATGAGATTTGTGGAGGCCATTCAGTCTCCTTTTCTTTTTCGTTTTTTCAACCACAAATTCTCACAGATATTTTGTCTTTTCTGTGGACATTGAGGAAATTTTTCACGAGCTTACCTTATTTATATACTCAAAATGAGCAAGCCAAAGAGCAATTCCAAGTCTCTCTCGAAGTAAGGAGATGATGAAATGGACATCATTAAACCTACAGAGAACTGTTGCGAAAACCAGCATAGTGCGCATAAAGATGGGCCTCCTCGAAAAAACAATCATATTAGATCCAATTGAATCGGAGTGTCTACTTGAAATTTTGAACAACCATACCGAGAAGCTTATGAAGTGCCAGTCGAAAATTGAAGAAATCGACGAGGAAGACATGGCTCGTGGGGAGTTAGAGGACCTAATTCGTTATAAAATATATTTTGGCGAGAAAAAATTATTCGTTAATCACGAAACATCGTTTGTCGCACCTCACAGCTCGAGACCGAAATTATCCGAAGGCGTTGGCTCGTCTCAAAAAAGCTTATGATAACAAATGCTTAAAATTTTTCTATACAATTTCCAATCTTTTTGAGCTACCAAGCGTACCAAGGCATCTGCGCTGTCTTTGCACACAAGGATTTATACAGTGTCGACTGTTTACGACTCGTTGCTATTGTTGGGTGAAACACATCACAAACGCTATCATAATTCATTTGGTAATGTCGAAAGTTGACCCCGTTACTCGGTCGAAGTGGGGAAAACAGTTGGATAAGCTGCCATTATTGCGAGAGTGTAAGGCAGCATTAAATAAGAGCTACCAAAATTTATCCGCCGATGAAGCCTCAACATGGAGATTAAAGCCATCAATTATTCACAGCATACAGACACATGCATGAAGGTGGGAAAACGACAAAATCTGCCTTAGCGACTGCAAACTCAAATCAACCGGGGGACACACTGTAAGTCTAAGAATCAAAACATACCTGCGTGTCCTACTTTTAAAACTTTCTCTAGTTAACAGAGATTTGATTTTTCTAAATCAGTGCTCTTATGCATACATTTTTTGAGAAAGGAGCACTCAGTTTCAAGGTGCAAAGCGGATCGGTATCGTGTTTGCAACCGTTCGCATCACACGTTGCTGCACCATTATCCTGTATTCCTCGCAACTGCACTACAACTTTCGACCTCACATGCCATTACGCATTATGCTAGGTACAGCCGTAGCCGTACTAACCGACTATATATATAACTAAAAGTAAATATGTATTATATACGTATTTTATGCTGTGTTATGTTATATATGTATCATACTTACACATTTTTTTAATATTTATTTAATTGGCGCGTACACCCTTTTTGGGTGTTTGGTCGAGCCCCTCCTCCTATTTGTGGTGTGCGTCTTGATGTTGTTACACAAATGGAGAGACCTACAGTTTCAAGCCGACTCCAAACCGCAGATATTTTTTATGAGGACCTATTTTATGGCAGAAATACTCTCGGAGGTTTGCCATTGCCTCCCGAGGGACGACCGCTATTAGAAAAATGTTTTTCTTAATTTTGGTGTTTCACCTAGGTTCGAACCTACGTTCTCTCTGTGAATTCCGAATGGTAGTCACGCACCAACGCTGAAGAACCAATAGGTAGTTCCTGGACCACAATCGCCAAATCTGAAGGGGGCACCCGATTTGTAGGTGCGCTGGTGTTAGGGAATCTCCATCGTTCGAGTCCTGACTCAGTGGTACCAGGGATCGCGACTTGAGTATTGCCCCGACCTCGACGAACAGCGTTATAAATATACTACCTTTGAAGTGAAACAAACGAACACAGCGATATATGTTTTTACTAGGGGTCTACCGCGTATTTTTAATGTAGTATATACGGGACCACAAAAATCTGCTCCACAAATTAAAAAGGGTCGTAGTACACGAAGTCTATCAGCAGACAAATTTTCCATTATTTGGGTTTGCAGCTTAAGCTTATAATGAAAGCAGTGTGTGCAGTTTCATACGGTTCGAATAAAGGCTTCTCCAGCATAGAACAGCCAAATGCGGTCTCGGAGAAGCGCTACCAATGCTTTTGCCCCAGCATGGTGATATCGAAAATATAGGTGCCGTAAGTATGTGGTAACGAAGTCCGAGATCTCACTTAAGAGCAGTGGGAACCTGGCATCATATGGGAGAGGCGTATTTAATAGGCGGCCTCCTACTTGGAGTAAATTAACGAGAGCGATAATTCCGAGTAGTTGTGCAAAAACGTATTTAGTTTTTGCAAACTTGAAGGTAGGGTGGTACCTTTGGTGAGTTTCATAATTTCTTCACCATATTCAAAATGTTGAACCACCTGAATGACTTTGAGGAAAGTTAATTTAAGGTCCTCAGCCGTCAGTACTTGTGCAAATGTTGCAGATGGGTCTCTTATGCGTCTGATCCATCTGAATATGGATGCGATTCATTTGCTTGAGCAATTAAAATTGTTGCGTTTCGGTTCTTCTCTAATACTTCGACTTCTGGAGAAAGCTGGAAGTGAATGTTTTTCGGCCATAACGGACCGTGGACCGCTAAATCAGATAGAATTATTCAATTCGTCCACGATAAAACCCGAGACACTTGATCCGCGGGATTTTGTTTAGTTGGCACATGTCGCCAAGTGGATTTACTCATCGACTCTTTCGGACACTCTGTTTGCAACAAAAGACTGTAGTACTGTACAATTGGCTGACTCAATATTGGTGCTATTCGTGACCATAATTTGGACAGCAAGTGGGCTCCCGAGAGCTCTAGACGCGGAAGAAATCAGCGGAGCCACTCTAGACTTTGTAGTAAGCAGCGCACATTTTGTTGCACCAGCCGATTGCCTACGTATGTATACGCAGCAGCCGTACGGCGTTGGCGAAGCCATGAATTTGGCAGCTTGCCCGAGGAATGCTTATTGATGGTAGGTGCAATAGATTGGCTTTGAAATTTTCCCAGCTGTAGCCGAGGAGCAATGAAATCGACTCATCCCAATCTAGTTTTCGAATCCGCTCTTGCAATAAGATTTTTGCTTTGGTAACTAATGAGGCAAGTAAGCGAAACATATTAGTGACTCGTTAACTGGTAAAGTTGTCATCTAAAACAAACCGGAACAAATCTTCCTTCGGCAACCAATGGCTTCCAAGTGAAATTTGTGTCATTGAAGTTTGAGGCATTCACAGAGCTCTCACAATAGAAAAATAATGAGTGGTTTGAATACCACTTAGATAATTTGAATCCTGCCCAGTTCAATATTTTAACTACCTTACTTCTAATAAGACATAGAGATTCGAAGTTTGCGGATCCTGTAAGCAGGTCGTTGACATAAAAATCTCTTTTTACGGCCTTTGAACCGAAGGGATACATATTTGCATTTGCATCGCAGAGCATTTGTAAACACCGTGTAGCGAAAAGGTGTTAAGTCGAAAGATTTGAAGTGGCTCAGAGGAGTGGCGTCTCCACATTACAAACTGAAAGTTTGTGTCGGTTTCGTGCATGAGAATTTGGCGGTACATTTTAGTAAGGCCCACCGTAAATGCATATTTATGCAAACGAAAACAAAGAAGTGTTGAATACAGCTCTTCTTGAATAGTCGGCCCAACCATCAATATTTCATTCAACGCAATTTGAGAAGAGGTGCGACCTGACGCGTCGAAAACAACAAGTAATTTTGTCGTCGTACTTTCACGCCGAAGGACGCATTGATGAGGAATGAAGTAGTGCGGCTCACTCGGAATCTTATTATTTGTCGGGTTTATGTGGCCTAATTCGATGTATTCATTCAGAATGTCCAGATACATTTGACGAAGTTCTGGAATTTTCACGGTCTTTCTCTCCAGGGCCTGAAATCGCTGCGGTTTCATACTAATTAGCGAGTAACTTACGGTCATCTTTGAAAGTCTTACTGGAAGGCTTCCTGACTGCAAAACTTTAGTAGTTTTTATGAAAAAATTTTTACACTCTATATGTCAGGTGTGAATTTTATAGAACTAGCCTCTGATGGTATTTCTTCCATTGCCCAGAACCTTTGGGCAATGGAATCTATATTTGTTAGATATTCTTCAGTATGGCATAATGTGCTATTGACTGTGGGAGAAGGACGTGGGTTGGTGCCGTATTTGCCAGACACAACTCAGTCTAAAAGTGTCTTTTGCAATGTTGGGTGATTGGGGCTGGCCTTGATCTGTCCTACAGCTATAAGCTCAAAAAATGTTTCAGCACCCAACAAAAGATCAAATTTTTGAGCCTTATTAAATTCTGGGTCCACTAAGCAGATGTTTCTAAGAATTTTCCAGCCATTAATCGCGTTACGATCTGGATGACTGGCTGAAATGGAACGCATTATTAAAAATTCTGCCGGAAACTCATAGTTATTGACCCGCGATTCAACAAACGTATTGTATTTAATTTCGTCCTTACTTTAATAGTTTCATTTTCGATGACGATAATATGTAAGGTCGTACCTTCGCGACAAATTCGTAATTTCTGCTCCAAATCCTTTGTCATGAAATTCACCTGGAATCCAGAACCCAGCAAGGCTCATGCAAGAAGGTACTTTGCGGAGCTACATTTTACGTTGACTACGGCTATAGCTAACATAACGCGGTCTGGCGCACTCGTCGTGCGCATAGCATGCGAGGTCAAAAGTTGCGGTGTGCCCCTTTCACAAACCATAATATGCATAAGGGAACTGATTTAGCAAACTCAAATCGCTGCTGAGCAGAGAGAGTTTTAAAAGTAGGACACGCGGGTATACTATGATGCTTTGATTTACAGTGTGGATACATCGGCTGCGTTAAGCTAGACGTCACTAAGGCAGATTTCGTCCTTTCCGCATGCAGGTGAGGTTTTTGTATGTTGTGACTAATTGACGGCTTTAGGTTCGACGTTGAGGCTTCATCGGCAGATAGATATCGCTAGTGTTTATTTAATGCTACCTCACACTCACGCCATATTGACAGGTTATCATAATCCAGCTGCTCTTCCCACTTCGACCGAATAACGGTATGATAGCGTTTGTGATGTTTTTCTCGACACCCAACGACAGCAACGAGTCGTAAAGCGCAGATGGCTTTGGGATACTTGGCAGCTGAAAAAGCTTACCGTTCTTTACCCTTCCAAAAGCTTCGCCAGACAGGCAATTGACCATTTGATTAAATTTCTGAATGTCTGGGATTGTAGGCTCGTTGTGCACTAAACTCTCAAACAGACTCATAAAATTTTTAAATTCTGAATAGTCTGCTTTAAATTTAGGTAGCGACATTTTCGGTAGTCGCGAGCTGTGAGGTGCAACAAAAGATATTTCGGCTTTTAACGATTTATTTCTCGCCAAAATAGATTTTATAACGGACTTAGTTTCCACTATTAGGTCCTCTAACTCCCCATGAGCCATGTCTTTCTCGTCGATTTCTTCAATTTTCGACTGACACTTCAGAAGCTTATCGCTATGAGAGTTCAAAATGTCAAGCCGACACTCCAATTCAATTAGATCTAACAACATTGGTTTTTCGATTAGACTCGTCTTTATATTCACTATACTATTTTTTCCAACAGTTCGCTGGCGCTTTAATGATTTCAATTCCATCATCTACTTGGGGGATGCTTGGAATTGCTGTCTTTGGCTAACTCATTTTGAGTTAAATTATTTAAACTCCCGTTAAATTTGCCCAATATTCACAGAAACGAAAAAATATCTCTGAGAATTTCTGGTCGAAAAACCGAAAAAGAAAAGGTGGCTGAATAGCCTGAACAAATCTCAATCAGAAAAACGAAAAATAGCTGTTAGACAAGGCTGTGGTCAGGCCACGAAAAGATGAGTAGGTACAGAAGCTGAATAGCCTGAACAAATCTCAATAAGGAAAACGAAAAATAGCTGTTAGACACGGCTGTGGTCAGGCCACGAAAAGATGAGTAAGCACAGTAGCACAATACTACGAAAAGTGTTCCACAATTTTGCGAAAAATCGATTTTTGTTTGAATTGTTTCCTTGTAAACAATCCCTGTTTATAATTAATTTATTAATTTATATATTAATTGTATTTTAATTGAACTTATTGTTCGAAAAAAAGTAGTTAATATGTATTTCAACATCACACCCTTAATTAGCAAATGCCAACGTACCTTGTTTCACTTTCGCGGAGTATGATATACGTATATATGTATATATGTATAAACAATTGTATATACATGTACAATTATGGGAGTGAGTTATATATTATACGTAACTTTCCCCTGTCGCTCTCGCTCTCTTCATTATAAATCTAACTGTAATAATTAGCTATATAAGTTATATATTTATTTGTTGTTTCCCCATTTGCTCTTTCTCTCTTCATTTTAAGTATAAATCTAACTGTTAAAATAAATTGAATATATATAGCTTTTTATGTTAAAAGTAGTCTTCAAAATCACCTTGAAGAGTAAAGAATAAATTTATTTTGAAGTGTAACCAAACTTGTTCTATTTTAATAAAAATAAATTAATTTCAACAAATTTATTTTATTTTCAAAAATAAATTTAACTAGTGTGTACATATATATGTGTATGTAATATATGTTTATATATAACAACAACCACAACTCTCAGTTTATCGCACTTGTTACCTGTATAGGCTTATTGCAAGCCTTGGGTTTTCTTTGGCAGAACTGTGAACTGTTTTATGTTAATGTATTCGCTGTATTTAGTTTTGTGTGTTATATATTAATTTATTTTTATTATTATGATTTAAGATGTTTTATTTTTTTATTCACTCCTCGCTATGTCTCTTTTCACAAACACACTATGTACTACTTATTATATTTATTTCAGTCACTGAACCCTTTTTTGTGGGGGTTATTTTTAAGTTAGTTAGTTTGTTTGTTTGCTTTTGTCACTGCATTTGACGCGAAAACAGACTTCCAAAAAATAGAAAACGCGCAGGCAATTGTTGTTGGACTTAGCAATTGTTGTTGGACTTAGCATTAGCAATTGTCTTTTATATATTATGTTTTTTGTATTTGGAATAATTTCCCTTTGCTTATGTTCACTAAATTATTTGGCACAAACTGAATTGTTAATTTGATGTTTATTGTAATAATTATTTTTCCACGCCCTTAGTCCCTGCTCGGGTGCCATGATAAATCTTAAGCGTTTTTAAGATAGTAATTTATTGTTTTGTCACTTTAAAATTGCCTGTTAACTACTTTCGTTCGAATGAAAATGCGAGCGCGTTCAATGATACTTTACAAGTGTCTTCTTAATTTTTAGTTCATGTTTTTAGTGACTTAGCCTAAGCTTAACTAACCGACTATATATAAAATTAAAAGAAATATGTATTATGTACTATTTTATGCTTCGTTATGTTATATATATGTACTTTAGGCCGGGTCGATTTGTGGGGAGGCAAAAAAATCGCCCATTGCTCTGTGAAAATCATATTCTAGGGATCAAAATAAGAAACTTTGCCGAAGGAACCATACCTCTAAAAGGAATTTTGATGTCCCCCAATTTGGATCGAACTTTTGGGTAGGGGCCTTCTTAAGAAATGCGCGTTTTTTGCAACCATTTCAACAATTAAGGTATCACTGGAATGCACCGCAACCCTTTTAAACAACGAAGGTATCAGTGTGACACAATTGCAGATCGTAAAATTGCTTGTGTTGTTTTTTTTAAGCAACCACAAGACACAGCAGGTAGAATTGAAATTACCATTTCATTCTTATTACCCCGTCTCGTAGACCATATATAACGCAACAGTTTTTGTGAATGTATTAAGTCGTTGTGAAGAACTCAAAGTGTGAAGTACTAATTTCAGATAAAAAAATATTTCAAAAAAAATAATAAGTGAAGTGACCATTCCAAATCAAAAAGTTTACAATGAATCCACCATCCTCTACACCGCAAGATGAAGCAACTACATCTACAACTATCGAAAACCCAATGAGTCTTATACCCAAGCATGATGTTATTGTTTTTGGTGTGTCTACTGATTTAACTGATCTTAATTTACCAACCCATCTGGATATCTTGAGATATTATTTTTACTTAAGCGAACGTGCTAAAACAGAACAAAAAAAGTTTTCCCATAAATCATTCACTATTCAAGTACAAGATAAGTTGATTGGAATTTGGGAAAAACTTAGTATGGAAATAATGCTGAAAAAAGTGTATTTAATAAATTGATTGATAAGTATCAAGAGCAAATCAAGAGAAGAAACAACACCCAACAATTTACAGAGTATGTAAAATCTCTGGAAACAATTTTTTACATTGGAATATGTAAATGCGATTCGAATTGCTGCTAAAAAGACCATTGCATTGGTTCGTTTGCCTTCTACACTTCAACGAACTTCCGTTTCGGCATTTGTTTGAAGCTTTGGATAAATCAACCAGCACTGGACCAAGGTCGGCAACCGGAAAACTGAGCTGTCAAATCGAAACTTGTGAAACTCTTCCGGTAAGTTATTGCTATCTCTCATTTATTATAATTGTCAACCATTTTTAATTAATTTATTATTTATTATTTTCAGGTGGTGGACGGCTTCCAGAAAATTGAGTTGCAAAATATGCCCCCTGCTCCAGAAAAAACTGAATTTTCCACCGATTCGAAGTACTTATACGACATGGCCCATGCAATTTCTAGCGGCGTGGTTCCGGTGGATCTGGCTAACATCAAACCAGGGAAAATTGTACATTCTCGGTGGCTCACCAAGGCCGCTAGATTATTGCGATTATATGTGACAACGGAAAATGCAGATGCAAATTTAAGAATTCTGGTTGAATTTATAATTAAATGTTATGTGCCAATGTAATATACTTCAATATCAAGTATTACAGCTCTGTCGTGTACGGCAGTGCATTATTTTTCAAGTTCATTGGTTGGTCACGATTTCTAGAACCTCGTTTACGCAAAATTGTCAATCAAGTAATTAAAGATAATTCATATTATGCGCATTCGGAAAATATCTTGTTATCAATGTTGTTTGATGATAGCAAAGAAAAGCGCGACTGTGCCATCAAGAAAATTCTACGCTATCGATCCGATGTTGACGAGCTAATGGAACTTAGAGTTTACAAAAAACCAGATATAAACTTTAATTGCACAAGTGGTACGGAAATGATCTATTTGAATGATATAAATATCGTATTTGAACCACCATTCCCGCGAAGCATTCCGTACGATACATTGAAAGAATATTTAAATCAAGATGATCCACCGTTTAATGATCCAAAAATTCCATCACACATACGAGGAACGGAACGACATGTTCAATTGCTAGCTAGCGTTTCCAAACGGGTTATACCGGAAAATGTAGAGGCTGTTATGGCGACGACATTAGAGAGCCGTGCGAAATTGCCCAGACTTGAAAGTAAAAAAGACTTCAACAATAATTTTTTTTAGTCTCTTTTCTGTAACTCACTTAAATTAATTTTTTCATTTACATATGTTCTGACTAAATAAATTTCTTAAGAGAAAAAATAGATATTATTATAAATAAATAATAGATATTATTATAAATAAATAAAAATAAAGAAAAAACATAGCCATTTAGCTGATTTTTTCATGTAAAGGCCAAAAATGGTGATATTTTGAAATGATTGTATGGGGAACCCCTCAGGGGAGTTCCAGGGGGTGTGCCACTGGGTGGATCGGCCGTCCAAAGTTAGTGGGGGTCGGTCATACATTTGGACTCGATTGGAGCACTCTAAATGGGTCAAAGTGGAATTTTTCGAAATTTGCCCCTACCCAAAAGTTCGACCCAAATTGGGGGACATCAGAACTCGTTTTAGAGGTATGGTTCCTTCGGAAAAGGTTCTTATTGTGATCCCTAGAATACAATTTTCACAGAGCAATGAGCGATTTTTAAATCGACCCGTACATTGTACTTATACATATATAGTGTTATTATCTACACGCAGTAAAATGAACAGCAAACTTAAAATTTAAAGTTACAGCTAAATGAAAAAGTTATAGAATTCAAATTTGATGATAATACTTATTCTTAAATTACATTTAATTTAAATTATTATTAAATTAAATTGATAATTCACGAAAATTATCTAAATGAAACGCCATTTGGCGTAACATCTATCTTTTAGTTAGTTAGAAGAAATCTTGTATATTTTAATTAGATCTAAGTTTGTAATTGAATTTGTATTTATTTTAATTATCCTTTAGTTTTAGAGGTCAGTATGAAATTATGTTTTTTTGACTTTTTCGGATAAAAAATAATAAATGCCGTACCAACGTCTCTTGTTATTCCCTACCACGACATTCTATCAAGTCCTCTCCTTGTCTCTTATTACTTTACCTGACAGTAGTTATAAAATGCACATTCCACTTTTCCAAATGTACCGACTAAACAAGGATTTATATGCACAAGGTAACTTTGGGAAATCCTCCCGTCGGCGGCTCGGGCATCGGATGGCGGGCAATCTCTCAACAGACTTAAACGGATCTCTGGTACCGGGTAAGTCTCTGACAACTGTTAAACCTGATGCGAACCAGGAGAGTACCGGTAAAAAGGCTGAAGTTACTGGGGATTCGAATGCAGGTGCTGGTCTATCCGAAAGGCAGATCAAACGGAGAAGAGAGAAGGCGAAGAAAGCCGAAGTATTAGCTCTCAGGCTCCGTCAACTTCGACATCTGTCATGGCAACGGGAAAGCGCGACAGATGATTTCTCTGTAATGTTGCAATGTTCCGGAGCCGAAATAGGGTCTGTGCCAACGACCGGGAAGAGGAGAAAGGCAAAGAAGAGGAAAGTCGCAAGACTGAATCCGGAAATGTCTACATTCTCGACCCAATCGGAGGCAGATAAACCTTTAACTGGAAAGGAAAAGGCTAAGGAACTTCAAATGTCAAATGACACTCGTCCGTCAACGTATGACTTATCATTCGCAAGAGTGGCAGCCAAGGCAATGACGAGAGAAAACATGGCCAACGTACAACATCCAGAGGACGAATTACCTCTTAAGACGCTCTCACACAAACATTACACATATTAGAACAAAGGGGAAAGAAAGTCTTTTCCACTCTTTCGGTAAATCTTTCCTACAGCAAATTAATGAAATGTCCTACACGGAGATAATTTACTGTTATATTTGGGTCTCACGAAATGGATCTGCCTACAAAAAAAAAACAAAAAAAACGAGAACAGTGGCAATAAAACCTCGCTAGTCGCTAATTAAGATTATTCTAGTAGAAACACTCATCCACTTCAAGAACAACAACCACGTCGCAAGAATGGATGTTAGCTCATGCTACCATCTACCTTTCGGTGGTCCGTTCCACCGGTCTTGCCATTGGCGATCGAACGTGGCATTTCTTCTAGCAATATTTCTACGCCTTTCTCTACCGTCGTGTGCGGGTAGCCTTATGTGTACTCTCTGCATTGTTTTCGTTAAAATGTCCACGGGGACTAGACCAGCAATAGCGAAGGATGTGTAGTCCAAACTTGTACAGAAGCCGCAGATATTTACGTTCAGAGCATCAGCCCAGATCGGTGCGGCATACAAAATAACCGAGCTGACTACCCTGCTATATAGTGATATTTTGCTGTGGCAAGGGCCACCGTTGTTTGGCATTATTCGTCACTGACAGGACTGCTCACTTAATGCCTTCTTCAGAGTATACTCCAGGTGCGTTTTGAAATTTAAACGACTATCAATCATCACTCCTAGCCATTTAATAGCGCGTTTAGAACTAATAGTTACAGTCCCAACATTTTAGTTCATAGAGTCTACTATCATTCTGCTGCTTATTAGGACTACATCGGTTTTATGCTCAGATAATTCCATCTTCAAAGGCCTTAGGCAAGCCTTGATCTTGTTCACTGATTTGCTGGCGATTCTCTCAATATCGTGGATATGTTTGGGCCACCATTACCACCGCGAATCCATTGACTTTATTTCCCTATTTGTTTCTGTAGGGCTTACTTATGATATCTGCTCTAATTTATTTAACTGTCTGTGACAATAGGTCACTCAACCTCACAGTGGTTAAGATTTATTTGAACATTTTTCATTTTATTTGATTTGTTAGAGCCCTCCTGAATGGTGGGCACCTATAGCTTCCGTTAATATGGTTGTTGTTCTCCCTTCTGTCGGTCTCGCAAAGCACACATTTCGGAGTATTTTGGAAATCCTTGGGGAAGTGACCATCAACAAGAACAATAGTAAACATCTATAGCATATTTGTAAAGAGACACGCTGTCGGAAGTGACAAACAACAAATCCAATTTTAATTTTGGCAGTCTCTAACCATTTTTTCGCTTTTAGATCTGGTAGGGTGAAGGTGGCCGTTTGGGTGCCAGCATATGCTACAAAGAGTTCAGTTATATCTGCCAACTCCACATGTTCAAAGCGTGGCAGAGAGCTAACAGCAATTCACCTTCCCTTAGTGATCACTTCGTCGATGTCTTTGCATGCTCTAATGATGCGATCGGTAAGTGCCTTAACTATTGCCTTTTTACCTGGTTTTTTGGCAAGATTTTGACAGTTCGATTATAAGATCACCTTTTTGGGTTCTTCTTATTTTTGACACTGAGTCAGCAAATGCCTTAAATTAGAATCACCTTGAACCTTCATGATTATGTCAGCTTAAGAACTATGCCCGTTTTTTCAACAACAAGAGCTTGGGATCTCACTATTCCACTACGGCTTATTTTAACCTCATTCTTGGTTTTTTTTAAAGTCTTTTTGACCAATATCCATTCGTTTGATGGCCTCGATGGCGCCGGGTGACTGGTAGCCGGTGTATGGACTATTGCGTCCGACAGGTGTTTTTTTACGACATCTTCTTTCTTTTTTTTTGCTTCTTTGGGAATCAGTACTCTCGGTGGTTACTTTTCGGCGTAATATCCCTGACGCTAATCCTAACCAGGGAGACGTTTGTGGGCTCTCACTGCAGGTTATCAAGTTTGAGTTGCACTTACACGATTCTGTGGTGGTGATTTTATATTGTATATATTTAGTACCCCTCCTTTGCCGATGGATCGTACGACGCTTTTCTTCATTCTCTACTAACATATTATATACAATAATATTTATTAATGACTTAATTTCCTCCCAATGTTTTTTGAAAGGGTTTTTCGTTGCACAACCTTTCGCTTCCTCAGATCGGTTAGCAAGCGAGTCAATATGTTTTATTCCCTGAGGCTCCCCAATTTGGATGGTAATATCAGTAGCGTTTTCGCAGGTGAGTAAACAAGGCTTGAAAGAGTATATTGCCCTCAAAGGCACACTTACTTTATATTTCCTTTTCTTCGTTTCGACTTTCTTCCTTTCTTTTGTTAGTTTTTTATTGATCTCCATTTTATTTGATTAGGTCCCCACTCAGAGCCGTTGTCTTTACTCGTATGCGTATTTCCATATTTGTTCCCATGGTTATGTATGTAAAGAAGACCATACCAGGGTGGAGGATTGGAGGATTGCGTTCTGGGCCAGATCAGTATTAGCCAGGATAAACTCTACTGAACCTATGCGTCCAACTTAATGAATATAGAGCGTTTTTTGAGTCTTGCCAAGGTTTTAACGGTTTTGGACGAGAGTGTAAATATGTGGGAAATGACTGTGCTAATTTCGGCTGGTGATAAGATTGTGTTAGTGGTATACGAAAAAAAAATCAAAATCGCCTTCGGTCATGTTGCCCTGTTGCTATCTGAACACCGATTGAGTCGCCGAGTTTGTGAATGCATGGGAAATGATCGTGCAATTTTGTTAGTGATATGTATGATAGTGATATACCTATATGTGTGTGTTGCCGAAGGCCCTAGTAGCCAGCGTGATAATTTAGTTAGGGTTATATTGTATATACCCCCTATAAATAATAATAACAAATATGTATGAAATGATGGTGCAGAATTAATCTGGAGAATTACCCACCTCACAATTTGATTTTTCCTCATAATTATCGGCCAAACCTAGTAATTTATCATCAATGATTACCTATCATTCTCTCCCTGTCAATTATCTGCTGCCGCTATATTAATTCATCTCTACCCGTTAAATTGTGGTAAAGCAGAGGTGAATTTCCTGGCACAAATTAGGAACGGGCCAGCAGAGAACGTTAATGGCAAATATTTGTATTAGAAATATTCTAATAGTAATTTCTTCAATATTATATGCATACATAATTTTGTCATCGTTGAGAAAAATTGGGATATAAGCAGCTCCTTTTCTGAATGCTTCTAGAAATATGGGTCCAAACTTATCAATGAATTTCTTTTCGTTGTGCTTTACAATATTTGAAACTGGCTAGGCTTAGAATTTTAGCTTTGGAAACATACTCATGTAGAGGCATAAAGTGAATGCTCTGTGTGTACGGTTATATTATATGTACGAGTATATGCATACATATGTGTATACTAATAAGCATTGTTTTGCTGGTAGTTCAGAATACAAATATGTACGTAGGGCATCAAGTGTGTATACGCGCACGCATGTATATATATCGATGACAATTTTTTAGTTTTTGTTATAATATGTTCAATATAAGTAGATTATCTACTTTTTCGTGCTCCCAAACCGTAATTAGAAACCGAGATTCTCTTCTTCTTCTTAATTGGCGGGATAACCACTTTCGCGATTTTGGCCAAGTTTAACAAAGTGCGCCAGTCGTTTCTTCCTCGTGCTAACCGGCGCCAGTTGGACACAACAAGTGAAGTCAAGTCCTTCTCCACCTGATATTTCCAACGCAAAGGAGGCCTTCCTCTTCCTCTGCTACCACCAGCTGGTACCGCATCCAATACTTTCAAAGCCGGAGCATTTGTATCCATTCGGACGACATGACGCAGGGAACGTAGCCGCTGGGTCTTTATTCGCTACGCTATGTCTATGTCGGCGTAAAGCTCATACAGCTCATCGTTCCATCGCCTGCGATATTCGCCGCTGCCAACGTGCAAAGGTCCATAAATCTTCCGCAGAATCTTTCTCTCAAACACTCCAAGCATCGCTTCATCGCATGTTTCCGTCGTCCACGCTTTTGCGCCATACATTAGGGCGGGCATGATGAGAGTCTTGTAGAGTGTTAGTTTTGTTCGTTGAGAGAGGACTTTACTAGTCAGTTGCCTACTTAGTCCAAAGTCCTTGTTGGTAAGAGAGATTCTACGTTGGATTTCAAGCCAGCCATTGCTATCGGTGCTAATGCTGGTTCCTAAATAAACCAAGTCTTTTACAACCTCGAAATTATAACTTTCAACAGTGACGATACACGATACGCGAGTGCGCCGACTCTTTGTTTGAAGACAGGAGGTACTTCGATTTCTCCTCGTTCACCACCGGACCCATTCGCTTTGCCTCATTATTCAGTTTGGAGAAGGCAGAACTAATAGCATGGTTTTTAAGGCCGATGATGTCAATATCATCGGCATACGCCAACAATTGTACGCTTTTATAAAATATTGTGCCTGAGCGATTAAGTTCTGCGGCCCGCACGCTGCTATCCAACATCAGATTAAAGAAGTCACACGACATCGAGTCACCCTGTTTGAAGCCTCGTTAGGTATCAAACGGCTCGGAGAGGTCCATCTTAATTCTGACGGCGCTGCCGGTGTCGAGCAACGTCATCTTGCATAACCGTATTAGTTTTGCGGGGATACCTAATTCAGGCATCGCGGCATACAAGTAACTCCCTTCCGTACTATCGAATGCAGCTTTGAAGTCGACGAAAAGATGGTGTGTGTCGATTCTCCTTTCATGGGTATTTTCCAAGATTTGGCGTATTGTGAATATTTGGTCGATGGTAGACTTTCCAGGTCTAAAGCCACACTGATCAGGTCCAATCAGTTGGTTGATGGTGGCCTTCAGCCATTCACACAATAGGCTCGCTAGGACCTTATAGGCGATATTTAGAAGACTTATCCGGCAATAATTGGCACACATTTCAGGATCGCCCTTCTTATGGATTGGGCAGAGCACACTTAAATTCCAATCGGCAGGCATGCTTTCATCCGACCATATTTTGAATAGAAACTGATGTATGCACCTTACCAGCTCCTCACCGCCATGTTTGAATAGCTCAGCCGGCAGCCCGTCGGAGCCCGCGACTTTGTTGCTCTTTAGCCACGTTATCGCTATTCTCACCTCGTCATGGTAGGGTAGCGGAACGACAACTCCGTCGTCAACGACGTCAGTTATCACTGTTTAACAGGTTCGAAAAGTGTTCTCTCCACAATTTAAGATTGCTCTGTATGTCAAGTCACCGCTGCCTTTATTCTTACAGGAAAACGCCCCGGTCTTAAAACCTTCTGTAGGCCACCGAACTTTCTGGAAGAATTTTCGGGCGTTGCTCCCGTTGGCCAGCATCTCAAGCTCCTCTTACTCACGTATTTCGGCCTCTCGTTTCTTCTTTAGAATAATACTCTCTCTTACTTTCTTAGATCTCCGTAGCGATCCCACATGGCTCGCGTTGCACCCGATCGCAGCGTAGCTCTAAAGGCAGCATCTTTTCTTGCGGTAGAGAACGAAAAATGTTGCTCCATCGTTCGTGCATGCCGGTTTGTTAGGCACTACTCTCTGATGTGAGTCGATGTGGGGTCCTCCGATCAATCGTACATCTAATACACTAGAAGCGTGTCTTCCATCTATCGTCACATGATCGATCTGGTTTCGCGTTTTTCGATCAGGAGAGAGCCAGGTTGCTTGGTGTATCTTTTTATGCTGGAATTTGGTGCTGCAGCCTACCATGTTTCGGGCTCCGGCGGAGTCGATCAGCATCCGTCCGTTTCCGGATGTTTCGATGAATTATCCAACGGTGGAACCAAAAATTCCACCTTGCCCACCCTGGCCTTGAAGTCGCCAAGCACAATTTTTATTTCGTGGCGGGGACAGCGCTCATAGTAACGTTCCAAGCGCTCATAGAAAGAAACTTTGGTCGCATCGTCCTTCTCCTCTATCTGGGCGTGGGCGCAATATGGATATGTTAAAAAAAAAACGGGCTTTGATGCGGATTGTTGCGAGACGTTCGTCCACCGGAGTGAACGACAGTACTTGGCGATGAAGTCTCCCTCCCACAACAAATCCGACACCGAATTTGCGCTCCTCTACATGCCAGCTGTAGTAGACGTCACAAGACCCTACGCTTTTCTTGCCTTGCCCCGTCCATCGCATCTCTTCAATGGCAGTGATGTCAGCATTTACTCTCACGAGGACATCAACCAGCCGGGCAGAGGCACCTTCCCCATTAAGGGACCGGACATTCCAGATGCATGCCCTCAATTCGTAATCCTTATTTCGTTTGCAGTGGTCGTCATCAGTATAGGGAGGATTTTTTAATCTTTTCATGGGGGGGATTTTTAAGTAAAAATGAAGATTACCCATATAAAATTTGTCTCCCGAAATCTGAGATTATAAAATAATCCTAGATTATAATTATACTTTTGTACATACAACATGTTGTTGTCGATAATTCTTTTTACGAATGTAGGGAGAAATGTCGAAGTAAAGTCTTAATAAAACGGACGCCGACAGAGAAAACATTTTTAGTGACATAATTCTAATATAATTTTTGATAGATATTGTTAATTATGCATTATTATTAAAGAAAAAATATGTGTCCACAGACGCTTTGGCCTGTTATTGCTTGAATGAATTTGAAGAGGTCGAGCCAAGGAGCACCAGGAGATTTGGTGGCTCCTAAAACACTCAGGCTAAAAAGCCCATTGCATTTAAAGCTCTGGAAAGGGGGTAGATAGTCAAGGAGGGAGGGAGAAAAGTATCAGAGAAAGAGATAGGAAAGAGTAGAGACAGAGATAGAGATAGTTAGTCCTGTGAGAATTTTCCAGATTCTTTGGCAAATCTGTAAATATCCTCCAGTTTTAGAGAACGAATATTACTCATTCCCATGACATCGGAACCCAATACTCGTAGTCGCGCTCTAGCAAAGGCATAACACTCACAGAGAAAGTGCTCAGTGCTATCCGCCTCCTCCAAGCACGACACACATACCGGGTCTTCGATGATTCCAATGGTGGTCATATGCTGACCCCATGGGTCCTGTAATGATGCCGACCATCAACCGAATGTCTTTCCTTCTAAGTTTTAGTAGAAAGTTTGACATTTTTCTGTTCGGACTTGTCACAAAACACTTTGCAGTTCTGCAGCGTTCTAGACCGGACCATCGCTCTTTATGTACATTGCCTACATAATCGTTGATCCAATTCTTGATTCCTGCGGGACTGATTCCGATTATTGGCTCTGGCCTCTGTGGGAGCACCGCTGATCCACGGTTGGCCAATTCGTCGGCAATTTCGTTTCCTTGAACACCGGAGTGTCCCGGAACCCATATAAGTACAAGCCTGTTTTGTCTTGCGACAGAATTAAGCTTCTTCTTACATTCTTGAACAATCTTTGAGGTTTGCTTCGCGTTCTCCAGGGCCTTCAATGCAGCCTGACTGTCACTGAAGACTCCAATCTGTTTCCCGCTCCATCTCCTCTCGATTATCCATTCGGCTACTTTTAGGATGGCAAAAACTTCTGTTTGGAAAACAGTTGCCATTCCCCCCATAGCATAGTGATACTTATTACTATCGTTTAAGTACCATCCGGCTCCAGACCCTATTTCAGTCTTGGACCCATCGGTAAAGAAAATATCCGTCAAACCTCCCTGCATGCATTCTGGATTGCTCCATTGCTCACGCAATGGAAATCTGACATCAAATTTCCTTCCGAATGAAACTGTGGGTATCAGGTCATCTTTAGGTGCCAAAAACAGTGGATACTGCTCCGACAGCAACTTAAAGATTTCTCTGTGTCCCGAAGTTCCATCTTCGTGCCAGAAACCATATTTATGGAGTCTACACATTGCTTTTATTGCTTCCTGTTGTATCTTAAGATCCAGGGGGAGCAAATCAAGCATAGCATTTAGGGCATCACCAGAGGTTGTACTCATGGCACCCGTGATGCATAAACATACACTTCTTTGCAGCCTGTATAGTTGCCGGATTGTGGACTTAACCATGCTCCGTCGCCAGAAGACCACAGAAGCGTAAGTGATGATTGGTCTGATAAGTGCCGTGTATATCCTTAGGACCACAGCAGGTTTCAGACCCCAAGTTTTGCCAAAGGCTCTACGGCATTGCTGAAAAATCTTCAATGCACGATTCACTTTCAGTGAAACGTGTGTCTCCCAGGTCAGCTTCTTATCCAAGATTACTCCTAGATATTTAACTTCGTTGGAAAGACCAAGTGTCACACCTTTCAGTGTTGGAAGACTGAGTCCATCCAATTTCCGTTTTCTCGTAAACAAGACTATGGTTGTTTTGTTCGGATTAACGGAAAGACCTTGTCTCATGCACCAATCATCGATTTTGTCAATAATCCTCTGCACTTTCGTGCAAAGCCTCCTTAAGGATTTATCCGATGTTAGCGCACAGACGTCGTCCGCATATGCTTGGACGTGAAAGCCGAGTTCCTGCATCTCCGCTAATAGGGAGTCTACGACGAAGCACCAAAGCAGCGGAGAAAGAACACCCCCTTGGGGACATCCTTGCTTGGCCCTGACTGTGATTTGCTCGTCATCGCTCCCACCAGCGGTTAACAGCCTCTCCGAGAGCATGGAGTATATCCATTTTATAATGGTTTGATTAACTCCGTGTCGTTCGGCAAACTTGTACAGAAGCCGCAGATATTTATGTTCAGAGCATCAGCCCAGATCGGTGCGGCATACAAAATAACCGAGCTGACTACCCTGCTATATAGTGATATTTTGCTGTGGCAAGGGCCACCGTTGTTTGGCATTATTCGTCACTGACAGGACTGCTCACTTAATGCCTTCTTCAGAGCATACTCCAGGTGCGTTTTGAAATTTAAACGACTATCAATCATCACTCCTAGCCATTTAATAGCGCGTTTAGAACTAATAGTTACAGTCCCAACATTTTAGTTCATAGAGTCTACTATCATTCTGCTGCTTATTAGGACTACATCGGTTTTATGCTCAGATAATTCCATCTTCAAAGGCCTTAGGCAAGCCTTGATCTTGTTCACTGATTTGCTGGCGATTCTCTCAATATCGTGGATATGTTTGGGCCACCATTACCACCGCGAATCCATTGACTTTATTTCCCTATTTGTTTCTGTAGGGCTTACTTATGATATCTGCTCTAATTTCTTTAACTGTCTGTGACAATAGGTCATTCAACCTCACAGTGGTTAAGATTTATTTGAACATTTTTCATTTTATTTGATTTGTTAGAGCCCTCCTGAATGGTGGGCACCTATAGCTTCCGTTAATATGGTTGTTGTTCTCCCTTCTGTCGGTCTCGCAAAGCACACATTTCGGAGTATTTTGGAAATCCTTGGGGAAGTGACCATCAACAAGAACAATAGTAAACATCTATAGCATATTTGTAAAGAGACACGCTGTCGGAAGTGACAAACAACAAATCCAATTTTAATTTTGGCAGTCTCTAACCATTTTTTCGCTTTTAGATCTGGTAGGGTGAAGGTGGCCGTTTGGGTGCCAGCATATGCTACAAAGAGTTCAGTTATATCTGCCAACTCCACATGTTCAAAGCGTGGCAGAGAGCTAACAGCAATTCACCTTCCCTTAGTGATCACTTCGTCGATGTCTTTGCATGCTCTAATGATGCGATCGGTAAGTGCCTTAACTATTGCCTTTTTACCTGGTTTTTTGGCAAGATTTTGACAGTTCGATTATAAGATCACCTTTTTGGGTTCTTCTTATTTTTGACACTGAGTCAGCAAATGCCTTAAATTAGAATCACCTTGAACCTTCATGATTATGTCAGCTTAAGAACTATGCCCGTTTTTTCAATAACAAGAGCTTGGGATCTCACTATTCCACTACGGCTTATTTTAACCTCATTCTTGGTTTTTTTTAAAGTCTTTTTGACCAATATCCATTCGTTTGATGGCCTCGATGGCGCCGGGTGACTGGTAGCCGGTGTATGGACTATTGCGTCCGACAGGTGTTTTTTTACGACATCTTCTTTCTTTTTTTTTGCTTCTTTGGGAATCAGTACTCTCGGTGGTTACTTTTCGGCGTAATATCCCTGACGCTAATCCTCACCAGGGAGACGTTTGTGGGTTCTCACTGCAGGTTGTCAAGTTTGAGTTGCACTTACACGATTCTGTGGTGGTGATTTTATATTGTATATATTTAGTACCCCTCCTTGGCCGATGGATCGTACGACGCTTTTCTTCATTCTCTACTAACATATTATATACAATAATATTTATTAATGACTTAATTTCCTCCCAATGTTTTTTGAAAGGGTTTTTCGTTGCACAACCTTTTGCTTCCTCAGATCGGTTAGCAAGCGAGTCAATATGTTTTATTCCCTGAGGCTCCCCAATTTGGATGGTAATATCAGTAGCGTTTTCGCAGGTGAGTAAACAAGGCTTGAAAGAGTATATTGCCCTCAAAGGCACACTTACTATATATTTCCTTTTCTTCGTTTCGACTTTCTTCCTTTCTTTTGTTAGTTTTTTATTGATCTCCATTTTATTTGATTAGGTCCCCACTCAGAGCCGTTGTCTTTACTCGTATGCGTATTTCCATATTTGTTCCCATGGTTATGTATGTAAAGAAGACCATACCAGGGTGGAGGATTGGAGGATTGCGTTCTGGGCCAGATCAGTATTAGCCAGGATAAACTCTACTGAACCTATGCGTCCAACTAATGAATATAGAGCGTTTTTTGAGTCTTGCCAAGGTTTTAACGGTTTTGGACCAGAGTGTAAATATGTGGGAAATGACTGTGCTAATTTCGGCTGGTGATAAGATTGTGTTAGTGGTATACGAAAAAAAAATCAAAATCGCCTTCGGTCATGTTGCCCTGTTGCTATCTGAACACCGATTGAGTCGCCGAGTTTGTGAATGCATGGGAAATGATCGTGCAATTTTGTTAGTGATATGTATGATAGTGATATACCTATATGTGTGTGTTGCCGAAGGCCCTAGTAGCCAGTGTGATAATTTAGTTAGAGTTATATTGTATATACCCCCTATAAATAATAATAACAAATATATATGAAATGATGGTGCAGAATTAATCTGGAGAATTACCCGCCTCACAATTTGATTTTTCCTCATAATTATCGGCCAAACCTAGTAATTTATCATCAATGCTTACGTATCATTCTCTCCCTGTCAATTATCTGCTGCCGCTATATTAATTCATCTCTACCCGTTAAATTGTGGTAAAGCAGAGGTGAATTTCCTGGCACAAATTAGGAACCGGCCAGCAGAGAACGTTAATGGCAAATATTTGTATTAGAAATATTCTAATAGTAATTTCTTCAATATTATATGCATACATAATTTTGTCATCGTTGAGAAAAATTGGGATATAAGCAGCTCCTTTTCTGAATGCTTCTAGAAATATGGGTCCAAACTTATCAATGAATTTCTTTTCGTTGTGCTTTACAATATTTGAAACTGGCTAGGCTTAGAATTTTAGCTTTGGAAACATACTCATGTAGAGGCATAAAGTGAATGCTCTGTGTGTACGGTTATATTATATGTACGAGTATATGCATACATATGTGTATACTAATAAGCATTGTTTTGCTGGTAGTTCAGAATACAAATATGTACGTAGGGCATCAAGTGTGTATACGCGCACGCATGTATATATATCGATGACAATTTTTTAGTTTTTGTTATAATATGTTCAATATAAGTAGATTATCTACTTTTTCGTGCTCCCAAACCGTAATTAGAAATCGAGATTCTCTTCTTCTTCTTAATTGGCGGGATAACCACTTTCGCGATTTTGGCCAAGTTTAACAAAGTGCGCCAGTCGTTTCTTTCTCGTGCTAACCGGCGCCAGTTGGACACAACAAGTGAAGTCAAGTCCTTCTCCACCTGATATTTCCAACGCAAAGGAGGCCTTCCTCTTCCTCTGCTACCACCAGCTGGTACCGCATCCAATACTTTCAAAGCCGGAGCATTTGTATCCATTCGGACGACATGACGCAGGGAACGTAGCCGCTGGGTCTTTATTCGCTACGCTATGTCTATGTCGGCGTAAAGCTCATACAGCTCATCGTTCCATCGCCTGCGATATTCGCCGCTGCCAACGTGCAAAGGTCCATAAATCTTCCGCAGAATCTTTCTCTCAAACACTCCAAGCATCGCTTCATCGCATGTTTCCGTCGTCCACGCTTTTGCGCCATACATTAGGGCGGGTATGATGAGAGTCTTGTAGAGTGTTAGTTTTGTTCGTTGAGAGAGGACTTTACTAGTCAGTTGCCTACTTAGTCCAAAGTCCTTGTTGGTAAGAGAGATTCTACGTTGGATTTCAAGCCAGCCATTGCTATCGGTGCTAATGCTGGTTCCTAAATAAACCAAGTCTTTTACAACCTCGAAATTATAACTTTCAACAGTGACGATACACGATACGCGAGTGCGCCGACTCTTTGTTTGAAGACAGGAGGTACTTCGATTTCTCCTCGTTCACCACCGGACCCATTCGCTTTGCCTCATTATTCAGTTTGGAGAAGGCAGAACTAATAGCATGGTTTTTAAGGCCGATGATGTCAATATCATCGGCATACGCCAACAATTGTACGCTTTTATAAAATATTGTGCCTGAGCGATTAAGTTCTGCGGCCCGCACGCTGCTATCCAACATCAGATTAAAGAAGTCACACGACATCGAGTCACCCTGTTTGAAGCCTCGTTAGGTATCAAACGGCTCGGAGAGGTCCATCTTAATTCTGACGGCGCTGCCGGTGTCGAGCAACGTCATCTTGCATAACCGTATTAGTTTTGCGGGGATACCTAATTCAGGCATCGCGGCATACAAGTAACTCCCTTCCGTACTATCGAATGCAGCTTTGAAGTCGACGAAAAGATGGTGTGTGTCGATTCTCCTTTCATGGGTATTTTCCAAGATTTGGCGTATTGTGAATATTTGGTCGATGGTAGACTTTCCAGGTCTAAAGCCACACTGATCAGGTCCAATCAGTTGGTTGATGGTGGCCTTCAGCCATTCACACAATAGGCTCGCTAGGACCTTATAGGCGATATTTAGAAGACTTATCCGGCAATAATTGGCACACATTTCAGGATCGCCCTTCTTATGGATTGGGCAGAGCACACTTAAATTCCAATCGGCAGGCATTCTTTCATCCGACCATATTTTGAATAGAAACTGATGTATGCACCTTACCAGCTCCTCACCGCCATGTTTGAATAGCTCAGCCGGCAGCCCGTCGGAGCCCGCGACTTTGTTGCTCTTTAGCCACGTTATCGCTATTCTCACCTCGTCATGGTAGGGTAGCGGAACGACAACTCCGTCGTCAACGACGTCAGTTATCACTGTTTAACAGGTTCGAAAAGTGTTCTCTCCACAATTTAAGATTGCTCTGTATGTCAAGTCACCGCTGCCTTTATTCTTACAGGAAAACGCCCCGGTCTTAAAACCTTCTGTAGGCCACCGAACTTTCTGGAAGAATTTTCGGGCGTTGCTCCCGTTGGCCAGCATCTCAAGCTCCTCTTACTCACGTATTTCGGCCTCTCGTTTCTTCTTTAGAATAATACTCTCTCTTACTTTCTTAGATCTCCGTAGCGATCCCACATGGCTCGCGTTGCACCCGATCGCAGCGTAGCTCTAAAGGCAGCATCTTTTCTTGCGGTAGAGAACGAAAAATGTTGCTCCATCGTTCGTGCATGCCGGTTTGTTAGGCACTACTCTCTGATGTGAGTCGATGTGGGGTCCTCCGATCAATCGTACATCTAATACACTAGAAGCGTGTCTTCCATCTATCGTCACATGATCGATCTGGTTTCGCGTTTTTCGATCAGGAGAGAGCCAGGTTGCTTGGTGTATCTTTTTATGCTGGAATTTGGTGCTGCAGCCTACCATGTTTCGGGCTCCGGCGGAGTCGATCAGCATCCGTCCGTTTCCGGATGTTTCGATGAATTATCCAACGGTGGAACCAAAAATTCCACCTTGCCCACCCTGGCCTTGAAGTCGCCAAGCACAATTTTTATTTCGTGGCGGGGACAGCGCTCATAGTAACGTTCCAAGCGCTCATAGAAAGAAACTTTGGTCGCATCGTCCTTCTCCTCTATCTGGGCGTGGGCGCAATATGGATATGTTAAAAAAAAAACGGGCTTTGATGCGGATTGTTGCGAGACGTTCGTCCACCGGAGTGAACGACAGTACTTGGCGATGAAGTCTCCCTCCCACAACAAATCCGACACCGAATTTGCGCTCCTCTACATGCCAGCTGTAGTAGACGTCACAAGACCCTACGCTTTTCTTGCCTTGCCCCGTCCATCGCATCTCTTCAATGGCAGTGATGTCAGCATTTACTCTCACGAGGACATCAACCAGCCGGGCAGAGGCACCTTCCCCATTAAGGGACCGGACATTCCAGATGCATGCCCTCAATTCGTAATCCTTATTTCGTTTGCAGTGGTCGTCATCAGTATAGGGAGGTCTCATCCGAGGATTTTTTAATCTTTTCATGGGGGGGATTTTTAAGTAAAAATGAAGATTACCCATATAAAATTTGTCTCCCGAAATCTGAGATTATAAAATAATCCTAGATTATAATTATACTTTTGTACATACAACATGTTGTTGTCGATAATTCTTTTTACGAATGTAGGGAGAAATGTCGAAGTAAAGTCTTAATAAAACGGACGCCGACAGAGAAAACATTTTTAGTGACATAATTCTAATATAATTTTTGATAGATATTGTTAATTATGCATTATTATTAAAGAAAAAATATGTGTCCACAGACGCTTTGGCCTGTTATTGCTTGAATGAATTTGAAGAGGTCGAGCCAAGGAGCACCAGGAGATTTGGTGGCTCCTAAAACACTCAGGCTAAAAAGCCCATTGCATTTAAAGCTCTGGAAAGGGGGTAGATAGTCAAGGAGGGAGGGAGAAAAGTATCAGAGAAAGAGATAGGAAAGAGTAGAGACAGAGATAGAGATAGTTAGTCCTGTGAGAATTTTCCAGATTCTTTGGCAAATCTGTAAATATCCTCCAGTTTTAGAGAACGAATATTACTCATTCCCATGACATCGGAACCCAATACTCGTAGTCGCGCTCTAGCAAAGGCATAACACTCACAGAGAAAGTGCTCAGTGCTATCCGCCTCCTCCAAGCACGACACACATACCGGGTCTTCGATGATTCCAATGGTGGTCATATGCTGACCCCATGGGTCCTGTAATGATGCCGACCATCAACCGAATGTCTTTCCTTCTAAGTTTTAGTAGAAAGTTTGACATTTTTCTGTTCGGACTTGTCACAAAACACTTTTCTTCACACAATTCTTGATTCCTGCGGGACTGATTCCGATTATTGGCTCTGGCCTCTGTGGGAGCACCGCTGATCCACGGTTGGCCAATTCGTCGGCAATTTCGTTTCCTTGAACACCGGAGTGTCCCGGAACCCATATAAGTACAAGCCTGTTTTGTCTTGCGACAGAATTAAGCTTCTTCTTACATTCTTGAACAATCTTTGAGGTTTGCTTCGCGTTCTCCAGGGCCTTCAATGCAGCCTGACTGTCACTGAAGACTCCAATCTGTTTCCCGCTCCATCTCCTCTCGATTATCCATTCGGCTACTTTTAGGATGGCAAAAACTTCTGTTTGGAAAACAGTTGCCATTCCCCCCATAGCATAGTGATACTTATTACTATCGTTTAAGTACCATCCGGCTCCAGACCCTATTTCAGTCTTGGACCCATCGGTAAAGAAAATATCCGTCAAACCTCCCTGCATGCATTCTGGATTGCTCCATTGCTCACGCAATGGAAATCTGACATCAAATTTCCTTCCGAATGAAACTGTGGGTATCAGGTCATCTTTAGGTGCCAAAAACAGTGGATACTGCTCCGACAGCAACTTAAAGATTTCTCTGTGTCCCGAAGTTCCATCTTCGTGCCAGAAACCATATTTATGGAGTCTACACATTGCTTTTATTGCTTCCTGTTGTATCTTAAGATCCAGGGGGAGCAAATCAAGCATAGCATTTAGGGCATCACCAGAGGTTGTACTCATGGCACCCGTGATGCATAAACATACACTTCTTTGCAGCCTGTATAGTTGCCGGATTGTGGACTTAACCATGCTCCGTCGCCAGAAGACCACAGAAGCGTAAGTGATGATTGGTCTGATAAGTGCCGTGTATATCCTTAGGACCACAGCAGGTTTCAGACCCCAAGTTTTGCCAAAGGCTCTACGGCATTGCTGAAAAATCTTCAATGCACGATTCACTTTCAGTGAAACGTGTGTCTCCCAGGTCAGCTTCTTATCCAAGATTACTCCTAGATATTTAACTTCGTTGGAAAGACCAAGTGTCACACCTTTCAGTGTTGGAAGACTGAGTCCATCCAATTTCCGTTTTCTCGTAAACAAGACTATGGTTGTTTTGTTCGGATTAACGGAAAGACCTTGTCTCATGCACCAATCATCGATTTTGTCAATAATCCTCTGCACTTTCGTGCAAAGCCTCCTTAAGGATTTATCCGATGTTAGCGCACAGACGTCGTCCGCATATGCTTGGACGTGAAAGCCGAGTTCCTGCATCTCCGCTAATAGGGAGTCTACGACGAAGCACCAAAGCAGCGGAGAAAGAACACCCCCTTGGGGACATCCTTGCTTGGCCCTGACTGTGATTTGCTCGTCATCGCTCCCACCAGCGGTTAACAGCCTCTCCGAGAGCATGGAGTATATCCATTTTATAATGGTTTGATTAACTCCGTGTCGTTCGGCAAACTTGTACAGAAGCCGCAGATATTTATGTTCAGAGCATCAGCCCAGATCGGTGCGGCATACAAAATAACCGAGCTGACTACCCTGCTATATAGTGATATTTTGCTGTGGCAAGGGCCACCGTTGTTTGGCATTATTCGTCACTGACAGGACTGCTCACTTAATGCCTTCTTCAGAGCATACTCCAGGTGCGTTTTGAAATTTAAACGACTATCAATCATCACTCCTAGCCATTTAATAGCGCGTTTAGAACTAATAGTTACAGTCCCAACATTTTAGTTCATAGAGTCTACTATCATTCTGCTGCTTATTAGGACTACATCGGTTTTATGCTCAGATAATTCCATCTTCAAAGGCCTTAGGCAAGCCTTGATCTTGTTCACTGATTTGCTGGCGATTCTCTCAATATCGTGGATATGTTTGGGCCACCATTACCACCGCGAATCCATTGACTTTATTTCCCTATTTGTTTCTGTAGGGCTTACTTATGATATCTGCTCTAATTTCTTTAACTGTCTGTGACAATAGGTCATTCAACCTCACAGTGGTTAAGATTTATTTGAACATTTTTCATTTTATTTGATTTGTTAGAGCCCTCCTGAATGGTGGGCACCTATAGCTTCCGTTAATATGGTTGTTGTTCTCCCTTCTGTCGGTCTCGCAAAGCACACATTTCGGAGTATTTTGGAAATCCTTGGGGAAGTGACCATCAACAAGAACAATAGTAAACATCTATAGCATATTTGTAAAGAGACACGCTGTCGGAAGTGACAAACAACAAATCCAATTTTAATTTTGGCAGTCTCTAACCATTTTTTCGCTTTTAGATCTGGTAGGGTGAAGGTGGCCGTTTGGGTGCCAGCATATGCTACAAAGAGTTCAGTTATATCTGCCAACTCCACATGTTCAAAGCGTGGCAGAGAGCTAACAGCAATTCACCTTCCCTTAGTGATCACTTCGTCGATGTCTTTGCATGCTCTAATGATGCGATCGGTAAGTGCCTTAACTATTGCCTTTTTACCTGGTTTTTTGGCAAGATTTTGACAGTTCGATTATAAGATCACCTTTTTGGGTTCTTCTTATTTTTGACACTGAGTCAGCAAATGCCTTAAATTAGAATCACCTTGAACCTTCATGATTATGTCAGCTTAAGAACTATGCCCGTTTTTTCAACAACAAGAGCTTGGGATCTCACTATTCCACTACGGCTTATTTTAACCTCATTCTTGGTTTTTTTTAAAGTCTTTTTGACCAATATCCATTCGTTTGATGGCCTCGATGGCGCCGGGTGACTGGTAGCCGGTGTATGGACTATTGCGTCCGACAGGTGTTTTTTTACGACATCTTCTTTCTTTTTTTTTGCTTCTTTGGGAATCAGTACTCTCGGTGGTTACTTTTCGGCGTAATATCCCTGACGCTAATCCTCACCAGGGAGACGTTTGTGGGTTCTCACTGCAGGTTGTCAAGTTTGAGTTGCACTTACACGATTCTGTGGTGGTGATTTTATATTGTATATATTTAGTACCCCTCCTTGGCCGATGGATCGTACGACGCTTTTCTTCATTCTCTACTAACATATTATATACAATAATATTTATTAATGACTTAATTTCCTCCCAATGTTTTTTGAAAGGGTTTTTCGTTGCACAACCTTTTGCTTCCTCAGATCGGTTAGCAAGCGAGTCAATATGTTTTATTCCCTGAGGCTCCCCAATTTGGATGGTAATATCAGTAGCGTTTTCGCAGGTGAGTAAACAAGGCTTGAAAGAGTATATTGCCCTCAAAGGCACACTTACTATATATTTCCTTTTCTTCGTTTCGACTTTCTTCCTTTCTTTTGTTAGTTTTTTATTGATCTCCATTTTATTTGATTAGGTCCCCACTCAGAGCCGTTGTCTTTACTCGTATGCGTATTTCCATATTTGTTCCCATGGTTATGTATGTAAAGAAGACCATACCAGGGTGGAGGATTGGAGGATTGTGTTCTGGGCCAGATCAGTATTAGCCAGGATAAACTCTACTGAACCTATGCGTCCAACTAATGAATATAGAGCGTTTTTTGAGTCTTGCCAAGGTTTTAACGGTTTTGGACCAGAGTGTAAATATGTGGGAAATGACTGTGCTAATTTCGGCTGGTGATAAGATTGTGTTAGTGGTATACGAAAAAAAAATCAAAATCGCCTTCGGTCATGTTGCCCTGTTGCTATCTGAACACCGATTGAGTCGCCGAGTTTGTGAATGCATGGGAAATGATCGTGCAATTTTGTTAGTGATATGTATGATAGTGATATACCTATATGTGTGTGTTGCCGAAGGCCCTAGTAGCCAGTGTGATAATTTAGTTAGAGTTATATTGTATATACCCCCTATAAATAATAATAACAAATATATATGAAATGATGGTGCAGAATTAATCTGGAGAATTACCCGCCTCACAATTTGATTTTTCCTCATAATTATCGGCCAAACCTAGTAATTTATCATCAATGCTTACGTATCATTCTCTCCCTGTCAATTATCTGCTGCCGCTATATTAATTCATCTCTACCCGTTAAATTGTGGTAAAGCAGAGGTGAATTTCCTGGCACAAATTAGGAACCGGCCAGCAGAGAACGTTAATGGCAAATATTTGTATTAGAAATATTCTAATAGTAATTTCTTCAATATTATATGCATACATAATTTTGTCATCGTTGAGAAAAATTGGGATATAAGCAGCTCCTTTTCTGAATGCTTCTAGAAATATGGGTCCAAACTTATCAATGAATTTCTTTTCGTTGTGCTTTACAATATTTGAAACTGGCTAGGCTTAGAATTTTAGCTTTGGAAACATACTCATGTAGAGGCATAAAGTGAATGCTCTGTGTGTACGGTTATATTATATGTACGAGTATATGCATACATATGTGTATACTAATAAGCATTGTTTTGCTGGTAGTTCAGAATACAAATATGTACGTAGGGCATCAAGTGTGTATACGCGCACGCATGTATATATATCGATGACAATTTTTTAGTTTTTGTTATAATATGTTCAATATAAGTAGATTATCTACTTTTTCGTGCTCCCAAACCGTAATTAGAAATCGAGATTCTCTTCTTCTTCTTAATTGGCGGGATAACCACTTTCGCGATTTTGGCCAAGTTTAACAAAGTGCGCCAGTCGTTTCTTTCTCGTGCTAACCGGCGCCAGTTGGACACAACAAGTGAAGTCAAGTCCTTCTCCACCTGATATTTCCAACGCAAAGGAGGCCTTCCTCTTCCTCTGCTACCACCAGCTGGTACCGCATCCAATACTTTCAAAGCCGGAGCATTTGTATCCATTCGGACGACATGACGCAGGGAACGTAGCCGCTGGGTCTTTATTCGCTACGCTATGTCTATGTCGTCGTAAAGCTCATACAGCTCATCGTTCCATCGCCTGCGATATTCGCCGCTGCCAACGTGCAAAGGTCCATAAATCTTCCGCAGAATCTTTCTCTCAAACACTCCAAGCATCGCTTCATCGCATGTTTCCGTCGTCCACGCTTTTGCGCCATACATTAGGGCGGCATGATGAGAGTCTTGTAGAGTGTTAGTTTTGTTCGTTGAGAGAGGACTTTACTAGTCAGTTGCCTACTTAGTCCAAAGTCCTTGTTGGTAAGAGGGATTCTACGTTGGATTTCAAGCCAGCCATTGCTATCGGTGCTAATGCTGGTTCCTAAATAAACCAAGTCTTTTACAACCTCGAAATTATAACTTTCAACAGTGACGATACACGATACGCGAGTGCGCCGACTCTTTGTTTGAAGACAGGAGGTACTTCGATTTCTCCTCGTTCACCACCGGACCCATTCGCTTTGCCTCATTATTCAGTTTGGAGAAGGCAGAACTAATAGCATGGTTTTTAAGGCCGATGATGTCAATATCATCGGCATACGCCAACAATTGTACGCTTTTATAAAATATTGTGCCTGAGCGATTAAGTTCTGCGGCCCGCACGCTGCTATCCAACATCAGATTAAAGAAGTCACACGACATCGAGTCACCCTGTTTGAAGCCTCGTTAGGTATCAAACGGCTCGGAGAGGTCCATCTTAATTCTGACGGCGCTGCCGGTGTCGAGCAACGTCATCTTGCATAACCGTATTAGTTTTGCGGGGATACCTAATTCAGGCATCGCGGCATACAAGTAACTCCCTTCCGTACTGTCGAATGCAGCTTTGAAGTCGACGAAAAGATGGTGTGTGTCGATTCTCCTTTCATGGGTCTTTTCCAAGATTTGGCGTATTGTGAATATTTGGTCGATGGTGGACTTTCCAGGTCTAAAGCCACACTGATCAGGTCCAATCAGTTGGTTGATGGTGGCCTTCAGCCATTCACACAATAGGCTCGCTAGGACCTTATAGGCGATATTTAGAAGACTTATCCGGCAATAATTGGCACACATTTCAGGATCGCCCTTCTTATGGATTGGGCAGAGCACACTTAAATTCCAATCGGCAGGCATGCTTTCATCCGACCATATTTTGAATAGAAACTGATGTATGCACCTTACCAGCTCCTCACCGCCATGTTTGAATAGCTCAGCCGGCAGCCCGTCGGAGCCCGCGACTTTGTTGCTCTTTAGCCACGTTATCGCTATTCTCACCTCGTCATGGTAGGGTAGCGGAACGACAATTCCGTCGTCAACGACGTCAGTTATCACTGTTTAACAGGTTCGAAAAGTGTTCTCTCCACAATTTAAGATTGCTCTGTATGTCAAGTCACCGCTGCCTTTATTCTTACAGGAAAACGCCCCGGTCTTAAAACCTTCTGTAGGCCACCGAACTTTCTGGAAGAATTTTCGGGTGTTGCTCCCGTTGGCCAGCATCTCAAGCTCCTCTTACTCACGTATTTCGGCCTCTCGTTTCTTCTTTAGAATAATACGTCTCTCTTACTTTCTTAGATCTCCGTAGCGATCCCACATGGCTCGCGTTGCACCCGATCGCCGCGTAGCTCTAAAGGCAGCATCTTTTCTTGCGGTAGAGAACGAAAAATGTTGCTCCATCGTTCGTGCATGCCGGTTTGTTAGGCACTACTCTCTGATGTGAGTCGATGTGGGGTCCTCCGATCAATCGTACATCTAATACACTAGAAGCGTGTCTTCCATCTATCGTCACATGATCGATCTGGTTTCGCGTTTTTCGATCAGGAGAGAGCCAGGTTGCTTGGTGTATCTTTTTATGCTGGAATTTGGTGCTGCAGCCTACCATGTTTCGGGCTCCGGCGGAGTCGATCAGCATCCGTCCGTTTCCGGATGTTTCGATGAATTATCCAACGGTGGAACCAAAAATTCCACCTTGCCCACCCTGGCCTTGAAGTCGCCAAGCACAATTTTTATTTCGTGGCGGGGACAGCGCTCATAGTAACGTTCCAAGCGCTCATAGAAAGAAACTTTGGTCGCATCGTCCTTCTCCTCTATCTGGGCGTGGGCGCAATATGGATATGTTAAAAAAAAAACGGGCTTTGATGCGGATTGTTGCGAGACGTTCGTCCACCGGAGTGAACGACAGTACTTGGCGATGAAGTCTCCCTCCCACAACAAATCCGACACCGAATTTGCGCTCCTCTACATGCCAGCTGTAGTAGACGTCACAAGACCCTACGCTTTTCTTGCCTTGCCCCGTCCATCGCATCTCTTCAATGGCAGTGATGTCAGCATTTACTCTCACGAGGACATCAACCAGCCGGGCAGAGGCACCTTCCCCATTAAGGGACCGGACATTCCAGATGCATGCCCTCAATTCGTAATCCTTATTTCGTTTGCAGTGGTCGTCATCAGTATAGGGAGGTCTCATCCGAGGATTTTTTAATCTTTTCATGGGGGGATTTTTAAGTAAAAATGAAGATTACCCATATAAAATTTGTCTCCCGAAATTTGAGATTATAAAATAATCCTAGATTATAATTATACTTTTGTACATACAACATGTTGTTGTCGATAATTCTTTTTACGAATGTAGGGAGAAATGTCGAAGTAAAGTCTTAATAAAACGGACGCCGACAGAGAAAACATTTTTAGTGACATAATTCTAATATAATTTTTGCTAGGTATTGTTAATTATGCATTATTATTAAAGAAAAAATATGTGTCCACAGACGCTTTGGCCTGTTATTGCTTGAATGAATTTGAAGAGGTCGAGCCAAGGAGCACCAGGAGATTTGGTGGCTCCTAAAACACTCAGGCTAAAAAGCCCATTGCATTTAAAGCTCTGGAAAGGGGGTAGATAGTCAAGGAGGGAGGGAGAAAAGTATCAGAGAAAGAGATAGGAAAGAGTAGAGACAGAGATAGAGATAGTTAGTCCTGTGAGAATTTTCCAGATTCTTTGGCAAATCTGTAAATATCCTCCAGTTTTAGAGAACGAATATTACTCATTCCCATGACATCGGAACCCAATACTCGTAGTCGCGCTCTAGCAAAGGCATAACACTCACAGAGAAAGTGCTCAGTGCTATCCGCCTCCTCCAAGCACGACACACATACCGGGTCTTCGATGATACCAATGGTGGTCATATGCTGGCCCCATGGGTTGTGTCCTGTAATGATGCCGACCATCAACCGAATGTCTTTCCTTCTAAGTTTTAGTAGAAAGTTTGACATTTTTCTGTTCGGACTTGTCACAAAACACTTAGCAGTTCTGCAGCGTTCTAGACCGGACCATCGCTCTTTATGTACATTGCCTACATAATCGTTGATCCAATTCTTGATTCCTGCGGGACTGATTCCGATTATTGGCTCTGGCCTCTGTGGGAGCACCGCTGATCCACGGTTGGCCAATTCGTCGGCAATTTCGTTTCCTTGAACACCGGAGTGTCCCGGAACCCATATAAGTACAAGCCTGTTTTGTCTTGCGACAGAATTAAGCTTCTTCTTACATTCTTGAACAATCTTTGAGGTTTGCTTCGCGTTCTCCAGGGCCTTCAATACAGCCTGACTGTCACTGAAGACTCCAATCTGTTTCCCGCTCCATCTCCTCTCGATTATCCATTCGGCTACTTTTAGGATGGCAAAAACTTCTGTTTGGAAAACAGTTGCCATTCCCCCCATAGCATAGTGATACTTATTACTATCGTTTAAGTACCATCCGGCTCCAGACCCTATTTCAGTCTTGGACCCATCGGTAAAGAAAATATCCGTCAAACCTCCCTGCATGCATTCTGGATTGCTCCATTGCTCACGCAATGGAAATCTGACATCAAATTTCCTTCCGAATGAAACTGTGGGTATCAGGTCATCTTTAGGTGCCAAAAACAGTGGATACTGCTCCGACAGCAACTTAAAGATTTCTCTGTGTCCCGAAGTTCCATCTTCGTGCCAGAAACCATATTTATGGAGTCTACACATTACTTTTATTGCTTCCTGTTGTATCTTAAGATCCAGGGGGAGCAAATCAAGCATAGCATTTAGGGCATCACCAGAGGTTGTACTCATGGCACCCGTGATGCATAAACATACACTTCTTTGCAGCCTGTATAGTTCCCGGATTGTGGACTTAACCATGCTCCGTCGCCACCAGACCACAGAAGCGTAAGTGATGATTGGTCTGATAAATGCCGTGTATATCCTTAGGACCACAGCAGGTTTCAGACCCCAAGTTTTGCCAAAGGCTCTACGGCATTGCTGAAAAATCTTCAATGCACGATTCACTTTCAGTGAAACGTGTGTCTCCCAGGTCAGCTTCTTATCCAAGATTACTCCTAGATATTTAACTTCGTTGGAAAGACCAAGTGTCACACCTTTCAGTGTTGGAAGACTGAGTCCATCCAATTTCCGTTTTCTCGTAAACAAGACTATGGTTGTTTTGTTCGGATTAACGGAAAGACCTTGTCTCATGCACCAATCATCGATTTTGTCAATAATCCTCTGCACTTTCGTGCAAAGCCTCCTTAAGGATTTATCCGATGTTAGCGCACAGACGTCGTCCGCATATGCTTGGACGTGAAAGCCGAGTTCCTGCATCTCCGCTAATAGGGAGTCTACGACGAAGCACCAAAGCAGCGGAGAAAGAACATCCCCTTGGGGACATCCTTGCTTGGCCCTGACTGTGATTTGCTCGTCATCGCTCCCACCAGCGGTTAACAGCCTCTCAGAGAGCATGGAGTATATCCATTTTATAATGGTTTGATTAACTCCGAGTCGTTCGGCAGAAGAACATATCGAGCCGAAAGTGGCATTATCAAAAGTCCCCTCAATGTCCACGAACACGCCCATTGTGTATTCGTCAGCTTCCAGCCCGGCTTCAATTTTGCTAACAAGATCGTGTAAGGCTGATTCACATGATTTTCCACTCTGGTAAGCGTGTTGATTTCTACTAAGTGGACTTCTCGGCAATACCCCAACTCGAGTATGTTTCTCCACCACCCGTTCCAGACTTTTCAACATGAACGATGTCAAACTGATTGGTCTAAAACTTTTTGCTAGGGAATAGTCATCTTTTCCTGGTTTCGGAATAAATACTACTCTTACGCGTCGCCATTGGGATGGTATATAACCAAATGCAAGACAGGCTGTGAAGATCCTTTTCAGGGCCTCAATCAGCCTGTCTCCTCCTTTTTTAAGCATTACTGGATATATTCCGTCAGGTCCAGGGGACTTAAAGTTCTCAAAGGAAGATAAGGAAACCCTTATCGATTCCCTTGTCACTATCCGACTAGCAATATACCAGCTGTACCTAGAGGTTCCACCGTTGCCACCGTCATTGTTCATGCCACTCTCAGCTTCAGAGAAAGTTCTACTACCCGGAAAATGGGTTTCGAGTAGAGCATTAGACGTTTCCGATTTGGAAATGGTGTATGAACCATCAGGTTTTCGAATGGAATCCAGCCTTACTGAGCGGTCTAAATGAAGGACCTTACAAAGTCTCGCTGTTTCCCTCATTTCTTCGACGTTACTGCAGAAATTTCTATAGGATTCAAGTTTGGCTTGCCGTACTTTTTTCTTATATTCTCTCTGTGTAAGTCGATGATTGGCCAAGTCCTCTTCTGTTTTGGTCTTCAAGGAAGAAGTTTCCTGGACCGTACACGAAGCTTCGACAGTTCAGGGTTCCACCAAGGAACCGCTTTCCCCTGTCTGCTTTGCTTGAGTGGACACAGCTCCTCAAAGCAATTGATTAAAGTATCTTCTTATTTCTTAGTAGCATCTTCAATCATTTCTGCTGATTTGAGTTTTTTCAGGTTTGGTAATCGCTCTGTTACAAGCTCACCATACCTGTCCCAGTCCACATTTCGAGGATTCCTACCGGAAGGTATTGATATTGTGTCAATTCCCAGTCGGAATGATCAGAAAGAGAGTCCTCTTCCAAAACTCGCCATCGGTTGATTTGATTTTCAACTAACCTATTGGTAAGTGTTAAATCAATCACCTCTTGTCTCCTTCTGGTCACAAAAGTTGGTTTGGATGACCAAATCGGATGACAGGATAAAATCCAGTAACTTGAGACCTCTGGGGTTGCATTTGCTGCTTCCCCACACAATGTTCTGTGAATTTGCGTCACAGCCCACTATTAGCCCCAGATTATTGGATTCTGCGTACTTGACCACTTCTCTTAGCTCCCTCGAAGGAGGTGGCTGTAAAGAGTCGTAGGGTAGGTAGGCCGAAACTATGATAGCTTCGACACTGTTCCCACTTTTCAAGTACTTTATTTTTGCAGCAACGATATCTCCGGAGCATAGCTCTTTTAACATCGTGTGTTCGATCAACCTCGGCATGATAATACATGCTCGCGGTCTCACATTCCCTTCACAATGAAGTATTTGTCCCCACGACATAGCACTTAGACCACAGATACGCTTGTGACATACCATGGTTCTTGTATAAGTATTATGTGTGGGTTTGTTTGCAGTTTTGCATGCCTACGGCACAAGAGAGCCGTAGACGCTTTGCTATGCTGCAGATTTATCTGTGTAAATATTACTTCAGTCATGAGACTGAGTATATTTACGCCTTGTCCTCCACCTTATCCTGGGCACGGAACTGGATCCGCCCCAGATGTAGGTGAGGACGGCACCCGTACTTCGACTTAAGCACCTTGAGGGACCCAAGATCGATACCCAGTACCAGGTGGGAACCCGCCTCCGAAGTGGTAGCGGATTTCTGCCTGGTGCACGAGTATACTCTCCAGAGAGTCGTGTCAAGATCCTTATTCTGAACACGGATGCGTTTGAGGAGTTCTGCTGAATTACAGGAAGGACCCGGAATCCAGACACTCGCTCGTACCAGCCTTTCTTTGCTACTCTCAACAAGAATGAACTTGCTGTTTTCGCAGGCTGGAATCTTTGCTATCGCTTTTTCTAGCCATTCTCGGGAAAAAGCATTGGAACAGTGCACCTTTACGATGCCGTCCACCACGCTTTTCCCCTCGAACGTCGGCGCGTCTTTCGACTCACCGATAGCTTTCCAAAGATAGCTGTCAAGATAGTCTTGTTGCCCTTTGGACAGTAGACCATCTTGTTTGTCGGTATGTATCTCCACCGTCATTGCCTTTGCTGTCATTCTCGCGAATGATTCGCCAGACGTTGACGGAAGAGTGTCATTCGACATTTGAGGTCCCTTAGCCTCTGCCTTGTCAGGCAAAGGTTTGTCTGCCTTGGATTGGGTCGAGGATGCAGGCATTTCCGAATTCCGTCTCTCGACTTTCCTCTTCTTTGCCTTTCTCCTCTTCCCGGTTGTTGGCACAGACCCCGTTTCGTTTCCGGAAGAGCGCAGCGCTACAGAGGAATCCTCTGTTCTGCCACGCTTTCCCGTTTCCGTTACAGGTGTCGAAGTTGACGGAGCTTGAGTCCTTGCCTTAGCTAGTGCTTCGGCTTGCCTCGCCTTCTGTCTTCTTCGTTTGATCTGCCTTGCCGTTAGACCAACACCTGCGTTCGACTCTCCAATAACTTCGGTCTTTTTACCGGTACTTACTTGATTCACACCAGATTTAACCGTTGTCAAAGACTTACTCGGTACCACAGATCCGTCTGAGTCTACCGAGAGATTGTCCGCCCTCTCCACATCCTCCACAACTTGTTCAGTTGCTTCAGATCGTTTCGACGGCGGTGTATCGCTCACACTCACTCGGCTCTCCAAATGCATTTTATACCTCCTGCCAGGTTGTCGGTACGGTACTCTCCACATAGTGCTTGGGTGGCCACCAATTCCGCCGTTCCGCGGTTGAGTGGATACCCAATTCCTATATGGAGCTGCCCTCTTAGTTCGTGGTAAGTTAATCTCCATAGAATGGGGTTAACTCGCCACTTAAGCCTCATCCCCGCGGCAAGGAGACCGACATGACAAGGATTATTGCTTACTATAAAATGTAATATTGAATTTAGCATGTGTATGGCTGCCATAATTTTTTGCAACCTCCGTGGACGTCGTTTACGGATTTCGTCCAACTGTTTATTACTAGCAGCGAATTGCACAATTAAATTAAGTATTGCTGCTGTTTGCCTTCTCTCAATATCGTCAATATCATATCATAAGCAAAAATATTAAAATATTCCTCTAAACCGGCCATCCTATGAAGAAATACCTTTCAAAACAGTCTTAACAGTTGATTGCAAATTTTACAGTTAATCTGCATATGTGAACGGGTAGATTATTTTTGTGGATTTATTGCAAATTACTGCATATGTATGTGAACGCGCCTTTAGGCAGGAATTCGATCGTTCGAGAATTTACTCCCTAATTATTGCATGTAGATATTATAAGGCTTCAACATATATGTATGTATGCATATATGTATATTTTGTATAAACATAACTAGATTGATTTCTTATATCTATATTCATTGTGTCAAAAAAGTACCGAAAACTGTTCAATAAAATAATTGTTTAATCATCAAAATTTATTTTGTCGCCTTCAAAATAGGCTCCATTCGAAGCAATACACATATGCCAACGATTAATCCAGTCAGAAAACACCTTTTGAACGCGTTTGAAGAGATCTTCTTCAGCTCCCTCAGCGATTTCTGCTTAACCCTCGAGAACACGCGCTTCGTAAGATAGCACGGATTCTCGCGCATGAGCATTTTGCTCACTTCATGTAGGAATGTAACTTTTTAATGGATTACGATTTTTAAACATTTCATTTTTAACATAGTTATAATACCAAGTTATTTTTTTGCAATTATGTGTTTATTTAAGAAATTCACACTGCAAAATTATATAAATTCATTCAATAAAGACATAACCAAAAATTTTACATTCATACTTTAGTATATTAACAAAAAAAACTCCTTGTAATAAAATAAATAAATAAAAGACAAAAATCAGTCTTCGGTAAGATTGACATTTACGTTGCATAGTATTTCTTAAATCACGAGGTAAAGTTTTTATGGCCTGCCGATTAGAAATATGTGGCTTTATTAGCTCCAGTGAAATTTCTTTTAGAAACGTCCTCCTCTGGGTTAAATTGCCTGTATTTGATTTGTAAATAATTTGTGCGTTTATGCCAGTAATGTCAATAAGCGTGAAAAAGAGGCGCATTGGCCACCTGCAGGTTATCCTGGAAACTGAATATGTGCCTTTCATTTGATCAACAGTGTCTACACCCCCTTTCGTCTGGTTGTAAAAGGTTATTACTTCGGGTTTGTTCTCAGATGTTTCATCATTAGCTTGGCCATCGGCATGAAGTGATGATAGCATAAGTACAACTTTTTTCGATTTTTTCACTGGAACGTAAGAGACAAGAACCTTATTTTCGGCAAATGCAGTCATTGTATGTGGTTGCGGCCTTCCTTTTGCTGAAATAAATTGAGGTGGAGTTTCCTTTTTATTTTTTCTTATTGTACCCACAATGGTCGTTTCTATATTGTTTGTATAGTTCATCTGCTAAAGGTATTGAAGTAAAATAATTATCCATGGTAATGCTTCTGCCACTATTCAAAATTGGGGCAGCAACCCTTTTCACAACCCGAGGTTTTCAACAAAAAAGATAAATCAAGAAATACTTACATTGTTTCTCGCGCAATGAGCAAAATGCCGCTCTCAAAAATCAACCGTCTGCCTACACGTCCGATCGTGCACTAATCGAAAGAAATGCTCGTCAAAGTACGAAGCACAACTACTAGCGAAGGTACTCCCCACAATTAGTGCCAGAATTACATAGAACATAAAAATTGCGCGAAATGAAAAATTGCTTGTGCAAAATGCTCATAGCGCGTGTTCTCGAGGGTTAATGACCTCTATCGACTCCAAGCGGCGTCCGCGGAGTGGCAATTTAAGTTCTGTTTGAAAAAGTCACAGGGGGCTAAATCCGGTGAATGCGGGGGTTGTTCGATGATATTTATTTATTTATTTGTTTACTTATTTGTTTTTTTTTTGTACATAGTAAGACAAAGTGTGGTAGTACATCTTCTTAAGATTCTAGAATACGAGGATGGTTTACATAAAAATGCTACTTAAAATTTAAAACTATTTAAGCTATTAAACTTATGGCAGTAAGTAGGCAGGACAATACAACTTTCTAAGAATATTATTTACCTTGTTTACAACAAAGTTTACATGGTAACGCATGATAATCTTGAATTTATTCAAGTTGCTGACTATGGCATCAAAGTTAATATTTACTTCCTTAATAACTTTACAACCAAACTTTTGTCAAATAAGCCAAACGAAAGAAGAGTTAATTCAAAGTATTTTCCCAAATTTGCCTCAAAATTACAAAAATCATGATTGGCTTAGTGAACGAGCCATCATGGCTGGCAAAAAAAAAGATGTGAATGAAATGAATGCGGCTATTTTGGCTAACATACCAAGTCCAGAACAAACAAATCGATCCGTTGACCGCAAGGGCATCTCCCATAAGGAGGTGACGGGTACGACGACCCCGCGGACCCCAGTCAAGATGTCCCCCGTTTCAGCGACTTTGTAAGAGTTAGCTAGAAAGTTAGGAGACAAAATCCAGCACATGTCTGTTCCCATATTGGGCGGTGTGCTGGTCAGTGTCTGTTCACCATGTTAGGTGCGACTGTATGTAAAAAGCATGACCGGTATGCAACGGGGCGCACTGGGAGTCCCTGGATAGGTCGTTATGGCTTTCCACCTGCGACCTGAAAGGGGTGATGTGAGTTCGCTCTGCCGATGTGTTAGCTTCGTTGTATATCAGTAACCAGCCGCCTTGGACCCTGGTCAGGAAGTGTTCATTGGGCGAAAGAGTAGTAGCTTTCGTTGCTCCGGGCGAGCGCCGGTCCGTCCGTGTTTTCCGGGATTGGTAAAGCGTAGGTCAGGCCTCAGGGAACTGGGGTAGGAGCATTGCCTACGAGGGTACACCCGCTCTTGACTATTTCGGCCCGCCCCCTGCACACGATGCGCTGGTTAAATAAAAAAGAATGGAAAAAATTATGGAAAAGAAACAAAAAGAAGAAAAACAGCAGAAGGCCATTACTGATGGAGATATAGAGCAGAGCTCTTTCGTAAGGAAACCTCGATTGCTTCGCTCGCCACCACAAAAAGGGAATTTGCCCCTTACGAGTGGAACATTGCCGACTATAGGGAAATCAAAGACGGTCAATGAAGGAGCTGAAATGACGCCTCAAGATGTAAGAGTAACGTCAAAAGAGGTTAAAAATACTGCAAATGCGCCCAATGCGCCGTCGCATACCCCTGTAACTGCAAAGGATGCAAACACAGAACGGGAAACCACTGCATCTCCGCGACAAGAGTTTATTCTCAAAATGCGAGCTGAAGAAGGGGAAGCCGTAGAGAAATGTTTGAGAGTGCTTAGGAAGATGAAAGCAGTTATATTGAAGAGTAGAAATACTTCCACGGAAATAAAGACCGGAGTCTCAGAGCTTGAGGAACTATTTGACGTCATGAAAAACTGCAGAAGAGGTTGGATTCGAGCTGAGAAAGCCGGTAAAAGTCGTCTCTTGCCGGAAACATCCACTAAAGAAGTCGGAGGTGACACCCCCGCAACTGCCCGAAAAACAGGTGTTGCCCAGGAGAGTACTCCTTTAACCGCAAAACGGAATGCACCAAGTCCTGCCGCACCCGACTCTTCGAGGAAACTAAGAGTTCGAGAGCCTGAGAAATGGCAGGTGGTAAGCCGGCAAAAATCTAGGCCCAATACCGTGCCAAAAGAAAGTGATGAAGCGCAAAACGATGGCGCAAGGAAGGCTAAAGCCAAACAAAAGAAAAGTGAACGAATATCAAAACCAAAATCGGAGGCTGTGTTGGTAAAGCCGGTAGAGGACAGTTATGCTGAAATTCTCAAAAACATCCGTAAAAATACCATGCCAGACGAAACCACAACGGTGAAAGGCGTAAGAAGAACCAAAACTGGCGCTCTTCTACTTGAATTCGAAAAGGGAAAAACAGTTAACGCTGATTTTTTGAAACAACTAGAGGAAACCGTAAAAGCGGTCGGTTCCATTACAACTCTCAGACCAACTTCAACTGTAGAGATCAGAGACTTGGATGCCGTCACGGAGAAGAAGGAAGTTGATGACGCTGTGAGAAAAATGCTAGCTGGCACTAATGAAAATATCGATGTTAGGATCACAAAACCTAATCAGCGACAACAAGTACGGGCTTATGTTACTCTCGCTATTGAAAGCGCAGAAAAGCTGCTTAAGCAAACTAATATCAAAATCGGATGGGTTAGTGCAAGGATGAGAGCTAGCACTTCTCTGAAGCGCTGCTACCGGTGCTTCGGTGTCGGACACCTTCAATCAAACTGTAAAGGACCAGACAGAAGCGGAAAGGGTATATGCATCCGATGTGGAGAAGCTGGGCACAAAATGAAAGAGTGCACCAAAGAGCCCAAATGCTGCCTATGCACTGATGCCAATCGCAGCGAGACAAAACATATGCCAGGCTCGGGCAAATGCCCGATGACAAAAGAACATGCCAAGACAAGATAAAATATGATTATACTTCAAGCAAATATGCACAGGAGTAAAAACGCAGACCTGCTAATGGAGCAGATGGTCTTAGAAAAAGGAGTTCAAGCAGTATTGATGAGCGAACAATACGCTCAATCCGAGAAAGCTTGGATCGAAGACGAGTCGGGAACTGCCGCCATCTGGCTGCCTAGGGGCACAAATTTCGTAACAACCGCGAAAGGATCAGGCGATGGTTTCGTCTACGTTCAAAACAGCCAATTCACAATGATAAGCTGTTATCTTACACCGAACGACAATATAGATGAATTCACCCGGAAACAGGAAAGTATTGAAGACAAAGCCCTTAGTTTAGAGGGACGACTAATAATAGCGGGAGACTTCAACTCAAAAGCAACCGAATGGGGCTCGGCGACAACGAACTCAAGAGGTAGACGAGTGCTGGACATGGCAGCCAGACTAGGTTTAGTGGTACTCAACACAGGAACGACTACGTACCGAAAGCCAGGTTGTGACGGCAAAACACCCGACATAACCCTAGCATCGGAAAGCATAGTCACCTTTACTAAAGACTGGAGAGTCCTGGAAGATTACAATGGGAGTGACCATCAATACATTACGTTTTGCATTGAAATGGAAAACCAAAGAGTACGTGAAAATCGAAATAAAAGTACACGCAAATGGAACATTAACAAGCTAAACCCAGCGACGCTCCTTGCAACTATTGACGAAAATAAAACGACGATCTGTACGAATAGTACAGCAAAAACACTAGTCAAGACCACAATGCAATGCATTAAGATAGGTTGCAACGCATGTATGCCTTAAATAGATAAGAACAAAAAAAGAAATGCTGTATACTGGTGGACACATGAGATCGCAGAACTTAGAGATATGTGCATCCATAAGCGTAGAAAGTATACTAGAACCAGAAGATTGGGACCGGCGATAACAGAATCCGAGGAATATAAAAAGAGCAGAAAAGAATTGAGGAAAGCTATAAACCAAAGCAAAAAAGACAAATGGGAAGAGCTACGAAACGATCTTAACAATAACCCATGGGGGTTGGGCTACAAAATCGTTATGAAAAAGCTAGGGGCCAAATCCCCTGCTGCTGATATGGAAACCGAAAATAGTCGACACACTCTTCCCAACACACTGTGCTGAAAGGGAAGAACTCGAGTATGAAACAACGGAACCTGTCCCATTCACAGAAGAAGAACTTATGGATGCTGCAAAAGCAATGAAATGCAATAAAGCACCAGGACCTGATGGCATAGTTGCAGAAATATTGCAGCTATTGGCAATCGAACGCCCTTTTTTGCTGCTAAACATGTACAACGCATGCCTAAAAGAAGGAATTTTTCCAGAAATATGGAAAAAACAAAAACTAGTACTAATCAGTAAGGGAAAGGGAGACCCAACATTAGCGTCTGCTTATAGACCGTTATGTATGCTGGATAGCGCAGGAAAACTCTTTGAGAAACTGATAAAGCATAGGCTTAGCGAAGCCGTAGAGAACAAGGCGGTTTCAGAAGTGGCAGATCTACCTTAGGAGCCATCCAAGATGTAATAACTAGCGTAGAACATGCTCAGGCAGGTAATCGATACTCTAAACGTTTAGTATTACTAGCCACACTGGATATCAGAAATGCTTTCAACAGTTTAAGTTGGGACGACGTAATTGAAGCCTTAAAGGTAAAATTCAAGACCCCGACTGATCTATTGAAGATTATTCGCAGCTATCTAAGCAATCGCGTGCTCTTATACGAAACGCGAGAAGGGTGTAAGACCAAACAAATAACAGCAGGTGCGGCCCAAGGATCAATACTCGGACCTGAACTTTGGAATATAAGCTACGATGAAATCCTTCGAATAGAGATGCCCGAGGATGCGCATTTGGTGGGATACGTGGATGACATTGCAGCTGTAATAATCGCCCGGAACACTGACGAAGCCAAAAGGAAGTTAAATCAGGTGATGACCCGAGTTCAGACATGGCTAGAAGACCATGGATTAAAGCTGGCCACAGAGAAAACAGAGCTAATCCTTCTAACGAACAGACGTATCCCATTAGAAGTAGACATACAAGTACTCGATGTCACTTTATCGACAAAAAGAGTGGTCAAGTACCTAGGAGTGCAATTAGACACAAGGCTAACCTACTGGGCGCATATAAACCATGCTGCCACAAGAGCTGCCAAAGTAAGTGGCATGTTAAGTAAGCTCATGGCAAACCTTGGAGGTCCAACGCAGAACAAGCGAAAACTTTTAATGGACACGACGAACTCGATTCTCTTATACGGATGCGAAATATGGGCAGATTCGCTAAGGGTGCAATGCCGGCGGAAAACTTTGCAATCTGTGCAACGCACCTGCGCTCTCAGAGTGGCTTCGTCATATAGAACAGTATGTGAAGCAGCGGTGTTAGTTATCAGCGGAACCATCCCTTTAGATATTCTAGCACAAGAGCGCAAACGGAGATGGGAGGCAAAAAACACAGGAACCCCAGTATTACGTTTCTCCGATATTAGAGTCCAAACGCTCACACTTTGGCAAGCAAGATGGAACTCTGAACGGTATGGTAGATGGACAGCGAGACTAATACCCGATCTAAAAAAGTGGGTAGAAAGAAAGCACGGTGAGGTTAACTATTACCTCACACAGTTTTTGTCCGGACATGGGTCCTTTCGCAAGTATTTGTGGCGAATGGGTAAAGTGAGCCAACCAAACTGCATATATGGACATACTGAGTATGATGATGCGGAGCACACCTTCTTTAAATGCGAGAGGTGGAACGTAGAGAGAACAGGTCTGCAACGAGCTATTGGTGTATTTACACCTGAAGAAATTATCGACAAAATGATGATAGACGAAGAAAAATGGAATGCCGTCACAAATTTTGTAGAGGATATTATCCGAAAAAAGAAGCGCGAAATGGAAAGTCATGCTGAAGAGCATTGAGCATAGGTTTCTCAAAACAGGCGACCCTGGACGCAGGGTGAGTAAGTAAGTGTCCTTCTTAGGACGCCGTCTTGGCCCTCTACCTCGAAGCAATGCGGAAGCAGTCCCGGGGTGGAGGGAAAACTCCAGAAGAAGAGGGGGGATATTTTTCGTGGAATCACCACACACGTAGTAGCGACGGTTACTATATGGTGCGAAGGCATTTTTAACCCAACCTCACCGCCAAAAAAAAAAAAAAAAAAAAAAAAAAAAAAAAAAAAAAATCGATCCGTTGACACTGTTACAAATCAAGATGATATTGTAAATTATCCCACTGAATTTTTCAATTCCTTCGATTTACCTGGATTACCGCCACACATGCTAAACTTGAAAATAGGAGCACCGATTATTATGTTGAGAAACATAAATCAACCACGAATATGTAATGACACTCGATTAACAGTTAAGAGATTGATGAATAACGTCATTGAAGTAACAATTTGGAATGGAAAATACTCTGGTGAAGACGTTTTAATACCGCGAATACCAATGATACCATCGGATATGCCGTTTGAATTCAAACGTCTTCAATTTCCTGTTCGCCTTGCTTTATCAATTTGTGGTATTGATTTAGAATACCCATGTTTTTCTTATGGCCAACTTTATGTTTCATGCTCAAGAGTTGGTAAGCCATCGGTATTGTTCACTTATTCAACAACGCATGGAAAAACGAAGAATATTGTATACCAAAGAGCATTACAATAAAAAAAGTAAATCACATCAAACGTTTTATAATTGCTACTACTATTCAAAACTTCTTTCATTACTATTCATGCGCGAGAATTTTTATAAAATACACGCAGTATTTTTCAGCTTAATTTAATTAACTAATCTAGATTTTTTTAAAGACGACCAGATGAACGGGCGGGTTTTCGCTAGTAAAATATATAAATATGTAATGTAAATTATATTTAAGCTTAATATTAAGTTATTTTCTATTTTGACATTACTGTTTCTCGCTTTCGCTACCTTCTTTACCTGTTTCTATTTGTTTCGATAATTTACTCTATTTCTACAGCTATACTTTCAGTTCTTCTTATTTCTATTTACTTAACTATACACATACTCTCTCTAACTCTCCACATACTGTTCTACGCATCCACAGGCAATTAATTTCGCGCTTCCCCCCGTATAAACTGTTTTAAAAATTAATTTATCTTCAGAAAGCAATGAAGAATTTTCATGGCGCCCGAGCAGGGACATTAGTGCGAAAATGTTATAAAAAAAAATAAAGTGATAGTGACAAAAGGCCACAAGTTGGCAAATTGTGTAAGCTGCACGCGAAATATTTAATAATTAATAATTAAATTAAATAAACAACCATAAGTGCTAATATAGTGCAAAAAGAATATTGCCGGGGCGGTCCGTTGACAAACAAAAACAAAAGTCGTCTCGCAAAACAAAAAAAAAAAAAAATAGACAAACAGCCAAACAAATCAATATTAAACTAATAAATGTATATATATGTATATAAATATACAAACAAAAGCAAGCGGTGAAATAACAGGAATCAGTGCAGTCACATAAACCAGTGCAGTGACGTGAAAAGCACAGTGACAGTGATCCCCCAAGAAACAAACCCAAAAATTCTATCAACTAAAAAATTAATTATTGAAAAAATAAATAGCATAAAATAAAATATTTATACAAAAAAAACTCAAAACTGTACTTCAAACTCACCGGCTTTGGAGCTGCACGTCATATTCACCGGTTCACCAACTGTTCACAACCAATATCCACCGTTACATAGGACATCGAGGGAGGAATGATCTGCAACTACGTGGCCTGCCAAAGGGAAGTTGAAGCTGTAAACAAACCAGCCCACGATAAATAGGTATTGAGTGCGAAAAATTGAAGCTAAAAATTGGTTTTGTGATTGACCGAGATTATTACAGTTGCTAATAATCGTCTCACAGTACAAGGGCTTCAATTATTGGCATCTCGTGTATCCACTTCTAATAAGCAAATAAACCATACTTATCTCTTATTACAGATCGATAATGTTGTGATAGATGGAAGACACGCTTCTAGTGTATTAGATGTACGTACGATCCGAGGACCCAACATTGACTCGGATCATTACCTTGTTGCAGCCAAACTGCGCACACGCCTCTGTGCAGCAAAAAGGGTACATCTACCTACGCAAAGAATGTTCGACATCGAAAAGCTGCAATCACAACAGACAGCCAGAAGATTCGCCACTCGACTCTCACTCCTGCTCTCAGAGAGCACTTCCCAACAAACCGGCATGCACGAACAATGGAGCGACATCTCTCGTTCCCTACGTACCGCCGCCGAAGAAGAAACCGGATTCCGGCGAGCCCGAAAAAACAATTGGTACGACGAGGAATGTCATGCTGCCGCAGAAAGAAAGGATGCCGCCTATAGAGCTACGCTGCGATCGGGCGCAACGCGAGTCATGTGGGATCGCTACAGAGAGCTGAAAAAGGAAGAGAGACGTATTATCCGACAGAAGAAACGAGAGGCCGAAATACGTGAGTGCGAGGAGCTTGAGATGCTGGCCAACAGGAACAACGCCCGAAAATTCTATCAGAAAGTTCGGCGACTTACAGAAGGTTTTAAGACCGGGGCGTTTTCCTGTAAGAACAAAGACGGCGAACTGGTGACTGACATCCAGAGCAATCTTAAATTATGGAGGGAACACTTCTCCAACCTATTAAACAGTGACAGCTGCGCATGTCACCGAGAATGTGAAGATCCCGATACCCCAATCGACGACGACGGAATTGACGTTCCGCTACCCGACCATGACGAGGTGAGAATAGCGATAACGCGGCTAAAGAACAACAAAGCCGCAGGCGCCGACGGACTGCCGGGTGAGCTATACAAACATGGCAGCGAGGAGCTGGTAAGGTGTATGCATCAGCTCCTATGCAAAATATGGTCGGATGAAAGCATGCCTGCCGATTGGAATTTAAGTGTGCTCTGCCCAATCCATAAGAAGGGGGATCCTGCAATCTGTGCCAATTACCGCGGGATAAGTCTTCTAAATATCGCCTATAAGGTTCTAGAGAGCGTATTGTGTGAAAGGCTGAAGCCCACCGTCAACGAACTGATTGGACCTTATTAGTGTGGCTTTAGACCTGGAAAGTCTACCATCGACCAAATATTTACAATACGCCAAATCTTGGAAAAGACCCACGGAAAGGAGAATCGACACACACCATCTTTTCGTCGATTTCAAAGCTGCATTCGACGGTACGAGTAAGGAGTTATCTGTATGCCGCGATGTCTGAATTTGGTATCCCCAAAAAACTAATACGGCTTTGCAAGATGACGTTGATCAACACCAGCAGCGCCGTCAGAATTGGGAAGGACCTCTCTGAGCCGTGTGATACCAAACGAGGCTTCAGACAAGGTGACTCGCTGTCGTCTGACTTCTTTAACCTGATGTTGGAGAGCATCGTACAAGCCGCAGAACTTAATCGCTCAGGCACAATATTTTATAAGAGCGTACAATTGCTGGCGTATGCCGATGATATTGACATCATCGGCCTTAACAACCGCGCTGTTAGTTCTGGCTTCTCCAAACTGGATAAAGAGGCAAAGCGAATGGGTCTGGTGGTGAACGAGGACAAAACGAAGTACCTCCTGTCTTCAAACAAACAGTCGGCGCACTCGCGTATCGGCACCCACGTCACTGTTGACAGTTACAATTTCAAGGTTGTAAAAGACTTCGTTTATTTAGGAACCAGCATTAACACCGATAGCAATGACTGGCTTGAAATCCAACGTAGAATCTCTCTTACCAACAAGGACTTTGGACTAAGTAGGCAACTGACTAGTAAAGTCCTCTCTCAACGAACAAAACTAACACTCTACAAGACTCTCATCATGCCGCCCTAATGTATGGCGCAAAAGCGTGGACGACGGAAACATGCGATGAAGCGATGCTTGGAGTGTTTGAGAGACAGATTCTGCGGAAGATTTATGGACCTTTGCACGTTGGCAGCGGCGAATATCGCAGGCGATGGAACGATGAGCTGTATGAGCTTTACGCCGACATAGACATAGCGTAGCGAATAAAGACCCAGCGGCTACGTTCCCTGCGTCATGTTGTCCGAATGGATACAAATGCTCCGGCTTTGAAAGTATTGGATGCGGTACCAGCTGGTGGTAGCAGAGGAAGAGGAAGGCCTCCTTTGCGTTGGAAATATCAGGTGGAGAAGGACTTGACTTCACTTGTTGTGTCCAACTGGCGCCGGTTAGCACGAGAAAGAAACGACTGGCGCACTTTGTTAAACTCGGCCAAAATCGCGTAAGCGGTTATCGCGCCAATTAAGAAGAAGAAGATCTTATATTATATATAAAATAAAGTCAACTTTTTGTGTGTGTTCGCTAACCGGCCATGTCTTTGCACCGAATTAAACCAAACTTACACACATTGTTAAGAAGGTATTGAAGATCTTATATCACTACATATTATAAAACAAAGTCGCTTTTTCTGTCCCTATGTCCACTTGAATGCTTAAATCTTTAAAACCACGCAACGGATTTTGACGCGGTTTTTTTTAAAGATAGATTGATTGAAGAGGAAGGTTTATATCAATATAATGTGAAGAAATATATAAAGGGGGCGTGGCAATCGGTCAAAATGTGGCAAAAAAACATAATTTTTTTGTTTCCACGGCCATAAATCATAAACGAATCAACCAATTAAAATGAAACTTTCTTGAAGTTTAACTTTGAAATATTTACTTTCGTTCTGCATCAAAAAAAATAATTGATTTATTTGTTATTTAACCAAAATTGTTTAAACAAAAGCAGCGGTTTTCGAAAAAAAGCTGTTTGTGTGTTTGTTCGCTGTCAACCGAATGAAGCAACAGGCGTTAAGCGATAATCTCACCACACCTCATTAATGTTGAAGTACATCGTATGGTGACGTATGTATGTATGTATTAACGAATCGCTCGCATTATTTCATTTCGGACGTATGTACATATGTATGTATGTATGTACTGAATTCCATGTAATTATACCATATGTACATACAATTTTACAGCGAAATAAACCGCTATTTTCACGTTCTATATTAGTAAATCGCACATAATTAAAATACAGTTTTTGAATAGTTTTTATTGATTCGGAGTGCGTTAAGTTTGCTATCGATTCCATACAATAACATTTTTTGTCATTTACTTTTTACGTCAACTAATAGCTTATTTTCGAAGCGATTTCAACAAATCTATGTACATATATGGCTCTTTACAGCATATAATTGAAAATAATATTTTTCAAGATATTACATCAGTAATTAGTAATTGAGATCTACCGGAAAAATTGCGTTAGCTGTTGCGTCATGCGGCATTGCCGCTACTCTTTTGGAAGGAGGCCGAACCGCACACTCTACAATCAAGCTCCCGCTGAAAATCACCACCGATCATGATAACAGGGTCTGTAGTGTTTCTAAACAGAGCAATACAGGATAATTGATGAGTGACTGCTCATTAATAGCCTGGGACGAAGCTACCAGGACAATGCGCGATTTGCGCAACAAAAATTCACCTATGGGTGGATGTACAATTCTGTTCTCAGGAGATTTTCGTCAAATCCTACCAGTTGTGACTCGAGGAACACGTGCTGACGAAATAAATGCTTCGCTAAAAAGATCCCACCTTTGGTCGCATGCCAATAAATTAGAGCTTAAAACTAATATGAGGGTTTCGTCATCTTCACGTGAGAACAGGCTATTTCCAGAGATGCTGCTAAAAGTTGGCAATGGAGAATTAACACAAAGTGAGGGAAGGATTAACCTAGAAAACCTTTGTGTTTTGATAGACAACATCCAAGAGTTAGTCAACAATGTCTATCCAGACATTGATAACATAAGTTATAAGACAATATCTTGGTTTAAAGAAAGAGCTATTCTGTCACCAACTAACGAACAAGTAGATAAAGTAAATAACTTGATTATTTCAAAGATTGATGCGCCGACGAAAATATACTACTCGGTCGATACTGTTCTCGATTTGGAAGAAGCCGTTCATTCTTTGAATCCGTCTGGACTCCTTCCTCACAAAATGGCGCTGAAAATAGGTTGTCCTGTTATTTTATTAAGAAATCTAAATCCACCTAAACTTTGCAATGGCACGGGTTTGCTGGTAAAATCACTTTCGTAATAGAGTGCACAATACTCCCAGGATGTGGTACCGGAGAAGATGTATTGAATCCCTCTGATACCATCGGATCTACCATTCCAATTTAAACGCTTACAATTTCCGGTAAAGACATCTTTTGCAATGACCATTGATAAATCTCAGGGTCAAACATTCAACGTTGCAGGCTTAGATTTGAGCGTTGACTGTTTTTCACATGGCCAACTGTATGTCGCTCTTTCAAGAGTAACCTCTAGAGAAAACATGTTTGTATTGTCTAATGACAAGAAAGCTATGAACGTTGTATATAAAGACATTCAGTAATACAGGGTTGAATAACTTTTTTTCTTTTTAAGTTATCTGTTCCATTTTTGTTTTAATTTGCAGATTGATCTTTAAAATTTATTAAAATGGATAACTGGGACACGTAAACAAGAATTTGGATAGTCCGCCGCTATCACGCACTGGAGTCCGTAGTTTTGGTACAGAGAGAGTACAGGCGGATGTTTGGCGGCGATCCCCCGAGCAGATGGACCATAATGAGACTGGTGAATAATTTTGCTGAGCAAGGAACAGTCGCAAGAAGGCCTTATCATCGAAACCCACCAGTTCGGACGGAGGAAAGGATCGCTGCTGTAGCTGCAGCTATACAAAGCAATCCAAGGGTTTCAACAAGAAGCTTATCTGCTCAACTTGGTGTCAGCCGACAGTCTTTGCAAACAATAATGCACAAAGATTTTGACTTATTTCCCTACAAAATTCAAATGGTTAACAAACTGAATGCAGCAGACTTGCCGATTCGCTTGGAATTTTGCCAGAAGATCCTGCAAATGGTGGAAGAAGACCAAAACATGTTAAACTGCCTTTTCATGTCTGATGAGGCCCATTTCGATTTAAACGGCAATGTGAACAAACAAAATTGTCGAATATGGAGTACTTCTAACCCACAGATACTCCACGAGACGGAATTGCATCCTCTTCGCGTGACAGTGTGGTGTGCGGTTTCTTCACGCTGTATTGTCGGGCCTTATTTTTTTGAAGAAAATGGTCACACCGTTACGGTTACTGGAGACCGTTATTTGAAAATGCTGAAAGAATTTTTCTATCCAGAACTACGCCGAAAGAGAATTCCTTTCAACTCTGTGTGGTTTCAACAAGATGGGGCAACGTCTCACATAGCCCAGACTGTTATGACAGAGTTGCGACGAAAATTTCCCAATAAACTGATTTCAAGAAACTCCGAATTTCGTTGGCCCCCCCAGGTCGCCTGACCTTACTGCACCTGACTTTATCTTGTGGGGTTTATGTAAACAAGAAGTTTATAAAACAAAGCCAACAAATTTGGATGAACTAAAACAATCCATTCGGGGAACAATTGCGGCTATTCCTGTCGCAACTCTCAAAGCAGCAATGAACAACTTTTTACTAAGATGCCGCACTTGTGTGAACGAGCATGGGGGGCATTTAAATTCAATTATTTTTAAAACTAGTTAAGCTACATTTAATAAAATTTAATGACCTTCAACTTGAAACAAAAATAAATGAATTCCATACACTAAAAAAAAGTTATTTGAGTTTCTTAATGTAGCAAAATTCATCAGCCACCCTGTATATTAATTGTTGTAAAAATAAAATAAATACATATGTAAAAATGCAAAAAGTAAATATGTTAAAGTGTAGGGTGTGAATTTAGATATTCCAAAGATAGCAGGAAATCTTCATGCTATAAAGAAAGGGGAATTGTTTTACTCCAAATTTAACGCGTGCGGGCCACGAGCAGTAATGAATAAGCCAAAACTACTGGATCGATTTTAATCATTTTTTCAGTGAGTGACATAGGGTATGTATTTTATACCCGTGCAAAGCCGGGCGGGTTGCTAGTCTTATATATAAAATAAAGTCAACTATTTGTGTGTGTTCGCTAACCGGCCGTGTCTTTGCACCGAATTAAACCAAACTTACACACATTGTTAAGAAGGTATTGAAGATGGTTTCCGTATAGTTTGGATACCTATTGGTGGATAGGGTTCGAGATATAGGTCAAAACGTGGACCCGGGTAACCTTTGGATGTGTATGTACAATATGGGTATCAAATGGAAGCTGTTGGTGAATGCTTTAGTACAGAGTATTTTTCATGCCGCTCCATGACTGGGGTCTCGCAATATAGGTCAAAACGTGGACCCGGGTAATCTTTGGTTGTGTATGTATAATATGGGTATCAAATGAAAGCTGTTAATAAGTGCTTTAATACGGGGTAATTTTCATACCTATTGATGACTAGGGTCTCGAAATATATGCCAAAACGTGGACCCGCCGTGTCTTTGCCCAGGGAAGCGGGCCGGGTTTGCTAGTATACTTATACAAATACATATCTGTATACATATACATATACTGCCAATGAAGTGAAGGATACAGTGGGACCCGAGGTAGAGGAACGTGTTTGTCGCCAAATAATTTGCGAGTACTATTTTTCGGTTTATTTTCGGGACTTTTTCAAAAATAAAAAAATTTAACTAAAATGGGTTTCTTATTTCAACCGTAATAATTTCAGTATATTTCAAAAAAAAAATTTTTTTTCGATAACACAAAATTTGTTTGAGCAAAGACTCAATTGTTCGCTGCTAATTTTCGTTCTCGTTTTCGTTGGTTCTGGTCAAATTTCATCTATTATACATTTCAGTATTTATCGCTTTCGTTTTTGTGCTGACAACCTTCCAGAACGGTTTTCGTTTTACAAAAGCCGCAGGCTAAAGCAGCGAACTCAACATGAGTAAGCCAAAGTCGGCTATTTCAAGCCTCTCTCCAAGTAAGGAGATGATGGACTTAATGCCTTTAAAGCGCCAGAGAACTGTTGCAAAAACCACCATAGTGCGCATAAAAACGGGTCTCCTTGAAAATACCATTTCGCTAGATCCAATCGAATTGGAGTGCCGACTCGACATATTGAACTCCCTCCCACAGCGAAAAACTCATGAAATGTCAGTCGAAAATTGAGGAAATCGACGAAGAAGACATTGCCCGTGGAGAGTTACATTACTTAATTGTATAAACAAAGTCCATTCTGGCGAGAAATAAGTCGCCAATTGCCGAAACATCTTTTATTGCACCTCACAGCTCGCGACTACCAAAAATGTCGTTACCTACATTCAAAGGAGAATATTTCGAATTTAAAAACTTTATGAGTCTGTTTGAGAGTTTCGTGCACAATGATCCCACAATCCCGGATATTGAAAAATTTAATCATTTAGTATCATGTCTATCCGGTGAAGCCTTAGACACAGTGAAGTCCTTCCAAATGTCGGAAGAAAATTATCCAAAGGCGTTGGCAAGTTTGAGAAAGGTTTATTTCAATAAATGCCTGATATTTCTTAACACAGTGTCGAAACTTTTTGGATTGTATAAAATCCAAAGGCCGTCTGCGTCGCCTTTGCGACCAATTATTGATACAGTGTCTGCAGTATATGACTCCCTTTTATCGCTGGGTGATAAGCTCATTTCAAATGCGATGTTGATTTATATAGTCATGTCGAAGGTTGATCCTACTCGGTCAAAGTGGGGGGAGCAACTTGACTATGATAAGCTGCCGCTTTGGGCTGAGTGTGAAGCTATGCTAAATAAGAGATACCAGCATTTATCAGCTGAAGAAGCTTCTTCATCCCAACAAAGGCCAAACAATGGAGACACGCGGCAGAAAACAAAAAATCAACAACTACAACACTCAAAGACAACATTTATCGCGACAAATTCCAAGCTGCCGACTTGCCTTCACTTTGGTTCTAAGGACCATTATTTAATAGCTTGCCGGAAATTCCAAGCGCTTACTGCACTTAAAAGATTTGACTTTGCAAAATCTATTTCCCTGTGCATAAATTGCTTGCGCAAGGGACATACGGTCTCAAAGTGCAAAGCAGATCGCTGCTGGATAATTTCAGGCAAGTATGCCACAAATAATAGCTCCAGTGCCCAAGTAAGTAGCACATTATGTCAATTTGAAGAAAGCGTTTCTAGCTTTGATGCTATAATCTGAAAATTCTGGGAATTGGAAGAAATACTTGCACAAGTAAATTCCACATGAATGACTCCAGAGCAGGCTAAATGTGAAGAATTTTTTTCGAAAACCACACAGGTTTTACCATGTGGAAGGCTTCAAGTCAGACTGCCTTTCAAAACCGACCGTAAATTACTCGGTCATTCGTATGAAACCACCGCTCGGCGGTTTCAGGACCTGGAGAGAAGGACGCTGAAAGATCCAGTACTTCGTAAAATGTACCTGAACTTCCTGCAAGAGTATCTCGAATTGGGGCATATGAGTCCAACAAATAATCGACTCCCGAGTGAGCCGCACTATTTCATTCTGCACCAGTGTGTGTTAAGACCGCAGAGCACAAGTCCCAAGTTGCGCGTAGTTTTTGATGCTTCGAATCGAACATCAACACAAGTTGCGTTGAATGAAACCTTGATGGTCGAACCGATCGTTCAAGAGGAGCTTTTTTCGACACTCCTTCCCTTCCGATTGCACAAATATGCCATGACTGCCGACATCACGAAGATGTATCGGCAAATATTGGTGCACGAAGACGACAGGAACTTCCAGCTCATAGTGTGGAGACAGGATCCATCGGAGCATTTGCAAATTTTTAGACTAAACACCGTAACATACGGCACAGCGTCTGCACCATTTCGCGCCACACGGTGTCTGTAAATGCTAAGCGACAAAAATAAAGCCAAATATCCACTCGGTTCCAAAGTCATTCGGAATGACTTTTACGTCGACGACCTATTATTAGGATCCGACAGTATAGAAGGCCTCACCCAGATACAACAGGAAGTAAATACAATTTTAGAATCGGCAGGCCTGAAATTAGCAAAGTGGTTTTCCAATCATACAAGCTCATCGGATAGTGAGAGTCTCTAAAAATTAGCAGCCGAAAGATGACATTTTTAGCTTCATTCTGGAAGATAATTTTAGAGAGCTGCGAGCAACTAAACGTAATATTTTATCAATTTCCGCTCACCTCTTGACCCTCTTGTTTTATTAGCCCCGCTAGTTACCAGCGGCCCTTCACAATATGTGGGGTAGATTACTGCGGGCCCATTCACATTACCTAAAAATTCGTGGTCGCCCTCCCGTGAAAATGTATATTGCCATTTTCGTGTGTTTCGCTTCAAAGGCAGTTCATCTAGAACTGGTAACTGATTAAACTGTGCCTTTCTGGCACAGAAAGAGGAGATTCTCCAATACGCCGCTGACGGAGGATTCATCTTCGCCTTCATACCTTCGAGGCCACCCCACTTCGGCGGCCTGTGGGAAGCAGCTGTGAAGTCGGCCAAACATCTGCTGGTGCGCGCCGTAGCCAACGCGCTGTTAACCGCCGAAAGAAGCGGTACTGAACTCCCGACCGCTCGCACCACTCAGCAACGACCCCAACGGCAGCGAGGCGTTAAGGTACCCGACAACCTCAGCCGCTGCTTAGAGAGATGGCAGCTTGTTTGCTATCTCAAGCAACAATTTTGGCGCGCGTGGTCGAAGAACTACCTTCAACTCGTCATCGTCCACGACCACCGCAACAGTGGATGCTGGGTCGAGTAACCGCAAGATCGGTTGAAGTACGACGCTCTATCCACAAACTCGCCGTGCAGCCGATGGATAACAAAAATTCAAGGCTGTTGGATTCCTTCAAGGTAACCGGTGTCAAGCCAGATTCTGGAAAATTACTTTAATATAATAAAATAATATAAAATTGAATTTAATAAATGAAAATTATAAAAAAAATTATTTTTTTTCGAAATTTGAAACTTTATTGACGTAAAATGGTTACAAATTTAATATTCAAAATATTGTCCATCGCTTACTACTACTTTTTCCCATCTTTCTGGCAATTCACGGATTCCCTTTGTGAAAAATTCGGTCGGTTTTGCCGCAATCCATGAATCGATCCATTTTTTGACTTCATCGTAATTACGGAAGTGCTGGTCAGCCAGGCCATGTTGCATCGATCGGAAGAGATAGTAATCGGATGGCGCAAGGTCTGGACTATACGGCGGGTGGGGTAGGACATCCCATTTGAGCGTTTCTAAGTATGTTTTGACCACTTGTGCAACATGTGGCCGAGCATTGTCATGTTGCAAAATAACTTTGTCGTGTCTATCGGCGTATTGCGGCCGTTTTTCTCGCAGTGCTCGGCTCAAACGCATCAATTGTCGTCGGTAGACATCCCCCGTAATCGTTTCATTCGGTTTTAGTAGCTCATAATACACAACACCCAGCTGGTCCCACCAGATACACAGCATAACCTTCAGGCCATGAATATTCTGCGCCGACGTCGATGTTGAAGCATGGCCAGGGTATCCATACGTTGCCCGACGTTTTGGATTGTCGTAATGGACCCACTTTTCATCGCCAGTCACAATTCGATGCAAAAAACCCTTTCTTTTGTGCCGTTGAAGCAGTTGTTCGCATGCCATAAAACGGCGTTCAACGTCTCTTGGCTTCAATTCATACGGCACCCAATGGCCTACCTTTCGGATCATTCCCATGGCTTTTAAGCGTTTGGAAATGGTTGATTGATCAACTCCCAAAGTTTTTGCAACCTCTTCTTGCGTTTGAGCCGGATCTTGATCGAGCAATTCCTCCAATTCGGTATCCATGAACTTTGGCGGCGCACCCTCGCGTTCTTCGTCTTCCAAGCCAAAATCACCACTTTTAAAGCGTGCAAACCACTTCTGGCACGTTCGCTCAGATAGAGCATGCTCACCATAAACTTCCACCAAGATACGATGACTTTCGGCTGCTTTTTTCTTCATATTAAAATAATGAAGAAGAATTCCCCGCAAAAACACATTATTTGGCACGAAATTCGACATTTTCAAGTGTGGTAAAAATATTGTTGTTTACGCTTCAAATAAAAAACTTATACTGACGTTTGTGCCTTACGACAGTAGCTCTCCAATGAATGTTTGGAAATGTGGATCGATGGAATAATAATCAAGTTACGCCATCTGTTGTAAAACCGCACGAACTTATTCATAGTCCTATTAATTGATAATTATGTATATGAATAAAATAAAATATATAAATATGGAAATGTAAATGAATAAAATAAAATATATAAATATGTAAATGTAAATTATATTTAAGCTTAATATTAAGTTATTTTCTATTTTTACATTACTGTTTCTCGCTTTCGCTACCTTCTTTACCTGTTTCTATTTACTTTCGATCATTGACTATATTTCTACAGCTATACTTTCCGTTCTTCTTATTTCTATTTACTTAACTATGTACATACTCTCTCTAACTCTCCACGTACTGTTCTTCCATTTCCGCTATTTCTTTTATCTTAGTTTTAGGCATAATATAAGAACAGAACATAGTAAAATAAAGACACTTTTGAATTGTTAATCGGACGTGTGCGGTGTTACGAGGGGTGCCTTTTATATGTCGGGATTAGAGAACAAAAAGAAATTTTAATCATCGAAAATCACTTTATTGTTTTTCAAAATATTCTCCATGAAGATCTATACACTTTTGCATGCGTTTGAACCAATTGTCGAAACACTTTTGCCACTCTGAATGAGGTACGAGTACCTCCAAAGCATGCATTCTGAATGCCGCAACCGCTTCTTCAGGTGTCGAAAAACGTTGACCTCTCAGTTTGTTTTTTACGTACGGGAATAAAAAGAAGTCATTCGATGACCAATTAATTCGATGTTTTGGGTGCTCGAAAATGCAGTTGTTTGAGCCGATGTGTGAGAACTCGGATTGTCCTGGTGAAGAGTGTTCCGTCTTTGGCGATTGGTTTTCCTAATTTCTTGGAAGACAACTGGCAAACAAATGGTTATGTACCACTCAGAAGTTACTGTTCTGCGTTGTTCTAGTGGTACGGTTGCGACATGACCAGTTTTTCCGAAAAAACAGGCGACCATTTGCTTGGAAGTGATTCGTGCACGAATAACTTTTGTTGGATTTGGCTCATCTTGAAACACCCATACAGTCGACTGCTGTTTACTTTCGGGCTCGTACGCGTAAATCCATGATTCATCACCTGTCACGATGTCATAGACGTGTTTCGAAGCCCCGCGATCGCATTTTTTGAGCATTTCCTTCGACCAATCGACACGAGCCTTTTTTTGAGCGATTGACAAATTGTGTGGGATCCAACGCGAACAAATTTTTTTGACAGTCAAATGTTTATGCAATATTGAATGTATCCTGGTCCCACTAATGCCTAAGATTGTCTCAATCTCACGATAGGTCACATGACGATCTTGCAATATCAGTTCGCGCACAGCATCAATGGTTTTCGGAACAACAACTGATTTTGGACGACCTTCACGAAATTCGTCTTGGAGTGAACTACGACCACGATTGATTTCACCATACCATCGATAAACACTGGTCCTTGATGAGCTTCATCGCCAAAAAATGAATTAAGTTCATCCATGCAATGTTGCTGAGTTAATCCACGTCGAAAGTTGTAAAAAATAATCGCACGAAAATGTTCACGATTTAATTCCATTTTTGGACCGAGATGAATTTTTAAAGTTACTGTAAACAACACAAAAAGCGCTGGTATTTCAAAACGTTCTGAGTACGTAAAAGCCAAAAAATATCAGACTTTGCGATACAGCTGTCAGTTGCCAGATTGCAACACCAGGGTTGCCAAATCCCGGCATATAAAAGGCACCCCTCGTATTTCTTACGTTCGCATACACAGGCAATTAATTTCGCGCTTCCCCCCGTATAAACTGTTTTAAAAATTAATTTATCTTCAGAAATCACTGAAGAGTTTTCAGATCCTATTGTAAGATGTACAAGTACACATTATATAGTATATGTATACAGTGTATATACAATAGAATATGTATATACGGCCGCCGTGGCAGAATGGGTAGGTGCGTGATTATCATTCGGAATTCACAGAGAAAACGTTGGTTCGAATCTCGGTGAAACACCAAAATTAAGAAAAACATTTTTTAATAGCGGTCGCCCCCCGGCAGGCAATGGCAAACCTCCGAGTGTATTTCTGCCATGAAAAAGCTCCTCATAAAATGGAACCTTTCCCAACTGAACCAGGTGCCTGTGAACTTTTCCATGCGAAGAATTTAACCTCTGAGCTTTCATATCGACTGTCAAATTTGGCTCAGCTTCCACGAGTTCGAGCAAGGCGTCGGAGTTAAAGACTTCAGGACGAGCAGCGCGAGTTACGTACCATCACTCCACCACCCTATCTATTTATTTCTCTTTTTTGAGTTGTGAGAGTATTGTCTTACATTTAATGAAATTGGAATCATACACCAAACTATTTAAATTCTAAGATACTAAGATTTCACAAGTAAAGGTTCCCACCAAAAGATTTGCTTAGTATGCAATAATACACCGACACATTTTTCGCTCAATGCAGTTATGCTCTCAATAAGCATAAAGTACTGCATAAAGTGAGCGCAAAACAGGTGTTATTAGAATTAAGGAAATTATAAAAAGTCAGTCTGTAGATTCACAGCAACCAAGAAGGTTGAATTCGTTTAAAAATAAAAACTGTGTAACAAATTAACTTTAGGTGTTTTAATTTAAGTCCAACGACTTAAAACACATTAGTGGCACAGTCATTGGAGATATTCCCGAAGGAATATTTAAAAAAAAAAGGAAGTGAATGCAACGAAGTGAAATTTTTGACCGAAACAGAGGTCTAATAATGGCGAACCAGCACGACGTAGAAGAACTACTGGAGGTCATCCGCAGACAAGAAGCGGAGTTACAAAATTTACAACTGCAGCAGCAACACTTAATACAGCAGCAGCAACAACAACAAACACAACACCAACAACAGGAATTTAATTTTAACATGACCGCCAAGGATGTCATCGACCGATTTCGACACTTGAAGCCCCTTTCAGAAAATCAAAACGCAAGGGCCTTTATCAATGCTGTAGAATCAAATCTTACGTTATGCGGAACAAATCTGAGCCTTATTGAGTTTTGTTTGAGAATTGTGGCCGATGAGAAGATTCATGGCAATGCTGGCCGGCGTGTAAGAGAACTAGAAAGCGGCGCTTCGTGGGAGGAAATGAAGGGAAAAATTCAACAAGAATGCAGCCCAAGGACGACCTACGTAGAAATCTTTAACTTGTGCCGGACAATAAAAGTAAGAAATTTAAGAGAACTATTTAATATTTTTGAAACTTCCAAATTTCATATTAATGATATATACTTGGCTGACCCATTAAAACCTGGTATCTACCGACCAGAAAATGTAGACAGGGACCTGGTAGACATATTATTAGAAAAAATTGACGGACCAATTAGGGCTCATTTAAGTGAAAATGCGACTTTGAATGAGATAATTACAAAATATACCAAATTGAAACTATTAGATGACACAAGGGCCATTGCATTTAACCATAGATTTAATATACAAAGTGAACCAAAAACAAATAACAATTGGCTATCATTAAAGCCAAGTAATAGTTTTCATAGCAATAATTGGAATACTAATAATTGTGTTCAAAACACAAATTGGCAAAAATCTAAGCCAAATAATAACTTCCAAAATGGCAACTTTAAATCGAATAGTAGCATTCAAACCCGAAATTTCAACTGGCAGAATTCAGACCCTTACCACAGGTCACAATACAGATTAATCAATAATTTTCCAGTTGAAAATTACAGCAGAAATTCAACACAGCAATTAAATTCCAGTAAATTATTTCAGTACAATCAACCAAATTCTTCTCAAACTAGAAAATCTTATCATAGTAGGCAACAAAGCCAAACTAATGCGTATCAACAAGAACCAGAGCCAATGGATATCTGTAATTTAAAAGAAGAGGAAGACGTAAATTTTTATATGACGGCTTCTCCACAAAATTGCCCATAATATTAGTAACAATTGGAAATTGTAAAATTAGATGTCTCATAGACACCGGATCAGAAACAAGCATAATTAAACCTAATATCCTTGGGAATACTTTTCCCACTCAACAACTCAATTCACCCCTTTTTTACAGAACCATAAACGGAATAAATCAAGTGACACACAAATTAGTTACCCCAATACCTAGAGAATTTAATATCTCAGGTACCTTCTCTTGGAAGGTTATTGATTTCCATAGCAAAATTTATTCAGCAATAATAGGTCAAAATTTTCTCATCGCTCTTAAAGCTAAGATTGATCTAGAGAATAAATTTATTACTATACTAGATAAACATATACCGTTTAGAAATTACAATCCATACAATAGTGTAGAAATTTGATCACTTGAACACAGCGACCTAGAAAAATTGAATCTGAGACATCTAAATTCGGAAGAAACCCAATAGATAACGAGGTTATTGCACAGTTTCAAAGATTTATTTTATAAAGAGGGTGAAAAGCTTTCTGCAACCCATGAAATTAAACATGAAATAATTACATCAACTGATAGAGCTGTATATTCAAAAATTTATAGGTACCCCCAAATTCACGAAGAAGAAATAAAGAAACAAATCAAAGAAATGTTAGAGCAAAACATAATTAAGGAAAGCAATTCACCTTATAATAGTCCTTTATGGGTAGTGCCAAAGAAGATCGACAATTCTGGCATTCAAAAATGGCAAATTGTTGTAGATTATCGGAAGCTAAATGAAATTACTGTTAATGATAAATTTCCAATTCCCAATATGGAAGGAATTCTTGATAAATTGGGCAAAGCTCAATACTTCTCATCTATTGATCTTGCCAAAGGATTTCATCAAATTGTTGTAGATGAAAATGTCAGAAAAAAAACTGCCTTTTCTACACCTTTTGGCCAATTCGAATTCATAAGAATGCCATTTGGGCTTAAAAATGCCCCTTCGTCAGTATATAAATAAAATTTGTGTTGTCTATTTAGACGACATCTTAATATTCAGTACTTCTTTATCAGAACATATACAAAATATTACAAAACTATTTCAAACTTTGAAAGCAGCAGGACTTAAAATTCAAATTGATAAATGTAGCTTCTTAAAGAAGGAAACCGAGTTTTTAGGTCATATATTTACACCTAAAGGTGTTAAGCCAAATCCAGCTAAGGTCGAAGTAATTCAAAAATTGAAGCTTCCGACAACACAAAAGCAGATTAAATCATTTTTAGGAATAACAGGTTTCTACCGAAAATTTATAAAAGACTATTCTAAAGTAGCTTACCCCATTTAACCCCATATTTAAAGAAAAATGCTAAAATCAACATAAGAGACCAAAATTATATTATAGCTTTTGAAAAACTAAAGGATATAATAACAAATCCGCCTATTTTAAAATATCCAAATTTTAATAAGCGCTTTAAGCTTATCACTGACGCCAGCAATTTTGCTATTGGTGCGGTTTTGACCCAAGATGGTCATCCTGTTTCATTCGCATCGCGAACACTAAATACTCACGAAAAAAATTATTCCACTATTGAAAAAGAGCTATTGGCAATAGTGTGGGGAGTCAAATACTATAGACCTTATCTTTTTGGAAGAGAATTTGATCCCCAAAGCCGATCATCAACCACTAAAGTGGTTGCAAGTCAAAAACTCGGGTAAAGATATAAGCCCGAGATTACAGAGAGGCTAGTTCAATTAGGGGAATACGACGCAAAAATTGATTACATTGCTGGCAAAGAGAATAAATTAGCAGACTTTCTCAGCCGCATTAATTGCGAAAAGTGTGAAATAAACGCGTTAGATTCTGATGATTTAGGAATCACTCTTAACGAAACTTTTATAATAAAACATCTAAATGCTGAAGAAGCAGCAAATCAATCTGATATATCTCTAGAAGTTCAATCCAACCATTCCCTTGAAACCGTACATTCTCAGGCAGAGAATTTCAATGATCATATTTCTATTTTAGATACCATAGTAAATAGGTTCAAAAACCAATTAATTTTAGTAAATAACAAGGAAGTTGAGGTCATGGAAATTTTCAAAAACAAAAGAATCTTTATCGATAAACAAGATATTGACTCTGACAATGTAACTAATATAGTCCGAAGAAATTTTGATAAAGGAAAAGTGGCGATATTTTCCCAAATTAATGATCATGAATACAACAAATTACAGCAAATTTTAATTAACAATTTCTTAAGTAGTGAACGGTTATCTTTTGTAAGATGTAGCTTTTTAGCACAGGACATCCAGGATGAAAGCGAGTTAAGAAAGCAAATATCTCTGTTTCATAAGTACGAAACTGGGCATTCTGGAATATTAGTAACTTACGAGGTCATGAAGTACAAGGTTTATCATCCTCAACTAAAAATAAAAATACATGAAATTTTAAATAACTGTGACATATGCTCTGGAGGAAAATATGATAGTAATCCAATAAAAAATAAATTCCATTTAACCGAGACTCCTACTTCTAATAATAAAATTGTTCATGTCGATACTTATGTTAATAGTAAACACTCATTTATAATTTTTCTTGACAAATTTTCAAAACATGCTGTGGCTTTTTACCTACCCGATAGGAATAATCAAAATAAACGAATTTTTATCAATTAAGGGTTCCATTGAAAAGTTTGTGTTTGACAATGAGTTTAATTCCAAAAATGTTAGAGATTTTTTAACTAGGGAAGGAACTACAGGAAATGCTGATATTGAGAGACTCTAACAGAACGCATTCGAATATTAAACCTTGAGGAAAAACTCCCAGTTATAACTCAAATGCAGAAGGCCATCAAATTTTATAACAATTCTTTCCATAATACAATAAAAACTACTCCACAAGAAGTTCAAAATTACAAAGTTGATCACAAATTAATAAAAAATCGAATTGAAAGATCAAAGTTAACCACAATTTATAAACAAAACCAAAAACGGGAAAACTATTCAGAGAATCGACTGGAAGGATTTATAAAAAATTACAAAAGTTTGAGGCATAAAGAAGAACCTAAATTTATAAAAAGGAAATTGAAAAAAAATTCACACATCCAATATTAAAAGGCCAAACAAATTTTCAGGTGGCAACATTCGTACTGGTGATAGCGATATCGGTAAAAGGGACTCAAGGGACATTGCAAGTCAACAAAATATTGGAAGAAACAGGTTACACTCAAATTAAATTAAGAGAAGTGGAAGTAATAAACGAAACAATTACCGTAATACATTTAATAGATTCAACCGAAATAAATATAATAATTTCACAAATCGAATCCAATATTAAAAATTTAGACATTCTGCATAAGGATTTATTACTCAAAGAAATACAATAGAAATACTTAAAGACAAAGTTAAATCAATTACACCTTCGCCAGTGAATTTTAAACAAAAAAGAAGACTTTTAAATATTGTCGGGACAACACATAAATGGCTATTTGGCACAATGGACGACGATGACCGTCAAGAAATTTTACAGCATTTAAAAGTTACGGATGAAAATAATCACAACGTTATTGAAACAGTTAATAAACAAATTCAGATAAACCTACACTTTAATGACACTTTAAACCTACTAAAAAATAATATAGAAGAAGACAGAAAAAGAATCCAATCAGCTTTTAACGAAATTAAAACCAGAAACAGCGAAATTGTAAGATATTTGCTATACTTAGACCAAATGCAAAAAATCAGATACTTGGAAAATAGGCTTAATCAAATTCAAGATAACATATCAGCGGCTAGGCATAAGATTTTACACCCTAGTATATTGACGGCCAATGAAATAGAACGTTACAATATTGATTTTTATAAGCTAAAATTACTAAAATTAGGTATAATGAAATACGAAAAATCTAAGTTAATTATTGCCATTAAAATACCAACAAATTTTATTAAAACCTATGTAAAAGCTATAGTGCTAATACCCAACAAAGAGTTCATGGATATAAATACTGATATTGAACATGTTGTCGAAATAGCAAATAACGTATATTCTTATGAAGAAGAGACAGATTTGAAAAATTTGAAAAAAACTCAAAACTGTGTATATATTCAAAACTGTATGTTAAAGTATAACAACAAATTCGAGATCCTAGCTATGGACGATGAAACTTTAATTGTTAAGAATGCAATAAATGAAACTGTTTTACAAAATTGTGACGATCGAAAAATCACACTTAACAAAAATTACTTAATATCTGTATACAACTGTAAAATAACAATAAAAGAGTACGTTCTTCAAAATAAGATAGAAATTGTAAAAGAGAAATATTACATTCCAGTAAACAACGAAAATAACACGTTCGAAAAAGAAATTAACTTCAAAAAAATTGTATTGGAAAATTTTGAAAATATTAAAGAAATAAAATAATTAAAATATCATAGAAATGTTTCTTATGCAATAAGCTCTTTCTTTTTCGTAAGCATTGTTATAATTATTGTGATATTGTATTTAAGAAAAAAGAATAATAAAATTAAGATTATCAATAAAATTGAAAAAAAATCTTAGGATGTGGAACTGGAAGCCATTAAAGAGAAATACGGCTTAAAAAATAACAAACCATAACATCCAGGAGAATCTTTTGACAAAGGGGGGAGGAGTTACGTACCATCACTCCACCACCCTATCTATTTATTTCTCTTTTTTGAGTTGTGAGAGTATTGTCTTACATTTAATGAAATTGGAATCATACACCAAACTATTTAAATTCTAAGATACTAAGATTTCACAAGTAAAGGTTCCCACCAAAAGATTTGCTTAGTATGCAATAATACACCGACACATTTTTCGCTCAATGCAGTTATGCTCTCAATAAGCATAAAGTACTGCATAAAGTGAGCGCAAAACAGGTGTTATTAGAATTAAGCAAATTATAAAAAGTCAGTCTGTAGATTCACAGCAACCAAGAAGGTTGAATTTGTTTAAAAATAAAAACTGTGTAACAAATTAACTTTTGGTGTTTTAATTTAAGTCCAAGGACTTAAAACTAATTAGTATTCACAACAACCAAGAAGGTTGAATTTGTTTAAAAATAAAAACTGTGAAAAAAATTAACTTTGGTGTTTCAATTTAAGTCCAAAGACTTAAAACACATTAGTCGCGCGAGTTATGGAAACCCCCATAACACAACCACCAACCAAACCTCCAAGGTTACATACATATATAATAACTAAGTCAATGAACTAAATTAAAATCATAAGAATTATTGTTAAAGTATAGAATAAGCAATTTGTAATTTGAGTTCATAAGAATTACTATTAAAATATAGAATAAGCAAATTGTAATTAAATTGAGTTCATAAGAATTATTAAAATACAGAATAAGCAATTTTACAATAAATTTATAAGCTTCATATTACCGATTGCCGAATTAACAAAAATTTGTAAAATGCTAATTAAGCAATATTAACATTATTGAGAAATTGATTTAGTTAGTATTAAATGCAGAATAAGCAATTTTGTAATTAAATTATACAATAAGTTTCATTTTTAAACACTTTTAATAAAAGAATCAGTTGTAATTCAGTGGTGAAAGAAAGTAGTGTATTGTTTTTTTTTCTATCCTTTAAAAGATAGGAACATAACTCGCGAGGCATCCTCCATGTCGCAGTTACCACTTCAGAATTTTTAAAACCACTTTTGCGCAGTCCTTACACTCACGATATCCTCTCCGTGAACAGTGTTATTTCTGCAGCAGCAGTTGTTGCATTTTTACCACTTTTATAAAAAAAATACAAAATATGCCTCTTATACGTGTTCGAAGATTCAATTTTATTTTTTAACAACACGTGCTTCTTCTATCCGCGGTTAAAATCACTTGTTAAATGCACAATATATCAAAATATACTTTGAACATAAGCAAACTATTAAGGAAGTTATTTCCAAATACAAAAAAATCAAATCAACAAAAACGAATTTCAAAACAAAAACAAACAAACTATTCTAAGATCACTTTCTACCCTTAAACGAGGTCAAAAAGCGGTTGGAAGTTAAGAAACTTCTCTCAATTTTCATCGAAGGGCTTAATTGATTGATTAATTGATTATATCAAAGAAAATATAAATGGTTCCGTTATATTCAGCGAATAATTTTTTGTAGGCAAAAATCGTACAAACTTACTGCTTAGCGCTGATCTTAATAACACAGCTAATAACTTATGTATATTAGTAGCCCATTTCTGTAACTACTTTAGATCAAGTTTTAGATGGAAATAGTCGATTTGACGCCACAATAACGGCACTCTCAATTGTTGTGTCAAATTGATAAATAGTCGGGGCAGTTAACTGACGTGTTCCATTACATTTCAGTACGAATACTCGACTGAAAGGATTTTCGAATTTCAAATGAAATTAAATATTGCCAATCATTTATCTCACTTAACCCATTTCGTTTGTTATATCTGTGCATTAGTTTAAGTCAGAGGCCCGGTATAGGTTTCCCATGTCCCACTATAGATTAGACTTGGATTATTTATATGTACTTACTTATTTAAGTCGGACATAAAATTTACTGCAATATGAGGTATTACCTACTTAATTAAATTTGAAATATGAATTGAAATTTTGTGTTGTACAATAATTACTTAAAGAAGTAGTTTTTTAAATATCATTTCGCACGGTCTTTGCTGACTGATATTCTCAACGTTCCATAATAAAGTCAGATATTCAGAGTTTCCAAGCAACCATCCTGTAGCCATTGGCAGTGTATTTATTTAGCATATGGGACTTTAGATTGCTACTTTTCTAAATGCAAACGTCAGGTGTACTTCCCGCTAAATCCCGTGCTAAATAACAACGCAAAATGATTGAACAATTTGGAGAAGAATAAATTCTTATTTATCAATATGAAAACTGTGTATACACATTTTGGTTTTCATGCGTACTTTACCCAATTTCGCTACAGACGATTGCTGATTTCACTTCAGACATTCCTTTGTGCATGGCATACCATTTAAAAATTGTCGATTAGTTCATACAAAAACACTCTTTTTCGTCCAATTGAGCAACTTAAATCGAACCGATGTGACGTCATTCAATTTTTCGATTTCAATACAAAAAAATAAGAATCTTTATTTATCTTGGACTTCTTTTTTGTACTGATTCATACTTATTCACAGCATTTAAAGGGAATTAATAAAAAAACTTCAAATTCTTTGGAAAAACACCAACAGAAGCAACAAAAACATATAACACACTATTTCAATACACTGTTAAACTTTAATGCAGGCTTTTCTTACTAACACTTACATATATCCTTTCCAACGCAGAGGAGGCCTTCCGCTTCCTCTGCTACCACCAGCTAGTACCGCATCAAAACTTTCAGAGCCGCAGTGTTTGTATCCATTCGGATAGCGTAGCCGCTGGATCTTTATTCGCTGTGCTATGTCTATGTCGTCGTAAAGCTCATACAGCTCATCGTTCCATCGCCCGCGATATTCGCCGTTGCCAACGTGCAAAGGTCCAAAAATCTTACGCAGAATCTTTCTCTCAAACACTCCAAGCGTCGCTTCATCGGATGTTGTCATCGTCCAGGCTTCTGCGCCATGCGTTAGAACGGGCTTGATGAGAGCCTTGTAGAGTGTTAGTTTTGTTCGTCGAGAGAGGACTTTACTGCTCAGTTGCCTACTTAGTCCGAAGTAGCACTTGTTGGCAAGAGAGATTCTGCGTTGGATTTCAAGGCTGACATTGTTTTCGGTGTTAATGCTGGTTCCTTAATACACGAAGTCTTTTACAACTTCGAGATTATAACTGCCAACAGTGACGTGGGTGCCGATACGCGAGTTCGCCGACTGTTTGTTTAAAGACAGGAGGTACTTCGTTTTGTCCTCGTTCTTCACCAGACCCATTCGCTTTGCCTCTTTATCCAGTTTGGAGAAGGCAAACAGCGCGGTTGATAAGGCCGATGATGTCAATATCATCGGCATACGCCAACAATTGTACGCTCTTGTAAAATATTGTGCCTGAGGGATTAAGTTCTGCGGCTTGTACGATGCTCTCCAACATCTGGTTAAAGAAGTTACACGACAGCGAGTCACACTGTCTGAAACCTCGTTTGGTATCAAACGGCTCAGAGAGGTCCTTCCCAATTGTCACGGCGCTACTGGTGTTAAGCAACGTCATCTTGCATAGCCGTATTAGTTTTGCGGGGATACCAAATTCAGACATCGCGGCATACAAGTAACTCCTTTCCATACTGTCGAATGCAGCTTTGAAGTCGACGAAAAGATGATGTGTGTCGATTCTCCGTTCATGGGTCTTTTCCAAGACTTGACGTATTGAGAATATTTGGTCGATGATAGACTTTCCAGGTCTAACGCCGCACTGATAAGGTCCAATCAGTTGGTTGACGGTGGGCTTCAGCCTTTCACACAATACGCTCGCTAGAACCTTATAGGCGATATTTAGAAGACTAATCCCGTGGTAATCAGCACAAATTGCAGGATCGCCCTTCTTATGGATTGCGCAGAGCACACTTAAATTCCAATCGGCAGGCATGCTTTCATCCGACCATATTTTGCATAGGAGCTGATGCATACACCTTACCAGCTCCTCGCCGCCATGTTTGAATAACTCAGCCGGCAGTCCGTCGGCGCCTGCGGCTTTGTTGTTCTTGTTCGTCAATTCCGTCGTCAACGGTTGGGGTATCGGGATCTTCACATTCTCTGTGACATGCGCAGCTGTCACTATTTAATAGGTTCGAGAAGTGTTCCCTCCATAATTTAAGATTGCTCTGGATGTCGGTCACCAGATCGCCGTCTTTGTTCTTACAGGAAAATGCCCCGGTCTTAAAACCTACTGTAAGCGCCGAACGTTCTAGTAGAATTTTGGGGCGTTGTTCCTATTGGCCAGCATCTCAGGCTTCTCGCACTCACGTATTTCGGCCTCTCGTTTCTTCTTTCGGATAATACGTCTCCCTTTCTTTTCTAGCTCTCTGTAGCGATCCCACATGGCTCGCGTTGCGCCCGATCGCAGCGTGGCTCTATAGGCGGCATCCTTTCTTTCTGTGGCAGCATGACATTCCTCGCCGTACTGGAGTCCGATTTCTTCTTCGGCGGCGGTACGTAGAGAACGAGAAATGTTGATCCATTGCTCGTGCATGCCGGTTTGTTTGGCAGTACTCTCTGAGGGCAGGAGTGAGAGTCGAGTGACGAATCTTCTGGCTGTATGTTATGATTGCAGCTTTTCGATGTCGAACATTCGTTGCGTAGGTAGACGCACGGTTTTTGCTGCACAGAGGCGTGTGCGCAGTTTGGCTGCAACAAGGTAATGATCCGAGTCGATGTTGGGTCCTCGGATCGTACGTACATTTAATACACTAGAAGCGTGTCTTCCATCTATCACCACATGATCGATCTGGTTTCCCGTTTTTCGATCAGGAGACAGCCAGGTTGCTTGGTGAATCTTCCTATCCTGGAATCTGGTGCTGCAGACTACCATGTTTCGGGCCAGGGCGAAGTCGATCCGCCTCTGTCCGTTACCGGATGTATCGTTGTGCAGGCTGAATTTTCCAACTGTGAGACCGAAAATTCCCTCCTTGCCCACCCTGGCGTTGAAGTCGCCAAGCACGATTGTTATGTCGTGGCGAGGGTAAGCTCATAGGAACGTTCCAAGTGCTCATAGAAGGAATCTTTGGTCGCATCGTCCTTCTCTTCCGTCGGGGCGTGGGCGCAAATTGTGCGAAACGACAGTACTTGGCGACGAAGTCTCTCTCCCGCAACAAATCCAACACCGAATGTGCGCTCCTTTACATGGCAGCTGTAGTAGACGTTACAAGGTCCTACCCTTTTCTTGCCTTGTCCCGTCCAGCGCATCTCTTGAATGGCAGTGATGTCAGCCTTTACTCTCACGAACACATCAACCAGCCGTGCAGAGGCACCTTCCCCATTAAGGGATCGGACATTCCAAATCGTAATCCTTATTTCGTTTGCACTGGCCGTCATCAGTATAGGGAGAACTCATCCGAGGCTTTGCATATCTTTTCAGTGGGGAGATTTTTAATAGGTGGGTCCCAAACCCAGCGCACAACCAGCTGTCCTGGAATGCTCCGCCTTTTCACGTTAGCTCACTCCCGAACGGGTGTTCGGAAGCTACCCAGAGGATACGTGGGCTAATGCCGGACGTTGTGAGCTGCTTGAATCATAGGCAGAAGAATCGTCCTGGCCCTCCCAAGTGAATGGCAATCAGTAACTTTCCCCACTTGCGTGGACTTCTACATATGGAACCATATGAAGGATGACAAAAATTTTTCACTGAGTGATAAAATTAAAGCATCAAAGTGATCATTGCAAAGCAGAGATAACGGTAAATCGAAGTTAATCGCGCAAAACATTCTAAAGAAATTGAAAAGGCAAAATGTTAAAAAAAATTTATTGACAGTGTCGAAATAGTTTGTTATTTGTTTTTGTTGTTTTAATTGTTGTTTTTCCAAAGAATTAGATTTTTTTTATTAATTTCCGTTAAATGCTGTGAACAAATATGGATCAGTACAAAAAAAGAAGTCAAAGATAAATAAAGAGGGCTATTTTTTGCTATTGAAGTCAAAAAATTGAATTTATGTATATATAATGTCAATACTCACTCTTGACATACCGTATGTATGGATTACCAGAGCCATCAGCTCTAGTTAGTTGAGTTGATTGCGAAGATGCCTTAATATACGAAGGATGATAGCATACCTGATTGCGCCTCCGAATTCGCTGTGTCGTCAGAGCCCATGAAAAAACGAACAAAAGGAAGGGTAGTAGGTGAAAGCAAAAGAGACTACTAAGCACAAAAAGTTATACGAACAAAAAAAAACTGCATTTGGAGGCATTATAATAATTTGTGCTTTCCCGATCTAACACACGGCACGTCGTTTTCATTAGTTTGTTTAGTTTAAATATCACAAATCACAATATTACCAACCCCGTCACTGAATTTTCACAAACATGTAATTTCTTCTCCCTTTGATTGTTTGTTCGTTTGTTTTATATTAACAAGGGACCTGACGTCAGACTTGTAAAAATCTCGAAATATACAGTTTACTGTCCTGAAAGTTGAGTATGTGGGGTCGACGTTCAATGCCCTCTGTATGCGGTTAATTTAATTTTTTGTTATTGTACAATAAGATATGCATATATCTGCGTAGTGTAACAAAATTCTGATTTTGAAACCATGTATGTTAATGGGATATTGCGGATCTATTTGTTTATATTTAAAAACTCTTAGTGAGGGGGTTAGCGGTTGTGGAAAGTTTTTTTAGTTTTTATGCACAGTATTTTTTTATTAAATACAATACATAATGTGAATACCTAATTTTTTGATTAATTTAATCTATACTATAAAGGTGAATGTCTGTACGTTGTCCGCGCATCTGCAGCTTTGAAGTCGACGAAAAGATGATGTGTGTCGATTCTCCGTTCATGGGTCTTTTCCAAGACTTGGCGTATTGTGAATATTTGGTCGATGGTAGACTTTCCAGGTCTAAAGCCACACTGATAATGTCCAATCAGTTGATTGACGGTAGGCCTCAGCCTTTCACACAATACGCTCGCTAGAACCATTTTATATTCTAACATAACATTTAAAGGAACAAAAAATTAAATTTTCACTTTCAAAATATCAAATTTTATAAGAATCAACAACTTCACATTAGCACTAAAATCTTCTCAGGGTGGCCTTTTTCAACATTCTTGTGTTTAGTAATACAGTTTTTTTAACTTACACTTCCGGTAGCTTTAAATTAGAAACAAAAAGAAACAAACACCAAGCTTAAAAATGTTCGCATTTTGGGTATAAAAAAGCACTAAATTTATTGCGAAGAGCAAATGGTTGGCAGCACTGCACAACTTGGCAAACGTGACATCACGCACTCTCTGATGGGCGCAATCTTGTTTCTATCAGTCTTGCATTGTACTATCTTCATGATTTAAACCTCCTTAACAAACTCTGTTTCTAAGATAGTAGCTTGAGAAGAGTCAGGATTAAGAGCGAAATTTGAAGAGTTTGTTTGAACAGAGGAGGTGAAGTCGTGTGGAATAGAAATCATTTGGGCGAGAAAGTTATCTATTAGTATTCTTTGTTGTGTTTGATTATCATCTGAGTTCATTTCAAGTGTGTTGTTGCCTGAAACGATAGTGCTTGGGCTATTTGTTGATATTTTGTTGTTTGTTGTGGGAGTACTTGAATTATTTGTAGTATTTTCGTTATTGTTATTGGTAATTTGATTTGATTTCGAGAAATTAGTTTGGTTTGAAATAATGTTTTGTTGTTGGTTGGTTGCGAATTGTTTTATTATATTGTAGAAAGGAGTCGAGTTCTCATTTAATTGAGGGGGAATTTGTTGTTTGTGTAGAGCTATGGCTTCGCGCATAGTGCATTTTTTATCAGTTTTAATTGAGATGATTTGCTTCGTTTGGATGAATTTCGGGCAATCTCTGCTTAAGGATGAGTGAGCACCGAGCAGTTAGTTAGCACAAAAAGTGCGGGAGCATGACAAATCGCCGTGAGGGGGAAGTGAGCAATTTACACAGCGTTTTTATGCATCGTTTGAGTGTATGGCCAAGTAGTTGACAACTCTTGTCCCGCATGGGATCAGGATAGAACTGTCTTACTTTTGTGTTATACCATGACACTACAATTTTCTCAGGCAAGTGGTAGAGATCAAAGGTTAATAGAACGACTTCAGAAGGTGCGGATTTGCCGTCCACGAATTTAAGAAACTTGTATACAGAAGTAACTCTTTGATCCTTTAAATTGTCAACTATTTCACTTTCAGAGACGTTATTTAAACACGGTGAAAATATAGTGCCTTTAGTAGAGTTAAGGTTGTTGAAGTTGAAACTTAACTGGTCAGATGCCAAGAAGGGCTTTAGTTTGCAAAATTTGTTTGCCATATTCATATTTTAAAAACACAGAAGTAAATTTCCGTCTCTTAGCTCTGAAATGTTTATAATGTCAGTACTAACATTTTTAAGTGTCTTGTGAATAGCAAAGCAAGAATATTTGCTAAGGGGTTTGGATATACCAAGTGCACTTGCAATTAAGTATTTGGGGTTTTCTTTTATCACTGCCGGCAGTGCTGGAAAAAACTCCTTAGTGATTGTTTGTGCTTTCTTTTTTTTGCGTGTAGGGCTTGCCGAAAGCAAGGCAAACCGGTTATCCCCGAGAGGGGGAGGCATTATTTCTTATCGAAGCCCGCAAGGTGACAAGCTCGTAAACAAATAAACAAACTGATGCACGAGAAGAGAGAATAAAAAAAAAACTGCGATGAAGTCAGATTGTAATCACTAGACTGGGAGAAAAAAAAAACAACCGAATGCCATGAGTGCTAGTCGATGACTGTATATACATATTATTTTTACTTACTTTCATCCTTTTTTGGAGTTTATTGCAACACACCGCCTCCTTCTTGTGCTATTTAAATTTCTGATATTCCTATTTGCATCGAAAGTTTTCAAAATTTTAATTTGAGAGTAAAATATTTTTCTTTTCTATATCGTAATCTCAATTTAATTCTCTAACTGTAAGTATTGTAGATAATAAATAAATTTGATGGAAATTTAAGAGACTCCATTGCTATAAATCCAAGACCGATCGAGTACAATAGGTGGCGCCTTCCCAAAACGGTTACTTTAATTTTCCCGATTTTTACAAGTCTGACGTCAGTTCCCTTTCCAATACAAAACAAATGAACAAAACAATCAAAAGGAGAAAAAATTACACGTTTGTGGAAATTCAGTGACTGGTTTGGTAATATTATGATTTGTGAGATTTAAGCTAAACCAATGAGAACAAAGTGCCGCGTGTTAGATCGGGAAAGCACAAATTATTACAATGCCTCCAAATGGGGCTTTTTTGCGTTTTTATGCGGAAAGTGCCATAGCAAGTCTGTGTGTGTGCGTATACTTTCTTTGGTTTGGTTGTTTCCATTACTTTCGCCTACTTTTCCTCACAAACAAGTAATTCCTCTTTCTTTTGTTTGTTTATTCATGGGATCTTACGACACAGCGAATTCGGAAGGCGTAATAATCTTGTACTATATTATCCTAGCTATCCAACTACAATATGGTCGACGGAAAAACTAACGGCCATACACCATGCTATCCTGGAGGCTATAAGGAAAAAGCAGACTGGTGCTGCAAAGCCCAAATTTAATAGCTGCACCTTTCGCACAGGATACATAGTTATATAATGCGGCTGCGATGATACGGCTAATTGGCTAAAGGAAGCAGTTCCTAAGCTGAAGCCGTGGAAAGATGCACAGCTGAAGATTGTGCAGGAGGCAGATATACCGCGCCCACAAATCTTCGTTGGTCACTTTCCAGAATTGGACAGCACCTCAACTGAGGATATTATTAGTCTCCTTGACGGCCAAAACGAGGGACTCAACACGAATGACTGGCGGGTACTCAACAGAGTGCGCAAGTGTACTGTGGTAGAAATCACTATTGCTATCGACCCAATCTCCGCAGAGGTCACAAAAACATCCAATAATTGGCTGAACTACGCGTTCGGTAAAACCAGCATCGGCCAAAATCTAAAGGCCCGATTGATCCGCCCAAGGTTACCGAAGAGGACTCTGAACCCTCGGCGAAACAAAGCTCTGAGGAAGCGGGAACTTTGACTCCAACGGCTTCAATAGCCCAGGACGATAAAGCCAGCTGCTCCAGACACGTGGCAGAAAAGCCATCAACAACCGGCACATGGCGCCATAACGTGGCCGAGGGAATTCGCATGCGACCCCTGTTGCAGGCTGATAAAAAAGCGCACAGCCACAACAAGGCTCGAAGAGGGGATCAGATGTCCGCTGAGGAAGCAGTCCTGCTGAAAAGCAACCGAGGCAAGAAAAAGGCAGCCATTGCCAAACGAAGGATCACCAGATGACCTGGCCAAAGCGAAAACCTCACAACAGCAGAAGGCAACTCGGATGCCTTCAAATAAATCTCCATCACGCAAAAGCAGCCTCGGACGTGCTTACGAGGAGATTTAACTCTTGACTATATTTACCTACAAAATGGGCTGAGGTTATGGTTGTATTTATTCCAAAGGTAGAGAAGAAACCCGAACAACTGCCTAAATCATACAGACCAATTAGGCTCAGCTCATTTTTCCTTAAAACAATGCAAAAGATAGTTGATCAGTATATTAGGGAAAACAATCTAGCTAACTTCCTACTGCATCGACTTCAATTTGCCTATCAACAGGGAAAATCCACTGAGACTGCAATACACAGCCTGGTAACAGTTATTGAAAAAGCTATTGAGTCCAAACAGATAGCTCTATGTGCATTTATTGACATATCAGGGGCTTTTGATAACCCTTCCTATGAGGCGATCTATAATGCGCTATATCTAAAGGAGATACCTGAACCCATCACTAGATGGATAATATTCATGCTGAAATCTAGGACGATCAGCACCGAACTTGGACGAACAATCAAATATATTAAAGCCACAAGAGGTTGCCCTCAATGTGGCGTACTTTCTCCTCTTTTGTGGACTCTAGTCATAGATGAACTTCTCCACAAACTGAATAACCTAGGATTTCACACTCAGGGCTACGCTGACGACCTAGTAGTTTATGTATTAGGCTGGCAAGAGGAAACCGTTTTGGATCGCATGCAGCAAGCCCTTACAATAATAAACAAATGGTGCACGGAAAAAGGGCTCTCCATTAACCCATCCAAAACAACACTTATACCGTTTACTAGGAGAAGGAACATAAATCTCAAATGTCCGACGCTTAATGGAACAACACTTCAACTCTCGACAGAAGCGAAATATCTTGGCGTCAGTCTTGACAAAACGCTTACGTGGAATTCCCATATTGATAGAGTTACTTCAAAAGCCACAATGACATTGTTTGCCTGCACAAGACTTTTTGGTAAGACATGGGGACTAAACCCTAGAATGACCTTCTGGACATTCACCACAGTTGTGAAACCCATAGTCACTTATGCATCCTTAGTATGGTGGCCCAAGGTCAAGCAAAGAAAGGCAGCAATCGAATTAAACAAACTGCATATGTGTTGGTATTACAGGGGCTATGAAAACATGTCCCACGGATGCATTGGGTGTGCTCCTGAATATACCACCGCTTCCAATTCTTATTGAAAGGGAAGCTCGCTCGAGTGCCTTAATATTAAAAGGTAAATCTGAACTTAAAAGTGGGGATATTAAAGGACATTTAAAGATCTTAGAAGACTTCCTACATAGTCCCATTCTTCATAGGGATGATATATATCACCCAAACCAATACTCTTCAGGAACTTCCAAGTCATAATCAATGAACTAACAGACTGGAGAACTAACTCTATCACTTTCAAACCTGGCTCCCTGCTATGGTTTACTGATGGGTCCAAATTGGAAAATGGTAGAACAGGGGCAGAAATCAATGGGCCTAAATTCAAAAAATCGATTCCGATGGGACTCTACACAACAATATTCCAGGCAGAAATAAATGCCACTGAAATATGTGTGAGAGAATGCCTTAGCAGGAAAATGAGAGGTGCTCACATCTGCATACTTTCAGATAGCTAAGCGGCTCTAAAAGCCCTTCTATCAACAACTATCACCTCCAAATTGGTAAATGATTGCCTAAACCTTCTCAACACGTTAGGGAACCTCAACATAGTAACACTAGGCTAGATTCCGGGACATGAAGGACATGAGGGAAAAGAAATGGCTGATGACCTTGCAAAACAAGGAGCAAATATGCAACTTTCTTGTCCTGAGCCTTTCTGTGGACTCACAAAAGGCCACATTAATGAATTCCTAAACATAGTAGATCTGCGTCTTTTAACAGGATATTTTACAGGTCACTGCAGCCTGAGGTATCATCTAAATAATATTGGTCTATCTGAGACCAATGTCTGTCGCTTTTGCGAAATGGATATAGAAAGCTCAGGACATGTGCTTTGTGACAGACAGAGATTTCATCACCTTGGTGATATCGTAGTATCTCCATGCAATCTTTGGAACAACAAACCGAAAATTGTGCTAAAATTTTTAAAAAACCTAAAACTCTAGGGTTACAAAATAGGCCTTTCACAATAGATCAGCTCTGGTCGCAGTGCGTAATGGCCTTCTAATAATAATAATCCTGGCTATAAATCTAGCAATATAAAATAAAACAGAACCATTTTAAAATTGAATCAAGGCTATATTTATAAGTAAATATGTATATTTATACTGAAGTATTTGCTTTACGTCCGGAATAGCTTAGCTGTCACACAATATAACTTAAGTATTACCAAACAGAATAAGCAGTTCGACACATTATGCATCAAGCTTGATAAGCCGTATTAAGTACAAGTCCCTTTACATATGCATTAATTAGCAATAAATCCACAAAATTAATCTACCCATTCATATATAATATATCAGATTGCATGCAAAATTGACAATCAGCTGTCAAGAATGTTTTGAAAGGTTCTACTTCATAGAAATTGCTTTAGTGGAGCATTTTGGTTTGTTTAATTATTATTAACAATATGAAGAAAAGACAAGGCAAAGAAATAGCTAATTTAATTCCGCAATTGACTACTAATAATAAACAGTTGGAGCAAATCCGTAACCGACGTTTATTGAGGTTTCAAAAAATTATGGGAGCAATACGCTTTCAAAATTCCATATTACATTTTATAATAAGTAATAAGAGGGCACACGTTTATGAACACACGCTTTTTTCTGTTATAGGAATGCATAGTCAATAAAACATAACAAACATTTTATTAGAATTATGTATGTGTCCACAAAGCTGTTTTCTTTGCCGGCATCCATTTTATTTAGTATTTCTTTACACGCGTAAAAATAATGATCTACTACACAGAAAACACATGGTTGGATGTCAAAAAGTATTTTTTATATAATATATTGTAGTATAAGTTATTATCTAAGATAGTTTTTTAATCTCAGATTTTGGGAGAGAAATTTTGTATGGGAAATCTCGCTTTTTAATTACGGATTGGGAGTCAAGCACGAAAAAGTAGATCATCTGCTTATATGTGAACGTATTATAAATACCTGTTACTTGATAAGTACCATAGTTGAAGCACTTACTCGCTGAAGATGGGAAAAGTCGATGAGGGAAATTCGAAAAAAAATACCTACAAATTGTATAAAATAATTCGCTCTCTGAGGCTAGTTAACGGTGGCTGCCGTTCTTTGTTTGTTGCTGAGATGCACACTTAAGGCATTTGGCCCATTATGATGCCACGTGAGTGATCTCTTAATCCCATTTGTCTGTGTCTTGTTTCCTCATGTAGTGAAGTCTCTGTGTTTTCTTGATGAAGTATCGGAACTAATGCTGTAAAGCTCACAATTCAATGGGAGCTCCACTGAGTAAATTGTTAAGCTTTGAGTCATCCGTAAAGATACCGGTATAACACGGATTTTAGTCCATAGTGTTTTCCTATTCACTCTCAGAGACTAAGAGTAGAAATGCGTAGTCCAGTTAACGGAAGTTTATACAAGGTGAAGTCCAAAATAAAAAAAAATGGGGTCATAAAAATGTTTTTGATGACACCATCTTTTTAATGCGTTAGTGCGTTGGAAGTTACATCCCTAGCTGACTTCCAATGAAAGCTTGGTGACATTCGGAAATGAGTTTCGAACAAAGAGCTAATATCAAATTTTGTTTTTCGGTAAAACGCTTACCGAAATATTTGAATTGATGAAAAAAGTTTATGGCGATGATTTTCTATTTCGTGCCAGAGTTCATAAATGGTTTACACGTTTCAGAGATGGTTGTAAGGACATAAAAGACAATGAATATACGGCCCAAAATCAATAATCAGCGAAAACTCCATCGAAATTGTTCGTAAATTGAGTGTAGAGTGGAATATCTCCAAACCATCGATTTATCGCCTTTTAACTGATCATTTGGGCTTACGAAAGGTCTGCACAAGTTAACTGAGGACCAAAAATTGCTCAGAATTCAACATTCGAAAGACCTGGTTAAAGAGGCGAGAAAAGATGCGAGCTTCGGCAAAGTGTCGAATGGAAGGTCCAAGACGAGCCCATACCCAAAAAATCCCGTATGGAGAAGTCAAAAATCACGGGGATTGTCCACAAGGAGTTCGTGCCAATGGGCCAACCCGTCAATGCAATTTTCTATCTTAACGTTTTGAAGCGTTTGTTGCAACGCATTCGTCGAATTCGCCCTGAATACCGCGAAAGAGGAAGCTGGCTCTTATTACATGATAATGCACCATCTCATCGATCCACTCTTGTGACTGATTTTGTGATTTATTTACTCGAAACCGCATTTTAACCATCAATTACTCTCCGTATTCGCCTGATATGGCTTCCTATGACTTCTACCTATTCGGAAAATTGCGTTTGGCCATGAAAGGAAAACGTTTTGCGTCCGTAGAGGCCATCCAAAAGATTTGTACAGACATCCTGAAGGATAATCATTATTACCATAGCTAATCCAGAGCAGCATACAATTTTTCACTGTGGAAAAATTGAGGAAGAAAAGTTAGTTCTTTTCTAATAAATTCTACTTCGAAGTTTAATATTGGTTATATATTGTTTCTAGCCCAAAATTAAGTTAAAATGAAACGAATTTATTGATCCATAATTTAAAACAACAGGTGCAAACGAGATAACTTCTACATTGTCGTTGAAACTAATCAGCTGAGTATCAGCAACATGTCATTAAAATAGAAACAGGGTCGATAATATCAAGGTACCATTAGGAAAAGATGTCAATGATCCCCTGGCAGCTGGTTTTTACGTCCCGAAATAACTCGGGGTTTTCCCAATCAAGAGCTGCCGCCTCAGTAAACTAGACCTGTCATCGATTTTGCAATAACTGGTTCAAATTTCGGAGATGCTCTGGCGTGCGCATCATCCGAGATTGGACACGTGACTTCGTCCCCCCCTTCTGTAGAGCTCTGCACCCGCAACAGCGCAGACGACTACCACCATTAGGCCACAACAGGAGCAGCCAAGGCACAGCAGGGCCATCGTAAACAACACCACGCGCCCGCCCCTCAAACCAAGAGTCGCGAAACTGAAAATATCTGACCGTAGCATCCGCCGCATACTGAAAAATGATCTCAAAGTCAAGCCCTACAAAATCGAAAAGGCGCCTGATCTCACACCACAGCAGGAACAAGTAAAGGAGTTGCTTCGCTTGGCCGAAAACTTTCAATTTCCGAACATTGTGTTTTCTGATCAGAATTTTTTTTAAATTGAGCAATTCGTAAACTCCCAAAAGGATAGGGTTTATTTGACCGACCGTTCATGTGAGAATTTGAGTCATTGATTGGCCACCAGGAGGCAGCACTCGCCACAGGTAATGGTTTGAGCCGCTTTGACCGCAGATGGGCGTTCTTCAATCATTTTGATCAAGCCTGGCGTCAATATATTATTAGCGAAATATTAGCGAAAAAGTATTGAAGTCGTGGGCAAACAAATATTTCGGTGGCAGGCCATGGACGTTTCAACAGGACTCGGCACCGTCTCTCAAAGCTCGAGTGAACCAAGAATGGGTAAAAAACAACGTTCCAAACTTCATAATGTCCATACCATGGCGCTCAAATTCACCAGACGTGAATCCGATGGATTATTCTCTTTGGCCCATTTTGGACAGCAAGGTTCGAACTAAAAGATTCACCATTCTCGAGGCGCCGAAAAAAGGCCATGGACCGCGAGTGGGCCAAAATACCTGCAAGTCACATTCGGTCAAGGCAAAAGGTAGTCATATCGAGCAGAAGTAAATTGATTCTTAATTTTGTATTATTTTCACACATCTTTTACTTTGAATGGAATAAAAGTAGTTTTCCAAACTAAATTTATGTCCTTTTTTTAGTTGGTTACACTTCGAGTGCCGAACCCTGTAGAATTCTAAGGAATAGCTAACCGGTCAGGCGATTCCGAGCTCGAAATGTTCAATATTTACATACTCCTTGTCCCCAGCGAAAACTGCGTATGTCGGCGTCGTGTAGGGGCCTAGTAAGGACAAAGACTGTCAGTTCCCACCCATATGAGTCCTGAAGTTAAGAGGCAGTCACCCCACTCTCACTTCCTTTGCTATCCTATTTTCTCCTTTCCCCTATCTTGCTCCCTTGGCCTGGAGTAAGGTGTCATACGACCCGTGCCGTGATTCTACCTATTTCCGATCGCAGTCTTAATAAATTGACTACGGGTTCTGCCGTTACAGCATAATCTGGGCATTGACGTTTTGCCAGACACCTGCGTCCTTCTAAGCTGGCCTACATAACGAAGTGGTCAGCCGCCCGCATTTTACATAAATTTGTGACAGCAGACGAGGGCTCCTTATCCAAGAAGGATAAGGCATTATTGACTTGTGCAAAGTCCATCGATTTTGATGGACCTAGCACCTCTAGGCATAAGGCCCCTAAACACATTCCAGGACTATCATATAGCACTGTGGTTCAAGGTGGCGGCAAGATGTAAGTTGTCGAGGATAAAACGAATGAGGACTGTGGGAACAGTGGAGGTGGATTGAGGATGATTTCGCCAACTTCCTCTTCAGCTTACTGGACGAGCATCCTGGCTCTCCTCCGTCTTATCGCGGCCCGGGTTGGTATCAAGGCTGCGTCAAATTAGGTGCCTGTGACTATAGGTGGCTACAGAAAAGATTGGTGAGGTGTATTCAGGCGCCTAACTTTAAGCTGTAGACTTTGAAAACATCCCGTCTCTACCAAGAGCTCGTTCCTAGATTCCCAGCAAGCCGATCGATGAACCATCCATTGTGCGGATGTTTAAAATTTGCAACCCGAATCTCCTGACGAACATTTGAAAAGTTGAGGAACCAGAAGGCGCTTTTAGGCAGGTGACGGTGCTAATCAGCACTGAATCTTTGGCGCCATTGGAGAAGGCAAGTGAGGTAGTAAATTACGGCTTCGCTAAGGTCAATCTACGCGTTTATCGCAAAGAGGTGACGTCCGTCACAAAGGGACCATAGACTATAGATACTGGATGATTACTACTCCTCTGATTCGGAGAGGCTGAATGAGAGTGATACTGATGGAGCATTACTGCTCCTCTGATTCGGAGAGGCTGACAGGTGTCAAAGCTCTCCATGAAGAACCCGACGAGCTATACTCCGATGAAGACGAGGGAGATATTACGATGGGGACTGCTAAGCCTTATGGGCATTAAATGTTTGCAGGTTAATCTCCATCATCCTAAATTGGCCTCTGCTGGTTTACTGATCCGGTTATCAAGCCGCGGAGATGATGTTATTCCCATCCAAGAGCCCTAGGTTCGTGCCAGTAGGGTTTGCGAATTGAGTACACCAGGCTATCCTATAAACTGTTAGTATCTAGTTCCTTACGGTGTTCCTAGAGCCTGTATTTTAGCAAGAGCTACCCTGGATATATTTAGTTTATCGAATCTTAGTGATCGCGATCTGGTGGTAGCTAGTCTAAAGCTCAACAATTCAACAAATCGCTCACGATCTTGTTGAAATACGGCGACAAATTTTGAAACAAACGATACAAGAAGCTAATATACTTAAAGTTGGACTCATTGTGGATGCGATTCTTATGCCCACCATTCTCTGTAGAGAAGTAGCGATATAAATGAAAGGGGTGATTTACTTACAGAATTTATCCTGGACACTAGCTTACTTATTTGTAATAGAGGTGAGGAGCCGACTTTTTTCACTAGAGAAAGGAAAGAAGTTTTAGGTATCACATTGGCCTCAGATATTTTCTCCACCTTTAAACAATGCTGGAGAGTTAATAAGGTGAACTCGTACTCTGATCATAGGTATATTGAATTTAATCTTTAAGACTCCCCACCAAGTCCGATATTTTGTAGGATTATTATTGGGTATTGTACAGAACTATCTTTATGAAATCACTTGATGAAGTACCTATGCAAAGTGTAGCTACAACCACTAGCCTCAATCAAGCAGTAGAAAAATTCACCAGTAGCTACAACAAGGCGCTTGGTGCGGTCTATCTTGTAATCGAGAGCGAAACAAAAACCACCTTGGTGGTCGCAAGAATTCAATATGCTTAGGAAAGGCTGTAATAGAATTTTTAACCGGGCTAAAGGCACTGGTCTGGTAGATGATTGAGAACGTCATAAAGACAGCATCAGAATCTATAAAATGGCTCTTTAAAGAGCAAAACGTAGTTCGTGGTGAAATTTTTGTAGCTCAGTTGATGGGTGCATGGAAACTTCTAGGTTCAGGATGGTATTGTCCTTGACATTTATGTCTCCAGGCCAGACGGTTTGAGGACCATGTTTATTAGAAAATCTCGGGATATCTTATTAGATACTCACTTTCCTGGCGGTCATATATTCCCAATAAGTGAAAAGAAACCAAAGTAGTTTTTATTCCCAAAGCACTGAAGACTTCGCATGTTCTCCCGAAGAACTTGAGACTAATCAGCTTGTCGTCGTTCCTTCTAAAAACTCTGGAACGTTTGATCGATCTTTCCATGAAAGGTTGCTTACACTAAGAGCCCTCCCTTGTGGGTACTATTAAGAAATCTTTCTCGGCTAAAGAATATACTCTAGCTGCCTTCCTTTCAAGGTTGGAGTTGATATGCCAATTATACAACTAGTACGTAAACTGCTAGTTAGTCAGAAAATAATTTCCAAAATTTCCGCTCGCACAGTATGGCGAGGCGTTCTCTCTCCTCTCCTGTGGAATCTGGCCGTCAATGATATGATTTTGATGCTCGGTGGTCGGGGCTGTAAAGTAATTGCTTATGCAGACAGCATAGTTGTTGCCACATGTGGCAAATATCTTTCAACTCGAAGCGATCTAAAGCAGACCGCTCTTTATAAGATGTCGAGATGGGTTCTCAATAGCGGTTTGAGTGTGAATCCTCACAAAACAGAATTAGTGCTTTTGTTAAGCCGCAATTTATGAAGCCAACATTAAATGGTGTAAGACTAGAAACAGGTAATAGGGCCCAATATTTAGATGTAATTCTCGACAGGAAACTAAATTGCGAAAAGGCAATAGGTGGGGTCTTTCTTCGAAGAGCACTCACTGGCTGTATATGACCGTTATCAGACCCATCCTCCTCTACGGGATTATAGTCTTGTGGACGGCTCTCGATAAGACAACAATTAGAAACAGATTTCAGAGAGTTCAACGTATAGCGCTTATATGTATCAGCAGCGCTCTTAGAACTACACCCTTTGAGTACTCTTTTCTTCTTACCTCTTTACCTTCGTTGGTAAACAGAATGTAGGTAACACTGATGTTCGGCTTGCACGATAAAGCTAGGTCTGGTGTCTAGTAAAAAGCCAACAGTACGCTAATCACTATAGCGTATTTCTAGCTGAAATTCTAGGAATTTATGAGGTTAGGCAAAAATGTGAGTACCTTCAGAAAAATCCAAGCGACAATTAAATCTCCTGATGAGGTTGTCGCTAATTCCATCATGGCTTGCAAATGCCATGTCTCTTAACGATATGGCAGAATATTTCCACATCCATTTGATATGGGTTCCAGGGCATGGTGTCATACCTGGGAATTGTAAGGCAGACAAATTAGCGAAAGAGGACACCACCACTCGCCTCCCTCTTGATATGGAGATTGAAGGTATACCCCCCTCAACGTACAAACTGCGTGGTGCAAGTAGCATTGTTACTTCAGCCAACACGAGATGAAGTGATGGTCTGACACGTAATGCTACTCTAGTCGCTCAAAGGCGCTGCTTAACCGGTCAAGGAAAAACATTTCTATATTAGTTTCTTTAATCAGCGGCCACTGCCTCATAGGTCGAAATGCTCGTAGATTGAACGTACCTTATTTCAACTATTGCAGAAGCTATAGCAACGAGGAGGACGAAGAGTCCATTACACATCTCTGTTACTGCCCCGCGTGGCATGCCACTAGGTTTAGATACTTTGGCTCACCGTTTTTAAATAATGCTGATGACCTTAGGAATATAATATAAAGGGTTTAACGAGGAGTAGCAGATAAACTGCTACTGTGGTATCACATTCCTTGTCGGTCGGTCTCCTTGCCGCGGGGAAGAGGCTTAAATGGTGATTTAACCCTATGCTATGGAGATAAACTTAACACGATCCAAGAGGGCAGCTCCATATCCCACGGAACGGCGGAAATGGTGGCCACCCAGGTACTCTGCGGATTTTACCGTACCGACAACGTGACAGGAGATATAAAATGCATTTCCTTTCTGTACTGTGGAAGCTAATTACTTAAGGCAAGTATTCAAGCTTCGTTAACTTCGACACCTGTTATGAAAACGGGAAAGCGCGGCAGCACAAAGGATTCCTCTGTAACGTTGCACACTTCCGGAAAGGAAACGGGGTCAGTGCCAACGACCGGGAAGAGGAGAAAGGCAAAGAAGAGGAAAATCGAAAGACGGATGTCGGAAGTCGGAAATGCCTGCACCCTCGATCCAATCCAAGGCAGATAAACGTTTACCTGAAAAGGCAAAGGATAAGCGACTTAAAATGACGAATGACACTCTTCCGTCAACGTCTGGCGAATCATTCGCGATAGTGGCAGCAAAGACAATGACGGTGGAGATACATACCGACAAACTAGACGCTCTATTGTCCAAAAGGCAACAAGACTATCTTGACAGCTACCTTTGGAAAGCTATCGGTCAGTCGAAAGACGCGCCGACTTTCGAGGGTAAAAGCGCAGAGGTGCACTGTTCCAATGCTTTTTCCCGAGAATGGATGGAAAAGGAGATAGCAAAAATTTCAGCCTGCAAACCCGAGCGAGTGTCTGGATTCCGGGTCATTCCTGTAGTTCAGCAGAACTCCTCACACGCATCCGTGCTCAAAACAAAGATCTTGACACGACTCTCTGGAAAGTATACTCGTGCACTAGCCAAAATCCGCTACCACTTCGGAGGTCTCTCAAGGTGCTGAAGTCGAGGTACGGATGCCGTCCTCACCGAATCCATTTTCGTCTCCAGGATAAGGTGGGGGAGAAAGCGTTAATATTACTTCAGTCATGAAACTGAGTATATTTACGCAGATAAATCTGCAGCATAGCAAAGCGTCTACGGCTCACACGCATATCTGTAGTCTAGGTGCTATGTCGTAGGGACACATACTTCATTGTGAAGGGAGTGTGAGACCGCGAGCATGTATTATTATGACAAGGTTGATTGAACACACAATGTTAAAAAGCCTGTCCTCCAGAGATATCGTTATTGCAAACATAATGTACTGGAGAGTGGGAACAGTGTCGAAGCTACCTATCTACGACTCTTTTCAGCCACCCCTTTCGAGGGAGCTAAGAGAAGTAGTCAAGTATTCAGAATCCAAAAATCTGGGGCTATTAGTGGGCTGTGATGCAGAAACTTAAAAACACACACAGACGGGGACTGGACCAATCATCGGTTTACACAGAGAGAATATAAGAAAAAAAGTACGGAAAGCCAAACTTGAATCCTATAGAAATTTCTGCAGAATGTCGAAGAAATTAGAGAAACAGCGAGACTTCGTAGAACTAGAGAGTGACATGAAAAATAACGGTACCGACGGTAGAACCTCTAGGTACAGCTTGTATATTGCTAGTCGGATAGTGACAAAATAATCGATAAGCTTCTCCTTCTCTTCCTTTCAGAACTTTAAATCCCCTGGACCTGATGGAATATATCCAGTAATGTTTAAGAAAGCAGAAGACAGGCTGATTGAGGCCATGAAAAGGATCTTCACAGCCTGTCTTGCACTGGGCTATATATCATCCCAATGGCGACTCGTAAGAGTAGTATTTTATTCCGAAACCAGGAAAAGATGACTATTCCCTAGCAAAAAGTTTTAGACCAATCAGGTTAACACCGTTCGTGTTGAAAAGTCTAAAACAAGTGGTGGAGAAACATATTCGAGTGGATGTATTGCCGAGAAGTCCACTTAGTAGAAATCAACACGCTTACCAGAGTGGAAAATCATGTGAATCAGCCTTACGAGATCTTATTAGCAAGATTGAAGTCGGGCTGGAAATTGACGAGTACACAACGGACGTGTTCATGGACATTGAGGGAGCTCTTGATAATGCCATTTTTGGCTCAGTATGTTCTTCTGTCGAACGACATGGAGTTAAACAAACCATTGTAAAATGGATATACCTATTCCATGCTCTCTGAGAGGCTGTTAATCGCTGGGGGGAACAGTGACGAACTAATCACCTACATGGCCAAGCAAGGATGTCTCCAAGGGGGTGTTCGTTCTCCGCTGCTGTAGTGCTTGTTCGTAGACTCTCTACTAGCGGAGATGCAGGAACTTGGTTTTCACGTCGAAGCATATGCGGATGTTGTCTGTGCACGAACATCTGATAAATCCTTAAGGAGGCTTTGTATGAAAGTGCAGAGGATTCTGGACAAAATCAATGGCTGGTGCACGAGGCAAGGTCGTTCCGTCAATCCGTATAAAACTACCTTAGTCTTATTCCCCAGAAAACGAAAATTGTATGAACTTAGTCTTCCAACACTGAAAGGTGTGACACTGGGTATTTCCGATCAAGTTAAATATCTAGGAGTAGTCTTTAATAAAAAGCTGACTTTTGAGAGACACATTTCACTGAAGGTGAATCGCGCATTAAGGATTTTTCAGCAATGCCGCAGAGCCTTTGGTAAAATCTGTGGTCTGAAGTCTGCTGTGGTCCTATGGCGTATATCCTATGGTGTATATTCACAGCACTTATTAAACCAATCAGCACTTACGCCTCTGTGGTTTGGTGGAGACGGACAATGGTTAAGTCCATACTTCGGAAGCTAAACACGCTGAAGTCTGCTGTGGTCCTATGGCGTATATCCTATGGTGTATATTCACAGCACTTATTAAACCAATCAGCACTTACGCCTCTGTGGTTTGGTGGAGACGGACAATGGTTAAGTCCATACTTCGGAAGCTAAACACGCTGCAAGGAAGTGTATGTTTAGGCATTACGGGTGTCATGAGTACAACCTCCGGCGATGCCTTATGTGCTATGGTTGATTTGCTTCCCTTGGATCATAAGATACCACAGGAAGCAATAAAAGCAAAAGACTCCATAAATATGGCCTCTGGTGCGAAGACGGAACTTCGGGAAGCAGAGAAATCTTTAAGATGCTATCTGAGCAGTATCCACTGTTTGTGGCATCTTAAGATGACCTAATACCCACAGTTTCATTTGGAAGGAAATTTGATGTCACATCCAGAATGAATTCAGGGAGCTTTGGCGGATATTTTCTTTACCAATGGGTTCAGAAACCATTGAAATAGGGTCTGGAGCCGGATGGTACTCAAACGATAGTAATAAGTATCACTATGCTATGGGGGAATAGCAACTGTTCTTCAAACGGAAATTTCTACCGTCCTAAAAGTAACCGAATGGATAATCGAGAGGAGATGGAGCGGGAAACAGATCGGAGTTTTCAATGAAAGTAAGGCTGCACTGATGGCCTTGGAGAACGCGAAGCAAACCTCAACGGTTTTTCAAGAATGTTAGAAGAAGCTTAATTCTGTTGCAAGACAGAACAGGCTTGTACTTAAATGGGTTCCAGAAATTGTCGATGAATTGGCCAACCGTGGATCAGCGGTTCCCCCACAAGAGCCAGAACCAATAATCGGAATCAGTTCCACAGGAATAATGAATTGTGACAGGTCTGAACAGAAAACTGAGAAAATTTCTACTAAAACTTGGAAGGAACGACGGTCGGTTGATGGTCAGCATATGACCACCATTGGAATCAGTGAGTGCCCAATGTGCCTCTCTTGCTTGAAGGCGGCGGATAGCACTGAGCACTTCCTCTGTGAGTGTCCTGCCTTTACTAGAATAAGGCTACGAATTTTGGGTTGTGATGTCTCTTTTTTTTCTACCTCTTTCTCCGATACTTTTCTCCTTCCCTTATTGACTATCTACCCTCTTTTGAGAGCTCTAAATTCAACGGGCTTTTTAGCCTGAGTGTTTTAGGAGCCACCAAATCTCTTCATCACAATGGATCAATTGCATCACAATAGATCGACAAAGGTCAAAGTGAGTTGGTCTAGACCCCGACTGTCACTTCTACCTACCTACCATACCCTCTGTCACCTGCTGCCCGGCAGGGTATCACCCGGAAATTGATGCGTTCGTCAATAGTGAAAACCTATTGGTAGTAGGAATGCAAGCCTACCAAACGATCGTAGAAAAAAGCTTTTGGCAGAGCAGATGGACGATTCGAGACAGTGAACGACAACGTCCTCACCAGGATAGTGGTCCTCACCAGCAGCTGGCCTGAAGACTTATGCTATCTCTGCCTTCAGATCATTTGCCCATTATCGTTTCGATTGAATTATCTGAGGACTTTGCTTTCACGAACCACTGAACCTATGTAAGGTTAGGTTAGGTTTGCCTGGTTGGCATTAAGCCACGCATAGACCTTTTGGTCCCAGATCCCAAATGGATGTCAACGCTTTTGGCGAAGCTAAGCAGGGCTGGGAGATCCGCCTTTGAGTTGTCCTCCAGACCCTCAAACAGTGGGGCTCCCAGGCATTTTAAACGCGTTTTTAATAATGCCGGACAAATGCACAGAAGGTGTTCTAAAGTTTCCTCAACATCCTTGTTTGTTTGTTTGTTAACAGTAATAGTAGCCCCGCCAGTGTCGGGCATATTACCGGTCGTCTTCGTATAGCTCATCTAAAGGTAGGCCCAAGAAACATGCTGTTTCAACGGGTTGGGTCCAGAGGGAGAGGGGTGATAAGTCGGTTTTAGGGGGCATGAGAAAACGTGGCTAGTGTCGTGCGGGGTACCTTCACATGCCGGACATATGTTTGGTATGTCGGAGTCGATTCTGGATAAGTAGGAGTTTAACTTGCTACAATATCCAAAACGTAATTGTGCCAGTGTTGCACGTGTCTCACGAGGAAGCTGGAGCTCTCCATCTGCTATAGGTGGTGGTTGGACTCCGATTACGGCATTCACAGGACGGGAGCTTAAGAAGGTGGTGACGTTCTCCCGGTGAATGTTGTTTATTGACTGTCTAAACACTGTCCGGTCCAGTAGATTTCGGTCAGTTTCGTCCTGGATTTCGTTGGTGTAGTTTAAGAGATGTCTCCTAACGTGCCTGGGAGGCGGCTCAGGTTCAAGCAGGTGTCTGCAGGGGTGAAACCTGCGGTAACATCCCAGCAGGAACTGTTTGCTGAGCAGTTTGTTATGCTCCATTACTGGAAGCATTTGTGCCTCGTTGTGAAGGTGTTGATCAGGGGACATCCGGAGTCAACCGGTCGCTGTCCGAATGGCAGTATTTTGACATGTCTGTAGCTTTATCCACTGCGTGTCACTAGTTCCAGGCGACCAGACAGGTGCAGCATAGTTCAGAACCGGCCGACCAATTACCTTAAAATGTCGATAGCAACAGTTCTTTGTGTTTGCCTCACGTGCTGCCGGCCAGCGATTTGAGGACCTTGTTGCGGTTTTGAACTTTAGTGGCAATTGCGGTTGTGTGCGCAGAGAAGGAGAGCAAACTGTCGAAGGTTACATCCAAAATTTTTACCGTCGGAATCAGTGTGCCGTCGACTTTTACCGTAAGTACAGCTTGAGCTCCTTTGTTCAGGTGGTAAAGAGGGTCGCCGTGGACTTAGTGGGGGAAAGTTGGAGATCCCTCGCAGTGAAAAAGCGAGAAAGATCGGTGAGGTAGTTGTTCACTTTGGAACACAGGCCATCCATGTCATTGCCCGACGCCATTATCGTACAGTCATCAGCGTATGAGACGAGGGAAACTCACGCTGGTGGTTGGGGGAGCTTCGAGATGTGGAAGTTGAACAGCAAGGGAGAACGGAAACCACCCCGCGGTACACCTTGGTTTATCTTCCTCTGCTTTGATGTTTGATCTCGAAAAATCACTGACGAGTGACGACCGGTCAGGTAGTTTGCGGACCACCTCTTCAGCCCTGGCGGGAGTGTCGACTGATAAATATCACTTAGTAGCGTGGAATGGCTGACTGTATCGAAAGAGTTCTTCAGGTCCAACGCAACTAGGACAGTCCTCTCGCAGGGGCGATTTTGGTTAAGCCCGCGGTTTATCTGGGCGTTTATGGCGGTGAGTGCAGTGGTGTGCTATGTACTCGTCGGAATCCGTGCTGATGTGGGGCTGGGGCCAGGTGTTTCGTAAAGAGTGGGCAGTAGGAGGGATTCAAGTGTCTTTACTACTGGGGAGTTATCGGCCGATAAGATTCTCCTTAGTTGGCGGTTTTCCCAGGTTTCAGTAGTGGGACCACTCTCTCTACTTTCCACTTGTCATGGATGATGAGAGTGGCCAGGAACAAATTGAAGACCCTTGTGAGGAATCCTACTCCCATATGATGGCTTTTGATGATTTCGATTTGTCGTTCACAGTGCTGAATGTCGAATCGTCTATTTGCTCTGCCAATTGCTGTCCCCTACGATCGTTTGGCAGGCTTGAATGCCAAAGATAGTGATGCGCATTGAAGTCACCTACAACCAATCGGGTTTCAAATCTGATGGGCGCACCTATATCAGGGTGATATCCTGCCGGGCAGCAGGTGACAGGGGGTATATAAACATTAAAAATTTCGAGCTCGGAATCGCCTGTCCGGACAGCTATACCTTGACGTTCTAAGGTACTGTCCCTGCGGTCGATGCCTTCATCAATAAGACGATACTGCACTGAATGGTGTACTATGAACGCTAGGTCACCACCATTGTCTCGCTCGCGATCATGTCTGTGCACATTATAGCCATGCCTGGGGATCAGAGAGGACCTAACGTGCAGCTTGGTTTCCTGGACCGCAGCTATTCTGATACTTTGTCGGCTCATGAAGTCAGCAAACTTGTCGACCTTACTCGTGAGTCCGTTGCAGTTAAATTGTAGAAGCTTAAAGCTTCTAGGTAAGGTCGTTGTAACTCGAGAGGTAAGGGACGCGTGGGGTTGCCTACGTTGGGCCTGCTGTGCAATCCGCTGTAGTTGTTGCAGCCTGATGATGGTGGGCGGCCGCGCCACGGGGGGTGGTTGCGGGTGCAGAGCTCTACAGCAGAGGGCAACGTAGTCCGTTATGCGCTCACGGGTGGTGCGCCGGCCGGAACGTCTCCGAAAATGGCACCAGCCATTACAAGATTTGCATTTGACTGATGCCAGATTCCAGAGTACGGTCTGACAGACGGAACAGACTGTGCGGGGTACCAAGAGCTGCTGGTTTGTCCCCGCACTGGGGTTGGAGCAGGAGGAAAGGGGATGGGTAGTCTGGGGAGTTGTGTTGCTCCGATAGGCTGCTTACCGTGGAGGTGTGGGTTGTGGTGGCGGTTGGTGGTGCCGGCCTATCGGGGGGAGTAGTAGCCGTGGAGGCCTCGGACGCCTGCTGGCGGGAGCCTGAACAGTTCTTAAGATGGCTCCACCTGTTGCACTTATTACACCCAACCCAGGTGGAACTCGGATGGTGCCGTTTATGGCAGACGCAGGAATAAAATACATTCTGGCCCAGAGTTGGATTCAATTCCAGCCCTGCATTTCCTGCTGTTGTCCGCGTTACCAATGCCTATCTTGTACGCATGAGCATCCAATAAGTTATCACCTGTCACCTTACCTATAACAGTTCTGCAGTCTTTTCGCGAGAGCGTAACCACGAATTTAGTCAGTTTTTTGTACTTTGTGCTACACATAACTTTTGCTGTTTTGCATGTGGTCAGATTAGTCCACCTAGCTTCCACTCGCTTTTTCATGCAGTCATCCATTTCGTTGTATATTATATTTACCGGTTTTAGTATCTCGTTCTCTTGTCTTACAGCACTTTTTGCTATCTCATCTACTATTTCGTTTTCCATAATGTCTTTGTGACCAGGTAACCAGCCTTCTGTTTGCGGCTAGCCTTTCTATGGCTTCCATGCTTCGTTAAACATTTTTGGACTTAATACAATATGAGCTTATTGCTTTTATTGTTGCTTGACTGTTCTCGTATATATTAATTGTTGAGTTCTTTCTTGCTTTTGTGTAAGCTAGCTCCACGGCTTTCCCCACAGCAAAAACTCCCGCTTGGAAAATACTGCTGTGGTCTGGCAGCTTGACAGGCTACCTAATCCGTAGTTTTGAACAGTAAATGCCCGCTCTCTCTCCGTTTAATGCTTTGGATCCGTCTGTGCAGATGTGAAAAGTCCCATGGCTAGGCTTCATGTCTTTGTGCCATCCCTCCTCTTCAATAGTAGTACGAAACCTTCTCTCCCAATTAAAGTACGGAGTCAAGTTGTCTGTGCAACCCCAAGTCTTCTTTCCTCTTTAGCTATGTCCGAAGGTTCTACAGGTGAATACTCCAGCAGCCACTAACCTCCTCGCGGATTTCGCTGCCAGATTTTCCGCTATAATGTCAATAGGTGGCATGCTGTTTTCATTGCTTCTGTTATGCACAGAGCAGCGAGCCGCTGAATCCTTTCCAGGGGCATTAAGTATGTCAGTTTTTATGGCGCAGTCCACTATACTAAGGCCCTATACAGCTATATCGGTCTAACTACTGTCGTGTAGCACCAATGCAGCAGTGACGGTGACAGACCCCAAGTAACGACCCCAAGTAGCTCCCACATGGGTACAACGCGTTACTGACATTTTTCACCCTATCCTCAACATTGTGCTTCCACAGCAATTTACTGTTTAGAATTACTCCGAGGTACCTCGCATGATTTTGAGAAGTAGTTCGTGGTTGTCTAGCTTCCAGAGGTTCCGCGCCGGTACCTTATACTTCCTGATAAAAAGTATCATGTCCGTTTTTTCGCGTTTATCCCTAACCCTGCGCGAGATGTCCATTGGTGTACAGTTTTAAGAGTATTGTTCATCACATGATGGATGGTGTCCAGGTACTTTCCGGTAACTAATATAGCTATGTAATCTCCATATGGCACTAATTTTGGTGCCCCCCGTCAAATTTCTTGAGCAGTTCATTTGCGATAGTACCCCACCTTGCGGAGTACCTCTGCGTGCATATTTGGTAACGCTTGTATCGTTCCACTCCGCTTTTATCTTCCTGCTAGCTGATAGGTTCAGCAAATCTACTGAAGCTGAATGGTCGCAGTAGAATGCTCGTTAGCGTTGGCCCACATTGGTGGGGATGGGCAGAGCAGCGAAGGTTTCCTCTGTGAATCTCTAGAAACCGGCCCAATTTTTATTAACGTTAATATAGATTCAGCAGATTTACTGCTGTTTAAGTTTCAGATCTGCTGAACCTATGTTAACATACATGAAAATTGGGCCGGTTTCTAGGAATTCACATAGTAGCGATGTGCGCGCACGCTAAGCAAAAGAGCATCCCGCAAGGTGATCACTGTTGTTACGACTCGCTTTATTTCAGCTGGAAGGATAAGGGCATACGTCCCACTTTCCAAGCCGAAGAAGTACTTTTAGCAAACGAGTGTGACCGCGTACGCCAGGCTGATTCCGGTGGTCCCCGAATAAAGGATCTCGATTTGAAGATCCGGCAGCCGGTCATCCAGCAAAAGCGAAACAAACAGGAGAAGCACTTGAAGACCTGCAACCACACTTCGTCGGTCCACCGCAAGGTCCCTATCTAGTCCGACGAAGCACAACGACAAGGTGGCAATCCCATTTAAAAAAAGTGCAAAGTGCAACCGTTTCGCCAGACCCAAGAAGATCCGCGAGAATTTTCAATAGGTCCAAGCGTCGTGCGACCAGACGGCTGCACAAACTGTCGAGCAACTGTGCGCCACTTACTTTCTCCAGCGATGAAGTTCAAAGAAAGGGAAGAGCCTCTAAAGCCACGGCCCTAGTGGACTAACATGCTGATGCTGAAAAATCTGGGTCCATTGTGAGTAGGATATCTTGCAAATGTATTCAACGTGTCCATGACCCTTTCGTAATTCCTCTGAAGTGGAAAGGGAGGGGTCCCACTACTGAAACCTGCCGTCCTACTCCCACTCTACTCGAAACATCTGACTCCAGCCACACATCAGAACGAATTCCGCAAAGTACACAGTACCACCATAGCACTCACCGCCACAAACACCCAGAAAGTCCGCCCCTACGAGAGTACTGTCCTAGTAGCGCTGAACTTGAAGAAGGCTTTCGATACAGTCAGCCACGCTACTGGATGATATTCTACAGTCGACCGCCCCGCCGGAATTGAAAAGGTGATATTCTCTCTGGACCCAAATTGTCGAAACAGCACTGGACATACCGTTAGATGAGTTAGACGCTGACGGTCGGTGAGTACACCGCACTGGCAGAGTTTAGTAAACTGCTACAACAACAACATCAATCAAATTCCTGACGGAGGGTGGGACATGTTCGAATTGGAGAACTGTACATAATCTTGTAAAACACTCTGTATTACCCTTATGTTACGAATGGTGACAGTGTGAATGATTTGAAGAAGTCTCACGGTATTTGGACAGTTCATTCACACCACACAGTTTATGGCTTTAAGCACCATTTTGTTGTGTAAGTTGTAATTACCTGACCGTAATATTAATTGTGTTGCGAATGAAATATACAATTTGGTTCGCGCAAAATGTGTTACGTTGTATAAGGTTAAATTTATTTGCATTACAAAGCCAAATAAATATAAAAATAATATAATAGTATCCGTTCGGAATGCTTAACTGCCATGTAATTTTATTTGAAAATTTCCAAGCAAAATAACTAGTCCAATAAACCATGACTTCAACTTGATAAGTCCTCTTTAGCCATTACTTGTTAGTAAACTAGTGATATCAAAAAACCGGAAATAATCATTAATTAGCCAGCCATGAGGACTCTTTTGCATTATTTCATAGGTTATTCCAATTGAAAGAAAAAATTTAAAAAAGATTTATTAAGGAAACAGATAAGGTAACTACAATTAAAATGCTTGTTTTAAGCCAAAAGTACTACGTAATATTCATAAAAATGTTTTTAAAATTCTAGGAACTAAGATTTTTGTTGCTCATTTGATTCCATTTGTCGAAAACTCCAACCGCCTTGGCCATCGAACTCCAGAATGTGCGTATGGAACTTCCTATAAAAAGTTAGCAAAGTTACACAAGAATTTTATATTTTTGTTAATATTTAATCCTACATATATTTGAAATAAAATTACCATAATGTTGGTCGATGCGTAATTGTTAATAATGTTATATCCATACTCTTTGCGATTTCATATATTGAACTTTCTACATCAATAGAAACAGCGCTCGTGCATTCATCAAGTAAAGCATATCTTGGCCTAAAAAATGATATAGCTATAAATGGCCAAATTTTTTTATTATTTTTTACAATGTGTCTCATCCGACGCGAAGCGCATGCATACGTTCTCGTGTATTACACCAGTTTATAAATCGTCAGATGTATACTAGCGCTACGATAGAGCGGTATATTTCACCAGGTTTATTTCCCTTTACGTATTTGAATGTAACTCAAAAATTTATGGGAGTCCCTTAATACTGGAATAATTAAAATGGAATCGCTGTGATTTACTATCCTTTATTATAGGCAAAACTAATACTGAAGCATTTTGATTGTTCTTGTTTTAACAGTATTGGTAGCCCTGTCAGTGTAGGCATATCACCGGTCATCTTCGTCTAGCTCATCTAGGGGTAGACCCAGGAAACATGCTGTTTCGACAGGTTGGGTCCAGAGGAAGAGAGGTGTAAGATGAGTCAGTCTTAGGGGGCATGTGAAGAGGTGGTTAGTGTCGTGCGAGGTACCTTCACATGAAGGACATGTGTCATTCCGAGGTCGATTCTGGATATGTAGGAGTTTAACCTGCTACAGTATCCAGAACGTAGTTGTGCCAGTGTTACACGAGTCTCACGGGGAAGCTGGAGCTCTTCGTCTGCAATAGGTGGTGGTTGGAGTCCGATTACGGCATTCACAGGACTGGAGTTCATGAAGGTGGTGACGGTCTCCCGGTGGATGTCGTTTGTTGACTGTCTAAATACTGTCCGGTCCAGTAGGTTGCGGTCAGTTTTGTCCTGGATTTCGTCAGCGTAGTCTAAAAGGTGTCTCCTGACGTGCCTGGGACGCGGCTCAGGCTCAAGCAGGTGTCTGCAGGGGTAAAATCTGCGGTAACATCCCAGCAGGAACTGTTTGCTGAACAGTTTGTAGTGCTCCACTACTGGGAGCATTTGTGCCTCGTTATGCAGGTGTTGAATGGGAGACATGAGGAGGCAACCGGTCGCTGTCCGAATGGCAGTATTTTGACATGTCTGTAGCTTTATCCACTGCGTGTCACTAGTTCCAGGCGACCAGACAGGTGCAGCATAGTTCAGAACCGGCCGACCAATTGCCTTAAAATGTCGATAGCAACAGTTCTTTGTGTTTGCCTCAAGTGCTGCCGGCCAGCGATTTGAGGACCTTGTTGCGATTTTGGACTTTAGTGGCAATTGCGGTTGTGTGCGCAGAGAAGGAGAGCAAACTGTCAAAGGTTACACCCAACATTTTGGGATTATTGTGGTCCGTCGGAATTGGTGTGTCGTCGACTTTTACCTTAAGGGGCAGCTTGACCTCTTTTGTCCAGGTGGTAAAGACGGTCGCCGTGGACTTAGTGGGGGAAAGTTGGAGATTCCTCGCAGTGAAAAAGCGAGAAAGGTCGGTGAGGTAGTTGTTCACTTTGGAACACAGGCCATCCATGTCATTGCCCGATGCCATGATCGTGCAGTCGTCAGCGTATGAGATCAGGGAAACTCACGCTGGTGGTTGGGAGAGCTTCGAGATGTGGAAGTTGAACAGCAAGGGAGAACGGAAACCACCCTGCGGTACACTTTGGTTTATCTTCCTCTGCTTTGATGTTTGATCTCGAAAAGCACTGACGAGTGACGACCGGTCAGGTAGTTTGCGGACCACCTCTTCAGCCCTGGCGGGAGTGTCGACTGATAAATATCATCTAGTAGCGTGGAATGGCTGACTGTATCGAAAGAGTTCTTCAGGTCCAACGCTACTAGGACAGTCCTCTCGCAAGGGCGATTTTGGTTGAGAGTGGCCAGGAACAGATTGAAGACCCTTGTGAGGAATCCTACTCCCAGAGGTCCCAGATGCTTCAGCATCAGAGCGTTTAATCCGTCAGGGCCAATGGCTTTTGATGATTTCGATTTGTTGATGGCTCCCTGAACCTCATCACCGGAGAAAGTAAGTGGCGCACTGTCGTTCGTCAATTTGTGCAGCCTTCTGGTAGCACGACGTTTGGTTCTGTCGACCGGAGGATGCAGTATGAAAAGCCGGCAACCGTTGAAGGTAATAGCCACCTTGTCGTTGTGCTTCGTCTGGTTCGGCAGGGACCTAACGGTGGACCAGAGCTTACTCACCCCAGAGGTGAGGTTACAGGTCTTCAGGTGCTCAACCTATTTGGTCCGCTTATGTTGATTTACCAGTTGCCGGATCTCCAAATTGAGATCCCTTATGCGGGGATCCCCGGGATCGGCCTGGCGTAGGTGGTCACGCTCGTGTGCTAAGCTGGCTGCTTTGGCTGGGAAATGAGGACGAATGTCCTTAAAACTTCCAGCTGAAATGAAGCGAGCCGCAGCAGCTGTGAGCACCTTGCAGAATGCGCGTTCGCCTACGCGCACATCTGATCTTTCACTACACTGCTAATCATTAATTTGAAGCAACGATATTATAACTTTTTTATATTTGTTATCTATTGCAGAGCCCGGTTTAGAAATAAAATCTATATATATAAATGTGAAAATCTGTCCCTATGTTCGCTTATAACTCGAGAATGGCTGAACGGATTTATCTTATCTTGGTCTTGAATTATTCGTGGAGGTCTAGGGAAGGTTTAAAAGGTGAGAAAAATTCGAATAATTGCCGGGAAAATGGTCAAAACGTGGACCCGGGTAACCTTCGGATGTGTATATACAATATGGGTATCAAATGAAAGCTGTTGGTGAATGCTTTAGTTCAGAGTATTTTTCATGCCGCTCCGTGACTAGGGTCTCGAGATAGAGACCAAAACGTGGACCCTAGAATGTGTTTGTACAATATGAATATCAAATTGAAGCTGTTGGTGAATGCTTTAGTACAGAGTATTTTTCATGCGGCTCCGTGACTAGGGTCCCGAGATAGAGACCAACACGTGGACCCTAGAATGTGTTTGTACAATATGGATATCAATTGGAAGCTGTTGGTGAATGCTTTAGTACAGAGTATTTCTCATGCCGCTCCGTGACTGGGGTCTCGAGATATAGGTCAAAACGTGGACCCGGGTAACCTTCGGATGTGTATATACAATATGGGTATCAAATGGAAGCTGTTGGTGAATGCTTTAGTTCAGAGTATTTTTCATGCCGCTCCGTGACTAGGATCCCGAGATAGAGACCAACACGTGGACCCTAGAATGTGTTTGTACAATATGGATATCAAATGGAAGCTGTTGGTGAATGCTTTAGTACAGAGTATTTCTCATGCCGCTCCGTGACTGGGGTCTCGAGATATAGGTCAAAACGTGGACCCGGGTAACCTTCGGATGTGTATATACAATATGGGTATCAAATGGAAGCTGTTGGTGAATGCTTTAGTTCAGAGTATTTTTCATGCCGCTCCGTGACTAGGGTCCCGAGATAGAGACCAACACGTGGACCCTAGAATGTGTTTGTACAATATGGATATCAATTGAAAGCTGTTGGTGAATGCTTTAGTACAGAGTATTTCTCATGCCGCTCCGTGACTGGGGTCTCGAGATATAGGTCAAAACGTGGGCCCGGGTAACCTTTGGTTGTGGATGTGCAATATGGGCATCAAATGAAAGCTGTCGATAAGTGCTTTAATGTGGGGTAATTTTCATACCTATTGATGACTAGGGTCTCGAAATATATGCCAAAACGTGGACCCGCCGTGTCTTTAAACCGAATTAAACCAAACTTACACACATTGTTAAGTAGGTATTGAAGATGGTTTCCGTATAGTTTGAATACCTATTGGTATATAGGGTCTCGAGATATAGGTCAAAACGTGGACCCGGGTAACCTTCGGACGTATATGTACAATATGGGTAGCAAATGGAAGCTGTTGATGATTTCTATAGTATAGAGTATTTTTCATACCGTTCCGTGACTAGGGCCTCGAGATAGAGACCAAAACGTGGAGCCTAGAATGTGTTTGTACAATATGGATATCAAATGGAAGCTGTTAGTGAATGCTTTAGTTCACAGTATTTTTCATGCCGCTCCGTGACTAGGGCCTCGAGATAGAGACCAAAACGTGGAGCCTAGAATGTGTTTGTACAATATGGATATCAAATTGAAGCTGTTGGTGAATGCTTTAGTTCAGAGTATTTTCCATGCCGCTCCGTGACTAGGGCCTCGAGATAGAGACCAACACGTGGACCCTAGAATGTGTTTGTACAATATGGATATCAATTGGAAGCTGTTGGTGAATGCTTTAGTTCAGAGTATTTTTCATGCCGCTCCGTGACTAGGGCCTCGATATAGAGACCAACACTTGGACCCTAGAATGTGTTTGTACAATATGGATATCAATTGGAAGCTGTTGGTGAATGCTTTAGTGCAGTGTATTTTTCATGCCGCTCCGTGACTAGGGTCTCGAGATATAGGTCAAAACGTGGACCCGGGTAACCTTCGGATGTGTATGTACAATATGGGTATCAAATGGAAGCTGTTGGTGAATGCTTTAGTACAGAGTATTTCTCATGCCGCTCCGTGACTGGGGTCTCGAGATATAGGTCAAAACGTGGACCCGGGTAACCTTCGGATGTGTATATACAATATGGGTATCAAATGGAAGCTGTTGGTGAATGCTTTAGTTCAGAGTATTTTTCATGCCGCTCCGTGACTAGGGTCCCGAGATAGAGACCAACACGTGGACCCTAGAATGTGTTTGTACAATATGGATATCAATTCGAAGCTGTTGGTGAATGCTTTAGTACAGAGTATTTTTCATGCCGCTCCGTGACTAGGGTCTCGAGAGATAGGTCAAAACGTGGACCCGGGTAACCTTCGGATGTGTATGTACAATATGGGTATCAAATGGAAGCTGTTGGTGAAAGCTTTAGTACAGAGTAGTTTTCATGCCGCTCCGTGTCTAGGGCCTCGAGATAGAGACCAACACGTGGACCCGGGTAACCTTCGGATGTGTATGTACAATATGGGTATCAAATGGAAGCTGTTGGTGAAAGCTTTAGTACAGAGTAGTTTTCATGCCGCTCCGTGACTAGGGCCTCGAGATAGAGACCAACACGTGGACCTTAGAATGTGTTTGTACAATATGGATATCAATTGGAAGCTGTTGGTGAATGCTTTAGTGCAGTGTATTTTTCATGCCGCTCCGTGACTAGGGTCTCGAGATATAGGTCAAAACGTGGACCCGGGTAACCTTCGGATGTGTATGTACAATATGGGTATCAAATGGAAGCTGTTAGTGAATGCTTTAGTTCAGAGTATTTTTCATGCCGCTCCGTGACTAGGGTCTCGAGATAGAGACCAAAACATGGAGCCTAGAATGTGTTTGTACAATATGGATATCAAATTGAAGCTGTTGGTGAATGCTTTAGTTCAGAGTATTTTTCATGCCGCTCCGTGACAGGGGTCTCGAGATATAGGTCAAAACGTGGACTCAGGTAACCTTCGGATGTGTATGTTCAATATGGGTATCAAATGGAAGCTGTTGGTGAATGCTTTAGTTCAGAGTATTTTTCATGCCGCTCCGTGACTAGGGTCTTAAGATAGAGACCAAAACGTGGTATTGAATAAATAAATAAATAGTATGAGAATAAAGAAATAAATAATATGAAAACCATATCTTTTCTGTTCTAAACCATATCTATTCTATTTTAGTGTGCCCAGCGAAGCGGGCCGGGTTTGCTAGTACCAAATAAAAACTGTATGTGGCACACACACCTTTTGTTTTGTATTATACTTAGACGAACTTATCATAGGAACCCAAAATTTATTCAAGCAATACAAATCATACTCAGCGCCCATTATAAGCGTGTGGCTTTATCCTAGACTACCAATCGACGGTACTGAGAATATAAATCATAAATTCATAGGGAAAGTGTTTTCTAATACTGGTAGCACTTTGGAAGAAAAGTGAAAAGTCACTTCCTTCCTAATACAAAATTACAACGCACACTTAAAAACGGATGCATTCGACAATTATATACAAATTTAAAAAAAAAGATTTTCCGATACTTTTGACTATAAATTTCGCCCCGGAATCTGAATATGAGGTCAGCAAAATAATACAACAAATACTACATTAAATGTATTTTCAATCATAACGTGCTTAATAAATTTATGTATGACATTTATAGATCTTTGAATTCCGACGAGTATCTTTGTACGTATATGACTGTTTTTACCTGTGATAAAAAAGACGTGCTATTGCCATACGTTGTTTTTCACCACCGGACAGTATGTCTTTCCAATCCCGGACGACGTGAAAGTTATCACTAAAAATAATCCATGTTAAGTACCCTTGAGAAAGAAAAATATACTGTATTTTTTTATTTACCGCTGCGCTATTTGTTCCAAACAGACCATTTTCAATATGTCTCGAAGCTCATTTTCAGTAACCCCTTTGCGTATCATATCTTCACGACTATCGGGATAAATAATTTGATCGCAAAGACTGCCTGTCGACATATATGGGCGTTGAGGAATATAAAACATACACAAATTATCCTCAACCGGACGTGGTATGTATAATTCACCAGAATAAATTGGCCACAACCCGCTCAGAATCCGGAATAAGCTTGATTTACCACAGCCATTGGGTCCAGTAATTAGCAGATGCATGCCTTGTTCAATGCAAAGCGTTAGACTTGGTACGACGATGTCGCAATTCGGAGTGATCACAGGTACTGCTCGCACTGTGATTGTCATATCATTTGGGGTATCCGTGTATATGATACGACCTCGCGCAATCGGCTTACCATCTTTGAACTCAATGATGCCATTCATTTCTTTATACTCGACAACGGTGTTTTTATGATAAATCCCTTGCGCTGTCTCTTCGAAAACTTCCATCATTCCGGCAACACGATAAGTATATCCAGCCAATGCTACAATTTCTTTATACGATGACATCAAACGCTCTATGGCATCAGCAGCAGAAATAAGTAAATTTCGTGCGGTGGTTAGATATTGAGTCCGTTCACTGACCGTAGAGTCTAATACCTCCTTCATCTCTGGATCTTTAGTGACGATTGTTTTCATAGTTGCGCCGGAAGTTAAAATCGGCAATGAGACCATAACCATACCCGTCCCAGACCACACATATTTCATGAAAAATTGTTCGAGCATGACGAACCATAATTTTTGCGTGAATATATTGTTCATTTGATTAACAAGTCGATTGTAAGCTTGACGCAACTGCTGCAATTCTACCTAAAAATATGAAAACACCTGTTTTAGACTACTTTCCTTTTGAACCCCGTACTATTTTGTTTAGTAGTCAGTATCAAATCTGCGCAGCATCTGATTAACGTTTGAACACACCTTGAATACTATAATGTGTGAAAAAAGTTCTGCCAGTATAAGCAAGAGTTCAAGAAGATCATAGAATTAGTACATTTATAATTAGAGTAGAATTCTGCATAGAAACCTCGTTTAAAGGTTCAAGTAATTCAGTTGAGGGCAAAAAGCGGTCCGTTTCAGGATCGCTTTTCCGTGCGGGCTCTGAAACACCCGATTGTTCGGCAGCAACTGGATGTAAATCAGCTCTGATTTAGCATTAAATTTATTTTTTTACATTAGCCTCATTGTCGCTGTGTCTACACTTGAAGGCATGTAGAAGAGTATGCAAATCAAAACTTTTAGCAAATCTTAAAGCAGAGTAATATCTTCATGCACAGAAATCAGTTCAGGAAGCATAGAGAGTTCGAAATAATTTTTCGGAAAAGTCTTGCCCGTGTGAGCCACTGGAATCAAAGAAGATAAACTATTTTCTTTACAATATACTTATAGATTGTAATGTTGTTACATGTTTAGCCTTGGAATAAATAAATGAAATACTGAAACAAAAAATAAATAAAACTTACTTTATGTCCTCCGTAAAACGCTATTTCTTCAGAATTTGTAATAATTCGAGAGTGTATATGCCGTAAATAACCATAGCGATTAGCTTCTTCTGCCACAAGCTGACCGAATTTCGGTGAAACTACTCGCATTATATGTGCTGTTAATGATATTACGGCAACAGCCAATATTGGACCTATTAGAATAGAAGAGTATTTCAGTCATGAGACATCTTCAAATTTCAACGGAAGGTACCTGAGTAAATGTTGGCTTTCATTTTTTGAGTAGATCGCATTAAAGCGAAGCCAATAAGCATAAGATCCAAGCAAGGCTTGGTAACACTGCTGTATAAATGTGCTACTGAGCTAGCAAATACCGCAATGTCCTCGGTCAATCTAATATCATAAAAAGATAGATATAAGCAACTTTAGTTTTTTTTTACTTTACTGTTATATTCAATTTTACATTGATTTTGCCCGGAGAAAAATTAATAGACAATTTTTCCATTCGCCCGAAAAGAAAATACTTATTGCGAATTTCGCCACATAAAAAGTTTGAGATTGGGCCAATATGGGCAATTTTATTTCGGTTTTTATTCATTGATAAAGGATCACACTTTTGTTTCGCTAATTATGTCGGTATGGTGAATGCCTTTCCTATTAACACGTAGCTAAAAGCTCAATTTTTTTTAAACTACTTTTAATAATTAATATTAACTAACTTTTCGAAAAAAATTATATTTTATTTTAATGTTGATTCTCATATTAACATATTTACTGTCATACCTGCTTATATTAATTTGAACGTTTAACAAACTATCTAAATAAACAGGTATCACCCTCTGAAAATTTTATAGCTTTCCTTTTTTCTACAACACAAATAAAAAATATATATGTATTTACAAAAATACAATTTTCTGAATTAAAATATTGTCTTTGATTTATTCAATTCTACCAATACATATATGTGGGGACACCTCAACTAGATTAAGCTTATTACATTCTTAATAATTATCCTTTAATTTGTTCATATACTTTTATTCATTCTTAATACTTTATAAATGCAACCATGTGTGACTTTTCATTTGCTTTTAAATTCTCATTCTTTCGCTTTGTAGTTGAGTTAGCTAATAAACGAAATAATTTTCGGTCTCGTTCTTTTTGGATCGAGCCGTACAAGTGAACACATTGTTTTCGCTATTCACCAGCTCCCACAATTTGGTGACCCCGAACGGTAAATTTACACATTTCTTATTGATTAAATGTCTTTAGACGATACTCTGGCACCGCCAACTGGATCTTCACAAGGAGAATCAATTCCGGCTACGTCATGCATTCCACGCATCCCGCTCCCAATATTATCGGAAGATAATATTGAAGCGTACTTCTACTCACTCGACTTCTGGTTCGAAGCGTCAGGCATCAATGCAGATAAAGCAAAGTTCAAAATTGTCGCTGCTAGCATACCACAGCTGAAATTAATGGAACTACGCCCTATTATCGATGCCGCACCAAGTACTGGAAAATATCAGTACATACGCACAAAGTTGACGAAGTATCTCACTGAAAGTCAGCAACGCCAGTTGCAGCGCGTACTTCGCGAAATGTCATTAGGCGATCGCCGTCCTAGCGACCTTTTCAATGAGATGAAGCGTGCAGCCGGCTCCGCTTTGAGTGCGAGCATTCTGCACGATTTGTGGGTTAACCGCTTGCCTGCAAATGCGCAAGCAGTCATTATAGCAACCAATGTACCGATATCCGAAAAATTAAAGATTTCCGACTCCATTGTTGAGTCAATTCAACTACGAGATGGACGGGTTAACGAAGCGTGTGGCATATAAAACAACTCAGATTCAATTCTCAGTACCGAAATAGCTACACTAACACAGCGCCTCGATAAAGCGTAAGATAACGGCAAAACCCATTACCGTTGGCGTTCTAAAACATCAGCACGCCATTGAAAGTCAGACAACGGTTCTGATGGCATGTGTTGGTATCACCCTAAAAGATGTCAGCTACCATGCAAGTTCACTCGCTCACCACCACCAAACGTTCCACAATAGGGTTGCTCCGGCATTGGCTTTTCAGAGATAGGCAAACGGTCTGAAATGCTTTCGAACTTTGGTCTACGTATATTTGACACGTCCACAAAAATAAATTTTTTAATCGACTCAGGTGCAGACTTGTCTACTATACCAAAAAGTTCGAAATTGGTTAGAGCAACACCATCGGAGTTTTGTGATTTCTGATGTAACTCAAGCGATTATCGGTGCCGACTTCTTATCTTATTACGATCTGCTACCCGATCTTAATGGACGATGTTTGCTAGACCGAAAAACTGCTTACAAAATGTTCAGTTGCTCAAGTCAACGCAACTCAAGTCAACTCGACTAGTGTATCAACCGTTAATGCAATCTCAAATTTTTCAGACTTACTTAAAGAGTTTCCCGATATGACTCGACCGCCGCCTGTCGAAACCATTGCAAAGTCTACAGTCCTCCACCGCATGATCACTACGGGTCAACCAGTTTTTTCCCGACCGAGACGTCTTTCTCTAGAAAAACTGGCCGCCGCGCGGGCTGAATTTAAGCTTTTGATAAACTGGGAATATGTAGACCATCCAGCAGTAATTGGGCAAGCCCACTGCATGTGGTCCGCAAGGCTGACGGGTCCTGGAGGCCATGTAGCGACTATCGCGCCCTAAATTCAGTTACAGTACCCGACAGGTACCCATTGCCCTTTCTGCACGACTTTACACACATACTTGCAGGTAAAGTAATATTTTCGAAAATAGATTTGCTGAGAGCCTTCCACCAGATCCGCAATCACCCAGAAAACGTTTGTAAGACTGCCATTAAAACACCATTCGGCTTATACGAATTTACACACATGACATTTGGGTTGCGCAATGCCGCGCAAATGTTTCAAAGAGTTTTAAACGAGGTTTTGCATGGAATTGATAACATTTTCATCTATTTGGATGACATCTGCGTAGCTTCATGTTCTCAAGAGGATCATCGTAAAGATCTGCATTTGTTTTTCAACGCTTGCGTGAGCAAAAAATTACCATAAACGTCGCAAAGTCAGTTTTTGGCGTAACAGAACTTGAATTTCTTGGTCATTTCATCAAAAGAGATGGTATAACACCGATCCCAAGCCGTGTGGAGACATTTACAAAAATTAAGCTGCCTACATTAGCTAAAGACCTGAAACGTTTGCTCGCTATGGTTAACTTTTACAGACCGTTCTTGTCTCAACCACTGCTTCATCAAGCGCCGTTGCTAAAGATGGTCCCTGGGAACATACCCATCGATAAAACAGTATTAGCTTGGTCTGATAAAAACATTCGCCATTTCGAAGCATGTAAGGATAGCCTTGCAAAGTGCACCTTACTTGCTCATCCGATGCCTAACGCGACACATTCCTTATGGGTTGATGCTTCGAACAATGCCAGTGGCACTGTTCTACACCAGGTTCTCAACAACACGCTTCAACCATTAGGTTTCTTTCAACGATCATTTTCAAAGGTTGAATAACGATATAGCCCTTACGATAGAGAACTTACTGCGATGTTCCGTGCTATACGCCACTTTCGTTTTATGCTAAAAGGACGAGATTGGCACGTTTACACCGACCATAAGCCGCTAATTTATGCTTTTCGGCAGCGCACGGAAAAAGCCTCCGATCGTCAAGCTCGTCAATTTGACTTTATCGCTCAAAATACAACGGACATTCGGCAACAAAAACAAACATTCGCAACAAAACATTACGGTAGACCTCCTATCTCGCATTGAGCCCATAACAGCGGAGCCGATTAATTACGATGATCTAGCCGATCACCAAGCCAAAGATGAGGAACTCCAATCCTATTTAAATGGTAAAGTGAATCATTCACTTAAACTAACATGCTATGCTCTACCTTCAGGCTGGAAGAGAGTTTATTGTGACAGCTCAACTGGCCGCATACGACCTTTTGTAACAAAAAAGTTTAGGCAGGCAGTACTGCGAGCAAAACACAACATTTCGCATCCAGGCATGCGAACTACATCAAAGTTGATGACCGAGCGTTTCGTTTGGCCTGGTATACAACGGGATAGTCGCCAGTTTGCAAAGCACTGTATCCAGTGCCAACGTAACAAAATTGGCCGACATAGCGTGACACCGTTTAAACGTCGTGAATGCCCGAGCCTACGTTTTTCACATGTACATATTGACATCGTAGGACCGTTTCCGTTATCTGACGGTAAGCGCTACAGCCTCACCGTGATTGATCGCTTCACTCGATACCCAGATGCGATAGCAAGCACGGCCCTGACTGTAGCAAAAGCCTTGATAGAGAGCTGGATAGCGCGCTTTGGCGTTCCAATTGACATAACTTCAGATCTTGGGCGTCTTTTCGAAAGTTTCTGATTTCAACAACTTTTACAATGTCTTGGCATAAAGCATCTACGCACAACTGCTTATCATCCGCAAACCAACGGTATGGTCGTGCGATGGGATCGGACTCTAAAATCGGCAATCTTATGTCATAACGTCGAACGATGGACAAGTTTTTTACCACTTATTTTATAAGGACTTCGGTGTTCATTCAAGATTGACATTCGCGCATCCCCGGCTGAATTAGTTTTTGGAACAACCTTACGTTTACCATCGGAGTTCTTCATAGATGACAGCCGACCTACCAGCGAAACGGAAATGATACACATCTTCGACATGTCATGAGAAATATTCGCCCAGTTGATACTACTTGGCACACAAAAGAAAAATCCTTTGTGCACACTATTCTTACGACGTGCGATCAAGTTTTCGTTAGAGATCTTTCTGTTCTTCCATCATTAACGCCACCTTACAAAGGACCATACAAAGTGTTAGAACGTCATCCTAAATACTTCACTGTGAGCATCAACGACAACAAGGTGAACATCTCCATTGACCGGTTAAAGCCAGCATTCATTGCCACACCCTGTAACTAAGAGGGGAGTACTGTGGGGACACCACAACTAGATTAAGCTTATTACATTCTTAATAATTATCCTTTAATTTGTTCATATACTTTTATTCATTCTTAATACTTTATAAATGCAACCATGTGTGACTTTTCATTTGCTTTTAAATTCTCATTCTTTCGCTTTGTACTGTTGAGCTAGCTAATAAATGAAATAATCTTCGATCTCGTTCTTTTTGGATCGAGCCGTACAAGTGAACACATCGTTTTCGCTATTCACTAGCTCCCACATATATATCAAAGACTTACATATATACAGAAATATTGGAAGTAGACATAAAAAATTTAAATATTAAGTTTCTAAAATCAACAACCGTATATACTATACATATATACATAAAAAAAAAATGGGTAAACTTCCTATTCAACTCCAACGTCAATTGTTTCAAAAATTGTGCCACATTCTACTTATTCTCACTCACTCACAATTTCCGGATATTTCTGGATCCTATTCAAAAAAATGTCGCTTTGAACTTTCTTTATAGTTTTACTCCATAAATAAAATGAAATAGAATTTGTAATGGTTTTATTTGTTATTTTTTAATGTAAAATAAAAACATTCTGAAATTGTAAACTCATTGTTCAATGATACATAAAATCTCTACTATTTTCGTTTCATTTATAACAGAAGCTATTTAAAACCAGCATATACGAAGGCTGTGTCAGAGTTAGAAAACGGTTCTTTTTCTACAAAAAGAAAATTATACTCTCGTTAAAATGAACCTTTTCATGAACGCACTTTAAAAACACACTTCTTATTCGAAATTGTTATTGTTATTCTAACTACTAAAGTTGATATTTTTACTACCGTCTAAATAGATCTTTGGGTATTTATTTGTAAACCTAGCTCTTTTCGAAATAGCAGTTGTTCTCGCATGATTATGGCATATGGTTGCACATGACTTGATTGAAATACGAAATGCGTAAATCACATTCAGAAATTCAACATTATATCCCCGGTGTATTAAATCGCGGTGGTAGGTTCCTCGATACTGGAAAGACGCTCTATGCTCCAATAGGAGTAAAAGGAAGACATACTTACAAATATGTATAATATATAGTCTGTAATATCAGCAAAATCAGCTGTTTGGGTGATGAAAACTGGCTTCCTAGCCTATGATTATACCCTTCTAAACTTTTTGAAGGTTTCGGTTATATATAAAAGTTATGAACGGCGGAAATATAATTCACAGGTGAGTCACTGGAGGCTGGAGGGTCCGAAGGAGCAAGACGCCGGCCGACTTAATGAGAAGGTTCGGTTAGGAGAGTTTTCAATGAATGCTACTAAATTAGAAACTTTCAAGCTTGCTGTGAAACTTTGAAGTTAAGCCCCTCTATCTTCACTGCCGGCTCCAACATGGAATCAAGAGTCGAAGCAGGGGGTTTCTCTAAATCAGCCAATTTATCTATTTCCTTAAAACTGCCGAATACTGCTAGAGTTTTTCAGGTAAGAGATCTTTGGGATCCTACAAGCACGCTTAGGGAACGTGGGAGCGAGAGAGATATCAAGGAGATCCAATCTCTTGGGTGTGCAAGTAACATTTTTCTGATCTGGCTTCAAGGATATAGGAACATAGAGGAAATTACATTGCTGATGAACTTGCCAAGAAGGGGTCGACTGTATTAGTCTCAAAGGTCTCCCAACCGGTCACCGGCATCTCCTTGACTGTTGTTAAAGGGGAATTGAGCAACGTATTTCTGAGGAAAGCACAGATGGAGCTTCATTATTCGTGCGCTATTCGAAAATGCTACGGCCCCAGTATTTAGACCCAGGGTGCAGACAGTCCTGGGGACTTCACGCCATTCTATTTCCAAACTCGCAGCTGTACTTGCAGGTCATTGGACGAAAGGCACACATGCAGAAAAGCTGGGTTTACCATTTAATCCCTATTGCAGATGCTGTGGGGGCCTTTCAGAGAAAGACTATTGAGCACTTTCTCTGTAAATGCCCGGGTTTGGTAGCCAGACGCTTGAGGTAACTAGTTGCTCCTTTCTTCCAGCCAGGGGCAGTGCTCTAACATAAATCCCATTAACCGTTGTATACACAGATCTGGTAGTTTCAAAACGGCGCTTTAGTGCTACTTGGCTAGCGGCAGTATAGTACTTCAACCATTTAACCTACCTACGTACTGAAAACTATCAATTGAAAGAAATTATATTCCACATTTCATTGTAAGGTTTGCGGTTTCCAATAAAGTAAAAGTAAAGTAAAGCAAAAAAGTAAATGTTTAGCAAGTTTTATTCAACATTTATTTATTTTCCAAGTTAGATTTTGGCGAATTCTTTTAGGGGCAGTGATCCTGTCAAGCCAGATTCTGGCAAATTACTTAAATATAATAAAATAAAATAAAATTGAATTTAATAAATGAAAATTAATAATAAATTAATAATTGATAATTATGTATATGAATAAAATAAAATATATAAATATGGAAATGTAAATGAATAAAATAAAATATAAAAATATGGAAATGTAAATGAATAAAATCTATATAATAGGACTATGAATAAGTTCGTGCGGTTTTTTTTCGAAATTTGAAACTTTATTGACGTAAAATGGTTACAAATTTAATATTCAAAATATTGTCCATCGCTTACTACTACTTTTTCCCATCTTTCTGGCAATTCACGGATTCCCTTTGTGAAAAATTCGGTCGGTTTTGCCGCAATCCACGAATCGATCCATTTTTTGACTTCATCGTAATTACGGAAGTGCTGGTCAGCCAGGCCATGTTGCATCGATCGGAAGAGATAGTAATCGGATGGCGCAAGGTCTGGACTATACGGCGGGTGGGGTAGGACATCCCATTTGAGCGTTTCTAAGTATGTTTGGACCACTTGTGCAACATGTGGCCGAGCATTGTCATGTTGCAAAATAACTTTGTCGTGTCTATCGGCGTATTGCGGCCGTTTTTCTCGCAGTGCTCGGCTCAAACGCATCAATTGTCGTCGGTAGACATCCCCCGTAATCGTTTCATTCGGTTTCAGTAGCTCATAATACACAACACCCAGCTGGTCCCACCAGATACACAGCATAACCTTCAGGCCATGAATATTCTGCGCCGACGTCGATGTTGAAGCATGGCCAGGGTATCCATACGTTGCCCGACGTTTTGGATTGTCGTAATGGACCCACTTTTCATCGCCAGTCACAATTCGATGCAAAAAACCCTTTCTTTTGTGCCGTTGAAGCAGTTGTTCGCATGCCATAAAACGGCGTTCAACGTCTCTTGGCTTCAATTCATACGGCACCCAATGGCCTACCTTTCGGATCATTCCCATGGCTTTTAAACGTTTGGAAATGGTTGATTGATCAACTCCCAAAGTTTTTGCAACCTCTTCTTGCGTTTGAGCCGGATCTTGATCGAGCAATTCCTCCAATTCGGTATCCATGAACTTTGGCGGCGCACCCTCGCGTTCTTCGTCTTCCAAGCCAAAATCACCACTTTTAAAGCGTGCAAACCACTTCTGGCACGTTCGCTCAGATAGAGCATGCTCACCATAAACTTCCACCAAGATACGATGACTTTCGGCTGCTTTTTTCTTCATATTAAAATAATGAAGAAGAATTCCCCGCAAAAACACATTATTTGGCACGAAATTCGACATTTTCAAGTGTGGTAAAAATATTGTTGTTTACGCTTCAAATAAAAAACTTATACTGACGTTTGTGCCTTACGACAGTAGCTCTCCAATGAATGTTTGGAAATGTGGATCGATGGAATAATAATCAAGTTACGCCATCTGTTGTAAAACCGCACGAACTTATAAATAGACCTATTATATAAAAATTAAGCCAAAAAAAAGTGTGCATTTGTCCGGGGTAATCTCAGCAACGCGTGTAAGGAAAACAATGAAAGTTTCACACATTGTTGGTGTTGCTTTGGCAAAGGTTTCTGCGAAGTTTGGTTGAAATCCGATAACGCGTGTGTGTGCGGTGCGTCTGTTAAGTGAGTGTGTTTTTGCTATTTGCCGCACGTATTTTTTGTACCGCACATAGCATTCATTAGAATTGAATACATTTTGGTCGTGTGTGTCTGGACCGATTATTATGAAATTTGGTATATACATGGATATATTTTTCCACGGTGAAGGTTAGTATAATATGCTTATTGATTCCACTCGCCACCAGGTAGCGCTGCCGAAGGCCAAAACGAGGACCCGGGTAACCCTAGGATGTGTTTTTACATTGTGGGTATCAAATCAAAGCTACTGATGAGTGCTTTAATACAGAGTATTTTTTAGATCTCTGAGTGACCAGGGACTATAGATATTGCCGAAAAGGTGGACCAAGGTACCCTTGGATGTGTTTGTACAATATGGGTATCAGATGGAAGCTGTTGATGAAAGCTTTTAAGTGAAGTAATTTTTACTGTCCGTTTCCGGGATAAAGAAAGGAGATGGAGCTTGAGAGGGAAGAAGAAAAGGAATAGCTACAGGAAGAGGAAGAGGAGGAGGAAGAGGAAGAGAAAGAGGAAGACCACTTATTATTAAAAATTAAAACAAAAATTATAAAAAAATTTTAAAATGTTACATATACGCTTATTATATAAACGTTAATCTGAAGTCAGTTATAGTGAAAGATTCATTGTATCATTGCCGGCGTGATTGGTGATCGTTTCCTTAATTTTTTGCAGAAAGGTTATGCTAATATGAGATATTACCTATATCATTCATATATTTACGTATTACCTGTGTACTCACAAATATACGGTTGAAGCAAATATATGTCAGTTTTTTTTTACTTCCCTGGAAAAGTTTATATAAATTTAACAAGAGTAAATAGAGCTTATTTTATATCAGACTTCACGCAAAAAAGTCATTTGCATCTGAAGACATAGCTGGGCTAAAGCGGGGGGAATAGAACAGTTCTCTTCTCCTTCTCTGCTTTTTCGCACACGTAATTGTATGGGATGAGTGCACGATGGCACATAAAAAGTCACTGGAAGCGCTTGATAGGACATTACGAGATTTACATAGTAAAAATGAAATGTTTGGTCGTGCCTTAGTGCTGCGGGCAGGTGATTTTATACAAACACTGCCTGTTATTCCTCGAGCAACTGTAGCAGATGAATTGGTTGCATGTTTGAAATCATCATATTTGTGGAGACATGTTCAAACACTCAAACTAACTACAAATGTATGTGTTCTTATGCAAAATGATCCATCAGGCGCTGAATTTTCACAGCAATTATGGGATATTGGGAATGGCAAAGTTCCTATCGATAATTTAACTGGCTTAATAACTTTACAACCAAACTTTTGTCAAATAAGTCAAACGAAAGAACAGTTAATTCAAAGTATTTTCCCAAATTTGCCTCAAAATTACAAAAATCATGATTGGCTTAGTGAACGAGCCATCATGGCTGGCAAAAATAAAGATGTGAATGAAATGAATGCGGCTATTTTGGCTAACATTCCAATTCCAGAACAAACATATCGATCCGTTGACACTGTTACAAATCAAGATGATATTGTAAATTGTCCCACTGAATTTTTGAATTCCTTTGATTTACCTGGATTACCGCCACACATGCTAAACTTGAAAATAGGAGCACCGATTATTATGTTGAGAAACATAAATCAACCACGAATATGTAATGGCACTCGATTAACAGTTAAGAGATTGATGAATAACGTCAATGAAGCAACAATTTTGAATGGAAAATACTCTGGTGAAGACGTTTTAATACCGCGAATACCAATGATACCATCGGATATGCCGTTTGAATTCAAACGTCTTCAATTTCCTGTTCGCCTTGCATTCGCGATTACTAATATTAATAAGTCACAAGGCCAAACTTTATCAATTTGTGGTATTGATTTAGAATACCCATGTTTTTCTTATGGCCAACTTTATGTTTCATGCTCAAGAGTTGGTAAGCCATCGGTTCATTTAATTCAACAACGCATGGGAAAACGAAGAATATTGTATACTAAAGAGCATTACAATAAAAAAAGTAATAAAGTAAATCACATCAAACGTTTTTTAATTGCTACTACTATTTAAAACTTCTTTCATTACTATTCATGAGCGAGAATTTTTATAAAATACACGCAGTATTTTTCAGCTTAATTTAATTAATTAATCTAGATTTTTTTTAAGACGATCAGATGAACGGGCGGGTTTTCGCTAGTAAAATATATAAATATGTAAATGTAAATTATATTTAAGCTTAATATTAAGTTATTTTCTATTTTTACATTACTGTTTCTCGCTTTCGCTACCTTCTTTACCTGTTTCTATTTGTTTCGATAATTTACTCTATTTCTACAGCTATACTTTCAGTTCTTCTTATTTCTATTTACTTAACTATAAACATACTCTCTCTAACTCTCCACATACTGTTCTACGCGTCCACAGGCAATTAATTTCGCGCTTCCCCCCGTATAAACTGTTTTAAAAATTAATTTATCTTCAGAAAGCAATGAAGAATTTTCATGGCGCCCGAGCAGGGACATTAGTGTGAAAATGTTAAATAAAAAAAAATAAAGTGATAGTGACAAAAGGCCACAAGATGGCAAATTGTGTAAGCTGCACGCGAAATATTTAATAATTAATAATTAAATTAAATAAACAACCATAAGTGCTAATATAGTGCAAAAAGAATATTGCCGGGGCGGTCCGTTGACAAACAAAAAAAAACTTCGTCTCGCAAAAAAAAAAACAAAAAATAGACAAACAGACAAACAAATCAATATTAAACTAATAAATGTATACATATGTATATAAATATATAAACAAAAGCAAGCGGTGAAATAACAGGAATCAGTGCAGTCACATAAACCAGTGCAGTGACGTGAAAAGCACAGTGACAGTGATCCCCCAAGAAACAAAACCAAAAATTCTATCAACTAAAAAATTAATTATTGAAAAAATAAATAGCATAAAATAAAATATTTATACAAAAAAAAAAAAAACAAAAAACAACAAATAAAAATTAAAACATATTAGAACATAGAACACCGTTACGGAGGGGTGTGAATCTGTGAAGCTGTACTTCAAACTCACCGGCTTTGGAGCTGCACGTCATATTCACCGGTTCACCAACTGTTCACAACCAATATCCACCGTTACATAGGACATCGAAGGAGGAATGACCTGCAACTACGTGGCCTGCCAAAGGGAAGTTGAAGCTGGAAACAAACCAGCCCACGATAATTAGGTATTGAGTGCGAAAAATTGAAGCTAAAAATTGGTTTTGTGATTGACCGAGATTATTACAGTTGCTAATAATCGTCTCACAGTCCAAGGGCTTCAATTATTGGCATCTCGTGTATCCACTTCTAATATGCAAATAAACCATACTTATCTTATATTATATATAAAATAAAGTCAACTTTTTGTGTGTGTTCGCTAACCGGCCGTGTCTTTGCACCGAATTAAACCAAACTTACACACATTGTTAAGAAGGTATTAAAGATCTTATATTATATATATAAAATAAAGTCAACTTTTTGTGTGTGTTCGCTAACCGGCCGTGTCTTTGCACCGAATTAAACCAAACTTACACACATTGTTAAGTAGGCATTGAAGATGGTTTCCGTATAGTTTGGATACCTATTGGTGGATAGGGTTCGAGATATAGGTCAAAACGTGGACCCGGGTAACCTTTGGATGTGTATGTACAATATGGGTATCAAATGGAAGCTGTTGGTGAATGCTTTAGTACAGAGTATTTTTCATGCCGCTCCATGACTGGGGTCTCGCGATATAGGTCAAAACGTGGACCCGGGTAACCTTTGGTTGTGTATGTATAATATGGGTATCAAATGAAAGCTGTTAATAAGTGCTTTAATACGGGGTAATTTTCATACCTATTGATGACTAGGGTCTCGAAATATATGCCAAAACGTGGACCCGCTAGTATACTTATATAAATACATATCTATATACATATACATATACTGCCTATGAAGTGAAGGATACAGTGGGACCCGAGGTAGAGGAACGTGTTTGTCGCCAAATAATTTGCGAGTACTATTTTTCGGTTTATTTTCGGGACTTTTTCAAAAATAAAAAAAATCTAACTAAAATGGGGTTCTTATTTCAACCGTAATAATTTCAATATATTTCAAAAAAAAAATTTTTTTTTTCGATAATACAAAATTTGTTTGAGCAAAGACTCAATTGTTCGCTGCTTATTTTCGTTCTTGTTGTTGTTGTTATAGCAGTATCTTCGCCCTGTCAGTGTAGAGTAATTACCGGTCGTCTTCGTCCAGCTCATCTAACGGTAGGCCCAGGAAACTGGCTGTTTCGACGGGTCGGGTCCAGAGAGAGAGAGGTGTTAGATGAGTGGGTTTGATGGGGCATGTGAAGAGATGGTTAGTGTCGTGCGGGGTACCTTCACATGCTGGACGTATGTTTAGTATGTCGGGGTCGATTCTGGATAGGTAGGAGTTTAACCTGCTACAGTATCCAGAACGTAATTGTGCCAGGATTACGCGGGACTCTCGGGGAAGCTGGAGCTCTTCGTCTGCGATAGGTGGTGGTTGGACTCCGATAACGGCATTCGGGGGTCGGGAGCTTAAGAAGGTGGTAAGGGTCTCCCGATGAATGTCGTTAATGGCCTGTCTGTACACTGTCTGATCCTGGAGTGGTCTGTCCGTTTTGTCCTGGATCTCGTCCACGTAGTTGAGGAAGTGTCTCCTGATGTGCCTGGGAGGTGGCTCGGGCTCGAGCAGGTGTCTGCATGGGTGAGGCCTACGGTGGGTGTCACCGTAGGCCTTATTTTCGTTCTCGTTTTGGTTGGTTCTGGTCAAATTTCATCTATTATACATTTCAGTATTTATCGCTTTCATTTTTGTGCTGACAACCTTCCAGAACGGTTTTCGTTTTACAAAAGCCGCAGACTAAAGCAGCGAACTCAACATGAGTAAGCCAAAGTCGGCTATTTCAGGCCTCTCTCCAAGTAAGGAGATGATGGACTTAATGCCTTTAAAGCGCCAGAGAACTGTTGCAAAAACCACCAAAGTGCGCATAAAAACGGGTCTCCTTGAAAATACCATTTCGCTAGATCCAATCGAATTGGAGTGCCGACTCGACATATTGAACTCCCTCCCACAGCGAAAAACTCATGAAATGTCAGTCGAAAATTGAGGAAATCGACGAAGAAGACATTGCCCGTGGAGAGTTACATTACTTAATTGTATAAACAAAGTCCATTCTGGCGAGAAATAAGTCGCCAATTGCCGAAACATCTTTTATTGCACCTCACAGCTCGCGACTACCAAAAATGTCGTTACCTACATTCAAAGGAGAATATTTCGAATTTAAAAACTTTATGAGTCTGTTTGAGAGTTTCGTGCACAATGATCCCACAATCCCGGATATTGAAAAATTTAATCATTTAGTATCATGTCTATCCGGTGAAGCCTTAGACACAGTGAAGTCCTTCCAAATGTCGGAAGAAAATTATCCAAAGGCGTTGGCAAGTTTGAGAAAGGTTTATTTCAATAAATGCCTGATATTTCTTAACACAGTGTCGAAACTTTTTGGATTGTATAAAATCCAAAGGCCGTCTGCGTCGCCTTTGCGACCAATTATTGATACAGTGTCTGCAGTATATGACTCCCTTTTATCGCTGGGTGATAAGCTCATTTCAAATGCGATGTTGATTTATATAGTCATGTCGAAGGTTGATCCTACTCGGTCAAAGTGGGGGGAGCAACTTGACTATGATAAGCTGCCGCTTTGGGCTGAGTGTGAAGCTATGCTAAATAAGAGATACCAGCATTTATCAGCTGAAGAAGCTTCTTCATCCCAACAAAGGCCAAACAATGAAGACACGCGGCAGAAAACAAAAAATCAACAACTACAACACTCAAAGACAACATTTATCGCGACAAATTCCAAACTGCCGACTTGCCTTCACTGTGGTTCTAAGGACCATTATTTAATAGCTTGCCCGAAATTCCAAGCGCTTACTGCACTTAAAAGATTTGACTTTGCAAAATCTATTTCCCTGTGCATAAATTGCTTGCGCAAGGGACATACGGTCTCAAAATGCAAAGCAGATCGCTGCTGGATAATTTCAGGCAAGTATGCCACAAATAATAGCTCCAGTGCCCAAGTAAGTAGCACATTATGTCAATTTGAAGAAAGCGTTTCTAGCTTTGATGCTATAATCTGAAAATTCTGGGAATTGGAAGAAATACTTGCACAAGTAAATTCCACATGAATGACTCCAGAGCAGGCTAAATGTGAAGAATTTTTTTCGAAAACCACACAGGTTTTACCATGTGGAAGGCTTCAAGTCAGACTGCCTTTCAAAACCGACCGTAAATTACTCGGTCATTCGTATGAAACCACCGCTCGGCGGTTTCAGGACCTGGAGAGAAGGACGCTGAAAGATCCAGTACTTCGTAAAATGTACCTGAACTTCCTGCAAGAGTATCTCGAATTGGGGCATATGAGTCCAACAAATAATCGACTCCCGAGTGAGCCGCACTATTTCATTCTGCACCAGTGTGTGTTAAGACCGCAGAGCACAAGTCCCAAGTTGCGCGTAGTTTTTGATGCTTCGAATCGAACATCAACACAAGTTGCGTTGAATGAAACCTTGATGGTCGAACCGATCGTTCAAGAGGAGCTTTTTTCGACACTCCTTCCCTTCCGATTGCACAAATATGGCATGACTGCCGACATCACGAAGATGTATCGGCAAATATTGGTGCACGAAGACGACAGGAACTTCCAGCTCATAGTGTGGAGACAGGATCCATCGGAGCATTTGCAAATTTTTAGACTAAACACCGTAACATACGGCACAGCGTCTGCACCATTTCGCGCCACACGGTGTCTGTAAATGCTAAGCGACAAAAATAAAGCCAAATATCCACTCGGTTCCAAAGTCATTCGGAATGACTTTTACGTCGACGACCTATTATTAGGATCCGACAGTATAGAAGGCCTCACCCAGATACAACAGGAAGTAAATACAATTTTAGAATCGGCAGGCCTGAAATTAGCAAAGTGGTTTTCCAATCATACAAGCTCATCGGATAGTGAGAGTCTCTAAAAATTAGCAGCCGAAAGATGACATTTTTAGCTTCATTCTGGAAGATAATTTTAGAGAGCTGCGAGCAACTAAACGTAATATTTTATCAATTTCCGCTCACCTCTTGACCCTCTTGTTTTATTAGCCCCGCTAGTTACCAGCGGCCCTTCACAATATGTGGGGTAGATTACTGCGGGCCCATTCACATTACCTAAAAATTCGTGGTCGCCCTCCCGTGAAAATGTATATTGCCATTTTCGTGTGTTTCGCTTCAAAGGCAGTTCATCTAGAACTGGTAACTGATTAAACTGTGCCTTTCTGGCACAGAAAGAGGAGATTCTCCAATACGCCGCTGACGGAGGATTCATCTTCGCCTTCATACCTTCGAGGCCACCCCACTTCGGCGGCCTGTGGGAAGCAGCTGTGAAGTCGGCCAAACATCTGCTGGTGCGCGCCGTAGCCAACGCGCTGTTAACCGCCGAAAGAAGCGGTACTGAACTCCCGACCGCTCGCACCACTCAGCAACGACCCCAACGGCAGCGAGGCGTTAAGGTACCCGACAACCTCAGCCGCTGCTTAGAGAGATGGCAGCTTGTTTGCTATCTCAAGCAACAATTTTGGCGCGCGTGGTCGAAGAACTACCTTCAACTCGTCATCGTCCACGAAGACAATGTACCACCGCAGCAGTGGATGCTGGGTCGAGTAACCGCAACCATTCCCGGAGCGGACGGCAAAATTTGCGTCGCAGACATTGCTACTAGATCGGTTGAAGTACGACGCCCTATCCACAAACTCGCCGTGCAGCCGGTGGATAACAAAAATTCAAGGCTGTTGGATTCCTTCAAAGTAGCCGGTCTCAAGCCAAATTCTGGAAAATTACTTTAATACAATAAAATAACATAAAATTGAATTTAATAAATGAAAATTAATAATTGATAATTATGTATATGAATAAAATAAAATATATTGTATAAATATGGAAATGTAAATGAATAAAATAAAATATATAAATATGTAAATGTAAATTATATTTAAGCTTAATATTAAGTTATTTTCTATTTTTACATTACTGTTTCTCGCTTTCGCTACCTTCTTTACCTGTTTCTATTTACTTTCGATCATTGACTATATTTCTACAGCTATACTTTCCGTTCTTCTTATTTCTATTTACTTAACTATGTACATACTCTCTCTAACTCTCCACGTACTGTTCTTCCATTTCCGCTATTTCTTTTATCTTAGTTTTAGGCATAATATAAGAACAGAACATAGTAAAATAAAGACACTTTTGAATTGTTAATCGGACGTGTGCGGTGTTACGAGGGGTGCCTTTTATATGTCGGGATTAGAGAACAAAAAGAAATTTTAATCATCGAAAATCACTTTATTGTTTTTCAAAATATTCTCCATGAAGATCTATACACTTTTGCATGCGTTTGAACCAATTGTCGAAACACTTTTGCCACTCTGAATGAGGTACGAGTACCTCCAAAGCATGCATTCTGAATGCCGCAACCGCTTCTTCAGGTGTCGAAAAACGTTGACCTCTCAGTTTGTTTTTTACGGGAATAAAAAGAAGTCATTCGATGACCCATTAATTCGATGTTTTGGGTGCTCGAAAATGCAGTTGTTTGAGCCGATGTGTGAGAGCTCGGATTGTCCTGGTGAAGAGTGTTCCGTCTTTGGCGATTGGTTTTCCTAATTTCTTGGAAGACAACTGGCAAACAAATGGTTGTGTACCACTCAGAATTTACTGTTCTGCGTTGTTCTAGTGGTACGGTTGCGACATGACCAGTTTTTCCGAAAAAACAGGCGACCATTTGCTTGGAAGTGGTTCGTGCACGAATAACTTTTGTTGGATTTGACTCATCTTGAAACACCCATACAGTCGACTGCTGTTTACTTTCGGGCTTGTACGCGTAAATCCATGATTCATCCCCTGTCACGATGTCATAGACGTGTTTCGAAGCCCCGCGATCGCATTTTTTGAGCATTTCCTTCGACCAATCGACACGAGCCTTTTTTTGAGCGATTGACAAATTGTGTGGGATCCAACGCGAACATATTTTTTTGACAGTCAAATGTTTATGCAATATTGAATGTATCCTGGTCCCACTAATGCCTAAGATTGTCTCAATCTCACGATAGGTCACATGACGATCTTGCAATATCAGTTCGCGCACAGCATCAATGGTTTTCGGAACAACAACTGATTTTGGACGACCTTCACGAAATTCGTCTTGGAGTGAACTACGACCACGATTGATTTCACCATACCATCGATAAACACTGGTCCTTGATGAGCTTCATCGCCAAAAAATGAATTAAGTTCATCCATGCAATGTTGCTGAGTTAATCCACGTCCAAAGTTGTAAAAAATAATCGCACGAAAATGTTCACGATTTAATTCCATTTTTGGACCGAGATGAATTTTTTAAGTTACTGTAAACAACACAAATAGTGCTGGTATTTCAAAACGTTCTGAGTACGTAAAAGCCAAAAAATATCAAACTTTGCGATACAGCTGTCAGTTGCCAGATTGCAACACCAGGGTTGCCAAATCCCGACATATAAAAGGCACCCCTCGTATTTCTTACGTTCGCATCCACAGGCAATTAATTTCGCGCTTCCCCCCGTATAAACTGTTTTAAAAATTAATTTATCTTCAGAAATCACTGAAGAATTTTCAGATCATATTGTAAGATGTACAAGTACACATTATATAGTATATGTATACAGTATATATAGAATATATACGGCCGCCGTAGCAGAATGGGTAGGTGCGTGATTATCATTCGGAATTCACAGAGAAAACGTTGGTTCGAATCTCGGTGAAACACCAAAATTAAGAAAAACATTTTTTTAATAGCGGTCGCCCCCCGGCAGGCAATGGCAAACCTCCGAGTGTATTTCTGCCATGAAAAAGCTCCTCATAAAATGGAACCTTTCCCAACTGAACCAGGTGCCTGTGAACTTTTCCATGCGATGAATTTAATCTCTGAGCTTTCATATCGACTGTCAAATTTGGCTCAGCTTCCACGAGTTCGAGCAAGGCGTCGGAGTTAAAGACTTCAGGATGAGCAGCGCGAGTTACGTACCATCACTCCACCACCCTATCTATTTATTTCTCTTTTTTGAGTTGTGAGAGTATTGTCTTACATTTAATGAAATTGGAATCATACACCAAACTATTTAAATGCTAAGATACTAAGATTTCACAAGTAAAGGTTCCCACCAAAAGATTTGCTTAGTATGCAATATTACACCGACACGTTTTTCGCTCAATGCAGTTATGCTCTCAATAAGCATAAAGTACTGCATAAAGTGAGCGCAAAACAAGTGTTATTAGAATTAAGGAAATATTAAAAAGTCAGTCTGTAAATTCACAGCATCCAAGAAGTTGAATTTGTTTAAAAATAAAAACTGTGTAACAAATTAACTTTTGGTGTTTTAATTTAAGTCCAAGGACTTAAAACTAATTAGTATTCACAACAACCAAGAAGGTTGAATTTGTTTAAAAATAAAAACTGTGTAACAAATTAACTTTGGTGTTTCAATTTAAGTCCAAAGACTTAAAACACATTAGTGCCGCAGTCATTGGAGATATTCCCGAAGGAATATTTAAAAAAAAAAAGGAAGTGAATGCAACGAAGTGAAATTTTTGACCGAAACAGAGGTCTAATAATGGCGAACCAGCACGACGTAGAAGAACTACTGGAGGTCATCCGCAGACAAGAAGCGGAGTTACAAAATTTACAACTGCAGCAGCAACGCTTAATACAGCAGCAGCAACAACAACAAACACAACAGCAACAACAGCAAACACAACACCAACAACAGGAATTTAATTTTAACATGACCGCCAAGGATGTCATCGACCAATTTCGACACTTGAAGCCCCTTTCAGAAAATCAAAACGCAAGGGCCTTTATCAATGCTGTAGAATCAAATCTTACGTTATGCGGAACAAATCTGAGCCTTATTGAGTTTTGTTTGAGAATTGTGGCCGAAGAGAAGATTCATGGCAATGCTGGCCGGCGTGTAAGAGAACTAGAAAGCGGCGCTTCGTGGGAGGAAATGAAGGGAAAAATTCAACAAGAATGCAGCCCAAGGACGACCTACGTAGAAATCTTTAACTTGTGCCGGACAATAAAAGTAAGAAATTTAAGAGAACTATTTAATATTTTTGAAACTTCCAAATTTCATATTAATGATATATACTTGTCTGACCCATTAAAACCTGGTATCTACCGACCAGAAAATGTAGACAGGGACCTGGTAGACATATTATTAGAAAAAATTGACGGACCAATTAGGGCTCATTTAAGTGAAAATGCGACTTTGAATGAGATAATTACAAAATATACCAAATTGAAATTATTAGATGACACAAGGGCCATTGCATTTAACCATAGATTTAATATACAAAGTGAACCAAAAACAAATAACAATTGGCTATCATTAAAGCCAAGTAATAGTTTTCATAGCAATAATTGGAATACTAATAATTGTGTTCAAAACACAAATTGGCAAAAATCTAAGCCAAATAATAACTTCCAAAATGGCAACTTTAAATCGAATAGTAGCATTCAAACCCGAAATTTCAACTGGCAGAATTCAGACCCTTACCACAGGTCACAATACAGATTAATCAAAAATTTTCCAGTTGAAAATTACAGCAGAAATTCAACACAGCAATTAAATTCCAGTAAATTATTTCAGTACAATCAACCAAATTCTTCTCAAACTAGAAAATCTTATCATAGTAGGCAACAAAGCCAAACTAATGCGTATCAACAAGAACCAGAGCCAATGGATATCGGTAATTTAAAAGAAGAGGAAGACGTAAATTTTTATATGACGGCTTCTCCACAAAATTGCCCATAATATTAGTACAAAGCCAAACTAATGCGTATCAACAAGAACCAGAGCCAATGGATATCGGTAATTTAAAAGAAGAGGAAGACGTACAATTTTATATGACGGCTTCTCCACAAAATTGCCCATAATATTAGTAACAATTGGAAATTTTAAAATTAGATGTCTCATAGACACCGGATCAGAAACAAGCATACTTAAACCTAATGTCCTTGGCAATACTTTCCCCACTCAACAACTCAATTCACCCCTTTTTTACAGAACCATAAACGGAATAAATCAAGTGACACACAAATTAGTTACCCCAATACCTAGAGAATTTAATATCTCAGGTACCTTCTCTTGGAAGGTTATTGATTTCCATAGCAAAATTTATTCAGCAATAATAGGTCAAAATTTTCTCATCGCTCATAAAGCTAAGATTGATGTAGAGAATAAATTTATTACTATACTAGATAAACATATACCGTTTAGAAATTACAATCCATACAATAGTGTAGAAATTTGCTCACTTGAACACAGCGACCTAGAAAAATTGAATCTGAGACATCTAAATTCGGAAGAAACCCAATAGATAACGAGGTTATTGCACAGTTTCAAAGATTTATTTTATAAAGAGGGTGATAAGCTTTCTGCAGCCCATGAAATTAAACATGAAATAATTACATCAACTGATAGAGCTGTATATTCAAAAATTTATAGGTACCCCCAAATTCACGAAGAAGAAATAAAGAAACAAATCAAAGAAATGTTAGAGCAAAACATAATTAAGGAAAGCAATTCACCTTATGGAGGATGGTTCTATGTGTAGAAGTCCACGCAAGTGGGGAAAGTTACTGATCGCCATTCACTTGGGGGTGGCCAGGACGATTCTTCTACATATGGTTCAAGCAGCTCACAACGGCCGGGATTAGCCCACGTATCCTCTGCGTAGCTTCCCAACACCCGTTCGGGAGTGAGCTAACGTGAGAAGGCGAGGCATTCCAGGATAGCTGGTTGTGCGCTGGGTTTGCGACCCGCCACTTAAAAATCCCCCCCAATGAAAAGAACTGCAAAGCCTCGGATGAGAACTGCCTTTACTGATGACGACCCCTGCAAACGAAATAAGGAATATGAATGTCCGGTCCCTTAATGGGGAAGGTGCCTCTGCCCGACTGGTTGATGTCCTAGTGAGAGTAAAGGCTGACATCACTGCCATCCAAGAGATGCGATGGACGGGGCAAGGTAAGAAAACCATAGGGCCTTGCGACGTCTACTACAGCTGTCATGTAAAGGAGCGCAAATTCGGTGTCGGATTTGTTGTGGGAGAGAGACTTCGTCGCCAAGTACTGTCGTTCACTCCGGTGGACGAGCGTCTCGCAATAATCCGCATCAAAGCGCGATTTTTTAACATCTCGCTAATTTGCGCCCACGCCCCGACGGAAGAGAAGGACGATGCGACCAAAGATTCTTTCTATGAGCGCATGGAACGCTCCTATGAGCGCTGCCCCCGCCACGACATAAAAATCGTGCTTGGCGACTTCAACGCCAGGGTGGGCAAGGAGGGAATTTTCGGTCTCACAGTTGGAAAATTCAGCCTGCACAACGATACATCCGGTAACGGACAGAGGCGGATCGACTTCGCCCTGGCCCGAAACATGGTAGTCTGCAGCACCAGATTCCAGCATAAAAAGATACACCAAGCTACCTGGCTGTCTCCTGATCGAAAAACGCGAAACCAGATCGATCATGTTGTGATAGATGGAAGACACGCTTCTAGTGTATTAGATGTACGTAGGATCCGAGGACCCAACATCGACTCGGATCATTACCTTGTTGCAGCCAAACTGCGCACCCGCCTCTGTGCAGCAAAAAACGTACATCTAACTACGCAAAGAATGTTCGACATCGAAAAGCTGCAATCACAACAGACAGCCAGAAGATTCGCCACTCGGCTCTCACTCTTGTTCTCGGAGAGCACTGCCCAACAAACCGGCATGCGGGAGCAATGGAGCAACATTTCTCGCTCCCCACGTACCACCGCCGAAGAAGAAATCGGATTCCGGCGAGCCCGAAAAAACAATTGGTACGACGAGGAATGTCATGCTGAAAGAAAGGATGCCGCCTATAGAGCCACGCTGCGATCGGGCGCAACGCGAGCCATGTGGGATCGCTACAGAGAGCTGAAAAAGGAAGAGAGACGTATTATCCGACAGAAGAAACGAGAGGCCGAAATACGTGAGTGCGAGGAGCTTGAGATGCTGGCCAATAGGAACAACGCCCGAAAATTCTACCAGAAAGTTCGGCGGCTTACAGAAGGTTTTAAGACCGGGGCGTTTTCCTGTAAGAACAAAGACGACGATCTGGTGACTGACGTACAGAGCAATCTTAAATTATGGAGGGAACACTTCTCGAACCTCTTAAACAGTGACAGCTGCGCATGTCACCGAGAATGTGAAGATCCCGATACCCCAATCGACGACGACGGAATTGACGTTCCGCTACCCGACCATGACGAGGTGAGAATAGCAATATCACGGTTAAAGAACAACAAAGCCGCGGGCGCCGATGGACTGCCGGCTGAGCTATTCAAACATGGCGGCGAGGAGCTGGTAAGGTGTATGCATCAGCTCTTATGCAAAATATGGTCGGATGAAAGCATGCCTGCCGATTGGAATTTAAGTGTGCTCTGCCCAATCCATAAGAAGGGCGATCTTGCAATTTGTGCCAATTACCGCGGGATTAGTCTTTTAAATATCGCCTATAAGGTTCTAGCGAGCGTATTGTGTGAAAGGCTGAAGCCCACCGTCAACCAACTGATTGGACCTTATCAGTGTGGCTTTAGACCTGGAAAGTCTATCATCGACCAAATATTCACAATACGCCAAATCTTGGAAAAGACCCATGAAAGGAGAATCGACACACACCATCTTTTCTTCGACTTCAAAGCTGCATTCGACAGTACGAAAAGGAGTTACTTGTATGCCGCTATGTCTGAATTTGGTATCCCCGCAAAACTAATTCGGCTATGTAAGATGACGTTGCTCAACACCAGCAGCGCCGTCAGAATTGGGAAGGACCTCTCCGAGCCGTTTGATACCAAACGAGGTTTCAGACAGGGAGACTCGCTGTCGTGTGACTTCTTTAACCAGATGTTGGAGAGCATCGTACGAGCCGCAGAACTTAATCGCTCAGGCACAATATTTTATAAGAGCGTACAATTGTTGGCGTATGCCGATGATATCGATATCATCGGCCTTAAAAACCGCGCTGTTAGTTCTGCCTTCTCCAAACTGGATAAAGAGGCAAAGCGAATGGGTTTGGTGGTGAACGAGGACAAAACGAAGTACCTCCTGTCTTCAAACAAACAGTCGGCGCACTCGCGTATCGGCACCCACGTCACTGTAGACAGTTATAATTTCGAGGTTGTAAAAGACTTCGTTTATTTAGGAACCAGCATTAACACCGATAACAATGTCAGCCTTGAAATCCTACGTAGAATCTCTCTTGCCAACAAGTGCTACTTTGGACTAAGTCCTCTAAAGTCCTGAAGTCCTCTCTCGACGAACAGAACTAACACTCTACAAGACTCTCATCATGCCCGTCCTAACGTATGGCGCAGAAGCTTGGACGATGACAACATCCGATGAAGCGACGCTTGGAGTGTTCGAGAGAAAGATTCTGCGTAAGATTTTTGGACCTTTGCACGTTGGCAACGGCGAATATCGCAGACGATGGAACGATGAGCTGTATGAGCTTTACGACGACATAGACATAGTGCAGCGAATAAAGATCCAGCGGCTTCGTTGGCTGGGTCATGTCGTCCGAATGGATACAAACGCTCCGGCTTTGAAAATATTCGATGCGGTACCAGCTGGTGGTAGCAGAGGAAGAGGAAGGCCTCCACTGCGTTGGAAAGATCAGGTGGAGAAGGACTTGGCTTCACTTGGTGTGTCCAACTGGCGCCGGTTAGCACGAGAAAGAAACGACTGGCGCGCTTTGTTAAGCTCGGCCAAAATCGCGTAAGCGGTTATCGCGCCAATTAAGAAGAAGAATTCACCTTATAATAGTCCTTTATGGGAAGAAGATCGACAATTCTGGCATCCAAAAATGGCAAATTGTTGTAGATTATCGGAAGCTAAATGAAATTACTGTTAATGATACATTTCCAATTCCCAATATGGAAGGAATTCTTGATAAATTGGGCAAAGCTCAATACTTCTCTTCTATTGATCTTGCCAAAGGTTTTCATCAAATTGTTGTAGATGAAAATGACAGAAAAAAACTGCCTTTTCTACACCTTTTGGCCATTATGAATTCATAAGAATGCCATTTGGGCTTAAAAACGCCCCTTCGACTTTCCAGCGACTTATGAATTCAGTCCTTCGTCAGTATATAAATAAAATTTGTGTTGTCTATTTAGACGACATCTTAATATTCAGTACTTCTTTATCAGAACATATACAAAATATTACAAAACTATTTCAAACTTTGAAAACAGCAGGACTTAAAATTCAAATTGATAAATGTAGCTTCTTAAAGAAGGAAACCGAGTTTTTAGGTCATATGTTTACACCTAAAGGTGTTAAGCCAAATCCAGCTAAGGTCGAAGTAATTCAAAAATTGAAGCTTCCGACAACACAAAAGCAGATTAAATCATTTTTAGGAATAACAGGTTTCTACCGAAAATTTATAAAAGACTATTCTAAAGTAGCTTACCCCATTTAACCCCATATTTAAAGAAAAATGCTAAAATCAACATAAGAGACCAAAATTATATTATAGCTTTTGAAAAACTAAAGGATATAATAACAAATCCGCCTATTTTAAAATATCCAAATTTTAATAAGCGCTTTAAGCTTATCACTGACGCCAGCAATTTTGCTATTGGTGCGGTTTTGACCCAAGATGGTCATCCTGTTTCATTCGCATCGCGAACACTAAATACTCACGAAAAAAATTATTCCACTATTGAAAAAGAGCTATTGGCAATAGTGTGGGGAGTCAAATACTATAGACCTTATCTTTTTGGAAGAGAATTTGATCCCCAAAGCCGATCATCAACCACTAAAGTGGTTGCAAGTCAAAAACTCGGGTAAAGATATAAGCCCGAGATTACAGAGAGGCTAGTTCAATTAGGGGAATACGACGCAAAAATTGATTACATTGCTGGCAAAGAGAATAAATTAGCAGACTTTCTCAGCCGCATTAATTGCGAAAAGTGTGAAATAAACGCGTTAGATTCTGATGATTTAGGAATCACTCTTAACGAAACTTTTATAATAAAACATCTAAATGCTGAAGAAGCAGCAAATCAATCTGATATATCTCTAGAAGTTCAATCCAACCATTCCCTTGAAACCGTACATTCTCAGGCAGAGAATTTCAATGATCATATTTCTATTTTAGATACCATAGTAAATAGGTTCAAAAACCAATTAATTTTAGTAAATAACAAGGAAGTTGAGGTCATGGAAATTTTCAAAAACAAAAGAATCTTTATCGATAAACAAGATATTGACTCTGACAATGTAACTAATATAGTCCGAAGAAATTTTGATAAAGGAAAAGTGGCGATATTTTCCCAAATTAATGATCATGAATACAACAAATTACAGCAAATTTTAATTAACAATTTCTTAAGTAGTGAACGGTTATCTTTTGTAAGATGTAGCTTTTTAGCACAGGACATCCAGGATGAAAGCGAGTTAAGAAAGCAAATATCTCTGTTTCATAAGTACGAAACTGGGCATTCTGGAATATTAGTAACTTACGAGGGCATGAAGTACAAGGTTTATCATCCTCAACTAAAAATAAAAATACATGAAATGTTAAATAACTGTGACATATGCTCTGGAGGAAAATATGATAGTAATCCAATAAAAAATAAATTCCATTTAACCGAGACTCCTACTTCTACTAATAAAATTGTTCATGTCGATACTTATGTTAATAGTAAACACTCATTTATAATTTTTCTTGACAAATTTTCAAAACATGCTGTGGCTTTTTACCTACCCGATAGGAATAATCAAAATAAACGAATTTTTATCAATTAAGGGTTCCATTGAAAAGTTTGTGTTTGACAATGAGTTTAATTCCAAAAATGTTAGAGATTTTTTAACTAGGGAAGGAACTACAGGAAATGCTGATATTGAGAGACTCTAACAGAACGCATTCGAATATTAAACCTAGAGGAAAAACTCCCAGTTATAACTCAAATGCAGAAGGCCATCAAATTTTATAACAATTCTTTCCATAATACAATAAAAACTACTCCACAAGAAGTTCAAAATTACAAAGTTGATCACAAATTAATAAAAAATCGAATTGAAAGATCAAAGTTAACCACAATTTATAAACAAAACCAAAAACGGGAAAACTATTCAGAGAATCGACTGGAAGGATTTATAAAAAATTACAAAAGTTTGAGGCATAAAGAAGAACCTAAATTTATAAAAAGGAAATTGAAAAAAAATTCACACATCCAATATTAAAAGGCCAAACAAATTTTCAGGTGGCAACATTCGTACTGGTGATAGCGAGATCGGTAACAGGGACTCAAGGGACATTGCAAGTCAACAAAATATTGGAAGAAACAGGTTACACTCAAATTAAATTAAGAGAAATGGAAGTAATAAACGAAACAATTACCGTAATACATTTAATAGATTCAACCGAAATAAATATAATAATTTCACAAATCGAATCCAATATTAAAAATTTAGACATTCTGCATAAGGATTCATTACTCAAAGAAATAGAAATACTTAAAGACAAAGTTAAATCAATTACACCTTCGCCAGTGAATTTTAAACAAAAAAGAAGACTTTTAAATATTGTCGGGACAACACATAAATGGCTATTTGGCACAATGGACGACGATGACCGTCAAGAAATTTTACAGCATTTAAAAGTTACGGATGAAAATAATCACAACGTTATTGAAACAGTTAATAAACAAATTCAGATAAACCTACACTTTAATGACACTTTAAACCTACTAAAAAATAATATAGAAGAAGACAGAAAAAGAATCCAATCAGCTTTTAACGAAATTAAAACCAGAAAGAGCGAAATTGTAAGATATTTGCTATACTTAGACCAAATGCAAAAAATCAGATACTTGGAAAATAGGCTTAATCAAATTCAAGATAACATATCAGCAGCTAGGCATAAGATTTTACACCCTAGTATATTGACGGCCAATGAAATAGAACGTTACAATATTGATTTTTATAAGCTAAAATTACTAAAATTAGGTATAATGAAATACGAAAAATCTAAGTTAATTATTGTCATTAAAATACCAACAAATTTTATTAAAACCTATGTAAAAGCTATAGTGCCAATACCCAACAAAGAGTTCATGGAAATAAATACTGATATTGAACATGTTGTCGAAATAGCAAATTACGTATATTCTTATGAAGAAGAGACAGATTTGAAAAATTTGAAAAAAAACTCAAAACTGTGTATATATTCAAAACTGTATGTTAAAGTATAACAACAAATTCGAGATCCTAGCTATGGACGATGAAACTTTAATTGTTAAGAATGCAATAAATGAAACTGTTTTACAAAATTGTGACGATCGAAAAATCACACTTAACAAAAATTACTTAATATCTGTATACAACTGTAAAATAACAATAAAAGAGTACGTTCTTCAAAATAAGATAGAAATTGTAAAAGAGAAATGTTACATTCCAGTAAACAACGAAAATAACACGTTTGAAAAAGAAATTAACTTCAAAAAAATTGTATTGGAAAATTTTGAAAATATTAAAGAAATAAAAGAATTAAAATATCATAGAAATGTTTCTTATGCAATAAGCACTTTCTTTTTTGTAAGCATTGTTATAATTATTGAGATATTGTATTTAAGAAAAAATAATAATAAAATTAAGATTATCAATAAAATTGAAAAAAAAAAATCTTAGGATGTGGAACTGGAAGCCATTAAAGAGAAATACGGCTTAAAAAATAACAAACCATAAGATCCAGGAGAATCTTTTGACAAAGGGGGGAGGAGTTACGTACCATCACTCCACCACCCTATCTATTTATTTCTCTTTTTTGAGTTGTGAGAGTATTGTCTTACATTTAATGAAATTGGAATCATACACCAAACTATTTAAATTCTAAGATACTAATATTTCACAAGTAAAGGTTCCCACCAAAAGATTTGCTTAGTATGCAATAATACACCGACACATTTTTCGCTCAATGCAGTTATGCTCTCAATAAGCATAAAGTACTGCATAAAGTGAGCGCAAAACAGGTGTTATTAGAATTAAGGAAATTATAAAAAGTCAGTCTGTAGATTCACAGCAACCAAGAAGGTTGAATTTGTTTAAAAATAAAAACTGTGTAACAAATTAACTTTTGGTGTTTTAATTTAAGTCCAAGGACTTAAAACTAATTAGTATTCACAACAACCAAGAAGGTTGAATTTGTTTAAAAATAAAAACTGTGAAAAAAATTAACTTTGGTGTTTCAATTTAAGTCCAAAGACTTAAAACACATTAGTCGCGCGAGTTATGGAAACCCCCATAACACAACCACCAACCAAACCTCCAAGGTTACATACATATATAATAACTAAGTCAATGAACTAAATTAAAATCATAAGAATTATTGTTAAAGTATAGAATAAGCAATTTGTAATTTGAGTTCATAAGAATTACTATTAAAATATAGAATAAGCAAATTGTAATTAAATTGAGTTCATAAGGATTATTAAAATACAGAATAAGCAATTTTACAATAAATTTATAAGCTTCATATTACCGATTGCCGAATTAACAAAAATTTGTAAAATGCTAATTAAGCAATATTAACATTATTGAGAAATTCATTTAGTTAATATTAAATGCAGAATAAGCAATTTTGTAATATAATTAAATTATACAATAAGTTTCATTTTTAAACACTTTTAATAAAAGAATCAGTTGTAATTCAGTGGTGAAAGAAAGTAGTGTATTGTTTTTTTTCTATCCTTTAAAAGATAGGAACATAACTCGCGAGGCATCCTCCATGTCGCAGTTACCACTTCAGAATTTTTAAAACCACTTTTGCGCAGTCCTTACACTCACGATATCCTCTCCGTGAACAGTGTTATTTCTGCAGCAGCAGTTGTTGCATTTTTACCACTTTTATAAAAAAAAATACAAAATATGCCTCTTATACGTGTTCGAAGATTCAATTTTATTTTTTAACAACACGTGCATCTATCCGCGGTTAAAATCACTTGTTAAATGCACAATATATCAAAATATACTTTGAACATAAGCAAACTATTAAGGAAGTTATTTCCAAATACAAAAAAATCAAATCAACAAAAACAAATTTCAAAACAAAAACAAACAAACTATTCTAAGATCACTTTCTACCCTTAAACAATGTCAAAAAGCGGTTTGAAGTTAAGAAAATTCTCTCAATTTTCGTCGAAGGGCTTAATTGATTGATTGATTGATTATATCAAAGAAAATATAAATGGTTCCGTTATATTCAGCGAATAATTTTTTGTAGGCAAAAATCGTACAAACTTACTGCTTAGCGCTGATCTTAATAACACAGCTAATAACTTATGTATATTAGTAGCCCATTTCTGTAACTACTTTAGATCAAGTTTTAGATGGAAATAGTCGATTTGACGCCACAATAACGGCACTCTCAATTGTTGTGTCAAATTGATAAATAGTCGGGGCAGTTAACTGACGTGTTCCATTACATTTCAGTACGAATACTCGACTGAAAGGATTTTCGAATTTCAAATGAAATTAAATATTGCCAATCATTTATCTGACTTAACAAATTTCGTTTGTTATATCTGTGCATTAGTTTAAGTCAGAGGCCCGGTATAGGTTTCCCATGTCCCACTATAGATTAGACTTGGATTATTTATATGTACTTACTTATTTAAGTCGGACATAAAATTTACTGCAATATGAGGTATTACCTACTTAATTAAATTTGAAATATGAATTGAAATTTTGTGTTGTACAATAATTACTTAAAGAAGTAGTTTTTTAAATATCATTTCGCACGGTCTTTGCTGACTGATATTCTCAACGTTCCATAATAAAGTCAGATATTCAGAGTTTCCAGGCAACCATCCTGTAGCCATTGGCAGTGTATTTATTTAGCATATGGGACTTTAGATTGCTACTTTTCGAAATGCAAACGTCAGGCGTACTTCCCGCTAAATCCCGTGCTAAATAACAACGCAAAATGATTGAACAATTTGGAGAAGAATAAATTCTTATTTATCAATATGAAAACTGTGTATACACATTTTGGTTTTCATGCGTACTTTTACTTTACCCAATTTCGCTACGGACGATTGCTGATTTCACTTCAGACATTCCTTTGTGCATGGCATACCATTTAAAAAATTGTCGATTAGTTCATACGAAAACACTCTTTTTCGTCCAATTGAGCAACTTAAATCGAACCGATGTGACGTCATTCAATTTTTCGATTTCAATACAAAAAAATAAGAATCTTTATTTATCTTGGACTTCTTTTTTGTACTGATTCACACTTATTCACAGCATTTAAAGGGAAATAATAAAAAAAACTTCAAATTCTTTGGAAAAACACCAACAGAAGCAACAAAAACACATAACACACTATTTCAATACACTGTTAAACTTTAATACAGCCTTTTTTTACTAACACTTACTAACTTACATACATTCTTTCCAACGCAGAGGAGGCCTTCCTCTTCCTCTGCTACCACCAGCTGGTACCGCATCAAAACTTTCAGAGCCGCGGGGTTTGCATCCATTCGGACGACATGACCCAGCCAACGAAGCCGCTGGATCTTTATTCGCTGCGCTATGTCTATGTCGCCGTAAAGCTCATACAGCTCATCGTTCCATCGCCTGCGATATTCGCCGTTGCCAACGTGCAAAGGTCCAAAAATCTTACGCAGAATCTTTCTGTCAAACACTCCAAGCGTCGCTTCATCGGATGTTGTCATCGTCCAGGCTTCTGCGCCATGCGTTAGAACGGGCATGATGAGAGCCTTGTAGAGTGTTAGTTTTGTTCGTCGAAAGAAGACTTTACTGCTCAGTTGCCTACTTAGTCCAAAGTAGCACTTGTTGGCAAGAGAGATTCTGCGTTGGATTTCAAGGCTGACATTGTTTTCGGTGTTATTGCTGGTTCCTTACTACACGAAGTCTTTTACAACTTCGAGATTATAACTGCCAACAGTAACGTGGGTGCCGATACGCGAGTTCGCCGACTGTTTGTTTAAAGACAGGAGGTACTTCGTTTTGTCCTCGTTCATCACCAGACGACCCATTTGCTTTGCCTCTTTATCCAGTTTGGAGATGGCAGACAGCGCGGTTGATAAGGCCGATGATGTCTATATCATCGGCATACGCCAACAATTGTACGCTCTTGTAAAATATTGTGCCTGAGCGATTAAGTTCTGCGGCTTGTACGATGCTCTCCAACATCAGGTTAAAGATGTTACACGACAGCGAGTCACACTGTCTGAAACCTCGTTTGGTATCAAACGGCTCGGAGAGGTCCTTCCCAATTGTGACGGCGCTACTGGTGTTAAGCAACGTCATCTTGCATAGCCGTATTAGTTTTGCGGGGATACCAAATTCAGACATCGCGGCATACAAGTAACTCCTTTCCGTACTGTCGAATGCAGCTTTGAAGTCGACGAAAAGATGATGTGTGTCGATTCTCCGTTCATGGGTCTTTTCCAAGATTTGGCGTATTGTGAATATTTGGTCGATGATAGACTTTCCAGGTCTAAAGCCACACTGATAAGGTCCAATCAGTTGGTTGACGGTGGGCTTCAGCCTTTCACACAATACGCTCGCTAGAACCTTATAGGCGATATTTAGAAGACTAATCCCGCGGTTATCAGCACAGATTGCAGGATCGCCCTTCTTATGGATTGGGCAGAGCACACTTAAATTCCAATCGGCAGGCATGCTTTCATCCGACCATATTTTGCATAGAAGCTGATGCATGCACCTTACCAGCTCCTCACCGCCATGTTTGAATAACTCAGCCGGCAGTTCGTCGGCGCCCGCGGCTTTGTTGTTCTTTAACCGCGTTATCGCTATTCTCACCTCGTCATAGTCGGGCAGCGGAACGACAATTCCGTCGTCAACGATTGGGGTATCGGGACCATCACATTCTTAATAGGTTCGAGAAGTGTTCCCTCCATAATTTAAGATTGCTCTGGATGTCGGTCACCAGATCGCCGTCTTTGTTCTTACAGGAAAATGCCCCGGTCTTAAAACCTACTGTAAGCGCCGAACGTTCTGGTAGAATTTTGGGGCGTTGTTCCTATTGGCCAGCATCTCAGGCTTCTCGCTCTCACGTATTTCGGCCTCTCGTTTCTTCTTTCGGATAATACGCCTCCCTTTCTTTTCTAGCTCTCTGTAGCGATCCCACATGACTCGCGTTGCGCCCGATCACAGCGTGGCTCTATAGGCGGCGTCCTTTCTTTCTGTGGCAGCATGACATTCCTCGCCGTACTGGAGTCCGATTTCTTCTTCGGCGGCGGTACGTAGAGAACGAGAAATATTGCTCCATTGTTCGTGCATGCCGGTTTGTTGGGCAGTACTCTCTGAGAGCAAGAGTGAGAGTCGAGTGGCGAATCTTCTGGATGTCTGTTGTGATTGCAGTTTTTCGATGTCGAGCATTCTTTGCGTAGTTAGATGGACGCTTTTCGCTGCACAGAGTCGTGTGCGCAGTTTGGCTGCAACAAGGTAATGATCCGAGTCGATGTTGGGTCCTCGGATCGTACGTTTAATACACTAGAAGCGTGTCTTCCATCTATCACCACATGATCGATCTGGTTTCGCGTTTTTCGATCAGGAGACAGCCAGGCTGCTTGGTGAATCTTCCTATCCTGGAATCTGGTGCTGCAGACTACCATGTTTCGGGCCAGGGCGAAGTCGATCCGCCTCTGTCCGTTACCGGATGTATCGTTGTGCAGGCTGAATTTTCCAACTGTGAGACCGAAAATTCCCTCCTTGCCCACCCTGGCGTTGAAGTCGCCAAGCACGATTGTTATGTCGTGGCGAGGGCAAGCTCATAGGAACGTTCCAAGTGCTCAGAGAAGGAATCTTTGGTCGCATCGTACTTCTCTTCCGTCGGGGCGTGGGCGCAAATTGTGCGAAACGACAGTACTTGGCGACGAAGTCTCTCTCCCGCAACAAATCCAACACCGAATGTGCGCTCCTTTACATGGCAGCTGTAGTAGACGTTACAAGGTCCTACGCTTTTCTTGCCTTGTCCCGTCCAGCGCATCTCTTGAATGGCAGTGATGTCAGCCTTTACTCTCACGAACACATCAACCAGCCGTGCAGAGGCACCTTCCCCATTAAGGGACCGGACATTCCAGGTGCATGCCCTCAAATCGTAATCCTTATTTCGTTTGCACTGGCCGTCATCAGTATAGGGAGGACTCATCCGAGGCTTTGCATATCTTTTCAGTGGGGGGATTTTTAATAGGTGGGTCCCAAACCCAGCGCACAACCAGCTGTCCTGGAATGCTTCGCCTTCTCACGTTAGCTCACTCCCGAACGGGTGATACGTGGGCTAATGCTGGACGTTGTGAGCTACTTGAATCATGTGCAGAAGAATCGTCCTGGCCCCTCCCAAGTGAATGGCAATCAGTAACTTTCCCCACTTGCGTGGACTTCTACACATGGAACCACATGAAGGATGACAAAAATTTTTCACTGAGGGATAAAATTAAAGCATCAAAGTGATCATTGCAAAGCAGAGATAACGGTAAATCGAAGTTAATCGCGGAAAACATTCTAAAGAAATTGAAAAGGCAAAATGTAAAAAAAAAATTTATTGACAGTGTCGAAATAGTTTGTTATTTGCTTTTGTTGTTTTAGTTGTTGTTTTTCCAAAGAATTAGAATTTTTTTACTCATTCCCGTTAAATGCTGTGAACAAATATGGATCAGTACAAAAACAGAAGTCAAAGATAAATAAAGAGGGCTATTTTTTGATATTGAAAAAAAATTAAAAATTGAATTTATGTATATATAATGCCAACAAGTGTTACTTTGGACTAAGTAGGCAACTGAGCAGTAAAGTCCTCTCTCGACGAACAAAACTAACACTCTACAAGACTCTCATCATGCCCGTCCTAACGTATGGCGCAGAAGCGTGGACGATGACAACATCCGATGAAGCGACGCTTGGAGTGTTCGAGAGAAAGATTCTGCGTAAGATTTTTGGACCTTTGCACGTTGGCAATGGCGAATACCGCAGACGATGGAACGATGAGCTGTATGAGCTTTACGACGACATAGACATAGCGCAGCGAATAAAGATCCAGCGGCTACGTTGGCTGGGTCATGTCGGCCGAATGGATACAAACGCTCCGGCTTTGAAAGTATTCGATGTGGTACCAGCTGGTGGTAGCAGGGGAAGAGGGCGGCCTCCTCTGCGTTGGAAAGATCAGGTGGAGAAGGACTTGGCTTCACTTGGTGTGTCCAACTGGCGCCGGTTAGCACGAGAAAGAAACGACTGGCGCGCTTTGCTAAACTCGGCCAAAATCCCCTAAGCGGTTATAGCGCCAATTAAGAAGAGATATATAATGTCAATACTCACTCTTGACATACCGTATGTATGGATTACCAGAGCCATCAGCTCTAGTTAGTTGAGTTGATTGCGAAGATGCCTTAATATACGAAGGATGATAGCATACCTGATTGCGCCTCCGAATTCGCTGTGTCGTCAGAGCCCATGAAAAAACGAACTAAAGGAAGGGTAGTAGGTGAAAGCAAAAGAGACTACTAAACACAAAAAGTTATTCGAACAAAAAAAACTGCATTTGGAGGTATTATAATAATTTGTGCTTTCCCGATCTTGCACACGGCACTTCGTTTTCATTAGTTTGTTTAGTTTAAATATCACAAATCACAATATTACCAAGCTCGTCACTGAATTTTCACAAACATGTAATTCCTTCTCCCTTTGATTGTTTTGTTCGTTTGTTTTATATTAACAAGGGACCTGACGTCAGACTTGTAAAAATCTCGAAATATAGAGTTTACTGTCCTGAAAGTTGAGCATGTGGGGTCGACGTTCAATGCCCTCTGTATGCTGTTAATTTAATTTTTTGTTCTTGTACAATAAGATATGCATATATCTGCCTAGTGTAACAAAATTCTGATTTTGAAACCATGTATGTTAATGGGATATTGCGGATCTATTTGTTTATATTTAAAAACTCTTAGTGAGGGGGTTAGCGGTTGTGAAATGTTGTTTTAGTTTTTATGCACAGTATTTTTTTATTAAATACAATACATAATGTGAATACCTAATTTTTTGATTAATTGAATCTATACTATAGAGGTGAATGTCTGTACGTTGTCCGCGCATCACTACGAAACGACAACACCAAATGACGTAACAATTTTTATACATTCATATTTTCACCCAATGAAGGTTATGGGCATGTTTTTATGATGGAACTCCCTTCCCACAGCCCCCAGGCCGCGCCACCACTCTAATTCGTCACTAATAATCGAATATTTGCTTAAATTTAATCTAAAAAATCTTAGTTTTTCCTATTTCCCACTATTTATAGCACACTCTAGACTTCATAATCCGCATAAGCTGTTCAACTATGACCCAAATGCAAAGTTCAAAAACGGGTTGAGATAGAAAATTAATAAAAATAATTTTGCTTGATATTTTTCTGATTGGTTGTTTTGATTTTATTCAACGAGGCATAGCAACGGATGCCGGGTATTGTAATATTATGGTTATTAATAAAACATTATTTTCTATGAAATTATTGCTTGTAATTATTTTTTATACATATCCTAAATCCCTCAAAACTACTCCTACGCGAGCGGGGCCGCGGGTTAAAGCTAGTATTTGATATGATAACCGTTAGCTTCGATAACATTTTACAGGCGCTTTTTCATGGAATGGACCAATTTGTTTACGTCGCATACGTTCGATATATTCTGCCATTCCTCCATAATTGCAGTTTTTAATGCTGCTAGATTCTTAGGATGTCTTTTAGCAACTCCTTTCTTCAAAATGCCCACAAATTTTCAATCATGTTTATGTCGGGACTTTGGGCTGGTGTATTTATAACTATAACTTTACTCCTTGTTCCTTGGATCGTTATCTTGATAAAATTTAAAATTTGGCTTATTCTCAGTTATAAACTCAAATTGTTTAGCACTGCCAACAAAGTTTCCTGCTTCATTACATGAAATGCGCCCTCAAACTATACCGGAAATATTTCCAAGTTTAACCCACATTCAATTCAAGGGCTTGTGTCATGCTTTGTCTCGTCGCAAAACATAACGTCCCTATGATCTTCTGGTTCGGAAATGTGGCGTTTTTCTACAGCAAACAGCAATGGTTTCTTGCGTGCTGATCTCGATGACGCAGTATGTCTTGACGCTCCCTTGTTCCGTTAATTTTCTTTGCAAGTGCTCTCAAGGAAACTCTCGGATTTTGATCAAATTTTCGGATCATCAAGGCTTCTGCACGTCCAGTTATTTTAGTTTTAGGCCTCCGAGCACGCTTTTAACCTAATCTACCCTCTTTTTCCGCACGATTTATAACATTATAAACTGTCTGATGTGTTAACGAAAATATTTCAGATAATTCCGGAATACTTTCTCTTCTTCTTAATTGGCGCGATAACCGCTTACGCGATTTTGGCCGAGCTTAACAAAGCGCGCCAGTCGTTTCTTTCTCGTGCTAACCGGCGCCAGTTGGACACACCAAGTGAAGCCAAGTCCTTCTCCACCTGATCTTTCCAACGCAGAGGAGGCCTTCCTCTTCCTCTGCTACCACCAGCTGGTACCGCATCGAATACTTTCAAAGCCGGAGCGTTTGTATCCATTCGGACGACATGACCCAGCCAACGAAGCCGCTGGATCTTTATTCGCTGCGCTATGTCTATGTCGCCGTAAAGCTCATACAGCTCATCGTTCCATCGCCTGCGATATTCGCCGTTGCCAACGTGCAAAGGTCCAAAAATCTTACGCAGAATCTTTCTCTCGAACACTCCAAGCGTCGCTTCATCGGATGTTGTCATCGTCCACGCTTCTGCGCCATACGGGCATAGGACGGGCATGATGAGAGTCTTGTAGAGTGTTAGTTTTGTTCGTCGAGAGAGGACTTTACTGCTCAGTTGCCTACTTAGTCCAAAGTATCACTTGTTGGCAAGAGAGATTCTACGTTGGATTTCAAGGCTGACATTGTTATCGGTGTTAATGCTGGTTCCTAAATAAACGAAGTCTTTTACAACCTCGAAATTATAACTGTCTACAGTGACGTGAGTGCCGATACGCGAGTGCGCCGACTGTTTGTTTGAAGACAGGAGGTACTTCGTTTTGTCCTCGTTCACCACCAAACCCATTCGCTTTGCCTCTTTATCCAGTTTGGAGAAGGCAGAACTAACAGCGCGGTTGTTAAGGCCGATGATATCACCGGAATACTTTTGCTCAAATAAAATGGGAAATTTGCAAAATGTCTCACTGGAGGGACCTTCTTAAAAAGATCTAAGTGGTTTTAGCAACTTAGTTAGGGGATGGTATCACAATGGGCCTTAGGACCACCGAGTGTCTTGTCTTATAAATACAACCCACCTGACTAAGCGAACCTAACCTATATAGGTGCTTGTTTCGTTCGTAACACTAAAAGTCTTTTGTGGAATAAAATGGAAGGCGCTTAATTATCTAGGGAAGGTTGTATTATTGTTGTTGTTTTATTCTTCTTAATTGTATTATTCTTCTTAAATGTGTGGAGCTTCCATTATTTATTGTACTCGATATGGATAGATTTTTAGATGTTGGCGTACTTTGTTATGATATTTGCATGTGTGCGTGTTTTGTGCCCGATGGAATTGTTCAACTCTTATTTACAATTTTTTGGTTTGTTTGTACCTAGGGAAGTTTTCTGTCGGGAAATTAGTGATCTTCGCCTTTGCTTGTGCATGTTATTGAAGGATAAAACGACAAGTTGCATCCTTCACAATGTATAGCAAATAAACTAATAATGGGACATTTTTGCCGTGTACAAGACTACAAACAGTAGCATTTTCCGGTAGTAAATGTTGTTTGTGTCGCCGCAACCAAATGGTTTGTTGCGTCATTTTCATTCGGTAAAATCCCGGTACGAAACCACGGGAAGCACTAAATGATAGAAAAAATTGTTTCTAATAGCGGTCGCCCTGTGGCAGGGGATGGAAAGCCTCTGAGGTCCCTCAATTCGTAGAAAAAAATTCCGACACACACCTTAAATATGATAGCACGAGCTAAGGCTAAACATTGCATACACATATGTAAGCGCAAGCTATATGAATGTATAGTTGTTTTCCCGTCGACCATCCGTGTGACATGAGCTAGCAGAGTTGTTGGATCATAGACCGCAAACAAAGGTCGTAAAGCTCATACATCTCATTGTTCCATCGTCTGCATCGACTCTAACAATGCACAAAGGCTCATAAATTTTCCCTTGGATCTTTCTCTCGAACACACCAAGAATCGCAGGACTTCATATAAGATATTCGGAATACTAATTCCGCGATAGTAACAGCAGATCGCCGATCAGTCTTTTTATGGATTGGGCAGAGCAAACTTGAATTTCAATCGACAAGCCTGCATTTATTCGACCATATTTTGCACGGAATCTGCATGCAACTTACGGGCTTCATTGTATAATTCTTACATCGCTCATCAAGCAGTTAGGCGGCTTGTTTTCTTTAACCATGCCATTGTTTCTCTCACTTTGTCGCCAGCTTCACCGTCAACGATTGGAGGGTCGGGGTCTTCATTTTCTTTGTGACTTCCACTGCTGTCCCCTTCCAGTAAGTAAGCATACTCTGGATGTCACTAAGTCGGGCGTGTTTCTCTCGACTACCAGTGAAAGTCATCTCAAACTTTTAAGACTCACGTATTTTGGTCTCCCGTTTCTTTTTTCGGACGATTCGTGCTTCTTCCTTTCTCAATATCCAGTAGGATTTATTTCTGCAGTAGAGAGGCATTCCTCGTCGTACGAGTTGTTTTTCGAGGTCGCCGAAATTAGATTTCTTCTTTGGCCGCAGTATGCAGAAATCGTGAAATGTTGCTCTATTGCTTGAGTAGCGTGGCTATTTGTAGCCTTTAAATATTGAACTTTTCAGTGAATTTTTTTTATTATTATTATTTATATGAAAACTAATTATAAATAATTAATCCACTAAAGATAAGCGCTGGCTACTAGGGCCTTCGGCCTATGTAACAACAAGTTTAAAGATACATTACAAACTATCTTACATCTACATAGTTTATTTTTGTATGTTGCTGAACGTATTTACAGGGTTCGATTGAAAAGTAATGAGCCTTCCCGCGCGGAGCGTCTGCCAAGCGACCAACCGAATCGGCTGGTGGGGGAAAATGATCGTTGGACATTCCCCTTCCACTAGAAACCGGTCCCAGTTCGCTGGCAACAGCGGTGCAGTAAACATCGCTCCGCGCGTGAAAGCTGTTTTAAAAGTGTGTTAGGATTTTGCAGTGGCGAAAATGCAGCGATCGTTGGGGCAACGTTACTCGATAAAATTTTGGGTATAGCTAAACAAAACGAGTACCGCAACCATTGGGTTCAAGGAAGGCCGGGCGGACGTCGAAGACGAACAGCGATCTGGAAGGTCTTCGACGACGCAAACAGACGAAGATGTGAATCGGGTTCGTGAATATTTGAACATTGACCGTCGTGCTAGTCTACGTGAGATCAATGAAAAGTTAAATTTAACTTATTACAATGTGCGGGAAATCGTGACCGGAAAACTTGAAATGCGTAAAGTGTGTGCCAAATTGGTTCCGAAGGTTTTGACTAATGAACAAAAGCAATTGCGTGTGGAAAAGAGTCGTGAAGTATAGGAAAGTGACGAACAGGATAATACTTTAGACAATTGTATCCCAGGAGATGAAACCTGGTGCTTTGAGTACGATCCTGAGGGCAAGAGAGAGAGTGCGGAGTGGCATACGAGCCAAAGCAAAATCCTAACACACTTTTAAAACAGCTTTCACGCGCGGAGCGATGTTGACTGCACCGCTGTTGCCAGCGAACTGGGACCGGTTTCTAGTAGAAGGGGAAGGTCCAACGATCATTTTCCCCCACCAGCCGATTCGGTTGATCGCTTGGCAGACGCCCGCGCGGGAAGGCTCATTACTTTTCAATCAAACCCTGCATGTGCCTAAGATATTACACAGTTTTAAGTATTTGTTAATAGTACTGATGTTTGCAATGTTCGGTGCCTTCAGTAGGTTGGTCGGCTTCATGTTACCAAATGTGATTTCCCTGTTTAGGTGTAAAGGAGGGCATTCATCCAGTATATGAATGGCGGACAGGTTGGCTGAATTACAATGTGCACAGCTTGGTTTATCCAAATTTTTCAAGAAGTAGTAGTGTGTTCTTAAGGTGTGGCCTATTCTAAGGCGTACGAAATTTTTAAGGCCTTGACTAGAGCAAACTGGTGGGTAATTTGGCTTCATACCGGTGGGATTTTGATCTTTGTAGTGATGGTGGTAGTTTGTCCACTCGTTAGCAATCGACGAGTTAACAGCTCTTTTCACTAAGTTAGTATTTTTGGTTCCCACCTGCTTCTTTAGCGCGTGCATCTGTAAATTCGTTGCCTTTTATACTAGCATGACTTTGATTGTGTTTCTATATTGGTGTAAAATTTCCTTTATACGATTGATCAACTCCGTATTATTGTTTTTGTTCAATAATGCCTCAATTGTCGACTTACTATCGCTGCACATTATGTACTTCTCTCCTGTTTGTAAGGCAAAAAGCAATGCTTCATGTAGAGCAGCCGCTTCGGCTGTAAGTACAGAGCAGTACTGTGGTAAAGTACCGACAGTTATTGTGACACTTTGATCATTTGGCACTGTAAACGTTGTGTGGGTGTCTGATTTTGATCCATCAGTGTAGATGATTCTCCACTCTGGTTTGTACGGCTCAATAGCGTCGTTAAACAGCTGAACGTATTGTTTAGAGTTGGTTTTTGATTTTTGATGTTTGTAGAGACTATCTACGATTGCAGATTTTAGCGTCAGCCACTGCGGATGAGGGCTCTCTTTTATTAGTTGTGGTGTTGATATTATGTCGAGTTGGTTAATAAATGACATGCATTTCATGGTTGCTGTGTTGTTTTGCGGTGTATTTCTGGAAGGTTTGCTTCGGTTAAAACTGTTTTCTTAGGAGATATAGGAAAGGCGCGAATACATCTTCTGTGTGGTAAGGGGCTTGAAGTAGCGCGAGGTGTGTTTTAGCACAATGTCCATTAATTGAAAGACCAAAGTCAATTTTAGATAACATCAGTGCTTTTACAATGTTGATTAAAGTTTACATATGGATATGACAATGTTTTGAAGTAAGGTATTTTATAATATTAAGTCTAGTAAGTAAGCTTATTCTAAGATGTTTGCGACGGTCTTTATAAGTTATCTTTTTATCAAAAGTTAGGATACCAGTAAAGACAGCTTTAACTTGGGTCAAGTCTTTTAATGCTGAGAAAATTAAAACATCGTCAGCGTAAATTAAATGGTCTACATATGGATTTGGGGCTAGTAAATAGCAGATCAAACGAAGAAGACAGAAGGCGAAGCATTAGCTAAGGTAAGTACTCAAGCTTCGTCAACTTCGACACCTGTAATGGAAACGGGAAAGCGTGGCAGAACAAAGGATTCCTCTGTAACGTTGCACTCTTCCGGAAACGAAACGGGGTCTGTGGCAACGACCGGGAAGAGGAGAAAGGCAAAGGAGAGGAAAGTCGAGAGAGGTGGAAGTCGGAAATGCCTGCATCCTCAACCCAATCCAAGGCAGACAAACCTTTATCTCACAAGGCAAAAATGACGAATGGCACTCTTCCGTCAACGTCTTGCCAATCATTCGCGAAAATGGCAACAAAGGCTATGACGGTAAAGATACATATCGACAAACCAGACGGTCTATTGTCCAAAAGGGCAACAAGACTATCTTGACAGCTATCTTTGGACAGCTATCGGTGAGTCGGAAGACACGCCGACTTTCGAGGGTAAAAGCGGGGTGGATGGCATCGTAGAGGTGCCCTGTTCCAATGTTTTTTCTCGAGAATGGCTGGAAAAAGACATAATCAAAATTCCAACCTGCGAAAACTGCAAGTTCATTCTTGTTGAGAGGAGCAAAGAAAGGCTGGTACGAGCGAGTGTCCTTGGATTCCGGGCCCTTCCTGTAGTTCAGAAGAACTCCTCATACGCATCCGTGTTTAGAACAAAGATCTTAACACGACTTTTTGGAAAGTCTACTCCGGCACTAGGTAGAAGTCCGCTACCACTTCGGAGGTCTCTCAAGGTGCTGAAGTCGAAGTACGGATGCCGTCCTCACCTAAATCTGGGCCGAATCCATTTCCGTCCCCAGGACAAGTGGAAGGACAAGTCGTAAATATTACTTCAGTCATGAGACTGAGTATATTTACACAGATAAATCTGCAGCATAGCAAAGCGCCTACGGCTCTCCTCTGCCGTAGGCATGCAAAACTGCAAACAAACCCACACATAATACTAATACAAGAACCATGGGTATGTCTGCGCGCGTATCTGTGGTCTAGGTGCTATATCGTTTGGACAAATACTTCACTGTGAAGGGAGTATGAGACCACGAGCATGTATATTCATGCCAAGGTTGATTGAATACACAATGTTACAAGAACTGTCCTCCAGAGATATCGTTGTTGCAAACATAATGTACTGGAAGAGTGGGAACAGTGTCGAAGCTATCACAGTTTCGGCCTACCTACCCTACGACTCTTTACAGCCATCCTCCTTCGAGGGAGCTAGGAGAAGTAGTCAAGTATTCAGAATCCAATAATCTGGGGCTAATAGTGGGCTGTGATGCAAAATCTGGATTTTATCCTGTCATCTTATTTCGTCAATCGATACATTCGCACCAACTTTTGTGACCAAAAGGAGACAAGAGGTGATTCATTTAACACTTACAAATAGGTCAGTTGGAAATCAAATCAACCGATGGCGGGTTGGAAGAAGACTCTCTTTCTGATCATCGTCTTATCGAATTCCGACTGGGAATCGATACAATTTCAATAGCTTCTGGTAGGAATCCTCGAAATGTTGACTGGGACAGGTATGGTGAGCTTGTAACAGAAATGCTTAAAGGTTCAACTGAGAAATTAGAAGGTACTTTAATAAATTGCTTTGAGGAATTGTGCCCACTCAGGCAAAGTAGATAGGGGAAAGCGGTTCCTTGGTGGAACACTGAACTGAGGAAGCTTAAAAACACAAACAGACGAGGACAGGACCAATCATCGGTTTACACAGAGAGAATATAAGAAAAAAAAGTACGGAAAGCCAAACTCGAATCCTATAGAAATTTCTGCAGTAACGTCGAAGAAATTAGGGAAACCGCGAGACTTTGTAAGGTCCTTCATCTAGACCGCTAAGTAAGGCTGGATTCCATTCGAAAACCTGATGATTCATACACCATTTCCAAATCGAAAACGTTTAATTCTCTTCTTGAAAATCATTTTCCAGGTAGTAGAACACAATCTGAAGTATAGAGTGACATGAACAATAACGGTACCGACGGTAGAGCCTCTAGGTACAGCTGGTATATTGCTAGTCGGAGAGTGACAAAATAATCGATAAGCTTCCCCTTGTCTTCCTTTCAGAACTTTAAGTCCCCTGGACCTGGCGAAATATATCCAGGAATGCTTAAAAAAGAAGGAGACAGGCTGATTTAGGCCCTGAAAAGGATCTTCACAGCCTGTCTTGCATTTGGTTATATACCATCTCAATGGGAACTCGTAAGAGTAGTATTTATTCCGAAACCAGGAAAAAGACTATTCCTAGCAAAAAGTTTTAGACCATTCATTTTGACAGTCAGGCTGCACTGAGGGCCCTGGAGAACGCGAAACAAATCCACAGGACACTCCGGTGTGCAAGGAAACGAAATTGCCGACGAGTTGGCCAACCGTGGATCAGCGGTGCCCCCACAAGGGCCAGAGCCAATAATCGGAATCAGTTCCACAGGAATTATGAATCGGATCAGCGATTATGTAGGCAATCTACATAAAAACGATAGTCCGGTCTAGAACGCAGCAAAACTGCCAAGTGTTTTGTGACAAGTCCGAACAGAAAACCGTCAAACTTTCTACTAAAACTTGGAAGGAAAGATGGTCGGTATCATTACAGGACACAACCCGTGGGGTCAGCATATCCACCGTCCATTGGAATCATTGATGACCCAATGTGCCTGTCTTGGAGGCGGATAGCACTGAGCACTTTCTTTGTGAGTGTCCTGCCTTTTCTAGAGAATGACTACGAGTTTTGGGCTCCGATGTCGTGAGAATGAGTAATATTCGTTCTCTAAAACTAGAGGATATTTACAGATTTGCTAAAGAATCTGAAAAACGCTCAAAGGAATAACTATCTCTATCTCTGTCTCTACTCTTTCCTATCTCTATCTCTGATACTTTTCTCATTCCCTCCTTTACTGTCTACCCTCTTTCCAGAACTTTAAATGCAATGGGCTTTTTAGCCTGAGTGTTTTAGGAGTCCCTAAATCTCCTGGTGCTCCTTGGCTCGACCTTTTCATATTTCAGTTTCAAGTAGCTGAGCTGATTGAACGCTATAATAAAAACGGTTGCGAAGAGAGGAGATCCTTGTGGTATACCAATGTAAAGGGGGTAGGTGGTGGAGTTGTGATTGTTCACACTAACAGAGAGTTCTCCGTAAGAAAGGAATGTTTTGATAAAACTAAACATTTTATTGCCAAGGCTCCATTTCTTTAGTTCCTGTACTACTATGTGGGCTCTCCAATCGATCATATACACCCGAACCCCGTTGAAATGCGAATTGGTTGGGACTTATCAATCCTTTTTGTTTGGCATACCACATAATCCTCTTGGAAACAATTTTTTCAAGAGCTTTTGACATGCAGGGAGTTAGGGATATAGGTCTAAAATGTTGGACAGAGGAATTGGATTTATTAGGTTTTGGGATAGTGATGACAGTTGCGTTTTTAAAGTTTTGAGGAAATACGCCTTGGTCTAGTATACCATTATCTAGAATTGTGAGCCGGGATTTCAATGTATGGCGGAGGTATTTTAGGAGGAGATATGATATTTTGTCTGAACCGGGAGTTTTTCCAGTCATATGGGAAATTGTATTGTCGAACTGTTCTATTGTGATTGGTGATTCAATTAACGTAGCCTCTGGGCATGGTGTGGAATTACGATAGGAATCAGAGATGAACTGTTTTGAGAGAGTAGTGAAATTTGTATGTATAAAGCACCATATTTTTTGGGGGCGTGAAGTGGGATTTATACTAGATGTGAGTTTTTTAAAAGATTGATTTTGCAGATTTTAACTCTCTTCTTAAGTTTGCGTTAGCTTTTATGTACGCTATTAAATTCGCTGTTGCTCTATTGTGTTTGAACGCGGCCCAATGTGATTGCTTTGTGTTTCTTAAAACAGCTAACAAATTCGTCCAATACGGAAGTTTTGGAAGGTGTCTGTTGTTGTTGTTGTTGTTGTTTTAACAGTATTGGTAGCCCTGTCAGTGTAGGCATATCACCGGTCATCTTCGTCTAGCTCATCTAGGGGTAGGCCCAGGAAACATGCTGTTTCGATGGGTTGGATCCAGAGGGAGAGGGGTGTTAGATGAGTCAGTTTTAGGAGGCATGTGAAGAGGTGGTTAGTGTCGTTCGGGGTACCTTTACATGCCGAACATGTGTTTGGAATGTCGGGGTCGATTCTGGATATGTAGGAGTTTAACTGTGCAGCAATTGCCTTAAATGTCGAAAGCAACAGTTCTTTGTCTTTGCCCGAAGTGCTGCCGGCCAGCGATTTGAGGACCTTGTTGCGATATTGGACTTTAGTGGCAATTGCGGTTGTGTGCGCAGAGAAGGAGAGCAAGCTGTCAAAGGTTACACACAAAATTTTCGGGTTATTTACCGTCGAAATTGGTGTGTCGTCGACTTTTACCTTAAGGGACAGCTTGACCTCCTTTGCCCAGGTGGTAAAGAGGGTCACCGTGCACTTGGTGGAGGAAAGTTGGAGATTCCTCGCAGTGAAAAAGCGAGAAAGGTCGGTCAGGTAGTTGTTCATTTTGGAACACAGGCCCTCAATGTCATTGCCTGACGCCATTATCGTGCAGTCGTCAGCGTATGAGATCAGGGAAACTCCCGCTGGTGGTTGGGGGAGCTTCGAGAAGTTGAACAGCAAGGGAGAAAGGACACCACCTGCGGTACACCTTGCTTAATCATCCTCTGCTTTGATGTTTGATCTCGGAAAATCACTGACGAGTGCCGACCGCTCAGGTAGTTTGCGGACCACCTCTTCAACCCTGGCGGGAGTGTCGACTGATAAATATTATCTAGTAGCGTGGAATGGCTGACTGTATCGAAAGGACAGTCCTCTCGCAGGCGCGATTTTGGTTAAGCCCGCGGTTTATCTGGGTGTTTATGGCGGTGAGTGCAGTGGTGGTGCTATGGACTCGTCGGAATCCGTGCTGATGTGGGACTGGGGCCAGGTGTTTCCTGAAGAGTGGGAGTAGGAGGGATTCAAGAGTCTTCACTACTGGGGAAATGAGAGTTATCGGCCGATAAGGTTCCCCTTGGTTGGCGGGTTTCCCAGGTTTCAGTAGTGGGACCACTCTCCCTGCTTTTCACTTGTCAGGGATGATGAGAATGGCCAGGGACAGATTGAAGACCCTTGTGAGGAATCCTACTCCCAGGGGTCCCAGATGCTTCAGCATCAGCGCGTTTAATCCGTCAGGGCCAATGGCTTTTGATGATTTCGATTTGTTGATGGCCCCCTGAACCTCATCACCGGAGAAAGTAAGTGGCGCATTGTCGTTCGTCAGTTTGTGCAGCCTTCTGGTAGCACGACGTTTGGTTCTGTCGACCGGAGGATGCAGTATGAAAAGCCGGCAACCGTTGAAGGTAATAGCCACCTTGTCGTTGTGCTTCTTCGGGTTCAACAGGGACCTAACGGTGGACCAGAGCTTACTCACCCCATAAGTGGGGTTACAGGTCTTCAGGCGCTCAACCCATTTAGTCCGCTTGTGTTGATCTACCAGTTGCCGGATCTCCAAATTGAGATCCCTTATGCGGGGATCCTCGGGATCGACCTAGAGTAGGTGGTCACGCTCATTTGCAAAACTGGCTGCTTCGGTTGGGAAATGAGGGGGGATGTCCTTGAAACTTCCAGCTGGGATGAAGCGGGCCGCAGCAGCTGCGAGCATCTTGCGAAATGCGCGTTCACCTGCGCGCACATCGGTGGGGATGGGAAGAGCAGCGAAGGTGTCTTCGGTGAATTCCGCGAAGCCGGCCCAATAAGCTTTTTTAAAGTTAAGATAAGACCGGTGGTTCGCGGAAACAAAGTCGGCAGGTCTCTCAATCGAGACGCTAAGGAGCAAGTAGTCTGATGCGAGCGATGGTATAGGTCGCCAGGTTATGATATTTATCAGACCCGCGTCAGCTATTGTTAGGTCAAGCTAGGTGCTGCAATTGCCAACTACCCTGGTGGGGGCGTCGTCGTTCGCAGTGCTGAATGCCGAATCGTCTATTTGCTCTGCCGATTGCTGTCCCCTACGATCGTTTGGCAGGCTTGAATGCCAAAGATCGTGATGCGCATTGAAGTCACCTACAACCAATCGGTTTTCACCTCTGATGAGCGCACTTATATCAGGGTGATATCCTGCCGGGCAGCAGGTGACAGAAGGTATATAAACATTAAAAATTTCGAGCTCGGAATCGCCTGTCCGGACAGCTATGCCTTGACATTTTAAGGTGCTGTCCCCGCGGTCGATCCCCTAATCAATGAGACGATACTGATCGGTGTGGTGGACTATAAACGCTAGGCCATCACCATTGTCTCGCTCGCGATCATGTCTGTGCACGTTATAGCCATCCCTGGTGATCAGAGATGACCTAGCGTGCAGCTTGGTTTCTTGGACCGCAACTATTTTAATACTGTGCCGGCTCATAAAGTCAACTATCTCGTCGACCTTACTCGTGAGTCCGTTGCAGTTAAACTGGAGAAGCTTGAAGCTTCTCGGTGAGGTCAGTGTAATCCGGGGGGTGAGGGACGCGTGGGGTTGTCTGCGTTGGGCCTGCTGCGCAATCCACTGTGGTTGTTGCGGCCTGATGGTGGTGGGCGGCCGCGCCTCCGGGGGCAGTAGTGGGTGCAGAGCTCTGCAGCAGAGGGCAACGTAGTCCGTTATGCGCTCACGGGTGGCGCGCAGGCCGGTACATCTCCGAAAATGGCACCAGCCATTGTAAGAATTGCATTGGACTGATACAAGATTCCGAGGTATTACGATCTGACACACGTAACAGACTGTGAGGGGGACCAGGAGCTGCTGGTTTGTCCCCGCACTGGAGTTGGAGCAGGAAGGAAGGGGAGGGGTTGAGGGGGAGTTGTGTTGCTCCGATAGGTGTGGGTTGTGGTGGCGGTTGGTAGTGCCGGCCTATCAGGGGGAGTAGTAGCCGTGGAGGCATCAGACGCTTGCTGGCGGGAGCAACACGTGGCCACATACCGTGTGAACTACTCCCTGTATGACTTAAGGCCTGAACAGGTCTTAAGGTGGCTCCACCCGTTGCACTTGTTACACCTAACCGAGATGGAGTTCGGGTGAAGCCGTTTGTGGTAGACGCAGCAATAGAATACTTCTGGCCCAGAGAAGCATTTGGAGCAGGATTGCTGCGAGGATTTGCTCCTGTGACGTAAAGGGTAGGGTGATATACGGTTCACTAGACAGGGCTAGTATACTGGGGCGGCAGCCCTTGGTCGGGAAAAACCCTAGTCATTCCGGTAACGTAGAACCGGCTGCCATGGGAATGTAGGAACATATACAAATATACTTCGAACATAGAAAGGTGCCTCTGCCCGACTGGTTGATGTCCTCGTGAGGGTAAAGGCTGACATAAATGCCATTCAAGAGATGCCATGGACGGGACAAGGTAAGAAAAGCGTAGGACCTTGCGACGTCTACTACAGCTGCCATGTAAAAGAACGCAAATTCGCCAAGTACTGTGGCTCACTCCGGTGGACGAGCGCCTCGCAATAATCCGCTTCAAAACGCGATTTTTTAACATCTCGCTAATTTGCGCCCACGCCCCGACAAAAGAGAAGGACGATGCGACCAAAGATTCCTTCTATGAGCGCCTGGAACGTTCCTATGAGCGCTGCCCCCGCCACGACATAACAATTGTGCTTGACGACTTCAACGCCAGGGTGGGCAAGGAGGGAATTCTCGGTCCCACACTCGGAAAATTCAGCCTGCACAACGAAACATCCGGTAACGGACAGAGGCTGATCGACTTCGCGGGGGCCCGAAACATGGTAGTCTGCAGTAGCAGATTCCAGCATAAAAAGATACACCAAGCTACCAAGCTGCCTGCTGAACGAAAAACACGTACCGCCGCCGAAGAAGAAATCGGATTCCAGGGAGCCCGAAAAAACAGTTGGTACGACGAGGAATGTCATGCTGCTGCAGAAAGAAAGGATGCCGCTTATAGAACCACGCTGCGATCGGGCGCAATCCGAGCCATGTGGGATTGCTACAGAGAGCTAGAAAGGGAAGGGACGTATCATCCGAAAGCAAAAACGAGAGACCGAAATACGTGAGTGCGAGGAGTTTGAGATGCTGGTTAATAGGACCAACGCCCCAAAATTCTACCAGAAGGTCGGCGACTTACTGTAGGTTTTAAGACCGGGGCGTTTTCCCGTAAGAACAAAGACGGCGATCTGGTTACTGACATACAGAGTAGCCTTAAATTATGGAGGGAACACTTCTCGGAATTGTCGTTCCGTTACCCTACTATTACGAGGTGAGAATATCGATAACCCGGCTAAAGAATAAGAAAAGCCGCGGGCGCCAACGGACTGCCGGCTGAGCTATTCAAACATGGCGGCGAGGAACTGCATGCATCAGCTCCTATGCAAAATATTGTTGGATGAAAGCATGCCTGCCGATTGGAATTTAAGTGTGATCTGCCCAATCCATAAGGAGGGTAATGCTGCAATCTGCGCCAATTACCGCGGGACTAGTCTAGGTTCTAGCGAGCGTATTGTGTGAAAGGCTGAAGCCCACCGTCAACCAACTGATTGGTCTTTATCAGTGTGGCTTTAGACCTGGAAAGTCTACCATCGACCAAATATTCACAATACGCCAAATCTTGGAAAAGACCCATGAAAGGAGAATCGACACACACCATCTTGTCGTCGACTTCAAAGCTGCATTCGACAGTATGGAAAGGAGTTACTTGTATGCCGGGATGTCTGAATTTGGTATCCCCGCAGAACTAATACGGCTATGCAAGATGACGCTGCTTAACACCAGCAGCGCCGTCACAATTGGGAAGGACCTCTCTGAGCCGTTTGATACCAAACGAGGTTTCAGACAGTGTGACTCGCTGTCGTGTAACTTCTTTAACCAGATGTTGGAGAGCATCGTACAAGCCGCAGAACTTAATCGCTCAGGCACAATATTTTACAAGAGCGTAAAATTGTTGGCGTATGCCGATGATATTGACATCATCGGCCTTCACAACCGCGCTGTTAGTTCTGCCTTCTCCAAACTGGATAAAGAGGCAAAGCAAATGGGTCGTCTGGTGGTGAACGAGGACAAAACGAAGTATCTCCTGTCATCAAACAAACAGTCGGCGCACTCGCGTATCCGCACCCACATCGCTGTTGACGGTTATGCTTTCGAGGTTGTAAAAGACTTCGATTATTTAAGAACCAGCATTAACACCTATAATAATGCCAGCCTGGAAATTCAACGTAGAATCTCTCTTGCCAGCAAGTGCTACTTTGGACTAAGTAGGCTGTTGAGTAGTAAAGTCCTCTCTCGACGAACAAAACTAACACTCTACAGGACTCTCATCATGCCCGTCTTAACGTATGGCGCAAAAGCGTTTGCGATGACAACATCCGATGAAGCGACGCTTGGAGTGTTTGAGAGAAAGATTCTGCGCAAGATTTTTGCAGGCGATGGAACGATGAGCTGTATGAGCTTTACGACGACATAGACATAGCGCAGCGAATAAAGATCCAGCGGCTAGGCTGGCTGGGTCATGTCGTCCGAACGGATACAAACGCTTCGGCTCTGAAAGTATTTGATGCGGTACCAGCTGGTGGTAGCAAAGGAAAAGGAATTCCTCCTTTGCGTTGGAAAGATCAGGTGGAGAATGACTTGGCTTCGCTTGGTGTGTCCAACTGGCGCCGGTTAGCACGAGAAAGAAACGAGCGGCGCGCTTTGTTAAACTCGACCAAAATCACGTAAGCGGTTATCGCGCCAATTAAGAAGAAGAGAAGGTGGTAACTTTAGAACAGTATTTAGGCCAATCAGCTTTTTCCGTGAGAAATTTTGATCTCGGTTTGATGGTATATGTGTTAGGGGTGGTGAGGGTAGTTACAATGGCGAAATTGTCGCTATTTTGGAGATCGACTAAGGAGCGGGAAGAGAATTATGGGTGGAAAAGTGGGTTGGAGATACATTATTGGGGACAATGAGGTTTTTTGATAGTATAACGTCTTCAATTGCTTGGCCCCTGTTATTTGAGGGAGAAGATGCCCAAAGTGGGCTCCAAGCATTGCAATCACCTACAACTATTGTGGGTGTGGAGAGCGTATTTGTTATGTGTATGTTATGTGTTCTGGGACACTGAAGTTTTATGAGGAGGAATGTAAAAGGTGGCTACCGATAGCTTGAAACCTGTGTCAATTTAAATTGTCATGGTGGAAATACTAGAGGAGATGGGGATTTGCTTGTGGATTATAGATTTTTTTTACCAAAAGTTTAGCTGATTGATTTTGAGGAAGGTTATGAAAGTAACCAATATATTTCTGAGGAATGTATGCAACTTTGTTTGCTGGGAGGTGAGTTTCCTGTAGTGTGATAATGTGTGGTGAAAATTGGTTAATGAGTAGATCAATGTTTAGATCAATGTAGTTGTTGAATAGAACTTTTAAATTCCGCTGAAGAATTCGCATGATCTATCCTGTATGTTGGATGTCTGTGGGTGAAGAGGTTGGTTGTTGACGTGTGACAATAGGTTTGAAATGAGTGGGATTTTTGTTGTGAAGTCAATAGACGTTGTTGTATCGTGGTCAATAGGTAGTGGGAAAGGGTCATCGACTGCAGTTGTGTCTGTGGGGGGCTTTGTGTATATTGTTGTATTCATTGCGGTAGTAGAGATGATAGAGGATTTTGTGTGTGAGTTTGCGTTATGTTTGATGTTTACGCTTTCGTTGTTAGTTGAATTACAAGTTATGGTGGCGAATGAGGCTGATGAAGAGTTGAAAGTTGGTGGTATTTCCGCTTTGTGAATATTGACTGCTTCACGAAATGAACATTTATTGCCAGTTTGTATGGTTATTATACTTTTCATTTCCTCATCCTGTTGGTCTCCTGGCCGCGGGGATGAGGCTTAAGTGGTGATCTGACCCTCATATCATGGGGACCAACCCACCACGAACTATGAGGGAAACTCCATATGGGGATTGGCTAGTCATCTATCTGTTTTACGACGTACTTGGTGGCCATCCAATCACCATGCGAAGATCACCGTACCGACGAGGATCTCTTTGTCATCCCCAAACCCCCTTCATCCCGCTATTTCCTCTCCTTGCCCACCACCTAATCCAGGTTGTTATGCGACACCGTACCCATTGGATGGTTTGCAGCCAGGGGGTTCACCAGACCGGCAGTATTTCAACGGCGCCTTCCTAACACCGGCCGCCTAAGGAAGTAACTGCATATGGAGCTGCCGTGGTGGACCGTTTGAATTCCCCGTCGTCGAACAGGTGGTCGTACGAAAAAGATGAATAAATACAAATAACAACTTAAGCGACAAAACTTCCATTGTAGCGGGAGCAGGCTACAGTGGTCGTAATGCTACTGCCAAACACACACATAATACCCTTCATCACGGAGGTGCCGTTGTCCACGAAGACTCGGACCACGAAAGCGTCGCGAACACAAACACAGCTGAGGAAGAGGCTCTTCTGTGAAATCGCCAGGAGGCACCTCGTAGTGACCAGCTGAGGCGAATGTAGCAGGAACGGTAGAAGGTAGTGGAGATGAAGCTACTGGAAACCCTGTTTACGAAAATGGACGCAGAGCCTAACGCAACCACCCCAGAATTCAACGGAGCAGGGTGGTTCAGCGACGTCAAAATTATAAAATGTAAAGATGACCCCATGCTCACATGGCTAAAGGAAGCAGTAAAAACGCTTCAAGGCCTGTGGGAGGGGGCATCACTAGAAATTGTTGATCGCAGCTGCATTCCCTCAATACCGAAGACAAAAGTTTTCATTCCGGGAGTGGTAAAACCGGAAAATGCACTGCGACTACTACAAAGACAGAACACAGACGTGCCGACAGACGACTGGAAAGTGTTGAGCATGGCAAAACCAGCAACTGCTGATGGAGGCCAAGACTACATTATCCAAATCAAGAAGCCGACAGAGGACCTGCTTTACGCGCGATTCGGGAGAATGGCTTAGGGAGTTGGTAGCGTGCACCTTCGTCTCAAAAAGCGAAACCCGGCGGACGACAACCACAACACGCTCGTTGCGGGGGAGGTGGAAAAGGATCTCGGTATAGAAAAGATCCTGGAAGCCTCCCTCAATATACAGGAAGTGGAGAAGGGTGAGCTGGAGGAAGTGTCCAACTCCGAGAAGGTACTGAGGCCAGATGCTGAAGCATGATGAAGAAGCACCACAGATAGAACTTCGAAAGCTGGTAGAAACAGAAAGAAGCACGTACTGGTGGTAGGAACTGACGCTAACACACATCACACGGTCTGGGGTAGTGCAGACATCAACGACCAAGGTGAGTCACTATTTAACTATATTCTTCAAAGTAGCCTAGAAAAAGCTAATGGAGGTGAAGAACCGACATATGTTCGACCAACCTCGACTTGATTTAACACTCTTCACAAACAAGCATTTTATGGTACAGGAAAGGGAAGTGTTGAGTAGGCCTCATTCTCTAATCACAGATACATAAGCTTTCAGGTTATATTCCGCTAAAAAAATAAACGTATATCCTTTAGAAATCCTAAGAATACGAACTGGGACACGTTGCACTTGAGAAAGGGGTTGAATTGTTTGCAACTACTCTCCTCAAAGCCGGCAAAAGATTCTGCCCTCCAACACGTAATAGACGCGAGGTGAAGCCTTCTTGGTGGAACAAGGAATTAGGAGCACAAAGGCGTAGGGTACATGAATTCTATAGGTTAGCCACAGTTGCTGACAATGAGTCCTGTTGGAAGGAGTATAAGGATCTACTAAAAGTATACAAGAAAGAGATACGTAAAGCCAAGAGAGAATCTTGGAAAGACTTCTGTAGTAGTATGGAAGACACCAACGAAGTGGCTTGACTTAGCAAACTGTTATCCAAAAATCCGTCTATGCCAAGAACAATACGAAAAATTAACGGACAGTGGGCTGACAGCTGTGAGGACTCTCTAAAAGACCTGGCCAGCACACATTTTCCAGGGTGGGCGGACACTACAGATCTCGAACCAAGAGGAGATGTTGTGCACGACATCCCGACGAACGTAATTACGACCAACAAGATAGAATGGGCTATACAAAGTTTCGACCAATATAAATCGCCAGGACTGGATAAGCCATCTTGTGGTACCATGGTTAAGAACGATATTCAGAGGGTGCTTGAGGTTCAGCTAATATATGTTCCTGTATTGTGGAGAAAGCGAGAGTTGTGTTTATTCCAAAAGCTGGAAAAAGCTACCCTCTCTACTCGAAGGAATACAGGCCCATTAGTCTGACCTCATTTCTCCTGTAAACGTTAGAGAAGATTCTGGACACATACATTAGAGATACAATTGCGCCGGACGTATTATCCACAGCCCGCCTTCACCAAGTACGCTCTTGGAGTATTTCCAAATATATCAGGGGTCTTTACCAACGTGAAGAAAGATGTTATTTTAAATAGCATGGAGTCACTTAGTGTGCACCCCGTTATTTATCTATGGATAAGGCAGCTATTAGCTAGCAGAAAGAAAAGAGCGGAATGGAACGATACAAGCGTCACCAAATACGCATGCAGAGGCACTCCGCAAGGTGGGGTACTATCGCCGCTATTATGGCTACTTGTAGTAAATGAACTGCTCAAGAAATTTAACGGAGGGGCACCAAAACTAGTGGCATACGCAGATGACATTGCAATAGTAGTTACGGGAAAGTACCTGGACACCATCAGTAATGTGATGAATAACACACTTAAAACGGTACACCAATAGACATCTCGTGCAGGGCTAGGGATAAACGCCGAAAAAACGGACATGGTACCCTGGTAAAAGTACGAGGTCCCGACGTGGAACCTCCCGAAGCTGGGCAATAACGAACTTCTTCTCAAAGATCATGCAAGGTATCTCGGAGTAATACTAGACAGTAAATTGGCGTTGGAAGCACAATGTTGAGGAAAGGGTGAAAAAGGCCAGTAATGCGTTGGACACATGTATAAAAATGTTGGGCGTTACTTGGGGTCTATCACCCTCTCTGATGCATTGGTGCTACACGGCAGTAGTTAGACCGATATTGCTGTATAGGGCCTTAGTATGGTGGACTGCGACAAGAAAACTGACATACTTAAAGCCACTGGAAAGGATTCAACGACTCGCTGCTCTGTGCATAACAGGAGCGATGAAAACCACTCCAACGGCGGCGCTGGAAATGATTCTCAGCATGCCACCTATTGACCTTATGGCGGAATATCTGGCAGTGAAATCCGCGAGGAGGTTGGTGGCTGCTGGAGTATTCACCTGTAGAACCTTCAGTCACAGCTCAATAGGAAGGTGGAGCTCAGGTGGCACAGACTACATGATTCCGTACTTTAGTTGGGAGAGAAGGTTTCGCACTACAATTGAAGAGGAGGGATGGCACAAAGACATGAAGCCTAGCCATAGGACTTTTCACATCTGCACAGACGGCTGTAAAGCATTAAACGGAGAGGGAGCGGGCATTTACTGTTCAAAACTACGGATTAGGCAACCTATCAAGCTGCCAGACCGCAGCAGTATTTTCCAAGCGGAAGTTTTTGCTGTGGGGAAAGCCGCGGAGCTAGCTTACACAAAAGCAAGAAAGAACTCAACAATTAATATATACGAGAACAGTCAAGCAGTAATAAAAGCAATACACGCATATTGTATTAAGTCCAAAAATGTTCAACGAAGCATGGAGGCCATAGAAAGGCTAGCCGCAAACAGTAAGCTACATATCTACTGGGTACCTGGTCACAAAGGCATTATTGGGAACGAAATAGTAGATGAGATAGCAAAAAGTGCTGTTAGACTACCTTCTGAACAAGAGAACGACATACCAAAACCGCTAAATACAATATACAATGAAATGGACGAATGGAAGCTAGGTGGAAAAATCTAACCACATGCAAAGGAGCAAAAGTCATGACAAAAAACTGACTCAATTCGTACTTACGCTTGCTAACACGGACAAATGCAGGAAATGCAGAGAGGACGTTGAGGAAACTTTAGAACACATTCTGTGCGTGTGTCAGGCATTATTAAAAACGCGTTTAAAATGCCTGGGAGCCCCATTGTATGAGGGTCTGGAGGACGTCTCAAAAGGGGATCCCCCAGCACTGTTTAGATTCGCCAAAAGCTCTGGCATCCTACATGATGTCTACTTTCGGTATTCATAGAGGTCGGTCTCCATCTGGTATCGCTAGGGACCGAAAGGTCTATGCGTGGCTTGTTGCCAACCAGACTAACCTAACCTAACCTATACTTTTCATTTGCACGAGTTTTGCGCACAATTTACTTGAATATGAGTGCTCAGCTGAACAGTTTACACAATGATTGCGGGTGCATGGGTGAGGGTTGTGGGGTGGAAGAGCGCATGTACCGCAAACAAGGGATTTATTAGAGCGTTTTTTTCGTGCGGCCAAGAAACTAACAATTCTTACACCTCATGGGGTTTAGGTAGTATGGTCTGGGTCAAAAGTTAGAAAGACTACGCCACTTGGAGTTGGTTGACCATTTACAATTTTGGGAAATTTATAAATTTCTACGACACCCTGTTCTTTTAAATTTTCAATTATTTCATTTTCTGCTACTTCATTTAAGCATAAATTGTACCTTTTGTGGAATGTAAATATTTGTGCAGCTCAATTTTCACGTTACAAATTCCGAAAAGCTGTTTAGTTGTTGTAAACTTCTTAGCGATAGCACCATTTTTCACAAGAAGTAGTAAATTTCCGTCTCTAAGCTCAGTGATTTTTATTATCTCAGAGCTAACGTTTTTCAATGCTTTATGAACCGCAAAGCAAGACAACTTGTTCATCATTCCCATGGCAGCCGGTTCTACGTTACCGGAATGACTCGGGTTTTCTTTCCCGGCTGCCGCCCCAGTATACTAGCCCTGTCTAGTGTACCGTATTTTACCCCAAATCTTTCGTCACAGGAGCAACTCATTGCAGCCAGTTTGCTCCAAATACTTCTCTTCCGGGCTGGCGTCGAACCCAACCCCGGACCTGAAGTATTCTACTGCTGCATTTGCCACAAATGGCTCCACCCGAACTCCACCTCGGTTAGGTGTAACCGGTGCAACGGGTGGTGCCATCTTAAGACCTGCTCAGACCTTAAGACACACAGGGAGTGGTCCACAAGGTATGTGGCCACGTGTTGCTCCCGCTCACAGGCGGCCCCCGCCTCTACGGCTGCACTGCCCTAAGTGCCGGCACATCACACTGCCGCCATTAACAACACCTCAACGGTAAGGAGCCCCCAAGAGCAACATAACTCCCTCACCAACCCACAACCCTCCTGCTCCTACCCCAGTGCGGGGACAAACCAGCAGCTCTTGGTCCCCCGCACAGTCTGCTCCGTATGTCAGACCGTATTTCCTCGGAACTTGACAACTGTTCAATGCAATTCCTGCAGTGGCTGGTGCCATTTTCGGAGGTGCTCCGGCCTACACACCACCCGTGAGTGGACACGCGACTACGTTGCCCCCTGCTGCAGAGCTCTGCACCCGCAACCGCCCCCAGTGGCGCGGCCATCAGACAACATCAGGCCACTACCCATTTTACGGAACGCACAGCAGGACCAACGCAGACAACATCACGCATCCCTCACCCCCCGAATTACGACGACACTCCCGCGAAGCTTCAAGCTTTTGCAACTAAACTGCAACCGACTCACGAGCAAGATTGACGAGATAGTCGACTTCATGAGTCGGTTCGGAATCAAGATAGCTGCGGTCCAGGAGATAAAACTGCATGCTAACTCCCCCTGATCACCAGGGATAGCTACAATGTGTACAGAAAGGATCGCGAGCGAGACAACGGTGGTGGCCTAGCGTTCATAGTACACCATTCAGTGCAGTATCGTCTTATTGATGAAGGCATCGACCGCAGGGACAGTACCTTAGAACGTCAAGGTATAGCTGTCCGGTCAGGCGATGCCGAGCTCGAAATATTCAATATTTACATACCTCCTGTCACCTGCTGCCCGGCAGGATATCTCCCCGATATTGGTGCGCTCATCAGGGGAGAAAACCGATTGGTTGTAGGTGACTTTAACGCGCATCACGATCTTTGGCATTCAAGCCTGCCAAATGATCGTAGGGGACAGTTATTGGCAGAGCAGATAGACGATTCGACGTTCAGCACTGTAAACGACGACGCCCCCACCAGGGTAGTTGGCAATTGCAGCAGCTCGCCTGACATAACAATTGCTAGCGCTGGTCTGATAAATAGCATAACCTGGCGACCAATGCTATCGCTTGCATCAGACCACTTGCCTATTATCATCTCGATCGAGAGACCTGCCGACTTCGTTTCCGCGGATCACCGGTCATACGTCAACTTTAACAAAGCTGATTGGACCAGATTCGCTGAATTTACTGAGGATCTCTCGAATAAAGGATCTCAATTCGGAGATCCGGCAACTGGTCACCCAACATAAGTGGACCAAATGGGTAGAGCATCTTAAGCCCTGTAACTTCGCCTCTGGTGTGAGCAAGCTCTGGTCCACCGTAAGGTCCCTGTCGAACTCGACGAAGCACAACGACAAGGTGGATATCACCTTCAACGGTCGTACTTCGTCGGACCCGAAGAGATGCGCGAGCTATTTTAGCCGGCAATTTATACTGCATCCTCCGGTCGACAGATCCAAACTTTGTGCCACCAGACAACAGCGCACCGCTTACTTTCACCAGCGACGAGGTTCAGGGGGCCATCAAACATATAAAACCATCAAAAGCCATCGGCCTCGACGGACTAAACATGCTGATGTTGAAAAAACTGGGTCCATTGGGAGTAGAATATCTCAGTAAGGTCTTCAATCTGTCCATGGCCACTCTCATCATTCCAAATAAGTGGAAATTAGGGAGAGAGGTCCCACTACTGAAGCCTGGGAAACCCGCCAACCAAGGGGAGTCTTATCGTCCGATAACTCTCCTTTCCCCAGTAGTGAAGACACTTGAAGCCCTTCTACTCCCACCCCTCACAGAACACCTGACTCCAGCCCCACACCAGCATGGTTTCCGTAGAGTGCACAGCACCACCACGGCACTCACCGCCATAAACACCCAGGTAAACCGCGGACTAAACCAAAACCGCCCCTGCGAGAGGACTGTCCTAGTAGCGTTGGACTTACGAAAGGCTTTCGATACAGTCAGCCACGCCACGCTACTAGATGACATTTTACAGTCAACACTCCCGCCAGGGCTGAAGAGGTGGACCGCGAACTACCTGAAAGGTCGTCACTCGTCGGTGATATTTCGAGACCAAACCTCCAAACAGAGAAAAATAAAGCAAGGAGTACCGCAGGGTGGTGTCCTTTCACCCTTGCTTTATAATTTCTATATTTCGAAACTCCCCCAGCCACCAGAGGGAGTCTCACTGGTCTCATACGCCGACGACTGCACGCTAATGGCGCCGGGCAATGACATTGATGGCCTATGCTCTAAAGTAAACGACTACCTCGCCCGCCTTTCTCGCTTCTTTACTGCGAGAAACTTAAAACTTTCTCCCACTAAATCCACGGCGACCCTTTTTACCACCTGGACAAAGGAGGTCAAGCTGCAACTTCAGGTGCACGTCGATGATACCCCAATACCGACGGATAATAACCCCAGAATTTTGGGAGTCACCTTTGACAGCTTGCTTTCCTTCTCAGCGCACACAACCGCTATTGCAACGAGAGTACAGAATCGCAATAAGGTCCTCAAGTCGCTCGCCGGCAGCACTTGGGGCAAAAACAATGAAATGTTGCTGTCGACTTTCAAAGCAATAGGCCGACCGGTTCTCAACTATGCCGCGCCTGTCTGGTCGCCTGGAACCAGTGATACGCAATGGACGAAGCTCCAGACCTGCCAGAATACTGCCATTAGGACCGCGACAGGATGTCTCCTGATGTCCCCGATTCAACACTTACACGACGAGGCTAACATGCTCCCTGTTAAGGAGCACAACAAAATTCTCGGCGAGCAGTTTCTGCTAGGGTGTCACCGTAGGCCTCACCCATGCAGACACCTGCTCGAGCCTGAGCCACCTCCCAGGCACATCAGGAGACACTTCCTCAACTACGTGGACGAGATCCTGGACAAAACAGACAGGCCACTCCAGGATCAGACAGTATACAGACAGGCCATTAACGACATCCATCGGGAGACCCTTACCACCTTCTTAAGCTCCCGACCCCCGAATCCCGTTATCGGAGTCCAACCACCACCCATCGCAGACGAAGAGCTCCAGCGAGAGTCCCGCGTAACCTTGGCACAATTACGTTCTGGATACTGTAGCAGGTTAAACTCCTACCTATCCAGAATCGACCCCGACATACTAAACATATGCCCAGCATGTGAAGGCACCCCGCACGACACTAACCACCTTTTTTACATGCCCCATCAAACCCACTCATCTAACACCCCTCTCCCTCTGGACCCAACCCGTCGAAACAGCTAGTTTCCTGGGCCTACCGTTGAATGAGCTAGACAAAGACGACCGGTAATTACACTACACTGACAGGGCGAAGATACTGCTACAACAACAACAACAACTTGTTCATAGGTGTGTTTACATCAGCAGAGCTTACCACTATGTGTTAAGGGTTTTCTTTTGTTGTTGTCAGTAAAATGGGAGGTTTCATCGTGAAGGTAGAATTTGCCGTCTGTGGAACCAAAAACTCCTTCCTTACCCATCTTGGCATCGAAAAAAAGATGTTAAAGAATCTCTCTCTTTGATACAGAATATAGTAGTTCGAAGCAAAGTGTCTCTCCCATGACAAAACCGAAATAGAATTAACAACTCCTTTACATGGTAGCTGTAGCAAGGCGAATTCATAAAAGATGTAATTATTATACTGTCTATTAATTATTGGTATGAAAACATGATAAAGTAAAATTTTAAACATTGTTTTGGAGCTGTAGTGATATTGATTTCGCACGGGCAATAACATTTGATTACAATCTCGAGCTGGTTGTTGACCCACACTATATTTGTTTATACAAAGAATGAACTTTAAACCACTATAAGTTTCAGTCTTTCTGATAACTTTATGCTCCATTCTTATGTAACCTGGAAGTAAAAAGTAATTTAAATAATGTATAACAGATTCTTTTTCGCTTATTTATTCGTTTTATTTGCTTAACGTAAAAAGTTGAACGATCCACCCAGCTTTTTCTTCGTTGGCGCGGAAATTTCTGACATATTATATTGACTATACATATGTACCTATCTCAAAAACAGTGTGAATATTGTCGATGCGGACGTACCATATTTCATATCACTTAGTACTTTGAATTAAAGCCTTTTTACTATTTTAATGTCAGGTGCACAAGTTGCTGAACAAACATTATATTACAAAACATAATGTAATGTAACAAACCATATCGATTTCTTGTTTGGCTTAATGTGCGTTTAAATAAAACAAAATTTATGACCCACTCTAGTGGACAAAGGGACCGATTTTCGATCCCTTTTCTATTTTTCTAATTTCCCAGATTTAAGTTAGGTTTCGAGCCCATTATTACCTATTTCGTTTAAACTAAAATGATTATGTGTATTCCTATACCGCAATGCAATCGAATTAATACAAGCCTATGTATTACATAAAAATATACGAGCGAGTAGACGTAGTCGCTACCCTCACAATAAACCTAATTCATGAACTATGAGTATGCTGTTCAATGTAAAGGAACAGGAAGACCACACGGGTGCATTATACGAGTATGTAGTACTGCATTCGGTCGCATGCACTATGCTTAGATATTTCTGCTCTCAAGACATCCCCTTTCCTTCGAGGGAGATAATCTGAATAATGCTCAAGACGTCACATCGAGAGGTATGTGTCTAATAGTGCATTGCAGCAAACTAACGAATGACTATGTGGGGTAACACGAAGTGCTACCGTGGGAACAACCTATTAGATCATCATGAATAATCAACGAAGCTATGGCGGGTCACATCAAAGGATAGTTAGTCTTGGAAGAGAAATCTTTATCGTTTCAATGATCAACGATTCATTGAATACCAAATCTCCGTAAATTCAAAAATCTCAAAAAAATTGAATAAGCAAGGTAATGAGTACTTTAATCAGTTGTTTTGAAAAAGAAAGTCCGCTAAGAGGAAGTAGACAGGGAAAAGCGCTCCGATGATGGAACGCTAAACTTACCACACATCATAAAAGATCTAAGACACTTCTATTTACATATATATTTGGCGCTTACACTCTTTTTAGTTATTTGACCGAGCTCCTCCTCCTATTGATGGTGTGCGTCTGGATGTTGTTCTACAACTGGAGGGGCCTACAGTTTTAAGCCGAACGGCAGATGATTTTTTATGAGGAGCCTTGCCATGGCACAAATACACTCGGAGGCTTGCCATTGCCTGCCGAGGGGACATCCCCATTAGAAACAACTTTTTCTAATGAATAAAGCATTAAAATGCAGAAAGAGGCGGACTTCGAAATTCGTTAATCAAGCTCTTATAAAGACTTCTACAACGGTATTGATAACATGAAAAAGTCTGCCAAGCTAGGCAAAGCATAAATAAAATCAGGGTCTACTCTAAAGGTCTTAAAAGTCTCTCGAACCTCTTCAAAAATTGTTCAGGAATATAAGTTGAGGCTAAGCTCAGCTGCAAGGTGAATGAGCTTGAACTTATGAGTATGGCGCTATGGACTATGCATTCACAAACTGCGGTTCCTTGGAAGGTACACATAGACCGAAGCCAATTTTAGGGCCAAGTATAGTAGAAAGAGTGGGGTACATTAAGGCACTCAGTATAAACTCTCATAATACCTGGTATAATTAGAACAATCGAAAAGGATCTGGTGAACATTTTTTTGCGGTCGGTAGACCTTTTATGTGTGCATACCTCACTATTTTTAATCGTGTTTTTTTTTCTTAAGTCTGCCTATGCGATTTGCCCGCGGTAGATGTGCTCTTAGAAAATATCTGAGCGATTAAAAACTGTGAGGCGTACACACATAAAAGGTCTCCTGACAGCAAACTAAATGTCAACCCGAACTTTTTTGATTGTTTCAATTATGTTGGGTACTAAACAGCTGTTATTTGGAATCCCTTTTATTAAAACCCAAAAACATGTCATTTAACCAACAGGCGTTCAGCCTGTTTATTAATCGGAAATAAACTAAATAATAACATCTTCAAGGAACTAGGACGATTTTCTCGGTATCCCTGAATATAAATAGAGTATGTCAAGAATGAGTTTTGGCATTGAATTTAAATTCAATTTTTCGACTTCAATAGCAAAAAATAGCAATCTTTATTTATCTTTTACTTCTTTTTTGTACTGATTCATATTTACTCACGGCATTTAAAGGAAATTAATACAAAAACTTCAAATTCTTTAGAAAAACAATAACTAAGGCAACCAAAACAATAACACACTATTCCGACACTGTCAATAAACTGTTTTCACAAACTTTAATACAGGCTTTTTTTATTACATACACTTGCCCCACAAAGTCTGCCCCTTTCCTTCCTTCTTAAATTTATTAAAAACAACATAGAATATTATGATTAAATTGAAATCTTTACAATTTGTTTATTCACTACATTCCCAGCTTTAAAGGGCAAAAAAAAACAAGATTCCCCACTTCACTTTTTAGATAACGGGAAAATAATTTCAGCAGCATGTTAATGTGGCACCAAAAAGTCTGCGTTCAGCCTGTTTATTTTAATGATAAAGTTAATTTTAAGATATTTTTTATATATATTAATTGTTTATATTAATTTTTGATTGCGCATTACTTCGACTGAATGTTAACAAAGCTTAGTTGAACATTTTATTTATAACTGGAGATAATTAAAGAACATGGAAGGAAAGGGAAAAGAAATAACGGCTTCTGAGAGGAGAATAATTATAAAAATGTGGAAAGACGGAAAAAGTTTCGAAATATTGGAGAATCTATTGGGAGAACGTATTCTCTATTCAGCGAGTTGTAACAAATTTTCGGCAAACTGGAATTTTTATATCTAAGCCCAGGTCAAGGCGTCCGAAAAAATTATCGACCCGGGAAGAGCGCTCTATAATCAACTTGCAAAGGTTAACCCCCGGATTACATCCTCGAAATAAGTTGAAAACATAAATCAAACATTTAAAAAAAGTATTTGCGCTGAAACTGTCAGAAGAGTTCTACGTCAAGCTGGATACCACAGTAGAGTCGCCCGATGAAAGTTTTTCATTTCTCTTGTGAACAGACGTAAATGCATCCAGTTTGCTAATGAGTACATAAATAAGCCTCCCGAGTTCTGAAAAAAAGTAATATTTTCAGACGAAAGTAAATTTTGTATATTCGGAATAAAAGGCCGTCAAATTGTTTGGCGAAAACCTGGAACTGCTCTTGAAAAGCAAAATCTTGTTGGCACGGTTAAGCACGGAGGTGGCGGGCTTATGGTTTGGGGCTGCATGGCAAATGGGGTGGGTCAGTTAGAATTTATTGATTCGACGATGGATAAATTGGGATACTTGAACATACTAAAACGGAATTTAAAGCAAAGTGCAGAATGTCTCGGCTTATCAAGAACATTTTGGTTTCAACAAGAAAACGACCCGAAGCACACAGTCGAGATCGTTAAGCTTTGGCTCTTGTACAACGCCCCAAAACAGCTTATAACACCGCCACAGTCCCCAGATCTTAACCCCATCGAGCATCAGTGGGATCTATTGGAAAAAAGAATTTGTCAGCAAGCGATTACTAGTAAAGAGGTTTTGCGGAGTGTCATGCAGGCAGAATGGGGGAAGATAACAGCATAGGAAACAGAGAAACTAGTAAGTTCAATGCTAAATAGGCTGAGTGAAGTCCTGAAGCAACGTGGGCATCCAACTAAATATAAAATTTAATTTTTGCATATAGCATATCATGTTTTTTTATTAGACTTTAAGACTGAACGCAGACTTTATGGTCGCTTTATTTACTTGTTACAGCCATTATTCACCGTTATCTAAAAACTTATGTGAGGAATCTTTAAATTTATTTTTGTTTTTGAAACTTAAACATATAATAAACATATAAATTTATAAAAATTATAAAATCAGGTTGTGTGTTTCATTCACTAAAAAGTTATTGTAGGTTGAACGCAGACTTTGTGGGGCATGTGTACATAATGTGAATACGTAATTTTTTGATTAATTTATTATTTGATACGATAACCGTTAGCTTCAATAACATTTTACAGACGCTTTTTCATGAAATCGACCATTTGTTTACGTCTTATACGTTCCGTATATTTTGCCATTCCTTTATTTTTGCAGGTTTGGTGCTGCTGCATCCTTTGGATGTCTTTTAGCGACCATTTTCTTCAAAAGGCCCACAAATTTTATTCACGTTTATGTCGGGACTCTGGGCTGGTGTATTTGTAACTTTACCGCAATTGTAGAAAAACCACACTCGCACATTATAATCCTTATGCTTTGGTTCGTTATCTTGATAAAATTTAAAATTTGGTTTGTTCTCAGTGATAAGCCCAAATTTTTTAGCATTGCCGACTAAGTTTTTTTATTTCAATATATTTAAATATTGTTTGTTGTTGTTGTTGTTGTAGCAGCAGAAACATTCCCCATACTTACATACGGGGAATGCTGCTGGAGTGCCAGTCCTTGGCCGGATATAAATCCGGGTCGTTTAGGTAACGTAGAACCGACTGTCGTGGAAACGAAACGAAATAAAATAAATATTGTTTGTCGTCCATTGTGCCGCCAATAAACACCAAGTCTTCTACTTCTTTACTTGAAGTGCCCCCCCAAACCATTTTCCAATTATCCTTGTCTCGACGCAAAATATAACGTCGTCCTAATAATCTTCTGGTTCGGAAATGTGGTTCAAAGTAAAAGACAGGCGTTTTTCTACATTTCGTGCAAACAGCAATGGTCTCTTGAGTGCTGATCTCGATGAATATTTAGGGTGCAGTATGGATTGACACACTACATCATGAGAGACAACAATTCCACACTCCTCGTTAAGCTCCTTTGCAAGTGTTGTGAAGGAAATTATCTATCGGAAATCCAATTTTCGGATCATCAAGCGTTCTGCACGTCCACGAAAAATAATAGAGGGATTCAGTCTTAAGGTGAAAATGTACATTTGGAATTAAAGTGTTGGAAATAAAGTAATGCAAGTGTGTTGCCACTAATTTGTGCGTTTTATTCGACAATTCAGTGATCGAACTCAGGGAATTATTGTAAGAGATTTATTTGAATTTGATCGTAAGATAATTCGTAACAATTGGTGTCAGAAGTGGGATTGTTGAATTGAGTTCCAAGAACAGGGCCGTGAAAATAGTAAAATTGAGCGAACTCAAAGTTCAGCAGTTTAAGAATAAATTGGAACAGCGTGGCTTGTTAACTACTGATAACAAGGCAGGTATACATGTACGGCTGCGAGAGGCTATGAAGATAGAGGGTGTCGATATGGACGAATATGTGTTTCAGCTAGAAGCTGAGGAGTTATCGACCAAAATAGAGGAGAAGACAGACCCTCCTGGACCTTTACCAGATGTAGACATGGAAGTGATTATTTCTGCATTATCGCACATGGAATCTAAAATGTCGCATATGTCATCGGAAATGTCACCGCGGTCTTTGCAAATGGAATTGAAAATGTCACAAATATCATCGGAAATGTCATCACAGGTATCACCAATGTAAGCCGAGTTGTCGTTGAAGTTAGATGCGCAATTTTAAAAACAGGATATACGTATATCCAAGTTAGAAACAGAGAAGACACACGTCGCAACGAGAAATGATTGAGGCTGAGATAGATGCAGTGGAGACTCGTCTCAATGAATTGCAATTGAATCGTCCGAATACCATTACCGATATTTAAGCTCAACAACAACAAATCACTGAAGTACCGCAGACAAAATTTCTGCATTGGTTGTCTCGCTCAAGGGTTCCGCCGCCGAAGTACTGCAGACAGTTCCAGAAGCCGATCGGGGCAACCATGCAAGTCTGATGGCAGCAGTAGAGAGACGTTATGGCAGTGACTACCAATAAGTGAGGAAAGTAATAAGGGAGTTCTTCAGTTGACACGAAGAAGTTCGGAATTAAAGTGTTACAACTGCGGTAAGACCGGGCATATTACCCGCAATTGCCGCATACCACACAGTCAATCGATGACGAACTCAGGAGGAAGAAAGTGAAGCGCTGAAACTGACAATAGCGCTATCGATACACAGCAAGCGTTAAACTAAAATGAACCAGCTGTAAGGGGCGAGAATTTGTTCCCACAATTGAACGTCCCGCAGTCTGTGTCTGGAAAAGCAACATGACGACAAGGGGGGCTGCAAATGGTCGATCAGGTGCTTACTCTGGACACAGGTACAACAAACTCGATCATCCGGTCATATTTGGTAAATGGTAATGTGGAATAACTGGTTGGCTACAAGCTCCAAATAGCTACAGGAAAGAGACCTTCGATTTCTGTAAAGGTACTTTGGGAAGTCGTTATTGTAGCTTTGTCAGTAGTTCACATATTTTTACTTGCTGAAATAACGGACGAAGTAATAATTGGCGTAGATTTCGTGCTGCTGCTCCAGGTATGAGCCAAGTGTACAGGCCAGAAAGATAACCCTAAGTCACCGTCAACGGATTCCGCCAAAATCTGAAGCGGTCATATGGGCCAATGTGAAAGGAGGTTGTGGGACAGGCGAAGTGCGGGTCATAGAAGATGCGAAGGAGATGGCACACATAATTGTGGGAAGGACACTAGTGAAGACGGAAAAAGGCAAGAGTGTTCCCGTAAAAGTCCCAAATAATTTCAAGTTACCAGTTATTTGGATAAAGGAGCTGTAATTGGGAAATTTCGGGATGTAGAAGCTATACTAAACTACGATGGACCACAACAGGAACGGGAAGAGTTCCGGGAAGAAAAGTTTCTGTTTTCATAAGGATTTGGTTGCAAGAAGTAAGAGGGCTAGAGCGGACGAAAGCCAAGAAATTGCTGGAGAAATGTGGCTACCTATTAGGCAGCGATTTTGGAAAGTCTGCAATCGACAAACATCGAATAGATAGAGGAGATGCAAAGCCAATTCGCCAAGTCCCACGTCGAGTTCCGCTAGTAAGGCGCGAACAAGCAAATTAGGTAATCCACGATATGCAGCAAAGTGGAGTTAGTGAACCATCAATAAGTCCTTGGAGCTCACCGGCTGTGCTCACGAAAAAGGACCATTACCAAGAATAGATGACACTCTCGATATTTTATCCAGCGCAAAATGGTTTTCCACGGTTGGTTAAAAAGTTGTTACCGGCAGGTAGAATTTGAGGACTGCGATCGTGAGAAGACGGCCTTCAGCATAGAATCTGGGTTGTGGCAGTTTTCTGTGATGCCTTTCGGATATGCTGAGGGGATTCCACTGGAAAACGTATTTGGTCTATCCGGATGTCATCCCTTTCATGGATAAAAATTTTAGCTACCATCTGAAAAATTTGGAAGAAGTCCTTCAGCGCATCGCCTCCGCGGGATTAAGATTGAATAAGAAGAAATGTGCCTTGTTCAAGACATAATCACGTATCTTGGTCATAAGGTGACAACCGGGGGCATTAAGACGAACGAGGAGAAAATAAAAGCAGTAAACGTTTGGCCACGACCACAAAATGTGCACGAAGTTCAAAGTTTCCTAGGACTGTGGACGTTTTTGTTCCAGGGTTCGCAAATGTTTCCCAGAGTCTCTACAATCTCAATAAGAAGAATTGCGCATTTTTGTGTTGCGCAAAGAACAGGTGGAAGCGTTCCGGCAATTGAAGGAGCCTCTTTGTTCTGCGCCTATGTTAGCGTATCCGGTAGCTGGAGAAAAATTCGCTGTGGATACAGACGCTGGTGCATACGGAATAGGTGGAGTACTGTCACGAATAATCAACGGGCAAGAAAAAGTGATCGAATACAATAGCAAATTCCTCGGAAAGTCGGAGATTAATTGCTGTGTGACCAGACGAGAACTGTTAGCTGTTGTTGAGTGCGTAAAACATTTTCACAAATAATTGTACGGTCAACGATTCCAGTTAAGAATCGATCACGCATCATTGAGATGTTTACTCCAGTTCAAGCATCCGTAAGGAAAAATTACACGTTGGATTGAAAGACTGCAAAATTATGACTTTGAGATCGAGCATCGAAAAGTGGAACACCAATGGAAACGCTGATGCACTATCTCGGCGACCTTCTGCTATAGAGTGTAAGCATTGTTCCAAAGTCGAGAGATCTGAAGGGATAGTTGACTAATGCAGTTGCAAACCGATGATGAGTGCGAACCAAGTGCAATAAGAAGAAGTCAATTGAATGATGCTGACCTGGAAAAGAATATGGGAGGAAAAAACGGCTGGAGAGAGACCATCTACAAGAGAAATGGCGAAAGGAAGTCCTGCGGCTAAGGCGTATTGCGCACAGTGGACTAGACTAAGAATCATTAATGGAATTCTGCATCGCGTATGGAAAAGTTAAGATGGAAATAATCCCCGTGATCCGATTATAGTTAGTTCCTAAAAGCAGAACTACATCTGCTTTAGAAGAATTCCACAATGGGCCAAGTGGAGGTCATCTGGGCATCACTAAAACGCTGGAGAAGATTAAGCAGCGGTTTTACTGGATACATTGCAGAGAATCAGTACCCGAATGGATTCGAAATTGCAAAGGCGAGAAATCGTGGAAAATTACAGCAATATAATGCGAGTGACCATGGATATTGTAGACCCGTTTCCAACCAGTGATTCCGGCAACAAGTATAGGGTGGGCCATGTAAAATTTGCTTTTTGAATCGGCTATAAAAAAAAAACTAATCATTATTTTTTCAAACTTTTTTTTTTATTTTGAAGATTGAACATTGTCAATTATGAATGTGAAAAATAATATTGTTCTAATGACTGCCACTACTGACTTTACAGTAGGCCATTCGATCAACCCAATTTTTAAGCACATTTTCCATTGTTTGGGCTCCAATTTCATGAATGGCATAGCATTTGTCCTTAACGGCTCCTCACAAAAATAGTCAAACGGGCTTAAATCACAGCTCCGAGGCGGCCAATTGATATCGGAATTTCGGCTGATTATTTGGTTTTCAAAAACGGTAACCAAAAGTTCGAGTGTAACTTTGGCAGTGTGACAAGTTGCACCGACAAAAACTCGTTGAGCATGTCACGGTAACGCTCGCCATTTACTGTAACCGCGGAAGAAGAAGAAGACTCACCACTTTGGAAATAGGTTTTCAATATTTCCCAATTTTCTTCAAGCGTGTAGCGTCCCATTTCGTAAATGTCAAACCTATGAGAAAATTATGAACACATTTGACATGTCTTTTGTGTTACCATTCTCAAAAAAATAGGTGGTTAAAAAGGCAAACGCTATATGGCCCACCCGTTATATGCTTGTTGCTATGGACTACTTCAGTAAGTAGCCAGAAGTGTGCGCTCTACCAAACCAAGAGGCCAAAACTATTGCCAAAACTATTGCCAAAGTTTTTGTGCAGAATTGGGTGAATAGGTTTGGAGTACTTATTTTAGTTACATTTAGATCAAGGAAAGAACTTCGAGTCCACAGTATTCAAAAGTATTCAAAGAAATGTATTGCTTGCTGGGAACTAAGAAAACACGTACAAGACTCTTGTCCCCCCAATCAGATGGAATGGTCGAAATATTCATCAGCACTCTGGAGGAGCACTTGCGAAAAGTAGTTGAAAAGTGCCAACGAAATCGGGACAAACATATCCAAATGTTCCTGTAGTCCTATCGCTCATCTGTTCATGAAACTTCTAAGCAATCGCATGCTAGGGCCATTTTTGGAAGCGATTTAAGGTTTCCGGTGGATTTATCGTTTGGAAGAGGTGCCGCTCTTGCAATGGACGAAGGGAGTCCAGGAGGTGGGAAACACTACAAAATGTCATGGAAGAATTACACCATCATGTGAGGCAGCATACCCAGATAAACAGCGATGGAACGATGAGTCAAAGTAATGCATCTGGAAAGATGAGCTCCATTTAGATCGAACGATTTGGTGTCTAATCGCGATGATTAGACTTAAGCAGAGGGCACTGTTACAATAGGGAAGTTTCGCGAGCCGACTGGCAGCAATAGGGAACAAGAATCCGAAACAAAAACATGAATCAGCCTTTTGATGACGACAGCAGATAGCGAGACAGTGCACGTGTTATAGTTTTACCGCTAGATGAATTAGACCTATACGACAGGTGACTAGTAAGCTGCTGCTACAACAGAACTCGGCAGAAGAGCACGTATCTAGAAAGGGTATTCAGTTGGAAATTTAACTTGTAAGCGAATAAACGAAAGTAAAAGAGTGATTCAGTCTTAAGCTGAAGGTGTACATTTAAAGTAAAGTGTTGGAAATGAAGTAAAGGAAGTGTGTTACCATTAATTTGTGCTGTCAGAGAGTTATTGTAAGAAATTTATTTGAATTATTAAATAATTGCTATAATAAGTATAATAATTGCGTAGTATCAAAGGATAATATTTTGCACGGCATTTTAAAAACACATTATTTAAATTTGAAGTCTGAATATAACAAAAATTTTAAAACGATGATAAAACAACAAAGTGATCAGCGCAAAGCAGAGATAACGGTAAATCGAGGTTAATCGCGCAACACATTCTTAAGAAATTGAAAAAGCAAAATGTAAAAGCAGTTTTTTGACAGTGTCGAAGTGGTATGCTAATGGTTTTTGTTGCTTTAGTTACAGTTTTTCCAAGGAATTCGAAGTTTTTTTATTACAAGTAGTTCCCTTTGAATGTTGTTACTAATAAAATGACTCTAAGATATTATTGAATTTGAACGGTACGATTTTTTTTTATGAGATTCCTTGAAGATGTACCATAAGACTTGAGCTCGTCTCAGAACAATATTTTTTTAGTTAGAACTTTTTTTCAACCATTTGCTTGTTCTATTGCTTTTGTTGGAAACGAATTCTCTTAGTATAAATAGTAAGTAAATAATTTGTAAGCTTATGTGGATAGATTTATTGTCAGGATATACATGTTTTTCAGGTTTTCACGGCTTTTAGAAAGTATTTAATTAATTTCAGAAATAATTGTGTGTGCAATATTTAGTATGAATTGATTATTTACAAAATTTTAGTTTCATGGATATATATCAAAGTACACAGCATCATCATTTAAAGCTGCTCAGAATACACAACAATTCTGTAATCACACCAAATTGGTTGCAGTGGCCTAGAGGTATGTTCTGATCTTAGAAACCGCAAGGTAATAATACGAGTCGATGTATAGTAAGTGAAAGGGACATTGAAAGCATACCTTACATCTACTATATTACACAATGATGGCTTTTGTTCCTCGATTACCGCACTTCAGACAGTTATGGAACGTACGCTAAACAATATGTTACAGACTATAATGTTACTCTCTCGGATATGCCACGAGACAAAATCTTTTCTTATAATCTGCTTACTGTACTCTTTACATAAGTTGTGCGTGAAAAAACATTGCAAAAATAAATAAACGATAGAATTGTGTTACCTTCTTGTTTTATGAGCCTTATTAGATATTTGTACTTACGCACTATTCTACATTGGATTACCTATGATCCGCATTTTCCAATCGCCCATCCAAATTGGACACCCGATAGTAATTTTGATTCTTGAAATACAAGCGATATGAATGTCGCACCAAACGAGTTCTAACAAAAAAGGAAATAAATTAATTAAATAACCTTATTGCCAACTAAAACGATACATGACATTAACAAATTTTCAAAAATTAAATTCGAATACATAGATGTAATAGCGAATGTCTAGTGTGCCTTTAGAAAGGAGTTTCAATATAATAATGGCATTGCTTCTGTTCAAAAGGCAACTAAAACATGATAATAAAATGGAAAGGATTAACTTATCTATTAGTACATATTCTATTCCCTTCAAAATTCTCTCCATGGTAACTGAAACACATATTCCGCTCACCTTCGGCATCTGTAAATTCACCTCTGTCGTCTCAATAGTTCCGATCCCCTTACCACGACATGTAAACTTGTGTCATGGGAAGAGGAAAAAAGTCACACGGAGCACTGTAAAGTAAATGCGGGCGAAAGGTATTAATGCCAATACGAAAATTAAAACGAAATTGTTGAAAGATGTTCTAACCTTAAAATTATAAGCACATACTAAAAGGATGAAGGTGGCAAAAATATCTCAACACTCCTTTTTCACATTTTGGCACATCCATTCTCAGTTCGATGCGTCCCGTACTAAAAACGCGTTTTTATCGAAACTAAATTTTAAGTCGAGGCGGCCGCCGTAGCCGAATGGGTTGGTGCACGATTATCACTCGGAAGTGCGCAGGTTCGAATCACTGTGCATGAAACATCAAAGATAGAAACAGTTTTTCTAACAGCGATCGCCCCCCGACAGACAATGGCAAACTCTGGAGTGAATTTCTGCCACGAACCAGTCGCTTTGTTATCTATTCCTTTGATAAAAAAAATTTTTAAAACTTAAGACATCTATATTAAAGTACCTTTTCCAGAATTCCGATTTAGTTTGTTATGCTTCTAAAAATATTAGAAAAATAAACATATTTTTTCCGCCGTTATATTGGCCTAACCCCTTAACATAATTTTTATTCAAATATGTATTTGCGAGTGGTTGTGATGTTTCTTCAACATTCCGGCCTCTTCTGGCGAACACTCTTTATTAAACGTTTCAGTACGCTCCCATAATATCCCTTATTTACGCTTTCGCCTAGAGGAAATAATGGGAGTGATCCAAGATACGGCAATAAAAAACGACGGGTAACAAAACCTTAATTAAGGAGTTTTGGCTCATCTCAGAAATGCCTCGCCTCACTAAGTTGCATAACGCTCTGCAGCAGAGAGCAACAAAGGCCGCTACCATTAAAGACGGTCGATCAAAAGAAAGTATCAATGTTTTGAATGATAGCATTCAAAATAACTACGAGCTAAAGGTACTTAACGACAACGGAATAAAAATACAGACAAAAAAATCAACACACTACACATCGACCATAAAACTACTAAACAAAAGAAACACACAATGTTGCAATACATATTTCGTCCAAAGCAAGAAAAAGGATTTAATGTTACACTACGAAATATGCATCACTCTCTCGCTGAGCTCGCTCAAACATTTAAAAAAACGAGAGAAAACAACCTCTTCAAAATTCGCGGGCTACGTACATTCAACTTTCGATTATTTTTTTTTATGTTGGTACACTCGTCTCGAAAATATGTTCATGGTTTTGGCAATATAGTGTTTAGTTTATTTGTGAGAGGCATAAACAAGACAAATGTTTTCCGATTTTCTGCTATCAAAAAAAATAGATAAAAAAGATGCATAAAATTTTGTGTCAAAAATGGGACTAAGGGCACAAAAGCTGAGTCAAAAAAAATGTTTATACATGGTACAAACTTTTCACAGAAGGTCGAGGAGATGTGAATGACAACGCTCGATCTGGATGACCCAGAAAGAAAGAAAATTGTTATGGAGAATCGTCGAATCACAATTAGAGAAGTTGTGTCGGCATATCGGTTACCTCAAGCCGTGCAATCTTTTCAGAAATTTTAGGCATGAGGCATGTGGCAGCGAGGTTCGTTCCAAAATTGCTGAATTTTGACCAAAAACTACGTAGCATGAACATCGCGCAGGAATTCTTGAATGACGTCAACGATGATCCAGATTTACTTAAAAGGGTGACGAATCATGGGTATATGGTTATGACATCGAAACCAAAGCCCAATCGTCCCAATGGAAGAGTTCAGGAGAGCCAAGAGTCGATAGAAAAAAATCGCCGAACACGTAAAACACTTGTCTTATCTATGCCTCTGACAAACCAACTACACATGCTATATTGCTAAAACCATGAACATATCTTCGAGACGAGTGTACGAACATAAAAAAAATAATCGAAGGTCGAGTGTACGTAGCCTGCGAAATTGTGAAAATCACCTTACTTTTTTAACACACCTCGTATACAACTAGACGAGCTTACTTCACTGTAAAATAAATTTCGAACCACCGCATCAGAAAAGGACTTTGCCTCAGTGCATCAATTGCCAGAAATATGCGCATACAGAAAATTATTGCAAGAATTGCGTTAATTGTGCAGGCCCGCTCAAAACAGCGAACTGCAATCTATATATATAAAAAGAAGTTACATTTCCTTGGTAATCTTATAACTCAAGAACGGGCTCACCTATCCAAACCAAATTTTTAGACTTTGTTTGGACTATTCAGTAGATGGTTTGTGTTTTAAAATTTTAAGAATCGGATACCAGGGTCTCGAGAAATAGGCCAAAACGTGAACCCGGGTAACCCTAGGATGTGTTTGTACAATATGGGTAGCAAATGGAAGCTGTTGATGATTCTATAGTATAGAGTATTTTTGATGCCGCTCCGTGACTAGGGTCTCGAGATATCGCCCAAAATGTGGACCCCGATAACTTAAGGATGTGTTCGTACAATATGGGTAGCAAATGGAAGCTGTTGATGATTTCTATAGTATAGACTATTTTTCATACCGTTCCCTGACTAGGGTCTCGAGATATAATCCAAAACGTGGACCCGGGTAACCCTAGGATGTGTTTGTACAATATGGGTAGCAAATGGAAGCTGTTGATGATTCTATAGTATAGAGTATTTTTAATGCCCCTACGTGATTAGGGTCTCGAGATATCGCACAAAATGTGGACCCCGATAACTTAAGGATGTGTTCGTACAATATGGGTAGCAAATGGGAGCTGTTGATGATTTCTATAGTATAGAGTATTTTTCATGCCGTTCCGTGATTAGGGTCTCGAGATATAATCCAAAACGTGGACCCGGGTAACCCTAGGATGTGCTTATACAATATGGGTAGCAAATGGAAGCTGCTGATGATTCTATAGTATAGAGTATTTTTGATGCCGCTCCGTGATTAGGGTCTCGAGATATCGCAGAAAATGTGGACCCCGATAACTTAAGGATGTGTTCGTACAATATGGGTGGCAAATGGGAGCTGTTGATGATTTCTATAGTATAGAGTATTTTTCATACCGTTCCGTGACTAGGGTCTCGAGATATAATCCAAAACGTGGACCCGGGTAACCCTAGGACGTGTTTGTACAATATGGGTAGCAAATGGAAGCTGCTGATGATTCTATAGTATAGAGTATTTTTAATGCCCCTCCGTAACTAGGGTGTGTTTGAACCACATGAGTATCCATTTCGGCAAAAATGTAAAGCACTTATGGATTTAATTGTGAAAGGGGAGGTGCGTTGCCATATGTACTCCATCGAATGCAGAAAAGGGGATTGCCGCACGCACATATACTAATTTGGCTGGTACATAAAATAACTCCGGATCAACCTTATATCAGCTGAAATTCCTAACCACACTGCTGATCGTGGGTTATTTCAAGTTGTCGTTATATATTACATTTCCTTGGTAATCTCATAACTCAAGAACCGCCGAACCGATTGACACAAAAATTTTAGAGTTGTTTTCTATCTTTGGGGAGGTGGTTTGTGTGAAGTTTGATTGAAATCGGTGCAGCCATTCCTGAGTTATGATATTTTATGTGAGTAATGGTTTCCTCTCATACGAAATGCCTGTATGGGAAAAACAATAACAAATACACAGCCGCTTATGAGCGTTTCTGTTGTACTGTTGTGGTTGTAAGTGTATTATGTTAATATTAATTTTGGGCGAAAATATAATAAAAACTGGAGCATTCAAGGAACTGGAAAAACATTTTTAACTTTATTTATTTTAGCATAATTTATTTAGCGTAAAAAATTTAAATGGAAATTAAAGAATCAAAGTTTAATTACAAGTTTTTATCGGCTCTTTCACCTTACCTGTATATAGGTGACCACCACAATCAAATTTTAAAAAAGTACAGAAAAGGCTATAGTGGCATCTTTAGAAAGTATGTTGAATGAAAAAAATCAACTAATTTAACTGTTTAAACATTTTACGAGTTCTATAAAGAAAACTTAATATGAAAAATTTCTTGCGATATAAAAAAAACATTTTATGTATGGTGGTGCGAAGCCCACTGGGTGATGCTAGTATTAATATAAAAGACGATAACATTAAATATGCCCTTCACGATATACAAATCCCGAAGAGTGCAACGTTTCTCAGCACTGCCAGAAAAATCTAGTGGACTTATGCACAGGTAGTAACACAGACAACAAATAACAAAGTGTAAAATAAAACAAATACTATCCCTCAAAACGATGATACGCACGAATTAAAGCAATGATAATTCAGATATTCACGCAAATGTCGAACATGATAAACATCATAAAACTTCTCGTCACCAACATTCATGATCAAAGAAAATATATTAACTTGACAATAGCCTTATAAAATGCAACATTAAGCCAACATTCGAGGGCGGGTGAATAAGTCCGTGACTTTTTGTATTTCTGACCTCTTTACTGAAAAAGAAATACTGCTCCTGTCAACAGGCATCTGTCAGTTGACTCCTGTCGAAATTCGAACGGGCTGCGTCAGTTAGTTTGTGTTTTACAGCTACCTTTATCAGACTACCCAGTAATTCACAGTCGACCACAAACGCAATCGTGTAACAACTTCACAGGAAGGTTTGGCGTTGTTTAATCGCAATATGGAGGAGTTTTTGTGCCGTTTTGTAACCGTGGACGAAACATGGATCCATCCCCACACACCAGAGACCAAACAACAGTCGATTTCTAAGGGGGGTTTCTAAGGGTGAATCGGCTTAATAAGCACACGAAATCCAGTTTTCCATTTTCTCCTCAAATTACTGGGTAGTCTGATAAAGATAGCTGTAAAAGACAAACTAACTGACGCAGCACGTTCAAATTTTGACAGGAGTCAACTGACAGATGCCTGTTGACAGGGGCAGTATTTCTTTTTCAGTAAAGAGGTCAGAAATACAAAAAGTCACGGACTTATTGACCCGCCCTCGTATACCGGAAACTCAAAACTTCATCAGACAAAACAGCATTGACATACTAATGGTATCGGAGACACATTTTAGTCATAAATCCTTTGTAAGAATTCCAGGATACAAAATTTTTTGTAAAAATCATCCTGGATATAAGGCACACGGCAGGTGCTGGGTGTTTCGCCCAGCTCCTCCTCCTGTTTGTGGTGTGCATCTTGACATTGTTCCACAAATGGAGGGACCTACAGTTTTAAGCCGACTCCGAATGGCAGATATTTTCTTATGAGGAGCTTTTTCATGACAGAAATACACTCGGAGATTTCCCGTTGCCTGCCGAGGGACGACCGCTATTAGAAAAAACTTTTTTTTTTCATTTCACTTTGATCTTTCACCGAGATTCGGACCTACGTTTACTCTGAATTCCGAATGGTAGTCACCCACCTATTCAGCTACAGCGGCCGCCCAGCTATTTTATTGAGACAAAATATTATATGTAATAAAATTGAGGAATTCAAAATGGGCTATCTATAAGCAATGACAATTCAAATTAATGACTCTCATGGCTTATTGACTATATCAGCTGCATACTGTCCACTAAAATTTAATTAAATTAAGCATTATGTCGTTTTCAACGCTGCTATAATACTCAAATACTTCCCAAAGACATGGAAAATTGCCCTAATCATTGCGATCCTAAAACCCAATAAAGACGCCACGTTTGCATCGTCATACCGACCAATCAGTCTGCTATTATAATAAGAATTAATTTAATTCCTCAGCATCAGTTCGGATTTAGACGAAAACATTAAATAATCCAACAGCTGCACAGAGTCACTTACAAAATGTGTGGCTGTATATCTTGACGTAGCTAAATTCTTTGACAAAGTATGCTACCCTGGATTACTGCACAAACTCCACACTCCAAAAGTTATATTCAAGGCAGAAAATTGTATATTAAATATAACGACGTATATTCATACATTGAACCTATGAATGCAGGAATTCCCCACGCCAGTGTATTAAGAGGATGGTTCCATATGTACAAGTCCACGCAAGTGGGGAATGGTACTGATCGCCATTCACTTGGGAGTGGCCAGGACGATTCTCCTGCATACATATGGTTCAAGCAGCTCACAATTTCCGGGATTAGCCCAAGTATCCTCTGGGTAGCTTCCGATCAGCCGTTCGGGAGTGAGCCAACTTGAGAAGGCGAACCATCCCAGGATAGCTGGTTGTGCGCTGGGTTTGTGTCCCGCCACTTAAAAATCCCCCACATTCAAAACACGAACAAAGCCTCGAATTAGAACTTCCTGTACTATTGACGACCCCTGCAAACGAACTAACAATAATGATTAGAGGGCATGCACCTGGAATGTCTGGTCCCTTAATGGGGAGGTGCCTCTGCCCGACTGGTGGATGTCCTCGTGAGAGCAAAGGCTGGCATCACTGTCATTCAAGAGATGCCATGGACGGGCCAGGCAAGAAAAGCGTAGGGCCTTGCGACGTCTACTAGAGACTTCACCGCCAAGTACTTTCGTTCATTCCCGTAGACGATGGTCTCGCAATAATCCGCATCAAAGCGCAATTTTTCAACATCTCGCTCATTTGCGCCCACGCCCCAATGGCCAAAGATTCCTTCTATGAGCGCTTGGAACGTTCCTATGAGCGCTGCCCTCGCCACGACATAACAATGGTGTTGGGCGACTTCAACAACGGGTGGGCAAGGAGGGAGTTCTTGGTCACACAGTCGGAAAATTCAGCCTGCACAACGGAACATCCGGTAACGGATAAAGGCTGATCGACTTAGAAGATACACCAAGCTGCCTGCTGGACGAAAAACGCGAAACCTGATCGATCATGTTGTGATAGATGGAAGACATGGCTCTAGTGCTTTAGATGTACGTACGATCCGAGGACCCATCATCAACTCGGATCATTACCTCGTTGCAGCCAAACTATGCGCACGCCTCTGTGCATCAAAAAAAGTCCATCTACCTACGCAAAGAATGTAAGATATCGAAAACCTGCAGTCACAACAGAAGCCAGAAGATTCGCCACTCGACTCTCACTCCTGCTCTCTGAGAGTATTGCCCAACCATCCAGCATACACGACCAATGAAGGAATCGGATTCCGGCGAGCCCGAAAAAAAATTGATACGACGGAGAGTGTCATGCTGAGGAGTCGTTCCGCTACTCGACCATGTCCAGGTGAGAATAGCGATAACGCGGCTAAAGAACAGTAAAGCCGCAAGAGCCGACGGACTACCGGCTGAGCTATTCAAACATGGCGGCGAGGTGCTGGTAAGGTGCATGCAATTATCGCTGGACTAGTATTCTAAATATCGCCTTTAAGGTTCCAGCGAGCGTATTGTGTGAACGGCTGAAGCCCACCGTCAACGAACTAATTGGATCTTATCAGTATGGCTTTAGACCTGGAAAGTCTACCATCGACCAGATATTCACAATACGCCAAGTCTTGGAAAATACCCATGCAATGCGAATCGACGCATACCATCTTTTCGTGGACTTTAACGCTGTAGTCGACAGTACGAAAAGGAGTACCTATATGCCGCGATGTCCAAATTTTGTATGCTCGCAAAATTAATACGGCTATGCAAGATAACGTTGCTCAATTCGAGCAGCTCCGTCAGAATTGGGAAGGACCTCTCCGAGCCGTTTGATACCAAACGAAGTGTCTGACAGGGTGACTCGCTGTCGTGTGATTTCTTTAACTTGATGTTGGAAAGGGTCATGTGAGCCGCAGAACTTAATCGCTCAGGCACAATTTTTTATAAAAGCGCACACAATCGGCGCGTATGTCGATGATATTGACATCCGCGTTGTTAGTTCTGCATTCTCCAAACTGGATAAAGAGGCAAAGTGAATGGGTCTGGTGGTGAACAAGGACAAAACGAAGTACCTCCTGCCATCAAACAAACAGGCGGCGCATTCGTGTATCGGCAACCACATCACTGTTGACAGTTATGATTTCTATGTTGTAAAATACTTCTAATAAAATATATTAAATCCAATTTGACAATAGTGCAAAGTGCCCAGTTGAAGATAATTAGGACAATAACAAATGCACCATGGTAAATATAAACCAAACGCTGACATTCACCGCGACTTAAACATCGACACAGTTGACGAAGCAATACAAACTGCGAGCAGACGGCACATAAGCATACTTCTGACGCACACAAATCCGACGATGAGGTAGCTTTCTGCTGAAAAATAATTCAATAAGAAGAGACTTATGTAAATGAGAAACACCAACTGACCTCTTGTAATGTAATAATAAGAAATATGTTTATGTACTTATCAAAATTATCATAGTAAATATTTTAAAAATTAATTATATATTCCTAAATGATCCTTAAGAGCAATGGCCTTACAGTATCACTTAAATATCTGTTAAACAAATTACTTATTGCCATATAGACCGTTGAAATGTTTTTTGGAAATAGCATAGTACTCCCTCGTTTTTTAGTGTTTTCAACATTGTCGGGTCCCCGTAGGCAACCGTCAACATTTCCGCAAAATATATATTTTGTTAGGAGCAGACAATTTTAACATACTATTTACTCAAGTAATTCAAAACAACGTTTAATGACTGGGTTACAAAGCTAGTTAAAGACTTGGAAGATAGTTAAAGATTTCTTTGACTTTGGAAAAATATAAAAATTTATTTTTATGAATTTAATTTTATGTCAACATATTTGACAGTCGTATTTATACTTATACCTCATCTTACTGTTTTAAGTACACGACTTGTATATTACATTGTGGGTTGTTGTTGTTGTTGTTTTAACAGCATAGTTAGCCCTGTCAGTGTAGGTATATCATCTGTCGTCTTCGTCTAGCTCATCTAGGGGTAGGCCCAGGAAACATGCTGTTTCGACGGGTTGGGTCCAGAGGGAGAGGGGGGTTAGATGAGTCTGATTAAGGGGGCATGTGAAGAGGTGGTTAGTGTCGTGCGGGGTACCTTCACATGCCGGACATGTGTTTGGTATGTCGGGGTCAATTCTGGATAAGTAGGAGTTTAACCTGCTACAATATCCAGAACGTAATTGTGCCAATGTTACACGAGTCTCACGGGGAAGCTGGAGCTCTTCATCTGCAATGGGTGGTGGTTGGACTCCGATTACGGCATTCACGGGACGGGAGTTCATGAAGGTGGTAACGGACTCCCGGTGAATGTCGTTTATTGACTGTCTGAATACTTTGTCAGTTTTGTCCTGGAGTTCGTCAGCGTAGTCGAGGAGGTGTCTCCTGACGTGCCTGGGAGGCGGCTCAGGCTCAAGCAGGTGTCTGCAGGGGTGAAACCTGCGGTAACACCCCAGCAGGAACTGCTTGCTGAGCAATTTGTTGTGCTCCGCGACTGGGAGCATTTGTGCCTCGTTGTGCAGGTGTTGTATGGGTGACATCAGGAGGCACCCGGTCGCTGTCCGAATGGCGGTATTCTGACATGTCTGAAGCTTTATCCACTGCGAATCACTAGTACCAGGCGACCAGACAGGCGCAGCATAGTTTAGAACCGGCCGGCCAATTGCCTTAAATGTCGAAAGCAACAGTTCTTTGTCCTTGCCCCAAGTGCTGCCGGCCAGCGATTTGAGGACCTTGTTGCGATTTTGGACTTTAGTGGCAATTGCGGTTGTGTGCGCAGAGAAAGAGAGCAAGCTGTCAAAGGTTTCACCCAAAATTTTGGGGTTATTCACAGTCGGAATTGGTGTGTCGTCGACTTTTACCTTAAGGGACAGCTTGACCTCCTTTGTCCAGGTGGTGAAAAGGGTCGCCGTGGACTTGGTGGGGGAAAGTTGGAGATTCCTCGCAGTGAAAAAGCGAGAAAGGTCGGTGAGGTAGTTGTTCACTTTGGAACACAGGCCATCGATGTCATTGCCCGACGCCATTATCGTGCAATCGTCAGCGTATGAGATCAGGGAAACTCCCGCTGGTGGTTGGGGGAGCTTCGAGATGTAGAAGTTAAAAAGCAAGGGTGAAAGGACACCACCCTGCGGTACGCCTTGCTTAATCTTCCTCTGCTTTGACATTTGATCTCGAAAAATCACTGACGAGTGCCGACCGCTCAGGTAGTTCGCGGACCACCTCTTCAGCCCTGGCGGGAGTGTCGACTGATAAATATCATCTAGTAGCGTGGAATGGCTGACTGTATCGAAAGCCTTCTTTAGGTCCAACGCTAGTAGGACAGTCCTCTCGCAGGGGCGGTTTTGGTTAAGCCCGCGATTTATCTGGGCGTTTATGGCGGTGAGTGCCGTGGTGGTGCTGTGCACTCGTCGGAATCCGTGCTGATGTGGGGCTGGGGCCAGGTGGGTCGTGAAGAGTGGGAGTAGGAGGGCTTCAAGTGTCTTCACTACTGGGGAAAGGAGAGTTATCGGCCGATAAGACTCCCCTTGGTTGGCGGGTTTCCCAGGTTTCAATAGTGGGACCACTCTCCCTGCTTTCCACTTGTCAGGGATGATGAGAGTGGCCAGAGACAAATTGAAGACCCTTGTGAGGTATCCTACTCCCAGGGGTCCCAGATGCTTCAGCATCAGCGCGTTAAGTCCGTCAGGGCCAATGGCTTTCGATGATTTCGACTTGTTGATGGCCCTCTGAACCTCATCACCGGAGAAAGTAAGTGGCGCACTGTCGTTCGTCAGTTTGTGCAGCCTTCTGGTAACACGACGTTTGGTTCTGTCGCCCGGAGGATGCAGTGTAAACAGCCGGCTAAAATAGCTCGCGCATCTCTTCGGGTCCGACGAAGTACAACCGTTGAAGGTGATAGCCACCTTGTCGTTGTGTTTCGTCGGGTTCGACAGGGACCTAACGGTGGACCAGAGCTTACTCACTCCGGAGGTGAGGTTACAAGTCTTCAGGTGCTCAACCCATTTAGTCCGCTTATGTTGATTTACCAGTTGCCGGATCTCCAAATTGAGATCCCTTATGCGGGGATCCCCGGGATCGGCCTGGCGTATATGGTCACGCTCGTTTGCTAAACTGGCTGCTTCTGCTGGGAAGTGAGGACGGATGTCCTTATAACATCCAGCTGGGATGAAGCGAGCCGCAGCAGCTGTGAGCACCTTGCGGAATGCGCGTTCGCCGACGTGCACATCAGTGGGGATGGGAAGAGCGGCGAAGGTGTCCTCGGTGAATTCCGTGAAGCCGGCCCAATTAGCTTTTATAAAGTTAAAATAGGACCGGTGATTCGCGGAAACGAAATCGGCAGGTCTCTCGATCGAGACGATAATGGGCAAGTGGTCTGATGCAAGCGATAGCATAGGTCGCCACGTTATGCTATTTATCAGACCCGCGCTAGCTATTGTTAGGTCAGGCGAGCTGCTACAATTGCCCACTACCCTGGTGGGGGCGTCGTCGTTCACTGTGCTGAATGTCGAGTCGTCTATCTGCTCTGCCAATTGCTGTCCCCTACGATCATTTCGCAGGCTTGAATGCCAAAGATCGTGATGCGCATTAAAGTCACCTACAACCAATCGGTTTTCACCTCTGATGAGCGCACCTATATCAGGGTGATATCCTGCCGGGCAGCAGGTGACAGGGGGTATGTATATATTAAAAATTTCGAGCTCGGAATCGCCTGACCGGACAGCTATGCCTTGACATTCTAAGGTGCTGTCCCTGGGGTCGGTTCCTTTATCGATAAGACGATACTGCACAGTGTGGTGGACTATAAACGCTAGGCCATCACCGTTGTCTCGCTCGCGATCGTGGCTGTGCACGTTATAGCCATCCCTGGTGATCAGAGATGACCTAGCGTGCAACTTTGTTTCTTGGACCGCAGCTATCTTGATACTGTGCCGGTTCATAAAGTCGACTATCTCGTTGACCTTACTCGTAAGTCCGTTGCAGTTAAACTGGAGAAGCTTGAAGCTTCTCGGTGAAGTCAGTGTAATCCGGGGGGTGAGGGACGCGTGGGGTTGTCTACGTTGGACCTGCTGTGCAATCCACTGTGGTTGTTGTGGCCTGATGGTGGTGGGCGGCCGCGCCACGGGGGGCGGTTGCGGGTTCAGAGCTCTGCAGCAGGGGGCAACGTAGTCCGTTGTGTACTCTCGGGGGGTGCGCAGGCCGAAACATCTCCGAAAACGGCGCCAGCCATTGCAAGAATTGCATTGGACTGATACCAGATTCCGAGGTATTACGGTCTGACACACGGAACAGATTGTACGGGGGACCAGGAGCTGCTGGTTTGTCCCCGCACTGGGGTTGGAGCAGGAAGGGATAGGAGGGGTTAAAGGGGAGTTGTGTTGCTCCGATAGGCTCCTCACCGTGGAGGTGTGGGTTGTGGTGGCGGTTGGTAGTGCCGGCCTATCAGGGGTTGTGGTAGCCGTGGAGGCATCAGACGCCTGTTGGCGGGAGCAACACGTGGCCACATACCGTGTGGGCCACTCCCTGTGCGACTTAAGGCCTGAACAGGCCTTAAGGTGGCTCCACCCGTTGCACTTATTGCACCTAACCGAGGTGGAGTTCGGGTGGAACCGTTGATGGCAGACGCAGCAGTAGAATACCTCTGGCCCAGAGTTGGATTCGACTCCAGCCCTGAGGAGAAGTATTTGGAGCAGGTTAGCTGCGAGAGTTTGCTCCTGTGACGTAAGGGGTGGGGTGATATACGATACACTAGACAAGGCTAGTGTACTGGGGCGGCAGCCCTTGATCGGGAAAAACCCGAGTCATTCCGGTAACGTAGAACCGGCTGCCATGGGAATGGGTGTTTTCGAGCTGTGAATATTGAGGCAGTGTTGCTTTTTATGACAGAGCATCACGTTCTACGGAAAAAATTCGGCAACACTGGCAACGTCAGACGTTCGTTGAACAAAATGTTGACAATCTGTTGCTCATCACTAGCAAATCATACGCAACATAAAAATTTTCACTGCGCAATTGAGATGGAGGAGTAAAAGTAAGTTAATTTTGCAAAAAATGTTATTTTTATGTTCTAATATTGTTTATTATTTCTTTTTAGCATAAAACTCCGCGTTACTGAAACCAAGTTGTTGGGCAGGTCTGGAAGATAAGTTTGTAAGTGGGAGGAAAAAGAACTCTGTTTTATCATATGTCTTCTCCGCCTTTTTTTGTCCCTGTTTATTTAACAATTATCACGACTCCTTTCCATCCTCTCATCTGCTATCAAATATTTAAAATTTCCATTTTTTTAAGCAACACGTTCGACGAAAAATAAGCATTGCAGTACTGGTGCTCAGTATCAGCTACAGAGCATTAGTAAAGTAACAGAGTGGCAATATTGCAGTCATTATTTAACGGCTCGAACACACCCAGTTTCTTTGTTTCCTGTTTAGGAAAAACATGTTTGTCTTTTGTTATTCTTAACATATGGTTATCTTCCGTTATGCTTAAAATACCTATGTTTATCTTTTGTTATTCTAAGCATATGTTTATTTGTTCAGCCCTGCGTGATTCTACTTAGAATTTACTTAACTATTTTAATTTATTATTTGTGAATGAAATCATTCCTTAACTCTCCCCTTCTTAAATTAAATCGTCCCGATTTATACCGAATTAATGTTTGTTCCTTGTTCTTGCCTAAATAATTTTTACAGTTATTCACTCTAGTGTAAATATTGATGCAAAGGGCAACTTCCTTATCGGTGAAAATTTTTACATGGTTAGCTCTAAGTGGTGTGAATTTAAACAGTTTACAATGATTATTTATGATAGGATATTTGTAAATATCAATGATAGGATTTTTAGATCTTATTAAATATTTGATCGTATGATGTGGTACTTTTTGGTCAATTAGTTACGTAGAATAATAATGTGAATACGTCAAATAAATATGCATCGTCGGTTCTAGTTAGAATATATTTCTTGTTAGTTATGGTTGTTTTTTGGTGTCTCCTTCTGCTTCAATTGCGATTATGATGACCATGGCTAGTAATATCAGGCAATTCATTGTCGTCTTCTGTAACTGTGTAATTTTTTACGTTGCCTTTGCGAGTAACTTTTCCCTCCTTAGTCAAAATCGTGCCCTCAAGATCTTCCTACACCACGTAATTTTTGTAACGACTGTCGCTTTTACTTCTGATGTTAGTCCTTAACACCAATATCTGGTCTCCTTGTTTGAAAGTTCGCCTGATTCTTTTAATGGTTGTCTTGTGGGATTCTTTTAATGGTTGTCTTAATTTTTTCCGATATGAGAATTATCTCCTTTAAGATGTAAAGTTAAGGGTTTAGCTAGAGATGCATAGTTTTTTCCGAATTTTCTATAGTATCCAGTAAGTTCTAAAAATCCTCTAAGGTCTTTGAGGGTTTCTGGTATTGGACAATTTTCTATCGTTCTTATTTTATTCGAATCCGTTGCAATTCTATTGTGCTTTACAATATGACCTAAGTATTCTACCTCTTCCATGAAAAGTTTTCACTTTTCATTGGACACCTTTAAAGAGGCATTATTTAATGCGTTAAAAATAGTTCGGATGTGTTTCATATGCTCTTCATAGGATGAGGAGTAAATGATTACATCGTCAATGTAAACAAATGCGAATTTACCTATAAAGTCTCGCAGGATATCATCTGAACATTTTTGGAAAATAGATGGGGCGTTCTTCAATCCGAAAGGCATTCGAGTGAACTCATATTTACCTCCATTCACACAAAACGCTATTTTCTCTCTATCACTTTCTTTTGTCTTAATTTGATGAAAGCCGGGCTCCAAATCAAGTTGTTATGTATTGAACGTATGATATTTATTAAAGTGAAACTGTATAATTCTGGTATACATATGTATGTAGTGTATGTGTAAAATATTGGAATCCGCGGGACAACTTGTTCGGTCGGTGTCTCAATTACGTCTGTTTTTTTCTCATACATGACACCCCTTAACACCCAGAGGCAGAGTAGAATTGTGGGGCCTGTCGGTCGCGCTTCGATCTGCGCGGTTCTTCCGGTGTTGGCGATGACGAGGCGACAAGCTGTAGATTCGTTGATGGCCCTGGCGATTGAGTCTCCACGACGTGACCAGAAGTACTTGAATCAACTTCATCAGATGATTGGATTGTGCTGGCTTCGACGTCTTCGGTTGACAGTATTTCACAGTCGGAATCTTCTGATGCCACCCGACTACGAAGCTGGTCCTGATGTCGTTTGATTACCCTAGAGTCGTTCAACCGAACCTCATAAGATATAGGCCCAGTCTGATTTTCCACCAGGCCCTCGATCCATCTCGGGCCCGTCGAATGATTACGAACCCATACTGGACTGCCTGAAATAAAAGGTTTAGTACTGACAGGGTCGGTGACCTTACCGTAAACTATTTCTTGAGGTTGAATTTTGTCGAAATAAGTTTTCAGCTCACGTTGAACAGTAGCTCTGCAGGCGAACGGTTCGTTGTTGAGTGCGGGGTGGTGTGTTGGTTGAACAAATATCTAGCCAGGCTGAGATCGATGTTTATGCCAGGCTCTGCTTTCTTCAAATAATTTTTGGTACTTTGAACCATTCGCTCCGCCTGCCCGTTTGTAGAGGGATGGAACGGTACAGAACGGATATGTCGAATTAGATTGTTCTTCATAAAGTTCCTAAACTCCTCAGATGTGAAAGCTGTTCCGTTGTCCGACACGAGCTCATCAGGTAGCCCATGCGTGGCGAATATTTGGCGTAACACCTTAATAGCGGCCGCTGAAGAAGTTGAATTAACGACGGCCACTTCAAGCCACTTAGAGTAGGAGTCGATGAGTATGAAGAATAATTTGCCTCGAAAAGGACCTGCGAAATCCACATGCAGGCGGGACCATGGACGTTTTGCAGATTCCCAGTGGTGCGTTGTTGTTTGGGGTTGATCGTTGCGATTTTGTTGACATGAACTGCATTTCTTCACAACGAGTTCGATTTCCGCATCGATGTTCGGCTACCAAACATAACTTCGAGCAACGGCCTTCATTTTGACGATGCCAGGATGTGGTGCATGAAGAGTTTTCAAAATAGACCCTCGAAGAGTAGACGGGATTACAGCGCGGTTTCCCCAAACTAGACATCCTCTATTTGCACTGAGTTCAGTTCGACGGCAAAAGTATTGATACAGCTTATCGGAGCGGTTGATTTTGCTGGGCCACCCCCTTAACACCCAGTTGAAAACTTTGGAGAGCTCCGGATCCTTAGAAGTTTGAGAGGCAATCAGCTGCGCGCTGACAACTGGTTTTGCCGATATTTCTACCATGAGAATGTCTTCGGTCGTCGTAGACTCTGCTTCAGACAGCATTGGACAACGGCTCAAAAAATCTGCATTGCCCATTCTAAGACCAGCGCGGTGTACCAAATTGAAGTTGTACGCGCTGAGAAAAATTACTCGACGAAGCATTGTGTTCGAAATTACGTTGGGGACCGGTTTTGTTGTGGTGAAAATTCCCAAGAGTGGACGGTGATCAGTGACAAGCGTAAAAAATCTGCCATATAAGTAGTTGTGGAATTTCTTCACTCCAGAGACGAGGGCGACTGCTTCCCTATCTATCTGTGCGTAATTTCGTTCTGCCTTCGACAGCGTCCTTGAGTAGAATGCAATGGGTTTCTCCGACCCGTCTGCTAACCTGTGGCTGAGAACTGCTCCGAGTCCGTACGGCGATGCGTCACAAGTGAGCACTAAGGGCAAGTTCTCATTGTAATGGATAAGCACATTATCTGATGCGATCAGCCTTTTAAGCGTATTGAAAGCTGTTTCGTGTTGCTCTTTCCAAGACCATCGAGCACTTTTGTCGAGCAAGCGGTGAAGCGGCTCAGCGATTGTTGCTTTGTTGGGTAAAAAGGCGTGATAAAAGTTGAGTAAGCCCAGAAACGCTTGGAGTTGCTTCTTGTCCTTTGGCGATGGTGCTTCATGAATGGCCTTGATCTTGTCATGTGAGGGTCGTATACCGAGATTGTCCAGTTTAAACCCCAAAAAATCGATAGATGGCACACTAAATTGGCACTTGTCCTTGCGCAAACGTAGTCCGGCCTTGTCGAAACGTACAAATATTTGTTCCAGTCTGTTTGCGAGCTCATCTTCCGATTTACCCATGACCACGATGTCATCAAAGTACGGCAAGACGCCAGGAATGTTTTGCAAAACGTTTTCGATGCAGCTTTGGAATATACCGGGTGCTGATGAGATGCCAAATGCGCCTTTATGCGTTGACACGGTTTGCAGGAGTGACGAACGCTCATCAACCACGAGCTGTTGGTATGCCTGTGCCAAATCAATTTTTGCATAAATCGATCCACCTTCAATCGAAGCCAAAAGCGTGCTAACGGCTGGAATTTGATGACAGTGTGGCTTAATTGCCTTATTCAGCGTCGATTTGTAGTCACCGCATATACGGATGGAACCATCTTTCTTTACCACGGACACTATTGGCGTTGCCCAATCGGAGTATTCCACAGGCTCCAAAATACCTTGACAACATAAGCGATCGATTTCTTCTTCCACGAGGCCCTTAATGGCGAAGGGTATACGGCGTGGAGGCAGTATCACGGGCGGCACCGCCGAATCGATTTGTAAAGACACTGGTGGTCCTGTGTAGCGACCAAGATCTGTTGAGAATAAATGATCGTATTTCTTCAGAATGGCGTTGATGCTGAGACCACTGTTGACGGCAAAAACTCCTTCTATACGTATGCCCAGTGCATCAAACCAGTTACCACCAACAAGATTAGAGCCACCACTGTTTGCGATGATTAGCGGCAAGTGGTCAATTTTACGGCGGTTGTAATAAATTGACACATCGATGATCCGCTTGACTGGGATGTGGTTGCGTTGGTAAGCGCTAAGATCCAAATCACACTTGGAAAGATCTGGCCTTCTGTTGGACCAGACGCTATTGAACGTAGATTCCGTCATGATGGTCACAGGCGACCCAGAATCCACTTCAAAAATACATGTGCTGCCATTAATCGTAACTGAGATCGACTTCTTCTGATTGACCAAGGGCGTGATCTGATTGACATTCTCTCGACGAGATGATTTTTTCCGCATTGAACCTGAACGAGCATTTGTTGAGTTGGATGAAGACGCTCTGTTTTTTTTTTTTGCGGGATGACGCCCATGAAGAGGAAACTCTCATGAGTACTGCTATACCGGCATAGCAGTATGCACGACTTGTAGCCTCACAGCTACACCTACGTACTAAACACCTCTCCACTCTACCACTCTCCCCGCGGAACTGTCCAGGAAGGAATTACCTCACGGGGCTGGTTAGCTCATAGGCTGCTAGTTACTTCGTCTACGAACCTCCGCGCGTCTTAGATCATTGTGGATATATTTTGCATGCGCGCAGATTCGCTTCCAGTTATCGCTCGATTTTAGCATAAAATCTATAATATTTTCTCCGTTTAAAATACCACAAGTTTCGGGAGCATAGCGTGGGCATTGGAACAAGACGTGATCAGCGTCTTCTTCCCTATCCGTGCAGATTGGGCAGTTTGGGGAACTGTCATGGCCGAATCTATGGAGGTATTTTCGAAATACTCCGTGCCCTGAAAGAAATTGGGTTAGGTGGAAGTTTGTTTCCCCATGCTTCCTTTCCAACCACGTCGTAAGGATGGGTATTAACCCATGCGTCCATCTACCTTTCGGTGATCTGTTCCACCGGTCTTGCCAGTGGGCGATCGAACGACGTCTTTCTTCCTCTGCAATAGTTTTACGACTTGCTCTACTGTCGTGTTCAGATAGCCTTATGTACACTCTCTGCATTTCTTTCGCCAAGATGTCCACGGGGACTAGCCCTGCTACAACGAAGGAAGCATCATCCGAAATTGTACGGAAGCCGCAGATAGTTCGCAAAGCGCTTAGCCGAAAGACGGCTGTCAGTTTTTTTGTGAAGCTATTTAAGTTCAGTGCATCAGCCCAGATCGGTGCGGCATACAGAAGAACCGAGCTGACTACCCTGCTATATAGCATTCTTTTGCTGTGGCTAGGTCCGCCATTGTTTGGCATGATTCGCGACAGGCAGACCTGCACACTCGATGCCTTCTTTACAGCGTACTCCAGGTGTGTTTTGAAGTTTAAACGGCTGTCGACCATCACTCCTAGGTATTTTATAGCAGGTTTTGAAGTAATGGTTACAGACCCAACATTTACACTTATAGTTTCTACTATCTTCCTGCTGCTTATTAGAACTACATCGGTCTTATGCTCAGCTAATTCCAGCTTCATAGACCTTAGCCAAGTCTTGATCCTGCTTACTGATTCGCTTGCGATCCTCTCAATTTCGTGGATATGTTTTGCTACCATTACCACCGCGATGTCATCCGCGAATCCAATGACTTTAGTTCTGGGGGGCATATTCAGTCTTAGAACCCCGTCGTACATTAGGTTCCATAGCAGTGGGCCCAGAACTGATCCTTGAGGAACCCCTGCTGATACGATATACTCCTCAACGCCTTTGTCACTTCTATACCTCAGTTTACGGTCCCTGAAATAGCTCTCAATTATTTTGATTATATAACTAGGCGACCCTATTTTTGCGAGGGTTTCTAGTATACGCTGCCAACTAGCTGTGTTAAAAGCATTTCTAACGTCCAGAGTTACCACAGCGCAATATTCTTTTTTCCCGCCGCGCCATCTCTTGCCTTCAATGGCTTCTGTTGCTAAATCTACCACGCATTTGATAGCATCCACTGTTGAGCGGGATTTTCTGAAGCCAAACTGGTAAGTGGATAGAATACCTTTGTCTTCAGCGAAAGACGACAGCCTGTCGCAAATAATTCTCTCCAGAATTTTCCCCATTGTGTCTAGTAGACATATTGGTCGGTAAGACTCGGGCTCGCCAGGCTTTTTGTTGCCCTTGGGTAAAAGCACAAGTGTTTGCTTCTTCCACCTCTTTGGGAAAGTGCCTTCGTTAAGGCAGGTTTGGAAGACTGCTTGAAATATGTCCGGACGTTTGGAAATTGCTAATTTCAGGGCTCTATTTGGTATGCCATCTGGGCCTGGAGCTTTCTTAGGCTTTATTTTATTACACGCCGCCTGGAGTTCTTGCTCGGTGACACGAGGGATGTCGCTTGCTTCGTGTTGTATGCAGGATGGCAAAATGTTTTCGGATCTTTGAGGAAAAAGAGTAGTAACAATTTTGCGCAGCCTAATTGGGCAAGTAATTTGGGGTGTGTGTACGCTTTTCGCTTTGGATAATACCACCCGGTACGCGGTGCCCCAGGGGTTGATATCAGCTTCCTCACAAAGCTTCTTGAAACTTTCTTGCTTGCTAGTTTTAATGGCTTTTTTTAGCGCCTGCCTGGCTGATCTAAGGTTTTGAACATTTTCAACAAAGTCAGGTCTCCCTCTACTGCGCTGCATCTTGCGTCTAGCGCGGAGGCATTGAGATCTTAGTGATTTGATATTTTCGTGCCACCAGTAGCATGGGTATATGTGTTGGTGCATTACTCGCCTGGGCATGGAGGCGTCGCAAGCTTCTCTTAGTCCTTCTACTAGGAGTTTCGTCCTATTCTCAGCAGAACCAGCAGGGGTTTGTAGTTGCTCAATCATATATGTTAGGGCTTCGCTATCAAGCATCGCGTCCTTCCACTTTGGACCTGTCGGCTTGGGTGCAATTTTAAGCCTCCTTTCATTGATGTCCATTATGATAGCTTGATGGTCACTGTGCGTGTAGCCCTCACTCACCCTCCATTTGATCTTTTGAGCAAGGGAATCATTTGCCAGGGTAATATCTATGACTGACCCTATTCCCATCTTACGGTAGGTGAAAGTTGACCCGCTATTTAGAACAGTAATGTGGAGAGGAGCGAATGCTTCAAGAAGCATCTCTCCTCTTTTGTTTGTGCGCCGGCTACCCCATTCGGTTGCCCAGGCGTTGAAATCGCCCGCTATTATTAAAGGCGATTTTCCACTAGCTTCCAGAACAATGTTTTGAAGAAGCTGTTCGTACTGCACTGTAGTCAAACTGGGTCTTGCGTAGCAACTGACGAAATTGATTCCATTTATTTTGGATCGCACGAACCCTTCGCCAGCGCTATTATTCTCTTGGAAAGCGAGCTCTCCACAAAGCCAGATGGCCGCGCAGTTTTTGCTGTCAGAGGCCCAAGTGCTGTGGTTTTCACACCTGTAGAGCTCACTTATAATGGCAATATCCGCTTTAATTTCTTTAACTCTTTGTGATAATAGGTCTTGGGCGGCCTCACAGTGGTTAAGATTTATCTGAACAATTCTCATTTGCTTTTATTTGTTAGAGCTCTCCTGAATGCAGGGCACCTATAGCTCCCGGTAATATGGTTGATGTTCTCCCTTCTGTCAGTCTCGCAGAGCACACATTTCGGGCTATTTTGACAATCCTTAGCGAAGTGACCGTCAGCACCACATTTCCTGCACTGCTTAGATCTATCGAAAGAACTAGCACAGGTGCGCGACATGTGGCCGTATTCTAGGCATCTATAGCATCTTTGTAAAGAGACACGTTCTCGTAAGCGACAGACGACCCATCCAATTTTGACTTTGCCAATCTCCATTAGCTTTTTGGCTTTCAGAGCTGGCAGGCTAATGGTGGCCGTTTGAGTGCCCGCATAGGCTGCTCGGAGTCCAGTTATATCTGCCAACTCCACGTCGTCAAAACCAGGCAAAGATTTGATCGCGTTATGCACCTCTTCCTTGGAGGTCACTTCATCGATATCCTTGCATTCTATTGTGATGCGATGAGTAAGCGCCTTCACTGTTGCTTCGCTACCTAGGGTGGCACCCACGATAGTTTTGAAATCAGTAGATTTTTTACACGATTTCGTCAGTTCGATTAAGAGATCGCCTTTTTGGGTTCTCCTTATTTTCGAAACTGATTCAGCGAAATTCTTGAATTTTTCGTCGCTTTTCACTTTCTTTAAAATATCAGCGTAAGAACAGTTATCCGTTTTTTCAATTATTATGGCATCGGGTCTTACTCTTCCCGTACTTTTACTAATACCTTGTTTGGCCTTTTTTGGGTTTTTGTTTTTTACCAGTGTCCACTCATTTGTTGGCTTCTGCTGGACTGGGTGAGAAGAAGCTGGTACATGAACTTTCACCACCGATTGCGTTCTTCTCACTGCTTCTGCTTTTTCCGTTTTACCTCTCGGAGAATCCTCAGTGCTAGCCTTTTGGCGTTTAGTTCCTGTTGCATTTCTTGGCCTGGGTGACGTTTGTGTACTATTCTCATGGCAGGGCATCCCCCTTGAGTTGCAACGACATTTTTCTGCGGCAGCCCGTTGGTAGAGGGATTTTATGCTAAATATAACGTCCCTCATAGGTTGATGGATGGTACGGCGCTTTCCTTCGTTTTCGTTTAGCATGTTCACGAGGGCTATTACTTGTTCCCCCAGCTTGCTAAACGAGTTTTTCGTTTCCAGATCTTGTTTCTGTGCTGATCTGTTAGTGGGTGAGCCAGCACCCGTAATGCTCTGTGGCTCTTCGACTCGGCAAGTCCGGTCCGTAGGAGATCTTGCCGGTGAATGAGCCAGGCGTGAGCTTTTCTTGAAGGGATCTATGTCCTCCGAGGCAAGCTTGTTTTGTTTTTCTTTGTTGTTTTGATCTTTCTTGTTTAGATCAATGGTTTCGTTTGCTTTTTTTGTGTTTAATTGCTCCATATTTTAGTTTTTGGGTCCCCACTCAGAGCCGTTATCTTTACTCGTATGCGTAGTTACCTATTTGATCCCATGGTTATCTATGTAAACAGGGAGGCCATGCGAGGGTTGACACAATCTCTTATGAAGAATTGTGTTCAGAGCCAGATCGGTATTAGTCAGGATTAAATCAACTGAGCCTACGCGGCCAACTTAATGACAACGAATAGAGAGCGTTTTCTGAGTCCTGCCATGGTTTTAACGGGACGGGGGCAAACTTGGCATTAGCCTGAAAGCCATTTCTGCAGATTGTCACACCTGCATACTCAGGTAACAGAATACCAAACTCACCAGCTCAAAGCGAACATTTCAAAAGTGGGTTTCCAGTATACCATTAAGTTAAAACCTTACTGGGCTCGGTTCTAACATGTTAAAATAAGCTTGTGGCAACTTTGGTTATTAGTTGAATGTATTATAATATTTTACTAATAACATATCTATCTTCTTTAGGTAACAGTTTAGCTAATTGCAACTTCTTCTACTTTTCCTACTGGGTTGTCGTGCACGATTCCTAGTGGGTTACATTTAATAGTGAATTGACATTTGACGCGCTGCGGCAGGCTCGCTGCAGATGCCCCTTGACTCCGCATGCGTTGCAAAGAGATTCACGATATGGACACTGCTTACGAGGGTGTGATCCACCACAACCATTGCATGACAGCTGCTGGTTTCTGTTGACGGCGTTTTTTGTTCGTGTACGAAAACGATTGTCGTTGACAACATTAACTGGTTCGCTGGGGTGCCTCATAGCCATAGCACTGATGGCTGCTGCCTCATTCGAAAGTGCACGTTCGATAACCTTTTGCACTGTTAGATCCTTTTCTGCCAGTAAGCTTTTCTGCAGTCCTTCGTCCTTCATGCCACACACAAAACGGTCGCGAAGCATGCGGTCGAGCGCCGTACCGAAGTTGCAGTCCACTGCCAATGTGCGCAATGCTGCGATGTAATTACTGACAGACTCGTCCGGATATTGATCACGTTTGTGAAAATGATAATAGGCCGCAATTTCGGATGGACGTGGTGAAAAATGGTTGGTTAGAATCGTTTTTATATCGGGAAGATTCAGATTACTAACCTGCTTTGGTGACGCCAATGAAGCCAAGAGGTCGTAGAGTGGCGCTCCGGCCAATGTGAGGAATGCTGCCTTTTGACGACCTTCCTCTTGTACATCATTGGCCAGAAGGAACAAATCGAAACGCGCCATATACGTTGACCATTTATTTGGATGATTTAAATCAAATGGTTCCAAGTTCCCAACTCCAGCCATGTTGACTCGTTTGACTTCTTGCAAAATAACTCGTTCAGTCTTCACAGTGAATGTGCTGCTATCAATTGAGGAATGCGAATCACCGCCACCGCTACTACCATGTGCTCTCAACGAGAGTTGACTTGCGACTTTTTTGTCTGATCCAATTTTTATGACCTCAAAATATTCTTTTCGAATAAGGCGACTTAAAACAAGGTTGTGTGAATGTCAGTGCATTTTTGTATTTGCAAACGGTTCCTGCACATTCAATGTCCTTGTTGTTGTGCGCCGGTCGGTTTTGTCGTTATGCTTTGTTTCACTTTTCGAGTGCCTTACGCGCAATACGTACATATAGTATATGTGTATGTTGTTTTTATTATATTATATTATGTATAATACTATTGTACACATCCCATCCTCGTCGCCAGTGTTATGTATTGAACGTATGATATTTATTAAAGTGAAACTGTATAATTCTGGTATACATATGTATGTAGTGTATGTGTAAAATATTGGAATCCGCGGGACAACTTGTTCGGTCGGTGTCTCAATTACGTCTGTGTTTTTCTCATACATGACACAAGTGTTGTGAAATATTTGGCTTTCCCTCTGTTTTGCAGCGTAATATTTATGTCTGGTATTACGTATCTATCTGTGATCGTATGTTCGTTTAATTTCCTAAAATCTATAACCATACGTCTTTTGGGTTTTCCGCTCTCATCTATACCTTTCTTATGTACGGTTAACATGGGTGAATTGTATGGGCTGTAGCTTTTTTGTATTATCTCTCTTTCAATAATAATTTATTAAATTTTAAAGTTTTCTTAACATAGTTATGGGTTGCACCTGTATCTACTAAAACATTATAATTTACTTTCCCATCATTCATTACTATACTGGGCAACCCGTTTATTAGTTTAAATACTTAATTACTAAATGATTTTGTCTACCTGTCTCTACAATTGTGATAGAGTTGTCTTTTTCGGTTGTTAAGTAGTTGTTCCGCATGAGTTTTGGTTGTTGATATTTATTGGTGAACTGGCCACTGTTACCTCGTGGACTTTTCCAATTTTTATTGTCTCTATTCAAGTCGTAGTAGTTGTTTTAATGCTGAGTTGGTTGTCTGAATGTTGTGTCTCCAGACGTTGTGTCCATGAGTTCTGGTTTTAGTAATTGTGATGGCGGCTTATTATAGTTGTATTTCTGCTGAATCATGGTGTTCACGTCGATTTGTTCCATAACGTAAATGGTGCCCAAATTTCTTCGTGTATTAAGTTTATTACGTTTATCCAAAGATTTTCTCATCTGCTCCTTTCTATGAGAATTAAATCACTGTTTTTTTGTTTTTTAATGGAAGAAACACGAGTAGTTTTTCTATCACCAAATTTTTTTTTCTTTGTTCGCTGTATTTTTTTACGTATTTTCCTTGCAGCTTTTGTTTTTTTAAATAATATTTTGTCCTTTATTATGAAGGATTATGTATGTATGTCCTATGACTATGTTTTGGACCGCTCACTGGAGCCTTGGAGCCCCTTAAAGACTTGAAAGATAGTTAAGGACTTGCTTGTCTTTGGAAAATTATAACATTTTTTTTATGAATTTAATTTTAGAGTAGTTCTTAACAGTATGTTAATACTGGACTGAATGCCAACATATTTGACAGCCGTATTTATACTTATACCTCATCTAACTGTTTTAGGTACAGGACTTGTATATTAGTTTCTTTGTTTGCTGTTTAGGAAAAACATTTTCACCTTTCGTTATTCTAAACATATGTTTATCTTTTGTTTTTCTTAAAATACATATGTTTGGATTTGTTCGGCCCTGCATGATTATACTTAGAGTTTACTCAACTATTTTTATTTATTATTTGTGAATGAAGTCATTCTTTAAGTAGCTTCTATGCCCGCACTATCAGACAGATTGCGATCAAAAGGGGGATATTATGAACCATAATATAATAGAGTAGCATAAAACCGAAAATGTGTGGTTCCCATAGGTATTTTGGCACGCTTTTCTTTAGATTCCATGGATTCGATTGTAACAGATTATGTGATATATCTATTTGACGTCACTTCTTGTAAGTACTTTCAGGAAAATAGAGATAATTGGTTAAAGTATGGAGTTAGCTGCGGTCGCCTTCTGTGGGCTTAGAAAAACGCACATAAGTTTGAGGAAAAGTCGCTTACAAAATAAAAAGTTTATCTGCCACAAAGGTGGAACAAACTTGTCAAAAGCGAACTAAATATTCGAACTGTAAACTAAATATTCGCGTACAAGTTGAAGGGCGTTTTCCGAGGTGGTTATGAAAATCTGAAATATATTCGCTATAAATTTGTCACCCCCACTGTTCGCGTCTTTGCTGTTAGCGATAGGTCTCAGGAAAATAAACTAAATATGTTGCGGTAAAATTTGGTCACAAGGATTTTTTTTAATAAATTTTATCATATATACAGACAAAGGCTAAAGTTGACATACAGTGCCTTTAATACCTATAGCACAGATCATTTTTGACAAGTATTACTTTGTAAAAATATAGTTCACTTTACGATGAAAATCATTCAAGTCCAAGTTTAAAGTTTTAAAACGATTGTACAAACTTTCATCGAAATCTTAAACTTTTCAGTCAGAACTAAATAAAAAATTCGAGTAAGCAGTTTAATAGCCAGCCCATTGAATTTTTATATTGTTTAATAAAATGCAGGTTCGAAGAGGCTCTAATATCGCCTTCATCTTTGACAATTTCATTATTTTCATGATTACTGCAAAATTTTTTTTGCAACGTATTTGGCGAAATTAACCATATGGTATAGATCAAAAAAAAGAATTTGCGAGCGATTTTGACTTTTCTTCTTAAAGAAATATTTTTTTGAGACCAGACCATGCTTCGTGTGCGTCGTGTAAAAAAGACCAGGCTATTATATTCCTTTATCTCCATGAGAACGATCGGTATCGATAACTATGGGTTGACAGTTGAGAATGGCAAACTGTCTTGACATTTCTGTTTTGCAATGTTAGGAAAGTCGTCATGAATCGTGTACCGCGATAATAACGATTCCAAATTGCGGAAATTTACTTTGAAACAAATAAATGTGCTCACAAGTGCTATCGAGCAATGCAATTTGAATTTTTGTTTCCAAATATTAATCAGTCAAGCATAGACGGCATTTGGTTGCAACAAGACGGCGATAATTGCATTACAGGCTTGGCCAATCTGCCATGGTGAAAAACGACATTGTACGCACAACTTCGGCTACCACGTCAGTGGGTATTCGGCAGCGGCATACTACCCGCTCATTTCACACGTATTCACACTCTCGTCCAAACCAACTTTTGTGACCAGAAGGAGACAAGAGGTGATTGATTTTACACTTACCAATGGGTCAGTTGGAAATCAAATCAATCGATGGCGAGTTTTGGAAAAGGATTCTCTTTCTGATCATCGTCTTATCGAATTCCGACAGTGAATTGATACAATATCAATACCTTCCGGTAGGAATCCTCGAAATGTGGACTGGCACAGGTATGATGAGTTTGTAACAGAGCGATTACCAAACCTGCAAAAACTCAAATCAGTAGAAATGATTGAAGATGCTACTAAGAAATTAGAAGGTACTTTAATCAATTGCTTTGAGGAACTATGCCCACTCAGACAAAGCAGACAGGTTAAAGTGGTTCCTTGGTGGAACCCTCAACTGTCGATGCTTCGTGTACGGTCCAAAAAACCAGACCAGAAGAGGACTGGGCTAATCATCGAGAGAGAATATAAGAAAAAAGTACGGAAAGCCTAACTTGAATCCTATAGAAATTTCTGCAGTAACGTCGAAGAAATGAGGGAAACAGAGAGACTTTGTAAGGTCCTTCATTTAGGCCGCTCAGTAAGGCTGGATTCCATTCGAAAACCTGATGGTTCATACACCATTTCCAACTCGGAAACGTTTAATGCTCTACTCGGAACCCATTTTGCGGGTAGTAGAACTCTCTCTGAAGTAGAGAGTGACATGAACAATAACGGTAGCAACGATGGAACCTCTAGGTGCAGCTGGTATATTGCTAGTCGGATAGTGACAAAAGAAGCGATAAGGTTTTCCTTGTCTTCCTTTGAGAAATTTAAGTCCGCTGATCTATCCAGCAATGCTTAAAAAAGGAGGAGACAACCTGATTGAGGCCCCGAAAAGGATATTCACAGCTTGCCTTGCACTTGGTTATATACCATCCCAATGGCGACGCGTAAGAGTAGTATTTATTCCGAAACCAGGAAAAGATGACTATTTCCTAGCAAAAAGTTTTAGACCAATCAGCATGCCATCGTTCATGTTGAAAAGTCTGGAACGAGAGGTGGAGAAACATATTCGAGTGTGGGTATTGCCGAGAAGTCCACTTAGTAGAAATCAACACGCTTACCAGAGTGGAAAATCATGTGAATCAGCCTTACACGATCTTGTTAGCAAGATTGAAGCCGGGCTGGAAGCTGACGAATACACAATGGGCGTGTTCGTGGACATTGAGGGGGCTTTTGATAATGCCACTTTCGGCTCGATATATTCTTCTGCCGAACGACACGGAGTTAATCAAGCCATTATAAAATGGATATATTCCATGCTCTCTGAGAGGCTGTTAACCGCTGGTGGGAGCAGTGACGAACAAATCCCAGTCAGGGCCAAGCAAGGATGTCCCCAAGGGGGTGTTCTTTCTCCGCTGATGTAGTGCTTCGTCGTAGACTCTTACTAGCGGAGATTCAGGAACTCGGTTTTCATGTCCAAGCATATGCGGGCGATATCTGTGCGTTAACATCGAATAAAACAAAATCGATGACTGGTGCATGAGTCAAGATCTTTCCGTTAATCCGAACAAAACAATTATAGTCTTGTTTACGAGAAAACGGAAATGGGATGGACTTAGTCTTCCAACACGGAAAGGTGTGACACTTGGTCTTTCCGATGAAGTTAAATATCTAGGAGTAATCTTGGAAAAGAAGCTGACTTTTGAGAGACACATTTCACTGAAGTTGCATCGCGCATTAAGGATTTTTCGGCAATGCCGTAAAGCTTTTGGTAAAACCTGGGCTCTGAAGTCTGCTGTGGTCCTATGGATATACACAGCACTTATCAAACCAATCATCACTTACGCCTCTGTGGTTTGGTGGAGACGGACAATGGTTAAGCCCACACTCCGGGAACTATACAGGCTACAAAGAAGCGTATGTTTATGCATTATGGGCGCCATGAGTACCACCTCTGACGATGCCCTAAATTCTATTGACTTGCTCCCCTTGGATCTTAAGATACAACAGGAAGCAATAGACTCCATAAACATGGTTCTTGGCACGAAGACGAAACTTCGGGACACAGAGAAATCTTTAAGTTGCTATCTGAGCATTATTCACTGTTTTTGGCACCTAAAGATGACCTGATACCCATAGTTTTATTTGGAAGGAAATATGATGTCAGATTTCCATTGCGTGAAGAATGGAGCAATTCAGAATGCATGCAGGGAGGTTTGACGGATATTTTCTTTACCGATAGGTCCAAAAATGAAATAGGGCCTGGAGCCGGATGGTACTTAAGCGATAGTAATAAGTATCACTATGCTATGGGGGATATGGCAACTGTTTTCCAAACAGAATTTTTTGCCATCCTGAAAGTAGCGGAATGGATAATCGAGAGGAGATGGAGCGGGAAACAGATTGGAGTTTTCAGTGACAGTCTGGCTGCACTGAAGGCCCTGGAGAACGCGAAGCAAACCTCAAAGATTGTTCAAGAATGTAAGAAGAAGCTCAAATCTGTCGCAAGAGAAAACAGGCTTGTACTTATATGGGTTCGGGGACACTCCGGTGTTCAAGAAAACGAAGTCACCGACGAATTGGCCAACCGTGGATTAACGGTGCCCCCACAGGGGCCAGAGCCAATAATCGGAATCAGTTCCGGTCAGCATATGAACACCATTGGGATCATTGAGAACCCGGTGTGCCTGTCATGCTTGGAGGAGGCGGATATAACTGAGCACTTTCTCTGTGAATGTCCTGCCTTTGCTAGAGCATGGCTACGGGTTTTGGGTTCCGATGTCATGAGAATGAGTAATATTCGTTCTCTAAAACTGGAGGATATTTACAGATTTCCCAAAGAATCTGGAAAATTCTCACAGGACTAACTATCTCTATCTCTGTTTCTATTCTTTCCTGTCTCTTTCTCGTATACTTTTCTCCGTGCCTTCTTGACTATCCACCCCCTTTCCAGAACTTTAAATACAATGGGCTTTATTAGCCTGACTGTTTTAGGAGCCACCAAATTTGCTGATGTTACTTGGCTCGACCTTTTCAAATTTCAAATTTCATATCTTTAATAATGTCCCCAGTCAGTGGATATCAAAAACCTTGGAGTAATTTTTGTCTCTAATTGTTCATCAGTTGATTCTTTTAAATTCGCTAAAAGCGGGTTAAGGGGGGCAACCAGTTTAGACTTTTTTTATTCGCATTATTCCCAATTCTATGAGCACTTAAGTGAATGCCCGACGGTTCCGCACAGTAGCGCGCGTTAGTTAGAACGACGTTTTTCTCGAAACTACTTTTTTCAACTGGTGGGCACTCTAGCTCTAGCACTATTTCCGGCGGAAATGGTTGAAAGAACATTGAAGTGTATTTAAAAATATGAGTAAAATACCCTCCAAGTGAAAGTCGCGAAATCCTTCTGGCCACGTGTGGACCGAAGGCGTTCGGGCGAGCTTCTGAGGCTGACAAAATATCAGCTCTCCAATCTAGTGGGTTCTCTCACAGGACACAATGGGCGAGGAATGCATGCTGTGAGACTTGGAATCACATCGAGTCCTTTTTGTGCTGGATGTATGGAGGATGAGGTGGAATCATCTCAGCACCTTCTCCTTAGCTGCCCTGCTCTAGCGGGGCTAAGATTCAGGCATCTTGGCTCTTACTTCTTTGCCACGCCTGCTGATATAGCTGGCGCTAACATTAAAAATCTGATGAGTTTCATCAGCAGCACAAAGCGGTTGACGCAAACATAGTCATCGTTCATAATCCGCACGCTCCTAACCATTCCATCACCACCTCTCCCCGCCCTCTCCCTGCACCTCATCGGTCCTTCCCTTCACCTCACTTCCCTGACAATGGTATCACAAAGGACGAATCCTTCTTCGTCCAAGTGTGCTCACTCTCTGGGCAACCATACCAACCTAACCTAACCTAACCCTCCAAGTTTAAACAATTTCTGATTATTCCTTCCTTGTTCAAAAAATTCTCGAAGAACACCAAAATTTCGGCCTCCTAAACCGGTTTCCCCCCTTAACAGTCTGATCTTTGCCAAATTGTAAGAATCATCAAATAGAAGTGGATCCAGCTTGGATGTTTCTTAAATATGTAGTCCTATGAGCCTCGAATTTTTCCGTGCCATTTACTTCTTGTATCTCCCGCTTGTTATTACTTGAATTAAAGTCGTTTGAGTGCAGAAGGTCGATTCTATCGCATTCTTCTGCTTTAATATAATTCGAGGTCATATTAAATGTGCGTTTCTTTTGCAACGCTCAATAGTATTCAAATCAGTGGCTAACTATTGCAAAGCGAGCAGCTGGACTCAAATAAGAAGTGAGGTTACATACACACGAGTACCTCACAAACAACAATCGCGATCTAATGCGTTTTGCAATGCACCTTAGGAGAGGACAAAAACTCACAACTGCTTCCCCAATCCGCGGTTATGTGTATATAAGTACGTGTTCGCCCTAGATGCGAGGGTATTTAAGGTCCTTAATATCCCCTGCATGCAATTGCTGCAGTCACCCTAGCTATACTTTTCTGCATGTTTAATGTGTGTCTATATTCTATTACATATATATATATATATATAATTGGCGCGTACACCCTTTTTGGGTGTTTGACCGAACTCCTCCTCCTATTTGTGGTGTTCGTCTTGATGTTGTTCCACAAATGGAGGGGCCTAAAGTTTCAACACGATTCCGAACGGCAGATATTTTCATGAGGAGCTTTTTCATGGCGACCGCTATTAGAAAAAACTTTTCCTGCATTTTGGTCTTTCAACGAGATTCGAACCAACGTTCTCTCTCTAAAATTCGAATGGTACTCACGCACCAACCCATTCGGCTACGACGGCCGTGGAGTCATCTTAGGACCTGTTCAGGCCTTAAGACTCATAGGGAGTGGTCCAAACGGTATGTGGCCTCGTGTTGCTCCCGCCAGCAGGCGTCCGATGCCTCCACGATTACAACTCCCCCTGATAGGCCGGCACCACCAACCGCCACCACAACCCACACCTCCACGGTAAGGAGCCAATCGGAGCAACAAAACTCCCTCGACTTAGCCAATCCCCTTCCCTTCTGCTCCAACCCCAGTGCGGGGACAAACCAGCAGCTCTTGGCCCCCCGCACAGTCTGTTCCGAGTGTCAGACCGTTATAACTCGGAATCTGGCATCAGACAAATGCAATTCTTGCAATGGCTGGCGCCGTTTTCGGAGATGTTTCGGCCTGCGCACCCCCCGAGAGTACACAACGGACTACGTTGCCCCCTGCTGCAGAGCTCTGAACCCGCAACCGCCCCCCGTGGCGCGGCCGCCCATTATAATCAGGCTGCAACAACTACAGCGTATTGTATAGCAGGCCCAACCTAGGCAACCCCACGCGTCCCTCACCCGTCAACTGCAACGGACTCACGAGTAAGGTCGACGAGATAGTTGACTTCATGAGCCCACACAGAATCAAAATAGCTGCGGTCCAGGAAACCAAGCTGCACGCTAGATCCTCTCTGATCACCAGAGATGGCTATAACGTGCACAGACATGATCGCGAGCGAGACAATGGCGGTGACCTAGCGTTTATAGTTTACCACACCGATCAGTATCGTCTCATTGCTTAGGGGATCGACCGCTCGATTCCGAGTCGAAATTTGTAATGTTTATATACCTTCTGTCACCTGCTGCCCGGCAGGATATCACCCTGATATAGGTGCGCTCATCAGAGGTGAAACCCGATTGGTTGTAGGTGACTTCAATGCGCATCACGATCTTTGGCATTCAAGCCTGCCAACCGATCGTAGGGGACAGCTATTGGCAGAGCAAATAGACCATTCGACATTCAGCACTGTGAACGACGCAGCCCCCACCATGGTAGCGGGTAATTGCAGCAGCTCGCCTGACATAACAATAGCTAGCGCGGGTCTGATAAATAGCATAACGTAGCGACCTATACTATCGCTTGCATCAGACCACTTGCCCATTATCGTCTCGATTGAGAGACCTCTCGACTTTGTTTTTCCGAACCACCGGTCCTATTTTAACTTTAAAAAAGCTAATTGGGTCGGCTTCGCGGAATTCACCGAAGACACCGTCGCCGCTCTTCCCATCCCCACCGATGTGCGCGCAGGCGAACGCGCATTCCCTAAGGTGCTCACAGCTGCTGCGGCCCGCTTCATCCCAGCTGGAAGTTTCAAGGACATCCGTCCTCATTTCCCAGCCGAAGCAGCCAGCTTGGGATCTCAATTTGGAGATCCGGCAACTGGTAGCTCAACACAACCGGACTAAATGGGTTGAGCACTTGAAGACCTGTAACCTCACCTCTGGGATGAGTAAGCTCTGGTCCACCGTTAGGTCTCTGGTGGGCACTCTAGCTCTAGCACTATTTCCGGCGGAAATGGTTGAATTCGACATTCAGCACTGTGAACTCGTCAGTGATTTTCGAGATGAAACATCAAAGCAGAGGAAGATTAAGCAAGATGTAACGCAGGGTGGTGTCCTTTCTTCCTTGCTGTTCAACTTCCACATCCCGAAGCTGCCCCAAGCACCAGCGGGAGTCTCCCTGGTCTCATACTCTAATGACTGTACGAAAATGGCGTCGGGCAATGACATCGATGGAATGTGTTCCAAAGTGAACAACTACCTCACCGACCTTTATCGCTTTTTCACTGCGAGGAATCTCCAACTTTCCCCCACTAAGTCCAGGGCGACCCTATTCACCACCTGGACAAAGGAGGTCAAGCTGCACTTAAGGTAAAAGTCGACGACACACCAATTCCGACGGTAAACAACCCCAAAATTTTGGGTGTAACCTTCGACAGTTTGCTCTCCTTCTCAGCGCACACAACCGCAATTCCCACAAAAGTTCAAAGCTGCAAGAAGGTCCTCAAATCGCTTGCCGGCAGCACTTGGGGCAAAGACAAAGAACTGTTGCTATCGACATTTAAGGCAATTGGTCGGCCGGTTCTGAACTATGCAGCCCCTGTCTGGTCGCCTGGACCTAGTAACACGCAGACATGCCAAAATACTGCCATTCGGATAGCGACGGTTGCCTCCTGATGTCCCCGGTTCAACACCTACATAACGAGGCACAAATGCTTCCAGTAATGGAGCATAACAAACTGCTCAGCAAGCAGTTCCTGCTGGGATGTTACCGTAGGTTTCACCCATGCAGGCACCTGCTTGAGCCTGAGCCGCCACCCAGGCACGTCAGGAGACATCTCTTAAGCTACGCCGAAGAAATCCAGGACAAAACTGACCGAAATCTACTGGACCTGACAGGGTTTAGACAGTCAATAAATGACATTCACCGGGAGACCATCACCACCTTCTTAAGCTCCCGTCCTGTGAATGCCGTAATCGGGGTCCAACCATCACCTACATTAGATGAAGAGCTTGAGCATTCTCGTGGGACACGTGTAACACTGGCACAATTACGTTTTGGATATTATAACAGGTTCAACTCCTATTTATCCAGAATCGACCCGGACACACCAAACATGTGTCCGGCATGTGAAGGCACCCCGCACGACACTAACCACGTTTTCACATGCCCCCTAAAACCGACTTATTTATCACCCCTCTCCCTCTGGACCCAACCCGTCGAAACAGCGTGTTTCCTGGGCCTACCATTAGATGAGCTGGACGAAGACGACCGGTGATGTGACCGACACTGGCGGGGCTACTATTAGTGTTAACAAACAAACAAGCTACGGCGGCCGCATACATACTCTCTGTTATTTTGTTTATGTTTCTCTACTTTTCTCTAACCTTCTTATCATTACATCTTGAGTTACTTCTCAATTTACTCTGTTTTCCTAACAACTGAATTTATTCTGTTTATTGCCCTTCTTCTTCTTCTTCTTAATTGACGCTATAACCGCTTACGCGATCAGTCGTTTCTTTCTCGTGCTAACCGGCGCCAGTTGGACACATCAAGTGAAGTTAAGTCCTTCTCCACCTGATCTTTCCAACGTAGAGGTTACCTTCCTTTTCCTCTGTTACCACCAGCTGGTACAGCATGAAATACTTTCAGAGCCAGAGCGTTTGTATCCATACGGACGACATGACCCAGCCAACGCAGCCTTTGAATCTTTATTCGCTGTGCCATCTTTATGGCGTCGTAATGCTCATATAGCTCATTGTTTCATCGCCTACGATACCCGCCATCGTAAACGTCCAAAGGTCCAAAAATCTTGTGCAGAATCTTTCTGTCAAACACTCCAAGCGTCGCTTCATCGGATGTTGTCATCGTCCAAGCTTCTGCGCCATACGTTAGGACGGGCATGATGAGAGCCTTGTAGACTGTTAGTTTTGTTCGTCGAGAGAGGACTTTACTGTTAAGTTGCCTACTTAGTCGAAAGTAGCACTTGCTGGCAAGAGAGATTCTACGTTGGATTTCAAGGCTGTTATCGGTGTTAATGCCAAAATACACGAAGTCTTTTACAACCTCGAAATTATAACTGCCAACAGTGACGTGGGTGCCGATACGCGAGTGCGCCGACTGTTTGTTTGAAGACAGGAGGTACTTCGTTTTGCCCTCGTTCACCACCAGACCCATTCACTTTGCCTCTCTATACAGTTGGGAGAAGGCAGAACTAACACCGCGGTTGTTAAGGCTGTCAGGTTGATGTCAATATCATCGGCATACGCCAACAATTGTACGCTCTTATAAAATATTGTGCCTGAGCGATTAAGTTCTGCGGCTCGTACGATGCTCTCTAACATCAGGTTAAAGAAGTTACACGACAGCGAATCACCATGTCTGAAACATCGTTTGGTATCAAACGGCTCGGAGAGGTCCTTCCCAATTCTGACGGCGCTACTGGTGTTGAGCAACGTCATCTTGCATAGCCGTATTAGTTTTGCGGGGATACCAAATTCAGACATCGCGGCATACAAGAAACTCCTTTCCGTACTGTCGAATGCAGCTTTGAAGTCGACGAAAAGATGGTGTGTGTCGATTCTTCTTTCACGTGCCTTTTCCAAGATTTGGCGTATTGTGAATATTTGGTCGATGGTAGACTTTCCAGGTCTAAAGCCACACTGATAAGGTCCAATCAGTTAGTTGATGGTGGGCTTCAGCCTTTCACACAATACGCTCGCTAGAACCTCATAGGCGATATTTAGTAGACTAATCCCGCGATAATTGGGACAAATTGCAGGATCACCCTTCTTATGGATTGGGCAGAGCACACTTAAATTCCAATCGGCAGGCATGCTTTCATCCGACCATATTTTGCATAGAAGCTGATGCATGCACCTTACCAGCTCCTCGCCGCCATGTTTGAATAGCTCACCCGGCAGTCCGTCGGTGCCCGCAGCTTTGTTGTTCTTTAGCCGCGTTATCGCTACTCTCACCTCGTCATGGTCGAGTAGCGGAACGTCAATTCCGTCGTCAACGATTGGGGTATAGGGATCTTCATATTCTCGGTGACATGCGCAGCTGTCACTGTTTAACAGGTTCGAGAAGTGTTCCCTCCATAATTTAAGAGTGCTCTGGATGTCGGTCGCCACATCGCTGTCTTTGTTCTTACAGGAAAACGCCCCGGTCTTGAAACTTTCTGTAAGCCGCCGAACCTTCTGGTAGAATTTTCGGGAGTTGTTCCTATTGGCCAGCATCTCAAGCTCCTCGCACTCACGTATTTCGGCCTCTCGTTTCTTCTGTCGAATAATACGTCTCTCTTCTTTTCTTAGCTCTCTGTAGCGATCCCTCATGGCTCACGTTGCGCCCGATCGGAGCATGGCTCTATAGGCAGCATCTTTTCTTTCGGCGGCAGCATGACATTCCTCGTCGTACCAACTGTTTTTTCGGGCTCGCCGGAGTCCGATTTCTTCTTCGGCGGCGGTACGTAGAGAACGAGAAATATTGCTCCATTGCTCGTGCATGCCGGTTTGTTGGGCAGTACTCTCTGAGAGCAAGAGTGAGAGTCGAGTGGCGAATCTTCTGGCTGTCTGCTGTGATTGCAGTTTTTCGATGTCGAACATTCTTTGCGTAGTTAGATGTACGCTTTTCGCTGCACTGAGGCGGGTGCGCAGTTTGGCTGCAACAAGGTAATGATCCGAGTCGATGTTGGGTCCTCGGATCGTACGTACATCTAATACACTAGAAGCGTGTCTTCCATCTATCACCACACGATCGATCTGGTTTCGCGTTTTTCGATCAGGAGACAGCCAGGCAGCTTGGTGGATCTTTTTATGCTGGAATCTGGTGCTGGAGACTACCATGTTTCGGCGAAGTTGATCAGCCTCTGTCCGTTACCGGATGTTTCGTTGTGCAGGCTGAATTTTCCGACTGTGGGACTGAAAATTCCCTCCTTGCCCCCTCCTGGCGTTGAAGTCGCCAAGCACAATTGTTATGTCGTGGCGGGGGCAGCGCTCATAGGAACGTTCCAGGCGCTCATAGAAGGAATCTTTGGTCGCATCGTGCTTCTCTTCCGTCGGGGCGTGGGCGCAAATTAGCGATATGTTGAAAAATCGGGCTTTGATGCGGATTGTTTCGAGACGCTCGTCCACCGGAGTGAACGACAGTACTTGGCGACGAAGTCTCTCTCCCACAACAAATCCGACACCGAATTTGCGCTACTATACATGGCAGCTGTAGTAGACGTCGCAAGGTCCTATGGTTTTCTTTCCTTGCCCCGTCCATCGCATCTCTTGGTTGGCAGTGATGTCAGCCTTTACTCTCACGAGGACATCAACCAGCCGTGCACCAGAGGCCCCTTCCCATTAAGATACCAGACATTCCAGGTGCATGCCTTGAAATCATAGTCCTTAGTTCGTTTGCAGGGGTCGTCATCAGTGTTGGAAGTTCTCATCCGAGGCTTTGTGTATGTTTTCATTGGGGGAGGTTTTTAAGTGGCGGGTCCCAAACCCAGCGCACAATCAGCTCTCCTGGAATGTTTCGCCTTCTCACTTTAGCTCACTCCCGAACGGGTGTTCGGAAGCTACCCAGAGGATACTTGGCAAAAACAAAGATTCTTCTTTTAATAGTTCTCCGCCAACGGGAACATTACTCTCACTGCATTGCGTAAACCACAAGAGTACAGATTTTTCTACATTTGGCTGTTCAGCATGTTTCTGACGTTTCAGATTACTATGAGATGATGTTTGCAGAATAAACTCTCTTTTATGTAAAATTGACGTGATTGTTGATGGAGCGATACTAAATTGTTTTGCCACGTGAATTTTTTTTTGTTCCATTATCAATGGCTGAAATAATGTCTTGCTTTTCCGCAATGGATAAGGTTTTATGCGTACGTCTATTTGCCATTTCTAATAAATGATGTTGCGCTTAGAATTAAACTCGACCAACTAAACGAAAACAGTGTGAGAAGCGCAAAATTCAACATGCACAGCTACATTAAAGCGTCATAGCTGTTTGCAAAATGCAACCGTAATTTAACGACAAAAAGTTTCAAATTGCAATACGAATTATAAGAGGTTACGAAAACAAAATTTCAATTTATAAATTTCTATGAGTTGTGAAAAAGACTTCGAATTAACGAGGGGACCAAAATGTATGCAATTTTTACAAATTAACGATTTTTTTTTCAAGGGGGTTTTTTTAGCGGGTTACAAATTATCGAGACTCGACTGTATTAGGCCTCTTCTTTTCACGAAGAGTTGACAAGTGGCGAATAGATGAAGCAACTGGAATAAGTGAACACGGAAATCGAGCTGCCTTGAATTACATGTGTTTGTACGACAGTGAGTTATACCAGTCTAATGAGCTATAATAGCCATACTCGCTAGCGGTGAATCTCGCTCGATAACTTTGTTGTTGCTTTCGCATGTAAATTTTTCGTTAAGTTAAGATAGCGAGCGGGGAAATGGCGAATGGAAGATGCCTATTAATTCATGCAAATTTTTTAAGACAATTTGTTTATTATATGTAGAACCTAAAATTTTATTTAATGTTTCGGTAGTTTCTAAGCAATAAAATTTTATGCTGTACGCAAAAAGATAAAGCTTGGTGATTGTCGATGGTGAATATTTACAGATTCTAGTAATGTGTCGATTTGCGTTATGTCCGTGTTTATCAAATGTCTTACGCAACGTTGCTTAAAATTGTTAAGTATATTAGTTTTTTTGTCTCGCCATTCATGGTGACTCACGTCCAGAGCATACTTAAGTTATGGAAGGAACACTTCTCGATCTTGGTGAAAAGTGACAACTGCGCATGTCACACAGAATGTAAATATACCGATACGCCAATCGTTGCCGATAGGGCTGTCGTTGCGTTACGCGACCATGACAACCATAGATAAATTGACCGATTTAGAGAAAATCCTTGCTCCGACTCTCGATTCCATCGTGGAACCGTCATTGAAGACAAAGGTACCAGCATTCCCATGGCAGCCGGTTCTACGCTACCGGAATGACTCGGATTTTTCCCGACCAAGGGCTGCCGCCCCAGTAAACTAGCCCTGTCTAATGTACCGCACCTCACCCCAATCTATCGTCACAGGACCAAGTTTGTTCCAAATACCTCTTGCCCGGCAGGGTATCACCCTGAAATTAGTGCGCTCATCAGAGGTGAAAACCATAATAGGCGACTTTAATGCGCATCACGATCTTTGGCATTCAAGCCTACAAACGATCGTAGGGGACAGCTACTGGCAGAGTAGATAGAGGACTCGACAGTCAGCACATTAAACGACCACGCCCCCTAAAACACTGGCACAATTACGTTCTGGATATTGTAGCAGGTTAAACTCCTACTTATACAGAATCGACCGCGACAAACCAAACATATGTCCGGCATGTGAAGGCACCCTAACACCCCTCTCCCTCTGGACTCTCTCCCGCCGAAACAGCACGTTTCCTGGGCCTACCTTTAGATGAGCTAGACGAAGACGGCCGGTGATATGCACCACACTGGCGGGGCTTCTATTACTGTTAACAAACAAACAAACCACGCCCCCACCACGGTAGTGGGCAATTGCAGCAGCTCGCCTGACATAACAAATGCTAGCGCTGTTCTGCTAAATACCATAACCCGGCGACCTATGTTATCGCTTGCATCAGACCACTTGCCCATTATCATCTCGATTGACTGCCGACTTTTTTCTGCGGATCACCGGTCATATATTAACTTTAACAAAGCTAATGGGGCTGTCTTCGCGGAATTTGCCGAAGACACCTTCGCCGCTGTCCCCATTCCCTCCGATGTGCGCGTAGGCGAACGCGCATTCCACAAGGTATTCACAGCTACTGTGGCTCGCTTCATTTCTGCTGGAAGAATCCGGGACATACGTCCCAATTTCGCAGCTGAAGCAGCCATTCTAGCAAACGAGCGTGATTTCGGGGATCCCGGCATAAAGCATCTCAATTTGGAGATTCGGCAACTGGTCACCCATCATAAGCGGTCAAATTGGAGGAGCGCCTGAAGACCTGCAACTTCCTCACTGGTGTGAGTAAGCTCTGGTCCCCCGTAAGGTCCCTGTCGAACCCGAGGAAGCACAACGACAAGGTGGCTATCACCTTCAACGGTTGCACTTCATCGGATACGAAGAGATGCGTGAGCTACTTTAGCCGAAAATTCATACTGCATCCTCCGGCTGACAGATCCAAGCGTCGTGCCACCAGACGGCTGCTCAATCTGATGAACAACAGTCGCTAATTGCTTGGGCCATCAACAATATGAAAGCATCAAAAGTCATTGGTATAGGTATATTGGGAGTACCATGGCTGAAGAGGTGGTCCGCTAGCTATCTGAGTGGTCCACATTCCTCAGTAAGTCCCCATGCAGACACGTGCGTGAGCCTCAAGAGACTCCTCTTCAATTACACCGACGAGATCTAGGATAAAACAGATCAATCGACAATTATTGGACCGGACATGTACAGACAGACTGTAAACGACATACATTGGGAGACCCTTACCACCTTCTTAAGCTCCCGACACCTGAATGCCGTAATCGGGGTCCAACCACCACCCACAGCACATAAAGAGCTCTAACTACCCCGAGAGACCTTGCCACGTAACCTTGCCGCAACTAGGTTCTGGATATGGTAGCAGGTTAAACTTATCCAGAGTTGACCCCGACATATATAACGTATGTCCTGCAGGTGAAGGCACCCTTTCCCCTCGGGACCCAACCCGTCAAAACAGCATGTTTCCTGGAGCTCCCGTTATATGTGCTAGATGAAGACGCCCGGCAATCTACACAACTCTGACAGGGAAAAGTATACTTCTACCACAACAACAACAGAAGTACTCGTACCGGTACAAATTTTCGCCTCGCTCAAATTCTGCCTACTTGAAAAGATTGCCCTGGTACGACCCTCAAACTCCAGTTTGCGGATTCAGAGATCGGCACGCAGTTCAGAGGAATACGGTGTTAACTACCTAAATATGCGACCATGTCCCTTGAAAGACTGCCTCCAGAGGCCAATCGCCTTCAACCTGGTTGCACTTTGAGCTGCAATGGAAATTACGGAAAAGTCAAAGTAAGTGTAAACAATAAGTTCTACATGCGCCCCAGATTAGAGAAATTATAGCCAGCCATCAATACGTTAGAATTGGCAGAACCACTACGTTATACATCTAAAGAACGACCCGCGCTTGAGTCCCCATTTTTTGACCAACATAGATTTGCAGGAGTAGAAAGTTCTATTAGCCTTCTTTACCCGAAGTATCAATCCAAGATACTTCAGACGAAAGCGACAGAACGTGCTTATTTAATCTGAGAAGTCGGCGTGCTCTTGTGCACGAATCTAGTGACGTTAGCCCCTCTAGTCACCGCATTATCTTCCCTATAGTACAGCACGGACGATATCCAGAGACAGATAGGTCTTTCCACCTCTAGTGGCTAAAAAATGGCTCTAGCGGGGAAAAATGGCATATTGACTATGTCAGTGAAGAGCTGAATGAATGAGAGAGATAAACCGATGGCAAAACCACACGAAGAAACTGAACAAACTGTGGAGGCGGCTAATAGTGGGCTGTGATGCAAATTCATAGGTTAATGTATGGAGAAGCAGCAAATGCAACCCTAGAGGTCTCAGGTTACTGGATTTTATTCTGTCGACTGATTTGGTCATTCAAATCACTTGATTTAACACTTACCAATAGGTCAGTTGGAAATCAAATTAACGTCTTGGAAGAAGACTCTCTTTCTGATCATCATCTTATCGAATTCCGACTGGAAATTGATACTATATCAACACCTTCTGGTAGGAGTCCCCGAAATGTGGACTGGGACAGGTATGGTTAGCCTGTAACAGAGCGGATGCCAAACCCGAAAAAACTCAAATCAATAGAAGTTATTGAAGATGGTACTGAAAAATCAGAAGGTGCTTTAATCAGTTGCTGTGAGGAACTGTGTCCTCTCAGGCAAAGCAGGCAGGGGAAATCAGTCCCTTGGTGGAACGCTGAACTCTTGAAGCTTCGGATACGGTGCTGAAAACTTCTTAATAAAGCCTTAAAAATCCAAACAGAATTGCACTGGACCAATCATCGACTTACACCGAGAGAATATAAGAAAAAAGTGGGGCAAGCCAGAAATAGAAATTTTTGTAGTACAGTCGAGAAAACGAAGGAAATAGCTGGACTTTGTAAGGTGCATCAACTAGACCGCTCAGCAAGGCTAGATTCCATTCGTAAGCCAAACAGTTCATATACGAGTACTATCTCCAAATCGCAAACGTTCCATACTCTACTTGAAACTCATTTTTTGAGTAGTAGAACGCAGTCTGAAGTAGAAAGCAGAATTGACATTAACGGTAACAATGATGAAAGCTCTAAGAATAGCTCGTATATTGCTAAGCCCCCTGGAATTTTTCCAGCAATGCTAAAGAAAGAAGGAAACAGACTGATTGAGGCCCTGAAAAGGATATTCACAGCCTGTCTTGCATTTGGTCACCTACTATCTCAATGGTGACGCGTAAGAGTAGCATTTATTCCGAAACTAGGTAAATATGACTATTCCCTAGTAAAAAGTTTTAGACCAATAAGTTTGACATCGTTCGTGTTGAAAAGTCTGAAACGAGTGGTGGAGAAACATATTCGAGTGAAGGTATTGCCGAGAAGCCCACTTAGTAGAAGTCAGCATGCTTACCAGAGTAGGAAATCATGCGAAACAGTCTTACACGAACTTGTTAGCAAGACTGAAGCCGGCTGGAAGCTGAAGAGTACACTATGGGCGTGTTCATGGACATTGAGGGGGCTTTTGACAATGCCATTTTGACTCAATATGTTCCTCTGCCGGACGACATGGAATTAATCAAACCATTGTAAAATGGATACATTCCACGCTCTCTGAGAGGCTGTTAAGCGCTGGTGAGAGCAATGACGAACTAATCACCGTAAGACTCAAGCAAAGATGCCCCCAACGAGGTGTTCTTTCTCCACTGGGGTCTGATACCTGCTGTGGTCTGGTGGATAAACAGAGCACTTACCAGACCATCATCACTTATGATTCTATGGTTTGATGGAGACGGACAATGGTTAAGTCCACAATTCGGGAGCTATACAGGCTGCAAGAAGTGTATTTTGTGCATTACGGGTACAACCTCCTAGGCTCCATAAATATGGCCTCTGGCACGAAGACGGAACTTCGGCACACAGAGAAAACTTTAAGATGCTATCTGAGCAGTATCCACTGTTTGTGCCACCTAAGGACGATTTTATACCCTTAGTTTCATTTGGAAGGAAATTTGATGTCAAATTCCCATTACGTGAACAATGGAGTAATCCAGATTGCATTCACAGAGGTTTCACGGATATTTTATTTACCGATGGGTCCAAGAATTAAATAGGATCTGGATGGATTTTACTTAAACGAGAGGAACGGCAACTGTTTTCCAAACGGAAATTTTTGCTATTCTGAGAGTAGCATACTGGATAATAAAGAGGAGATGGAGCGAGAAATAGATTGGAGTCCTTAGTGACTGTCAGGCTGCACTACAGGCTCGGGAGAACGCAAAGCAAACCTCTAAGGTTGTTCAAGAATGTAAAAATAAGCTTTTTTCAGTTGAAAGACATAATAAGGTCTACTTATATGGGTTAAAGGACCCTGCGGGGTTGAAGGGAATGAAATTGCCAGGAATTGGCCAACTGTGGATTATAGGGACCAGAGCCAATTATCGGAATCAGTTCTGCAGTTTTCTGCAATTTATTTAAAGAGCGATAGTCCGGTCTGAAACGCTGCATAACGACTTTAGAAAACACAAAACAATCTGGCATCTATAGTATATTTAAAGTTCCACGAAAACAAAAAAAGGTGGGATTAAGTTTGTTGATTAGCGGCTTTCGACAAGGTGCCCAGGAGGCCATTAATTTATACACTTCCACAGATGAGATTATCCAACAAAATAACTAATCTGATTGAAAATATATATTCGAATACAAGAACAGCAGTTTGGGCTGGAAGGGAAGTACAAACCAAACTGGAAGGGAAGTAAAAGTAAAAAACTAGAAAAATATTGCGCTGAGTGGAACATGGAAGTAAATTTAATGAAATCTGAAATGATGGTCTTTAGAAAAGGTTGTCAACTAGACAAGGCAGAAAAATGGTGGTACAAAGGCGAGGAAATAAAAGTGGTCGCAGAATATAAATATCTTGGTGTCATTCTCAGAACGTGCAATAACGCTAGAAACTAACGTAGAAGCAAACTACTTATATTCGTTAGAACTAAACATGAAATACATTTGGAAAACTATCTACGAATACAACAGCAGTAGACTCCCGCGCAAAACATCAAATTACAAAATTGAAGCATGGCAAAATAAAAAGCATTATCAAGCACGACACGAAAATATAAACACTTAGATCACTCAAAAGGAGAATCATACTTTAGACAAGATATGTGGCTAGCTGGTATGGTTTGTTAAAACTGAATGCAATAGCGTATGGAAACGCGGTAAAAATTTGCACACTATGCAACCCTGTACTGAAGGATATCCGACAAAAATACTTGAATGCAAAGAAGCTAAACGACGCTGAAGCAATATACATATATACCAAATGGCCAAAATTGGAGAATGCTAACTGGTTATATATACTCAGCCTCGCAATATAGAGATTTCCTTATAGCAGAGTTCAATTATTAATTAATTTAAGAGCTGCGCCACAAACATTTTTATTTATTATTTCTGTATTTACTTTAATATATTAAATGAATTAAATCAATTCTTAACCATAATTTTTATAAATTAAATAAAGAATTCCTACTACTACTACTACATATGACCAGCATTGGAATCATTGAGAACCCGATTTGCCTGTCTTGCTTAGAAGAGGCGGAAAGCACTGAGCATTTTCGGTGTGAGTGTCCCGCATTTGCTACAGCAAGGCTACGAACTTTTGGTTCCGATGTCATGAAAACCAGTAATATTCGTTCTCTCAAACTGGATGATATTTTCAGATTTATCAAAGAATCTGGAAAATTCTCACAGGTCTAACTACCTCTATTCCTCTACTCAATCCTATTCTTTTTCCATAAAGAGCGATGGTCCACTCTGGACCGCTGCAGGACTGCAAAGTATTTTGTGACAAGCCCGAACAGAAAACTGTCGACTTTCTTTTAAAACTTGGAAGAAAAGAAGTTTGGTGGATGGTCGGTATTATTACAGGACCCAATCCGTAGGGTCAACATATGACCACCATTGGAATCATTGAGAACCCGATTTGCCTGTCTTGCTTAGAGGAGGTGGATAGCACTGAGCATTTTCTGTGTGAGGCCCGCATTTGCTCAAGACCACGAATTTTAGGTTCCGATGTCATGAAAACGAGTAATATTCGTTTTCTCAAACTGAAAGATATTTTCAGATTTATCAAAGAATCTGGAAATTCTCACAGGTCTAACTACCTCTAATCCTCTATTCTATCCTATCGTATTCCTTCTCTTCTTTCCTGCTGGACTATCTACCCTTTCACTTTTCAGAGCTTGAAATACAATGGACGTTTTAGCCTGAGTCTTTTAGGAGTTACCAAATCCCTCGGTGCTTCTTAGCTCGACCTTTCAAATTTCCATTTCCACCTCTACTCTATCTCACACAGTGACAATTTACTCAGCCCTATTTTATTAAAAGCACCCTCTTTATCTATGAAGGCTGTCAAAATGAATTATTAGAATAGAGATTATTCCACAGTCCCTACCACATCATGTGCGACTGTATCCATGAATTTCCCCTTCAGGTAAGCATGCTGAGCTAGACGTAAGTCTTGGAAAAGACCCATAAAAGAAAAATTGACACACAGTCTCTTTTCGTCGACTTTAAAGCTGCTTCCGACAGCACGGAAAGAAGTTGCTTATATACCGCGATGTCTGAATTTGGAATTCTCGCAAAATTAATAGGGGATAATTAATAATAATACAACATGACGTTGCTATATACAAGCAGCGCCGTCAGAATTGGGAATGACCTTTCCGAGCCGTTTGATACCAAACGAGGTTTCAAACATGGTTACCCGTTGTCGTGTAACATTTTTAACCTGATGCTAGGACCGAACGTTGGAATTTGGGAGGATGGTTCCATGTGTAGAAGTCCACGCAAGTGGGGAAAGTTACTGATCGCCATTCACTTGGGAGTGGCCAGGACGATTATTCTACATATGGTTCAAGCAGCTCACAACGGCCGGGATTAGCCCACGTATCCTCTGGGTAGCTTCCGAACACCCGTTCGGGAGTGAGCTAACGTGAGAAGGCGAGGCATTCCAGGATAGCTGGTTGTGCGCTGGGTTTGGGACCCGCCACCTAAAAATCCCCCCCAATGAAAAGAACTGCAAAGCCTCGGATGAGAACTGCCTTTACTGATGACGACCCCTGCAAACGAAATAAGGAATATGATTTGAGGGCATGCACCTGGAATGTCCGGTCCCTTAATGGGGAAGGTGCCTCTGCCCGGCTGGTTGATGTCCTCGGGGCAAGGTAAGAAAAACATAGGACCTTGCGACGTCTACTACAGCTGCCATGTAAAGGAGCGCAAATTCGGTGTCGGATTTGTTGTGGGAGAGAGACTTCGTCGCCAAGTACTGTCGTTCACTCCGGTGGACGAGCGTCTCGCAACAATCCGCATCAAAGCGCGTTCTTTTAACATATCGCTAATTTGCGCCCACGCCCCGACGGAAGAGAAGGACGATGCGACCAAAGATTCCTTCGACTCTCCACTCCTGCTCTCGGAGAGCACTGCCCAACAAACCGGCATGCGCGAGCAATGGAGCAACATTTCTCGCTCCCTACGTACCGCCGCCGAAGAAGAAATCGGATTCCGGCGAGCCCGAAAAAACAATTGGTACGACGAGGAATGTCATGCTGCCGCAGAAAGAAAGGATGCTGCCTATAGAGCCACGCTGCGATCGGGCGCAACGTGAGCCATGAGGGATCGCTACAGAGAGCTGAAAAAGGAAGAGAGACGTATTATCCGACAGAAGAAACGAGAGGCCGAAATACGTGAGTGCGAGGAGCTTGGGATGTTGGCCAATAGGAACAACGCCCGAAAATTCTACCAGAAAGTTCGGCGGCTTACAGAAGGTTTTAAGACCGGGGCGTTTTCCTGTAAGAACAAAGACGGCGATCTGGTGACTGACGTACAGAGCAATCTTAAATTATGGAGGGAACACTTCTCGAACCTCTTAAACAGTGACAGCTGCGCATGTCATAGAGAATGTGAAGATCCCTATACCCCAATCGTTGACGACGGAATTGTCGTTCCGTTACCCGACCATGACGAGGTGAGAATAGCAATATCACGGCTAAAGAACAACAAAGCCACGGGCGCCGACGGACAGCCGGGTGAGCTATTCAAACATGGCGGCGAGGAGCTGGTAAGGTGCATGCATCAGCTTCTATGCAAAATATGGTCGGATGAAAGCATGCCTGCCGATTGGAATTTAAGTGTGCTCTGCCCAATCCATAAGAAGGGCGATCCTGCAATTTGTCCCAATTATCGCGGGATTAGTCTACTAAATATCGCCTATGAGGTTCTAGCGAGCGTATTGTGTGAAAGGCTGAAGCCCACCATCAACTAACTGATTGGACCTTATCAGTGTGGCTTTAGACCTGGAAAGTCTACCATCGACCAAATATTCACAATACGCCAAATCTTGGAAAAGGCACGTGAAAGAAGAATCGACACACACCATCTTTTCGTCGACTTCAAAGCTGCATTCGACAGTACGGAAAGGAGTTTCTTGTATGCCGCGATGTCTGAATTTGGTATCCCCGCAAAACTAATACGGCTATGCAAGATGACGTTGCTTAACACCAGTAGCGCCGTGACAATTGGGAAGGACCTCTCTGAACCGTTTGATACCAAACGAGGTTTCAGACAGTGTGACTCGCTGTCGTGTAACTTCTTTAACCAGATGTTGGAGAGCATCGTACAAGCCGCAGAACTTAATCGCTCAGGCACAATATTTTACAAGAGCGTACAATTGCTGGCGTATGCCGATGATATTGACATCATCGGCCTTAACAACCGCACTGTGAGTTCTGCCTTCTCCAAACTGGATAAAGAGGCAAAGCGAATGGGTTTGGTGGTGAACGAGGGCAAAACGAAGTACCTCCTGTCTTCAAACAAACGGTCGGCGCACTCGCGTATCGGCACTCACGTCACTGTTGACAGTTATAATTTTGAGGTTGTAAAAGACTTCGTTTATTTAGGAACCAGCATTAACACCGATAACAATGTCAGCCTTGAAATCCAACGTAGAATCTCTCTTGCCAACAGTGCTACTTTGGCGACGGCGAATATCGCAGACGATGGAATGATGAGCTGTATGAGCTTTACGACGACATAGACATAGCGCAGCGAATAAAGATCCAGCGGCTTCGTTGGCTGGGTCATGTCGTCCGAATGGATACAAATGCTCCGGCTTTGAAAGTATTCGATGCGGTACCAGCTGGTGGTAGTAGAGGAAGAGGAAGGCCTCCTCTGCGTTGGAAAGATCAGGTGGAGAAGGACTTGGCTTCACTCGGTGTGTCCAATTGGCGCCGGTTAGCACGAGAAAGAAACGACTGGCGCGCTTTGTTAAACTCGGCCAAAATCGCGTAGGCGGTTATCGCGCCAATTAAGAAGAAGAAGAGGACCGAACGTTCGAGCCGCAAAGTTTAATCGCTCAGACACAATTTTGTATAAGAGCGTACAATTGTTTGCGTAATCCCATGATATTGATATTATCGGCCTTAAAAACCACGCTCTTAATTCTTTCCAAACTGTACAAAAACAGCAAAGCGAACGGGTTTGGTGGTGAACGAGGACAAAACGAAGTATCTCCTGTCATCAAACAAACAGTCGGCACACACACGTATTGGCACCCACATCACAGTTGACAGTTATGACTTCGTTTATTTAGGAACCAGCATTAACACCTTGAAATCCAACGAAGAATCTCTCTTGCCAACAAGTGCTACTTTCGACTAAGTAGGCAATTGAGTAATAAAGTCCTCTCTAGACGTACAAAACTAAAACTCTATAAGGCTCTCATCATGCGCGTCCTATCGTATGGCGCAGGGGTTTGGGCAATGACAAAACCAGATGAGGCGTCACTTGGAGAGTTTGAGAGAAAGATTCTGCGGAAGATTTTTGGACCTTTGGACGTTTACGATGGCGGGTATCGTAGGCGATGAAACAATGAGCTATATGAGCATTACGACGCCATAAAGATGGCACAGCGAATAAAGATCCAGCGGCTACGTTGGCTGGGTCATGTTGTCCAAATGGATACATACGCTGCGGTTCTGAAAGTATTCTATACGGTACCAGCTGGTGGTAACAGAGGAAAAGGAAGGCAACCTCTACGTTGGAAAGATCAGGTGGAGAGGGACTTGACTTCACTTGGTGTGTCCAACTGGCGCCAGTTAGCACGAGAAAGCTTTGTTAAGCTCGGCCAAAATCGCGTAAGCAGTTATTGTGCAATTCAAAAAGAAAAAGTATGCACTAAAAATTAATTTTTTGATTCTTTCGTTTAATCCATGGCTCTAGGCATCGTCCCTAAAAAATTTAATTTTCATCGTCTTTTTTCCTTTTGTAATCCGCATCCTCGTTTATTAAATGATTAATTTTTAGAAACATTTGGCGCAGTAGTGATATTGGACCAGTACCTATTATTCTTATATTGAGGTTGCGACGCGTGACATCAACACCAGCAATAACCCCTATTACGGCTCTAACAGCAAAGTAGTCGGAACAATATATGTAACAACATCCGCAGCGTAATTCAGTCGCGAAGTGGGTAGAGAACTTCAACGGTGCCCACGTTGAAGTCGATATCACCAACTAACGGCAGACGCTCATTCAGCAACTACAAGACACGCGCTTGTCCACATGCAATAACTATTGGTTTCAAGGTCAGTGAAGTTTGGTATTCAGGTGTTTTCACCACAATAGTCAGTTTGAACAAGGCATTGTATGCCAAGTCGAGGCGTAGCCTAGGAGGGACAGCAAACGGATAACTAAATAATCTATAAGGATGCTTAATTTAATGTTAGTACAGCGCTCCAAAATTAAAATTATTTAGTGAAATATATATCGGAAGCAATTGAATTGTAAACTTTAATTATTAAATACAAAATTGTCAATCATTTCGGAACTAAATTAAGTTAAAATAATTGTAAAATTTAGTTTATTTGGAAATAATAGTTCCAATAGTGGAAATATTTTGAGAACTGTTAACCCATACTAAAAACAAATTAAGTAGAAATTGCTTTACGCAAGTTCCAAACGACGAACTAACTACTAGGCTCACACAGATAGCGAGGACATCTCAGGTAGAATAATACCAGGAAATGACGATCGACTCGACAGTCAAATGCAATGAATTCCTGGATATAGTGAAGTCCTTGCCAGAATTCGCAGGTGACAAGTTGCGGTACGTGTCGTGGCGTCAGACAACACATACAGCCTATAAAATTTTCCAAGCTGCGCAGGGAAGTTCCAAACATTACCAGGCCGTGGCCATAATTAGGGACAAAGTAGAGGGTACTACGGATTTATTGTTCGCTCCCTTTAACACAGTATTAAATTTCAAAGTCATTACAGCCAGACTCGACTTTATGTACACGGACAAGAAACCAATATACCTACTACAATTTTACAGCGGGAAATGTCAACTCTTAGTCAAGGAAAGCTGGCAATATCTGGGTTCAATGACCAAGAGGAGAAGAAATTAACGACGGTCACAAAAAAACGTTGATGTCCTATCAAAACAAGGATGTCCTGGAATTAAATACAAAGTACCGCCAGGACTGAATCGCCCACTCTGCGATATTTCATTTTCGTCAAGACCCTCAGACATGTCTCAGCCTTAACACTTACGCAGAAGGTAGAGGCCAATCAGGTATGCTCATTATTTAATTTTTTAATTTCAATTAAAAAGCAGATTCCCAGACTATAATTCGCAAACACGCGGTCTTGAAAGAATGCCCCCGATAAAAAACAGTGTACTATTTTCTAGACAATCAGGCGGGCAATTAACAAAATGACCAACTCCTATGGACGTAGACTTTTTTTTTTTCGAACTCCATTTATTCCATACAATCTGTCATAACAATAACAATAAGTACTATTTTTTACTACAATTTAAATAAGAATAGCTTAGAGTAAGAATTCCCAGTGGAATTCGTTACTTAATAATGAACAACATATAACATATACATATATTATACAATTTTACAGCTTTTGCATTTACGTATATTACGGTTTAAATCTTTGCATTAAATCGTTAGGCTGACATTTTTTTAATCTTGAGGAGTAGCTTATCTTGGAAAGGTTATTTGCTCGATTATTCGGATGAGTGGCAAGTCGGTTGTTGTATCTCTGGCTGAGGTTGTTTATTTCTTCGAAAACTGTCGTAACTTTTAGGTCACGGTGCAATATCTCGTTTCGTACAAACCATGGCGCATTGGCACACATGCGGAGCACCTTTGACTGAAATCTTTGCATGATTTCTAGATTTGACTTTGCTGCTGAGCCCCATAATTGAACGCCATACGTCCATATCGGTTTCAGAATAGCTTTGTAGATAAGCACCTTATTGTCTAGTGTAAGTGCTGAATTGTAGCCGATTAACCAGTGGAGTGATCGCAATTTCAGTCCAAGTTGCTTTCGCTTTAAAAATATATGCGATCGCCAAGTAAGACGCCGGTCTAATAGAATACCTAAATATTTGGCATTATCTGTTTGTGGTATTGGAACGCTGTTAAGAGATACGGCAGGACATGAGCCATTTCGAAGAGTGAATGTTATCTGCGTCGATTTGCTTTCGTCAGCTTTTATGCGCCATTTTTTCATCCAGCCGCTAACACTGTTAAGGTTTTCTTGTAGGTAATCAGAAGCAATTGAGGGAAGGGTACTCCTGGACATGACGACAGTATCATCTGCATACGTGGCTGTATATGTGTTCTTTGATAGTGGAAGATCTGCCGTGAACAAAGTGTACAAGACGGGGCCTAGAACACTTCCTTGTGGTACACCTGCTCTGATTGCGTGAAGGTTAGTGGTTTCGTTGTTTACTTTAACAAGAAAATGTCTATTTTGCAAATATGATTTTATGAGCATATAACAGTTGTGCGGTAAGCCCTGCTTAAGCTTGTATAGCAGGCCTTTATGCCAGACTTTATCGAAGGCTTGCGTTATATCTAAAAATGCCGCTGTACAGAATTGCCGCCTCTCAAGTGCTTGTCTAGCGAAATCATACACACAATTAACCTGCTCTATGGTGGAGTGATGTGGAACAACATCAAGACGCACACCACAAATAGGAGGAGGAGCTCGGCCAAACACCTAACAGAAGTGTACGCGCCAACTATTAATTAATTAATGGTGGAGTGATACTTACGAAACCCAAATTGGTGGGCTGGAATGAGATTTCTTTGCGCAATTATTGGATTTATCCTTTTTAAAAGCAGCTTTTCGAAGAGCTTGGAGGCAACAGGCAATAGACTTATTGGCCTGTAATTGGATACCACGCTCGGGGTCTTCCCTGGCTTTTGTATAAGGATGATTTCAGCAACTTTCCACTGAGTTGGGAAATACTCTTGTTTTATCATCGCGTTAAATATAATGGTGAGGAATTTGTATCCACATTTGGGCAGTTCTTTTAAAACCTTACTAGTTATTAGATCGTAACCTGGCGCCTTTTTGGTTTTGAGAGTTTTGGTTGCTGCATATCTAAATTCTTTCCAGGTAAATCGTACAGTCGCAAAATCCATTTGAAACGGAGCTGAGAGAAATTCGTTAACTTCTGAGTCTACCTCCGCACTTTGACTCGGAAATGGTTGGAAAACATTTGATAGGTGTTTGGCAAACTCTATTGCTTTTTGTTTATCAGTTTTTGCCCAATCTCCACTACACGTTTTTATCGCTGCGTTGTGAGGCGTTGGTTGTGAGATCTTTTTCGTTGCCTTCCAGAGTGAGTAGTCAGTAGCTTCCGTAGGTGACAAGTGATAAGGTGATAAGTATTCATGCAGTTCTGAGTTTTTTGCGTCTCTTATAGTGTTTTTTAATTGTTTTGTGAGCTTATTTAGTTTTTTTTTGTCGTTCCTGTTTCTGGTGCTTTGCCATATGCGCCGAAGCTTGCGTTTTTCTGATATTAAAATTTTGACGTGATCGTTAATGTGCGCTTCAGCGTGAGTGTGCTTAATTTCCGGCGTAGCGGTCCACGCAGCTCTTTGAATGCAGTTGTTGAAAATCTCAGCGGCCGTGTCCAGATCAGAGTTGGATTTTAGTGGAATATTTAGGCACAGTGTATCCTCGACTAGTTCTTTAAAGTATTCCCAGTTTGTCATTTTATTGTGTAGCTTTGGTGTCATTTCCTTTTTTTGAAAACAAGAGTTTATTGTTAACAGCAAAGGTGAGTGGTCTGATGAGAGATCTAGACATGTGTCTATGGAGACCTGATTTTTAGATACACCTTTGCATATGCAAAAATCTATAAGATCCGGTGTTTTATTTGGGTCACTAGGCCAGTAAGTGGGTTGTCCTGTTGAGACGTGGAATAATTTATTGACCTGCATTGCTTTGAGGAGTTCGCGCCCTCTTGGAGTTATTAAGCGTGAGCCCCATTGCGGATGTTTCGCATTGTAGTCGCCACCTGCTATAATTCTAGGTCCCAACGATTTGAAATACCTTTGGTATTCAACGCTTTTTATTGATTGATTTGGAGTGCAGTACACAGAAGCAATCACAAGAGAGCTCTTTCCATCTGTGACTGTTATAGCAGTCGACTGTAGATTGTAATTTTTAGTGTTTCCATGAACCATATGCGCAATATTATTTTTGATTAAGATGGCTGTGCCTCCTCTTGCTGTACCAGCAGGATGATTTGTGTGGTATAAATCATATTTTGGAATTTTTACGTAACATTTGTCTGTCAAGTGTGTTTCAGATATTAACATTATGTCAATATTTTTATCTGCTAGAAATACTTCCACTTCATAGCGGTGTTGGATGAGCCCATTGGCATTCCAAATTGCAAGCAGCAGCGGCCTATTCATTTTGGAACATTCGGAAGCATGGCTGTAAGCAGATTGAGTACAGACTTGAGTGTCTCTAGATTCTGGGTCGCACAAGGAGAACGCCATTATTTCCCTGTTATAATCGAAGTATGTGGAGCTTGACGTAAGTCAGGCGAAACAAACCGTGTTACAATACCGTCTTCAGAAGAAAACAACCTGCTCGCTCACAGCCAATATACGGCTGAGTCAATACTGAGTAAGGGAAGTACCAGTCATAGCACTCGCTTACTACGCAAACAACAACAAACCCAATCAAAAATAATACAAAAGCCCATAGACGGCCCTAAGAGAGGGTCTCATTATGAAGCCTAGCTGTACGAAGACGCGGTTCATTATAAGCAAAATAGCTTAAAATAAGCTTGCTAGAGCAGCTGATGAGCGCGACGTGGCTGACAAGATTAAGTATCAAGACTTCATAGCAAAATACCCCAAAAAAGATAAAAAGAAAAAGACCGATGGGACGAATTGAAACAGATCACATGACGTGATAGATCAAGCACCGAAGAGACTAAATGTGTCCGACAGCATTGAAGTATCAGTAAAGCAACGATCATTTAGCGAGGTGGCTAAGGGTCACCTCCTCTTTGCACTAATTGATGAAAACACCAACAAAGGCAGACCAGTCCTGTAGAACTGGGGGCAGGTGGAGCAGAAAATCGTCCTAGACAAGCATGTAGTTAGAGTAGTTAGAGCACAGAGCGGTGCTCTCTCTTCCTTCTGAAGGAATACTTCGACGTTGTAGGGTAATCAAGTGCGATGACGACTGATCAAGGCTAGCCCTCGAAAAGTACGTAACTGAAATTAGCAACGCACTGGAAGGTTTAAAGGTTAAGATTATTCCGGCTAAGCACACCCTGCCCTGCTCGTGCTCGCAGTTGGCTACCGGTGATGGACTTAAACGGTGCAGACGTGCTTAAGTACCTCGAGTGCCTACTCGTGGGACCAAAAAGCAAATGGGATTTATAACAAAGAAAGGTAAAGCAGGAGTAGAAGATAAAACTGAGAGTGTGCTGGGCACGCTCTCTGAGGACGATCTATTGGCCTCCAGCCAGGACACGATCGTCGAACCAAGCACGTCGAGCGGTGCACGACACAGCACCCCTCTTCTTAGGCCAAGCCGACTTCAGTCAGCCTCCAAGACGACCTCTGGTGAGGTAGTTAAGGGGCCTCTGGAGAAGTTTCCTTGGCAGCCTCTTGGCAGCGCACCAGCGGGACATCGAGGATCGTGCTAAGTGCGAGGCTGCGACTGCAGCTAAGCTTAACCAATAGTGGAAGGATGGTGTTGTTCTTTTGGGATGCTATTGAGCGATGGCTATCGCTAAAGCTCATCCCTGCTTCAGAAATTCCAGGGCGACCACGAGCTCGAATTTGATTGCCGAAAATGGAGCTGGACTGTTCGGAAATCGTCCAGAGTCTCAAGCAGCAAAATCCTTAGGTACCGATGGATGACTGGTAGGTCACGAAGGTAGAAGAACCTCGGCAACACAGCTCCGCCTTTTACTGCTGATTAGCAACGAGTCCCTGGAGGCACTCGGAAAACCGCAGCTTAAACTTCTCTTTGGCCTCAGGTTGGCCAAAGTGAAGGTTTTCCCAGCCTCTGTTGCCATGGATAACGACTTGGAGAGGGTAGGGGAAGGCACAAAAAAGCTGATCGACGATCTGATTCTGAACAAAGGGCGCAGTCGTAAAGGTAAGCAACACTTTTTATCAGTTTGTTAAAAGTAGTTCAAATTAACCTACGTCTCTCTAAACTTGCCACCGATAACCTATGAGTCACCCTCCGTGAGAAGGACATCGATGTCTGCCTGATACAAGAGCCTTTGATCTGGCAGCAAAAAATCATAGGACTGAGGAAAAGATCTTATGACCTTTTTTATGTCCAAACTGATGATAAACCTAGGGCCTGTATCCTAGTTAGGAACACAATTAATGTCTTCTTGTTATCAAATTTCAGTTCACCGGATGTGACGGTGGTCAGGGTGGAACCATCCAGTGGCAGCTGATTCTGCTTGGTGTCTACCTACATGGCCGATGATAGATCGGCGCCTCCAGAGGAGATGCAGCATTTGGTGGATACTCTCCTACCCAAGTAAGAGAACATCCTGATCGGCTGCGACGCGAATGCCAGAGACACCATATGGGGCAGCAGCGAGATCAACGAACGAGGTGAGTCCCTATTTGATTTTATATTTAGCCGTTATTTACTCATCTGGAACAAGGCAATACCCCAACTTTTGTTTTCCCGGCATCGGAAACATCAAGAGGTTGGGAGGTAGTTCTTGACATTTCTCTTTCGACAAACCCTTTTTCGGATCACAGGCTGATCCCTTTCGAAATCGATTTCGTTCGGGAAATCTTGCCACCAAGCAGGAACCCTAAGAAGTTGAACAAGAGTAAGTTTTTGACTACCCCTAGGGAACAACTGGATATGCAAGTTAGACACTTAGAGAGGTCCTTTCAGAGGCCTTTAGTGGCCTTTCCAGTATCCTTTAGCAAGAAAGACTTTTCTATCTGGTGGAGTAAGACGCTGACGGACTTGAAAGAGAAGGTTAAGAGAGTGTTCAATAAATGTTATCAAATAAGGAGCTTTCAAGATTACCGAGTCATTTTGAAAGAGTATAAGAAAGCTATTAGAAATGCGAAGCAGTATTCTTGGAAAGAGTACTGCGAATCCATTGAATCCGTAAAAGACACGGCCAGACTCAGCAGGGTTCTCTCCGAGGACCACTCTTGTAAAACTCTTGTCAAAAGAGAGAATGGGAGTGGCCTGAATCTGCAAGCGAATTTCTAAAAATCCTTGTTGATGCCCATTTCCCGGAAAATTCTATGGCTCCAGTCTGTAACGTAGGCGCGAGTCGGCATCGAGTCTGACATCTGTCCTGTCCGTCAGCAGAATAAACTGGACAATCGATAGGTTTTCCCCTTTCAAATCTCCAGGTATCGATGGAATCATTCCAGTCATGCTTCAGAAGACTAAAACCTTGGTGGTTTCCGTCCTTCAAAAGATCTTTTTGGCGTGTATTTCGTTAAACCACGTTCCTGCAAGCTGGAAGAAAACCAAGGTGGTCCTCTTACCTAAATCAGGAAGGAGAGGCTAGGTCTTGGCCAAGGACTTTAGACCCATAAGAACTACCTCCTTTATTCTGAAGGGGTTCGAGAGCACTTTGAAACTAGCCTATATCCAGCTCAACACGCTTACCTGAACGGGAAATCTACCGAGAGAGCCTTACATGAGGTAGTAGGAACTGTAGCGAAATCTCTGGAAGGAAAACAATTCACTTTGGCGGCCTTTATCGTCTTTAATAATGTTAGGGCTGAGTCAATTGTCACTGAATGGGCTAGGCGTAAAAAGACCTATCTACCTCTGGATCTCGTCCCTGCTAGGTGGTAGGGAAATAAATGCTGTGGCAGGAAGGGCTTGAAGCACTAGGTTCGTACATAGGGCTAAACTGCAGGGCGGCGTCCTCTAGCCTCTCCTTTGGCTAGTAGCTATTGACTCGCTTAAAGAGGGGTGGGGTAAAGGTGATGCCGATGATTTCGTCCTAATGGTATTAGGAGCCTTCCCATCACTAATAGCTGAAATTTTGGAAGGCGTATTAGCTACACTCAGTAGTTGGGCTGCCAGTTGCGGTCTCATAGTAAATTCTAACAAAACGCAGGAATAGCATCCTCAGGAAATACAAGCTTCACCTTTTAAGCTTTCAAGACTGGTTGCCTAGTTTGGTCGAGCTACCCACCAGAAGGGCTACAACACCACTAAACTAGAGAGAGTGCAGAGCACTGCGTGTGTGGGCATCACTGGTGCTTGTAGAACATGTCCCACTGCTGCCCTCAACGTCATTCTGCACTTATTTCCCGTGGATCTTGAAGTTAAATCCATTGCTGCTCAGAACACTATTAGGTTGAAGGAGATTGGCCACTGGAGGCAACTTCCTGTAGAACATAGTAGCATCTTGAAGCGAATCTCCCATTCTTTCTCTGTACTTCGCACTGATCTCTGCACCCGCAAACTGGGTTTTGAGGGTTGTCCTAGGGCTATCTTTCCGAGCAGGCAAAATTGAAAAGAGGGGAGAGTCGGCCCGGATAGAGGTACCTCTGTTTTCACTGACGGATCCAAGATGGAGTGGGAGCGGGAGTTTTCTCTAAATCAGCCAATATTTGGTCTGCTTTAAACTGCCGGAAACGAGTTATTGAGAAAGAGACATTGCTATTTTTTCCGATAGTCAAGCTGAGGACAAGGCCCTGTCGTCGCGGTATTGTAACTCTTTTCTGGTAAACTCCTGTAAGAAGGAACTCAGACGTTCCGAACGTGTAGGAAACATTTCCCTTATCTGGGCTCCTGGGCACAGAAATATAGAGGGAAATGAAATTAGCGATCAACTTTCCAGGAGGGGTCGACAGAACCGGTTTCAGTTGTCCCCTTCTCAGACATCGGTGTCCCCTTGACCGTTGTTAAAGGGAAACTACACAATTTATTTCTTAACAGAGCGCAAAACAAATGGAGGTCTGTCTCATCGTGTGCTATTTCGAAAACACTATGTCCTCAATACGATATAAACAGAACGCTTAAGGTGAGGGGAATCCCTTAGATGTTCTCCTCCGGGAGGGCGACATCGATATCGGTAAATAGAAATACTCCACCACTTCAACAACAACAACTCTTGAGCTTTCCCCTCAGGCAAAACAGCTTTTGGAAATCAGTACCCAAAAAGATATGGCACGCAACTAGCGAAGAGAAGGCCACGCTATAGCGATCCTTTTAACATCAACAAAATTCAACGTATAAGTAAATCATCTGGGACAGTACACCTCAACGAATGATCCTAACGAAGATACCGAATATTACTATCATACAAACAATCTTGATGATTGTGTAGAGATGAAAGCCAGTATACCGATTGTCCTCCCCAGGAAGAAGCAACAGATGAGGTTAATTTGTTGTTTTTACCTTACGTTAGCAGGACATTCGGGAGAAAGCAATTGAAATTCTTGGTAGACAAATGTCCATCTAAAAACTACGGAAAAGGGTCAAATTGAAAAGTAATGAAACCCATTCAAACCTCTTTTTTAGTTACGTCAATTCATGGCAAGGACAAAATAACAGAAAAGTTCACTCTAAAAAAACTCTACATTTTTCATTTTACCTACATTTAGTACCTTCGACGGCTTAATCTCAGATAAATAGACGCTAGACTGGACATTAAGAAGGGTATTTTACATTATGGTAACGCATCAGAAAGCGCATTGGCGGCCGCCGTAGCCGAATGGGTTGGTGCGTGACTACCATTCGCAGTTCACAGAGAGAACGTCGGTTCGAATCTCGGTAAAACACCAAAATTAAGAAAAACATTTTTCTAATAGCGGTCGCCCCTCGGCAGGCAATAGCAAACCTCCGAATGTATTTCTGCCATGAAAAAGCTCCTCATAAAAATATCTGCCGTTCGGAGTCGGCTTAAAACTGTAGGTCCCTCCATTTGTGGAACAACATCAAGACGCACACCACAAATAGGAGGAGGAGCTCGGCCAAACACCCAAAAAAGTGTACGCGCCAATTATGTATGTATGTATGCAACGCATCAGAAAAACCAATGTATTTCCACTACAAGAATGTTAACAATATCATTGAGGGTACAGACATTGATCGACTGAAAACGAAGCATGCTACTGTATTTTCAGACCCTATAATGAGTCCTTACCATACAATACAAATATTGTAGCGACCGTACAAATGACAAATAATGAATCAGTTTATGCCAAGCCAGTTTTTGCTGCGTGGTGGCATTATTAGACCCTCGCGATCGCCTTATAACAGCCCAGAGTGGATGGTGCATAAAACAGGAAAAAGCGAAACAGGGAAAAGGAGGCTGCCATTTGCGATAGGTACTGGTTTCCCGACACGTCCGTTATCCATGCCAAATCATGACATGTGCTCCTGAAAGCATGCCTGCCGATTGGAATTTATGTCTGCTCTGCTCAATGCAATCTGTGCCAATTACCGCGGGATTAGTCTTCTAACTATGGTTCCATATGTAGAAGTCCACGCAAGTGAGGAAAGTTACTGATCGCCATTCACTTGGGAGTACGATTCTTCTGCATATGGTTCAAGCAGCTCACAACTCCCGGGATTAGTCCAAGTATCCTCTGGGTAGCTTCCGAACACCCGTTCGGGCACTGGGTTTGGGACCCGCCACTTAAAGATTTTTGGACCTTTGCACGTTGGCAACGGCGAATATCGCAGGCGATGGAACGATGAGCTTTACGACGACACAGACATAGCGCAGCGAATAAAGATCCAGCGGCTACGTTGGTTGGGTCATGTCGTACGAATGGATACAAACGCTCCGGCTCTGAAAGTATTCGATGCGGTACCAGCTGGTGGTAGTAGAGGAAGAGGAAGGCCTCCTCTGCGTTGGGAAGATCAGGTGGGGAAGGACTTGGCTTCACTTGGTGTGTCCAATTGGCGCCGGTTAGCACGAGAAAGAAACGACAGCGCTTTGTTGAACTCGGCCAAAATCGCGTAAACGGTTATCGCGCCAATTAAGAAGAAGGTTCTAGCGAGCGTATTGTGTGAACGGCTGAAGCCCACCGTCAACCAACTGATTGAACCTTATCAGTGTGGCTTTAGACCTGGAATATCTACCATCAACCAGATATTCACAATACGCCAAGTCTTGCAAAAAACCCATGAAAGGACAATCGACATACACCACTTTTTCGTTGACTTCAAAGCTGCATTCGACATTACGAAAAAATGTATCTGTGTGCCATAATGTCTGAATTTGGTATCCCCGCAAAACTAATACGGCTATGCAAGATGACGTTGCTCAATACAAGCAGCGCCGCCAGAATTGGAAGGACCTCTCTGAGCCGTTTGATACCAAACGACGTTTCAGACAGGGTGACTCGCTGTTGTGCGATTTCTTCAACCTGATGTTGGAGAGGATCGTACGAGCCGCAGAACTTCATTGCTCAGGCACAATTTTTTATAAAAGCGCACAATTGTTGGCGTATGCCGATAATATTGACATCATCGGCCTTCACAACCGCGCTGTTAGTTCTGCATTTTTCAAACTGGATATAGAAGCAAAGCGAATAGGTATAGTGGTGAACGAAGACAAAACGAAGTATCTCCTGCCGTCAAAGAAACAGTCGGCGCACTCGCGTATTGGCACACACATCACTGTTGACAGTTATGATTTCGAGGATGTAAAATACTTTCCATATTTAGGAACCAGCATTAACACCGATAACAATGTCAGCCTGGATATCAAACGTAGAATCTCTTTTGCCAACAAATGCTACTTTGGACTATGTACGCAATTGAGTCTTCTTTCAACGAGCAAAACTAACACTCTATAAGGCTCTCATCATGCGCGTCCTAAGGTATGGCGCAGAAGTTTGGATGATGACAATATTGATGAGGTGTTTGAGAGAAAGATTCTGCGGAAGATTTCTGGACCTTTGCAGGTTGGCAACGGCGAATATTGTAGGCGATGAAACGATGAGCTGAAGAAGCTTTACGACGCAATAGAAAAAGCGCAGCGAATAAATATCCAGCGGCTACGTTGGCTGGGTCATGTTGTCCGAATGGATATAAACGCTCCGGCTCTGAAAGTATTCGATGCGGTACCAGCTGGTGGTAGTAGAGGAAGAGGAAGGCCTCCTTTGCGTTGGAAAGATCAGGTGGAAAAGTACTTTCCTTCACTTGATGTGACCAACTGGCGCCTGTTAGCACGAGAAAGAAAGGTGCCAGTCCTTTGTTAAACTCCTCCAAAATCGCGTAAGCGGTTGCGAAAACTGTGCGCGTTTTACGTTCCTTCCTATGGTAGTCTGGTTATTACCGGCGCTTATTAAAGATTATGCGCTGATTGCAAAACCTCTCAGAAAATATTTGAGGGGCGAAAATACAACTTTTGGCGCCAATGTTTCCAAAAAGAAATATAACGATTACATTTGATGATGAGGCTCATAAAGCTTTCCAGCAAATTAAAGGTATTTTGTCCTCAGGCGATGTTCTTCTCTACTCATACTAAAAAAAATCTTCTGATCTAACCACAGGCGCATCTTCACATGTCTTGGGCGCTGTACTTTCTCAAGGAGGAAGGCCTATTACAATGATATCACGAACCTTACCCCAAACACATGAAAACTACGCAAAAAATGAGCGAGAGCTTCTTGCAGTTGTCTGAACCCTACAGAAGCTTAGGAACTATTTGTATGGTGCAACATGGTTGTATCAACATTTTTACTGACCTCCTCTTCGATATCGGACAAAAACCCGAATACGAAGTGACGAAGCTGGAGAGCTTTTTCGGAGGAATTTTCACTCAAATTTCACTATAAGCCAGGCACGGAAAACGACTGTCAAGGCAACATTTAAATGCCTAAATTCTAAAGCTAGGTCCCAATCGGACGATGAGACGGGTTAAAGTGTAATGTAATGTTGCACTCTACCGAAACGGGATCTGTGCTAATGGGCGGGAAAAGGAGAAAGGCAAAGAAGAGGAAAGTCGAGAGACGGAAATCGGAAATGACTGCATCTTCGACCCACTCCAAAGCAGATAAACCATTTGCGGTCAACGTCTGGCGAGAGAGAGCGGCAACAATGACGGTAGAGATACATACCGACAAACAAGAAGGGTCTATTGTCCAAAAGGCAACAAGACTATCTTGACAGCTGTCTCTCCAACCCTATCGATCAGTCGAAAGACGCGCCGCCTTTCGAGGGTAAAAGCGTGGTGGACGTCAACGTAAAGGTGCACTGTTCCAATGCTTTTTCCGGAGAATGGCTGGAAAAAGAGATAGCAAAAATCCTAGCCTGCAAAAACAGCAAGTATTTTTGTTGAAAGTAGTAAAGAAAGGCTGGTACGAGCGAGTGTCAGGATTCCGGGTCTTTCCTGTAGTTCAGCAGAACTCTTCACACGCATCCGTGTTCAAACCAAAGGCCTTGACACGACTCTTTGGAAAGTCTACTCGGGCACTAGGTAGAAGTCCGCTACCACTTCGGAGGTCTACCAAGGTGCTGAAGTCGAAGTACGGATGCCGTCCTCACCTAAATCTGGGCCGAATCCATTTCCGTCCCCAGGACAAGTGGAAGGACAAGTCGTAAATATTACTTCAGTCATGAGACTGAGTATATTTACACAGATAAATCTGCAGCATAGCAAAGCGTCGACGACTCTCCTGTGCCGTAGGCATGCAAAACTGCAAACAAACCCACACATAATACTAATATAAGAACCATGTAACATACCCAAGCGTATCTGTGGTCTAGGTGCTATGTCGTGGGGACAAATAATTCATTGTGAAGGGAATGTGAGACCGCGAGCATGTACTATCAAGCTGAGGTTGATCAAACACACGATGCTAAAAGAGCTATGTTCCGGAGATATAGTTGTTGCAGAATTAAAGTACTGGAAAAGTGGGACGCTCTTCCCAGCTATCATAGTTTCGGCCTACCTACCTTACCCTACAGCTCTTTACAGCCACCTTCCTCGAGGGAGCTAAGAGAAGTGGTCAAGTATGCAGAATCCAATAATCTGGGGCAAATAGTGAGCTTCGATGTAAATTCACAGAGCATTGTATGGGGAAGCAGCAAATGCAACCCCAGAGGTCTCAAGTTACAGGATTTTATCCTGTCATCCGATTTGGTCATTTGAAACACTGGTAACAAACCAACTTTCGTGACCAAAAGGAGACAAGAGGTTTTTGATTTAACACTTACCAATAGGTCAGTGGGAAATCAAATGAACCGATGGCGAGTTTTGGTAGAGGACTCTCTTTCTGATCATCGTCTTATCGAATTCCGACTGGGAATTGATACAATATCAATACCTTCCGGTAGGAATCTTCGAAATGTGGACTGGGACAGGTATGGTGAGCTTGTAACAGAGCGATTACCAAACCTGAAAAAACTCAAAACAGTAGAAATGATTGAAAATGCTACTAAGAAATTAGAAGGTACTTTAATCAATTGCTTTGAGGAACTGTGCCCACTCAGGCAAAGTAGAGAGGGGTAAGCGGTTCCTTGGTGGAACAGTGAACTGTCGAAACTTCGTGTACGGTGCAGAAAACTTCTTAATAAGGCCCTAGAGACCCAAACAGAAGAGGACTGAGCTCATCATCGACTTATACAGAGAGAATATAAGAAAAAAATACGAAAACCAAACTTGAATCCTATAGAAATTTCTGCAGTAAGGCTTGATTCCATTCGAGAACCTGATGGTTCATACACCACTTCCAAATCGGAAACGTTTAATGCTCTACACTTAAACCCATTTTGCGGGTAGAACACAATCTGAAGTAGAGAGTGACATGAAAAATAACGGTACCGACCGTAAAACCTCTAGGTACAGCTGGTATATTGCTAGTCGGATAGTGACAAAATAATCTATAAGCTTCTCCTTTTCTTCCTTTGAGAACTTTAAACTGAGAGGCTGTTATCCGCTGGTTAGAACATTGACGAACTAAGGAACTTAGGAATGTCGTCATGAATCGTGTATCGCGATAATAACGATTCCAAATTGCGGAAATTTACTTTGAAACAAATAAATCTGCGCACAAGTGCTATCGAGCAATGCAATCTGAATTTTTGTTTCCAAATATTAATCAGTCAAGCATAGACGGCATTTGGTTCCAACAAGACGGCGATAATTGCATTACAGGTTTGGCCAATCTGTCATGGTCAAAAACGACATTGTACGAATTCTGCCCGCTCATTTCACACGCATTCACACACTCGTCCAGTCAGTCGTTGTTGAACGAAGCAACAAGAGCTGGGTTGATTTTTTTCGTATATGACCAACACAATCAGTTTTTTCAATTTATACGCTTAACAAAAGTAAAATCTGCGTCAAAAGCAACTCCTAAATCCAAGTATTCTTCACTTGTAGACAGTTTTAAGTCTAATCATAAGAAAATATTTGTTAATGTTAAGCGATAGTTTATTTTTAATCCTCTATTCATTCAGATTGTTTAAGACATTTTGTAGTAAAAGAACATCTTACAAACATGTAATTCTTTTGTAAAGTTTGAAGCCATCGGCGTAAAGTAAAACAGATTCTAATGTTATTAAAAAAATACTACCCTGAGGCACACTAGACGAGGCTACAAAGGGGTATGATTATTATTAACAATTAATATATTGTGAGTTTCTACAATCATCATTATAATATAATATCTCTAATCGTCATATTATATATCCAATCCAAGGCAGATAAACCTTTACCTGACAAGGCAAAGGCTAAGGGACCTCAAATGTCGAATGACACTCTTCCGTCAACGTCTGGCAAATCATTCGCGAGAATGGCAACAAAGGCAATGATGGTGGAGATACATATCGACAAACAAGACGGTCTACTGTCCAAAGGGCAACAAGACTATTTTGACAGCTATCTTTGGAAAGCGATCGGTGAGTCGAAAGGCGCGTCGACTTTCGAGGGTAAAAGCGTAGTGGACGGCATTGTAAAGGTGCACTGTTCCAATGCTTTTCCCGAGAACGCCTCGAAAAGGTGATAGCAAAAATTCCAGGCTGCGAAAACAGCAAGTTCATTCTTGTTGAGAGTAGTAAAGAAAGGCAGGTACGGGCGAGTGTCTTGATTCCGGGTCCTTCCTGTAGTTCAGCAGAACTCCTCACACGCATTCGTGTTCAGAACAAAGATATTGGCACGACTCTCTGGAAGGTATACACGTGCACCAGGCAGAAATCCGCTACCACTTCGGAGGCAGGTTTCCACCTGGTGCTAGGTATATAGTAGATCTTGGGTCCATCAAGGTTCTTAAGTCGAAGTACGGGCGCCGTCCTCACCTACATCTGGGGCGAATCCATTTCAGTGTCCAGGATAAGGTTAAGGACAAAACGTAAATATACCCAGTCTCATGACTGAAGTAATATTTACACAGATAAATCTGCAGCATAGCAAAGCGTCGACGACTCTCCTGTGCCGTAGGCATGCAAAACTGCAAACAAACCCACACTTAATACTAATACAAGAACCATAGGTATGCCACAAGCGTATCTGTGGTCTAGATGCTATGTCAGGACAAATACTTCATTGTGAAGGGAATGTGAGACCGCGAGCATGTACTATCATGCCGAGGTTGATCAAACACACGATGTTAAAAGAGCTATGCTCCTGAGATATCGTTGTTGCAAAGATAAAGAACTTGAAGAGTGGGAACAGTGTCGAAGCTATCATAGTTTCGGCCTACCTACCCTACGACTCTTTACAGCCACCTCCTTCGAGGGAGCTAAGAGAAGTGGTCACAGTGGGCTGTGACGCAAATTCACAAAACATTGTATGCGGAAGCCGCAAATGCAACCCCAAAGGTCTCAAGTTACTGGATTTTATCTTGGCATCCGATTTGGTCATTCAAAACACTGGTAACAAACCAACTTTCGTGACCAAAAGGAGACAAGAGGTGATCGATTTAACACTTACCAATAGGTCAGTTGGAAATCAAATGAACCGATGGCCAGTTTTGGAAGAGGATTCTCTTTCTGATCATCAGCTTATCGAATTCCGACTGGGAATTGATACAATAGTAATACCTTCCGGTAGGAATCCTCGAAACGTGGACTGGGACAGGTATGGTGAGCTTGTAACAGAGCGATTACCAAACCTGAAAAAACTCAAATCAGTAGAAATGACGGAAGATGTTACTAAGAAATTAGAAGGTACTTTAATCAATTGCTTTGAGGAACTGTGCCCACTCAGGCAAAGGTGGAACGCTGAAGTGTCGAAGCTTCGTGTACGGTCCAAAAAACGTCTTAATAAGGCCTTAAAAACCCAAACAGAAGAGGACTGGGGTAATCATCGAGAGAGAATATAAGAAAAAAGTACGGAGAGGCTAACTTGAATCCTATAGAAATTTCTGCAGTAACGTCGAAGAAATGAGGGTAACAGAGAGACTTTGTAAGGTCCTACATCTAGACCGCTCAGTAAGGCTGGATTCAATTCAAAAACCTGATGGTTCATACACCATTTCAAAATCGGAAACGTTTAATGCTCTACTCGAAACCCATTTTGCGGGTAGTAGAACTCTCTCTGAAGAAGAGAGTGGCATGAACAATAACGGTAGCAACGGTGGAACCTCTAGGTACAGCTGGTATATAGCTAGTAGGATAGTGACAAAATAATCGATAAGGTCTTCCTTGTCTTCCATTCAGAACTTTAAGTCCCCTGGACCTGACGGAATATATCCAGCAATGCTTAAAAAAGGAGGAGACAGGCTGATTGAGGCCCTGAAAAGGATCTTCACAGCCTGTCTTGCATTTGGTTATATACCATCCCAATGGCGACGCGTAAGAGTAGTATTTATTCCGAAACCAGGAAGAGATGACTATTCCCTAGCAAACAGTTTTAGACCAATCATTTTGATATCGTTCGTGTTGAAAAGTCTAGAACGAGTGGTGGAGAAACATATTCGAGTGTGGGTATTGCCGAAAAGTCCACTTAGTAGAAATCAACACGCTTACCAGAGTGGAAAATCATGTGAATCAGCCTTGCATGATCTCGCTAGCAAGATTGAAGCCGAGATGGAAGCTGACGAATACACAATGGGCGTGTTCGTGGACATTGAGGGGGCTTTTGATAATGCCATTTTGGCTCGATATGTTCTTCTGCCGAACAACACGGAGTTAATCAAACCATTGTAAAGTGGATATATTCCATGCTCTCTGAGAGGCTGTTATCTGCTGGTGAGAACAGTGACGAACTAATCACCTACATGGCCAAGCAAAGATGTCCCCAAGGGGTTGTTCTCTCTCCGCACAAAATCGATGACTGTTGCATGAGACAAGATCTTTCTGTTAATCCGAACAAAACAATTATAGTCTTGTTTACGAGAAAACGGAAATGGGATGGACTTAGTCTTCCAACACGGAAAGGTGTGACACTTGGTCTTTCCGATGAAGTTAAATATCTAGGAGTAATCTTGGAAAAGAAGCTGACTTTTGAGAGACACATTTCACTGAAGATGAATCGTGCATGAAGGATTTTTCAGCAATGCCGTACAGCCTTTGGTAAAACCTGGGCTCTGAAGTCTGCTGTGGTCCTATGGATATACACAGCACTTATCAAACCAATCATCACTTACGCCTCTGTGGTTTGGTGGAGACGGACAATGGTTAAGTCCCCACTCCGGGAACTATACACGGTACAAAGAAGCGTATGTTTATGTATTACGGGCGCCATGAGTTCCACCTCTGACGATGCCCTAAATTCTATTGATTTGCTTCCCTTGGATCTTAAGATACAACAGGAAGCAATAGACTCCATAAACATGGTTCCTGCCGCGAAGACGAAACTTCGGGACACAGAGAAATCTTTAAGTTGCTATCTGAGCAATATCCACTGTTTTTGGCACCTAAAGATGACCTCATACCCATAGTTTTATTTGGAAGGAAATTTGATGTCAGATTTCACTATCACTATGTTATGGGGGAAAAGTAATTGTTTTCCAAACGGAAATTTTTGCCATCCTGAAAGTAATCGAAGAGATAATCGAGAGGAGATGAAGCGGGAAATACATTGGAGTTTCCAGTGACAGTCAGGCTGCATTGAAGGCCCTGGAGAACGCGAAGCAAACCTCAAAGATTGTTCAAGAATGTAAGAAGAAGCTTAATTCTGTCGCAAGACAAAACAGGCTTGTACTTACATGGATTTCAGGACATTCCTGTGTTCAAGGAAACGAAATTGCCGATGAATTGGCCAACCGTAGATCAGGGGTTCCCGCACAAGGGCCAAAACCAATAATAGGAATCAGTTCCGCGGGAATCATGAATTAGATCAGCGATTATGTATGCAATTTACATAAAGAGCGATGGTCCGATTTAGAACGCTACAGAACTGCAAAGTGTTATGTGATAAGTCCGAACAGAAAACTGTCAAAATTTGTACTTAAACTTGAAAGGAAAGACGTTCTGTTGATGGTCGGTATTATTACAGGATACAACCCATGGGTTCAGCATATGACCACTATTGAAATCATTGCGGACCCAATGTACCTGTCTTGCTTGGAGGTGAATAGCACTGAGCACTTTCTCTGTGAGTGTGCTGCCTTTGCTAGAGTAAGGCTACGAGTTTTGGGTTCCGATGTCATGAGAATGAGTAATATGGGTTCTCTAAAACTGGAGAATATTTACAGATTTGCCAAGGAATCTGAGAAGTGATCACTTAAGTGCCTCCATATTTACAACACCACCCCACCGTAGCACAACGAAGGGGCAAATAGAGTGCTTTCATGGAACTCTTTCGGAAATCAGTAGATGCATTAAATTAAGCCAGGGATTAAATGAGTCGAACGATCTTCTTTTACACGCCGCATATATTATATGTAAATATCATGGTGGTACATAAGTTCGTGCGTATTTTACCCATAATTTCACTTTTGTATGATTTTTGCATACAAAAAATTATTCGCGGAATATAACGGAACTATTTATATTTTCTGCGATATTATCAATATATCAATCAATCAATCAATTAAGCCCCTCGACGAAAATTGAGAGAATTTTCTTAACTTCAAACCGCTTTTTGACCTTGTTAAGGGTAGAAAGTGATCTTAGAAGAGTTTCTTTGTTTTTGTTTTGAAATTTGTTTTTGTTGATTTGATTTTTTTGTATTTGGATATAACTTCCTTAATAGTTTGCTTATGTTCAAAGTATATTTTGATATATTGTGCATTCAATAAGTCATTTTAACCGCGGATAGAAGCACGTGTTGTTAAAAAATAAAATGGAATCTTCGAACGCGTATTAGAGGCATATTTTGTATTTTTTTTATAAAAGTGGTAAAAATGCAACAACTGCTGCTGCAGAAATAAATATTGTTCACGGAGAGGATATCGTGAGTGTAAGGACTGCGCAAAAGTGGTTTTCAAAATTCCGAAGTGGAAAAGTGGAGGATGCCCCGCGCGCTGGTCGTCCTGAAGTCTTTAACTCCGACGCCTTACTCGAACTCGTGGAAACTGAGTCAAATTTGACAGTCGATATGATAGCTCAGAGGTTAAATTCACTGCATGGAACAGTTCACAGGCACCTGGTTCAGTTGGGAAAGGTTTCAAAGCTGGGAAATGGGTTCCGCGTAGACTTTCCGTCGCCAAACTTCAGCAGTGAGTGAATGTGTGTTATCAGCTGCTGCAACGGCTTGAAAATGAAAGTTTTTTGAACCGTATCGTTACTGGTGATGAAAAATAGGTCGTTTACAATAATCCTGTTCGCAAACGCCAATGGTTAGATAAAGATGAAACACCAGAACCGACCCCTAGAGATGGTCTTAACCCCAAGAAGATTCTTCTGTCTATTTGGTGAGATACGGCCGGTATTATTTATTATGTTTATTATTATAATTAAAAATTTGCTTAAACCTTGGGAAGACATTGTAAATAATGAAGAAAAATAAATTATTGATTAAGAAATACTTGAAACATCTCTTTTATTAATTTTAAAACCTCCTTTAAAAAACGCACGAACTTATGCAGTGACAACAGGACAATCCGCTCAGTGACAGGACAGCGACCCGTTGACGTTATTCACTATAGCCCACCAGAATACGTAGGCGTAATCAAACACAACTTGATTAAAGCACAAAATTCTGAGCTAAATCACAACAGAAATATACCGACAAAAACGTTTCCAACCAGGCGAAAAAGTTTTTATAAAAAACAACATACGAATAGGTAAAAAACTCACAAAACTATACACAGAAAAAAACGTTTCCAACCAGGCGAAAAAGTTTTTATAAAAAACAACATACGAATAGGTAAAAAACTCACAAAGCTATACACAGAAAAACAGTAGATAGGGACTTAGGGTCAACAGTTTTAATAGAAGGTAAACAAATTTATAAACGCAATCAAAATAAAAAATAGTTTAAAAAAACTAAAAACACGTTTTTATTGCTAATCGAACTAAAAAGTAGAAAATAAATTTTAATGACAAAGAGACCTATAATGAAGTAATAGCAAATCGAACGATCAGTCATAGTCAACTACCTCAGAACAGAATTATAACAAAAATTAAGATACAAATGGAATAATTCAAATTAGAGTTAAAAGCGTGGGATGCTTGATATAGTAAATATTACAATCATTCTATTGGCAACTACCTACATATGTACAGAAGATTTATAGTCCGATTTAATTGTGTTATATTTAATTTCTTCTTTACCGACTATATGTCCAAAGAAAGGCCAGCATTAGCCTTGACACAGAATAGATACTCTCAGCACAGAAAAAGGAGACCGTGGATTATATTGACACAATCAAAACGAGATGTAAAGTTCCAGTTTGTTTTTTTTTAGTTCATTTTTGTTGTGAATTGTACTTTAATCGATAAAATTTTATAAATGAAATTATGGTAATGATAAATTCCTTCTTTATTTGCCAAAATTTTGTTCCATAAAATAATTTCAAAATTTATGTTTTGAATATTTTATTGTAATTAACAAAATTACATCTTATATGAAAATTATTTCATCTTATATGAACATTGAAAAGAGTAAATTTGTGTGTATGAGACTTGTAATATCTACGCATGTGTAAAGACTATACAAAGTGAGAATGCAACTACCCTGAAAACGTTTCAGCCTTCTATTCGTACTGCAGTGCCGGGTGCCCGAGCAAGTTCGAATTCGAAAGAGTAAGTCGTAGACCCCAAAATCAGTAAGAGTAACTCGGAGAGTGCGGGCATGCGCAGACCGCGCGTTAGCTCTGTCTTTCTTACTCTTCTACAGAAGATCTACTACTGTGAGCAAAAAGTAAGATGAATTTATTTGTCAAAGTTCGCGGGATTAAAATTTCGCTCTTGTTATTTTTTCATGAGCTGGCAGCACTGTTAATAGCATCTGGGCCAACTTTCATGTGAATGTCATTATCATGTTTACCAAACGACCAAGAGTGCATTTTTCGATTTTTACAATGTCTGATTTGATTGATTTTTGTTTGCGGAATGAAATTTCGGCTGCGAAAACGTTTAAAATGTTGCAGAAGGCATTTGGTGATTCCACCATGTCGCAGAAAAATGTTTATAAGTAGTACAAAGACTTCAAAGAGGGTCGAGAACGTGTTGATGACTTGGAGCGCTCCGGACGACCATCGACGTCAACAGATGACCAACACGTCAATAAAGTGAAGGAGTTAGTGGTCAAAAATCGTCGGTTGACTATTTAAAACCTTACTGATATGATCGGAATATCAGAAGGATCTGTGAAAACCATTTTGAAAGACCATTTGGGCCTACGAAAAGTCAAATCTCGTTTGATCCCGAAAACTCTCAATTTCTTGGAAAAAAGTCGTCGCGTTGATGTGTGTGAAACAATGCTTTCAGACTATCAGGACAAGCTCAAATGCATCATTACGGGAGATGAGACTTGGATTTATACTTACGACCCTGAAACAACCGACCAATCAAGCGAATATCGTGCTAAAGAGCTAAAAGAGCACGTCAAAGTCGTTCAAAAATAAAGGTCATGGTGTGGTGCACTATGAATTCCTTCCACCTGGCCAAACTGTTAATAAGGAATATTTTTTGAGCGTTATGCGTCGTTTACGTGAAGCAATTCGTCTAAAAAGACCAGAACTATGGGCCAACAACTCTTGGTTTTTGCATCACGATAATGCACCGTCTCACACTGCACTCGTTCTTCGTGACCATTTCGCCAAAAATTCCACGCATATCGTTCCGCAACCACCGTATTCGCCTGATTTGGCTCCGTGTGACTTCTGGCTATTCCCAAAACTCAAGAGACCACTCCGGGGAACGCGTTTCGAGTCGATTGAGGAGATAAAAGCTGAATCGAAGAAGGTGCTGATGGCTATACCGGAAATGGACTATTTGGCATGTTACGGGGATTGAAAAAATCGTTGGCATAAGTGTATTTCATCGAGAGGGGATTATTTTGAAGGGGATGAAATTGATTTACAAGAACAAATAAAGATTTTTCATTTTACAACCAAATTCGCCTTACTTTTTGCCCACAGTAAAAAAAAGAAAATATTAATCCTGGCAATCCTAATGAGGATAATGGAAAACTTTTATCAAATTATTGCATTGTCATCGGTCCTTGATAGGTGTGCAAAATTCCAATCCGATCAGATTTTTAGAAGCCAGGGAAAATTAAGCTCAAAGATTCCGTTACCGGTACATACAACCCAGGCTAATAAAAGTGTGTTAAAAACTGATCTTCTTTTTAACACATTACCTACCGTGTGCATATATTTGTGATTTTTGTTGAACTTCACGTGCATGCATTTAAAGAGCCGATAACTGTTAATTTTAGTTTCGAATCAAATAAAGTTAGATTCCTTTGTTTCTGCTAAAATTTTACAGGATTGCATTTTTCAGTATTTCTTTTGTCACGTCTAACCGTTCTTTATCTAGAGTCTCTTAAGGCATCGCTCGAGTGTTATCACATATTTCAATATTTGTTTTCGCTTTGAGTTTATTAGGTCATAAATTAATATATACAGTTTTTTTTAAGTTTTTCGGAAGTCGGGAGTTCAGACAGCATTTGTTAGAAATTCTAGACTGTTAGCTATAATTAGAGATAAATATAACCTTCGTATAATCTACACCAAGAAAGATATAATTGGTTAAGAAAAAAGTACCTAAAATTACAAAATCCTCCTACCTCCGAAACCAAGCATTTCTCTCTTACGGTCCCATATGATTTTTTGCTCCTTCCGGAACCAGAGATATCGAGAGATAAAACCAAAATATCGAATTATGAGGTGATAGTGATGCTACCAACAGACTCTTGGACCAATTTCCCCAAATACACATAAAACAACTCTCTCAAAATGACACGGAAAAGATAACCCAAATACTCGACGCAGTCAAGCTGCATCATCGACAAGCTCGTAGTATTAACGTGTTGGAGACTGCGTTAAAATACATCACTAGAACGCCGAACTTCGATGACTTTGCTGAGACACTAATAAAATCTCACGAACAACAAATATCAATAAATTCTAAAACAAAGAAAAGAATAAATGAACTGACCAAAATTGTTAACGAACTATTAAAAATTCTAGCAGTTATATATAGTTATATAACAAAATTTGCAATTGCCTGCCGAGGAACGACCGCTATTAGAAAATTTGTTTTTAATTTTGGTATTTCACGGTTGGAGGTTCACCACTATTAATAGTATTAGTTGCTCCTTTTTACTGATCTTCAATATAGTGAAAAGACACTTCTCCCTAATATTATAAAATTGGTTTATTTAATCCCTGCCTTACTTACAGTACTTCCTACAAATTAGTGAAAAGAATATCGCAAATTTTGAATTTTCGCAGGTTACGTATATTCGTATATCAATTTTTTGTGGCGACATGTTGGTACTCATGTCTCTCACTCATGCCGACGAGTTCGCCCATTTTGAATGTTCAGTTAATTGTTGACAGCTGCTTTGCTTGCAAGTGTTCTAAGAAGGCCGAGAAGATGTGAACGACGAAAAGCGGGCCGGACGACCGAGCGCTTCAACAACAGACGAAAAAATTGATGAAGTGAATAATATGGTATTGGCCAATCGTCGAACCACCGTTAGAGAAGTTGCTGAGGACCTAGACATATCGATTGGCTCGTGCCATTCGATTTTTTTCAATGATTTGGGCATAAGACGGGTCGCCGCAAAATTCGTACCAAAACTGCTCAATTTCGACCAAAAGCAGCATCGCATGAACATTGCTAATGAGATGTTGGACTTTGTTCGCGACGTCTCAAAATTTGCTCCAGAGGGTCATAACTGGTGACGCATCGTGGGTTTATGGTTATGACGTGAAAACCAAAGCTCCATCTACTCAGTGGAAGCTGCCGCACGAACCAAGACCGAAAAAAGCGCGCCAAGTTCGGTCGAATGTAAAAGTTTTGCTTACCGTTTTCTTCGATTGCAGGGGGTAAGGAATATTACCGTCAAATTATGCGCAATTTGCGCGAAGCATTCCGCCAGGAACGCCCGGATTTGTGGAAGCACAAAAATTGGCTCTTGCATCACGATAACGCCCCTGCTCCCACATCGACTTTTTGGCCAAAAACAACACACTAATCACAGCCACCGTATTCCCTAGATCTGGCCACCTGTGACTTTTTCTTGTTCCGTAAACTGAAGAGGTCCATAAAAGGAACACGCTACGCTACGATTGACGAGAAAAAGAAGCATCGATGGAGGAGCTGAACAAGATAAAAGAGGTGATTTTTTGAAGTGCTTCGAATATTGGGAAAAACGTTGGCACAAGTGCATAACATCTCATGGGGATTACTTTGAAGGCAACAAAATAGATATTAATGAATAAATAAATAATTTTTGAAAGAACACCAAATTCGCGATACTTTTTGAACACACCTCGTACATATATGAGGGTTGCCTTTTATATTTTTTTGCGCCAAGTATGATAGTTTTTAGCATAAACTGAAAACGTTACATTTCACTTACAAGCTTTATTTGTTCTTTTTCAGTGAGTTGAAAAATCTCGCCCAAAGGAAGTATGTCGTGATAATTTTCTTGCGATGGTTTAGTACCATTTAAATATTTTCTCGACGCGGATTATCGAGATAGGAGTTCATTGATCAACTTACTTCAACTTTTGACGTTGTGGCACAACACTTGGCCACTGTGAAACGCTGACCGTCGATTCTTACAGGATGAATTCCGTGAAGGTCATCCAAAAACGATGATTGTGCTAGAAACACAATTGGGAATCAGCAGGACTAGCATACATTCAATATTAGGCAAATAGAGAAACTCAAAGCTGTCAATACTAATTTTTTTTTTTAATTCATTTCATTTAATGTAATTTGTTTTTCACAATAAGCAATATGGATTTAAAATTAATTACTTTCAAATTAAATAATTAAAAAATATAGTGCATATTAGACGAATAGAGAAACTCAAAACTGTCAATACTAATTTTTTTTTTTAATTCAATTCATTTAATGCAATTTGTTTTTTACAATAAATTTAATAATTAAATAATATAGTGCATTCATATTTTATGTACAGGTATTCAATACTGCAGGTCTTATATTGATTTCTTTTTAAGTTATTTGAGTGTAGAAATAAAGTAATTTTGGTGATCAAGAATTTTTTGTTGGCAGGCAACTTAAGGGGTTAGAGGTAATCAGACCTTTCAAAAAATGGGATTTTTTGGCATTTTCTTAAATTATAATATCTTAAAAATATTCTGTGAAAATTTGAAGTCAGTCCAACAAATACTTTTCGAGTTATTCAACAATTAACAAAGGGCGCTCGGTTGCTCCGGAGCGTTCGAGAGCAAGTAGCTAGCAGCAGCTGCCAGCAACTTTGAATGCGTTTTTCTCAAAACTATGTTTTTTGAACTGGTGATCACTGTAACTTAAAAACCGTTTGGTATGTTTCAACAAAATTCATACTGCTTTCGAAAAACAAAAAAAACTCGTGCCTCAGCGAAGGACTTTTTTTTTAATTTTCGATTTTTTTAAACAATTAATTGTCGGTTTTTGTCTCGAAAATCTGAAACATATTTTCTAAGGCCGCCATATTGTTAATTTTGAAAAAAGCTTCGATCAGGCACAAGATTATCTATTAATAAAACTAATTTCTTTTGTCCGATTGAGTTTAGATGCATCTCTAAAGACTTGATAACTTGCATTTCTAAAGACTTGATGATCACCGGGGACTTCTGGAGAAACGGGCTCCACACAAACAGCGATAACTTTTACAATTATTATTTCTTTTTTAATTTTGCTTAAGTCAGTGTTGAAACACGATGTATTAATGCTATGTTTTTATTTTTGTAAAATAAAGCAATTGACTAGCAAAAGAAATTATTGAAAATCATCATTTTTTCGGGCCCCGGGCCCGGACCCCTAATACCTTAAGAAGAAACACGAGTGACTTCAAGATCACGGTGAATTTGATTGTTTGTGATGTTCACTGGAGAGTTCACAATCATTCTAAGAGCCTTTGATTGGAATCTTTGGAGAATGACCACATTTGAGGCTGCCGCGGAACCCACATTTACATTCCATAGGTCCAGAGTGGTAGGTCCACAGTGATAAGGGCTTACTCTCAAGCTAAGTAACCAGTTAAGATTTCTGAGCGTCATTCCCAGCGCTTTGCGTGTCATAAAGATGAGTTTTCCGCGTGAGCTTGCCGGCGAGGTGGATGCCTCGTTCGGCTTAATTCGCCAATCTTGAAGCCATTGGGTTATCTTATTCATGGAATTTTGGAATTGGAGTGAGGCCAATTGAGGAAGTGTGTCCATTGCGAGAATCGCCATATCGTCTGCAAATGTGCCCACAAGTAAGTCATGTCTGTAAAGCAGATATAGAATGAGAACCATTACACTGCCTTGAGGAGCGTCAGCTGAACTTTCGCAGAGTTCATACCTTGCTTCACAAAGAAGAATCGGTTATTGAGATATGAAATGTAATAGTTAATCGGGAAAATATTTTTTACTTTAGAAAGTAAGCCATCGTGCCATACTTAACCGAATGCTTGAGATATTTCGAGGAATGCAGCAGTACATTCCTATTTGTGTTCAAATTTAAAGTGAATGCAATTTACAAGCCTTTGAACTTGATCGATTGTGCTTTTTTTTCTGAAGCTGGAGATTTTGAGTAATCATTCGTTTCTCAATTACTAGCAACAATTTTTTAATAAGTGGGTCTATTTGATAGGCGCCCTCAAGAGTTTCTCTTACTTTGTGTGCAGTATTGAAGGGAAGGTTCAATATCATGTGGAGTAAACACACTTTTTACATATTCTTCAAATGTGTTTCCTTTTTCAACATCGCTTTTAGCCCACTGATTGTTTTCCATTCTGATGACGGATTGTGTCTTTTTTTGCTGCTTTCCAGAGAAAATAATGGCTGGCGGCTGTGACTTCAAGACTGCTGAGATATTGATAAAGTTCAGAGTTCCGTTCTTTTTGCAAGATTTATTTTAGCTCTTTCGTTAGGATATTTAATCTTTTTTGTCGTCGGGAAGTCTAGTTTGCAGCCACTTCTTTCTAACAGTTTTTCTTTTGCAAGGGAAGAGATTCTTGGACATTGTGGTTTGCTAAGAATGGGTGTAGATTTTTAAGCTGCTTGTTGGATGCAAGTATTGAAGTGTTCAAGAGCTGCAATTATGTCATCAATAGGTTTTAGCGCGTGCTTCAGATTAAGGGTTGCAGATATTAATATTTGGAAAAGATTACAATCAGTTTTCTTGTTGTGAAGGCAGCATTGAGAGGGTGAGTCGATAAAATCATTGCTTAGAGAGACCATTAGGGGATAACTTGAAACACGAATTGAATACTATTTAATTTCTATATATGCTGGTGGACCGCAGGAGGCTGATAGAAGATTTAGTCTTGCCGTAAAGAGTTGACGGCCTTTGGGACAAATGAGGCCAGATCACCATCGTGAGAATTTTGCGTTGTAGTCACCTATAGCTAAAACTCCGTTTCCAAGAGATTTTAAAAATCTAATGTATTCCTATGACTTGATTGCGTTCTTTGGTGTACTGTATACAGCGGAGATTGTAATTTGGCCTCTACTGTCCCACGACTATATTTGCAGCTTGGATAGCTTTTGTGCAGTAAGAGTCAATATTCAAGTGTTTAATGTTGTTTTTAATTAATATAGCTGAACCAGCGTATTTTATCAGGGTGCATTGTGTGATAAAGCTTGGAGTTCGAGATATTGAACGGCAGAGTTTTATCGTAAGAGTGACGAGGAGTCTCAGCATTTCCGAGACGTGCTCCATTGTTTGCATGGGGGGCGCGATCAATTTTTGCATTTCGCTGGAGGATGCAAAGGCGGTTTCTTTTAATTGAGAGGCACTGAGTTATTTGGGCTCAGATTTTGTGTGCTTTTTATTATTTAAAAATAAGAAAGTGCATTTATATGCGGTTGCGAGGCTTGGTGGGATGGAGTTGATTTCTGCTGGCGGGCATTTTTTGATTATCCTCCATTTTTCTTAAAGGTGGGTACTTTAGCTTTTGAACATTTATATACAACTTGCAGCCTTTATAGTGTGCACATAGAGCACATTCAACACTATCGGTATTTTACTTGCATGAGCAATGCTGTCCTGCGGAATTAATACATACTGGTCTTCTTTAGGTCTATTTTAGTGATAAATAGATATTTTAATTCGTAGATGTCCTTGATGTTTGACTTTGATTTCAGCAATGATTGCGGTATGTACGTGATTTTGTAGAGCTTCAACGATTTCTTCAGTGACAGTAGAAGAACGCGTATGTTTGAGTATGACTTTGAAACTTCTCTTTTGTTTTGGCTTGTAAGTGGAGAATTTTTCTGTTCCAGTTGGTGAACAATTGCTTTGAAAGCTTCGGGAGATTTTGCCTGTATTTTGACTTTATTAAAGGGGTAATGTTACTTCCTTTGTCAACGAAAATTGGTGGGGGCTTCGGATTATTTTATTTGGGCTTGGGAACCTGATCATCTTCTAATTCGAGGGAAGAAAATCTGTTTTATTGGTGCTGAGAATCGCCTAGCCAGTATTTATCGAGCCTAGCTTGTTTTTTAGTGGCTTATTTTTTATTGAATGGTAAACAAATATTTGTTTGCCAGAATTTTTCGGAGAACTAAGGAAAACCAACCTTGCACAGTAAACAGATCGATTTCAGGGATCTGCCGTCTTACAACCTTGATTTGGCACCTAATGACTTATTTTTCTTAAACGTCTGGTGAAGCTGGTAAGGCCTCTAAACAGCTCATTTTCCAGGTATCCACTTCTCGAGTGCTATGTTTGGAAAATTGTTCAAGCGAATGCAGAAATGTACTGACTTAAATGGAGACTATTTGGAAAAACAATAAAGCCATTTTCATTATTATTTTACTGTGTTTTCATTAAAAATATAAAAAAATAATTGGTGCGTACACTTCTGTTAGGTGCTTGGCCGAGCTCCTCCTATTTGTGTTGTCCAGTTTAGCCGATTCCGAACGGCAAACGGTTTATTGTGAGGAGATTTTCATGGCATAAATACTCTCAGAGTTTTTCCATTGCCTGCAAGGGATGACCGCTATTAGAAAAAACGTTTTCTATTATTTGATGTTCATGCACGGAGATTCGAACCTACGTACTCCCGAATGGTAGTCACGCGTGAATTTGAATTTGAAAAGGTCGAGCCAAGGAGCACCAGGAGATTTGGTGGCTCCTAAAATACTCAGGCTAAAGAGCCCATTGTATTTAAAGCTCTGGAAAGGGGGTAGATAGTCAAGGAGGGAAGGAGAAAAGTATCAGAGAAAGAGATAGGAAAGAATAGAGACAGAGATAGAGATAGTTAGTCCAGTGAGAATTTTCCAGATTCTTTGGCAAATCTGTAAATATCCTCCAGTTTTAGAGAACGAATATTACTCATTCTCATGACATCGGAACCCAATACTCGTAGTCGCGCTCTAGAAAAGGCAGGACACTCACAGAGAAAGTGCTCAGTGCTATCCGCCTCTTCCAAGCATGACAGGCATAGCGGGTTCTCGATGATTCCAATGGTGGTGATATGCTGACCCCATGGGTTGTGTCCTGTAATGATACCGACCATCAACCGAATATCTTTCCTTCTAAGCTTTAGTAGAAAGTTTGACAGCTTTCTGTTCGGACTTGTCACAAAACACTTTGCAGTTCTGCAGCGTTCCAGACCGGACCATCGCTCTTTATGTACATTGCCTACATAATCGTTGATCCAATTCTTGATTCCTGCGGGACTGATTCCGATTATTGGCTCTGGCCCCTGTGGGAGCACCGCTGATCCACGGTTGGCCAATTCGTCGGCAATTTCGTTTCCTTGAACACAGGAGTGTCCCCGAACCCATATAAGTACAAGCCTGTTTTGTCTTGCGACAGAATTAAGCTTCTTCTTACATTCTTGAACAATCTTTGAGGTTTGCTTCGCGTTCTCCAGGGCCTTCAATGCAGCCTGACTGTCACTGAATACTCCAATCTATTTCCCACTCCATCTGCTCTCGATTATCCATTCGACTACTTTTAGGATGGCAAAAACTTCTGTTTGGAAAACAGTTGCCATTCCCCCCATAGCATAGTGATACTTATTGCTATCGTTCAAGTACCCTATTTCATTCTTGGACCCATCGGTAAAGACAATAGCCGTCAAACCTCCCTGAATGCTTTCTGGATGGCTCCATTGCTCATGCAATGGAAATCTGATATCAAATCTCCTTCCAAATGAAACTGTGGGTATCAGGTCATCTTTAGGTGCCAAAAACGGTGGATACTGCTCCGACAGCAACTTAAAGATTTCTCTGTGTCCCGAAGTTCCATCTTCGTGCCAGAAACCATATTTATGGAGTCTACACAATGCTTTTATTGCTTCCTGTTGTATCTTTAGATCCACCGGGAGCAAATCAAGCATAGCATTTAGGGCATCACCAGAGGTTGTACTCATGGCTCCCGTGATGCATAAACATACACTTCTTTGCAGCCTGTATAGTTCTCGGATTGTGGACTTAACCATGCTCCGTCGCCACCAGACCACAGAAGCGTAAGTGATTGGTCTGATAAGTTCTGTGTATATCCATAGGACCACAGGTTTTGCCAAAAACTCTACGACATTGCTGAAAAATTTTCAATGCACGATTCACCTTCAGTGAAACGTGTGTCTCCCAAGTCAGCATCTTATCCAGTCATCGCTTTTGTCAAGAATCTTCTGCACTTTCGTGCAAAGCCTCCTTAAGGATTTATCCGATGTTAGCGAACAGACGTCGTCCGCATATGCTTGGACGTGAAAACCGAGTTCCTGCATCTCCACTAATAGAGAGTCTACGACGAAGCACCACAGTAGCGGAGAAAGAACACCCCCTTGGGGACATCCTTGCTTGGCCCTGACTGTGATTTGTTCGCCACTGCTCCCACCAGCGGTTAACAGCCTCTCAGAGAGCATGGAATATATCCATTTTATAATGGCTTGATTAACTCCGTGTCGTTCGGCAGAAGAACATATCGAGCCGAAAGTGGCATTATCAAAAGCCCCCTCAATGTCCACGAACACGCCCATTGTGTATTCGTCAGCTTCCAGCCCGGCTTCAATCTTGCAAACAAGATCGTGTAAGGCTGATTCACATGATTTTCCACTCTGGTAAGCGTGTTGATTTCTACTAAGTGGACTTTCCGGCAATACCCCCACTCGAATATGTTTCTCCACCATTCCTTCCAGACTTTTCAACCTGAACGATGTCAAAGTGATTGATCTAAAACTTTCTGCTAGGGAATAGTCATCTTTTCCTGGTTTCGGAATACTACTCTTACGCGTCGCCATTGGGATGGTATATAACCAAATGCAAGACAGGCTGTGATATATTCCGTCAGGTCCAGGGGACTTAAAGTTCTCAAAGGAAGATAAGGAAAACCTTATCGATTCCCTTGTCACTATCCGACTAGCAATATACCAGCTGTACCTAGAGGTTCCACCGTTGCTACCGTTATTGTTCATGCCACTCTCTTCTTCAGAGAGAGTTCTACTACCCGCAAAATGGGTTTCGAGTAGAGCATTAAACGTTTCCGATTTTGAAATGGTGTATGAACCATCAGGTTTTTGAATTGAATCCAGCCTTACTGAGCGGTCTAGATGTAGGACCTTACAAAGTCTCTCTGTTACCCTCATTTCTTCGACGTTACTGCAGAAATTTCTATAGGATTCAAGTTAGCCTCTCCGTACTTTTTTCTTATATTCTCTCTCGATGATTACCCCAGTCCTCTTCTGTTTGGGTCTTTAAGGCCTTATTAAGACGTTTTTTGGACCGTACACGAAGATTCGACACTTCAGCGTTCCACCTTTGCCTGAGTGGGCACAGTTCCTCAAAGCAATTGATTAAAGTACCTTCTAATTTCTTAGTAGCATCTTCAGTCATTTCTACTGATTTGAGTTTTTTCAGGTTTGGTAATCGCTCTGTTACAAGCTCACCATACCTGTCCCAGTCCACGTTTCGAGTATTCCTACCGGACGGTATTACTATTGTATCAATTCCCAGTCGGAATTCGATAAGCCGATGATCAGAAAGAGAATCCTCTTCCAAAACTGGCCAACGGTTCATTTGATTTCCAACTGACCTATTGGTAAGTGTTAAATCGATCACCTCTTGTCTCCTTTTGGTCACGAAAGTTGGTTTGTTACCAGTGTTTTGAATGACCAAATCGGATGCCAGGATAAAATCCAGCAACTTGAGACCTTTGGGGTTGCATTTGCGGCTTCCGCATACAATGTTTTGTGAATTCGCGTCACAGCCCACTGCGACCACTTCTCTTAGCTCCCTCGAAGGAGGTGGCTGTAAAGAGTTGTAGGGTAGGTAGGCCGAAACTATGATAGCTTCGACACTGTTCCCACTCTTCAAGTACTTTATCTTTGCAACAACGATATCTCAGGAGCATAGCTCTTTTAACATCGTGTGTTCGATCAACCTCGGCATGATAATACATGCTCGCGGTCTCACATTCCCTTCACAATGAAGTATTTGTCCTGACATAGCACCTAGACCACAGATACGCTTGTGACATACCCATGGTTCTTGTATAAGTATAGTCACGGTAGTCAAGGTAGTCACGCACCAACCCATTCAGCTACGACGGCTGCCGTTTTAATTATTGGACACAAAATACTAAAGGCGAAACTCGTAAACACAATTTTGAAATTGCATGCTGTTTCTGACGAAGTATTAGCTGAAATCGTAGCCACCCTTATGGATACATCGAGAGACGAATCGGGCGAATCAAGTTTCACAAAATAAGGTTTATAGAAATAAATAGGAAGCAAAATCAATTTTGGGACGAAGTACATAATACAAATGTTACTGCCACAGCTACTGTTTTTACTTTCCTTTCAAATCTTTATCCTTTGAGGCAATTATCCCTAGATGCGGACGTAATTGTGCACATTACTACTGAGCATTGTATTTACCGTGTACTAAAATGCAGACCTGGCTCCTTTGGCAAATGTTATACTCTATTTTCTAACAGTCTCAAATTAGTGCGTGATACTTTCTCTTTCTAAGAGTCCCACTGCTTAAATAACTCTGTTTGGGATTGCAGTCTGTTTGCCAGGTTAAATTAAATTAAAAAAAAAATTAAAAATATAATGAATAAGAGTAGAACATAGCGTTACGCTTTTGTCCAAATAAACGACCCTCTATAATTTCTCTAAATTCGAGCACTGGATTACTAAATAAAAGTCACGAACTAACACGAACTAATGGCACCACAACTTGCGTACTTTATTGAACTTCAAGGCTTAATCTCACACGCTCAACTTAAGTCTAATAACTCTCTTCACATGTGCCCTCGCTTATATTTAAGCACTTAATAATTATTTTAGATTGTAGATGTGGCAACTCATATTTTCGGGCAACTTCTGTTATTGTTATTGTAGCAGCATAAACATCTCCGACACATGCGCGGGGAATGCTGCTGTAGTGACAGTCCTTGGCATCTCTTCCGAACACTATATTACACGGAAACCTTAGATCGCTTCCACAGATGGTACTTGTGGGTGGTTGGGCGGTAGTTTCATGTACAGCTGAGGGGTACGCCAACAGAAGCATTTGGATGAGTTTGTCCCAATTTCGTTGACCCTTTCCCACTACCTTTTGCCACTGTTCTACAGTTTAATAGTTCGCCTGTTCCATCTTATTCTTGATTCCCAATAAGTAATCTATCTTTTTAAATAGTTTCTTCCTTAATCAGAATGTAACTGAATAGGTACTCCAAATCGAGCCAATCAATATGCTTTAGCTACATGAATTTCTATTGCCACTTCAGTTTTAGATGGTCTCCTTCATACGTATTTTGCTTCTATGATATTTTTGAGGTCAGCACCATTCAACTGACTTCTTCTTATCGCACTAGGTTACCACTCATCATCGGGTTGCAATTGTATTAATATGATGTCAGTTATCCTCTTGCATCCCTCAAATTTGAAACAATAGTAACACTCTACGAGGTTTGTTAAAAAAATAAGGTGAATTTTCAAATTTCGCGTTTTCAGCAATATAACATGTTTCGTTGGTTTGTAAGAGGCATAATTGAAACAAGTGTTTTGCGTGTTCGGCGATTTGCTGCTATCGAAAAAAATGGACCAAGGAAGTTGCATCAAATTTTGTGTAAAAAATTTAATTAAGTGATCAAAAACACTTGACGGTTTCACAGAAGGTCGAGAAGATATGAATGACGACGCTGGCTCTGGACGCTCCAGCACATCAACAACCAATGAAAATGTTGAGAAAGTGAAGAAAATTGTTATGGAAAATCGTCGAATCACAATTAAAGAAGTTGTTGAGGATTTTGGCATATCGGTTGGCTCATGCCAAGCAATCTTTTCGGAAATTTTTGGCATGATGTGAATGGCAGCGAAGTTTGTTCCAAAAATGCTGAATTTTGACCAGATTTGCTTAAAAGGGTCATGACCGATGACGAATCATGATTATATGCTATGACATTGAAACCAAAGTCCAATCGTCTCAATGGAAAAGTCGAGGAGATCCAAGACCAAACAAAGCTCGCCAAGTTCGATCACATGTCTAGGTTTTGTGCACTGTTTTTCGATTACCATGACGAAGTGCATCAGGAGTTCCTACCACAAGGTCATACGGTAAATTAGGAGTATTACCTTGAATTTATACGCCCTTTACGTGAAGCAATACGATAAAACGCTGGAAATTGTGGTAAAAAAGTGGATATGGCCCCTGCGCCCTTTTCCTGTTCCCAGGATTGAAGGAACCCATGAAAGGCGTTTAGCTAAGGTTGAGAAGAAAAAAATCGAATCGAATTTTTTTTAAATCCATCTCGTAAAGCACAAGGTCGCTCCTCAACTTCACTTCTTCACAACTTTGTTCACTGGCTTACTCAAAAGAGCTGCTGTTTTCTGCGTCAGTGCAAGACACACTGTCTTAGCAAACGTCCCTTTCGGTGTGGAGTATGCTGTCCGTTTCGTGTCCGAATATCGTATATGTACCTCATATGAATGCGAAAATAGTTTCCTTCGCATGCGCCAAATGCACTAAACGCCCGATCTCTGTCGCATATTCCTGCAAGGTCTCATTTGTCCTTTGGCAGCGAGTCGTCAGTTCCATCTCGACAATTTGCTGCCTGCAGTCACCCCCATAACGTCCCTCTATTGCTACCATTAGACTATTATAGTTACCCCTATTGGCTTCTGAAACTGCTTAAGTGAGACAACCAACGCAGCGATTTTATCTGCAGTTGTTGTAGTGCAATACTCCAAAACTCGAAAATTAAAAATAAAGAATGCGTGTCGAATATTATCAGACACAGAGAATCATAAAACTTGCGAAAATATCTTTGAGATGTAAACTTTTTATGGAACCACCCGTATAAGAAAGGTTTAACACGAGGGATTTTGCGCTGAAATGTTTGCACCTGTTTAATTTCCCGTTCAGATCTTCATATTCAGGCTTTCATTTGTCTACAGATAAAGGCTTTGTCGCGAGATGTTAGTTATACATTTGGTACTAGGACTTGAATGAATTCTTCCCCGATTGCTCACAAATTCAGATAAATTAATTATAAGCTGTATTCCAAATTCGTCGGAAAGTCTGAATAAATTTCTAAAAACGTGCTAGTATTGCTGAATATCGAAAACTATACTTATATAAGTTACCATATCATGCCTGCCCTAATATTTGACCCAGCAGTTAGCATTGCTTTGATCTTATTTTTCACAAACAAATACGCCGTCTATAAATTCTGCCTAGTAATCATCACGCCGTAATATGTCCAGTTATGGGATCCTAAAGTGATCATCAGTAACAATGAAAAACAGCAAATCCCTTTACGGTACCCAGACACACAACTAAGAGCATTGCTTAACAACAACTTAACAGTGGCGTTCGCTAACAATGTATCCCAATAACAGTATCACCAAATACACCAGATCAAGGCATATGACAACAACAACAACATAGACAGACAAAGGGTATTTAAGGTGGCAGCTTAGAATAAGAAGAGGGTTATTTGATTTATTGATTGACAACGATAAGTCGTGGTCGGGACTAAATAAATATATGTACAAAAAGTGTTTTAATATAAAGTGAAAAACTTAACTGGCGCCCAACTTACTTGAACGAATTCCAAAAGCAAAAATCGTTATAAAACGAGAAAAAATCGTGCCCAGAAAAAACTTAATAATGAACAATAAATTAAGTGATCTAAATCGTTGTAAAAAACTGAAATCAAATAAGAGTGAGCATTGCATAAAGTGGACTTGATATAAAGTCATCAAGAAACGATTAAAAACGCTAAGTAAAAATAACACTGTGCTACAAAACGGAGCTCAGCTCCTCGTAATCAATAAAGCCAATGTAAGAGTGTTATTAATGTTAAAAAACAGTAAAAACTAAAAGAGCGAAAACACTTACATATTACATAAAATATTTTCTAAATGAATGTGAACGTCTTTATTTAAACTAAAAACTAAAAATATTTATATCGACCACTCGAGACTAAACAAGCAGACGTAGGAGCATTTGCATAAACTTTGCGGCCAAGAAGTGACGAAAACCCATCGTGGGGAACAGCCTGGAACTTGGAAGCAGTAATCTATTTATCACTGAACCAAATCGTAAGGAATTTAAAGTAAGATATTCAGTTATCTAATAGCCCTAAGATCACTATTGTTGCAGGGTATAAAATAGCTTATCAAATAGGTACTTATATTTCTATTAGAAAAAGGCGTAACTAATAAAAAAAATACAGAACAATGGATGTAAATATGGTTAATAGCATAGTGCAATCCGCGGTAGAAGTAGTTCGAGAAAGTTTTAACCAACAAATTTTGGAAATAACCCAAGCTATTCAAAATATACTTCCTCAAAAAATAGAGCCACATAAACCGGTAACAATAGTCGATGGAGTGCACTGTACTCATACCGATCTTAGTTTGATCAAGTCACTCCCAGAGTTTAAAGGCAAAATGTCGGAATATCCGGCATGGATAGACGCGGCAAAATTTGCGTTAAGCTATTACAGTGAGGGTTCTGAGCCATACTATATCGCGATGGGAATTCTCAGGAATAAAATAACGTCCTCGGCTAACGAAAATCTTAGCGCCTTTAATACCCCACTAAATTTTAAAGCTATTATTGCAAGATTAGACCAGCTCTACGCGGATAAGCGCCCCCTTCATATATTAGAAAATCAGCTTAACACATTGAGACAGTGACAAATGTCTATTAGCGAGTACTATGATGCGGTTGATAGGCAGCTTACTTTGATATTAAATAAAATAATAATGACACATAGTAACAATGAGGAACTCACGAATGCTTTTAATGAAAAGGCAAGGGAAAATGCGTTAAGAGTATTTATTTCTGGCCTTAAACGCCCATTATGTGACACCCTTTTCGCAGCTAATCCTCCAGACTTGCCCAGCGCACTTGCACTCGCACAAGAGCTACATCACAATCGGCAAAGATATGAGTTCGCTCAGACTTATGCCACAGGAAGAATGCCACAAAATACCCAAACAAGACCCTTTTCAAAGCGCTTTGGTAGCACAACTTCCAAACCAAATAGCTCCCAAAACGTTTCAACTCCTAGCCCTACACCGATGGATGTAGATCCAGGAAGCTCCTGCTTCAGGCGGCAGACTGAGTTTAAAAATAGTACCTCTGGTCATTTATATAACAGTCCTCAGCCACAAACTTTTAAGCAAAGAAGTGATTCGAACTTCCAGAACTCGTCTCAATGGCAGATACGCCAACAAAGCTGTAATCGCGCCCAGCCACAACAGAATGTCAGCACTTTTAAGAGGCACGGCAGCAACACGTCCTCCCAAGCACCCATAAATAAACAGCAACGAGTTAATGCAATGAAAAACGAACCATATTTTTCTGAAATAGAAGAATATGAATGCGCAGATAATTCCTTAGATGAAATCAATTTTTTAGGCTAAGATCCCACTTGCCGTTCATTACGCGAACCCTTCCGAGCGGACTAAGGACTTGTCCTGCTAATAGATACAGGAACGTCTAAAAATTATATAAAGAAATATTCATTTTTAAAAGGCATTAATCAGGTAGAAAGCCCCTTTCAATTAAAATCCATTAACGGAGTCAATAAAATCACAGAAAAATGCAGAATCGATATATTGGGGACAATTTCCACATTTTACATTTTACCCAAGTTAGATACCTTTGATGGAATCATAGGGTATGATTTATTGAAAGGTATCCAAGCAAAAATTGATACACAAGCTGATCTCATCTTCCATAAAACTGGAAGAGAGAAACTCAACTACTTTTATTGTCAGGAGGTCAATATGGGTACAACAATGGTAAAAGTACCCGCAGGTATTGAGCTACTGATAAAGAAAAATTAAAATGCATTTGCAAACCCCAATAGAGCCCTACCATACAACACTTAAGTAATTGCGAGAATAGATACCCAAACCGACACACCCATCTATTCAAAAAGTTATCCATATCCAATTTTAGCAGCAAACTTTATTAACAAAGAAATCGAATCTTTATTGAGAGATGGTATCATAAGGAAGTCATACTCACCTTATAATTCGTCTGTACATGTCGTTTCAAAAACAGGGCTGGACGACGAAGGTAATCAGAAATTGAGAATGGTAATAGATTTTCGAAAACTCAACGAACAAACTACTTCCGATAAATATCCCATTCCGGATGCAAGCGTAATTCTTTCAAATTTTGGAAAATCTAAGTTGTTTACCACGCTCGACCTCAAGTCGGGTTTCCACCAAATTTGCCTCCTGGAAAAAGACAGATGCAAGACAGCATTTAGTGTTAACAATGGCAAGTACGAGTTTTGCCGATTACCCTTTGGTCTGAAAAATGCACCAAGCATTTTTCAGAGAGCCATAGACGACATCCTGCGGGAGGATATCGGAAAAATATGTTATGTTTATGTCGATGACATCATTATTTTTTCGCCGGATGAGAATTCACACTATAAAGACGTCGATGCTATATTAAAAAAAATTGAGTGCGCTGGAATGCGAGTGTCTATAGAGAAATCCAAATTTTTTCAGGAAGAAGTCGAATTTTTAGGTTTTACCGTATCATACAGGGGTATTCAAACATGCCCGAGCAAAGTCGAGGCAATACTAAACTACCAAGAGTCGAAGTCATTAAGATCCTTACGTTCTTTCTTAGGTCTTTCCGGTTACTACCGCAGATTTATTAAAGACTACGCTCACATATCCAAACCCCTCACAAAATACCTAAGAGGCGAAAACGGACACGTTAACAGCCGACATTCAAAAAAAATCAATATAGCACTTGACGAAGATGCTATCGCTGCCTTTAACAAACTTAAAAGTATTTTGGCTTCGAAAGATGTCCTTCTCCAACACCCAGATTACACTAAGCCTTTCGAAATAACCACAGATGAAATAACCCAAAATGGGAAACCGATAACGATGATATCGCGTACTTTATCGAAAGCTGAAGAAAACTATGCCACGAATGAGCGTGAACTTCTGGCAATAGTTTGGGCCTTCCAGAAGTTACGGCATTATCTGTATGGTATCAAAAATATTCACATTTTCACGGACCATCAGCCATTGACGTTCGCCATTTCAGACCGAAATCCTAATTCAAAAATTAAAAGGTGGACTGCATTTATTAACTCATTTGCGCCAAAATATTTTTATAAACCTGGCAAAGAAAACAAAGTGGCAGACGCACTTTCACGCCAGTACACACACAACCTAAATGATTCATTGTCAACGGCTCACAGCGAGATTTCCTTGTCAGGTGTAATAAAAACGATACAAAATCCTGTCAATCTATTTAAGGCTCAGTTAATACTTTCAGCATCAGAGGTTAACAGTAAATCCACTAAAATTTAATTTCAGAAACTTATTAGGCACACCATAAACTTCAAAAGCGCGGAATACCTTTTGCAAACCATCCGTGAAAAGATAAACCCAAACGTTGTTAATGGAATCTGTTGCGACCTCGAAACCCTAGCCAGAATCCAGTCTTTACTTTTGTCAAATTTTCCGGGAGTAAAATTCATACATACCGAAAAATTAGTAATAGACCTGGTAAAAAAAGAGGATCAAATCGAGGCAGCCACAAGGGAACATAATAGAGCTCACCGCTCCATTCAAGAGAATTATAAACAATTAGTGTCAGAGTATTTTTTTCCAGAAATTAAGAAGACCTTAACTACGATAGCCAAGAATTGTAGAATATGCTTGGAAAACAAATATAATAGGCATCCTACAAAAACAGAGATAGGCAAAACACCCATACCGGAATATCCAGGTCAGATTCTGCATATAGATATATTTTCTGTGGATAACTCCCATTTCCTCACATGTATTGATAAATTTTCCAAATTTACAGTCACAATTCCGATAGATCAACAATTGACATCAAAAATGCACTTTTAATCGTACTTAACAAATTCAGAAAAACTAAGGTAATAATTTCTGACAATGAAAAATCTTTTCAATCCCATGCCGTAGCCAATTTATTGAAGGATCAGTTTGACATCAATCAATTTTTCATACCTGCTTTACATAGCAATAGTAATGGTCAAATAGAGAGGGTGCATTCAACTTTGACAGAAATCGCACGTTGCATTAAAGCAGAGTAAAATTTAACCGATACCACAGAACTGATCTTACTTGCAACTTATAAAGACAATAACAATGTGCAACAAATTCAGGTTAGCAAAAATTAGGTCCATTCTGAGAGTGGCGGGTGAAAATAGAGGCGAAATTAGAAGACCCGTATCGCACCGTTTTTTTATGTTAGTTCGAATTTTTTTTTAATCGGCCTTCGAAGTTCGAAATCGGAGCAAAATTGTTTATATGGTTTTTTGGCTATAACTCGTCGACTAATTGATATTTTTTCAATCTGTAAAAGCCAAATTATTGCTAGAGACCTGTGCAACAATTACAATTTTTGAAAAAATTGATTTCGAAAATTTTTGTGGTACTTATGAAACAATATACTGAAAATCGGCATTTGACTGCAAACTTCGAAGGCCGATTAAAAAAAATTCGAACTAACATAAACAAACGGCCCGATACGGGTCCTTTAATTTCGCCTCTATTTTCACCCGCCACTCTCAGAATGGACCTAATTTTTGCTAACCTGAATTTGTTCCACAGTGTTATTTGACTTTTTTACATTCAGTTTCATGTTCGGAAAATGAATTTTTAGTAAAAATAAACAAAATAAACTATGAAAAGAAGCTATTTTTCTTATTGCGGTTACACTGTGCAACAAATTCAGGTTAGCAAAAATTAGGTCCATTCTGAGAGTGGCGGGTGAAAATAGAGACGAAATTAGAAGACCCGTATCGCGCCGTTTTTTTATGTTAGTTCGAATTTTTTTTTAATCGGCCTTCGAAGTTCGAAATCGGAGCAAAATTGTTTATATGGGTTTTTTGGCTATAACTCGTCGACTAATTTATATTTTTTCAATCTGTAAAAGCCAAATTATTCCTAGAGACCTGTGCAACAATTACAATTTTTGAAAAAATTGATTTCGAAAATTTTTGTGGTACTTATGAAACAATATACTGAAAATCGGCATTTGACTGCAAACTTCGAAGGCCGATTAAAAAAAAATTCGAACTAACATAAAAAAACGGCGCGATACGGGTCTTCTAATTTCGCCTCTATTTTCACCCGCCACTCTCAGAATGGACCTAATTTTTGCTAACCTGAATTTGTTCCACAGTGTAATTCAATGCATTCGACGGTGAATGCAAAACCGATTGATATATAATATTAAATAATTTTTCAAAAGACCACATAAGTTCAATTATAGCTACCCTAATAACTGTACAAAAAAAAATCGTTAAAAAATCTAAAGCTACCCCAAGGACATTCAAAGAAAGAGAAAAGGTGTATGTTCGCCGGAATAAGCGCCTAGGTAATAAACTTAATAAAGTATATGTTGAAAATGTAGTACAAAATGACCTAGGAACAACCGTGCTAATAAATGGCAAAAAAGTCCACAAGGACAATATAAGATGATTTTTCACAACTACATACTAATGTAACGACAATGAACCAAAATACACATTTGCGGAAATATTTTGGAATAGTTTGGAATTTTTGTTAATAGTTTTTTTATTATTACACTCGAGCTGCTTCTTCCAACAACACTTCATTTTGTATTACGTAAATAACAATATTATTAATTAATTCCAAAAAAAAATTTCGCTACATAAAATACGCTATATGAAGATACTCCTATCAGAAAAAAATGGGATCTTCTACTAGGAAATGTTAAAACCAATAATTTGCGTAAAATTCGAGTAAATAATTGCATATTTATTTTAATTTTACTTTTCTGAGTTGTAACTAAATTTTCTTGTTAATTACTTAATTAATTGGTTAGTAATTGGTTAAGCTTCCAACGCCATACTACAAATTGAACATACAATAATAATTCAGTACAAACGTACATACATATGTATGTATATGGAAAAATTCATTGTAAAAACTTAAATTCTTCACATTTTTATAAAAATTAAAAGAAAAATAAATAATTATTTATATTTTTGTTATAAGTTTAAGATTTTATGAATTTATAAAAAATTAATCCTTCACATAACCGTTATTTATAATAATTTTTCACATTTTTGTAAAAACTAAGAATTCCTAAAACAAATTGTTTGGTTAAAACCTAACTCATACTCATGTCCACGATTTATATTAAGACCACAGCTAACATACATATGTATGTATATACGAATTTTCATTTAATAAAAATACGCATATGAATTTGTAAAATATAATTTATCATCGCTGTTGTGCAAAACTTCAATCATGTTATAAAAAAACAGTTTTGCTATTTATAGAATATCATATATGTATATTCAAAAACAAAACACAAAAAAAAAAAAAAACCAAACCCTCACTTATTTTGTAAACGTAGAAAGGCATACGAAAAACAGTAATTAGCAAACATTGTTTCTAACTCACGAGAAATTTTCGTTAACACGTTAGATAACGAGTGTAATTATCGACACGGGAATGATTAGAGAACTAACTCAGTCCGAGTTAGAATCCCATTGGAGATTAAAAATGGTGCTAATCTTTCTCAAATCGATACCAAATTTCAATGTCGAGTTCAGGCTATTCCATATTAAAACTTTATTAAAAATAATGCATACATATGTACCGTTAAAATTTGTTAATTATATGTTACGCAAAATTTAATTCACATTTTATGTTAGTTTTTAAAAGCTCGTCGGATCAGGGACGACCCGAATTTAAAAGAGGGAGGAGTTATCATATCATGCCTGCCCTAATATTTGATCCAGCAGTTAGCATTGCTTTGATCTTATTTTTCACAAACAAATACGCCGTCTATAAATTCTGCCTAGTAATCATCACGCCGTAATATGTCCAGTTATGGGATCCTAAAGTGATCATCAGTAACAATGAAAAACAGCAAATCCCTTTACGGTACCCAGACACACAACTAAGAGCATTGCTTAACAACAACTTAACAGTGGCGTTCGCTAACAATGTATCCCAATAACAGTATCACCAAATACACCAGATCAAGGCATATGACAACAACAACAACATAGACAGACAAAGGGTATTTAAGGTGGCAGCTTAGAATAAGAAGAGGGTTATTTGATTTATTGATTGACAACGATAAGTCGTGGTCGGGACTAAATAAATAGTATATATGTAAAAAAAAGTGTTTTAATATAAAGTGAAAAACATAACTTATACATATGAATTGAATTTGAATTTGAAAGGTCGCGCCAAGGAGCACCAAGAGATTTGGTGGCTCCTAAAACACTCAGGCTAAAGAGCCCATTGTATTTAAAGCTCTGGAAAGGGGGTAGATAGTCAAGGAGGGAGGGAGAAAAGTATCAGAGAAAGAGATAGGAAAGAATAGAGACAGAGATAGAGATAGTTAGTCCAGTGAGAATTTTCCAGATTCTTTGGCAAATCTGTAAATATCCTCCAGTTTTAAAGAACGAATATTACTCATTCTCATGACATCGGAACCCAATACTCGTAGTCGCGCTCTAGAAAAGGCAGGACACTCACAGAGAAAGTGCTCAGTGCTATCCGCCTCCTCCAAGCATGACAAGCATACCGGGTCCTCGATGATTCCAATGGTGGTCATATCCTAACCCCATGGGTTGTGTCCTGTAATGATGCCGACCATCAACCGAATGTCTTTCCTTCTAAGTTTTAGTAGAAAGTTTTCTGTTCGGACTTGCCACAAAACACTTTGCAGTTCTGCAGCGTTCTAGACCGGACCATCGCTCTTTATGTAGATTGCATACATAATCGCTGATCCAATTCTTGATTCCTGCGGGACTGATTCCGATTATTGGCTCTGGCCCCTGTGGGGGCACCGCTGATCCACGGTTGGCCAATTCGTCGGCAATTTCGTTTCCTTGAACACAGGAGTGCCCCCGAACCCATATAAGTACAAGCCTGTTTTGTCTTGCGACAGAATTAAGCTTCTTCTTACATTCTTGAACAATCTTTGAGATTTGCTTCGCGTTCTCCAGGGCCGTCAATGCAGCCTGACTGTCACTGAAGACTCCAATCTGTTTCCCGCTCCATCTCCTCCCGATTATCCATTCGGCTACTTTTAGGATGGCAAAAACTTCCGTTTGGAAAACAGTTGCCATTCCCCCCATAGCATAGTGATACCTATTGCTATCGTTTAAGTTCCATCCGGCTCTAGACCCTATTTCAGTCTTGGACCCATCCGTAAAGAAAATATCCGTCAAACCTCCCTTCATGCATTCTGGATTGCTCCATTGCTCGCGCTATGGAAATCTGACATCAAATTTCCTTCCAAATGAAACTTTGGGTATCAGGTCATCTTTAGGTGCCAAAAACAGTGGATACTGCTCCGACAGCAACTTAAAGATTTCTCTGTGTCCCGAAGTTCCATCTTCGTACTAGAAACCATATTTATGGAGTCTACACATTGCTTTTATTGCTTCCAGTTGTATCTTAAGATCCAGGGGGAGCAAATCAAGCATAGCATTTAGGGCATCACCAGAGGTTGTACTCATGGCACCCGTGATGCATAAACATACACTTCTTTGCAGCCTGTATAGTTCCCGGATTGTGGACTTAACCATGCTCCGTCGCCACCAGACCACAGAAGCGTAAGTGATGATTGGTCTGATAAGTTCTGTGTATATCCATAGGAACACAGCAGGTTTCAGACCCCAAGTTTTGCCAAAGGCTCTACGGCATTGCTGAAAAATCTTCAATGCACGATTCACCTTCAGTGAAACGTGTGTCTCCCAAGTCAGCTTCTTACCCAAGATTACTCCTAGATATTTAACTTCGTTGGAAAGACCAAGTGTCATACTGTCAGTGTTGGAAGACTGAGTCCATCCAATTTCCGTTTTCTCGTAAACAAGACTATGGTTGTTTTGTTCGGATTAACCTTGTCTCATGCACCAGTCATCGATTTTGTCAAGGGTCCTCTACACTTTCGTACAAAGCTTCCTTAAGGGGTTATACGCAGTTATGACTTTCAAAAAAATCGATTTTTTTATTGCATTTTTGTAATGTACATATATTCAAAAGTATACGCACGAAACTTGAAGTAGATCTAAGCAATACTTTCGGAGTTATACCTTAAATATGTAGAGATGCCTCGGCACGTTTTAAGGTAGGTATTGAAACTTTAAACGTGTTTTTTTCAAAACGGCATTTTTCAAGTCGGTGTACACGATATCTCGAAAACGGCTTGTTTGATCGGTCAACCGTTTTAACTCAATCTTTAAAGATACATTTTCTAGTAATTAATCGTTCCTTTTGTAAATCTGATACTTATTTTCCATTTTATAATCAATTTACGGCCAAATTTTAACGTAAAAATCGAAATCATTTCTTTTAAAAGCTGCCATTTTGTGAAAATTCACTTTTTTGATTAGCCGAACGATTAATTACTAGATAATCTAATATATTAATATAACAAAATTTGTTTGGTTTTTTGATTTCAGATAATCCAATCCTGAGTTACGATGTACACCGTAAATCGTCTTTTTTTAAGGGAGGTTCCAGAAATCGCCTGCAGCGCGCTCTATAATCAACATTTTCATAAATAAAAAATTTTGTTACGTTCTTGAAGGATGCTTTTATAACCGCAAAAAATTTTCAAATTAAAATATTCTGAAGTTTCTTCAGGATAAATCCTTGACAACCCGTCTTTTATTTGCTTCATAACTGCGTATAACCCCTTAAGGATTTATCTGATGTTAGCGAACAGACGTCGTCCGCATATGCTTGGACATGAAAACCGAGTTCCTGCATCTCCACTAATAGAGAGTCTACGACAAAGCACCACAGCAGCGGAGAAAGAACACCCCCTTGGGGACATCCTTGCTTGGCCCTGAATGTGATTTGTTCGTCACTGCTCCCACCAGCGGTTAACAGCCTCTCAGAGAGCATGGAATATATCCATTTTATAATGGCTTGATTAACTCCGTGTCGTTCGGCAGAAGAACATATCGAGCCGAAAGTGGCATTATCAAAAGCCCCCTCAATGTCCACGAACACGCCCATTGTGTATTCGTCAGCTTCCAGCCCGGCTTCAATCTTGCAAACAAGATCGTGTAAGGCTGATTCACATGATTTTCCACTCTGGTAAGCGTGTTGATTTCTACTAAGTGGACTTTCCGGCAATACCCCCACTCGAATATGTTTCTCCACCATTCCTTCCAGACTTTTCAACCTGAACGATGTCAAAGTGATTGATCTAAAACTTTCTGCTAGGGAATAGTCATCTTTTCCTGGTTTCGGAATACTACTCTTACGCGTCGCCATTGGGATGGTATATAACCAAATGCAAGACAGGCTGTGATATATTCCGTCAGGTCCAGGGGACTTAAAGTTCTCAAAGGAAGATAAGGAAAACCTTATCGATTCCCTTGTCACTATCCGACTAGCAATATACCAGCTGTACCTAGAGGTTCCACCGTTGCTACCGTTATTGTTCATGCCACTCTCTTCTTCTCAAAAGCAGGAATTAAATAAGAAAATACCACCCTTTTTAATTCCGAGGTATTTTGGTTAAAACATAAAATTGCGCATACTTCTCAGTATATTCATTTTTTACAGCTCATAATTGGAAATTTTTTCTAAGAGTTATTTATTACCTGAATGATAACGAAAGTTTACTTTCCAGAAATCGTATCATCGAATTAATAAAGGTAGCGGGTATCGCAATTCCAAACCATTTTAGAAGAATTATACCGAATTGTTTCACATCCTTTCGTACAATAAATTTGACGATTGCGCCTTCCAAGGCAGCTACATAAATTGATAAGAACGTTCTCGATATTAAACACAATGTGTGTACAATCAGTAGGCCAGTCTCATAACATACACATTTTGGTATCATAATCTTTAAAAGTTTGCTTATTTGTTGAATGAATTCTTTATTGAGGCCTGGCTCCAACCGCGCATTATTGTGTCTTTTCAGCTGCTTTGCAACGAGCAATTTCTCTACTTCAGCGAATTTTGAATCTTCATCATCCGTCGGCGTAATTGACACATCTTCATCCAAATCTGTATACAATGTCGCATTATTCCTTTTATATGTGTGCTGTTGTTCCTCCATATTTATATCATTGTTACCTATTAATGAATATGTGAGCTTGAACGTGTAAGCGCATATTGCCGCACCGATTATTACATTGCTAATTGAGGTTTTGGACAATCCGCTTTCATCGTACTTTTGCACCGCCAGATCAATATATTTTGAGAGAACAACCATGGTTACAATTTGAAGTAAGTGTAGTTTTATCAAACACGGTAGAAAACGACTCGTTATAAACTTTTATGATTTTCAAACTCACAATCCGACATATGTGACACGTACTGAAAATATAAGATATTATAAGCAAATTAGTGTTATGCGATGAATTAACATATAAATTATACATGCAACCAATTTTTGTCATTTTTGGTGAAACATGGTTTTGGTTAATTCAAAATTACTAAGTACCTACATGTATTATATTTCTTCAAAGTTTCTCTCGTAATTTTTAAAAATATACCTATTCGATTCTCTGGATTATTTTTATATAATTCAATTTGAGTTCAAAATTACATTTTATCAATGTTCCATTTTTATCATTATTAAAACAGATTTTTTAGAGTCCGATTTTCAAAAAAGGATGCGTTACTCTCTTCTACCTAATAGCAAAAAAAAATTATTGCAACTATCTTTGCCAATCTATCTTTGTGTAAAATATGGCAGGCGAAGTGATTGATAAAAAAGTCGGAACCAACTAGTTCGCCTTTTTTATGAAGAAATCAATTAAAAACAATATAGGTTTTTGTACTCTAACTTCATTAACACTCATAGTTCTTTAAATCAGCCTCGAGCCTAATATAAAAAGTAATCCGAAGAATTTTTGGAGATATTTTAAATCGATTGAAAAGGCCTCTTCTATTCCTAATACTGTTTTTATAGGGACGTAACTGCCTGCTCTGTCAGTGATGCAGCGAATTTATTTGCCGATTTCTTTTCATCTAGTTTCGTGTCTGATGAAGATATCCAGGAAGAACATTGGGCAGCGATTCGCCATAATTTCTTGGGGAAATTGTCTTCCTCAGCTGACTTCGGTTCACTTGTTCTATCAGATGATGATGTCATTAAGGGATTGTTAAAGATTAAAAACTCTTCTCATTCGGATGTAGACGGGCTTTCTCTAAATTTGTTTAAAAATTGCCGCTCTGGCTGAAGGAATATTTATCGATGATTGGAAGCTGATTTCCGTCACTCCTATTTTCAAAAGCGGTAATAAAAACTATATTGCAAATTACAGCGTAATTTCTAAATTATCTGCTGTATCTAAACTTTTTGAATGTGTTGTCAAGACAAGTTATATTTTAGCGTTAAACGTCTAATTATTCCTGGACAGCATGGTTTTGTAGTTGTTACGTTATCTAACTTATCCGTTTTATCTGAAGGTGCCCATTTACACACGGAAACATTTGGAAGGGAAACATTTTGTTCGGGGGTGAAGGACGGCCGCGGAAGAGAGAAGGGAATTTGTCTCCTGTACTGGCGACACGCTTTGCTCTTCTTGTTCGTATTTCCAATCTTAAAGCAATTTTTGACAGTTGCTTCATTTGTTTTCTTCTTTTGTGGGAGAAAGTTCTGAGTTATGTGTTGGTTTTCAATCAAACGGAAGATAACTACAGTTACAAAATTACTTTCTATGTAAAAATTCAAAATAATACCTAGTATATATTTGTTATTTTAGTTTAATTATTTATTTATTATATTATATGTTAAAGAGAAGAAAGGGTGAAGAAAAGGGATCAAAATTCCTTAAAAGAATATTAAAAACTACAACAGTAAGGACTGAATTCGTAGGCGTGTGACACTGCAAACGAATATATGTACCTAAAAAGCATTTAAAATGGCGACATTTATTTTAGTGGAAAATTAACGTTAATAAACCAAACAAAAGCAAACTGTAAAGAAAAAATTTACAATAAACAAAACTCTGATATCGCGAGTGTAAACAAATCTCGTGTGGCTGACAAGCAGCTGTTACCGTTGACTGCATTATCGACCTCCAAAAAGAGTGTTACCATACGACCTATACCAAGGTGAAATGGGTTCTCCACCACAGGGTGGTGGGCCCAATCATTCCAACACAAACAGTGAAGTGCGTAATAAAGACCTAATGCAAAAAATTGTTGACTTAGAAAAATGATGCTCTGCTCTACAAAATGAGATATCCCATCTTAAATTAGATAACGGCAAACTTAAATGCGCTATATGTACTGATGATAATAAAACCGATATAAACATCACAAAAAACATGTTTTGAAGTTTATGAAACTGATGAAGAAGAGCTTGCTAAAGAAACCGACGGGATCCTAAAGAAAAAAAGGGCATCCAAAAACCGTAAAGCTGAATTTTCTCCTGAAGCTTTAACACCATCAAAATCTACAAATAGTGTTAATGATTCAACAAAACCCACAAAAACGAAACAAGTTAGTAAAATACCTCGTCCTCCTCCCATAATTATCAATGGTAATAATGATTTCAAAAAACTGCATAGTAAACGTGTTACTAAAATAAAAAATAAATTTTTTCATTAAACTTTTAAACAACTACGCATGCAAAGTAATAACGTTCGATTCGCACGACTATCGGTCTGTAACAAAATTATTGTCAAATGAAAATATTCCTTGGCACAGCTATGAGAATAAGCAAAATAGACCTAACAAGGTAATAGTTAAAAATCTTCAGTATTCCTGCGACAGCGATTTAATAGTGAATAACTTAAAATCACAAGGACTTAATGCTTTAAACGCCATAAACAAACTCAAGTGGCAAACAAAGGACCCACTTGAAATGGTTCTCATCACATTCGATCCGTCTGAAGATGTGAAAAAAATTTACGGAATTAAAAATATATTGAACACCATAGTAAAAGTTGAACCTGCCAAATCTGATACCGCAGTGCAAAAAATGTCAATCTTTTGGCTATACAGTAGGTTCTATTTTTATGCGGTAGATACGTTCCGCAAGAAACAGCATAAAAAAAACAGCATAAAAAAAAAACAGCATAAAAAAAGCTACTAGTTCTATAGTAAAACTATAGATACGTTTCAAAAGTGCTAAAACCGCATAAATGTGAAATAATGTAATAAAATCGCATAAAAAAGGGCACTAGTCCCATATTATAACTATAGATACGTTCCATAGACCGCATGAATATGAAATAATTAAATAAAATCGCATAAACAAAATATTGTATTTTTGAAAATTATATCTTTATTTAAGAAACGTCAGAATCGAAAAATAAATTTAAGTCAGAAATAGAATCAGACAATACCCACATGTTGCGCGTTCGTTTAGGATTTGACGTAAAATCACTTTCGTCACTTGAGGAAATGTACACGTTTGATCTAGATAGTTATGCAGGCGGTTCCATACTTGTAGGGTTAGCATTTCTGATGTAATCTGTGATGAGTTTTTGCTTAGCTGGTTTAGAATCTTGTTTATATGTACAATTCCCGATAGGTCGACATGCATTTTGTAATTAAAAAAAAGACCGCACTATTTCAAAACCGCATAAAAAAAAGCCGCATTAAATTTTTTTACTATGAATAAAACACTAAAAATATTATTATGGAATGCCAACGGTCTAGCTAAATACCAAACAGAGCTAGAAGTTATGTTAAACAATGACGAAATTGACGTCTGCTATTTGCTGAAACACACTTCACAAAACATTCATATTTGAATTTTTAACATTATTCCCTATACCGTACTATTCACCCCAACAATTGTGCAAGAGGTGGCAGCGCCGTTCTCATAAAAAATAATATAACTCATCACTTGGAAGACCAATCAGCGCTGAGGAATTTCAAACAACTTCCGTTTCTGTCGAGGCTTTCGAGCAACAAATATTACTATCAGCTTTATACAGCCCACCCAGACACCAACTAAAATCTGAAGATTATGTATCTCTCATCGAAAGATACAAAAGAAGTTTTATTATAGGAAGCGATTTCAACGCTAAGCACATACATTGGGGGTCTAGGCTTACAACGACAAAAGGGCGCGAAAAGCCATAAGTCAAAGAGGTTGCGAAATAATTTCAACTGGCCTTCAGACACCAACAAAGTACCTGATTTGATTAACTTTTTTGTCTTAAAAAATATTCTCGCAAACCATCTTTCTATTTCCGAAGGCTTCGATCTGAACTCTGACCACTCACCGATACTTTTATAAATATCAGGAAATGCGGTACTATTTTATTTATATAAAACGTCTCATCTTGATGATGCCGTGCTTCAATTCACGCAAATAATTCAAAACGCAGCATGGAAAAGTACGACCCAGTAAAATGTCACATCAAATAAGAAAAAATACCCATCATATATCAGCTGATAAATAAAAAACGAAAACTTAGACTTCGTTGGCAGCAAACGAGATATCCTGAGGACAAATTGAAACTCAACCAAACAGCTACACGTTCAAATTCAGACATTCAAAAATGATAATTTCAATCGATTTCATAAGAGCCTCACATCTGATAAATCCACAACCTACTCCTTATGGAAAGCAGTAGTCATTTAATCGACCGATAAAACACATAGCACCCGTCAAAATAAACGACACCCAATGGGCAAAAACCAATGAGCAAAAAGCAAATTTATTTGCAGAGAATCTTCGAAAAACCTTCTATGCCAATGATGGATTTGAAGATATTGACATCTCTCTGGATTGAAAGCGATGTCAGCATTGAGCCAGTTAGTAACGAAGAAGTAATGAGCGAAATTTTCAAAATCAAAACTAAAAAAGCCTGAGTTCGAACTCATAATTGCAGAAATTATTCAGAGATTGCCCAATAATTGCATTACTTGTCTGTCTCAGCTGATTACTTTGTGTTTTTTGTTAAAATATGTTGCCGGAAAATCGCCAAATGATGTGTCTTCATACGTTACTTTCTCTGCTACCAATGCTGCCCAAACTTTTTGAACGACTGTTACTGACTCGAATGTTGCCGATTATAGAAAACAAGAGAGTTATTCCAACGCACCAATTTGGCTTTCGAAAAAATCACTCCACTATCGACCAAGTTCACAGGGTTGTGAGAACAATAGAGTGTGTGATAGAGAAAAATAAAGTTTGCGCAGCGGTGTTCCTTGACGTCTCGCAGGCGTTTGACAAAGTTTGGCAACGGGCTTACTCCACAAACTAAAATTGATTTTGCCCAGGAATTATTGCGAAATTCTTTCTTCCTACCTTGATGGCAGATACTTTCGTGTCAGACTTGAGAACGCCTATTCTTCATTGCAAAAAGCAAGCGTGGGGTACCTCAAGGAAGCATCCTAGGCCTTCTTCCTGTACCTCTTTTATACGTATGACTTACCGGTTCACGAGCAACACGTTACCGCAACTTTTGCAGATGACACGGCTATCCTAGCAGTTGGAGAAGTAATCGAGACTACAACGACGAAATTGCAATCAACAGTGAGTTCTATTGTAACATGGGCAAAAAAATGGCGTATCAAATTAAACAATTCAAAATCAGTGCACATTGCATTCGGCCTGAAAAAAAAAAAAATTTACAAGCCAGTCTACATAAACAGCGTAATATACCGTACGTCAACGAGGCAAAATATCTTGAAATAACTCTTGATGCCCCCTTCATGTTGGTCTCCTTGCCGAGGGGATGGGGCTTAAATGGAGGTTAGATTCTGTTGTAACGTCACTAATTTATCGATTATCACACAACCAATTTTTGCTCCGTATCTCATCTCTAATATTTATACCAATCTCTCTTCCCTTTTTATATTTGTACGCTTCACAAACCACATTCAAATTTCCGCAACCTAATTTGAAATAAAGAAATATCACTACATCGCGATATTTACCGAATAAAAAGTATATAGGTGTTTTCTTTGTATTATTGGCAGAGGTCACTCGATCCAACAATTGGTAGCAGAGCAAGGTTTTGAGTAATCATCATAAACACTCAAAATGGCTACTTCCACACACAATCGTATTGAGGCACTTACAAAAAGCAATTATGACACGTGGTGTCTTCAGGCACAAGCAGTGTTAATAAAAGCCGAATTATGGGATTATGTTAGCGGTGCGACGATTTTAGCATCCACAGCGACTGCTGAGCAACAAGCTCAATTCAATAAAAAGGACATGATGGCAAAAGCCGAAATTCTCCTCTTAATTTCACCGCACGAGCTTAAACAAGTAAAAGGCTGTTCAACAGCAAAGCAAGTGTGGGATAAACTAAAAGCAGCCTATCAAAGCACTGGCCCTGCAAGAAAGGCAACTCTTCTAAAACAACTTATATTGCAAAAATCATCTACGGCAGATGATACAAGAGACCATCTAAACAACTTCCTCGATATAGTTGACAAACTGGCCGACATGGATATAAAAATCAATACGGAATTGCTAAGCATCATGATGCTCTATAGCCTTCCGGCAAGTTTCAAAAATTTTAGAATAGCTATTGAATCCAGATATACACTTCCTAGCCCCGAAGAACTTAAAGTCAAAATAATCGAAGAAAATGACGCGAGAAATAGGACAAAAAGTGGCGAAGGAGCGTTTTACACAAAAGAGAAAAACGCGAACATGTACTGTCAATCATGCAAAAAGAAAGGTCATACGACAGATACATGCTGGAGTAAAAAGAAAACAGGCAAAAATAATGCAAAAAGCTCCAACATCACACCCACATGTATGAATATTACCTCTCCCAATACATGGTGCTTAGACAATGTGTGCTCAGAAAAGCTATTTCGAAACAATGTGCGCTGAAAAAGGGACTCTAAAGTTAGCATCAAATAGTCACACAGTAAATGTCGAAGGAAAATGCAAAGTACAAGTCAACATTAACAACGACAAATACAATTTACTCAACACCCTGTATGTACCCAACCTATCAACAAACCTATTGTCAGTATCAAAAATCACTGAAAAAGGAAATATGTAGCGTAATTTTCACAAATGAAAAAGCTTTCATAAAAGATAAATCTGGTAATATGACATTAATCGCTGAAAAAGAACATGCTTTTTATTATACAACGAGCGAAAAAGCAAAAATTGTTCACACCACTGAAAACAAAATTGAAATGTGGCATCGAAAGTAAGGACACCTAAATGAAAACGACCTAAAGTTGGCGGCAAGAAAAAAACCTCATAAAAGGCATGGATCTAGGAAATGATAACTTATCTAAGTGCGAAGTCTGCATAAAAGGTAAGATGACTCGATTACCATTTACCTCCATAGAAAGTGTTAAGACTAGCCAGCCATTAGAAACAATGCATAGTGACGTGTGTGGCCCCATACAAACCGAATCTTTAGGCGGAGCCGTATATTTCGTAACATTTTTGGATGACTTTACAAAATATTGCTACATATATTTCATGGCTCATAAGAACGAAGTTTTCCAAAGATTTAAGGAATACAAAAATGAAGTTGAAAACTTTCACAACAGAAAAATAAAAAATTTGCAATCTGACAATGGCACAGAATATTGCAATCGCGAATTTGATCACTACCTAAAAGCAAACGGAATAAAACGAAGGCTGAGTGCACCCTACACACCCCAGCAAAATGGGCAAAGCGAAAGAAAAAATCGATCGTTGCTGGATAAAGCCCGATGCCTGATGATAGAGGGAGGCATACCCCAGAAGTTATTTGCGGAAGCGGTATATACTGCTAACTATCTACTAAACAGAAATCCCGCAAAGGCACTTAAGGGCTGTACACCACACGAAAAATGGATAGGACGTGCGCCATCTGGAAATCACATACACGTTTTTGGTAGCAAGGCATTCGTGTTAGACAAACTTGGAAAGGGTAAGTTTACACCAAAGGCTACAGAAAGTATTTTCGTCGGTTATGCACAAAACGCAAAATGTTTTCGCATATACTTACCGAAAAAAAGGCTATAATAATTAGTAGAGATGTCAAAGTTATTGATGAAATGTATTATCAGATAAACACAAATGAAACGAATAGCTATGATAATCTCTTTTATGACACCGAAATAAGAAATCAATCAAATACAGATGAGGTTGGACTGCAAAAAGAAGACCTGTCTAAAAGTAGACCTATGGTGGGTATTGAGTTCACATCAAAAGAAACAGACCGTGAAGAGATAATTTCTGAAAATTCCCATATCCCTGAAACCATATCCTGCCAAGGTACACAATCTGAAATCGAGAGTAATACTAGAACCATAAACGATCTAGAAAACGTTGAAGAATCCGAAAGTGAGGAAAATGCTCAAAGCACGAAAGAATCGAATACCGGCAGAGAAAATCAGAGACCTCTCCGAGATCGAAAACGTCCAAATTGGTTAGATGACTCTGCAGCCGATGAGGAAGAAACAACTGATGAGTATCTATCAAATTTTTGCGAAAGAGGCATTGATGAGTCAACGTTTATGTGTCAAACCGAAGAAAAAGAATGGCATAATGCCATCAAATCGGAACTCAGAGCTCACATAAAAAATTGTACATGGGAAATAAAAGATAAAGAAAAAGAAAGTAATGTAGTTGATTTCAAAATGATATATATATATCATCAGATATTTTTTATGAGGAGCTTTTCCATGGCAGAAATACACTCGGAGGTTTGCCATTGCCTGCCGAGGGGCGACCGCTATTAGAAAAATGTTTTTCTTAATTTTTGGTGTTTTCACCGAGATTCGAACCAACGTTCTCTCTGTGAATTCCGAATGTAGTCGCGCACCAGGCCATTCGGCTACGGCGGCCGAAATGATACTCGAAGAAAAAGGGGATGCCAAAAAGGCCCGCCTTGTCGCACGGGGATTCTCACAGAGACCAGGTGTAGACTACGTTGAAACTTGGGCTCCAGTTACAAAATTGAGCTCTATTAGGCTATTGACATCAATTGCTGCTCAAGAGAACCTAACGCTACATCAATTAGACGTTACTACGGCATACCTAAATGGAGACTTAGATGAGCGAATAATCTATATATATAAAAATGAAATGATGTTCGTTTGTCCGCATTTTTTTGGGCCGATACGAGGCCAATTTGATTCGTTCTTTTTTCATATTATAGGGATCCACTATGGGAAGGTTTTTAGCAAAAAAAATTTCTTTTAAATATTTTCTTCATATAAAAAAAAGAAAAAATCAAAATATTGTCCAAAACAAAACTTGCTCGATTGTTAGATTAAAGTAAGTTTCGAATCGACATTCATTTTATGTGTACAACTTTTTTTGAATTTTTTGTATTTGTATTGTGATACAGAAATGTATTGTATACAGAAATTTCAAATGATTCGAATGAAAATTTTTTTTTTTTTTTTTTATTTCTTCCATAAAATATTACACCTGTCGTTAGACAATAAGTAATTTGATTTACAAAAAGATGGAATGAGAGTGATATTGAAGGGCCAATGCCCCCAAGCTCATTTAGAAGAAATATATACATATTATTTAAAAACAAGTGGTTAACAAACAATGATATATACGATTAGTTGACAATTGATTACAAGGATTTTGCAAGATCTGTTGGTGTTTGACGGTTAAGCCGACTTTGGGTAGATTTTTCTTTATTTGGTAGTCTTCTCATCATAGGATTTGTATGCGTTAATAGTCTATTTATGTGTCTTCTGCTAGCGCTTTGTATTGTTTCATCAATAGTATCGATGTCAAGGTCGCGATGAATATCTGCGTTAGGTATGTACCAAGGTGCATTAGTTAAGGTCCTAAGTATTTATGAAAATAATGTTTCAATTCAATTGAGCAATGCTTTCTTTGATCAATTCTATATGGAAATGAATGCGTTTGCAAACGATGTTTTCGGCTATGAACAAATGTTGGAATCGAATGAAAAAGGAAAGAAACGCGAAATGATAAAAAAAATTCTTGGAAAATTTAAAATGAATGGTGCTTCATTGGAAAAATTCAAAGGTAATAAGAACATACACAAGATAAAGTTAGAATTCGAATTTTTATTTTTGATTTTGAAATCCTGTTGGAATTGGTGATCGATAATTTTGTCACTATAATGGTCAATGGAAATTTGCGTGTATCAGACCCTGCATATTATTTACCATATCAACTTTTTATGGAACATATGGACCAAATGAACACAAAAAAATAATTTAGTTTTGTTTTGATTTTTTGCAACATTTTGGTTTTCAGTTAATACAATAAAAACAATACTGTTTTTTCGTGAACACAAAATTCTAAATTTATTACGTTGTTTGTTTAGAATTTTTTTAGAAAAAAAGTAAATTTTTTGGTTTTGAGGAAATTTGTTTATTGTTGCTATTTGTGAAAGCGTAGATATTTGTAAGTATTTGACTATAATCCTAAAAGTTAATGGAATACCACTATGACACATAGAAAACATTTTTTCAAAGGGGTGTTTTTCGAAAATTATAAAAAAAATTGTTTTAAAAAATTTTGAAGAAATAAAGTAAAATAAAAAAATTTCGAAAGCATGAAATTTTTTCAAAACCAAATTTTCCTCAAAAAGATAAAAGAAATTTCTTCGAAGAGGTGTTTTTCTAAAATTACAAAAAAAAAAATTTCAAAAATTTTAAACAAATAAAATAAAATAAAACTTTTTCAAGGGTATGAAATTTTGTCAAAACAAAATTTTCTGAAAACCAAACAAAATTTAAAAAAAAATGGTGTTTTCAAAGCATTTCATATTCCACTATTAATAGAGAATACATTTTTTCGAGGGGGTGTTTTTCAAAGCGGACAAAAATCTTTTTTAACAAATCAATTTAAACTTTTACAAAAGTATGAAATTTTTTCAAGAACAAAATTTTCTCAAAAACGTTAAATTAAAAAAAAAAATTGTTTTTTCAAAATATTTAATTTTCAGCAATTAACTGAGAAGAAATTTATTAGAGCGAAGTGTTTTTCAAAACTTCAAAAAACACTTTTTAACCAAAAAAAATAAACCTTTTTTCAAAAACAACAGGAATGATAACATTGCCTAACAATTTCTGCACTTTTGCACAGTCTAAAGAGGCATTGATACAGAGTGTATTTCCAAACGTAGTTCAACATTACAAAAACCATGATTGGCTCAGCGAAAGAGCAATTTTAGCTGGGAAAAATAAGGACGAAAAATAGCGAAGGCAAGGCGAATGGGAACTGCAAACGTTTGAAATCGAATGGTAAATCCGTTGGAATCAGTGGAATTCTGGGTATCAAAACGTCTTCTCCTTTGTACTTCCATTTCAAAATTGTTGCTTCGATAACGTTACCCATTAGCTTCTTCACAGCGAGTCTGGTACCGTTGGAAAGACGTGGCACATTAATGTTGCGCAGCATATAATCGGTGCTCCAATTTTTAATCGTAAATTATGAGGTAGTAGGCCTGACAAATCGAGTGAGTTTAAGAATTCAGTTGCATAATTTACGACATCATCTTGATCAGTAAATAGTGGCCATTGACTTACTTATATGCAACTATGTCACCAGGTATTTGATCCAAAATAGCTACATTTATATCATTTACGTCCTTATTTTTCCCAGCTAAAATTGCTCTTTCGCTGAGCCAATCATTGTTTTTGTAGTGTTGAACTATGTTTGGAAATACACTCTGTATCAATGCCTCTTTAGACTGTGCAAAAGTGCAGAAATTGTTAGGCAATGAAATCATTCCTGTTGGATCGACAGACATTTGGCCATTTCCGATTTTCAGTAATTGGTGTGAAAATTCAGCTGCCGACGGATCGTTCTGTAGTTGAACACGTACGTTTGTAGCAAGTGTAAGCGTGTTTACATGTCTCCATAAATACGATGATTTTAAACATGCATTGATTTCATCTGCGGCCGTAGATTTTGGGATCACAGGTAACGTTTGCCTGAAATCATGGCCATACGATGAGCTTACATACTTTAAGAACTTTTGCCATTCCAGATGTTTTCGAAATATTACATGTTGGTGTTTCATTTACCTGCATATTCAAAGGCAACTTTAATGCAGAATGTGCTGTGCGACCGCCTTCAAGTAATGTAGCCGCAATTCCGGAAATAGCGAGTGCCAATGCAATGTTGCTAATATCAATGAAATCAAAAAGGTCTTTTCTGTTCCCCCAGGAGGATCGAAGAAAAACAATCCACCAGTTCCATGGCTAACATTATTCGTAATTGTATCACCAACAGCAACATGGGTCATTCAATTTCGTTAAATTTGATATTACAAATGTGTTTAATTCATTACAACAACTCGATTGAGAACTTCGGATTGTGTTTTCGTTTCGTGATGAACAATTTCAACGATGAAAATTTAATTTATAACATTGATCAATTTATAGCCAAATAAATTATAGAAGTTTATTATACGTTATCTCCTTTTTAAGCCCTTTTTGGGAGAATATAAATAAGTTTTAAAATTATGCCAAAGACATACAAAATAATAATCATAACCTATTGTATATATCAAAAGAAAAATAAGTTTTAAACTCCTAGATAAATACAAATGTATGATAGGATAATGCTAAATAATCTAATTTTATCATAACTTTGTAAACTCCTATGTTAAAATGATTTTGGGCAATAAATGAAATGAAATGAAAATTGAGAACTGGAGCGTGAATACCATTATGATTGTAATGAACTAAACACAACAACAGCAACATGTTTATGATACAATCATGAATAATGTTAGCCATGGAACTGGTGGATTGTTTTTCTTGGATGCTCCTGGGGGAACAGGAAAGACCTTTTTGATTTCATTGCTATTAGCAACAATTCGATCAAATAATAACGTTGCATTGGCACTCGCTTCTTCCGGAATTGCGGCTACATTACTGGAAGGCGGTCGCACAGCACATTCTGCATTAAAGTTGCCTTTGAATATGCAGGTAAATGAAACACCAACATGCAATATTTCGAAAACTTCTGGAATGGCAAAAGTTCTTAAAGTATGTAAGCTCATCGTATGGGACGAGTGTACTATGGCACACAAGAAATCATTAGAAGCACTTGATAGAACTTTGAAAGATCTACGAGGAAGCCAAACAGTCTTTGGAGGTGCCATGATTTTATTGGCTGGAGATTTCAGGCAAACATTACCTGTGATCCCAAAATCTACGGCTGCAGATGAAATCAATGCATGTTTAAAATCATCGTATTTATCGAGACATGTAAACACGCTTACACTTACCACAAACGTACGTGTTCAACTACAGAACGATCCGTCAGCAGCTGAATTTTCACACCAATTACTGAAAATGGGAAATGACCCAATGTCTGTCGATCCAACAGGAATGATTACATTGCCTAACAATTTCTGCACTTTTGCACAGTCTAAAGAGGCATTGATACAGAGTGTATTTCCAAACATAGTTCAACACTACAAAAACAATGCTTGGCTCAGCGAAAGAGCAATTTTAGCTGGGAAAAATAAGGACGTAAATGATATAAATGTAGCTATTTTGGATCAAATACCTGGTGACATAGTTGCATATAAGTAAGTCAATGGCCACTATTTACTGATCAAGATGATGTCGTAAATTATGCAACTGAATTCTTAAACTCACTCGATTTGCCAGGCCTACCACCTCATAATTTACGATTAAAAATTGGAGCACCGATTATTATGCTGCGCAACATTAATGTGCCACGACTTTGCAACGGTACCAGACTTTGAAAGGGAAGTACAAAGAAGGAGAAGACGTTTTGATACCCAGAATTCCACTGATTCCAACGGATTTACCATTCGATTTCAAACGTTTGCAGTTCCCTATTCACCTTGCCTTCGCTATGACAATTAATAGGCGCAAGGGCAGTCTCTACAAATGTGCGGCATTAATTTAGGTAACCCAATTTTTTCTCATGGACAATTGTATGCAGCTTGCTCACGAGTAGGCAAACCATCGTCATTATTCATTTACGCGAAAGATGGAAAAACCAAAAACGTTGTTTACCAAAAAGTGTTACAATAAAGTTCGAATGAAATTGTATCAAAGAATTTGCTTTGTTTCGTATTAATTTTATTCTCTTTCAGCAAATCATTGAATTTATCGCCTAGCGAAGTGGGCGAGGGTACGCTAGTAATGAAGAAACCCGAATACCTAGAAAAAAATGTCGCAGAAATTTTAGTTGATGAGAGCGAAAATGAAGACTTGAGTGTGTACTACAAAGCAAAGGAAATGCTAAAACAAATCAACAATTCTTCAAAGGAAAATGTGTGTGTCTTGAAAAAGGCATTATATGGGTTAAAACAATCCGGACGACAATAATATAAAAGGTTGGACTCCGAATTAAAGAAACTTGGTTTCAATCCTTCAATAGCAGACCCCTACATTTACGTACTGCGGAAAGGATTGGCCAAAATACTACTCGGGCTATATGTCAATGATATATTATTGGCGTATTCCTGCGAGCAAGCCTTTGAACAAATCAAGAAAAAACTGATGGCCACTTTTGAAATGAAAGATATTGGGCCGGTACAAGATTTTGTTGGTATTGAAATAAACCAAACACATAGTACGATAACATTGAAACAAGAAAAATACATTGAAAAACTACTTGCGAAATTTAAAATGGAAGAATGCAAGAGTTGTGTTACACCAATAGAACCGCACCTAAAGCTGGAAAAACTAGCAAAATGCGATAAAACTTGCCTTACCAAAACCTGATTGGATCCCTGATGTTTTTGGCTGTAGCAACCAGACCAGACATAATGTTTGCCGTAAGTTATCTTTCACAATTCAATAACTGTTATGGCACTGAGCATTTTAAATCTGCGATACGAATCTTAAGATACCTTAAAGGCACAACGGAAATTGGTTTAACTTTTGATAAAAATGCAAACAAAGAGGATTTGCAGATGCTGACTGGGCAGCTTGTACCATAGACCGAATATCTTACACCGGATACTGTTTCATGATGTCAAATGGCATTATTAGTTGGGAATCCAGGAAGCAGAGGACCACAGCCATGTCCACAGCAGAAGCAGAATACAAGGGCCAGCCACAGCACTCCCTTACCAAGCAAGCAACAACAACAAACAGACCTACCGCCAACATCGCAAAAGGCGGCAGTCGGCCCTCAGAGAGAGGGTCAAGCCGCAAAAAAAACCTAAATCGGAGTGTGCCCTCATGAAGTCTCGCTATACGAAGGCGAAGTTCATGCTCAGCAAGATTGCAAAAAATGAACTAGCTGGAGGGACTGACGAGCGGGACGCGGCCCGTAAAATAAAATACCAGCAGGTGGTCAAGAAGTATGAGGAGTTCTTATCCAAAAAACCTAAAAAAAAACAACAGGGAAGGTGATGCGACAAAGAGGAACAGGTCACAGGACGTGATCGATCAGGCACCGAAGAGACCTAAAGTGTCCAACAGCATCGAAGATACATCAAAGCAAAAACCATTCAGTGAGGTGGTTAAGGATAACCTCCTCTATGCACTGATAGACGAAACCACTAACAGCGGCAAAGCAGTCCTGCAGAGGTGGGGTCAAGGGGAGGCCAAACTGCCCAAGCTCGTGCTAGACAAGCATGTAGTTGGAGTACAGGGCGGAGCTCTCCCCTCCTTCGATTTCGCGGGCGTGCTGAGAGGCTGTAGGATGATCAAGTGCGACGACGACTGTTCAGCAGTTGCCCTAGAAAGGTGCGTTGCTGAGATCAGCAGCTCACTGGAAGGCTTAAGGCTTAAGCTTATTCCAGCCAGGGACATACCTTGCCCTCCTCGCGCTCGCATTTGGCTACCTGTGCGGTGCAGATGTGCTAAAATATCTAAAATCTCACAACCTTGCGGTGCCGATGGACGACTGGGCAATTGTGAAAGCAAAAAACCGCAAAAGAGCAGCATCTCATTCGTTCTGCAGATTAATGATGGGTGCCTGCCAATACTCAAAACATGCGACAACAAAATGCGGTTTGGTCTAAGAAAGGCCAAACTGAAAATTTTCAAAGCAGACCGCAATGAAAATGACGATGACCCAGATGGAGTCGACAACAATATACAGCTAGAAAAGATAGAAAAGCTCGACCTAGCTGAAGACGACAACAAACCCGATGCCTAGAGCCATACAGGTGAATCTGCAGCACTCGAAATGTGCTACAGAGAACTTAGATGTCTTCCTCAGGGGAGGCATACGACATCGGATTCATACAGGGGCCCTGAGTCAGAGACTATGAGGTCAAAGGGCTCCAAGATAACAACAACATCAACATATTCTACAATAAAGCAGACGGTAAGCCCCGGTCATGCATAATCACTAAAAAACACCTAAAAGCTTTTCTGTGCTCAAATTTTAGTACTCCCGACTTTACCGTGATGCAAGTTGAACTGCAGAAATCCGCAATATACCTGGCATCGGTGTATATGCCACATGATAAACCGGCGCCGCCAGAGGAGCTGGCTCGATTTCTATCAACATTAAAAACGACAGATAAACTGCTGATGGGCTGCGACGCAAACGCCAGAAACGAGCTCTGGGGCAGTTCAGAGACGAATGAAAGAGGTAAGTCACTTTTTGAATTCCTACTAAATACCCACCTAGACATATGCAACGTAGGAACCACCCCAACCTTCACTTTTCCGAGCTCGGCAAATTTTCCAGGCTGGGAAAAAGTCTTAAACGTTACCCTATGCACAAACAATAATTCCCGAATAGTCACAAATTGGAGAGTATCCGACAAGAAATCCTTTTCGGACCATACTTGGCTTTGATATCAATCTTAAGCTTGAGAAACCGACCACATATAGAGACCCTAGAAGAACAAAGTGGCACATATTCCGTAGAGTAGCCCAGTCTAAACTTCAACACATAAATAAAACCATAACGTCAAGTGAAGACTTAGATGAGAAAGTAGAAGCTTTCGAAGCTTCGTTGACGAAAGGACTTGACGCCTCATGTCCTGCCCCATATGGCAAAACGACCTATTCTACCTGGTGGAATGAAGATTTAAGTCAACTAAGGAAGATGACAAGGGAAATCTTCAATATCTGCTACAAACAAAAAGTACTTCAAACCCTACAAAGATTACCTTAGGGAATACAAGAAATCAATCAAAGAGGCTCGGACAGAAGCCTGGAGAGAGTTCTGCAGTTCCATCGAATCCACCAAAGATACGGCCAGACTAGGTAAGCTTTTATCCAAAGAACACTCCTGCCTTTCCCTCTTGAAGAAAGATAACTGAGAATGGACAAAATCCTCGGCAGACACACTAGAATACCTTATAAATACACACTTCCCAGGTAACACAGAATATATTGAGAACAATAGTAGCAGTGTTCCAACGTCAAATGCTAAAACAATTCTCTTCTGCATATGCATCTATATATTTGCAGTGCGTATATGCACACTTGATGCCCCAGCCTATGTACGTACATATATGTGTTTTGACATATACATATATAACACTAGTTTACAAATTTTCAGTTTCAAAAAGGGTCCTCGACCAAAAAGCGTTTTTTAGACTAATTTGAGGTCGCTGAGACCAAAAATCACTTTTATTTTCTTTTTTCAAAGAACGGTTTCCGAGATATTCCCAAAAAAACTGTTTTTTGTGCAATAGTGCAGTTATTACCAGCAATCTCGAAAACAGTGCGCGCCATTTCTTTGAAGTGCATAAATTTCGAAAGGCACACATATAACCTACATGGCAATATATAATTCGTGTCAATGGAAGTCGTAGTTTTCGGAAAACAGCTGTTGAAAGTTAAAAAATGGCATTTTTGACGTTTCTTACTAAAATATCAAAGTTTATTAACTTTTTTCTGGAACAAAATATTTTTTTATACCGACATAAGATAGGTTTTCTGATAGACAATTTCGTCACCTACATTTTAAGCCTAAGTTTGTCTCAATCGACGAAAAATTGTAGAAGTTATGACCCATAATGGCAACACGTGTGATTTTGCAGCTTTTGGCATGGCCATGTTTGAGATCGGAAATACGCTTTTACTCTGAAACTTCTTCTTTTATGTTGCACGGAATCTTCACGAAGTTGCATCCAGCAGTAGTCGCTCATCATTCCTTGATCCCAAAAGCCCTAATAACGCTTTATAATCGTAGCAATATCTTGATGAAATCGCTCGCCTTGTTCATCACTTTCAGCCCCTAAATTCGGAGGAAAAAAATCCAAATGACTGTGGAGTAGGTGCATTTTTAACGACATGCGAGCACCTGTTAACAAAAACAAAGTTTATTGTAAATTTTCCCATAATTTTCACTTCAATGTATATGATAAATATATTTTGGAGTATGTACGTTTTACAATACTAACCATTAGTTTTAAAGTATTTCATCATTGTATGAATCAATTGACGGTCGTTGTTGCTCCTGTTGTTTCCCAAGAATCCATGAACCACTTTTTGGAAAGCTTTCCAAGCTTTAACTTTGGACTTGTCAAGGCATTGTTGAAATTCTGTGTCCGTAAACAATTTCTTTATCTGTGGACCGACGAATATACCCGCTTCGATTTTCTCTGTTGACAATCTTGGGAGCTTGGTTTTCAAGTATTTAAGTCAGTAGAGTGACAACTTTCAAGTCACAGCATATTTTCCAGTTATACGAACTGTAGTCAATTAATTGAAGTAGCTCTTTCATTGTCTTATAAGTTTCTTTGACATTCATAGAATCGATGGTTTCTTGTTGCCTTTGTTCAGTAAGACAGCCTTAACACTATACTTGCTACGTTCAATGAATAGACGCCACTCGTTTGGATCATGAGTTTCTCCAAGTGCCGCAAACAACTTATTAACATTATTGCAGCAGCAAAAATTTTCTGTTTTTGAGAAATACTGTTCGAAATTTTTATTGCGGTTTCGGTAATACGTTACGTTAGTACCTGATTTCAAATAACCGCGATCCTGTAGACGTGAAGCTAGGAGTTCTGATTTTTCTTTCGATAAGTTGAGATCACGACATAAATCGTTTAATGCTATCTGATTAATAGGCTCTGCCTTCTGACTCGATGTGCTTGGGAAACTGCTGACATTCGAAATCGAAGCTGTTTTTAATTATAGTGAGCCTAAGAACAGTTATTTTGCGTGACTCAATACGCAGGCTGGCATGATTTAGTTTTGTTCGGAACCGTATTGTATACATCAAAAGTATATACGACAGACGATGAAATTGTCTTCATTCACATAATATGTTATAACTTCTACAATTTTTCGTCGATTTAGACAAACTTAGTCGATTTAGACAAACTTTGAGAAAACCTATCTAATGTCGATATAAAAAAATATTTTGTTCCAGAAAAAAAATGATAAACTTTGATATTTTAGTAAAAAACGTCAAAAATGCCTTTTTTACTTTCAACAGCTGTTTTCCGAAAACTACGACTTCCGTTGACACGAATTATATATTGCCATGTAGGTTATATGTGTGCCTTTCGAAATTTATGCACTTCAAAGAAATGGCGCGCACTGTTTTCGAGATTGCTGGTAATAACTGCACTATTGCACAAAAAACAGTTTTTTTGGGAATATCTCGGAAACCGTTCTTTGAAAAAAGAAAATAAAAGTCATTTTTGGTTTCAGCGACCTCAAATTAGTCTAAAAAACGCGTGGTGAAGAATCACAACCTGCGCGAGGTGGCCTTGCTAATTAACTCAGTAGTATCCCTCGCCGTTAAACGACAAAGAGAGAGATTATCGAGTTATCGAGTCGACAAATCTGAAAAGTACCATTGCTTTGACGGATATGAAGAAAGCGTCTGCTTCGGGAGGCAGGTAGCCCTGCTGCATGTCACCGCAACCGAAAAACCCAAATTGATTCCTTTCCTGGCACTAGGTTCGGGGACTTTTAGGACTATAGTTAATCCGACTTCGCGCTTAGAAAGCACCAGTGTACCGAAGGACACCTGGGGTGCCAGGAAGCATGGCTACGGCAAACGAAGCTATGCCGACTGCGACTCAAACTGGAGCTGCAGCGCTTCTGCTTTCGTCCACCCCTGTAGCCGAAGCTGTCAAGAGGAGCAGATCTGGTGATGGCCCATCGTATCTGGTCAACTTGACAGATGGGCAACGGCGAGCGCACCGGTGGCAGCAATCAAGTACCTGGTAGTAGTACCACCAAACCCAGGGAAACGAGCGCTGCAGAAACTAAGAATGTAGGAGCGCAAAATCGAATTCGCCTAGTGATCCACTATCGTCTGCCGGAGGTAAATATGCTAGTTCTTTGGTATGGAATGCGCCTATATCTGAATCTTGGAAGGGTACTAGTCACTGTTCTTGATTCAGATGTGGGCAAGGTGTAAAATTAAAATATAAATGTTTATATGACACTAAACATTTCATTTAGACAGAGCGGCCAGCACAGCATAGCGGCTATGGGTCATGAGAAACTGCACACAAATCCTCACATAATATTAATTCAAGAATCGTGGGTGTCCAAAGGACATATACAGGGCTTGGGAGATATAAAATGGGATTTTATCCTTCATAAAAAGGGAGAGGTTCGTCTGCGTACGCGTTCTGAAAAGAATCTTTATGTTCCACAATCCTTGGGTTTGGTGAAAGTTGTAGCCAGGCAACTTATGGTCGAGAACCACATTGGGATGAGGCTTCTAAGCTGCCTCTTAATGTTAGACAACACGCTTACCAAAGTGGAAAATCTTGAGAATCGGCCCTGCACACATGCGTCAGCATCATCGAGAAAGGGTTAGAAACAAGAGAGTACACTCTTGATGTTTTTAGACATTGAAAGAGCTTTTGACAATGCTACCTTTGATTCTATGTGCTCTTCTATCATAAGGCATGGAGTAGAAGAAATCATTGTCAGATGGATCCACTCTACATATGTTAGGCATGAGACTTCTTATCACAGATGGAAGAAGCGATGAAAGAGTCAAGGTGGAGGTTAAGATGGGCTCCCCACAATGCGGTGTACTTTCTCTCTTACTTTGGTGCTTTGTTGTGGACTTTCTTCTTAACAATCTGCAGGAAATTGGACATGTCCAAGCTTGTGCAGATGATGTGTGCGTGCGTACTTATCTCAGAACCGCCACTAGTAGCTACATGCAATAGAATGCAGGTAGACCTAAACAAGATTGATCATTAGTGGGAACTGCATGGTCTTTCGGTGAATCCTACAAAAAGTAATATACCTTGGTACTTTTCACTAGGAAACGCAAACGGCAGATTTGTTACCACCCACCTTGAAAGGAGTAATACTGCAACTGTCTTCTGAGGTCAAACACTTAGGAGTAATCTTCGATTATAAGTTGACATGGAAGACGCACCTCGAGCAGAAGGTCTCTCGAACACTAAAAGTCTTCTGACAGTGTAAGAGAACCTTTGGCTAGACTTGGGGTCAAAGACCGGCGACAGTACACTGGTTGTACATCACCCTGATTAGACCCATTATCGCATACGCTTACGTAGTCTGGTGGAAGGCTACTATGGTTAGCTCCAGAGTAAAACCCCTAACCAGACTACAGAGAAGTGTGCTTGGGTATCACAGATGCTTTGAGTACGGCTTGTTGTTGTTGTTGTTGTAGCAGTAGTACAAGCCCCGCCTGTTTAGGGTATATATTCGCTCGTCTTCGTCTGGCTCATCTAAATGTAGGCCCAGAATGCATGCTGCGTCGACAGGTTATCTCCAGAGGGAGAGGGGTGTTAGATGAGTACGTTTTAAGGGGCATGTGAAAAGGTGGTTAGTGTCGTGCGGGGTGCCTTCACATACCGGACATAAAGGGTTTTCCAATAAGAGATGTTATTTTGATATTGAAAGAAGAATGCTATTTTTTAATATAAATGATCGGATGTTCATTTCATTATAAAGAGGAAGGTATGCTGTTAACATCAGGCAAATGACCACCACGACCACGCTTACAGGACAATATCCTTTTCATGAAATTTTCCATAACCGAATTGTAAAGTGGCTGCTCTACATCCTCGAAAGCCTCACGAATTCCGTCTTTCAGGTCTTTAATCGACCCTGGGCTGTCTTTTACGTGGCCCCCAAAAAAAAAAGTCACACGGTGTTAAATCACAAGATCTCGGTGGCAAATTTTGATCACCTCTTCGAGAGATAATACGGTCCGGAGACTTTTCCCGTAAAAGTTCAATGATTTCGTTGCTTGTGTGGCACGTAGCTCCGTCTTGTAGAAAATAATCGTTGTCCAGATCAATAACATCCAAATCCGGCCATAAAAAATCGTTTAACATCTCTCGATACCGATATGAGACCAGGGAGACTCCCTCTGGTGGCTGGGGGAGTTTCGAGATGTAGAAGTTGAACAGCAAGGGTAAAAGGACACCACGGAAGGACACCATCTAGTAGCGTGGAATGGCTGACTGTATCGAATGTATCGATGTAAAAAGTCGGCTGAAATAGCTTGCGCATCACTTCGGGTACGACGAAGTGCAACCGTTGTAAGCGATGGCCTCCTCGTCGTTGTGCTTCGTCGGGTTCGACAGGGACCTTACGGGGGACCAGAGCTTACTCACACCCGTGGTGAAATTGCAGGTCTTCAGCTGCCCAGCCAATTTGGAACACTTTTGTTGATCTACCAGTTGCCGGATCTCCTAATTGAGATCCCTTATGCAGGGGTCCCCGGAATCGGCCTGGCATAGCTGGTCACGCTCGTTTGCCAAGCTGGCTGCTTCGGCTGGGAAATTATGACGTATGTCCTTGAGCCTTCCAGCCGGGATGAAGCCAGCCGCAGCAGTTGTAAGCACTTTGTGGAATGCGCGTTCGCCTGCGCGCACATCGGTGGGGATGGGAAGACCGGCGAAGGTGTCCTCAGTGAATTCCGCGAAGCCGGCTCAATTAGATTTGTTAAAGTTAATATAGGATGGGTGATTCGCGGAAACAAAGTTAGTAGGGCTCTGAATCGAGACGATAATGGCCAAGTGGTCTAATGCAAGCCATAGCATAGGTCGCCAGGTTATGCTATTTATCAGACCCGCGCTTGCTATTGTTATGTCAGGCGAGCTGCTGTAATTGCCCACTACCCTGGTGGGGGATTCGTCGTTGCCAATGGTTGTCCCCTACAATCGTTTGACTGGTTTGAATGCCAAAGATCGTGATTGAGCATTGAAGTCACCTACAACCAACCGGTATTCACCTCTGATGAGCGCACCTACATCAGGGTGATATCCTGCCTTGTGTTGCTCCGATAGGCTCCTTGCCGTGGAGGTATGGGTTGTTGTGGCGGTTGGAAGTGCCGGCCTATCAGCGGGAATAGTAGCCGTTGAGGCATCAGACGCCTGCTGGCGGGAGCAACACGTGGCCACATACCGTCTGGACCATTCCCTATGAGACTTAAGGCCTGAATAGGTCTTAAGTTGGCTCCAGCCGATGCACTTATTGCAGCTAACCGAGGTGGAGTTTGGGTGGAGCCGTTTATGGTATACGAAGCAATAGAATACTTCTGGTCCAGGGTTGGATTCACTACCAGCCCTGAGGTGAAGTATTTGGAGCAAGATTGCTGCGAGGAGTTGCTCCTGTGACGTAAGAGGTGGGGTGATATACTGTTCACTAGACAGGGCTAGTTTACTGGGGCGGCAGCACTTGGTCGGGGAAAACCCCGAGTCATTCCGGTAACGTAGAACCGGCTGGGAATGAGAGTAGAACATGAATGCGTACGACATCTGGCGACGCCCTTAATGCCACCTTGAACTTGAAACTTCTAGATCTTCAAATCCGGAAGGAAACATTGAAGGCGACATGCAAACTCAAGTCAAAGGGAGTCTGGGAAAACGAAAAAAACACTGGCGACTGTCAGGTCAAACTGTTCTCGATGCCAGTGGACAATCGGGTGCCTTACGTTAACTATAGTAGGAAGTATGCCTTTTGATCTCAAATAGAGATCAATGCAGCGACGGTAACGGATTTGGATGGTACTTAGACGAAGGCACTAAGTACTCCTACGCTACAGGATAGATGGCCACGGTATTCTTAACGGAAGTCAACGCCATCTTAAAAGTAGTATTGGAATTTGTAGTGACAGTGAAGCTGCACTAAACCAAGCTACTCTTCGATTTTGGTTCGTGAATGTAAGACAAAGCTGCACAGTGTTGCAAAACACAACTTAGCAGAAAGGACCTGAAAGTACTGGTAGGTGTAATCGCAGGCACAATGCCTGTGGTCAGCATTTGGCTACCATGGGAATCATTGACGACCCAGTAGGCTTGTATTTTCGTGAAAATGAGGATTCTGCAGAGTACTTTCGCAGTAGCTGTCCGGCGCTCTCTAGTAACAGACTTAGGCTCTTGGAGTGCGATGTTCACAGCATGGATAAAGTTCATACTTTTCCTCTTCCGGATCTCTTAAAATTCATCACTGAATCCAAAAGATTCGCGAAAGAGTGACCTCCAACCAATTTTCTCGTCTTACCATTCACATACTGTATCTATCCTGTCTCTCTATTCCTTGCACTGGGTGTAGTAGAATTGTCTTCCTGACTAAGTGCTTGGACTTGTCCAACCCCTCACAAATCTAATCTGATGGTATTTATTTGTGCTTCAAAAGGAAGGGAGTGTTCATTTTTGTTTTGTTAAATCCATTTTGTATGCGGTTTTGTGGTGTTACACTGAAAATATAACCGGCAAATTAGGTATCTCCGTATACTGTAGGTTGTAGGTATTGTTGAATACAACTTAAAATTATATTTTTTATAGTTCCTGAACCCTCTAGCTTTATATATTCAAATAAAAAATTCATAAATATATGAAATCTAATGATATCTTAACTATTTTTTAAACGACCTATTATTTATATATGTCTATTATTTGTCATATGGCGCTATTTAACATTCTATGGCAAATCATTTATCATAAGTGAATATAACAGGTTTGTTAAAAAAATAAGGTGAATTTTCAAATTTCGCGGGCTACGTATATTCGACTTTCGATTATTATTATTGTTTTAAGTTGGTACACTCGTCTCGAGGATATGTTCATGGTTTTATCTATATAACATGTTTAGTTTGTTTGTGAGAGGCATAAATAAGACAAGTGTTTTGCGTGTTCGGCGATTTTCTGCTAACAAAAAACAAATTGATCAAAGAATTTGCATAAAATTTTGTGTAAAAAATGGAATTAAATGCTCAAAAGCACTTGAAATGTTAACAGTGGCATACGGTGAGAGTACTCTGAGTCAAAAAAATGATTATAAGAATGACGATACTCGCTCTAGACGCCCCAGTACACCAACAACCGATGAAAACGTTCAAATAAAAGAAAATTGTTATGAAGAATCATCGAATCGCAATTAGAGAACCGGATGTCGGCATATCGGTTGGCTCAAGCAATGCAATCTTTTCAGAAATTTTAGGCATGAAGCATGTGGCAGCGAGGTTCGTTCCAAAATTGCTGAATTTTGACCACAACCCACGTAGCATGAGCATCGCGCAGGAATTCTTGAATGACGTCAACGATGATCCAGATTTACTTACAAAGCCCAATCGTCCCAATGGAAGAGTTCAGGAGAGCCAAGAGTCGATAGAAAAAAATCGCTGAACACGCAAAACACTTGTCTTATCTATACCTCTGACAAACCAACTACACATGCTATATTGCTAAAACCATGAACATATCTTCGAGACGAGTGTACCAACATGAAAAAAATAATCGAAGGTCGAATGTACGTAGCCTGCGAAATTGTGAAAATCACCTTATTTTTTAACACACCTCGTATACAACTAGACGAGCTTACTTCACTGTAAAATAAATTTCGAACCTCCGCATCAGAAAAGGACTTTGCCTCAGTGCATCAATTGCCAGAAATATGGGCATACAGAAAATTATTGCAAGAATTGCGTTAATTGTGCAGGCCCGCTCAAAACAGCGAACTGCAATATTAATATAAAAGACGATAACATTAAATATGCCCTTCACGATACACAAATCCCGAAGAGTGCAACGTTTCTCAGCACTGCCAGAAAAATTGTGTGGACTTATGCACAGGTAGTAACACAGACAACAAATAACAAAGTGTAAAATAATACAAATACTATCCCTCAAAACGATGATACGCATGAATTAAAGCAATAATAATTCAGATATTCATTTAAATGTTGAACATGATAAACATCATAAAACTTCTCGTCACCAACATTCATGATTAAAGAAAATAACTTGACAATAGCCTTATAAAATGCAACATTAAGCTAACATACGAGGGCGGGTGAATAAGTCCGTGACTTTTTGTATTTCTGACCTCTTTACTGAAAAAGAAATATTGCTCCTGTCAACAGGCATCAGTCAGTTGACTCCTGTCAAAATTTGAACGTGCTGCGTCAGTTAGTTTGTGTTTTACAGCTACCTTTATCAGACTACCCAGTAATTCACAGCCGACCACAAACGCAATCGTGTAACAACTTCACAGGAAGGTTTGGCGTTTTTTAATCGCAATATGGAGGAGTTTTTGTGCCGTTTCGTAACCGTGGACGAAACATGGATCCATCACCACACACCAGAGACCAAACAACAGTCGAAACAGTGGGTTTCTAAGGGTGAATCGGCACATAAGCACACGAAATTCAGTTTCCCATTTTCTCCTCAAATTACTGGGTAGTCTGATAAAGGTAGCTGTAAAACACAAACTAACTGACGCAGCACGTTCAAATTTTGACAAGAGTCAACTGACAGATGTCTGTTGACAGGGGCAGTATTTCTTTTTCAGTAAAGAAGTCAGAAATACAAAAAGTCACGGACTTATTGACCCGCCCTCGTATACTGGAAACTCAAAACTTCATCAGACAAAACAGCATTGACATACTAATCGTATCGGAGACACATTTTAGTCATAAATCCTTTGTAAGAATTCCAGGATACAAAATTTTTTGTAAAAATCATCCTGGATATAAGGCACACGGCAGGTGCTGGGTGTTTCGCCCAGCTCCTCCTCCTGTTTGTGTGCATCTTGACATTGTTCCACAAATGGAGGGACCTACAGTTTCAAGCCGACTCCGAATGGCAGACATTTTCTTATGAGGAGCTTTTTCATGACAGAAATACACTCGGAGGTTTTCCGTTGCCTACCGAGGGACGACCGCTATTAGAAAAAACTTTTTTTTTTTTTTCATTTCACTTTGATCTTTCACCGAGATTCGGACCTACGTTTACTCTGAAGTAGTCTGATAAAGGTAGCTGTAAAACACAAACTAACTGACGCAGCACGTTCAAATTTTGACAGGAGTCAACTGACAGATGACTGTTGACAGGGGCAGTATTTCTTTTTCAGTAAAGAAGTCAGAAATACAAAAAGTCACGGACTTATTGACCCGCCCTCGTATACTGGAAACTCAAAACTTCATCAGACAAAACAGCATTGACATACTAATGGTATCGGAGACACATTTTAGTCATAAATCCTTTGTAAGAATTCCAGGATACAAAATTTTTTGTAAAAATCATCCTGGATATAAGGCACACGGCAGGTGCTGGGTGTTTCGCCCAGCTCCTCCTCCTGTTTGTGTGCATCTTGACATTGTTCCACAAATGGAGGGACCTACAGTTTCAAGCCGACTCCGAATGGCAGACATTTTCTTATGAGGAGCTTTTTCATGACAGAAATACACGCGGAGGTTTTCCGTTGCCTACCGAGGGACGACCGCTATTAGAAAAAACTTTTTTTTTTTCATTTCACTTTGATCTTTCCCCGAGATTCGGACCTACGTTTACTCTGAATTCCGAATGGCAGTCACCCACTTATTCAGCTACAGCGGTCGCCCAGCTATTTTATTGAGACAAAATATTCTCGAGATATTGCGATTTTAGTGGAAGCGCGCACGCACGGTTTAGGTAACAGGTGTGCAATGCGCGCTGCGTTATGTGTTCCTGTATGAAGTGACTGGAGCAGACTGCTGCAAGTCTGTGCGCGTTTTTCTACTCCCGCGCTGCGTAACCGCGAACTTCACGGTGCGCGCTTCCACTAAAATCGCAATATCTCGAGAACTATTATAGACACCATAATTTTTTTTTTTTTCAAAATAAAGGTTAAATCATAAGGAATCGTTACGTGTATAACAGAAAATCTAAAAAACTGGCCAAATCAACTAAAAATTGATTCAAAAAATTTTTTTTACTTTTTTTTTGTCAAAATTTCGAAATTTTTTTTTTAACATAATACTAATTTAAACTACTTATTTGTTTCTATATTGTCTGTAAATTGCATTGAAATCCTTCCAACGGTTCAAGAAATATTGATTTTTGAAAAAAACACGGTCCCGATTTTCAACATGGCGTAGATGACTCAATTTTGAAAATTTTTCAAAATCCTTTTAGGCTCGAATGTATCTTACCTAGAACTAATATTTCCCAAAGTTTCAAAGAAATCGAAAGACCACTTGCAAATCTCATATTTTCTGACGGAGTCTTACCCATATGTAACTAGCAAACCCGGCCCGCTTCGCTTGGCACATTAAAATAGAATAGATATGGTTTAGAACAGAAGAGATATAGTTTTCATATTATTTATTTCTTTATTCTTTATTCAAGCGCTTTGCCATAAACAATAGTTTTTGTTTTTCTATTTGTTTTTGAGTAAATATAAAATATAAATTGAAAATCAGGAAAAAAGAAGATTGTTTTTAAATTTCAAATCAACGCAAATTAATAACTAAGAAACAATCGTCTTTTTTCCTGATCATCCATGAATTTTTCGTTTCAATTTACATGTTTTATCAAGCATTGGAGCTTTTTTAGCCATTATCCATTTATATTTTTCAAAAAAAAAACGGAAATTTTTTTTTTTTCCACGAACACATAATTTCAGTTGAACATTCGGATTTCACATTAAATTCTCAAATTTAGTAAGAAATTATTCACTGTTCCAAGATCCACTCCAAAAAAATTCACAAAAAATGTTTACACTTTGCACTTACGTCTTCTCCTTATGGCATCCAAATCAGAAAGAAATATTGACACATTGTAACTCACACTGTCAATTTGACAGTTCAGTTCCGCCCCTAGCGTTAAAGAAGTAAACGTCATTATGGCTGGTTCAAAAGAACGCTCTACCCGTTGCCAGTGTTCCGAATTACAACCAAACATTACGAAACCCATTTTCAATACCTACTTAACAATGTGTGTAAGTTTGGTTTAATTCGGTGCAAAGACGAGGCGGGTCCACGTTTTGTCATATATTTCGAGACCCTAGTCATCAATAGGTACGAAAATTACCCCGCATTAAAGCACTTATCAAGAGCTTTCAGTTGATACCCATACTGTACATACACAACCAAAGGTTACCCGGGTCCACGTTTTGACCTATAGGTAGATAGGGTCTCGAGATATAGATCAAAACGTGGACCCGGGTAACCTTCGGATGTGTATGTATAATATGGGTATCAAATGGAAGCTGTTGGTGAATGCTTTAGTTCAGAGGATTTTTCATGCCGCTCCGTGACTAGGGTCTCGAGATAGAGACCAAAACGTGGACCCGGGTAACCTTTGGTTGTGTATGTACAATATGGGTATCAAATGAAAGCTTGATAAGTGCTTTAATACGGGGTAATTTTCATACCAATTGATGACTAGGGTCTCGAAATATATGCCAAAACGTGGACCCGCCGTGTCTTTGCACCGAATTAAACCAAACTTACACACATTGTTAAATAAGTATTGAAAATGGGTTTCGTAAAGTTTGGTTGTAATTCGGAACACTGGCAACGGGTACAGCGTTCTTTTGAACCAGCCATAATGTCGTTTACTTTTTTAACGCTTGGGGCGGAACTGAACTGTCAAATTCACAGTGTGAGTTACAATGTGTCAATATTTCTTTCTGATTTGGATGCCATAAGGAGAAGACGTAAGTGCAAAGTGTGAAAACTTTTTGTGAATTTTTTCGGAGTGGATTTTAGAACAGTGAATAATTTCTTACGAAATTTCAGAATTTAATGTGAAATCCGAATGTTCAAATGAAATTATGTGTTCGTGGAAAAAAAAATTTGTTTCGTTTTTTTTTTTGAAAAATATAAATGGATAATGGTTAAAAAAGCTCCAATGCTTAATAAAACTTATAAATTAAAACGAAAAATTCATGGATGATCAGGAAAAAAGACGATTGTTTCTTAGTTATTAATTTGCGTTGATTTGAAATTTAAAAACAATCTTCTTTTTTCCTGATTTTCAATTTATAGTTTATATTTACTCAAAAACAAATAGAAAAACAAAAAATATTATTTATGCCAAAGCCCTTGAATAAAGAATAAAGAAATAAATAATATGAAAACCATATCTTTTCTGTTCTAAGCCATATCTATTCTATTTTAGTGTGTCCAGCGAAGCGGGCCGGGTTTGCTAGTATAAGATAAAATTGAGGAATTCAAAATGGGCTATCTATAAGCAATGACAATTCAAATTAATGACACTCATGGCTTATTGACTATTTCAGCTGCATACTGTCCACTAAAATTCAATTAAATTAAGCATTATGTCGTTTTCAACGCTGCTATAATACTCAAATACTTCCCAAAGACATGGAAAATTGCCGTAATCATTGCGATCCTAAAACCCAATAAAGACGCCACGTTTGCATCGTCATACCGACCAATGAGTCTGCTATTATAATAAGAATTAATTTAATTCCTCAGCATCAGTTCGGATTTAGACGAAAACATTAAACAATCCAACATGTCACTTACAAAATTAATTAAGACTTCAACAATAAACAAGTATGTGTGGCTGTATATCTTGACATAGCTAAATCCTTTGACAAAGTATGCTACCCTGGATTACTGCACAAACACCAATCTTGGTTGCGAAATGATTACTCTGTAATGCTAAAAAGTTATATCCAAGGCAGAAAATTGTATATTAAATATTACGACGTATATTCATACATTGAACCTATGAATGCAGGAATTCCCCACGTCAGTGTATTAGGAGGATGGTTCCATATGTACAAGTCCACGCAAGTGGGGAAAGGTACTGAGGTACATTCACTTGGGAGTGGCCAAGACGATTCTCCTACATATGGTTCAAGCAGCTCACAATTTCAGGGATTAGCCCAAGTATCCTCTGGGTAGCTTCCGATCAACCGTTCGGGAGTGAGCCAACTTGAGAAGGCGAACCATCCCAGGATAGCTGGTTGTGCGCTGGGTTTGTGTCCCGCCACTTAAAAATCCCACACATTCAAAACACGAACAAAGCCTCGAATGAGAACTTCCTGTACTATTGACGATCCCTGCAAACGAACTAACAATAATGATTAGAGGGCAGGCACCTGGAATGTCCGGTCCCTTAATGGGGAAGGTGCCTCTGTCCGACTGGTTGATGTCCTCGTGAGAGCAAAGGCTGGCATCACTGTCATTCAAGAGATGCCATGGACGGGCCAGGCAAGAAAAGCATAGGACCTTGCGACGTCTACTAGAGACTTCACCGCCAAGTACTGTCGTTCATTCCCGTAGACGATGGTCTCGCAATAATCCGCATCAAAGCGCGATTTTTCAACATCTCGCTCATTTGCGCCCACGCCCCAACGGACGAGAAGGACGATGCGACCAAAGATTCCTTCTATGAGCGCTTGGAACGTTCCGATGAGCGCTCCCCTCGCCACGACATAGCAATGGTGTTGGGTGACTTCAACGACGGGTGGGCAAAGAGGGAGTTCTTGGTTACACAGTCGGAAAATTCAGCCTGCACATCGAAACATCCGGTAACGGATGAAGGCTGATCGACTTCGCGGGGGCCCGAAACATGGCAGTCTGCAGCACCAGATTCCAGCATAAGAAGATACCCCAAGCTGCCTACTGGACGAAAAACGCGAAACCTGATCGATCATGTTGTGATAGATGGAAGACATGGCTCTAGTGTTTTAGATGTACGTACGATCCGAGGACCCATCAACTCGGATCATTACCTCGTTGCAGCCAAACTATGCGCACGCCTCTGTGCATCAAAAAATGTGCATCTACCTACGCAAAGAATGTAAGATATCGAAAACCTGCAATCACAACAGAAGCCAGAAGATTCGCCACTCGACTCTCACTCCTGCTCTCTGAAAGTATTGCCCAACCATCCAGAATACACGACCAATGAAGGAATCAGATTCCGGCGAGCCCGAAAAAAAATTGGTACGACGGAGAGTGTCATGCTGAGGAGTCGTTCCGCTACTCGACCATGTCGAGGTGAGAATAGCGATAACGCGGCTAAAGAACAATAAAGCCGCAAGAGTCGACGGACTACCAGCTGAGCTATTCACACATGGCGGCGAGGCGCTGGTAAGGTGCATGCAATTATCGCTGGATTAGTCTTCTAAATATCGCCTTTAAGGTTCCAGCGAGCGTATTGTGTGAACGGCTGAAGCCCACCGTCAACGAACTGATTGGACCTTATCTGTGTTGCTTTAGACCGGGAAAGTCTACCATCGACCAGATATTCACAATACGCCAAGTCTTGGAAAATACCCATGCAAGGCGAATCGACGCATACCATCTTTTCGTGGACTTTAAAGCTGTAGTCGACAGTACGAAAAGGAGTACCTATATGCCGCGATATCCAAAGTTTTTATCCTCGCAAAATTAATACGGCTATGCAAGATAACGTTGCTCAATTGGAGCAGCTCCGTCAGAATTGGGAAGGACCTCTCCGAGCCGTTTGATACCAAACGAAGTGTCTGACAGGGTGACTCGCTGTCGTGTGATTTCTTTAACTTGATGTTGGAAAGGGTCATGTGAGCCGCAGAACTTAATCGCTCAGGCACAATTTTTTATAAAAGCGCACGATGATATTGACATCCGCGTTGTTAGTTCTGCATTTTCCAAACTGGATAAAGAGGCAAAGTGAATTGGTCTGGTGGTGAACAAGGACAAAACGAAGTACCTCCAGTCATCAAACAAACAGTCGGCGCACTCGTGTATCGGCAACCACATCACTGTTGACAGTTATGATTTCTATGTTGTAAAATACTTCTAATAAAATATATTAAATCCAATTTGACAATAGTGCAACGTGCCCAGTTGAAGATAATTAGGACAATAACAAATGCACCATGGTAAATATAAACCAAACGCTGACATTCACCGCAACTTAAACATCGACACAGTTGACGAAGCAATACAAACTGCGAGCAGACGGCACATAAGCAGACTTCTGACGCACACAAATCCGACGATGAGGTAGCTTTCTGCTGAAAAGTAATTCAATAAGAAGAGACTTATGTAAATGAGAAACACCAACTGACCTCTTGTAATGTAATAATAAGAAATATGTTTATGCACTTATCAAAATTATCATAGTAAATATTTTAAAAATTAATTATAAATTCCTAAATGATCCTCAAGAGCAATGGCCTTACAGTGTCACTTAAATATCTGTTAAACAAATTACTTATTGTTGTTGTGTTTGTTGTTGTTGTTGTTGTTGTTGTTTTAACAGCATAGTTAGCCCTGTCAGTGTAAGTATATCATCGGTCGTCTTCGTCTAGCTCATCTAAGGGTAGGCCCAGGAAACATGCTGTTTCGACAGGTTGGGTCCAGAGGGAGAGGGGGGTTAGACGAATCGGTTTCAGGGGGCATGTGAAAAGGTGGTTAGTGTCGTGCGGGGTGCCTTCACATGCCGGACATATGTTTGGTATGTCGGGGTCGATTCTGGATAGGTAGGAGTTTAACCTGCTACAATATACAAAACGTAATTGTGCTAATGTTACACGTGTCCCACGAGGAAGCTGGAGCTCTTCACCTGCGATAGGTGGTGGTTGGACTCCGATTACGGCATTCACAGAACGGGAGTTCATGAAGGTGGTGACGGTCTCCCGGTGAATGTCGTTTATTGACTGTCTAAATACTGTCCGGTCCAGTAGGTTTCGGTCAGTTTTGTCCTGGATTTCGTCAGCGTAGTCTAAGAGATGTCACCTAACGTGCCTGGGAGGCGGCTCAGGCTCAAGCAGGTGTCTGCAGGGGTGAAACCTGCGGTAACACCCCAGCAAAAACTGTTTGCTGAGCAGTTTGCTATGCTCCACTACTGGAAGCATTTGTGCCTCGTTGTGATGGTGTTGAACAGGGGACATCAGGAGGCAACCGGTCGCTGTCCGAATGGCAGTATTTTGGCATGTCTGAACCTTGTTTTCCTCTGTTTTGATGTTTGATCTCGAAAAATCACTGACGAGTGACGACCACTCAAATAGTTTGCGGACCACTTGCCGGGAGTGTCGACTGATAAATATCATCTAGTAGCGTGGAATGGCTTACCGTGTCGAAAGCCTTCTTCAGGTCCAATGCTACTAGGACAGTCCTCTTGCAGGGGGGGTTTTGGTGAAGCCCGCGGTTTATTTGGGTGTTTATGGCGGTGAGTGCAGTGGTGGTGCTATGCACTCGTCGGAAGCTGTGCTGATGTGGGGCTGGGGCTAGATGTTTCGTGAAGAATGGGAGTAGGAGGGCTTCAACTGTCTTCACTACTGGGGAAAGGAGAGTTATCGGCCGATAAGACTCCTCTTGGTTGGCGGGTTTCCCAGGTTTCAGTAGTGGGACCACTCTCCCTGCTTTCCACTTGTCAGGGATGATGAGAGTGGCCAGGGACAGATTGAAAACCCTTGTGAGGAATCCTACTCCCAGGGGTCTCAGATGCTTCAGCATCAGCGCGTTTAATCCGTCAGGCCCAATGGCTTGCGATGATTTCGACTTGTTGATGGCCCCCTGAACCTCATCACCGGAGAAAGTAAGTGGCGCACTGTCGTTCGTCTGTTTGTGCAGCCTTCTGGTAGCACGACGTCTGGTTCTGTCGCCCGGAGGATGCAATATGAAAAGCCGGTTAAAATAGCTCGCGCATCTCTTCGGGTCCGACGAAGTGCAACCGTTGAAGGTGATAGCCACTTTGTCGTTGTGCTTCGTCGGGTTTGACAGGGACCTAACGGTGGACCAGAGCTTACTCACCCCGGAGGTGAGGTTACAGGCCTTCAGGTGCTCAACCCATTTAGTCCGCTTGTGTTGATTTACCAGTTGCCGGATCTCCAAATTGAGATCCCTTATGCGGGGATCCCCGGGATCGGCCTGGCGTAGGTGGTCACGCTCAATTACTAAACTGGCTGCTTCGGCTGGGAAATGAGGGCGGATGTCCTTATAACTTCCAGCTGGAATGAAGCCAGCCGCAGCAGCTGTGAGCACCTTGCGGAATGCGCGTTCGCCCACGCGCACATCAGTGGGGATGGGAAGAGCGGCGAAGGTGTCCTCGGTGAATTCCGTGAAGCCGACCCAATTAGCTTTTTTAAAGTTACAATTGCCCACTACCCTGGTGGGGGCGTCGTCGTTCACTGTGCTGAATGTCGAGTCGTCTATCTGCTCTGCCAATTGCTGTCCCCTACGATCATTTGGCAGGCTTGAACGCCAAAGATCGTGATGCGCATTAAAGTCACCTACAACCAATCGGTTTTCACCTCTGATGAGCGCACCTATATCAGGGTGATATCCTGCCGGGCAGCAGGTGACAGGGGGTATATATATGTTAAATATTTCGAGCTCGGAATCGCCTGACCGGACAGCTATGCCTTGACATTCTAAGGTGCTGTCCCTGCGGTCGATTCCTTCATCGACAAGACGATACTGAACTGTGTGGTGGACTATAAACGCTAGGCCACCACCATTGTCTCGCTCGCGATCGTGTCTGTGCACGTTATAGCCATCCCTGGTGATCAGAGATGACCTAGCGTGCAACTTTGTTTCTTGGACCGCAGCTATTTTAATACTGTGCCGGCTCATAAAGTCAACTATCTCGTCGACCTTACTCGTAAGTCCGTTGCAGCTAAACTGGAGAAGCTTGAAGCTTCTCGGTGAGGTCTGTGTAATCCGGGGGGTGAGGGACGCGAGGGGTTGTCTACGTTGGACCTGCTGCGCAATCCACTGTGGTTGTTGCGGCCTGATGGTGGTGGGCGGCCGCGCCTCCGGGGGCGGTAGTGGGTGCAGAGCTCTGCAGCAGGGGGCAACGTAGGCAGTTGTCCACTCACGGGTGGTGCGCAGGCCGGAACATCTCCGAAAATGGCACCAGCCATTGCAGGAATTGCATTGGATTGATACCAGATTCCGAGGTGTTACGGTCTGACACACGGAACAGACTGTACGGGGGACCAGGAGCTGCTGGTTTGTCCCCGCACTGGGGTTGGAGCAGGAAGGGATGGGAGGGGTTAAAGGGGAGTTGTGTTGCTCCGATAGGCTCCTCACCGTGGAGGTGTGGGTTGTGGTGGCGGTTGGTAGTGCCAGCCTATCAGGGGGTGTAGTAGCCGTGGAGGCATCAGACGCTTGCTGGCGGGAGCAACACGTGGCCACAAACCGTGTGGACCACTCCCTGTGCGACTTAAGGCCTGAACAGGTCTTAAGGTGGCTCCACCCGTTGCACTTATTGCACCTAACCGAGGTGGAGTTCGGGTGAAGCCGTTTATGGCAGACGCAGCAGTAGAATACTTCTGGCCTAGGGTTGGATTCAACTCCAGCCCTGAGGAGAAGCATTTGGAGCAGGGTTGCTGCAAGAGTTTGCTCCTGTGACGTAAGGGGTGGGGTGATATACGATACACTAGACAGGGCTAGTGTACTGGGGAGGCAGCCCTTGGTCGGGAAAAACCCGAGTCATTCCGGTAACGTAGAACCGGCTGCCATGGGACTGACTTATTGTCATATAGACCGTTGTAATGTTTTTTGGAAATTGCATAGTACTCACTCGTTTTTTAGTGTTTTCAACATTGTCGGGTCCCCGTAGGCAACCGTCAACATTTCCGCAAAATATATATTTTGTTAGGAGCAGACAATTTTAACGTACTATTTACTCAAGTAATTCAATACAACGTTTAATGACTGGGTTACAAAGCTAGTTAAAGACTTGGAAGATAGTTAAAGATTTGTTTGACTTTGGAAAAATTTAAAAACTTATTTTTATGAATTTAATTTTATGTCAACATATTTGACAGTCGTATTTATACTTATACCTCATCTTACTGTTTTAAGTACACGACTTGTATATTACATTGTGGGTGTTTTCGAGCTGTGAATATTGAGGCAGTGTTGCTTTTTATGACAGAGCATCACGTTCTACGAAAAAATTCGGCAACACTGGCAACGTCAGACGTTCGTTGAACAAAATGTTGACAATCTGTTGCTCATCACTAGCAAATCATACGCAACATAAAAATTTTCACTGCGCAATTGAGATGGAGGAGGAAAAGTAAGTTAATTCTGCAAAAAATGTTATTTTTAAGTTCTAATATTGTTTATTATTTCTTTTTAGCATAAAACTCCGCGTTACTGAAACCAAGTTGTTGGGCAGGTCTGGAAGATAAGTTTGTAAGTGGGAGGAAAAAGAACTCTGTTTTATCATATGTCTTCTCCGCCTTTTTTTGTCCCTGTTTATTTAACAATTATCACGACTCCTTTCCATCCTCTCATCTGCTATCAAATAAGTTAAAATTTCCATTTTTTTAAGCAACACGTTCGACGAAAAATAAGCATTGCAGTACTGGTGCTCAGTATCAGCTACAGAGCATTAGTAAAGTAACAGAGTGGCAATATTGCAGTCATTATTTAACGGCTCGAACACACCCAGTTTCTTTGTTTCCTGTTTAGGAAAAACATGTTTGTCTTTTGTTATTCTTAACATATGGTTATCTTCCGTTATGCTTAAAATACCTATGTTTATCTTTTGTTATTCTAAGCATATGTTTATTTGTTCAGCCCTGCGTGATTCTACTTAGAATTTACTTAACTATTTTAATTTATTATTTGTGAATGAAATCATTCCTTAACTCTCCCCTTCTTAAATTAAATCGTCCCGATTTATACCGAATTAATGTTTGTTCCTTGTTCTTGCCTAAATAATTTTTACAGTTATTCACTCTAGTGTAAATATTGATGCAAAGGGCAACTTCCTTATCGGTGAAAATTTTTACATGGTTAGCTCTAAGTGGTGTGAATTTAAACAGTTTACAATGATTATTTATGATAGGATATTTGTAAATATCAATGATAGGATTTTTAGATCTTATTAAATATTTGTTCGTATGATGTGGTACTTTTTGGTCAATTAGTTACGTAGAATAATAATGTGAATACGTCAAATAAATATGCATCGTCGGTTCTAGTTAGAATATATTTCTTGTTAGTTATGGTACGGCTGCAAAAACCTCTTTAATACGGATATCAGATAATTTTCGACAGTAAAGGTTATTGTGTGACGTATGTTACTTTGAAATATAATACGCAAACTTGTTTGTTTGTTAACAGTAATAGTAGCCCCGCCAGTGTCGGGTATATCACCTCTCATCTTCGTCTGGCTCATCTAGGGGTAGGCCCAGGAAACATGCTTTTTCGAAGGGTTGGGTCCAGAGGGAGAGGGGTGTTAGACGAATCGGTTTCAGGGGGCATGTGAAAAGGTGGTTAGTGTCGTGCGGGGTGCCTTCACATGCCGGACATATGTTTGGTATGTCGGGGTCGATTCTGGATAGGTAGGAGTTTAACCTGCTACAATATACAAAACGTAATTGTGCTAATGCTACACGTGTCCCACGAGGAAGCTGGAGCTCTTCACCTGCGATAGGTGGTGGTTGGACTCCGATTACGGCATTCACAGAACGGGAGTTCATGAAGGTGGTGACGGTCTCCCGGTGAATGTCGTTTATTGACTGTCTAAATACTGTCCGGTCCAGTAGGTTTCGGTCAGTTTTGTCCTGGATTTCGTCAGCGTAGTCTAAGAGACGTCACCTAACGTGCCTGGGAGGCGGCTCAGGCTCAAGCAGGTGTCTGCAGGGGTGAAACCTGCGGTAACACCCCAGCAAAAACTGTTTGCTGAGCAGTTTGCTATGCTCCACTACTGGAAGCATTTGTGCCTCGTTGTGATGGTGTTGAACAGGGGACATCAGGAGGCAACCGGTCGCTGTCCGAATGGCAGTATTTTGGCATGTCTGAACCTTGTTTTCCTCTGTTTTGATGTTTGATCTCGAAAAATCACTGACGAGTGACGACCACTCAAATAGTTTGCGGACCACTTGCCGGGAGTGTCGACTGATAAATATCATCTAGTAGCGTGGAATGGCTTACCGTGTCGAAAGCCTTCTTCAGGTCCAATGCTACTAGGACAGTCCTCTTGCAGGGGGGGGTTTTGGTGAAGCCCGCGGTTTATTTGGGTGTTTATGGCGGTGAGTGCAGTGGTGGTGCTATGCACTCGTCGGAAGCTGTGCTGATGTGGGGCTGGGGCTAGATGTTTCGTGAAGAATGGGAGTAGGAGGGCTTCAACTGTCTTCACTACTGGGGAAAGGAGAGTTATCGGCCGATAAGACTCCTCTTGGTTGGCGGGTTTCCCAGGTTTCAGTAGTGGGACCACTCTCCCTGCTTTCCACTTGTCAGGGATGATGAGAGTGGCCAGGGACAGATTGAAAACCCTTGTGAGGAATCCTACTCCCAGGGGTCTCAGATGCTTCAGCATCAGCGCCTTTAGTCCGTCAGGGCCAATGGCTTTCGATGATTTCGACTTGTTGATGGCCCCCTGAACCTCATCACCGGAGAAAGTAAGTGGCGCACTGTCGTTCGTCAGTTTGTACAGCCTTCTGGTTGCACGACGTTTGGTTCTGTCGCCCGGAGGATGCAATATGAAAAGCCGGCTAAAATAGCTCGCGCATCTCTTCGGGTCCGACGAAGTACAAGCGTTGAAGGTGATGGCCACTTTGTCGTTGTGCTTCGTCGGGTTCCACAGGGACCGAACGGTGGACCAGAGCTTACTCACCCCAGAGAAGAGGTTACAGGTCTTCAGGTGCTCAACCCATTTAGTCCGGTTGTGTTGATTTACCAGTTACCGGATCTCCAAATTGAGATCCCTTATGCGCGGATCCTCGGGATCGACCAGAGTAGGTGGTCACGCGCGTTTACCAAGCTGGCTGTTTCGGCTGGGAAATTTGGACGTATGTCCTTGAGCCTTCCAGCCGGGATGAAGCGAGCCGCAGCAGCTGTGAGCACCTTGCGGAATGCGCGTTCGCCTGCGCGCACATCGGTGGGGATGGGAAGCGCGGCGTAGGTATTTTCAGTGACTTCCACTAAGCCGGCCCAATTAGCTTTGTTAAAGTTAATATAGGATAGATGATTAGCGGAAACGAAGTCGGCAGGTCTCTCAATCGAGACGATAATGGGCAAGTGGTCTGATGCAAGCGATAGCATTGGTCGCTACGTTATGCTATTTATCAGACCTACGCTAGCTATTGTTATATCAGGCGAGCTGCTACAATTGCCCACTACCCTGGTGGGGGCGTCGTCGTTCACAGTGCTAAATGTCGATTCGTCTATCTGCTCTGCCAATAGCTGTTCCTTACGATCATTTGGCAGGCTTGAATGTCAAAGATCGTGATGCGCTTTAAAGTCACCTACTACGGATCGGTTTTTACCCGTGATGAGCGCCCAATATCAGGGAGATATCCTGCCGAGCATCAGGTGACAGAGGGTATATAGATATTAAAAATTTCGAGCTCGGCATCGCCTGAGCGGACAGCTATACCTTGACATTCTAAGGGCTGTCCCTGCGGTCGATGCCTTCATCAATAAGACGATACTGCACTGTGTGGTGGACTATAAACACTACCATTTTCTCACTTGCGATCATGCCTGTGCACGTTATAGCCATCCCTGGTGACCAGAGAGGACCTCGCATTCAGTTTGGTTTCTTGGACCGTAGCTGTTGGGATACTGTGCTGGCTCATAAAGTCTAATATCTCGTCGACCTTACTCGTGAGTCCGTCGCAGTTGTATTGTAGAAGCTTAAACTCTAGATAAGTAGTAACTCGGGGGGTGAAGGGCGCGTGGTGTTGCCTTCGTTGGGCCTGCTGTGCATTCCGCTGTTGTCGTTACGGCCTGATGGCGGTATGCCGCCGCGCCACGGGTGGTGGTTGCGGCTGCAGAGCTCTGCAGCAGGGGCAACGTAGTTAATCGTTCACTCACGGGTGGTGCGCAGGCCGGAACATCTCCAAAAATGGCGAAGGCGGTGGGCTAAGTCGAGGGAGTTTTGTTGCTCCGATAGGCTCCTTACCGTGAAGGTATGGGTTGTGGTGGGGGTTGGTGGTGCCGAGGTGTCAGGGGGAGTAGTAGCCGTTAAGGCATCAGACGCCTACTGGCTGGAGCAACACGAGGTCACATACCGTATGGACCACTCCATATGAGTCTTAAGGCCTGAACAGGTCTTAAGGTGGCTCCACCCGTTGCACTTCTTGCACCTAACCGATGTGGAGTTCGGGTGGAGCCGTTTATGGCATACGCATCAATAGAATACCTCTGGGCCAGGGTTGGATTCAATACCAGCCCTGAAGATAAGTATTTGGATTTGATTTTTTTGTATTTGGAAATAACTTCCTTAATAGTTTGCTTATGTTCAAAGTATATTTTGCCTCAATTGAAGGATGTGACCAATCTTTTCAACTGAGAGGTGGCAGATCGCCCATGGCAGCCGGTTCTACGTAACCGGAATGACTCTGGTTTTTCCCGACCAAGGGCTGCCGCCTCAGTAAACTAGCCCTGTCTAGTGTACCGAATCCCACCCCCAATTTTTCGTCACAGGAGCAGTTCCTAGCAGCACGTTTGCTCCGAATACTTCTCTTAATGGCTGGCATCCAACCCAACCCCGGACCAGAGGTATTTTACTGCTGCATCTGCCACAACGGGTGGTGTCATATTAAGACCTGTTCAGGCCTTAAGACTCATAGGGAGTGTCCACAAGGTATGTGGCCACGTGTTGCTCCCACCATCAGGCGGCCCCTGCCTCAACGGCGGTACCGCCCTCAGTTCCGGCACCTCAAACTGCCACCACCAATAACACCTCGACGATAAGGAGCCTTATGCGCAACACAACTCCTCCAACGACCCACAACCCTCCTGCTCTTATCCCAGTGCGGGGACAAACCAGCAGCTCTTGGTCCCCGCACCGTCTGCTCCATCAACGTAAGGCCACAACAACTGTTGCGGAACGAACAGCAGGACCCACGCAGACAACACCGGGCGTCCCTCACCCCCCGAGCTACGATCACACTCCCGAGGAGTATTAAACTTCTACAACTGAACTGTAACGGACTTACGAGTAAGATTGACGAGATAGTCGACTTTATGAGCCTACATGGTATCAAGATAGCTGCAGTCCAAGAGACAAAACTGCACGCTAGCCATCCCTGGTGATCAGAGAGGACCTAGCATTCCGTTTGGTTTCTTGGACCGCAGCTGTAGGGATACTGTGCTGGCTCATAAAGTCTAATATCTCGTCGACCTTACACGTGAGTCCGTCGCAGTTGTATTGTAGAAGCTTAAACTCTAGGTAAGGTAGTAGTAACTTGGGGGGTGAAGGACGCGTGGTGTTGCCTTCGTTGGGCCTGCTGTGCATTCCGCTGTTGTCGTTGCGGCCTGATGGCAGTGGGCGGCCGCGCCACGGGCGGTGGTTGCGGCTGCAGAGGTCTGCAGCAGGGGCAACGTAGTCAGTCGTCCACGCACGGGTGGTGCGCAGGCCGGAACATCTCCGAAAATGGCACCAGCCATTGCATGAATTGCACTTGACTGATGTCAGGTTCCGAGGTACAGGCGACACACGGAACAGACTGTGCGTGGGACCAAGAGCTGCTTGTTTGTCCCCGCCCTGGGGTTGGAGCAGGAGGGAAGGCGATGGGCTAAGTCGAGGGAGTTTTGTTGCTCCGATAGGGTCCTTACCGTGGAGCTATGGGTTGTGGTGGGGGATGGTGGTGCCGGGGTGTCAGGGGGAGTAGTAGCCGTTAAGGCATCAGACGCCTACTGGCTGGAGCAACACGAGGCCACATACCGTATGGACCACTCCATATGAGTCTTAAGGCCTGAACAGGTCTTAAGGTGGCTCCACCCGTTGCACTTCTTGCACCTAACCGAGGTGGAGTTCGGGTGGAGCCGTTTATGGCATACGCATCAATAGAATACCTCTGGGCCAGGGTTGGATTCAATACCAGCCCTGAAGAGAAGTATTTGGATTTGATTTTTTTGTATTTGGAAATAACTTCCTTAATAGTTTGCTTATGTTCAAAGTATATTTTGCCACAATTGAGGGATGTGACCAATCTTTTCAGCTGAGAGGTGGCAGACCGCCCATGGCAGCCGGTTCTACGTTACCGGAATGACTCTGGTTTTCCCCGACCAAGGGCTGCCGCCTCAGTAAACTAGCCCTGTCTAGTGTACCGTATCCCACCCCCAATCTTTCGTCACAGGAGCAGTTCCTAGCAGCACGCTTGCTCCGAATACTTCTCTTAATGGCTGGCATCCAACCCAACCCCGGACCAGAGGTATTTTACTGCTGCATCTGCCACAACGGGTGGTGTCATCTTAAGATCTGTTATCACCTTCAACGGTCGTGCTTCGCCGGATCCGAAGAGATGCCGGTGCTATTTTAGCCGGCAGTTTATTCTGCATCCTCCGGCCGAGAGATCCAAACGTAGTGCCACCAGACGGCTGCACAAACTGACATACAACAGTGCGCCATTTTTTTTCTCCAGCGACGAGGTTCAGGGGGCCATCAAACTCATGAAACCATCCAAAGCAAGCCATTGGCTCTGACGGATTAAACATGCTGATGTTGAAAAAGCTGGGTCCACTGGGAGTAGAATTTCTCACCAAGGTCTTCAATCTGTCTGTGGCCACTCTTATCATTCCTGATAAGTGGAAATTAGGGAGAGTGGTCCCACTACCGAAGCCTGGGAAACCCGCCAACCAAGGGGAGTCTTATCGCCCGATAACTCTCCTTTCCTCAGTAGTGAAGACTCTTGAGGCTCTTCTACTCCCACTCTTTACGAAACATCTGACTTCGGCCTCGCACCAGCATGGTTTCCGAAGAGTGCACAACACCACCACGGCACTCACCGTCCTTAACATAGAGGTAAACCGCAGCCTCAACCAAAACCGCCCCTGCAAGAGGACTGTCCTAGTAGCGTTAGATCTAAAAAAAACTTTCGATACAGTCAGCCACGCCACGCTACTAGATGACATTTTACAGTCGACACTCCCGCCAGGGGTGAAGAGGTGGACCGCGAACTACCTGAGTGGTCGTGATTCGTCGGTGATATTTCGAGGCCAAACGTCTAAACAGAGGAAAATAAAGCAAGGTGAACCGTAGGGTGGTGTACTTTCACCCTTGCTTTTCAACTTCTATATCTGGAAACTCCCTCAGCCACAAGAGGGAGTCTCCCTTGTCTCATACGCCGACGACTCCACAATAATGGCGTCGGGCAATGACATTGATGGCCTTTGCTCCAAGGTAATCAACTACCTCGCCAGCCTTTCTTGCTTCTTCACTGCGAGGAATTTATAACTCTCCCCCACTAAATCCACGGCGACCATTTTCACCACCTGGACAAAGGAGGTCAAGCTACAACTCAAGGTGCAAGTCGATGATACACGACGGTTAACAACCCCAAAGTATTGGGAGTTACCTTTGACAGCCTGCTCTTCTTCTCATCGCATACAACCGCTATTGCAACTAAAATACAGAATCGCAACAAGGCTCTCAAGTCGCTCGCCGGCAGCACTTGGGGCAAAGACAAGGAAATTTTGCTGTCGACTTTTAAAGCAATAGGCCAACCGGTTCTTAACTATGCCGCGCCTGTCTGGTCGCCTGGAATCAGTGATTCGCAGTGGACGAAGCTTCAGACCTGCCAAAACACTGCACTAACAACCGTGTCTTCTGATGTCACCTATACAACATCTACGTAATGAGGCATAAATGCTGCCTGTTAAGGAGCATAACAAATTGCTCAGTAAGCAGTTTCTGCTAGGGTGTTACCGCAGGCCTCGCCCGTGCAGACACCTGCTCGAGCCCAGGCACATCAGGAGACATTTGCTGAACTACGCGAAAAGATCTCAGACAAAACAATCAGGCAGTTACTGGATTAAACAGTGTACGGACAGGCCATAAACGACATTCATCGGGAGACAATCACCACCTTCTTAAGCTCCCGACCCCCGAATGCCGCTATCGGAGTCCAACCACCACCAATCGCAGACGCGTAGCTTTGGCACAATAACGTTCTGGATATTGTAGCAGGTTAAACGCATACTTATCCAGAATCGACCCCGACATACTAAACAGATGTACAGCATGTGAAGGCACCCCGCACGATATTAACCACCTTTTCACATGCCCTATTAACCACCACCCGTTGAACTTATTGCACCTAACCGAGGTGGAGTTCGGGTGGAGCCGTTTGTGGCAGACGCAGCAGTAAAATACCTCTGCTCCAGGGTTGTGTTCGACGCCAACCTTGAAGAGAAGTATTCGGAGCAATCGTGCTGCAAGGGATTGCTCCTGTGACGAGAGATTGGGAGTGGGATACGGTACACTAGACAGGGCTAGTTTACTGGGGCGACAGGCCTTGGTCGGGAAACCCCCGAGTCATTCCTGTAACGTAGAACCGGCTGCCATGGGAATGTATATTCCGGTAACGTAGAAGCGCCTGCCATGGGAATGTGATGAAATCCTCAATCTACGTTGATGACATCCTGTGTGGTGCTGATTCCCTTCCAGAACTTTTGCCGATAAAACAGGAGGTAACAGAATTGTTAAAATAAGATGGATTTGAGCGGCAAAATGGCACTCCAACCATAAGCATTTTATGGACGAACTCAATGGTAAGGAATTGAACCACGACATCTCGGTCACTAGTGCACGTGGCCAAAAAAACTATCCACTTTGTTTTTATTTAACAGTAGCCTCGGCAAACGGTCGTGTTACAAAGAGGACAATTTTGTCAACTGCGTCGTTGCTCTTGGACACACTTGGCCTCTTGGTATGGTTTGCGTTCACCTTCTTACGGCAAAGTCACGAGTAGGCCCCACTAAACGGCAGCCGCTGCCAAAGCTGGAACTTTGCGGTGCACTACTCGCTCGACTTTTTACGAAAATTAAACCCATCTTAACCAATTACAACTTTGGCACTTTCCTTTGCACAGACACATTGTTTACTCATAAGTTATACTCAGTTTCGTGGCAAATTTAACAATGGAGTGGGAATTGCATTTCATAAGTGTGCTAAAAGTGCAAGTGACATTTACGAATTGCCGAAAAAAAATTAATATTTCGAGAATGTTTGTTTACCGCCCGTTCAATCGTTTTTCCCAAACGTCTGAAGTGACAGACAGAAAAAGAAGTGGTCGTCCCAGCGAAGTTTAAATCTGTGCAGCCAAAAAAGCCGTTCGAGAAATAATTCGCAGAATGGAAATTATTGTATCGACCAGATTTATCTCAAAACTAATTAGAGATGAAAGCCTTTCGTTGCTCAACTTCTAAAGACGCAAAAAATGTTATTCCAAAGGTTTAGCGTGGCCACCATCTAGCCTCCGTAATGGTTTGATGGGGAGTGTCTTATAAAGGCGTTACATCTCTCAGCAAGATTCTGCTCGAGCCCATAAGGCAAAAACCACCCATTATATTTATATTTGCATTAGTATTTCCTGTATAAATGTATGGGGAGCAACAACAAGACCTCGCCGATATTTGGAGAGTCTCAAACAACCTTTGGTTCGTGCAGCGACGCCAATATAAATGGAAACCGTGCATGGTGCAATAGCTGAATGGCCTAATCGTTTTAAGACTTGTGCAAAAGCGAAAGAAAATTTAATTTTTTTATTGTTATAAAAAATTATTTATTATTTTTATAAAATATATAAATTCTATACTTTTTTTAGTGAAATATATAAATCCTGCAATATTAAGTAATGGACTCTCTAACACCTCATAAAAAAATTTACTTTCCAATACATTATATTGAAAGTGGCGATGCCCAGCATCATTCAGTTAATTCTTAGTTCGTCACGCAAACATTGTATACCATTGTAATTATACATTATAACATTATAGAGCAAATGGAAAAATTGATCAAAAAAGTCAAGGGGGCATCAATTTATGCGTATTGACCCCAGGGCTAAAATCTGAAAAAGCGAAGCACGGGAATAATCCGAAGGTGGAATGTTTGGGGAATACGGCGGGTGGGGCAAGATTTCCCAATTTGGTCCCTCTAAATATTTCTGGACTGATTTAGCAACGTGTGGTCTGGCGTGATCATACAGCAAAATCAGTTTGTCATGTCTACCCTCCCATTCCGGCCGCTTTTTTTGAGAGCTCGATCCAAACGCATTATCTTCCGCCGGTAACGATCACGAGTGATAATTTCATATGGTTTAAAGAGTTCATAATAGATGACACTCTTCTGATTCCACCAGATGCACAACACAACCTTTGAAGCATGAATATGTTTTTTCGCTGTCGATGGACCTGCTTCCCCTGGCAGGCTCCAACATTTTCGATGCTTAGGGTTATCATAATCCTTTACTTTTCTGCCGTTCAAGAAGCATCTCACACGTTACCAAACGTCTCTCGATATTCCTCTCCTTGATTGATTGAATTGATGTGACACCCAGTTACCTGCTTTTTGGAACATTCCCATCGCGTGCAAGCGTTTACCGATTGACCGTTTGATCTGTCAACATCCAACTCTTTATTCATATCATCAAGGGTTCGACATGCGTCTTCATTTATTAATTATTGTAATTGAATATCTTCGATTTTTTGCGGTGCTCCTTCGCGATTTTTATCACTCACGTCGAAATTGCCACTTTAGAAGCGTCGAAACCACTTTTTAAAAGTTGTATTTGATGGAGCGTGACTACTGTAAATATTGATCAATAGACGACACCTTCAAATCCCCAGTATATTACTAGAGCGAACACAAAAATTATATCAGCAGCGACACCTCTTATACGAGGCGGAAACTGATCTCATACCCAATATATAAGAATCACGCGATTCTTTACTTCAAATTTTCGCCTACGCCGGTTTTTATGAAACGGTTATCACATATAATGTCTAAAATATATCTCCTTCAGGGTCACCAATATCAGATAGCCTAACGCTGAGGTGCCAGGCTAAGATTGGTATAGCACTTTAAGCTAATGGTTTGAGGTACCCGTGCCGAGAGCTGCATAGCTGGTAGTGCTTAAAAAACCAGGCGCAAACGATCTTCACCGATGGCCGGGCAAGGTCCTTTGTACTAAGTGCATTCTTTCCATATGCAGGCTCTGCGGGCGAGTGATCCACCCCTTCCGAGCATACTCGTGGGACCCAATCATGAATGATACAAAAACAACAAAAAAGACAAAAAAAACCAACCCAAATCAGTTGACGACATCACAATGACAACGGGCGCAGGAGTAGAGACATATCGGACTCTAGTACGTCTGAATCACAACCAGTTCCAAAGCCAAAGTCGGCTACAACGAAAGCTCGGTGAAGTACTGAGAAGAGTGTGCCCCTTATTGTAGCTTACACTTCGAAAGCCGCTTTGGAGACGGCCTCTGGTGCAGCTACGCCTAATGAGTCCAGACCGGAAAAGAAGAAATCGATGGGCATGATTATGAAACAGAAGGCAATGTGCATGCTTGACAGAATTGCCAAGAATGCAGCAGCGCGCACCGTGCTTGAGGGTGACCAAATCGACAAGTAAAGGTACGGGGCTGTGATTTAGCAGTATACGAATTTCCACCAACATACACCCGCGCCTGCTACCAAAGCAGACAGGCAACCCCAGAACGCAAACCGTTCTACAAAAGAAAGCGATAATGTCCATCCCAAGTAGCCCAAACAGGGCGAAGAGCAACAAGGCGAAGCTCCACCAGAAAGAGAAACATTTAGGGGTTATAAGATATTCAAATGCTTACTAAGATAAGTGGCACGGTATCGGGCTTGAAGCTCAAGCTGATCCCGGCGAGTGATATCCCGAGAAGACCTAGAGCTCGCATTCGGTGGTTGCCGGCCATAAACGAACCATGCGGAAAAGTGTTTCGGTGTATCAAGCTGCAGAATAGCAAGATACCACCTATCGATGAATGGCAGCTGATAAAGGTAGAAGAAGAATCACTGGAGGAACTGTAAAAGGCGGACAACAAAATTCGCTTTGGCATTCGAATGGCCAATATGAAAATCTTCAGAGGTGAAACAAACCAACGGAAGTAGACTTCGCGGATCAACTGCTTATGGAGGTAAACATACGATGACAGTACGGATGTTGAGGCTCGTGCAGACAAACCTTAAACATTCAAAAGCAGCCACCAGCAACCTAGATACCCTTCTCAGCGAAGAGGATATTCACATTTGCCTCATCCAGGAGCCCTGTATTAAACATGGTAAAATCATGGGGCTAAACAACAACAGCAGCCGTAGCCGAATGGGTTGGTGCGTGACTACCATTCGGTATACAGAGAGAACGTAGCTTCGAATTTCGGTAAACACCAAGATTAAAAAAAAGTTTTTTCTAATAGCCGTCGCCCCTCGGCAGGCAATGGCTAGCCTCCGAAAGCTGCTCATAAAAAATATTTGCCGCTTGGAGTCGGCTTGACACTGTAGGTCCCTTCATTTATGGAACAACATCAAAACTCAAGCTACAAATACGAGGAGGAGCTCGGCCAAACACTAAAGCGGGTGTACGCGCCAATTATATATACATATATATATAGTTATATTATATAACGAAATTCATTCCCATGGCAGCCGGTTCTACGTACCGGAATGACTCGGGTTTTTCCCGACCAAGGGCTGCCGCCCCAGTATACTAGCCCTGTCTAGTGAACAGTATATCACCCCACCTCTTACGTCACAGGAGCAATCTCTCGCAGCAATCCTGCTCCAAATACTTCTCCTCAGAGCTGGAATCGAATCCAACCCTGGGCCAGAAGTATTCTACTGCTGCGTTTGCCACAAACGGCTTCACCCGAACTCCACCTCGGTTAGGTGTAACAAGTGCAACGGGTGGAGCCACCTTAAGACCTGCTCGGGTCTTAAGTCACATAGGGAGTGGTCCACACGGTATGTGGCCACGTGTTGCTCCCGCCAGCAGGCGTCTGATGCCTCCACGGCTAATACACCCCCTGATAGGCTGGCACTACCAACCGCCACCACTACCCACACCTCCACGGTGAGGAGCCTATAGGAGCAACACAACTCCCCTTCAACCCCTCCCCATCCTTCCTGCTCCAACCCCAGCGCGGGGACAAACCAGCAGCTCTTGGTCCCCCGCACAGTCTGTTCCGTGTGTCAGGCCGTAATACCTCGGAATCTGGTATCAGTCCAGTGCAATTCTTGCAATGGCTGGTGCCATTTTCGGAGATGTTTCGGCCTGCGCACCACCCGTGAGTGGACAACTGCCTTCGTTGCCCCCTGCTGCAGAGCTCTGCACCCACTACCGCCCCCGGAGGCTCGGCCGCCCACCACCATCAGACCGCAACAACCACAGTGGATTGCGCAGCAGGTCCAACGTAGACAACCCCTCGCGTCCCTCACCCCCCGAATTACACTGACCTCACCGAGAAGCTTCAAGCTTCTCCAATTCAACTGCAACGGACTTACGAGTAAGGTCGACGAGATAGTTGACTTTATGAGCCGGCACAGTATTAAGATAGCTGCGGTCCAAGAAACAAAGCTGCACGCTAGGTCATCTCTGATCACCAGGGATGGCTATAACGTGCACAGACACAATCGCGAGCGAGACAATGGTGGTCCCCTAGCGTTTATAGTCCACCACACAGTTCAGTATCGTCTTATCGATGAAGGAATCGACCGCAGGGACAGCACCTTAGAATGTCAAGGCATAGCTGTCCGGTCAGGCGATTCCGAGCTCGAAATATTTAACATATATATACTCCCTGTCACCTGCTGCCCGGCAGGATATCACCCTGATATAGGTGCGCTCATCAGAGGTGAAAACCAATTGGTTGTAGGTGACTTCAATGCGCATCACGATCTTTGGCATTCAAGCCTGCCAAATGATCGTAGGGGACAGCAACTGGCAGAGCAGATAGACGACTCGACATTCAGCACAGTGAACGACGACGCCCCCACCAGGGTAGTGGGCAATTGCAGCAGCTCGCCTGACCTAACAATTGCTAGCGCGGGTCTGATAAATAGCATAACGTGGCGACCTATGCTATCGCTTGCATCAGACCATTTGCCCATTATCGTCTCGCTCGAGAGACCTGCCGACTTCGTTTCCGCGAATCACCAGTCCTATTTTAACTTTAAAAAAGCTAATTGGGCCGGCTTCACGGAATTCACCGAGGACACCTTCGCCGCTCTTCCCATCCCCACTGATGTGCGCGTAGGCGAACGCGCGTTCCGCAAGGTGCTCACAGCTGCTGCGGCTCGCTTCATCCCAGCTGGAAGTTATAAGGACATTCGTCCTCATTTCCCAGCCGAAGAAGCCAGTTTAGCAAATGAGCGTGACCACCTACGCCAGGCCGTTCCCGGGGATCCCCGCATAAGGGATCTCAATTTGGAGATCCGGCAACTGGTAAATCAGCATAAGCGGACTAAATGGGTTGAGCACCTGAAGACCTGTAATCTCACCTCTGAGGTGAGTAAGCTCTGGTCCACCGTTAGGTCCCTGTCAAACCCGACGAAGCACAACGACAAGGTGGCTATCACCTTCAACGGTTGCACTTCGTCGGACCCGAAGAGATGCGCGAGCTAGTTTAACCGGCTTTTCATATTGCATCCTCCGGGCGACAGAACCAGACGTCGTGCTACCAGAAGGCTGCACAAACTGACGAACGACAGTGCGCCACTTACTTTCTCCGGTGATGAGGTTCAGGGGGCCATCAACAAGTCGAAATCATCGAAGGCCATTGGCCCTGACGGATTAAACGCGCTGATGCTGAAGCATCTGAGACCCCTGGGAGTAGGATTCCTCACAAGGGTTTTCAATCTGTCCCTGGCCACCCTCATCATCCCTGGCAAGTGGAAAGCAGGGAGAATGGTCCCACTACTGAAACCTGGGAAACCCGCACACCAAGAGGAGTCTTATCGGCCGATAACTCTCCTTTCCCCAGTAGTGAAGACACTTGAAGCCCTCCTCCTCCCTCTCTACACGAAACACCTGGCCCCAGACCCATATCAGCACGGTTTCCGACGAGTGCACAGCACCACCACTGCACTCACCGCCATAAACGCCCAGATAAATCGCGGGCTTAACCAAAACCCCCCCTGCGAGAGGACTGCCCTAGTAGCGTTGGACTTGAAACAGGCTTTCGATACAGTCAGCCATTCCACGCTACTAGATGACATTTATCAGTCGACACTCCCGCCAGGACTGAAGAGGTGGTCCGCGAACTATCTGAGCGGTCGGCATTCGTCAGTGATATTTCGAGATCAAACTTCAAAGCAGAGAAAGATTAAGCAAGGCGTACCGCAGGGTGGTGTCCTTTCTCCCTTGCTTTTTAACTTCTACATCTCGAAGCTCCCCCAACCACCAGCGGGAGTTTCCCTGACCTCATACGCTGACGATTGCACGATAATGGCGTCGGGCAATGACATCGATGGTCTGTGCTCCAAAGTGAACAACTACCTCACCGACCTTTCTCGCTTTTTCACTGCGAGGAATCTCCAACTTTCCCCCACCAAGTCCACGGCGACCCTCTTTACCACCTGGAAAAAGGAGGTCAAGCTGTCCCTTAAGGTAAAAGTCGATGATACACCAATTCCGACGGTAAATAACCCCAAAATTTTGGGTGGAACCTTTGACAGCTTGCTCTCCTTCTCTGCGCATACAACCGCAATTGCCACAAAAGTCCAAAATCGCAACAAGGTCCTCAAATCGCTTGCCGGCAGCAACTGGGGCAAAGAGAAAAAACTGTTGCTATCGACATTTAAGGAATTTGGTCGGCCGGTTCTGAACTATGCTGCGCCTGTCTGGTCGCCTGGAACTAGTGATTCGCAGTGGACAAAGCTACAGACTTGTCAAAATACTGCCATTTGGACAGCGACCGGGTGCCTCCTGATGTCACCCATCCAACACCTTCATAACGAGGCACAAATGCTCCCAGTAGTGGAGCACAACAAACTGTTCAGCACACAGTTCCTGCTGGGGTGTTACCGCAGGTTTCACCCCTGCAGACACCTGCTTGAGTCTGAGCCGCCTCCCAGGCACGTCAGGAGACACCTCCTAGACTACGCTGACGAAATCCAGGACAAAACTGACCGAAACCTACTGGACCGGACAGTATTTAGACAGTCAATAAACGACATTCACCGGGAGACCGTTACCACCTTCATGAACTCCCGTCCTGTGAATGCCGTATTCGGAGTCCAACCACCACCTATCGCAGATGAAGAGCTCCAGCTTCCCCGTGAGACTCGTGTAACATTAGCACAATTACGTTCTGGATATTGTAGCAGGTTAAACTCCTACATATCCAGAATTGACCCCGACATACCAAACACATGTCCGGCATGTGAAGGTACCCCGCACGACACTAACCACCTCTTCACATGCCCCCTCAAACCGACTCATCTAACCCCCCTCTCCCTCTGGACCCAACCTGTCGAAACAGCATGTTTCCTGGGCCTACCCTTAGATGAGCTAGACGAAGACGAACGATGATATACTTACACTGACAGGGCTAACTATGCTGTTAAAACAACAACAACAACAACAACAACAAACACAACAACAATAAGTAATTTGTTTAACAGATATTTAAGTGACACTGTAAGGCCATTGCTCTTGAGGATCATTTAGGAATTTATAATTAATTTTTAAAATATTTACTATGATAATTTTGATAAGTGCATAAACATATTTCTTATTATTACATTACAAGAGGTCAGTTGGTGTTTCTCATTTACATAAGTCTCTTCTTATTGAATTACTTTTCAGCAGAAAGCTACCTCATCGTCGAATTTGTGTGCGTCAGAAGTCTGCTTATGTGCCGTCTGCTCGCAGTTTGTATTGCTTCGTCAACTGTGTCGATGTTTAAGTTGCGGTGAATGTCAGCGTTTGGTTTATATTTACCATGGTGCATTTGTTATTGTCCTAATTATCTTCAACTGGGCACGTTGCACTATTGTCAAATTGGATTTAATATATTTTATTAGAAGTATTTTACAACATAGAAATCATAACTGTCAACAGTGATGTGGTTGCCGATACACGAGTGCGCCGACTGTTTGTTTGATGACAGGAGGTACTTCGTTTTGTCCTTGTTCACCACCAGACCCATTCACTTTGCCTCTTTATCCAGTTTGGAAAATGCAGAACTAACAACGCGGATGTCAATATCATCGTGCGCTTTTATAAAAAATTGTGCCTGAGCGATTAAGTTCTGCGGCTCACATGACCCTTTCCAACATCAAGTTAAAGAAATCACACGACAGCGAGTCACCCTGTCAGACACTTCGTTTGGTATCAAACGGCTCGGAGAGGTCCTTCCCAATTCTGACGGAGCTGCTCCAATTGAGCAACGTTATCTTGCATAGCCGTATTAATTTTGCGAGGATACAAAATTTGGATATCGCGGCATATAGGTACTCCTTTTCGTACTGTCGACTACAGCTTTAAAGTCCACGAAAAGATGGTATGCGTCGATTCGCATTGCATGGGTATTTTCCAAGACTTGGCGTATTGTGAATATCTGGTCGATGGTAGACTTTCCCGGTCTAAAGCCACACAGATAAGGTCCAATCAGTTCGTTGACGGTGGGCTTCAGCCGTTCACACAATACGCTCGCTGGAACCTTAAAGGCGATATTTAGAAGACTAATCCAGCGATAATTGCATGCACCTTACCAGCGCCTCGCCGCCATGTGTGAATAGCTCAGCTGGTAGTCCGTCGACTCTTGCGGCTTTATTGTTCTTTAGCCGCGTTATCGCTATTCTCACCTCGACATGGTCGAGTAGCGGAACGACTCCTCAGCATGACACTCTCCGTCGTACCAATTTTTTTTCGGGCTCGCCGGAATCTGATTCCTTCATTGGTCGTGTATTCTGGATGGTTGGGCAATACTTTCAGAGAGCAGGAGTGAGAGTCGAGTGGCGAATCTTCTGGCTTCTGTTGTGATTGCAGGTTTTCGATATCTTACATTCTTTGCGTAGGTAGATGCACATTTTTTGATGCACAGAGGCGTGCGCATAGTTTGGCTGCAACGAGGTAATGATCCGAGTTGATGGGTCCTCGGATCGTACGTACATCTAAAACACTAGAGCCATGTCTTCCATCTATCACAACATGATCGATCAGGTTTCGCGTTTTTCGTCCAGTAGGCAGCTTGGGGTATCTTCTTATGCTGGAATCTGGTGCTGCAGACTGCCATGTTTCGGGCCCCCGCGAAGTCGATCAGCCTTCATCCGTTACCGGATGTTTCGATGTGCAGGCTGAATTTTCCGACTGTGTAACCAAGAACTCCCTCTTTGCCCACCCGTCGTTGAAGTCACCCAACACCATTGCTATGTCGTGGCGAGGGGAGCGCTCATCGGAACGTTCCAAGCGCTCATAGAAGGAATCTTTGGTCGCATCGTCCTTCTCGTCCGTTGGGGCGTGGGCGCAAATGAGCGAGATGTTGAAAAATCGCGCTTTGATGCGGATTATTGCGAGACCATCGTCTACGGGAATGAACGACAGTACTTGGCGGTGAAGTCTCTAGTAGACGTCGCAAGGTCCTATGCTTTTCTTGCCTGGCCCGTCCATGGCATCTCTTGAATGACAGTGATGCCAGCCTTTGCTCTCACGAGGACATCAACCAGTCGGGCAGAGGCACCTTCCCCATTAAGGGACCGGACATTCCAGGTGCCTGCCCTCTAATCATTATTGTTAGTTCGTTTGCAGGGGTCGTCAATAGTACAGGAAGTTCTCATTCGAGGCTTTGTTCGTGTTTTGAATGTGTGGGATTTTTAAGTGGCGGGACACAAACCCAGCGCACAACCAGCTATCCTGGGATGGTTCGCCTTCTCAAGTTGGCTCACTCCCGAACGGTTGATCGGAAGCTACCCAGAGGATACTTGGGCTAATCCCTGAAATTGTGAGCTGCTTGAACCATATGTAGGAGAATCGTCTTGGCCACTCCCAAGTGAATGTACCTCAGTACCTTTCCCCACTTGCGTGGACTTGTACATATGGAACCATCCTCCTAATACACTGACGTGGGGAATTCCTGCATTCATAGGTTCAATGTATGAATATACGTCGTAATATTTAATATACAATTTTCTGCCTTGGATATAACTTTTTAGCATTACAGAGTAATCATTTCGCAACCAAGATTGGTGTTTGTGCAGTAATCCAGGGTAGCATACTTTGTCAAAGGATTTAGCTATGTCAAGATATACAGCCACACATACTTGTTTATTGTTGAAGTCTTAATTAATTTTGTAAGTGACATGTTGGATTGTTTAATGTTTTCGTCTAAATCCGAACTGATGCTGAGGAATTAAATTAATTCTTATTATAATAGCAGACTCATTGGTCGGTATGACGATGCAAACGTGGCGTCTTTATTAGGTTTTAGGATCGCAATGATTACGGCAATTTTCCATGTCTTTGGGAAGTATTTGAGTATTATAGCAGCGTTGAAAACGACATAATGCTTAATTTAATTGAATTTTAGTGGACAGTATGCAGCTGAAATAGTCAATAAGCCATGAGTGTCATTAATTTGAATTGTCATTGCTTATAGATAGCCCATTTTGAATTCCTCAATTTTATCTTATACTAGCAAACCCGGCCCGCTTCGCTGGACACACTAAAATAGAATAGATATGGCTTAGAACAGAAAAGATATGGTTTTCATATTATTTATTTCTTTATTCTTTATTCAAGGGCTTTGGCATAAACAATATTTTTTGTTTTTCTATTTGTTTTTGAGTAAATATAAACTATAAATTGAAAATCAGGAAAAAAGAAGATTGTTTTTAAATTTCAAATCAACGCAAATTAATAACTAAGAAACAATCGTCTTTTTTCCTGATCATCCATGAATTTTTCGTTTCAATTTATAAGTTTTATTAAGCATTGGAGCTTTTTTAACCATTATCCATTTATATTTTTCAAAAAAAAAAAACGAAACAAATTTTTTTTTCCACGAACACATAATTTCATTTGAACATTCGGATTTCACATTAAATTCTGAAATTTCGTAAGAAATTATTCACTGTTCTAAAATCCACTCCGAAAAAATTCACAAAAAGTTTTCACACTTTGCACTTACGTCTTCTCCTTATGGCATCCAAATCAGAAAGAAATATTGACACATTGTAACTCACACTGTGAATTTGACAGTTCAGTTCCGCCCCAAGCGTTAAAAAAGTAAACGACATTATGGCTGGTTCAAAAGAACGCTGTACCCGTTGCCAGTGTTCCGAATTACAACCAAACTTTACGAAACCCATTTTCAATACTTATTTAACAATGTGTGTAAGTTTGGTTTAATTCGGTGCAAAGACACGGCGGGTCCACGTTTTGGCATATATTTCGAGACCCTAGTCATCAATTGGTATGAAAATTACCCCGTATTAAAGCACTTATCAAGCTTTCATTTGATACCCATATTGTACATACACAACCAAAGGTTACCCGGGTCCACGTTTTGACCTATATCTCGAGACCCCAGTCACGGAGCGGCATGAAAAATACTCTGTACTAAAGCATTCACCAACAGCTTCAATTTGATATCCATATTGTACAAACACATTCTAGGGTCCACGTTTTGGTCTCTATCTCGAGACCCTAGTCACGGAGCGGCATGAAAAATACTCTGAACTAAAGCATTCACCAACAGCTTCCATTTGATACCCATATTATACATACACATCCGAAGGTTACCCGGGTGCACGTTTTGATCTATATCTCGAGCCCTTTCCACCACATGTCCGGCATGTGAAGGTACCCCGCACGACACTAACCACCTCTTCACATACCCCCTTAAACCGACTCATCTAACCCCCCTCCCCTCATCGTGGTTGGTCTCCTTGCCGCGGGGATGGGGCTTAAATGAAGGCTAAATTCCTTTTAGGAATTTAACCTGTCATGAACTTAGAGGGAAGCTCTGTATGGGGATTGGTCGAACACCCTTACACGATACTGCGTGTGGGAGTACCGTACCAACACATTCCCAAGTCAAGGTGTGCTTGGAATCGTGCCGAGGACTGAATGGTGCAGGTAATTAAAACATGTGCATCGCGAACGGAGTTTCCCTCTCGAATACCTGGCCGCCTTCGAGAGTAACTGTGGCCTTACCGCGGTAAGGGGCGCTGCCGCGGGGGACCCCATTACTTCCCCTAAATACTCGTGGGTTGTGGAGCTTGACGTAGTCAGGCGAAGCAACCGTAAGAAACAGATGAATATGAACACTCAAAAAAACGAACTGAACAAAAAATGTGTGCCGCGCTGCGACACAATACCATCCTCCGAGGAGGATACCCTGCTGGCCTCCAGCCAAGATACGGCTGAGTCAGCAAAGAGTAAGGGAAGTACCAGCCATAGCACACCCTTACTAAGCAAGCAACAACAACAACAAAAAGTTCTACCACAATCCTCGAAAAAGGCGGCGGACGGCACTCAGAGAGAGAGTCAGGCCGCTAGAAAACACAAATCCGGGGGTGCCCTCATGAAGTCTCGCTACACGAAGGCGAGGTTCATTCTAAGCAAGATTGCCAAAAATGAACTCGCTGGAGCGACTGACGAGCGCGACGCGGCCGACAAACTAAAATACCAGCAGGTGGTTAAGGAGTACGAAGACTTCTTACCCAACAAACCTAAAGAGGACAACATGAAAAAAGGCGATGCGATGAAAAGGAACAGGTCACAGGACGTGATCGACCAGGCACCGAAGAGACCTAAGGTGTCCAGCAGCATCGAAGAAACAAAGCAAAAACCATTCAGTGAGGTGGTTAAGGATAACCTCCTCTATGCACTGATAGACGAAACAACTAACAGCGGCAAAGCAGTCCTGCAGAGGTGGGGTCAAGGGGAGGCCAAACTGCCCAAACTCGTGCTAGACAAGCATGTAGTTGGAGTACAGGGCGGAGCTCTCCCCTCCTTCGATTTCGCGGGCGTGCTGAGAGGCTGTAGGATGATCAAGTGCGACGACGACTGTTCAGCAGTTGTCCTAGAAAGGTGCGTTGCTGAGATCAGCAGCTCACTGGAAGGCTTAAGCTTATTCCAGCCAGGGACATACCTTGCCCTCCTCGCGCTCGCATTTGGCTACCTGTGCGGTGCAGATGTGCTAAAATATCTAAAATCTCACAACCTTGCGGTGCCGATGGACGACTGGGCAATCGTGAAAGCAAAAAAACCGCAAAAGAGCAGCATCTCATTCGTTCTGCAGATTAATGATGGGTGCCTGCCAATACTCAAAACATGCGACAACAAAATGCGGTTTGGTCTAAGAAAGGCCAAACTGAAAATTTTCAAAGCAGACAGCAATGAAAATGAGGAAGACCCAGATGAGGCAGACAACAACATACAGCTAGAAAGACTAGAAAAGCTCGACCTAGCTGAAGACAACAATAAATCCGATGCCTAGAGCCATACAGGTGAATCTGCAGCACTCGAAATGTGCTACAGAGAACTTGGATGTCTTCCTCAGGGAAGGGGACATCGACATCGGTTTCATACAGGAGCCCTGGGTCAGAGACAACGAGATTAAGGGGTTCCAAGACAACAAGAGCATCAACATATTCTACAACAAAGCAGACGGTAAGCCACGGTCATGCATAATCACTAAAAAACACTTAAAAACTTTTCTGTGTTCTAATTTTAGCACTCCCGATTTTACGGTGGTGAAAGTGGAGCTGCAGAAATCGGCGATATACCTGGCATCGGTGTATATGCCACATGAGAAACCGGCGCCGCCAGACGAAGTGGCTCGATTCCTGTCAACATTGAACAGCACGGACAAACTACTGATGGGCTGCGACGCAAACGCCAGAAACGAGCTTTGGGCCAGTTCAGAGACGAATGAAAGAGGTGAGTCACTTTTCGAATTCCTATTAAACACCAACCTAGACATATGTAATGTAGGGACCACCCCAACCTTCACTTTTCCGAGCTCGGCAAATTTTCCAGGCTGGGAAGAGGTCTTAGACATTACCCTATGCACAAATAATAATTCCCAAATAGTCACAAATTGGAGGGTATCCGACAAGAGATCCTTTTCAGACCACAGCTGGATCCTCTTCGATATCAATCTTAAGCTTGAGAAACCTTTCCCATATAGAAATCCCAGAAGAACAAACTGGCATACATTCCGTAGAGTGACCCAGTCTAAACTTCAAAACTTAAATAGAACCATAACGTCAAGGGAAGACCTAGATGAGAAAGTAAGAGCTTTCGAAACTTCCCTGACGAAAGGACTTGAAGCCTCATGTCCCGCCACATATGGCAAAACAACCTATCCTACCTGGTGGAATGAAGATCTAAGTAAACTCAGGAAAATGACAAGAGAAATCTTCAATATCTGCTACAAACACAAATACTTCAAACCCTACAAAGACTGCCTTAGGGAATACAAGAAATCAATCAAAGAGGCTCGGACAGAGGCTTGGAGAGATTTTTGTAGTTCCATAGAATCGACCCAAGATACGGCCAGACTAGGCAAGCTTCTATCCAAGGAACACTCCTGCCCTTCCTTCTTGAAGAAAGACAACGGAGAGTGGACAAAATCATCAGCCGACACACTAGAACATCTGGTAAATACACACTTCCCAGGCAACACAGAATATATTGAGAACAATACTGACAGTGTTCAAACATCCAAACTATCACCCATTATAATCAACCACATCGTATCCCAAGATAGAATACTATGCGCGATAAAAAACTTTGAACCATATAAGGCAGCCGGCCCAGATGGGATATTCCCAGCCATGCTGTGGAACACTCGAGAAACGACGATTCCTTGGCTGGAGGTCTTTTTCAGGAAAAGCCTTATGCTAGGGCACATACCAAAGAGCTGGAGGAGGGTAAAAGTGATATTTATCCCTAAAGCTGGTAGACGCGGTCATGATACAGCGAAAGATTTCAGACCCATCAGCCTATCCTAATTCATCCTCAAAACGCTCGAGCGATTGTTGGATGTATATCTCAGGGAAAAGATTACAGACTCAACGATTTCACCATCTCAACATGCCTATCTCTTCATGAGGTTGTAAGTGCGATTGAGAGGAGCATAGAATACAAGCAATACTCACTAGTTGCTTTTCTCGACATAGAGGGGGCCTTCAACAATGTTACCACAAGATCCATAATTGAGGCTCTTAACATGTTAGGCATAGACATAGGTCTCAACGAATGGATAGAGAACATGCTCAAAACTAGAATAATCATCGGTGAGGTAGGCAGCAGCACGATAAAACGCTCTGTCAACAGGGGAACCCCTCAGGGAGGAGTCTTATCCCCTCTACTGTGGTTACTAGTCGCCAACAACATCCTCACCAAATTTAACCAAAAGGGAATTAAAGTGGTGGCGTACGCGGACGACATAGTGCTTATGGTTTCAGGAATGTTTCCAACCACAATCAGTGAGATTATGGAAGGAGCTCTGGTATCACTCAGCAATTGGGCCACGGACTGTGGTTTAAGTGTAAACCCGAGTAAAACTGAACTGATGCTATTCACCAAGAAAACCAAGGTGCCAAACTTTAATCTCCCAAAACTAAACGGCGTTTGCCTCACGCTAACCAAACAGGCAAAATACCTAGGGGTTATCCTGGACCCCAAACTCAGCTGGAAGTCCAACGTAGAGTACAGGGTAAAGAAAGCGAATATAGCACTTTACACGTGTAAGAGAATGTTGGGGAAAAAATGGGGTCTCCAACCAAAATTATACAACTGGTCCTACACAGCCATTGTAGGGCCAATACTAACATATGCGGCACGAGTTTGGTGGCCTGCAACAGAAAGGAAATACAACAAAACTAAGCTGAACAAGATACAAAGAACAGCGTGTATCCTAACTACAGGAGCGCTTAGCACCAGTGCTACTGAAGCGCTCAATGTACTAACACATCTATTGCCATTAGATTTACACATTAAAACAATAGCTACTTGCAGCGCGGTGAGACTCAGAGACATAGGAAACTGGACAACAAGGCCGTACGGTCACAGTAAGATCCTCCTACAGGGACCCCCGCTGCTCACAAACGGATCAGACTACACAGTCCCCGACCTCAACTTCAAGAAAGGCTTTACGGTACGCTTTCCACCGAGAGCCGAGTGGAGCAAAGGAGAGGTGATTGGAAGACACGATATCGAAATTTATACCGATGGTTCTAAGATGAGCTGTGGTGTGGGAGCTGGCTTCCATTCGGAGCCACTCAACCTATCTCAATCAATTCGTCTTCCTGATTATGCCACCGTGTTCCAGGCAGAACTTTTAGCGATCAGAGAAGCATGCAAATCCCTAGAACTCTACAAGAAAGTTGGTGCAAGAGTAGCTATCTTCTCAGACAGTCAAGCAGCTATTAAGGCCTTAGACTCCAACTACATTTCATCCAAACTGGTCTTACAGTGTAGAGAGGAGCTGAAACTGCTCAGCCATTGGCTCGAAATTACCCTGATATGGGTTCCCGGTCATAGGAACATACGGGGCAATGAGATAGCGGATGAGCTAGCAAGAAAGGGCTCGACACTAGACATAGCAGAGGCGGTGGCAGTCTCCACCCCACTGAACACACTAAAAGCATCCATTGCTTCATACTATCATGCTTTAGCCGAAAGAAGATGGAAGCAAATACCTACATGTATTACAACAAAAAACACATGGCCGTCATACAAAATCCAAAGGACGAATGACCTCCTAGGATGTTCTCGGCCAAACATTTCACGTATCACTGCAACCCTTACAGGACATTGGAAAGTAGGGGATCATGCAGCTAGACTAAATCTACCCTTCAATCCTATCTGTAGAAGCTGTCAATCGGAAGGGGCGAAGGAGAGTCTGTTGAACTATTTATGTGAATGTCCGGGACTAGCCAGGGCACGACTCCGATTCTTCGGTAAGCCTTTCTTACAACAAATTAAAGAAATCTCAGACATAGAGATAAAGGATTTGCTGCTATACTTGGACCTCACTAAATGGATCTGACTTGGAAACAAAAAAAAAAAAAAAAAAAAAAAAAAAAAATAACAACATCATCTTCACACGAGATAGTGGTAGTAAAACGGTGCTGGTCACTAATTAGGAGCATTTTCAGATCAGAAATGTTCAACCACCTCAACAACAACAACAACAACATCTAACCCCCCTCTCCCTCTGGACCTAACCCGTCGAAACAGCATGTTTCCTGGGCCTACCCTTAGATGAGCTAGACGAAGACGAACGATGATATGCCTACACTGACAGGGCTACCTATGCTGTTAACAACAACAACAACAACAACAACAACAACGAAATTAGCCATTGCCTGGCGAGGGACGACCGCTATTAGAAAATTTGTTTTTAATTTTGGTATTTCACCGTTGGTGGTTCACCACTATTAATAGTATTAGTTGCTCCTTTTTACTGATCTTCAAAATAGTGAAAAGACACTTCTCCCTAATATTAAATATAAAATTGGTTTATTTAATCCCTGCCTTACTTGCCGTACTTCCTACTAAAGACTTAAAGAGGTGTCTTACTGATTCATACATGATTCCGAATTGTAATATTTTTGCTGTGGCAAGTGCACGTAGCCGAATATGTAATGATATTCAAATTAGTGAATAGACACTTACCTTTAATATTATAAAACTAATATATTTACTTTCTGCCGTTAACCCAACTACTTATGGTAATTCTTCACGGGTAAGAATAATTCTGAATCTAAAACTAATTCTTAAAAAACTAATCAAGCCCTAATGCTATCGGTAGCCGTTCTGATGTTATCACTATTGCTGCTATCGACGATTGATTATTATTTCCGCTGTTATTCTTGACGAAATTGTTATGATAGTAAGCATACTTGTTATTTGCAACTTCTGCTACGCAATTAGTCAGATCAATGTTTACTTTCAGCGCAAAATTTCAGTTTAATAATGAATGGCCGCCGTAGCCGAATGGGTTGGTGCGTGATTACCATTGGGAATTCACAGAGAGGTCGTTGGTTCGAATCTCGGTGAAAGCAAAATTAATAAAAACATTTTTCTAATAGCGGTCGCCCCTCGGCAGGCAATGGCAAACCTCCGAGTGTATTTCTGCCATGAAAAAGCTCCTCATAAAAATATCTGCCGTTCGGAATCGGCTTGAAACTGTAGGTCCCTCCATTTGTGGAACAACATCAAGACGCACACCACAAATAGGAGGAGGAGCTCGGCCAAACACCTAACAGAAGTGTACGCGCCAATTATTTATTTATTTTTTTTAATGAATGTGCTGGCTCAGCAATTCATGACCAAGTGATATTTAAATAAAATAATCCATTTATCGCCTTCTTCGGTTAACTTGCATGAGCTGAGTGTATACGAGGTGTGTTCAAAAAGTATCGCAAATTTTGAATTTTCGCAGGTTACGTATATTCGAATATCGATTTTTTGTGGCGATATGTTGGTACTCATATCTCTCACTCATGCCGACGAGTTCGCCCATTTTGAATGTTCAGTTAATTGTTGACAGCTGCTTTGCTTGCACGTGTTTCGGCTCGTCTTCGATTTTTCCCTATTTAAAAAGATGGATCAAAGAACCTGTATCAAATTTTGTGTGAAAAACGAAATTAAGTGCGCGGATGCATTCCCATTGTTGACTGTGTCATACGGAGAAGCTACTTTGGACCAAAGCAACGTTTATCGGTGTTACAAAATGTTCTAAGAAGGCCGAGAAGATGTGAACGACGGAAAGCGGGCCGGACGACCGAGCACTTCGACAACAGACGAAAAAATTGATGAAGTGAATAATATGGTATTGGCCAATCGTCGAACCACCGTTAGAGAAGTTGCTGAGGATCTAGACATATCGATTGGCTCGCATTCGATTTTTTTCAATGATTTGGGCATAAGACGGGTCGCCGCAAAATTCGTACCAAAACTGCTCAATTTCGACCAAAAGCAGCATCGCATGAACATTGCTAATGAGATGTTGGACTTTGTTCGCGACGACTCAAAATTTGCTCCAGAGGGTCATAACTGGTGACGCATCGTGGGTTTATGGTTATGACGTGAAAACCAAAGCTCCATCTACTCAGTGGAAGCTGCCGCACGAACCAAGACCGAAGAAAGCGAGCCAAGTTCGGTCGAATGTAAAAGTTTTGCTTACCGTTTTCTTCGATTGCAGGGGGTAAGGAATATTACCGTCAAGTTATGCGCAATTTGTGCGAAGCAATCCGCCAGGAACGCCCGGATTTGTGGAAGCACAAAAATTGGCTCTTGCATCACGATAACGCCCCTGCTCCCACATCGACTTTTTAGCCAAAAACAACACACTAATCACAGCCACCGTATTCCCTAGATCTGGCCCCCTGTGGCTTTTTCTTGTTCCATAAACTTAAGAGGTCCATAAAAGGACGACGCTATGCTACGATTGACGAGAAAAAGACGGCATCGATGGAGCAGCTGAACAAGATAAAAAAGGTGATTTTTTGAAGTGCTTCGAATATTGGGAAAAACGTTGGCACAAGTGCATAACATCTCATGGGGATTACTTTGAAGGCGACAAAATAGATATTAATGAATAAATAAATAATTTTTGAAAGAACACCAAATTCGCGATACTTTTTGAACACACCTCGTACATATATGAGGGATGCCTTTTATATATTTTTGCGCCAAGTATGATAGTTTTTAGCATAAACTGAAAACGTTACATTTCACTTACGAGCTTTATTGGTTCTTTTCAGTGAGTTGAAAAATCTCGCCCAAAGGAAGTATGTCGTGATAATTTTCTTGCGATGGTTTAGTACCATTTAAATATTTTCTCGACGCGGATTATCGAGATAGGAGTTCATTGATCAACTTACTTCAACTTTTGACGTTGTGGCACAACACTTGGCCACTGTGAAACGCTGACCGTCGATTCTTACAGGATGAATTCCGTGAAGGTCATCCAAAAACGATGGTTGTGCTAGAAACACAATTGGGAATTAGCGGGATTAGCATACATTCAATATTAGGCAAATAGAGAAACTCAAAGCTGTCAATACTAATTTTTTTTTTTAATTCATTTCATTTAATGTAATTTGTTTTTCACAATAAGCAATATGGATTTAAAATTAATTACTTTCAAATTAAATAATTAAAAAATATAGTGCATATTAGACGAATAGAGAAACTCAAAACTGTCAATACTAATTTTTTTTTTTAATTCAATTCATTTAATGCAATTTGTTTTTTACAATAAATTTAATAATTAAATAATATAGTGCATTCATATTTTATGTACAGGTATTCAATATGGCAGGTCTTATATTGATTTCTTTTTAAGTTATTTGAGTGTAGAAATAAAGTGATTTTGGTGATCAAGAATTTTTTGTTGGTAGGCAACTTAAGGGGTTAGGGGTAATCAGACCTTTCAAAAAATGGGATTTTTTGGCATTTTCTTAAAGTATAATATCTTAAAAATATTCTGTGAAAATTTGAAGTGAGTCCAACAAATACTTTTCGAGTTGTTCAACAATTAACAAAGGGCGCTCGGTTGCTCCGGAGCGTTCGAGAGCAAGTAGCTAGCAGCAGCTGCCAGCAACTTTGAATGCGTTTTTCTCAAAACTATGTTTTTTGAACTGGTGATCACTGTAACTTAAAAACCGTTTGGTATGTTTCAACAAAATTCATACTGCTTTCGAAAAACAAAAAAAACTCGTGCCTCAGCGAAGGACTTTTTTTTTTAATTTTCGATTTTTTTAAACAATTAATTGTCGGTTTTTGTCTCGAAAATCTGAAACATATTTTCTAAGGCCGCCATATTGTTAATTTTGAAAAAAGCTTCGATCAGGCACAAGATTATCTATTAATAAAACTAATTTCTTTTGTCCGATTGAGTTTAGATGCATCTCTAAAGACTTGATAACTTGCATATCTAAAGACTTGATGATCACCGGGGACTTCTGGAGAAACGGGCTCCACACAAACAGCGATAACTTTTACAATTATTATTTTTTTTTTAATTTTGCTAAAGTCAGTGTTGAAACACGATGTATTAATGCTATGTTTTTATTTTTGTAAAATAAAGCAATTGACTAGCAAAAGAAATTATTGAAAATCATCATTTTTTCGGGCCCCGGGCCCGGACCCCTAATACCTTAAGAAGAAACACGAGTGACTTCAAGATCACGGTGAATTTGATTGTTTGTGATGTTCACTGGAGAGTTCACAATCATTCTAAGAGCCTTTGATTGGAATCTTTGGAGAATGACCACATTTGAGGCTGCCGCGGAACCCACATTTACATTCCATAGGTCCAGAGTGGTAGGTCCACAGTGATAAGGGCTTACTCTCAAGCTAAGTAACCAGTTAAGATTTCTGAGCGTCATTCCCAGCGCTTTGCGTGTCATAAAGATGAGTTTTCCGCGTGAGCTTGCCGGCGAGGTGGATGCCTCGTTCGGCTTAATTCGCCAATCTTGAAGCCATTGGGTTATCTTATTCATGGAATTTTGGAATTGGAGTGAGGCCAATTGAGGAAGTGTGTCCATTGCGAGAATCGCCATATCGTCTGCAAATGTGCCCACAAGTAAGTCATGTCTGTAAAGCAGATATAGAATGAGACCCATTACACTGCCTTGAGGAGCGTCAGCTGAACTTTCGCAGAGTTCATACCTTGCTTCACAAAGAAGAATCGGTTATTGAGATATGAAATGTAATAGTTAATCGGGAAAATATTTTTTACTTTAGAAAGTAAGCCATCGTGCCATACTTAACCGAATGCTTGAGATATTTCGAGGAATGCAGCAGTACATTCCTATTTGTGTTCAAATTTAAAGTGAATGCAATTTACAAGCCTTTGAACTTGATCGATTGTGCTTTTTTTTCTGAAGCTGGAGATTTTGAGTAATCATTCGTTTCTCAATTACTAGCAACAATCGTTTCTCAATTACTAGCAACAATTTTTTAATAAGTGGGTCTATTTGATAGACGCCCTCAAGAGTTTCTCTTACTTTGTGTGCAGTATTGAAGGGAAGGTTCAATATCATGTGGAGTAAACACACTTTTTACATATTCTTCAAATGTGTTTCCTTTTTCAACATCGCTTTTAGCCCACTGATTGTTTTCCATTCTGATGACGGATTGTGTCTTTTTTTGCTGCTTTCCAGAGAAAATAATGGCTGGCGGCTGTGACTTCAAGACTGCTGAGATATTGATAAAGTTCAGAGTTCCGTTCTTTTTGCAAGATTTATTTTAGCTCTTTCGTTAGGATATTTAATCTTTTTTGTCGTCGGGAAGTCTAGTTTGCAGCCACTTCTTTCTAACAGTTTTTCTTTTGCAAGGGAAGAGATTCTTGGACATTGTGGTTTGCTAAGAATGGGTGTAGATTTTTAAGCTGCTTGTTGGATGCAAGTATTGAAGTGTTCAAGAGCTGCAATTATGTCATCAATAGGTTTTAGCGCGTGCTTCAGATTAAGGGTTGCAGATATTAATATTTGGAAAAGATTACAATCAGTTTTCTTGTTGTGAAGGCAGCATTGAGAGGGTGAGTCGATAAAATCATTGCTTAGAGAGACCATTAGGGGATAACTTGAAACACGAATTGAATACTATTTAATTTCTATATATGCTGGTGGACCGCAGGAGGCTGATAGAAGATTTAGTCTTGCCGTAAAGAGTTGACGGCCTTTGGGACAAATGAGGCCAGATCACCATCGTGAGAATTTTGCGTTGTAGTCACCTATAGCTAAAACTCCGTTTCCAAGAGATTTTAAAAATCTAATGTATTCCTATGACTTGATTGCGTTCTTTGGTGTACTGTATACAGCGGAGATTGTAATTTGGCCTCTACTGTCCCACGACTATATTTGCAGCTTGGATAGCTTTTGTGTAGTAAGAGTCAATATTCAAGTGTTTAATGTTGTTTTTAATTAATATAGCTGAACCAGCGTATTTTATCAGGGTGCATTGTGTGATAAAGCTTGGAGTTCGAGATATTGAACGGCAGAGTTTTATCGTAAGAGTGACGAGGAGTCTCAACATTTCCGAGACGTGCTCCATTGTTTGCATGGGGGGCGCGATCAATTTTTGCATTTCGCTGGAGGATGCAAAGGCGGTTTCTTTTAATTGAGAGGCACTGAGTTATTTGGGCTCAGATTTTGTGTGCTTTTTATTATTTAAAAATAAGAAAGTGCATTTATATGCGGTTGCGAGGCTTGGTGGGATGGAGTTGATTTCTGCTGGCGGGCATTTTTTGATTATCCTCCATTTTTCTTAAAGGTGGGTACTTTAGCTTTTGAACATTTATATACAACTTGCAGCCTTTATAGCGTGCACATAGAGCACATTCAACACTATCGGTATTTTACTTGCATGAGCAATGCTGTCCTGCGGAATTAATACATACTGGTCTTCTTTAGGTCTATTTTAGTGATAAATAGATATTTTAATTCGTAGATGTCCTTGATGTTTGACTTTGATTTCAGCAATGATTGCGGTATGTACGTGATTTTGTAGAGCTTCAACGATTTCTTCAGTGACAGTAGAAGAACGCGTATGTTTGAGTATGACTTTGAAACTTCTCTTTTGTTTTGGCTTGTAAGTGGAGAATTTTTCTGTTCCAGTTGGTGAACAATTGCTTTGAAAGCTTCGGGAGATTTTGCCTGTATTTTGACTTTATTAAAGGGGTAATGTTACTTCCTTTGTCAACGAAAATTGGTGGGGGCTTCGGATTATTTTATTTGGGCTTGGGAACCTGATCATCTTCTAATTCGAGGGAAGAAAATCTGTTTTATTGGTGCTGAGAATCGCCTAGCCAGTATTTATCGAGCCTAGCTTGTTTTTTAGTGGCTTATTTTTTATTGAATGGTAAACAAATATTTGTTTGCCAGAATTTTTCGGAGAATTAAGGAAAACCAACCTTGCACAGTAAACAGATCGATTTCAGGGATCTGCCGTCTTACAACCTTGATTTGGCACCTAATGACTTATTTTTCTTAAACGTCTGGTGAAGCTGGTAAGGCCTCTAAACAGCTCATTTTCCAGGTATCCACTTCTCGAGTGCTATGTTTGTTCAAAGCGAATGCAGAAATGTACTGACTTAAATGGAGACTATTTGGAAAAACAATAAAGCCACTTTCATTATTATTTTACTGTGTTTTCATTAAAAATATAAAAAAATAATTGGTGCGTACACTTCTGTTAGGTGCTTGGCCGAGCTCCTCCTATTTGTGTTGTCCAGTTTAGCCGATTCCGAACGGCAAACGGTTTATTGTGAGGAGATTTTCATGGCATAAATACTCTCAGAGTTTTTCCATTGCCTGCAAGGGATGACCGCTATTAGAAAAAACGTTTTCTATTATTTGATGTTCATGCACGGAGATTCGAACCTACGTACTCCCGAATGGTAGTCACGCGTGAATTTGAATTTGAAAAGGTCGAGCCAAGGAGCACCAGGAGATTTGGTGGCTCCTAAAATACTCAGGCTAAAGAGCCCATTGTATTTAAAGCTCTGGAAAGGGGGTAGATAGTCAAGGAGGGAAGGAGAAAAGTATCAGAGAAAGAGATAGGAAAGAATAGAGACAGAGATAGAGATAGTTAGTCCAGTGAGAATTTTCCAGATTCTTTGGCAAATCTGTAAATATCCTCCAGTTTTAGAGAACGAATATTACTCATTCTCATGACATCGGAACCCAATACTCGTAGTCGCGCTCTAGAAAAGGCAGGACACTCACAGAGAAAGTGCTCAGTGCTATCCGCCTCTTCCAAGCATGACAGGCATAGCGGGTTCTCGATGATTCCAATGGTGGTGATATGCTGACCCCATGGGTTGTGTCCTGTAATGATACCGACCATCAACCGAATATCTTTCCTTCTAAGCTTTAGTAGAAAGTTTGACAGCTTTCTGTTCGGACTTGTCACAAAACACTTTGCAGTTCTGCAGCGTTCCAGACCGGACCATCGCTCTTTATGTACATTGCCTACATAATCGTTGATCCAATTCTTGATTCCTGCGGGACTGATTCCGATTATTGGCTCTGGCCCCTGTGGGAGCACCGCTGATCCACGGTTGGCCAATTCGTCGGCAATTTCGTTTCCTTGAACACAGGAGTGTCCCCGAACCCATATAAGTACAAGCCTGTTTTGTCTTGCGACAGAATTAAGCTTCTTCTTACATTCTTGAACAATCTTTGAGGTTTGCTTCGCGTTCTCCAGGGCCTTCAATGCAGCCTGACTGTCACTGAAGACTCCAATCTGTTTCCCGCTCCATCTCCTCCCGATTATCCATTCGGCTACTTTTAGGATGGCAAAAACTTCCGTTTGGAAAACAGTTGCCATTCCCCCCATAGCATAGTGATACCTATTGCTATCGTTTAAGTACCATCCGGTTCTAGACCCTATTTCAGTCTTGGACCCATCCGTAAAGAAAATATCCCTCAAACCTCCCTGCATGCATTCTGGATTGCTCCATTGCTCACGCTATGGAAATCTGACATCAAATTTCCTTCCAAATGAAACTGTGGGTATCAGGTCATCTTTAGGTGCCAAAAACAGTGGATACTGCTCCGACAGCAACTTAAAGATTTCTCTGTGTCCCGAAGTTCCATCTTCGTACTAGAAACCATATTTATGGAGTCTACACATTGCTTTTAATGCTTCCAGTTGTATCTTAAGATCCAGGGGGAGCAAATCAAGCATAGCATTTGGGGCATCACCAGAGGTTGTACTCATGGCACCCGTGATGCATAAACATACACTTCTTTGCAGCCTGTATAGTTCCCGGATTGTGGACTTAACCATGCTCCGTCGCCACCAGACCACAGAAGCGTAAGTGATGATTGGTCTGATAAGTTCTGTGTATATCCATAGGAACACAGCAGGTTTCAGACCCCAAGTTTTGCGAAAGGCTCTACGGCATTGCTGAAAAATCTTCAATGCACGATTCACCTTCAGTGAAACGTGTGTCTTCCAAGTCTTCCAATTTCCGTTTTCTAGTAAACAAGACTATGGTTGTTTTGTTCGGGTTAACGGAAGGACCTTGTCATGCACCAGTCATCGATTTTGTCAAGAATCCTCTGCACTTTCGTGCAAAGCCTCCTTAAGGATTTATCCGATGTTAGCGCACAGACGTCGTCCGCATATGCTTGGACGTGAAAACCGAGTTCGTGCTAGCGAGATCGTGTAAGGCTGATTCACATGATTTTCCACTCTGGTAAGCGTGTTGACTTCTACTAAGTGGACTTCTCGGCAATACCCCCACTCGAATATGTTTCTCCACCAATCCTTCCAGACTTTTCAACATGAACGGTGTCAAAGTGATTGATCTAAAACTTTTTGCTAGTCATCTTTTCCTGGTTTCGCCATTGGGATGGAATATAACCAAATGCAAGACAGGCTGTGAAGATCCTTTTCAGGGCCTCAATCAGCCTGTCTCCTCCTTTTTTAAGCATTGCAGGATATATTCCGTCAGGTCCAGGGGACTTAAAGTTCTCAAAGGAAGACAAGGAAAACCTTATCGATTCCCTTGTCACTATCCGACTAGCGATATACCAGCTGTACCTAGAGGTTCCGCCGTTGCTACCGTTATTGTTCATGCCACTCTCTACTTCAGAGAGAGAGACCTCTGGGGTTGCATTTGCTGCTTCCCCACACAATGTTCTGTGAATTTGTATCACAGCCCACTATTAGCCCCAGATTATTGGATTCTGTATATTTGACCACTTCTCTTAGCTCTCTCGAAGGAGGTGGCTGAAAAGAGTCGTAGGGTAGGTAGGCCGAAACTATGATAGCTACGACACTGTTCCCACTTTTCAAGTACTTTATTTTTGCAGCAACGATATCTCAGGAGCATAGCTCTTTTAACATCGTGTGTTCGATCAACCTCGGCATGATAATACATGCTCGCGGTCTCACATTCCCTTCACAATGAAGTATTTGTCCTGACATAGCACCTAGACCACAGATACGCTTGTGACATACCCATGGTTCTTGTATAAGTATAGTCACAGTAGTCAAGGTAGTCACGCACCAACCCATTCAGCTACGACGGCTGCCGTTTTAATTATTGGACACAAAATACTAAAGGCAAAACTCGTACACACAATTTTGAAATTGCATGCTGTTTCTGACGAAGTATTAGCTGAAATCGTAGCCGCCCTTATGGATACATCGAGAGGCGAATCAGGCGAATCAAGTTTCACGAAATAAGGTTTATAGAAATAAATAGAAAGCAAAATCAATTTTGGGGCGAAGTACATAATACAAATTTTACTGCCAGAGCTACTGTTTTTACTTTCCTTTCAAATCTTTATCCTTTGAGGCAATTTTCCCTAGATGCGGACGTAATTTTGCACATTACTACTGAGCATTGTATTTACCGTGTACTAAAATGCAGACCTGGCTCCTTTGGCAAATGTTATACTCTATTTTCTAACAGTCTCAAATTAGTGCGTGATACTTTCTTTCTAAGAGTCCCACTGCTTAAATAACTCTGTTTGGGATTGCAGTCTGTTTGCCCAGGTCTTAATTAAATTAAAAATATAATGAATAAAGGGTAGAACATAGCGTTACGCTTTTGTCCAAATAAACGACCCTCTATAATTTCTCTAAATTCGAGCACTGGATTACTAAATAAAAGTCACGAACTAACACGAACTAATGGCACCACAACTTGCGTACTTTATTGAACTTCAAGGCTTAATCTCACACGCTCAACTTAAGTCTAATAACTCTCTTCACATGTGCCCTCGCTTATATTTAAGCACTTAATAATTATTTTAGATTGTAGATGTGGCAACTCATACTGGCAACTTCTGTTATTGTTATTGTAGCAGCATAAACATCTCCGACACATGCGCGGGGAATGCTGCTGTAGTGACAGTCCTTGGCATCTCTTCCGAACACTATATTACACGGAAACCTTAGATCGCTTCCACAGATGGTACTTGTGGGTGGTTGGGCGGTAGTTTCATGTACAGCTGAGGGGTACGCCAACAGAAGCATTTGGATGAGTTTGTCCCAATTTCGTTGACCCTTTCCCACTACCTTTTGCCACTGTTCTACAGTTTAATAGTTCGCCTGTTCCATCTTATTCTTGATTCCCAATAAGTAATCTATCTTTTTAAATAGTTTCTTCCTTAATCAGAATGTAACTGAATAGGTACTCCAAATCGAGCCAATCAATATGCTTTAGCTACATGAATTTCTATTGCCACTTCAGTTTTAGATGGTCTCCTTCATACGTATTTTGCTTCTATGATATTTTTGAGGTCAGCACCATTCAACTGACTTCTTCTTATCGCACTAGGTTACCACTCATCATCGGGTTGCAATTGTATTAATATGATGTCAGTTATCCTCTTGCATCCCTCAAATTTGAAACAATAGTAACACTCTACGAGGTTTGTTAAAAAAATAAGGTGAATTTTCAAATTTCGCGTTTTCAGCAATATAACATGTTTCGTTGGTTTGTAAGAGGCATAATTGAAACAAGTGTTTTGCGTGTTCGGCGATTTGCTGCTATCGAAAAAAATGGACCAAGGAAGTTGCATCAAATTTTGTGTAAAAAATTTAATTAAGTGATCAAAAACACTTGACGGTTTCACAGAAGGTCGAGAAGATATGAATGACGACGCTGGCTCTGGACGCTCCAGCACATCAACAACCAATGAAAATGTTGAGCAAGTGAAGAAAATTGTTATGGAAAATCGTCGAATCACAATTAAAGAAGTTGTTGAGGATTTTGGCATATCGGTTGGCTCATGCCAAGCAATCTTTTCGGAAATTTTTGGCATGATGTGAATGGCAGCGAAGTTTGTTCCAAAAATGCTGAATTTTGACCAGATTTGCTTAAAAGGGTCATGACCGATGACGAATCATGATTATATGCTATGACATTGAAACCAAAGCCCAATCGTCTCAATGGAAAAGTCGAGGAGATCCAAGACCAAACAAAGCTCGCCAAGTTCGATCACATGTCTAGGTTTTGTGCACTGTTTTTCGATTACCATGACGAAGTGCATCAGGAGTTCCTACCACAAGGTCATACGGTAAATTAGGAGTATTACCTTGAATTTATACGCCCTTTACGTGAAGCAATACGATAAAACGCTGGAAATTGTGGTAAAAAAGTGGATATGGCCCCTGCGCCCTTTTCCTGTTCCCAGGATTGAAGGAACCCATGAAAGGCGTTTAGCTAAGGTTGAGAAGAAAAAAATCGAATCGAATTTTTTTTAAATCCATCTCGTAAAGCACAAGGTCGCTCCTCAACTTCACTTCTTCACAACTTTGTTCACTGGCTTACTCAAAAGAGCTGCTGTTTTCTGCGTCAGTGCAAGACACACTGTCTTAGCAAACGTCCCTTTCGGTGTGGAGTATGATGTCCGTTTCGTGTCCGAATATCGTATATGTACCTCATATGAATGCTTATCACTATTTTCAGCGAAAATAGTTTCCTTCGCATGCGCCAAATGCACTAAACGCCCGGTCTCTGTCGCATATTCCTGCAAGGTCTCATTTGTCCTTTGGCAGCGAGTCGTCAGTTCCATCTCGACAATTTGCTGCCTGCAGTCACCCCCATAACGTCCCTCTATTGCTACCATTAGACTATTATAGTTACCCCTATTGGCTTCTGAAACTGCTTAAGTGAGACAAACAACGCAGCGGCCGCCGTAGCCGAATGGGTTGGTGCGTGATTACCATTCGGAATTCACCGAGAGGTCGTTAGTTCGAATCTCGGTGAAGGCAAAATTAATAAAAACATTTTTCTAATAGCGGTCGCCCCTCGGCAGGCAATGGCAAACCTCCGAGTGTATTTCTGCCATGAAAAAGCTCCTCATAAAAATATCTGCCGTTCGGAGTCGGCTTGAAACTGTAGGTCCCTCCATTTGTGGAACAACATCAAGACGCACACCACAAATAGGAGGAGGAGCTCGGCCAAACACCTAACAGAAGTGTACGCGCCAATTATTTATTTATTTTTTGTTGTAGTGCAATACTCCAAAACTCGAAAATTAAAAATAAAGAATGCGTGTCGAATATTATCAGACACAGAGAATCATAAAACTTGCGAAAATATCTTTGAGATGTAAACTTTTTATGGAACCACCCGTATAAGAAAGGTTTAACACGAGGGATTTTGCGCTGAAATGTTTGCACCTGTTTAATTTCCCGTTCAGATCTTCATATTCAGGCTTTCATTTGTCTACAGATAAAGGCTTTGTCGCGAGATGTTAGTTATACATTTGGTACTAGGACTTGAATGAATTCTTCCCCGATTGCTCACAAATTCAGATAAATTAATTATAAGCTGTATTCCAAATTCGTCGGAAAGTCTGAATAAATTTCTAAAAACGTGCTAGTATTGCTGAATATCGAAAACTATACTTATATAAGTTATCATATCATGCCTGCCCTAATATTTGACCCAGCAGTTAGCATTGCTTTGATCTTATTTTTCACAAACAAATACGCCGTCTATAAATTCTGCCTAGTAATCATCACGCCGTAATATGTCCAGTTATGGGATCCTAACGTGATCATCAGTAACAATGAAAAACAGCAAATCCCTTTACGGTACCCAGACACACAACTAAGAGCATTGCTTAACAACAACTTAACAGTGGCGTTCGCTAACAATGCATCCCAATAACAGTATCACCAAACACACAAGATCAAGGCATATGACAACAACAACAACATAGACAGACAAAGGGTATTTAAGGTGGCAGCTTAGAATAAGAAGGGGGTTATTTGATTTATTGATTGACAACGATAAGTCGTGGTCGGGACTAAATAAATATATGTACAAAAAGTGTTTTAATATAAAGTGAAAAACTTAACTGGCGCCCAACTTACTTGAACGAATTCCAAAAGCAAAAATCGTTATAAAACGAGAAAAAATCGTGCCCAGAAAAAACTTAATAATGAACAATAAATTAAGTGATCTAAATCGTTGTAAAAAACTGAAATCAAATAAGAGTGAGCATTGCATAAAGTGGACTTGATATAAAGTCATCAAGAAACGATTAAAAACGCTAAGTAAAAATAACACTGTGCTACAAAACGGAGCTCAGCTCCTCGTAATCAATAAAGCCAATGTAAGAGTGTTATTAATGTTAAAAAACAGTAAAAACTAAAAGAGCGAAAACACTTACATATTACATAAAATATTTTCTAAATGAATGTGAACGTCTTTATTTAAACTAAAAACTAAAAATATTTATATCGACCACTCGAGACTAAACAAGCAGACGTAGGAGCATTTGCATAAACTTTGCGGCCAAGAAGTGACGAAAACCCATCGTGGGGAACAGCCTGGAACTTGGAAGCAGTAATCTATTTATCACTGAACCAAATCGTAAGGAATTTAAAGTAAGATATTCAGTTATCTAATAGCCCTAAGATCACTATTGTTGCAGGGTATAAAATAGCTTATCAAATAGGTACTTATATTTCTATTAGAAAAAGGCGTAACTAATAAAAAAAATACAGAACAATGGATGTAAATATGGTTAATAGCATAGTGCAATCCGCGGTAGAAGTAGTTCGAGAAAGTTTTAACCAACAAATTTTGGAAATAACCCAAGCTATTCAAAATATACTTCCTCAAAAAATAGAGCCACATAAACCGGTAACAATAGTCGATGGAGTGCACTGTACTCATACCGATCTTAGTTTGATCAAGTCACTCCCAGAGTTTAAAGGCAAAATGTCGGAATATCCGACATGGATAGACGCGGCAAAATTTGCGTTAAGCTATTACAGTGAGGGTTCTGAGCCATACTATATCGCGATGGGAATTCTCAGGAATAAAATAACGTCCTCGGCTAACGAAAATCTTAGCGCCTTTAATACCCCACTAAATTTTAAAGCTATTATTGCAAGATTAGACCAGCTCTACGCGGATAAGCGCCCCCTTCATATATTAGAAAATCAGCTTAACACATTGAGACAGTGACAAATGTCTATTAGCGAGTACTATGATGCGGTTGATAGGCAGCTTACTTTGATATTAAATAAAATAATAATGACACATAGTAACAATGAGGAACTCACGAATGCTTTTAATGAAAAGGCAAGGGAAAATGCGTTAAGAGTATTTATTTCTGGCCTTAAACGCCCATTATGTGACACCCTTTTCGCAGCTAATCCTCCAGACTTGCCCAGCGCACTTGCACTCGCACAAGAGCTACATCACAATCGGCAAAGATATGAGTTCGCTCAGACTTATGCCACAGGAAGAATGCCACAAAATACCCAAACAAGACCCTTTTCAAAGCGCTTTAGTAGCACAACTTCCAAACCAAATAGCTCCCAAAACGTTTCAACTCCTAGCCCTACACCGATGGATGTAGATCCAGGAAGCTCCTGCTTCAGGCGGCAGACTGAGTTTAAAAATAGTACCTCTGGTCATTTATATAACAGTCCTCAGCCACAAACTTTTAAGCAAAGAAGTGATTCGAACTTCCAGAACTCGTCTCAATGGCAGATACGCCAACAAAGCTGTAATCGCGCCCAGCCACAACAGAATGTCAGCACTTTTAAGAGGCACGGCAGCAACACGTCCTCCCAAGCACCCATAAATAAACAGCAACGAGTTAATGCAATGAAAAACGAACCATATTTTTCTGAAATAGAAGAATATGAATGCGCAGATAATTCCTTAGATGAAATCAATTTTTTAGGCTAAGATCCCACTTGCCGTTCATTACGCGAACCCTTCCGAGCGGACTAAGGACTTGTCCTGCTAATAGATACAGGAACGTCTAAAAATTATATAAAGAAATATTCATTTTTAAAAGGCATTAATCAGGTAGAAAGCCCCTTTCAATTAAAATCCATTAACGGAGTCAATAAAATCACAGAAAAATGCAGAATCGATATATTGGGGACAATTTCCACATTTTACATTTTACCCAAGTTAGATACCTTTGATGGAATCATAGGGTATGATTTATTGAAAGGTATCCAAGCAAAAATTGATACACAAGCTGATCTCATCTTCCATAAAACTGGAAGAGAGAAACTCAACTACTTTTATTGTCAGGAGGTCAATATGGGTACAACAATGGTAAAAGTACCCGCAGGTATTGAGCTACTGATAAAGAAAAATTAAAATGCATTTGCAAACCCCAATAGAGCCCTACCATACAACACTTAAGTAATTGCGAGAATAGATACCCAAACCGACACACCCATCTATTCAAAAAGTTATCCATATCCAATTTTAGCAGCAAACTTTATTAACAAAGAAATCGAATCTTTATTGAGAGATGGTATCATAAGGAAGTCATACTCACCTTATAATTCGTCTGTACATGTCGTTTCAAAAACAGGGCTGGACGACGAAGGTAATCAGAAATTGAGAATGGTAATAGATTTTCGAAAACTCAACGAACAAACTACTTCCGATAAATATCCCATTCCGGATGCAAGCGTAATTCTTTCAAATTTTGGAAAATCTAAGTTGTTTACCACGCTCGACCTCAAGTCGGGTTTCCACCAAATTTGCCTCCTGGAAAAAGACAGATGCAAGACAGCATTTAGTGTTAACAATGGCAAGTACGAGTTTTGCCGATTACCCTTTGGTCTGAAAAATGCACCAAGCATTTTTCAGAGAGCCATAGACGACATCCTGCGGGAGGATATCGGAAAAATATGTTATGTTTATGTCGATGACATCATTATTTTTTCGCCGGATGAGAATTCACACTATAAAGACGTCGATGCTATATTAAAAAAAATTGAGTGCGCTGGAATGCGAGTGTCTATAGAGAAATCCAAATTTTTTCAGGAAGAAGTCGAATTTTTAGGTTTTACCGTATCATACAGGGGTATTCGAACATGCCCGAGCAAAGTCGAGGCAATACTAAACTACCAAGAGTCGAAGTCATTAAGATCCTTACGTTCTTTCTTAGGTCTTTCCGGTTACTACCGCAGATTTATTAAAGACTACGCTCACATATCCAAACCCCTCACAAAATACCTAAGAGGCGAAAACGGACACGTTAACAGCCGACATTCAAAAAAAATCAATATAGCACTTGACGAAGATGCTATCGCTGCCTTTAACAAACTTAAAAGTATTTTGGCTTCGAAAGATGTCCTTCTCCAACACCCAGATTACACTAAGCCTTTCGAAATAACCACAGATGCATCGGCCGTCGCTTTAGGTGCTGTACTATCCCAAAATGGGAAACCGATAACGATGATATCGCGTACTTTATCGAAAGCTGAAGAAAACTATGCCACGAATGAGCGTGAACTTCTGGCAATAGTTTGGGCCTTCCAGAAGTTACGGCATTATCTGTATGGTATCAAAAATATTCACATTTTCACGGACCATCAGCCATTGACGTTCGCCATTTCAGACCGAAATCCTAATTCAAAAATTAAAAGGTGGACTGCATTTATTAACTCATTTGCGCCAAAATATTTTTATAAACCTGGCAAAGAAAACAAAGTGGCAGACGCACTTTCACGCCAGTACACACACAACCTAAATGATTCATTGTCAACGGCTCACAGCGAGATTTCCTTGTCAGGTGTAATAAAAACGATACAAAATCCTGTCAATCTATTTAAGGCTCAGTTAATACTTTCAGCATCAGAGGTTAACAGTAAATCCACTAAAATTTAATTTCAGAAACTTATTAGGCACACCATAAACTTCAAAAGCGCGGAATACCTTTTGCAAACCATCCGTGAAAAGATAAACCCAAACGTTGTTAATGGAATCTGTTGCGACCTCGAAACCCTAGCCAGAATCCAGTCTTTACTTTTGTCAAATTTTCCGGGAGTAAAATTCATACATACCGAAAAATTAGTAATAGACCTGGTAAAAAAAGAGGATCAAATCGAGGCAGCCACAAGGGAACATAATAGAGCTCACCGCTCCATTCAAGAGAATTATAAACAATTAGTGTCAGAGTATTTTTTTCCAGAAATTAAGAAGACCTTAACTACGATAGCCAAGAATTGTAGAATATGCTTGGAAAACAAATATAATAGGCATCCTACAAAAACAGAGATAGGCAAAACACCCACACCGGAATATCCAGGTCAGATTCTGCATATAGATATATTTTCTGTGGATAACTCCCATTTCCTCACATGTATTGATAAATTTTCCAAATTTACAGTCACAATTCCGATAGATCAACAATTGACATCAAAAATGCACTTTTAATCGTACTTAACAAATTCAGAAAAACTAAGGTAATAATTTCTGACAATGAAAAATCTTTTCAATCCCATGCCGTAGCCAATTTATTGAAGGATCAGTTTGACATCAATCAATTTTTCATACCTGCTTTACATAGCAATAGTAATGGTCAAATAGAGAGGGTGCATTCAACTTTGACAGAAATCGCACGTTGCATTAAAGCAGAGTAAAATTTAACCGATACCACAGAACTGATCTTACTTGCAACTTATAAAGACAATAACAATGTGCAACAAATTCAGGTTAGCAAAAATTAGGTCCATTCTGAGAGTGGCGGGTGAAAATAGAGGCGAAATTAGAAGACCCGTATCGCACCGTTTTTTTATGTTAGTTCGAATTTTTTTTTAATCGGCCTTCGAAGTTCGAAATCGGAGCAAAATTGTTTATATGGTTTTTTGGCTATAACTCGTCGACTAATTGATATTTTTTCAATCTGTAAAAGCCAAATTATTGCTAGAGACCTGTGCAACAATTACAATTTTTGAAAAAATTGATTTCGAAAATTTTTGTGGTACTTATGAAACAATATACTGAAAATCGGCATTTGACTGCAAACTTCGAAGGCCGATTAAAAAAAATTCGAACTAACATAAACAAACGGCCCGATACGGGTCCTTTAATTTCGCCTCTATTTTCACCCGCCACTCTCAGAATGGACCTAATTTTTGCTAACCTGAATTTGTTGCACATTGTTATTGTCTTTATAAGTTGCAAGTAAGATCAGTTCTGTGGTATCGGTTAAATTTTACTCTGCTTTAATGCAACGTGCGATTTCTGTCAAAGTTGAATGCACCCTCTCTATTTGACCATTACTATTGCTATGTAAAGCAGGTATGAAAAATTGATTGATGTCAAACTGATCCTCCAATAAATTGGCTACGGCATGGGATTGAAAAGATTTTTCATTGTCAGAAATTATTACCTTAGTTTTTCTGAATTTGTTAAGTACGATTAAAACCATTACTATTGGTATTTTGACTTTATTAAAGGGGTAATGTTACTTCCTTTGTCAACGAAAATTGGTGGGGGCTTCGGATTATTTTATTTGGGCTTGGGAACCTGATCATCTTCTAATTCGAGGGAAGAAAATCTGTTTTATTGGTGCTGAGAATCGCCTAGCCAGTATTTATCGAGCCTAGCTTGTTTTTTAGTGGCTTATTTTTTATTGAATGGTAAACAAATATTTGTTTGCCAGAATTTTTCGGAGAACTAAGGAAAACCAACCTTGCACAGTAAACAGATCGATTTCAGGGATCTGCCGTCTTACAACCTTGATTTGGCACCTAATGACTTATTTTTCTTAAACGTCTGGTGAAGCTGGTAAGGCCTCTAAACAGCTCATTTTCCAGGTATCCACTTCTCGAGTGCTATGTTTGGAAAATTGTTCAAGCGAATGCAGAAATGTACTGACTTAAATGGAGACTATTTGGAAAAACAATAAAGCCATTTTCATTATTATTTTACTGTGTTTTCATTAAAAATATAAAAAAATAATTGGTGCGTACACTTCTGTTAGGTGCTTGGCCGAGCTCCTCCTATTTGTGTTGTCCAGTTTAGCCGATTCCGAACGGCAAACGGTTTATTGTGAGGAGATTTTCATGGCATAAATACTCTCAGAGTTTTTCCATTGCCTGCAAGGGATGACCGCTATTAGAAAAAACGTTTTCTATTATTTGATGTTCATGCACGGAGATTCGAACCTACGTACTCCCGAATGGTAGTCACGCGTGAATTTGAATTTGAAAAGGTCGAGCCAAGGAGCACCAGGAGATTTGGTGGCTCCTAAAATACTCAGGCTAAAGAGCCCATTGTATTTAAAGCTCTGGAAAGGGGGTAGATAGTCAAGGAGGGAAGGAGAAAAGTATCAGAGAAAGAGATAGGAAAGAATAGAGACAGAGATAGAGATAGTTAGTCCAGTGAGAATTTTCCAGATTCTTTGGCAAATCTGTAAATATCCTCCAGTTTTAGAGAACGAATATTACTCATTCTCATGACATCGGAACCCAATACTCGTAGTCGCGCTCTAGAAAAGGCAGGACACTCACAGAGAAAGTGCTCAGTGCTATCCGCCTCTTCCAAGCATGACAGGCATAGCGGGTTCTCGATGATTCCAATGGTGGTGATATGCTGACCCCATGGGTTGTGTCCTGTAATGATACCGACCATCAACCGAATATCTTTCCTTCTAAGCTTTAGTAGAAAGTTTGACAGCTTTCTGTTCGGACTTGTCACAAAACACTTTGCAGTTCTGCAGCGTTCCAGACCGGACCATCGCTCTTTATGTACATTGCCTACATAATCGTTGATCCAATTCTTGATTCCTGCGGGACTGATTCCGATTATTGGCTCTGGCCCCTGTGGGAGCACCGCTGATCCACGGTTGGCCAATTCGTCGGCAATTTCGTTTCCTTGAACACAGGAGTGTCCCCGAACCCATATAAGTACAAGCCTGTTTTGTCTTGCGACAGAATTAAGCTTCTTCTTACATTCTTGAACAATCTTTGAGATTTGCTTCGCGTTCTCCAGGGCCTTCAATGCAGCCTGACTGTCACTGAATACTCCAATCTATTTCCCACTCCATCTGCTCTCGATTATCCATTCGACTACTTTTAGGATGGCAAAAACTTCTGTTTGGAAAACAGTTGCCATTCCCCCCATAGCATAGTGATACTTATTGCTATCGTTCAAGTACCCTATTTCATTCTTGGACCCATCGGTAAAGACAATAGCCGTCAAACCTCCCTGAATGCTTTCTGGATGGCTCCATTGCTCATGCAATGGAAATCTGATATCAAATCTCCTTCCAAATGAAACTGTGGGTATCAGGTCATCTTTAGGTGCCAAAAACGGTGGATACTGCTCCGACAGCAACTTAAAGATTTCTCTGTGTCCCGAAGTTCCATCTTCGTGCCAGAAACCATATTTATGGAGTCTACACAATGCTTTTATTGCTTCCTGTGGTATCTTTAGATCCACCGGGAGCAAATCAAGCATAGCATTTAGGGCATCACCAGAGGTTGTACTCATGGCTCCCGTGATGCATAAACATACACTTCTTTGCAGCCTGTATAGTTCTCGGATTGTGGACTTAACCATGCTCCGTCGCCACCAGACCACAGAAGCGTAAGTGATTGGTCTGATAAGTTCTGTGTATATCCATAGGACCACAGGTTTTGCCAAAAACTCTACGACATTGCTGAAAAATTTTCAATGCACGATTCACCTTCAGTGAAACGTGTGTCTCCCAAGTCAGCATCTTATCCAGTCATCGCTTTTGTCAAGAATCTTCTGCACTTTCGTGCAAAGCCTCCTTAAGGATTTATCCGATGTTAGCGCACAGACGTCGTCCGCATATGCTTGGACGTGAAAACCGAGTTCCTGCATCTCCACTAATAGAGAGTCTACGACGAAGCACCACAGTAGCGGAGAAAGAACATCCCCTTGGGGACATCCTTGCTTGGCCCTGACTGTGATTTGTTCGCCACTGCTCCCACCAGCGGTTAACAGCCTCTCAGAGAGCATGGAATATATCCATTTTATAATGGCTTGATTAACTCCGTGTCGTTCGGCAGAAGAACATATCGAGCCGAAAGTGGCATTATCAAAAGCCCCCTCAATGTCCACGAACACGCCCATTGTGTATTCGTCAGCTTCCAGCCCGGCTTCAATCTTGCAAACAAGATCGTGTAAGGCTGATTCACATGATTTTCCACTCTGGTAAGCGTGTTGATTTCTACTAAGTGGACTTTCCGGCAATACCCCCACTCGAATATGTTTCTCCACCATTCCTTCCAGACTTTTCAACCTGAACGATGTCAAAGTGATTGATCTAAAACTTTCTGCTAGGGAATAGTCATCTTTTCCTGGTTTCGGAATACTACTCTTACGCGTCGCCATTGGGATGGTATATAACCAAATGCAAGACAGGCTGTGATATATTCCGTCAGGTCCAGGGGACTTAAAGTTCTCAAAGGAAGATAAGGAAAACCTTATCGATTCCCTTGTCACTATCCGACTAGCAATATACCAGCTGTACCTAGAGGTTCCACCGTTGCTACCGTTATTGTTCATGCCACTCTCTTCTTCAGAGAGAGTTCTACTACCCGCAAAATGGGTTTCGAGTAGAGCATTAAACGTTTCCGATTTTGAAATGGTGTATGAACCATCAGGTTTTTGAATTGAATCCAGCCTTACTGAGCGGTCTAGATGTAGGACCTTACAAAGTCTCTCTGTTACCCTCATTTCTTCGACGTTACTGCAGAAATTTCTATAGGATTCAAGTTAGCCTCTCCGTACTTTTTTCTTATATTCTCTCTCGATGATTACCCCAGTCCTCTTCTGTTTGGGTCTTTAAGGCCTTATTAAGACGTTTTTTGGACCGTACACGAAGATTCGACACTTCAGCGTTCCACCTTTGCCTGAGTGGGCACAGTTCCTCAAAGCAATTGATTAAAGTACCTTCTAATTTCTTAGTAGCATCTTCAGTCATTTCTACTGATTTGAGTTTTTTCAGGTTTGGTAATCGCTCTGTTACAAGCTCACCATACCTGTCCCAGTCCACGTTTCGAGTATTCCTACCGGACGGTATTACTATTGTATCAATTCCCAGTCGGAATTCGATAAGCCGATGATCAGAAAGAGAATCCTCTTCCAAAACTGGCCAACGGTTCATTTGATTTCCAACTGACCTATTGGTAAGTGTTAAATCGATCACCTCTTGTCTCCTTTTGGTCACGAAAGTTGGTTTGTTACCAGCGTTTTGAATGACCAAATCGGATGCCAGGATAAAATCCAGCAACTTGAGACCTTTGGGGTTGCATTTGCGGCTTCCGCATACAATGTTTTGTGAATTCGCGTCACAGCCCACTGCGACCACTTCTCTTAGCTCCCTCGAAGGAGGTGGCTGTAAAGAGTTGTAGGGTAGGTAGGCCGAAACTATGATAGCTTCGACACTGTTCCCACTCTTCAAGTACTTTATCTTTGCAACAACGATATCTCAGGAGCATAGCTCTTTTAACATCGTGTGTTCGATCAACCTCGGCATGATAATACATGCTCGCGGTCTCACATTCCCTTCACAATGAAGTATTTGTCCTGACATAGCACCTAGACCACAGATACGCTTGTGACATACCCATGGTTCTTGTATAAGTATAGTCACGGTAGTCAAGGTAGTCACGCACCAACCCATTCAGCTACGACGGCTGCCGTTTTAATTATTGGACACAAAATACTAAAGGCGAAACTCGTAAACACAATTTTGAAATTGCATGCTGTTTCTGACGAAGTATTAGCTGAAATCGTAGCCACCCTTATGGATACATCGAGAGACGAATCGGGCGAATCAAGTTTCACAAAATAAGGTTTATAGAAATAAATAGGAAGCAAAATCAATTTTGGGACGAAGTACATAATACAAATGTTACTGCCACAGCTACTGTTTTTACTTTCCTTTCAAATCTTTATCCTTTGAGGCAATTATCCCTAGATGCGGACGTAATTTTGCACATTACTACTGAGCATTGTATTTACCGTGTACTAAAATGCAGACCTGGCTCCTTTGGCAAATGTTATACTCTATTTTCTAACAGTCTCAAATTAGTGCGTGATACTTTCTCTTTCTAAGAGTCCCACTGCTTAAATAACTCTGTTTGGGATTGCAGTCTGTTTGCCAGGTTAAATTAAATTAAAAAAAAAATTAAAAATATAATGAATAAGAGTAGAACATAGCGTTACGCTTTTGTCCAAATAAACGACCCTCTATAATTTCTCTAAATTCGAGCACTGGATTACTAAATAAAAGTCACGAACTAACACGAACTAATGGCACCACAACTTGCGTACTTTATTGAACTTCAAGGCTTAATCTTACACGCTCAACTTAAGGAGGGAATCTGGTTTATAAGGTCAAAAAAATCAATTTTTGTTTTTTTCGTTTTAAGCGATTCCTAATATTTTTCAGAATATTCATACGAAGTTACAGAGCCTAATTCTCAATATTTCCGTAGATACAAAGCCAAAGGTAGGCGAGCGTTAGGTAGTTACGCTGTGACCGGACAGCTATAGTACAAACTTTATCTTCTTTTCTCGACTTTTCATTTTAATGATTTCTTTGAATTGGCGTACATGAATGAAAAAAAACTAATGAACCTTTTGAAATGAAGCATAGCTTGTTCCCTTCAGTATTAAATTCTCTTCTATTTGAACTAACAATATATAAAAAAAAATGTTTCAAGATTTTTATACCAAGTTGAAGTGAATTTTCTTTTATAGAAGGCATTTGTTTCTTTAAAACCTCCAAAAGGTTGAAATTTTGGAATTTCTCTCTGTTTTCTTAGTTCGTCTAGAATAAAAAATCATGATAAGTAGAAATCCATTTGAATTTTTTGCTTTAGATAATAATTACGAGCTGTATCTTGTACGCTAGTTGGAAACTCCAGCGTTGCAGCCCTCTACTAATATCTAATAGGACTATCAATAAGTTCGTGCGGTTTTACAACAGATGGCGTAACTTGATTATTATTCCATCGATCCACATTTCCAAACATTCATTGGAGAGCTACTGTCGTAAGGCACAAACGTCAGTATAAGTTTTTTATTTGAAGCGTAAACAACAATATTTTTACCACACTTGAAAATGTCGAATTTCGTGCCAAATAATGTGTTTTTGCGGGGAATTCTTCTTCATTATTTTAATATGAAGAAAAAAGCAACCGAAAGTCATCGTATCTTGGTGGAAGTTTATGGTGAGCATGCTCTATCTGAGCGAACGTGCCAGAAGTGGTTTGCACGCTTTAAAAGTGGTGATTTTGGCTTGGAAGACGAAGAACGCGAGGGTGCGCCGCCAAAGTTCATGGATACCGAATTGGAGGAATTGCTCGATCAAGATCCGGCTCAAACGCAAGAAGAGGTTGCAAAAACTTTGGGAGTTGATCAATCAACCATTTCCAAACGTTTAAAAGCCATGGGAATGATCCGAAAGGTAGGCCATTGGGTGCCGTATGAATTGAAGCCAAGAGACGTTGAACGCCGTTTTATGGCATGCGAACAACTGCTTCAACGGCACAAAAGAACGGGTTTTTTGCATCGAATTGTGACTGGCGATGAAAAGTGGGTCCATTACGATAATCCAAAACGTCGGGCAACGTATGGATACCCTGGCCATGCTTCAACATCGACGTCGGCGCAGAATATTCATGGCCTGAAGGTTATGCTGTGTATCTGGTGGGACCAGCTGGGTGTTGTGTATTATGAGCTACTGAAACCGAATGAAACGATTACGGGGGATGTCTACCGACGACAATTGATGCGTTTGAGCCGAGCACTGCGAGAAAAACGGCCGCAATACGCCGATAGACACGACAAAGTTATTTTGCAACATGACAATGCTCGGCCACATGTTGCACAAGTGGTCAAAACATACTTAGAAACGCTCAAATGGGATGTCCTACCCCACCCGCCGTATAGTCCAGACCTTGCGCCATCCGATTACTATCTCTTCCGATCGATGCAACATGGCCTGGCTGACCAGCACTTCCGTAATTACGATGAAGTCAAAAAATGGATCGATTCGTGGATTGCGGCAAAACCGACCGAATTTTTCACAAAGGGAATCCGTGAATTGCCAGAAAGATGGGAAAAAGTAGTAGTAAGCGATGGACAATATTTTGAATATTAAATTTGTAACCATTTTACGTCAATAAAGTTTCAAATTTCGAAAAAAAACCGCACGAACTTATTGATAGTCCTATTATGTTAAACATTTTTTCAACTTATATTATTTTAACCAGTACAAAAATTTTGTATACTTTTTAAATGTTCATTAAAAGATAGAAAAAACTTTGCAATGCTAAATTAATTTTTTTCTCTAAAACAAAAAATCGCAAAGAGATGAAATTTTTAGACCTCATAAACCAGGCTCCCCCCTTAAGTCTAATAACTCTCTTCACATGTACCCTCGCTTATATTTAAGCACTTAACAATTATTTTAGATTGTAGATGTGGCAACTCATATTTTCGGGCAACTTCTGTTATTGTTGTAGCAGCATAAACATCTCCGATACATGCGCGGGGAATGCTGCTGTAGTGACAGTCCTTGGCATCTCTCCCGAACACTTTATTACACGGAAACCTTAAATCGCTTCCACAGATGGTACTTGTGGGTTGTTGGGCGGTAGTTTCATGTACAGCTGAGCGGTACGCCAACAGAAGCATTTGGATGAGTTTGTCCCAATTTCGTTGGCCCTTTCCCACTACCTTTTGCAACTGCTCTACAGGGTACAGTTTAATAGTTCACTTGTTCCATCTCATTCTTGATTCCCAATAAGTAATCTGTCTTTTTAAATACTGGGGATTCGAAGTTTTTTCCTTGATCAGAATGTAACTGAATAGGTACTCCAAATCCAGCCACTCAATATGCCTTAGCTACATGAATTTCTATTGCTACTTCAGTTTTAGATGGTCTCCTTCATACGTATTTTGCTTCTATGATATTTTTGAGGTCAGCACCATTTAACTGACTTCTTCTTATCGCACTAGGTTACCGCTCATCATCGGGTTGCAATTGCATTAATATGACGTTAGTTATCCTCTTGCATCCCTCAAATTCGAAACAATACTAACACTCTACGAGGTTTGTTAAAAAAATAAGGTGAATTTTCAAATTTCGCGGACTACGTACATTCGACTTTCGATTATTATTTTTTTATGTTGGTACACTCGTATCGAAGATATGTTCACGTTTTCAGCGATATAGAATGTTTAGTTGGTTTGTAAGAGGCATACATAAAACAAGTGTTTTGCGTGTTCGGCGATTTGCTGCTATCGAAAACAACGGACCAAGGTAGTTGCATCAAATTTTGTGTAAAAAATTTAATTAAGTGCTCAAAAACACTTGACGGTGCGAGTACTTTGAGTCAAAAAAATTTTTAAAATGGTAAAAACTTTTCACAGAAGGTCGAGGAGATATGAATGACGATGCTCGCTCTGGACGCTTCAGCACATCAACAACCAATGAAAATGTTGAGAAAGTGAAGAAAACTGTTATGGAGAATCGTCGAATCATAATTAAAGAAGTTGTTGAGGATTTTGGCATATCGGTTGGCTCATGCCAAGCAATCTTTACGGAAATTTTGGGCATGATGCGAATGGCAGCGAAGTTTGTTCCAAAATTGCTGAATTTTGACCAGATTTGCTTAAAAGGGTCATGACCGATGACGAGTCATGATTATATGGTATGACATTGAAACCAAAGCCCAATCGTCTCAATAGAAAAGTCGAGGAGATCCAAGACCAAAAAAAGCTCGCCAAGTTCGATCTCATGTCACGGTTTTGTTCACTGTTTTTCGATTACCATGACGAAGTGCATCATTAGTTCCTACCACAAGGTCATACGGTAAATTAGGAGTATTTCCTTGAAGTTATACGCAGCTTGCGTGAAGCAATACGATAAAACGCTGGGAATTGTGAAAAACAAGTGGATATGGCCCCTGCGCCCTTTTCCTGTTTCCAAGATTGAAGGGACTCATGAAAGGACGGCGCTTTGCTAAGGTTGAGGAGCAAAAAATCGAATCGCTGAGAGAGCTCAATGACATACCAAGAAGTTCATATCAGACCTGCTTAGAGGATTGGAAAACGCATGCTAAAGTGTATTATATCTGAGGGAGACTCCTTTGAAGGAGATAAAAAAGAATTGATGAATAAATAAATATTTTTTGAGAAAGATGAAAATTCACCTTATTTTTTGAACACACCTCGTACATGACTCATGATAAGGAAAGACGCCCGGAGGAACTGAAACGGCTTTCAAGCAGTACCAACACGACATCTGTCTCATCGGGTGTGACGCAAACGCGAGGCATACCTTACGGAACAGTAGCGAAACAAACGATAGAGGGGAGTCACTGCTAAACTTTATTCTAAATACTAAGCTCAGTATATGTAATAGAGGTAAGAAACCAGATTTCATCTTCCCAAGTACAGATAAAATTCAAGGATGGGAGAAAGATTTCGATCTTACACTGTTGACAGAGGGCAGTAGTGTGTTTGTAGAGGATTGGATGGTATCAGATGGAAAATTAATATCTGACCACAGTTTTATACTTTTCAATCTCCAATACAGGTCCTATATCCCTTCCATCTTTAGCAATCCAAAAAGAACGAGTAGGGGTGATAAACTAGGGTGTAGTAAGCCCGAAGAGGGGATACATTCCGCTGCCGATTTGGATATGAGCGCGAACGTGTTGGAGAGGGTCCTGAATAGGGCCTTCAAGAAGTCCACACCAGTCAGTGTAATCAAAAACAAATCATTCTCATGGCACCCGGTTATACGTTACTGGAATGGCTCGGGTTTTTCCCGACCAAGGGCTGGCGCCCAAGCAAATCCCATGTCTAATGCACCCCTCATTTATCATCACAGAAGTAATCCCACGTCGCAAGTCTGCTCCAAATACTTCTCTGCAGGACTGGTATCGAAATCAATCCTGGACCAGAAGTATTCTATTGCTACATTTGTCATAAACGGCTTCACCCGAACTCCACATCGGTTAGGTGCAACAACTGGAACGGGTGGTGCCACCTTAAGACCTGTTCAAGCCTTAAGACACGCAGGGAGTGGTCCACATGGTATGTGGCCACGCCTTGCTCCCGCCATCAGGCGGCCCCTGCCTCAACGGCGCTACCGCCCTCAGTGCCGGCACCTCAAAATGCCACTACCAATAACACCTCAATGGTAAGGAGCCTCATGCGCAACACAACTCCCCCAACGACCCACAACCCTCCTGCTCCTATCCAGGTGCGGCAACAAACCAGCAGCTCTTGGTCCCCTGCACAGTTTGCTCCGTGTGTTAGGGCAGAGTACCTCGGAACCTGACATCAGTCAAAAGATTTCTTGCAATGGTTGGTGCCACTTTCGGAGGTGCTCTGGCTTACGCACCATCCGTGAGTGGACACACGGTTGCGTTACCCCCTGCCACCACCATCAGCGTAGACAACCTCACTCGTCCCTCACAACCTGCGTTACGACAGTCCTCCCAAGGAGCTTCACGCTTCTCCAATTCAACTGCAATAGTATCATGAGCCAGATAGATTAGATGGTCGACTCTATGAGCCGACACGGAATCCCAATAGCTGCGGTCCAAGAAACCAAGCTGCACGCTAGCTCTTCTCTGATAAACACGGATGGATATAACGTGCACAGACAAGATCGCGAGCGAGACAGTGGTGGTGGTCTAGCGTTGATAGTCCCCCACACAGTGCCATGCAAATGTTGACCGCGACTGCGCTTCAAATGGTCCATCCGCTTAGTCCAATTTTGGCATACTCTTTCCAATGTTTCGGCCGGTATCTCACATATAAATGCTTTAATGTTGTCTTCCAATGAGTTAATTGAAGCAGGCTTGTCTGTATATACATGAGCTTTAACATAGCCCCACAAAAAATAATCTAAAGCCGTTACATAGCACAATCTGGGTGGCCAATTGACAGGTCCCGAACGTAAAATAAAATGTTCACCGAACTCGCCTCTCAACAAGTCCATTGTTACGCGTGCTGTCTGGCATGTGGTACCGTCTTGCTGAGACCACATGCCATGCAAGTCAAGCTCTTGCATTTCGGGCAAAAAAAAGTTGGATATCATTTCATGGTAGCGCTCACCATTCACAGTTACGTCACGATTCGCGGCATCTTTGAAGAAATACGGTCAAATGATACTTCCAGCCCATAAACCGCACCAAACTGTGACCTTTTCTGGATACATTGGTAACTCTTGCAATTCTTCTGGCTGATCTTCACTACAAAATGGACAATTCTGCTTATTTACGTATCCATTGATCAAAAAATGAGCTTCGTCGCTGAACACAATTTTTCGATCAAAAAGTGGATCTTAAACTTTCTTAACAGTACACCAAACTGAAGATGTTTGACAGTGAAACAAAACACGAAACGTGCGTTAGCTGTTTAAACCAACTGGTGGTGCGCAGGCCAGAGCACCTCCGAAAGTGGCACCAGCCATTGCAAGAATGGCACTGGTCTGTTGTCAGGTTCCGAGGGACCCTAGTCTGACACACGGCGCAGACTGTGCGGGGAACCAAGAGCTACTGGTTTGTCCCCGCACTGGAATTTATTTTTTGTATGTCAAGCGTAACGGACGTGCTTCGGACCGCTCTGCAAAAAAGTGTTTTCAAAAATTCAAATCGGGACACAATTGATGTCCGTATTGAAACAGTGACTCTATATCAGTGGTAAAGTGGATTTTTGAAGTTTTCTGCCTCTTTCTCTCCCACGTAAAACATATTTTCCATAAGAAAGAGTTAAAATAAAAAAGTGCAAAAGAAAGTTTTAAATACTGCATCATAACAATATACGCAATCCATGGATTGCAAAAGGTGCAAACTGCAAATCCGTGGAGAGACGGGAATAAGGTGTGCGGGTGTATGTGGCAAAACGTATCATTCTCAATCGAAATGCTCGGGAATAGATCAATATACATTAGGAAAGTTAGATCAATTTCCCAAAATTCGCTACATGTGTGATGAATGTGTGGTTTACATTAGCAACGTTGACCTTGCAATTAAGGAGGATCAGAGTGTAGTCGAGAAGAACGGTTCACGATTACTTGATTACATGTTTGAATACGAAAGTGCACTTAAAACTCATGAAAAAGAAATCAAAAGCTTACTGGAAGTCATCGAGAAAAAGTTCAGTGAAAGAATAAGTGGAATGCAAAAAGCGCAAGAAGTATGCGAGCGAGGTGTGCGTGAAATGCATAAAATTCGCGAAATAACTGCAAGCTTCAACGAACAAAGTGGCAAAATATGCAAGGAACTGCAGAAAATCAGAGAGGAAAATTCGAAGATATACAACAAAATCAAAGAATCGAAAAAGGCAAACATAGCAAATGATAACGGCCAAGTACCGTATGCAGCAGTGTTAAAAAACTACATTGCTCTCAAAACAGTGGTGCCAGACTTTAAAAAAGATGCACCATTAGTGATTAAACCGAAATCGAAGTTAAAAAGTGAAAAAAACAAAATTAGACTTGATTGCAAAAGTTGATCCGGGAAACTTAAAAATCTCAAAATATTGAATCCAGAAGAAACGGAGTTATAGTGATTGGAGCTGAAAAAGCAAACGAAAGGGAAAAAATTAAAAAAACGATTGAAGAAAACATTGGTGAAAGCTACGATATTCAAATACCGAAGTCAATAAGACCAAGATTTATGGTATCACTAATGGGGTATAAGCATGATGAAAAGTCATTATTAGAGAAACTAAAAAAGCAAAATAAAGTTCTAGAAAATAGTGAAATCAAATTAGTAAAAATATATGAAGTTAGAAAGGAGAGCAGACTTCTTTACAACGCTATTTTGGAAATTGATCCCAAGACTTTCCCCTATGTTCAAAAGTGCGAAAAAGTTAATATTGGATGGGAGCGCTGTAAGGTATTTGATGGCGTAGAAATCTTGAGATGCTTTAAATGTCAGGGGTATAACCATAAACTTTGGTTCACAAGCAGAGTTGTACTAAATAGTATTCATTCCAATAATTACAAACTTTAAATATCATATGTCAACACCCCCACCCCCGTGGAGCGATCAGCTTCACCACTTTCCAGATCCAGGACTGCAAATTTAGATACCGCTCGTTGCAGAAGTCCGCCAACCGTACGCACGTCCGCACGCCGAGCCACACCATCTGCGCCAGTATACACACGCTCAACAATACCACGTCGCCACTCAATCCTTGGCACATTCGGATCGCAAATAAATACTACATCACCTTCTTTAAGAGGCGCGGTTCGTTCACACCACTTAACTCTTCGGGTTAGCGTTGGTAGATACTCCAGTACACATCGCTTCCAAAATGCATCTCTTAGGCTTCGTGAAATGAGCCATTGCTTGCGTAATAAAGGTATCTTTTCACCAGGAGAGTTGGCCGTTGGAGTCTTAGGGATATTACTCACGCCAATCAGGAAGTGGTTAGGCGTTAATGGTTCGTCTTCGTCGAGAGAGATGGGCAGATGCGTCAATGGACGTGAGTTTACCATGTTTTCCGCTTCTATCAGAAAGCTTTGTAAGACATGCTCACGTGGCGCTCTTTCTTTTAATGAATGTCGAAGAACCCTTTTAACGCTCTGCACCATTCTTTCCCGAATTCCTCCTTCAGATGGATTGGCGGGGCAGTTGAAGAACCATTCAACTCCCTTGGTTGACAATTCATTTTGTATTCGCTCAGTGCCAAAAACATCAGGAAAACGTTTCGCTTCTTCGTTGGCCCCGATGAAGTTTTTCCCATTGTCAGATCGTAGACGTGTTGGAACCCCTCTCCGATTCATGAAGTTGCGCATAACTATTATACAGGAATCCGTTGATAAGTCGTGGGCGATTTCTAGGTGGATTGCGCGCACGGTCAGGCACGTAAACAACGCGACCCAACGCTTTTCAGTTCGCCGCCCGATAGTAACCGAAACAGGCCCAATATTTTAGCTCCCGTTTACGGCAGCGGTTTATGAATTGAAGCACCCACGCTACTGCTCTTTTTAATCTAAGTAAATTTTCGGCCGCCGTAGCCGAATGGGTTGGTGCGTGATTACCATTCGGAATTCACCGAGAGGTCGTTAGTTCGAATCTCGGTGAAGGCAAAATTAATAAAAACATTTTTCTAATAGCGGTCGCCCCTCGGCAGGCAATGGCAAACCTCCGAGTGTATTTCTGCCATGAAAAAGCTCCTCATAAAAATATCTGCCGTTCGGAGTCGGCTTGAAACTGTAGGTCCCTCCATTTGTGGAACAACATCAAGACGCACACCACAAATAGGAGGAGGAGCTCGGCCAAACACCTAACAGAAGTGTACGCGCCAATTATTTATTTATTTTTTTAAATTTGAGAAACGATTGTAATCTATAAAAATATAGTTGTTGGCAATTAAAGAAAATTTAGAACGGAGCTTCCACAAAGATCTTGCTGATGTTTTCTTCAGCAGGCCACGTCTCTTCATCGCGTCTCAGAAAATTCGGTCCCTGTAGCCAGCGAGATTTTAGTGAGAAATCAACACTCCCATGGCTTCGTGTCGCATCATCGGCTGCATTGTCTTTCGTTGGCACCCATCGCCATTCGCGAACTTCACTCCCATCTAAAATCTCTGCAACGCGGTGCGCCACATACGGTTTGTAGCGTCGATGTTCGCTTCCAATCCACTTCAAGATAGTTCTGGAACGCTCCATAAGAAGCATCTTTCAGGGCGTATTTGGTGATTTTCCCAATATCAATTTCCGTAAACGTACACCCAGGACGGCTGCTTGCAATTCCAGGCGTGGAATGGTTACGGCCTTCAGTGGAGCGCATCAACTTCACCAGTCGACTTTCTTGACCTCCAGTAGGCGACAGCAGCGAAGGCCTCTTCGCTAGCGTCAACGAACACATGCAGCTCCAAATCCGAAGGCGCACCATGTGGGAAGTAGAATCGCGGCACACGAAATCCCGCTACTTTGTGCATAGCTGGCGCCACCTTTCCCATTTTATATTCCCATCATTTGGGATAAGAGATTTGGCTGCAACAGTAAAGTGACTTAAAAATCCCAACGGGTCGAACATTGACATAATAATACTAAGAAGTTCCCTTTTTGTGGGACTCCTTTCGCCTGTGATTACTGTTTGTTCAATGCGATGGAACTTCAGATTGAATTTAAAATTATCAGTTGCTGACTCCCAGTATAACCCAAGAACCTTCTCTGTGCTCTCACCGACTGCGATTTGTTTCGTTGCCGTACTACCACTTAATTCTTTAACTACCTTCTCTGAGTTCGATACGAATCCACGTAACTCGAATCCACCATCGCTGTGAATGTCACGAACCTGCTATGAGATATCTACGGCCTCTTCAATTGCATTAAAACTGTCTACAAAATCATCAATATAATGATGATCAAAAATAGCTTTAATTGCACGAGGATGACTTTCGTGGTGCTCCTTGGCGTTCAGCCTCATGACATATTGCGCCAAGCAAGGAGAGCACGCGGCGCCGAAAATCATCATTCGCATCTCGTACTCCTCAGGTGGCTTAGTATTTTCGCCATTACGCCAAAGGAAACGCTGTGCACACCTGTCTACTGACTGTATAGCTACCTGGTGGAACATCTCTTTAATATCTCCGCAAACTGCAACTGCATGTGTTCTAAAATTAAATAAAATCGAAGGTAGTGATATGTAGAGCTGTGGTCCCTTCAATAACTTGGAGTTCAGAGATACCCCTTCAAATCGAGACGCTGCGTCAAAAACAAAGCGTAATTTTTGAAGTTTATTTGGGTTGACGACACCGAAGTGTGGGAGGTACCATTTCCTGGATGCAGTCATACTCGATTTCTTGGGCGTAAGCTTTCGAGCATAGCCTTTACTTAGGTACCCATCGATGATCTCTTTGTACGCGGTTGCGAACGTTTCGTCGCGTTTCATATTTCTCTCAATCCCTTCAAGCCTATGTAGAGCAGCCGTATAATTATCGGGCAGTTGTATGCTGTCGTCCTTCCATAATAGCCCTGTTTGAAATCGACCTCCCACTCGTTTAGTTGTGCCTTCAAGTAACATCTCAGCTCTGACGTCATCTTTGCGAAGATCTAACGCCAAGACTTTCAATATTGAAATAGTCGAACACAAGTTGGCGCATGTCTTCTTCCTCTTCCTTTTCTTGGGTACCTAAAAACAGACAAGAGCGGGTTGCTAACGACGCACGACTGGTTGGACCAAAAACTACCCACCCTAGTTTAGTGTTGCAAGCGTACGGACCTTGCTCACTAACCCCTTTTATGTCAGTCGGCAAGCCTAAGTGTGCATGGTCGATTCCAATTAAAAGTTGAGGCACAGCATCAAAATATGGCTGGAGAGGCAGAGACGAAATTGATTTGTCACTGCTCTTTAAATCATCATAACGTAAACTCTGCATGGGCAAACCTAGATTAGCTACGGCATACACGTCGCGCAGTAGGTAGCGCTTATTTTTACAAACAACTCTAATTTCAATATTGAAAACCTCAGTCGACTCTTGGGCTGCTCTTCCTCCAAACCATTGTATATCTAACGAATGTCGACGACCGCGTATTCCTAACTCCTTGGCCAAATCACTGTCTAACATCGTAATTGAAGAACCTTCATCCAATAGGGCGTACGTATCGATGCGCTTATTATCGCCATACAAGGTTACCGGCAGCACACGAAAGAGCAGCTTGGGTTTAGTGCTGCTAACGTTTGCGCAGCTCAACACGTTTCCTCGTACGGCACCTTGTTCTTCCTTTAATAAACTTAAGGTCGGCGTAATAGCATTTGCCTCGTGCAATAAACTGGTGTCTACGCTGACATCCTTCTTCTAAATAAAGCTTTTTACGGCGACAGCTACGCGTGTTATGGCACACGTTCAAGCATGAAAAACAAGCGCGATGTTTCTTCGCGAACTCCCATCTATTAGACACTGCAGCATTTAAAAAACGACGGCAATCTTGCAGTTTATGTTGCTCCTGGCATAATGGACACTTAACGGGAGATACACCTGCATAACCTGGACACTGTTTTTCGGATGTATGTAACACCGCACGACGCTTTTGATCTTTATTGTCGATGTCTTGCACTGTACATATCAGATTAGCAAGTTCACATACCCAAGCGCTAAAATGTACAATTGTCGGATACGGCTGTATTGAGGCGGCGACTCTGGCCCACTCCAGTTTCTTACTCATAGGAAGCTTAGCTCAATAGTTCCTCTAATAGCGTAGAATTGGCGATGTGTTGTTGTCCATTCGCTGATTGTAAGAATGTTGCTAGGTTTCTCACTTTAGTGGCAAAGGGTACCAGTTTGGACAATGCATTCTCCGAAATATTAGGCAAATCCCTCGCTTGACGTAGGTGACTCTGAATTAATTGTTCGGGTCGGCCAAAAGAAAACGGAGTTGCTCTATGGCAGCGCGGACATTGTTTGGATGAATTAAACGCGATTTAATCACTTCCCGCGCTTCTCCTCTAACAGCTTTCTGCAACCGCTGATTGTTTTCCCGATTAGTGTAGTTGTACATTGAAGTCGATTGGATGTAGGCTGTATAAAAAATTGGCCAGTCTTCTGGTTCGCCGCTAAATTCGGGTAAATCTTGCAACTTCCGTGGTACTGTTGCAGAATTGTTTAAAAATGAAAAATTGTTTAAGTCATTTGTTGGCATAGGACCATGAACAATACTGTTATAATTATTAAAAACAGGGGGCGAAATTATCGACGACTATGTAAACGGCACGCCAGAATTACCTAGTGTAGCATGTGTTTGGCCCTTTATTGAATACGTTGGCGCAAAGACGGCGCTCGCAGTTAACGATGGCAGCGAAAAAAAACGACCACCGTTTTCAGCGGCTTGCTGGCCAGGCAGCATGGCAGCGCTGCTCGTGATAGTCGACGTCGCGAAATGTGCATAACTGTTTATGGTCGATTGCGTAATGTTATTTGTTGTTGCGTTAACCGACAATTTTTGCATACATGAAGTACATGAAAAATTTGGGAATTCATATAACGGAGCACCTATAGCTGGTGCTAACGATGATGCAACGACGGGTATTGTTGTTGTCGTGGCGGTGGATGTAGCACTATCTTAATGACCTGAGCTACGCAAAGCAATCTCTAGCCTTTGGCAGTGGCGGTTTTGTTCACTTAATTTTATCTGTGATTCTTCTAGCTGTCTTTGAAGAGTGGCGATTTGATTCTGCATTTCCAATCTTAAACTTACGGATTCTGATGAAAGGGCGGTATTTGTGACGTCTGTATACGTGCTGCCAGCAGTTGTGGCGTTGGTATGCGTGGTGGCAGCGGAGGCGGCGTCGTTTATGATGGCGGTGGAATTAGGCTGAACTTCACCTGACTCTGGTTCTAATTTGTTGAGCCGAGGACTGCGGCGTTTTCCTATGGTTTCCTCCGGATCATTCATTTAAATGGCCCCAAACTTTCACTCTTTCACGGCAGGGAAAAATACGCAGTTAATCTCAAATAATTAAAACTGCGAATAAAGATGTCGCGGCTACGACTCGGCGCTGAGTTGAAAGGGTTTGCTTTTAACGCATATGGCAATGAATGGGTTATTCTGAAAATAAAGTCAATGTTGTACATTCTATATTTTATTAATATAAAATCTTACCGCAGTTTTGCACCCTTTCTTCCTGGACTGAACGTTATTCTTACAAATGCAAATGAAAAATAGAAATAAAAGGAATACGAAGAAGAATGAGTGCGCAACTTTGGTTCACAAGCAGAGTTGTACTAAATAGTATTAATTCCAATAATTACAAACTTAAAATAACATTTGTCAACAATTATAATAATATCGTTGTAGCAGGAGATTTTAACAGCGACCTGCTATGTGAAAATGAGTTCGTGTTTGCCATGCGGAGCTTGGGTTCGTTCCCCCTAACGGCTCTATGCCTACACATTTCACGCAAACTAGTAGCTCTTTGCTAGATATATGTTTTGTTAACGATACCGCTAAAATTCTCCTATTTGACCAGCTTTCCGTGCCAGGTTTTTCTAAGCACGATTTAATTTTCATGACATTTGACTTCCAATTGACTTATGACACAAAATACTATTCGTACCGAGATTTTCTTCGCATAGATTATAAGCTTCTTGAAGGGGCTGTGGAGGAAATTGACTGGGAATGTATCCGTAACTTAATATCTAGTAATGAGCAAATTAGCTTTATTGAAGAAAACATTAGCTCGCTCTTTGATCGCTTTGTACCACTTGCACACAAACCAGTAAATGATAAAAACCGGCCATGGTTCAACAACCATATTAAACACCTGATTTACAAACGCAACAAAGCGTATCGCAAATGGAAGAGTTTCAGAACCTCGGAAATCTATAACACCTTTAAGGCTTGCAGACGAGATGTTAACAAATCAATTAGATTAAATAAACTAAAATACTATAGGGTGGGCCATGTAAAATTTGCTTTTTGAATCGGCTTATTGAACATTGTCATTTATGAATGAAAAATAATATCGTTCAAATGACTGCCACGACTGGCTTTACAGTAGGCCATTCGATCAACCCAATTTTTAAGCACATTTTCGATTGTTTGGGCTCCAATTTCATGAATGGCAACTTCGATTTCGTGTTTCAAAGCATCAATCGTCTCTGGATGGTTCGCATAGCATTTTTCCTTAACGGCTCCCCACAAAAAATAGTCCAACGGGCTTAAATCACAGCTCCGAGGCGGCCAATTGATACCGGAATTTCGGCTGATTATTCGGTTTGCAAAAACGGTAGCCAAAAGTTCGAGTGTAACTTTGGCAGTGTTACAAGTTGCACCGTCCTGTTGAAACCAAATGTCGTCCATGTCATCCTCTTCCATTTTTGGAAACAAAAACTCGTTGAGCATGTCACGTAACGCTCGCCATTTACTGTAACCGCGGCTCCTCGCTCATTTTCGAAAAAAACAAATGGCCCGATGATGCCGCCATACCAAAAACCACACCAAACAGTGACTCTTTGTGGATGCATTTGCTTCTCTACAGTAACGTGTGGATTTTCTGAGCCCCAAATCCGACAATTTTGCTTATTGACGTAGCCACCGATGTGAAAATCAGCTTCATCAGAAAAGATTTTTCGGTCAAAATGCTCTTCGGTCAAACGATTTCCTGCCCATCGAGCGAACGGAAAACGCATTGGATGGTCATTAGGCACGCACATTTTCGGCTACAGCAGCAATTTTTTCGGGTGTACGCACTGTAGGAGCACGTTCACGTGTTGTTTTATCCATTAACGATCCACTTTCACGAACACGATTAACAAATTGATCCACAAACTGTCTTGTTGGCAAATCCTTTTTTTGGAATTTTTTTTTCAAATTTCTCACAGTTTGAGTAGAAGACTCACCACTTTGGAAATAGATTTTCAATATTTCCCAATTTTGTTCAAGCGTATAGCGTCCCGTTTCGTAAATGTCAAACCTTTAAGTAAATTATGAACACATTTGACATGTCTTTTGTGTTACCATTCTCAAAAAAAATAGGTGGTTCAAAAAGCAAACGCTATCTGGCCCACTCTAAAGAAGGTTCGACATTCAGCACTGGGAACGACGAATCCTCCACTTTTGCAACTGAACTGCAACGGACTCACGAGCAAGATTGACGAAATAGTCGACTTCATGAGCCGGTTTGGAATTTAGATAGCTGCGGTCCTGGAGACAAAACTGCACGCTAGCTCCCCTGATTACCAGGGACGGCTACAATGGGCATAGAAAGGACCGCGAGCGAGACAACGGTGGTGGCCTAGCGTTCATAGTCCACCATTCAGTGCAGTATCGTCTCATCGATGTAGGCATCGACCGCAGGGACAGCGCCTTAGAATGTCAAGGTATAGCTGTCCGGTCAGGCGATGCCGAGCTCGAAATATACAATATTTACATACCCCCTTTCACCTGCTGCCCGGCACGATATCTCCCTGATATTGGTCAAGCCTGCCAAATGATCGTAGGGGACAGCTATTGGCAGAGCAGATAGACGATTCGACGTTCAGCACTGTAAACGACGACGCCCCCACTAGGGTAGTGGGCAATTGTAGCAGCTCGCCTGACATTACAATTGCTAGCGCAGGTCTGATAAATAGCATAACCTGGCGACCTATGCTATCGCTTGCATCAGACCACTTGCCCATTATCATCTCGATCGAGAAACTTGCCGACTTTGTTTCCGCGGATCACCGGTCATACATCAACTTTAACAAAGCTGATTGGACCAGATTCGCGGAATTTACTGAGGACATCTTCGCAACCCTACCCACTCCCACCAATGTGCGCACAGGCGAACGCGCATTCCGCAAGGCGATCACAGCAGCCGCGGCTAGCTTCATAACTGCTGGATGGATCCGGGACTTACGTCCCAATTTCCCAGCTGAAGCAGCTGTTCTGGCGAACGAGCGTGACCAGCTATGCCAGGCCGATTCCGGGGATCCCTGCATAAAGGACCTAAATGCGGAGATCCGGCAACTGGTAACCCAACACAAGCGGACCTAATAGGTAGAGCATCTGAAGTCCTGTAACTTCACCTCTGGTGTGAGCAAGCTCTGGTCCATCGTAAGGTCCCTGTCGAACCCGACGAAGCACAACGACAAGGTGGATATCGCCTTCAGCGGTCGTACTTCGTCGGATCCGAAGAGATGCGCGAGCCACTTTAGCCGGCAATTTATACTGCATCCTCCGGTCGACAGATCCAAACGTTGTGCCACCAGACGGTTGCACAAACTGCCATACAACAGTGCACCGCTTGCTTTCACCAGCGACGAGGTTCAGGGCGCTAGCAAACATATGAAACCATCCAAAGCCATTGGCCCTGACGGACTAAACATGCTGATGTTGAAAAAGCTGGGTCCATTGGGAGTAGACTTCCTCACCAAGGTCTTCAACCTGTCTATGGCCACTCTCATCATTCCTGATAAGTGGAAATTAGGGAGAGTTGTCCCACTACTGAAGCCTGGGAAACCCGCCAACCAAGAGGAGTCTTATCGTCCGATAACTCTCCTTTCCCCAGTAGTGAAGACGCTTAAAGCCGTTCTACTCCCACTCCTCACAGAACACCTGACTCTATCCTCACGCCAGCATGGTTTCGGAAGAGTGCACAGCAGCACCACGGCACTCACCGTCATAAACACTCAGGTAAAGCGTGGACTAAACCAAAACCGCCCCTGCGAGAGGACTGTCCTAGTAGCGCTAGACCTACAAAAGGCTTTCTATACAATCAGCCACGCCACGCTACTAGATGACATTTTACAGTCGACACTCCCGCCAGGACTGAAGAGGTGGACCGCGAACTACCTGAGTGGTCGTCACTCGTCGGTGATATTTCGAGACCAAACTTCAAAACAGAGAAAAATAAAGCAAGGAGTGCCGTAGGGTGGTGTCCTTTCACCCTTGCTTTTTAATTTCTATATTTCGAAACTCCCCCAGCCACCAGAGGGAGTCTCACTGGTCTCATGCGCCGACGACTACACGATAATGGCGTCGGGCAATGACATTGATGGCCTATGCACCAAAGTAAACGACTACCTCGCCCGCCGAGGCAGACGGTTCTACGTTACCGGACTCGGGTTTTTCCCGACCAAGGGCTGCCGCCCCAGTACACTAGCCCTGTCTAGTGTATCGTATATCACCCTACCCCTTACGTCACAGGAGCAACCTCTCGCACCAATCCTGCTCCAAATGGTGCTCCTCAGGGCTGGAGTCGAATCCAACCCTGGGCCAGAAGTATTCTACTGCTGCGTCTGCCACAAACGGCTTCACCCGAACTCCACCTCGGTTAGGTGTAATAAGTGCAACGGGTGGAGCCACCTTAAGACCTGTTCAGGCCTTAAGTCGCACAGGGAGTGGTCCACACGGTATGTGGCCACGTGTTGCTCCCGCCAGCAGGCGTCTGATACCTCCACGGCTACTACACCCCCTGATAGGCCGGCACTACCAACCGCCACCACAACCCACACCTCCACGGTGAGGAGCCTATCGGAGCAACACAACTCCCCTTCAACCCCTCCCCTCCCTTCCTGCTCCAACCCCAGTGCGGGGACAAACCAGCAGCTCCTGTTTATAGTCCACCACACCGTGCAGTATCGTCTCATCGAGGAAGGAATCGACCGCAGGGACAGCACCTTAGAATGTCAAGGCATAGCTGTCCGGTCAGGCGATTCCGAGCGCGAAATATTTAACATATATATACCCCCTGTCACCTGCTGCCCGGCAGAATATCACCCTGATATAGGTGCGCTCATCAGAGGTGAAAACCGATTCGTTGTAGGTGACTTTAATGCGCTTCACGATCTTTGGCATTCAAGTCTGCCAAATGATCGTAGGGGACAGCTATTGGCAGAGCAGATAGACGACTCGACATTCAGCACTGTGAACGACGACGCCCCCACCAGGGTAGTGGGCAATTGTAGCAGCTCGCCTGACCTAACAATAGCTAGCGCGGGTCTGATAAATAGCATAACGTGGCAACCTATGCTATCGCTTGCATCAAACCACTTGCCCATTATCGTCTCGATTGAGAGACCTGCCGACTTTGTTTCCGCGAATCACCGGTCCTATTTTAACTTTAAAAAAGCTAATTGGGCCGGCTTCACGGAATTCGCCGCTCTTCCCATCCCCACTGATGTGCGCGTGGGCGAACGCGCATTCCGCAAGGTGCTCACAGCTGCCGCGGCTCGCTTCATTCCTGCTGGAAGTTATAAGGACATTCGTCCTCATTTCCCAGCCGAAGAAGCCAGTTTAGCAAATGAGCGTGACCACCTATGCCAGGCCGATCCCGGGGATCCCCGCATAAGGGATCTCAATTTGGAGATCCGGCAACTGGTAAATCAACATAAGCGGATCAAATGGGTTGAGCAGCTGAAGTCCTGTAACCTCACCTCTGGGGTGAGTAAGCTCCGGTCCACCGTTAGGTCCCTGTCGAACCCGACAAAGCACAACGACAAGGTGGCTATCACCTTCAACGGCTGTACTTCGTCGGACCCGAAGAGATGCGCGAGCTATTTTAGCCTGCTTTTCATATTGCATCCTCCGGGCGACAGAACCAAACGTCGTGCTACCAGAAGGCTGCACAAACTGACGAACGACAGTGCGCCACTTACTTTCTCCGGTGATGAGGTTCAGGGGGCCATCAACAAGTTGAAATCATCGAAAGCCATTGGCCCTGACGGCTTAAACGCGCTGATGCTGAAGCATCTGGGACCTCTGGGAGTAGGATTCCTCACAAGGGTTTTCAATCTGTCCCTGGCCACTCTCATCATCCCTGACAAATAGAAAGCAGGGAGAGTGGTCCCACTACTGAAACCTGGGAAACCCGCCAACCAAGAGGAGTCTTATCGGCCGATAACTCTCCTTTCCCCAGTAGTGAAGACACTTGAAGCCCTCCTACTCCCACTCTACACGACACACCTGGCCCCAGCCCCACATCAGCACGGATTCCGACGAGTGCACAGCACCACCACTGCACTCACCGCCATAAACGCCCAGATAAATCGGGGGCTTAACCAAAACCGCCCTTGCGAGAGGACTGTCCTAGTAGCGTTGGACTTGAAACAGGCTTTCGATACAGTCAGCCATTCCACGCTACTAGATGATATTTATCAGTCGACACTCCCGCCAGGGCTGAAGAGGTGGTCCGCGAACTATCTGAGCGGTCGGCATTCGTCAGTGATATTTCGAGATCAAACTTCAAAGCAGAGAAAGATTAAGCAAGGCGTACCGCAGGGTGGTATCCTTTCTCCCTTGCTGTTCAATTTCTACATCTCGAAGCTCCCCCAACCACCAGCGGGAGTTTCCCTGATCTCATACGCTGACGATTGCACGATAATGGCGTCGAGCAGTGACATCGATGGCCTGTGTTCCAAAGTGAACAACTACCTCACCGACCTTTCTCGCTTTTTCACTGCGAGGAATCTCCAACTTTCCCCCACCAAGTCCACGGCGACCCTCTTTACCACCTGGTCAAAGGAGGTCAAGCTGTCCCTTAAGGTAAAAGTCGATGATACACCAATTCCGACGGTAAATAACCCCAAAATTTTGTGCAATTGCCACAAAAGTCCAAAATCGCAACAAGGTCCTCAAATCGCTTGCCGGCAGCAACTGGGGCAAAGACAAAAAACTGTTGCTATCGACATTTAAGGCAATTGGTCGGCCGGTTCTAAACTATGCTGCGCCTGTCTGGTCGCCTGGAACTAGTGATTCGCAGTGGTCAAATCTACAGACTTGTCAAAATACCGCCATTCGGACAGCGACCGGGTGCCTCCTGATGTCACCCATCCAACACCTTCATAACGAGGCACAAATGCTCCCAGTAGTGGAGCACAACAAACTGTTCAGCACACAGTTCCTGCTGGGGTGTTACCGCAGGTTTCACCCCTGCAGACACCTGCTTGAGCCTGAGCCGCCTCCCAGGCACGTCAGGAGACACCTCCTAGACTACGCTGACGAACTCCAGGACAAAACTGACCGAAACCTACTGGACCGGACAGTATTTAGACAGTCAATAAACGACATTCACCGGGAGACCGTTACCACCTTCATGAACTCCCGTCCTTTGAATGCCGTAATCGGAGTCCAACCACCACCTATCGCAGATGAAGAGCTCCAGCTTCCCAGTGAGACTCGCGTAACATTGGCACAATTACGTTCTGGATTCTGTAGCAGGTTAAACTCCTACATATCCAGAATCGACCCCGACATACCAAACACATGTCCGGCATGTGAAGGTACCCCGCACGACACTAACCACCTCTTCACATGCCCCCTCAAACCGACTCATCTAGCCCCCTCTCCCTCCGGACCCAACCTGTCGAAACAGCATGTTTCCTGGGACTACCCTTAGATGAGCTAGACGAAGACGAAAAATGATATGCCTACACTGACAGGGCTACCTACGCTGTTAACAAAAACAACAACAACAACAACAACAACAACAACAACAACGAGTGCACAGCACCACCACTGCACACACCGCCATAAACGCCCAGATAAATCGGGGGCTTAACCAAAACCGCCCCTGCGAGAGGACTGTCCTAGTAGCGTTGGACCTAAAGAAGGCTTTCGATACAGTCAGCCATTCCACGCTACTAGGTGATATTTATCAGTCGACACTCCCGCCAGGGCTGAAGAGGTGGTCCGCGAACTACCTGAGCGGTCGGCACTCGTCAGTGATTTTTCGCGACCAAATATCAAAGCAGAGGAACATTAAGCAACGTGTACCGCAGGGTGGTATCCTTTCTCCTTGCTGTTCAACTTCTACATCTCGAAGCTACCGCAACCACCAGAGGAAGTCTCCCTGGTCCCATACGCTGACGACTGCACGATAATGGCGTCGGGCAATGATATCGATGGCCTGTGTTCCAAAGTGAACAACTACCTCACCGACCTTTCTCGCTTTTTCACTGCGAGGAATCTCCAACTTTCCCCCACCAAGTCCACGGCGACCCTCTTTACCACCTGGTCAAAGGAGGTCAAGCTGTCCCTTAAGGTAAAAGTCGATGATACACCAATTCCGACGGTAAATAACCCCAAAATTTTGGGTGTAACCTTTGACAGCTTGCTGTCCTTCTCTGCGCATACACCCGCAATTGCCACAAAAGTCCAAAATCGCAACAAGGTCCTCAAATCGCTTGCCGGCAGCAACTGGGGCAAAGACAAAAAACTGTTGCTATCGACATTTAAGGCAATTGGTCGGCCGGTTCTAAACTATGCTGCGCCTGTCTGGTCGCCTGGAACTAGTGATTCGCAGTGGTCAAAGCTACAGACTTGTCAAAATACCGCCATTCGGACAGCGACCGGGTGCCTCCTGATGTCACCCATCCAACACCTACACAACGAGGCACAAATGCTGCATACACCTGCTTGAGCCTGAGCCGCCTCCCAGGCACGTCAGGAGACACCTCCTAGACTACGCTGACGAAATCCAGGACAAAACTGACCGAAACCTACTGGACCGGACAGTATTTAGACAGTCAATAAACGACATTCACCGGGAGGCCGTTACCACCTTCATGAACTCCCGTCCTATGAATGCCGTAATCGGAGTCCAACCACCACCTATCGCAGATGAAGAGCTCCAGCTTCCCCGTGAGACTCGTGTAACATTGGCACAATTACGTTCTGGATATTGTAGCAGGTTAAACTCCTACATATCCAGAATCGACCCCGACATACCAAACACATGTCCGGCATGTGAAGGTACCCCGCACGACACTAACCACCTCTTCACATGCCCCCTTAAACCGACTCATCTAACCCCCCTCTCCCTCTGGACCCAACCCGTCGAAACAGCATGTTTCCTGGGCCTACCCTTAGGTGAGCTAGACGAAGACGACCGATGATATACTTACACTGACAGGGCTAGCTATGCTGTTAAAAACAACAAACAACTACCTCGCCCGCCTTTCTCGCTTCTTCACTGCGAGAAACCTAAAACTTTCTCTTACTAACTCCACGGCGACCCTTTTTACCACCTGGATAAAGGAGATCAAGCTGCCACTTCAGGTATACGTCGATGATACCCCAATACCGACGATTAACAACCCCAGAATTTTGGGAGTCACTTTTGACAGCTTGCACACAACCGCGGTTGCAACGAGAGTACAGAATGGCAACGAGGTCCTCAAGTCGTTCGCCGGCAGCACTTGGGGCAAAGACAAAGAAATGTTGCTGTCGACTTTCAAAGCAATAGGCCGACCGGTTCTTAACTATGCTGCGCCTGTCTGGTCGCCTGGAACCAGTGATACGCAGTGGACCTGCCAAAATACTGCCATTAGGACCGCGACAGGATGTCTCCTGATGCCCCCAATTCAACACATGCATGACGAGGCTCACATGCTTCCTGTAAAGGAGCATAACACAATGCTCGGCAAGCAGTTTCTGCTAGGGTGTCACCGTAGGCCTCACCCACGCAGACACTGCTTGAGCCTGAGCCATCTCCCACGCACATCAGGAGACACTTCCTTAACTACGTGGAAGAGATCTCAGACAAAACAGACAGACCACTCCAGGATCAGACAGTCTACAGACAGACCATAAACGACATTCATCGGGAGACGCTTACCACCTTCTTAAGCTCCCGACCCCCGAATGCCGTTATCGGAGTCCAACCACCACCTATTGCAGACGAAGAGCCCCAGCTTCGAAGAGAGTCCCGCGTAACCTTGGCACAATTACGTTCTGGATTCTGTAGCAGGTTAAACTCCTACTTATCCAGAATCGACCCCGACATACTAAACATATGTCCGGCATATGAAGGCACCCCGCACGACACTAACCACCTTTTCACATACCCCATCAAACCCACTCATCTAACACCTCTCTCCCTCTGGACCCAACCAGTCGAAACAGCTAGTTTTCTGGGCCTACCGTTAGATGAGCTAGACGAAGACGGCCGGTGATTACACTACACTGACAGGGCGAAGATACTGCTACAACAACAACGAATCCTCCACAAGGGTAGTGGGAAGTTGCAGCACATCGCCTGGTATAACAATAGCTAGCGCTGGTCTGATAAATAGCATAACCTGGCGATCAATGCTATCGGATGCATCAGACCACTTGCCCATTATCGTCTCGATTGAGAAACCTGCCGACCTTGTTTCCGCGAATCACCCATCCTATATTAATTTTAACAAAGCTAATTGGGCCGGATTCGCGGAATTCACCGAGGACACCTTTGCCGTTATTCCCATCCCCACTGATGAGCGCGAAGGCGAACGCGCACTCCACAAAGTGCTCACGGGTGCTGCGGCCCGCTTCATCCCTGCTGGATCAGGGACATAACGAACGACAGTGTGCCTTTTGCTTTCTCCTGCGATAGGGTTCAGGGGGTCATCAACAAAATCAAATCATCTAACTCCATTGGCCCTGATGGACTAAACATACTGATGCTGGAACACCTGGGACCATTTGGAGTAGGATTTCTCACAAGGGTCTTCAATCTGTCCCATCATCATCCCTGATAAGTGGAAAGCAGGGACAGTTGCCCCACTACTGAAACCTGGGAAACCCGCCAACCAAGGTGATTCTTATCGCCTGATAACTCTCCTTTCCCCACTAGTGAGGACACTTGAAGCCCTCCTACTCCCACTCTTTATGAATCATCTGGTCCCAGCCCCACATCAGCATGGTTTCCGTCGAGTGCATAACACGGGCAGCAGGTGGCAGGGGGTATGTAGATATTATAAATTTCGATCTCGGCATCGCCTGACTGGACAGCTATACCTTGACATTCTAAGGTGCTGTCCCTGCGATCGATGCCTTCCTCGATGAGACGATACTGCACTGTGTGGTGAACTATGTACGCTAGGTCACCATCATTGTCTTGCTCGCGATCGTGTCTGTGCACGTTATAGCCATCCCTGGTGATCAGGGAGGACCTAGCGTTCAGCTTGGTTTGCTGGACCGCAGCTATTGGGATACTGTGTAGCCGTTAAGGCATCAGACGCCTGCTGGCGAGAGCAACACGTGCCCACACCATGTGGACCAATCCCTGAGGAGAATTATTTGGAGGCTGGGGTCGGTAGCCCTTGGTCGGGAAAAACCCGAGTCATTCCGGTCACGTAGAACCGGCTGCCATGGGAGTGAAGGTAGTCGCCTACGCTGATGGCGTCGAGATTCTAGCAACTTGTTTATTTACTTCTACTATTAGCGGCCGCCGTAGCCGAATAGGTTGGTGCGAGGCTACCGTTCGGATTTCAGAAAGAGAACATTGGTTCGAATCTCGATGAAATAACAGAATTAAGAAAAAGATGGCTCCGACTCCATGCACTACCCCTTCTTTTGTTTTGAGAGAAATATTACGAATTTTCCAATGAAATTCACAGGAGATGTTGATTTTGTGCTTATTTTGCTATAACTAGCACCAACACTATTCAGTTAATAATAGTTTTTAGGTTATTTGTTGATAAAATTTGTCTTTTACCTTCACCAAATTTTGATACAATAAGTGCACTTATCACATTTATTTGGCTGGAATTTAGAACAATGTATATTTTGGAATTTCTGGCAAACTATAATGTTTTTTTAATGAAACTTGGAGGAGATGTTAGTGAGGTGTTAAGGAACACTCTTTATAACTTTAAATTATTCGGGAAATAATAATTTTTTAATTATTTACATTCAAAATGCCCTCGGGAACTTCACTATAATTTGCCACATTACACTCAATATTTTTTAACATTTCACTAAAATTCACCAAATATACACTCCCACGCGTGTTTTTACCGATTTTTATGCTAATATTCTAATTATATCTATTAAAATTAAATGCAAATTCATTTGCCTATGCAATCACATTCCAATTTTAAGCGCGAACAAGAAGAAGATTGGAATTACAACAGTATGGTGTTGCCGGATGCCTGCAAATGAAAACAAAAATTAAGTACTTGAGTTTAGTGTTAATGATTTGAATGGGGGTTATTGTGCCTGCTTACTACATACACGCATATGACGTTTTAATTTTGGGTTCAATGGTTTTAACACGGAAAGGAGTTTTACGCAAAAATACTGTGGATTGCGTAGCCGGAGTTGAACTGATGAGGGTTATTTTTTTGAAGGGCGGCCAAAGGCCACGCGAAAAGGAGTTCTACGCAAAAATACTGTGGATTGCGTAGCCGGAGTTGGACTGATGAGGGTTAGTTTTTTGAGCGCGGCCGAAGGCCGCCCACGCGAAAAGGAATTCTACGCAAAAATACTGTGGATTGCGTAGCCGGAGTTGGACTGATGAGGGTTATTTTTTTGAAGCGCGGCCGAAGGCCGCCTACGCGATAAGGAGTTCCACTCAAAAATACTGTGTTAATTAATTTAATTTAATTTTAATTACTTTATTATTTTTTGTGATACGCTTAATATCATTGTTTTTAAGTTTAAATGAGATGTATGTTTTTATTTTCATAAATATTTCTCAACTTTAAATTACAGCAAAAAATACTGCAGTTTTCAATGAACCTTCCACTGAACATCCCTGCGTGCGAACTTCGTTTTCATTTCAGGTGTATGGCAACACCAACTTTTCGCTAAATTAGAGAACTTTAATATTAAATTACTTAAAAACTATAAGCCTCCGGCAGGTTCTGTTTTCAGTTTTAAGATGGGGATACACCCCTCTATCACCCCCTTTTTACCGTTTTTTCCAAAGCGATATACATTATACTAAATTTTAGCCATTAACAATTTAAATTGCATTTATAACTTGCAAACACTTGACGCGCCAGCTAAATTAACAATAACTGAAAAGTATGGCTGAATGAAGTGCTGCCAGAAGCAAAAAAAAAAAAAACAAATAGAATGCGATTGAAAAGGAAGCAACATAGGAACATAATTTCCACACACTCTTTTTTGTTAGAATAATGAGGGAATGGGGGTTTACAACCTCTAAGGTGTATATATTGAGTTCATAAATATATATAAATACAATATCGATATGATTTTTGAAATACAGTTCAGCTTCACGTAAAACTCCTATGTGCAGCGGAGACGGTGTTGCACTATTAAGGGTTATTTTTTTGAAGTGCGGCCGAAGGCCGCCTACGCAGAAAAAAGTTTTACACAAAAATACTGTGGACAGCATAGACGCTCTAGTATCCGGTTATTTTTTTTTTTTAATAAAATATATATATGTATATATATATATCATATATTCTCAATATAGTGAAAATTTGGAATAAAAAATCGCGCGATTTTTTTTTTCTTTTAATATATATATGTATATATATATATCATATATTCACAATATAGTGAAAATTTGGAATTAAAAATCGCGCGATTTTTTATTCCAAATTTTCGCCTGCGGCGCTATTTTTTTTCTTTTTTTTTTAAATATATATATGTATATATATATATCATATATTCATAATATAGTGGATCGTGCGATTTTTTATTCCAAATTTTCGCCTGCGGCGTTATTTTTTTCTTTTTTTTTTTAAATGTATATATGTATACAGTGCACTCGCGATAACTCGAACTAATTAAAACAGGCGCTGTTCGATTTATCGAATTTGTTCGACTTATCAATTGAGTGTGCTATGTTAAAAAAACAGTCATCGATATCGATTTTTTTCAATTAAATTTATTTATTTATTTACATATGGATATGAACATGAATATGTTTAAAATAATTAATTCGTTTCAATATTTTTCAACAAATATTTGGCAGTCTTTGTGTCAGTTACACAAAAAAAGTCAGCTTTAACAGAAAAGTTAGGCCGAAAAGAAAGTTGTAATGTGTGTTTGTCTTTTCTTGCCTGCAGCAATGTTGAATATGACTTTTTCACGCAGCAATTGAAGAGTGTTAACCTTTGCGGGGCTTACTTGTTCAGTTGTGGCCCACTGAATTACCTTATTGAAAGAGCTAACTGCCTCCTCAGATGATATCCGCTCACATGTCTCAGTTGTGTTGTTTAACTCAGACTCAGAATCACTAGATTCAATTATTACTTCTGTGTCGGTAAATTCGGCACCATCATTCCATTTGTTAACATCATAAAGCGTAAATTCGACCTGTAAATTATGTTTTTCAAGATGAGTCCATTTATTGGGTAATTCTTTTTTCTTTGGGACAGAAACCATTTGTATAAAGCGGCTTTCATTTTAGGAAACTCAGAAGCTTTTAAAGTTCTCCTCTTCCCAGGACCCAAAAACGTGTTGTTTACTGCTTTTAAAATTGCCTTGTCTTTCTTTTTTATAAGACTTATGGTGGACTTGGCTACCCCATATTCCTTCGCTAGAGATGTAACACTACATCCACGTTTAATTTTGTTAAGGACTTCAGCCCTCTCTTTTAATGTTAAACACTTCAACCTTTTACGATCCATTACTCACATGCACTGATACACTACAAATGACAAATTTAAAGCAATTTGGTCAATGCAAGATGTTGTTCCCAGAAAACTAACGGGATATTAACGTCGAAATATTCATATGGACAATACACTAGTATACATATAATTTATATACATATACTATTACATATGTATGTATGTACAAAATGTACATGTTTGAAAAGAATGTGTGTACAAATAAATTTGTTTTTAGCGCTTTAATATTGTTCGAGTTACAAACTAGTCAATAGGGAAAAAAATGTGTTCGAGTTAGCACGTCGTTCGACTTAGCGGCTATTCGAGTTACCGCGAGTGCACTGTATATATATATATATCATATATTCATATATTCATAATATGGTGAAAATTTTACGTATTTTTGTTTAAAATAAAATTTATGTATAAATATATATATCTATCAAATATTAATATATGATATTTTTTCAAATACAACATATATATGTATGAAATATTAATAAATAACTTTTTTTTTGTTTGAATACAAATCTAAATACACCCAGCAAATACAAATCTGTAAACTCAAAATGCATACAATCAAACATACTTCACTGAAAATCATTAATGCCTGATAAATATATACATATATCCATAAATATACCTATATGATATATACATGAATAGACGTATATAATATAAAAATAATTTGTAAAATTTTGTGTTCTTATTCATTTATTATCTTCTAAAATTGTTTATTTATACTATGTCTGGCAGCACTTCGGCTGGTTGTAGTAACCAAAATAGGAGGATTCTTGGTCAATTTTACAATTTTTAAAATCAAATAACTTAAAAACTACAAGTCGCCTACGAGTGAGGTTTTCACTTTTAGAAAGTAGAATACCCCCTCTATCCCACCCTTATTCCCTTTTTTTAAAACATACGGGGTAGGGGATGGGTATTTTCCCGAATGTACGAGACTTTTTTTACACTTTTTTACAAACCATATTTTTATATATGTATGAACATATTATGAACCAAGTATTTAAATATATGGACGAAAAATACACTACTTTTGTGTTTGGTAGGTTTATTGGTCCAAACCATTTAACATTTTCTCTGTGAGAAATGGGTTTTTACACAATTTTCAAACGGTACCAGATCTTTCTAGCGGGATTAGTAGGGAAATATGTGGCATTTGTTAAAGTTTGGACTTCCTACTTCTAGTGAGTGGGATTTCAAACAACTCTTTCACCTCCGCCCAACCCCACAAACTCATTGGGTAATTAAAGAAACAATCCCCAGAGAAACATTAATATTATTGCAAAGAAATATATTTCGTATCACTATGCACTTTAGCGAAGTATATTGTAGTACAGACCGTTTTGCGAAAATACTCTTACAGCTTTCGTAGTTTAACACTTAATATGTCGATTAGACGTTGATCGGCGTGCTTACGATATCACAGTGCCCTTTACACCATAGATGACTAGATGTGAAACTTATTCATTTTGAGAGAGAGCGCGCCCATGAGGACATTTCAAAACTTGGCAGCACTCACACATTATGGGATTTTGAACAGCTGATAGGCGAAATGGCAGACTGCCAGAAGAAACGCGCCAAAAATAACAGACGAAAACAGTTCGTTTTTGCTTAATGGAGAAATGACGTGTTAAAATGTTTATAATTATTTGTCTTAAAATTAATTCAATTGAAATGTAATAATTTGAATTTAAGTCAGTTTGTAGAATCCAAAGCTCGTTATATCCTTTCCGACTTCTACTTTTAATTAGTCTTATGTACATAATGTAATTTTATTGTGTGTTGGTTTATGTAAATTTGTATATACGTAAGTATTCTATGGTTGAAAAGCGTAGGTAAGGGAATTGAATTTGAGTTTGAGATATTTTACAAAAATTAAAGGTAATCTGCTTTAACTTATTGTGTTCGTTACTTGAGAATTTTTTTCTTCGTTACCCACTTTCTGTGTATAATTAAACAATCGCAATAAGTCATGTTTTTAATTATAACTTATGTTTTTCGGGTTCATAACTTTATTATTATTAAATTACTCATGTATATATTTTTAAAATAATTTCATTTACATAAAATTTTTTTAATTTTTGGCTTATTTATGTACATATTTCATACGGATTGTGCTTATTTATAATATATGTAGGTGTTTACGAGTGATATAAGGCTATTGGGCAACTGCACATTAAATACTAAAATCAATGGTGGTGTGGAAACTAAAAATTCCAGACCTTTGGTTCAAAAATACCCAATCCATGTTTCTACCGGTGTGGCAATATTGGCAAATGTTATAAAAAATGCTCATTTTTCAGCGCTCTCACGAGAAAAAGAGTTTCACATCTAGTCATTTATGTGTCAAACTCTTTCATGCGCCCACGTGGTCGTTTCAAAATTTGGCAGCACTCACACAATATGGGATTTTGAACAGCTGATAGGCCAAATGGCAGGCTGCCTGAAGAAACGCGACAAAAATAACTGACGAAAACAGTTCGTTTTTCCTTAATGTAGATATGATGTGTTGAAATGTTTATAGTTATTTATCTTAAAATTAATTTAATTGAAATGATAACACTGCGTTAAAAAAACGAACTTTTTTTCTGTCCTATGAACCAAATATACTTTTTCGGAAAGGGGAGAAAAAATAAAAATACACGTGTATCGGCGCTTTTCATGTACACGTCAGAATTTTTTTTTGTTTATGTATAAGATATAGAGCTCGTAGTCCGCCTGTGTGAAAAACTTTGGATCAATTTTTAACCCTTTTTCCGTGATCCAATCGCCCTGAATTTCTGCAGGCAGACTCGTGGAAATGTTTTTATTATGTAAAATTAAAAAAAAAATTTTATCAATTGTCAGATTTTCTTGAATTTTTTTCTCTAAAAAAAATTTTGTATCTAAATTTTCGGCATAACTTGAAGGGATTCTAAATTTTTAAACAACTTATTAACCTTTAATTTATTGTTTCATACAACACACTCTGTGCCGTTTGTGTGTTTGTTACAGTTCCGGAAGTTCCGATCATCTGACAGTTGCGCTACTAGGAGACGTATACTTTGACAATTGTTTTAAGTTCTGTTGCGCGAAAACGTGTTTCTGTATATTTCATCTTACGAAAAATGCAGTGCCCGACTCGAAATAACTTTTGTTACGTTTGTGGCTTATTCGCACCAAGTAAAAATTTTGAAAATATTACGAAAACAGTGGTTAATTCGTTTCAGAAAATATTCAAGACTGCTTATGTTCCTTACTTGTGGTATACTCCGGGAGTCGTGTGCGACTATTGCTATAGAAATTTATGCAAGTTTACTGATGGAAGGTCAACAATAAAGTATTCTGTAGCAACAATTTGGCTACCACGTACGGAGCACTGCAGTGAACTGTGCTACTTTTGCGTAACTTTTACTCAAACTAAAGGGTGCCAATACTTTCGCCGCAACAAAATTCGCTACGCTAATGAAGAGTCGGTTATTCCAGCGGTTCTGTACTCACCAAAAGAAAGATTTTTGATGATGTTACCGAATTAAGGGATGGAGAACCAACAGTAGCGCAACAATGCTATCAACATTTCTTTCATCGAATGCGAGATGCGGGGAACCAGAAGTATCGGAAATTGTCCCAACACCCAGTGAACTTGGGACTGCAGTGCCGCATTTAGTAACGCAAGCCGACCTCAATGACCTCGTACGAGCAGGAAATTTGTCAAAGAGAACAGCCGCACTCTTTGCATCACGCCTTAAGCAGTGAAATATAGTGGCGGCTGAATTTAAAATAACAGCCGCTCGTGATCGACGTAGCAGTAATCCATATGACGAATTCTTTTAATTGCACGAAGATCGGGGAAAAAATTTCGAACAGGTGGCAACCCTGTGAAACATTGTCAGTGGCAGCACCTAGGTGAGAAGTCTAGAAATGTGATACACTATATGTGTGCCCAATTTCATTCAAATCCGTTAAGCTAATCCTGAGACCGTGTGGCTATACAGATATGCATACAAGAATTGCTCGTTTAAAGTTATAAAATACAAAAAAAAAAATTGTGACGTGTACATGAAAATCGCCGATACACGTTTTTTTTTATTTTTTATCCCCTTTCCGAAAAAGTATATTTGGTTCATAGGACAGACTGTGTGTAACGCGGTGTAATGATTTGAATTGAAGTGATACACATACGATCTACCAGCTTCTGAAGAAACAAGAGTCGGAACTATAGATAATAAGATGCGAAACTCTTTAATTTTGAGAGAAAGAGCGCACATGAGCTCGTTTCAAAACTTGGCAGCATTCACAAATTATGGGATTTTGAACAGCTGACAGGCGAAATGGCGGGCTGCCAGAAGAAACGCGCCAGAAATAACTGACGAAAACAGTTCGTTTTTGCTTATTGGAGAAATGATGCGATTTAAATTTTTATAATTATTTGTCTTAAAATTTATTTAATTGAAACGTATGAATTGAAATTGAAGGGAGTTTGTAGAATTTTCCAAAGCTTTTTATAGCTTTTTCAGCTTCTACTTTTAATTCGTCTTGTGTACATACCTATATGAATACCTTTTCCAAACATGTAAGTTTTGATTTATTAGCTTATTCATGTATTTTATGCTGATTTTATGCACTAATTACTAACCTCAATGGCGGAGTGGAAACTAAAATTCCCAATTTTTGTTTAAAAAATACCCATTCAATGTTTCTTCCGGTGTAGCATTACTGACGAATGTTATAAAAAAAAGAGGTTGTCTGTAAAGTCGGTTTACTGACGATAGTTTAACGTGACAACGTCATAAGAAAATACTGATGTAAGGGTTGCAATTTTCAAAACAAAATTTTAATTTTATTTGTTTGATAGATATTTTGTATGGATATAGAGGAGGAGGTAAATGGAATTGCAATGGAATAGGTCAAGTTACATTTACACAAACGTGAAAAACGACGAAACATTTATGAAATTCATGAAAGATATGTTCTATTTTCTATTTCGATTGTGCATCAGACGTTAATAAGTCAACAACACTAAGAGGCACCATCATCGATTTGACTTTTTCAAGACACTTTACACTCGAAACACTCCCTTTCATTTCCTACTTTTTCTATCATCGTCCTATTCTCAACAGAGAAATGGTTCATTACCATGCACACAGGAAGAAGGCATATGCAAATACAAATATGTGAATTTATATACAAATGCGCATATACATACATATATATGCTCACTCAAGTAGGACAGAGCCAGATGTCGAACGTTGCCGAACGCGGGGACCGATTGTGCTCTTTGTCGTTCGTTCCGCGCTCTCGCTTGCAGTTCAAGCACATTAGCTTACATTTGCTTGCGTACGGAATAGATTCGTATATTTGATATGTCCATATGAGTTGTATGCATCTCTACATATAGATTTGTTCTTTTTGAAAATTGCGCGAAATTGTATATGTATATGCATATTTATATACATATATTAGTATACAACATATCTTATAAGGTATATGGTAAATATTACCATAAATTTTTTCCTTCATATATAATAAAAAAATTAATAATAATAACATTAAAACAACAGGTAAATCAAATTAATAATAATCAATAAGAAGGCATATGCAAATACAAATACGTGAATTTATATATGTATGTACATATGCGCATATACATACATATATACGCTCACTTAAGTAGGAGAGAGCAAGATGTCGAACGTTGCCGTTCGTTTGCTTTGTTTGCTTTGTCGTCCGCTCCGCGCTTTCGCTTGCAGTTCATTCAAGGTAACGACAAATGAGCAAGGTAACGACGAATGAGTAAGGTAACGACACATTTTTTCGTGCGTGCAGCCGGCTAAATCGACTTATAAGACGTTATCACGTCAAAATGCACATTTTTCAGTCTCTAGTCCTCTATGGTCGGAACGTTCGCGGATGATACTGCCGTACATAGATGACTAGATGGGAAACTCTTTTTCTCGTGAGAGCGCTGAAAAATGTGCATTTTTTATAACATTTGCCAATATTGCTATAACGGTAGAAACATTAATTGGGTATTTTTTAAACAACAACTGGGAGTTTTTAGTTTCCACACCACCATTGGGGTTAGTATTTAGTGTATACTAAAAATAAGCGTAATTTGTATGAAATATGTACATAAATAAGAAACAAATTTTAAAATTTATATGTAAATGAAATTATTTAAAACTTAAATACAAAAGTAATATAATTATATAATAATAAAGTAATGAACACGAAAAACATAAGTTATAATTAAATACATGGCACATTGTGATTTTTCAAAATAACACAGAAAGTGGGTAACAAAAATATTCTCAAACAACGAACAGAACAAGTTAACCCATTAAATCCCAACCTTATATAAAACAAGTTTTTTTTAAATGCGTTTATAAAACGTTTATTGAAATAGTGTAATTAAGCTCCTTAAAAAAAAAAACACGAAAAAAAGTCAAAGAAATGTATTTTTTGGGCTGTACCCAATCGAGTACAATGGGATAATATGTATATACATTGCCTGTATATGAAAATTTGGAGTATTAAATAAAAAGACACTTTCAAAGACTTCCTTGGTTATTAGTTCGGTTAACAGTATGGAAGTTTTTGGAACATTCTCTCTCCACGCAAAGGGCTACATTGCATAACTCGCAAATCCATCAAATTCTTTGGTGACACTCCCTGCACCTCAGCTGATTCGATATCCTTTTGGGAAAATGGTTATATGAGGAACCAGCTATTGATGCCGTTGTCGATCGTTTTGAAGATATGTCCCGGATATTATAATTGCGTAAATAAAATCGCACAATTTCACGTTGGTATTGCAACAAGTCGCATTGACTCTTACTTGCCATTTTATAAAGCTTCCATGCGTTTACTACGCACGAGCTTATCATTGTGGTGAAAAGAGGCCACCACCATTTATTTCCTCTAAACTTTATATTGTAAGTATTCAAAGCTTGGTCGTGAAGGTCAACTCCTCCCATTCCTGAGTTGTATTCCGCTATCAACTTCGGTTGATGGGTATTCACCTTGCGCCTCTCTTGTCTTGACCATCGTTTGACGGTATGTAAAGGTTCAATTCTATCAAAGTTTGTTCCCACTGTCACAACGCTATTGTCATTCCACTTCACAAAAAGTATTCCCGAGTCAGAATACCTATAAAATTTGTTACAAAACAACTATTCAAATAAATCATTATGATAAACTTACAAAAAATCAAACTCTCCCCGTTGCTTCTTTTGTAGTTCTTTGTTCGTTTTCAGAGGACATTTTTTGGCCCGCCGTTCATGAACAGTCCCAGTAGCCTTAAATCCTTGTTCTTTCAAAATTCTAAGAAGGTCATATGACTTAAAGAAGTTGTCGAAAAATACGATTCCAAGGTTGGAATATCATCACGCAATATATTATCCTCTTCAATGTCCTCCTCATCTGTGTCACAGTGGGTATTTGGCGGTATAATAGCGAAGTCGAAGTGACTACGGTCGCTTGATTCAATATAGTCGGTGGCCGCAGAGGTTGTGAAACCTCTTTCCGTAAAATTTTTTTACATCCATTACCAAATCTACATGAAACATGCACACAAAATATATATTAATGTTCCCACTGTACCCATGCGAGTACACTAGAATTTAAACCTACCGAAATGCACTTTTCCAGAACTTTTTTCGTATTTTTGTTATAAAGTATACAAATTATATGTATTATGAATATTTCAACACTGAACTTTTTCCGTGATAACTTAGATTTTGTCAAACAGAGAGCTTATTGCAAACTAAACCATGAAAAGAAGAAAAATAGCAAACGTGCACGCAAAGACAAGTGAATAACGGATAACGGGACTCAAAAAAAAAAGAAGGAGAAACACGTGTATTCCTTTTCGACATTGCTCTGTATTATAAAGTGGCGAGTACATTTAAAAATTTGTAAGCGTTGGCTTTTGGCGTCGTTTCGAAAATGATGTTTTTTCTGTACTCAAGCGAGTACAATGGGATCAAATGGGTTAAAGCAGATTACCTTTAATTTTTGTAAAATTGAGATATTTCAAATTCAATTCCCTTACCTACGCTTTTCAACCATAGAATATTTACGTATATACTAATTTACATAAACCAACCCACAGTTTTCAATAAAATTTCATGTATGTGCGAGTAAAACGTATTCATATGCATATGTACACAAGACGAATTAAAAGTAGAAGTCGAAAAGGATGTAACGAGCTTTGGATTTTACAAACTCACTTCAATTCCAATTATTACATTTTAATTGAATTAATTTTAAGAAAAATAATTATAAACATTTCAACACGTTATTTCTCCATTAAGCAAAAACGAACTGTTTTCGTTAGTCATTTTTGGCGAGCTTCTTCAGGCAGCCTGCCATTTCGCCTATCAGCTGCTCAAAATCCCATAATGTGTGAGTGCTGCAAAGTTTTGAAACGATCTCATGTGCGCGCTCTCTCTCAAAATGAAAGAGTTTCACATCTTATTTTCTATGCTGCCCAAGGTGGATTTATTATAGGAGACAGCAACCACATATAAGTAAAACCCTACATGTATTTGTTGTTGCGTTTGGTCCAAGCATCACGTCAAAATCAGTAAACAAATGGAAACTTACGAATGTAAACATACCAATACATACAAACAAAGCATATCATTTTGACGTAAGCCATACCTACGGGGAAAAATTCAGCTGGGTGAATGCTGTCACCTATAATAAATCCACCTTGATGCTGCTGTATTTCCAATTGACTCACACCCCATGCTCACATATAAGTAGATTATATACTTTTCCATGCTTAATTCCCAACCCGTAAAAGCGAGATTACCCAAACAAAATTTCCCTCGCGAAACCTGAGATTATAAGGAATCCTGTATTATTATCATACTGTTTTCTGTGTTATAGATAATTATTTTCACGAATGTAAAGAGAAACGTTAAAGTAAAAATTAAATAAAATGGATGCTGGCAAAGGAAACAGGTTTGTAGACATAATTGTAATAACATTTTTGTTAGGTATTATTAATTACGCATTCATATAACAGAAAAAAACGTGTGTCCATTAACGGTTTGTTCTCTTATCGCTTATTATAAAATGTAATATCGAATTAATAGTTCTTTGAAACCTCAGTAAACTTCGTTTACGGATTTCCTCCAACTGTTTATTACTAGTAGCCAATTGCGCATTTAAATTAACGATTCCTTCTCCTTGTATTTTCTTCATATCGTTAATAATAATTAAACAAACCAAAAACTCCGAAATATTCCACCAAGCAATTTTTATGAAGAAAAACCTTTCAAAACAATATTGACAGCCGGTTGTCAATTTTGCAGGTAATTTCGTGGATTTATTGCTAATTACTGCATACGTGAACGTACTTTTAGTCTCTTTTATTTAATAAATCAGTAATCGAACGGAACTCGTAATAATATGCTTTTTTTGTCAATTTGCTGCTAAGTTGTTAATATCTATTGTTCAATGAAAATGTGAAATGTCTTCTGCTTAAGTCTTGCACTCGTTGGTTACTTGTCAACAACTATCCCCGTCACAATGTTTAAGGAAGAACAATTTTGTTTAGCGCAAATTTTTAACTATGGTGGTGTGGTATCAAATTAAATATAGAAAATAAATAGAATTTAATTGAATTGAGTCAATTCAAATGCACCTTTATCCGTTCGAAGAAAGCTTGAAAGAGTAGAGAAAAGGCTAGGTTTAACCAATTTGTCCTGCAAAATGTATGTGAATGAATTTACGTTCTCTGTGAGTGTAACTGACTGTCACAGTGTATTACTGACTCTCCGTATCGTTTAAATTTTTATTTGTTTCGCCAGAGGTGGTGGCCATCTAAATTTTTTCCTTCTCGTCGTCGAATTGTTATTTGTCGCCACCTAAATTGTTTCTGTCTCGCCGTCTAAGTTGTTATTTGTTGTATTATATGTGATTATATATATTTATTATATTAAGGTATAGGTATTTCAGGGAAGTTTTATTACGATGATTTACACAAGTGCGCCAACATAAAATGGATTTTATTCATAAAGAGCACTGTGTAAAAGAACGAGTTCTAAATCGCCAAAACTTTGGTTTGGCTCCGCACTTTACACTTTATACCAAAAAAAAAAAAATTATCAGCTGTCATTAAAGAAAATGTCACAAACGCCTCGAACGTTCCCTACATGTGAAAAGAGATAAACAGAGATAAAAGAGTTGCCGCTCATCACTCAAAAATATTATATATATATAATTGGCGCGTACCCCCTTTTTGGGTGTTTGGCCGAGCTCCTCCTCCTATTTGTGGTGTGCGTCTTGATGTTTTTCCACAAATGGAGGGACCTACAGTTTCAAGCCGACTCCGAACGGCAGATATTTTTTTATTAGGAGCTTTTTCATGGCAGAAATGCACTCGGAGATTTGCCATTGCCTGCCGAGGGGCGACCGCTATTAGAAAAATGTATTTTTTAATTTTTTTTTTGGTGTTCCACCGAGATTCGAACCAACGTTCTCTCGGTGAATTCCGAATGGTACTCACGCACCAACCCATTCGGCTACGGCGGCAGCTACTCAAAAAGATGACTAGTGGAAATTTTACCAGAACCGAGCGCAATTGCTTCCAATAAAAACACTGTGGCCAGCTTGGATGTGATGGCATAGCCACAACAGGCGATCTTTCTTCGATTACGCCTAAAGTTGCGGACCTGTCGGAAGAAGTGAATGCATTAACAGAAGAAAATAAGGCACTGAAAGAAGAAATAAATAAAAACAGAGAAAGCGAATGATCGGAGCGAGTTCTATAGGTTTATTGAAGAGAGAAGAATAAAGAGCTAAATATTCCGGAGATTAACGGAAAATTCAGCACCTTTAACTTTCAGCAACGAGAATGATCTTATGTGTGGTAAAGTTTACAAAATGTGGTGGGTGTTTGTTTGGCTACATAAAAAAGTGTTGAAAATGTGTTTAATTTAAAGTTTGTTGAACTGTTCGGCAATGTTGTTTTGCACATTAATTGCAGTGACTAAAAATCACTGTCCATACACCACAATAAACTGCTATAGCTGAAATAATGACTTTACTAAGTTTGCAGATATCATATCGAGCTCTCGTATTTCATCATTTTTTATAATGAGTGAGTTAAATGTACTTATTGGGCCAAAGCAGAAAGTGGAAAATCATTGTTTCGAAGAGTTTCCGTCCTCGTTCTTGAACGTAACACCAATCCTGTTGTTGTTGTTGTTTTAGCAGTAACTTTGCCCTGTCAGCGTAGTGTAATCACCGGTCGTCTTCGTCTAGCTCATCTAACGATAGGCCCAGGAAACATGCTGTTTCGACGCGTTGGGTACAGAGGGGGAGGGGTGTTAGATGAGTAGGTTTTAGAGGACATGTGAGAAGGTGTTTAGTGTCGTGCGGGCTATCTTCACATGACGGAAATATGTTTGGTGTATCGGGGTCAATTCTGGATAAGTAGGAGTTTAACCTGCTACAGTATTCAAAACGTAATTGTGCCAGTGTTACACGTGCCTCACGGGGAAGCTGGAGCTCTTCATCTGCAATAGGTGGTGATTGGTCTCCGATTACGGCATTCACATGGCGGGAGCTTAAGAAGGTGATGGCGGTCTCCCGGTGAATGTCGTTTATTGACTGTCTAAATACTGTCTGGTCCAGTAGATTTCGGTCAGTATTGTCCTGGGTCTCGTCGGCACAGTTTAAAAGGTGTCTCCTGACGTGGCTGGGAGGCGACTCTGGCTCAAGCAGGTGTCTGCAAGGTTGAAACGTACGGTAGCAGCCCAGCAGGAACTGCTTACTGAGCAGTTTATTGTGCTCCATTACAGGGAGCATTTGTGCCTTATTATGAAGGTGTTGAATAGGAGACATCAGGAGACAGCCCGTCGCTGTCCGAATGACAGTATGTTGGCATGTCTGTAGCTTTATCCACTGCATGTCACTAGTACCAGGCGACCAGACAGGCGCAGCATAGTTTATAACCGGCCGACCAATTGCCTTAAATGCCGATAACAACAGTTTTTTGTCTTTTAGGACCTTTTAGTTCTTTGTCCTGTGAGGACCTTGTTGCGATTTTTTACCTTAGTGGTAATTGCGGTTGTATGCGCTGAGAAGGAGAGCAAACTGTCAAAGGTCACACCCAAAATTTTGTGATTGTTTACCGTCGGAATTGTCAGCGACTTTGAGGGACAGTTTGACCTCCTTTGTCCAGGTGGTAAAGAGGGTCATTGTGGATTTAGAGGGGAAAGGTGGAGATTTCACGCTGTGAAAAAGCGAGAAAGGTCGGTGAGGTAGCTGTTCACTTTGGAGCACAGACCATCGATGTCATTGCCCGACGCCATTATCGTGCAGTCGGCAGCGTGTGGGACCAGGGAGACTTCCTCTGGTGGTTGCGGTAGCTTCGAGATGTAGAAGTTGGACAGCAAGGGGAAAGGGTACCACCCTGCGGTACACGTTGCTTAATGTTCCTCTGCTTTGATATTTGGTCGCGAAAAATCACTGATGGTGACAACCGCTTAGGTAGTTTGCGGACCACCTCTTCAGCTCCGGCGGGAGTGTCGACTGATAAATATCAGCTAGTAGCGTGGAATGGCTGACTGAATCGAAACTTTCTTAAGGTCCAACGCTACTAGGACAGTCCTCTCGCAGGGGCGGTTTTGGATAACCCCGCAGTTTATCTGGGCGTTTATGGCGGCGTGTGCAGCGGTGGTGCTGTCTTGATGTGGGGCTGGGGCTAGGTGTTTCATGTAAAGTGGGAGTCGCAGGGCTTCAAGTGTCTTCACTACTGGGGAAAGGAGAGTTATCGGACGATAAGACTTCCCTTGGTTGGCGGGTTTCCCAGGCTTCAGCAGTGGGACCACTCTCCCTGCTTTCCACTTGTCAGGGATGATGAGAGTGGCCAAGGACAAATTAAAAACCTTTGTGGGAAATCCTACTCCCAATGGTCCCAGGTGCTTCAACATCTGCGCGTTCAGTCCGTCAGGGCCAATGGCTTTTGAGGATTTTGATTTGTTGATGGCCCATTTGTTGATTGCCAGTTTGTGCAGCCTTCTGGAGGCACGACGCTTGGCCCTGTCGACTGGAGAATGCAGCATAAAAAGTCGGCTTAAATAGCTCGCGCATCTCTTCGGGTCCGACGAAGTACAAGCGTTGAAGGTGATAGTCACCTTGTCGTTGTGCTTCATCGGGTTCGACAGGGACCTTACGGTGACGTAGGCGGTCACGTAGGCGGTCACGCTCGTTTGCCAAGCTGGCTGCTTCGGCTGGGAAATTAGGACGAATGTCCTTGAGCCTTCCAGCAGGGATGAAGCGAGCCGCAGCAGCTGTGAGGAATGCTCGTTCGCCTGCGCGCACATCGGTGGGGATGGGAAGAGCGGCGAAGGTGTCTTCACTGAATTCCACTAAACCGGCCCAATTAGCTTTGTTAAAGTTAATATAGGATGGGTGATTCGCGGAAACGAAGTCGGCAGGTCTCTCAATCGAGACGATAATGGGCAAGTGGTCTGATGCAAGTGATAGAATAGGTCGCCAGGTGATGCTATTTATCAGACCCGCGCTAGCTATTGTTATGTCAGGCGAACTGCTGCAATTGCCCACTATCCTGGAGAGGGCGTCGTCGTTCACAGTGCTGAATGTCGAATCGTCTATATGATCTGACAATAGCTGTCCGCTACGATCATTTGGCAGGCTTCAATGCCAAAGATCGTGATGCGCATTGAAGTCACCTACAACCAATCGGTTTTAACCTCTGATGAGCGCACCTATATCAGGGTGATATCCTGCCGAGCAGCAGGTGATAAGGGGTATGTGTACATTATAAATTTCGAGCGCGGCATCGCTTGACCGGACAGCCATCCCTTGACATTCTAAGGTGGTGTCCCTGCGGTCGATGCCTTCACCAATGAGACGATACTGCACTGTATTTTGGGCTATGAACGCTACCACCATGGTCTCGCTCGCTATCCTTTCTGTGCACATTGTAGCCGTCCCTGGTGATCAGGGAGGAGCTAGCGTGCAGTTTTGTCTCTTGAACGGCAGCTATCTTGGTATCTTCCAACATGGTATGGCTCATGAAGTCGACTATCTCGTCAATCTTACTCGTAAGTCCGTTCAGTTGTAAGAGTTTAAAACTCCTCGGGAGTGTGATCGTAACTCGGGGGGTGAGGGACGCATAATGTTGTCTGCGTTGGTTCTGCTGTGCGTTCCGAAAAAGTTGTTTTGGCCTGACGTTGGCGGACGGCCGCCCCGAAGGGGGCGGTTGCAGGTGCAGATCTCTGCAGCAGGGGGTAACGAAGACGCGTGTCACGGGTGGTGCGCAGGCGAGAGCACCTCCGAAAATGGCACCAGCCATTGTAAGATTTGCGCTGGACTGTTGCCAGGTTCCGAGGGTCAATGCGAGAGTTGTGTTACGCCTGAGGGCTCGTTACCATTGAGGTATTGTTGGTGGCGGCAGTTTGACGTACCGACACTGAGGACGGCATTGCCGTTGCGGCAGGGGCCGCATGATGGCGGGAGCAACACGTGGCCACATGCCTTGTGGACCACTCCCTGTGAGTCTTAAGGCCTGAAAAGGTCCCGAGGAGGAGTTCGAGTGGAGCCGTTTGTGGCAAATGCAGCAGCAAAATACCTCTGGTCCAGGGTTGGTTTCAACGCCAGCCCTGAAAAGAAGTATTTGGAGCAAACGTGCTGCAAGGAATTGCTCCTGTGACGAGAGATAGGTGGTGGGATACGGTATACTAGACAGGGCTAGTTTACTGGGGCCGCAGTCCTTGGTTGGGAAAAACCCGAGTCATTCCGGTAAAGTAGAACCGGCTGCCATGGAAATGTTACTTCAATCCTCAGTTGTGTTAGCTCGGGCGTTATAGTTGGCGAAACTGTTTCCGAAATAACAGAGAAGATAAAATCTGCGGCAGATAAAATAATGGGTAAACAAGTTTTCAATTCTTAGAATGAGTGGTCTGATTGTTATAACGTTCGAAATAAAATGCTGGGCCACCTTAACCTCTAAGAAGAACATTCAAGCGGGAATCCGATCGAGTAATATATTTAAAGAGCCGATCCTCTTAATTCAAGCTATGTAGTAAAAACAAGTTAAAGTGCCACTGTAGCCAGATCGAGAGTTACAAGTTAGAAGAATACAATCAAAAATAGTAGTGAATGGTGGCGTCATGCAAATTCCATGAAAAAAGTATCGTCCAGGGTGCATAATTCTCCTACTCTGTCTGTTTTACAAACATTTTCAATTACTTTTATTCAGCCAGGATAATGAGCTTTCTATTCATTGGTGCATGTCAGCCTTTTCAAGCCCTTTCCTAGATGCTCATTTTGAAATGCACAAACTGTTACTTAGACTTAAATAAGCAAAAAACAATAAAGCTCCTGGGCTGGATCGGAATAGCTAGAGTTTTATAAATCTGCACCAGTAGGTTTCTTGTCTGAGCTACTTAAGGAAACAAATTCCCACCTCGTTCCGAAAGGCAGTGATGGTTTGTTTGTTAAAAAGGGTGATCCCGGTATCGCGAAACATTATAGTTGACTCTCTCTGCTTTCCTTACTCTATAAATAAATATAAAATATTTACTGGGCTTCTATTAACACGTATTAATGGTTGGATTGATTTGAAAAAAAATCCTTACGGAATTTCAAGCTGGTTTTCGCAAGTATGCTTTTTTTTAAATTAGCACCTTATGGCCTTCCGAAACATATGTTAGAAATCTTAAAACTGTTATACATAGACACTTCAATCGTGTTTGGCTCCATGATGAACTTTCTCCTCCCTTTTACTCAAATCAAGGGGAAATACAAGGATGTCTGCTAAGCACAACCTTGTTTTCTCTGTATTTAAATGATTTAAACGATTTCCTACTTGGTACCAAACTGTTAATATGCTCCGATGACTTAGTGCTTTTTACAGAGTCTCCGATGAATAGGGGGCCTTAAAGTAAGTTTGACAAAGTCGAAATGCTTGTGGCTTAGAGAGTGTATCAGAATTCCTTCTTCTTATAATTGGAAGTTTGTTGACGATAATATCGAGGTTGTTAACTGTTGGAGTTATCTATCATTAATTAAAACTACTTTCGATACATTCATGTATTCACTACCTTTTTATCTGTCAGCATATAATCTTCCTTCCATTAACACGCGGTATATACATCTCTCTGTAATTTATCATAATCAGGGAACGGATTTTATGGAAAATGCCTTTTTTCTGATAACAGGTATTGTGGTTTTGATTAAAAATTACGACGAGTCAGCTTTAGTTGATGCCGGATATACACATTTCATTTTGCCTTTTTTTGCCTTTTTCGGAATAAATGCCTTTTCTTGCCTTTTTTAAAATAAATGCCTTTTTCCTTTTCAAATTTTCAAAAGTTCATATTTTAAATTGATTTGTATATAAAAATTGTGTTGAAGAAATTTGTATCGTGCAATGTATTCAATATCAACTATTTCAGCAATAATTTTATAACGCTCATATCACCCTGTTGCGTACCAAATTTATTGCTAAATTCCAGGCGTTTGCTCAACTGCTAACTCAACAGCTTTTTTATTCAAAACAATTCGTAATTGGAAAAACTGAGCACACGAAAATATTAAAACGAAAAATGCCGAAATCTAAAACAGCGACAAGTTTAAAAATTAATGAGCTGATTAAAGAGTTTGGTTCTGATATGTTTTATACAGATGGATCCGTTTTGTTCTGTAGCACTTGTTCAAAAAAAGTAAATAACCATAAAAAAATATTATTTTCAGCAGCACATCAAAAGTGAAAAACATGTAAAAGGAATGCAATTAATAAAAACCAAGACCCAAATGATAGGGCCGTTTATGCAAAAGAATGAATTTTACGCGGATCTCACTAAAATGACGATTGCAACCGACATTCCCTTCTATAAATTAAAAAGTGAAGCATTTAAGTCATTTTTTGAGAAGTACGTTCACAAAACTCGTCCTGATGAATCAACTGTAAGAAATAATTATCTCAAGGATTGCTACTATTCGGTTCTTCAGAAAATTCGTTTAGAAATAGGAAAAAACCCCATTTTTGTGTCCATCGATGAAACTACAGACAAAGCTGGTCGCAGTGTAACTAGCGTTATTTTTGGATCATTGCATGAAAACGGGCGAGGTTATTTTTTGACAGTGGAGGTTTTGGCAAAAGTGAACTCATCAACAATCGCAACAGTTGACGCCTTGATTTCAAACTTAAAGAAAGTTTTCTTAAAAAGCCCAACCAGAATGGCAGTTTTCAAAGAAATTGAACCAACTTCATCTCTTCCCCCACGGCCGGTATATCTAAAAAATATTTTATTGTTGTTGATTTTAAATATTGTATTATGTTATGCAGGTGATAACTCGATGGGGTACGTGGTTAATTGCAGCCGTGTATTATGCCGACAACTTTGAGTCTATAAAAAGAATAGTTGACCACATAACAGACGACGCTGCATGTGTCAGTTTCTCCAAACAATTGTTAAACAAATACTCTATTTTGCCTAATTTAATATATATAAAACATAGTTTTGGATTTATTTTGGAAGAAAAGGTTTTTGAAGTTCTTCAGAAAACAGGTTGTTTAGAAGTTGTTTAATGAAAAAAAAAATAAAAATTATTTACATACATACATTAATTTTTTAGGAGCCCCAGTTGGCGAGGTATTGAATATTCTAGATAATACTCAGAAGCGGGCTACAGAAGTGCGGGGACATGCTTCCAACTATAAACAGTAAGGCGTTTCACTTAAAAAACTCCATTCAGATGCAAGTCATAAAAAAGTACAAAAATTACGTGCAATGAAACTAGTTCCTTTTTTCATTTGAGTTATGAATTCTAAGATAAGTGCCTTTTTTCTCAATCAAAATAAATGAATTTTTTTTGCTTATTTCTAATGTTTTTTTTTTTACTTTTTATTGCCTTTTTTATGTTTTTAGTGCCTTTTTCTTTGTTTTTTAGCTTTTTCTGCTTTTTTCACTACGTTATTTTGCCTTTTCAAGAGATTTTAGGTCCTAAAAATCCGTTCCCTGATCATAATCAATTGAAGTTAAATAAAGTTATATTGGTACTTTGCATTTATATTAATGCTTTCCATTATTGGTACAATTATCCGGATGCTAGTTTGCAACAGGTTTTGCGCCACTTTAACGCCTAGAAACATTAAAGGTTACTAACAAGCTAATTCTATTGTACAATGACAATATTAAATAGCGAGAATTATTTCAACTGGCGCTACAAAATGCAAATGCTGCTGATCGGAAAAGGTGTGTGGAAAGCGATATCTCAGGAGGTGCCAAGTCCAGTAACATCGCAGTGGACAGAAGCAGATCAAAAGGCTCACTCTACAATTGCGCTTAATGTAGAAGACAGTCTAATACAGCATATAAGGAACTGCGAAACAGCGAAGGCAGCGTGGAAAGCGTTAAAAAAAAGACACACCAAGAAATCGAGTAAGGAATGATTTTAGGAATGATTATGAGGCAGAAACTTGAAGAAGGTGGGAATGTCGAAGAGCACGTAAATAAGATGAATGAGTTATTTAAAAAATGTTTGGCTCTGGGTGCGATAATCTCACAACCGCGCTTGAACGAAGAATTGGCATCGAGTTTGGTATGCTCAAAGGTAATTTCTGAGTATAAACGCCGAATACTAGTAGAAAGACAGAAATAGTAAACCGGAAATTGCGTTAAAAACAGTGAGCAACAAGAGACGAGTGTGTTCTTTATGTAAAGAAGACGGACATTTTAAAAGCACATGTAACAAGTATAAAAACTGCTTAGCAAAGAAGGAACTTAAAGACAAGGCAAATTTGGCTGAAAGTGTCAATACCGAGCAATATTTATTCACCACATCAGCAGAAAACGGCTGGATAGTGGATTCAGGAGCGACTTGCCATATTCTAGGGAATAAAGAACATTTTATAAATTTTGATCCAAGCCACCATGAAATGGTTTTTCTTGCAAGCGGTCAACGAGTACTAGCCACAGGCAAAGGAACGGTAGCTATCAATTTTATAAATAAATTCGGGAACAAAGTTTTAGTCAATATCAATGATGCATTTTATGCTCCTGTAATAATGGGAACTTAATTTCTATAAAACAACTCACAGCAAAGGGGTACACTGTAAGCTTTTCAAGCAGAGGTTGTGAAGTAATTAAAGATAGATCATGTTGCTGTTGCGTATATCGATGGAAACCCCTCCAAATTGCGAACATTTAACAAGATTTACAGTGCTGAGAACCGTGATTTAACTTATAGTCAAGGGTGTGTTCACGAATGGCGCAAAAGGCTCGGTCATAGAGATATTAAAGTAATCAGAACTTTATCAACTGGAAACCCACATTCCCCTATGACCGGAACTGACACCCAGGGTTCCGGAGGAAGCGCACTACTAGTGGTGAAACATGGCACATTGGCTATGCCAATGGAGAGCCGAGTGAGTGTGAGCGATACACCGCCGTCGAAACGATCTGAAGCAACTGAACAAGTTGTGGAGGATGTGGAGATGGCGGACAATCTCTCAGTAGACTCAGACGGATCTCTGGTACCGAGTAAGTTTTTGACAACGGTTAAACCTGGTGCGAATCAGGTAAGTACCGGTAAAAAGACCGAAGTTATTGGAGATTCGAACGCAGGTGTTGGTCTAACCGCAAGGCAGATCAAACGAAGGAGACAGAAGGCGAGGCAAGCCGAAGCACTAGCTAAGGCAAGGACTCAAGCTCCGTCAACTTCGACACCTGTAACGGAAACGGGAAAGCGTGGCAGAACAGAGGATTCCTCTGTAGCGCTGCGCTCTTCCGGAAACGAAACGGGGTCTGTGCTAACGACCGGGAAGAGGAGAAAGGCAAAGAAGAGGAAAGTCGAGAGACGGAATGCGGAAATGCCTACATCCTCGACCCAATCCAAGGCAGACAAACCTTTTCTTGACAAGGCAGAGGCTAAGGGACCTCAAATGTCGAATGACACTCTTCCGTCAACGTCTGGCGAATCATTCGCGAGAATGGCAGCAAAGGCAATGACGGTGGAGATACATACCGACAAACAAGATGGTCTACTGTCCAAAGGGCAACAAGACCATCTTGACAGCTATCTTTGGAAAGCTATCGGTGAGTCGAAAGACGCGCCGACGTTCGAGGGGAAAAGCGTGGTGGACGGCATCGTAAAGGTGTACTGTTCCAATGCTTTTTCCCGAGAATGGCTAGAAAAAGCGATAGCAAAGATTCCAGCCTGCGAAAACAGCAAGTTTATTCTTGTTGAGAGTAGCAAAGAAAGGCTTGTACGAGCGAGTGTCTGGATTCCGGGTCCTTCCTGTAATTCAGCAGAACTCCTCAAACGCAGCCGTGTTCAAACCAAAGACCTTGACACGACTCTCTGGAGAGTATACTCGTGCACCAGGCAGAAATCCGCTACCACTTCGGAGGCGAGTTCCCACCTGGTACTGGGTATCGATCTTGGGTCCCTCAAGGTGCTTAAGTCGAAGTACGGGTGCCGTCCTCACCTACATCTGGGGCGGATCCAGTTCCGTATCCAGGATAAGGTGGAGGACAAAGCGTAAATATACTCAGTCTCATGACTGAAGTAATATTTACACAGATTAATCTGCAGCATAGCAAAGCGTCTACGGCTCTCTTGTGCCGTAGGCATGCAAAACTGCAAACAAACCCACACATAATACTCATACAAGAACCATGGGTATGTCACAAGCGTATCTGTGGTCTAAGTGCTATGTCGTGGGGACAAGTACTTCATTGTGAAGGGAATGTGAGACCGCGAGCATGTATTATCATGCCGAGGTTGATCGAACACACGATATTAAAAGAGCTATACTCCGGAGATATCGTTGCTGCAAAAATAAAGTACTTGAAAAGTGGGAACAGTGTCGAAGCTATCATAGTTTCGGCCTACCTACCCTACGACTCTTTACAGCCACCTCCTTCGAGGGAGCTAAGAGAAGTGGTCAAGTACGCAGAATCCAATAATCTGGGGCTAATAGTGGGCTGTGACGCAAATTCACAGAACATTGTGTGGGGAAGCAGCAAATGCAACCCCAGAGGTCTCAAGTTACTGGATTTTATCCTGTCATCCGATTTGGTCATCCAAAACACTGGTAACAAACCAACTTTTGTGACCAGAAGAAGACAAGAGGTGATTGATTTAACACTAACCAATAGGTCAGTTGGAAATCAAATCAACCGATGGCGAGTTTTGGAAGACTACTCTCTTTCTGATCATCGTTTTATCGAATTCCGACTGGGAATTGACACAATATCAATACCTTTCGGTAGGAATCCCCGAAATGTGGACTGGGACAGGTATGGTGAGCTTGTAACAGAGCGATTACCAAGCCTGAAAAAACTCAAATCAGCAGAAATGATTGAAGATGCTACTAAGAAATTAAAAGGTACTTTAATCAATTGCTTTGAGGAACTGTGTCCACTCAGGCAAAGCAGACAGGGGAAAGCGGTTCCTTGGTGGAACCCTGAACTGTCGAAGCTTCGTGTACGGTCTAGGAAACTTCTTAATAAGGCCTTGAAGACCAAAACAGAAGAGGACTGGGCCAATCATCGACTTACACAGAGAGAATATAAGAAAAAAGTACGGCAAGCCAGACTTGAATCCTGCAGTAACGTCGAAGAAATGAGGGAAACAGCGAGACTTTGTAAGGTCCTTCATTTAGACCGCTCAGTAAGGCTGGATTCCATTCGAAAACCTGATGGTTCATACACCATTTCCAAATCGGAAACGTTTAATGCTCTACTCGAAACCCATTTTCCGGGTAGTAGAACTCTCTCTGAAGCTGAGAGTGGCATGAACAATGACGGTGGCAACGGTGGAACCTCTAGGTACAGCTGGTATATTGCTAGTCGGATAGTGACAAGGGAATCGATAAGGTTTTCCTTGTCTTCCATTCAGAGCTTTAAGTCCTCTGGACCTGACGGAATATATCCAGCAATGCTTAAAAAAGGAGGAGACAGGCTGATTGAGGCCCTGAAAAGGATCTTCACAGCCTGTCTTGCATTTGGTTATATACCATCCCAATGGCGACGCGTAAGAGTAGTATTTATTCCGAAACCAGGAAGAGATGACTATTTTCTAGCAAACAGTTTTAGACCAATCATTTTGATATCGTTCGTGTTGAAAAGTCTAGAACGAGTGGTGGAGAAACATATTCGAGTGTGGGTATTGCCGAAAAGTCCACTTAGTAGAAATCAACACGCTTACCAGAGTGGAAAATCATGTGAATCAGCCTTGCATGATCTCGCTAGCAAGATTGAAGCCGAGCTGGAAGCTGACGAATACACAATGGGCGTGTTCGTGGACATTGAGGGGGCTTTTGATAATGCCATTTTCGGCTCGATATATTCTTCTGCCGAACGACATGGAGTTAATCAAGCCATTATAAAATGGATATACTCCATGCTCTCTGAGAGGCTGTTAACCGCTGGTGGGAGCGATGACGAGCAAATCACAGTCAGGGCCAAGCAAGGATGTCCCCAAGGGGGTGTTCTTTCTCCGCTGCTGTGGTGCTTCGTCATAGACTCCCTATTAGTGGAGATGCAGGAACTCGGCTTTCACGTCCAAGCATATGCGGACGACGTCTGTGCGCTAACATCGGATAAATCCTTAAGGAGGCTTTGCACGAAAGTGCAGAGGATTCTTGACAAAATCGATGATTGGTGCATGAGACAAGGTCTTTCCGTTAATCCGAACAAAACAACCATAGTCTTGTTTACGAGAAATCGGAAATTGGATGGACTCAGTCTTCCAACACTGAAAGGTGTGACACTTGGTCTTTCCAACGAAGTTAACTATCTAGGAGTAATCTTGGATAAGAAGCTGACTTGGGAGACACACGTTTCACTGAAGGTGAATCGTGCATTGAAGATTTTTCAGCAATGCCGTAGAGCCTTTGGCAAAACTTGGGGTCTGAAACCTGCTGTGTTCCTATGGATATACACAGAACTTATCAGACCAATCATCACTTACGCTTCTGTGGTCAGGTGGCGACGGAGCATGGTTAAGTCCACAATCCGGGAACTATACAGGCTGCAAAGAAGTGTATGTTTATGCATCACGGGTGCCATGAGTACAACCTCTGGTGATGCCCTAAATGCTATGCTTGATTTGCTCCCCCTGGATCTTAAGATACAACTGGAAGCAATAAAAGCAATGTGTAGACTCCATAAATATGGTTTCTGGCACGAAGATGGAACTTCGGGACACCGAGAAATCTTTATGTTGCTGTCGGAGCAGTATCCACTGTTTTTGGCACCTAAAGATGACCTGATACCCCCAGTTTCATTCGGAAGGAAATTTGATGTCAGATTTCCATTGCATGAGCAATGGAGCAATCCAGAATGCATGCAGGGAGGTTTGACGGATATTTTCTTTACCGATGGGTCCAAGACTGAAATAGGGTCTGGAGCCGGATGGTACTTAAACGATAGTAATAGGTATCACTATGCTATGGGGGGAATGGCAACTGTTTTCCAAACAGAAGTTTTTGCCATCCTAAAAGTAGCCGAATGGATAATCGAGAGGAGAAGGAGCGGGAAACAGATTGGAGTCTTCAGTGACAGTCAGGCTGCATTGAAGGCCCTGGAGAACGCGAAGCAAACCTCGAAGATTGTTCAAGAATGTAAGAAGAAGCTTAATTCTGTCGCAAGACAAAACAGGCTTGTACTTATATGGGTTCCGGGACACTCCGGTGTTCAAAGAAACGAAATTGCCGACGAATTGGCCAACCGTGGATCAGCGGTACCCCCACAGGGGCCAGAGCCAATAATCGGAATCAGTCCCGCAGGAATCAAGAATTGGATCAACGATTATGTAGGCAATCTACATAAAGAGCGATGGTCCGGTCTAGAACGCTGCAGAACTGCAAAGTGTTTTGTGACAAATCCGAACAGAAAACTGTCAAACTTTCTACTAAAACTTAGAAGGAAAGACATTTGGTTGATGGTCGGTATCATTACAGGACACAACCCATGGGGTTAGGATATGACCACCATTGGAATCATCGAGGACCCGGTATGCTTGTCATGCTTGGAGGAGGCGGATAGCACTGAGCACTTTCTCTGTGAGTGTCCTGCCTTTTCTAGAGCGCGACTACGAGTATTAGGTTCCGATGTCATGAGAATGAGTAATATTCGTTCTCTAAAACTGGAGGATATTTACAGATTTGCCAAAGAATCTGGAAAATTCTCACTGGACTAACTATCTCTATCTCTGTCTCTATTCTTTCCTATCTCTTTCTCTGATACTTTTCTCCCTCACTCCTTGACTATCTACCCCCTTTCCAGAGCTTTAAATACAATGGGCTCTTTAGCCTGAGTGTTTTAGGAGCCACCAAATCTCCTGGTGCTCCTTGGCTCGACCTCTTCAAATTCAAAAAAAAACACGGTGCTATGAAAACTACCCCACCGTCAGGTAAAAAATATGTACTCACATTTATCGATGCCTTATCAAACTATACCACCGTTTACCTTGGGGAAAGTAGTAATGATGGCAAATTATATCCAAAATCGTCTTCTTGCTATAGACATTTAAAAGACACCATTTGAAAGTTGGTTCGGTACAAGACCAAATACGGAGCACATACGCCGGTTCGGATCAAAATGCTATGTTTTCGTACCAAGTGAGAAGATTCAAAAGGTATCGAATCCATTTTATTTGGCTATGACTACACATCCAAAGCATTCAGATGTTATGTTCCAAAACGAGGTTGTCTGTAAAGTCGGTTTACGGACGATAGTTTAAAGTGACAATGTCATTAGAAAATACTGATGGAATGGTTGCATTTTTCAAAAGAAAAGAAGGGGGTAAATGGAATCACAATGGAATTGATTTATCAAATTCATAAAAGATATGTTCAATTTCGATTGTGCATCAGACGTTCATAAGTCAACAACACTAAGAGGCACCATCAATGATTTGACTTTTTCAAGATACATTACACTCGAAACACTCCCTTTCATTTCCTACTTTTCCTATCATCGACCTATTCTCAACAGAGAAATGGTTCCTTACCATGCACACAGGAAGAAGGCATATGCAAATGCAAGTATGTGAATTTATTTAAATATGCGCATATACATACATATATATGCTCACTCAAGTAGGAGAGAGCCAGATGTCGAACGTTGCCAAAGTCGGGACCGATTGTGCCTCTTTGTCGTTCGTTCCGCGCTCTCGCTTGCAGTTCAAGCAAAGTAACGACGAATGAGCAAGATAACGACACATGAGCAAGATAACGACGCATGAGCCAGATAACGACGCATGAGCAAGATAGTCGTTATCTTTTTGGTGCATGCAGCCGGCTACATCGAATTATAAGACGTTATCACGTCAAAAACTAGTAAGGTTATCATCAGTCGTGATGTGAAGTTCGTACACACGGATAGCGAATTAAAAATAAACCAGATTCAGGAGAAGAATACAGTCATACTACAAAATAAGCAGAATGCCACGAATAAAAAAGCCTATGAAGAAATTACCAACGATATATACACACTACAAAACGAAGGAGAACCGGAAAGTGATTTGGATTCAAGCAGCGATACAGAACTTCGTCGTTCAGCAAGGACAAATAAGGGCAAAAGTGCTACGAGGTGGGCTGATGAAATGATAAATTATAAAGAAGCGAATTTACTGAGTAATTTAGAAACAGAAACCAAAAGTTTAAAAGAAATTTTGGCGAGCAAGCATAAAGGAGAATGGCTAGCAGCCATGCAAGAGGAAATGCAATCACTTCAAAATAATAGAACATGGGAACTGTGTGAGTTACCACTCAACAGAAAAGCCATTAGTTGCAAATGTGTTTTTAAAACCAAAACCGATTGTCAAGGTTCAATTACTAGCTACAGGGCTCGTTTATTCGCACAAGGCTTTCCGCAAAAATTTGGAGCAGATTACGATCTGATATTTGCACCCGTAGAAAAACAATCAACTTTTCGAATTTTACTTACTATTGCAGCGAAAGAAAACTTTATAGTACAGCATTTAGACGCAAAAACCACATTCTTAAACGGGGAACTTAAAGAGACAATATACATGAAGCTATCCCAGGATTCGAAGTAGAAGAGAAGGAGCATTACGTTTGCCGATTGAGGAGGAGTATTTACGGACCTAAGCAATCGGCAAGAGTTTGGAACCAAGCGTTACATAAAGGTTTATTAGATGCTGATTATGTTCAAAGCAAAAATGATGCATGTTTGTAGAAATACGCAGCTAAAGGTAAGTTTTGCTATGTACTTATTTATGTTGTTGACTTGATCGTGGCAAGCAAATCAGCGGGCTTAATCAGAATGTGTGAAAATGCTTTAAAAGCATCATTTGAAATTCGGAGTCTTGGAGATATACAAAATTACCTCGGACGGACCATCACAAAAACAAATGGATTTTTTACACTCAACCAAAGGTCAAATATTGAAAAGATATTTCGCGAATTTTGCATGGCGCACGCAAAACCTTCGGAAATACCCACGACTGTGCCTTACGGTAAAGGGGAAAAATCAGCTCCGCTAATTAATAACGAAAAGTATAGACAACTGGTTGGTTATTCACTGTACGTTAATGTAAATACTCGACTCGACATTTCGCGGAGTATATCTATTTTGGCTCATCTATTCCAAATCAAGAGGACTGGAATGAGCTCAAGCGTATACTAATCTACTTGCACGTCACCGCAAACTTATCCTTAGCTCTTGGAAGAAGCGACACCGAATGCAACACCGTCGGATATTCTGACGCTAAGTGGGCAGAAAATCGCGTTGATAGAAAATGAAACAGCGGATTTGTTTTTATGTATATGGGTGGTTTAGTCAGCTGGAGCAGCAGAAAGCAAACCTGTGATGCACTATCTTCAACTGAAGCAGAATTCATCGCTCTATCAGAAGCATGTAAAGAGGCTTGGTGGATCCGTGCGACATGAAAGTATGAAAAAATTTCGCTGTTTTCATTGAGTTTTTTTTTTTTTTTTTTTTTTTAATAGTTAATTTATTAGAAATGGGGTAAATTTAATTAAATTTATTTATTTAATTATAATAATTAAATATAGTAATTTATCATAATCAATTGAAGTTAAATAAAGTTATATTGGTACTTTGCATTTATATTAGTGCTTTCCATTATTGGTACAATTATCCGGATGCCAGTTAGTTCTACAGGTTTATGCAACTTTAACGCATATAAATATCTACTGCTTTTACTTCTGAGTCTTTGTCGTTAATACCTTCGTTTTTAGACAATGTTAAGAATAAAAAGCTGTCGAATTTTCTGGGCTCTGCTGTTAAATTAGAATCACAAGATTTTATGCTAACTTAGCTCTTAGAGATATTAAATGTTTCACTGATAATTTTCTGCCTACATTATTAGTTTAATTTTTCGTGCAAGAGGAAGTCTTCTTAATCTAAATGCGTGACCTTTTAAGAATGTACTTTCTACCGCCTACAACAGTTTGTCTCTTGGCTGACCCCGAAAACATTCACCTGCCCAATTTATAAAAAATTTCGCTTAGAGCATGTTGGTGAAAAGAAGTTATATCTATCTAATATTATAAATGGTTTTCCAATAAGACGTGTTACTTTGGTATTCAAAGAAAAATACTATTGTTTAATATAAATGATCAGATCTGAGCATTCCATGGTTCGTACGGGACAGATCGTACGAATTTTTACAGTTTACAACCTTAATTATAGACAAACCATAACTTTTTAAAATGAGTTATTTAGTGCGCTAATACTGTGTGGTAGTTTTCTAAACGAAATCTATAAACGTGCTTTAAAATATTCGCATATCTTTGCAAAATCAAAAAAAAAAATTATATGTTCGTACGGGACAGCTCCAGTCTACCACTACTCTGAGTTATAGTGAATTAAGTGAAATTTCAGCGAAACTAATAATATTAAAGAGAAAACGAAAATGACATTTGGTTGTGATTGTATTACAGTTTATTAACACAACAAAAACAATTACAACATATTTAGTTTAAATGACTTATAGTGTAAAAATGAAAATGTTCGTACGGGACAAATTGTGTTCGTACGGGATGCGTACGAAATTCAGCTCTTAAATTTGGATTTTAACGTTCTCTAAAGGGAAAATTTGATGCTGTTGTTATTTTGAGCATGGCTTTTAAATGTAACTTCGCGCCCATTTGCTAATATTTCGTGAAATTTGGATATTCCGGGTATAGGCTTGGACGATTCCCAGCGACGAACATCCCGAATTTTGTCAGCTATTTCGGATGCAGAAATATAAAAAATGGATGTTGAAGGAACTAATGTGGCAGCAACTTTTGCGAAATCATTCGCGTTTTGGATTACAGTATTGCTTCCTTGGCTACGGGCTTTTTGATTAACAAGTCTTTTTATATTGCCACCGACTCCGTCTACAACTCCCTTACCATGGGAAGTGGCAAAATACTTCCATTCAAATTTTTTGCTATATCTTTCAGAGAGATATACCAATAACGAGACCATATAACGATTTTAGAATTCAGAAGAAGGACCATCACTCCATATAACATCTTTAATTCTTTCGCCATGATCTGCTGCAAAAATTTTATCATACAAATATGTCACGAAATCGAATATACTGTCTTTATCTTTTTGCTTTGTATCAGAGCATATCACAAAAGTTTTACTTTGTGCCATGAAAAATGAAGCAGCGGTAAAAAGAGTAACACTTTCCCTGCTCCATAAAGCTGACTGCACCTCGTTTTGATATGCACAAGAATAAGACATAGCAAAATCAATTTGAAGTATTCTTGCATGCTCATTATTTTTATCGCTTTGGAATGCTTGTGCTTGTACTCTTTTTATATTTATGTGGTATATGACATATGGGAAGTCGGATATAAGGTTTTCGTGTAACTCTCCACAACTGATTTCTTCTGTCTTCAGTTTTACTCGTTGATCGTCTCCTTTTTTCCATTGCTTATAAATTGTATTTTTTCGTTGGTCATAAGGTATTACTATTTTACTTCCATTTTTACATGTATCGCACACATTTCTCCAACAGCTTGTATCAAGGGCCGTATCACAGAGAATGTTGCTCCAGTAGGAGCTATTCTAGCTTATTTTCAAACACTTCAATTTTAGAATAAAATTCTCGTGAATCATACATTTGCACTGTTCTGATGGCGTGTCTTTTAATAACAAAACATTTTTCGGTCGTAGAGCACAAAATCTAGAAAACTGTATTTTTATGTTCGGAAACTCTTCCTTAAATATATAAAAAGCTTCTTTTAAAAATAAGGTGAGGTAGTGCTTTTGTAATAAAAGTTTTTTACCGTTAGTCCAACAGACCATTGTGTCGTTCATGCCTGGGCATGTAAAAACAATGTCTGGACGAAAGTAAAAATCTTTTACCATTTTGGTGGTTTCGTCATCGTTAATTGGTTCATTTATAGATTTATTCCTAACGTTATCAATACTAACTCCAAGTTTTTTTGCCACACCCGCTACAACAGCCTTTATTTAACACACTTTTATTAGCTCGGATTGTATGTATGTATGTATGTATGTAACGGAATCTTTGAGCTTAATTTTCACTGGCTTCTAAAAATCTGATCGACTTGGAATTTTGGACGCCTATCAAGGACCGAAGCAATGCAATAATTTGATAAAAGTTTTCCATTATCCTTATTAGGATTGCCAGGATTAATATTTTCTTTTTTTACATGTGGGCAAAAAGTAAGGTGAATTTGGTTGTAAAATGAAAAATCTTTATTTATTCTTGTAAATCAATTTCATCCCCTTCAAAATAATGTCCTCTCGATGAAATACACTTATGCCAACGATTTTTCCAATCCCCGAAACAAGCCAAATACTCCATTTCCGGTATAGCCATCAGCACCTTCGACGATTTTTGAGCGCTAACTCCTTCACTTTATTGACGTGTTGGTCATCTGTTGACGTCGATGGTCGTCCGGAGCGCTCCAAGTCATCAACACGTTCTCGACCCTCTTTGAAGTCTTTGTACCACTTATAGACATTTTTCTGCGACATGGTCGAATCACCAAATGCCTTCTGCAACATTCTAAACGTTTCCGCAGCCGAAATTTCATTCCGCAAACGAAATTTGATGGCACTTCTCTGCTCAATCAAATCAGACATTGTAAAAATCGAAAAATGCACTCTTGGTCGTTTGGTAAACACAAGCGTAAATATATTACAGATATTGACATTCACATGAAAGTTGGCCCAGATGTTATTAACAGTGCTGCCAACTCATGAAAAAAATAACTAGAGCGAAATTTTAGTCCCGCGAACTTTGACAAATAAATTCAGCTTACTTTTTGCCCACAGTAGTAGATCTTCTGTAGAAGAGTAAGAAAGACAAAGCTAACGCGCGGTCTGCGCATGCCTGCACTCTCTGAGTTACTCTTACTGATTTCGGGAGTCTACGACTTACTCTTTCGAATTCGAACTTGCTCGGGCACGCGGCACTGCAGTACGAATAGAAGGCTAAAACGTTTTCAGGGTAGTTGCATTATCACTTTGTATAGTTTTTACACATGCGTAGATACTACAAGTCTCATACACGCAAATTTACTCTATTAAATGTTCATATAAGATGAAATAATTTTCATATAAGATGTAATTTTGTTAATTACAATAAAATAATCAAAACATAAATTCTGAAATTATTTTACGGAACAAAATTTTGGCAAGAAAAGAAGGAATTTATCATTACCGTAATTTCATTTATAAAATTTTATCTATTAAAGTACAATTCACAACAAAAATTAACTAAAAAAAACCAAACTGGAACTTTACATCTCGTTTTGATTGTGTCAATATAATCCACGGTCTCCTATTTCCGTGCTGAGAGTATCTATTCTGTGTCAAGGCCAATGCTGGCCTTTCTTTGGACATATAGTCGGTAAAGAAGATATTAAATATAACACAATTAAATCGGACTATAACCCACTGACTAAATGAAAACAATAATTTTCATTCAGAAAAACAATCAATGATCTATATGGGAAAAAGTATGTAACACATTGATTATGTCAGTATATTTTGTTGTTACCTCTCCGTTTCAGGAGTGGGGTAGCCGTTTCTCAGGCTCCCTCCACGAATTACTTCTTTATCACGGCCGATAACTGCATAGCTTTAGTCTCACAGTCGATAAGAAAGGAATTAAATATAACACGAATATATCGAATCATTAATTCACTGACTGCAATGATAACAATAATTTTCATTCATAATAAAAAATAGTTAAAAAAAAACTAAAAAACACGCTTTTTTGCTAATCGAACTAAAAAGTAGAAAATAAAAAATAGTTTAAAAAAACTAAAAAACACGCTTTTATTGCCAATCGAACTAAAAAGTAGAAAATAAATTTCAATGACAAAGAGACCTATAATGAAGTAATAGCAAAACGAACTATCAGTCATTGACAACTACCTCAGAACAGAATTATAACAAAAATTAAGATACAAATAGAATAATTCAAATTAGAGTTAAAAGCGTTTGCTTACATTTGTATGGAAAACATTCAGATTCGCAATCACCAACAATATTTGAACCAGCCTCCCTGTCTTGGGTTTGGATCAACTTTTTGGCTCTTTGGACTCTCTTTTTTTCTTTTTCGTACTTCCTCCTCTGCCGTATTTCTTCCTGGGTCATGGCTTCAGTTTTTCTTTTCCTCCACTGTTTCACTCTTTCTTTTTCGTTGTTTTTGAAATCTGGACCTTTTTTTCGTTTCTCGTCTCTCCATATTTTATAACGTGACACGCTTTGGTTGTTATTAATGACGTGATAACGTCTTATAATTCGATTTAGCCGGCTGCGCGCACGAAAAAATGTGTCGTTACCTTGCTCATTTGTCGTTACCTTTGCTTATTTGTCGTTACCTTGCTCATTGTCGTTACCTTGAATGAACTGCAAGCGAAAGCGCGGAACGAACGACAAAGCAAACAAAGCAAACGAACGGCAACGTTCGACATCTTGCTCTCTCCTACTTAAGTGAGCGTATATATGTATGTATATGCGCATATGTACATATATAAATTCACGTATTTGTATTTGCATATGCCTTCTTATTGATTATTATTAATTTGATTTACTTGAAGAATTTAAAATAAAACCAAGTTTGTTAATAATACCTGTGGTTTTTATGTTATTATTATTATTTTTTTTATTATATATGAAGGAAAAAATGTATGGTATATTAATATTTACCATATACCTTATAAGATGTGTTGTATACTAATATATGTATATAAACATGCATATACATATACAATTTCGCGCAATTTTTAAAAAGAACAAATCTATATGTAAAGATGCATACAAATCATATGGACATATCAAATGTAAGCTAATGTGCTTGAACTGCAAGCGAGAGTGCGGAACGAACGACAAAGAGCACAATCGGCCCCCGCGTTCGGCAACGTTCGACATCTGGCTCTGTCCTGCTTGAGTGAGCATATATATGTATGTATATGCGCATTTGTATATAAATTCACATACTTGTATTTGCATATGCCATCTTCCTGTGTGCATGGTAAGGAACCATTTCTCTGTTGAGAATAAGACGATGATAGAAAAAGTAGGAAATGAAAGGAGTGTTTCGAGTGTAAAGTGTCTTGAAAAAGTCAAATCGATGATGGTGCCTCTTAGTGTTGTTGACTTATTAACGTCTGATGCACAATCGAAATAGAAAATAGAACATATCTTTCATGAATTTGATAAATGTTTCGTCATTTTTCACGTTTGTGTAAATGTAACTTGACCTATTCCATTGCAATTCCATTTACCTCCTCCTCTATATCCATACAAAATATCTATCAAACAAATAAAATTAAAATTTTGTTTTGAAAATTGCAACCATTCCATCAATATTTTCTTATGACGTTGCCACGTTAAACTATCGTCAGTAAACCGACTTTACAGACAACCTCTTTTTTCACTAATTCTCTCCATTTTTTAGTTAAAAGAAAAACTTAGGTATATGCCGTGTTCGTACGGGACAAAATTTAATGACTGAATATTGAACTTATTTGCGATGCAAACTGAAATCAATGCTTTACAAGTAAAAAGAGCACCAGTAGTTTGCTTTAAATGTAGAGTAATCGAAACAAATAAGTTACTCGGATGAGCACAAAAATAACTGTACAGTGTTAAGTGCGTTCGTACGGGACATCATCGAACCATTTTTTTAAAAGAGCTTATCTGCGTTGTTCATAAATAATTAATATTAATATTACGTTTGAAAACGTAAAAGTTTGTTCTTTTAACACCAATTATCAGTTTCACGCTATATGTCACACATAATGAGGACTAAGCGCTTAAACTTGACCAAATTTCGATAGAAGAAAATAAAATTTTTATGAGTTGTCTTTGTTGTTAAAAAAGATACTTCAAACTGAGGTCAAGTAAAAGGTCGATGTTTATAATGAAGATTGATATATTTTAAATACATTAACACTAATATAATCATCCGGAAATGCAATTTGTTCGGCAGTCGAAATTTACCATTTTCCATGGAAAGCTCCAGATGTTTATTGCATTATAAGGGGGAAGGTATGCCGTTAATAGTGGAAAATAACATCAGGTAAATGACCACCACGACCAGGCTTACAGGACAATATCCTTTTCATAAAATTTTCAATAACCGAACAGTAAAGTGGCTGGCCTATGTCCTCGGTAGCCTCATGAATTCCATCTTTGAGGTTTTGAATCGACCCTGGGCTGTTAGCGTAGACCTTCTCGTTCATGTGGCCCCAAAGAAAATAATAGTCACAAGGTGTTATATCACAAGATCTCGGTGGCCAATTTTACTTTTCCCGTAAAAGATCCATGGTTTCGTTGCTTGTGTGGCACATAGCGCCGTCTTGTTCAAACTAAACGTTGTCCAGATCAATACCATCTATTGCCGGCCATAAAAAATTGTTAATCATCTCTCGCTAGCGCAATCCATTCACCTCTACCTCCTGTTATTAGAAAACCCTTTACATATAATTGGCGTGTACAGCCTTTCTGGGTATTTGGCCGAGCTTCTCCTCCTATTTGGGGTTTCCGTCTTGATGTTGTTCTGCAAATGGAGGGACCTACAGTTTCAAGCCGACTTCGAACGGCAATATTATTTATGAGGAGATTTTTCATGGCAGAAATACACTCGGAGGCTTGCCATTGCCCGCCGAGGGGCGGCCGCTAATAGAAAAATATTTTTCTTAATGTTGGTGTTTCACCAAGATTCGAACCTACGTTCGCTCTATGAATTCCGAATGGTAGCCACACACCAACCCATGCGGCTACGGCGGCCGCCCTAATATTATAAATATCTTAAATGACTTTGATTATAGAGCTTCGTATAAATATTTATACTGCGTTCTCAAGTATAGAGAAATGATTCTAAATGAATTTTCATAACTACACTTTGAGTTTAAATAATAATATTTTGTGCGTACTGAAGTTTTAGTTAATTTTTGCATTTAATAACAACACGTTTGAACCTGAATCTTTTGAATTAAAAATGAAGAAAAATGTGCCTTCATATACATACTTATATTAAATATTTCGACTGACAATACATCAATGTAATAGTCGTACGATCTACTAGTTATAAGGACTTATTGTATATATGTATAAAACTTTCTGATTTAAAATAAAGAACATAATATACATATTCGCCACTTCCTAATGCTGAAAACAGTGAACGACTTACGCAGTCTACTACCGCAGCCCCAACGAGCACAAAAACTCATCTCGTGAGAACAACTGCGTTCTGTTAATTACATATTTACACAATACATCGATTTATGTGTCTATGTGTTTGGTTGTATCTACACAATGTATAATTTTTCTATGTTTGTTTTGTAAATGATTTCGAAATGTACTGCTTGGCAACACTGTATGCTGACAGGGTTTTACGGGAATTTTAAAATATCGTGAAATGAAATCTACGATACTACGATACGGAAGGAACGAATTTTTCATTTACTTGGGGTTCTCATTAGCTTGATCGTAACAGCTGACAGGGCTGACATTTACGTTGTTCACTGTTTTCAGCATAAGTTTTGTGCTAGTTTTGAAAGATATCGATAAAATATATCGAATTTTTACTGAGTTGTTAAGCGTACACGAGGAGCGTTGTTTCAAATTTAAGTTAGAAACATCGTAATTTACGGTCAATGTCATGAACATGTTTGCAACAATATTGAAGTTGCAATTGGAATTGTTAAAATTTTTCGGTTTTGAGTCAGGTTCGAAACAGTGTTAGTGTGTGTATGGACGTTTTTGAATTCAGAAACGTAACACCAGTTATTTTGTGAATGCAGAAGGGTACATATGGCACCAATCGTACAAACAGAGGATTGGAGAGTTTTTTTTGACACCCTGGTAGAGCTCCGTGGTCAAAAATTATCAAGATACAAATGAATTAAGGTACCTTAACCCTAGAAGGGTACTGTGAGTAAAATTTACTCCCATAAGTAATAGATTTGTTCGAAAATCTGCAGGTTGGCCACACTGAAAGTCAAGCCACTAGCAGTGCTTGGCCCTCTCTGCCATTAGTCGGCTGCCGCAAGCATTGAATGGTGTTGTTTGATTTATCGCGCTTGTGGACAATTTAAAAAAAGTTAGTGAATAAAATTTACTCATCGGCACCCTTTATGTACTAAATTGTGTGAGTCAAATTTATTTATCAATAACTTACTACGTGTCTAAAAAATATATTTTGTGCTGAATTATGACAATTATGTTTATGTTTTGTATTATGTTACCGTAAAGAGAACTACAGAGCATAATCGTACAAATGGCAGGTCGCAGGCTATCAGAACAAAATATTTTGGATGCAATACTTGAACTAGAATCTCAGGAAGAAGACAATTTGGAGTTGGAGCTTTGTACCTTTGATGAGGATTCTTGGGACAGTGCTGCAGATCCGGAATATCAACCAGAACCGGAAGAATTAAATGATGTCGAAGAAAATTTGATACACGGAATCATAAATGCAGAAGAAGCTGAAGAGGAAGAAAGGGAGGAAACACCTGGAAGCAGCAAACGTAAAAAACAGAAACTTATTGAGGGGAGAAGAAATGAAAGATCAGCTGCCCAAGAAATTCGTGAAACAGAAGAGGTAATTACAATTATTACACCTAGTACCAACAATCTGGTCGGAAAAGATGGAAATTTTATTTGGAGTAAGGAACCTGTTGCTGCGCTAGGTCGAAACACTCTTTCAAAAAATATTGTTCACATTCGCCCTTGCCCAACAGCAAATGCAAAAAATTCGTTGTGTCCTGCCAGCTGCTTCAAACTGTTTTTTACCGCAGACATATTGGAAGAGATTTTGGTTTGTAAATTTTGAAATGGACGAACTTGACGCATTTCTTGGTTTGTTAGTCTTGTCTGCTGCTCTCAAAGATAATCACTTGGCAACACATATGAAGTTTGAGACTACCTACTGTGGGAAAAGGTACAAGGCAACCATGCCTGAGAGAAGGTTCAAATTTATCCTAAATTGTCTAAGGTTCGATGACAAAGAAACAAGAACTGCTAGAAGAGAAAAGACCAAACTAGCTCCAGTTTCTTCTATCTGGGACGAACTTCTAAACAATTGCAGAGTGAACTATAAGGCTGGAAGCTATATAACGATTGATGAGCAACTAGATGGATTTAGAGGCAAATAAACATTTAGGATGTATATATCCTCTAAACCCAACAAGTATGGCATCAAAATTGTAATCTCTTGTGATAGCAGAACAAAGTATATGTTGGATACCATTGTTTACCTTGGAAAAGGAAGTGTTCCTCCGGCAATGGCTGCTGGTGAAAATTATGTTCTTGAACTGCTGAAAAATGTAAAGGGCACCAATCGAAATGTCACGATAGACAATTGATTTACGAGTGTACCACTCATTCAACGTCTCCCTCATGAATACAAAATAACAACTGTTGGCACAATAAAAGAAATATAAACCACAATTGCCTATTGAAGCTACAGATATAAAGTTTCAAAAACGAGCCGCATCCACTTCATTGTTTATATTTCATGAGGATTTGCCAGTTGTATCATACAAGAGCAATAATAATAAACTTGTTTTATTGGCGTCTAGTATGCACAGTACGGGTAGTATTCATGAGACCACTGGAAACCCAGAAATAGTGCATGTGTGCAACTCAACAAAAGGAGGAGTTGACAGTTTTGACCAGATGTGCCAAAACATTAACCATGGCAGGAAAACCAGAAGGTGGCCTCTAGCATTTTTCAAAAATATGATGAACATAGCTGCAATAAACGCATACATCATTTACGCGCACAACATGTGTAGCCGTGGGCAAAAGCCAGAATCCCGACTTAATTTTATGTTATCCCTACACAAAAAGTTAACGGAAGGATTTCAAAGTAAAAGATTAGCAACTAAACAAACAGGAGCCTGACGTTGAAAAAATCCATTCAGAATATTGTAGGCGGAAGCCAAGAGGGTCATAGTGCCGGAGAAGACCAAAAGGGGCCAAGAAAGTACTGTAATTTTTGTAGTTATACCAAACGTAGATACACCACTACTTATTGCAATTGTGGATTAGCTATTTGCGGTGAACATGCACAAAAAAAGTGCCCTGAATGTGTTTGAAAAACAATTTTTATGTATTCATAATCGTCAAAAATCAATAATAAAGTATTATTTTTGCTTATTTTACATATTATAATAAAAAATTACACTTATATTATACGCTGGCTTTAATTTTTTTTCATTTAAAACTACTATTTTACAAAATAAATCAGATAATAACGTAAAAATTCTGAAGTGAGTAAAATTTACTCATCGGTACCTATAAGCGCCTACAATTTAACCGTACCCTTCTAGGGTTAAGTAAATTTATAGGAGGAAATTTGTCTCCTTTCAAGTAAACCAAACCATTTTCTCTACCTTCCTCTGGATTCAAGAGTTTGTTTGCGCTCATTATGTGCATTCAATCGTTTTCTCAGAAAATGTGGAAGCATATATACATACAAGAACATTAAAGTTCGCGTTTTCTTCTAAAGATATGTAAGAAAGAATATTTCAAACAATATTACAGCAGCTATCAACCAATACGAATTGAGTATCTAAGGTTTCGTCATTAAAAAACAGGGGAAAACTTTAGTATAATGTGTATCGCTTTGAAAAAAACGGTTAAAAGGAAGTGATAGAGGGGTGTATCCCCATCTTAAAACTGAAATTAGAACCTGCCGGAGGCTTAAAGTTTTTAAGTAATTTAATGTTAAAGTTGTCTAAGTGCCCATTTACACGAGGAGACATCTGGAAGGGAAACATTTTGTTCGGGGGTGAAGGACGGCCGCGGAAGAGAGAAGGAAATTTGTCTCCTGTACTGACGACACGCTTTGTGCTTCTTATTCGTATTTCTTATCTTAAAGCAATTTTTGACAGTTGCTTCATTCGTTTTTTTCTTTTGTGGAAGAAAGTTCTAAGTTATGTGTTGGTTTTCAAATCCAACGGAAGATAACAACGATGACAAACATCCAAACGCTGCTTGGGAAATGCACGATTATTTTTGCTAGTAAAGTAGGTATAATTTAAAATAGTTATGGGACATGTTTATGTTGATTTCTAATTTTTCCATGCATTTCTAGATACTCAAGTTAATTTTAAGTTAATTGTTTACATATGAGGTATATTTAATTTAATTTTTTTTATTCAAGTATAAGAATTTATAAATATATTTCAATAAAAAAAAACAACAAATTATTTATTATTTAACCAGTTTGCCTTCTTCATTCATATATTTAAGAAACTGTTGTCGAACGCTCTCTGCTTTACATGTAAGCGCGTGCTAGAATACATCCGAACCAGACGATGCTAAAGTATTAAATGTCAAAATGTTGCCGAAAACAATTTTGCCCGTGTGGCCGCGAATGAGACATGAAAAGAGAATTTCCAGTGTCTCCCTTCCAGATGTCTCCGTGTGTAATTCCGGTGTAATTTAGCGAAAAGTGGGTGCTGCCATACTCCTGAAATGAAAACGAAGTTCGCACGCAGGGATGTTCAGTGGCAGGTTCATTGCAAAACTCCAGTATTTTTTGCTGTAATTTAAAGTTGACAAAATATTTTTGAAAATAAAAACATACAACACATTTAAACTTAAAAACAATGATATTACTAAAGTAATTAAAAGCCAAAATTACGGTTTATAACTGTATATTATTGCTTCGATCAGTTTAAGAAATGGGTCTTCGTGATTTTTATTTACAGATTTTCTCCACAAATATTCAACTACAACATCTGTTAAACAAAGAGGGTGGTTATAGTTTTCTTTATTGAAATATCTTTTGACAACGCGCCATTGGGACTCAATTCTTTGCGTGTGAGTACCATCCTCCGCCACAAAGCGGTTGTCGCGGTCGCTGTGGTTTACTTTTTTGTGCTCATACTCATAATTAGCCAAGCAGTCATAGGCTCTCCAGAAGTCCGTATATATAATAGAGCCTTCTTTGACGTGCTTTCTAATTAAAGGTATGAGCACATCCGCGGAACGTATGTTGTCTGGACACACTTCTAGGCGGAGATCCTCACTAGCGCCCTCAATATCGCCAAGAACCCAGTGGCCTTTCACTCTTCTTCCTAAATTTAAACAAACTGGTTAAAATAGTGCATACTTTATTACAAATATAACTTATTACCTTTATTATATTTTCGCTTGCCAAATTTACTTTCGTCAATTTGTACGACTTTTCCAGGACCCCCAATTCTACCCACCGACTTCTGCCCGTCAATCTGGTATAAACTCACTGCCTCACGGCAGTAATTATACCAGTCGCAATTGGTGGCTGTCGAAAGACAGGATCCCTCCAAATAGTTTTCGAAGCGTACATTTTCGTGCGACCACCGGTGCGCATATGCATACATAAGGTAAAAAATGTGTGGCAGCGATATTTTGCATTGCTCTAACCACGTTTCAGTAGCTCTGGACACTCCTGCCTTCCTCTTGCACTGTCCCTTACTGCACCTAAAGGTACCCAAAGAATCGTTTCCTCTAGTTTGTAGTTTCATTTGGGTCCTGTGGGTGCGACAGAGCTTGGAACGCAACACAAGGCCGTTTTCCTCCGCAAATGCCACACACTTTTCCGTTGTCTTCAGGTTTTGTATTACTTTCGAAAAGTTCCACATAGACTTTATTTCCAACGCCGTCAGACTATGTGGCAAAGAAGTATTGCCTGGCGTTGGAATCGCTTTGCTCGTTGTGGGAAGTTCACAATCTGTAAATAATTTTATTACTTTGAGATATATTTATAAATAAAATTATAAACTTACCGCTTTCAGGTGGATTCATTCTTAAAATTTTCAATGGTATCTTTTAAAGACCGTATTTGAACTTTCAATTGATTTCAAACTTGCACGCTTGAATATATCAGTAACAATATACTACGATGTACTTACCAATAACAATGTACGTATCAAAAACAATGGAAAAAATAACGTTGGAAAATAACAGTTAAACAAACGGTATACATATGCAGGTTCCTTTGCATTTTACAGGAGCGTCGACTAGAAGGGTTTTTGTAAATTTGTAGTACTTTTGCGTAGAACACCTTTCCCGTGGGCGGCCTTCGGCCGCGCTTCAAAAAAATAACCCTCATCAGTCCAACTCCGGCTACGCAATCCACAGTACATTTGCGTAGAATTCCTTTTCGTGTGGGCGGCCTTTGGCCGCGCTTCAAAAAAATAACCCTCATCAGTCCAACTCCGGCTACGCAATCCACAGTATTTTTGCGTAAAACTCCTTTCCGTGTTAAAACCATTGAAGCCAAAATTAAAACGTCATATGCGTGTATGTAGTAAGGAGGCACAATAACCCCCATCTCCATCATTAACACTAAACTCAAGTACTTAATACTGTTGTCATTCCAATCTTCTTCTTATTCGCGTTTAAAATTGGAAAGTGATTGTATGGGCAAATGAATTTGCATTTAACTTTAATAGAGATAATTAGAATATTAGCATAAAAATCAGTAAAAACACGCGTGTGAGTGTATACACCGTGGTTAGAGAATATATGTGTGTATGTTTAATTTCTTACGTTTAGTTGTTCCATTGCTTTCGCCTACTCTAATTCTTCACAGACAAGTAATTTCCTCTCGTTTTGGTTGTTTATCCATGGGGTCTAACGAGACGGCGAATTCGGCCGTTAACCATGTGCTTGAGTTAGGTTTGAAACAAGGCGCCTAGTGTATGCATTGCTTTATACTCGAATGGAATGGAGATGGCAGCACTAGTTGCTAAATAATATTAAATAATATGGCAAGAATTGTTTTGGTTCGACGTTGAGTATTGTATATTGAATACGGTAATGTTTGTTAACATATTCGGATTCATTCTTTTTTCGGAAGGTATAGTGGTACTGTAAAAATTATAAGCAAACAAATTCATTCTCAGGCCGTACATTAATGCAAATCGCGTAAAATTTGTTAACTGTAATGGTTATTTAACTCTTGCTGGTATGATTAATCCCATGAAACTCTTAATTGAAGGAGATTACTGATATATATGTACATATGAATACATATATGGGTAATAGACCGACTATTAACAAATAAAGAAAACTTTTGGTGCACATACTATTTGACAATATCGGTGGAATTTCACAATCGCATTAATAATTCTTTAAAAGATTGTAACATAAATTAATCTTATTAGAAGCAGTTATATATGAGGTATGTTGTAAATACTTGAGCTAAAAATATTCGTTGTTTAAGATCTGTTTTTTCGTATTAAGTTTCTTGTCCTATTTATATACTGGCAAAAAAGTGGTGTTGAGGTGTTTTGTCCTACTGAAAATAGTATGGCGTATATATTATTTCCTGGTGCTATTTCTAGTTTTCCTTTGTTCCAGAACGGTAACAGTGTCGGAGGTTAAAACATTTGTAAATTGTGCTTCCCATAAAATACTAGTTAACTCCATGCCCAAGAAGCTGGGGCATACCGTAGCAGTCCTGATTGCTGAATTTTGACATATATATATATATAATTGGGGTACACCCTTTTTGGGTGTTTGGCTGAGCTCCTCCTCCTATTTGTGGTGTGCGTCTTGATGTTGTTCCACAAATGGAGAGACCTTCAGTTTCAAGCCGTCTCCGAATGGCCGATATTTTTTATTAGGAGCTTTCTGTTTCTTAATTTTTTTGATCGACCGACGTTCTCTCTTTGAATTCCGAATGGTAATCACGCACCAACCTATTCGGCCACGGCGGCCGCCGTCTAAATACTGACATGGTTGTAGCTTTATCCACTGCGAATCACTGGTGCCAGGCGACAAGAAAGGCAGAATAATTCAGAACAAACCGGCCAATTGTTTTAAATCTCGCCAGCAAAATTTTTTTATCTTCGCCCCAAGTGCTGTCGGCAAACGATTTGAGGACCTTGTTGCGATTTTGGACTTTAGTGGCACTTGCGGTTGTATGAGCTGAGAAGGAGAGCAAACTGTGGAAGGTAACTCCCAGGGTTTTGGAGTCGTTAACAGTCGGAATTGATGTGTCACCGACTTTTACCTTAAGTTGCAGTTTGTCCAGGTGGTGAAGAGGGTCGCCGGGGACTTCGTGCGGGAAGGGTTCTTTGCAGGGAAGAAGCGAGAAAGGCAGGCGAGGTAGCCGTTTACCTTAGCGCACAGGACATCAATGTCATTGCCCGACGCCATTATCGTACAGCCGTCGGCGTAGGAGACCAGGGAGATTCCCTCTGGTGGCTGGGCGAGTTTCGAGACATAGAAGTTAAAAAGCAAGGGTGAAAGAACACTACCCTGCGGAACTCCTTACTTTATTTTCCTCTGTTTTGAGATTTGGTCTCGAAATAGGGAGTGTCGACTGAAAAATATCATATAGTAGCGTGGCGTGGCTTACTGGGTCGAAAGCCTTGTGTAGGCCCAACGCTACTAGGACAGTCCTCTCGCAGGGGCGGTTTTGGTTGAGCCCGCGGTTTACCTGGGTGTTAATGAGGGTGAGTGCTATAGGGGTACTGTGCACTCTTGTTGTTGTTGTTGTTGTTGTAGCAGTATCTTCGCCCTGTCAGTGTAGTGTAATTACCGGTCTTCGTCTAGCTCATCTAACGGTAGGCCCAGGAAACTGCCAGTTTCGACGGGTTGGGTCCAGAGGGAGAGAGGTGTTAGATTAGTGGGTTTGATGGGGCATGTGAAGAGGTGGTTAGTGTCGTGCGGGGTACCTTCACATGCCGGACATGTGTTTGGTATGTCGGGGTCGATTCTGGATATGTAGGAGTTTAACCTGCTACAATATCCGGAACGTAATTGTGCCAATGTTACACGAGTCTCACGGGGAAGCTGGAGCTCTTCATCTGCGATAGGTGGTGGTTGGACTCCGATTACGGCATTCACAGGACGGGAGTTTATGAGGGTGGTGAGGGTCTCCCGATGAATGTCGTTACTGGCCTGTCTGTACACTGTCTGATCCTGGAGTGGTCTGTCCGTTTTGTCCTGGATCTCGTCCACGTAGTTGAGGAAGTGTCTCCTGATGTGCCTGGGAGGTGGCTCAGGCTCGAGCAGGTGTCTGCATGGGTGAGGCCTACGGTGACACCCAAGCAGAAACTGCTTGCCGAGCATTTTGTTGTGCTCCTTAACCGGGAGCATGTTAGCCTCGTCATGCAAATGTTGGATAGGGGACATCAGGAGACATCCTGTCGCGGTCCTGATGGCAGTATTCTGGCAGGTCTGGAGCTTCGTCCACTGCGTATCACTGGTTCCAGGCGACCAGACAGGCGCGGCATAGTTAAGAACCGGTCGGCCTATTGCTTTGAAAGTCGACAGCAACATTTCTTTGTCTTTGCCCCAAGTGCTGCCGGCGAACGACTTGAGGACCTTGTTGCGATTCTGTACTCTCGTTGCAATAGCGGTTGTGTGCGCTGAGAAGGAGAGCAAGCTGTCAAAGGTGACTCCCAAAATTCTGGGGTTGTTAATCGTCGGTATTGGGGTATCATCGACGTGCAGCTGAAGTGGCAGCTTGACCCCCTTTGTCCAGGTGGTAAAAAGGGTCGCCGTGGATTAAGTGGGAGAAAGTTTTAAGTTTCTCGCAGTGAAGAAGCGAGAAAGGCGGGCGAGGTAGTCGTTTACTTTAGAGCATAGGCCATCAATGTCATTGCCCGACGCCATTATCGTGTAGTCGTCGGCGCATGAGACCAGTGAGACTCCCTCTGGTGGCTGGGGGAGTTTCGAAATGTAGAAATTAAAAAGCAAGGGTGAAAGGACCCCACCCTACGGCACTCCTTGCTTTATTTTTCTCTGCTTTGAAGTTTGATCTCGAAATATCACTGACGAATGCCGACCGCTCAGATAGTTCGCGGACCACCTCTTCAGCCCTGGCGGGAGTGTCGACTGATAGATATCATCTAGTAGCGTGGAATGGCTGACTGTATCGAAAGCCTTCTTTAGGTCCAACGCTACTAGGACAGTCCTCTCGCAAGGGCGGTTTTGGTTAAGCCCCCGATTTATCTGGGCGTTTATGGCGGTGAGTGCAGTGGTGGTGCTGTGCACTCGTCGGAAACCGTGCTGATATGGGGCTGGGGCCAGGTGTTTCGTGTAGAGAGGGAGCAGGAGGGCTTCAAGTGTCTTCACTACTGGGGAAAGGAGAGTTATCGGCCGATAAGACTCCTCTTGGTTGGCGGGTTTCCCAGGTTTCAGTAGTGGGACCATTCTCCCTGCTTTCCACTTGCCAGGGATGATGAGAGTGGCCAGGGACAGATTGAAAACCCTTGTGAGGAATCCTACTCCCAGGGGTCTCAGATGCTTCAGCATCAGCGCGTTTAATCCGTCAGGGCCAATGGCCTTCGATGATTTCAACTTGTTGATGGCCCCCTGAACCTCATCACCGGAGAAAGTAAGTGGCGCACTGTCGTTCGTCAGTTTGTGCAGCCTTCTGGTAGCACGACGTTTGGTTCTGTCGCCCGGAGGATGCAATATGAAAAGCAGGCTAAAATAGCTCGCGCATCTCTTCGGGTCCGACGAAGTACAGCCGTTGAAGGTGATAGCCACCTTGTAGTTGTGCTTTGTCGGGTTCGACAGGGACCTAACGGTGGACCGGAGCTTACTCACCCCAGAGGTGAGGTTACAGGACTTCAGCTGCTCAACCCATTTGATCCGCTTATGTTGATTTACCAGTTGCCGGATCTCCAAATTGAGATCCCTTATGCGGGGATCCCCGGGATCGGCCTGGCATAGGTGGTCACGCTCATTTGCTAAACTGGCTTCTTCGGCTGGGAAATGAGGACGAATGTCCTTATAACTTCCAGCAGGAATGAAGCGAGCCGCGGCAGCTGTGAGCACCTTGCGGAATGCGCGTTCGCCCACGCGCACATCAGTGGGGATGGGAAGAGCGGCGAAGGTGTCCTCGGTGAATTCCGTGAAGCCGGCCCAATTAGCTTTTTTAAAGTTAAAATAGGACCGGTGATTCGCGGAAACAAAGTCGGCAGGTCTCTCAATCGAGACGATAATGGGCAAGTGGTTTGATGCAAGCGATAGCATAGGTTGCCACGTTATGCTATTTATCAGACCCGCGCTAGCTATTGTTAGGTCAGGCGAGCTGCTACAATTGCCCACTACCCTGGTGGGGGCGTCGTCGTTCACAGTGCTGAATGTCGAGTCGTCTATCTGCTCTGCCAATTGCTGTCCCCTACGATCATTTGGCAGGCTTGAATGCCAAAGATCGTGATGCGCATTAAAGTCACCTACAACGAATCGGTTTTCACCTCTGATGAGCGCACCTATATCAGGGTGATATTCTGCCGGGCAGCAGGTGACAGGGGGTATATATATGTTAAATATTTCGCGCTCGGAATCGCCTGACCGGACAGCTATGCCTTGACATTCTAAGGTGCTGTCCCTGCGGTCGATTCCTTCCTCGATGAGACGACACTGCACGGTGTGGTGGACTATAAACAGGAGCTGCTGGTTTGTCCCCGCACTGGGGTTGGAGCAGGAAGGGAGGGGAGGGGTTGAAGGGGAGTTGTGTTGCTCCGATAGGCTCCTCACCGTGGAGGTGTGGGTTGTGGTGGCGGTTGGTAGTGCCGGCCTATCAGGGGTGTAGTAGCCGTGGAGGTATCAGACGCCTGCTGGCGGGAGCAACACGTGGCCACATACCGTGTGGACCACTCCCTGTGCGACTTAAGGCCTGAACAGGTCTTAAGGTGGCTCCACCCGTTGCACTTATTACACCTAACCGAGGTGGAGTTCGGGTGAAGCCGTTTGTGGCAGACGCAGCAGTAGAATACTTCTGGCCCAGGGTTGGATTCGACTCCAGCCCTGAGGAGCACCATTTGGAGCAGGATTGGTGCGAGAGGTTGCTCCTGTGACGTAAGGGGTAGGGTGATATACGATACACTAGACAGGGCTAGTGTACTGGGGCGGCAGCCCTTGGTCGGGAAAAACCCGAGTCCGGTAACGTAGAACCGTCTGCCTCGGCGGGCGAGGTAGTCGTTTACTTTGGTGCATAGGCCATCAATGTCATTGCCCGACGCCATTATCGTGTAGTCGTCGGCGCATGAGACCAGTGAGACTCCCTCTGGTGGCTGGGGGAGTTTCGAAATGTAGAAATTAAAAAGCAAGGGTGAAAGGACCCCACCCTACGGCACTCCTTGCTTTATTTTTCTCTGTTTTGAAGTTTGGTCTCGAAATATCACCGACAAGTGACGACCACTCAGGTAGTTCGCGGTCCACCTCTTCAGTCCTGGCGGGAGTGTCGACTGTAAAATGTCATCTAGTAGCGTGGCGTGGCTGATTGTATAGAAAGCCTTTTGTAGGTCTAGCGCTACTAGGACAGTCCTCTCGCAGGGGCGGTTTTGGTTTAGTCCACGGTTAACCTGGGTGTTTATGGCGGTGAGTGCCGCGGTATTGCTGTGCACTCTACGGAAACCATGCTGGTATGGGGCTGGAGTCAGGTGTTCAGTGAGGAGTGGGAGTAGAAGGGCTTCAAGCGTCTTCACTACTGGGGAAAGGAGAGTTATCGGACGATAGGACTTCCCTTGGTTGGCGGGTTTCCCAGGCTTCAGTAGTGGGACCACTCTCCTTAATTTCCACTTATCAGGAATGATAAGAGTGGCCACAGACAGATTGAAGACCTTGGTGAGAAATTCTACTCCCAGTGGACCCAGCTTTTTCAACATCAGCATGTTTAATCCGTCAGGGCTAATGGCTTACGATGGTTTCATGAGTTTGATGGCTCCTGAACCTCGTCGCTGGAGAAATCAAGCGGTGCACTGTTGTGTGTCAGTTTGTGCAACCGTCTGGTAGCACAGCGTTTGGATCTGTCGGCCGGAGGATGCATAATGAATTGCCGGCTAAAATAGCTCGCGCATCTCTTCGGATCCGATGAAGTACGACCGTTGAAGGTGATATCCACCTTGTCGTTGTGCTTCGTCGGGTTCGACAGGGACCTTACGATGGACCAGAGCTTGCTCACACAAGAGGTGAAGTTGCAGGACTTCAGATGCTCTCCCCATTAGTCCGCTTATGTCGGGTTACCAGTTGCCGGATCTCCGAATTGAGATCCCGTATTCGGGGATCCCCGGGATCGGCCTGGTGTAGGCGCTCGTTCGCCAGAACAGCTGCCTCAGCTGGGAATTTTGGGCGTATGTCCCGGATCCATCCAGCGGGTGTGAAGCCAGCTGCGGCGGCTGTGATAACCTTGCAGAATGCGCGTTCGCCGGCGCGCACATCGGTGGGAATGGATAGAGCGGCAAAGATGTCTTCAGTAAATTCCGCGAATCTGGTCCTATCAGCTTTGTTGAAGTTGATGTATGACCGGTGATCCGCGAAAACAAAGTCGGCAGGTTTTTCGATCGAGACGATAATGGGCAAGTGGTCTGATGCAAGCGATAGCATAGGTCGGCAGGTTGTGCTATTTATCAGACCTGCGCTAGCAATTGTGATGTCAGGCGAGCTGCTGCAATTGCCCACTACCCTGGTGGGGGCGTAGTCTTTTACAGTGCTGAATGTGGAATCGTCTATGTGCTCTGCCAATAGCTGTCCCCTACGATCATTTGGCAGACTTGAATGCCAAAGATCGTGATGCGCATTAAAGTCACCTACTACGGATCGGTTTTTACCCCTGATGAGTGCACCAATATCAGGGAGATATCCTGCCGGGCAGCCGGTGACAGGGAGTATATAGATATTAAAAATTTCGAGCTCGGCATCGCCTGACCGGACAGCTATACCTTGACATTCTAAGTTGCTGTCCCTGCGGTCGATGCCTTCATCGATAAGACGATACTGCACTGTATGGTGGACTATAAACGCTAAGCCACCACCGTTGTCTCGCTCGCGGTCCTTTCTATGCACGTTGTAGCCGTCCCTGATATTCAGAGGGGAGCTAGCGTGCAGTTTCGTCTCTTGGACCGCAGCTATCTTAATACCATACCGGCTCAAGAAGTCGACTATTTCGTCAATCTTGCTCGTGAGTCCGTTGCAGTTCAGTTGTAATAGGTTGAAACTTCGCGGCAGTGTAATCGTAACTCGGGGGGGGTGAGGGACGCGTGGTGTTGTCTACGTTGGTCCTGCTGTGCGTTCCGCAAAAACTGTTTTGGGCTGACGTTGACGGGCGGCCGCGCCACAGGGGGCGGTTGCGGGTGCAAAGCTCTGCAGCAGGGGGCAACGAAGTCGCGTGTCCATTCACGGGTGGTGTGCAGGCCGGAGCACCTCCGAAAATAGTCCAGCCACTGCAAGAATTGCATTGGACTGTTGTCAAGTTGCGAGGAACTACGGTCTGAAGGGTTGTGGGTCAGTGGGGGAGTTGTGCTGCGCGTTGGGGCTCCTTACCGTTGAGGTATTGTTGGTGGCGGTAGTTTGACGTGCCGGCACTGAGGGCGGTATCGCCGTTGAGGCAGGGGCTGCCGGGCGGGAGCCACGCGTGGCCAATACCTTGTGGACCACTCCCTATGAGTCTTAAGGCCTGATCAGGTATTAAGATGGCACCACCCGATGTACTTATTGCACCTAACCGAGGTGGGGTTCGGGTGGAGCCGTTTGTGGCAGATGCAGCAGTAAAATACCTCTGGTCCGGGGTTGGGTTCGACGCCAGCCCTGAAGAGAAGTATTTGGAGCAAACGTGCTGCAATGGATTGCACCTGTGACGTAAGATTGGGGGTGGGATACGGTACATTAGACAGGGCTAGTTTACTGGGGCGGCAGCCCCTGGTCGGGTCACTCCGGTAACGTAGAACCGGCTGTCAAGCGAGAAAGGTCGGTGAGGTAGCTGTTCACTTTGGAGCACAGACCACCGATGGTGGTTGGGGGAGCTTCGAGATGTAGGAGTTGAACAGCAAGGGTGACAGGACACCACCCTGCGGTATTCCTTGCTTTATTTTCCTCTGTTTAGGTGTGTGGTCTCGAAATATCACCGATGAATCACGACCACTCCAGGTAGTTCGCGGTCCACCTCTTCAGCTCTGGCGGGAGTGTCGACTGTAAAATGTCATCTAGTAGCGTGGCGTGGCTGACTGTATCGAAAGCCTTATTTAGATACAACGCTACTAGGACAGTCCTCTCGCAGGGGCGGTTTTGGTTGAGACCGCGGTTTACCTCTGTGTTGAGGACGGTGAGTGCCCTGGTGATGCTGTGCACTCTTCGGAAACCATGCTGGTGCGAGGCCGGGGTCAGATGTTTCGTAAAGAGTGGGAGTAGAAGAGCCTCAAGAGTCTTCACTACTGGGGAAAGGAGAGTTATCGGACGATAAGACTCCTCTTGGTTGGCGGGTTTCCCAGGTTTCAGTAGTGGGACCACTCTCCCTGCTTTCCACTTGTCAGGGATGATGAGAGTGGCCAGGGACAGATTGAAAACCCTTGTGAGGAATCCTACTCCCAGAGGTCCCAGATGCTTCAGCATCAGCGCGTTTAATCCGTCAGGCCCAATGGCTTTCGATGATTTCGACTTGTTGATGGCCCCCTGAACCTCATCAGAAAGTAAGTGGCGCACTGTCGTTCGTCAGTTTGTGCAGCCTTTTGGTAGCACGTCGCTTGGATCTGTCGGCCGGAGTAGGTGGTCACGCTCGTTTGCCAAGCTGGCTGCTTCGGTTGGGAAATGAGGACGGATGTCCTTAAAGCTTCCAGCTGGGATGAAGCGGGCCGCGCAGCCGTGAGCACCTTGCGGAATGCGTTTTCGCCTGCGCGCACATCGATCGGGATGGGAAGAGCGGCGAAGGTGAATTCCGTGAAGCCGGCCCAATTAGCTTTTTTAAAGTTAAAATAGGACCGGTGATTCGTGGAAATAAAGGTCGCCACGTTATGCTATTTATCAGACCCGCGCTAGCTATTGTTAGGTCATTCGAGCTGCTACAATTGCCCACTACCCTGGTGGGGGCGTCGTCGTTCACTGTCCTAAATGTCGAATAGTCTATCTGCTCTGCCAATAGCTGTCCCCTACGATCGTTTGGCAGGCTTGAATGCCAAAGATCGTGATGCGCATTGAAATCACCTACAACCTATCGGTTTTCACCTCTGATGGGCGCACCTATATCAGGGTGATATCCTGCCGGGCAGCTATACCTTGACATTCTAAGTTGCTGTCCCTGCGGTCAACGCCTTCATCAATGAGACGATACTGCACTGTGTGGTGGACTATAAACGCTAGGCCACCACCATTGTCTCGCTCGCGATCATGTCTGTGCACGTTATAGCAGTCCCTGGTGATCAGAGAGGACCCAGCGTGCAGCTTGGTTTTCTGGACCGCAGCTATTGTGATACTGTGTGGGCTCATGAAATCAACTATCTCGTCGATCTTGCTCGTGAGTCCGTTGCAGTTGAATTGCAGAAGCTTGAAGCTTCTGGTTGATGTCGTTGTAACTCGGGGGGGTGGGGGACGCATGGGGTTGTCTACGTTGGGCCTGCTGTGCAATCCGCTGTAGTTGTTGCTGCCTGATGGTGGAGGGCGGTCGCGCCATGGGGGGCGGTTACGCGTGCATAGCTCTGCAGCAGGAGGCAACGTAGTCAGTTGTCCACTCACGGGTGGTGCGCAGGCCGGAACATCTCCGAAAATGGCACCAGCCATTACAAGAATTGCACTTGACTGATACCAGATTCCGAGTTATTCCGGTCTGACACACGGAAGAGACTGAGCGGTGGACAAAGAGCTGCTGGTTTGTCCCCGCACCGGTGTTGGAGCAGGAGGGAAGGGGATGGGTTAAGTCGGGGCAGTTATGTTGCTCCGATAGGCTCCTTACCGTAGAGGTGTGGGTTGTGGTGGCGGTGGGGGTGCCGGCCTATCATGGGGAGTAGTAGCCGTAGAGGCAGCAGACTCCCGCTGGCGGGAGCAACACGTGGCCACATACCGTGTGGACCACTCCCTGTGCGACTTAAGGCCTGAACAGGTCTTAAGGTGGCTCCACCCGTTGCACTTGTTGCACCTAACCGAGGTAGAATTCGGATGGAGCCGTTTATGGCAGACGCAACAATAGAATACTTCTGGCCCAAAGTTGGATTCAATTCCAGCCCTGAGGAGAAGCATTTGGAGCAAGGTTGCTGCGAAGAGTTGCTCCTGTGACGTAAGGGGTGGGGTGATATGCTGTTCACTAGACAGGGCTAGTTTACTGGGGCGGCAGCCCTTGGTCGGGAAAAACCGGAGTCATTCTGGTAATGTAGAACCGGCTGCCATTACTGAGCCGGTTCTCTGCCTCCTTTGCACTTGCCGCGGATAATGAGACTGGCCAAGGAGAGATTGAAAACCCTTGTCAGAAAGCCTACTTCAGCATCAGTATCTTTAGTCCATCAGAGCCAATGGCTTTAGATGATTTGGTTATGTTTGATGGTTTTGTTGATGGCCCCCTGAACCTCATCACAGGAGAAAGCAAGTGGCGCAGTGTCGTTTGGCAGTTTGTGCAGCCTTCTGGAGGCACGACGCTTGGCCCTGTTGACTGGAGAATGCAGTATAAAAAGCCGGCTAAAATAGCTCGCGCATCTCTTCGGGTCCGACAGAGTGCAACCGTTGAAGGTGATAGCCACCTTGTCGTTGTGCTTCGTCGGGTGTGGCAGAGATCTAACGGTGGACTGGAGCTTACTCACACCAGTGGTGAGGTTGCAGGACTTCAGGTGCTCTACCCATTTAGTCCGCTTATGTGGATCTACCAGTTGCCGGATCCCCAAATTGAGCTCTCTTATGCGGGGATCCCCGGGATCAACATGGCGTAGGCGGTCAAGTCTGTCAAATGATCGTAGGGGACAGCTATTGGCAGAGCACATAGACGATTCCACATTCAGCACTGTAAACGACGACGCCCCCTCCAGGATAGTGTGCAATTGCTGCAGCTCGCCTGACATCACAATTGCTAGCGCAGGTCTGATAAATAGCATGACCTGGCGACCTATGCTATGGCTTGCATCAGACCACTTGGCCATTATCGTCTCGATCGAGAGACCTGCCGATTTTGTTTCCGCGGATCACCGCTCATACGACAACTTCAACAAAGCTGATTAGACTAGATTCGCGGAATTTACTGAAGACATCTTCGCCGCTCTCCCCATTCCGATCGATAGCCGCGGCTCGCTACATACCCGCTGGAAGGATCCGGGACATACGTCCCAATTTTCCAGCTGAAGCAGCTGTTCTGGCTAACGAGCGTGATCGCCTACGCCAAGTCGATGCCGGGGATCCTCGGATAAAGGATCTCAATTCCGAGATACGGCAACTGGTAAACCAACACAAGCGGTACAAATGGGAAGAGGATTTGAAGTCCTGTAACTTCACCTCTGGTGTGAGCAAGCTCTGGTGCATCGTAAGGTCCCTGTCGAACCCGACGAAGCACAATGACAAGGTTGATATCACCTTCAATTTGTTCTGCATCCTCCGGCGGACAGATCCAAACGTAGTGCCACCAGACGGCTGCACAAACTGGCATACAACAGTGCGCCACTTGCTTTCTACAGCGACGAGATTCAGGGGGCCTTCAAACACATGAAACCATCGTAAGCCATTAGCCCTGACGGATTAAACATGCTGATGTTGAAAAAGCTGAGTTCATTGGGAGTAGAATTTCTTACCAAGGTCTTCAACCTGTCTATGGCCACTCTCATCATTCCTGATAGGTTGAAATTAGGGAGAGTGGTCCCACTGCTGAAGCCTGGGAAACCCGCCAACCAAGGGAAGTCTTATTATCCGATAACTCTCCTATCCCCATTAGTGAAGACTCTTGAAGCCCTTATACTCCCACTCCTTTCGAAACACCTGATCCCGGCCTCACACCAGCATTGTTTCGGAAGAGTTCACAGCATCACCACGGCACTTACCGTCATTAACATCCAGGTAAACCACGGCCTCAACCAAAACCGCCCCTGCGAGAGGACTGTCCTAGTAGCGTTGGATCTAAACAAGGCTTTCGATACAGTCAGTCACGCCACGCTACTAGATGACATTTTACAGTCGACACTTCCGCCAAGGCTGAATAGGTGGACCGCGAACTACCTGAGTGGTCGTGATTCGTCGGTGATATTTCGAGACCAAACATCTTAACAGAGGAAAATAAAGCAAGGAATAGCGCAGGGTGGTGTCCTTTCACCCTTGCTGTGCTATATTTAGAAACTCCACCAGCCACCAGAGGTGGTCTCCCTGGTCTCATACGCCGACGACTACACGATAATGGCATCGGACAACGACATTGATGGCCTATGCGCTAAGGTAAACGACTAGCCAGCCTTTCTCGCTTTTTCACTGCGAGGAATTTACAAATCCCCCCACTAAATCCACTGCGACCCTTTTCACCACCTGGACAAAGGAGGTCAAGCTACAACTCAAGGTGAAAGTCGATGACACACAAATTCCGACGGTTAACAACCTCAAAATATTGGGAGTTACCTTTGACAGCTTGCTCTCCTTCTCAGCGCATACAACCGCTATTCAACTAAAGTACAGAATTGCAAGGAGGTTCTCAAGTCGCTTGCCGGCGGCACTTGGGGCAAAGACAAGGAAATGTTTCTGTCGACTTTTAAAGTAATAGGCCGACCGATTCTAATCTATGCTGCGCCTGTCTGGTCGCCTGGAACCAGTGATACGCATTGGACGAAGCTTCAGACCTGCCGAAACACTGCATTAAGGACCGCGGCAGGATGTGTTTTGATGTCACCAATACAACACCTACATGATGAGGCGCTTATGCTGCCTGTTAAGGAGCATAACAAATTGCTCAGTAAGCAGTTTCTGCTAGGGTGTTGCAGCAGACCTCACCCAAGCAGACACCTGCTCGAGCCTGAGCCACCTCGAAGGCACATCAGGAGGTATTTCCTCAACTACGCGGACGAGACAAAACAAACAGACATCTACTTGAACGGAACAGTGTACAGACAGACCGTAAACGACATTCATCGGGAGATCCTCACCACCTTCTTAAGCTCCCGACCCCCGAATGCCGTTATCGGAGTCCACCCACCACCAATCGCAGACGAAGAGCTTCAACTTGCCCGAGAGTCCCGCGTAACCTTGGCACAATTACGTTCTGGTTATTGTAGCAGGTTAAACTCCTACTTATCCAGAATCGACCCCGACATGCTAAACATTTGTCGAGCATGTGAAGGCAGCCCGCACGACACTAACCACTTTCTCAATCTTCTCACATGCACCATTAAACCCACTCATCTAACACTCCTCTCCCTCTGGACCCAGCCCGTCGAAACAGCTAGTTTTCTGGGCCTACCGTTAGAAGGACTAGACAAAGACGACCGGTGATATACCCTACACTGACGGGGGTTCTATTACTGTTAAAACAACAACAAAGCATGCCTCTATGGGTTACTGAAGAAAATAAATGCGATAAATAAATTTCATCCAGAACACAATCAAATATTTTCCAATATGCATAAATAGTATACAAATTCCCAACTCGAATATTGCAAAATACCTGGGGATGATTCTAGACGCTAAGCTAAGAGGGAACTCATAAATAAAGAAAAAGGAAATGGAATTGAAGTATGGAAATATATATTGTCTTATGGGAAAGGAATCAGCACTATCCACGAATAATAAAATAATCTTTATATATAAAAATGAATGTTTGTCTGCATGTCTTCGATTAACTCAAAAACTACCGGACCGATTCCTATAAAAATTGGTATATATATGTATTTATCCACGGAGAAGGTTTGTAGAATATGTTCATTGCTGCCACTCGCCACCAGGTGGCGCTGCAGAGTAGCAACTTCTGCCCTGTTCAACCGACTTTTTCGAAATAAACAAAATCAATAAAATGGTTAAGAATGAATTGAATATTTGTGTACTGATGTTTCTTTAAAGTTATTTTTCTTAAATTTATTTTAGTTGTTGGCGTAGCAACGCACGCCGGGTACAGCTGGTTATATATAAAAATGGATGTTTGTATGTCCTCGGTGAACTCATAAACTACTGGACCGATTATTATAAAAATTGGTATATACCTATACGTATTTTTCCACGGAGAAGGTTTGTAGAATACGCTCATTACTGCTCGCGACGCTCTCCGATTGTGCTGCTCAAGAAAAAGGATGGAAGCACCCGATTTTATGTAAATTATAGAAAGCTGAAGGAAGTCGCGAAAAAGAGCAGCTACCCATTACCACGAATAGATGACACTCTCGATACTTTATCCGGCGCAAACTGGTTTTCCATGCCTGATTTAAAAAGTGGTTTCCGGCAGGTGAAAAACGAGGATTGTGGTCGTGAGAAAACAACATCCGGCCGCGAGAGAAAAGTTCGTTGTCGATCCAGTTGCTAGCTCATACGGAATAGGTGGAGGGCTGTCACAGATCATCAGTGGGCAAGAAAAAGGTCGAGCATCGCAAAGGGGAAAAACATGGAAATGCTGATGCACTATCTCAGCGACCTTGTGCTATAGAGTGTAAGCACTATTCCAAAGTCGAGAGATCTGAAGGGATAGTTGATATCAGACTAATGCAGTTGCAACCCGATGATGAGTGGGAACCCAGCGCAATCAGAAGAAGTCAATTGAATGATGCTGACCTGGGTAAGATCATGAAAGCAAAAGAGGCTATAGAGCGACCATCAAAACATGAAATGGCGAAAGAAAGTCCTGTGCCTGAAGCGTATTGGGTACAGTAGACTCTCCTTCTTCTTATTTGGCGCGATAAGCGCTTACGCTATATTTTGCCGATTTTAATAAAGCGCGACAGTCGTTTCTTTCTCGTTGTTGTTGTTGTTGTTGTTTTAACAGCATATGTAGCCCTGTCTGTGTAAGTATATCATCGGTCGTCTTCGTCTAGCTCATCTATGGGTAGGCCCAGGAAACATGCTGTTTCGACAGGTTGGGTCCAGAGGGAGAGGGGGGTTAGATGAGTCGGTTTGAGGGGCATGTGAAGAGGTGGTTAGTGTCGTGCGGGGTACCTTCACATGCCGGACATGTGTTTGGTATGTCGGGGTCGATTCTGGATATGTAGGAGTTTAACCTGCTACAATATCCGGAACGTAATTGTGCCAATGTTACACGAGTCTCACGGGGAAGCTGGAGCTCTTCATCTGCGATAGGTGGTGGTTGGACTCCGATTACGGCATTCACAGGACGGGAGTTCATGAAGGTGGTAACGGTCTCCCGGTGAATGTCGTTTATTGACTGTCTGAATACTGTCCGGTCCAGTAGGTTTCGGTCAGTTTTGTCCTGGAGTTCGTCAGCGTAGTCTAGGAGGTGTCTCCTGACGTGCCTGGGAGGTGGCTCAGGCTCAAGCAGGTGTCTGCAGGGGTGAAACCTGCGGTAACATCCCAGCAGGAACTGCTTGCTGAGCAGTTTATTGTGCTTCACTACTGGGAGCATTTGTGCCTTGTTGTGAAGATGTTGGATGGGTGACATCAGGAGGCACCCGGTCGCTGTCCGGATGGCGGTATTTTGACAAGTCTGTAGCTTTGTCCACTGCGAATCACTAGTTCCAGGCGACCAGACAGGCGCAGCATAGTTTAGAACTTGCCGACCAATTGCCTTAAATGTCTTGCTCGTGCTAACCGGCCCTGGTTGGGCACACCAAGTGAAGCCAAGATCTTCTCCTTCCTGATCTTTCCAACGCACAGCAGGTATTCCTTTTCCTCTGCTACCACCAGCTGGTACCGCATGAGCAGCCGGTTCTACGTTACCGGAATGACTCGGGTTTTTCCCGACCAAGGGCTGCCGCCCCAGTACACTAGCCCTGTCTAGTGTATCGTATATCACCCCACCCCTTACGTCACAGGAGCAAAATCTCGCAGCAAACCTGCTCCAAATGATTCTCCTCAGGGCTGGAGTCGAATCCAACCCTAGGCCAGAAGTATTCTACTGCTGCGTCTGCCATCAACGGCTCCACCCGAACTCCACCTCGGTTAGGTGCAATAAGTGCAACGGGTGGAGCCACCTTAAGGCCTGTTCAGGCCTTAAGTCGCACAGGGAGTGGTCCACACGGTATGTGGCCACGTGTTGCTCCCGCCAACAGGCGTCTGATGCCTCCACGGCTACCACACCCCCTGATAGGCCGGCACTACCAACCGCCACCACAACCCACACCTCCACGGTGAGGAGCCTATCGGAGCAACACAACTCCCCTTCAACCCCTCCCATCCCTTCCTGCTCCAACCCCAGTGCGGGGACAAACCAGCAGCTCCTGGTCCCCCGTACAGTCTGTTCCGTGTGTCAGACCGTAATACCTCGGAATCTGGTATCAGTCCAATGCAATTCCTGCAGTGGCTGGTGCCATTTTCGGAGATGTTCCGGCCTGCGCACCACCCGTGAGTGGACAACTGCCTACGTTGCCCCCTGCTGCAGAGCTCTGCACCCACTACCTCCCCCGGAGGCGCGGCCGCCCACCACCATCAGGCCGCAACAACCATAGTGGATTGCACAGCAGGTCCAACGTAGACAACCCCACGCGTCCCTCACCCCCCGGATTACACTGACCTCACCGAGAAGCTTCAAGCTTCTCCAGTTTAACTGCAACGGACTTACGAGTAAGGTCGCCGAGATAGTCGACTTTATGAGCCGGCACAGTATCAAAATAGCTGCGGTCCAAGAAACAAAGTTGCACGCTAGGTCATCTCTGATCACCAGGGATGGCTATAACGTGCACAGACACGATCGCGAGCGAGACAACGGTTTTGGCCTAGCGTTTATAGTCCACCACACTGTGCAGTATCGTCTTATCGATGAAGGAATCGACCCCAGGGACAGCACCTTAGAATGTCAAGGCATAGCTGTCCGGTCAGGCGATTCCGAGCTCGAAATTTTTAACATATACATACCCCCTGTCACCTGCTGCCCGGCAGGATATCACCCTGATATAGGTGCGCTCATCAGAGGTGAAAACCGATTGGTTGTAGGTGACTTTAATGCGCATCACGATCTTTGGCATTCAAGCCTGCCAAATGATCGTAGGGGACAGCAATTGGCAGAGCAGATAGACGACTCGACATTCAGCACTGTGAACGACGACGCCCCCACCAGGGTAGTGAGCAATTGTAGCAGCTCGCCTGACCTAACAATAGCTAGCGCGGGTCTGATAAATAGCATAACGTGGCAACCTATGCTATCGCTTGCATCAGCCCACTTGCCCATTATCGTCTCGATTGAGAGACCTGCCGACTTCGTTTCCGCGAACCACCGGTCCTATTTTAACTTTAAAAAAGCTAATTGGGCCGGCTTCACGGAATTCACCGAGGACACCTTCGCCGCTCTTCCCATCCCCACTGATGTGCGCGTTGGCGAACGCGCATTCCGCAAGGTGCTCACAGCTGCTGCGGCTCGCTTCATCCCAGCTGGATGCTATAAGGATATCCGTCCTCATTTCCCAGCAGAAGCAGCCAGTTTAGCAAACGATCGTGACCACCTACGCCAGGCCGATCCCGGGGATCCCCGCATAAGGGATCTCAATTTGGAGATCCGGCAACTGGTAGCCCAACACAAGCGGACTAAATGGGTGGAGCACCTGAAGACTTGTAACTTCACCTCCGGAGTGAGTAAGCTCTGGTCCACCGTTAGGTCCCTGTCGAACCCGACGAAACACAACGACAAGGTGGCTATCACCTTCAACGGTTGTACTTCGTCGGACCCGAAGAGATGCGCGAGCTACTTTAGCCGGCTATTTACACTGCATCCTCCGGGCGACAGAACCAAACGTCGTGTTACCAGAAGGCTGCACAAACTGACGAACGACAGTGCGCCACTTACTTTCTTCGGTGATGAGGTTCAGGGGGCCATCAACAAGTCGAAATCATCGAAAGCCATTGGCCCTGACGGACTGAACGCGCTGATGCTGAAGCATCTGGAACCCCTGGGAGTAGGATACCTCACAAGGGTGTTCAATTTGTCTCTGGCCACTCTCATCATCCCTGGCAAGTGGAAAACAGGGAGAGTGGTCCCACTATTGAAACCTGGGAAACCCGCCAACCAAGGGGAGTCTTATCGGCCGATAACTCTCCTTTCCCCAGTAGTGAAGACACTTGAAGCCCTCCTACTCCCACTCTATACGACACACCTGGCCCCAGCCCCACATCAGCACGGTTTCCGACGAGTGCACAGCACCACCACTGCACTCACCGCCATAAACGCCCAGATAAATCGCGGGCTTAACCAAAACCGCCCCTGCGAGAGGACTGTCCTAGTAGCGTTGGACCTAAAGAAGGCTTTCGATACAGTCAGCCATTCCACGCTACTAGATAATATCTATCAGTCGACACTCCCGCCAGGGCTGAAGAGGTGGTCCGCGAACTACCTGAGCGGTCGGCACTCGTCAGTGATTTTTCGAGATCAAATGTCAAAGCAGAGGAAGATTAAGCAAGGCGTACCGCAGGGTGGTGTCCTTTCACCCTTGCTTTTTAACTTCTACATCTCGAAGCTCCCCCAACCACCAGCGGGAGTTTCCCTGATCTCATACGCTGACGATTGCACGATAATGGCGTCGGGCAATGACATCGATGGCCTGTGTTCCAAAGTGAACAACTACCTCACCGACCTTTCTCGCTTTTTCACTGCGAGGAATCTCCAACTTTCCCCCACCAAGTCCACGGCGACCCTATTCACCACCTGGACAAAGGAGGTCAAGCTGTCCCTTAAGGTAAAAGTCGACGACACACCAATACCGACTGTGAATAACCCCAAAATTTTGGGTGTAACCTTTGACAGCTTGCTCTCCTTCTCTGCGCATACAACCGCAATTGCCACTAAAGTCCAAAATCGCAACAAGGTCCTCAAATCGCTGGCCGGCAGCACTTGGGGCAAAGACAAAGAACTGTTGCTTTCGACATTTAAGGCAATTGGCCGGCCGGTTCTAAACTATGCAGCGCCTGTCTGGTCGCCTGGTACTAGTGATTCGCAGTGGACAAAGCTTCAGACATGTCAGAATACCGCCATTCGGACAGCGACCGGGTGCCTCCTGATGTCACCTATACAACACCTGCACAACGAGGCACAAATGCTCCCAGTCGCGGAGCACAACAAATTGCTCAGCAAGCAGTTCCTGCTGGGGTGTTACCGCAGGTTTCACCCCTGCAGACACCTGCTTGAGCCTGAGCCGCCTCCCAGGCACGTCAGGAGACACCTCCTCGACTACGCTGACGAACTCCAGGACAAAACTGACCGAAACCTACTGGACCGGACAGTATTCAGACAGTCAATAAACGACATTCACCGGGAGACCGTTACCACCTTCATGAACTCCCGCACTGTGAATGCCGTAATCGGAGTCCAACCACCACCCATTGCAGATGAAGAGCTCCAGCTTCCCCGTGAGACTCGTGTAACATTGGCACAATTACGTTCTGGATATTGTAGCAGGTTAAACTCCTACTTATCCAGAATTGACCCCGACATACCAAACACATGTCCGGCATGTGAAGGTACCCCGCACGACACTAACCACCTCTTCACATGCCCCTTAATCAGACTCATCTAACCCCTCTCTCCCTCTGGACCCAACCCGTCGAAACAGCATGTTTCCTGGGCCTACCCCTAGATGAGCTAGACGAAGACGACCGATGATATACCTACACTGACAGGGCTAACTATGCTGTTAAAACAACAACAACAACAACAAGCATCGAATACTTTCAGAGCCGGAGCGTTTGTATCCATTCGGATGACATGACCCGGCCAGCGTAGCCGCTGGATCTTTATTCGCTGCGCTATGTCTATGTCGTCGTAAAGCTCATACAGCTCATCGTTCCATCGTCTGCGATATTCGCCGTTGCCAACGTGCAAAGGTCCAAAAATCTTACGCAGAATCTTTCTCTCGAACACTCCAAGCGTCGCTTCATCGGATGTTGTCATCGTCCAGCCCTCTGCGCTATACGTTAGAACGGGCATGATGAGAGTCTTGTAGAGTGTTAGTTTTTTGTCGGGAGAGGACTTTACTGCTAATTTGCCTACTTAGTCCAAAGTAGCACTTGTTGGCAAAAGAGATTCTACGTTGGATTTCCAAGTTGATATTGTTATATGTTTTAATACTGGTTCCTAAATATACGAAGTCTTTTACAACCTCGAAATCATAACTGTCAACAGTGACGTGGGTGCCGATACGCGCCGAATGTTTGTTTGATGACGCGAGGTACTTCGTTTTGTCCTCGTTCCCCACCAGGGCGATTCGCTTTGCCTCCTTATCCATGTCAATATCATCGGTATACGCCCACAACGCTCTTATAAAATATTGTGCCTAAGCTATTAAGTTCTGCGGCTCGTACGATCCTCTCCAACAGCAAGTTAGAGAATTCACACGACAGCGAGTCACACTGTCTGAAACCTTGTTTGGTACCAAACGGCTCGGAGAGGTCCTTCCCAATTCTGATGGCGCTGTTGGTATTGAGCAACATCATCTTGCATTGCCGTATTAGTTTTGTGGGGATACCAAGTTCAGACATCGCGCCATACAGGTACTCCTTTTCGTACTGTCGAATGCAGCATTGAAGTCGACGAAAAGATAGTGCGTGTCGAGTCTCCTTTCGTGGGTCTTTTCAAAGATTGGGCGTATTGTAAATATTTGGTCGGTGGTACACTCTCCAGGTCTAAAGCCACACTGATAGGGTCAGTTGGTTGACGGTGGGTTTCAGCCTTTCACACAATACGCTCGCTAGAACCTTTTTGCCGATATTTAGAAGACTAGTCCGGCGGCAATTGGCACAGATTGCAGGATCACCCTTCCTATGGACTGGACAGAGCACACTTAAGCCCAATCGGCAGCAGGCTTTCATCGGACCATATCTTGCATAGAAGCTGATGCATGCACCTTACCAGCTCCTCGCCACCATGTTTGAATAGCTCAGCCGGCAGTACGTCGGCGCCCGCGGCTTTGTTGTTCTTTAGGCGCGTTGCCGCTATTCTCACCTCGTCATGGTCGGATAGCCGAACACCAATTTCGTCGTCGACGATTGGGGTATCGTGATCTTCACATTCTCTGTGACATGCGCAGCTATCACTGGTTAACAGGTTCGAGAAGTGTTCCCTCCATAATTTAAGTGTGCTCTGGATGTCAGTCACCAGATCGCCATCTTTGTTCTTACAGGAAAACGCCCCGGTCTTAAAGCGTTCTGTAAGCCGCCGAACTCTCTGGTAGAATTTTCGGGAGTTGTTCCTATTGGCCAGCATCTCAAGCTCCTCGCACTCACGCATTTTGGCCTCTCGTTTCTGTTTTCGGATAATACGTCTCTCTTCCTTTCTTAGCTCTCGGTAGCGATCCCACATGGCTCGCGTTGCGCCCGATCGCAGCGTGGCTCTATAGGCAGTATCTGTTCTTTCCGCGGCAGCATGACATTCCTCGTCATACCAACTTTTTTTTCGAGCTCGCCGGAATCCGATTTATTCTGCGGCTGCGGTCGTGCATGCCTGAGAGCAGGAGTGAGAATTGAGTGTCGAATCTTCTGGCTGTATGTTGTGATTGCAGCTTTTCGATGTCGAATATTCTTTGGGTTGTTAGATGTACGTTTTTTGTTGCACAGCGGCGTGTGCGCAGCTTGGCTGCAACGAGTTAATGATCCGAGTTGATATTGGGTCCTCAGATCGTCGTATCTAGAAGCGTATCTTCCATCTATCACAACATGATCGATCTGGTTTCGCGTTTTTCGAGGGTAGCTTGGTGTATCTTCTTATGCTGGAATCTGGTGCTGCAGACTAACATGCTTCGGGACTAGTCTTAAAATAATTGATGGAGTTCTGCATCGTGTATGGGAAAGTGAAAATGGAAATGACTCCCGTGATCTGATAAGTAGTAGTAACGGGTGATTTTTTTGCTATTATCTTTTTAAACAGTTGGTTTAAACAGCTGACGCACGTTTCGTGTTTTGTTTCACATCTTCTGTTTGGTCTATAATTTAACCATGAATCGTCTTACAAACGAACAACGCTTGCAAATCATTGAATTTTATTATAAAAACGCGCGTTCTGTTAAGAAAGTTTATCGCACGCTTCTTCCATTCTATGGTCAGTTTAATCGACTCACTGAAGCGGCTGTTCGAGCTATTATGACTAAATTTAGAACCAAATTTACATTATTGGACATCAAACCACCAACACGCTTACGTAGAGTGCGAACTGAAGAAAATATCGCAGCTGTATCGGCCAGTGTTAATGATGACCATCAATTATCGATTCGTCGCCGTTCGCAGCAATTGGGCCTCTGTTACTCAACAACGTGGAAAATTTTGCTAAAGGATTTAGGTGTGAAGCCTTTCTAAATACAGCTGGTGCAAGAATCGAACGACCTACCGCAAAACAGAATTTTCGGTGAATGGGCTCTTGGAAAGTTGGCCGAAGATCCACTTTTTTATCGAAAAATAGTGTTCAGCGACGAAGCTCGTTTTTGGATCAATGATACGTAAATAAGCAAAATTGTCGATTTTGGGGTGAAGATCAGCCAGAAGAATTGCAAGAGCTACCAATGTATCCAGAAAAGATCACAGTTTCGTGCGGTTTATGTGCTGGAGGTATCATGCTGCGAATCGTAACGAAACTGTGTATGGTGAGCGCTACCGTGAAATGATATCCAAATTTTTTTTGCCCAAAATGCAAGAGCTTGACTTGCATGACATGTGGTTTCAGCAAGACGGTACCACATGCCACACAGCACGCGTAACAATGGACTTGTTGAGAGGCAAGTTCGGTGAACATTTTATTTCCACGTTCGGGACCTGTCAATTGGCCACCCAGATCGTGCGATATAACGCCTTTAGATTATTTTTTGTGGGGCTATGTTAAAGCTTTGCGTCTATTACTTCTTCTTACTTCGTCTATTTAGGAACCAGCATTAACACCAATAACAATGTCAGCCTTGAAATCCAACGTAGAATCTCTCTTGCCAACAAGTGCTACTTTGGACTAAGTAGGCAACTGGGCAGTAAAGTCCTCTCTCGACGAACAAAACTAACACTCTACAAGACTCTCATCATGCCCGTCCTAACGTATGGCGCAGAAGCTTGGACGATGACAACATCCGATGAAGCGACGCTTGGAGTGTTCGAGGGAAAGATTCTGCGTAAGATTTTTGGACCTTTGCACGTTGGCAATGGCGAATATCGCAGACGATGGAACGATGAGCTGTATGAGCTTTACGACGACATAGACATAGCGCAGCGAATAAAGATCCAGCGGCTACGTTGGCTGGGTCATGTCGTCCGAATGGATACAAACGCTTCGGCTTTGAAAGTATTCGATGCGGTACCAGCTGGTGGTAGCAGAGGAAGGGGGCGGCCTCCTCTGCGTTGGAAAGATCAGGTGGAGAAGGACTTGACTTCACTTGGTGTGTCCAACTGGCGCCGGTTAGCACGAGAAAGAAACGACTGGCGCGCTTTGCTAAACTCGGCCAAAATCGCGTAAGCGGTTATAGCGCCAATTAAGAAGAAGAAGATGTTAAAGCTCTTGTTTATTCAGACAAGCCTGCTTCAATTAACGCATTGGAAGACAACTTTAAAGCATTTATATAATATGTGAGATACCGGCCGAAACATTGGAAAGAAGCGAAAATTGGACTAAGCGGATGGACCATTTGAAGCGCAGTTGCGGTCAACATTTGCATGAAATAATCTTCAAACATTAAATTATGTGGTTGATTGGTAGGTTTAACTGGTGATTCTTCCAGAATCCAACTAGCGCTTCCGCACCATTTTGTTGCCACATACTCGTTACCAACTTGTTTGCCAGTTATTTACAGCATGACTATATCCAGTCTGTGCGGTTCAGGAACCTTATCAGGTTGTTGACATCTATGCCAGACAGCTGTTCCAGACTCTCGAACAACGGTTTACCCAGGGTTAACATTCTGTCCTTCCATAGGGCAGGGCATTCGCAGAGGAAATGGAAGATTGTTTCCTTTTTCTCCGGTTGTTTACAACTGTGACAGTATGTGTTGTAAGGGATGCTCATGTTGGCTACTTGTTCTCCCACAGACCAAAAGCCAGTTATGACTGCCGTTAGTCTCCAGGCGTCCCGTCGTTTCATGTTTATCAATGTCGACGATTGCTTAAGGGGTTATTCGCAGTTATGACTTTCAAAAAAATCGATTTTTTTTATTGCATTTTTGTAATGTACATATATTCAAAAGTATGCGCACGAAATTTGAAGTAGATCTAAGCAATACTTTCGGAGTTATACCTAAATATGTAGAGATGCCTCGGCACGTTTTAAGGTAGGTATTGAAACTTTAAACGTGTTTTTTTCAAAACGGCATTTTTCAAGTCGGTGTACACGATATCTCGAAAACGGCTTGTTTGATCGGTCAACCGTTTTAACTCAATCTTTAAAGATACATTTTCTAGTAATTAATCGTTCCTTTTGTAAATCTGATACTTATTTTCCATTTTATAATCAATTTACGGCCAAATTTTAACGTAAAAATCGAAATCATTTCTTTTAAAAGCTGCCATTTTGTGAAAATTCACTATTTTGATTAGCCGAACGATTAATTACTAGATAATCTAATATATTAACAAAATTTGTTTGGTTTTTTGATTTCAGATAATCCAATCCTGAGTTACGATGTACACCGTAAATCGTCTTTTTTTAAAGGAGGTTCCAGAAATCGCCTGCAGCGCGCTCTATAATCAACATTTTCATAAATAAAAAATTTTGTTACGTTCTTGAAGGATGCTTTTAAACCGCCAAAAATTTTCAAATTAAAATATTCTGAAGTTTCTTCAGGATAAATCCTTGACAACCCGTCTTTTATTTGCTTCATAACTGCGTATAACCCCTTAAGGTTGTAGGTGGGCCATAACGTTCTGCTAATTTTGCATTTCGTCTGGTCTCTCCATCTACAATCCGCTATTCGGAGGTATTTTAGGGAAATTGCACTCCTCACTGCACCTAGTGATGCGAATACCGATTCTGCAAGAGCGTTATTCATGGCAGATCCCCTTCTTGCCAGTTCATCCACTTTTTCATTACCTTCGATACTCCGATGTCCCGGGAGCCAGATTAAGGTAGCTTTATGGTTTTCGCTCAAGGTGGTGAGGCTATTCTTGCTTTGCTCCACCACTTTAGAAGTTGTTGTAGCTGAACCCAGTGCCTGGATTGCAGCTTGGCTATCCGAAAGAATAGCGATACTGCCCTTAAAAGGGGGATCTGCGATTAGTAGCCTAGAAGCTTCCCCAATTGCCAGTACTTCCGCCTGAAAAACACTGCAAGCATTAGGGAGACGCACAGATCTTTCAATTTTAAGTCTATGAGAAAATATACCAGCTCCAACACCACAATCCATTTTACTGCCATCTGTATAGACTGTAGTGTCGAACTTGTTTAGAGAGAATCCCTTATTCCATTCTTTCCGAGATGGAAAGAGATTGACATAATTTCTGCTGAATGTCACCATAGGGACGATGTAGTCAGTCCTCTTCGAGGTATACTGGGTTTGTCGCAGTAATAGGCTAGCATGGCCATGAGCTTTTTCTTTCCAGCGACCCGCTTCATTTAACCTCAATGCACTCATTGTTGCCATCTTCTTGATATGTAGTTCTACCGGAATAACGTGTGTCAGCGCGTTCAGGGCCTCCCTAGGACATGGTCTGATCGCACCGACTGTTATTGCACAGGCTGATCTTTGTATTCTGCTAATTAATTTGATGTTGTATTCTCTCTCTAGAACTTTTTCACCAAACTACAGAGCCATACGTTAAAATTGATCGTATAACCGCCTTATACGACCATAATGTGTACTTGGGTTGGAGACCACATCTTCTTCGCAGCATACGTTTACAGGCATATAAGGCAATTTCTGCTTTCTTTACCCGATCTTCAATGTTTAATTTCCAGCTAAGTTTGGAGTCCAGATTTGCCCCTAAGTACTTTGCACTGGGTGAAAGTGAGAGGGTATATCCGTTAATGCTTGGTAGAGTAAAAATTGGTACCTTATATCTGTTCGTAAATAGCATGAGTTCTGTTTTACGCGCGTTTAAACTTAGGCCACAGCCTGCAGCTCAATAGTTAAGCTCGCTTAGCGCCCTTTGAATGATCCCACTGATCGTTTTGGGACACAGTCCTGATGCCATTAACACCACATCATCAGCGTACGCCACCACCTTTACCCCTCCTCTATTAAGTTTTGTTAAGATTTTACTAATAACACATAACCAGAGGAGTGGAAATAATACTCCCCCCTGTGGAGTGCCCCTGTAGACTCTTTTTGTTATGTTGATATTGCCCATATTAGCTCTAATTATCCTGGTTTCTAGCATAGAGATGATCCAATTGCTGATACAATTTTCCACCCCTAAGTCTATTAACGCCCGTTGGATAGCATCAGTGCTAACGTTATTAAATGCGCCTTTATTTCAAAAAAAGCTGCCATGGCGTACTGTTTGCTTGCTAGAGACCCCTCTATTGTTCGGATTACCTCGTGAAGCGCTGTCTCTGTCGATTTGCCTTTGAGGTAAGCATGTTGTACAATTGATATACTGGAGCTCTCCAGCAAGCTTCTAATGTGTATGCCTAAAACCGTTCAAATGTTTTTAGAACGAAGGACGACAGACTAAATGGCCTAAAGTCCTTCGCTGTTTCATGCCCCCTTCTGCCCACCTTTGGTATGAAGATGACTCTAACAGGTGAAATCTGGCTTCTTGACCCAAGAAGCCATTGAATGATCTTTGGACAAGATACGGCTGAGCCTCGCAGAATCTGAGGTAGATTCGATCGAAGAACAAAAATCTCTCCTGCTCTCCTTCTTGGCGGCCCTAGTTGCCTTTTTGTACTGTCTCTGACTATCTCTGTACAGTTGCCAATTACCTGTTGAGTAGCTGAGATTAAAATTTTTTCTGGCTCCACCAGGAAGGATGTGTATTTTCGCTATATTTAATTGGGCACGACGTCTTGTCGGCCCTACTGAATGTCTTCTCCAATGTTGCAACCCTACTCTCAAGGTTTTCCGTGAGAGTGATTTGGCTGATCGGAATTCCTCCCAATCTATTGTTCACTACATTTTTGAACTTTTTCCAATTAGTTCTTAGTGGGTTTCGATACGGTAAGGTTGTATTCCCCCTCAGATCCAGCTCGTAAAGGATCGAGCTGTGATCCGAGGAAGAATTTTTGTCGGAAACCCTCCATTTTTTCTACCCTTACCGAACTGTTTACGGACAGTAAAGTAACATCAATTACTTCCGCCCATCCCCTAAAGTACTCCGTACTAGGAAAGGTGAAAGTGGGGGTGTTACCTCTGTTGCATACCGTTAGGTTAGTATTGATAATAAAGTCGTAAAAAGACTTACCTCGTTCGTTCGTCTCCGAGCTGCCCCAGAGAGAGTGCCTTGCGTTAGCATCGCATCCGAGTAGCAGGTTCTTATTTCAGGCTTCACGCACAAGCCGACGAGCCTCCTCGGGTCTTCGAGAGCGGGCCAGGAGACCGGTTAGGTTGTCCGTTGCAGTCAGCGAGTGCAGCAGGTTTATTTGGACAACCTTGAGACACATGCTGCAGGTCGCTTTGAATTGAATTGAATTTGAAAAGGTCGAGCCAAGGAGCACCAGGAGATTTGGTGGCTCCTAAAACACTCAGGCTAAAAAAGCCCATTGTATTTAAAGCTCTGGAAAGGGGGTAGATAGTCAAGGAGGGAGGGAGAAAAGTATCATAGAAAGAGATAGGAAAGAATAGAGACAGAGATAGAGATAGTTAGTCCTGTGAGAATTTTCCAGATTCTTTGACAAATTTGTAAATATCCTCCAGTTTTAGAGAACGAATAATACTCATTCTCATGACATCGGAACCCAATACTCGTAGTCGCGCTCTAGCAAAGGCAGGACACTCGCAGAGAAAGTGCTCAGTGCTATCCGCCTCCTCCAAGCACGACAGGCATACCGGGTCCTCGATGATTCCAATGGTGGCCATATGCTGACCCCATGGGTTGTGTCCTGTAATGATGCCGACCATCAACCGAATGTCTTTCCTTCTAAGTTTTAGTAGAAAGTTTGACAGTTTTCTGTTCGGACTCGTCACAAAACACTTTGCAGTTCTGCAGCGTTCTAGACCGGACCATCGCTCTTTATGTAGATTGCCTACATAATCGTTGATCCAGTTCTTGATTCCTGCGGGACTGATTCCGATTATTGGCTCTGGCCCCTGTGGAGGCACCGCTGATCCACGGTTGGCCAATTCGTCGGCAATTTCGTTTCCTTGAACACCGGAGTGTCCTGGAACCCATATAAGTCTGTTCTGTTTCTGTTCTGTTTTGCGACAGAATTAAGCTTCTTCTTACATTCTTGAACAATCTTTGAGGTTTGCTTCGCGTTCTCCAGGGCCTTCAATGCAGCCTGACTGTCACTGAAGACTCCAATCTGTTTCCCGCTCCATCTCCTCTCGATTATCCATTCGGCTACTTTTAGGATGGCAAAAACTTCTGTTTGGAAGACAGTTGCCATTCCCCCCATAGCGTAGTGATACTTATTACTATCGTTTAAGTACCATCCGGCTCCAGACCCTATTTCAGTCTTGGACCCATCGGTAAAGAAAATATCCGTCAAACCTCCCTGCATGCCTCCTGGATTGCTCCATTGCTCACGCAATGGAAATCTGACATCAAATTTCCTTCCGAATGAAACTGTGGGTATCAGGTCATCTTTAGGTGCCAAAAACAGTGGATACTGCTCCGACAGCAACTTAAAGATTTCTCTGTGTCCCGAAGCTCCATCTTCGTGCCAGAAACCATATTTATGGAGTCTACACATAGCTTTTATTGCTTCCTGTTGTATCTTAAGATCCAGGGGGAGCAAATCAAGCATAGCATTTAGGGCATCTCCAGAGGTTGTACTCATGGCACCCGTGATGCATAAACATACACTTCTTTGCAGCGTGTATAGTTCCCGGATTGTGGACTTAACCATGCTCCGTCGCCACCAGACCACAGAAGCGTAAGTGATGATTGGTCTGATAAGTGCCGTGTATATCCATAGGACCACAGCAGGTTTCAGACCCCAAGTTTTGCCAAAGGCTCTACGGCATTGCTGAAAAATCTTCAATGCACGATTCACCTTCAGTGAAACGTGTGTCTCCCAAGTCAGCTTCTTATCCAAGATTACTCCTAGATATTTAACTTCGTTGGAAAGACCAAGTGTCACACCTTTCAGTGTTGGAAGACTGAGTCCATCCAATTTCCGTTTTCTCGTAAACAAGACTATAGTTGTTTTGTTCGGATTAACGGAAAGACCTTGCCTCATGCACCAATCATCGATTTTGTCAAGAATCCTCTGCACTTTCGTGCAAAGCCTCCTTAAGGATTTATCCGATGTTAGCGCACAGACGTCGTCCGCATATGCTTGGACGTGAAAGCCGAGTTCCTGCATCTCCACTAATAGGGAGTCTACGACGAAGCACCACAGCAGCGGAGAAAGAACACCCCCTTGGGGACATCCTTGCTTGGCCCTGACTGTGATTTGCTCGTCATCGCTCCCACCAGCGGTTAACAGCCTCTCAGAGAGCATGGAGTATATCCATTTTATAATGGCTTGATTAACTCCGTGTCGTTCGGCAGAAGAACATATCGAGTCGAAAGTGGCATTATCAAAAGCCCCCTCAATGTCCACGAACACGCCCATTGTGTATTCGTCAGCTTCCAGCCCAGCTTCAATCTTGCTAACAAGATCGTGTAAGGCTGATTCACATGATTTTCCACTCTGGTAAGCGTGTTGATTTCTACTAAGTGGACTTCTCGGCAATACCCCCACTCGAATATGTTTCTCCACCACTCCTTCCAGACTTTTCAACATGAACGATGTCAAACTGATTGGTCTGAAACTTTTTGCTAGGGAATAGTCATCTTTTCCTGGTTTCGGAATAAATACTACTCTTACGCGTCGCCATTGGGATGGTATATAACCAAATGCAAGACAGGCTGTGAAGATCCTTTTCAGGGCCTCAATCAGCCTGTCTCCTCCTTTTTTAAGCATTGCTGGATATATTCCGTCAGGTCCAGAGGACTTAAAGTTCTCAAAGGAAGATAAGGAAAACCTTATCGATTCCCTTGTCACTATCCGACTAGCAATATACCAGCTGTACCTAGAGGTTCCACCGTTGCCACCGTTGTTGTTCATGCCACTCTCAACTTCAGAGATAGTTCTACTACCCGGAAAGTGAGTTTCGAGTAGAGCATTAAACGTTTCCGATTTGGAAATGGTGTATGAACCATCAGGTTTTCGAATGGAATCCAGCCTTACTGAGCGGTCTAAATGAAGGACCTTACAAAGTCTCGCTGTTTCCCTCATTTCTTCGACGTTACTGCAGAAATTTCTATAGGATTCAAGTTTGGCTTGCCGTACTTTTTTCTTATATTCTCTCTGTGTAAGTCGATGATTGGCCCAGTCCTCTTCTGTTTTGGTCTTCAAGGCCTTATTAAGAAGTTTCCTAGACCGTACACGAAGCTTCGACAGTTCAGGGTTCCACCAAGGAACCGCTTTCCCCTGTCTGCTTTGCCTGAGTGGACACAGTTCCTCAAAGCAATTGATTAAAGTACCTTCTAATTTCTTAGTCGCATCTTCAATCATTTCTGCTGATTTGAGTTTTTTCAGGTTTGGTAATCGCTCTGTTACAAGCTCACCATACCTGTCCCAGTCCACATTTCGAGGATTCCTACCGGAAGGTATTGATATTGTGTCAATTCCCAGTCGGAATTCGATAAGACGATGATCAGAAAGAGAGTCCTCCTCCAAAACTCGCCATCGGTTGATTTGATTTCCAACTGACCTATTGGTAAGTGTTAAATCAATCACCTCTTGTCTCCTTCTGGTCACAAAAGTTGGTTTGTTACCAGTGTTTTGAATGACCAAATCGGATGACAGGATAAAATCCAGTAACTTGAGACCTCTGGGGTTGCATTTGCTCCTTCCCCACACAATGTTCTGTGAATTTGCGTCACAGCCCACTATTAGCCCCAGATTATTGGATTCTGCGTACTTGACCACTTCTCTTAGCTCCCTCGAAGGAGGTGGCTGTAAAGAGTCGTAGGGTAGGTAGGCCGAAACTATAATAGCTTCGACACTGTTCCCACTTTTCAAGTACTTTATTTTTGCAGCAACGATATCTCCGGAGTATAGCTCTTTTAATATCGTGTGTTCGATCAACCTCGGCATGATAATACATGCTCGCGGTCTCACATTCCCTTCACAATGAAGTACTTGTCCCCACGACATAGCACTTAGACCACAGATACGCTTGTGACATACCCATGGTTCTTGTATGAGTATTATGTGTGGGTTTGTTTGCAGTTTTGCATGCCTACGGCACAAGAGAGCCGTAGACGCTTTGCTATGCTGCAGATTAATCTGTGTAAATATTACTTCAGTCATGAGACTGAGTATATTTACGCTTTGTCCTCCACCTTATCCTGGATACGGAACTGGATCCGCCCCAGATGTAGGTGGGGACGGCACCCGTACTTCGACTTAAGAACCTTGAGGGACCCAAGATCGATACCCAGTACCAGATGGGAACCCGCCTCCGAAGTGGTAGCGGATTTCTGCCTGGTGCACGAGTATACTCTCCAGAGAGTCGTGTCAAGATCCTTATTCTGAACACGGATGCGTTTGAGGAGTTCTGCTGAATTACAGGAAGGACCCGGAATCCAGACACTCGCTCGTACCAGCCTTTCTTTGCTACTCTCAACAAGAATAAACTTGCTGTTTTCGCAGGCTGGGATTTTTGCTATCGCTTTTTCTAGCCATTCTCGGGAAAAAGCATTGGAACAGTGCACCTTTACGATGCCGTCCACCACGCTTTTCCCCTCGAAAGTCGACGCGTCTTTCGACTCACCGATAGCTTTCCACAGATAGCTGTCAAGATAGTCTTGTTGCCCTTTGGACAGTAGACCATCTTGTTTGTCGGTATGTATCTCCACCGTCATTGCCTTTGCTGCCATTCTCGCGAATGATTCGCCAGACGTTGACGGAAGAGTGTCATTCGACATTTGAGGTCCCTTAGCCTCTGCCTTATCAGGCAAAGGTTTGTCTGCCTTGGATGGGGTCGAGGATGCAGGCATTTCCGAATTGCGTGTTTCAACTTTCCTCTTCTTTGCCTTCCTCCTCTTCCCGGTCGTTGGCACAGACCCCGTTTCGTTTCCGGAAGAGCGCAGCGCTACAGAGGAATCCTCTGTTCTGCCACGCTTTCCCGTTTCCGTTACAGGTGTCGAAGTTGACGGAGCTTGAGTCCTTGCCTTAGCTAGTGCTTCGGCTTGCCTCGCCTTCTGTCTTCTTCGTTTGATCTGCCTTGCGGTTAGACCAACACCTGCGTTCGACTCTCCAATAACTTCGGTCTTTTTACCGGTACTTACCTGATTCACACCAGGTTTAACCGTTGTCAAAGACTTACTCGGTACCAGAGATCCGTCTGAGTCTACTGAGAGATTGTCCGCCATCTCCACATCCTCCACAACTTGTTCAGTTGCTTCAGATCGTTTCGATGGCGGTGTATCGCTCACACTCACTCGGCTCTCCATTGGCATAGCCAATGTGCCATGTTTCACCACTAGTAATGCGCTTCCTCCGGAACCCTGGGTGTCAGTTCCGGTCATAGGGGAATGTGGGGTTCGGGCCTGCACATCCGATGCCCGAGCCGTCGATTGCTCGACGGGAGGATTTCCCAAAAGTGGGTTACCTCGTGCAGAAATATCTTTATTTAGCCTCCACATAAGAAAAGAAATGCATTTTATCCCTCCTGCCAGGTTGTCGGTACGGTACTCTCCACATTGTACTTGGGTGGCCACCAATTCCGCCGTTCCGCGGATGAGTGGATACCCAATTCCTATATGAAGCTGCCCTCTTAGTTCGTGGTAAGTTAATCTCCATAGAATGGGGTTAACTCGCCACTTAAGCCTCATCCCCGCGGCAAGGAGACCGACATGACAAGGTGCAGGTCGCTTTAATATTTGACGGCGTCGCCAAGCTGCACTCCCGGGTGCTGCTCATTAGCGCCATCGTTTTTGGTAGATGCGGCGTCGTCAAGTTGCATGCCTGTGAGCAACTCGGATTTGCAGAGCGAAATATCTTCAGTTGCGTTTTCCTGACGCCGAACCGAAGTTTATTGTCCACTTTTCCCAGTGGCTCGATGCTCTCCTCCGATATTTGGAGAAGGAAGGACACACTGTTCTCTTGCGGAGCCTCCGCTTTGATGATGCTCTAGTCATCCATCGGAACAGTGCGGTTGTGTGCCGGCAAGTATGGAATTAGTTGCTTAGCTTCGAACCCCATGTTCTGTATCCAGATGCGAGCCCTCGGCCGTCGAGGGATTTCGCTGGCCGGGATTAGTTTGAGCCTCAAACCTTCCCAGTCGCTCTGGATCTTTCCCACAACTGTTTGCAGGAAGTTAAGGGAGAGTTGATCATCGCACTTGATCACCCTGTATCCGCGGACCACCTCCATTGATCCTGGCACATGACCCTCTGGGTTTGCAATGACGTGATCGACGACAATGCGGGACAGCCGTGCCTCGATTTCGGACCACTTATCCGATGCAGATTTACCGCGGTGAGTTATTTCATCAACCAACGCTATTTGCAGGTGATCCCGTGCCACCTCATTAAATGTGCGTTTGGTTGGTTTTGGTATTGAAGCGGTGTGAGCCGACACTTTGTGCTTCTTCGTAGGTTTGTCGTTTTCGTCCTGCGAACGATTGCGTTTCACGGCTTCTGCCTTCTGGGTGTTCTGGAACGCCAGGTTCTTATCGACCACCTTTTGGCACCTTGCCTTATCGGCCGCGTCCTTTGGATGAGTTTGCCCTTCAGCCTCATTTTTATTAATTCTACCGAGAATAGCCAGAGACCTCTGGTAAAGCTTATACCTGGGCGGGCCTTTTTTAACGTTTTGACGCTTTTGCCTCTTGGCATCAGCGGATGTGGATGGTTGATTTAAGGTTGATGGCGTGCTGTGGCCCACTGCTTTGCCATCAACCGTCTCTTGGCTGGAGGCCAAGAGTTCGTCCTCTGAGGAAGTTCCCAACTTCCTCAGTTCGTTAGTGTCGGTCCGTGTTGTCCATTTGTCCATCTGTTGTGTCAATGGGTGCGTCCGTTTGTCCGTTCGTTTTGGGTTTGTGTCCGTCCGTTTGTCCGTCTTCTTTGTAGCGTTATTCGAAGTTTTTGTTTGTTTTTGTTGTTTGTTCATTCTGTCTCTTACGGTCACCTGCCCTGCCAGAGGGCTGCCCATGTCGCCATGTGCTGTGACCAATGAGGATTTAGGGAAAATAAACGGTCCGCCATGGCAGCGCCCCATACCATGGTAAGGCCACCGTTACAACCTGAGGCGGCCTGATGTCAGGAGGGCTCTGTTAAAAGACAGTCTAGTTTTATCCCCCGGCTGCCAAACCCACCCAATAGGCACGGGTCGCGTTACACCTTGGGTTGAGGGAGTTTTTTTTAACGAAGTTTACGTCTTCGACCTGTGTGGTTCGCGGGAGACCTACTCTCCTACCTTCCATATCTGGGTGGCGTTCCCCTATCCACCACCTGGGGGCGCGCCCTATAGGGATTAACAGGTTCCCCCAAGGGAAATTATGTGGACTGTACTATCGATTTAAATAAAAATTTCATGAATTTTTCTGAATTTTACGTGTGTTTTTTTGAAAAACTTTCCTATAGCTCTTAAGAAATCACCCTTAAGTATTGAAATTTACTTATTGTAATATTAAAATATTAACAATAATTTAACGACAAAGGCATGAGCCGTCTGTCGATTTATTTTTCATGCAAAACAATTATTCGATTTACGGTTTTTAAAACCAATTGAACTCTTTTATTAAGTAATCTTTAATCTCTGTATCTAGAGGCATATTTAATGAAACGCAAAAGTTTATCCCAATGATTATTTTCCACACTGAGAATCTCAATCAGTTGTGAATCATTTAAGGTAAAGTTTCCGAAAAAGGCTTTTCTATATTCTCTTAATATGAGGCAGTGCGCCAGGAAATGTCCTATGTTTTCAAGCTCGCCTAAATTACACATTGAGCAAATTTTATTTTCTGTGTCAAATCTGTTGTTATTTAGAATTACCATGTTACTAGCCCTCATTATCCACATGCTTGATTCTATGTCATATTTTTAAAATAAACCAGACCTTTTGACCAATCTAATTCCTTATATATCCTACTAGTACTTAAGGCTTTTTGTATGTACACATTCATCCTTGCCTGATTGTGGTTTGTTAAAAGCAATTTTGCATTTTCTATCCAGCTTTCTGATCGTATGTTATCTATTCGCCAAATGACATCGTTTTTACTAAACAAGTTCTTTAAATCTCTAATTCAGAAGACTTCTTTCTTTATAACAATTTTGGACAGATAATGTGACAGCCGATTTTCTGAGTACATAAACAAAATTCTGTGCACATACTTAAGGAACAGTTCTCAAGTGAGAATATGATTTTCTTGCATGCCGGTTTCCAAAAAGAGTATGTATGTAGGCATATTTGATGGTAGCTTCAGAATTCACTTTACAAAATAATTGTCAAGCCAGATTCGGGCAAATTATTTTAATAGAATAAGATAAAACAAAATAAATTAAATTTGAAATTGAATTTGATAAAGGAAAATTATTTTAAGTAGTTAATAAAAATATTGTTTGAACTTTAAATAATTGAAATTAAATAAATAAATATCGAAATGTAAATTATATTTAAGCTTAATATTAAGTTATTTTCTATAGTATATAAGTATATACATTACTGTTTCTCGCTTTCGCTGGCTTCTTTATCTTTTTCAATTTACTTTCGATCATTGACTCTATTTCTACAGCTATACTTTCCGTTCTTCCTATTTCTATTTACTTAACTACTTACTCACATATGCTCTCTCTAACTCTCCACGTACTGTTCTTTCGTTTCCGCTATTTCTTTAATCTTAGTTTTAAGAAATATAATAATATAAGGGTAGAACGTAATAAAGAATTTAACTTTTGAATTGTTAAACGGACGTGTGCGGTGTTATTTTTTACTTTCACATCCACAGGCAATATAAAATTAAATTCACGCTTCCCCCTAAGTAAAGTTTTAAAAAGGAGATATCTTCACAAATTAGTGAAGAATTTTCATGGCGCCCGAGCAGGGACAGTAGTGCGAAAGTGTGATTGATAAAAGTGGAAATATTATATAATTACAATATAAAAGAAAAATAAGTAATAAATAGGGAAATAAGCAATAATTTTGTGAACATAATTTGGGAAATTAAATATTTAAATAAATACGAAAATTATTTCCAAAAATCATTGAACATAGTTATAACAAAACATAAGTGATAATATAGTGCAACAAGAATATTGCCTGCGTGGTCGGTTGACAAACAAAAGTCGTCTCGCAAAACAAAAAATTAAAAAACACACACAAATCAATCATAAACTAATATATATATTGTATATATATATATAATTGGCGCGTACACCCTTTTTGGGTGTTTGGCCGAGCTCCTTCTCGTATTTGTGGTGTGCGTCTTGATGTTGTTCCACAAATGGAGGGACCTACAGTTTCAAGCCAACAAAAATCAGTGCAGTCACATAAACCAGTGCAGTGACGTGAAAAACAATGTGACAGTGAGCCCCCAAAAAAACAAAACAAAAAAAAATAATACAATATATCTATCAAAAAAAAAAAAAAAATTGTTTGAAATAGAAATAAAATACTTATATAGATAAAATATAAATAAAATAAAATATTTATATTGGTTGGTTGGTTGGTTAGAGTGGTGATTCATCCAGAATCCAACTAGCGCTTCCGCACCATTTTGTTGCCACATCCTCGTTACCAAATTGTTTAACAGTTATTTGCAGCAGGACTATATGTCTGTGCGGTTTAGGAACCTTATTAGGTTGTTGACGTCTAAGCCAGTTAGTTGTTCGAGACTCTCGAACAGCGGTTTGCCCAGGGTTAACATTCTGTCCTTCCATAGAGCAGGGCATTCACAGAGGAGATGGAAGATTGTTTCTTTTTTCTCCGGTTGCTTACAACTATGACAGTATGTGTTGTGAGGGATGCCCATTTTGGCGGCTTGTTCTCCGATAGACCAAAAGCCAGTTATGACTGCCGTAAGTCAACAGGTGTCCCGTCGTTTCATGTTTATTAATGTCGACGATTGCTTGAGGTTGTAGGTGGGCCATAACGTGCTGCTGATTTTGCATTTTGTCTGGTCTGTCCATCTACAATCTGCAATTCGAAGGTATTTTAGGGAAATTGCATTCTTGACCGTACCTAGTGGAGTGGATACTGGTACTGCAAGAGCGCTATTCATGGCAGATCCCCCTCTTGCCAGTTCATCAGCTTTTTCGTTACCTTCTATGTTCCGGTGTCCCGGGACCCAAATTAAGGTTACTCTATGGTTTTCACTCAAGTTGGTGAGGCTATTCCTACTTTGCTCCACCACTTTAGAGGTTGTTATAGTCGCGTCCAGCGCCTGGATTGCGGCTTGGCTATCCGAAAGAATAGCGATATTGACCTTAAAAGAGAAATCTGCGATTAGTAACCTACAGGCTTCCCCAATTTCTAGTACTTCCGCTTGGAAGACGCTGCTGGTATTAGGGAGACGCACAGATTTTTCAATTCCAAGTCTATGAGAAAATATACCAGCTCCAACACCACAATCCATTTTGCTGCCATCTGTATAGACTGTGGTATCGAAGTTGTTTAGAGAGAATCAGTTATTCCATTTTTTTTTAGATGGAAAGAGTGTGGCAAAATTCCTATTGAACGTTACCATCGGGACGATGTAGTCAGTCCTCACCGAGGTTAACTGAGTTTGTCGCAATAATAGACTAGCGTGACCATAAGTTTTTCCTTTCCAGCGACCCGCTTCATTTAACCTAAATGCACTCTGCCGTCTTTTTTATATGTAGGTCTATTGGAATAACGTGTGTCAGTGCATTGAGAGCCTCTCTAGGACATGATCTGATTGCACCGACCGTTATTGCACAGGCTGATCTTTGTATTCTGCCGAGTAATTTGGTATTGTACTCTCTCCCTTAAGCTTTCCACTAAACTACCGAACCATACGATAAAATTGGTCGTATAACCGCTTTATACAGCCATAATGTATGCTTAGGTTGAAGACCCCATCTTCTTCCAAGCATACGTTTGCAGGCATATAAAGCAATTTCTGCTTTCCTTACCCGTTCTTCGACGTTTAACTTCCAGCTAAGTTTGGAGTCCAAAATTACCCCTAAGTACTTTGCACTGGTTAATAAAGACAGAGTTTGTCCGTTTATTTGGTAGGGTAAAAGTTGGTACCTTGTATCTGGTGGTAAAAAGCATAAGTTCTGTATAACGCGGGTTTAAACTTAGGCCACATCCTGTGGCCCAAGAGTTAAGCTCGCCTAACGCCCTTTGGATGATCCCACTTATCGTATTTGGACACAGTCCTGACACCATTAACACCACATCATCAGCGTACGCCACCACTTTTACCCCACCTCCGTCAAGTTTTATTAAGATTTTGCAATCACACATAGCCAAAGAAGTGGAAATAATACTCCCCCTTGTGGAGTGCCGCTGTGGACCTTCTTGGTTATGTTGATATTACCCATATTAGCTTTGATGATCCTGGTTTCTAACATGGAGATGACCCAGTCACTGATGCAACTGTCCACCTCCAGGTCTATCAACGCCCGTTGGATGGCATCAGTGCTAACATTGTTAAAGGCGCCTTCGGTATCCAAGAATGCCGCCGTGGTATAATGTTTGCTCTCTAGAGAGCCCTCTATTGTTCCGATTACCTTGTGAAGCGCTGTCTCTGTCGATTTGCCTTTAAGGTATGCGTGTTGTGCAGTTGATATACCAGAGCTCTCCAAAGAGCTTCTGAGGTGCGTATCCAAAAGTCTTTCAAAAGTTTTTAACAGGAAAGACGAAAGACTGATTGGCCTGAAGTCCTTCGCTGATTCATGTCCTCTTCTACCTACTTTTGGTATGAAGACGACCTATTTATATACACAATAAAAAAAAAAAAAGATCGTTAAAAAAAAAAAATTAAAACATATAGAACATCGTTACGAAGGGGAGTGAAACTGTGGAGCTGTACTTCAAACTCACCCGTTCATCAACCATCACCACCATTATCCACCGTTGTAGAGAATATCGTGGGAATTATGAATGACCTGCAACTGCGTAGCCTGCCAAAGGGTAGTGGAAGCTGGAAACAAACCAATTCATGCTAAGCAGGTATTGAGTGCGAAAAATTTAAGCAAGAAATTGGCTTTGTGATTGACCGAGATTTTTACAGGGCTTCAATTATTGCCATCTCGTGTATCCACTTTACATTATATGCAAATAAACCATACATTTATACTTATACTAGCAACCCGCCCGGCTTTGCACGGGTATAAAATATATACCCTATGTCACTCACTGAAAAAATGATTAAAATCGATCCAGTAGCTTATTCATTACTGCCCGTGGCCCGCATGCGTTAAATTTGGAGTAAAGCATGAAGATTTCCAGCTATCTTTGGAATATCTAATTTCCTACCCTACACTTTTACATATTTACTTTTTGCATTTTTACATATGCATTTATTTTATTTTTACAACAATTAATATATTACTGAATGTCTTTATATATGTAGGTACAACGTTCATAGCTTTCTTGTCATTAGACAATACAAACATGTTTTCTCTAGAGGTTACTCTTGAAAGAGCGACATACAGTTGGCCATGTGAAAAACAGTCAACGCTCAAATCTATGGAAGCCTGCAACGTTGAATGTTTGACCCTGAGATTTATCAATGGTCATTGCAAAAGATGTCTTTACCGGAAATTGTAAGCGTTTAATTTGGAATGGTAGATCCGATGGTATCAGAGGGATTCGGGGAATCAATACATCTTCTCCGGTACCACATCCTGTGAGTATTGTGCACTCTATTATGAAAGTTTTCAGTGATTTTACCAGCAAACGCGTGCCATTGCAAAGTTTAGGTGGATTTAGGTTTCTTAATAAAATAACAGGACAACCTATTTTCAGCTCCATTTTGTGAGGAGGGAGTCCAGACGGGTTCAAAGAATTTAGAAATTCTGTAGGAAAATGAACAGCTTCTTCCAAATCGAGAACAGTATCGACCGAGTAGTAAATTTTCGTCGGTGCATCAATCTTTGAAATAATCAAGTTATTTACTTTATCTACTTGTTCGTTAGTTGGTGACAGAATATCTCTTTCTTTAAACCAAGAAATTGTCTTATAAGTTAAGTTATCAATGTCAAGATAGACATTGTTGACTAACTCTTAGGTGTTGTCTATCAAAACACAATGGTTTTCTAGGTTAATTCTTCCCTCACTTTGTGTTAATTCTCCATTGCCAACTTTTAGCAGCATCTCTGGAAATAGCCTGTTCTCACGAGAAGATGACGAAACCCTCATATTAGTTTTAAGCTCTAATTTATTGACATGCGACCAAAGGTGGGATCTTTTTAGCGAAGCATTTAGTCAGCACGTGTTCCCCGAGTCACAACTGGTAGGATTTGACGGAAATCTCCTGAGAACAGAATTGTACATCCACCCATAGGTGAATTTTTGATGCGCAAATCGCGCATTGTCCTATCCAGTGCTTCCACAGACGTCTTGTTTGACATGGTAGCTTCGTTCCAGGCTATTAATGAGCAGTCACGCATCAATTTTCCTGTATTGCTCTGTTTAGAAACACTACAGACGCTGTTATCATCATCGGTGGCGATACATACATACATATGTACATACGTCCGAAATGAAATAATGCGAGCGATTCGTAAATACATACATACATACGTCACCATACGATGTAATTCTACATTAATGAGGTGTGGTGAGATTATCGCTTAACGCCTGTTGCTTCATTCGGTTGACAGCGAACAAACACACAAACAGCTTTTTTGGAAAAAGAGCTGCTTTTGTTTAAACAATTTTGGTTAAATAACAAATAAATCAATTTTTTTTTTGATGCAGAACGAAAGTAAATATTTCAAAGTTAAACTTCAAGAAAGTTTCATTTTAATTGGTTGATTCGTTTATGATTTATGGCCGTGAAAACAAACAAAATTTGTTTTTTTGCCACATTTTGACCGATTGCCACGCCCCCTTTATATATTTCTTCACATTATATTGATATAAACCTTCCTCTTCAATCAATCTATCTTTAAAAAAACACCGCATCAAAATCCGTTGCGTAGTTTTAAAGATTTAAGCATTCAACAGGACATAGGGTCAGAAAAAGCGACTTTGTTTTATAATATGTAGTGATGTACATATCAATATACATATACATATACTGCCTATGAAGTGAAGGATACAGTGAGACCCAAGGAAGAGGAACGCGTTTGTCGCCAAATAATTTGCGAGTACTATTTTTCGGTTTTTGGAATTTTTTTCAAAAACCAAAAAAATGTAACTAAATTGCGGTTTCTTAATTCAACCGTAATATTTTCAATATATTTAAAAAACATTTCTTTTTCGACAATACAAATTTGGTTTGAGCAAAGGCTCAATTTTTCGCTGCTTATTTTCGTTCTGTTGTTTTTGTAGCAGTACCTTTGCCCTGTCAGAGTAGTGTAATCACCGGTCGTCTTCGCCTAGCTCATCTAACGGTAGGCCCAGGAAACTAGCTGTTTCGACGGGTTGGCTCCAGAGGGAGAGGGGTGTTAGATGAGTGGGTTTAATGGAACATGTGAAAAGGTGGTTAGTGTCGTGCGGGGTGCCTTCACATGCTGGACATACGTTTAGCATGTCGGGGTCGATTCTGGATAAGTAGGAGCTGCGCGGGACTCTCGGGCAAGCTGGAGCTCTTCGTCTACAATTGGTGGTGGTTGGACTCCGATAACGGCATTCGGCGGTCGGGAACTTAAAAAGGTGGTAAGGGTCTCCCGATGAATGTCGTTTATGGCCTGTCTGTACACTGTCCGATCCTGGAGTGGTCTGTCTGTTTTGTCTAGGATCTCGTCCACGTAGTTGAGGAAGTGCCTCCTGATGTGCCTGGGAGCTGGCTCAGACTCAAGCAGGTGCTTGCATGGGTGAGGCCTGCTGCAACACCCTAGCAGAAACTGCTTACTGAGCAATTTGTTGTGCCCCAAGTGCTGCCGGCAAGCGACTTCAGAACCTTGTTGCGATTCTGTACTTTAGTTGCAATAGCGGTTGTATGCGCTGAGAAGGAGAGCAAGCTGTCAAAGGTAACTCCCAATATTTTGGGGTTGTTAACTGTCGGAATTTGGGTGTCATCGACTTTCACCTTGGGTTGTAGCTTGACCTCCTTTGTCCAGGTGGTGAAAAGGGTCGCAGTGGATTTAGTGCGGGAGAGTTGTAAATTCCTCGCAGTGAAAAAGCGAGAAAGCCTGGTTAGTCGTTTACCTTAGAGCATAGGCCATCAATGTCGTTGTCCGATGCCATTATCGTGCAGTCGTGGGCGTATGAGACCAGGGAGACTCCCTCTGGTGGCTGGGGGAGTTTCTAAATGTAGCACAGCAAGGGTGAAAGGACACCACCCCGCGGTATTCCTTGCTTTATTTTCCTCTGTTTAGATGTTTGGTCTCGAAATATTACCGACGAATCACGACCACTCAGGTAGTTCGCGGTCCACCTATTTAGCCTTGGCGGAAGTGTCGACTGTAAAATGTCATCTAGTAGCGTGGCGTGGCTGACTGTATCGAAAGTCTTATTTAGATCCAACGCTACTAGGACAGTCCTCTCGCAGGGGCGGTTTTGGTTGAGGCCGCGGTTTACCTCTGTGTTGAGGACGGTGAGTGCCCTGGTGATGCTGTGCACTCTTCGGAAACCATGCTGGTGCGAGGCCGGGGTCAGATGTTTCGTAAAGAGTGGGAGTAGAAGAGCCTCAAGAGTCTTCACTACTGGGGAAAGGAGAGTTATCGGATGATAAGACTTCCCTTGGTTGGCGGGTTTTCCAGGCTTCAGCAGTGGGACCACTCTCCCTAATTTCAACCTATCAGGAATGATGAGAGTGGCCATAGATAGGTTAAAGACCTTGGTAAGATATTCTACTCCCAATGGACCCAGCTTTTTCAACATCAGCTTGTTTAGTCCGTCAGGGCCAATGGCTTGCTTTGGACGGTGTCATGTGTTTGATGGCGCCCTGAACCTCGTTGCTGGAGAAAGCAAATGGCGCACTGTTGTATGTCAGTTTGTGCAGCCGTCTGGTGGCACTTCGTTTGGATCTGCCGGCCGTAGGATGCAGAATAAACTGCCGGCTAAAATAGCACGGGCATTTCTTCGGATCCGACGAAGCACGACCGTTGAAGGTGATATCCACCTTGTCATTGTGCTTCGTCGGGTTCGACAGGGACCTTACGATGGACCAGAGCTTGCTCACACCAGAGGTGAAGTTACAGGACTTCAAATCCTCTTCCCATTTGTACCGCTTGTGTTGGTTTACCAGTTGCCGTATCTCGGAATTAAGATCCTTTATCCGAGGATCCCCGGGATCGACCTGGCGTAGGCGATCACGCTCGTTCGTCAGAACAGCTGCTTCAGCTGGGAAATTAGGACGTATGTCCCGGATCCTTCCACCGGGTATGAAGCGAGCAGCGGCAGCTGTGATCGCCTTACGGAATGCACGCACATCGGTGGGAATGGGGAGAGTGGCGAAGATGTCATCAGTAAATTCCGCAAATTCCAATCAGCTTTGTTGAAGTTGATGTATGACCGGTGATCCGCGGAAATAAAGTCTTCAGGTTTCTCGATCGAGATGATAATGGGCAAGTGGTCTGATGCAAGCGATAGCATAGGTCGCCAGGTTATGCTATTTATTAGACCTGCGCTAGCAATTGTGATGTCAGGCGAGCTGCTGCAATTGCCCACTACCCTGGTGGGGGCGTCGTCGTTTACAGTGCTGAATGTCGAGTCGTCTATTTGCTCTGCCAATAGCTGTCCCCTAGGATCATTTGCTAGGCTTGAATGCCAAAGATCGTGATGCGCATTAAAGTCACCTACTACGAATAGGTTTTCACCCCTGATGACAGCAGGTGACAGGGGGTATGTAAATATTATAGATTTCTGGCTCGGCATCACCTGACCTTGACATTCTAAGGTGGTGTCCCTGCGGTCGATGCCTTCATCAATAAGACGATACTGCACTGTATGGTGGACTATGAACGCCAAGCATCCACCGTTGTCTCGCTCGCGATCCTTTCTGTGCATATTCTAGCTATCCCTGGTGATCAGGGGGAGCTAGCGTGCACTTTTGTCTCTTGGACTGCAGCTATCTTGATTCCATGCCGGCTCATAAAGTCGACTATCCCGTCAATCTTACTCGTAAGTCCATTGCAGTTCACTTGTAAGCGGGTGAGAGACGCGTGGTGTTGTCTGCGTTGGTCCTACTGTACGTTCCGCAAGAGTTGTTGTGGACATACGTTGACGGACAGCTGCGCCACAGAGGGCGGTTGCGGGGGCAGAGCTCTGCACTAGGGGCCAACGCAGTCGCGTGTCCACTCACGGGTGGTGCGCAGGCCAGAGCACCTCCGAAAGTGGCACCAGCCATTGCAAGAATGGCACTGGTCTGTTGTCAGGTTCCGAGGGACCCTGGTCTGACACACGGCGCAGACTGTGCGGGGAACCAAGAGCTGCTGGTTTGTCCCCGCACTGGAATTTATTTTTTGTATGTCAAGCGTAACGGATGTGTTTCGGACCGCTCTGCAAAAAAGTGTTTTCAAAAATTCAAATCTGGACACAATTGATGTCCGTATTGAAACAGTGACTCTATATCAGTGGTAAAGTGGATTTTTGAAGTTTTCTGCCTCTTTCTCTCCCACATAAAACATATTTTCCATAAGAAAGAGTTAAAATAAAAAAGTGCAAAAGAAAGTTTTAAATATTAACTGCATCATAACAATATACGCAATCCATGGATTGCAAAAGGTGCAAACTGCAAATCCGTGGAGAGACGGGAATAAGGTGTGCGGGTGTATGTGGCAAAACGTATCATTCTCAATCGAAATGCTCGGGAATAGATCAATATACATTAGGAAAGTTAGATCAATTTCCCAAAATTCGCTACATGTGTGATGAATGTGTGGTTTACATTAGCAACGTTGACCTTGCAATTAATGAGGATCAGAGTGTAGTCGAGAAGAACGGTTCACGATTACTTGATTACAAGTTTGAATACGAAAGTGCACTTAAAACTCATGAAAAAGAAATCAAAAGCTTACTGGAAGTCATCGAGAAAAAGTTCAGTGAAAGAATAAGTGGAATGCAAAAAGCGCAAGAAGTATGCGAGCGAGGTGTGCGTGAAATGCATAAAATTCGCGAAATACAATAGCTGCAAGATTCAACGAACAAAGTGGCAAAATATGCAAGGAACTGCAGAAAATCAGAGAGGAAAATTCGAAGATATACAACAAAATCAAAGAATCGAAAAAGGCAAACATAGCAAATGATAACGGCCAAATACCGTATGCAGCAGTGTTAAAAAACAACATTGCTCTCAAAACAGTGGTGCCAGACTTTAAAAAAGATGCACCATTAGTGATTAAACCGAAATCGAAGCTAAAAAGTGAAAAAACAAAATTAGGCTTGATTGCAAAAGTTGATCCGGGAAACTTAAAAATCTCAAAATATTGAATCCAGAAGAAACGGAGTTATAGTGATTGGAGCTGAAAAAGCAAACGAAAGGGAAAAAATTAAAAAAACGATTGAAGAAAACATTGGTGAAAGCTACGATATTCAAATACCGAAGTCAAAAAGACCAAGATTTATGGTATCACTAATGGGGTATAAGCATGATGAAAAGTCATTAGTTGAGAAACTAAAAAAGCAAAATAAAGTTCTAGAAAATAGTGAAATCAAATTAGTAAAAATATATGAAGTTAGAAAGGAGAGCAGACTTCTTTACAACGCTATTTTGGAAATTGATCCCAAGACTTTCCCCTATGTTCAAAAGTGCGAAAAAGTTAATATTGGATGGGAGCGCTGTATGGTATTTGATGGCGTAGAAATCTTGAGATGCTTTAAATGTCAGGGGTATAACCATAAACTTTGGTTCACAAGCAGAGTTGTACTAAATAGTATTCATTCCAATAATTACAAACTTTAAATATCATATGTCAACACCCCCACCCCCGTGGAGCGATCAGCTTCACCACTTTCCAGATCCAGGACAGCCAATTTAGATACCGCTCGTTGCAGAAGTCCGCCAACCGTACGCACGTCCGCACGCCGAGCCACACCATCTGCGCCAGTATACACAAGCTCAACAATACCACGTCGCCACTGAATCCTTGGCACATTCGGATCGCAAATAAATACTACATCACCTTCTTTAAGAGGCGCGGTTCGTTCACACCACTTAACTCTTCGGGTTAGCGTTGGTAGATACTCCAGTACACATCGCTTCCAAAATGCATCTCTTAGGCTTCGTGAAATGAGCCATTGCTTGCGTAATAAAGGTATCTTTTCACCAGGAGAGTTGGCCGTTGGAGTCTTAGGGATATTACCCACGCCAATCAGGAAGTGGTTAGGCGTTAATGGTTCGTCTTCGTCGGGAGAGATGGGCAGATGCGTCAATGGACGTGAGTTTACTATGTTTTCCGCTTCTATCAGAAAGCTTTGTAAGACATGCTCACGTGGCGCTCTTTCTTTTAATGAATGTCGAAGAACCCTTTTAACGCTCTGCACCATTCTTTCCCGAATTCCTCCTTCAGATGGATTGGCGGGGCAGTTGAAGAACCATTCAACTCCCTTGGTTGACAATTCATTTTGTATTCGCTCAGTGCCAAAAACATCAGGAAAACGTTTCGCTTCTTCGTTGGCCCCGATGAAGTTTTTCCCATTGTCAGATCGTGGACGTGTTGGAACCCCTCTCCGATTCATGAAGTTGCGCATAACTATTATACAGGAATCCGTTGATAAGTCGTGGGCGATTTCTAGGTGGATTGCGCGCACGGTGAGGCACGTAAACAACGCGACCCAACGCTTTTCAGTTCGCCGCCCGATAGTAACCGAAATAGGCCCAATATTTTAGCTCCCGTTTACGGCAGCGGTTTATGAATTGAAGCACCCACGCTACTGCTCTTTTTAATCTAAGTAAATTTGAGAAACGATTGTAATTTATAAAAATATAGTTGTTGGCAATTAAAGAAAATTTAGAACGGAGCTTCCACAAAGATCTTGCTGATGTTTTCTTCAGCAGGCCACGTCTCTTCATCGCGTCTCAGAAAATTCGGTCCCTGTAGCCAGCGAGATTTTAGTGAGAAATCAACACTCCCATGGCTTCGTGTCGCATCATCGGCTGCATTGTCTTTCGTTGGCACCCATCGCCATTCGCGAACTTCACTCCCATCTAAAATCTCTGCAACGCGGTGCGCCACATACGGTTTGTAGAGTCGATGTTCGCTTCCAATCCACTTCAAGATAGTTCTGGAGTCGCTCCATAAGAAGCATCTTTCAGGGCGTATTTGGCGATTTTCCAATATCAATTTCCGTAAACGTACACCCAGGACGGCTGCTTGCAATTCCAGGCGTGGAATGGTTACGGCCTTCAGTGGAGCGCATCAACTTCACCAGTCGACTTTCTTGACCTCCAGTAGGCGACAGCAGCGAAGGCCTCTTCGCTAGCGTCAACGAACACATGCAGCTCCAAATCCGAAGGCGCACCATGTGGGAAGTAGAATCACGGCACACGAAATCCCGCTACTTTGTGCATAGCTGGCGCCACCTTTCCCATATTATATTCACATCATTTGGGATGGGCTCATCCCAACGGACATCACGACGCCATACTTCACGCATAAGAGATTTGGCTGCAACAGTAAAGTGACTTAAAAATCCCAACGGGTCGAACATTGACATAATAATACTAAGAAGTTCCCTTTTTGTGGGACTCCTTTCGCCTGTGATTACTGTTTGTTCAATGCGATGGAACTTCAGATTGAATTTAAAATTATCAGTTGCTGACTCCCAATATAACCCAAGAACCTTCTCTGTGCTCTCACCGACTGCGATTTGTTTCGTTGCCGTACTACCACTTAATTCTTTAACTACCTTCTCTGAGTTCGATACGAATCCACGTAACTCGAATCCACCATCGCTGTGAATGTCACGAACCTGCTATGAGATATCTACGGCCTCTTCAATTGCATCGAAACTGTCTACAAAATCATCAATATAATGATGATCAAAAATAGCTTTAATTGCACGAGGATGACTTTCGTGGTGCTCCTTGGCGTTCAGCCTCATGACATATTGCGCCGAGCAAGGAGAGCATGCGGCGCCGAAAATCATCACTCGCATCTCGTACTCCTCAGGTGGCTTAGTATTTTCGCCATTACGCCAAAGGAAACGCTGTGCACACCTGTCTACTGGCTGTATAGCTACCTGGTGGAACATCTCTTTAATATCTCCGCAAACTGCAACTGCATGTGTTCTAAAATTAAATAAAATCGAAGGTAGTGATATGTAGAGCTGTGGTCCCTTCAATAACTTGGAGTTCAGAGATACCCCTTCAAATCGAGACGCTGCGTCAAAAACAAAGCTTAATTTTTGAAGTTTATTTGGGTTGACGACACCGAAGTGTGGGAGGTACCATTTCCTGGATGAAGTCATACTCGATTTCTTGGGCGTAAGCTTTCGAGCATAGCCTTTACTTAGGTACCCATCGATGATCTCTTTGTACGCGGTTGCGAACGTTTCGTCGCGTTTCATCTTTCTCTCAATCCCTTCAAGCCTATGTAGAGCAGCCGTATAATTATCGGGCAGTTGTATGCTGTCGTCCTTCCATAATAGCCCTGTTTGAAATCGACCTCCCACTCGTTTAGTTGTGCCTTCAAGTAACATCTCAGCTCTGACGTCATCATTGCTTTCGACAGGTGGCGAAGATCTAACGCCAAGACTTTCAATATTGAAATAGTCGAACACAAGTTGACGCATGTCTTCTTCCTCTTCCTTTTCTTGGGTACGTAAAAAAAGACAAGAGCGGGTTGCTAACGACGCACGACTGGTTGGACCAAAAACTACCCACCCTAGTTTAGTGTTGCAAGCGTACGGACCTTGCTCACTAACCCCTTTTATGTCAGTCGGCAAGCCTAAGTGTGCATGATCGATTCCAATTAAAAGCTGAGGCACAGCATCAAAATATGGCTGGAGAGGCAGAGACGAAATTGATTTGTCACTGCTCTTTAAATCATCATAACGTAAACTCTGCATGGGCAAACCTAGATTAGCTACGGCATACACGTCGCGCAGTAGGTAGCGCTTATTTTTACCAACACCGCTAATTTCAATATTGAAAACCTCAGTCGACTCTTGGGCTGCTCTTCCTCCAAACCATTGTATATCTAACGAATGTCGACGACCGCGTATTCCTAACTCTTGGCCAAATCACTGTCTAACATCGTAATTGAAGAACCTTCATCCAATAGGGCGTACGTATCGATGCGCTTATTATCGCCATACAAGGTTACCGGCAGCACACGAAAGAGCAGCTTGGGTTTAGTGCTGCTAACGTTTGCGCTGCTCAACACGTTTCCTCGTACGGCACCTTGTTCTTCCTTTAATAAACTTAAGGTCGGCGTAATAGCATTTGCCTCGTGCAATAAACTGGTGTCTACGCTGGCATCCTTCTTCTAAACAAAGCTTTTTACGGCGACAGCTACGCGTGTTATGGCACACGTTCAAGCATGAAAAACAAGCGCGATGTTTCTTCGCGAACTCCCATCTATTAGACACTACAGCATTTAAAAAACGACGGCAATCTTGCAGTTTATGTTGCTCCTGGCATAATGGACACTTAACGGGAGATACACCTGCATAACCTGGACACTGTTTTTCGGATGTATGTAACACCGCACGACGCTTTTGATCTTTATTGTCGATGTCTTGCACTGTACATATCAGATTAGCAAGTTCACATACCCAAGCGCTAAAATGTACAATTGTCGGATACGGCTGTATTGAGGCGGCGACTCTGGCCCACTCCAGTTTCTTACTCATAGGAAGCTTAGCTCAATAGCTCCTCTAATAGCGTAGAATTGGCGATGTGTTGTTGTCCATTCACTGATTGTAAGAATGTTGCTAGGTTTCTCACTTTAGTGGCAAAGGGTACCAGTTTGGACAATGCATTCTCCGAAATATTAGGCAAATCCCTCGCTTGACGTAGGTGACTCTGAATTAATTGTTCGGGTCGGCCAAAAGAAAACGGAGTTGCTCTATGGCAGCGCGGGCATTGTTTGGATGAATTAAACGCGATTTAATCACTTCCCGCGCTTCTCCTTTAACAGCTTTCTGCAACCGCTGATTGTTTTCCAGATTAGTGTAGTTGTACATTGAAGTCGATTTAATGCAACTTCCGTGGTACTGTTGCAGAATTGTTTAAAAATGAAAAATTGTTAAAGTCATTTGTTGGCATAGGACCATGAACAATACTGTTATAATTATTAAAAACAGGGGGCGAAATTATCATCGACGATGTAAACGGCACGCCAGAATTACCTAGTGTAGCATGTGTTTGGCCCTTTATTCAATACGTTGGCGCAAAGACGGCGCTCGCAGTTAACAATGGCAGCGAAAAAAACGACCACCGTTTTCAGCGGCTTGCTGGCCAGGCAGCATGGCAGCGCTGCTCGTGATAGTCGACGTCGCGAAATGTGCATAACTGTTTATGGTCGATTGCGTAATGTTATTTGTTGTTGCGTTAACCGACAATTTTTGCATACATGAAGTACATGCAAAATTTGGGAATTCATATAACGGAGCACCTATAGCTGGTGCTAACGATGATGCAACGACGGGTATTGTTGTCGTGGCGGTGGATGTAGCACTATCTAAATGACCTGAGCTACGCAAAGCAATCTCTAGCCTTTGGCAGTGGTGGTTTTGTTCACTTAATTTTATCTGTGATTCTTCTAGCTGTCTTTGAAGAGTGGCGATTTGATTCTGCATTTCCAATCTTAAACTTACGGATTCTGATGAAAGGGCGGTATTTGTGACGTCTGTATACGTGCTGCCAGCAGTTGTGGCGTTGGTATGCGTGGTGGCAGCGGAGGCGGCGTCGTTTATGATGGCGGTGGAATTAGGCTGAACTTCACCTGACTCTGGTTCTAATTTGTTGAGCCGAGGACTGCGGCGTTTTCCTATGGTTTCCTCCGGATCATTCATTTAAATGGCCCCAAACTTTCACTCTTTTACGGCAGGGAAAAATACGCAGTTAATCTCAAATAATTAAAACTGCGAATAAAGATGTCGCGGCTACGACTCGGCGCTGAGTTGAAAGGGTTTGCTTTTAACGCATATGGCAATGAATGGGTTATTCTGAAAATAAATTCAATGTTGTACATTCTATATTTTATTAAAGTTTTGCACCCTTTCTTCCTTGACCGAACGTTATTCTTACAAATGCAAATGAAAAATAGAAATAAAAGGAATACGAAGAAGAATGAGTGCGCAACTTTGGTTCACAAGCAGAGTTGTACTAAATAGTATTAATTCCAATAATTACAAACTTTAAATATCATTTGTCAACAATTATAATAATATCGTTGTAGCAGGAGATTTTAACAGCGACCTGCTATGTGAAAATGAGTTCGTGTTTGCCATGCGGAGCTTGGGTTTGTTCCCCCTAACGGCTCTATGCCTACACATTTCACGCAAACTAATAGCTCTTTGCTAGATATATGTTTTGTTAACGATACCGCTAAAATTCTCCTATTTGACCAGCTTTCCGTGCCAGGTTTTTCTAAGCACGATTTAATTTTCATGACATTTGACTTCCAATTGACTTATGACACAAAATACTATTCGTACCGAGATTTTCTACGCATAGATTATAAGCTTCTTGAAGGGGCTGTGGAGGAAATTGACTGGGAATGTATCCGTAACTTAATATCTAGTAATGAGCAAATTAGCTTCATTGAAGAAAACATTAGCTCGCTCTTTGATCGCTTTGTACCACTTGCACACAAACCAGTAAATGATAAAAACCGGCCATGGTTCAACAACCATATTAAACACCTGATTTACAAACGCAACAAAGCGTATCGCAAATGGAAGAGTTTCAGAACCTCGGAAATCTATAACACCTTTAAGGCTTGCAAACGAGATGTTAACAAATCAATTAGATTAAATAAACTAAAATACTATAGGGTGGGCCATGTCAAATTTGCTTTTTGAATCGGCTTATTGAACATTGTCATTTATGAATGAAAAATAATATCGTTCAAATGACTGCCACGACTGGCTTTACAGTAGGCCATTCGATCAACCCAATTTTTAAGCACATTTTCGATTGTTTGGGCTCCAATTTCATGAATGGCAACTTCGATTTCGTGTTTTAAAGCATCAATCGTTGTCTGCGTTGGTCCTACTGTGCGTTCCGCAAGAGTTATTGTGGACATACGTTGACGGACAGCCGCGCCACAGAGGGCGGTTGCGGGGGCAGAGCTCTGCACTAGGGGCCAACGCAGTCGCGTGTCCACTCACGGGTGGTGCGCAGGCCAGAGCACCTCCGAAAGTGGCACCAGCCATTGCAAGAATGGCACTGGTCTGTTGTCAGGTTCCGAGGGACCCTGGTCTGACACACGGCGCAGACTGTGCGGGGAACCAAGAGCTACTGGTTTGTCCCCGCACTGGAATTTATTTTTTGTATGTCAAGCGTAACGGACGTGCTTCGGACCGCTCTGCAAAAAAGTGTTTTCAAAAATTCAAATCTGGACCCAATTGATGTCCGTATTGAAACAGTGACTCTATATCAGTGGTAAAGTGGATTTTTGAAGTTTTCTGCCTCTTTCTCTCCCACGTAAAACATATTTTCCATAAGAAAGAGTTAAAATAAAAAAGTGCAAAAGAAAGTTTTAAATATTAACTGCATCATAACAATATACGCAATCCATGGATTGCAAAAGGCGCAAACTGCAAATCCGTGGAGAGACGGGAATAAGGTGTGCGGGTGTATGTGGCAAAACGTATCATTCTCAATCGAAATGCTCGGGAATAGATCAATATACATTAGGAAAGTTAGATCAATTTCCCAAAATTCGCTACATTTGTGATGAATGTGTGGTTTATATTAGCAACGTTGACTTTGCAATTAAGGAGGATCAGAGTGTAGTCGAGAAGAACGGTTCACGATTACTTGATTACAAGTTTGAATACGAAAGTGCACTTAAAACTCATGAAAAAGAAATCAAAAGCTTACTGGAAGTCATCGAGAAAAAGTTCAGTGAAAGAATAAGTGGAATGCAAAAAGCGCAAGAAATATGCGAGCGAGGTGTGCGTGAAATGCATAAAATTCGCGAAATACAATAACTGCAAGCTTCAACGAACAAAGTGGCAAAATATGCAAGGAACTGCCGAAAATCAGAGAGGAAAATTCGAAGATATACAACAAAATCAAAGAATCGAAAAAGGCAAACATAGCAAATGATAACGGCCAAATACCGTATGCAGCAGTGTTAAAAAACAACATTGCTCTCAAAACAGTGGTGCCAGACTTTAAAAAAGATGCACCATTAGTGATTAAACCGAAATCGAAGCTAAAAAGTGAAAAAACAAAATTCGACTTGATTGCAAAAGTTGATCCGGGAAACTTAAAAATCTCAAAATATTGAATCCAGAAGAAACGGAGTTATAGTGATTGGAGCTGAAAAAGCAAACGAAAGGGAAAAAATTAAAAAAACGATTGAAGAAAACATTGGTGAAAGCTACGATATTCAAATACCGAAGTCAATAAGACCAAGATTTATGGTATCACTAATGGGATGAAAAGTCATTAGTAGAGAAACTAAAAAAGCAAAATAAAGTTCTAGAAAATAGTGAAATCAAATTAGTAAAAATATATGAAGTTAGAAAGGAGAGCAGACTTCTTTACAACGCTATTTTGGAAATTGATCCCAAGACTTTCCCCAATGTTCAAAAGTGCGAAAAAGTTAATATTGGATGGGAGCGCTGTAAGGTATTTGATGGCGTAGAAATCTTGAGATGCTTTAAATGTCAGGGGTATAACCATAAACTTTGGTTCACAAGCAGAGTTGTACTAAATAGTATTCATTCCAATAATTACAAACTTTAAATATCATATGTCAACACCCCCACCCCCGTGGAGCGATCAGCTTCACCACTTTCCAGATCCAGGACTGCCAATTTAGATACCGCTCGTTGCAGAAGTCCGCCAACCGTACGCACGTCCGCACGCCGAGCCACACCATCTGCGCCAGTATACACACGCTCAACAATACCACGTCGCCACTCAATCCTTGGCACATTCGGATCGCAAATAAATACTACATCATCTTCTTTAAGAGGCGCGGTTCGTTCACACCACTTAACTCTTCGGGTTAGCGTTGGTAGATACTCCAGTACACATCGCTTCCAAAATGCATCTCTTAGGCTTCGTGAAATAAGCCATTGCTTGCGTAATAAAGGTATCTTTTCACCAGGAGAGTTGGAAGTTGGAGTCTTAGGGATATTACCCACGCCAATCAGGAAGTGGTTAGGCGTTAATGGTTCGTCTTCGTCGGGAGAGATGGGCAGATGCGTCAATGGACGTGAGTTTACTATGTTTTCCGCTTCTATCAGAAAGCTTTGTAAGACATGCTCACGTGGCGCTCTTTCTTTTAATGAATGTCGAAGAACCCTTTTAACGCTCTGCACCATTCTTTCCCGAATTCCTCCTTCAGATGGATTGGCGGGGCAGTTGAAGAACCATTCAACTCCCTTGGTTGACAATTCATTTTGTATTCGCTCAGTGCCAAAAACATCAGGAAAACGTTTCGCTTCTTCGTTGGCCCCGATGAAGTTTTTCCCATTGTCAGATCGTGGACGTGTTGGAACCCCTCTCCGATTCATGAAGTTGCGCATAACTATTATACAGGAATCCGTTGATAAGTCGTGGGCGATTTCTAGGTGGATTGCGCGCACGGTGAGGCACGTAAACAACGCGACCCAACGCTTTTCAGTTCGCCGCCCGATAGTAACCGAAATAGGCCCAATATTTTAGCTCCCGTTTACGGCAGCGGTTTATGAATTGAAGCACCCACGCTACTGCTCTTTTTAATCTAAGTAAATTTGAGAAACGATTGTAATCTATAAAAATATAGTTGTTGGCAATTAAAGAAAATTTAGAAGGGAGCTCTTCATCTGCTTCCACAAAGATCTTGCTGATGTTTTCTTCAGCAGGCCACGTCTCTTCATCGCGTCTCAGAAAATTCGGTCCCTGTAGCCAGCGAGATTTTAGTGAGAAATCAACACTCCCATGGCTTCGTGTCGCATCATCGGCTGCATTGTCTTTCGTTGGCACCCATCGCCATTCGCGAACTTCACTCCCATCTGAAATCTCTGCAACGCGGTGCGTCACATACGGTTTGTAGCGTCGATGTTCGCTTCCAATCCACTTCAAGATAGTTCTGGAACGCTCCATAAGAGGCATCTTTCAGGGCGTATTTGGTGATTTTCCAATATCAATTTCCGTAAACGTACACCCAGGACGGCTGCTTGCAATTCCAGGCGTGGAATGGTTACGGCCTTCAGTGGAGCGCATCAACTTCACCAGTCGACTTTCTTGACCTCCAGTAGGCGACAGCAGCGAAGGCCTCTTCGCTAGCGTCAACGAACACATGCAGCTCCAAATCCGAAGGCGCACCATGTGGGAAGTAGAATCACGGCACACGAAATCCCGCTACTTTGTGCATAGCTGGCGCCACCTTTCCCATATTGTATTCACATCATTTGGGATGGGCTCATCCCAACGGACATCACGACGCCATACTTCACGCATAAGAGATTTGGCTGCAACAGTAAAGGGACTTAAAAATCCCAACGGATCGAACATTGACATAATAATACTAAGAAGTTCCCTTTTTGTGGGACTCCTTTCGCCTGTGATTACTGTTTGTTCAATGCGATGGAACTTCAGATTGAATTTAAAATTATCAGTTGCTGACTCCCAATATAACCCAAGAACCTTCTCTGTGCTCTCACCGACTGCGATTTGTTTCGTTGCCGTACTACCACTTAATTCTTTAACTACCTTCTCTGAGTTCGATACGAATCCACGTAACTCGAATCCACCATCGCTGTGAATGTCACGAACCTGCTATGAGATATCTACGGCCTCTTCAATTGCATCAAAACTGTCTACAAAATCATCAATATAATGATGATCAAAAATAGCTTTAATTGCACGAGAATGACTTTCGTGGTGCTCCTTGGCGTTCAGCCTCATGACATATTGCGCCGAGCAAGGAGAGCACGCGGCGAAAATCATCACTCGCATCTCGTACTCCTCAGGTGGCTTAGTATTTTCGCCATTACGCCAAAGGAAACGCTGTGCACACCTGTCTACTGGCTGTATAGCTACCTGGTGGAACATCTCTTTAATATCTCCGCAAACTGCAACTGCATGTGTTCTAAAATTAAATAAAATCGAAGGTAGTGATATGTAGAGCTGTGGTCCCTTCAATAACTTGGAGTTCAGAGATACCCCTTCAAATCGAGACGCTGCGTCAAAAACAAAGCTTAATTTTTGAAGTTTATTTGGGTTGACGACACCGAAGTGTGGGAGGTACCATTTCCTGGATGAAGTCATACTCGATTTCTTGGGCGTAAGCTTTCGAGCATAGCCTTTACTTAGGTACCCATCGATGATCTCTTTGTACGCGATTGCGAACGTTTCGTCGCGTTTCATCTTTCTCTCAATCCCTTCAAGCCTATGTAGAGCAGCCGTATAATTATCGGGCAGTTGTATGCTGCCGTCCTTCCATAATAGCCCTGTTTGAAATCGACCTCCCACTCGTTTAGTTGTGCCTTCAAGTAACATCTCAGCTCTGACGTCATCATTGCTTTCGACAGGTGGCGAAGATCTAACGCCAAGACTTTCAATATTGAAATAGTCGAACACAAGTTGACGCATGTCTTCTTCCTCTTCCTTTTCTTGGGTACGTAAAAAAAGACAAGAGCGGGTTGCTAACGACGCACGACTGGTTGGACCAAAAACTACCCACCCTAGTTTAGTGTTGCAAGCGTACGGACCTTGCTCACTAACCCCTTTTATGTCAGTCGGCAAGCCTAAGTGTGCATGATCGATTCCAATTAAAAGTTGAGGCACAGCATCAAAATATGGCTGGAGAGGCAGAGACGAAATTGATTTGTCACTGCTCTTTAAATCATCATAACGTAAACTCTGCATGGGCAAACCTAGATTAGCTACGGCATACACGTCGCGCAGTAGGTAGCGCTTATTTTTACCAACACCGCTAATTTCAATATTGAAAACCTCAGTCGACTCTTGGGCTGCTCTTCCTCCAAACCATTGTATATCTAACGAATGTCGACGACCGCGTATTCCTAACTCCTTGGCCAAATCACTGTCTAACATCGTAATTGAAGAACCTTCATCCAATAGGGCGTACGTATCGATGCGCTTATTATCGCCATACAAGGTTACCGGCAGCACACGAAAGAGCAGCTTGGGTTTAGTGCTGCTAACGTTTGCGCAGCTCAACACGTTTCCTCGTACGGCACCTTGTTCTTCCTTTAATAAACTTAAGGTCGGCGTAATAGCATTTGCCTCGTGCAATAAACTGGTGTCTACGCTGGCATCCTTCTTCTAAACAAAGCTTTTTACGGCGACAGCTACGCGTGTTATGGCACACGTTCAAGCATGAAAAACAAGCGCGATGTTTCTTCGCGAACTCCCATCTATTAGACACTGCAGCATTTAAAAAACGACGGCAATCTTGCAGTTTATGTTGCTCCAGGCATAATGGACACTTAACGGGAGATACACCTGCATAACCTGGACACTGTTTTTCGGATGTATGTAACACCGCACGACGCTTTTGATCTTTATTGTCGATGTCTTGCACTGTACATATCAGATTAGCAAGTTCACATACCCAAGCGCTAAAATGTACAATTGTCGGATACGGCTGTATTGAGGCGGCGACTCTGGCCCACTCCAGTTTCTTACTCATAGGAAGCTTAGCTCAATAGTTCCTCTAATAGCGTAGAATTGACGATGTGTTGTTGTCCATTCGCTGATTGTAAGAATGTTGCTAGGTTTCTCACTTTAGTGGCAAAGGGTACCAGTTTGGACAATGCATTCTCCGAAATATTAGGCAAATCCCTCGCTTGACGTAGGTGACTCTGAATGAATTGTTCGGGTCGGCCAAAAGAAAACGGAGTTGCTCTATGGCAGCGCGGGCATTGTTTGGATGAATTAAACGCGATTTAATCACTTCCCGCGCTTCTCCTTTAACAGCTTTCTGCAACCGCTGATTGTTTTCCAGATTAGTGTAGTTGTACATTGAAGTCGATTGGATGTAGGCTGTATAAAAAATTGGCCAGTCTTCTGGCTCGCCGCTAAATTCGGGTAAATCTTGCAACTTCCGTGGTACTGTTGCAGAATTGTTTAAAAATGAAAAATTGTTTAAGTCATTTGTTGGCATAGGACCATGAACAATACTGTTATAATTATTAAAAACAGGGGGCGAAATTATCGACGACGATGTAAACGGCACGCCAGAATTACCTAGTGTAGCATGTGTTTGGCCCTTTATTGAATACGTTGGCGCAAAGACGGCGCTCGCAGTTAACGATGGCAGCGAAAAAAAACGACCACCGTTTTCAGCGGCTTGCTGGCCAGGCAGCATGGCAGCGCTGCTCGTGATAGTCGACGTCGCGAAATGTGCATAACTGTTTATGGTCGATTGCGTAATGTTATTTGTTGTTGCGTTAACCGACAATTTTTGCATACATGAAGTACATGAAAAATTTGGGAATTCATATAACGGAGCACCTATAGCTGGTGCTAACGATGATGCAACGACGGGTATTGTTGTTGTCGTGGCGGTGGATGTAGCACTATCTAAATGACCTGAGCTACGCAAAGCAATCTCTAGCCTTTGGCAGTGGCGGTTTTGTTCACTTAATTTTATCTGTGATTCTTCTAGCTGTCTTTGAAGAGTGGCGATTTGATTCTGCATTTCCAATCTTAAACTTACGGATTCTGATGAAAGGGCGGTATTTGTGACGTCTGTATACGTGCTGCCAGCAGTTGTGGCGTTGGTATGCGTGGTGGCGGCGGAGGCGGCGTCGTTTATGATGGCGGTGGAATTAGGCTGAACTTCACCTGACTCTGGTTCTAATTTGTTGAGCCGAGGACTGCGGCGTTTTCCTATGGTTTCCTCCGGATCATTCATTTAAATGGCCCCAAACTTTCACTCTTTTACGGCAGGGAAAAATACGCAGTTAATCTCAAATAATTAAAACTGCGAATAAAGATGTCGCGGCTACGACTCGGCGCTGAGTTGAAAGGGTTTGCTTTTAACGCATATGGCAATGAATGGGTTATTCTGAAAATAAAGTCAATGTTGTACATTCTATATTTTATTAATATGAAATCTTACCGCAGTTTTGCACCCTTTCTTCCTTGACTGAACGTTATTCTTACAAATGCAAATGAAAAATAGAAATAAAAGGAATACGAAGAAGAATGAGTGCGCAACTTTGGTTCACAAGCAGAGTTGTACTAAATAGTATTAATTCCAATAATTACAAACTTAAAATAACATTTGTCAACAATTATAATAATATCGTTGTAGCAGGAGATTTTAACAGCGACCTGCTATGTGAAAATGAGTTCGCGTTTGCCATGCGGAGCTTGGGTTCGTTGCCCCTAACGGCTCTATGCCTACACATTTCACGCAAACTAGTAGCTCTTTGCTAGATATATGTTTTGTTAACGATACCGCTAAAATTCTCCTATTTGACCAGCTTTCCGTGCCAGGTTTTTCTAAGCACGATTTAATTTTCATGACATTTGACTTCCAATTGACTTATGACACAAAATACTATTCGTACCGAGATTTTCTACGCATAGATTATAAGCTTCTTGAAGGGGCTGTGGAGGAAATTGACTGGGAATGTATCCGTAACTTAATATCTAGTAATGAGCAAATTAGCTTCATTGAAGAAAACATTAGCTCGCTCTTTGATCGCTTTGTACCACTTGCACACAAACCAGTAAATGATAAAAACCGGCCATGGTTCAACAACCATATTAAACACCTGATTTACAAACGCAACAAAGCGTATCGCAAATGGAAGAGTTTCAGAACCTCGGAAACCTATAACACCTTTAAGGCTTGCAGACGAGATGTTAACAAATCAATTAGATTAAATAAACTAAAATACTATAGGGTGGGCCATGTCAAATTTGCTTTTTGAATCGGCTTATTGAACATTGTCATTTATGAATGAAAAATAATATCGTTCAAATGACTGCCACGACTGGCTTTACAGTAGGCCATTCGATCAACCCAATTTTTAAGCACATTTTCGATTGTTTGGGCTCCAATTTCATGAATGGCAACTTCGATTTCGTGTTTTAAAGCATCAATCGTTGTCTGCGTTGGTCCTACTGTGCGTTCCGCAAGAGTTATTGTGGACATACGTTGACGGACAGCCGCGCCACAGAGGGCGGTTGCGGGGGCAGAGCTCTGCACTAGGGGCCAACGCAGTCGCGTGTCCACTCACGGGTGGTGCGCAGGCCAGAGCACCTCCGAAAGTGGCACCAGCCATTGCAAGAATGGCACTGGTCTGTTGTCAGGTTCCGAGGGACCCTGGTCTGACACACGGCGCAGACTGTGCGGGGAACCAAGAGCTACTGGTTTGTCCCCGCACTGGAATTTATTTTTTGTATGTCAAGCGTAACGGACGTGCTTCGGACCGCTCTGCAAAAAAGTGTTTTCAAAAATTCAAATCTGGACCCAATTGATGTCCGTATTGAAACAGTGACTCTATATCAGTGGTAAAGTGGATTTTTGAAGTTTTCTGCCTCTTTCTCTCCCACGTAAAACATATTTTCCATAAGAAAGAGTTAAAATAAAAAAGTGCAAAAGAAAGTTTTAAATATTAACTGCATCATAACAATATACGCAATCCATGGATTGCAAAAGGCGCAAACTGCAAATCCGTGGAGAGACGGGAATAAGGTGTGCGGGTGTATGTGGCAAAACGTATCATTCTCAATCGAAATGCTCGGGAATAGATCAATATACATTAGGAAAGTTAGATCAATTTCCCAAAATTCGCTACATTTGTGATGAATGTGTGGTTTATATTAGCAACGTTGACTTTGCAATTAAGGAGGATCAGAGTGTAGTCGAGAAGAACGGTTCACGATTACTTGATTACAAGTTTGAATACGAAAGTGCACTTAAAACTCATGAAAAAGAAATCAAAAGCTTACTGGAAGTCATCGAGAAAAAGTTCAGTGAAAGAATAAGTGGAATGCAAAAAGCGCAAGAAGTATGCGAGCGAGGTGTGCGTGAAATGCATAAAATTCGCGAAATAGCTGCAAGCTTCAACGAACAAAGTGGCAAAATATGCAAGGAACTGCAGAAAATCAGAGAGGAAAATTCGAAGATATACAACAAAATCAAAGAATCGAAAAAGGCAAACATAGCAAATGATAACGGCCAAGTACCGTATGCAGCAGTGTTAAAAAACAACATTGCTCTCAAAACAGTGGTGCCAGACTTTAAAAAAGATGCACCATTAGTGATTAAACCGAAATCGAAGCTAAAAAGTGAAAAAACAAAATTAGACTTGATTGCAAAAGTTGATCCGGGAAACTTAAAAATCTCAAAATATTGAATCCAGAAGAAACGGAGTTATAGTGATTGGAGCTGAAAAAGCAAACGAAAGGGAAAAAATTAAAAAAACGATTGAAGAAAACATTGGTGAAAGCTACGATATTCAAATACCGAAGTCAATAAGACCAAGATTTATGGTATCACTAATGGGATGAAAAGTCATTAGTAGAGAAACTAAAAAAGCAAAATAAAGTTCTAGAAAATAGTGAAATCAAATTAGTAAAAATATATGAAGTTAGAAAGGAGAGCAGACTTCTTTACAACGCTATTTTGGAAATTGATCCCAAGACTTTCCCCAATGTTCAAAAGTGCGAAAAAGTTAATATTGGATGGGAGCGCTGTAAGGTATTTGATGGCGTAGAAATCTTGAGATGCTTTAAATGTCAGGGGTATAACCATAAACTTTGGTTCACAAGCAGAGTTGTACTAAATAGTATTCATTCCAATAATTACAAACTTTAAATATCATATGTCAACACCCCCACCCCCGTGGAACGATCAGCTTCACCACTTTCCAGATCCAGGACAGCCAATTTAGATACCGCTCGTTGCAGAAGTCCGCCAACCGTACGCACGTCCGCACGCCGAGCCACACCATCTGCGCCAGTATACACACGCTCAACAATACCACGTCGCCACTCAATCCTTGGCACATTCGGATCGCAAATAAATACTACATCACCTTCTATAAGAGGCGCGGTTCGTTCACACCACTTAACTCTTCGGGTTAGCGTTGGTAGATACTCCAGTACACATCGCTTCCAAAATGCATCTCTTAGGCTTCGTGAAATGAGCCATTGCTTGCGTAATAAAGGTATCTTTTCACCAGGAGAGTTGGCCGTTGGAGTCTTAGGGATATTACCCACGCCAATCAGGAAGTGGTTAGGCGTTAATGGTTCGTCTTCGTCGAGAGAGATGGGCAGATGCGTCAATGGACGTGAGTTTACTATGTTTTCCGCTTCTATCAGAAAGCTTTGTAAGACATGCTCACGTGGCGCTCTTTCTTTTAATGAATGTCGAAGAACCCTTTTAACGCTCTGCACCATTCTTTCCCGAATTCCTCCTTCAGATGGATTGGCGGGGCAGTTGAAGAACCATTCAACTCCCTTGGTTGACAATTCATTTTGTATTCGCTCAGTGTCAAAAACATCAGGAAAACGTTTCGCTTCTTCGTTGGCCCCGATGAAGTTTTTCCCATTGTCAGATCGTAGACGTGTTGGAACCCCTCTCCGATTCATGAAGTTGCGCATAACTATTATACAGGAATCCGTTGATAAGTCGTGGGCGATTTCTAGGTGGATTGCGCGCACGGTGAGGCACGTAAACAACGCGACCCAACGCTTTTCAGTTCGCCGCCCGATAGTAACCGAAATAGGCCCAATATTTTAGCTCCCGTTTACGGCAGCGGTTTATGAATTGAAGCACCCACGCTACTGCTCTTTTTAATCTAAGTAAATTTGAGAAACGATTGTAATCTATAAAAATATAGTTGTTGGCAATTAAAGAAAATTTAGAAGGGAGCTCTTCATCTGCTTCCACAAAGATCTTGCTGATGTTTTCTTCAGCAGGCCACGTCTCTTCATCGCGTCTCAGAAAATTCGGTCCCTGTAGCCAGCGAGATTTTAGTGAGAAATCAACACTCCCATGGCTTCGTGTCGCATCATCGGCTGCATTGTCTTTCGTTGGCACCCATCGCCATTCGCGAACTTCACTCCCATCTGAAATCTCTGCAACGCGGTGCGTCACTTACGGTTTGTAGCGTCGATGTTCGCTTCCAATCCACTTCAAGATAGTTCTGGAACGCTCCATAAGAAGCATCTTTCCGGGCGTATTTGGTGATTTTCCAATATCAATTTCCGTAAACGTACACCCAGGACGGCTGCTTGCAATTCCAGGCGTGGAATGGTTACGACCTTCAGTGGAGCGCATCAACTTCACCAGTCGACTTTCTTGACCTCCAGTAGGCGACAGCAGCGAAGGCCTCTTCGCTAGCGTCAACGAACACATGCAGCTCCAAATCCGAAGGCGCACCATGTGGGAAGTAGAATCACGGCACACGAAATCCCGCTACTTTGTGCATAGCTGGCGCCACCTTTCCCATATTGTATTCACATCATTTGGGATGGGCTCATCCCAACGGACATCACGACGCCATACTTCACGCATAAGAGATTTGGCTGCAACAGTAAAGTGACTTAAAAATCCCAACGGATCGAACATTGACATAATAATACTAAGAAGTTCCCTTTTTGTGGGACTCCTTTCGCCTGTGATTACTGTTTGTTCAATGCGATGGAACTTCAGATTGAATTTAAAATTATCAGTTGCTGACTCCCAATATAACCCAAGAACCTTCTCTGTGCTCTCACCGACTGCGATTTGTTTCGTTGCCGTACTACCACTTAATTCTTTAACTACCTTCTCTGAGTTCGATACGAATCCACGTAACTCGAATCCACCATCGCTGTGAATGTCACGAACCTGCTATGAGATATCTACGGCCTCTTCAATTGCATCAAAACTGTCTACAAAATCATCAATATAATGATGATCAAAAATAGCTTTAATTGCACGAGGATGACTTTCGTGGTGCTCCTTTGCGTTCAGCCTCATGACATATTGCGCCGAGCAAGGAGAGCACGCGGCGAAAATCATCACTCGCATCTCGTACTCTTCAGGTGGCTTAGTATTTTCGCCATTACGCCAAAGGAAACGCTGTGCACACCTGTCTACTGGCTGTATAGCTACCTGGTGGAACATCTCTTTAATATCTCCGCAAACTGCAACTGCATGTGTTCTAAAATTAAATAAAATCGAAGGTAGTGATATGTAGAGCTGTGGTCCCTTCAATAACTTGGAGTTCAGAGATACCCCTTCAAATCGAGACGCTGCGTCAAAAACAAAGCATAATTTTTGAAGTTTATTTGGGTTGACGACACCGAAGTGTGGGAGGTACCATTTCCTGGATGAAGTCATACTCGATTTCTTGGGCGTAAGCTTTCGAGCATAGCCTTTACTTAGGTACCCATCGATGATCTCTTTGTACGCGGTTGCGAACGTTTCGTCGCGTCTCATATTTCTCTCAATCCCTTCAAGCCTATGTAGAGCAGCCGTATAATTATCGGGCAGTTGTATGCTGTCGTCCTTCCATAATAGCCCTGTTTGAAATCGACCTCCCACTCGTTTAGTTGTGCCTTCAAGTAACATCTCAGCTCTGACGTCATCATTGCTTTCGACAGGTGGCGAAGATCTAACGCCAAGACTTTCAATATTGAAATAGTCGAACACAAGTTGACGCATGTCTTCTTCCTCTTCCTCTTCCTTTTCTTGGGTACGTAAAAAAAGACAAGAGCGGGTTGCTAACGACGCACGACTGGTTGGACCAAAAACTACCCACCCTAGTTTAGTGTTGCAAGCGTACGGACCTTGCTCACTAACCCCTTTTATGTCAGTCGGCAAGCCTAAGTGTGCATGATCGATTCCAATTAAAAGTTGAGGCACAGCATCAAAATATGGCTGGAGAGGCAGAGACGAAATTGATTTGTCACTGCTCTTTAAATCATCATAACGTAAACTCTGCATGGGCAAACCTAGATTAGCTACGGCATACACGTCGCGCAGTAGGTAGCGCTTATTTTTACCAACACCGCTAATTTCAATATTGAAAACCTCAGTCGACTCTTGGGCTGCTCTTCCTCCAAACCATTGTATATCTAACGAATGTCGACGACCGCGTATTCCTAACTCCTTGGCCAAATCACTGTCTAACATCGTAATTGAAGAACCTTCATCCAATAGGGCGTACGTATCGATGCGCTTATTATCGCCATACAAGGTTACCGGCAGCACACGAAAGAGCAGCTTGGGTTTAGTGCTGCTAACGTTTGCGCAGCTCAACACGTTTCCTCGTACGGCACCTTGTTCTTCCTTTAATGAACTTAAGGTCGGCGTAATAGCATTTGCCTCGTGCAATAAACTGGTGTCTACGCTGGCATCCTTCTTCTAAACAAAGCTTTTTACGGCGACAGCTACGCGTGTTATGGCACACGTTCAAGCATGAAAAACAAGCGCGATGTTTCTTCGCGAACTCCCATCTATTAGACACTGCAGCATTTAAAAAACGACGGCAATCTTGCAGTTTATGTTGCTCCTGGCATAATGGACACTTAACGGGAGATACACCTGCATAACCTGGACACTGTTTTTCGGATGTATGTAACACCGCACGACGCTTTTGATCTTTATTGTCGATGTCTTGCACTGTACATATCAGATTAGCAAGTTCACATACCCAAGCGCTAAAATGTACAATTGTCGGATACGGCTGTATTGAGGCGGCGACTCTGGCCCACTCCAGTTTCTTACTCATAGGAAGCTTAGCTCAATAGTTCCTCTAATAGCGTAGAATTGGCGATGTGTTGTTGTCCATTCGCTGATTGTAAGAATGTTGCTAGGTTTCTCACTTTAGTGGCAAAGGGTACCAGTTTGGACAATGCATTCTCCGAAATATTAGGCAAATCCCTCGCTTGACGTAGGTGACTCTGAATTAATTGTTCGGGTCGGCCAAAAGAAAACGGAGTTGCTCTATGGCAGCGCGGGCATTGTTTGGATGAATTAAACGCGATTTAATCACCTTCTCCTTTAACAGCTTTCTGCAACCGCTGATTGTTTTCCAGATTAGTGTAGTTGTACATTGAAGTCGATTGGATGTAGGCTGTATAAAAAATTGGCCAGTCTTCTGGCTCGCCGCTAAATTCGGGTAAATCTTGCAACTTCCGTGGTACTGTTGCAGAATTGTTTAAAAATGAAAAATTGTTTAAGTCATTTGTTGGCATAGGACCATGAACAATACTGTTATAATTATTAAAAACAGGGGGCGAAATTATCGACGACTATGTAAACGGCACGCCAGAATTACCTAGTGTAGCATGTGTTTGGCCCTTTATTGAATACGTTGGCGCAAAGACGGCGCTCGCAGTTAACGATGGCAGCGAAAAAAAACGACCACCGTTTTCAGCGGCTTGCTGGCCAGGCAGCATGGCAGCGCTGCTCGTGATAGTCGACGTCGCGAAATGTACATAACTGTTTATGGTCGATTGCGTAATGTTATTTGTTGTTGCGTTAACCGACAATTTTTGCATACATGAAGTACATGAAAAATTTGGGAATTCATATAACGGAGCACCTATAGGTGGTGCTAACGATGATGCAACGACGGGTATTGTTGTTGTCGTGGCGGTGGATGTTGCACTATCTAAATGACCTGAGCTACGCAAAGCAATCTCTAGCCTTTGGCAGTGGCGGTTTTGTTCACTTAATTTTATCTGTGATTCTTCTAGCTGTCTTTGAAGAGTGGCGATTTGATTCTGCATTTCCAATCTTAAACTTACGGATTCTGATGAAAGGGCGGTATTTGTGACGTCTGTATACGTGCTGCCAGCAGTTGTGGCGTTGGTATGCGTGGTGGCGGCGGAGGCGGCGTCGTTTATGATGGCGGTGGAATTAGGCTGAACTTCACCTGACTCTGGTTCTAATTTGTTGAGCCGAGGACTGCGGCGTTTTCCTATGGTTTCCTCCGGATCATTCATTTAAATGGCCCCAAACTTTCACTCTTTTACGGCAGGGAAAAATACGCAGTTAATCTCAAATAATTAAAACTGCGAATAAAGATGTCGCGGCTACGACTCGGCGCTGAGTTGAAAGGGTTTGCTTTTAACGCATATGGCAATGAATGGGTTATTCTGAAAATAAAGTCAATGTTGTACATTCTATATTTTATTAATATAAAATCTTACCGCAGTTTTGCACCCTTTCTTCCTGGACTGAACGTTATTCTTACAAATGCAAATGAAAAATAGAAATAAAAGGAATACGAAGAAGAATGAGTGCGCAACTTTGGTTCACAAGCAGAGTTGTACTAAATAGTATTAATTCCAATAATTACAAACTTAAAATAACATTTGTCAACAATTATAATAATATCGTTGTAGCAGGAGATTTTAACAGCGACCTGCTATGTGAAAATGAGTTCGTGTTTGCCATGCGGAGCTTGGGTTCGTTCCCCCTAACGGCTCTATGCCTACACATTTCACGCAAACTAGTAGCTCTTTGCTAGATATATGTTTTGTTAACGATACCGCTAAAAGTCTCCTATTTGACCAGCTTTCCGTGCCAGGTTTTTCTAAGCACGATTTAATTTTCATGACATTTGACTTCCAATTGACTTATGACACAAAATACTATTCGTACCGAGATTTTCTTCGCATAGATTATAAGCTTCTTGAAGGGGCTGTGGAGGAAATTGACTGGGAATGTATCCGTAACTTAATATCTAGTAATGAGCAAATTAGCTTTATTGAAGAAAACATTAGCTCGCTCTTTGATCGCTTTGTACCACTTGCACACAAACCAGTAAATGATAAAAACCGGCCATGGTTCAACAACCATATTAAACACCTGATTTACAAACGCAACAAAGCGTATCGCAAATGGAAGAGTTTCAGAACCTCGGAAACCTATAACACCTTTAAGGCTTGCAGACGAGATGTTAACAAATCAATTAGATTAAATAAACTGAAATACTATAGGGTGGGCCATGTAAAATTTGCTTTTTGAATCGGCTTATTGAACATTGTCATTTATGAATGAAAAATAATATCGTTCAAATGACTGCCACGACTGGCTTTACAGTAGGCCATTCGATCAACCCAATTTTTAAGCACATTTTCGATTGTTTGGGCTCCAATTTCATGAATGGCAACTTCGATTTCGTGTTTTAAAGCATCAATCGTTGTCTGCGTTGGTCCTACTGTGCGTTCCGCAAGAGTTGTTGTGGACATACGTTGACGGACAGCCGCGCCACAGAGGGCGGTTGCGGGGGCAGAGCTCTGCACTAGGGGCCAACGCAGTCGCGTGTCCACTCACGGGTGGTGCGCAGGCCAGAGCACCTCCGAAAGTGGCACCAGCCATTGCAAGAATGGCACTGGTCTGTTGTCAGGTTCCGAGGGACCCTGGTCTGACACACGGCGCAGACTGTGCGGGGAACCAAGAGCTGCTGGTTTGTCCCCGCACTGGAATTTATTTTTTGTATGTCAAGCGTAACGGACATGTTTCGGACCGCTCTGCAAAAAAGTGTTTTCAAAAATTCAAATCTGGACACAATTGATGTCCGTATTGAAACAGTGACTCTATATCAGTGGTAAAGTGGATTTTTGAAGTTTTCTGCCTCTTTCTCTCCCACGTAAAACATATTTTCCATAAGAAAGAGTTAAAATAAAAAAGTGCAAAAGAAAGTTTTAAATATTAACTGCATCATAACAATATACGCAATCCATGGATTGCAAAAGGCGCAAACTGCAAATCCGTGGAGAGACGGGAATAAGGTGTGCGGGTGTATGTGGCAAAACGTATCATTCTCAATCGAAATGCTCGGGAATAGATCAATATACATTAGGAAAGTTAGATCAATTTCCCAAAATTCGCTACATGTGTGATGAATGTGTGGTTTATATTAGCAACGTTGACTTTGCAATTAAGGAGGATCAGAGTGTAGTCGAGAAGAACCGTTCACGATTACTTGATTACAAGTTTGAATACGAAAGTGCACTTAAAACTCATGAAAAAGAAATCAAAAGCTTACTGGAAGTCATCGAGAAAAAGTTCAGTGAAAGAATAAGTGGAATGCAAAAAGCGCAAGAAGTATGCGAGCGAGGTGTGCGTGAAATGCATAAAATTCGCGAAATACAATAACTGCAAGCTTCAACGAACAAAGTGGCAAAATATGCAAGGAACTGCAGAAAATCAGAGAGGAAAATTCGAAGATATACAACAAAATCAAAGAATCGAAAAAGGCAAACATAGCAAATGATAACGGCCAAATACCGTATGCAGCAGTGTTAAAAAACAATATTGCTCTCAAAACAGTGGTGCCAGACTTTAAAAAAGATGCACCATTAGTGATTAAACCGAAATCGAAGCTAAAAAGTGAAAAAACAAAATTAGACTTGATTGCAAAAGTTGATCCGGGAAACTTAAAAATCTCAAAATATTGAATCCAGAAGAAACGGAGTTATAGTGATTGGAGCTGAAAAAGCAAACGAAAGGGAAAAAATTAAAAAAACGATTGAAGAAAACATTGGTGAAAGCTACGATATTCAAATACCGAAGTCAATAAGACCAAGATTTATGGTATCACTAATGGGATGAAAAGTCATTAGTAGAGAAACTAAAAAAGCAAAATAAAGTTCTAGAAAATAGTGAAATCAAATTAGTAAAAATATATGAAGTTAGAAAGGAGAGCAGACTTCTTTACAACGCTATTTTGGAAATTGATCCCAAGACTTTCCCCAATGTTCAAAAGTGCGAAAAAGTTAATATTGGATGGGAGCGCTGTAAGGTATTTGATGGCGTAGAAATCTTGAGATGCTTTAAATGTCAGGGGTATAACCATAAACTTTGGTTCACAAGCAGAGTTGTACTAAATAGTATTCATTCCAATAATTACAAACTTTAAATATCATATGTCAACACCCCCACCCCCGTGGAGCGATCAGCTTCACCACTTTCCAGATCCAGGACAGCCAATTTAGATAAAGCTCTTTGCAGAAGTCCGCCAACCGTACGCACGTCCGCACGCCGAGCCACACCATCTGCGCCAGTATACACACGCTCAACAATACCACGTCGCCACTCAATCCTTGGCACATTCGGATCGCAAATAAATACTACATCACCTTCTTTAAGAGGCGCGGTTCGTTCACACCACTTAACTCTTCGGGTTAGCGTTGGTAGATACTCCAGTACACATCGCTTCCAAAATGCATCTCTTAGGCTTCGTGAAATGAGCCATTGCTTGCGTAATAAAGGTATCTTTTCACCAGGAGAGTTGGCCGTTGGAGTCTTAGGGATATTACCCACGCCAATCAGGAAGTGGTTAGGCGTTAATGGTTCGTCTTCGTCGGGAGAGATGGGCAGATGCGTCAATGGACGTGAGTTTACTATGTTTTCCGCTTCTATCAGAAAGCTTTGTAAGACATGCTCACGTGGCGCTCTTTCTTTTAATGAATGTCGAAGAACCCTTTTAACGCTCTGCACCATTCTTTCCCGAATTCCTCCTTCAGATGGATTGGCGGGGCAGTTGAAGAACCATTCAACTCCCTTGGTTGACAATTCATTTTGTATTCGCTCAGTGTCAAAAACATCAGGAAAACGTTTCGCTTCTTCGTTGGCCCCGATGAAGTTTTTCCCATTGTCAGATCGTAGACGTGTTGGAACCCCTCTCCGATTCATGAAGTTGCGCATAACTATTATACAGGAATCCGTTGATAAGTCGTGGGCGATTTCTAGGTGGATTGCGCGCACGGTGAGGCACGTAAACAACGCGACCCAACGCTTTTCAGTTCGCCGCCCGATAGTAACCGAAATAGGCCCAATATTTTAGCTCCCGTTTACGGCAGCGGTTTATGAATTGAAGCACCCACGCTACTGCTCTTTTTAATCTAAGTAAATTTGAGAAACGATTGTAATCTATAAAAATATAGTTGTTGGCAATTAAAGAAAATTTAGAAGGGAGCTCTTCATCTGCTTCCACAAAGATCTTGCTGATGTTTTCTTCAGCAGGCCACGTCTCTTCATCGCGTCTCAGAAAATTCGGTCCCTGTAGCCAGCGAGATTTTAGTGAGAAATCAACACTCCCATGGCTTCGTGTCGCATCATCGGCTGCATTGTCTTTCGTTGGCACCCATCGCCATTCGCGAACTTCACTCCCATCTGAAATCTCTGCAACGCGGTGCGTCACTTACGGTTTGTAGCGTCGATGTTCGCTTCCAATCCACTTCAAGATAGTTCTGGAACGCTCCATAAGAAGCATCTTTCCGGGCGTATTTGGTGATTTTCCAATATCAATTTCCGTAAACGTACACCCAGGACGGCTGCTTGCAATTCCAGGCGTGGAATGGTTACGGCCTTCAGTGGAGCGCATCAACTTCACCAGTCGACTTTCTTGACCTCCAGTAGGCGACAGCAGCGAAGGCCTCTTCGCTAGCGTCAACGAACACATGCAGCTCCAAATCCGAAGGCGCACCATGTGGGAAGTAGAATCACGGCACACGAAATCCCGCTACTTTGTGCATAGCTGGCGCCACCTTTCCCATATTGTATTCACATCATTTGGGATGGGCTCATCCCAACGGACATCACGACGCCATACTTCACGCATAAGAGATTTGGCTGCAACAGTAAAGTGACTTAAAAATCCCAACGGATCGAACATTGACATAATAATACTAAGAAGTTCCCTTTTTGTGGGACTCCTTTCGCCTGTGATTACTGTTTGTTCAATGCGATGGAACTTCAGATTGAATTTAAAATTATCAGTTGCTGACTCCCAATATAACCCAAGAACCTTCTCTGTGCTCTCACCGACTGCGATTTGTTTCGTTGCCGTACTACCACTTAATTCTTTAACTACCTTCTCTGAGTTCGATACGAATCCACGTAACTCGAATCCACCATCGCTGTGAATGTCACGAACCTGCTATGAGATATCTACGGCCTCTTCAATTGCATCAAAACTGTCTACGAAATCATCAATATAATGATGATCAAAAATAGCTTTAATTGCACGAGGATGACTTTCGTGGTGCTCCTTGGCGTTCAGCCTCAAGACATATTGCGCCGAGCAAGGAGAGCACGCGGCGAAAATCATCACTCGCATCTCGTACTCCTCAGGTGGCTTAGTATTTTCGCCATTACGCCAAAGGAAACGCTGTGCACACCTGTCTACTGGCTGTATAGCTACCTGGTGGAACATCTCTTTAATATCTCCGCAAACTGCAACTGCATGTGTTCTAAAATTAAATAAAATCGAAGGTAGTGATATGTAGAGCTGTGGTCCCTTCAATAACTTGGAGTTCAGAGATACCCCTTCAAATCGAGACGCTGCGTCAAAAACAAAGCTTAATTTTTGAAGTTTATTTGGGTTGACGACACCGAAGTGTGGGAGGTACCATTTCCTGGATGAAGTCATACTCGATTTCTTGGGCGTAAGCTTTCGAGCATAGCCTTTACTTAGGTACCCATCGATGATCTCTTTGTACGCGGTTGCGAACGTTTCGTCGCGTTTCATATTTCTCTCAATCCCTTCAAGCCTATGTAGAGCAGCCGTATAATTATCGGGCAGTTGTATGCTGTCGTCCTTCCATAATAGCCCTGTTTGAAATCGACCTCCCACTCGTTTAGTTGTGCCTTCAAGTAACATCTCAGCTCTGACGTCATCATTGCTTTCGACAGGTGGCGAAGATCTAACGCCAAGACTTTCAATATTGAAATAGTCGAACACAAGTTGACGCATGTCTTCTTCCTCTTCCTTTTCTTGGGTACGTAAAAAAAGACAAGAGCGGGTTGCTAACGACGCACGACTGGTTGGACCAAAAACTACCCACCCTAGTTTAGTGTTGCAAGCGTACGGACCTTGCTCACTAACCCCTTTTATGTCAGTCGGCAAGCCTAAGTGTGCATGATCGATTCCAATTAAAAGTTGAGGCACAGCATCAAAATATGGCTGGAGAGGCAGAGACGAAATTGATTTGTCACTGCTCTTTAAATCATCATAACGTAAACTCTGCATGGGCAAACCTAGATTAGCTACGGCATACACGTCGCGCAGTAGGTAGCGCTTATTTTTACCAACACCGCTAATTTCAATATTGAAAACCTCAGTCGACTCTTGGGCTGCTCTTCCTCCAAACCATTGTATATCTAACGAATGTCGACGACCGCGTATTCCTAACTCCTTGGCCAAATCACTGTCTAACATCGTAATTGAAGAACCTTCATCCAATAGGGCGTACGTATCGATGCGCTTATTATCGCCATACAAGGTTACCGGCAGCACACGAAAGAGCAGCTTGGGTTTAGTGCTGCTAACGTTTGCGCAGCTCAACACGTTTCCTCGTACGGCACCTTGTTCTTCCTTTAATAAACTTAAGGTCGGCGTAATAGCATTTGCCTCGTGCAATAAACTGGTGTCTACGCTGGCATCCTTCTTCTAAACAAAGCTTTTTACGGCGACAGCTACACGTGTTATGGCACACGTTCAAGCATGAAAAACAAGCGCGATGTTTCTTCGCGAACTCCCATCTATTAGACACTGCAGCATTTAAAAAACGACGGCAATCTTGCAGTTTATGTTGCTCCTGGCATAATGGACACTTAACGGGAGATACACCTGCATAACCTGGACACTGTTTTTCGGATGTATGTAACACCGCACGACGCTTTTGATCTTTATTGTCGATGTCTTGCACTGTACATATCAGATTAGCAAGTTCACATACCCAAGCGCTAAAATGTACAATTGTCGGATACGGCTGTATTGAGGCGGCGACTTTGGCCCACTCCAGTTTCTTACTCATAGGAAGCTTAGCTCAATAGTTCCTCTAATAGCGTAGAATTGACGATGTGTTGTTGTCCATTCGCTGATTGTAAGAATGTTGCTAGGTTTCTCACTTTAGTGGCAAAGGGTACCAGTTTGGACAATGCATTCTCCGAAATATTAGGCAAATCCCTCGCTTGACGTAGGTGACTCTGAATGAATTGTTCGGGTCGGCCAAAAGAAAACGGAGTTGCTCTATGGCAGCGCGGGCATTGTTTGGATGAATTAAACGCGATTTAATCACTTCCCGCGCTTCTCCTTTAACAGCTTTCTGCAACCGCTGATTGTTTTCCAGATTAGTGTAGTTGTACATTGAAGTCGATTGGATGTAGGCTGTATAAAAAATTGGCCAGTCTTCTGGCTCGCCGCTAAATTCGGGTAAATCTTGCAACTTCCGTGGTACTGTTGCAGAATTGTTTAAAAATGAAAAATTGTTTAAGTCATTTGTTGGCATAGGACCATGAACAATACTGTTATAATTATTAAAAACAGGGGGCGAAATTATCGACGACTATGTAAACGGCACGCCGGAATTACCTAGTGTAGCATGTGTTTGGCCCTTTATTGAATACGTTGGCGCAAAGACGGCGCTCGCAGTTAACGATGGCAGCGAAAAAAAACGACCACCGTTTTCAGCGGCTTGCTGGCCAGGCAGCATGGCAGCATGGCAGCGCTGCTCGTGATAGTCGACGTCGCGAAATGTGCATAACTGTTTATGGTCGATTGCGTAATGTTATTTGTTGTTGCGTTAACCGACAATTTTTGCATACATGAAGTACATGAAAAATTTGGGAATTCATATAACGGAGCACCTATAGCTGGTGCTAACGATGATGCAACGACGGGTATTGTTGTTGTCGTGGCGGTGGATGTAGCACTATCTAAATGACCTGAGCTACGCAAAGCAATCTCTAGCCTTTGGCAGTGGCGGTTTTGTTCACTTAATTTTATCTGTGATTCTTCTAGCTGTCTTTGAAGAGTGGCGATTTGATTCTGCATTTCCAATCTTAAACTTACGGATTCTGATGAAAGGGCGGTATTTGTGACGTCTGTATACGTGCTGCCAGCAGTTGTGGCGTTGGTATGCGTGGTGGCGGCGGAGGCGGCGTCGTTTATGATGGCGGTGGAATTAGGCTGAACTTCACCTGACTCTGGTTCTAATTTGTTGAGCCGAGGACTGCGGCGTTTTCCTATGGTTTCCTCCGGATCATTCATTTAAATGGCCCCAAACTTTCACTCTTTTACGGCAGGGAAAAATACGCAGTTAATCTCAAATAATTAAAACTGCGAATAAAGATGTCGCGGCTACGACTCGGCGCTGAGTTGAAAGGGTTTGCTTTTAACGCATATGGCAATGAATGGGTTATTCTGAAAATAAAGTCAATGTTGTACATTCTATATTTTATTAATATGAAATCTTACCGCAGTTTTGCACCCTTTCTTCCTTGACTGAACGTTATTCTTACAAATGCAAATGAAAAATAGAAATAAAAGGAATACGAAGAAGAATGAGTGCGCAACTTTGGTTCACAAGCAGAGTTGTACTAAATAGTATTAATTCCAATAATTACAAACTTAAAATAACATTTGTCAACAATTATAATAATATCGTTGTAGCAGGAGATTTTAACAGCGACCTGCTATGTGAAAATGAGTTCGCGTTTGCCATGCGGAGCTTGGGTTCGTTCCCCCTAACGGCTCTATGCCTACACATTTCACGCAAACTAGCAGCTCTTTGCTAGATATATGTTTTGTTAACGATACCGCTAAAATTCTCCTATTTGACCAGCTTTCCGTGCCAGGTTTTTCTAAGCACGATGTAATTTTCATGACATTTGACTTCCAATTGACTTATGACACAAAATACTATTCGTACCGAGATTTTCTACGCATAGATTATAAGCTTCTCGAAGGGGCTGTGGAGGAAATTGACTGGGAATGTATCCGTAACTTAATATCTAGTAATGAGCAAATTAGCTTCATTGAAGAAAACATTAGCTCGCTCTTTGATCGCTTTGTACCACTTGCACACAAACCAGTAAATGATAAAAACCGGCCATGGTTCAACAATCATATTAAACACCTGATTTACAAACGCAACAAAGCGTATCGCAAATGGAAGAGTTTCAGAACCTCGGAAACCTATAACACCTTTAAGGCTTGCAGACGAGATGTTAACAAATCAATTAGATTAAATAAACTAAAATACTATAGGGTGGGCCATGTAAAATTTGCTTTTTGAATCGGCTTATTGAACATTGTCATTTATGAATGAAAAATAATATCGTTCAAATGACTGCCACGACTGGCTTTACAGTAGGCCATTCGATCAACCCAATTTTTAAGCACATTTTCGATTGTTTGGGCTCCAATTTCATGAATGGCAACTTCGATTTCGTGTTTTAAAGCATCAATCGTTGTCCGCGTTGGTCCTACTGTGCGTTCCGCAAGAGTTGTTGTGGACATACGTTGACGGACAGCCGCGCCACAGAGGGCGGTTGCGGGGGCAGAGCTCTGCACTAGGGGCCAACGCAGTCGCGTGTCCACTCACGGGTGGTGCGCAGGCCAGAGCACCTCCGAAAGTGGCACCAGCCATTGCAAGAATGGCACTGGTCTGTTGTCAGGTTCCGAGGGACCCTGGTCTGACACACGGCGCAGACTGTGCGGGGAACCAAGAGCTGCTGGTTTGTCTCCGCACTGGAATTTATTTTTTGTATGTCAAGCGTAACGGACGTGCTTCGGACCGCTCTGCAAAAAAGTGTTTTCAAAAATTCAAATCTGGACACAATTGATGTCCGTATTGAAACAGTGACTCTATATCAGTGGTAAAGTGGATTTTTGAAGTTTTCTGCATCTTTCTCTCCCACATAAAACATATTTTCCATAAGAAAGAGTTAAAATAAAAAAGTGCAAAAGAAAGTTTTAAATATTAACTGCATCATAACAATATACGCAATCCATGGATTGCAAAAGGTGCAAACTGCAAATCCGTGGAGAGACGGGAATAAGGTGTGCGGGTGTATGTGGCAAAACGTATCATTCTCAATCGAAATGCTCGGGAATAGATCAAAATATACATTAGGAAAGTTAGATCAATTTCCCAAAATTCGCTACATGTGTGATGAATGTGTGGTTTACATTAGCAACGTTGACCTTGCAATTAATGAGGATCAGAGTGTAGTCGAGAAGAACGGTTCACGATTACTTGATTACAAGTTTGAATACGAAAGTGCACTTAAAACTCATGAAAAAGAAATCAAAAGCTTACTGGAAGTCATCGAGAAAAAGTTCAGTGAAAGAATAAGTGGAATGCAAAAAGCGCAAGAAGTATGCGAGCGAGGTGTGCGTGAAATGCATAAAATTCGCGAAATAGCTGCAAGCTTCAACGAACAAAGTGGCAAAATATGCAAGGAACTGCAGAAAATCAGAGAGGAAAATTCGAAGATATACAACAAAATCAAAGAATCGAAAAAGGCAAACATAGCAAATGATAACGGCCAAGTACCGTATGCAGCAGTGTTAAAAAACAACATTGCTCTCAAAACAGTGGTGCCAGACTTTAAAAAAGATGCACCATTAGTGATTAAACCGAAATCGAAGCTAAAAAGTGAAAAAACAAAATTAGACTTGATTGCAAAAGTTGATCCGGGAAACTTAAAAATCTCAAAATATTGAATCCAGAAGAAACGGAGTTATAGTGATTGGAGCTGAAAAAGCAAACGAAAGGGAAAAAATTAAAAAAACGATTGAAGAAAACATTGGTGAAAGCTACGATATTCAAATACCGAAGTCAATAAGACCAAGATTTATGGTATCACTAATGGGATGAAAAGTCATTAGTAGAGAAACTAAAAAAGCAAAATAAAGTTCTAGAAAATAGTGAAATCAAATTAGTAAAAATATATGAAGTTAGAAAGGAGAGCAGACTTCTTTACAACGCTATTTTCGAAATTGATCCCGAGACTTTCCCCTATGTTCAAAACTGCGAAAAAGTTAATATTGGATGGGAGCGCTGTAAGGTATTTGATGGCGTAGAAATCTTGAGATGCTTTAAATGTCAGGGGTATAACCATAAACTTTGGTTCACAAGCAGAGTTGTACTAAATAGTATTCATTCCAGTAATTACAAACTGTAAATATCATATGTCAACACCCCCACCCCCGTGGAGCGATCAGCTTCACCACTTTCCAGATCCAGGACTGCCAATTTAGATACCGCTCGTTGCAGAAGTCCGCCAACCGTACGCACGTCCGCACGCCGAGCCACACCATCTGCGCCAGTATACACACGCTCAACAATACCACGTCGCCACTGAATCCTTGGCACATTCGGATCGCAAATAAATACTACATCACCTTCTTTAAGAGGCGCGGTTCGTTCACACCACTTAACTCTTCGGGTTAGCGTTGGTAGATACTCCAGTACACATCGCTTCCAAAATGCATCTCTTAGGCTTCGTGAAATGAGCCATTGCTTGCGTAATAAAGGTATCTTTTCACCAGGAGAGTTGGCCGTTGGAGTCTTAGGAATATTACCCTCGCCAATCAGGGATTGGTTAGGCGTTAATGGTTCGTCTTCGTCGGGAAAGATGGGCAGATGCGTCAATGGACGTGAGTTTACTATGTTTTCCGCTTCTATCAGAAAGCTTTGTAAGACATGCTCACGTGACGCTCTTTCTTTTAATGAATGTCGAAGAACCCTTTTAACGCTCTGCACCATTCTTTCCCGAACTCCTCCTTCAGATGGATTGGCGGGGCAGTTGAACAACCATTCAACTCCCTTGGTTGACAATTCATTTTGTATTCGCTCAGTGTCAAAAGCATCAGGAAAACGTTTCGCTTCTTCGTTGGCCCCGATGAAGTTTTTCCCATTGTCAGATCGTAGACGTGTTGGAACCCCTCTCCGATTCATGAAGTTGCGCATAACTATTATACAGGAATCCGTTGATAAGTCGTGGGCGATTTCTAGGTGGATTGCGCGCACGGTGAGGCACGTAAACAACGCGACCCAACGCTTTTCAGTTCGCCGCCCGATAGTAACCGAAATAGGCCCAATATTTTAGCTCCCGTTTACGGCAGCGGTTTATGAATTGAAGCACCCACGCTACTGCTCTTTTTAATCTAAGTAAATTTGAGAAACGATTGTAATCTATAAAAATATAGTTGTTGGCAATTAAAGAAAATTTAGAAGGGAGCTCTTCATCTGCTTCCACAAAGATCTTGCTGATGTTTTCTTCAGCAGGCCACGTCTCTTCATCGCGTCTCAGAAAATTCGGTCCCTGTAGCCAGCGAGATTTTAGTGAGAAATCAACACTCCCATGGCTTCGTGTCGCATCATCGGCTGCATTGTCTTTCGTTGGCACCCATCGCCATTCGCGAACTTCACTCCCATCTAAAATCTCTGCAACGCGGTGCGCCACATACGGTTTGTAGCGTCGATGTTCGCTTCCAATCCACTTCAAGATAGTTCTGGAACGCTCCATAAGAAGCATCTTTCCGGGCGTATTTGGTGATTTTCCAATATCAATTTCCGTAAACGTACACCCAGGACGGCTGCTTGCAATTCCAGGCGTGGAATGGTTACGGCCTTCAGTGGAGCGCATCAACTTCACCAGTCGACTTTCTTGACCTCCAGTAGGCGACAGCAGCGAAGGCCTCTTCGCTAGCGTCAACGAACACATGCAGCTCCAAATCCGAAGGCGCACCATGTGGGAAGTAGAATCGCGGCACACGAAATCCCGCTACTTTGTGCATAGCTGGCGCCACCTTTCCCATATTATATTCCCATCATTTGGGATGGGCTCATCCCAACGGACATCACGACGCCATACTTAACGCATAAGAGATTTGGCTGCAACAGTAAAGGGACTTAAAAATCCCAACGGATCGAACATTGACATAATAATACTAAGAAGTTCCCTTTTTGTGGGACTCCTTTCGCCTCTGATTACTGTTTGTTCAATGCGGTGGAACTTCAGATTGAATTTAAAATTATCAGTTGCTGACTCCCAGTATAACCCAAGAACCTTCTCTGTGCTCTTACCGACTGCGATTTGTTTCGTTGCCGTACTACCACTTAATTCTTTAACTACCTTCTCTGAGTTCGATACGAATCCACGTAACTCGAATCCACCATCGCTGTGAATGTCACGAACCTGCTATGAGATATCTACGGCCTCTTCAATTGCATCAAAACTGTCTACAAAATCATCAATATAATGATGATCAAAAATAGCTTTAAGGGGTTATACGCAGTTATGACTTTCAAAAAAATCGATTTTTTTATTGCATTTTTGTAATGTACATATATTCAAAAGTATACGCACGAAATTTGAAGTAGATCTAAGCAAAACTTTCGGAGTTATACCTAAATATGTAGAGATGCCCCGGCACGTTTTAAGGTAGGTTGACAAACTTTAAACGTGTTATTTTCAAAACGGCATTTTTCAAGTCGGTGTACACGATATCTCGAAAACGGCTTGTTTGATCGGTCAACCGTTTTAACTCAATCTTTATTAAAGATACATTTTCTAGTAATTAATCGTTCCTTTTGTAAATCTGATACTTATTTTCCATTTTATAATCAATTTACGGCCAAATTTTAACGTAAAAATCGAAATCATTTCTTTTAAAAGGTGCCATTTTGTGAAAATTCACTATTTTGATTAGCCGAACGATTAATTACTAGATAATCTAATATATTAACAAAACTTGTTTGGTTTTTTGATTTCAGATAATCCAATCCTGAGTTACGATGTACACCGTAAATCGTCTTTTTTTAAAGGAGGTTCCAGAAATCGCCTGCAGCGCGCTCTATAATCAACATTTTCATAAATAAAAAATTTTGTTACGTTCTTGAAGGATGCTTTTAAACCGCCAAAAATTTTCAAATTAAAATGATCTGAAGTTTCTTCAGGATAAATCCTTGACAACCCGTCTTTTATTTGCTTCATAACTGCGTATAACCCCTTAATTGCACGAGGATGACTTTCGTGGTGCTCCTTGGCGTTCAGCCTCATGACATATTGCTCCGAGCAAGGAGAGCACGCGGCGCCGAAAATCATCACTCGCATCTCGTACTCCTCAGGTGGCTTAGTATTTTCGCCATTACGCCAAAGGAAACGCTGTGCACACCTGTCTACTGGCTGTATAGCTACCTGGTGGAACATCTCTTTAATATCTCCGCAAACTGCAACTGCATGTGTTCTAAAATTAAATAAAATCGAAGGTAGTGATATGTAGAGCTGTGGTCCCTTCAATAACTTGGAGTTCAGAGATACCCCTTCAAATCGAGACGCTGCGTCAAAAACAAAGCTTAATTTTTGAAGTTTATTTGGGTTGACGACACCGAAGTGTGGGAGGTACCATTTCCTGGATGAAGTCATACTCGATTTCTTGGGCGTAAGCTTTCGAGCATAGCCTTTACTTAGGTACCCATCGATGATCTCTTTGTACGCGGTTGCGAACGTTTCGTCGCGTCTCATATTTCTCTCAATCCCTTCAAGCCTATGTAGAGCAGCCGTATAATTATCGGGCAGTTGTATGCTGTCGTCCTTCCATAATAGCCCTGTTTGAAATCGACCTCCCACTCGTTTAGTTGTGCCTTCAAGTAACATCTCAGCTCTGACGTCATCATTGCTTTCGACAGGTGGCGAAGATCTAACGCCAAGACTTTCAATATTGAAATAGTCGAACACAAGTTGACGCATGTCTTCTTCCTCTTCCTTTTCTTGGGTACGTAAAAAAAGACAAGAGCGGGTTGCTAACGACGCACGACTGGTTGGACCAAAAACTACCCACCCTAGTTTAGTGTTGCAAGCGTACGGACCTTGCTCACTAACCCCTTTTATGTCAGTCGGCAAGCCTAAGTGTGCATGATCGATTCCAATTAAAAGTTGAGGCACAGCATCAAAATATGGCTGGAGAGGCAGAGACGAAATTGATTTGTCACTGCTCTTTAAATCATCATAACATAAACTCTGCATGGGCAAACCTAGATTAGCTACGGCATACACGTCGCGCAGTAGGTAGCGCTTATTTTTACCAACACCGCTAATTTCAATATTGAAAACCTCAGTCGACTCTTGGGCTGCTCTTCCTCCAAACCATTGTATATCTAACGAATGTCGACGACCGCGTATTCCTAACTCCTTGGCCAAATCACTGTCTAACATCGTAATTGAAGAACCTTCATACAATAGGGCGTACGTATCGATGCGCTTATTATCGCCATACAAGGTTACCGGCAGCACACGAAAGAGCAGCTTGGGTTTAGTGCTGCTAACGTTTGCGCAGCTCAACACGTTTCCTCGTACGGCACCTTGTTCTTCCTTTAATGAACTTAAGGTCGGCGTAATAGCATTTGCCTCGTGCAATAAACTGGTGTCTACGCTGGCATCCTTCTTCTAAACAAAGCTTTTTACGGCGACAGCTACGCGTGTTATGGCACACGTTCAAGCATGAAAAACAAGCGCGATGTTTCTTCGCGAACTCCCATCTATTAGACACTGCAGCATTTAAAAAACGACGGCAATCTTGCAGTTTATGTTGCTCCTGGCATAATGGACACTTAACGGGAGATACACCTGCATAACCTGGACACTGTTTTTCGGATGTATGTAACACCGCACGACGCTTTTGATCTTTATTGTCGATGTCTTGCACTGTACATATCAGATTAGCAAGTTCACATACCCAAGCGCTAAAATGTACAATTGTCGGATACGGCTGTATTGAGGCGGCGACTCTGGCCCACTCCAGTTTCTTACTCATAGGAAGCTTAGCTCAATAGTTCCTCTAATAGCGTAGAATTGGCGATGTGTTGTTGTCCATTCGCTGATTGTAAGAATGTTGCTAGGTTTCTCACTTTAGTGGCAAAGGGTACCAGTTTGGACAATGCATTCTCCGAAATATTAGGCAAATCCCTCGCTTGACGTAGGTGACTCTGAATTAATTGTTCGGGTCGGCCAAAAGAAAACGGAGTTGCTCTATGGCAGCGCGGGCATTGTTTGGATGAATTAAACGCGATTTAATCACCTTCTCCTTTAACAGCTTTCTGCAACCGCTGATTGTTTTCCAGATTAATGTAGTTGTACATTGAAGTCGATTGGATGTAGGCTGTATAAAAAATTGGCCAGTCTTCTGGCTCGCCGCTAAATTCGGGTAAATCTTGCAACTTCCGTGGTACTGTTGTAGAATTGTTTAAAAATGAAAAATTGTTTAAGTCATTTGTTGGCATAGGACCATGAACAATACTGTTATAATTATTAAAAACAGGGGGCGAAATTATCGACGACTATGTAAACGGCACGCCAGAATTACCTAGTGTAGCATGTGTTTGGCCCTTTATTGAATACGTTGGCGCAAAGACGGCGCTCGCAGTTAACGATGGCAGCGAAAAAAAACGACCACCGTTTTCAGCGGCTTGCTGGCCAGGCAGCATGGCAGCATGGCAGCGCTGCTCGTGATAGTCGACGTCGCGAAATGTGCATAACTGTTTATGGTCGATTGCGTAATGTTATTTGTTGTTGCGTTAACCGACAATTTTTGCACACATGAAGTACATGAAAAATTTGGGAATTCATATAACGGAGCACCTATAGCTGGTACTAACGATGATGCAACGACGGGTATTGTTGTTGTCGTGGCGGTGGATGTTGCACTATCTAAATGACCTGAGCTACGCAAAGCAATCTCTAGCCTTTGGCAGTGGCGGTTTTGTTCACTTAATTTTATCTGTGATTCTTCTAGCTGTCTTTGAAGAGTGGCGATTTGATTCTGCATTTCCAATCTTAAACTTACGGATTCTGATGAAAGGGCGGTATTTGTGACGTTTGTATACGTGCTGCCAGCAGTTGTGGCGTTGGTATGCGTGGTGGCGGCGGAGGCGGCGTCGTTTATGATGGCGGTGGAATTAGGCTGAACTTCACCTGACTCTGGTTCTAATTTGTTGAGCCGAGGACTGCGGCGTTTTCCTATGGTTTCCTCCGGATCATTCATTTAAATGGCCCCAAACTTTCACTCTTTTACGACAGGGAAAAATACGCAGTTAATCTCAAATAATTAAAACTGCGAATAAAGATGTCGCGGCTACGACTCGGCGCTGAGTTGAAAGGGTTTGCTTTTAACGCATATGGCAATGAATGGGTTATTCTGAAAATAAAGTCAATGTTGTACATTCTATATTTTATTAATATGAAAACTTACCGCAGTTTTGCACCCTTTCTTCCTTGACTGAACGTTATTCTTACAAATGCAAATGAAAAATAGAAATAAAAGGAATACGAAGAAGAATGAGTGCGCAACTTTGGTTCACAAGCAGAGTTGTACTAAATAATATTAATTCCAATAATTACAAACTTAAAATAACATTTGTCAACAATTATAATAATATCGTTGTAGCAGGAGATTTTAACAGCGACCTGCTATGTGAAAATGAGTTCGCGTTTGCCATGCGGAGCTTGGGTTCGTTCCCCCTAACGGCTCTATGCCTACACATTTCACGCAAACTAGTAGCTCTTTGCTAGATATATGTTTTGTTAACGATACCGCTAAAATTCTCCTATTTGACCAGCTTTCCGTGCCCAGGTTTTTCTAAGCACGATTTAATTTTCATGACATTTGACTTCCAATTGACTTATGACACAAAATACTATTCGTACCGAGATTTTCTACGCATAGATTATAAGCTTCTCGAAGGGGCTGTGGAGGAAATTGACTGGGAATGTATCCGTAACTTAATATCTAGTAATGAGCAAATTAGCTTCATTGAAGAAAACATTAGCTCGCTCTTTGATCGCTTTGTACCACTTGCACACAAACCAGTAAATGATAAAAACCGGCCATGGTTCAACAACCATATTAAACACCTGATTTACAAACGCAACAAAGCGACGAGATGTTAACAAATCAATTAGATTAAATAAACTAAAATACTATAGGGTGGGCCATGTAAAATTTGCTTTTTGAATCGGCTTATTGAACATTGTCATTTATGAATGAAAAATAATATCGTTCAAATGACTGCCACGACTGGCTTTACAGTAGGCCATTCGATCAACCCAATTTTTAAGCACATTTTCGATTGTTTGGGCTCCAATTTCATGAATGGCAACTTCGATTTCGTGTTTTAAAGCATCAATCGTTGTCCGCGTTGGTCCTACTGTGCGTTCCGCAAGAGTTGTTGTGGACATACGTTGACGGACAGCCGCGCCACAGAGGGCGGTTGCGGGGGCAGAGCTCTGCACTAGGGGCCAACGCAGTCGCGTGTCCACTCACGGGTGGTGCGCAGGCCAGAGCACCTCCGAAAGTGGCACCAGCCATTGCAAGAATGGCACTGGTCTGTTGTCAGGTTCCGAGGGACCCTGGTCTGACACACGGCACAGACTGTGCGGGGAACCAAGAGCTGCTGGTTTGTCTCCGCACTGGAATTTATTTTTTGTATGTCAGGCGTAACGGACGTGCTTCGGACCGCTCTGCAAAAAAGTGTTTTCAAAAATTCAAATCTGGACACAATTGATGTCCGTATTGAAACAGTGACTCTATATCAGTGGTAAAGTGGATTTTTGAAGTTTTCTGCCTCTTTCTCTCCCACATAAAACATATTTTCCATAAGAAAGAGTTAAAATAAAAAAGTGCAAAAGAAAGTTTTAAATATTAACTGCATCATAACAATATACGCAATCCATGGATTGCAAAAGGTGCAAACTGCAAATCCGTGGAGAGACGGGAATAAGGTGTGCGGGTGTATGTGGCAAAACGTATCATTCTCAATCGAAATGCTCGGGAATAGATCAATATACATTAGGAAAGTTAGATCAATTTCCCAAAATTCGCTACATGTGTGATGAATGTGTGGTTTACATTAGCAACGTTGACCTTGCAATTAATGAGGATCAGAGTGTAGTCGAGAAGAACCGTTCACGATTACTTGATTACAAGTTTGAATACGAAAGTGCACTTAAAACTCATGAAAAAGAAATCAAAAGCTTACTGGAAGTCATCGAGAAAAAGTTCAGTGAAAGAATAAGTGGAATGCAAAAAGCGCAAGAAGTATGCGAGCGAGGTGTGCGTGAAATGCATAAAATTCGCGAAATAGCTGCAAGCTTCAACGAACAAAGTGGCAAAATATGCAAGGAACTGCAGAAAATCAGAGAGGAAAATTCGAAGATATACAACAAAATCAAAGAATCGAAAAAGGCAAACATAGCAAATGATAACGGCCAAGTACCGTATGCAGCAGTGTTAAAAAACAACATTGCTCTCAAAACAGTGGTGCCAGACTTTAAAAAAGATGCACCATTAGTGATTAAACCGAAATCGAAGCTAAAAAGTGAAAAAACAAAATTAGACTTGATTGCAAAAGTTGATCCGGGAAACTTAAAAATCTCAAAATATTGAATCCAGAAGAAACGGAGTTATAGTGATTGGAGCTGAAAAAGCAAACGAAAGGGAAAAAATTAAAAAAACGATTGAAGAAAACATTGGTGAAAGCTACGATATTCAAATACCGAAGTCAATAAGACCAAGATTTATGGTATCACTAATGGGATGAAAAGTCATTAGTAGAGAAACTAAAAAAGCAAAATAAAGTTCTAGAAAATAGTGAAATCAAATTAGTAAAAATATATGAAGTTAGAAAGGAGAGCAGACTTCTTTACAACGCTATTTTGGAAATTGATCCCGAGACTTTCCCCTATGTTCAAAACTGCGAAAAAGTTAATATTGGATGGGAGCGCTGTAAGGTATTTGATGGCGTAGAAATCTTGAGATGCTTTAAATGTCAGGGGTATAACCATAAACTTTGGTTCACAAGCAGAGTTGTACTAAATAGTATTCATTCCAATAATTACAAACTTTAAATATCATATGTCAACACCCCCACCCCCGTGGAGCGATCAGCTTCACCACTTTCCAGATCCAGGACTGCCAATTTAGATACCGCTCGTTGCAGAAGTCCGCCAACCGTACGCACGTCCGCACGCCGAGCCACACCATCTGCGCCAGTATACACACGCTCAACAATACCACGTCGCCACTGAATCCTTGGCACATTCGGATCGCAAATAAATACTACATCACCTTCTTTAAGAGGCGCGGTTCGTTCACACCACTTAACTCTTCGGGTTAGCGTTGGTAGATACTCCAGTACATATCGCTTCCAAAATGCATCTCTTAGGCTTCGTGAAATGAGCCATTGCTTGCGTAATAAAGGTATCTTTTCACCAGGAGAGTTGGCCGTTGGAGTCTTAGGGATATTACCCACGCCAATCAGGAAGTGGTTAGGCGTTAATGGTTCGTCTTCGTCGGGAGAGATGGGCAGATGCGTCAATGGACGTGAGTTAACTATGTTTTCCGCTTCTATCAGAAAGCTTTGTAAGACATGCTCACGTGGCGCTCTTTCTTTTAATGAATGTCGAAGAACCCTTTTAACGCTCTGCACCATTCTTTCCCGAATTCCTCCTTCAGATGGATTGGCGGGGCAGTTGAAGAACCATTCAACTCCATTGGTTGACAATTCATTTTGTATTCGCTCAGTGTCAAAAACATCAGGAAATCGTTTCGCTTCTTCGTTGGCCCCGATGAAGTTTTTCCCATTGTCAGATCGTAGACGTGTTGGAATCCCTCTCCGATTCATGAAGTTGCGCATAACTATTATACGGGAATCCGTTGATAAGTCGTGGGCGATTTCTAGGTGGATTGCGCGCACGATGAGGCACGTAAACAACGCGACCCAACGCTTTTCAGTTCGCCGCCCGATAGTAACCGAAATAGGCCCAATATTTTAGCTCCCGTTTACGGCAGCGGTTTATGAATTGAAGCACCCACGCTACTGCTCTTTTTAATCTAAGTAAATTTGAGAAACGATTGTAATCTATAAAAATATAGTTGTTGGCAATTAAAGAAAATTTAGAAGGGAGCTCTTCATCTGCTTCCACAAAGATCTTGCTGATGTTTTCTTTAGCAGGCCACGTCTCTTCATCGCGTCTCAGAAAATTCGGTCCCTGTAGCCAGCGAGATTTTAGTGAGAAATCAACACTCCCATGGCTTCGTGTCGCATTATCGGCTGCATTGTCTTTCGTTGGCACCCATCGCCATTCGCGAACTTCACTCCCATCTAAAATCTCTGCAACGCGGTGCGCCACATACGGTTTGTAGCGTCGATGTTCGCTTCCAATCCACTTCAAGATAGTTCTGGAGTCGCTCCATAAGAAGCATCTTTCAGGGCGTATTTAGTGATTTTCCAATATCAATTTCCGTGAACGTACACCCAGGACGGCTGCTTGCAATTCTAGGCGTGGAATGGTTACGGCCTTCAGTGGAGCGCATCAACTTCACCAGTCGACTTTCTTGACCTCCAGTAGGCGACAGCAGCGAAGGCCTCTTCGCTAGCGTCAACGAACACATGCAGCTCCAAATCCGAAGGCGCACCATGTGGGAAGTAGAATTACGGCACACGAAATCCCGTTACTTTGTGCATAGCTGGCGCCACCTTTCCCATATTATATTCACATCATTTGGGATGGGCTCATCCCAACGGACATCACGACGCCATACTTCACGCATAAGAGATTTGGCTGCAACAGTAAAGTGACTTAAAAATCCCAACGGGTCGAACATTGACATAATAATACTAAGAAGTTCCCTTTTTGTGGGACTCCTTTCGCCTGTGATTACTGTTTGTTCAATGCGATGGAACTTCAGATTGAATTTAAAATTATCAGTTGCTGACTCCCAATATAACCCAAGAACCTTCTCTGTGCTCTCACCGACTGCGATTTGTTTCGTTGCCGTACTACCACTTAATTCTTTAACTACCTTCTCTGAGTTCGATACGAATCCACGTAACTCGAATCCACCATCGCTGTGAATGTCACGAACCTGCTATGAGATATCTACGGCCTCTTCAATTGCATCGAAACTGTCTACAAAATCATCAATATAATGATGATCAAAAATAGCTTTAATTGCACGAGGATGACTTTCGTGGTGCTCCTTGGCGTTCAGCCTCATGACATATTGCGCCGAGCAAGGAGAGCACGCGGCGCCGAAAATCATCACTCGCATCTCGTACTCCTCAGGTGGCTTAGTATTTTCGCCATTACGCCAAAGGAAACGCTGTGCACACCTGTCTACTGGCTGTATAGCTACCTGGTGGAACATCTCTTTAATATCTCCGCAAACTGCAACTGCATGTGTTCTAAAATTAAATAAAATCGAAGGTAGTGATATGTAGAGCTGTGGTCCCTTCAATAACTTGGAGTTCAGAGATACCCCTTCAAATCGAGACGCTGCGTCAAAAACAAAGCGTAATTTTTGAAGTTTATTTGGGTTGACGACACCGAAGTGTGGGAGGTACCATTTCCTGGATGAAGTCATACTCGATTTCTTGGGCGTAAGCTTTCGAGCATAGCCTTTACTTAGGTACCCATCGATGATCTCTTTGTACGCGGTTGCGAACGTTTCGTCGCGTTTCATATTTCTCTCAATCCCTTCAAGCCTATATAGAGCAGCCGTATAATTATCGGGCAGTTGTATGCTGTCGTCCTTCCATAATAGCCCTGTTTGAAATCGACCTCCCACTCGTTTAGTTGTGCCTTCAAGTAACATCTCAGCTCTGACGTCATCATTGCTTTCGACAGGTGGCGAAGATCTAACGCCAAGACTTTCAATATTGAAATAGTCGAACACAAGTTGACGCATGTCTTCTTCCTCTTCCTCTTCCTTTTCTTGGGTACGTAAAAAAAGACAAGAGCGGGTTGCTAACGACGCACGACTGGTTGGACCAAAAACTACCCACCCTAGTTTAGTGTTGCAAGCGTACGGACCTTGCTCACTAACCCCTTTTATGTCAGTCGGCAAGCCTAAGTGTGCATGATCGATTCCAATTAAAAGTTGAGGCACAGCATCAAAATATGGCTGGAGAGGCAGAGACGAAATTGATTTGTCACTGCTCTTTAAATCCTCATAACGTAAACTCTGCATGGGCAAACCTAGATTAGCTACGGCATACACGTCGCGCAGTAGGTAGCGCTTATTTTTACCAACACCGCTAATTTCAATATTGAAAACCTCAGTCGACTCTTGGGCTGCTCTTCCTCCAAACCATTGTATATCTAACGAATGTCGACGACCGCGTATTCCTAACTCCTTGGCCAAATCACTGTCTAACATCGTAATTGAAGAACCTTCATCCAATAGGGCGTACGTATCGATGCGCTTATTATCGCCATACAAGGTTACCGGCAGCACACGAAAGAGCAGCTTGGGTTTAGTGCTGCTAACGTTTGCGCTGCTCAACACGTTTCCTCGTACGGCACCTTGTTCTTCCTTTAATAAACTTAAGGTCGGCGTAATAGCATTTGCCTCGTGCAATAAACTGGTGTCTACGCTGGCATCCTTCTTCTAAACAAAGCTTTTTACGGCGACAGCTACGCGTGTTATGGCACACGTTCAAGCATGAAAAACAAGCGCGATGTTTCTTCGCGAACTCCCATCTATTAGACACTGCAGCATTTAAAAAACGACGGCAATCTTGCAGTTTATGTTGCTCCTGGCATAATGGACACTTAACGGGAGATACACCTGCATAACCTGGACACTGTTTTTCGGATGTATGTAACACCCCACGACGCTTTTGATCTTTATTGTCGATGTCTTGCACTGTACATATCAGATTAGCAAGTTCACATACCCAAGCGCTAAAATGTACAATTGTCGGATACGGCTGTATTGAGGCGGCGACTCTGGCCCACTCCAGTTTCTTACTCATAGGAAGCTTAGCTCAATAGTTCCTCTAATAGCGTAGAATTGACGATGTGTTGTTGTCCATTCGCTGATTGTAAGAATGTTGCTAGGTTTCTCACTTTAGTGGCAAAGGGTACCAGTTTGGACAATGCATTCTCCGAAATATTAGGCAAATCCCTCGCTTGACGTAGGTGACTCTGAATTAATTGTTCGGGTCGGCCAAAAGAAAACGGAGTTGCTCTATGGCAGCGCGGGCATTGTTTGGATGAATTAAACGCGATTTAATCACTTCCCGCGCTTCTCCTTTAACAGCTTTCTGCAACCGCTGATTGTTTTCCAGATTAGTGTAGTTGTACATTGAAGTCGATTGGATGTAGGCTGTATAAAAAATTGGCCAGTCTTCTGGCTCGCCGCTAAATTCGGGTAAATCTTGCAACTTCCGTGGTACTGTTGCAGAATTGTTTAAAAATGAAAAATTGTTTAAGTCATTTGTTGGCATAGGACCATGAACAATACTGTTATAATTATTAAAAACAGGGGGCGAAATTATCGACGACTATGTAAACGGCACGCCGGAATTACCTAGTGTAGCATGTGTTTGGCCCTTTATTGAATACGTTGGCGCAAAGACGGCGCTCGCAGTTAACGATGGCAGCGAAAAAAAACGACCACCGTTTTCAGCGGCTTGCTGGCCAGGCAGCATGGCAGCGCTGCTCGTGATAGTCGACGTCGCGAAATGTGCATAACTGTTTATGGTCGATTGCGTAATGTTATTTGTTGTTGCGTTAACCGACAATTTTTGCATACATGAAGTACATGAAAAATTTGGGAATTTATATAACGGAGCACCTATAGCTGTTGCTAACGATGATGCAACGACGGGTATTGTTGTTGTCGTGGCGGTGGATGTACCACTATCTAAATGACCTGAGCTTCGCAAAGCAATCTCTAGCCTTTGGCAGTGGCGGGTTTGTTCACTTAATTTTATCTGTGATTCTTCTAGCTGTCTTTGAAGAGTGGCGATTTGATTCTGCATTTCCAATCTTAAACTTACGGATTCTGATGAAAGGGCGGTATTTGTGACGTTTGTATACGTGCTGCCAGCAGTTGTGGCGTTGGTATGCGTGGTGGCGGCGGAGGCGGCGTCGTTTATGATGGCGGTGGAATTAGGCTGAACTTCACCTGACTCTGGTTCTAATTTGTTGAGCCGAGGACTGCGGCGTTTTCCTATGGTTTCCTCCGGATCATTCATTTAAATGGCCCCAAACTTTCACTCTTTCACGGCAGGGAAAAATACGCAGTTAATCTCAAATAATTAAAACTGCGAATAAAGATGTCGCGGCTACGACTCGGCGCTGAGTTGAAAGGGTTTGCTTTTAACGCATATGGCAATGAATGGTTTATTCTGAAAATAAATTCAATGTTGTACATTCTATATTTTATTACAATAATATAAAACTTACCGCAGTTTTGCACCCTTTCTTCCTTGACTGAACGTTATTCTTACAAATGCAAATGAAAAATAGAAATAAAAGGAATACGAAGAAGAATGAATGCGCAACTTTGGTTCACAAGCAGAGTTGTACTAAATAGTATTAATTCCAATAATTACAAACTTAAAATAACATTTGTCAACAATTATAATAATATCGTTGTAGCAGGAGATTTTAACAGCGACCTGCTATGTGAAAATGAGTTCGCGTTTGCCATGCGGAGCTTGGGTTCGTTCCCCCTAACGGCTCTATGCCTACACATTTCACGCAAACTAGTAGCTCTTTGCTAGATATATGTTTTGTTAACGATACCGCTAAAATTCTCCTATTTGACCAGCTTTCCGTGCCAGGTTTTTCTAAGCACGATTTAATTTTCATGACATTTGACGTCCAATTGACTTATGACACAAAATACTATTCGTACCGAGATTTTCTACGCATAGATTATAAGCTTCTCGAAGGGGCTGTGGAGGAAATTGACTGGGAATGTATCCGTAACTTAATATCTAGTAATGAGCAAATTAGCTTCATTGAAGAAAACATTAGCTCGCTCTTTGATCGCTTTGTACCACTTGCACACAAACCAGTAAATGATAAAAACCGGCCATGGTTCAACAACCATATTAAACACCTGATTTACAAACGCAACAAAGCGTATCGCAAATGGAAGAGTTTCAGAACCTCGGAAACCTATAACACCTTTAAGGCTTGCAGACGAGATGTTAACAAATCAATTAGATTAAATAAACTAAAATACTATAGGGTGGGCCATGTAAAATTTGCTTTTTGAATCGGCTTATTGAACATTGTCATTTATGAATGAAAAATAATATCGTTCAAATGACTGCCACGACTGGCTTTACAGTAGGCCATTCGATCAACCCAATTTGTAAGCACATTTTCGATTGTTTGGGCTCCAATTTCATGAATGGCAACTTCGATTTCGTGTTTTACAACATCAATCGTTGTCCGCGTTGGTCCTACTGGGCGTTCCGCAAGAGTTGTTGTGGACATACGTTGACGGACAGCCGCGCCACAGAAGGCGGTTGCGGGGGCAGAGCTCTGCACTAGGGGCCAACGCAGTCGCGTGTCCACTCACGGGTGGTGCGCAGGCCAGAGCACCTCCGAAAGTGGCACCAGCCATTGCAAGAATGGCACTGGTCTGTTGTCAGGTTCCGAGGGACCCTGGTCTGACACACGGCGCAGACTGTGCGGGGAACCAAGAGCTACTGGTTTGTCCCCGCACTGGAATTTATTTTTTGTATGTCAAGCGTAACGGACGTGCTTCGGACCGCTCTGCAAAAAAGTGTTTTCAAAAATTCAAATCTGGACCCAATTGATGTCCGTATTGAAACAGTGACTCTATATCAGTGGTAAAGTGGATTTTTGAAGTTTTCTGCCTCTTTCTCTCCCACGTAAAACATATTTTCCATAAGAAAGAGTTAAAATAAAAAAGTGCAAAAGAAAGTTTTAAATATTAACTGCATCATAACAATATACGCAATCCATGGATTGCAAAAGGCGCAAACTGCAAATCCGTGGAGAGACGGGAATAAGGTGTGCGGGTGTATGTGGCAAAACGTATCATTCTCAATCGAAATGCTCGGGAATAGATCAATATACATTAGGAAAGTTAGATCAATTTCCCAAAATTCGCTACATGTGTGATGAATGTGTGGTTTATATTAGCAACGTTGACTTTGCAATTAAGGAGGATCAGAGTGTAGTCGAGAAGAACGGTTCACGATTACTTGATTACAAGTTTGAATACGAAAGTGCACTTAAAACTCATGAAAAAGAAATCAAAAGCTTACTGGAAGTCATCGAGAAAAAGTTCAGTGAAAGAATAAGTGGAATGCAAAAAGCGCAAGAAATATGCGAGCGAGGTGTGCGTGAAATGCATAAAATTCGCGAAATACAATAACTGCAAGCTTCAACGAACAAAGTGGCAAAATATGCAAGGAACTGCAGAAAATCAGAGAGGAAAATTCGAAGATATACAACAAAATCAAAGAATCGAAAAAGGCAAACATAGCAAATGATAACGGCCAAATACCGTATGCAGCAGTGTTAAAAAACAACATTGCTCTCAAAACAGTGGTGCCAGACTTTAAAAAAGATGCACCATTAGTGATTAAACCGAAATCGAAGCTAAAAAGTGAAAAAACAAAATTCGACTTGATTGCAAAAGTTGATCCGGGAAACTTAAAAGTCTCAAAATATTGAATCCAGAAGAAACGGAGTTATAGTGATTGGAACTGAAAAAGCAAACGAAAGGGAAAAAATTAAAAAAACGATTGAAGGAAACATTGGTGAAAGCTACGATATTCAAATACCGAAGTCAATAAGACCAAGATTTATGGTATCACTAATGGGGTATAAGCATGATGAAAAGTCATTAGTAGAGAAACTAAAAAAGCAAAATAAAGTTCTAGAAAATAGTGAAATCAAATTAGTAAAAATATATGAAGTTAGAAAGGAGAGCAGACTTCTTTACAACGCTATTTTGGAAATTGATCCCAAGACTTTCCCCAATGTTCAAAAGTGCGAAAAAGTTAATATTGGATGGGAGCGCTGTAAGGTATTTGATGGCGTAGAAATCTTGAGATGCTTTAAATGTCAGGGGTATAACCATAAACTTTGGTTCACAAGCAGAGTTGTACTAAATAGTATTCATTCCAATAATTACAAACTTTAAATATCATATGTCAACACCCCCACCCCCGTGGAGCGATCAGCTTCACCACTTTCCAGATCCAGGACTGCCAATTTAGATACCGCTCGTTGCAGAAGTCCGCCAACCGTACGCACGTCCGCACGCCGAGCCACACCATCTGCGCCAGTATACACACGCTCAACAATACCACGTCGCCACTGAATCCTTGGCACATTCGGATCGCAAATAAATACTACATCACCTTCTTTAAGAGGCGCGGTTCGTTCACACCACTTAACTCTTCGGGTTAGCGTTGGTAGATACTCCAGTACACATCGCTTCCAAAATGCATCTCTTAGGCTTCGTGAAATGAGCCATTGCTTGCGTAATAAAGGTATCTTTTCACCAGGAGAGTTGGCCGTTGGAGTCTTAGGGATATTACCCACGCCAATCAGGAAGTGGTTAGGCGTTAATGGTTCGTCTTCGTCGGGAGAGATGGGCAGATGCGTCAATGGACGTGAGTTTACTATGTTTTCCGCTTCTATCAGAAAGCTTTGTAAGACATGCTCACGTGGCGCTCTTTCTTTTAATGAATGTCGAAGAACCCTTTTAACGCTCTGCACCATTCTTTCCCGAATTCCTCCTTCAGATGGATTGGCGGGGCAGTTGAAGAACCATTCAACTCCCTTGGTTGACAATTCATTTTGTATTCGCTCAGTGTCAAAAACATCAGGAAAACGTTTCGCTTCTTCGTTGGCCCCGATGAAGTTTTTCCCATTGTCAGATCGTAGACGTGTTGGAACCCCTCTCCGATTCATGAAGTTGCGCATAACTATTATACAGGAATCCGTTGATAAGTCGTGGGCGATTTCTAGGTGGATTGCGCGCACGGTGAGGCACGTAAACAACGCGACCCAACGCTTTTCAGTTCGCCGCCCGATAGTAACCGAAATAGGCCCAATATTTTAGCTCCCGTTTACGGCAGCGGTTTATGAATTGAAGCACCCACGCTACTGCTCTTTTTAATCTTAGTAAATTTGAGAAACGATTGTAATCTATAAAAATATAGTTGTTGGCAATTAAAGAAAATTTAGAAGGGAGCTCTTCATCTGCTTCCACAAAGATCTTGCTGATGTTTTCTTCAGCAGGCCACGTCTCTTCATCGCGTCTCAGAAAATTCGGTCCCTGTAGCCAGCGAGATTTTAGTGAGAAATCAACACTCCCATGGCTTCGTGTCGCATCATCGGCTGCATTGTCTTTCGTTGGCACCCATCGCCATTCGCGAACTTCACTCCCATCTGAAATCTCTGCAACGCGGTGCGTCACATACGGTTTGTAGCGTCGATGTTCGCTTCCAATCCACTTCAAGATAGTTCTGGAACGCTCCATAAGAAGCATCTTTCAGGGCGTATTTGGTGATTTTCCAATATCAATTTCCGTAAACGTACACCCAGGACGGCTGCTTGCAATTCCAGGCGTGGAATGGTTACGGCCTTCAGTGGAGCGCATCAACTTCACCAGTCGACTTTCTTGACCTCCAGTAGGCGACAGCAGCAAAGGCCTCTTCGCTAGCGTCAACGAACACATGCAGATCCAAATCCGAAGGCGCACCATGTGGGAAGTAGAATCACGGCACACGAAATCCCGTTACTTTGTGCATAGCTGGCGCCACCTTTCCCATATTGTATTCACATCATTTGGGATGGGCTCATCCCAACGGACATCACGACGCCATACTTCACGCATAAGAGATTTGGCTGCAACAGTAAAGTGACTTAAAAATCCCAACGGATCGAACATTGACATAATAATACTAAGAAGTTCCCTTTTTGTGGGACTCCTTTCGCCTGTGATTACTGTTTGTTCAATGCGATGGAACTTCAGATTGAATTTAAAATTATCAGTTGCTGACTCCCAATATAACCCAAGAACCTTCTCTGTGCTCTCACCGACTGCGATTTGTTTCGTTGCCGTACTACCACTTAATTCTTTAACTACCTTCTCTGAGTTCGATACGAATCCACGTAACTCGAATCCACCATCGCTGTGAATGTCACGAACCTGCTATGAGATATCTACGGCCTCTTCAATTGCATCAAAACTGTCTACAAAATCATCAATATAATGATGATCAAAAATAGCTTTAATTGCACGAGAATGACTTTCGTGGTGCTCCTTGGCGTTCAGCCTCATGACATATTGCGCCGAGCAAGGAGAGCACGCGGCGAAAATCATCACTCGCATCTCGTACTCCTCAGGTGGCTTAGTATTTTCGCCATTACGCCAAAGGAAACGCTGTGCACACCTGTCTACTGGCTGTATAGCTACCTGGTGGAACATCTCTTTAATATCTCCGCAAACTGCAACTGCATGTGTTCTAAAATTAAATAAAATCGAAGGTAGTGATATGTAGAGCTGTGGTCCCTTCAATAACTTGGAGTTCAGAGATACCCCTTCAAATCGAGACGCTGCGTCAAAAACAAAGCTTAATTTTTGAAGTTTATTTGGGTTGACGACACCGAAGTGTGGGAGGTACCATTTCCTGGATGAAGTCATACTCGATTTCTTGGGCGTAAGCTTTCGAGCATTGCCTTTACTTATGTACCCATCGATGATCTCTTTGTACGCGGTTGCGAACGTTTCGTCGCGTTTCATATTTCTCTCAATCCCTTCAAGCCTATATAGAGCAGCCGTATAATTATCGGGCAGTTGTATGCTGTCGTCCTTCCATAATAGCCCTGTTTGAAATCGACCTCCCACTCGTTTAGTTGTGCCTTCAAGTAACATCTCAGCTCTGACGTCATCATTGCTTTCGACAGGTGGCGAAGATCTAACGCCAAGACTTTCAATATTGAAATAGTCGAACACAAGTTGACGCATGTCTTCTTCCTCTTCCTTTTCTTGGGTACGTAAAAAAAGACAAGAGCGGGTTGCTAACGACGTACGACTGGTTGGACCAAAAACTACCCACCCTAGTTTAGTGTTGCAAGCGTACGGACCTTGCTCACTAACCCCTTTTATGTCAGTCGGCAAGCCTAAGTGTGCATGATCGATTCCAATTAAAAGTTGAGGCACAGCATCAAAATATGGCTGGAGAGGCAGAGACGAAATTGATTTGTCACTGCTCTTTAAATCATCATAACGTAAACTCTGCATGGGTAAACCTAGATTAGCTACGGCATACACGTCGCGCAGTAGGTAGCGCTTATTTTTACCAACACCGCTAATTTCAATATTGAAAACCTCAGTCGACTCTTGGGCTGCTCTTCCTCCAAACCATTGTATATCTAACGAATGTCGATGACCGCGTATTCCTAACTCCTTGGCCAAATCACTGTCTAACATCGTAATTGAAGAACCTTCATCCAATAGGGCGTACGTATCGATGCGCTTATTATCGCCATACAAGGTTACCGGCAGCACACGAAAGAGCAGCTTGGGTTTAGTGCTGCTAACGTTTGCGCAGCTCAACACGTTTCCTCGTACGGCACCTTGTTCTTCCTTTAATAAACTTAAGGTCGGCGTAATAGCATTTGCCTCGTGCAATAAACTGGTGTCTACGCTGGCATCCTTCTTCTAAACAAAGCTTTTTACGGCGACAGCTACGCGTGTTATGGCACACGTTCAAGCATGAAAAACAAGCGCGATGTTTCTTCGCGAACTCCCATCTATTAGACACTGCAGCATTTAAAAAACGACGGCAATCTTGCAGTTTATGTTGCTCCTGGCATAATGGACACTTAACGGGAGATACACCTGCATAACCTGGACACTGTTTTTCGGATGTATGTAACACCGCACGACGCTTTTGATCTTTATTGTCGATGTCTTGCACTGTACATATCAGATTAGCAAGTTCACATACCCAAGCGCTAAAATGTACAATTGTCGGATACGGCTGTATTGAGGCGGCGACTCTGGCCCACTCCAGTTTCTTACTCATAGGAAGCTTAGCTCAATAGTTCCTCTAATAGCGTAGAATTGGCGATGTGTTGTTGTCCATTCGCTGATTGTAAGAATGTTGCTAGGTTTCTCACTTTAGTGGCAAAGGGTACCAGTTTGGACAATGCATTCTCCGAAATATTAGGCAAATCCCTCGCTTGACGTAGGTGACTCTGAATTAATTGTTCGGGTCGGCCAAAAGAAAACGGAGTTGCTCTATGGCAGCGCGGGCATTGTTTGGATGAATTAAACGCGATTTAATCACTTCCCGCGCTTCTCCTTTAACAGCTTTCTGCAACCGCTGATTGTTTTCCAGATTAGTGTAGTTGTACATTGAAGTCGATTGGATGTAGGCTGTATAAAAAATTGGCCAGTCTTCTGGCTCGCCGCTAAATTCGGGTAAATCTTGCAACTTCCGTGGTACTGTTGCAGAATTGTTTAAAAATGAAAAATTGTTTAAGTCATTTGTTGGCATAGGACCATGAACAATACTGTTATAATTATTAAAAACAGGGGGCGAAATTATCGACGACTATGTAAACGGCACGCCGGAATTACCTAGTGTAGCATGTGTTTGGCCCTTTATTGAATACGTTGGCGCAAAGACGGCGCTCGCAGTTAACGATGGCAGCGAAAAAAAACGACCACCGTTTTCAGCGGCTTGCTGGCCAGGTAGCATGGCAGCGCTGCTCGTGATAGTCGACGTCGCGAAATGTGCATAACTGTTTATGGTCGATTGCGTAATGTTATTTGTTGTTGCGTTAACCGACAATTTTTGCATACATGAAGTACATGAAAAATTTGGGAATTCATATAACGGAGCACCTATAGCTGGTGCTAACGATGATGCAACGACGGGTATTGTTGTTGTCGTGGCGGTGGATGTAGCACTATCTAAATGACCTGAGCTACGCAAAGCAATCTCTAGCCTTTGGCAGTGGCGGTTTTGTTCACTTAATTTTATCTGTGATTCTTCTAGCTGTCTTTGAAGAGTGGCGATTTGATTCTGCATTTCCAATCTTAAACTTACGGATTCTGATGTAAGGGCGGTATTTGTGACGTTTGTATACGTGCTGCCAGCAGTTGAGGCGTTGGTATGCGTGGTGGCGGCGGAGGCGGCGTCGTTTATGATGGCGGTGGAATTAGGCTGAACTTCACCTGACTCTGGTTCTAATTTGTTGAGCCGAGGACTGCGGCGTTTTCCTATGGTTTCCTCCGGATCATTCATTTAAATGGCCCCAAACTTTCACTCTTTCACGGCAGGGAAAAATACGCAGTTAATCTCAAATAATTAAAACTGCGAATAAAGATGTCGCGGCTACGACTCGGCGCTGAGTTGAAAGGGTTTGCTTTTAACGCATATGGCAATGAATGGTTTATTCTGAAAATAAATTCAATGTTGTACATTCTATATTTTATTACAATAATATAAAACTTACCGCAGTTTTGCACCCTTTCTTCCTTGACTGAACGTTATTCTTACAAATGCAAATGAAAAATAGAAATAAAAGGAATACGAAGAAGAATGAATGCGCAACTTTGGTTCACAAGCAGAGTTGTACTAAATAGTATTAATTCCAATAATTACAAACTTAAAATAACATTTGTCAACAATTATAATAATATCGTTGTAGCAGGAGATTTTAACAGCGACCTGCTATGTGAAAATGAGTTCGCGTTTGCCATGCGGAGCTTGGGTTCGTTCCCCCTAACGGCTCTATGCCTACACATTTCACGCAAACTAGTAGCTCTTTGCTAGATATATGTTTTGTTAACGATACCGCTAAAATTCTCCTATTTGACCAGCTTTCCGTGCCAGGTTTTTCTAAGCACGATTTAATTTTCATGACATTTGACGTCCAATTGACTTATGACACAAAATACTATTCGTACCGAGATTTTCTACGCATAGATTATAAGCTTCTCGAAGGGGCTGTGGAGGAAATTGACTGGGAATGTATCCGTAACTTAATATCTAGTAATGAGCAAATTAGCTTCATTGAAGAAAACATTAGCTCGCTCTTTGATCGCTTTGTACCACTTGCACACAAACCAGTAAATGATAAAAACCGGCCATGGTTCAACAACCATATTAAACACCTGATTTACAAACGCAACAAAGCGTATCGCAAATGGAAGAGTTTCAGAACCTCGGAAACCTATAACACCTTTAAGGCTTGCAGACGAGATGTTAACAAATCAATTAGATTAAATAAACTAAAATACTATAGGGTGGGCCATGTAAAATTTGCTTTTTGAATCGGCTTATTGAACATTGTCATTTATGAATGAAAAATAATATCGTTCAAATGACTGCCACGACTGGCTTTACAGTAGGCCATTCGATCAACCCAATTTTTAAGCACATTTTCGATTGTTTGGGCTCCAATTTCATGAATGGCAACTTCGATTTCGTGTTTTACAACATCAATCGTTGTCCGCGTTGGTCCTACTGGGCGTTCCGCAAGAGTTGTTGTGGGCATACGTTGACGGACAGCCGCGCCACAGAAGGCGGTTGCGGGGGCAGAGCTCTGCACTAGGGGCCAACGCAGTCGCGTGTCCACTCACGGGTGGTGCGCAGGCCAGAGCACCTCCGAAAGTGGCACCAGCCATTGCAAGAATGGCACTGGTCTGTTGTCAGGTTCCGAGGGACCCTGGTCTGACACACGGCGCAGACTGTGCGGGGAACCAAGAGCTACTGGTTTGTCCCCGCACTGGAATTTATTTTTTGTATGTCAAGCGTAACGGACGTGCTTCGGACCGCTCTGCAAAAAAGTGTTTTCAAAAATTCAAATCTGGACCCAATTGATGTCCGTATTGAAACAGTGACTCTATATCAGTGGTAAAGTGGATTTTTGAAGTTTTCTGCCTCTTTCTCTCCCACGTAAAACATATTTTCCATAAGAAAGAGTTAAAATAAAAAAGTGCAAAAGAAAGTTTTAAATATTAACTGCATCATAACAATATACGCAATCCATGGATTGCAAAAGGCGCAAACTGCAAATCCGTGGAGAGACGGGAATAAGGTGTGCGGGTGTATGTGGCAAAACGTATCATTCTCAATCGAAATGCTCGGGAATAGATCAATATACATTAGGAAAGTTAGATCAATTTCCCAAAATTCGCTACATTTGTGATGAATGTGTGGTTTATATTAGCAACGTTGACTTTGCAATTAAGGAGGATCAGAGTGTAGTCGAGAAGAACGGTTCACGATTACTTGATTACAAGTTTGAATACGAAAGTGCACTTAAAACTCATGAAAAAGAAATCAAAAGCTTACTGGAAGTCATCGAGAAAAAGTTCAGTGAAAGAATAAGTGGAATGCAAAAAGCGCAAGAAATATGCGAGCGAGGTGTGCGTGAAATGCATAAAATTCGCGAAATACAATAACTGCAAGCTTCAACGAACAAAGTGGCAAAATATGCAAGGAACTGCCGAAAATCAGAGAGGAAAATTCGAAGATATACAACAAAATCAAAGAATCGAAAAAGGCAAACATAGCAAATGATAACGGCCAAATACCGTATGCAGCAGTGTTAAAAAACAACATTGCTCTCAAAACAGTGGTGCCAGACTTTAAAAAAGATGCACCATTAGTGATTAAACCGAAATCGAAGCTAAAAAGTGAAAAAACAAAATTCGACTTGATTGCAAAAGTTGATCCGGGAAACTTAAAAATCTCAAAATATTGAATCCAGAAGAAACGGAGTTATAGTGATTGGAGCTGAAAAAGCAAACGAAAGGGAAAAAATTAAAAAAACGATTGAAGAAAACATTGGTGAAAGCTACGATATTCAAATACCGAAGTCAATAAGACCAAGATTTATGGTATCACTAATGGGATGAAAAGTCATTAGTAGAGAAACTAAAAAAGCAAAATAAAGTTCTAGAAAATAGTGAAATCAAATTAGTAAAAATATATGAAGTTAGAAAGGAGAGCAGACTTCTTTACAACGCTATTTTGGAAATTGATCCCAAGACTTTCCCCAATGTTCAAAAGTGCGAAAAAGTTAATATTGGATGGGAGCGCTGTAAGGTATTTGATGGCGTAGAAATCTTGAGATGCTTTAAATGTCAGGGGTATAACCATAAATTTTGGTTCACAAGCAGAGTTGTACTAAATAGTATTCATTCCAATAATTACAAACTTTAAATATCATATGTCAACACCCCCACCCCCGTGGAGCGATCAGCTTCACCACTTTCCAGATCCAGGACTGCCAATTTAGATACCGCTCGTTGCAGAAGTCCGCCAACCGTACGCACGTCCGCACGCCGAGCCACACCATCTGCACCAGTATACACACGCTCAACAATACCACGTCGCCACTGAATCCTTGGCACATTCGGATCGCAAATAAATACTACATCACCTTCTTTAAGAGGCGCGGTTCGTTCACACCACTTAACTCTTCGGGTTAGCGTTGGTAGATACTCCAGTACACATCGCTTCCAAAATGCATCTCTTAGGCTTCGTGAAATGAGCCATTGCTTGCGTAATAAAGGTATCTTTTCACCAGGAGAGTTGGCCGTTGGAGTCTTAGGGATATTACCCACGCCAATCAGGAAGTGGTTAGGCGTTAATGGTTCGTCTTCGTCGGGAGAGATGGGCAGATGCGTCAATGGACGTGAGTTTACTATGTTTTCCGCTTCTATCAGAAAGCTTTGTAAGACATGCTCACGTGGCGCTCTTTCTTTTAATGAATGTCGAAGAACCCTTTTAACGCTCTGCACCATTCTTTCCCGAATTCCTCCTTCAGATGGATTGGCGGGGCAGTTGAAGAACCATTCAACTCCCTTGGTTGACAATTCATTTTGTATTCGCTCAGTGTCAAAAACATCAGGAAAATGTTTCGCTTCTTCGTTGGCCCCGATGAAGTTTTTCCCATTGTCAGATCGTAGACGTGTTGGAACCCCTCTCCGATTCATGAAGTTGCGCATAACTATTATACAGGAATCCGTTGATAAGTCGTGGGCGATTTCTAGGTGGATTGCGCGCACGGTGAGGCACGTAAACAACGCGACCCAACGCTTTTCAGTTCGCCGCCCGATAGTAACCGAAATAGGCCCAATATTTTAGCTCCCGTTTACGGCAGCGGTTTATGAATTGAAGCACCCACGCTACTGCTCTTTTTAATCTAAGTAAATTTGAGAAACGATTGTAATCTATAAAAATATAGTTGTTGGCAATTAAAGAAAATTTAGAAGGGAGCTCTTCATCTGCTTCCACAAAGATCTTGCTGATGTTTTCTTCAGCAGGCCACGTCTCTTCATCGCGTCTCAGAAAATTCGGTCCCTGTAGCCAGCGAGATTTTAGTGAGAAATCAACACTCCCATGGCTTCGTGTCGCATCATCGGCTGCATTGTCTTTCGTTGGCACCCATCGCCATTCGCGAACTTCACTCCCATCTAAAATCTCTGCAACGCGGTGCGCCACATACGGTTTGTAGCGTCGATGTTCGCTTCCAATCCACTTCAAGATAGTTCTGGAACGCTCCATAAGAAGCATCTTTCAGGGCGTATTTGGTGATTTTCCAATATCAATTTCCGTAAACGTACACCCAGGACGGCTGCTTGCAATTCCAGGCGTGGAATGGTTACGGCCTTCAGTGGAGCGCATCAACTTCACCAGTCGACTTTCTTGACCTCCAGTAGGCGACAGCAGCGAAGGCCTCTTCGCTAGCGTCAACGAACACATGCAGCTCCAAATCCGAAGGCGCACCATGTGGGAAGTAGAATCGCGGCACACGAAATCCCGCTACTTTGTGCATAGCTGGCGCCACCTTTCCCATATTATATTCCCATCATTTGGGATGGGCTCATCCCAACGGACATCACGACGCCATACTTCACGCATAAGAGATTTGGCTGCAACAGTAAAGGGACTTAAAAATCCCAACGGATCGAACATTGACATAATAATACTAAGAAGTTCCCTTTTTGTGGGACTCCTTTCGCCTCTGATTACTGTTTGTTCAATGCGGTGGAACTTCAGATTGAATTTAAAATTATCAGTTGCTGACTCCCAGTATAACCCAAGAACCTTCTCTGTGCTCTTACCGACTGCGATTTGTTTCGTTGCCGTACTACCACTTAATTCTTTAACTACCTTCTCTGAGTTCGATACGAATCCACGTAACTCGAATCCACCATCGCTGTGAATGTCACGAACCTGCTATGAGATATCTACGGCCTCTTCAATTGCATCAAAACTGTCTACAAAATCATCAATATAATGATGATCAAAAATAGCTTTAATTGCACGAGGATGACTTTCGTGGTGCTCCTTGGCGTTCAGCCGCATGACATATTGCGCCGAAAATCATCACTCGCATCTCGTACTCCTCAGGTGGCTTAGTATTTTCGCCATTACGCCAAAGGAAACGCTGTGCACACCTGTCTACTGGCTGTATAGCTACCTGGTGGAACATATCTTTAATATCTCCGCAAACTGCAACTGCATGTGTTCTAAAATTAAATAAAATCGAAGGTAGTGATATGTAGAGCTGTGGTCCCTTAAATAACTTGGAGTTCAGAGATACCCCTTCAAATCGAGACGCCGCGTCAAAAACAAAGCGTAATTTTTGAAGTTTATTTGGGTTGACGACACCGAAGTGTGGGAGGTACCATTTCCTGGATGAAGTCATACTCGATTTCTTGGCGTAAGCTTTCGAGCATAGCCTTTACTTAGGTACCCATCGATGATCTCTTTGTACGCGGTTGCGAACGTTTCGTCGCGTTTCATATTTCTCTCAATCCCTTCAAGCCTATGTAGAGCAGCCGTATAATTATCGGGCAGTTGTATGCTGTCGTCCTTCCATAATAGCCCTGTTTGAAATCGACCTCCCACCTCGACCTCCTAACGCCAAGACTTTCAATATTGAAATAGTCGAACACAAGTTGACGCATGTCTTCTTCCTCTTCCTTTTCTTGGGTACGTAAAAAAAGACAAGAGCGGGTTGCTAACGACGCACGACTGGTTGGACCAAAAACTACCCACCCTAGTTTAGTGTTGCAAGCGTACGGACCTTGCTCACTAACCCCTTTTATGTCAGTCGGCAAGCCTAAGTGTGCATGATCGATTCCAATTAAAAGTTGAGGCACAGCATCAAAATATGGCTGGAGAGGCAGAGACGAAATTGATTTGTCACTGCTCTTTAAATCATCATAACGTAAACTCTGCATGGGCAAACCTAGATTAGCTACGGCATACACGTCGCGCAGTAGGTAGCGCTTATTTTTACCAACACCGCTAATTTCAATATTGAAAACCTCAGTCGACTCTTGGGCTGCTCTTCCTCCAAACCATTGTATATCTAACGAATGTCGATGACCGCGTATTACTAACTCCTTGGCCAAATCACTGTCTAACATCGTAATTGAAGAACCTTCATCCAATAGGGCGTACGTATCGATGCGCCTATTATCGCCATACAAGGTTACCGGCAGCACACGAAAGAGCAGCTTGGGTTTAGTGCTGCTAACGTTTGCGCAGCTCAACACGTTTCCTCGTACGGCACCTTGTTCTTCCTTTAATAAACTTAAGGTCGGCGTAATAGCATTTGCCTCGTGCAATAAACTGGTGTCTACGCTGGCATCCTTCTTCTAAACAAAGCTTTTTACGGCGACAGCTACGCGTGTTATGGCACACGTTCAAGCATGAAAAACAAGCGCGATGTTTCTTCGCGAACTCCCATCTATTAGACACTGCAGCATTTAAAAAACGACGGCAATCTTGCAGTTTATGTTGCTCCTGGCATAATGGACACTTAACGGGAGATACACCTGCATAACCTGGACACTGTTTTTCGGATGTATGTAACACCGCACGACGCTTTTGATCTTTATTGTCGATGTCTTGCACTGTACATATCAGATTAGCAAGTTCACATACCCAAGCGCTAAAATGTACAATTGTCGGATACGGCTGTATTGAGGCGGCGACTCTGGCCCACTCCAGTTTCTTACTCATAGGAAGCTTAGCTCAATAGTTCCTCTAATAGCGTAGAATTGGCGATGTGTTGTTGTCCATTCGCTGATTGTAAGAATGTTGCTAGGTTTCTCACTTTAGTGGCAAAGGGTACCAGTTTGGACAATGCATTCTCCGAAATATTAGGCAAATCCCTCGCTTGACGTAGGTGACTCTGAATTAATTGTTCGGGTCGGCCAAAAGAAAACGGAGTTGCTCTATGGCAGCGCGGGCATTGTGTGGATGAATTAAACGCGATTTAATCACTTCCCGCGCTTCTCCTTTAACAGCTTTCTGCAACCGCTGATTGTTTTCCAGATTAGTGTAGTTGTACATTGAAGTCGATTGGATGTAGGCTGTATAAAAAATTGGCCAGTCTTCTGGCTCGCCGCTAAATTCGGGTAAATCTTGCAACTTCCGTGGTACTGTTGTAGAATTGTTTAAAAATGAAAAATTGTTTAAGTCATTTGTTGGCATAGGACCATGAACAATACTGTTATAATTATTAAAAACAGGGGGCGAAATTATCGACGACGATGTAAACGGCACGCCAGAATTACCTAGTGTAGCATGTGTTTGGCCCTTTATTGAATACGTTGGCGCAAAGACGGCGCTCGCAGTTAACGATGGCAGCGAAAAAAAACGACCACCGTTTTCAGCGGCTTGCTGGCCAGGCAGCATGGCAGCGCTGCTCGTGATAGTCGACGTCGCGAAATGTGCATAACTGTTTATGGTTGATTGCGTAATGTTATTTGTTGTTGCGTTAACCGACAATTTTTGCATACATGAAGTACATGAAAAATTTGGGAATTCATATAACGGAGCACCTATAGCTGGTGCTAACGATGATGCAACGACGGGTATTGTTGTTGTCGTGGCGGTGGATGTAGTACTATCTAAATGACCTGAGCTACGCAAAGCAATCTCTAGCCTTTGGCAGTGGCGGTTTTGTTCACTTAATTTTATCTGTGATTCTTCTAGCTGTCTTTGAAGAGTGGCGATTTGATTCTGCATTTCCAATCTTAAACTTACGGATTCTGATGAAAGGGCGGTATTTGTGACGTTTGTATACGTGCTGCCAGCAGTTGTGGCGTTGGTATGCGTGGTGGCAGCGGAGGCGGCGTCGTTTATGATGGCGGTGGAATTAGGCTGAACTTCACCTGACTCTGGTTCTAATTTGTTGAGCCGAGGACTGCGGCGTTTTCCTATGGTTTCCTCCGGATCATTCATTTAAAAGGCCCCAAACTTTCACTCTTTTACGGCAGGGAAAAATACGCAGTTAATCTCAAATAATTAAAACTGCGAATAAAGATGTCGCGGCTACGACTCGGCGCTAAGTTGAAAGGGTTTGCTTTTAACGCATATGACAATGAATGGTTTATTCTGAAAATAAATTCAATGTTGTACATTCTATATTTTATTAATATAAAAACTTACCGCAGTTTTGCTCCCTTTCTTCCTTGACTGAACGTTATTCTTACAAATGCAAATGAAAAATAGAAATAAAAGGAATACGAAGAAGAATGAGTGCGCAACTTTGGTTCACAAGCAGAGTTGTACTAAATAGTATTAATTCCAACAATTACAAACTTTAAATATCATTTGTCAACAATTATAATAATATCGTTGTAGCAGGAGATTTTAACAGCGACCTGCTATGTGAAAATGAGTTCGTGTTTGCCATGCGGAGCTTGGGTTCGTTCTCCCTAACGGCTCTATGCCTACACATTTCACGCAAACTAGTAGCTCTTTGCTAGATATATGTTTTGTTAACGATACCGCTAAAATTCTCCTATTTGACCAGCTTTCCGTGCCAGGTTTTTCTAAGCACGATGTAATTTTCATGACATTTGACTTCCAATTGACTTATGACACAAAATACTATTCGTACCGAGATTTTCTACGCATAGATTATAAGCTTCTCGAAGGGGCTGTGGAGGAAATTGACTGGGAATGTATCCGTAACTTAATATCTAGTAATGAGCAAATTAGCTTCATTGAAGAAAACATTAGCTCGCTCTTTGATCGCTTTGTACCACTAGCACACAAACCAGTAAATGATAAAAACCGGCCATGGTTCAACAACCATATTAAACACCTGATTTACAAACGCAACAAAGCGTATCGCAAATGGAAGAGTTTCAGAACCTCGGAAACCTATAACACCTTTAAGGCTTGCAGACGAGATGTTAACAAATCAATTAGATTAAATAAACTAAAATACTATAGGGTGGGCCATGTAAAATTTGCTTTTTGAATCGGCTTATTGAACATTGTCATTTATGAATGAAAAATAATATCGTTCAAATGACTGCCACGACTGGCTTTACAGTAGGCCATTCGATCAACCCAATTTTTAAGCACATTTTCGATTGTTTGGGCTCCAATTTCATGAATGGCAACTTCGATTTCGTGTTTTAAAGCATCAATCGTTGTCTGCGTTGGTCCTACTGTGCGTTCCGCAAGAGTTGTTGTGGACATACGTTGACGGACAGCCGCGCCACAGAGGGCGGTTGCGGGGGCAGAGCTCTGCACTAGGCGCCAACGCAGTCGCGTGTCCACTCACGGGTGGTGCGCAGGCCAGAGCACCTCCGAAAGTGGCACCAGCCATTGCAAGAATGGCACTGGTCTGTTGTCAGGTTCCGAGGGACCCTGGTCTGACACACGGCGCAGACTGTGCGGGGAACCAAGAGCTGCTGGTTTGTCCCCGCACTGGAATTTATTTTTTGTATGTCAAGCGTAACGGACGTGCTTCGGACCGCTCTGCAAAAGAGTGTTTTCAAAAATTCAAATCTGGACACAATTGATGTCCGTATTGAAACAGTGACTCTATATCAGAGGTAAAGTGGATTTTTGAAGTTTTCTGCCTCTTTCTCTCCCACGTAAAACATATTTTCCATAAGAAAGAGTTAAAATAAAAAAGTGCAAAAGAAAGTTTTAAATATTAACTGCATCATAACAATATACGCAATCCATGGATTGCAAAAGGCGCAAACTGCAAATCCGTGGAGAGACGGGAATAAGGTGTGCGGGTGTATGTGGCAAAACGTATCATTCTCAATCGAAATGCTCGGGAATAGATCAATATACATTAGGAAAGTTAGATCAATTTCCCAAAATTCGCTACATGTGTGATGAATGTGTGGTTTATATTAGCAACGTTGACCTTGCAATTAAGGAAGATCAGAGTGTAGTCGAGAAGAACGGTTCACGATTACTTGATTACAAGTTTGAATACGAAAGTGCACTTAAAACTCATGAAAAAGAAATCAAAAGCTTACTGGAAGTCATCGAGAAAAAGTTCAGTGAGAGAATAAGTGGAATGCAAAAAGCGCAAGAAGTATGCGAGCGAGGTGTGCGTGAAATGCATAAAATTCGCGAAATACAATAGCTGCAAGATTCAACGAACAAAGTGGCAAAATATGCAAGGAACTGCAGAAAATCAGAGAGGAAAATTCGAAGATATACAACAAAATCAAAGAATCGAAAAAGGCAAACATAGCAAATGATAACGGCCAAGTACCGTATGCAGCAGTGTTAAAAAACAACATTGCTCTCAAAACAGTGGTGCCAGACTTTAAAAAAGATGCACCATTAGTGATTAAACCGAAATCGAAGCTAAAAAGTGAAAAAACAAAATTAGACTTGATTGCAAAAGTTGATCCGGGAAACTTAAAAATCTCAAAATATTGAATCCAGAAGAAACGGAATTATAGTGATTGGAGCTGAAAAAGCAAACGAAAGGGAAAAAATTAAAAAAAACGATTGAAGAAAACATTGGTGAAAGCTACGATATTCAAATACCGAAGTCAATAAGACCAAGATTTATGGTATCACTAATGGGATGAAAAGTCATTAGTAGAGAAACTAAAAAAGCAAAATAAAGTTCTAGAAAATAGTGAAATCAAATTAGTAAAAATATATGAAGTTAGAAAGGAGAGCAGACTTCTTTACAACGCTATTTTGGAAATTGATCCCGAGACGTTCCCCTATGTTCAAAACTGCGAAAAAGTTAATATTGGATGGGAGCGCTGTAAGGTATTTGATGGCGTGGAAATCTTGAGATGCTTTAAATGTCAGGGGTATAACCATAAACTTTGGTTCACAAGCAGAGTTGTACTAAATAGTATTCATTCCAATAATTACAAACTTTAAATATCATATGTCAACACCCCCACACCCGTGGAGCGATCAGCTTCACCACTTTCCAGATCCAGGACAGCCAATTTAGATAAAGCTCGTTGCAGAAGTCCGCCAACCGTATGCACGTCCGCACGCCGAGCCACACCATCTGCGCCAGTATACACACGCTCAACAATACCACGTCGCCACTGAATCCTTGGCACATTCGGATCGCAAATAAATACTACATAACCTTCTTTAAGAGGCGCGGTTCGTTCACACCACTTAACTCTTCGGGTTAGCGTTGGTAGATACTCCAGTACACATCGCTTCCAAAATGCATCTCTTAGGCTTCGTGAAATGAGCCATTGCTTGCGTAATAAAGGTATCTTTTCACCAGGAGAGTTGGCCGTTGGAGTCTTAGGGATATTACTCACGCCAATCAGGAAGTGGTTAGGCGTTAATGGTTCGTCTTCGTCGAGAGAGATGGGCAGATGCGTCAATGGACGTGAGTTAACTATGTTTTCCGCTTCTATCAGAAAGCTTTGTAAGACATGCTCACGTGGCGCTCTTTCTTTTAATGAATGTCGAAGAACCCTTTTAACGCTCTGCACCATTCTTTCCCGAATTCCTCCTTCAGATGGATTGGCGGGGCAGTTGAAGAACCATTCAACTCCCTTGGTTGACAATTCATTTTGTATTCGCTCAGTGTCAAAAACATCAGGAAAACGTTTCGCTTCTTCGTTGGCCCCGATGAAGTTTTTCTCATTGTCAGATCGTAGACGTGTTGGAACCCCTCTCCGATTCACGAAGTTGCGCATAACTATTATACAGGAATCCGTTGATAAGTCGTGGGCGATTTCTAGGTGGATTGCGCGCACGGTGAGGCACGTAAACAACGCGACCCAACGCTTTTCAGTTCGCCGCCCGATAGTAACCGAAATAGGCCCAATATTTTAGCTCCCGTTTACGGCAGCGGTTTATGAATTGAAGCACCCACGCTACTGCTCTTTTTAATCTAAGTAAATTTGAGAAACGATTGTAATCTATAAAAATATAGTTGTTGGCAATTAAAGAAAATTTAGAAGGGAGCTCTTCATCTGCTTCCACAAAGATCTTGCTGATGTTTTCTTCAGCAGGCCACGTCTCTTCATCGCGTCTCAGAAAATTCGGTCCCTGTAGCCAGCGAGATTTTAGTGAGAAATCAACACTCCCATGGCTTCGTGTCGCATCATCGGCTGCATTGTCTTTCGTTGGCACCCATCGCCATTCGCGAACTTCACTCCCATCTGAAATCTCTGCAACGCGGTGCGTCACATACGGTTTGTAGCGTCGATGTTCGCTTCCAATCCACTTCAAGATAGTTCTGGAACGCTCCATAAGAAGCATCTTTCAGGGCGTATTTGGTGATTTTCCAATATCAATTTCCGTAAACGTACACCCAGGACGGCTGCTTGCAATTCCAGGCGTGGAATGGTTACGGCCTTCAGTGGAGCGCATCAACTTCACCAGTCGACTTTCTTGACCTCCAGTAGGCGACAGCAGCGAAGGCCTCTTCGCTAGCGTCAACGAACACATGCAGCTCCAAATCCGAAGGCGCACCATGTGGGAAGTAGAATCGCGGCACACAAAATCCCGCTACTTTGTGCATAGCTGGCGCCACCTTTCCCATATTATATTCCCATCATTTGGGATGGGCTCATCCCAACGGACATCACAACGCCATACTTCACGCATAAGAGATTTGGCTGCAACAGTAAAGTGACTTAAAAATCCCAACGGGTCGAACATTGACATAATAATACTAAGAAGTTCCCTTTTTGTGGGACTCCTTTCGCCTGTGATTACTGTTTGTTCAATGCGATGGAACTTCAGATTGAATTTAAAATTATCAGTTGCTGACTCCCAGTATAACCCAAGAACCTTCTCTGTGCTCTCACCGACTGTTTTCGTTTTGTTTCCGTACTACCACTTAATTCTTTAACTACCTTCTCTGAGTTCGATACGAATCCACGTAACTCGAATCCACCATCGCTGTGAATGTCACGAACCTGCTATGAGATATCTACGGCCTCTTCAATTGCATCAAAACTGTCTACAAAATCATCAATATAATGATGATCAAAAATAGCTTTAAGGGGTTATACGCAGTTATGACTTTCAAAAAAATCGATTTTTTTATTGCATTTTTGTAATGTACATATATTCAAAAGTATACGCACGAAATTTGAAGTAGATCTAAGCAAAACTTTCGGAGTTATACCTAAATATGTAGAGATGCCTCGGCACGTTTTAAGGTAGGTTGACAAACTTTAAACGTGTTATTTTCAAAACGGCATTTTTCAAGTCGGTGTACACGATATCTCGAAAACGGCTTGTTTGATCGGTCAACCGTTTTAACTCAATCTTTATTAAAGATACATTTTCTAGTAATTAATCGTTCCTTTTGTAAATCTGATACTTATTTTCCATTTTATAATCAATTTACGGCCAAATTTTAACGTAAAAATCGAAATCATTTCTTTTAAAAGCTGCCATTTTGTGAAAATTCACTATTTTGATTAGCCGAACGATTAATTACTAGATAATCTAATATATTAACAAAACTTGTTTGGTTTTTTGATTTCAGATAATCCAATCCTGAGTTACGATGTACACCGTAAATCGTCTTTTTTTAAAGGAGGTTCCAGAAATCGCCTGCAGCGCGCTCTATAATCAACATTTTCATAAATAAAAAATTTTGTTACGTTCTTGAAGGATGCTTTTAAACCGCCAAAAATTTTCAAATTAAAATGATCTGAAGTTTCTTCAGGATAAATCCTTGACAACCCGTCTTTTATTTGCTTCATAACTGCGTATAACCCCTTAATTGCACGAGGATGACTTTCGTGGTGCTCCTTGGCGTTCAGCCTCATGACATATTGCTCCGAGCAAGGAGAGCACGCGGCGCCGAAAATCATCACTCGCATCTCGTACTCCTCAGGTGGCTTAGTATTTTCGCCATTACGCCAAAGGAAACGCTGTGCACACCTGTCTACTGGCTGTATAGCTACCTGGTGGAACATCTCTTTAATATCTCCGCAAACTGCAACTGCGTGTGTTCTAAAATTAAATAAAATCGAAGGTAGTGATATGTAGAGCTGTGGTCCCTTCAATAACTTGGAGTTCAGAGATACCCCTTCAAATCAAGCCGCTGCGTCAAAAACAAAGCGTAATTTTTGAAGTTTATTTGGGTTGACGACACCGAAGTGTGGGAGGTACCATTTCCTGGATGAAGTCATATTCGATTTCTTGGGCGTAAGCTTTCGAGCATAGCCTTTACTTAGGTACCCATCGATGATCTCTTTGTACGCGGTTGCGAACGTTTCGTCGCGTTTCATATTTCTCTCAATCCCTTCAAGCCTATGTAGAGCAGCCGTATAATTATCGGGCAGTTGTATGCTGTCGTCCTTCCATAATAGCCCTGTTTGAAATCGACCTCCCACTCGTTTAGTTGTGCCTTCAAGTAACATCACAGCTCTGACGTCATCATTGCTTTCGACAGGTGGCGAAGATCTAACGCCAAGACTTTCAATATTGAAATAGTCGAACACAAGTTGACGCATGTCTTCTTCCTCTTCCTTTTCTTGGGTACGTAAAAAAAGACAAGAGCGGGTTGCTAACGACGCACGACTGGTTGGACCAAAAACTACCCACCCTAGTTAAGTGTTGCAAGCGTACGGACCTTGCTCACTAACCCCTTTTATGTCAGTCGGCAAGCCTAAGTGTGCATTGCATGATCGATTCCAATTAAAAGTTGAGGCACAGCATCAAAATATGGCTGGAGAGGCAGAGACGAAATTGATTTGTCACTGCTCTTTAAATCATCATAACGTAAACTCTGCATGGGCAAACCTAGATTAGCTACGGCATACACGTCGCGCAGTAGGTAGCGCTTATTTTTACCAACACCGCTAATTTCAATATTGAAAACCTCAGTCGACTCTTGGGCTGCTCTTCCTCCAAACCATTGTATATCTAACGAATGTCGACGACCGCGTATTCCTAACTCCTTGGCCAAATCACTGTCTAACATCGTAATTGAAGAACCTTCATCCAATAGGGCGTACGCATCGATGCGCTTATTATCGCCATACAAGGTTACCGGCGGCACACGAAAGAGCAGCTTGGGTTTAGTGCTGCTAACGTTTGCGCAGCTCAACACGTTTCCTCGTACGGCACCTTGTTCTTCCTTTAATAAACTTAAGGTCGGCGTAATAGCATTTGCCTCGTGCAATAAACTGGTGTCTACGCTGGCATCCTTCTTCTAAACAAAGCTTTTTACGGCGACAGCTACGCGTGTTATGGCACACGTTCAAGCATGAAAAACAAGCGCGATGTTTCTTCGCGAACTCCCATCTATTAGACACTGCAGCATTTAAAAAACGACGGCAATCTTGCAGTTTATGTTGCTCCTGGCATAATGGACACTTAACGGGAGATACACCTGCATAACCTGGACACTGTTTTTCGGATGTATGTAACACCGCACGACGCTTTTGATCTTTATTGTCGATGTCTTGCACTGTACATATCAGATTAGCAAGTTCACATACCCAAGCGCTAAAATGTACAATTGTCGGATACGGCTGTATTGAGGCGGCGACTCTGGCCCACTCCAGTTTCTTACTCATAGGAAGCTTAGCTCAATAGTTCCTCTAATAGCGTAGAATTGGCGATGTGTTGTTGTCCATTCGCTGATTGTAAGAATGTTGCTAGGTTTCTCACTTTAGTGGCAAAGGGTACCAGTTTGGACAATGCATTCTCCGAAATATTAGGCAAATCCCTCGCTTGACGTAGGTGACTCTGAATTAATTGTTCGGGTCGGCCAAAAGAAAACGGAGTTGCTCTATGGCAGCGCGGGCATTGTTTGGATGAATTAAACGCGATTTAATCACTTCCCGCGCTTCTCCTTTAACAGCTTTCTGCAACCGCTGATTGTTTTCCAGATTAGTGTAGTTGTACATTGAAGTCGATTGGATGTAGGCTGTATAAAAAATTGGCCAGTCTTCTGGCTCGCCGCTAAATTCGGGTAAATCTTGCAACTTCCGTGGTACTGTTGCAGAATTGTTTAAAAATGAAAAATTGTTTAAGTCATTTGTTGGCATAGGACCATGAACAATACTGTTATAATTATTAAAAACAGGGGGCGAAATTATCGACGACGATGTAAACGGCACGCCAGAATTACCTAGTGTAGCATGTGTTTGGCCCTTTATTGAATACGTTGGCGCAAAGACGGCGCTCGCAGTTAACGATGGCAGCGAAAAAAAACGACCACCGTTTTCAGCGGCTTGCTGGCCAGGCAGCATGGCAGCGCTGCTCGTGATAGTCGACGTCGCGAAATGTGCATAACTGTTTATGGTCGATTGCGTAATGTTATTTGTTGTTGCGTTAACCGACAATTTTTGCATACATGAAGTACATGAAAAATTTGGGAATTCATATAACGGAGCACCTATAGCTGGTGCTAACGATGATGCAACGACGGGTATTGTTGTTGTCGTGGCGGTGGATGTAGCACTATCTAAATGACCTGAGCTACGCAAAGCAATCTCTAGCCTTTGGCAGTGGCGGTTTTGTTCACTTAATTATATCTGTGATTCTTCTAGCTGTCTTTGAAGAGTGGCCTTTTGATTCTGCATTTCCAATCTTAAACTTACGGATTCTGATGAAAGGGCGGTATTTGTGACGTTTGTATACGTGCTGCCAGCAGTTGTGGCGTTGGTATGCGTGGTGGCAGCGGAGGCGGCGTCGTTTATGATGGCGGTGGAATTAGGCTGAACTTCACCTGACTCTGGTTCTAATTTGTTGAGCCGAGGACTGCGGCGTTTTCCTATGGTTTCCTCCGGATCATTCATTTAAATGGCCCCAAACTTTCACTCTTTTACGGCAGGGAAAAATACGCAGTTAATCTCAAATAATTAAAACTGCGAATAAAGATGTCGCGGCTACGACTCGGCGCTAAGTTGAAAGGGTTTGCTTTTAACGCATATGGCAATGAATGGGTTATTCTGAAAATAAATTCAATGTTGTACATTCTATATTTTATTAATATAAAAACTTACCGCAGTTTTGCACCCTTTCTTCCTTGACTGAACGTTATTCTTACAAATGCAAATGAAAAATAGAAATAAAAGGAATACGAAGAAGAATGAGTGCGCGACTTTGGTTCACAAGCAGAGTTGTACTAAATAGTATTAATTCCAATAATTACAAACTTAAAATAACATTTGTCAACAATTATAATAATATCGTTGTAGCAGGAGATTTTAACAGCGACCTGCTATGTGAAAATGAGTTCGTGTTTGCCATGCGGAGCTTGGGTTCGTTCCCCCTAACGGTTCTATGCCTACACTTTTCTCGCAAACTAGTAGCTCTTTGCTAGATGTATATTTTGTTAACGATACCGCTAAAATTCTCCTATTTGACCAGCTTTCCGTGCCAGGTTTTTCTAAGCACGATTTAATTTTCATGACATTTGACTTCCAATTGACTTATGACACAAAATACTATTCGTACCGAGATTTTCTACGCATAGATTATAAGCTTCTTGAAGGGGCTGTGGAGGAAATTGACTGGGAATGTATCCGTATCTAGTAATGAACAAATTAGCTTCATTGAAGAAAACATTAGCTCGCTCTTTGATCGCTTCGTACCACTTGCGCACAAACCAGTAAATGATAAAAACCGGCCATGGTTCAACAACCATATTCAACACCTGATTTACAAACGCAACAAAGCGTATCGCAAATGGAAGAGTTTCAGAACCTCGGAAATCTATAACACCTTTAAGGCTTGCAGACGAGATGTTAACAAATCAATTAGATTAAATAAACTAAAATACTATAGGGTGGGCCATGTAAAATTTGCTTTTTGAATCGGCTTATTGAACATTGTCATTTATGAATGAAAAATAATATCGTTCAAATGACTGCCACGACTGGCTTTACAGTAGGCCATTCGATCAACCCAATTTTTAAGCACATTTTCGATTGTTTGGGCTCCAATTTCATGAATGGCAACTTCGATTTCGTGTTTTAAAGCATCAATCGTTGTCTGCGTTGGTCCTACTGTGCGTTCCGCAAGAGTTGTTGTGGACATACGTTGACGGACAGCCGCGCCACAGAGGGCGGTTGCGGGGGCAGAGCTCTGCACTAGGGGCCAATGCAGTCGCGTGTCCACTCACGGGTGGTGCGCAGGCCAGAGCACCTCCGAAAGTGGCACCAGCCATTGCAAGAATGGCACTGGTCTGTTGTCAGGTTCCGAGGGACCCTGGTCTGACACACGGCGCAGACTGTGCGGGGAACCAAGAGCTGCTGGTTTGTCCCCGCACTGGAATTTATTTTTTGTATGTCAAGCGTAACGGACGTGCTTCGGACCGCTCTGCAAAAGAGTGTTTTCAAAAATTCAAATCTGGACACAATTGATGTCCGTATTGAAACAGTGACTCTATATCAGAGGTAAAGTGGATTTTTGAAGTTTTCTGCCTCTTTCTCTCCCACGTAAAACATATTTTCCATAAGAAAGAGTTAAAATAAAAAAGTGCAAAAGAAAGTTTTAAATATTAACTGCATCATAACAATATACGCAATCCATGGATTGCAAAAGGTGCAAACTGCAAATCCGTGGAGAGACGGGAATAAGGTGTGCGGGTGTATGTGGCAAAACGTATCATTCTCAATCGAAATGCTCGGGAATAGATCAATATTAAAGTGGTGCACAAGTCGACATATATGTGCTTTCAAGTCATTTGCTAAATTCACACAACAATGCAGTGTTTTGTTCTCAACTAACAGTAACAGGCAATAGCAGCTAGAGAGAAAACCAAATCATGCTTTTGCATGACTTGTTTCTCTCTCAGCATTGTCACTACACACATATTTCGGCAAGATAGCAAGAAAAGCAATGACACTGAAAGGCAATGAAAAACAATTCAATTCAAACAAGTGAATTGTGTCAAATGTGGATTATTTACTTACATGAATTTCTGATATTTTAAAATCAAATAGGCAGTTAATGTTTGGTATGATGGTTTTGTAGAATAAAAATTAAATTCTGATTAAAATTTGAATACAACTTACACTTTGCCTGCAAATATTCTTCTGCGCACTTTATTGGCTTTTAAATTTACTAAAAGCTGTCTTATTTCATAACTTCAATAGCTTTAAAAATTATTCATCGAAAGTTTACCGTTATTTATTAATATTCTGCCCTTAATACGCAAAAGTGCGCGGGGAGCGAAGAAATGTGTATGTTTGCAATTTTCATACATCTCGAAGGTGTACTAATACACACTACGTACATACATACATATGACACCAATTCACACATTGTACTTGATGTCTTTCGGCAAAGCTTGTATGAGAATGTTTTTCTACCATTGTCATGCAAGCATATAAGCAGCGTCGTGCAATTCGTGTACTGTCGATAGAGCCGAAGTAGTATTGCTTGTTGAAGACAGTTTTTCTTCGTTGCTGTTCAAGTTGTGTGCCTACATTGCTTTTTGTCATCACAAACAGTGTCACATGCAATGTGTGACTTGTTGCTTTGTGATAAGCAAGTCATTTGTGCACCACTTTAATCAATATAAATTAGGAAAGTTAGATCAATTTCCCAAAATTCGCTACATGTGTGATGAATGTGTGGTTTACATTAGCAACGTTGACCTTGCAATTAATGAGGATCAGAGTGTAGTCGAGAAGAACGGTTCACGATTACTTGATTACAAGTTTGAATACGAAAGTGCACTTAAAACTCATGAAAAAGAAATCAAAAGCTTACTGGAAGTCATCGAGAAAAAGTTCAGTGAAAGAATAAGTGGAATGCAAAATGCGCAAGAAGTATGCGAGCGAGGTGTGCGTGAAATGCATAAAATTCGCGAAATAGCTGCAAGCTTCAACGAACAAAGTGGCAAAATATGCAAGGAACTGCAGAAAATCAGAGAGGAAAATTCGAAGATATGCAACAAAATCAAAGAATCGAAAAAGGCAAACATAGCTAATGATAACGGCCAAATACCGTATGCAGCAGTGTTAAAAAACAACATTGCTCTCAAAACAGTGGTGCCAGACTTTAAAAAAGATGCACCATTAGTGATTAAACCGAAATCGAAGCTAAAAAGTGAAAAAACAAAATTAGACTTGATTGCAAAAGTTGATCCGGGAAACTTAAAAATCTCAAAATATTGAATCCAGAAGAAACGGAGTTATAGTGATTGGAGCTGAAAAAGCAAACGAAAGGGAAAAAATTAAAAAAACGATTGAAGAAAACATTGGTGAAAGCTACGATATTCAAATACCGAAGTCAATAAGACCAAGATTTATGGTATCACTAATGGGATGAAAAGTCATTAGTAGAGAAACTAAAAAAGCAAAATAAAGTTCTAGAAAATAGTGAAATCAAATTAGTAAAAATATATGAAGTTAGAACGCTTTACAACGCTATTTTGGAAATTGATCCCGAGACTTTCCCCTATGTTCAAAACTGCGAAAAAGTTAATATTGGATGGGAGCGCTGTAAAGTATTTGATGGCGTAGAAATCTTGAGATGCTTTAAATGTCAGGGGTATAACCATAAACTTTGGTTCACAAGCAGAGTTGTACTAAATAGTATTCATTCCAATAATTACAAACTTTAAATATCATATGTCAACACCCCCACCCCCGTGGAGCGATCAGCTTCACCACTTTCCAGATCCAGGACAGCCAATTTAGATAAAGCTCGTTGCAGAAGTCCGCCAACCGTACGCACGTCCTCACGCCGAGCCACACCATCTGCGCCAGTATACACACGCTCAACAATACCACGTCGCCACTGAATCCTTGGCACATTCGGATCGCAAATAAATACTACATCACCTTCTTTAAGAGGCGCGGTTCGTTCACACCACTTAACTCTTCGGGTTAGCGTTGGTAGATACTCCAGTACACATCGCTTCCAAAATGCATCTCTTAGGCTTCGTGAAATGAGCCATTGCTTGCGTAATAAAGGTATCTTTTCACCAGGAGAATTGGCCGTTGGAGTCTTAGGGATATTACTCACGCCAATCAGGAAGTGGTTAGGCGTTAATGGTTCGTCTTCGTCGAGAGAGATGGGCAGATGCGTCAATGGACGTGAGTTAACTATGTTTTCCGCTTCTATCAGAAAGCTTTGTAAGACATGCTCACGTGGCGCTCTTTCTTTTAATGAATGTCGAAGAACCCTTTTAACACTCTGCACCATTCTTTCCCGAATTCCTCCTTCAGATGGATTGGCGGGGCAGTTGAAGAACCATTCAACTCCCTTGGTTGACAATTCATTTTGTATTCGCTCAGTGTCAAAAACATCAGGAAAACGTTTCGCTTCTTCGTTGGCCCCGATGAAGTTTTTCCCATTGTCAGATCGTAGACGTGTTGGAACCCCTCTCCGATTCACGAAATGCGCATAACTATTATACAGGAATCCGTTGATAAGTCGTGGGCGATTTCTAGGTGGATTGCGCGCACGGTCAGGCACGTAAACAACACGACCCAACGCTTTTCAGTTCGCCGCCCGATAGTAACCGAAACAGGCCCAATATTTTAGCTCCCGTTTACGGCAGCGGTTTATGAATTGAAGCACCCACGCTACTGCTCTTTTTAATCTAAGTAAATTTGAGAAACGATTGTAATCTATAAAAATATAGTTGTTGGCAATTAAAGAAAATTTAGAAGGGAGCTCTTCATCTGCTTCCACAAAGATCTTGCTGATGTTTTCTTCAGCAGGCCACGTCTCTTCATCGCGTCTCAGAAAATTCGGTCCCTGTAGCCAGCGAGATTTTAGTGAGAAATCAACACTCCCATGGCTTCGTGTCGCATCATCGGCTGCATTGTCTTTCGTTGGCACCCATCGCCATTCGCGAACTTCACTCCCATCTGAAATCTCTGCAACGCGGTGCGCCACATACGGTTTGTAGCGTCGATGTTCGCTTCCAATCCACTTCAAGATAGTTCTGGAACGCTCCATAAGAAGCATCTTTCAGGGCGTATTTGGTGATTTTCCAATATCAATTTCCGTAAACGTACACCCAGGACGGCTGCTTGCAATTCCAGGCGTGGAATGGTTACGGCCTTCAGTGGAGCGCATCAACTTCACCAGTCGACTTTCTTGACCTCCAGTAGGCGACAGCAGCGAAGGCCTCTTCGCTAGCGTCAACGAACACATGCAGCTCCAAATCCGAAGGCGCACCATGTGGGAAGTAGAATCGCGGCACACGAAATCCCGCTACTTTGTGCATAGCTGGCGCCACCTTTCCCATATTATATTCCCATCATTTGGGATGGGCGCATCCCAACGGACATCACAACGCCATACTTCACGCATAAGAGATTTGGCTGCAACAGTAAAGTGACTTAAAAATCCCAACGGGTCGAACATTGACATAATAATACTAAGAAGTTCCCTTTTTGTGGGACTCCTTTCGCCTGTGATTACTGTTTGTTCAATGCGATGGAACTTCAGATTGAATTTAAAATTATCAGTTGCTGACTCCCAGTATAACCCAAGAACCTTCTCTGTGCTCTCACCGACTGTTTTCGTTTTGTTTCCGTACTACCACTTAATTCTTTAACTACCTTCTCTGAGTTCGATACGAATCCACGTAACTCGAATCCACCATCGCTGTGAATGTCACGAACCTGCTATGAGATATCTACGGCCTCATCAATTGCATCAAAACTGTCTACAAAATCATCAATATAATGATGATCAAAAATAGCTTTAAGGGGTTATACGCAGTTATGACTTTCAAAAAAATCGATTTTTTTATTGCATTTTTGTAATGTACATATATTCAAAAGTATACGCACGAAATTTGAAGTAGATCTAAGCAAAACTTTCGGAGTTATACCTAAATATGTAGAGATGCCTCGGCACGTTTTAAGGTAGGTTGACAAACTTTAAACGTATTATTTTCAAAACGGCATTTTTCAAGTCGGTGTACACGATATCTCGAAAACGGCTTGTTTGATCGGTCAACCGTTTTAACTCAATCTTTAAAGATACATTTTCTAGTAATTAATCGTTCCTTTTGTAAATCTGATACTTATTTTCCATTTTATAATCAATTTACGGCCAAATTTTAACGTAAAAATCGAAATCATTTCTTTTAAAAGCTGCCATTTTGTGAAAATTCACTATTTTGATTAGCCGAACGATTAATTACTAGATAATCTAATATATTAACAAAACTTGTTTGGTTTTTTGATTTCAGATAATCCAATCCTGAGTTACGATGTACACCGTAAATCGTCTTTTTTTAAAGGAGGTTCCAGAAATCGCCTGCAGCGCGCTCTATAATCAACATTTTCATAAATAAAAAATTTTGTTACGTTCTTGAAGGATGCTTTTAAACCGCCAAAAATTTTCAAATTAAAATGATCTGAAGTTTCTTCAGGATAAATCCTTGACAACCCGTCTTTTATTTGCTTCATAACTGCGTATAACCCCTTAATTGCACGAGGATGACTTTCGTGGTGCTCCTTGGCGTTCAGCCTCATGACATATTGCTCCGAGCAAGGAGAGCACGCGGCGCCGAAAATCATCACTCGCATCTCGTACTCCTCAGGTGGCTTAGTATTTTCGCCATTACGCCAAAGGAAACGCTGTGCACACCTGTCTACTGGCTGTATAGCTACCTGGTGGAACATCTCTTTAATATCTCCGCAAACTGCAACTGCATGTGTTCTAAAATTAAATAAAATCGAAGGTAGTGATATGTAGAGCTGTGGTCCCTTCAATAACTTGGAGTTCAGAGATACCCCTTCAAATCAAGCCGCTGCGTCAAAAACAAAGCGTAATTTTTGAAGTTTATTTGGGTTGACGACACCGAAGTGTGGGAGGTACCATTTCCTGGATGAAGTCATATTCGATTTCTTGGGCGTAAGCTTTCGAGCATAGCCTTTACTTAGGTACCCATCGATGATCTCTTTGTACGCGGTTGCGAACGTTTCGTCGCGTTTCATATTTCTCTCAATCCCTTCAAGCCTATGTAGAGCAGCCGTATAATTATCGGGCAGTTGTATGCTGTCGTCCTTCCATAATAGCCCTGTTTGAAATCGACCTCCCACTCGTTTAGTTGTGCCTTCAAGTAACATCACAGCTCTGACGTCATCATTGCTTTCGACAGGTGGCGAAGATCTAACGCCAAGACTTTCAATATTGAAATAGTCGAACACAAGTTGACGCATGTCTTCTTCCTCTTCCTCTTCCTTTTCTTGGGTACGTAAAAAAAGACAAGAGCGGGTTGCTAACGACGCACGACTGGTTGGACCAAAAACTACGCACCCTAGTTTAGTGTTGCAAGCGTACGGACCTTGCTCACTAACCCCTTTTATGTCAGTCGGCAAGCCTAAGTGTGCATGATCGATTCCAATTAAAAGTTGAGGCACAGCATCAAAATATGGCTGGAGAGGCAGAGACGAAATTGATTTGTCACTGCTCTTTAAATCATCATAACGTAAACTCTGCATGGGCAAACCTAGATTAGCTACGGCATACACGTCGCGCAGTAGGTAGCGCTTATTTTTACCAACACCGCTAATTTCAATATTGAAACCTCGACTCTTGGCCTGCTCTTCCTCCAAACCATTGTATATCTAACGAATGTCGACGACCGCGTATTCCTAACTCCTTGGCCAAATCACTGTCTAACATCGTAATTGAAGAACCTTCATCCAATAGGGCGTACGCATCGATGCGCTTATTATCGCCATACAAGGTTACCGGCAGCACACGAAAGAGCAGCTTGGGTTTAGTGCTGCTAACGTTTGCGCAGCTCAACACGTTTCCTCGTACGGCACCTTGTTCTTCCTTTAATAAACTTAAGGTCGGCGTAATAGCATTTGCCTCGTGCAATAAACTGGTGTCTACGCTGGCATCCTTCTTCTAAACAAAGCTTTTTACGGCGACAGCTACGCGTGTTATGGCACACGTTCAAGCATGAAAAACATGCGCGATGTTTCTTCGCGAACTCCCATCTATTAGACACTGCAGCATTTAAAAAACGACGGCAATCTTGCAGTTTATGTTGCTCCTGGCATAATGGACACTTAACGGGAGATACACCTGCATAACCTGGACACTGTTTTTCGGATGTATGTAACACCGCACGACGCTTTTGATCTTTATTGTCGATGTCTTGCACTGTACATATCAGATTAGCAAGTTCACATACCCAAGCGCTAAAATGTACAATTGTCGGATACGGCTGTATTGAGGCGGCGACTCTGGCCCACTCCAGTTTCTTACTCATAGGAAGCTTAGCTCAATAGTTCCTCTAATAGCGTAGAATTGGCGATATGTTGTTGTCCATTCGCTGATTGTAAGAATGTTGCTAGGTTTCTCACTTTAGTGGCAAAGGGTACCAGTTTGGACAATTCATTCTCCGAAATATTAGGCAAATCCCTCGATTGACGTAGGTGACTCTGAATTAATTGTTCGGGTCGGCCAAAAGAAAACGGAGTTGCTCTATGGCAGCGCGGGCATTGTTTGGATGAATTAAACGCGATTTAATCACTTCCCGCGCTTCTCCTTTAACAGCTTTCTGCAACCGCTGATTGTTTTCCAGATTAGTGTAGTTGTACATTGAAGTCGATTGGATGTAGACTGTATAAAAAATTGGCCAGTCTTCTGGCTCGCCGCTAAATTCGGGTAAATCTTGCAACTTCCGTGGTACTGTTGCAGAATTGTTTAAAAATGAAAAATTGTTTAAGTCATTTGTTGGCATAGGACCATGAACAATACTGTTATAATTATTAAAAACAGGGGGCGAAATTATCGACGACGATGTAAACGGCACGCCAGAATTACCTAGTGTAGCATGTGTTTGGCCCTTTATTGAATACGTTGGCGCAAAGACGGCGCTCGCAGTTAACGATGGCAGCGAAAAAAAACGACCACCGTTTTCAGCGGCTTGCTGGCCAGGCAGCATGGCAGCGCTGCTCGTGATAGTCGACGTCGCGAAATGTGCATAACTGTTTATGGTCGATTGCGTAATGTTATTTGTTGTTGCGTTAACCGACAATTTTTGCATACATGAAGTACATGAAAAATTTGGGAATTCATATAACGGAGCACCTATAGCTGGTGCTAACGATGATGCAACGACGGGTATTGTTGTTGTCGTGGCGGTGGATGTAGCACTATCTAAATGACCTGAGCTACGCAAAGCAATCTCTAGCCTTTGGCAGTGGCGGTTTTGTTCACTTAATTATATCTGTGATTCTTCTAGCTGTCTTTGAAGAGTGGCCTTTTGATTCTGCATTTCCAATCTTAAACTTACGGATTCTGATGAAAGGGCGGTATTTGTGACGTTTGTATACGTGCTGCCAGCAGTTGTTGCGTTGGTATGCGTGGTGGCAGCGGAGGCGGCGTCGTTTATGATGGCGGTGGAATTAGGCTGAACTTCACCTGACTCTGGTTCTAATTTGTTGAGCCGAGGACTGCGGCGTTTTCCTATGGTTTCCTCCGGATCATTCATTTAAATGGCCCCAAACTTTCACTCTTTTACGGCAGGGAAAAATACGCAGTTAATCTCAAATAATTAAAACTGCGAATAAAGATGTCGCGGCTACGACTCGGCGCTAAGTTGAAAGGGTTTGCTTTTAACGCATATGGCAATGAATGGTTTATTCTGAAAATAAATTCAATGTTGTACATTCTATATTTTATTACAATAATATAAAAACTTACCGCAGTTTTGCACCCTTTCTTCCTTGACTGAACGTTATTCTTACAAATGCAAATGAAAAATAGAAATAAAAGGAATACGAAGAAGAATGAGTGCGCAACTTTGGTTCACAAGCAGAGTTGTACTAAATAGTATTAATTCCAATAATTACAAACTTTAAATATCATTTGTCAACAATTATAATAATATCGTTGTAGCAGGAGATTTTAACAGCGACCTGCTATGTGAAATTGAGTTCGTGTTTGCCATGCGGAGCTTGGGTTCGTTCCCCCTAACGGTTCTATGCCTACACTTTTCTCGCAAACTAGTAGCTCTTTGCTAGATGTATATTTTGTTAACGATACCGCTAAAATTCTCCTATTTGACCAGCTTTCCGTGCCAGGTTTTTCTAAGCACGATTTAATTTTCATGACATTTGACTTCCAATTGACTTATGACACAAAATACTATTCGTACCGAGATTTTCTACGCATAGATTATAAGCTTCTTGAAGGGGCTGTGGAGGAAATTGACTGGGAATGTATCCGTATCTAGTAATGAACAAATTAGCTTCATTGAAGAAAACATTAGCTCGCTCTTTGATCGCTTCGTACCACTTGCGCACAAGCCAGTAAATGATAAAAACCGGCCATGGTTCAACAACCATATTCAACACCTGATTTACAAACGCAACAAAGCGTATCGCAAATGGAAGAGTTTCAGAACCTCGGAAATCTATAACACCTTTAAGGCTTGCAGACGAGATGTTAACAAATCAATTAGATTAAATAAACTAAAATACTATAGGGTGGGCCATGTAAAATTTGCTTTTTGAATCGGCTTATTGAACATTGTCATTTATGAATGAAAAATAATATCGTTCAAATGACTGCCACGACTGGCTTTACAGTAGGCCATTCGATCAACCCAATTTTTAAGCACATTTTCGATTGTTTGGGCTCCAATTTCATGAATGGCAACTTCGATTTCGTGTTTTAAAGCATCAATCGTTGTCTGCGTTGGTCCTACTGTGCGTTCCGCAAGAGTTGTTGTGGACATACGTTGACGGACAGCCGCGCCACAGAGGGCGGTTGCGGGGGCAGAGCTCTGCACTAGGCGCCAACGCAGTCGCGTGTCCACTCACGGGTGGTGCGCAGGCCAGAGCACCTCCGAAAGTGGCACCAGCCATTGCAAGAATGGCACTGGTCTGTTGTCAGGTTCCGAGGGACCCTGGTCTGACACACGGCGCAGACTGTGCGGGGAACCAAGAGCTGCTGGTTTGTCCCCGCACTGGAATTTATTTTTTGTATGTCAAGCGTAACGGACGTGCTTCGGACCGCTCTGCAAAAGAGTGTTTTCAAAAATTCAAATCTGGACACAATTGATGTCCGTATTGAAACAGTGACTCTATATCAGAGGTAAAGTGGATTTTTGAAGTTTTCTGCCTCTTTCTCTCCCACGTAAAACATATTTTCCATAAGAAAGAGTTAAAATAAAAAAGTGCAAAAGAAAGTTTTAAATATTAACTGCATCATAACAATATACGCAATCCATGGATTGCAAAAGGTGCAAACTGCAAATCCGTGGAGAGACGGGAATAAGGTATGCGGGTGTATGTGGCAAAACGTATCATTCTCAATCGAAATGCTCGGGAATAGATCAATATTAAAGTGGTGCACAAGTCGACATATATGTGCTTTCAAGTCATTTGCTAAATTCACACAACAATGCAGTGTTTTGTTCTCAACTAACAGTAACAGGCAATAGCAGCTAGAGAGAAAACCAAATCATGCTTTTGCATGACTTGTTTCTCTCTCAGCATTGTCACTACACACATATTTCGGCAAGATAGCAAGAAAAGCAATGACACTGAAAGGCAATGAAAAACAATTCAATTCAAACAAGTGAATTATGTCAAATGTGGATTATTTACTTACATGAATTCCTGATATTTTAAAATCAAATAGGCAGTTAATGTTTGGTATGATGGTTTTGTAGCATAAAAATTAAATTCTGATTAAAATTTGAATACAACTTACACTTTGCCTGCAAATATTCTTCTGCGCACTTTATTGGCTTTTAAATTTACTAAAAGCTGTCTTATTTCATAACTTCAATAGCTTTAAAAATTATTCATCGAAAGTTTACCGTTATTTATTAATATTCTGCCCTTAATACGCAAAAGTGCGCGGGGAGCGAAGAAATGTGTATGTTTGCAATTTTCATACATCTCGAAGGTGTACTAATACACACTACGTACATACATACATATGACACCAATTCACACATTGTACTTGATGTCTTTCGGCAAAGCTTGTATGAGAATGTTTTTCTACCATTGTCATGCAAGCATATAAGCAGCGTCGTGCAATTCGTGTACTGTCGATAGAGCCGAAGTAGTATTGCTTGTTGAAGACAGTTTTTCTTCGTTGCTGTTCAAGTTGTGTGCCTACATTGCTTTTTGTCATCACAAACAGTGTCACATGCAATGTGTGACTTGTTGCTTTGTGATAAGCAAGTCATTTGTGCACCACTTTAATCAATATAAATTAGGAAAATTAGATCAATTTCCCAAAATTCGCTACATGTGTGATGAATGTGTGGTTTACATTAGCAACGTTGACCTTGCAATTAATGAGGATCAGAGTGTAGTCGAGAAGAACGGTTCACGATTACTTGATTACAAGTTTGAATACGAAAGTGCACTTAAAACTCATGAAAAAGAAATCAAAAGCTTACTGGAAGTCATCGAGAAAAAGTTCAGTGAAAGAATAAGTGGAATGCAAAATGCGCAAGAAGTATGCGAGCGAGGTGTGCGTGAAATGCATAAAATTCGCGAAATAGCTGCAAGCTTCAACGAACAAAGTGGCAAAATATGCAAGGAACTGCAGAAAATCAGAGAGGAAAATTCGAAGATATACAACAAAATCAAAGAATCGAAAAAGGCAAACATAGCAAATGATAACGGCCAAGTACCGTATGCAGCAGTGTTAAAAAACAACATTGCTCTCAAAACAGTGGTGTCAGACTTTAAAAAAGATGCACCATTAGTGATTAAACCGAAATCGAAGCTAAAAAGTGAAAAAACAAAATTAGACTTGATTGCAAAAGTTGATCCGGGAAACTTAAAAATCTCAAAATATTGAATCCAGAAGAAACGGAGTTATAGTGATTGGAGCTGAAAAAGCAAACGAAAGGGAAAAAATTAAAAAAACGATTGAAGAAAACATTGGTGAAAGCTACGATATTCAAATACCGAAGTCAATAAGACCAAGATTTATGGTATCACTAATGGGATGAAAAGTCATTAGTAGAGAAACTAAAAAAGCAAAATAAAGTTCTAGAAAATAGTGAAATCAAATTAGTAAAAATATATGAAGTTAGAACGCTTTACAACGCTATTTTGGAAATTGATCCCGAGACTTTCCCCTATGTTCAAAACTGCGAAAAAGTTAATATTGGATGGGAGCGCTGTAAAGTATTTGATGGCGTAGAAATCTTGAGATGCTTTAAATGTCAGGGGTATAACCATAAACTTTGGTTCACAAGCAGAGTTGTACTAAATAGTATTCATTCCAATAATTACAAACTTTAAATATCATATGTCAACACCCCCACCCCCGTGGAGCGATCAGCTTCACCACTTTCCAGATCCAGGACTGCCAATTTAGATAAAGCTCGTTGCAGAAGTCCGCCAACCGTACGCACGTCCTCACGCCGAGCCACACCATCTGCGCCAGTATACACACGCTCAACAATACCACGTCGCCACTGAATCCTTGGCACATTCGGATCGCAAATAAATACTACATCACCTTCTTTAAGAGGCGCGGTTCGTTCACACCACTTAACTCTTCGGGTTAGCGTTGGTAGATACTCCAGTACACATCGCTTCCAAAATGCATCTCTTAGGCTTCGTGAAATGAACCATTGCTTGCGTAATAAAGGTATCTTTTCACCAGGAGAGTTGGCCGTTGGAGTCTTAGGGATATTACTCACGCCAATCAGGAAGTGGTTAGGCGTTAATGGTTCGTCTTCGTCGGGAGAGATGGGCAGATGCGTCAATGGACGTGAGTTTACTATGTTTTCCGCTTCTATCAGAAAGCTTTGTAAGACATGCTCACGTGGCGCTCTTTCTTTTAATGAATGTCGAAGAACCCTTTTAACGCTCTGCACCATTCTTTCCCGAATTCCTCCTTCAGATGGATTGGCGGGGCAGTTGAAGAACCATTCAACTCCCTTGGTTGACAATTCATTTTGTATTCGCTCAGTGTCAAAAACATCAGGAAAACGTTTCGCTTCTTCGTTGGCCCCGATGAAGTTTTTCCCATTGTCAGATCGTAGACGTGTTGGAACCCCTCTCCGATTCATGAAGTTGCGCATAACCATTATACAGGAATCCGTTGATAAGTCGTGGGCGATTTCTAGGTGGATTGCGCGCACGGTGAGGCACGTAAACAACGCGACCCAACGCTTTTCAGTTCGCCGCCCGATAGTAACCGAAACAGGTCCAATATTTTAGCTCCCGTTTACGGCAGCGGTTTATGAATTGATGCACCCACGCTACTGCTCTTTTTAATCTAAGTAAATTTGAGAAACGATTGTAATCTATAAAAATATAGTTGTTGGCAATTAAAGAAAATGTGGAACGGAGCTTCCACAAAGATCTTGCTGATGTTTTCTTCAGCAGGCCACGTCTCTTCATCGCGTCTCAGAAAATTCGGTCCCTGTAGCCAGCGAGATTTTAGTGAGAAATCAACACTCCCATGGCTTCGTGTCGCATCATCGGCTGCATTGTCTTTCGTTGGCACCCATCGCCATTCGCGAACTTCACTCCCATCTAAAATCTCTGCAACGCGGTGCGCCACATACGGTTTGTAGCGTCGATGTTCGCTTCCAATCCACTTCAAGATAGTTCTGGAACGCTCCATAAGAAGCATCTTTCAGGGCGTATTTGGTGATTTTCCAATATCAATTTCCGTAAACGTACACCCAGGACGGCTGCTTGCAATTCCAGGCGTGGAATGGTTACGGCCTTCAGTGGAGCGCATCAACTTCACCAGTCGACTTTCTTGACCTCCAGTAGGCGACAGCAGCGAAGGCCTCTTCGCTAGCGTCAACGAACACATGCAGCTCCAAATCCGAAGGCGCACCATGTGGGAAGTAGAATCGCGGCACACGAAATCCCGCTACTTTGTGCATAGCTGGCGCCACCTTTCCCATATTGTATTCCCATCATTTGGGATGGGCTCATCCCAACGGACATCACAACGCCATACTTCACGCATAAGAGATTTGGCTGCAACAGTAAAGTGACTTAAAAATCCCAACGGATCGAACATTGACATAATAATACTAAGAAGTTCCCTTTTTGTGGGACTCCTTTCGCCTGTGATTACTGTTTGTTCAATGCGATGGAACTTCAGATTGAATTTAAAATTATCAGTTGCTGACTCCCAGTATAACCCAAGAACCTTCTCTGTGCTCTCACCGACTGTTTTCGTTTTGTTTCCGTACTACCACTTAATTCTTTAACTACCTTCTCTGAGTTCGATACGAATCCACGTAACTCGAATCCACCATCGCTGTGAATGTCACGAACCTGCTATGAGATATCTACGGCCTCTTCAATTGCATCAAAACTGTCTACAAAATCATCAATATAATGATGATCAAAAATAGCTTTAAGGGGTTATACGCAGTTATGACTTTCAAAAAAATCGATTTTTTTTTATTGCATTTTTGTAATGTACATATATTCAAAAGTATACGCACGAAATTTGAAGTAGATCTATGCAAAACTTTCGGAGTTATACCTAAATATGTAGAGATGCCTCGGCACGTTTTAAGGTAGGTTGACAAACTTTAAACGTGTTATTTTCAAAACGGCATTTTTCAAGTCGGTGTACACGATATCTCGAAAATGGCTTGTTTGATCGGTCAACCGTTTTAACTCAATCTTTAAAGATACATTTTCTAGTAATTAATCGTTCCTTTTGTAAATCTGATACTTATTTTCCATTTTATAATCAATTTACGGCCAAATTTTAACGTAAAAATCGAAATCATTTCTTTTAAAAGGTGCCATTTTGTGAAAATTCACTATTTTGATTAGCCGAACGATTAATTACTAGATAATCTAATATATTAACAAAATTTGTTTGGTTTTTTGATTTCAGATAATCCAATCCTGAGTTAAGATGTACACCGTAAATCGTCTTTTTTTAAAGGAGGTTCCAGAAATCGCCTGCAGCGCGCTCTATAATCAACATTTTCATAAATAAAAAATTTTGTTACGTTCTTGAAGGATGCTTTTAAACCGCCAAAAATTTTCAAATTAAAATAATCTGAAGTTTCTTCAGGATAAATCCTTGACAACCCGTCTTTTATTTGCTTCATAACTGCGTATAACCCCTTAATTGCACGAGGATGACTTTCGCGGTGCTCCTTGGCGTTCAGCCTCATGACATATTGCGCCGAGCAAGGAGAGCACGCGGCGCCGAAAATCATCACTCGCATCTCGTACTCCTCAGGTGGCTTAGTATTTTCGCCATTACGCCAAAGGAAACGCTGTGCACACCTGTCTACTGGCTGTATAGCTACCTGGTGGAATATCTCTTTAATATCTCCGCAAACTGCAACTGCATGTGTTCTAAAATTAAATAAAATCGAAGGTAGTGATATGTAGAGCTGTGGTCCCTTCAATAACTTGGAGTTCAGAGATACCCCTTCAAATCGAGACGCTGCGTCAAAAACAAAGCTTAATTTTTGAAGTTTATTTGGGTTGACGACACCGAAGTGTGGGAGGTACCATTTCCTGGATGAAGTCATATTCGATTTCTTGGGCGTAAGCTTTCGAGCATAGCCTTTACTTAGGTACCCATCGATGATCTCTTTGTACGCGGTTGCGAACGTTTCGTCGCGTTTCATATTTCTCTCAATCCCTTCAAGCCTATGTAGAGCAGCCGTATAATTATCGGGCAGTTGTATGCTGTCGTCCTTCCATAATAGCCCTGTTTGAAATCGACCTCCCACTCGTTTAGTTGTGCCTTCAAGTAACATCTCAGCTCTGACGTCATCATTGCTTTCGACAGGTGGCGAAGATCTCACGCCAAGACTTTCAATATTGAAATAGTCGAACACAAGTTGACGCATGTCTTCTTCCTCTTCCTCTTCCTTTTCTTGGGTACGTAAAAAAAGACAAGAGCGGGTTGCTAACGACGCACGACTGGTTGGACCAAAAACTACCCACCCTAGTTTAGTGTTGCAAGCGTACGGACCTTGCTCACTAACCCCTTTTATGTCAGTCGGCAAGCCTAAGTGTGCATGATCGATTCCAATTAAAAGTTGAGGCACAGCATCAAAATATGGCTGGAGAGGCAGAGACGAAATTGATTTGTCACTGCTCTTTAAATCATCATAACGTAAACTCTGCATGGGCAAACCTAGATTAGCTACGGCATACACGTCGCGCAGTAGGTAGCGCTTATTTTTACCAACACCGCTAATTTCAATATTGAAAACCTCAGTCGACTCTTGGGCTGCTCTTCCTCCAAACCATTGTATATCTAACGAATGTCGACGACCGCGTATTCCTAACTCCTTGGCCAAATCACTGTCTAACATCGTAATTGAAGAACCTTCATCCAATAGGGCGTACGTATCGATGCGCTTATTATCGCCATACAAGGTTACCGGCAGCACACGAAAGAGCAGCTTGGGTTTAGTGCTGCTAACGTTTGCGCAGCTCAACACGTTTCCTCGTACGGCACCTTGTTCTTCCTTTAATAAACTTAAGGTCGGCGTAATAGCATTTGCCTCGTGCAATAAACTGGTGCCTACGCTGGCATCCTTCTTCTAAACAAAGCTTTTTACGGCGACAGCTACGCGTGTTATGGCACACTTCAAGCATGAAAAACAAGCGCGATGCTTCTTCGCGAACTCCCATCTATTAGACACTGCAGCATTTAAAAAACGACGGCAATCTTGCAGTTTATGTTGCTCCTGGCATAATGGACACTTAACGGGAGATACACCTGCATAACCTGGACACTGTTTTTCGGATGTATGTAACACCGCACGACGCTTTTGATCTTTATTGTCGATGTCTTGCACTGTACATATCAGATTAGCAAGTTCACATACCCAAGCGCTAAAATGTACAATTGTCGGATACGGCTGTATTGAGGCGGCGACTCTGGCCCACTCCAGTTTCTTACTCATAGGAAGCTTAGCTCAATAGTTCCTCTAATAGCGTAGAATTGGCGATGTGTTGTTGTCCACCGACCACCGTTTTCAGCGGCTTGCTGGTCAGGCAGCATGGCAGCGCTGCTCGTGATAGTCGACGTCGCGAAATGTGCATAACTGTTTATGGTCGATTGCGTAAGGTTATTTGTTGTTGCATGAAAAATTTGGGAATTCATATAACGGAGCACCTATAGCTGGTGCTAACGATGATGCAACGACGGGTATTGTTGTTGTCGTCGCGGTGGATGTAGCACTATCTAAATGACCTGAGCTACGCAAAGCAATCTCTAGCCTTTGGCAGTGGCGGTTTTGTTCACTTAATTATATCTATGATTCTTCTAGCTGTCTTTGAAGAGTGGCCTTTTGATTCTGCATTTCCAATCTTAAACTTACGGATTCTGATGAAAGGGCGGTATTTGTGACGTTTGTATACGTGCTGCCAGCAGTTGTGGCGTTGGTATGCGTGGTGGCAGCGGAGGCGGCGTCGTTTATGATGGCGGTGGAATTAGGCTGAACTTCACCTGACTCTGGTTCTAATTTGTTGAGCCGAGGACTGCGGCGTTTTCCTATGGTTTCCTCCGGATCATTCATTTAAATGGCCCCAAACTTTCACTCTTTTACGGCAGGGAAAAATACGCAGTTAATCTCAAATAATTAAAACTGCGAATAAAGATGTCGCGGCTACGACTCGGCGCTAAGTTGAAAGGGTTTGCTTTTAACGCATATGGCAATGAATGGTTTATTCTGAAAATAAATTCAATGTTGTACATTCTATATTTTATTACAATAATATAAAAATTTACCGCAGTTTTGCACCCTTTCTTCCTTGACTGAACGTTATTCTTACAAATGCAAATGAAAAATAGAAATAAAAGGAATACGAAGAAGAATGAGTGCGCAACTTTGGTTCACAAGCAGAGTTGTACTAAATAGTATTAATTCCAATAATTACAAACTTTAAATATCATTTGTCAACAATTATAATAATATCGTTGTAGCAGGAGATTTTAACAGCGACCTCCTATGTGAAAATGAGTTCGTGTTTGCCATGCGGAGCTTGGGTTCGTTCCCCCTAACGGCTCTATGTCTACACATTTCACGCAAACTAGTAGCTCTTTGCTAGATATATGTTTTGTTAACGATGCCGCTAAAATTCTCCTATTTGACCAGCTTTCCGTGCCAGGTTTTTCTAAGCACGATTTAATTTTCATGACATTTGACTTCCAATTGACTTATGACACAAAATACTATTCGTACCGAGATTTTCTACGCATAGATTATAAGCTTCTCGAAGGGGCTGTGGAGGAAATTGACTGGGAATGTATCCGTAACTTAATATCTAGTAATGAGCAAATTAGCTTCATTGAAGAAAACATTAGCTCGCTCTTTGATCGCTTTGTACCACTTGCACACAAACCAGTAAATGATAAAAACCGGCCATGGTTCAACAACCATATTAAACACCTGATTTACAAACGCAACAAAGGGTATCGCAAATGGAAGAGTTTCAGAACTTCGGAAATCTATAACACCTTTAAGGCTTGCAGACGAGATGTTAACAAATCAATTAGATTAAATAAACTAAAATACTATAGGGTGGGCCATGTAAAATTTGCTTTTTGAATCGGCTTATTGAACATTGTCATTTATGAATGAAAAATAATATCGTTCAAATGACTGCCACGACTGGCTTTACAGTAGGCCATTCGATCAACCCAATTTTTAAGCACATTTTCGATTGTTTGGGCTCCAATTTCATGAATGGCAACTTCGATTTCGTGTTTTAAAGCATCAATCGTTGTCTGCGTTGGTCCTACTGTGCGTTCCGCAAGAGTTGTTCTGGACATACGTTGACGGACAGCCGCGCCACAGAGGGCGGTTGCGGGGGCAGAGCTCTGCACTAGGGGCCAACGCAGTCGCGTTGGTCCTACTGTGCGTTCCGCAAGAGTTGTTGTGGACATACGTTGACGGACAGCCGCGCCACAGAGGGCGGTTGCGGGGGCAGAGCTCTGCACTAGGGGCCAACGCAGTCGCGTGTCCACTCACGGGTGGTGCTCAGGCCAGAGCACCTCCGAAAGTGGCACCAGCCATTGCAAGAATGGCACTGGTCTGTTGTCAGGTTCCGAGGGACCCTGGTCTGACACACGGCGCAGGCTGTGCGGGGAACCAAGAGCTGCTGGTTTGTCCCCGCACTGGAATTTATTTTTTGTATGTCAAGCGTAACGGACGTGCTTCGGACCGCTCTGCAAAAAAGTGTTTTCAAAACTTCAAATCGGGACACAATTGATGTCCGTATTGAAACAGTGACTCTATATCAGTGGTAAAGTGGATTTTTGAAGTTTCCTGCCTCTTTCTCTCCCACGTAAAACATATTTTCCATAAGAAAGAGTTAAAATAAAAAAGTGCAAAAGAAAGTTTTAAATATTAACTGCATCATAACAATATACGCAATCCATGGATTGCAAAAGGTGCAAACTGCAAATCCGTGGAGAGACGGGAATAAGGTGTGCGGGTGTATGTGGCAAAACGTATCATTCTCAATCGAAATGCTCGGGAATAGATCAATATACATTAGGAAAGTTAGATCAATTTCCCAAAATTCGCTACATGTGTGATGAATGTGTGGTTTACATTAGCAACGTTGACCTTGCAATTAATGAGGATCAGAGTGTAGTCGAGAAGAACGGTTCACGATTACTTGATTACAAGTTTGAATACGAAAGTGCACTTAAAACTCATGAAAAAGAAATCAAAAGCTTACTGGAAGTCATCGAGAAAAAGTTCAGTGAAAGAATAAGTGGAATGCAAAAAGCGCAAGAAGTATGCGAGCGAGGTGTGCGTGAAATGCATAAAATTCGCGAAATAGCTGCAAGCTTCAACGAACAAAGTGGCAAAATATGCAAGGAACTGCAGAAATACAGAGAGGAAAATTCGAAGATATACAACAAAATCAAAGAATCGAAAAAGGCAAACATAGCAAATGATAACGGCCAAGTACCGTATGCAGCAGTGTTAAAAAACAACATTGCTCTCAAAACAGTGGTGCCAGACTTTAAAAAAGATGCACCATTAGTGATTAAACCGAAATCGAAGCTAAAAAGTGAAAAAACAAAATTAGACTTGATTGCAAAAGTTGATCCGGGAAACTTAAAAATCTCAAAATATTGAATCCAGAAGAAACGGAGTTATAGTGATTGGAGCTGAAAAAGCAAACGAAAGGGAAAAAATTAAAAAAACGATTGAAGAAAACATTGGTGAAAGCTACGATATTCAAATACCGAAGTCAATAAGACCAAGATTTATGGTATCACTAATGGGGTATAAGCATGATGAAAAGTCATTAGTAGAGAATCTAAAAAAGCAAAATAAATATCTAGAAAATAGTGAAATCAAATTAGTAAAAATATATGAAGTTAGAAAGGAGAGCAGACTTCTTTACAACGCTATTTTGGAAATTGATCCCAAGACTTTCCCCAATGTTCAAAAGTGCGAAAAAGTTAATATGGGATGGGAGCGCTGTAAGGTATTTGATGGCGTAGAAGTCTTGAGATGCTTTAAATGTCAGGGGCATAACCATAAACTTTGGTTCACAAGCAGAGTTGTACTAAATAGTATTCATTCCAATAATTACAAACTTTAAATATCATATGTCAACACCCCCACCCCCGTGGAGCGATCAGCTTCACCACTTTCCAGATCCAGGACTGCCAATTTAGATACCGCTCGTTGCAGAAGTCCGCCAACCGTACGCACGTCCGCACGCCGAGCCACACCATCTGCGCCAGTATACACACGCTCAACAATACCACGTCGCCACTGAATCCTTGGCACATTCGGATCGCAAATAAATACTACATCACCTTCTTTAAGAGGCGCGGTTCGTTCACACCACTTAACTCTTCGGGTTAGCGTTGGTAGATACTCCAGTACACATCGCTTCCAAAATGCATCTCTTAGGCTTCGTGAAATGAGCCATTGCTTGCGTAATAAAGGTATCTTTTCACCAGGAGAGTTGGCCGTTGGAGTTTTAGGGATATTACCCACGCCAATCAGGAAGTGGTTAGGCGTTAATGGTTCGTCTTCGTCGAGAGAGATGGGCAGATGCGTCAATGGACGTGAGTTTACTATGTGTTCCGCTTCTATCCGAAAGCTTTGTAAGACATGCTCACGTGGCGCTCTTTCTTTTAATGAATGTCGAAGAACCCTTTTAACGCTCTGCACCATTCTTTCCCGAATTCCTCCTTCAGATGGATTGGCGGGGCAGTTGAAGAACCATTCAACTCCCTTGGTTGACAATTCATTTTGTATTCGCTCAGTGTCAAAAACATCAGGAAAACGTTTCGCTTCTTCGTTGGCCCCGATGAAGTTTTTCCCATTGTCAGATCGTAGACGTGTTGGAACCCCTCTCCGATTCATGAAGTTGCGCATAACTATTATACAGGAATCCGTTGATAAGTCGTGGGCGATTTCTAGGTGGATTGCGCGCACGGTGAGGCACGTAAACAACGCGACCCAACGCTTTTCAGTTCGCCGCCCGATAGTAACCGAAATAGGCCCAATATTTTAGCTCCCGTTTACGGCAGCGGTTTATGAATTGAAGCACCCACGCTACTGCTCTTTTTAATCTAAGTAAATTTGAGAAACGGTTGTAATCTATAAAAATATAGTTGTTGGCAATTAAAGAAAATTTAGAACGGAGCTTCCACAAAGATCTTGCTGATGTTTTCTTCAGCAGGCCACGTCTCTTCATCGCGTCTCAGAAAATTCGGTCCCTGTAGCCAGCGAGATTTTAGTGAGAAATCAACACTCCCATGGCTTCGTGTCGCATCATCGGCTGCAATGTCTTTCGTTGGCACCCATCGCCATTCGCGAACTTCACTCCCATCTAAAATCTCTGCAACGCGGTGCGCCACATACGGTTTGTAGCGTCGATGTTCGCTTCCAATCCACTTCAAGATAGTTCTGGAACGCTCCATAAGAAGCATCTTTCAGGGCGTATTTGGTGATTTTCCAATATCAATTTCCGTAAACGTACACCCAGGACGGCTGCTTGCAATTCCAGGCGTGGAACGGTTACGGCCTTCAGTGGAGCGCATCAACTTCACCAGTCGACTTTCTTGACCTCCAGTAGGCGACAGCAGCGAAGGCCTCTTCGCTAGCGTCAACGAACACATGCAGCTCCAAATCCGAAGGCGCACCATGTGGGAAGTAGAATCGCGGCACACGAAATCCCGCTACTTTGTGCATAGCTGGCGCCACCTTTCCGATATTATATTCCCATCATTTGGGATGGGCTCATCCCAACGGACATCACGACGCCATACTTCACGCATAAGAGATTTGGCTGCAACAGTAAAGGGACTTAAAAATCCCAACGGATCGAACATTGACATAATAATACTAAGAAGTTCCCTTTTTGTGGGACTCCTTTCGCCTCTGATTACTGTTTGTTCAATGCGGTGGAACTTCAGATTGAATTTAAAATTATCAGTTGCTGACTCCCAGTATAACCCAAGAACCTTCTCTGTGCTCTTACCGACTGCGATTTGTTTCGTTGCCGTACTACCACTTAATTCTTTAACTACCTTCTCTGAGTTCGATACGAATCCACGTAACTCGAATCCACCATCGCTGTGAATGTCACGAACCTGCTATGAGATATCTACGGCCTCTTCAATTGCATCAAAACTGTCTACGAAATCATCAATATAATGATGATCAAAAATAGCTTTAATTGCACGAGGATGACTTTCGTGGTGCTCCTTGGCGTTCAGCCTCAAGACATATTGCGCCGAGCAAGGAGAGCACGCGGCGAAAATCATCACTCGCATCTCGTACTCCTCAGGTGGCTTAGTATTTTCGCCATTACGCCAAAGGAAACGCTGTGCACACCTGTCTACTGGCTGTATAGCTACCTGGTGGAACATCTCTTTAATATCTCCGCAAACTGCAACTGCATGTGTTCTAAAATTAAATAAAATCGAAGGTAGTGATATGTAGAGCTGTGGTCCCTTCAATAACTTGGAGTTCAGAGATACCCCTTCAAATCGAGACGCTGCGTCAAAAACAAAGCTTAATTTTTGAAGTTTATTTGGGTTGACGACACCGAAGTGTGGGAGGTACCATTTCCTGGATGAAGTCATACTCGATTTCTTGGGCGTAAGCTTTCGAGCATAGCCTTTACTTAGGTACCCATCGATGATCTCTTTGTACGCGGTTGCGAACGTTTCGTCGCGTTTCATATTTCTCTCAATCCCTTCAAGCCTATGTAGAGCAGCCGTATAATTATCGGGCAGTTGTATGCTGTCGTCCTTCCATAATAGCCCTGTTTGAAATCGACCTCCCACTCGTTTAGTTGTGCCTTCAAGTAACATCTCAGCTCTGACGTCATCATTGCTTTCGACAGGTGGCGAAGATCTAACGCCAAGACTTTCAATATTGAAATAGTCGAACACAAGTTGACGCATGTCTTCTTCCTCTTCCTTTTCTTGGGTACGTAAAAAAAGACAAGAGCGGGTTGCTAACGACGCACGACTGGTTGGACCAAAAACTACCCACCCTAGTTTAGTGTTGCAAGCGTACGGACCTTGCTCACTAACCCCTTTTATGTCAGTCGGCAAGCCTAAGTGTGCATGATCGATTCCAATTAAAAGTTGAGGCACAGCATCAAAATATGGCTGGAGAGGCAGAGACGAAATTGATTTGTCACTGCTCTTTAAATCATCATAACGTAAACTCTGCATGGGCAAACCTAGATTAGCTACGGCATACACGTCGCGCAGTAGGTAGCGCTTATTTTTACCAACACCGCTAATTTCAATATTGAAAACCTCAGTCGACTCTTGGGCTGCTCTTCCTCCAAACCATTGTATATCTAACGAATGTCGACGACCGCGTATTCCTAACTCCTTGGCCAAATCACTGTCTAACATCGTAATTGAAGAACCTTCATCCAATAGGGCGTACGTATCGATGCGCTTATTATCGCCATACAAGGCTACCGGCAGCACACGAAAGAGCAGCTTGGGTTTAGTGCTGCTAACGTTTGCGCAGCTCAACACGTTTCCTCGTACGGCACCTTGTTCTTCCTTTAATAAACTTAAGGTCGGCGTAATAGCATTTGCCTCGTGCAATAAACTGGTGTCTACGCTGGCATCCTTCTTCTAAACAAAGCTTTTTACGGCGACAGCTACACGTGTTATGGCACACGTTCAAGCATGAAAAACAAGCGCGATGTTTCTTCGCGAACTCCCATCTATTAGACACTGCAGCATTTAAAAAACGACGGCAATCTTGCAGTTTATGTTGCTCCTGGCATAATGGACACTTAACGGGAGATACACCTGCATAACCTGGACACTGTTTTTCGGATGTATGTAACACCGCACGACGCTTTTGATCTTTATTGTCGATGTCTTGCACTGTACATATCAGATTAGCAAGTTCACATACCCAAGCGCTAAAATGTACAATTGTCGGATACGGCTGTATTGAGGCGGCGACTCTGGCCCACTCCAGTTTCTTACTCATAGCAAGCTTAGCTGTTTCTTCGCGAACTCCCATCTATTAGACACTGCAGCATTTAAAAACCGGCGGCAATCTTGCATTTTATGTTGCTCCTGGCATAATGGACACTTAACGGGAGATACACCTGCATAACCTGGACACTGTTTTTCGGATGTATGTAACACCGCACGACACTTTTGATCTTTATTGTCGATGTCTTGCGCTGTACATATCAGATTAGCAAGTTCACATACCCAAGCGCTAAAATGTACAATTGTCGGATACGGCTGTATTGAGGCGGCGACTCTGGCCCACTCCAGTTTCTTACTCATACGAAGCTTAGCTCAATAGTTCCTCTAATAGCGTAGAATTGGCGATGTGTTGTTGTCCATTCGCTGATTGTAAGAATGTTGCTAGATTTCTCACTTTAGTGGCAAAGGGTACCAGTTTGGACAATGCATTCTCCGAAATATTAGGCAAATCCCTCGCTTGACGTAGCTGACTCTGAATTAATTGTTCGGGTCGGCCAAAAGAAAACGGAGTTGCTCTATGGCAGCGCGGGCATTGTTTGGATGAATTAAACGCGATTTAATCACTTCCCGCGCTTCTCCTTTAACAGCTTTCTGCAACCGCTGATTGTTTTCCAGATTAGTGTAGTTGTACATTGAAGTCGATTGGATGTAGGCTGTATAAAAAATTGGCCAGTCTTCTGGCTCGCCGCTAAATTCGGGTAAATCTTGCAACTTCCGTGGTACTGTTGCAGAATTGTTTAAAAATGAAAAATTGTTTAAGTCATTTGTTGGCATAGGATCATGAACAATACTGTTATAATTATTAAAAACAGGAGGCGAAATTATCGACGACGATGTAAACGGCACGCCAGAATTACCTAGTGTGGTATGTGTTTGGCCCTTTATTGAATACGTTGGCGCAAAGACGGCGCTCGCAGTTAACGATGGCAGCGAAAAAAAACGACCACCGTTTTCAGCGGCTTGCTGGCCAGGCAGCATGGCAGCGCTGCTCGTGATAGTCGACGTCGCGAAATGTGCATAACTGTTTATGGTCGATTGCGTAATGTTATTTGTTGTTGCGTTAACCGACAATTTTTGCATACATGAAGTACATGAAAAATTTGGGAATTCATATAATGGAGCACCTATAGCTGGTGCTAACGATGATGCAACGACGGGTATTGTTGTTGTCGTGACGGTGGATGTAGCACTATCTAAATGACCTGAGCTACGCAAAGCAATCTCTAGCCTTTGGCAGTGGCGGTTTTGTTCACTTAATTTTATCTGTGATTCTTCTAGCTGTCTTTGAAGAGTGGCGATTTGATTCTGCATTTCCAATCTTAAACTTACGGATTCTGATGAAAGGGCGGTATTTGTGACGTTTGTATACGTGCTGCCAGCAGTTGTGGCGTTGGTATGCGTGGTCGCGGCGGAGGCGGCGTCGTTTATGATGGCGGTGGAATTAGGCTGAACTTCACCTGACTCTGGTTCTAATTTGTTGAGCCGAGGACTGCGGCGTTTTCCTATGGTTTCCTCCGGATCATTCATTTAAACGGCCCCAAACTTTCACTCTTTTACGGCAGGGAAAAATACGCAGTTAATCTGAAATAATTAAAACTGCGAATAAAGATGTCGCGGCTACGACTCGGCGCTGAGTTGAAAGGGTTTGCTTTTAACGCATATGGCAATGAATGGTTTATTCTGAAAATAAATTCAATGTTGGACATTCTATATTTTATTAATATAAAAACTTACCGCAGTTTTGCACCCTTTCTTCCTTGACTGAACGTTATTCTTACAAATGCAAATGAAAAATAGAAATAAAAGGAATACGAAGAAGAATGAATGCGCAACTTTGGTTCACAAGCAGAGTTGTACTAAATAGTATTAATTCCAATAATTACAAACTTTAAATATCATTTGTCAACAATTATAATAATATCGTTGTAGCAGGAGATTTTAACAGCGGCCTGCTATGTGAAAATGAGTTCGCGTTTGCCATGCGGAGCTTGGGTTCGTTCCCCCTAACGGCTCTATGCCTACACATTTCACGCAAACTAGTAGCTCTTTGCTAGATATATGTTTTGTTAACGATACCGCTAAAATTCTCCTATTTGACCAGCTTTCCGTGCCAGGTTTTTCTAAGCACGATTTAATTTTCATGACATTTGACTTCCAATTGACTTATGACACAAAATACTATTCGTACCGAGATTTTCTACGCATAGGTTATAAGCTTCTTGAAGGGGCTGTGGAGGAAATTGACTGGGAATGTATCCGTAACTTAATATCTAGTAATGAGCAAATTAGCTTCATTGCAGAAAACATTAGCTCGCTCTTTGATCGCTTTGTACCACTTGCACACAAACCAGTAAATGATAAAAACCGGCCATGGTTCAACAACCATATTAAACACCTGATTTACAAACGCAACAAAGGGTATCGCAAATGGAAGAGTTTCAGAACCTCGGAAACCTATAACACCTTTAAGGCTTGCAGACGAGATGTTAACAAATCAATTAGATTAAATAAACTAAAATACTATAGGGTGGGCCATGTAAAATTTGCTTTTTGAATCGGCTTATTGAACATTGCCATTTATGAATGAAAAATAATATCGTTCAAATGACTGCCACGACTGGCTTTACAGTAGGCCATTCGATCAACCCAATTTTTAAGCACATTTTTGATTGTTTGGGCTCCAATTTCATGAATGGCAACTTCGATTTCGTGTTTTAAAGCATCAATCGTTGTCTGCGTTGGTCCTACTGTGCGTTCCGCAAGAGTTGTTCTGGACATACGTTGACGGACAGCCGCGCCACAGAGGGCGGTTGCGGGGGCAGAGCTCTGCACTAGGGGCCAACGCAGTCGCGTGTCCACTCACGGGTGGTGCTCAGGCCAGAGCACCTCCGAAAGTGGCACCAGCCATTGCAAGAATGGCACTGGTCTGTTGTCAGGTTCCGAGGGACCCTGGTCTGACACACGGCGCAGACTGTGCGGGGAACCAAGAGCTGCTGGTTTGTCTCCGCACTGGAAGTTATTTTTTGTATGTCAAGCGTAACGGACGTGCTTCGGACCGCTCTGCAAAAAAGTGTTTTCAAAAATTCAAATCTGGACACAATTGATGTCCGTATTGAAACAGTGACTCTATATCAGTGGTAAAGTGGATTTTTGAAGTTTTCTGCCTCTTTCTCTCCCACGTAAAACATATTTTCCATAAGAAAGAGTTAAAATAAAAAAGTGCAAAAGAAAGTTTTAAATATTAACTGCATCATAACAATATACGCAATCCATGGATTGCAAAAGGTGCAAACTGCAAATCCGTGGAGAGACGGGAATAAGGTGTGCGGGTGTATGTGGCAAAACGTATCATTCTCAATCGAAATGCTCGGGAATAGATCAATATACATTAGGAAAGTTAGATCAATTTCCCAAAATTCGCTACATGTGTGATGAATGTGTGGTTTACATTAGCAACGTTGGCCTTGCAATTAAGGAGGATCAGAGTGTAGTCGAGAAGAACGGTTCACGATTACTTGATTACAAGTTTGAATACGAAAGTGCACTTAAAACTCATGAAAAAGAAATCAAAAGCTTACTGGAAGTCATCGAGAAAAAGTTCAGTGAAAGAATAAGTGGAATGCAAAAAGCGCAAGAAGTATGCGAGCGAGGTGTGCGTGAAATGCATAAAATTCGCGAAATAGCTGCAAGCTTCAACGAACAAAGTGGCAAAATATGCAAGGAACTGCAGAAAATCAGAGAGGAAAATTCGAAGATATACAACAAAATCAAAGAATCGAAAAAGGCAAACATAGCAAATGATAACGGCCAAGTACCGTATGCAGCAGTGTTAAAAAACAACATTGCTCTCAAAACAGTGGTGCCAGACTTTAAAAAAGATGCACCATTAGTGATTAAACCGAAGTCGAAGTTAAAAAGTGAAAAAACAAAATTAGACTTTGTAACACCCTCCCAGTTCCCAAAATGAAAAACGTATTTTATCGCAATCGTGGTGCACGTTTATTCATGTTTGTCTTCCTTAGCTCACCGTACTCTACTGCGTACTCAACGGCTTTAGCTCTTCACATCAGGCTCAGCTCTTCACATCAGGCTCAGCTCTCCACATCCCTTCCTTTTTCTGGAGTTTTAAACGAAGTTTTGGTTGACCAGGTGTTTCATTACTGCTGATGTTTGGTCCCGACTCAAGAGTTCGCGTCAGGACTGGATCCGTTTGACGATTTGATAAAGATGACGGCGTGGCGTTGGTATGGGCGTATGTCAGGGTATTAGTGGAGTTGGGTGTTGTAGGCGTTGGCATCGATAAGCTAATTGTTTCTCTGTCAAGGAGCGGAGGTGGAACTTTCTTCACGTGACTTATGTTACGGCGGAAGGTTTTTCCTCCGCCAGCAATGATGACCTCATTCCCTTTTTTTCAATAATTTCATATTCGAGCGTGTCGAAAGTCGGTGTAAGCTTGTGGGGAAAAACGACATTACGTAGAACAACCTTATCTCCTGGTGCTATATCGCATATTTTTGCTCTTCTTTTCTTATCCGCTGCCTCTTTGCCTTTTGCTTTGTTAATGACATCTAGATCTCTAGCCGCGGAATCTAGCTTGCCTTCCGTAATGTCTTGGATTCCAGGTATTTTATCGCGAATGACGCGGTTGAACATTAGCTCAGTTGGTGGTGTACCGGTGGTACCATGAGGGGTCACATTGTACATTAGAAGGAAGTTTTGGATCTCTTTTACGTAGTCTCGCCGGTTGTTATGGGCGATTTTTAAGCGCTTTACCAATGACCGGTTCATGTTTTCCACCTCTCCATTGGCTTGTGGCCAATATGGTGGAGTTGTTATCAATGTGATATTATGGTCGTCACAGAATTTCCTAAACTCGCCACTGACAAATTGCCTGCCATTGTCTGCTCTAATGGATTTGGGTATGCCCAATCGACAAAATATTTCATTCAAAACAGTTATAATTGTTTCCGAAGTAATTCTCCTCAAGAATTTGACTTCCTGATAACGAGAATAGTAATCAATAAGTACGAATACATAGTCACTATTTGGCAGCGGGCCTAGTAGATCTGCGGCCACACACTGCCAAGGGCCATCTGGGAAGGCATGTCTTTTCATGGGCTCAGGGTTGTTCGGTTGTGAGACTAACAAACAGTCCCAGCAAGTCTTTACGTACGCCTCTACTTCTCTATCAACCCGTGGCCACCAAACTTTGGCCCTTATTCTCCTTTTCATTGCTGATTCGCCGGGATGTCCTTCGTGTGCTAGCTGCAACAACTTGGGTCGTAGAGCTTTTGGCATGACAATGCGAGATCCTCGAAGAATCATGTCACCTACGGCTAATAGTTCATGTCGGAACGGAGAGAAAATACTTGACGAATTGACCAAGAATCAGTTTTGATGTATTCAAGAGCTAGCGATATCTCTTCATCTTGGGCACATTTTTCCGCGATTTCGGAGATTGTAAGGGAAGATGGCGTTGAATGCGACATTATTTGGAAGATATTTTGTTCCACATTTTCATCAAAACTGGGTGTTTCTTTAATTTGGCAAAGTCTTGAAACGGAGTCGGCGATGTTTTCCTTTCCCGGACGATATACTACCTTAAACTTATAGGACTGCAATCTTAATAGCCATCTTTCTATCCTTGCAGGTGGCTTAGATGTGGGCTTAAAAATTGCCTCCAGGGGCTTGTGGTCGGTCACCAATTCAAATTCTAAACCCGCCAAATAATAAAAGAATCTCTCTACTGCCCACACTAGGGCTAAGCTTTCTTTTTCTGTTTGGGAATACCTCTTTTCCACATCTGAGAGACTCTTGCTAGCGAAAGAAATTATTTTTGGTTCACCGACCGGATCAAATTGAACTAAAACTGCGCCCAATGCGACAGGACTCGCGTCTGCTATTAGTTGGGTTTTGAGCTTGGGGTTGAAATATGACAGTTTTGGTATCTTCGACAGAAGTTCTTTTAGTTCTTGGAAAGAGTTACGTTGTTCTGGACCCCATGTAAACTTCGAGTTAAGTTTCAACATTCCTCTCAAGGGTTCAGTCACATCCGCCAAGTCTGGAATAAATTTACCGACATAAGTTACAAGACCAAGAAAACTTCTTATCTCTTCTTTGTTTTCCGGTGGCCGGAAATTTTTAATCGTTTCAATCTTATTGCGGTCTGGATATATTCCCTCTTCGGACAAGGTATGTCCCAGAAACGTTGAACTTTTGGCCCGCCTGATACACTTGTCGTAGTTTAATAAAACATTATTACTGTTGAACACTTCAAGCACTTTACTCATGGCCTCATCATGTTCTTTTTCTGTGCTACCATAGATTATAACATCATCGATGTAGTTTAAACAGTTTTTGCATGGTGCTAACATTTTTTCCAGTACCCGTTGGAAAATTTCCGGTGCTGAATTTATGCCAAACACTAGCCTCTTGTAACGGAAAAGCCCCTTATGTGTAATAAATGTGGTAATCTCTCTACTTGCTTCGTCCAGTTCAAGCTGGTGGTAAGCCCACTTCAAATCAAGCCTTGAAAATATTTTGGCTTCTTTCAATTTTGTCATGAAGCTCTCAAAAGTGGGGAGCGGATAATTTTCCCTAAGCACTGCACGGTTCGCTCTGCGCATATCTACACACAATCTCATTTCGCCATTCCCCTTAAAGACGGGTACAATAGGCGAGATCCATGAACTTGATCCAACTACCGGTTCAATAATATCTTGTACAAGCGCCTCGTTTATCTTACGCTCAACTTTCTCCGCAAGTGCAATAGGTATCCATCGCAGAGGCTGCTGAATCGGTTTTGTAGAAAAATCTAACGATAATGTAACCATTATGTTTTTAATTTTTGGAAACGGCTTTTCAATTTCAACGCTATTTATATCTACGCCTAGTTTCAAAACTTTAAGCTGGGTTGCCGTCTCACGGCCCAAGAGAGATTGGTCTGCGTTTTCAATTACGTAAAATGTGGCTATTATTTCTTTATTATTACCCACGGCTATTGGAGCATCAAAAACTGAAATAACTTTTAAACATTGCGTTGCTGCGTAAGCCTTGAACTGCTTTTCTGACTGTGCGCGGATATTAAATAAAACTGCCTTATTGTTTTGTAATTCAACATATTTGCTTTGGCCAAGAAGGTTAAAACGAGACCCCGAATCGATAACCATCGAGATGTTATACCCACCTATCCGACAATCTATTATCTCATCTCCCAACCCGTTACAATTTACTTTGAAACAATTATGATTGCAATACTTATCTTCGATTTGATGTTCTTCTTCGATGTGCCTAACGTTGGAAGATTGAAAACGTCGCTTTTTAGGACTGCCCCGGTCGCGTTCAACCGCTTTTCGTTTTTGAGCCTTTGTTTTGCACTTTCTGGCGAAATGACCAATAAGGCCACATTTATTGCATTTAGACTTTCGCGCCGGACAATTTACATCAGATTGCACGTGCCCGTATTTACCACATCTTCCACATTCATTAACATTTCCCTTGACTGGCTGATGTTTCGCGGTGATTTTATTCACAATTTCGCTGTTAGTCTTCGCAGTCATACTTTGCGATTGTTTATTAAATTGTTCGTGTATCTGACAAGCTGATATAACTTCATCAAGACTTTGCTCTTTTTCAAGAAGCTTTTTCTTAAGATCGATGGACGCCCAAGAGTCAATTAGCTTATCTTTCAAACAGTTGCTTTCGATTTGTGCCTTTGGAGACCCATACTCGCATTTGGAAGCTTGATGCCGAAGACGAAGCAAAAATGTATTAAAATCTTCTCCTTCCAAAGGCGAGAGATTCCTAAATAAATGTCTCTCGAACGTAGAGTTACGTTTAGGTGAAAAGAATTCGTTTAATTTTCCCACTAAAATATTGTAGACGTCGTTTTTATTTATTTCATCAACATCCACAACAGCGCCGGGAATGTTAAATATGACCTCTTGTAATTGGGGCCCACCTAAATGCAGTAATTTGTTTCTTCGTTTAACAGCGTCGTTTATATCTTCGCACTGAAGGTATAAGGACAAAGAACGGAACCATTTTTCCCACTCGCTGCGCAATAGAGACTTGTCTATATTGTTGCACAGGAATGGTTTGAACTCACTCATTTTGTTTTGGATTTATTAATTACGAACTAAATCGTTACGCAACCTTGTCACCTTGATGTACGCTCTGTGGTCCACCTTTTTGCCTAATTTAATGGTCTGTAACAAATGTAATTTGTTAGGACGAAATTCAGAAATCCTAACATTTATTTACATTTACCAGTTTAATGGTTTAACAAAGCCAATTTAATGCGCCGCCTCAGGAACGTCGATGTACACGCTGTGGTAAGTACACCTTTTGATCCAATTGAATGGCCTGAAACAAATATAGTTTGTCAGGACGCAGTTCATAAATCATAACGTTTATATTTACCAATTTAATGGTTTGACAAGCCCAATTCACTGGCTAAACAAGTCCAATTCAATGGCTTAACAAGCCCAATTTAATGTGCTGTCTCAAGAATCTATTCAAAGTACTTCTACACCAATTAAATGGCCGTAATCCTTTCGTTAAGCCGCAATTTAATGCTGCTGAATTCAATTCTTTGCAATTTGTTCACTCTAGAATGTTCGATGGCTGTCAATTGAATGACTTTCCAATCTTGAAATGCATACTTGTCAAAGCACGTTGACGCCATGTGTTATTTATCGTGAACGATCAAATAATCGTTCGTTCGTTCGAAGCAAATCATGTGGTCGATATTTGTTGTTCTTTTTTTTTAACACTAAACCTACCATGACGGGTCAAATGACCCATTTTAAACTTTTTTTCAGAAGATTTTGGAAATAACATTATTAAATCGCCGTTTTCTTTCACGACTTTTATTAAAAAATACATCGAATGTATTTTTCAAAATTTACTTCTCTCTTGCTAATTGTTTTACCGAGAAATATATGTGATCTGCTCTAACTACCGTAACGGGTCATTTGACCCATGCACAGATTGTGTCTCTTGATTGAGCCGTTTTTCCTATTACATGATATATTTCGCTCCATTGAGTTATATTTATTGCAGACTGACGGATGAATAGCCAATTTCGTTCTACTACAAGCGAGCGTAACAGTAACAGTCTTATCCCAAAAATGTCAAAACATACAAGATATTTGAAATCATTGGAAGTTATAAATAACATAGATGAAGAGTGTTCGGAATTCAGTGAGGAGCAACTGTCTGAAAGTAAAGTAGATAACATAGTACAATATAATAATTCATTTGACAGTACAGATGAATGTGAGTCCTCAGGTAAAGAAAGCGAAGACGAGAAAAAGACCGTTATCGAGTTCAGAAAGTGAAAAATATGTGGAAGACCGATGTATTGAAATTGCGCCTGATGGTACAATTTGGCAAGAAATAGAACAAAGCTCAACACCTGGACGTTCTCCAATTTATAATATTTTTAGGGAGGTTGTAGGCCCGACAGCGTGTGCCAAACGAATTATAATGAAGGGCAAAGTAAGAACTGCATTTTCTTTGATTATTGTCAATCGTGTAATGGAGCAAATAAGAAAATGCACAGAAGAAGAAGCCTCTCGAGTATTGGGAGCTCAATGGAATTTTACTCCTGCAAAAGTAAATGTATTTATTGGTCTTCTATGTATATGCACGTGGCTTATATCAAGCAAAAAATTTGAACATTTCATATCTATCACTAAATGGGGTCTAGCCAGCAACGAAGCCAGCGTTTACAAGATGATAAATTCGCTCTAATCTCAGAAGTATGGTACAAATTCATCAAGAATAGCCAAAATTGTTAGAAGCCTGTGTAACATGTAACTATCGATGAACAGCTCTTCGAAAACAAAGTAGATTTACACAATATATGCCGAACAAACCGAATAAGTTTGGTATCAAATTTTGGCTAGCATCTGATGTCAGCACTAAATACATCATAAATGGATTTTCATATTTGGAAAAGGAAGAAAAAAGAGGTGCTTCAACTCCGCTTGCGAAATTCGTTGTTCTTAAACTAATGGAACCGTTCACAGGATGCGAAAGAAGCGTCACTACATATAATTTCTCTACAAGCGCTTCACTCGCTACGAAACTATTAGAAAAGAGAACCACTCTTTTGGAAACGATTCACGGAAGCATAAGAGAACTGCCCAAATTAGCCAAGTAGAAGATAGATGGTGCGCCACGCTTCTCAACAAGACTATATAAATCGAGTCATTATTCACTTACCATTTATAAAAGTAAGACAAACAAAAAAGTGCTTTTACTAAGCGCAAAACATAAATCTGTAAGCATTGAAACATATGGCAAGCGTATACCAGAAACGATAAGATTTTACAATAATACTAAGTACGGTGTAGAGATGACGAATCAGATGACCAGAAAATACTCAGTGAAATCAAAATCGCAAAGATGGCCTGCGCAGATTTTCTTCAATATTCTTGACCTGGCTGGAATCAATTCAAGAGTTTTATATAGAGAAACAATCGGCAAGAACACCTCTACATAACAATTTTTATTTTAATTAGCTGAAGAACTTGCCGAAAGAAGATTTTCAACAGGAGCAAAAACCAAGCAAAGAATAAACTATTTTTATGTTTTTTAAATTTAATACAATATATAAACTATTTTGAATCATTAATTGAAAACAATTGTTTCATTCATGTACCAAATTGGCCTAATTGATATATTTTTCGATAGACTTAGTAATATATATAACATTTTAAAGGCGGGTCATTTGACCCACTTTGGTAGGAATAGGAATACATAAAGTATCGGTAGGTTTAGTGTTAAAGTCGGAATTCCCTGTCTAGCCTTCTGGGCAATTCGCACAGCTGAAAATCGTGGTGAAAATCGTGATGAAAATCGCATATGTCCAAAAGTCTATTTGACATTTCTTTTGGCAACGAATCGAACGAACAATTATTAGTTCACTAAGTATTGCACACGAACGATTACTCCCTCGTTTTTAGTATTTCTATTTCTTTGACATTTCTTCAGCTGTCTCTCCAGTGTGCTTGCCTTCACGATGTACTGGTATATGTGTGTGTTTTACACGACCTCAGCTTCTACACATACTATGTATGTAGGTACGTGTGTGCATATGTTCTCTCGCTTGCGTATACAGAAAATTACGAATTTGCTGATGCAATATCTACAAGGAAAATAATATTTCAACAAATTACCAACAGAATATACGATATTAAATTTTTCCAAGCACTGTGAGTTTACGATCCCATCCTCGTCGCCAGTGTAACACCCTCCCAGTTCCCAAAATGAAAAACGTATTTTATCGCAATCGTGGTGCACGTTTATTCATGTTCGTCTTCCTTAGCTCACCGTACTCTACTGCGTACTCTACGGCTTTAGCTCTTCACATCAGGCTCAGCTCTCCACATCAGGCTCAGCTCTCCACAGACTTGATTGCAAAAGTTGATCCGGGAAACTTAAAAATCTCAAAATATTGAATCCAGAAGAAACGGAGTTATAGTGATTGGAGCTGAAAAAGCAAACGAAAGGGAAAAAATTAAAAAAACGATTGAAGAAAACATTGGTGAAAGCTACGATATTCAAATACCGAAGTCAATAAAACCAAGATTTATGGTAACACTAATGGGGTATAAGCATGATGAAAAGTCATTAGTAGAGAATCTAAAAAAGCAAAATAAATATCTAGAAAATAGTGAAATCAAATTAGTAAAAATATATGAAGTTAGAAAGGAGAGCAGACTTCTTTACAACGCTATTTTGGAAATTGATCCCGAGACTTTCCCCTATGTTCAAAACTGCGAAAAAGTTAATATTGGATGGGAGCGCTGTAAGGTATTTGATGGCGTAGAAATCTTGAGATGCTTTAAATGTCAGGGGTATAACCATAAACTTTGGTTCACAAGCAGAGTTGTACTAAATAGTATTCATTCCAGTAATTACAAACTTTAAATATCATATGTCAACACCCCCACCCCCGTGGAGCGATCAGCTTCACCACTTTCCAGATCCAGGACTGCCAATTTAGATACCGCTCGTTGCAGAAGTCCGCCAACCGTACGCACGTCCGCACGCCGAGCCACACCATCTGCGCCAGTATACACACGCTCAACAATACCACGTCGCCACTGAATCCTTGGCACATTCGGATCGCAAATAAATACTACATCACCTTCTTTAAGAGGCGCGGTTCGTTCACACCACTTAACTCTTCGGGTTAGCGTTGGTAGATACTCCAGTACACATCGCTTCCAAAATGCATCACTTAGGCTTCGTGAAATGAGCCATTGCTTGCGTAATAAAGGTATCTTTTCACCAGAAGAGTTGGCCGTTGGAGTCTTAGGGATATTACCCACGCCAATCAGGAAGTGGTTAGGCGTTAATGGTTCGTCTTCGTCGGGAAAGATGGGCAGATGCGTCAATGGACGTGAGTTTACTATGTGTTCCGCTTCTATCAGAAAGCTTTGTAAGACATGCTCACGTGGCGTTCTTTCTTTTAATGAATGTCGAAGAACCCTTTTAACGCTCTGCACCATTCTTTCCCGAATTCTCCCTTCAGATGGATCGGCGGGGCAGTTGAAGAACCATTCAACTCCCTTGGTTGACAATTCATTTTGTATTCGCTCAGTGTCAAAAACATCAGGAAAACGTTTCGCTTATTCGTTGGCCCCGATGAAGTTTTTCCCATTGTCAGATCGTAGACGTGTTGGAACCCCTCTCCGATTCATGAAGTTGCGCATAACTATTATACAGGAATCCGTTGATAAGTCGTGGGCGATTTCTAGGTGGATTGCGCGCACGGTGAGGCACGTAAACAACGCGACCCAACGCTTTTCAGTTCGCCGCCCGATAGTAACCGAAATAGGCCCAATATTTTAGCTCCCGTTTACGGCAGCGGTTTATGAATTGAAGCACCCACGCTACTGCTCTTTTTAATCTAAGTAAATTTGAGAAACGATTGTAATCTATAAAAATATAGTTGTTGGCAATTAAAGAAAATTTAGAACGGAGCTCTTCATCTGCTTCCACAAAGATCTTGCTGATGTTTTCTTCAGCAGGCCACGTCTCTTCATCGCGTCTCAGGAAATTCGGTCCCTGTAGCCAGCGAGATTTTAGTGAGAAATCAACACTCCCATGGCTTCGTGTCGCATCATCGGCTGCATTGTCTTTCGTTGGCACCCATCGCCATTCGCGAACTTCACTCCCATCTAAAATCTCTGCAACGCGGTGCTCCTCAAACGGTTTGTAGCGTCAATGTTCGCTTCCAATCCACTTCAAGATAGTTCTGGAGTCGCTCCATAAGAAGCATCTTTCAAGGCGTATTTAGTGATTTTCCAATATCAATTTCCGTAAACGTACACCCAGGACGGCTGCTTGCAATTCCAGGCGTGGAACGGTTACGGCCTTCAGTGGAGCGCATCAACTTCACCAGTCGACTTTCTTGACCTCCAGTAGGCGACAGCAGCGAAGGCCTCTTCGCTAGCGTCAACGAACACATGCAGCTCCAAATCCGAAGGCGCACCATGTGGGAAGTAGAATCGCGGCACACGAAATCCCGCTACTTTGTGCATAGCTGGCGCCACCTTTCCCATATTATATTCACATCATTTGGGATGGGCTCATCCCAACGGACATCACGACGCCATACTTCACGCATAAGAGATTTGGCTGCAACAGTAAAGTGACTTAAAAATCCCAACGGGTCGAACATTGACATAATAATACTAAGAAGTTCCCTTTTTGTGGGACTCCTTTCGCCTGTGATTACTGTTTGTTCAATGCGATGGAACTTCAGATTGAATTTAAAATTATCAGTTGCGGACTCCCAATATAACCCAAGAACCTTCTCTGTGCTCTCACCGACTGCGATTTGTTTCGTTGCCGTACTACCACTTAATTCTTTAACTACCTTCTCTGAGTTCGATACGAATCCACGTAACTCGAATCCACCATCGCTGTGAATGTCACGAACCTGCTATGAGATATCTACGGCCTCTTCAATTGCATCAAAACTGTCTACAAAATCATCAATATAATGATGATCAAAAATAGCTTTAATTGCACGAGGATGACTTTCGTGGTGCTCCTTGGCGTTCAGCCTCATGACATATTGCGCCGAGCAAGGAGAGCACGCGGCGCCGAAAATCATCACTCGCATCTCGTACTCCTCAGGTGGCTTAGTATTTTCGCCATTACGCCAAAGGAAACGCTGTGCACACCTGTCTACTGGCTGTATAGCTACCTGGTGGAACATCTCTTTAATATCTCTGCAAACTGCAACTGCATGTGTTCTAAAATTAAATAAAATCGAAGGTAGTGATATGTAGAGCTGTGGTCCCTTCAATAACTTGGAGTTCAGAGATACCCCTTCAAATCGAGACGCTGCGTCAAAAACAAAGCGTAGTTTTTGAAGTTTATTTGGGTTGACGACACCGAAGTGTGGGAGGTACCATTTCCTGGATGAAGTCATACTCGATTTCTTGGGCGTAAGCTTTCGAGCATAACCTTTACTTAGGTACCCATCGATGATCTCTTTGTACGCGGTTGCGAACGTTTCGTCGCGTTTCATATTTCTCTCAATCCCTTCAAGCCTATGTAGAGCAGCCGTATAATTATCGGGCAGTTGTATGCTGTCGTCCTTCCATAATAGCCCTGTTTGAAATCGACCTCCCACTCGTTTAGTTGTGCCTTCAAGTAACATCTCAGCTCTGACGTCATCATTGCTTTCGACAGGTGGCGAAGATCTAACGCCAAGACTTTCAATATTGAAATAGTCGAACACAAGTTGACGCATGTCTTCTTCCTCTTCCTCTTCCTTTTCTTGGGTACGTAAAAAAAGACAAGAGCGGGTTGCTAACGACGCACGACTGGTTGGACCAAAAACTACCCACCCTAGTTTAGTGTTGCAAGCGTACGGACCTTGCTCACTAACCCCTTTTATGTCAGTCGGCAAGCCTAAGTGTGCATGATCGATTCCAATTAAAAGTTGAGGCACAGCATCAAAATATGGCTGGAGAGGCAGAGACGAAATTGATTTGTCACTGCTCTTTAAATCATCATAACGTAAACTCTGCATGGGCAAACCTAGATTAGCTACGGCATACACGTCGCGCAGTAGGTAGCGCTTATTTTTACCAACACCGCTAATTTCAATATTGAAAACCTCAGTCGACTCTTGGGCTGCTCTTCCTCCAAACCATTGTATATCTAACGAATGTCGATGACCGCGTATTCCTAACTCCTTGGCCAAATCACTGTCTACCATCGTAATTGAAGAACCTTCATCCAATAGGGCGTACGTATCGATGCGCTTATTATCGCCATACAAGGTTACCGGCGGCACACGAAAGATCAGCTTGGGTTTAGTGCTGCTAACGTTTGCGCAGCTCAACACGTTTCGTCGTACGGCAGCTTGTTCTTCCTTTAATAAACTTAAGGTTGGCGTAATAGCATTTGCCTCGTGCAATAAACTGGTGTCTACGCTGGCATCCTTCTTCTAAACAAAGCTTTTTGCGGCGACAGCTACGCGTGTTATGGCACACGTTCAAGCATGAAAAACAAGCGCGATGTTTCTTCGCGAACTCCCATCTATTAGACACTGCAGCATTTAAAAAATGAAGGCAATCTTGCAGTTTATGTTGCTCCTGGCATAATGGACACTTAACGGGAGATACACCTGCATAACCTGGACACTGTTTTTCGGATGTATGTAACACCGCACGACGCTTTTGATCTTTATTGTCGATGTCTTGCACTGTACATATCAGATTAGCAAGTTCACATACCCAAGCGCTAAAATGTACAATTGTCGGATACGGCTGTATTGAGGCGGCGACTCTGGCCCACTCCAGTTTCTTACTCATAGGAAGCTTAGCTCAATAGTTCCTCTAATAGCGTAGAATTGGCGATGTGTTGTTGTCCATTCGCTGATTGTAAGAATGTTGCTAGGTTTCTCACTTTAGTGGCAAAGGGTACCAGTTTGGACAATGCATTCTCCGAAATATTAGGCAAATCCCTCGCTTGACGTAGGTGACTCTGAATTAATTGTTCGGGTCGGCCAAAAGAAAACGGAGTTGCTCTATGGCAGCGCGGGCATTGTTTGGATGAATTAAACGCGATTTAATCACTTCCCGCGCTTCTCCTTTAACAGCTTTCTGCAACCGCTGATTGTTTTCCAGATTAGTGTAGTTGTACATTGAAGTCGATTGGATGTAGGCTGTATAAAAAATTGGCCAGTCTTCTGGCTCGCCGCTAAATTCGGGTAAATCTTGCAACTTCCGTGGTACTGTTGCAGAATTGTTTAAAAATGAAAAATTGTTTAAGTCATTTGTTGGCATAGGACCATGAACAATACTGTTATAATTATTAAAAACAGGGGGCGAAATTATCGACGACGATGTAAACGGTACGCCAGAATTACCTAGTCTAGCGTGTGTTCGGCCCTTTATTGAATACGTTGGCGCAAAGACGGCGCTCGCAGTTAACGATGGCAGCGAAAAAAAACGACCACCGTTTTCAGCGTCTTGCTGGCCAGGCAGCATGGCAGCGCTGCTCGTGATAGTCGACGTCGCGAAATGTGCATAACTGTTTATGGTCGATTGCGTAATGTTATTTGTTGTTGCGTTAACCGACAATTTTTGCATACATGAAGTACATGAAAAATTTGGGAATTCATATAACGGAGCACCAATAGCTGGTGCTAACGATGATGCAACGACGGGTATTGTTGTTGTCGTGGCGGTGGATGTAGCACTATCTAAATGACCTGAGCCACGCAAAGCAATCTCTAGCCTTTGGCAGTGGCGGTTTTGTTCACTTAATTTTATCTGTGATTCTTCTAGCTGTCTTTGAAGAGTGGCGATTTGATTCTGCATTTCCAATCTTAAACTTACGGATTCTGATGAAAGGGCGGTATTTGTGACGTTTGTATACGTGCTGCCAGCAGTTGTGGCGTTGGTATGCGTGGTGGCAGCGGAGGCGGCGTCGTTTATGATGGCGGTGGAATTAGGCTGAACTTAGCCTGACTCTGGTTCTAATTTGTTGAGCCGAGGACTGCGGCGTTTTCCTATGGTTTCCTCCGGATCATTCATTTAAATGGCCCCAAACTTTCACTCTTTTACGGCAGGGAAAAATACGCAGTTAATCTCAAATAATTAAAACTGCGAATAAAGATGTCGCGGCTACGACTCGGCGCTGAGTTGAAAGGGTTTGCTTTTAACGCATATGGCAATGAATGGTTTATTCTGAAAATAAATTCAATGTTGTACATTCTATATTTTATTAATATAAAAACTTACCGCAGTTTTGCACCCTTTCTTCCTTGACTGAACGTTATTCTTACAAATGCAAATGAAAAACAGAAATAAAAGGAATACGAAGAAGAATGAGTGCGCAACTTTGGTTCACAAGCAGAGTTGTACTAAATAGTATTAATTCCAATAATTACAAACTTTAAATATCATTTGTCAACAATTATAATAATATCGTTGTAGCAGGAGATTTTAACAGCGACCTGCTATGTGAAAATGAGTTCGTGCTTGCCATGCGGAGCTTGGGTTCGTTCCCCCTAACGGCTCTATGCCTACACATTTCACGCAAACTAGTAGCTCTTTGCTAGATATATGTTTTGTTAACGATACCGCTAAAATTCTCCTATTTGACCAGCTTTCCGTGCCAGGTTTTTCTAAGCACGATGTAATTTTCATGACATTTGACTTCCAATTGACTTATGACACAAAATACTATTCGTACCGAGATTTTCTACGCATAGATTATAAGCTTCTTGAAGGGGCTGTGGAGGAAATTGACTGGGAATGTATCCGTATCTAGTAATGAACAAATTAGCTTCATTGAAGAAAACATTAGCTCGCTCTTTGATCGCTTCGTACCACTTGCGCACAAACCAGTAAATGATAAAAACCGGCCATGGTTCAACAACCATATTCAACACCTGATTTACAAACGCAACAAAGCGTATCGCAAATGGAAGAGTTTCAGAACCTCGGAAATCTATAACATCTTTAAGGCTTGCAGACGAGATGTTAACAAATCAATTAGATTAAATAAACTAAAATACTATAGGGTGGGCCATGTAAAATTTGCTTTTTGAATCGGCTTATTGAACATTGTCATTTATGAATGAAAAATAATATCGTTTAAATGACTGCCACGACTGGCTTTACAGTAGGCCATTCGATCAACCCAATTTTTAAGCACAATTTCGATTGTTTGGGCTCCAATTTCATGAATGGCAACTTCGATTTCGTGTTTTAAAGCATCAATCGTCTCTGGACGGTTCGCATAGCATTTGTCCTTAACGGCTCCCCACAAAAAATAGTCAAACGGGCTTAAATCACATCTCCGAAGCGGCCAATTGATATCGGAATTCAAAAACGGTAGCCAAAAGTGTGAGTGTAACTTTGACAGTGTGACAAGTTGCTCCGTCCTGTTGAAACCAAATGTCGTCCATGTCATCCTCATCAATTTTTGGAAACAAAAACTCGTTGAGCATGTCACGATAACGCTCGCCATATACTGTAACCGCGGAAGAAGAAGAAGACTCCCACTTTGGAAATAGGTTTTCAATATTTCCCAATTTTGTTCAAGCGTATAGCGTCCCATTTCGTAAATGTCAAACCTTAAAGTAAATGAACACATTTGACATGTCATTTGTGTTACCATTTAAAAAAAAATAGGCTGTTCAAAAAGCAAACGCTATATGGCCCACCCTGTATGAGCAACAGTTTAGTACTGCGGTGGGTTCGAAGCAGACGTGGAACAAAATTCGTGCGATCAGGATTGGGACCAAAAATCAACCTAGGCTGTGTTCAGAAACGCATTATAATGCGCAGTACTTGCAGCGCTGGCAGCACTGTCAATGTGACAATTCATGCAACTGATAGATTTGTTGAAAAATTGCAAATAGATTTGTTGCATTTATGAACGCGCTGTGCAGTAAAATGGAATTGTTACTAAGTTTGGTCATGGACGATGTATGTGAGGAAAAAACCGATAGTCTTTTATTAAATTTAAAAAAACAAAAACGTGTAAAGCTTAAAAGAAGGACATTTCTTGTCAAAAGTTTAATATCAAAACGGAAAATACCCAAAAATAAGTTTTTCGAGACTGTGCGGTTGTACGACTTGAAGTTTGTGGAGAATTTGATGGCTCAACATCATTAGGTTCCGTTAATATCTACATCGGCAGCTCAACTGAGCTTTGAAAATTTTGAGTGGGTACGTTGATTGAGTGCCTGGTACCATACACCTTATCAAAGTCTTTGTAGTGAAGCCATGATGTTGATTCTCTACCGGATGTATTGTTTCTTTTTTTTATTCGCTTATATGTGATGAGTAAATTAGAAAATTTTCGCTGGGCGATGTTTCTATATATTTTTAAATCTTTATTAACTTTTTTTACTTCATCTACGACCTTAGCCCAGAGCACGCTCTTTTTCCTCCTTCCCGACGTGAACTCGTTCTCCATGCTCAGTCGGACTCTGAGCAGTAATTTTATCTCCGATGTACTAAAGTAATCACTAGAACCAAGAAAAGTATAATAAAATAAAGTTTAAATATCGTATTTTTCATCAATTTTTGTATTAAAAGCTAAAATAAATAATTAAATACCCACTTTTCATCAGCCATTGTACTAGCGTATTTATTGGCAGTGTGAAAATTTTTGCTGCAAATAATGCACGACTTTTGATACAAAAATGACGTTTAAGAACGCGTTGCATTTGCAGTACTGCCATATTTGCATTTTTGAACGCACTGCTCACTCTGAAATGGTATGTTGCGCATTATAATGCATTGTTGAACATACCCCTATGCTCGATTTATGTGATGTTAATGTAAATGTACTAAATGAGAATTTTGTGTGCTTGCCCGGCTCTGTTAATAATATATGTTATGACAATTACAATTCTAATCTTAACGTTGTGATGTCCAGTTTTTGTTTTGAATGTGTCGATGATTGTGAGGTGGTACCGTCCATACTTAGTGTCAAGTCGAATGCGGCCGGTCTGGATGGAATTCATCCAAAATTTCTAAAAAGCCTGTTACCAAAGATCTTAAAATATCTTACCTATACTCTTCATCACAGCACTCCGAAAAGTGTCTGATGATATAAGGCTCAACATTGACAAAAAACATGTTACTTTTCTAACTCTACTTGACTCTACTTGACCTTTTCTAACTCTACTTGACCACTCTGCATTTGACTCCGATTACAAGCAGTATGTGGTGATAATGCCATATCAAACTTTCTACCTATAACCAGCCTCAAGGCTCTATTATTGGCTCTCTTTTATTTGTCTTGCACATTAACGATTTGTTTAGTGTGATTAAACATAGTGATGTCCATGTATATGCTGATGACGTTCAATTATATGTTAGTTGTACCATTAGCCGTATTGATATTTGCATAAGTAATATGAATTCTGACTTGAGCCTCTCAAGCAAGTGGGCTTCTGACAACGGATTAACTCTTAATCCTGATAAGTCCCAATGTATCGTAATATACAAAAAATATATCAAGCTCGACGGCTATACAGAAGTCAAACTAAATGATGCTGTTATTAAATATGTGGACAATGTTAAAACTCAAAATTTTACACCAGTAAACATTCGACTGCTACTAGCTAAAACGTATTTGTTACCAACGTTACTTTGTGGTTGTGAGTTATATACTCCTTGTGATAGTGTGTGTCGTAGTAAGCTTAATGTTTTGTATAACAACATTGCAAGACACGTGTACAGTAAAAAACGTTATAACCATATTACTGCTCTTGCGAAAAAAATTGTTTCCGTATCTTTTGACGACTTGCTTACGTTTAAATGTTTAGTTTTACTCCAGAAGATCATAAACACTCAGGAACCCAGATACCTCAAAGATCGACTTATGTTTTCAAAGTCCTGCCGTTCGTTAAACTTAGTCCCGATGAAATACAGTTGTTTGGTGACTGAACGTCAAAACTTTGTGTTCTCTGCCCGTCTTTGGAATACCTTACCTTACAAAACTAAACATATAAAAGAAAGCTCGTGTTTCAACAATAAATTGCTTCGCTACCTTGCCGAAAATGTCTGAATGTAATCAAATTTTTTTTTTTTTTTAACTTTTTATTTGTTTATTGAATCTGCCTTTTCAAAGGCCTCACAATAAGTATTCAAATCTTAGAACTAAAAAGAAAAATTTTATTTTATCTCATTTTCTACAATAAATAATTATCAAATGGCCCTCTACTCATCGGGGTGGTAGGTCATTTCTTCGAAGCCTGGTCGTATGTTGCGTACTCAGGAGTTGACGTGCGAACGGGTTCGGGTGATCTTGCAATTTCAACTGATAGTTTTCACGAACTTTTTTGAATACTTCCTTCACCATCGGTACATCTAGGTCCCTATGGATGTTTTCGTTTTTCATATACCACGGCGCTCCAGTTATGGTTCTTAAAATTTTCGACTGTGCTCTCTGTATAAGATCGATACTGGAACTGCTGGCCGTTCCCCACAATTGGATTCCATAAGTCCAAATTGGTTTCAAAATTGCCTTGTACAAGAGGACTTTACAGTCAAGGCTCAATCTTGATTGCTCATTAATTAGCCAGTGAAGGTTTGAAGCTTTGATTCTCATATTAAGCCGCTTTGCCCTCGATGTGGCGTCTTCATGTTAAACGCCTATCTAGGTGAACGCCAAGGTATGTGACGTGATCAGACTGTGGTATGCATACGTTGTTAAGGGTAACCGAGGGACAGTCTCCTCTTCTAAGCGAAAATGTGACATGTTTACTTTTTATTTCGTTCACTTTTATTCTCCATTTTTTCAGCCACTTTTCTAAAAGTCTGAGATATTTATTTAGCTCTCTAGATGCCAGAGACGGATCATTTTGAGAACTAAGCACAGCGGTGTCGTCAGCGAATGTAGATATAGTCAAACTATCGCACTCGGGCAGATCAGAAGTATAAATTAAATACAAAATTGGGCCTAGTACACTGCCTTGAGGGACATCAGCTTCAATTACATATTCATGAGTCACATAATCGTTGCATTTTACTCTGAATTGTCTGTTTGTTAAGTACGATTCCAGAACTTTGTGTGTAATAGGTGGCAAACAGCGTTTTATTTTATGTATGAGACCCTCATGCCAAACTTTGTCAAATGCCTGTGCCACATCTATAAAAATTGCTGAACAGTATTTTTTAAGTTCAAAACATTTTCTTATTTCCGCAGTTAACCGATTTACTTGCTCGATTGTCCCATGTTGTTCTCGGAAACCAAACTGATGTGGAGGGATTATATTACGTTCGTTTAAAAACGGCATCATTTTGTTTCTCAAAACTTTTTCAAATAATTTTGACAAACACGGCAACAAACTGATTGGTCGATAGGACAATGGCACATTTAAGTCTTTGCCCGGCTTAGGAATCATTATTATTATAGACGTTTTCCAGCTCTTTGGAAAAATGCCTACCTCGATGATTGCATTAAATATTAAAGACAGCACAATTATAGCGACTTGCGGTAGATTTTTTATCATTAATGGTGTTATTGCGTCATAACCTGGCGCCTTTTTCACCTTAAGATTCTTGTTAATAACTGCCTGAATATCTTCAGGAGCTATGTTGATTGGTTCTGAGTTTAACGATGCGTTGCCTCTACTTTCTTCTAGTATTTGTTCATTTGCAGAAGAATTTGGTTGGAAAACATTACTCAGATGATCGGCGAATATCGACGCTTTATCTTCAGCGCTACGAGCCCATGTACCGTCAGGTTTTCTTAGGGGGCTTTGTACTTCTACTGGCGTCTTAATGGTCTTAGCTGCTTTCCATATAGAAAAATTTGTGTGCTTTGTATTGGATAAGCTCTCAATATAGTTTTTGTTTTTACGATCTTCGTCCAAGTGAAGTGCACTTCTCAGTTTTCTATTTGCAGCAGACAGCCTTTGCTTAGCACCAGGGGATCTGTTTTGTTGCCATTCTCTTCTTAACCTTCTTTTTTCCAGTAGTAGTCCTCCAATTTCAGAGTTGGAGACATTTGTGGCAAATTTTGGACTTAAGTGGTATTTAGAGTGCTCCAAAGCTGATGTCATCACAAACGTGAAGTCATCAACAGATTTTTCAATTTCAGCCTCGCTATGAACTACAGGATTTGTGTAAATGTGGCTGCTAATACATTTTTTGTACTTCAACCAGTTTGTTTTATATTTAGAGTCAATTGCATAGCCAGGTATATTAGCGTAATAGGTTAATATTACTGGGGAATGATCTGATGATAAATCATACGACGTTTCTGTAGTGACTGAGTTTCGATTTATATTTCTCGATATAGCAAAATCTATGAGGTCAGGAACTTTTTTAGGATCAGAGGGCCAATAGGTGGGATGTCCAGGAGATATGACATCCAATTCGTTTTTTCGATCAACTAAAGTCTTATATAACTGCCTACCTTTGGGATTCACTAATCGAGAGCCCCAATACGTGTGTTTTGCATTATAGTCTCCACAAGCTAGAAAACGTTTCCCCAATCTGCTAAAATATTCCTCAAACTGCTCTTTTGTAACAGCAAATCTTGGTGGACAATAAACTGAGCTAATTGTTAAATCACCATATCCGACTTCAAGGTGAATGGATATTGCCTGCAGATAGTCTTTTGCAAATGCATCTAAAACGTAGTGTCGTATTCTATTCTTTATTAGGATGCCTGTACCGCCATGTGCTTTACCATCGGGGTGATTTGAAAAATGGAACATATATCCAGGAATTTTAAAATTATATCTATTTGTGAGATGAGTCTCAGATATCAACATTATGTCAATACAATTTTTTTGTAAAAAATGGCAAACTTCTATTTTATTTTGGTTTAAACCATTTGCGTTCCAAAAAGCCATTTTTAAATAACTCATTTCTTTGCCAATAGTATTTGAAGCATTTGGTTCTGCGTTCTCACAAGCTCTTGAAGAGTATTTTGCATGGAAGACATAATGCTGGTAATATTCTGGTTAAACGCGTTCATATTTTGGGTAAGTGTATACATTATACCCTCCAAACCTCCAAAATTCTGGGGAGCACTAGCTTGTTGGGTACCTGATTTTACAATATTGGCATATGAGATGGCTCCTGACTGGAGTGGAATTTCTTGATTTTGTTGTTGAATTTTTCCTCCGATACCAGAAACGTTTGTAGGTCTGGTAGATGTTGCTACTTCTGTGTTTCTAAATTCAACAATTTCTCCTCTCGCTTGCTGCTTTCTCTCGTTTAACCTTTTCAACAAGTCTTTATAAACGGGGCACCCTCGATAGTTTGCAGTGTGATCACCACCGCAGTTTCCGCATTTTCTACTTAGGCCTTCTTTAGCTGCAGTGCATTCGTTAGAACCATGCTGATCACCACATGCAACACACACTACAGGTAGTGTACAGTAATTCTTTGTATGGCCAAATTCTTGGCAATTTCCGCACTGTACAGGCCCATTACGCTTGAGGGGCTCCTCCACGTGTATTCTTCGATTTAATAAATATCTCAAGGAATAAATGGGATGCGTTTCATTCCCTTTCAACTTCCTTGTGTCAGGCTCCAACTCAACCTTGAACATTGGTTGTGGAATTTTATTTTTGTTAAAAATGTTAACGACGCTCTTGGTTTTATACCCGAGCTCTTCCAGGGCCTCTTTGATTTCTTTGGAGTCCACAGTGTGCTCAATACCTTTAAAAACAACTGAAAGTCCCTTGCTACTTTTCAGTTGGTAAGTATAAAAATTTTTATTGCTTTCCTCCAAAAGTTTCGAAATTTTCCTATAGTCAACCTCCTTGTATATGACTATTTTAGTTTCATGGATATGCCCTTTTCTTATCGGAACAATGTGGAAATTATTTTTCCCAACTGTATCAATAATTTTTTTCACCAAATGTAATCAAATGGTTCCACGTTATTTAAATCTCTTCTAATTAATCCCTACTCCTGCTACTATTATTTTTACCTTAGTTTCCTTTTTTAATACTTTTCTCCAACTTATACTTCTTTAATACTATCTGTAATTTTAATTTTAATTTTACTGTTCCTTGATCCTTTTATGTAAACTATTCTTAAGGCCAATCATTGTAAAAATAACCTATGGTTAGGAGCAGGATGGTTTTGTGGGTCATTGGGGGGCGAGGGGGGGGGGGGGGGGGGGGGTAGTAGTGTTGCGCCTGAGGGCATTTTCCCGTTGAGGTAGAGCCGTTTGTGGCAGATGCAGCAGTAAAATACCTCTGGTCCAGTTTTGGGTTCGACGCCAGCCCTGATGAGAAGTATTCGGAGCAAACGTGCTGCAAGGGATTGCTCCTGTGACGAGAGATTGGGGTGGGATACGGTACACTAGCTAGACAGGGCTAGTTTACTGGGGCGGCAACCCTTGGTCGGGAAAAACCCGAATCATTCCGGTAACGTAGGACCGGCTGCTATGGGAATGCCTTCTGCGTCGTCTTTGCGATCAATGCTTGATACATCGTCTGCGGTATATGACTCCCTTTTATCGCTGGGTGACGATAAGTTAATTTCAAATGTTGATTCACATAGTCATGTCGAAGGTTGATCCCACTACTCGGTCAAAGTGCAAAGCAGATCGCTGTGGTGTATACAACCGTTCACACCATGTTGCATCAATATCCGATCTCATTTGAGACTGACCGGAACCTTCGACGTCACAGGCCATGCATATTAGCCGCTTGCCTGACCGAGTCATGTTAGCTACAGCCGTAGTTAATGTAATGACCAGCTCCGGTGTTTACGTGCAAGCGCGAGATCTACTTGACTCCGGTTCTCAAGTCAACTTTATGACCGAAGAGCTTATGCAGAAATTGCGAGTCCGAAAAAAAATTCGCTCTAAGTATAGTTGGAATTGGCAATTCAAATAAAAAGGTCCAAGGCAAACTAAAAACCTATATAAAATCGAGGATCAACAATTTTGAGTTTTCGGCGGACTTTTGGGTAATGCGTTCGATATCAGTCAATCATCCAGATCGGACAGTAAACACAAATGGCTGGAAAATCCCACAAAATATTGAACTAGCAGACCCAAGTTTCTACAAATGTCAGAGAATAGACATACTTTTAGGAGCTGAAATATTCTTTGATCTGTTATCGGTGGGTCAGATCAGCTTACTGGAAGTCATCGAGAAAAAGTTCAGTGAAAGAATAAGTGGAATGCAAAAAGCGCAAGAAGTATGCGAGCGAGGTGTGCGTGAAATGCATAAAATTCGCGAAATAGCTGCAAGCTTCAACGAACAAAGTGGCAAAATATGCAAGGAACTGCAGAAAATCAGAGAGGAAAATTCGAAGATATACAACAAAATCAAAGAATCGAAAAAGGCAAACATAGCAAATGATAACGGCCAAGTACCGTATGCAGCAGTGTTAAAAAACAACATTGCTCTCAAAACAGTGGTGCCAGACTTTAAAAAAGATGCACCATTAGTGATTAAACCGAAGTCGAAGTTAAAAAGTGAAAAAACAAAATTAGACTTTGTAACACCCTCCCAGTTCCCAAAATGAAAAACGTATTTTATCGCAATCGTGGTGCACGTTTATTCATGTTTGTCTTCCTTAGCTCACCGTACTCTACTGCGTACTCAACGGCTTTAGCTCTTCACATCAGGCTCAGCTCTTCACATCAGGCTCAGCTCTCCACATCCCTTCCTTTTTCTGGAGTTTTAAACGAAGTTTTGGTTGACCAGGTGTTTCATTACTGCTGATGTTTGGTCCCGACTCAAGAGTTCGCGTCAGGACTGGATCCGTTTGACGATTTGATAAAGATGACGGCGTGGCGTTGGTATGGGCGTATGTCAGGGTATTAGTGGAGTTGGGTGTTGTAGGCGTTGGCATCGATAAGCTAATTGTTTCTCTGTCAAGGAGCGGAGGTGGAACTTTCTTCACGTGACTTATGTTACGGCGGAAGGTTTTTCCTCCGCCAGCAATGATGACCTCATTCCCTTTTTTTCAATAATTTCATATTCGAGCGTGTCGAAAGTCGGTGTAAGCTTGTGGGGAAAAACGACATTACGTAGAACAACCTTATCTCCTGGTGCTATATCGCATATTTTTGCTCTTCTTTTCTTATCCGCTGCCTCTTTGCCTTTTGCTTTGTTAATGACATCTAGATCTCTAGCCGCGGAATCTAGCTTGCCTTCCGTAATGTCTTGGATTCCAGGTATTTTATCGCGAATGACGCGGTTGAACATTAGCTCAGTTGGTGGTGTACCGGTGGTACCATGAGGGGTCACATTGTACATTAGAAGGAAGTTTTGGATCTCTTTTACGTAGTCTCGCCGGTTGTTATGGGCGATTTTTAAGCGCTTTACCAATGACCGGTTCATGTTTTCCACCTCTCCATTGGCTTGTGGCCAATATGGTGGAGTTGTTATCAATGTGATATTATGGTCGTCACAGAATTTCCTAAACTCGCCACTGACAAATTGCCTGCCATTGTCTGCTCTAATGGATTTGGGTATGCCCAATCGACAAAATATTTCATTCAAAACAGTTATAATTGTTTCCGAAGTAATTCTCCTCAAGAATTTGACTTCCTGATAACGAGAATAGTAATCAATAAGTACGAATACATAGTCACTATTTGGCAGCGGGCCTAGTAGATCTGCGGCCACACACTGCCAAGGGCCATCTGGGAAGGCATGTCTTTTCATGGGCTCAGGGTTGTTCGGTTGTGAGACTAACAAACAGTCCCAGCAAGTCTTTACGTACGCCTCTACTTCTCTATCAACCCGTGGCCACCAAACTTTGGCCCTTATTCTCCTTTTCATTGCTGATTCGCCGGGATGTCCTTCGTGTGCTAGCTGCAACAACTTGGGTCGTAGAGCTTTTGGCATGACAATGCGAGATCCTCGAAGAATCATGTCACCTACGGCTAATAGTTCATGTCGGAACGGAGAGAAAATACTTGACGAATTGACCAAGAATCAGTTTTGATGTATTCAAGAGCTAGCGATATCTCTTCATCTTGGGCACATTTTTCCGCGATTTCGGAGATTGTAAGGGAAGATGGCGTTGAATGCGACATTATTTGGAAGATATTTTGTTCCACATTTTCATCAAAACTGGGTGTTTCTTTAATTTGGCAAAGTCTTGAAACGGAGTCGGCGATGTTTTCCTTTCCCGGACGATATACTACCTTAAACTTATAGGACTGCAATCTTAATAGCCATCTTTCTATCCTTGCAGGTGGCTTAGATGTGGGCTTAAAAATTGCCTCCAGGGGCTTGTGGTCGGTCACCAATTCAAATTCTAAACCCGCCAAATAATAAAAGAATCTCTCTACTGCCCACACTAGGGCTAAGCTTTCTTTTTCTGTTTGGGAATACCTCTTTTCCACATCTGAGAGACTCTTGCTAGCGAAAGAAATTATTTTTGGTTCACCGACCGGATCAAATTGAACTAAAACTGCGCCCAATGCGACAGGACTCGCGTCTGCTATTAGTTGGGTTTTGAGCTTGGGGTTGAAATATGACAGTTTTGGTATCTTCGACAGAAGTTCTTTTAGTTCTTGGAAAGAGTTACGTTGTTCTGGACCCCATGTAAACTTCGAGTTAAGTTTCAACATTCCTCTCAAGGGTTCAGTCACATCCGCCAAGTCTGGAATAAATTTACCGACATAAGTTACAAGACCAAGAAAACTTCTTATCTCTTCTTTGTTTTCCGGTGGCCGGAAATTTTTAATCGTTTCAATCTTATTGCGGTCTGGATATATTCCCTCTTCGGACAAGGTATGTCCCAGAAACGTTGAACTTTTGGCCCGCCTGATACACTTGTCGTAGTTTAATAAAACATTATTACTGTTGAACACTTCAAGCACTTTACTCATGGCCTCATCATGTTCTTTTTCTGTGCTACCATAGATTATAACATCATCGATGTAGTTTAAACAGTTTTTGCATGGTGCTAACATTTTTTCCAGTACCCGTTGGAAAATTTCCGGTGCTGAATTTATGCCAAACACTAGCCTCTTGTAACGGAAAAGCCCCTTATGTGTAATAAATGTGGTAATCTCTCTACTTGCTTCGTCCAGTTCAAGCTGGTGGTAAGCCCACTTCAAATCAAGCCTTGAAAATATTTTGGCTTCTTTCAATTTTGTCATGAAGCTCTCAAAAGTGGGGAGCGGATAATTTTCCCTAAGCACTGCACGGTTCGCTCTGCGCATATCTACACACAATCTCATTTCGCCATTCCCCTTAAAGACGGGTACAATAGGCGAGATCCATGAACTTGATCCAACTACCGGTTCAATAATATCTTGTACAAGCGCCTCGTTTATCTTACGCTCAACTTTCTCCGCAAGTGCAATAGGTATCCATCGCAGAGGCTGCTGAATCGGTTTTGTAGAAAAATCTAACGATAATGTAACCATTATGTTTTTAATTTTTGGAAACGGCTTTTCAATTTCAACGCTATTTATATCTACGCCTAGTTTCAAAACTTTAAGCTGGGTTGCCGTCTCACGGCCCAAGAGAGATTGGTCTGCGTTTTCAATTACGTAAAATGTGGCTATTATTTCTTTATTATTACCCACGGCTATTGGAGCATCAAAAACTGAAATAACTTTTAAACATTGCGTTGCTGCGTAAGCCTTGAACTGCTTTTCTGACTGTGCGCGGATATTAAATAAAACTGCCTTATTGTTTTGTAATTCAACATATTTGCTTTGGCCAAGAAGGTTAAAACGAGACCCCGAATCGATAACCATCGAGATGTTATACCCACCTATCCGACAATCTATTATCTCATCTCCCAACCCGTTACAATTTACTTTGAAACAATTATGATTGCAATACTTATCTTCGATTTGATGTTCTTCTTCGATGTGCCTAACGTTGGAAGATTGAAAACGTCGCTTTTTAGGACTGCCCCGGTCGCGTTCAACCGCTTTTCGTTTTTGAGCCTTTGTTTTGCACTTTCTGGCGAAATGACCAATAAGGCCACATTTATTGCATTTAGACTTTCGCGCCGGACAATTTACATCAGATTGCACGTGCCCGTATTTACCACATCTTCCACATTCATTAACATTTCCCTTGACTGGCTGATGTTTCGCGGTGATTTTATTCACAATTTCGCTGTTAGTCTTCGCAGTCATACTTTGCGATTGTTTATTAAATTGTTCGTGTATCTGACAAGCTGATATAACTTCATCAAGACTTTGCTCTTTTTCAAGAAGCTTTTTCTTAAGATCGATGGACGCCCAAGAGTCAATTAGCTTATCTTTCAAACAGTTGCTTTCGATTTGTGCCTTTGGAGACCCATACTCGCATTTGGAAGCTTGATGCCGAAGACGAAGCAAAAATGTATTAAAATCTTCTCCTTCCAAAGGCGAGAGATTCCTAAATAAATGTCTCTCGAACGTAGAGTTACGTTTAGGTGAAAAGAATTCGTTTAATTTTCCCACTAAAATATTGTAGACGTCGTTTTTATTTATTTCATCAACATCCACAACAGCGCCGGGAATGTTAAATATGACCTCTTGTAATTGGGGCCCACCTAAATGCAGTAATTTGTTTCTTCGTTTAACAGCGTCGTTTATATCTTCGCACTGAAGGTATAAGGACAAAGAACGGAACCATTTTTCCCACTCGCTGCGCAATAGAGACTTGTCTATATTGTTGCACAGGAATGGTTTGAACTCACTCATTTTGTTTTGGATTTATTAATTACGAACTAAATCGTTACGCAACCTTGTCACCTTGATGTACGCTCTGTGGTCCACCTTTTTGCCTAATTTAATGGTCTGTAACAAATGTAATTTGTTAGGACGAAATTCAGAAATCCTAACATTTATTTACATTTACCAGTTTAATGGTTTAACAAAGCCAATTTAATGCGCCGCCTCAGGAACGTCGATGTACACGCTGTGGTAAGTACACCTTTTGATCCAATTGAATGGCCTGAAACAAATATAGTTTGTCAGGACGCAGTTCATAAATCATAACGTTTATATTTACCAATTTAATGGTTTGACAAGCCCAATTCACTGGCTAAACAAGTCCAATTCAATGGCTTAACAAGCCCAATTTAATGTGCTGTCTCAAGAATCTATTCAAAGTACTTCTACACCAATTAAATGGCCGTAATCCTTTCGTTAAGCCGCAATTTAATGCTGCTGAATTCAATTCTTTGCAATTTGTTCACTCTAGAATGTTCGATGGCTGTCAATTGAATGACTTTCCAATCTTGAAATGCATACTTGTCAAAGCACGTTGACGCCATGTGTTATTTATCGTGAACGATCAAATAATCGTTCGTTCGTTCGAAGCAAATCATGTGGTCGATATTTGTTGTTCTTTTTTTTTAACACTAAACCTACCATGACGGGTCAAATGACCCATTTTAAACTTTTTTTCAGAAGATTTTGGAAATAACATTATTAAATCGCCGTTTTCTTTCACGACTTTTATTAAAAAATACATCGAATGTATTTTTCAAAATTTACTTCTCTCTTGCTAATTGTTTTACCGAGAAATATATGTGATCTGCTCTAACTACCGTAACGGGTCATTTGACCCATGCACAGATTGTGTCTCTTGATTGAGCCGTTTTTCCTATTACATGATATATTTCGCTCCATTGAGTTATATTTATTGCAGACTGACGGATGAATAGCCAATTTCGTTCTACTACAAGCGAGCGTAACAGTAACAGTCTTATCCCAAAAATGTCAAAACATACAAGATATTTGAAATCATTGGAAGTTATAAATAACATAGATGAAGAGTGTTCGGAATTCAGTGAGGAGCAACTGTCTGAAAGTAAAGTAGATAACATAGTACAATATAATAATTCATTTGACAGTACAGATGAATGTGAGTCCTCAGGTAAAGAAAGCGAAGACGAGAAAAAGACCGTTATCGAGTTCAGAAAGTGAAAAATATGTGGAAGACCGATGTATTGAAATTGCGCCTGATGGTACAATTTGGCAAGAAATAGAACAAAGCTCAACACCTGGACGTTCTCCAATTTATAATATTTTTAGGGAGGTTGTAGGCCCGACAGCGTGTGCCAAACGAATTATAATGAAGGGCAAAGTAAGAACTGCATTTTCTTTGATTATTGTCAATCGTGTAATGGAGCAAATAAGAAAATGCACAGAAGAAGAAGCCTCTCGAGTATTGGGAGCTCAATGGAATTTTACTCCTGCAAAAGTAAATGTATTTATTGGTCTTCTATGTATATGCACGTGGCTTATATCAAGCAAAAAATTTGAACATTTCATATCTATCACTAAATGGGGTCTAGCCAGCAACGAAGCCAGCGTTTACAAGATGATAAATTCGCTCTAATCTCAGAAGTATGGTACAAATTCATCAAGAATAGCCAAAATTGTTAGAAGCCTGTGTAACATGTAACTATCGATGAACAGCTCTTCGAAAACAAAGTAGATTTACACAATATATGCCGAACAAACCGAATAAGTTTGGTATCAAATTTTGGCTAGCATCTGATGTCAGCACTAAATACATCATAAATGGATTTTCATATTTGGAAAAGGAAGAAAAAAGAGGTGCTTCAACTCCGCTTGCGAAATTCGTTGTTCTTAAACTAATGGAACCGTTCACAGGATGCGAAAGAAGCGTCACTACATATAATTTCTCTACAAGCGCTTCACTCGCTACGAAACTATTAGAAAAGAGAACCACTCTTTTGGAAACGATTCACGGAAGCATAAGAGAACTGCCCAAATTAGCCAAGTAGAAGATAGATGGTGCGCCACGCTTCTCAACAAGACTATATAAATCGAGTCATTATTCACTTACCATTTATAAAAGTAAGACAAACAAAAAAGTGCTTTTACTAAGCGCAAAACATAAATCTGTAAGCATTGAAACATATGGCAAGCGTATACCAGAAACGATAAGATTTTACAATAATACTAAGTACGGTGTAGAGATGACGAATCAGATGACCAGAAAATACTCAGTGAAATCAAAATCGCAAAGATGGCCTGCGCAGATTTTCTTCAATATTCTTGACCTGGCTGGAATCAATTCAAGAGTTTTATATAGAGAAACAATCGGCAAGAACACCTCTACATAACAATTTTTATTTTAATTAGCTGAAGAACTTGCCGAAAGAAGATTTTCAACAGGAGCAAAAACCAAGCAAAGAATAAACTATTTTTATGTTTTTTAAATTTAATACAATATATAAACTATTTTGAATCATTAATTGAAAACAATTGTTTCATTCATGTACCAAATTGGCCTAATTGATATATTTTTCGATAGACTTAGTAATATATATAACATTTTAAAGGCGGGTCATTTGACCCACTTTGGTAGGAATAGGAATACATAAAGTATCGGTAGGTTTAGTGTTAAAGTCGGAATTCCCTGTCTAGCCTTCTGGGCAATTCGCACAGCTGAAAATCGTGGTGAAAATCGTGATGAAAATCGCATATGTCCAAAAGTCTATTTGACATTTCTTTTGGCAACGAATCGAACGAACAATTATTAGTTCACTAAGTATTGCACACGAACGATTACTCCCTCGTTTTTAGTATTTCTATTTCTTTGACATTTCTTCAGCTGTCTCTCCAGTGTGCTTGCCTTCACGATGTACTGGTATATGTGTGTGTTTTACACGACCTCAGCTTCTACACATACTATGTATGTAGGTACGTGTGTGCATATGTTCTCTCGCTTGCGTATACAGAAAATTACGAATTTGCTGATGCAATATCTACAAGGAAAATAATATTTCAACAAATTACCAACAGAATATACGATATTAAATTTTTCCAAGCACTGTGAGTTTACGATCCCATCCTCGTCGCCAGTGTAACACCCTCCCAGTTCCCAAAATGAAAAACGTATTTTATCGCAATCGTGGTGCACGTTTATTCATGTTCGTCTTCCTTAGCTCACCGTACTCTACTGCGTACTCTACGGCTTTAGCTCTTCACATCAGGCTCAGCTCTCCACATCAGGCTCAGCTCTCCACAGACTTGATTGCAAAAGTTGATCCGGGAAACTTAAAAATCTCAAAATATTGAATCCAGAAGAAACGGAGTTATAGTGATTGGAGCTGAAAAAGCAAACGAAAGGGAAAAAATTAAAAAAACGATTGAAGAAAACATTGGTGAAAGCTACGATATTCAAATACCGAAGTCAATAAAACCAAGATTTATGGTAACACTAATGGGGTATAAGCATGATGAAAAGTCATTAGTAGAGAATCTAAAAAAGCAAAATAAATATCTAGAAAATAGTGAAATCAAATTAGTAAAAATATATGAAGTTAGAAAGGAGAGCAGACTTCTTTACAACGCTATTTTGGAAATTGATCCCGAGACTTTCCCCTATGTTCAAAACTGCGAAAAAGTTAATATTGGATGGGAGCGCTGTAAGGTATTTGATGGCGTAGAAATCTTGAGATGCTTTAAATGTCAGGGGTATAACCATAAACTTTGGTTCACAAGCAGAGTTGTACTAAATAGTATTCATTCCAGTAATTACAAACTTTAAATATCATATGTCAACACCCCCACCCCCGTGGAGCGATCAGCTTCACCACTTTCCAGATCCAGGACTGCCAATTTAGATACCGCTCGTTGCAGAAGTCCGCCAACCGTACGCACGTCCGCACGCCGAGCCACACCATCTGCGCCAGTATACACACGCTCAACAATACCACGTCGCCACTGAATCCTTGGCACATTCGGATCGCAAATAAATACTACATCACCTTCTTTAAGAGGCGCGGTTCGTTCACACCACTTAACTCTTCGGGTTAGCGTTGGTAGATACTCCAGTACACATCGCTTCCAAAATGCATCACTTAGGCTTCGTGAAATGAGCCATTGCTTGCGTAATAAAGGTATCTTTTCACCAGAAGAGTTGGCCGTTGGAGTCTTAGGGATATTACCCACGCCAATCAGGAAGTGGTTAGGCGTTAATGGTTCGTCTTCGTCGGGAAAGATGGGCAGATGCGTCAATGGACGTGAGTTTACTATGTGTTCCGCTTCTATCAGAAAGCTTTGTAAGACATGCTCACGTGGCGTTCTTTCTTTTAATGAATGTCGAAGAACCCTTTTAACGCTCTGCACCATTCTTTCCCGAATTCTCCCTTCAGATGGATCGGCGGGGCAGTTGAAGAACCATTCAACTCCCTTGGTTGACAATTCATTTTGTATTCGCTCAGTGTCAAAAACATCAGGAAAACGTTTCGCTTATTCGTTGGCCCCGATGAAGTTTTTCCCATTGTCAGATCGTAGACGTGTTGGAACCCCTCTCCGATTCATGAAGTTGCGCATAACTATTATACAGGAATCCGTTGATAAGTCGTGGGCGATTTCTAGGTGGATTGCGCGCACGGTGAGGCACGTAAACAACGCGACCCAACGCTTTTCAGTTCGCCGCCCGATAGTAACCGAAATAGGCCCAATATTTTAGCTCCCGTTTACGGCAGCGGTTTATGAATTGAAGCACCCACGCTACTGCTCTTTTTAATCTAAGTAAATTTGAGAAACGATTGTAATCTATAAAAATATAGTTGTTGGCAATTAAAGAAAATTTAGAACGGAGCTCTTCATCTGCTTCCACAAAGATCTTGCTGATGTTTTCTTCAGCAGGCCACGTCTCTTCATCGCGTCTCAGGAAATTCGGTCCCTGTAGCCAGCGAGATTTTAGTGAGAAATCAACACTCCCATGGCTTCGTGTCGCATCATCGGCTGCATTGTCTTTCGTTGGCACCCATCGCCATTCGCGAACTTCACTCCCATCTAAAATCTCTGCAACGCGGTGCTCCTCAAACGGTTTGTAGCGTCAATGTTCGCTTCCAATCCACTTCAAGATAGTTCTGGAGTCGCTCCATAAGAAGCATCTTTCAAGGCGTATTTAGTGATTTTCCAATATCAATTTCCGTAAACGTACACCCAGGACGGCTGCTTGCAATTCCAGGCGTGGAACGGTTACGGCCTTCAGTGGAGCGCATCAACTTCACCAGTCGACTTTCTTGACCTCCAGTAGGCGACAGCAGCGAAGGCCTCTTCGCTAGCGTCAACGAACACATGCAGCTCCAAATCCGAAGGCGCACCATGTGGGAAGTAGAATCGCGGCACACGAAATCCCGCTACTTTGTGCATAGCTGGCGCCACCTTTCCCATATTATATTCACATCATTTGGGATGGGCTCATCCCAACGGACATCACGACGCCATACTTCACGCATAAGAGATTTGGCTGCAACAGTAAAGTGACTTAAAAATCCCAACGGGTCGAACATTGACATAATAATACTAAGAAGTTCCCTTTTTGTGGGACTCCTTTCGCCTGTGATTACTGTTTGTTCAATGCGATGGAACTTCAGATTGAATTTAAAATTATCAGTTGCGGACTCCCAATATAACCCAAGAACCTTCTCTGTGCTCTCACCGACTGCGATTTGTTTCGTTGCCGTACTACCACTTAATTCTTTAACTACCTTCTCTGAGTTCGATACGAATCCACGTAACTCGAATCCACCATCGCTGTGAATGTCACGAACCTGCTATGAGATATCTACGGCCTCTTCAATTGCATCAAAACTGTCTACAAAATCATCAATATAATGATGATCAAAAATAGCTTTAATTGCACGAGGATGACTTTCGTGGTGCTCCTTGGCGTTCAGCCTCATGACATATTGCGCCGAGCAAGGAGAGCACGCGGCGCCGAAAATCATCACTCGCATCTCGTACTCCTCAGGTGGCTTAGTATTTTCGCCATTACGCCAAAGGAAACGCTGTGCACACCTGTCTACTGGCTGTATAGCTACCTGGTGGAACATCTCTTTAATATCTCTGCAAACTGCAACTGCATGTGTTCTAAAATTAAATAAAATCGAAGGTAGTGATATGTAGAGCTGTGGTCCCTTCAATAACTTGGAGTTCAGAGATACCCCTTCAAATCGAGACGCTGCGTCAAAAACAAAGCGTAGTTTTTGAAGTTTATTTGGGTTGACGACACCGAAGTGTGGGAGGTACCATTTCCTGGATGAAGTCATACTCGATTTCTTGGGCGTAAGCTTTCGAGCATAACCTTTACTTAGGTACCCATCGATGATCTCTTTGTACGCGGTTGCGAACGTTTCGTCGCGTTTCATATTTCTCTCAATCCCTTCAAGCCTATGTAGAGCAGCCGTATAATTATCGGGCAGTTGTATGCTGTCGTCCTTCCATAATAGCCCTGTTTGAAATCGACCTCCCACTCGTTTAGTTGTGCCTTCAAGTAACATCTCAGCTCTGACGTCATCATTGCTTTCGACAGGTGGCGAAGATCTAACGCCAAGACTTTCAATATTGAAATAGTCGAACACAAGTTGACGCATGTCTTCTTCCTCTTCCTCTTCCTTTTCTTGGGTACGTAAAAAAAGACAAGAGCGGGTTGCTAACGACGCACGACTGGTTGGACCAAAAACTACCCACCCTAGTTTAGTGTTGCAAGCGTACGGACCTTGCTCACTAACCCCTTTTATGTCAGTCGGCAAGCCTAAGTGTGCATGATCGATTCCAATTAAAAGTTGAGGCACAGCATCAAAATATGGCTGGAGAGGCAGAGACGAAATTGATTTGTCACTGCTCTTTAAATCATCATAACGTAAACTCTGCATGGGCAAACCTAGATTAGCTACGGCATACACGTCGCGCAGTAGGTAGCGCTTATTTTTACCAACACCGCTAATTTCAATATTGAAAACCTCAGTCGACTCTTGGGCTGCTCTTCCTCCAAACCATTGTATATCTAACGAATGTCGATGACCGCGTATTCCTAACTCCTTGGCCAAATCACTGTCTACCATCGTAATTGAAGAACCTTCATCCAATAGGGCGTACGTATCGATGCGCTTATTATCGCCATACAAGGTTACCGGCGGCACACGAAAGATCAGCTTGGGTTTAGTGCTGCTAACGTTTGCGCAGCTCAACACGTTTCGTCGTACGGCAGCTTGTTCTTCCTTTAATAAACTTAAGGTTGGCGTAATAGCATTTGCCTCGTGCAATAAACTGGTGTCTACGCTGGCATCCTTCTTCTAAACAAAGCTTTTTGCGGCGACAGCTACGCGTGTTATGGCACACGTTCAAGCATGAAAAACAAGCGCGATGTTTCTTCGCGAACTCCCATCTATTAGACACTGCAGCATTTAAAAAATGAAGGCAATCTTGCAGTTTATGTTGCTCCTGGCATAATGGACACTTAACGGGAGATACACCTGCATAACCTGGACACTGTTTTTCGGATGTATGTAACACCGCACGACGCTTTTGATCTTTATTGTCGATGTCTTGCACTGTACATATCAGATTAGCAAGTTCACATACCCAAGCGCTAAAATGTACAATTGTCGGATACGGCTGTATTGAGGCGGCGACTCTGGCCCACTCCAGTTTCTTACTCATAGGAAGCTTAGCTCAATAGTTCCTCTAATAGCGTAGAATTGGCGATGTGTTGTTGTCCATTCGCTGATTGTAAGAATGTTGCTAGGTTTCTCACTTTAGTGGCAAAGGGTACCAGTTTGGACAATGCATTCTCCGAAATATTAGGCAAATCCCTCGCTTGACGTAGGTGACTCTGAATTAATTGTTCGGGTCGGCCAAAAGAAAACGGAGTTGCTCTATGGCAGCGCGGGCATTGTTTGGATGAATTAAACGCGATTTAATCACTTCCCGCGCTTCTCCTTTAACAGCTTTCTGCAACCGCTGATTGTTTTCCAGATTAGTGTAGTTGTACATTGAAGTCGATTGGATGTAGGCTGTATAAAAAATTGGCCAGTCTTCTGGCTCGCCGCTAAATTCGGGTAAATCTTGCAACTTCCGTGGTACTGTTGCAGAATTGTTTAAAAATGAAAAATTGTTTAAGTCATTTGTTGGCATAGGACCATGAACAATACTGTTATAATTATTAAAAACAGGGGGCGAAATTATCGACGACGATGTAAACGGTACGCCAGAATTACCTAGTCTAGCGTGTGTTCGGCCCTTTATTGAATACGTTGGCGCAAAGACGGCGCTCGCAGTTAACGATGGCAGCGAAAAAAAACGACCACCGTTTTCAGCGTCTTGCTGGCCAGGCAGCATGGCAGCGCTGCTCGTGATAGTCGACGTCGCGAAATGTGCATAACTGTTTATGGTCGATTGCGTAATGTTATTTGTTGTTGCGTTAACCGACAATTTTTGCATACATGAAGTACATGAAAAATTTGGGAATTCATATAACGGAGCACCAATAGCTGGTGCTAACGATGATGCAACGACGGGTATTGTTGTTGTCGTGGCGGTGGATGTAGCACTATCTAAATGACCTGAGCCACGCAAAGCAATCTCTAGCCTTTGGCAGTGGCGGTTTTGTTCACTTAATTTTATCTGTGATTCTTCTAGCTGTCTTTGAAGAGTGGCGATTTGATTCTGCATTTCCAATCTTAAACTTACGGATTCTGATGAAAGGGCGGTATTTGTGACGTTTGTATACGTGCTGCCAGCAGTTGTGGCGTTGGTATGCGTGGTGGCAGCGGAGGCGGCGTCGTTTATGATGGCGGTGGAATTAGGCTGAACTTAGCCTGACTCTGGTTCTAATTTGTTGAGCCGAGGACTGCGGCGTTTTCCTATGGTTTCCTCCGGATCATTCATTTAAATGGCCCCAAACTTTCACTCTTTTACGGCAGGGAAAAATACGCAGTTAATCTCAAATAATTAAAACTGCGAATAAAGATGTCGCGGCTACGACTCGGCGCTGAGTTGAAAGGGTTTGCTTTTAACGCATATGGCAATGAATGGTTTATTCTGAAAATAAATTCAATGTTGTACATTCTATATTTTATTAATATAAAAACTTACCGCAGTTTTGCACCCTTTCTTCCTTGACTGAACGTTATTCTTACAAATGCAAATGAAAAACAGAAATAAAAGGAATACGAAGAAGAATGAGTGCGCAACTTTGGTTCACAAGCAGAGTTGTACTAAATAGTATTAATTCCAATAATTACAAACTTTAAATATCATTTGTCAACAATTATAATAATATCGTTGTAGCAGGAGATTTTAACAGCGACCTGCTATGTGAAAATGAGTTCGTGCTTGCCATGCGGAGCTTGGGTTCGTTCCCCCTAACGGCTCTATGCCTACACATTTCACGCAAACTAGTAGCTCTTTGCTAGATATATGTTTTGTTAACGATACCGCTAAAATTCTCCTATTTGACCAGCTTTCCGTGCCAGGTTTTTCTAAGCACGATGTAATTTTCATGACATTTGACTTCCAATTGACTTATGACACAAAATACTATTCGTACCGAGATTTTCTACGCATAGATTATAAGCTTCTTGAAGGGGCTGTGGAGGAAATTGACTGGGAATGTATCCGTATCTAGTAATGAACAAATTAGCTTCATTGAAGAAAACATTAGCTCGCTCTTTGATCGCTTCGTACCACTTGCGCACAAACCAGTAAATGATAAAAACCGGCCATGGTTCAACAACCATATTCAACACCTGATTTACAAACGCAACAAAGCGTATCGCAAATGGAAGAGTTTCAGAACCTCGGAAATCTATAACATCTTTAAGGCTTGCAGACGAGATGTTAACAAATCAATTAGATTAAATAAACTAAAATACTATAGGGTGGGCCATGTAAAATTTGCTTTTTGAATCGGCTTATTGAACATTGTCATTTATGAATGAAAAATAATATCGTTTAAATGACTGCCACGACTGGCTTTACAGTAGGCCATTCGATCAACCCAATTTTTAAGCACAATTTCGATTGTTTGGGCTCCAATTTCATGAATGGCAACTTCGATTTCGTGTTTTAAAGCATCAATCGTCTCTGGACGGTTCGCATAGCATTTGTCCTTAACGGCTCCCCACAAAAAATAGTCAAACGGGCTTAAATCACATCTCCGAAGCGGCCAATTGATATCGGAATTCAAAAACGGTAGCCAAAAGTGTGAGTGTAACTTTGACAGTGTGACAAGTTGCTCCGTCCTGTTGAAACCAAATGTCGTCCATGTCATCCTCATCAATTTTTGGAAACAAAAACTCGTTGAGCATGTCACGATAACGCTCGCCATATACTGTAACCGCGGAAGAAGAAGAAGACTCCCACTTTGGAAATAGGTTTTCAATATTTCCCAATTTTGTTCAAGCGTATAGCGTCCCATTTCGTAAATGTCAAACCTTAAAGTAAATGAACACATTTGACATGTCATTTGTGTTACCATTTAAAAAAAAATAGGCTGTTCAAAAAGCAAACGCTATATGGCCCACCCTGTATGAGCAACAGTTTAGTACTGCGGTGGGTTCGAAGCAGACGTGGAACAAAATTCGTGCGATCAGGATTGGGACCAAAAATCAACCTAGGCTGTGTTCAGAAACGCATTATAATGCGCAGTACTTGCAGCGCTGGCAGCACTGTCAATGTGACAATTCATGCAACTGATAGATTTGTTGAAAAATTGCAAATAGATTTGTTGCATTTATGAACGCGCTGTGCAGTAAAATGGAATTGTTACTAAGTTTGGTCATGGACGATGTATGTGAGGAAAAAACCGATAGTCTTTTATTAAATTTAAAAAAACAAAAACGTGTAAAGCTTAAAAGAAGGACATTTCTTGTCAAAAGTTTAATATCAAAACGGAAAATACCCAAAAATAAGTTTTTCGAGACTGTGCGGTTGTACGACTTGAAGTTTGTGGAGAATTTGATGGCTCAACATCATTAGGTTCCGTTAATATCTACATCGGCAGCTCAACTGAGCTTTGAAAATTTTGAGTGGGTACGTTGATTGAGTGCCTGGTACCATACACCTTATCAAAGTCTTTGTAGTGAAGCCATGATGTTGATTCTCTACCGGATGTATTGTTTCTTTTTTTTATTCGCTTATATGTGATGAGTAAATTAGAAAATTTTCGCTGGGCGATGTTTCTATATATTTTTAAATCTTTATTAACTTTTTTTACTTCATCTACGACCTTAGCCCAGAGCACGCTCTTTTTCCTCCTTCCCGACGTGAACTCGTTCTCCATGCTCAGTCGGACTCTGAGCAGTAATTTTATCTCCGATGTACTAAAGTAATCACTAGAACCAAGAAAAGTATAATAAAATAAAGTTTAAATATCGTATTTTTCATCAATTTTTGTATTAAAAGCTAAAATAAATAATTAAATACCCACTTTTCATCAGCCATTGTACTAGCGTATTTATTGGCAGTGTGAAAATTTTTGCTGCAAATAATGCACGACTTTTGATACAAAAATGACGTTTAAGAACGCGTTGCATTTGCAGTACTGCCATATTTGCATTTTTGAACGCACTGCTCACTCTGAAATGGTATGTTGCGCATTATAATGCATTGTTGAACATACCCCTATGCTCGATTTATGTGATGTTAATGTAAATGTACTAAATGAGAATTTTGTGTGCTTGCCCGGCTCTGTTAATAATATATGTTATGACAATTACAATTCTAATCTTAACGTTGTGATGTCCAGTTTTTGTTTTGAATGTGTCGATGATTGTGAGGTGGTACCGTCCATACTTAGTGTCAAGTCGAATGCGGCCGGTCTGGATGGAATTCATCCAAAATTTCTAAAAAGCCTGTTACCAAAGATCTTAAAATATCTTACCTATACTCTTCATCACAGCACTCCGAAAAGTGTCTGATGATATAAGGCTCAACATTGACAAAAAACATGTTACTTTTCTAACTCTACTTGACTCTACTTGACCTTTTCTAACTCTACTTGACCACTCTGCATTTGACTCCGATTACAAGCAGTATGTGGTGATAATGCCATATCAAACTTTCTACCTATAACCAGCCTCAAGGCTCTATTATTGGCTCTCTTTTATTTGTCTTGCACATTAACGATTTGTTTAGTGTGATTAAACATAGTGATGTCCATGTATATGCTGATGACGTTCAATTATATGTTAGTTGTACCATTAGCCGTATTGATATTTGCATAAGTAATATGAATTCTGACTTGAGCCTCTCAAGCAAGTGGGCTTCTGACAACGGATTAACTCTTAATCCTGATAAGTCCCAATGTATCGTAATATACAAAAAATATATCAAGCTCGACGGCTATACAGAAGTCAAACTAAATGATGCTGTTATTAAATATGTGGACAATGTTAAAACTCAAAATTTTACACCAGTAAACATTCGACTGCTACTAGCTAAAACGTATTTGTTACCAACGTTACTTTGTGGTTGTGAGTTATATACTCCTTGTGATAGTGTGTGTCGTAGTAAGCTTAATGTTTTGTATAACAACATTGCAAGACACGTGTACAGTAAAAAACGTTATAACCATATTACTGCTCTTGCGAAAAAAATTGTTTCCGTATCTTTTGACGACTTGCTTACGTTTAAATGTTTAGTTTTACTCCAGAAGATCATAAACACTCAGGAACCCAGATACCTCAAAGATCGACTTATGTTTTCAAAGTCCTGCCGTTCGTTAAACTTAGTCCCGATGAAATACAGTTGTTTGGTGACTGAACGTCAAAACTTTGTGTTCTCTGCCCGTCTTTGGAATACCTTACCTTACAAAACTAAACATATAAAAGAAAGCTCGTGTTTCAACAATAAATTGCTTCGCTACCTTGCCGAAAATGTCTGAATGTAATCAAATTTTTTTTTTTTTTTAACTTTTTATTTGTTTATTGAATCTGCCTTTTCAAAGGCCTCACAATAAGTATTCAAATCTTAGAACTAAAAAGAAAAATTTTATTTTATCTCATTTTCTACAATAAATAATTATCAAATGGCCCTCTACTCATCGGGGTGGTAGGTCATTTCTTCGAAGCCTGGTCGTATGTTGCGTACTCAGGAGTTGACGTGCGAACGGGTTCGGGTGATCTTGCAATTTCAACTGATAGTTTTCACGAACTTTTTTGAATACTTCCTTCACCATCGGTACATCTAGGTCCCTATGGATGTTTTCGTTTTTCATATACCACGGCGCTCCAGTTATGGTTCTTAAAATTTTCGACTGTGCTCTCTGTATAAGATCGATACTGGAACTGCTGGCCGTTCCCCACAATTGGATTCCATAAGTCCAAATTGGTTTCAAAATTGCCTTGTACAAGAGGACTTTACAGTCAAGGCTCAATCTTGATTGCTCATTAATTAGCCAGTGAAGGTTTGAAGCTTTGATTCTCATATTAAGCCGCTTTGCCCTCGATGTGGCGTCTTCATGTTAAACGCCTATCTAGGTGAACGCCAAGGTATGTGACGTGATCAGACTGTGGTATGCATACGTTGTTAAGGGTAACCGAGGGACAGTCTCCTCTTCTAAGCGAAAATGTGACATGTTTACTTTTTATTTCGTTCACTTTTATTCTCCATTTTTTCAGCCACTTTTCTAAAAGTCTGAGATATTTATTTAGCTCTCTAGATGCCAGAGACGGATCATTTTGAGAACTAAGCACAGCGGTGTCGTCAGCGAATGTAGATATAGTCAAACTATCGCACTCGGGCAGATCAGAAGTATAAATTAAATACAAAATTGGGCCTAGTACACTGCCTTGAGGGACATCAGCTTCAATTACATATTCATGAGTCACATAATCGTTGCATTTTACTCTGAATTGTCTGTTTGTTAAGTACGATTCCAGAACTTTGTGTGTAATAGGTGGCAAACAGCGTTTTATTTTATGTATGAGACCCTCATGCCAAACTTTGTCAAATGCCTGTGCCACATCTATAAAAATTGCTGAACAGTATTTTTTAAGTTCAAAACATTTTCTTATTTCCGCAGTTAACCGATTTACTTGCTCGATTGTCCCATGTTGTTCTCGGAAACCAAACTGATGTGGAGGGATTATATTACGTTCGTTTAAAAACGGCATCATTTTGTTTCTCAAAACTTTTTCAAATAATTTTGACAAACACGGCAACAAACTGATTGGTCGATAGGACAATGGCACATTTAAGTCTTTGCCCGGCTTAGGAATCATTATTATTATAGACGTTTTCCAGCTCTTTGGAAAAATGCCTACCTCGATGATTGCATTAAATATTAAAGACAGCACAATTATAGCGACTTGCGGTAGATTTTTTATCATTAATGGTGTTATTGCGTCATAACCTGGCGCCTTTTTCACCTTAAGATTCTTGTTAATAACTGCCTGAATATCTTCAGGAGCTATGTTGATTGGTTCTGAGTTTAACGATGCGTTGCCTCTACTTTCTTCTAGTATTTGTTCATTTGCAGAAGAATTTGGTTGGAAAACATTACTCAGATGATCGGCGAATATCGACGCTTTATCTTCAGCGCTACGAGCCCATGTACCGTCAGGTTTTCTTAGGGGGCTTTGTACTTCTACTGGCGTCTTAATGGTCTTAGCTGCTTTCCATATAGAAAAATTTGTGTGCTTTGTATTGGATAAGCTCTCAATATAGTTTTTGTTTTTACGATCTTCGTCCAAGTGAAGTGCACTTCTCAGTTTTCTATTTGCAGCAGACAGCCTTTGCTTAGCACCAGGGGATCTGTTTTGTTGCCATTCTCTTCTTAACCTTCTTTTTTCCAGTAGTAGTCCTCCAATTTCAGAGTTGGAGACATTTGTGGCAAATTTTGGACTTAAGTGGTATTTAGAGTGCTCCAAAGCTGATGTCATCACAAACGTGAAGTCATCAACAGATTTTTCAATTTCAGCCTCGCTATGAACTACAGGATTTGTGTAAATGTGGCTGCTAATACATTTTTTGTACTTCAACCAGTTTGTTTTATATTTAGAGTCAATTGCATAGCCAGGTATATTAGCGTAATAGGTTAATATTACTGGGGAATGATCTGATGATAAATCATACGACGTTTCTGTAGTGACTGAGTTTCGATTTATATTTCTCGATATAGCAAAATCTATGAGGTCAGGAACTTTTTTAGGATCAGAGGGCCAATAGGTGGGATGTCCAGGAGATATGACATCCAATTCGTTTTTTCGATCAACTAAAGTCTTATATAACTGCCTACCTTTGGGATTCACTAATCGAGAGCCCCAATACGTGTGTTTTGCATTATAGTCTCCACAAGCTAGAAAACGTTTCCCCAATCTGCTAAAATATTCCTCAAACTGCTCTTTTGTAACAGCAAATCTTGGTGGACAATAAACTGAGCTAATTGTTAAATCACCATATCCGACTTCAAGGTGAATGGATATTGCCTGCAGATAGTCTTTTGCAAATGCATCTAAAACGTAGTGTCGTATTCTATTCTTTATTAGGATGCCTGTACCGCCATGTGCTTTACCATCGGGGTGATTTGAAAAATGGAACATATATCCAGGAATTTTAAAATTATATCTATTTGTGAGATGAGTCTCAGATATCAACATTATGTCAATACAATTTTTTTGTAAAAAATGGCAAACTTCTATTTTATTTTGGTTTAAACCATTTGCGTTCCAAAAAGCCATTTTTAAATAACTCATTTCTTTGCCAATAGTATTTGAAGCATTTGGTTCTGCGTTCTCACAAGCTCTTGAAGAGTATTTTGCATGGAAGACATAATGCTGGTAATATTCTGGTTAAACGCGTTCATATTTTGGGTAAGTGTATACATTATACCCTCCAAACCTCCAAAATTCTGGGGAGCACTAGCTTGTTGGGTACCTGATTTTACAATATTGGCATATGAGATGGCTCCTGACTGGAGTGGAATTTCTTGATTTTGTTGTTGAATTTTTCCTCCGATACCAGAAACGTTTGTAGGTCTGGTAGATGTTGCTACTTCTGTGTTTCTAAATTCAACAATTTCTCCTCTCGCTTGCTGCTTTCTCTCGTTTAACCTTTTCAACAAGTCTTTATAAACGGGGCACCCTCGATAGTTTGCAGTGTGATCACCACCGCAGTTTCCGCATTTTCTACTTAGGCCTTCTTTAGCTGCAGTGCATTCGTTAGAACCATGCTGATCACCACATGCAACACACACTACAGGTAGTGTACAGTAATTCTTTGTATGGCCAAATTCTTGGCAATTTCCGCACTGTACAGGCCCATTACGCTTGAGGGGCTCCTCCACGTGTATTCTTCGATTTAATAAATATCTCAAGGAATAAATGGGATGCGTTTCATTCCCTTTCAACTTCCTTGTGTCAGGCTCCAACTCAACCTTGAACATTGGTTGTGGAATTTTATTTTTGTTAAAAATGTTAACGACGCTCTTGGTTTTATACCCGAGCTCTTCCAGGGCCTCTTTGATTTCTTTGGAGTCCACAGTGTGCTCAATACCTTTAAAAACAACTGAAAGTCCCTTGCTACTTTTCAGTTGGTAAGTATAAAAATTTTTATTGCTTTCCTCCAAAAGTTTCGAAATTTTCCTATAGTCAACCTCCTTGTATATGACTATTTTAGTTTCATGGATATGCCCTTTTCTTATCGGAACAATGTGGAAATTATTTTTCCCAACTGTATCAATAATTTTTTTCACCAAATGTAATCAAATGGTTCCACGTTATTTAAATCTCTTCTAATTAATCCCTACTCCTGCTACTATTATTTTTACCTTAGTTTCCTTTTTTAATACTTTTCTCCAACTTATACTTCTTTAATACTATCTGTAATTTTAATTTTAATTTTACTGTTCCTTGATCCTTTTATGTAAACTATTCTTAAGGCCAATCATTGTAAAAATAACCTATGGTTAGGAGCAGGATGGTTTTGTGGGTCATTGGGGGGCGAGGGGGGGGGGGGGGGGGGGGGTAGTAGTGTTGCGCCTGAGGGCATTTTCCCGTTGAGGTAGAGCCGTTTGTGGCAGATGCAGCAGTAAAATACCTCTGGTCCAGTTTTGGGTTCGACGCCAGCCCTGATGAGAAGTATTCGGAGCAAACGTGCTGCAAGGGATTGCTCCTGTGACGAGAGATTGGGGTGGGATACGGTACACTAGCTAGACAGGGCTAGTTTACTGGGGCGGCAACCCTTGGTCGGGAAAAACCCGAATCATTCCGGTAACGTAGGACCGGCTGCTATGGGAATGCCTTCTGCGTCGTCTTTGCGATCAATGCTTGATACATCGTCTGCGGTATATGACTCCCTTTTATCGCTGGGTGACGATAAGTTAATTTCAAATGTTGATTCACATAGTCATGTCGAAGGTTGATCCCACTACTCGGTCAAAGTGCAAAGCAGATCGCTGTGGTGTATACAACCGTTCACACCATGTTGCATCAATATCCGATCTCATTTGAGACTGACCGGAACCTTCGACGTCACAGGCCATGCATATTAGCCGCTTGCCTGACCGAGTCATGTTAGCTACAGCCGTAGTTAATGTAATGACCAGCTCCGGTGTTTACGTGCAAGCGCGAGATCTACTTGACTCCGGTTCTCAAGTCAACTTTATGACCGAAGAGCTTATGCAGAAATTGCGAGTCCGAAAAAAAATTCGCTCTAAGTATAGTTGGAATTGGCAATTCAAATAAAAAGGTCCAAGGCAAACTAAAAACCTATATAAAATCGAGGATCAACAATTTTGAGTTTTCGGCGGACTTTTGGGTAATGCGTTCGATATCAGTCAATCATCCAGATCGGACAGTAAACACAAATGGCTGGAAAATCCCACAAAATATTGAACTAGCAGACCCAAGTTTCTACAAATGTCAGAGAATAGACATACTTTTAGGAGCTGAAATATTCTTTGATCTGTTATCGGTGGGTCAGATCAGAACCAGCCCAAGGCAGCCAACGCTGCAAAAAACAGTGCTAGGCTGGATAATTTCAGGTAAGTATGCCACAAATAATAGCTCCAGTGCCCAAGTAAGTAGCACATTATGTCAATTTGAAGAAAGCGTTGCTAGCATTGATATTACAATCCGAAAATTCTGGGAACTGGAAGAAATACCTGCCCAAGTAAATTCCACACGACTAACTCCAGAACAGGCTAAATGTGAGGAATTTTTTTCGAAAACCACACAGTTTTTACCATGTGGAAGGCTTCAAGTCAGACAGCTTTTCAAAACCGACCGTAAATTACTCGGCCATTCGTATGAAACAGCAGCTCGGCGGTTTCAGGCGCTGTAGAGAAGGACGCTGAAAGATCCAGTACTTCGTAAAATGTACCTGGACTTCATGCAAGAGTATCTCGAAGTGGGGCATATGAGTACAACAAATAATCGACTCCCGAGTGAGCCGCACTATTTCATTCCGCACCAGTGTGTGTTAAGACCGCAGAGCACAACTACCAATCTGAGCGTAGTTTTTGATGCTTCGAGTCGCACATCAACACAAGTTCTTCTTCTTAATTGGCGCTATAACCGCTTACGCGATTTTGGCCGAGTTTAACAAAGCGCGCCAGTCGTTTCTTTCTCGTGCTAACCGGCGCCAGTTGGACAGACCAAGTGAAGCCAAGTTCTTCTCCATCTGATCTTTCCAACGCAGAGGAGGCCGCCCTCTTCCTCTGCTACCACCAGCTGGTACCGCATCGAATACTTTCTAAGCCGGAGCGTGTTTATCCATTCGGACGACATGACCCAGCCAACGTAGCCGCTGGATCTTTATTCGCTGCGCTATGTCTATGTCGTCGTAAAGCTCATACAGCTCATCGTTCCATCGTCTGCGATATTCGCCGTTGCCAACGTGCAAAGGTCCAAAAATCTTACGCAGAATCTTTCTCTCGAACACTCCATCGGATGTTGTCATCGTCCAAGCTTCTGCGCCATACGTTAGGACGGGCATGATGAGAGTCTTGTAGAGTGTTAGTTTTGTTCGTCGAGAGAGGACTTTACTGCTCAGTTGCCTACTTAGTCCAAAGTAGCACTAGTTGGCAAGAGAGATTCTACGTTGGATTTCAAGGCTGTCATTGTTATCAGTGTTAATGCTGGTTCCTAAATAAACGAAGTCTTTAACAACCTCGAAATTATAACTGTCTACAGTGACGTGGGTGCCGATGCGCGAGTGCGCCGACTGTTTGTTTGAAGACAGGAGGTACATCGTTTTGTCGTTGTTCACCACCAGACCCATTCGCTTTGCCTCTTTATCCAGTTTGGAGAAGGCAGAACTAACAGCGCGGTTGTTAAGGCCGATGATGTCAATATCATCGGCATACGCCAGCAATTGTACGCTCTTATAAAAAATTGTGCCTGAGCGATTAAGTTCTGCGGCTCGTACGATGCTCTCCAACATCAGGTTAAAGAAGTCACACGACAGCGAGTCACCCTGTCTGAAACCTCGTTTGGTATCAAACGGCTCGGAGAGGTCCTTCCCAATTCTGACGGCGCTGTTGGTGTTGAGCAACGTCATCTTACATAGCCGTATTAGTTTTGCGGGGATACCAAATTCAGACATCGCGGCATACAGGTAACTCCTTTCCGTACTGTCGAATGCAGCTTTGAAGTCGACGAAAAGATGGTGTGTGTCGATTCTCCTTTCATGGGTCTTTTCCAAGATTTGGCGTATTGTGAATATTTGGTCGATGGTAGACTTTCCAGGTCTGAAGCCACACTGATAAGGTCCAATCAGTTAGTTGACGGTGGGCTTCAGCCTTTCACACAATACGCTCGCTAGAACCTTTAGATATTTAGAAGACTAATCCCGCGGTAATTGGCACAAATTGCAGAATCGCCCTTCTTATGGATTGGGCAGAGCACACTTAAATTCCAATCGGCAGGCATGCTTTCATCCGACCATATTTTGCATAGGAGCTGATGCATGCACCTTACCAGCTCCTCGCCGCCATGTTTGAATAGCTCAGCTGGCAGTCCGTCGGCGCCCGCGGCTTTGTTGTTCTTTAGCCGCGTTATCGCTATTCTCACCTCGTCATGATCGGGTAGCGGAACGACAATTCCGTCGTCAACCGTTGTGGTATCGGGATCTTCACTTTCTCGGTGACATGCGCAGCTGTCACTGTTTAATAGGTTCGAGAAGTGTTCCCTCCATAATTTAAGATTGCTCTGTACGTCAGTCACCAGTTCGCCGTCTTTGTTCTTACACAAGTTGCGTTGAATTAAACCTTGATGGTCGGACCGATCGTTCAAGAGGAGCTTTTTTCGACCGTCCTTTGCTTCCGATTGCATAAATATGCCATGACTGCCGACATCACGAAGATGTATCGCGAAATATTGGTGCACGAAGTCGACAGGAACTTTCAGCTCTTATTGTGGAGACAGGATCCATCGGAGCATTTGCAAATTTCTCGACTAAACGTCGTAACATGGGGCACAGCGCTTGCACCATTTATCGCCACACGGTTTCTGCAAATGCTAAGCGACAAAAATAAAGCCAAATATCTCGGTTCCAAAGTCATTCGGAATGACTTTTACGTCGATGACCTATTAACAGGAACCGACAGTATAGAAGGCCTCATCCAGATACAACGGGAAGTAAATACAATTTTAGAATTGGTTTTCCAATCATACAAGTAAATACAATTTTAGAATCGGTTTTCCAATCATACAAGCTCATCGGATAGTGAGAGTCTCCAAAAATTATTGCAGCTCAGCGATACTGACTCCACCAACACGCTGGGAATCCACTGGCAGCCGAAAGATGACATTTTTTGCTTCATTCTGGGAGATAATTTTAGCGAGCTGCGAGCAGCTAAACGTAATATTTTATCAGTTTCCGCTCGCCTCTTTGACCCTCTTGGTTTATTAGCTCCGCTAGTTACCAAAGCTAAAATCTTATTACAAGAGCTTTGGATTCAAAAGCTAGACCTGGATAAGTCGATTCCATTGCGGTTTAACACTAGTTGGCAAAACTTTAAGGCCAATATGTTGCAGCTTCCATCAATTAGCATTCCTCGGTAAGTAAATACGGAGTCGAGTGCCAGCTACCAAATTTATGGCTTTTCCGACGCTTCAATAAGAGCGTATGGCTGCTGCGTATATGTACGTAGCCAATCCGCTAATGGTACGAAACGCACGCTGCTTACTTCAAAGTCTAGAGTAGCTCCGCTGAAGACTAAATCTCTTCCGCGTTTAGAGCTCTCGGCAGCCCATCTTCTTGCCAAATTATGGTTAAGAATTTCACCAATGTTGGGTAGACCAATAGAACAAACAATTTTCTGGACAGACTCCGAAATAGTTCTGCATTGGATTAAAACGCATCCATCGTCGCTGTAAACTTTCGTCGCAAATAGAGTGTCCGAGATCCAAGAATGGACCCAGAATGTGTAGTGGCGCCATGTGGCAACAAAACAAAATCCAGCGGATCAAGTTTTTCGGGGTTGTAACGTGGAGGAATTATGTAATTCAATATGGTTTAGTGGTCCAGAGTTCCTCCTAGAAGACTGGCCCTACATGGCCACAAAATGTCAACTTTAGTCTCTCCAGAACAAGAAGCACTCGAGAAGAAGAAGAACGCTGTACGGTCAAACTAGTTTGTTTGCCCGGCGACAAAAACGCTATGATTCGTTGAACTCTAAAAATATACTGTCTTTATTCTGTTACAAATTCTCAATTTATATTCTACGGTAAATACATTGTACATAGATTTGTACGTATGAATATGCATGCATAACAATTCATAAGTATACAAACGTTTTTACATATTGTATTTGGAAATTTGCGGAAAACAGTACCCACCAAACATACTTATGCAGGACTATCGGTAAATATATACATTTTATTTCGCATGTGAATCTACATGCTTGAATATAAACACACATACTTAATTCTAACGAAAAGGGACCAGATCACCTGATGTTAGATGATTGCGGGAACTGCAATGCATCCCGGGCCCGTTGAAATGTGTTTGAAGCAGGGGTGTAGATATTTTATGAACTGGTCGGCGTAAGATTACTCTTGAAGTTTTAACATCGACGACTCTAATGCGATTATCACTGCTAGCACTGCACTTAATGATACGTCCCATAGTCCATCGCTGCGGAGGTGCGTTCGCGTCTTGGACAATCACTAGAAATCCTTCGAATACATTAGGATTACCACTCGTCCATTTGGTCCGCGCTTGCAAGCTGTTAATATATTCATGTGACCACCTTCGCCATAACAATTGTTTGATCGCAACAGTGCGAGCCCATTTGCTAATATGATCCATGTTGGTGCACATTTCCTCTCGCTCTGGGATTGCTTTAAGAAAACTGCCTATTAAAAAATGGCCTGGAGTCAGTGCTTCAAGGTCGTTCGGATCTGATGACAAAGGTGAAATTGGTCGTGAATTTAGTATCGCTTCGATACAAATCAGGACTGTGTTCAGTTCCTCAAAGGTAAGGCGACCATTCGCCACGCTGTGGCTCAAAAGTCCCTTTGCTGACTTCACAGCGGCCTCCCAAAGGCCTATTCAAAGTGCGGAGCCCTATTCCGCCTAGGGCTGATTAGTACAATAATTTATAATTGACTCTTGATTTTTTGATAAAATAAAAACATATTCAATTCTTGAAGTTTTCTGTTGGCACCGACAAAATTAGTCACGTTATCGCAGTATATATCAGTTGGTAATCCTCGCCTGCCGATCATACGCTTCAGTGCGTGGTAAGACGTGATACAGGAAGATTGCCCATCGTCTGTTGAAATAATTTCGGCTTATATCTTACACAATGTATGCAAGATCTCACAATGCGACGTGCTACATCTCTTGCATTTATGACCCAGAATTGAATACGTAGTAATGCCACCAGTTCTTTAGAACCTGCATGGTAATGCGTGATGTGTAAATGTCGAATATAGAGCTCCACGAAGTTGCATTTTCCCGGCAATAAGATTGGATGTTTATGAAAATCTGCCAAGTCTGCTAGCTCAAGACGTCCTCCCACTACTAGTACACGAAAGCCATCATGAATCTGCAGAAACGGGTTGAGAAATTTAAGTGATCCATATATTGTAGGGCGACAGATTACAGCGTATGGTCGATTTTAGAAGCAAGGACCTGTGCAAATCGCCACAAAACTTTGGACTCCCTGAAGCAAGCGTTGCGTCGAGAGTGTGATCGCATAACGGTATACGAACTGCGGTCTATACCCCAAAATTTTTTGAAACATTTGAGCTTGGGGATTTGTGCTAAAGGTGGCCACTTCAAAACTGACTGAATATAATGTTACTCACACATTGTCTATTAAAATTTCAGAATTTGTTTTGAGCTACTATCAATGATCAATTTTTTTAATTAAAAAATGTTGTATACACTTTTTTTTGTCACCCTGTAACTCCCTTTCTGCATGAACACTCGGAATCATCATTATCGTTTAAACTGAATCGAGTAGGTGGTCGTTTATTAAACGCGCCAATCCCCTATGATGCTAAGTTCCCTTTACGCAAAAATTCGCACTTTGCGAAGGCATACATTCGGTTCCTACATTTTTGTAATCACCATGCCGGTCCAAAGGCATTGGTAGCGCTTCTGCGAGAAAAAATATGGCTGGTAAATGCTCGAGAAACCTGTAGTCGAACTGTAAGAGAATGCATTCACTGCTTCCGTTATAAGCCAAAATTGCAAGGTCAGATCATGGGCAATCTACCCGCCGATCGATTACGCGCCCAGCGGCCCTTCACAATATGTGGGGTAGATTACTGCGGGCCCATTCACATAACATAAAAATTCGTGGTCGCCCTCCCGTGAAAATGTATATTGCCATTTTCGTGTGTTTCGCTTCAAAGGCAGTTCATCTAGGACTGGTAACTGATTTAACTGTGCCTTTCTGGCACAGAAAGAGGAGATTCTCCAATACGCCGCCGACGAAGGATTCATCTTCGCCTTCATACCTCCGAGGCCACCCCACTTCGGCGGTCTGTGGGAAGCAGCTGTGAAGTCGGCCAAACATCTGCTGGTGCGCGCCGTAGCCAACGCTCTGTTAACCGCCGAAAGAAGCGGTACTGAACTCCCGACCGCTCGCACCACTCAGCAACGACCCCAACGACAGCGAGGCGTTAAGGTACCCGACAACCTCAGCCGCTGCTTAGAGAGATGGCAGCTTGTTTGCTATCTCAAGCAACAATTTTGGCGCGCGTGGTCGAAGAACTACCTTCAACTCGTCATCGTCCACGAAGACAACGTACCACCGCAGCAGTGGATGCTGGGTCGAGTAACCACAACCATTCCCGGAGCGGACGGCAAAATTCGCGTCGCAGACATTGCAACTAGGTCTGGTGAAGTGAGATGCCCTATCCACAAACTCGCCGTGCTGCCGGTGGAAAACAAAAATTGAAGGTTGTTGGATTCCTTCCAGGTGGCCGGTGTCAAGCCAGATTCTGGCAAATTTTTTAATAGAATAAAATTAAACAAAATAGATTAAAATTGAAATTGAATTTGATAAAAGAAAATTAATTTAAGTAATAGTTAATAGAAATATTGTTTGAACTTTAAATAATTGAAATTAAATAAATAAATATGAAAATGTAAATTATATTTAAACTTAATACCTATTAAGTTATTTTCGATATAAGTATATTACTGTTTCTCGCTTTTGCTACCTTCATTACCTTTCTCTATTTACTTTCGATCATTGACTCTATTTCTATAGCTATACTTTCCGTTTTTCTTATTTCTCTTTACTTAACTACTTATTCACCTATGCTCAATCTAACTCTCCACGTACTCTTCTTTCATTTCCGCGATTTATTTAGTCTTAGTTTTCAGAAATAATATATGGGTAGAACGTAATAAAGAATTTCACTTTTGAATTGTTAAACGGACGTGTGCGGTGTTATTTTTTACTTTCGCACCCACAGGCAATATTAAATTCGCGCTTCCACCCAAGGAAAGTTTTAAAAATGAGATATGTTCACAAATTAGTCAAGAATTTTCAATACTTTTGCAATATATCAACTTCATCAAACCACCCAAAACCCCACAGCTATGCTGTGTATGATTGTATTGAACGACAAACTGCAAGAAAAAGTTTCCATTTAGCTTTAATTGAAATTTCTTTCTATTTTAAAAGACAAGTCCACGAAGCATTAATACCATTTTTTGCTGCAACTGTTCTGTTTTCAACATGTTTTTTAAATTCATCTGAGGTGTTATTTCCACTCCTAAGTAAGTATATCGAGACACAGTCTGTATTTCTTCCTTACTATAATACCACTTCCCTCTTTACTAAGTTTCACACCTTTTCGGAACACCATTATTTGGGACTTTGAGCGGTTTACTTCAAGGTTCCGTAGGTTGCAGTAGATTTCAAAGTTATTAATCATCTCTTGTAGTTTGCATGGGTGATTCGCTAACAAAATGATATCTTCCGCATACATTAGAAGTCTAATATTTTTCCCTTCTATGTTTAATCCTTCTTCTAAACTTGCATGTAAGTCGTTTATGTAAAGAGCAAATAGTATTGGCGATAATAAGCATCCCTGTTTGACGCCTGAGTTTGTTTTGAATGTATCTGAAATTTCTGAGCCATTCCATACAACTGTCTTTGTATCACTGTATATATAATATTTTCTATGAACTTCACTAGTTTCGTTGCAAGACCAATATGGTGCAGCTTATATATCAAGGCGTTTAACTTTGTTTAGCACAGATCTAACTTCGTCTGGTGAAAAAACTGCCTCAAGCAAGTCGTCAGCGTGGAAGTTATGTGCATAAAAAATTTCCTTGTCATTAGCAGTAGGGCTCAGCAGATTTTCAAAATAAACCTTAAATTCATGCGTTGATATGGCGGAACTTATATCCAAAGCTTCACCCTTTATCTTCTTAACAAATTTCCACCAGCTAGCGGTATCTTTAATGTTGTTGATATTTTCTATAAGCCTGTTATACCATTCTTCTCTGTTCCGTTTACATACTTCTTTAAAATATTTATTTACTATTAGGTATAACAATTTATTTGTTTCATTATAGCTTTCTCTAAGAGCACTTAAACTTTGAAATTACGAGATTCTTGCTTCTTCACATTCTTTGTTAAACCACTCATTCTTACCTAAACTTTTTGATTTCCTGTGGTTCCTTATCGACGACTGTTCTATTGCTTCTCGGAGATCTTGAATATTAATATCTTTTACTCTACTTATAATTCCTATATTCTTATTTAAGTTTTCTTGATGCTTCTCCATTTTTTTGGATATTCCAATTCAATTTTGGCAATAAGCAACATGTTGACATTTTGCTGGCTCTCCAACCCAACTTCAATTTAATAGGCAACTTTTAAAATCAACTTCAAAGTCCAACATTAAGCGCTGTAACACATCTTTGAGACTATATATATAATTGGCGCATACACCTTTTTTGGGTGTTTGGACGAGCTCCTCCTCCTATTTGTGGTGTGCGTCTTGATGTTGTTCCACAAATGGAGAGACCTACAGTTTCAAGCCGACTCCGAACGGCAGATATTTTTATGAGGAGCTTTTTCATGGCAGAAATACACTCGGAGGTTTGCCATTGCCTGCCGAGGTGCGACTGCTATTAGAAAAACGTTTTTATTAATTTTGGTTTCACCGAGATTCGAACCAACGTTCCCTCTGTGAATTCCGAATGGTGATCACGCACCAACCCATTAGGCTACGGCGGCCGCTGTTCACTAAACAGTAATCTATTGTCGACTCTCCCACTTGACTGATGAAAATGAAATTTCCTTCGAGATCTCCTTTTGTTCTACCATTTAAAACCATTAATCCGAAATCATTACAAAAATCAAGCAAAATCTTAACTCTGCTATTCTCTATCTTATCTTTTGAATTTATTATTTCGAACCATGTACCGCCTCCTACCAAGTCTAGGAGTTGTTGTTGTTGTTCCCCAATTCGTGCATTCATGTCACCAATTAGAATGGGATTAATAATATTATCTTCTAGGAAAAGAGTAATAATATTACTTATATCTTTCCGCTACTCAGCTTGTCTTATATATTGGCAATCAGTGTAAATTTCTCAGCTTCGTTTTTAATTATTAATACATCTACACCAGTCAGGGTTTTAAAAAACCATTGATATTTAAGCGTTTTTAAATTTCTTTTTACACCGCATACAACTCCTCCGGTAGGTACCTATTCCAAAAAAACTAATGCGACTCGAAGGTTTCCAAAATATTACAAAACCCCAAAATATTTTTTATACTTTTCAATTTTATCTGCACTTATGTGTGTTTCAAGTAATATGAAAATATCAAAAGACTTGACATATTGAAAAAATTCAGGTGCAATGATTTGTTTTCGAAATCATGTATCAGGTCAGTCCATAAGTTCGTGCGTTTTTTAAAGGTGGTTTTAAAATTAATAAAAAACATGTTTAAAGTATTTATTAATCAATAATATATTTTCCTTCATAATTTACAATGTCTTCCCAATGTTTAGGCAAATTTTTAATTCCCTGCTCAAAAAATTGTTTGTCCTTGGAGCCAAAATACGTTTCGATATCCCTTTTTATAGCTTCTTTTGAGGAGTAGTTCAAGGTGCAATATCCGGAGAGTATGGTGGATGCGGCATTAGTTCCCATCCGAGCTCGTTCAGCTTGAGTAATGTTTGCCTTGCGGTATGAGGTCTTGCGTTGTCGTGGTGGAACAAAACTTTGCGTCTATCGATTTTTTAAGTGCCTCATTCAGGTTTGATAGCTGATGGGGATAATAATCACCAGTTATCGCCTGGTTTGATTCTAGAAGTTCATAATAAACAATACCGTTTCGTAGTTCCGTTATATTCCGCGAATAATTTTTTGTATGCAAAAATCGTACAAAATTGAAATTATGGGTAAAATACGCACGAACTTATGGCCTGGCCTGATACGTTATACGAGAGTATATTTAGATTAGTTTTGAGCACTTAACTTCTTTTGGTATACTTTTCATTAATTATGCCTTTACATTAGTTTTTGTTTTCATAAGAAATTCTCGTTTGATTATTTAATGAGTTTTCTTTATGGTTTTTCATTTTCAATACTAAATTAGTAAAATTAAGATTTGTATCGTAAAATTTATTACCATTGATATTATTCAATACTTTTGTTGCCTTCTCTTCGCCACTCACCAATATTTTGTGTTTATTCCATTTAAACCATATATTTATTTTTTATTTTCATCCTGTTCCCCAATACTTGAATTTTACGCGTTGCATCAATGTTACGAATTTCTCTTTTAAGTTGAAGAGGTACCTGGTTTTTCTCTCGCTCGTCCACGTTTTTGTCGTTCTCAACGGAAATAGTAGAGCCCGCCAGCTTTTTGATGTTCCTAAAGATAGTTCTAACCGCTGCTTCTGTTGAGAATTCCACCTTAACTGCCATCTTATTGCCTCGTTCATATAGAAGTTTAGCGCCTCGAATTGTATTTGCTTCCACGTAGATCTTTCTTACGGCTTTTTCCGGAAACGTTTGTTTTTCTATTCCTTTGAATATGAGGTACTTTCTATTGCTGTCATCAATTAATCGTTTTATTTCAGTCTCCTCGCTTTCCATTTTGGCTTTCAGCAAGTTGACTTCAGAAACCAACGCTTTGTTTTCATCGTTTAAAACCTTAACTTTTTCAGTAAGGTCATCAACATTTGCTGATCTTTCATAAGCCGCATTAACTCCGCTACATCCAAATTTCCAACCGACCTCTTTTCTGCATTCGGTGAGATTTCTACCAGCCTTCGTTTGGATTGCCGGGTGACATCCCTGCTATTAGTATTTAGTGGTGGTATTCGTTGCATACTTCCAGGCCGCTAAATTGCTGTTAATTCTTAATTTTATTTTTATTTTTCTATTAAGAATGATGTTTCTCGTTGAGAGGTTATGTCCACAGCACCAAGTCGTCAAGCTGCCGGAACAAGATTTACTTGTCTCCCAGCTCTCGTTTCCGCCGCCGTAGCCGAATGGGTTGGTGCGTGACTACCATTCGGAATTCACAGAGAGAACGTCGGTTCGAATCTCGGTGAAACACCAAAATTAATAAAAAGATTTTTCTAATAGCGGTCGCTCCTCGGCAGGCAATGGCAAACCTCCGAGTGTATTTCTGCCATGAAAAAGCTCTTCATAGAAAATATCAGCCGTTCGGAGTCGGCTTGAAACTGTAGGTCCCTCCATTTGTGGAACAACATCAAGACGCACACCACAAATAGGAGGAGGAGCTCGTCCAAACACCCAAAGAGGGTGTACGCGCCAATTATATATATATATATATATAGCTCTCGTTTCCTCGTCAAGTTGGTTGCACTTGTCAAATATGCATGTGTGCCGCAGATTTGACCTTCGTAGACAGGCTTAGTTATGCGTCAAACTTACGTTGGAGCCTTTGGAGAAAGAAGATGCCATTTTGTAGTGTTGTTTTTCCGCAGCAATTATCAGTTGCTTCTTTCGTTCTTAAAGTTCAATCGGGTGGTCTTGCTATGGTTACATTTGTGGCTGTAGCTTGCTTAGCTGTGTACTTCACTTTTAATTTCCACCAAATAATTAATTACCAGCAAAAAATTTGATATTTAAAGTAAATAAATTTCATCGACACACTTTTATGTTCCACATTCGCCTTCCGTTATTATTGATCTGATTATAGTTCCTAAATTCACAGTTGCATCTGTGTTAGAGGAATTCCATAATGTGCCAAGTGGAGATTATCTGGGTATCACTGAAACGTTGAAGAAAATTAAGCAGCGGTTTTACTGGGTAAATTGCAGAGAATAAGTTGCCGAATGGATTCGAACTTGCGCGGAGTGTATGGCAGGGAAAGGTCCAAAAGAAAGAAATGGTGGAAGATTACGGCAATACAACGCAGGCTCATGGCGAGTGGCCATGGATGTTGCGGGCTCGCTTCCAACAAGTGATTCCGGCAAAAAATATATGCTCGTTGTTATGGACTACTTCAGTAAGTGACCTGAAGCGTGCGCTGTACCAAACTAAGAGACCAAAACTATTGTTGAGGTTTTTGTGCAGAATTTGGTGACTCAGTTTGAAATACCCATTGAGTTGCATTCAGACCAAGGAGGAATTTCGAATCCGCAGTATTCAAAGAAATGTGTTGCTTGTTGGTAATTAAGAAAATACGCACAACACCCTTGCATCCCCAATCAGATGGAATGATCGAAAGATTCAACCGCTCTCTGGGGGAGCACTTGCGAATGGTAGTTGAAAGTGCCAACGAAATTGGGACAAACACATCCAAATGTTCCTGTTGGCCTATCGCTCAGCTATACATGAAACTACTCCCCAATCGCTTACTAGGACCATCTTTAGAAGCGATTTAAGGCATCCGGCTGGTTTATCGTTCGGAAGAGGTGGCGCTCCTGCAATGGACGAAGATAGTCATTGGGAAACACCATCATGTGAGTAAAAGATAAAGTAAAACAAGATGAAGGACAGATTTGACCGTGCTGTGAACTACGAAAGATTCAGCGAAGGTAGTTTGGTACTTCATTACAATCCGCAAAAAAAGAAAGGGAGTTTTCCAAAACTGCCAGCGTCATGGGAAGGTCTATACAAGGTGGTTAAAATATTGATTGATGCGGTGTATCGTATACAGCAATGTAAAACTTGACAGGGAAAGGTCAAAGCAATTCATCTGGAAAGTCTGGCTCCATTTAGATCGATGGATTTGGTGTATAGTCGAGACGATCAGACTTAAGCGGAGGGCTGTATAGCGAACGATGAAGTTTCGCGAACCGACTGACAATAATTTTAACAACTTTTGCGATGTTGACAAAAGATATGTTATTGTTATTTGAGGCGTGGCTACTATTTGGAAGTGCACGGGCTCGAAACCGCGGACATGAAATACCAAATATGAGAAAAATGCTTCTTCTAGTAACCGTCGTTCCTCGGCAGGCAATGACAAACCTCCGAGAGTAATTCTACCATGAAAAAGCTCCTAATAAAAAACTTTCTACCGTTCGGCAGCATAAACTGTAGGTCGTTCCATTTGTGGAAAAATATCAAGACGCGCTTCACAAATACGAAGAAGAGCTCCAGCTCCCAATAAAGGATATAAGCGCTAATTATGTACGAGGTTTGTTAAAAAAATAAGGTGAATTTTCAAATTTCGCGGGCTACGTATATTCAACTTTTGATTATTATTTTTCTTTACTGCTTCATTGTGAACTTAAAACACGCGTTATTTTGAGCTGAGGTATTGGTTGCTCTGATTCTTTTATATTCATAAAGTGTAATTTTGGCTCTGAAATAGGTAATAATTAATATGAATTTCTTTCAAAAATGGGTCGTGGGCAGCATTGCGCATTTAATAGGTGGAGGCTTGTTATCAATCTTCGAAAACAAAAAAATCGTTTATATATATCGCTGAGTCACTTGGGCTGGCCAAACATTTTGTTGCAAATGCCTCTAAGCCCAAAAAAATGTACAGAACGACGTGGTGGCAAAAAGAAAACAACTTGCACTACTGATAATTTAACTGTGAACCTTGCCAAGAGGGATCCTTTTAAGGTATCAACATCTTAGTATCAGCGAGATCAAGAAACTACCAGACAAAATAGGAAGGAAGAGGAAAAGTTCAGCTCAATAGCACAATACACTTTTCAATGTACGTGAATTAATGTTAAAATTATGGATTGGTCTAGGCAGTCACGCCGCTAAAACCCCACTGAAAATCTTTGAGATGATTTAAAGAAGCGAATCGGGAAGGAAACATTGAAAAATGAGAAAGATTAATGGGTAAAAATTAAAAAACTATGGTATATCACTCTCACAGAAACTTGCCGTAGGATTATCAGCTTGTCGTAGGATGATCAATGCCAAATGGAATACAAAAAGCCATTGACAATTATGGTGGACACAGTGGTTAATAATTAAACTTCAATAATTTAAACAGCATTTTTTATAAAATCAATTTCGTACCTATTTTAATTACCACATGAATATTTCCTTTTTGTTCCTATTATCACTAGTTTAAGTTTTAAAAGGTCCTTGAATTACTACTTATACTTGTCAAACGTTTTTCGTATAAACTTTGGGGTACCTATTTTAATGACCATATATGTATAAAAAATGTGTATAAAAAACCATATGACAAAAACAAATATAAAAAAGATTTACTTACACTATTTTCGAATACGTTTATCTTTAAAATGCCATGTCTTCGGAGTATTCAAACTTAGGCACTGCACTCGCAAACGAACTGTCAGTTTTCAATTTTAAATTACTAGTACATTTTGTGTGAACAAAGGCTGCTGGCATGTCGCGCGATGGTTTCATAGCGTGAACTGAGTACTACTTTGCTGTGAGATACATATGAAATTCTACATATATTTCACGGTAATTCAATTTGTATAGATTTTGACAGCATGACGTGAAGCGCGAACTTAGTACTTGGATTTATATGATAAATTGTCTTACTAACGTAAAATACATTTTTCTTTCATCCAATAATTTGAAATCAGATTTTATTAATATTTTACATTACGCTTTTTAACATAATTTAATTTTTATATATAGCTGCCATCAATAATTTGTGGGTAACTTGGCTGTATACTAATCGAATAAAATGGGTAATTGTTTGAAAATAAACAGTGCGGATGATATTTCACTACTGCGTGGGAGTGAGTTCAATAACACACAAGATTTCTCCACCGATCAAAATGGTCCAGCCCCAATATATTCGGTAAGTTATTAGATTTTAAAAAATGCGATAGTCAGCAAACAGTTATATCCTGCAGTGTTTCATTACTGTACTTTCTGTCATAAATATAAATAATAAAAAGTATGGGAGCTAAAACCGCACCTAGTGATAAATCAATATCGACTGTTACCTTCTTTGATGTAGTTAAATCAATCACAGTTTGTTGCTACCGATCTGAAAGATTGGACTAATCCAGTTCAGTGTTCTTCATACCAATGTATTCCAGTGTTTTTACTATCAACCGTTTCGAAGGCTCTTTTGTGGTCAATAAACGCCGCTAAGAATTAATCTAGGAGTTAAGGTCTTCCTTCCACGGTGATAATACCAAGTTAAGTGCAGTTTTACTCCCGCTGGGTGTTTATTTATCAAAATTTTACAGCTTATATGATAATCTTCTCTACTGGGGCTATGGTCGGAGTTTTCGATTCTATCAGTTTTGTTCCCTAAGACAATTATTTCTTAAGTATGCTCTATAGTACCTCTGCTACCACCAGCTGGCACCTCATCATGTCTATTCGGACGACATAAACCAGCCAACGAAGCTACTGGATCTTTATTCGCTAGACTATGTATATGTAGTCGTAAAGCTCATACAGCTCATCGTTCCATTGCCTGCGATATTCGTTGTTGCCAACGTGCAAAGGTCCAAAAATTTTTCGCAGCATCTTTCTCTCAAACATTCCAAGCGTCGCTTCATCGGATATTGTCATCGTACACACTTCTGCGCCATACATTAGAACGGGCATGATGAGAACCTTGTAGAGTGTTAGTTTTGTTCGTCGAGAGAGAACTTTACTGCTCATTTGCCTACTTAGTCCAAAGTAGCACTTGTTGGCAAGAGAGATTCCACGTTGGATTTCAAGACTGACATTGTTATCGGTGTTAATGGTGGTTCCTAAATAAACGAAGTCTTTTACAACCTCGAAATCATAACTGTCAACAGTGACTTGGGTGTCGATATGCGAGTTTCCGACTGTTTGTTTGATGACAGGAGGCAGAGAACGTTAATGTATAGAGAAGTCTCAATGACAGGAACGTATGGAATTTCGAGGGGTACTCGTCTCGCGAAGACAATTTCACCATAGACACATTTTTCAACAAAAATTAACAGTGAGGGGCTGAATTATGTAAATTTAGCAGCAGTCGATAAGAATTTGTTGGTGATTAGAAGCAAAGAATGTTAGGTAGCTTTTTAATATGACCTATATATTTGAATTTTTCCAAATCATCCAAAATTATATACATGTGTTATGTCTGTCTGTCTGGTGTCTGTAAAACTTTGTTGAATCCCTTCAACTGAATCAAAATCCTCTATAGAAAACGCTTCATTACCAGGCGCACAGGAATATGGCATATTTAAATGTAAATTTGTGAATTTATATACATTTGCGCATATGTATATGCTGTGTGTATGTATGCTCACCAGCCACAGCTCAAGATAAAACGGTAAAGCTTCTCAAGAAATCCAGCGCGCATTCAAAGGCGCAGCGCACATTCATAGGCACAGCATTGTACATATACACATATTTACGTACATATATTGATGCATTCATATGTACGAAGCCGCGGGCACTCGACTTGACAAAAATTGAAGATTTATCAAATATTGGCAAATAATTCTACGCGAAATATTCCAATATTGACTATTTTCGAATTGTCGAGAAAATTGGCATATGGGCGGCTCGTTTTATGAATGAAAGTACTTGCTCTTAGAACTATGAGCTCGAATTTATCAATGAATTTTTTGATGATGAGTTTTTGTTGCACAGTACAATAGTTGAAACTGTTCGGCGCCGCCGCGACTGTTCAGCGCTATGTCAACTAGAATGATGGCCGCTACGCCTGCGCCTAAGACTGCATTTTGTTCTTGTAGTCGCTAGGCATAGAATTTTAGCTTTGAACGACATACGCATTTTGAGGAATAAAGTGAGTGCCCTGTGTGTGTGGTTGTATGTACATGCATATGTGTATATTAATAAGCATTGATTTGCTTGAATTCAATTAACATATTTATATTTGCATACGCCATCTTCCTGTGTGCCTGGTAATGAAGCGTTTTGTATACAGAATTTTTTGATTTGATCAATTGAACGTACATATATATATAGTTAGGGTATCAAGTGTGCATATACGCACATGCACATACGTCGATGCATATGCAGAAGAAGTTGTTTTAGCATTTGCATGAATTCGATCATTCGAATATTTACACCCTAATTATTGCATGAAATATGATAAGGCGATGCTCGTGAGGTAGGTCATGTTGCTTCAGTGCACACATATGTATGTATGCGTGCAACACTATATTTAATAAAGATGCAATTGAACTTAGTTGTCCCATATATACAAATACGTTTCTTTGAAGTTTTCCTTTATTTATTTTAAATTTCAAAGTTTTGTACTATCTATAAAATGCATACATATATGAATTATTCCCTGTAATATACATTTGTAAATTTAAAAAAAATTCGTTTGGCAAAGGAACAAAAATGCATATTCAAATGTACATAAATATAATATGATAAGGCAATGAGTCGTGAGATAGGTCATTGTTGCTGCAAGGCGTGTGCACATACATACATTTGTAACACTATAAGAATTGAAGATGCAATTGAACAAATATAACTAACAAAATATATGTATATAAACATATATTGATATACATATATATTCATCAATATACATATGCTCTTTGAATTATTGTCTAAAATTAATTTCGACTCGAAAAATTAGTAAAAATTTTCATCAAATTTACACTAAAACGCACACAACAAAATGTGAGGTCGTTTTATAATGTATTTAGTTTAAATTTTTCTTTTAAAATTAAAACAATAAACATTAAAGTTACTTTGATTGTAAATGTTGTCTTCTTATTTGGTTATATTTGTTTGAAAATATAAATTGAATAAATTTTCGTTTATCAAGGGGACATAGAAATGCACAAGCAAATGCCTTGCAAAATGCCGTCGGCATTCGTTAATTTGATTTCATACAGAAACCAAAAGCTGAGCAGAGCCAATGTACTTGTACATAATTCACTGTAATCAGCTCTGTTAAGAACTTCCCCGCTGTCGAGTTAAGCGAGGTGAAATAGTGTTCGCGGTTTCACTTCATTTTTGACAACTCATACTATTCGTAGCTCGTGAGAATTCTCTATATTTAACGTTCTCTGCAGAAGGTGCTTCGTTTTGTCTTCCTTCACCACCAGACCCATTCGCTTTGCTTCTTTATCTAGTTTGGAAAAGGCAGAACTAACAGCGCGGTTGTTAAGGCCGATGATGTCAATATCATCGGCATACGCCAACAATTGTACGCTCTTATAAAAAATTGTGGTTGAGTGATTAAGTTCTTCAGATTTTATCCAAAATCTTAGAAGCTACTAATAGTGTTGCATGGGCGGCCAAGTTGGGCGTAGTTCGATTGGCTTGAAATTTGGTCTTGTTATTATATATACTATGACTATTGACTTCACCAACTTTCAACTTTGCTGCTGCATTAGTTTACTGTAAGACTGATTTAGACCATTGTGAAGTGGTTGAAAAATGTTATCTTATATGGTGTGAATAGGAATAGAATAGAATCATGCGATCTGGCATAGTTCCATTTATTTCTTCAGGCATTTTGAAAATTTGAAATTTTAAAATGTCTTCCGAAGAAGTCATGCACTTATTCCGAATAATTGGCTGGAAAAAGGTAACGGACAGTTTCCAAAGACAAGTGTTCACATCGATCTAACAAATATTTGTATTTTGGTTAAAAATATTGAAGATCTGATTGAGAGTATATCTTCAAACTAGCAGTTTTATAACTAAGGCCTTGGACTTGTTTAGAGAGCGAGCAATATTATCAGCTACCAATCAGAAGTTGGACGGAGTTAATTTCTTAATGCTTTCGAAATGTAATGCGGAAGCACAAGCTTCTTTTTTGACACAGTAGTGTATACCAATGAAGCAGTGCATTACCCAATAGAATTTTTAAATTTTCTCAAGCCTCCTGGGATGCCGCTACATAAAGTAATTATTTAAATTGGAGTAGGTAACATTATTATGTTATTATAGGTAAAATGTTATTATATTTTATTTTACATGAATCTAAGTCTCATTTTTTTTTGTTCTTCAAATTATTAAAATTAGCATCTTCTTTATAATCGTACATATCTTTTTATCTGTAATGACAACATATTAGCATGCTTAATATTATGTTCCGCTGACGCTATATTGTCTTGCAATTGTTCTATTTGTTTTTTTAATATTTAAGTTTAAGCATTTGGTCTGTCAATAGCATTTTTTGGGATATTCTGTTGCTCAATAATGTTTATGGAAGAAAATGGTTAAATCAACCGTATTTGATCTAGTAATTCAAAATTTTTTGAGATATCAAGTAAACACTGTACTAACTGTACTCTAAAATAAACATATGTACATCAAAATCTTATTCCATCTAACGGTATTTCGCAGCAGTAAAACTTCAGCAGCAGTAATTGATTTATTGGTTTATATGAATAGAGCCACTAACCAAATAAGTAAAAACAATAACAAATATAGGACATTTTGTTTTCTTTACATTTATTAGTTAAAGCTTATTTTGTGCTGCCCTCTTGTTTATAAATTACTTCGTAAATACGTTAGAGAATGGATTTGTAAATATTCTCCAGATAGCCTACCGAAATTTCAGTTTAATCCATTTTAATGATTCGAATTAAAGCATTTTTGTCTTCAAATTGTTGTCCATTCCCATAAAGAATAGCAATCTCCACCATAGATTTTCAATAATGTTTCGGTCTGAGGGGAAGATGGGGGCCATGCTAAAAGTAAAGCGTTTTGGGACGTCATCTAAGTTTTGACCACACTTGAAGTGTCTACAGGTGCATTATTCTGTTGAAATATCCAACTATTAGGTCCAAAATTTTCACGAATCTCGATAAAAATGGTTCCAACTGAGCTATATAGTGGTTTCCTGTCATTTTGTAGTCTACAATTTTCAATTCGAACGCACCATAGTACGATATTGCTCCCTATACCTTAGAACAACCCTCACGGCTGTGATGTTAACCAAAGTACCTTCCCTCCTTTCCTAAGTCATGGAAATAGTAATTGTATCATTCCAGTCCATCCAGATTGAACTTCTTTTTGTCACTAAATACTACTTTTTTCCATTCGCCGGGATCGTTATTTGTAACAGAACTCCAAAAATCGAAGTAGCGTTTTTCGCGAAATTTATTCCAGTCGAATCTGTTTATTTGCAGTACTTTTAATATTATGATTATATTTGTCTGTTATTTCTAAACGGTTTAGTATATGTTCTCTGCTATGAAAAAGCTCCTCACAAAATATCTGCCGTTCGGAGTCGGCTTGAAACTGTAGGTCCCTCAATTTGTGCAACAACATCAAGATGCACGCCACAAATAAGAGGAGGAGCTCGGCCAAACACCCAAAAAAAGTGTACGCGCTAATTATATATATATATTAAATATATACGGAGAGCAAAATTTTGTCGTACCTTTTTGTAGTATGATATTTATAGTCAGAGAAAAAAGTTGAAACATATACCAATGGATAGCATATGTGGAGACGGTTTGCACAATGTATTAAAATAGATACATAAGTGCATAGGTGCAGGTAAAATTATTCACACTATTTTACCTGCCGTATGATATATCATGCTATAATATATATCATGGCTGGCGTATGCCGATGATATTGACATCATCGGCCTTAACAACCGCCAATTAAGAAGAAGGAGAAGAATATGTATCATGATATTATATATATGTATCATGATATAAAAGTTGATGAAACAACTGGAAACTTGTATGTAGTATATTGTGAATCAATACTATTATAAATTTGATTCAGAAATTATGATGGTCATGGATTAATTAATGATGGTTTTCTATTATGCTTTTTCAAACAAAATTTTTTTTTTTTTTTCAGTAATACAAGAAAATAAATGTTTCCAATTCACGAATAACAAAAAATTATCTATAAAAATAAATACAGGTATCCCTTGTATAACGCGGTCTTATACAACGCGGTTTCGGTATAACGCGATTTGGAAAAATTAGGTTTCAGTACAACGCGAAATTTAGGCTTATATAATGCGAAGGCGAAAATACATAATTATAAAATCTGGTAACACTAATTTGCGTACCACATATTTATAATATGTAATGTATTTTTAATGTAAACCGAGAATTACCCTTTTTTGCCTTAGATAGTAGAGGTGCCAAACTATCGATGGCACTATCGTCACCATCGATGGTAGGGCACTATCGAGCTACTGAACTATCGATGGTTCAAAGTCTCGATAGTGGACGATAGTATCGTCAAAAGAGCGATTTACACATCACCAAGCAAATATTCGCGCTTTTTTTATTTGTGGCGTCGCTTGTGTACAAATATTAAAAAGTGTAAAGTGTTTAAAATAACAATTCCTAAAAATATATAAATGGATCGCTTTCTTAAACGAGGTAATACATTTTTCAAATAATTAGTAAGAATGCTTAGAACACTTTTGTCTAATTTTAGGACGCAGTTCTGCTGCAGCAAATTGCGATTGCAACAGTAGCGACAACGAAACAAATTTTGTGTTGGAGAAGCCTGCACAAAAAAGAAAAGTAAAATTTCGGATGTGTGGAATTATTTTAAAAGATCTGATGATAAGAAATTTGCCAAATGCCTTAGTTGCGCCAAGGAGTATAAAACCAGTGGCAACACATCGAACCTGCGTGATCACCTTAAACGGTTTCACCTGAATTTGGACAGAAATGCTCCTGATACACAAGTTGCTGAAGATGTTGAACAAGACGAGAACATTGCGTCTTTCAGCAGCAGCTGCAGGTCAAGCATGCGGTCAGTGGAGTCATACACTAAAAGGGCTGTGTTGTATGATGCAAGCGTAAAAAGGACTTAGATGAACTCGTAGCAGAGATGGTTGCTGAGGATATTCAGCCCTTTAGCATAGTGAAGGACAAAGGATTTATTAAATTAATTACAGATCCACGTTACAAGCTTCCCAGCCGGAGTCATTTGGAAAACGTCCTGATGACCAATTTGTTTAAAAAAACGACGGAAAAATTGTCAACAATTTTGGAGCAGGTTTCGAACATTGCTATCACTTGCGATATGTGGACATCTAGTGCTAACGTGAGCTTTTTAACGGTAACGGTTCATTTCGTACATGAATACGGCATCAAAACGACATCGCTAGCAACCAAAAAACTGATCGATACTACAAATCACTCGTCACAAAATATTGCAGACACTTTAAAAGATATACTAACATCTTGGCATATCTTTGAAAAAACTGTCTGCATTGTAACTGACAATGCAAGCTCATGGCTGAAAGCATGTGAAATTTTAAAAATCCAAAATCTGCCATGCTTTGCTCATACAGTTAATTTGGTAGTCCAAGATGGCTTGAATCTCAATCACAACGATGTCACAAAAGCATTGTTTGCAAAATGTAAAAATATTGTAAAATTTTTTAAGAAAAGTTCAATTGCGAACGAAAAATTGAAACAAGTTCAAGAAAATTTTGCATATACATACCTTGTTGCAAGAAACCCCAACAAGGTGGAACAGCTTCCACGACACGATTGAGAGAGTTTTATTAAAACATGAAGCCAGGTTTCAATCCAACGCAAATGCTGAACAAGCAGCAAGTATCTTGAAAAATGAGTTGGTCAATTTGGGCAATTTGACTCATGTTGAAGACTCTGTCAGTCTGGAAGCAAGCACGACCACTACGGACCCAGTTTTTGATTTTTTGAACCAACAATGTGCTACTAAAAAGAGTAATGTTCGATCTGATGCAATCATTATTAAAAGGCAGTATCTGGAGAGAGACATAGCCCCACAGGAAATGGACCCTCTTTTATGGATCAAGGTAAAATTAATAAATCAATCTTCGATACATAAAACTAAGTTTTGGTAATACATTTGATTGCAGGTCAACCAGGTGGATTTTCCTTTATTAAAATTACTGATGTATAAATATTTATGCATCCCCGCAACGTCTGTGGAGTCGGAAAGAGCTTTCAGCAAGGCGGGACAAATTGTTTCTGATAGGCGAACACGGCTTAAAGAAGAAAATGTGAACGTTTTGTTGTTTTTAAACAAAAATCTTTCGCTATAACAAATAAATCAAATTATAGTTTTCAAGTTTTAGCTTTTAAGTCTTTTATAAGGCTTTTGTATTTTTAGCTTTTTCCCTAAAATGTAATTTGATAAAATGTAAGCAATGTTCCTTAAACTTATAAGTTCAATATTTTGGCAGAAAAGGCCCATAGCCTCTTACTCTTTTTTTCCAAATGTAAGTCACTCACACTTGTGAAAATATATAGTTGTTCTAAAGTGTTCCTTATGAATTAAAATAAAATTCAAATTATTTGTTTTTTCTTATAAATTTCAATGATTTTCAATCACTGTTTTTTATTGCGACTATCGACCACTATCGATGGTACTATCGACCACCATCGATGGTTTGAGAATTACTATCGTCCACAATCGATGGCGCCCACCATCGATAGTTTGGCACCTCTATTAGATAGATAGAATAGATATTAATCTAGCACCTAGAGCTGCAAAACTATCGATGGTTGCAACATTCAATAGTTTCGATGGTTTGGCAACAAATATTCAATAGTATCGATAGTACTATCGAAAATATTTTCAAATTCAAAAACTTAATAAACGCATACTTAACAATAAAAATTAACATTTTGATAAACATTTCATATGTTTCATATGTTTAACATAATGAGATCCTTCATGGACATAGTAAATCAAAACAAATTTGAATAAAATTAAAATTAAGGATCAGTCTTCTGCCAAGATCCGAGAATTGTGACTAAGAAAAAGGAGCATGTCCACATGCTTAGCTTTTAAGGCAGCTCTTCGTTCCGTTATAATTTGTCCAGCTTTGCTGAACAATCGCTCCGACTCTGTCGATGAAGCAGGAATGCAAAAATATTTCGTAGTAAGGTCTTTTATACTATTTTCGTTATGCTGTAAATACGGAAACATTAAACATTTTTGAAGAATTTTTGTTAAGCTACATACCTGCCAATATTTGAGGGGATCAACATCGCCCAAGGAGTGATGTTTCCCAATATATTGTTGTAAATCAATTATTGCATCGGAGCGCTTGGTCCTAGGCAAATTTTCTATGTTGATTTTTACAAATTCATAAAGAGGATGTCGTGTTGGTTTTGGTTGATCAATTGGTGTTGGTGGCTCTGAGGTGGGAGCTGAAGACTTGCTCAGATGAATAAGTTCTTCAATTAAAAGTTTTTCAGCATTTTTGGCATTGTATTGCGAACGGAAACCTTGTTTTTTAAACCTTGGATCAAGCAATGTAGAAATTCTAGTTACTGTGCGATCTTCGTACTTGTACAACCTTTTGATTACGCAATCAATTAAAAATTCGTTTACTTTAAGGCCAACTTCGGTAAGAAGATTTTTTGTGCTATTTTCCAAGTTGTTTAAGAGGCCACAAGTAACTGGAATAACTAGTGATACTGTGACTTTAGAATTCGATGACACTTCTTTGGAAGCAATGTCAAAGGGAGAAAGTATTTGTGACAAGTCTTTTAATATGTTGATTTCGTCAGCTGTGAGAGGCTGTGGCGCTTTCGACAAACTTAGAAGTGTTATATTGATTGCTTCATGTGTTTTTAAGACTCTTTCAATCATTAGGAATGCACTGTTTCGTCTGGTGGCAACTTCCTGTATTATACTATATTTAGTTTCCGTCAATTGAGAATCTTTAAATTTCTTGTAAGCAATCGTGCTACTTTTAAAAAACGCGACAATGGACTTGCATTTTTTAAGTAATTCTTTTGTGCAATCCAGCTTAAGGCAATCTTGCACCACCAAATTAAGTGAGTGTGCATAGCAGGGTAAATTCCTTTTTTTAAGCAGCTCACACGCTTTGATCATTGAGCTTGCATTATCGGTCACAATTGCAGTTATTTTATCAAAAATTCCCCATTCGTTGCAAACAGCCTGCAGGGTATCTGCTATATTCTTAGCAGTATGATTTGTTTCATCAATTAGCTTATTTGTTGATAAAACAGCAGAGCGAAGACAGTAACTATCTGTAATAAACGAGCATGTGACTGTCATATAAGATTCATTTGCCAGGGACGTCCACATATCAGTTGTGATGGCACAGTGATTTATTTTGCTGAGCAAATTTTTTAATTTAGGTTTCTGCTCATCAAATAAATTTGTCATCATGACATTAGAGAGGGTAGTCCGCGACGGTAGTTTGTAGCGTGGGTCGAATAGTTTGATAAAGTCGCGAAACTCAGGATCCTCAACTATAGAAAAAGGTTGCATGCCTTGAGCTACAAATTTTATGAGTCCTAAATCAAGCTCTTGTTTGCGCTTTGACGTAGATTCATATGTTGTGTTTAAATATGTATCTATTTTACCAGAAGTGATTGACAAATCGTTAACACGCTGACCGGGATGCGCACGCTTCAGGTGGTCAAATAAATTTGAGGTATTTCCGCTCGTCTTATACATTTTGCCGCAAGAGCGACACTTTGCCGACATACCGTTGTTTATTTTTTCGAAATGGCCCCACACCGATGATCTTCCGACTCGCTGCCTTTTTGCTAGCTGGTTGTCCTCCTCAATTGCCTCAATGCTGCTGTCTTGTCCATCTTAACAAAGCACATGCATACATAACATAAATTAGTTACTTGCGTTGCTGAGCAGTAAATGGAACTTTCCCTATGAGTTTTTCAAGAGAAATTTGTCCATCCTTCCGCCACCAACACCAACGAAAATTTACCTACAAATAAACACTTATTTTAATATTTAATTACCTTTTACATATAAATGTATTTCTTACCAAAATTTGCTGCCGACCTGCAAAGTTGCGCCAAAACAAGTGATGTGCAATGTATGGTAATGCCACTATCGATAGTGAACAATAACCATCGATAGCGACGCAAAAATATAAAAATTCGATATATCGATAGTGCCATCGATAGTTTTACAGCTCTACTAGCACCTTATTACGAAATTGAAAAGGAGCTTAAAAAAACCACCCACCAAAAACTGATAACAGATTTTGCAATTATAAAACCAGTAGAAGAGCCACAAGGTCCCACAACTAGTTTCTTATCCAATAGCGAAAACTATGTTGAAGAAATATCTTCTGATGAAGCTATTGCTCCCCCAAAACGCCCACGTGCAAAGATCTTTGAAGACAGTGAAACAGATTAATTACCATATGAAGTTTGAAGAATAACAATAAAGTTTTTAATAAACCTTTAATTTGTTTTAGTTTGATTTTAAATTTTTTGTTTTGTGTTTTTAATTGTATTATAAAGCCTGAACTTTAGTATTGAGTTGAAATAGATGTGCATCTGTTATTTTGTATGTATTTTATTTTAAAAAAAACCTATTGGAACATAACCCCCAAATTTATATGAAAACTATGTTTTAGATAACGCGGAATTACATAACGCGCAATTCTTCTGGAACGTAACTATCGCGTTATGCGAGGGATACCTGTAATATTATTGTATATTTTTATTTTTATTTTATAAATTTGATTCAGTAATTATGATGGTCATGGATTAATTAATGATTGCTTTTATTATGGTTTTTCAAATGAAAATTAATTTTTTCCGTAATACATGAAATTAAATGTTTCTAATTCATGAAAAAAAAAATTATGATATTTGAAATACACAAATATAGCATCGCTTAATTCAGGTAAAATGGGATATTTTTCACATTTAATTTTACTACATCTAGTCACATACATATATTATGTAAAAAGTTTCAACATAAGCTATCCATTTATATATGTTTCAACTTTTTTTGTGATTATAAATAAAAAAAAGGTAGGACTAAATTTTGCTCTCCGTATTTATATAACGTCGAAATTTCGACGTATGGGCGATCCTAGTATATATTAAATTTGTGTAAGTTAGTCTCTATATTATTTTCTATATTATCCATTATAGATATTGTTTCTTTAGGATAAAATGAAGAATTGTTGCTGTTTTATTAATAATTTCTGTTTCCCTTATTGATATCCTTGCGTATCCTGCTTAATTTTCTTCTTTTTTGAAGTAATACAGTGCGGATTACCAGATTCATAACTAGGTTTTATCAACATTTTCATTCTGAAATTTAAATCTTCGTTTTACTTGATAGATGTAGATAGAGTATATATGTAGGCGTATGGGCAGACAGTTTTAATATGCGCTTTATAAAAGACTTTTGCAGGATATCGACTCTGTCCAAAAACCCATAGCCCCATACTTGTGTCGCATACGATTGTATTGAGCAACACACTGCAAGAAATAATCTCCATTTCACTTCTGCTGATATTTCCTTCTTCTTGAAAAAAGCGGTCCAAGTAGCATTTATAGAATTTTTGACGCAATTCTTCTCTTTTCTACATGGTTTCTAAAATTTAGTTGTAGCGTTACTTCAACGTCTAAATAGGAAAATCGTGGTACAATCTGTATTGCATCACTACCGCAATACCACTTCTCAGATTTACTATCTTCTAAAACCCATTATTTGGGACTACGAGCAGTTAACCTCAAGGTTCCACAATTTACAATACTTTTCAACTTTATATATTATTTTCTGTAACTTGATAGGGCTACCCGCCAGCAAGATAATATCATCCGCGTACATGATGTCTGATATTTTTTCCTTCTATATTTGAAGTCATGAATGTCGTTTATGTATAACGTAAATTATGTTGGTGGTAGTAAACATTCCTGTTTAACGGCTGAAAAAATCTTAAACACTTCCGCAATTTCACGCCCATTCCATACGACTGACTTCTTATCGCTGAAGATATTTTCTAAAAACCGAACTACTTTTGCTGTTAGTTTAATACTTTCATTGAAAAATTCTTGAAGACTACATAAGCTTTCAAATGATTTAATTCTGGTCTTATTAAATTACTAATTTTTTTGACTCAGTTTTCTACTTTGGTTGCTTACAAAACGAAGAGGCCTCTATGTCTTCCTGTATTTCTCGTATTTGTAGTGTTCTTCCTGTTTTTTCAAGGTTTTTTATAAATTTGTATAAATTATCGTGATACTTTTCACTGCTTAGACCGTTGTCCACGGATACATTGAAGCCAGCAAGCTTACGAATATTTGTGAATACCTTCTTCACTGCTGTGTCCCAAGAAAATTTCACTTTTACAATCTTTCTCCTACAGCACTCTTGCGTTACAAATGGATGATGCCTCTATGCCAAACCTTTGCCGGCAAATATTAGTGATGCTAGTTAAAGGTGCTGAGTTTTTCGTCAAGCCTCGGAATATAAGGTCCTTCCTTCTGCTTTTATCGATAAACCTCTGAAACTCTTTCCGGTGATTCGCCGTCTCTGATTTTATTTTATTTATTTCTTCCTTCAGTGCCTTATTTTCTCTTGCTAACTCATTGACTTGCTCCGACAGGTCCTCAACCTCAGACGTAACCGCGCAAAGATCGCTTTTTATGGATATGCCGTGCAGCTTTTCGTCTAATAAGCCATGCATAAATTTCATGAGCTCTGACACATCCAAGCTTCCGACAGATTTTCTATTGGAAGCAATTGGGCACGATTTTGAGGAAATTTCCACTAGTAGTAAATTGGTGGCAACTCTCTTCTCACTGGCAATTTCACATGTAGGGGGCGTTCGTAGTGTTCGTAACAGGTGACTATTCTGTTTTTAATATAAAATGTAAAGTGCGAAGTCAAAACAAAGTTTGAAAACTCCAGGAGTTTTTATGAAATCTCCCGATGGCAGGGCTTGGAGTAAGGGCAGCGGTATAGCATACACAGTCAGCAAACAGCAAGCGCACTGAAGTGTTTAGCGCATATTAACAAATTACAGGTAAGAAAGCAGCGGTAGTTTCAAAAATACTGCTTCTGTTGTTTTCTTTTTGCAGGCACAAAACAAAGAGCCCCAAAAATTTTGCTACCAGAAGGTCCACAGAAAAAGGCAGCAGGAAAGCCAGGGAAACACCAACTCATCGCAAAAACACCACAGCCACAAGTAAGATACGCAATTGCAGTCGTAGGACTAAGGGCAGCAGCAAATACGAGTGAGCGACAAAAACACCAACTGGGCGCAGTGCAATTTCACCAGACAGCAGGAACACGACGGACCGAGTGGAAAATTTCAATAAGTGTTTTCAAAATTTCCTTGTTAAATTATTAGAAGGTGCGTACAAAACATCAACAATTTCTAATTCAACTTTAGTTTCAGAAACAAAACTTTACTAACAGAAAATAAGTTGATTTTTTACTCATCGGTGAAAATAACGTTGCTCCAAACTTTGGATTGCTAATGTGTTCTTTAACATAGTTAGTCCTTTTAGGTTAGGTCAGGACTTTTTGCTCCCTAGCAATACCAGATGGAGACCGGCCTCTATGAAAACCGAAAGTAGACATCATGTAGGATGTCAGCGCTTTTGGCGAATCTAAGCAGCGCTGGGAGATCCGCCTTTCAGACGTCCTCCAGACCCTCAAACAATGAAGCTCCCAGGCATTTTAAAAGCATTTTTAATAATGCCGGACAAACGCACAGAAGGTGTTCTTAAGTTTCCCCAACATCCTCTCTGCATTTCCTGCATTTGTCCGTGTTAGCAATCCCTATCTTGTACTCATGTGCACTCAATAGATTATGACCTGTTAGCATACCTTTGATAGTTCTGCAGTCTGTTGTCAGGGGGAGGGGGGGGGGGGGGGGGGGGCTTTGACGAGAGTAGTTGCAAATAATCCAACCCCTATCTCAAGTGCGCCGTGTGATCTGTATTTCCGGTGTATCATTGGTGTTTTTAATAGTATATCCCTATACAAGTCCCAGTTCGTATTCTTAGGATTTATAAAGGATATAAGTTTATTTTTTCAGCGGAATATAACCTGAAAGGCTATATTTCTGTGATCAGAGAATGAGGGCCTACTCAACACTTCCCATTCCTGTACCATATTATGCTTGCTTATGTAAAGTGTTAAATCAAGTACATTATTCGAGGTTGGTCCAACAAATGTTGGCTACTCTGAAGAATAAAGTTAAATAGTGAGTCACCTCGGTCGTTGATGTCTGCAGACCGTGTGATGTGCATTAGCGTCAGTTCCTACCACCAGAGCGTGCTTCTTTCTGGCAGCTGTTTCTACCAGCTTTCGAAGTTCTATCTGTGGTGCTTCTTCATCATGTGGCATATAGCAAGACCGAAAGAGTAACGTCTCATCCTTGCAGCCTTCCAGCGCCACCGCTGTCAGATCGTCTGAAGAGAGATTATGATCAATATAAGAACATACACTTTTAACCATTATCGTTGTTCTTACCTTATTCTTTGCAATCGGGATGTAGGTGTTGTAGCTGTGTGACTTTAGACCGGGCACTATGTTGCCCGATGCTATCCATGGTTCCTGGACTAGAGCCACATCGTAGCCGACTCCCTCTATGTTGAGCAGGAGCTCGGCTGAAGGACCTTCAGCATCTGGCATCCGCAGCGAGCTTGTTGTGGTTGTCATCTGCCGGGTTGCTCTTTTTGAGACGAAAGTGCACGCTACCAACTCCCCAAGCCATTCTCCCGAATCGCGCGTAAAGTAGGTCCTCTGCCGGCTTGTTGATCTGGATAATGTAGTCTTGACCTCCATCAGCAATTGCTGCTTTTGCCACGCTCAACACTTTCCAGTCGTCTGTCGGCACGTCCGTGTTCTGTCTTTGTAGTAGTCGCAGTGCATTTTCCGGTTTTACCACTCGCGGAATGAAAACCTTTGCGTTCGGTATTGAGGGAATGCAGCTGCGATCAACAGTTTCTAGTAATGCCCCCTACCATAGGCCTTGAAGCGTTTTTACTGCTTCCTTTAGCCATGTGAGCGTGGGGTCATCCTTACATTTCATAATTTTGACGCCACTGAACCACCCCGCTCCGTTGAATGCTGGCATGGATGCGTTCGGCTCTGCGTCCATTTTCGTAAACAGGGTTTCCAGGAGCTTCATTTCCACTACCTTCTACCGGTCTTGCGACATTCGCCCCAGCTTGTCACTACGGTCAGTGAGTGCCACTATGAGGTGCCTTTTGGCAATTTCACTGGCCGCTGCCGCTGCTTTCGACGTCGTAGGTCTTTCGTCTCCGTTTTTCGGTTTAGCCATCTCGTGCCTATGCTTCTGCTTTTTCGATGGCACTGAGGCCACGCTATCCGCAGAATGCTGCCTCTTGATGGCTAGCTCTTCTTCTATTTTGTTCGCATACTTTTGATTGGAGGCTGCGAACATTGGTTTTGCTGCGTAGAAGGCCGGACCATTTTTGCTCTCTCTGGACCAAGCCAACCGTTCCTCCTCTTGCTTCGTCAGGTTGGACTTGCTGCCAAATCGGTCACAAACTTTGACTGCGGCCTTGTATCGAGCTTTGGCCTTCAGCTTCTCTTAATCGGCCTTGATCCTTGGCCTGTTCTTGCTATGCGAAGCAGTACCATTGGAACCAGCGGGAGAACGCAGAAGAGCCTCTTCCTCAGCTGTGTTTGTGCTCCCGACGCTTTCGTGGTCCGAGTCTTCGTGGATAACGGCACCTCCGCGACGAAGAGCGTTATGTGTGTATTTGGCAGTAGCATTACGATCACTGTAGCCTGCTCCCGCTACAATGGAAGTTTTGTCGCTTAAATTGTTATTTGTATTCATCTTTGGCGGCCGCCTTAGCCGAATGGGTTGGTGCGTGACTACCATTCGGAATTCACAGAGAGAACGTCGGTTCGAATTTCGGTGAAACACCAAAATTAAAAAAAAAAACATTTTTCTAAGAGTGGTCGCCCCTCGACAGGCAAAGGAAAACCTCCGAGTGAATTTCTACCACGAAAACGCTCCTCATAAAAATATTTGCCGTTCGGAGTCGGCTTAAAACTGTAGATCCCTCCGTTTGTGGAATAACATCAAGACGCACCCCACAAATGGGATATATATATATATTCATCTTTTTCGTACGACCATCTGCTCGACGAGGCGAGCACAGTGGTCTATTTAAATAACGGGGAATTCAAACGGTCCACCACGGCAGCGCCCCATGCCATGGCAAGGCCACAGTTACTTCCTAAGGCGGCCTGGTGTTAGGAAGCCGCCGTTGAAATACAGCCGGTCCGGGGAACCCCCTGGCTGCAAACCATCGAGTTAATTCTTTTACGCACATTTATTCTTGAAATAAGTCGATTCCTTCTGTGAGTGTACTGTGTTCGTTACTGTGCGGAAAATTTTTTAGAGTTTCGAGGTGTACGTTCATAATTGACGAATTTTTAAGTGATTTGGTAATATTAACTGCAGAAATTTTCGGGTACTCCTTTATTAAATGTATTATCCTTCCTTTGATTATATTTGAGTTAATTTTCGAAACTCTTTTTCTAAGAAAATAATGGTTTTCATTATATTAGATATTGTCGACTTGGGTTTTTAAAAATTTCCGCGATTTGATGCACACTTTTCGGAATGAAATTTCACCATAAGTTCTCTTAAATCACTCAATGTTTGCGTAATCATCTTCACTCTTAAAAACTTGCACGTCAGTGGCAAAATGTAAGAAATAAAACTAATTTGAGCAGTTCAGTTATGAAACAAATAACGGAATACACATAGTTTACTTAAATATGCTAAAAAATTAAGATGCCCCACTTTTTGTTTGACTTGCGGTTATTACTTAAATATTAAAACTACAATTATGCATATTGAATAGTTAAAACTTGTATATATATTTAACGCAAATAATTTCTTAAAAATCTGTGAATAATTTATGTATATATGTAAATTCGAATTTTTCGAATATTTTTGTTGTCGCAGTTACTTTTTGGTTATCGTTTGCCTTCTCTGGAGTTTTTGTAACTTTAAGATTATATGTAATAGAATGCGATATAACTTATAATGTATATATGAATTCTTGAATATCTTAATTGAATTTTCTGTTATTTTTATGAAGAAAGTACTGTCAGTCTCTACACTGTATGTCGTACTTAAATCATCCACAAATAATTCACTTAAAATGGCTTCCGCATCGACAACGATTCTACTCAAACCGTCTGCAAAAACAATTTTTTCCCCTTTATATCATATATCCCTTTATTTCATATATCCTATATATATGTATATTGAAATCGTATTCATTTAATTCTATCTTTCATCTAACCTAACCTATATACTACATAAACGATGGTTAATAACTCTTTTTCTATCGTTCTAAAGTTCTCTACTATAGTTGACTACTCGCATAACAAATAACTTTGTTATTTTGCATTAAAACTGCCCCGAGCGCAATATTGCTTGCAGTCGTAACAAAGTTGAACTCTTTTCTGAAAGCTGAATGTATTAAAATTGGACCGGATTATATCAACAACTAAGTATTTCAAAAGCTTCAATGTAATCTTTGTCTTCAGAATCTTCAATGTTCAATGTCTTTGTCTTGCGTTTTTGTCTTGATGAAACAAAACAGTGAGCAAACGCGACACCCACTTTGAACAGAGCTTTCTCATAATCAAATGCTCATACAATATAGGTATGTAAAACCAACACGTTCTTTTAATATCTTTACGATGTCAGCCACCTCAGGAAACTTCACTTTTCGATCATTCAAAACGATTTTGTGGATTTATTTGATATTTTCTGGTGTTACCGCCTCATTTGGACGTCCATTGCGTTGTGCATCATCAGTGTCTCTACGACCACGTTTGAAGTCAGCAAACTATTGTTTTACTGTTATTTCTGATCTGGGGACTCCGCATAACACTTTTCAAGCTATTGCTTTGCTTGAACGGTATTTTTCCCCATCAACAAACAGTGTAAAATTAAAACGCGAAATTCTTTTTGATCGACTGCTTTAAAGATAACAAAAGTGGCGTCACTCTTAGTTCAATAACTCATGAACTACTGAATAGAATATCATGAAAGTTTAACAGCTGTCTGCTTATGTACTAAAAGGTGAATGCAAGAAAGCTAATGCTATCTATGTGCTAGGCCCGGGACTTTTCAGCCCATGTGTTATGGTTACGAATTTTCTTATGTTGTCAAATGAAAGTCACAAACTAATGGCATCACAATTTGCTTTACTTTATTTTCAACACTTAATTGCCCTACTTTACGTGTACACGTTCACCTTAAGGCTGAATACCCTATGCGCATGCACCAGGGTTGCCCATATTCGACGGACCCATCTGGCAACCCTGTATCTTTTGACAGAGACGTCAGATCGCTTAATGACATACCGCGTTGGAAGCGTCAGCAGTGATGGTAAATGTAGGGAAAATTCCCTACATGTAGGGATTTTGGTCGAAAAATGTGGGTGTAGGGAAAAGAAGGACAGATTTTGTTGAATTCTGTAAATGTAAGGAATTTTCAAGAAGGACAGAAAAAAATTAAAAAAAGCGGGAAAAATTAGAAAAGTTCATTTAAAATAAAAATCCGCAGTAAGGATGAAACCAGACTTTTTTTTTATGGCAGAATACTTTTAAAAGCGTTATTACGGCAACATTACCGTTTTTTTCTTCGCGCGAAAACTGTTAATTTTCTGGTGCTTTTCACTTTTGAAGTAAGTTTGCAAATAATTTAGTTTTAGCTTTTTTTATACTTAAAATGCATATATATTTATATATAAGTTCCCCCTCTTCGGAGGAACACCAGAAAAAACAATGCAAGTATCGGAAACAAAAGTTCAATAACAAGTGGCTTGACGACGACAATTTTAGTGGCTTTTTGGAAGCTGTGGCTAACGATTCATTCAAATGAAAATGCGCTGCGTGCGACAAAGTTTTGAACGGCGGCAAGTCCGATTTTCAGAAGCACGCCGAATCAGAAATGCACCAAAAAAATATGAAGGCAATAAAAAAGACACCTAAAATAAACAGATATTTTTAAGAAAAAATCGAGTAAACCAAATGTTTCCAGAAATTTCGAATTAAGGCTTAGCATGTTCTTCGCTGACCATAATGTCGCGCTGCAAGTGGTGAACCATTTAATCCCACTCTTAAAAGAAATCGTGCCGGATTCTGAAAAAATAAAAACTCTGCCTTGCTTTATACAGAACTGAATGTAATGAAAAAGTCTAATTTTTAGCCTTTTTGCTGAATTTTTCTTTACATTTGTGTTTATAATATAATAAATATGTGTACTTATATATATTTGAAATAAAATTTGTATTATTATAAAGTGCCTCATTATAGTGCAAACACAGGAGAAAAAATGTGGGGAATTGTGTAGGGAACATTTTTTGTAAGCGTAGGGAAAGGTAGGGAATTTTTTTGGACGGTGTAGGGATTTTTCAAAAAATCATTTACCATCACTGAGGGTCAGTCCAAGCAGATTTTTACCATGGAACAGTACACTCCACCCGAGCGCTCCCAAATTGTTGAAATTTACATTCAACAAAAGAAGTCAATTGTGAAATCTCAACTTGCGTATAAAAAATTAAATAATGTGAAAAGTGTGCCTTCTAAGAACACCATTAAACGTTTGTACGAAAGGTTTTCGACTTTCGCCTCCAAAGAGGCCAAATCAAAACCGACCAAGGCGATCGGATGAGAATATTGCTTTTGTACGGTCCAGTGTTCAGACGTCGCCAAGGACATCCCAAAATCGCCGTTCTCAGCAGTTGGGCATTGCTCGGACCACTTTACTACGAATTATCCGCATTGATTTGCATTTATTCCCGTATAAGATTCAATTGACGCAAAGATTGTTGCTTGCGGACAAGCCTCGTCGGTTGGAATAGGCCCAGAAAACACATGGGTCCGTCGAATATGGGCAACCCAGTAAATGTGCCTAATAACTAGAGATCGGATTTTTATGCAAATTGAATATTTTATTATGATGAGTTTCTACCTAGGTGCGAACTTCATGTGATGTTAAACAAAAATATGCACTGCATAAGAATCCGATGTCTACTAATAACTATCGTAATTTCCAGATCTGACGACAGCTCGTATCTTCTGTCGAGTTCTGTTCCGCCATCTGCTGCAAATTTATGTTTTTGTTTTGACATCGCATTCGTTCGCTATTGCCAGTAGGGTCGAGAAGTTTCACCGTTCGGAACGCTGATTTCCTATTAAGTCTGATCGTCCCAATTAGAGACCAAATCCTTCGATCCAAATGGAGCCAATCCTTCCAGATGCACTACTTTGACTTTTCCCTGTTCAGTTTTACATTGCTGTATACGATACACCACATCATCCAACTTTTGCATCACCTTGTATGGACCTTTCTAGAATGCTTGTAATTTTAGAGAAATCCCTTTCTCTCTTTGCGAATTATATACGGGTGGGCCATATAGCGTTTGCGTATTGAACCACCTATTTTTTTGAGAATGGTAACACAAATGACATGTCAAATGTGTTCATAATTTACTTAAAGGTTGAACATTTACGAAATAGGACGCTATACGCTTGAACAAAATTGGGAAATATTGAAAACCTATTTCCAAAGTGGGAGTCTTCTTCTTCTTCCGCGGTTACAGTATATGGCGAGCGTTATCGTGACATGCTCAACGAGTTTTTGTTTCCAAAAATTGATGAGGATGACATGGACGACATTTGGTTTCAACAGGACGGAGCAACTTGTCACACTGTCAAAGTTACACTCACACTTTTGGCTACCGTTTTTGAATTCCGATATCAATTGGCCGCTTCGGAGATGTGATTTAAGCCCGTTTGACTATTTTTTGTGGGGAGCCGTTAAGGACAAATGCTATGCGAACCGTCCAGAGACGATTGATGCTTTAAAACACGAAATCGAAGTTGCCATTCATGAAATTGGAGCCCAAACAATCGAAATTGTGCTTAAAAATTGGGTTGATCGAATGGCCTACTGTAAAGCCAGTCGTGGCAGTCATTTAAACGATATTATTTTTTATTCATAAATGACAATGTTCAATCATCAAAATAAAAAAAAAGTTTGAAACAATATTGATTAGTTTTTTTTATAGCCGATTCAAAAAGCAAATTTTACATGGCCCACCCTGTACTTGGTTCATTAGTATTTGAAAAGTCGCCGGATCACTACATAATCCGAAAAGCATTTCTAAGAATTCTTAATGTCCATTTACTGTAGAAAATGATGCACTTCTATCTGATGGAATCCTTTAGCTAGATCAATCGTTGTAAAATACTGGCATTTCCTTATTTATCAAAAATCTCTTCCATATTTGGAATAAGAAACCCATCCTTAGTAGTAAGGACTGGCAGATTCTCTAATTATGGCTTGTTCTAGCATTTGTTTGATTGGTTTATTTATTTCATTTTTATGTATCTAGGGGTACGTATATATTCTCGAATAAATTGGAATATCATTTTTTGTGTCTATTGGATGTTTTATTTGATTAGTAAATGTTAAATTGCTATTTTCATTGTAAAAAACTGTTTTATATACATATGTATTGTTAGAATGGACGTCAATATCTTTCACTGAATTTGTGAAGATTTCTACTATATTCGTTTGTAATTTCTGTTCATATAAAACTCATCTTCTTTATTCATAAACAAATGTATGAAATTCTTAGTTCTTAACGTTCTACCGCGCGTGGTCAATTTTACAATTCAATTTATTCAAACTGTTATTCCGTAAAAGTCTGTCAAAGTTCTTATTACCCCACCTCTATAAAGTTTTATTAAAATTTTGCTACTCACACATAACCAAGGAAGTGGAGATAATATTCATCTCTTATAGCGAGATGGAAAAATGGCAGTGCTAGCAGAAATTAGGTCCGAACAGGATATTGGAGTTGTTTTCAAAAATGCAAATAAGTTAACGAACCACATAGAAAAAGAGATCTTAATCTAGAGCGGCTGCAATACAAAAAAGTTAGAGCGGCTGCAAGACAAAATGATGCAGCTGAAAAAGGAGATTATGGCGATTACCACTAAGCGCCGAATAGGCGTCAAAGATGATAAGATGAAAATTACAAAAAAAATGGTTGAGGTGGAATAGAGAACAATAACGTGGGTTTGTGGCCAGGAAGATGAAAATATAAATTTAAATTAGTTAACTAAAATAAACTTAAAAGTGATATAACTGCAAATGATTTGAAATGTACACAATTTAAACTAAATATCATTTCCTAAAATGTCAATGGCCTTGAGAACAAATATATCTTCCCTTGTAAAGCAGGATGTGTTTGAAACCCATCTAACTGAGGAGAAAATAAACCAAGCAAAGAAATACTTCCCAGCTCATTGCACTTTTTGGTAGCACTTTTTGGAAGAGCTTCTGGAGGATATGTGTATGGCGTTAGTAAAGAATTGCAAGAAAAGGGTATAAAATGCAGTTTAACAACTGAAAACGGAAGAGTTGTAATAAGATTGCATGTAACGAGGAACAACATTACTTTTATACCCTGATATATAAGAGAAGCAGCTTGACATGAGGAAACAGAGGTACTGAAGGAATTTTTCTAGGAAACTCCAGAGCAAATTGCAGTTCTTATGGGGGACTTGAATGTCAGAATTGAAAATAATCAACAAGAGATCGCAGACATGTACATAAGCACTTGCAACGCAGAATTCGGCAAAAGGATCTGTAGAGATGATGTACTAAATAATAAAGGTAAATTTGGTGGTGTAATAAAAATGCTGTGCCGAAGATAACTGTGGAAAACACTAAAGTCGTTTTCAAAAGCGCTTGGTTTAATATGAAATGCTGGAATGCAAGGGAACTTTCCTTAAAATATTTGAAAGATCTTAGAAAATCCAACAAAGCAGACGACAAACTAAAATATTTGCAGGCAAAGCAATTGTTTAGGAACACATCCGAGAAAGCGAAGAAGGATTATTATGAAGAACTGGAAAAGAGAATAAACAAAACCGCAAATTCAATAGAATGGTGGAGCATCATTTAAAGTTGTTGCAGATATTACGACGTTGGAGTTTAGAAACTATTTTCAAGGCTTACTAAATCTGCCTCAGTTAATAAAAGATATGCTTTATGCAGCTGCTTTGCATTCAGATACGGATCTTGAAAAAAATGTAAGACTAATCGAAGTCGAACAAATAATTAAAAATGCTAAATCAAAAGCACTTGGAGGTGACAGAATACCTTATGAGCTACTAAAGGCTGCCTTAACAAAATTTATCATGGAGCTAACGAAAGTATACAACATTATCTTCGAGGCCGGAGGAATCGACGAAGCATTATTTAAAACAATAGATTTCCTAATCTTTAAAAAAGGAAATGTAAATATAGCAGGTAATTATCGAGGAATATCCTTTATGAACTGTATCGCAAAAGTTTTAATGGGATTGATTGTGGGTTAGCGACTTTCGACAAGGTGCCCAGGAGGTTATTAATTTATACACTTCCACAGATGGGTTTATCTAACAAAATAACTAATCTGATTGAAAATATATATTTGAATCCTAGAACAGCAGTTTGGACAAGAAGGGAAGTATCACATTACTTTGAAAACTGTACAGGGGCGGAACAAGTTTGTCCGTTATCGTCTTTGCTCTTCACATTATACCTAAATGATCTACTTGACTGTTTGAAAGGTGGTCTACTAATTGATGGAATAAATGTATGCCTTCTTCTATATGCTGAAGATATTGTTCTCCTGGCAGATAATGTCATGCAATCTATGATTAAAAAACTATAAATATATTGCGCTGAGTGGAACATGGAAGTAAATTTAATGAAATCTGAGATGATGTTCTTTAGAAAAGGTTGTCAACTAGACAAGGCAGAAAAATGGTGGTACAAAGGCGAGGAAATAAAAGTGGTAGCAGAATATAAATATTTTGGTGTCATTCTCACATCGAAAATGGCGTTTACTAAACATATGCAAGCCAAAAATAATTCATCAAAAGTTAGCATTAATTGTACATGCATTTCATATAAAGCAAAATGGAAGCTGTTTCAAGCTGTGTGCAGAGCCATACAAATATACGCCCCTCAAATTTGGGGTTATACGCTGTTTGAAGAAGTAAATAAACTTCGGCGTTTTTTTATTAAAAGAATTTTCAAAAACGCAGAATGCACAATAATGCTGGAAACTAACGTTGAAGATAACTACTTATATTCGTTAGAACTAAACATGAAATACATTTGGAAAATTATCTATGAATAGAACAGGAATAGACTTCCGCGCAAATTTACACCGTGCATATTACGAAAAAACGTGTTTTGGCTCAAACGACTCAATGATTTAGGTATGGAGTTCCGCCTAAAGCTTGGAGAAAATATAACGCTACGGACTGGCAAGATCCCTGTATCCAGTTTTTATAAAACATGAAATTACAAAATTTAAACATGTCAAAACGAAAAGCACTATCAAGCTCGACACGAATATATAAACTCTTAGACCACACAACAGGAGAATCATACTTTAGAGAAGATATGCGGCTAGCTGATATCACAACAATATTGAAAGCAAGATGTAGTTTGTTAAAACTGAATGCAATAGCCTATGGAAACGAGGTAAAAATTGGTACACTATGCAACTCAAACGAAGAAGAAGATATGTATCACTTTTTTGGAAGGTGCCCTGTACTGAAGGAAATCGATGAGCAGAGAAGCTAAACGACGCTGAAGTAATACACATTCTGTAAAAAAAATATCGGGAATTATTCATTTTAAAAGCGCGCGTTACACATATGTCTAAATTTTTTTTGCTGAAATGTTGGTACAACTGTCCTCTATAATAACGCAGAGTTTGAGCGTGATCTGTTAATTAACTTGTTTTTGGCATTTAATTATATCAGTCAACTGCAAGTGTGCTCTGCGATTTTCACTATGGGTAAAATATCTTAAAATTTGTGTGTTTGAACAGGATTTCGTGTGCCTAATCGTTGAAAATGTTGCAAAACGTTGTATGACGAGTGTGCCTAATCAAAAACACAGGTCTACGAGTGGTATAAAGCTTTTCAGGGGGCCAAGAAGTCGTGGAAGAGTTTCCCCGATCTGGTCGCCAATTAATGTCTTCAACGGATGAAAACGTCGACAAGGTCGAGGAAGTGGTTCCAGCACCATCATTTAAGTTTGAGTGAGGTAGCTTGTGATCTTAGTGTGTCTCATAAATGATTAAGCCCCCGGATTTAGCCCCATGTGACTTTTTCCTTTTCCCAAAACTTAAATTGCCACACCGCGGACGCCGCTTTGAGTCGATAGAGGCCATTAAGAAGAATTCGCTGAAGGAGCTAAAGATGATCTCTTCAAACGCGTTTAAAAGACGCTTTGATGACTGGACTAATCGTTGGAAAATGTGTATTGCTTCAAATGGAGCCTATTTTGAAGGCGACAAAATAAATGTTGATGACTAAACAATTATTTTGCGTTTTATTGAAGAATTCCCGGTACTTTTTTGACAGAATGTATATCAATGGCCAATATTGGAGAACGCTAACTGGTTTCATATACTTAGCCTGGCACTATAGAAATTTTGTATAGCAGAGTTCAATTATGAGTTAATTTAAGAGCTGTAACCGACAACATCGTTATTGCCACAAACATTTTTATTTCTTTATTTACTTTAATATATTAAATAAACTAATGTATGATAAATCAATCGTTAACCATAATTTTTATAATTAAATAATAATTCCTATTACTACCACGTATCCCTGTGGAGTACCCCTGTGGGCCCTTTTAGTTATGTGCGTATTACCCTTATTGGTTCTAATGATCCCGGTTTCTAGCACAGAGATGACATAATTGCTGATACAATTGTCCACGCCTTGGTCTATTAACGCCCGTTGGATAGCATCAGTGCTAAAGTGCATTAAATGATCTTCTATGTCTAGAAAAGCTGCCACGATTTACTGTTTATTTACTAGAGACCCCCTATATTTATTATTCGAATTACCTCGTGAAGCGCTGTTGCCGGAGATTTGAGGTAAGCGTGTTGTGCAGTTGATATACTAGAGCTCTCCAACGAACTTCTAAGGTGTATACCTTAAAGCCTTTAAAGGTTTTTAAAAGGAAGAACGAAAAATAATTACCCTAAAAACGTTCGATGATTCGTGCCCCCTTCTACCTATCTTGGAATGAAGATGACTCTAACAAGTTTCCAGGCGTTTGGAATATAATATCGGTTTAGACACGCTTTAAAAATTTCCACTAGCCGTATTGGAATGATATGAAGAGTTTACTGTAACATCTTAGGAAAGATCCTGTTAGGACCTGGAGATTTGAAAGGTGAAATTGATTTAATTGGCCATGCAACCTTTTCTTTTGTGACTATTACATCGACAAGATGCTGTGGGTTGTTCCGGCTCCGCCGGGTACTTTCAGTATCGCTATTGTGAGAGTTGCATCCCGGAAAATTAGTATTTAAAAAAAGTTCTAGCGTTTCTTCCGCTGTGGGAATCTATGTAAGTACCTTTTGGCACCTTGATTTACGAAGCCATTGAATGATCTTTGGATAGCATACGGCTTAGCCTAGCAGAATCTCCTGTAGATTCGATAGAGAAACATAAATCTCTCTATCTCTTTTTCTTGGCGGCAATAGTTGGCTTCTTGTACTGTTTCCGACTTTCTCTGTACAATTGCCAATTAACTGTTGAGTAGCCGAGATTAAAACTTGATCTGGCTTCTTCTCTTAATGTTGAGAGTTCGTTGATCCACCAAGAAGGATATGATATTTTGCTTTATTTAATAGGACAAGACGTTTCGTAAGCCCTAATTAATGTCTCCTCCAGTGTTGTAACCCTACTCTCAATGTTTTCTCTGTGAGAGTGATTTGATGGATCGGAATCCTTCCCATCCTTCCCAACAAAGTTTTGAACCGTTTCCAATTTGTTCTAAGTGGATAACAATACAATAAGGGTGGATTTATTTCAAGATTAAGGTCATAGAAGAGATCCAGATATGGTCCGAAAAAGACTTTTGTTCTTGAGATCTCCAGTTTTTTTATTCTCACTGAAGTGTTTTGAGACAGCAATGTTACATATATTACTCGATCAGGTTGTAAGCGTTAGGTCTTCCGTTGCAGTCGCAGAGTGCTGCAGATTGATCTGGCCAACCTTGAAAGCCATACTTATTCTCGCGTCGTCAAGCTGTATGCCCTTATGCTGCTCGTTAGCGCCATCAGCGTCGTTCAGTTTCACATACGTGACCAACTCATTGGCATCGTCAACCTCGTCCTTCTCATGCTCCGGATTTGAAGGACGGAATAACTTCAGTTGTCCGAAATTTGAAGAAAGAAGGACACACTGTTTATGATGCTCCAGTCCTCCATCGGAACAATGCGGTTGTGTGCTTGCAGGTATGGGATCAGTTGCTTAGTTTCGAACTCCAAGTTCAGTATCCAAATACGTGGAATCTTGATGGCTGGGACTGGTTTGATCATCAAACCTTCCCAGTCATTCTGGATCTTGCCAACAGCGGTTTGCAGACACTCTGGCCATGATGATTCCGTTCCACCTGGTTAAATGGGCTTTTGGCTGGTTTGGGTTTTGAAGCACCTTTTGCTTCTTCGCAGTTTTATCGCTTTCGTCCTGTGTACGATTTCGCTTCACGGCTTTTGCCTTCTGGGTGGCCTGGAATGCCCGGTAGTTGTCGACAACCTTTTGACATCTTGCCTTAGCGGCCGCGTCTTTGCGATGATAATAATGCAACTATGCTCTGGAAATGTCAAGAATTAGATATTCGCTTTCGTTTTGCATACATAAAGGACTAGTCGTTTTTATTAATCTCTGCAAGAAGCTCAATTCTAATAGTTTATGGACTCTTTATCGCGCTAATATAAGATTGAAATCGTGTGAACAACAGTAAGAAGGAAGTGGCTAAATAATGTTTGTGTACGGACTGACCTTCAGTAGTTAGATATTCAAGGATTTAGTGGCGGATTAGATGGCGGGAAGAGCATTAACTTTTCGCTTTGAAAAATTAAGATGTGGCAAAAATTTCTACACATGGAAACGCCATGCGAAATCGTACCTCGTCAATAAAAATTGCTAAAAAGAAGTCGAAAATGGGCTACCACAAACTCCTAATGACAAAGAAAAGGACTGCGACGAACGTGCATTAGCAGAAACTACGCTGATGATTGAACGCAAACATTTTTCGCACATTGCCACAGCTACGTCTGCACAAATGGCACGGAAGGCACTACTCGCGGTGTATGAGGACACTGGACTACATGCAAAGTAGAAATGCTTAAGCAACTAGTGCGGTGCAAGCTCTCCGATTTCGAATCAATGCGGGAACATGTAAATTTCTTAGTGATGACTTCGCGAAAAGTCCAAAACGCAGGGCTGAACATAGATGAAGAGCTTACGGCATCGCTTATGCTAGTAAGGTTACCAGACGATTTTCGTGCTTTAGTACTAGCTGTAGAAAATTCAAAGGAGAAATTAACAATCGATAGCATTAAAACACTTTTGCTAATATACAAGATGTTAAATTCGATAGCAAGTGTTCGGAAAACGCACTCTACTTGAAAGACAAAATGAAACCAAAACAATTACGGTGCCATTCGTGCAAGCAATTGGCCCATTTTGCAACACAGTGCCCTAACAAATTTAAGAAAGAATGTAACAATACCAACAAAAACAAAAAGTACTCTTCGCATCTCTCTTCACGAATGATATTCGTGAAATGGACTGGTTTGTTGATTCTGGTGCAACATCGCACATGACTATGAACAAAAAATTAATTGTGAAAGAAATGGCGGTCAAAAAAAAAAAAACATATTTTAATTGGAACAATAAAACAATTCCTATGAAATCCAAAGGTGATGTAAAAATTGCGTTGTTAATCGGAAAATCGAAAGTTGATGCTGTGCTGAAAAAAGTTGAATACCTGACAGAACTTTGTACAAATTTACCAACGAGTGCTGCAAAATTTACGATGCGCAGAGAAACCTTTTTGGAGGCGCAACTGTTGTAAATGATCTATACCGGTTAAATTGCAAAGTTACATTCGGAAGCGAAGCTAATCTAAACAAGGCGCTAGTGGTGCGCTATGAATATGAATTATGGCATCGAAGAATGGGACATATTCGTGAAGAACATTTAAAAAAGTGAAAATTGCATCTAAAGGTATTGAATATGGTAAAACACAGAACGAAAAAAGTATGGTTTGTGTCAAAGAAAAGGAAACACGGGCCTCCTTTAAAGAAACTGGTACGCCGGCGAATGGACTAATTGATTTAGTGCATTCGGATGTGATAGGGTCATTCCCCGTAAAATCTTTTTCTGGTATGCGTTTCGAGGTTACATTCATTGACGATTTCTCGCACATAATATTTTTGGTGCCGATGAAGAATAAAGACGAAATTTTCGAAGAATTTGTGAAATTTAAAAATGTAGGAGAAAATCAGTGCGGTCGCAAGGAGTGGTATAGTGCATCAAACTACTCTTGATCAGAATAGTGTGGCAGAAAGCCTTAATCGTACCGTCGTTGAAAAAGTACGTTAATAATGAGTAAAAACTAAATTTTGGGCTGAAGCCGCAAACACCGCGGCGTATTTATTAAATCATCTGCCGTTCGGTTCAAACGCACAAAGTACAGAAGAAATGTGGACGAATAAAACACCAAATCTGAAGCATCTTAGGGTGTTCGGTAGTAAAGCCGTGTCGTGTGAAAAGCGTAGAAAATTAGACGCGAAATCGGTTGACTGTATCATGCATGGATATTGCATGGCTTCGAAAGCATATCTCCTATTTAATCTTAAAATTCGATTAATTATTGTTCATTCAAAATGCCGATGGTATACAGTCTGTGTCAGAAAAAAGGAACCGCGATTATTCATGAAGTATAAAAGATATATATTTAAAATTTGTTATACATGAAAGTATGTAGAAAACTAGGAGTCGCAATTGATCAATAAACCAATCGCTGTCGAGTAAAGCCTGGCATCTAATTCATGTTTTAAACCAGCTTTTCTGCGTAGCTCGTCGACAAACAGGACTAGATTTTGCGAACTTGACGCACGAGTTGCTTTAAATCAAGGACTGGCCTTCCAGCAAGATGCTTTTTCATAGTTCTCGACACATGTAGAATGGGGTTGGCGTCTGGGGACTGGGAAGGTCAGTCCATAATTGTGACGCCATTTTCTTGTTTTGTTGTTTCTCAGTGTGTTTTCCCGAGAGTAGTGGTTTTGACGGTGTGGGACGGTAGGATATGTTCGCCTCCCTCAGTCGACGTTCGATGGTGTTGATACTCACATCTATTCCCCTTTTAGCAAGAACTGATCGTGCTTGGCGTAGTCACAAAGAAGAGTTCCGCTTAAAAAGTTGGACGATCACTTTATCCTGCTTTTTTGTCGTCACTCGCTTCAGTCCTGGCTCGGAAAAGTCATCACCATTTTTGTATACCTTATACCGCTGATTCCACATCACAACAACCTTTTTTGATCTTTCAATCACTTTTGTAGCCGCGGCGTAAGAAAATTTCGGCCCTTTGGAATGCGTGCAAAAAAATACCGCCTCGAAACGCTTCGTGTGCTTGTCACCAATTTTTGTTTGGTTGCGTTTACGGGAAAGTTTCGAACGACACTAACTTGACTTATCACTGGCGTCGTAGCCCTTGAGTGGGAATATTTTGCAGCAAAAAGCACAACAAAATATATCTTGATGTTAGAAGAACAAACCGGTTTTTTCTTCTGACACAGGCTGTAAATAACGTTCCCGATTTAAGTAAGGAACAATGTTGAGAATTTCCTAACGTAAAGCAAGAGCATGTTACTCCTGGGCGGCAGATCGAAAGTGATTGCAACAATTCGTCAAACATTCCGAAAACAACAAAACAATTCGTCTGACCATGAAAAACCAATATATCTTCTACTGACTATGAAAGTTTAAGTGATTGCGAGGACCTTGAAGCAGTAGGCCAGTACGTTTTGAGGCGCTCAAAATGAATTGCAGGTAAACATGGGGATAACAATTTTTGACCCTCAAGCTCTTGAAGAAGCAATCAGCAGTGCATAAGCAGTCCAACGGAAATATGTCGTTAACGAAGAAATAAGTTCTCTATGCAAAAATAAGAATTAAAGAGCAAATTCATTCGTCAAAACCTGGAGAGCGGTATTATAACGTTGTCTTATGTACCAACCACCGAGATGCTGGCAGATATTTTGACAAAAGGCGTTTCTAAGGCTCAACATATATTTCTTTCAGAAAAGCTTGGTTTGTCAAATATTAACTAAAATTAGTTTGTTTCTTTACTCATATCATAATTAATGATATTGTAACCTTAACTATCAATGTTTTTACTATAAATACTTTCAATTTTTCATACTAAAATGTTGTTCAGGAAGAGCGTTGAGATTAAATAGTGAATAAGTTTTTAAATAATCCACCTTAATGCAACTCTGTATATAATAATGCAACTATGTTCTTGAAATGTCAAAAATAAAATATTCACTTCCGTTTTGCATACAAAGAGGACTAGTCGTTTTTTTTAATCACTGCGTAAGGAACTCACTTCTAATAAAATAGTTTTACCATCGACCTCATATTTAAGTAAAGCTTATAACTAGACGGGCCCTTTTTTACGTTTCGACGCTTCTGACCCTTGGCATCAGCGAATGCGGAAGGTTGATTTAGAATTGATGGTGCGCTGTGGCTCACAGTTTTGCCATGTCGACTAGAGATCAAGAACTCATCCTTTGAGGAAGTGCCCAACTTCCACAGTTCGTTGGTGTCCGTCCGTTTTGTCTTTTTGTTAGTCCGTTTGTCCATCTGCTTGTCTGTGCGTTTGCTACCGCTATCCTATTTTTTAGTTTTTCTATGTTCATTTCCCTGGTTCTTACGGTCACCTGCCCCTCCTCTCCTACCACGGTATTAGAAAATGGCGCCATAGTTGTTGTTCTTCTTAGTTTCATAGTCCATGGTGGACCATAGCTTCGTCAACACATTTTCTCCACTTTATTCTATCCATGGCTTCCTCTCTCCGGTTGTGTACGTTCATTTCTTTTTAGATCTGATTCGACTTCATCTGGCCATCTTTTTCGTGGGCACCCTCTTTTTCGTCCTCCAATGAGTGTTAAAATAAAAGCTTTCCTAGCATTTCGCTCTTTCGGTATGCGCAGTACGTGCCCAATCCATTCAATCTAAAACGTATTACAGTTTGTCTTTTAAGAATTTCTTCGGTTTCATTATTGTGCCTGGATTTGCAGCCTGGATTCTGTCCTTAACAGCTACCACCAAGTATTTATCTGACAATAGTTTAAAACCTAAGTATTTAAATTCACTGATATTTTCGAAAGCAAAATTCTTTATAGTTAGATCATTGAGAGTAGTGTTGTTGGCTGATCGAATCATGTATTTAGTTTTCTCAGTATTTACATGAAGTCGTAGAGCTTTTGCATTTTTATTTAAAGTCGCGTGTAAGAGTGTTTCTGGTTTTAGTCATAATAAGAATATCATCAGCGTAGGCACATATCTGAAAATCATTATTAAATAATGGTTCATTCGGGCTCATAGGGTCATTGCTCATTTCGGCTCATACGGTTGTGAATTGAATATTAAAGATGATAATGCGTATCCATGTTTTACACCAGATATGACTGATAGGATTCCTTGTAACATCACTTTACTTGTTGTGTGCGACAATACGCAGATAATCAAATTAATTAAGTTCAATTTTCTGAAAGCATATTTTATTTGTTTTCCATCTATACAGTCAAATGTCTATTTGAAGTCAACAAAAAGGCAAAATATGTCAATAATATATTCGTAAAACTTTTCAAAACCACAATATTTCAGAAGATCTGCGGGCATTCCATCTTCGCCACAGCTTTTATGGGTTTTAAGTTTTCTTATAGCTACTTCGTCAAAAATAGGCAACATCGATTTTAGATGCACATATGTACTACTTGTTGCTCCTTATTTGTCTTATCGTAGCGTTCTTTATAAAGTAGCTCGTTGAAATATTCTTACCATCGCACTAAAAATCATGAGTATTGAGCTAAGTTTTTTCCACTGTCAACTGCAGCCAAAACAACAAATTTAGGGGTTTCTTTGAATGTTTGTGGTAAATCTGGGAAATCGAATGTAATTTTTTCACGTTCTTTTCTTTTCTTTTTCGCTTTGGGTGAATCGGCCAACAAAGAGAACCGATCCCCCCCCGTAAAGTCCGGCCCAGGAGCCATGCGTTAATGATTGCGCAGTAGCGTTCAGCAGTAACGCGGTTTGTTAGACGAATTGTCGAAAGAGAGAGTTTTTCGCTTTTCTAGATTTGAGCACGAAGATATACCGATAGGGATAACTCACAGGGAAAATAGAGAAGACGTCCGCACTCGCTGACAGATTTCTTGCGACTGATTGCGTTTATTATTCTTCTTGCTTCCTCATAAATACAAAATTTACTTTCGTCTGAAAAAATGACTTATTTCCTAAACACTCGAGGCATATTTTTATAATTTTTAGCGAATTCAATGCGCTCTCGTCTGTTCACAAGTAAAAGTGAAGCGGTATCCAGCTTTATGTAAAACTTTTCTAGCAGTATCCGCACCAATAAATTAATTTGTAAATGTTTACTTACGTTTTCAACAATTTTTGATTACGTTATTCGAGGGTTAACATTTGCCATATTGATTATGCTGCGCTCTTCTCGGACCTGTAGTGTTCTTCAACGCCCATATTCTATTTCAATTTTATAATTATTTTTCCTTCCGATACACTCATTAATTTCCTTTGGTTTCCATGTTTTCAAATTATTAAATTATTAATTAGCTAACTAACCCGTTAATTATAATAACAAAGAATGAAAAGTTTATGCATACATATATATATATATCATTTAACAAGAAATAAATATAACTTAATAAGGAATAAATAAAATATGTTTTGAACTATAAATTTTTATTGTGTTTTTAATCAACAATCAACTCATTAATCTCGCAGATTTTGCAAATTATTCATAAAAACGAATTTTATTAAAATTTATTTATTCTATATATCTTCATAAAAGTTATTTCTTTCTCGCAACTTTACCTTTATTACTTTTGCATTGGCATATTTAGGTTAGATTAGGTTAGCCAGATTTCTTGTCTAAGACAAGACACTCCGGGAACCTAAGGCCCATTGTGATACCTGCATTTGATTTCCATCCCCCAACTAAGTTGCTAAACCACTTAGATCTTTTTAAGAAGGTAACAAGTCCTTCCAGTGAGACATTTTGCAAATTTCCCAGGTCTTCAAAGAAATAATGATATTTAGGATTTGTACCGACTCAATTTCTTCTTCATCTCCATAGCTCCTGCAAAAGTTATTGTGAGGCACACCCATTCTACTGGCTAGGGTTGTAACTCCTATGAGGACGCTGGTAGTTGATCTGTGGAACTCGAGCAGACATTTTGTCCTTTTAAGATTCAGTTTTGACCAGAGCACATTGGAGACCCTGCATTTAGTAGCCAGAGACTACCTTCTATTAGTTTCCGCGATGACGCTCAAGTCAATTGATATTGTACACCAAGTGGTTTATATACGGTTTCAGACCCCATTTATTGCCAAATACCTTCTTACAGAAAAAACACATTAAAAGCTTTCTTCATCCTTTCCTCGGTCTTCCTTTCTCAAGAATACTTTGATTCCAGAATTATACCAAGATACTTAGCTTCGTTTGATAGAGTTAGTGTTACTCCATCTATAGACGGTAACTGAAAACTCGGTATCTTATATCTTCTAGTGAACGGAACTAGTTCGGTCTTGGATGGGTTAACCATTAGACTGTTTGAGGTCATCCACTTAGAGAGTTCCGTTAACGCTGATTGCATGAGCCCGCTGATAGTCGGGAGAAACTTCCCTGCTATCAGGATGACTACATCATGTGCATAAGCAACTATCTTGACCCTTTTCATTTACCCAATTCATTTAAGACTAGGTTCCACAGTAACGGCGGGATGACCCCCCTCTTTGTGGGGTTCCTCCGATAACTATTTTTCCTAGACTAGTGATACCTAAGTTCGAGGTAATTATACTGGATAGTGAAGTCCTCTTGTTTTTCTTCGTCATAGTTTGAGCTCCCTGGTCTGGTTTTTTTTTGGAGGCCTGCTTACTAGAAAGATTTACGAAAAGCTTCATCTGTTGCTGATGTCAACAAATTGAATTTTTTTTTTTTTCAAAACGAGACTTACGACATTAATGGACGAGTCATTGCTGCACAATGCCGAATGGTGCGCATTCACATCGCAACCTACCCCCAAATCTATAACTCTTCCGTTGGTCCATTCGACCAGGTCTCTAAGCACGTCTTCTTCAAAAAGCAGGTATGCTGATATAAGCAAGAAGTAGGGACCTCCGCTCCGCTCCGTGTGATATTGCTTGCTTCCCATTGGATTCGTCGCCAGGTGGTGGGTAAGGGAATTCTCGGCAGATATGCAGGGTAGGTGGAAAATAAAATACCACTCATGGACCAAAACAGGCAAACATCCGCTTGGAGGTGTATTTCAAAAATGCTAAGTGTATGCACTTACTTGCGAAATCCCTTCAGCAACTGTCTTATAGCAAGCGACTTTTGGGTCAGCGTCTGACTCAGAATGAGCGGCTGAAAAGCCGCGGAAGGTTGACTAAAAGTACTGAAACCAAGCATATGACGAGTTCATGCTACAACAATGCATACTGGATTCTGGGTCCAGTAGGATTCTGATATTATGCCACTGGAAATCGTTTTGAGTTGATTATGTGAGCTGGTAACTGTAGTGACTGTCCAATTGATATGTGGATTGCGACCCCACATAAACATTCCCATGGCAGCCGGTTCTACGTACCGGAATGACTCGGGTTTTTCCCGACCAAGGGCTGCCGCCCCTGTATACTAGCCCTGTCTAGTGAAACCCATATCATCCCACCCCTTACGTCACAGGAGCAAACTCTCGCAGCAATCCTGCTCCAAATACTTCTCCTCACAGCTGGAATCGAATCCAACCCTGGGCCAGAAGTATTCTACTGCTGCGTCTGCCACAAACGGCTTCACCCGAACTCCACCTCGGTTAGGTGCAACAAGTGCAACGGGTGGAGCCACCTTAAGACCTGCTCGGGTCTTAAGTCACATAGGGAGTGGTCCACAAGGTATGTGGCCACGTGCTGCTCCCGCCAGCAGGCGTCTGATGCCTCCACGGCTCACACACCCCCTGATAGGCCGGCACTACCAACCGCCACCACTACCAACACCTCCACGGTGAGGAGCCTTTCGGAGCAACACAACTCCCCTTCAACCCCTCCCCTTCCTTCCTGCTCCAACCCCAGTGCGGGGACAAACCAGCAGCTCCTGGTCCCCCGCACAGTCTGTTCCGTGTGTCAGGCCGTAATACCTCGGAATCTGGTATCAGTCCAGTGCAATTCTTGCAATGGCTGGTGCCATTTTCGGAGATGTTCCGGCCTGCGCACCACCCGTGAGTGGACAACTGCCTACGTTGCCCCCTGCTGCAGAGCTCTGCACCCACTACCTCCCCCGGAGGCGCGGCCGCCCACCACCATCAGGCCGCAACAACCATAGTGGATTGCACAGCAGGTCCAACGTAGACAACCCCACGCGTCCCTCACCCCCCGGATTACACTGACCTCACCGAGAAGCTTCAAGCTTCTCCAGTTTAACTGCAACGGACTTACGAGTAAGGTCGACGAGATAGTCGACTTTATGAGCCGGCACAGTATCAAAATAGCTGCGGTCCAAGAAACAAAGTTGCACGCTAGGTCATCTCTGATCACCAGGGATGGCTATAACGTGCACAGACACGATCGCGAGCGAGACAACGGTTTTGGCCTAGCGTTTATAGTCCACCACACTGTGCAGTATCGTCTTATCGATGAAGGAATCGACCCCAGGGACAGCACCTTAGAATGTCAAGGCATAGCTGTCCGGTCAGGCGATTCCGAGCTCGAAATATTTAACATATATATACCCCCTGTCACCTGCTGCCCGGCAGGATATCACCCTGATATAGGTGCGCTCATAAGAGGTGAAAACCGATTCGTTGTAGGTGACTTTAATGCGCATCACGATCTTTGGCATTCAAGCCTGCCAAATGATCGTAGGGGACAGCAACTGGCAGAGCAGATAGACGACTCGACATTCAGCACAGTGAACGACGACGCCCCCACCAGGGTAGTGGGCAATTGCAGCAGCTCGCCTGACCTAACAATTGCTAGCGCTGGTCTGATAAATAGCATAACGTGGTGACCTATGCTATCGCTTGCATCAGACCACTTGCCCATTATCGTCTCGATCGAGAGACCTGCCGACTTCGTTTCCGCGAATCACCGGTCCTATTTTAACTTAAAAAAAGCTAATTGGGCCGGCTTCACGAATTCACCGAGGACACCTTCGCCGCTCTTCCCATCCCCACTGATGTGCGCGTAGGCGAACGCGCATTCCGCAAGGTGCTCACAGCTGCTACTGCTCGCTTCATTCCAGCTGGAAGTTATAAGGACATTCGTCCTCATTTCCCAGCCGAAGCAGCCAGTTTATCAAACGAGCGTGACCACCTACGCCAGGCCGATCCCGGGGATCCCCGCATAAGGGATCTCAATTTGGAGATCCGGCAACTGGTAAATCAGCATAAGCGGACTAAATGGGTTGAGCACCTGAAGACCTGCAACCTCACCTCTGGGGTGAGTAAGCTCTGGTCCACTGTTAGGTCTCTGTCAAACCCGACGAAGCACAACGACAAGGTTTCTATCACCTTCAACGGTTGCACTTCGTCGGACCCGAAGAGATGCGCGAGCTATTTTAGCCGGCTTTTCATATTGCATCCTCCGGGCGACAGAACCAAACGTCGTGCTACCAGAAGGCTGCACAAACTGACGAGCGACAGTGCGCCACTTACTTTCTCCGGTGATGAGGTTCAGGGGGCCATCAACAAGTCGAAATCATCGAAAGCCATTGGCCCTGACGGATTAAACGCGCTGATGCTGAAGCATCTGGGCCCCTGGGAGTAGGATTCCTCACAAGGGTTTTCAATCTGTCCTTGGCCACTCTCATCATCCCTGACAAATGGAAAGCAGGGAGAGTGGTCCCACTACTGAAACCTGGGAAACCCGCCAACCAAGGGGAGTCTTATCGGCCGATAACTCTCCTTTCCCCAGTAGTGAAGACACTTGAAGCCCTCCTACTCCCACTCTACACGAAACACCTGGCCCCAGCCCCACATCAGCACGGTTTCTGACGAGTGCACAGCACCACCACGGCACTCACCACCACGGCACTCACCGCCATAAACGCCCAGATAAATCGCGGGCTTAACCAAAACCGCCCCTGCGAGAGGACTGTCCTAGTAGCGTTGGACTTGAAAAAGGCTTTCGATACAGTCAGCCATTCCGCGCTACTAGATGACATTTATCAGTCGACACTCCCGCCAGGGCTGAAGAGGTGGTTCGCGAACTATCTGAGCGGTCGGCACTCGTCGGTGATATTTCGAGATCAAACTTCAAAGCAGAGAAAGATTAAGCAAGGCGTACCGCAGGGTGGTGTCCTTTCTCCCTTGCTGTTCAATTTCTACATCTCGAAGCTCCCCCAACCACCAGCGGGAGTTTCCGTGATCTCATACGCTGACGACTGCACGATCATGGCGTCGGGCAATGACATCGATGGCCTGTGTTCCAAAGTGAACAACTACCTCACCGACCTTTCTCGCTTTTTCACTGCGAGGAATTTCCAACTTTCCCCCACCAAGTCCACGGCGACCCTCTTTACCACCTGGACAAAGGAGGTCAAGCTGTCCCTTAAGGTAAACGTCGATGATACACCAATTCCGACGGTAAACAACCCCAAAATTTTGGGTGTAACCTTTGACAGCCTGCTCTCCTTCTCAGCGCATACAACCGCAATTGCCACTAAAGTCCAAAATCGCAACAAGGTCCTCAAATCGCTGGCCGGCAGCACTTGGGGCAAAGACAAAGAACTGTTGCTTTCGACATTTAAGGCAATTGGCCGGCCGGTTCTTAACTATGCTGCGCCTGTCTGGTCGCCTGGAACTAGTGATTCGCAGTGGACAAAGCTACAGACCTGTCAAAATATCGCCATTCGGACAGCGACCGGGTGCCTCCTGATGTCACCCATCCAACACCTTCATAACGAGGCACAAATGCTCCGTTGCGGAGCACAACAAATTGCTCAGCAAGCAGTTCCTGCTCGGATGTTACCGTAGGTCTCAGCCCTGCAGACACCTGCTTGAGCCCGAGCCGCCTCCCAGGCTCGTCAGGAGACACCTCCTAGACTACGCTGACGAAATCCAGGACAAGACTGACCGTAACCTACTGAACCGGACAGTATTTAGACAGTCTATAAACGACATTCACCGGGAGACCGTTACCACCTTCTTGAACTCCCGTCCTGTGAATGCCGTAATCGGAGTCCAACCACCACCTGTCGCAGATGAAGAGCTTCAGCTTCCCCGTGAGACCCGTGTAACACTGGCACAACTACGTTCTGGATACTGTAGCAGGTTAAACTCCTACATATCCAGAATCGACCCCGACATACCAAACACATGTCCTGCATGTGAAGGTACCCCGCACGACACTAACCACCTCTTCACATGCCCCCTCAAACCGACTCATCTAACCCCCTCTCCCTTTGGACCCAACCTGTCGAAACAGCATGTTTCCTGGGCCTACCCCTAGATGAGCTAGACGAAGACGAACGATTATATGCCTACACTGACAGGGCTACCTATGCTGTTAACAACAACAACACCCCACATAAACTGCGGTATAGATATTGTTACAGTTGCCCTCGTCCCCGTAGAACCTGTTCTACAAACCTGAGGTATGTTCTCAGTTCGTCGCCGTTGAGTTGGTGGTACAGGTTAGGTTGAACTTGCCCCCTTTGAACACTGACTCGGCTCGGGGTCAAAAAGGCGACTCTACGTATGAACTGGGAGAACGGCCTGAAAGGGGGACCCAACACATATGAATAGTTTAAAACAACAGTACAAGAATAATCCTCTAAAGCAAACAACGGAGCACCTACCTAAAGACATTAAATTACCGTCACCATTTCAAAAAGCACAAAAACATTGAGATCCCAAGTACGTGTAAGCCAAATTAATCCAGAGATGGAGGTTATCATCGTGGAGACACCGAAGACGATTGCTGCCTTCACTAAAGAATGCTACGCACCGCCAAGGAGTACTCCCATTGACAGGTTTTTTGGGATTGTGTCGGCCATAAACGTAGAGCTGAACTGGCCACACAAAAAGATATGGAACGTCGTGCATTCAAAACCGTGGCACAACCAGTAGCTGGTGCTGTTCTTATCCAACCGTTGACGGTGACCCAGCAGTCCCAATTGATGAAAGCACACCTAATGTCTCTGGGAAGAGAAATTATTGAGCCGCAGAAGTTTTCAACATCGCAGAGAAATATGCATAAATATGTGATCAGACAGAGTAGCATCATCAAACCTTGAACGATATGCGCTTTGCAGTGGAGCACAAAATGCACTAGATTCCAGGAGACACTAAACAAAAAGCGAGCATGAGGATCTTACAAACTGCCCCCAACCATTGAAGGACTGCAAAAGATATATTGTGGAGGAATATGAGCGGGCTTAAAGCTGACATCACTCTAATCTCCGAAACATGCTCTGCTATCGACACATATAACTGGCTTGCTGATGCAATATGCGGGGCTGCGATCTGGATACCGGGATATAAAGCGATGCAACGTAAGCTAGATGGTCTTCAGAAGTGATATATATAGGCGAAAGTAGACGGCCTATTCATTGTAAGCTGCTATGCACCACTGAGGATGACCTTGAACGAATTCGGAGATATGTTGACGCGGATGGCAACGGACTTCCGACACAGGAGACCAATCATCATTGCAGATGACTTTAACGCGTGGTCGACCACATGGGGAAACCTACGGACTTTTAAACACGCCAGGATGCCACTCGTTCGAAACTGGCGCTAGACGATCTGTCATAGATCTTTATTTCGCCGATAGAGCCACAGCAACTTGCGTGCAGTGGCATATTTCAAGCATGCACACCCATAGTGATCACTATGCATACATAATGGACCTGTACCCAACTTGCGTGCCCAAGCCTACAAGAAAAGTCCAAGGAGTGTCTTGAAAGATACTCTGCTTTTGACGCAGAATCTTTGCCAGCGACCTGGACCGAGGCGTACTTAGTTGCTGAATCTGAAGAACAGCGAGCAAACCAAGTAGCAAAGCGATTAGAAGAAGCCTGCGATGCCAAGACGCAGAGGAACTCCAAACCGCCTGCATTGCTTTGAAAGCAGCGGTCCAAGCGAGTCCAGAAAGTTTTACTGAACTCTACAGTGAGTGCATCAAGTCTGGTATCTTTCTCAAGAGATGTCTGTTAGATGCAGTGTGGAAGGTACTAGACCGAACCATCTGTGAGCATTTGCAGAAATACCTAGAGGGGCCAACAGGACTTGCGGAACGACAATTTGGCTTCAGGCGAGCAAGATGCATTAGCGACGCCTCTCGACTGGTGGTCGAAATAGCGAGCAGGGACAATAGGCTGTCAGAACGCTGGACATAAAGAACTCAGAAGAACAACTCAGTAATTTGGACGCTAATCCGCACTGAGTGGTCTTGGAATGCCTTCGTACCTGCTTCGGATTATCCGGAGCTATTTCGATGACAGGATCCCTTAATATGACACCGACGAGCGGAGTATCGCAAGACTCGATTCTTGGCCCTACTTTGTGGAACGCAATGTACGATGGCATCCGCAAAATGCAGCTGCCGATAAATGCGACACTGGTGGGATACGCAGACGGGGAAACATGTTATTGGTGTGGAACTCGCCTGCAACGATGCGAAAGCGAGGATTGAGCGCTGATTATACAATGCCAAACTCCAGCTAGCAGCGCGAAAAACAGAAACAGTATTGTTGAGCAAAAGGAAGAAGAGGAGGAGTTTGACAGTAAATGTCAGAGGTTTCAACATCCTGCCTAAACCGGCTATACAGTACTTAGGGGTTAAGATTCACTCGCGCATGACTTTCAGAGCGCACGGGGTGAAATTCAGTTCGAAAGATAGTTACCAATGCTTTAACACAGTTGCTGCCAAACATTAGGGGAGCCCAAGGTGCAAGAAGGAGGCTCCTATTTACTGTGATATACTCCATTCTGTTATATTCCACTCCCATGTGGTCCCAAGCCCGAGAAACACACCTACGAGGGGCCAGACAGGTTTGTAGGGCGAGTGCTTTGCGAGTAGCCTGTGCTTACCGGACATTATCGGATAATGCAATTTGCGCGATTACTGGAAGAATTCACAAGGGACCAAAAGTTGGAACAGCGAATTGCGTCACTTGACAAATGGCGTTCTTCTTAAGGCCGCTGGACAAACGAACTTATCCCTAACCTTGTCACGTGGTTACTGCGGAGACACGGAGAAGTGGATTACTTCCTCTGTCAGATGCTGAGCGAACACGACTGCTTCTAGTATTATCTGCACAGGTTTGGTCTCTCCGCTTCACCTTTCTGCCCTACCTGCCTAGAGAAGGTTGAAGACGCGGGACGACACGTACTCTTCTACTGCAATATTTGTCCAGGAGTTAGCTTTGGAAGACAGCCAAGGGAGACTAATTTAACTGCCAGTATGTGCATTTCAAAACATTGCTGGGATGCTACATGCAAGTTTGCCAAGCAAGAATTGCGTGCACTATGTATACCCATGACATTACCGCACACTTTCGAAGTTCTATGTACTTCGTAATGGAGTAATAGAAACTAACAGTAATGTATAGCCTCAATACGTCATAGGAAGAGAACCTGGAAGCAGTTTTCTTTTGTGGGTGCTATCAACAAGCACGCCTCCACCTTCGATGTAGTGCAAATGTGGTCCCAGATTGGAAGTCAGCCGAAGAAGAGAGGTCGGTTTTAGTGGCAGCATGCTCCACATATCATTGGCGCGACGCCATCAATTGAATGTTTCAGACATTTTTATCCTCCCCTGCAAAAAAAAAAAAAAAAAAAACATGAGAGGGCCTCCACTCAGCTCACATACTGTCGTCGTCAGATCCGTGTGACAAAACTGCGGGAAATGAAATTTATTAATGAGTTTGCCATTAAAGTTTTTCCTGACCATGATGCAACTTCTTATCTTACATTGAGTGGTAGGAACCAGTAGCGCGTAGTTAGAAAACCAGCGACTTTGCCCTGCACGACAGGGCAGCCCTGTATTAGGGCCATCCCCCACTCTCTTCTTCTCAAAAAGCAGCACGTCATCCGTTGCCATCTTACAGTGATGCAAATTAATTTGCACCCCCTTCAACAGCTGTGGTTTATTTGCTGCTCTTATTCTTTTCTTCAGGTAAGACCACTTTGGGTGCCCTATCCTGTATCTCAATTGACCCTGAAAATCATTGAGGACTTGCACAAATCGGTGACGATGTTCAGGCAGAGATTTTTGCCGTTTCCCTTATCCCTGGCACGGTCTCTCACTATGGTCTACTCGTCAGGACTTCTTCGTTTTGACGTTTTATCAGTGAGAGGATGGTGTCGGCCTCCATGAGTGGAGAAGGAGTCCACACCCTCGCGGTAGTTAATATCATTTGGTGACATTTGAGCAAAGAGAATATATTTTGGTTACACCGAAATGTGCACTCTTTATTCATAATCCTTAGACTAACTAGTTTACATAAATCTTAGTGCTACTTATACTATTGAGTTGCGTCGGTCGTTATCTGTCTACTAGTTCATAGCTATTGTTTGCCTTAGTGACAAGTTCTGTTGTTTTGGTGTTGTGTATATTGTAACCATACAAGTTTAAAGAGCATATTGCTGTTTATCGACATTTTGTTTGTAAACGATAATCATGTATATCTGTATGCATGGTATATATGTATGTGGTGTATAAATTTATATACATACATATGTATCTTTGTACTAACGTCGTTAACTCTCCTCCTTCTTAAAATGGAGCATCCCCGCTATGGTGTTGCTACGAGTTGCTGTTAAAGACGGTTCATTTCGAGCTCGTAAAATTCGTCAATTTGTATTTGTCTGTGAAGCATTATTCTATTTGCATAGTATCGGCAGAGATGTACCATACCATAAGTGATGTATACTGGGTTTTCTTCAATAGGTATCAAAAAAGTTGAGAGTTTTTGGATGTTGCTGAATTTGTAGATTGAGTTTGGGAAAAGGATGCGGAGTACTTGTTGATTGTGTACGATTTCTCTGCGTTGTCATTCATGATTGTAATATGTGATATTTTCGATGGTTGTTGATTCATTAAAGTGTTTCAATTTAGGGCCTGATATATGCATGTTGTTCCTAGTGTGCTGGTATCATAATCTGTAAAAATATATCCATTCTCTAGGATGCGGAGTGGAGCATTATTTTCATGGATTGTTTCGCATTGGGCTGATTTGTCTTCTAAGGGTTCGGACTTTCAAATAAAGTTACTCATATAATTTCCACATACATTTGGATATTCTTTGATATTTGTTACATTTTGCGATCTTAGGGTCTAAATTAATTTTACCAAGGTTATGTGCTAAAGGATAAATATTAAATAAGCTACATTTAGTTTCGAGGATAGGATATTTGTATATTGTTAGAATTCCTTCTTGTACTCGTAGGTAACAGGTATGAATGTCGACATATTCGAATACATTAATTATTGGAAGATCTAGTTTTTCGTGGTTTATTAAATCCTTCAAATTTAATGTGCCAGTTAGTTTTGTTGTACTGTCGGACTGCTTCAATTATCTATTCATCAGGTGCCGAACTGTGTTGATGTGTTAAAACTTTCGCGAGTTCTATTATGGTACTGTGAATTCGTTCAATTTTATCGTTTTTGTCGAATGATATCTGGAGTTTCGGTATGCGTTATTTGTAGTCGCTGTGCACATATGCCGGTAAATTTTGACTTGTTATCAGTCATTACAAACTTTGCGCTTGGGTATAATTATGATAGTACCTCGTCTACGTATTTGTATGTGTCCTTATTTGATGGTATTTGTCTCAAATGTCAGAATTTTGAGTATTTGTCGATTGAACTAATCTACATATTATTGCTCATAAAAAATAAGCCTAAGTGTATGTATTCGCCTACCTTGTTCGGTACTGGTGCTGAACCTATTGGATTTTGTTGTTATTGTTGTAGCAGCATAAACATTCCCCATACATAAATTGGGATTGCTGATGAAGTGACAGTCCTTGGCCGGATATAAATCCGGATCGTTCCGGAACCGACTGTCGTGGGAACCTATTGGTTGTTTATTTGGTGGGCGTTCATATTTGTTTGTGAAGTCCTGTACTTCCTTTTTACAAGCGTCACGTATGTTCAGCCAGTAATATTTGAGCGAAATTTCCTGTTCGTTCCTTTGTAGTTTTTGTGAGGACGTCTGTGTGTGTCTTGTATGATTTGTTTTTGTTGTTCGGTTTCGGTGATGTCGTCAACCAATTTTTGGGCTAGTACAATCGATACGGTTGGAAATGTGTCGATAATGTCATTTTCGACGTAAAATAATATTTCCTCGTCTATTTGCAGAGCATTAGTTACTTTTGGTATAATTATATTTTTAATCTGTCTAGCAATGCAGTTTTTGTGAAAAAAAATCGTATGTTGGCTGTTAGAAAATATGTTTTGTGAGGATATTTCAATGGAATTCTGATCTGACTGTCTTACAATAATTTGATTTCTAAAGGCGTTTAGTGGTTGCTTTACTCGTTTGAGTTTTTGTGTTGGGGAGCTTTGTGCTGAATGTTGGGAGTCATCAGAGTTTACAGTGTTGTTTATTTGCTGGCGAGAAAGTGCATCAGCGACAACCCGGACATCTGGGGTTTGCAAACGAGTTTTGCACCGTATTCTTCGATGAAATTTTTCCATCTTTTCAATTTTTTATTGGGTTTTTTACTGATATAGAGAAGATTAAAGATTGTTGCTCTGTGTAAATTGTTAAATCTGATATACCATACAAGTAATTACGTAGTTTCTGTAGTAATCATACAATTGCGAGTAACTCTTTCTCAAATGATATGGGTTTTTGGTATTGAGATAATACGGCTCCTATGGCGTAGTTACTAGCATCTGTAGTTAATTCGAGAGGTTTGTTAAAATTTGGTTGGAAGAGTTCAACTTGGGCTTGCAGTTCCTCTATTATTTTATTCAGGCTTCTAGTGCAAGTTCATCTAAGGTGATTTTTATTTTTGCGCTTTGATTTTTTGATATCCCACCATTCTCTCCTCTGAGGAACGTAATGAATGGTTTCACGATGGCTGCGAAATCTATATATATAAAAAGAAGTTACATTTCCTTGGTAATCTTATAACTCAAGAGCCGCCGAACCGATTGACACACAAATTTTAGAGTTCTTTTCTATCTTTGAGGAGGTGGTTTGTGTGAAGTTTGATTGAAATCGGTGCAGCCGTTCCTGAGTTATGACATTTTATGCTTATGAGCGTTTCTGTTGTGATTGTAAGTGTATTATGTTAATATTAATTCGCTGTCGTTGGAATTCAGTTTTTGCAAATATATTTTATTGGTGATGAGAATCGTGAATTAGATCAGCGCTGTGCAATTTCGACGAATACGAGAAGATCAATCGTAAATGAATTGCAAATAATGTCCCATCAACACAATGAATTGGTGAAATTGTTCAAAGTGGCACTCGATCTGATGCCCACCGATGGCCACAAAATCATAATAAAAGCCAATAAAACACCAGTTGCGGAGCACGCCAGACGATTCAATGTACCAACGATTGATGAAGTAGCCATTGTTGTGGTTGGTGAACAGTTTCGGTCACGAGATATTGTTTTGTATCGTAGAAATGAGCAATTACAACGTATTTCAGAACTCCATAACTGTTATGATGCATTGCAGTACCCCATTTTGTTTTGGAGAGGGGACGATGGCTATCATATCAACATACCAATGATAAATCCAACAACTGGTACATACACATTTTATTTTTGTTTAAATATGATTTTTAAATAATTTTCATACGCTAATTAATTTTTGCATTGCAGGTCAAAAATCAACGAAAACCGTCAGTGCGATGAATTTTTATTCGTATCGATTGATGATTCGCCCTCAAGAAAACAATTTTATTTTGCGATGCAATCAACTTTCGCATCAATATATCGTCGATATGTACGCCAAAATTGAAAGTGAGCTATTCAATTTCATCCGTCAGAGTCAAGCCCGATTGAGATCAGAGGAATACATACATTTGCGTGACGCAAAAATCAATGATGCATTTATCGAATTGCAAGTCATTTTGGACGAAAATATAATAAAAAATTGAATGCTCCAGGAGCCCTTGGAAAAACATTTTTAACTTTATTTATTTTAGCATAATTTATTTAGCGTAAAAAATTGAAATGGAAATTAAAGAATCAAAGTTTAATTACAAGTTTTTATCGGCTCTTTCACCTTACCTGTATATAGGTGACCACCACAATCAAATTTTAAAAAGTACAGAAAAGGCTATTGTGACATCTTTAGAAAGTATGTTGAATGAAAAAAATCAACTAATTAAACTGTTTAAACATTTTACGAGTTCTATAAAGAATTTTACGAATTCTATGAAAAATTTCTTGCGATATAAAAAAAACATTTTATGTATGGTGGTGCGAAGCCCACTGGGTGATGCTAGTTCTATATAAATTTTCTATAATAACTAGCGCGACCTAGGAAGGATCTGAGCTTCTTCAGTGTTGTGGGAAGAGGGAAATCTTTAATAGTTTGTGTTTTTATAGGGTCAACTGTGATCCTGTTGTATTTGATTATATGCCCTAAGTATTCCCCAGAATCTTGGAAGAAGTGAGGTTTCTTTTTGGAAATCTTCATGTTCGCTTGGTGAAGCGCGTTTATTATTATGCGGATATGTTCCATATGTTCTTCGGGAGAGGAAGAATAAATGAGAATATCGTCTATATAAACGTACGCAAACTTCCCGATATATGGTCTAAGGATATCATCCACGCATCTTTGAAAAAATAATGGGCCATTTTTCAGGCCGATCGGCATACGAAGGAATTCGTACTTAGCTCCATTTACGCTAAAGGCCGTTTTTCCCCTGTCAGATTCATTAATAAGGATCTGATGGAAGCCTGACTCTAAGTCTAAAGTAGTAAACACCTTTGCCTTACCTAAATTCTGCATGGTCATAGTCACATCAGGTATGGGGTATCTATCTGTGATAGTTTGAGCGTTTAGCTTCTGAGAATCTACGACCATTCTGCGCTTAGGTTTCCCTTGTTCATCCGTACCTTTTTGAGAGACCGTTTAAATAAGGGAGTTGTACGGAATTTTGCTGGGTTGAACTACTTCATTTTCTATAAGTTTGTTAATATCTTTGTGAATAAAGTCATTATCCGATATAGGGTACGGATATTGCTTGGTCCCAATAGGGTCCTCGGATTTCGTTCTAATCGTAGCTTGTACCGTGGTAGTATATGGTAGTACTTCGTTTGTACTTTCGTTTTTTTGCATAATTTCTTCGATTTCTGCCCTATATATGTCACTAGTTACCGTATAATTAATTTCAGATTCACTTTCTTTCTTGACCCTATATTTATGACTGAGCTTGTACTCAAAAGGATTGATCTCTGCTTTTATTTTTTTAAGTCCCTGTTCCCCCAAAGGCATATTAAATTCTTCTAATGCATCTGCTTCAAAAAATGTGAGATTATGCTCTAACCATGTTATTATTTTTTTTATTTAGTTATTGTGTAACCATGAAGGGTTTTTACTTTAACTAGCTTGATTGGTATAGGCTTACCGATTTTGCATTTTTCACTTACATAGTTATTTGTTGCTCCGGTGCCGATCAGGATGTTAATGAGTTTGCCTGTATCCCTGCAGTGGCGTTGCAGGCACGGCAAATCGCTCATAAGCCGAAAAAAACACTGCCTGTTTCGTATTCGTCATTTTCCGATGCAAGTGATTGCATTTCTTCGTCTCGTGTTTGATTGACTCGTTGGACCTTCTGTTGTATGTTGAAATTACGAGATGAAGGATTTCGTTCCCTTTTTTGAGGCTCTGCGCGAAATGGGTTATTAGGAGGTAGTCCTTGCCTCTGCCGGATAAAGCTGTTTTGTGGTGCGAAATGGTTCCTATTATAATTTGTGGATCTCGTGTATTGGATCTATTTCCACTGGTTGGTGCTGTTGCCTGGGTGCTGTTTGGTTGTATTGAACTCGAACTGTAAGTTTACGTTGTAATTATGTATAATGCTTGTGATAGTGTAAGCGGTTTTTAAGTCCTTTATACTGTGGCTATAGAGGGTGCCGCTGAGGAGCTTGACCGCGAAGAGCTTGAGATGCCAGCCAATAGTAACAACGCCCGAAAAGTCTACCAGAAATTTCGACAGCTTACAGAAAGCCGTTTTCCTGTAAGAACAAAGACGGCGATCAGGTGATTGACATCCATACTTAAATAATGGAGGGAACCCTTCTCGAACCTGTTAAACAGTGATAGCCGTACATTTCACAGAGAATGCGAAGATCTCGTTGTCGTGAACAAATCGTTGGCGTCGGAAGTGTCGTTCGGCTACCCGACCATGACGAGGTGAGAATAGCCATTCCCATGACAGCCTATTCTACGTTACGGGAATGACTGGGATTTTTCCCGGCCAAACGCTGCCGCCCCAGTAAACTAGCCCTGTCGAGTGTATCGTATCCCACCCCCAATCTTTCGTCACAGGAGCAACGTTTGCTCCAAATACTTCTCTGCAGGGCAGGCATTGAACCCAACCAGAGGTATCTCACTGCTGCATTTGCCACAAGCGGCTCCACCCGCACTCCATCTCAGTTAGGTGCAATAAGTGCAACGTGTGGTGCCATCTTAAGACCTGTTGAGGAATTGAGACATACAGGGAGTGGTCCACAAGGTATGTGGCACGTGGCGGCCCCTGCCTGCACGTCAAAGTGTCGCCACAAACCATACCTTAACGGCAAGGAGCCCACAGGTGCAACCCAACTCCCCTACTGACCCACAACCCTCCTACTCCTATTCCAGTGCGGGGACAAACCAACAGCCCTTGGTCCCCGGCACAGTCTGTTCCGTGTGTTAGACCAAAGTTATTCGAAATCTGACAACAGTCGAGTTCAATTCTTGCTATGGCTGGTGCCACTTTCGGAGGTGCTCTGGCCTGCGCACCAGCCTTGATTGGACACGCGACTACGTTACCCCTTGCTGCCGAGCTCTGCATCCGCAACCTCCCTCTGTGGCGCGGCCGCCCACCAACGTCAGGCCACAACAACTTTTGCGGAACGCACAGCAGGACCAACGTAGACAACACCGCGCGGCCCTCACCCCCCCGGAGTTACGACCATACTCCCGAGGAGTTTTGGACTTTATAAAGTCTGCAACGGACTTATGAGTAAGATTGACGAGATAGTCGACTTCTTGAGCCGACATGGTGTCAAGACAGATGCGGTCCAAGAGACAAAACTGTACGCTAGCTCCCCCTGATCACCAGGGACGGCTACAACGTGCACAGAAACGATAGCGAGCGAGACTGTTGAAATAATTTGTATATTTTAGTTACATGGCAACTTTATTTCGTTCTCTTTAGACCTTCAGTCTTTTCTCAAGCTTTTGCATGCAAGTAGGCTTTGCATATCATTCTTGCTTTTGCCGTTACAAATAAAATACTGAATTGTTCTTTCACACGAAATCACGCGTTTTATTCAAAAGGTTATAGGCCCAGATCCCATAGGTCGCGCGAAAATTGCTAAATATAAATAATTGGTTCATATTAATAATTAACAAAAAAGAAAACGTATTATTTTATTATAATGTCTTCGGAAAGTGACATCAAAATTGAAAAACTGCAAGATAGCTCACAGTGGCTGACATGGAAGTTTCAAACGGTACAAATTTTGGAAGCTGGTGACATGTATGGTGTGGTCAACGGAGAAGATCTATTGCCCAGGACAGGTGAGCAAGAACAAAAGAATTAGCGTAAAATTGATGCTAGAGCTCGCCGGCCAATAAGTACAGAATTGGGAAAACAACCGCTTATGCAGATTCTTAACTGTGCTTGTGCGAAGAGTATGTGGGATACACTCAAAAGTGTATACGAGCAAACATCAACAGCGAGTGTTTTGTTTTTGCTGCAGAAGTATTACAGTTATGCAAAAGATGCAGAAGATGATATTGCGACTTTTTTGTCGAAATTATTGGAAATTGTACAGCATCTTCGTGATCAGGGCGAAACCATATCAGACTCGATGATTATGACAAAAATTTTAATTTCGTTGCCGGCGGAGTACAATCATTTCCATAGTGCTTGGGAATCGGTGCGTTCATCTGATCAGAATTTGAACACCTTGAGAGCCAGACTGATGGCTGAAGAAATTCGTTTGAGCGCTCAAGAAAAAAATAAAGTAGAGGCGTTCGTAGTCAGGCATCAGAATTGGCAAAATACGAAGAATCAACAAAGCAAAAGCAGCAGAACAACAACAAAAGGCGCATGTTTTAAATGTGGTTCTAAAGAACATTTTAAACGGGACTGTCCGCAAATGGCAAAATCCGCAAAGAATGAGACTCAACGTAAAAATGTCGAAGCGCTGGTGTGTGGGGCAAGTGTAACGGGTAAGCAAGACAGCTGGGTACTTGATTCGGGTGCAACCGATCACATGAGCAAGCGGTGACATTGATTCACTACAGCACTATTACGTGCTATTAAAGCAGCAGGAAAAGGTGACATCAATGTTTTAGTTAATGACGGTCAAGAATGGGTGCAGAAAGTTTTGACAAATGTGCTTTACGTGCCGGACATTACATATAATTTGTTTTCACAAACAAAGGCGCTAGATCGTGGTTTTCATTTTCGATCGGATAGCGGTAACTGCAAATTCGTTAGAAAAGACGGAAGTACTGTAGCAGTGGGAGTTCGTCATGGAAAATGGTTTCAAATGCTGATCAAGGTTCCGGAAATTAGCATGGTAAATATTTCGGTAAGTGAGAAGTTAGCTTTGCGTACGTGGCATAATCGACTGGGTCATCAGAATTCGACCCATGTTAGGCAGCTCCAATGTAGATTTCATTGAAGAGGAATTTACGTGCGAAGGATGCATACTGGACAAGCAACATAGAGGCAGCTTTAAATCGAGTGAAGTGAAGTCGAAAGGCTGTGGAGAACTCTGTTTTGCGGATATATGCGGTCCAATGCAAGAAAAATCGATCGGCGGGGCTAGATATTTTCTACTTATTAAAGATGACTATTCACATCTACGTTTCGTGTATTTCATGAAAGAAAAATCAGAAGCACCTGGGGCTATCAAAAGTTTTTTGATGCAAGCTGAGAAAATGGATCAAAAAATTATTAAGCAAATGCGGACAGACAATGGGCTTGAGTTTGTCAATGATGAGTTGACTAAGATTTTTAATCAGTTTGGAGTTAAACATGAACTCACAGTACCGTACACACCGCAGCAGAACGGTGGTGCAGAGAGAGAAATGCGAATAGTGATGGAACTAGCACGGACGATGCTTTACGCAAAAGAAATGCAGCTTAAATTTTGGAACCAGTACGGTGGCACAGAAAACGCCATATGAATTATGGTATGGGCAGCTTGCAAAATTTAATCATTTGCGAAGTTTTGGTGAAGAAGTTTACGTCCATTTACCTAAGGAAAAGCGGCGCAAGTTGGATGCAAAATCGTGGAAGGGAATTTGCATCGGGTATGCTGACAATTACAAAGCTATTAGAGTTTGGAACCCAAAACATCAAAAAGTTGAAATTTCATGTGATGTGCAATTCCTTCCGGAAACAGTGACTTTTAAATTGCAAACAGATAAAATGCAAGAAGAACGCTTTGAAAACTTGCATGACACTAAGCGAGCTCATTACGGAGCTCATGAAGCATCTACAGGAAGAATTTAAAGTAAAATTCTTCGGGGCAAAGTTCTTTTTAGGGCTTGAAATTCACCGCGACGCTGATGGTTCAATTTTCATCGGTCAAAATGCTTATGCCAACAAGGTAATTGCAAGGTTTAATATGCAAAATTCTTCTTTTGTAGTCACACCTGCTGACAGTTTCACCAATTTGAGCGATTTTGACAATGATGGTAATCTGATAAAGTTTCCCTATAGAGAGGCAGTCGGGAGTCTTATGTATCTGGCGGTGGGTACAAGGCCGGATATAGCCTTTGCTGTGTCAAACGTGAGTCGGTATATTGAAAAGCCGACGGCAGCGCACGTTAAAGCAGTGAAACGTATACTGAAGTACCTCAATGGAACGATGAGCATGGGTATATTTTATAAAAGTAGCAGCGATCTTGAATTACGTGGTTATAGCGATGCAGACTATGCGGGTGATATTCAAACGCGAAGGTCAACATCAGGTTTTGTATTCATGGTCGGCGATAGCATAGTGAGTTGCTGCTCAGAACGTCAGAAGTGCGTAGCTTTATCGACTACAGAGGCCGAATACATTGCTGCTTCTGGTGCAGTAAAAGAGCTGGTGTGGCTCAAGCGTTTTTGGTTTGGTCTTGGTGGTCCAGACTTCACGATGTTTTGTGTTGACAACCAAAGCGCCATTCAACTCATAAAGAATCCGGAGTTTCACAAACGAGCAAAACATTTTGATGTGCGTTACCACTACATACGCGATAAGTATGAGGAGCAAGTTTTTGCACTACAATATGTTGCGTCAACTGATCAGCTGCAGCAGGACGGCCTAACAAAGGCGCTTCCAAAAGATAAATTTATTAATTTTAGGGAACAATTAGGTTTGAGATTCATTAAGAAATAAAGTTTTGTGTATCTGCAAGTTTTTTTTTAATTATAAATATGAAATGTAACTTAAAAGTGGGAGTGTTGAAATAATTTGTATATTTTAGCTACATGGCAACTTTATTTCGTTCTCTTTAGACCTTCTGTCCTTCATTCTTTTCTCAAGCTTTTGCATGCAAGTAGGCTTTGCATATCATTCTTGCTTTTGCCGTTACAAATAAAATACTGAATTGTTCTTTCACACGAAATCTCGCGTTTTATTGAAAAGAGACAACGGTGGTAGCGTTCATAGGGTAGTGGGCAATTGAAGCTGCTCGGCTGACATAACAATTGCTGGCGCAGGTCTGGCGATCTATGCTATCGCTTGCATCATACCTCTTGACCATTATCATCTCAATCGGGAAACGTGCAGACTTCGTTTCCGCGGATCACCGGTCATATATCAACTTTAACAAAACTGATTAGACCAGTTGCGCGGAATTTACTGAAGACACCTTCGCCGCTCTCCCCATTCCCACCGATGTGCGCACAGGCGAACGCGCATTCCGTAGGGTGATTACAGCCGCCGCGGCTTGCTTCATACCTGCTGGAAGGATGCGGGACATACGTCCCAGTTTCCCATCTGAAGCAGCTGTTCTGGCGAACGAGCGTGATCTCCTACGCCAAGCCGATCCCGTGGATCCTCGCAAAAAGGATCTCAATTTGGGGATCCCGCAACTGGTGACCCCACATAAGCGGACCAAATGGGATGAGTATCTGAAATCCTGCAACTTCACCTCTTGTGTGAGCACCTTCTGGTCCACCCTTAGGTCCTTGTCGTACCCGACGAAGCACAACGACAAGGTGGATATCACTGGTGGACTGTCCTAGTAGCGTTGAATCTAAAAAAGGCTTTCGACTCAGTCACTCCACGCTACTAGTTGACATTTTACAGTCGACACTCCCGCCAAGGCTGAATAAGTGGACCGCGAACTACCTGTGTGGTCGTCATTCGTCGGTGATACTTCGAGACCAAACATCCTAACCGAGGAAAATAAAGCCAGGAGTTCCGCATCCTTTTTAAGTTCTACATCTCGAAACTCCCCCAACCACCAGATGTAGTCTCCCTGGTCTCCTACGCCGACGACTGCACGATAATGGTGTCGGGCAATGACATTGATGGCCTATGCTCCAAGGTAAACGACTACCTCGCGAGTCTTTCTCGCTTCTTCACTGCGAGGAAATTACAACTGTTCCCCACTAAATCCACGGCGACCCTCTTCACCACCTGGACAAAAGAGGTCAAGCTGCAACTTAAGGCCAAAGTCGATGATACACCAATTCCGACGGTTAACAACCCCAGAATATTGGGAGTTACCTTTGACAGCTTGCTCTCCTTCTCAGCGCATACAAAAGCTATTGCAATTAAGTACAGAGTCGCAACAATCTAGATGAGCTAGACGAAGACGACCGGTGATTACAATACACTGACAGGGCAAAGTTACTGCTACAACAACAACAAGGTGAGAATAGCGGTAAAGCGGCTGAAGAACAACAAAGCCGCGGACGCCGACGGACTGACGGCTGAGCTATTCAAACACGACGGCGAGGAGCTGGTAAGGTGCATGTATCAGCTTCTATGCAAAATAAGGTTGGATGAAAATATGCCTGCCGATTGGGTTTACGTGTGCTCTGCCCTATCCATAAGAAGGGTGATCTTGCAATCTGTGCAAATTATCGCGGGACTAGTCTTCTAAATATCACCTACAAGGGTTTAGCGAGCATAAGGCTGAATCCCACCATCAACCAACTGATTGAACCACATCAGTGTGGCTTTAGACCTGGAAAGTCCACAATCGGCCTGATATTCACAATACGCTTAATCTTGGGAAAAACCCATGAAAAGAGAATCGACACACGATTTTTTCGTCTACTTCAAAGCTGCATTCGCCAACACGAAAGTGACCTATATGCCGCGATGTCTGAATTTGGTATCCCCACAAAACTAATTCGGTTATGCAAAATGACGTTGCTCAATACCAGCAGCGCCGTAGGAATTGGGAAGGACCTCTCCGAGCTGTTTGATACCAAACAAGGTTTCAGACAGAATCGCTGTGTGACTTTTTTAACCTCGTGCTAGAGAGGATCGAACTAACCGCAGAACTTAATCGCTCATGCACAAATTTTTTTAAGAGCGGAAAATTGTTGGCGTATGCCGATGATATTGATATCGTCAGCCTTAACAACCACGTTTTTAGTTCTGCCTTTTCCAAACTGGATAAAGAAGTAAAGCGATTGGGTCTGGTGGTGAACGAGGATAAACCAAAGTACCTCCTGCCATCAAACAAATAGTCGGCGCACTCGCGTATCGGCACCCACGTCACTGTTGGCAGTTATTATTTCGAGATTGTAAAAGACTTCCTGTAGTTAGGAACCAGCAGTAACACTGATAACAATATCAGCCTGGAAATCCAACAGCCTTGCCAACAAGTGCGACTTTAGACTAAGTAGACAATTGAGTAGGATTTCGAGTAGACCTAGGACCGGTCTTATAGTATCACCCCATCTCACTGTGATGGGTCTTGAGCAAATCTGTTGTCCAGACCTGGTAGCGGCTGACGTGAGTCATAGGGGTAGACGCGGATGGTCGAAGTTTGTGATTGCATCTGCTTATTTTCCTAACGATGCTCTGGAAGGGCCACCACCCGGGAAGTCCACTAGTCTCGTGAGGTACTGTGAGTAGCGCAATCTGGGCCTTATCCTATGTTGCGATGCTAATGCCCTGCATATAATCTAGGACAGCAGCAAGTGCAATCGACGGGGCTCTCGGCTATTCGAATTTATCGCGAATTATAAAACACAAGGGCATACAGCCTACGTTTGTAACTGCTAGAAGGCAGGAGGTGCTGGATGTCACCCTATCAAACTCAAAACTTGCGGGGCGAATCAAGAACTGGAGATTCCTTGCCGAAGATTTGTGCTCAGACCACAGGTACATTGAGTTTCAGTGTGGCGAGGAGGACAAATGCCATTGCCCTCTAGAAACCCCCGGAAAACCAGACTGGCAGAAGTTAGGGGGGGTGTTGCGGGTCCCTGACGTGATGCCTCCAAGACTTTGGAAAGAACAGGGGATTGAGGCGGCTGTTGAAAAACTCAACGCTGCCTTAACTGAATGTTTTGAGTCAGCTTGTCCAATTCGACCTCTCCTGGGCCAGACTCCCGCGGTATTGAGTGACACGGCGAAATTGGTTAAGATCCTGAAAGGGGACCCAATTGCAATGCTGAGTTCATTTAGAAATTCTGATGGCTCCTTCACGGAGCGGCAAAGTGAGACACTCACCTTGATGATGGAATCTCACTTTTCAGATAATCAGATAAGTGTCAGCCGGCAACAGCCCTTATTGGTAGAGGTGGTTGTCAAAGCTGCTACGTTGCTACGCTGGCAGATTTGTGGTGAATGAAGCCGCCATTCGATTCGCCATCAAATATTTTGGCGGCGACAAGTTGCCCGGACCGGATGGCATATATTCTGTCAGGCTGAAGGAAGGCGCAGAGTCCGTGACAGCAGCCTTGAAGAAAATCTGCTCTGCATGCCTGGCACTAGGCTATGTTCCACGCTCTTGGTGAGGGTCACCTTCATCCCAAAGGTTGGAAGAGATGACTACACCAGCCCCAAAAGTTTTAGACCCATCAGCATGACTTCTTTTGTGCTGAAAAGTCTCGAAGGACTAGTGGAATTGCGCTTACGTCAGAAGTCGCTGAAGGCTTACCCTCTATCTCCATTTCAGCATGCCTATCAAAGTAAAAAATCCTGCGAGGCGGCACTGCAAAACCTTGTTGTTAGGGTAGTGCTAGCCATCGACAGGAGGGACTACGCTATGGGAATATTTTTTGACATAGAGGGGGCGTTTGATAATGCCAGCAGAGGAGGATCTGCTGGTGTCATCCGGGTCTAATGGAGGTTACCACCAAGGCGGTGTGCTGTCTCTATTGCTCTGGGGCATGGTGATCAATCCTCTGCTCACCGCTTTAAAGCATTTCCTGTTTGGTAATAGGCCCTTTGCTTATAAACATCTTCAGGAAAGTGCAGAAAATTCTGGATATGATTGACACTTGGTGCTGTGCGAATGGGCTATCGGCAAATCCCATCAAGATTGGTGTTGCCGAGGAAGCTTGATGGACTCGTTCTGCCCAAGCTAAAAGGAGTCACAATCCAAGCAAATAAAGTATCTTGGAGTAATCCTCGATAGTAAACTCCCCTGGAAATCACACGTTGAAACAAAGACATCCAAAGCACTGACAGCCTTCTGGCAGTGTTGTTGGAAAAACGTGGGGTCTTTCCCCTAGCAAGATCCTATGGTCCTATATCTACACGGCTATGATAAAACGTATCTGGATAAGTAGACTTACTCTCGTGGGAGAGAGAGAGACTTCAACGTGCGGTGGCCATCAGTTGCGTCCGAATTTTTCCTTTTACTTCAGGCCTGGCATTAGATTCTCTGGTTAGTCTACCACCACTTGATGTTTTCTTCCAAGGAGAGGCCTTGAAGGCCATCTGCAGTTTGAAACACAATGGGAATTTGTTACGGCCCCAGTACGGGATTGGACAACAGAGTAGGCATGAACTTCGATCCAACGATCCTTGCCATGCCCCTTGACTCCATGCCATCAAGAGTCGTGCTTGACAAGACATACAGTGTGGTGCTGCCAGAGGCTCACCTGTTGTCAAACTCTGAAAATGAGCCCGTTTGCCTGTTTTCGCATTTTCACTGATGGCTCCAAGACCGAGAACGGCTCCGGCTCTGGGATCTACGTGGAATCCAGCGGGATAAAACTGTACTTAGCTCTTGGAATGCATGCATCTATGTTTCAAACGGAGGTGTATGCTGTTCAAGAAGCGATGAAATTTGTTGTAGAAAACAGATGGAGAGACAGATCTATATGTGTCTGCAGCGACAGCCAAGCTGCGCTCTTGGCCTTAGGCAGTCCCCCAACCACTCCAAGGGTAGGCGAGTCCTGTAAATCCAGGCTGAACTATGTCGGTAGACATAATAGCCTGATGCTAACATGGATCCCGGGACACGTGGGTATCGTGGGTAACGAGATTTCTGTCTCTTTAGCCAGAATGGGCCCTCAGCTCGGCAGGCTGAGAGAGGCTGCAGATGGACAGAACTGATGTTACCGTTTATATCCGATCGACTATCGCAGTTCTTCCTGTCACTTAGCAGAAGGGACTGTAAATAGGTGGTTGGACTGATGACGGGCTACTTTCTATCAGCGAAAAACATCTCAGACAGTGCACTCTGCCCAGCATGTGGAGAGGAGGATGAGACGGCGGTTCACTTTCTGTGCTTTTGGCACTGATGTGTTAAGAAGCGACCGCCTTGGCTCCTTGGCACCAGATTTCTACTCAGATTTCTGCGGAGGGCGAATAGATTGAAAGAAAATTAAAAAGGGAATCGGCGAGCAGTACAATGGATTTAATTGTGTCTGAGTGGTGTACTTGCTAGTCTGTTCCGACGAAAAAAAAGGCAAGTGAGCAGTAAAGTCCTCACTCGATGAACAAAAATAACACTCTACAAGGCTCTCATCATTCCCGTCCTAACGTAAGGCGCAGAAGCGTGGACGCTGAGAACATTAGATGAAGCATCGCTTGGATTGTTTAAGAGAAAGATCCAACGGCTACGTTGGCTGCGTCATGTCGTCCGAATGAATACAAACTCTCCGGCTCTGAAAGTGTTCGATACGGTGCCAGTTGGTGGTAGCAGGGGAAGAGGGAGGTCTCCTTTGCGTTGGAAAGATCAGATGGAGAAGGACTTGGTTTCACTTGGTGTGTCCAACTGGCTGCCTCTCACAAACAAACTAAACATGCTATATTGCCAAAACCATGAACATATCTTCGAGACGAGTACACCCACATAAAAAAAATAATAATCGAAAGTCGTATATACGTAGTCTGCAATATTTGAAAACTCTCCTTATTTTTTGAACACACCTCGTATAAGGTTAATGCGAGAATTAATTTTATTAGGTGTTTACTCAATCTGCTACCTCCATCAATACTGCAATTTGAATAATGTGAGAGAATTCAAATAATGTACTTTTCTACTACTTACGTCTAACAACAGGGATGCATTTAGAAAATGGTGAGCAACTCAAATTTAAATGGTAAAATCATGTAGGCTGAATATGTTTAACACGAACATTCCCGAAGCCAACGGAAATATTCGATTCGTTTCTAGGAGAGCTGCTGTAAGTAAATGGTTTACGCCAGGCGGATTGCCTGCTGCCTTCACCGATTCTATCTTCACATGTTAGGCAGAAAACAATTTTTACGTATACCGTATGTTGTTTGAAAAATTTTCCTTTACATTTCAAAGTGACTACGGGTGTTAGTCCATCAGAACCTGGATGTATTTCAGTTGTGCGCGATAGAGCAGCGACTCCGCTCAGCTATAATCCACGCTAACGCTGTCATGCTATCACTCCAAAAGAAAATAGCCTCAAGACACCTTTACAAAGATTTCACTACTTTGCCAGTACTGGCCACTCATTTCTCTTTTAAATGTGTTGTCTCCTTGTAAAGAAAAGAAAATCCTATTATTGTACAAATTACCTTCATACGCGCAATAGCGGCAGCATGCACAACGCGATGACCGCTTCGCCGCCAAGCACTCTAGAATGTTCTTTAATACAAAAAACTGTTTCTTTCATACACATAAGCGCATATTTTTCAAAGCAAGTCTCATTCATTCATAAAACGAGCATACCATACCTTCCCTCACACGCGTGAACCGCCCATAAGCCTATTTTTCTTGACGAGGACAATCAATTTTTGCCATGGGAAGTGCCAGCATCTCCGTATATGAAAGATCTCTCAAAACTGACACTTAGATATCAGTAATGAATACTTTCTAGACGGTATCTTTTTTTATGTCATCTGTGGAGTTGCCTGAGCTCCCATCGGGCGTCTCCCAGGTGGTGGATAGGGAAGCAATGACATCACACGAGTGACCTTCCCTGATGGGGTGGGTTCAACACTCGGGTGATGACTCAAAGTTGGCATAGAATCAGAGTGCCATCCGTGAACCAAACTGGCTAGGGAGTACTCCCGAAACAAACCGAAAAAGGTAATGGAAAACAATGGCTCTATTACTCCAGGTGGAATCCACACAAGTGGCAATCCACCCGCCTCGGCGGCAATCATTACCCAAGTCTCTCAGCTCTATGAGCGAGAGCGCATCCTAGAGGAGACGGGGGTTGCTATCGCAATCTCCTCTCCTTCAGAGTCTGAGAAACATTTCCCTGTTTCGGAGGGACTGAGTTGTGAGGTCTCTTCGCTGGCTGCACGACCTCCCAAAGAAGCAAGGAAATCGAAGAGCGTGGCAAGGAGGGAGAGAAGAAAGCGGCGGGCAAGGCTCATGCGGGAGAAATCCTCATGTGGCTCTGCCTGCGTCTGTGTCTTCCAAAAGACCTCGGTCAGCGGAAGTGACACCCACGGAAGCTCCGAATCCTCGGTAGGCACGGACGCTCCCTAGCTGTCTCGCTCTCGAGGTAAGCGGAGAAGGACGATGGCTGAAAGCAGTACACCTCCCTGCCCTGCGGTTGCTGCCAATGTCCGAGCCATGACCCCCAAGGTACGAGTGCGGTCTTGACGGCAATCAGTGGGGCGGGGAAAGGTTCTGCTGAGCCACATCCCTATCGGCGCCTCGACAAAACGTCCAGCACAGCTGTCTGCCCGGCGAATCTTCGTCAGTGGAGGATGGGGAGCTGGACTTTCGCCCAAGCACATCCAAGGGTGCGGCCAAGCCATCCTATAGCGATAAGGCTGCTGGCCCACGACCTGCGGCTGTGATTGGAAAACTGGGGCCTCACCATCAGCTGACGGATGCAGAAATCAAATACTGCAAAAGTCGACTCATGCGTCAGGTTATTGCCTCCGGTCCTGAAGCCATCGCGAAGGGCTATGAGACAAAGGACGGCACCATAAAGGTGACGTGCGCGTCTCTGGCCAACTTCGAGTGGATCAGGACCGTGGCCAATAACGTGCCCCCCATGAGGACCACTCGTTTGGCAGTCTACAGCGACAGAGGTACAGAGAGTGTACCCCTCAGGAAGGCCATCTGGATTCCGGATCCAGACCTGTCTACGGCGGATGTCCTATCCTGTCTACGTGCCCAGAATCCGAGCATCAGCACGAGGCTTTGGCTAGTCCTCTCGTACACCAAGAGCAAAAACCGGGAAGGAAAGGAAGGGGCTGCTCTTGTGGTGTGAGTGGATGAGGACAGTGCTGATGTTATAGGCACACGGTACGGGAACCGTCTGAGTCTCTTCTTTGGGACGGTGAGCTTTCACGTCTTTCCCAAATAATTGGCTCGGACGGTTCCTGTAGCTACAGTCCCTTGACGGTGACGCAGATTAACTTGCAGCATTCCAAAGCCGCTACTGCACTACTAAGTAAAAGGCTTACCTAGCTGCACACATTAGCCCACATAACAACAGTGCAAGAGCCCTGGGTCTTTAGGGGCCGCCTCTGTGGCTTAAGTGCATTGAAAGGGGCCACGTTATTATATGACAGGAGTTCGAGTAGACCTACGACCGGTCTTATAGTATCATCCCATCTCACTGTGACGGGTCTTGAGCAATTCTGTTGCCAAGACCTGGTAGCGGCTGAGGTGTGTTACAGAGGTAGACGCGAATGGTCGAAGTTTGTGATTGCATCTGCTTATTTTCCTAACGATGCTCTGGAAGGGCCACCACCCGGGAAGTCCACTAGTCTCGTGAGGTACTGTGAGTAGCGCAATCTGGGCCTCATCCTATGTTGCGATGCTAATGCCCTGCATATAATCTAGGACAGCTGCAAGTGCAATCGACGGGGCTATCGGCTATTCGAATTTATCGCGAATTATAAAACACAAGGGCATACAGCCTACGTTTGTAACTGCTAGAAGGCAGGAGGTGCTGGATGTCACCCTATCAAACTCAAAACTTGCGGGGCGAATCAAGAACTGGAGATTCCTTGCCGAAGATTCGTGCTCGGACCACAGGTACATTGAGTTTCAGTGTGGCGAGGAGGCACAAATGCCATTGCCCTCTAGAAACCCCAGAAAAACAGACTGGCAGAAGTTTAGGGAGGCGTTGCGTGACTTTGACGTTGCACCACCAAGACTTCGAAAAGATCAAGCCATTGAGGCGGCTGTTGAGAAACTCAACGCTGCCCTAACTGAATGTTTTTGAGTCAGGCTGTCCAATTCGACCTCTCCCTAACCGGACTCCCGTTCCTTGGTGTCTCGATTCCACCTCCAGATATTGAGGCGTGAGTCGAGAAAACTTCTAAACCGGGCCCTCAAGACTAACCTTGCTGAGGACTGGGAGCGATACCGTGATGTTCAGAAGAACTACAAGGGGCTTATTCGGGAATTGAAAAGAGCCTCATATAGGGAATTCTGCAGCGGTATTAAATCTCTAAGTGACACGGCGAAATTGGTTAGGATCCTGAAAAGTGACCCAACTGCAAAGCTGGGGTCACTAAGGAACTCTGATGGCTCCTTCACGGAGCGGAAAAGTGAGACACTCAGCTTGCTGATGGAATCTCACTTTCCTGGTAATCAGATAAGCGTCAGCCGGCAACAACCCTTATTGGTAGAGGCAGTTGTCAGAGCTGTTACACCTTCTCGGCATGATTGGTTCGTTGCCAGATCTGGGGTGAATGAGGCCGCCATTCGATTTGCCATAGGATCTTTTAGCGCTGAAGAAAATCTTCTCGGATTGCCTGGCACTGTCCTACATACCACGCTCTTGTAGGATGGTGAGGTTCGCTTTCATCGCAAAGGTTGGAAGAGACGACTACACCAGCCCCAAAAGCTTTGGACTCATCAGCATGACTTCTTTCAGGCTGAAAAGTCTCGAACGTCTGGTGGAATTGCGCATGCGTCAAAAGTCGCTGAAGGCTCACCCTCTATCTCCATTTGAGCATGCCTATCAAAGTGCAAAATCCTGCGAGTCGGCTCTCCAAAACCTTGTTGCTAGGGTAGAGCTGGCCATCGACAGGAGGGACATCTTTTTAGGCATAGAGGGGGCGTTTGATAATGCCACTTTTGACAGTATGTGTAGCTGTGCTAGTAGGCAGGCGTAGACCAGGTGCTAGTAAATTGGATTCGTTCGATGCTGGCCAAAATAATCGTTTCGGTGCGAGAAGAGGAAGATCTGCTGGTGTCATCTTGTGTTAATAGAGGCTGCCCCGAAGGCGGTGTTCTGTCTCCATTGCTCTGGGGCATGGTAATCCATCCTCTACTCACCACCTTAACCGATTCGGGAGTCTACGCATAAGCATATGCGGACGATGTTGCTTGTTTGGTAACAGGCCCTTCGCTTATGAACATCTGCTGGAAAGTGCAGAAAACTCTGGATCTGATTGACACATGGTGCTGTGTGAATGGGCTATCGGCAAATCCCATCAATATTGGTATTATCCTTTTCACCAAAAGGAGGAAGCTTGATGGACTCGTTCTGCCTAAGCTAAAAGGAGTCAGAATCCAGCTATCCAAGGAAATTAAATATCTTGGAGTAATCGTCGATAGTAAGCTCTTATGGAAATCACACGTTGAAACAAAGACATCCAAAAGTGTCTTTGGGAAAACGTCTATGATAAGACCTATTATCATCAATATTGGTATTATCCTTTTCACCAAAAGGAGGAAGCTTGATGGACTCGTTCTGCCTAAGCTAAAAGGAGTCAGAATCCAGCTATCCAAGGAAATTAAATATCTTGGAGTAATCGTCGATAGTAAGCTCTTATGGAAATCACACGTTGAAACAAAGACATCCAAAAGTGTCTTTGGGAAAACGTCTATGATAAGACCTATTATCACCTATGCATCAGTGGTCTGGATGAGTAGACTCTCTCTCTCGTGGGAGTCAGGAGGACCTTATCAATACTACAACGCACTGTGGCCATCTGTTGCGCCAGAGCTTTTCCGACTACTTCAGGCCCGGCATTAGATGCTCTGATTGGTTTACCACCACTTGATGTTTTCATCCCAGGAGACGCCTTGAAGGCCATCTGCAGGCTGAAACACAATGGGAACTGGTACGGCCCCTGTCCGGCATTGGAACACAGAGAAGGCATGGACGTCGATCCAACGATTCTCTCCATTCCCCTTGACTCCATGCCATCAAGAGTCGTACTTCAAAGAGATACAGTGTAGTGCTACCAGAGGCTCAGTTGTGGGAATACTCAGAAAATGAGCCCGGCAAACACTGTTTTCGTATTTTTACGGATGGCTCTAGGACCGAGCATGGCTCCGGCTCTGGGGTCTACGTGGAATCCAGCGGGACAAAACTGCACTTTGCTCTTGGAATGCATTCATCTGTGTTTCAAGCGGAGGTGTATGCAGTTCAAGAAGCGATGATCTTTGTTGTGGAAAAGCGATGGAGAGGCAGATCTATATGTGTCTGCAGCGACAGCCAAGCTGCGCTCATGGCCTTAGACAGCCCTCCAACCACATCAGGGGTAGTCAAGTCCTGTAAATCCAGGCTGAATTATGTCGGTAGACATAATAGCCTGATGCTAACATGGGTCCCGGGACACGTGGGTATCGCGGGTAACGAGACCTCTGACTCCTTAGCTAAGATGGGCTCTGAGGCCAATTTCTTGAATCAGGTTTGAGGTCTCTGGCACTGATGAGTTAAGAAGCGACCATATTGGCTCCTTGGCACCACAAGATCTACTCAGATGTCTTCGGAGATCGGGTAGATTTAAAGAAAATTAAAAGGGAATCCAAGTGTAGTACAATGGACTTAATTAATGTCTGAGTGCTGCACTTGCTAGTTGTCCCGACAAAACAAAAATTTTCATCTGTGACATTTGTCAGGAAGACAAATGTACAACTTTACAGGATACAACATCGCGTTGAAAATATTCAAATTTATTATGAAAATGGTCAAACTTTATGAATAGCTTATCGCAAAGACGCGACAGCGCTTTAAAATTGTTGAAACTTACATTCTGTCAAGAAATATCGGAAATTGTTCATTTAAAAAGCGCGCGTTCCTTTTCCCAAAACTTCAATTATCACTCCGCGGACGCCACTTTGAGTCGATAGAGACCATTAAAGAGAATTCGCTGAAGGAGCTGAAGAATATCTCTTGAAATGCGTTTAAGAGGTGCTTTGATGACTAGAGTAATCGTTGGCATATGTGTATTGCTTCGAATGGCGCCTATTTTGATGCCGACAAACTAGATTTTCTGTTGCGAATATTGCTGCTGTAACGCAAAGTGTTGCTGGTACAACCTTAAACATCGATATCTCGACATTCTCAACAATTAGACATTCATGAATCGACTGTTTGGCGGATTTTATTTGGAGATGTTCTCATGGTGGATATTTAAATGATGTCATGTTTCACATATAATTATTTAGAGCCGCATTTTGAATAAAAATAGTGAAACATGAAAGAATCCACATTTTTAGGTTCTCTTTTAACAAGGTTACGCCTTCGATATATTGTACTGTTGAAGGTTTCGAACCCATTCCTTTTTGTTCTCTCATACTAAATAAATAATTCATTAAAATACATCTTCACGCATGGGACTATCCAATTAATAAATAAATAATACAAAATAGCACATGGGCTGTAAGTCTTGGGTCTAACAAAGAAAACAGTTTTTTTTTGCTTTATCATCAAAGTAATGTCCACTAAGAGCAACGCAATAAACCACTTTGTAGAACGATTTATCTTTTGCCTCAAAATAGTCCTCAGTTTCAGCGATAAGCTCTTCATTCGAAAAAAATTTATTACCAGCGAGCATTTTTTTTAGGTCTGCGAACAGTCAGTAGTCGCTGGGAGCCAAATCTGGCGAATACGGTGGATGTGGGAGCAATTCGAGGTTCAATTCATGGAGTTTGCCATTATTTCCATTGACCTATGAGTCGCTGCGTTGTCTTTTTTTTGCCATATGCGAAAGTTTCTTTGCAATAACGCTATATATAAAAAATATTCACTGTTGATGGTAGATATTTCCTGTCTCAACATATTCGATGAATATTACAACACGCATACCCCAAAATAGCGAGGCCGTAACCTTTCTACACGATTGTGTTGCTTTCGGGTGCTTTGGATGAGGTTCAGTTGCTGTCCACTCAGATGAGGATCGTTTTGATTCCGGAGTGAATTCGAGTGTCACATATCGACGCAAAAATCGGTTTATTACGTTTAAACATGGCCAAACTCCTCTCAGAATCATCAACACGCTCGTCAACAGTGAGCAAACGCGGCACCCACTTTGAACAGAGTCTTTGCATAGTCAAATGCTCATGCAATATAAAGCTAACAGGTTGTTTTGATGATGATGTCAGCTAACTCACGCAATTTCACTTTTCATTTCATTCAAACGATTTTGAGGATTTGCTTTTTATGTTTTCTGGGATTAACGCCTCATTTGAACGTCTACTACCTTGTGTACCATCAATTTAACTCCGACCACATTTGAAGTCAGCAAATCATCGTTTTATTGTTGTTTCTGATGGAGCGGAGTCCCCGTAACACTTTTCAAACCATTGCTTCGCTTGAACAGTATTTTTTCTCATCAAGAACCGGTGTCAAATTCAAACACGAAATTCGTTTTTATCTATTGTTTTGAAAATAACAAAAGTAGCATCACTCTTAGCACAACAACTCACGAGCTAATGAATAGAATATTATGAAAGTTTAACATCTGTCTTTTTAAGGTTAGTACTAACTGAAAAAGAGGTAAATGCAATAAATTAGTGCCATCTATGTGTAAGGCCTGGGATTTTTCTGTCCATGTGCTAAGTATTATAGCCTTGAAGTTAAAAATTTATTTTGAAACAAGAGTGCTGCTTTTTCTTTGCTGTAGTGTATCTATGTTTACATATACATTTTGCTTATAGCAACGAATTCGACCAGTTTTAGCGAATGAAAAATGTTGTTGACGCAAATATAGACGTATTTGGTAGGTACTGTTGGAATGCTTCAGAAAAAAAAATTTTAAATCTGTTTTGTAGTCCTTATTTCATCAAAACTATAAAAGCTATTAAGGTTTTTGGTTTAATCGCATTCTGGTTCTCTAAGAAACATACTTTTACCGAAATTCTTCCATTTCCCTATTTTTGGCCACTTTTTTTGGAGTCGTAGCACTGTATCTCGGTTATTCTTTCTTTTAATTCTCGTACGAGCAAAGCCAACGTTGCCTTCGATGGACTGTGTGCCCCTGTTATAGCGCAATCCACCTAAATATCACATAACAGCACTTCTGAGGCTAGTGGCCAGACACATATTTAGCAAGCTGTTGTAGTGTTCTGATAGAAAGTCATAGGTCGCAATTTTTAATTTACATAATATATTTTTATAGGATTCGTTACAGATTCTCTCCAAGAGATACTTTGAAGGCGTTGGTGATCAGGGTTTACAGCAATTTGTCTGAACATTTTTTCTATGTCGGAACTGATATGTATGTACAATAGTTACTTTATGCATGCGCCAACGAAGCAGTGTGTTTGGAATAAGTTCATAGGGCTTTTATATTTTCTTTTATTTTACAACGATTTGTTTGCTGTTCGGCAAGTAAAAGCATTCATTCGATAAAACTCTTTCTGCTCTACAAAACTATGTTAATTGTATATTTGAGTTATTTAATTTTTTATTAGTTTCGAGACCTAGGAGGCAACAATCAACATTTTCGACACGTGCTCTTCTTTGCTTTTCATCGAGGTCAAAAAGCTGCAGAAGCAGTCCGGGACATTTGCGACGTGTATAAAGGTGTCATAGGCGAGTCTACAGCATGGAAATGGTTTGTAAATTTCAAAAATGGCGACTTTGACGTCGATGACACGTCCCGCAGCAAAAGGTCTTCTGAATTCGATAAAGAACGTCTATAATCACCTTTGAATGAGAAGGGTCGCCAAACCAATCGAGAATGGGCGGAAAAAATGAGCTGCGATCATAAAACTATTCTCAATCACCTTCATTCAATGGGGCTTACCGAATCGTCACGGGAGATGAGAAATGGGGCTTGTACAACAATATGAAACAAACAAAGGAGTAGGTGGCTCCAGGAGATAGCAATAGATAGAATAGCAACGACAATTAATGTTTTTGGTTTAAATAAAAGTCCTCGGTACGAACTTATTCCCCAATCTCATATTATGATATTTGGTATAAATCGCAATATAAAGCAGGTCCTTTGGTACTTGTTTGAACCATCAAATACAACACGCAAATTTGTGGTTGTACTACTAAGATTTTCTGCGCCATGGTGTGGCAAATAATATGAAAGCCATATGCCCTAATGTTTGATATTTTCCCATAAATTAAGCAATTTGTAAGCTCGGTTTTCTGGCAAACATCTGCTCCATAGTTTCCTAGTTTTTGGTACTTTCTCCTGAAGGGAAGCAGTACAATATATGTTATCTCTTATGTGTGTCGAAATGAAGTATTGTCATGTCTTCAGTAGAGTCCTATCTTTTGTTTGGCATTTCTTCCTGTTCCCAGAACCGCTTAAGGGGTTATACGCAGTTATGAAGCAAATAAAAGACGGGCTGTCAAGGATTTATCCTGAAGAAACTTCAGAAAATTTTAATTTGAAAATTTTTGGCGGTTATCAAAGCATCCTTCAAGAACGTAACAAAATTTTTTATTTATGAAAATGTTGATTATAGAGCGCGCTGCAGGCGATTTCTGGAACCTCCTTTAAAAAAAGACGATTTACGGTGTACATCGTAACTCAGGATTGGATTATCTGAAATCAAAAAACCAAACAAATTTTGTTAATATATTAGATTATCTAGTACAATAATTAATCGTTCGGCTAATCAAAATAGTGAATTTTCACAAAATAGCAGCTTTTAAAAGAAATGATTTAGATTTTTACGTTAAAATTTGGCCGTAAATTGATTATAAAATGGAAAATAAGTATCAGATTTACAAAAGGAACGATTAATTACTAGAAAATGTATCTTTAAAGATTGAGTTAAAACGGTTGACCGATCAAACAAGCCGTTTTCGAGATATCGTGTACACCGACTTGAAAAATTCCGTTTTGAAAAAAACACGTTTAAAGTTTCAATACCTACCTTAAAACGTGCCGAGGCATCTCTACATATTTAGGTATAACTCCGAAAGTATTGCTTAGATCTACTTCAAATTTCGTGCGTATACTTTTGAATATATGTACATTACAAAAATGCAATAAAAAATCGATTTTTTTGAAAGTCATAACTGCGTATAACCCCTTAAACTTATCATCTACTACATATATGTTGACACAGGTCCACAGATAACAAAATGAGTATTTTAGTAAATAAGTCTACAATCAGTTTCTATTTGAGCTTCCTTCATTAGGTAGCTATACACATCAGCACCTAAGATGAGATCTATGGAGCGGGATTAGAAATATTCAGGGAATAGAGTAGAGTAGTGTCCTCTGAACTAAACTGCAATGGAATAAAACCTTGGATGAATCAATCAATCAGATATCACCTTTATGCCTGTTAAATTGTCATTATAAATAAGTTTTATGACTGTGACGCCAGATAAATATGTCACTACTATGCTTTGGATGTCAAATGAGGCAAATAATAAACAAGAAATATTAAGCAAGAAGCATTAAAAGGCAATTTCGCCATTCGTGATAAACTAAGGTACGTACAAGTATGTGCCTAGTGGTTTTTGTAATTAATTGAATTGCGCACTATTTAATTTTTATATTTGCTTTGGTATGCGACAAATCAGCTGGAAGTTACTGATACTTAAGTATTTCTTAATAAATGCTCATGCCATGAACTAAATTTCGGAAAATTTTCCCGAATAATAACTATCGAATTCGATCGGAAGACCCCTACTACAATTACAACCAAGATGTGAATAGTGAAATTTAAACAAATATTAAAAACAAAAAAACTAATTGTGTTCTGTTTTGAAAACGTGCAACACATCTTTGATATGCACCTTGTAAAGTAGAATACACACATATAGAATACTCAGATATTTCAAATTGCTCTCACTTGCCTAACTGTTTGAAAATAATTTATATGGTCTTTATTTTTCAGGAACTTCTACAGCCAGTTTTCTTTCCGTCTCCGTCGGTCAGACGTCCAGCATCGCATTTAACCGAGGAAGAACAAGTTAAAATCGCGAAGCGAATAGGCCTAATCCAGCATTTGCCCATCGGTACATACGATGGGTCTACAAAAACACGAGAATGTGTAATATGCATGGTTGATTTTTGTGTTGAGGAGTCGGTGCGATATTTGCCATGCATGCATATATATCATGTGCACTGCATTGATGATTGGCTCATGCGCAGTCTAACATGTCCCAGTTGTATGGAACCGGTAGATGCAGCTCTCTTAACAAGCTATGAGACAACATAACGTCTACATCGTCAATATATTTGATAAAGATTTTACAAGTAGAAATATTCCCCGTTTTTTTATGTACTATAATATTAGTAAATAGTATTGAATTTATAGAAATACTATAGTGCATACAAACTACTGATTGAATGTTAAATATTGCAAGGCAAGTGTACGTATTGCGACATGAATTAGTTAAAATATAATTATTTAGAAATTTTACACCGATTGAAAAGGAAGGCGTAATTAATTACTTTGCATATTTTTTTTATTTTTTACAAAATATCTGTTTAAAAATCCCTGATAATTTGATTGGTGTATGGATCAGGATCAGTTTGTTTAAGATAAAGCCACTAGTAAAATTTTCAAATCATAAGCGGCAGGCTTCCATATTTTGTTGTTATGTAGAAGAATTGTGATGAATCTAAAAATAAGAAAATATTGTGTACGGTGAGCAAAGAGTTGAACGTGTAGCGAAAAAATGTTATTACACGTGTTGACAATCTCTACTAGGATATTTCTCCTGACTTCAATTGCATAAAATAAAAAAATAAATATGAGATGAAAACAGAATAAAAATTCAGAAAATATTTGTGCATGTATTGTATATATCTGATTTATTCGTTCTTTTCTTGCTATAACTGTATAAATTATCTCATGTTATATTGTATGTGGGTCATTAATTTTTACTGGCACTCTTTTATTATTGTCATGTTTTAGATTGCTTTAAAGAAGTGTGTATAAAATTAGTCGACACGTATATACTTGTATATTGGGATGAAAGAAATAGTTTGTAATATTTTCAAATTTTGAAATGTTAGCCTAATACGCTCAAATCTCGTATCTCATCTTCTAATTTTTGGCAACATATGTACATAGTATGTATGTATATCTTACGCCCTTCTTAGATTGAAAAATTGCTTAGACAACGGCTGTTATTAGTGGTTGTAGAGAAATCCAATCTTTTATTTTACTGGTGCATCCATTGTATACATTCGCATTAGATTGTGAAAATGCAATTTACTTGCTTTATGTCTTTTGAATGTTTAAAACGGCAATATTTTTTTCATTCACAACATAGTTCTGTATTCTGTCGAATTCAAAAAGCTTAACACTTTTAAATGTTTTAAAATCAGATAATTCTGGAAATGTACATCATAAATTTAAGTAGATAATCATATAAAGCCTCAAAGGCTCCAAGAAACCGCTGTCATTGTTCTCATTGGAGATGAGGCAAATAATAAAGAAATTTATTCAATACATAACTTACTACACTGCAAAATAAGTTTTGTGCAAAATGCGCTGGTAATCACAAAACTATAGAGAGTGTATTGTAGAAAACAGCAGCAACATAAAATGCGCACTTTGCGGAGGCAAACACACAGCGAGCTACAGAGTATGCACGATGTACAAAGCCCTCAAAATCAAACAATATCCAGAGCAACGTACAAAGAATTGAATGTTGATAAGCAGCCCTCAGATAATACCCTTTAAATCGGAAAATTGAATCGCATTGTGTCAAACCGACAAAATCACATGTTCAAATTACATCCAACAACCCACAATAGAGCGTGACAAATTCTGAAGTAACATCAAATGACGACATCAAAGAATTAAAGGAAATGATGAAGCAGGTTTTCACACAAATGTAAAAAATAATGAATATTATAACATTACCACACTGACAAAAAAGTCAATGGTGGCACAGCGGTAATAATCAGGTGAGACATTAAATGCACTGAATTAGAAAAATTCAGCAAAGAAAATATAAAAGTGTGTCAATCGAAAGACAAAGGCAATAATTAAAACAATTTCTGCTGTACTTATATGTATATTACCCTCTAAAATACATAAATTCCATATCACATTACTAAATAAATCCTTTTTTGGCGACGTCGACAGTGCGAACGCCATTATGAAAACCATTCAACTAAGCATTTGTTCCTCGAGTTATAACATACCTGCATACATACGAGAAAAAATCAAAAGCAAAAACCACTCAACCAAACGCTGGCAAATAGCAAGCCTGCTCATTGACAAAAGCAAAAATAAAAAAAAGAGGTTGTCTGTAAAGTCGGTTTACTGACGATAGTTTAACGTGACAACGTCATAAGAAAATACTGATAGAATTGTTGAATTTTTCAAAAGAAAACTTTAATTTTATTTGTTTGATAGATATTTTGTATGGATATAGAGAAGGAGGTAAATGGAATCGCAATGGAATTCATCAAGTTACAATTACACAAACGTGAAAAATTACGAAGCATTTATCAAATTCATGAAAGATATGTTCAATTTCGATTGTGCATCAGACGTTAATAAGTCAACAACACTAAAAGGCACCATCATCGATTTGACTTTTTCAAGGCACATTACTCTCGAAACACTCCCTTTCATCTCCTACTTTTCCTATCATCGTCCTATTCTCAACATTAGCATGCACACAGGAAGAAGGCATATGCAAATACAAATATGTGAATTTATATGCACATGCGCATATACATATAGTACATATATATGCTTACTCAAGTAGGAGAGAGCCAGATGTCGAACGTTGCCGAACGCGGGGGCCGATTGTGCCTCTTTGTCGTTCGTTCCACGCTCTCGCTTGCAGTTCAAGCAAGGTAACGACACATGAACAAGATAACGACGCATCTTTTGGTGCGTGCAGCCGGCTACATCGAATTATAAGACGCTATCACGTCAAAAGCTTGAGAGACACATCGAAAATCTCGCACCCAGTTTAACAAACTATTCCATATCGAAGGCTACAAACAATCGAAAATAAAATTGTATACAATCCACCTATGAAGAGACTTGATGGTAGCTGGAGTAGAACGAATCTTGACAAAACTGAAGTTCTCGCAAAACACTTCATAAGCATTCTCACCAATAATACGCCTAATGCAAACCTTTCCCCGACCCACGCAAAAAAGGATCCATGCAAACCAAAAAATGTCATAGTAGAAGAAATAAAACAATGCATATGGAAGAGAATTGATCCTTAGAAGTCGCCAAGGTACGACTTAATAACTGTTAAAATTTTAAGAGAACTCCCAGAGAAGTGGCTTATTATAAGGAACTTATTAAATAAAATCTTGTACTTCAAATATTTCCCAAAAGTATGGAAAATTGCTTAAAAATTGCTATACCAAAACCAAGCAATATACGCCAGTAACTTCGTACAGACCTATAATTCTACTGCCAGTTCTATCTAAAATCTTTGAAAAGTTCCTTTTATACAGAATCGAGCCCATTATACAAAAAGAAAAAATAATACCTTACAACCCATTCGGATGCAGGCAAAAACATTCCACTAACCATATAAAATAAACGTGTAACACAGTATATCTCGACGTAGCCAAAGCTTTTGACATATTGTGGCACGCAGGACTTCTACAAAAACTCTTAATTTATTTACCAACAGACTACTAAAAATTAATGAAAAGCTATATAACTGGAAAACTAATATACTAACAACGGAATCCTTTCACCGAGATTCGAACTTACGTTCTCTCTGAATTCCGAAAGGTAGTCACGCACCAACCCAATCGGCTACGGCGGTTGCCGTATGCATGTATTAAATATATATATTTATGCATAATATCCAAAATTATTCCGAACAACATTACTATTTGTGGGACAGACGCACGCCACAAATAGAAGGAGGAGCACAGCCAAACACCCAAAAAGGGTGTACGGGTGTATAATTATATTATATATAATAAACTTAACTGGAAGTTACTCATCCAACGAAAACGACGCGAAATCACCGCTAGGTTTTAAAAACTTCCTTGGTTTTGGGGCAACGCTCTCACTGGAATTTTTTTGTTTTTTCCCCCTTTATTTTATACATCTGTCCATTGACATTAAGTAAGTTGTTTAACAATTCGGCCAGGATTTACATACATCGCTTAATGACCAGTGCCAAAGCGATAAAAATTAAAATAAACGAAATAATATACAATTAAATTATATTCAATACAAGTTTTACTCTACATAAATACAATTGTACAACAATATAACAGCAATTTAACCCCTTTGCACATTTATTATTTTCTAGCATTCATTAAGTCGCTTGGTCGAGTTCTCTTTAAGCGTCTTTCAGTGTTTTTTTCCCCCCTTTCCAGAAGTTTGTTGATTTCTGCATTATTGTGTTTCTGTATTTTTTCAGAGTGGCTTCTTGTTATTTTTTTGATCTCTTCGTCTACTGTTGCTATATTAAAAGTCCTGTGGATGTCATAATTTTTCGTGTTCCTGCCAGACATGGTCAAAATTCGAAGAGTCTTCGATTGTTGTCATTGAATTTTTACTATATGAGACTTTTTAGCCGTTCCCCATTTACCATGCTTTACCATTTTTTTAATTGGAACTGCAGTAAGTTTTGTTTTGGTAGAAAATATAACCTGTACGGTTTTGTCTTCATTTATTTTTAGGCACCAATTATCGAACCATTCCTTAACAGCGTTTGTGTATCGCTGCAGTTTTTCAGTAGCGATAGTTAAGCTTTTGTCCGATGCCAGTAGTACTGTATCGTCTGCGAACGTAGCAATTGATGAATTAGTTTCGTCAGGAGATGGTATGTCTGCGGTGAATAAAACATATAGTAGAGGTCCAAGAACGCTTCCTTGCGGAACTCCAGCAGTTATTTGATGAATATCTGAACATTGATTGTCATATTTAATATAGAAACTTCGGTTAGTTAGGTAGCTTTTTATGATAAGATAGTATTAAAAAGGAATCATTATTTTTATTTTGTGGAGTAAGCCTTTGTGCCACACTTTGTCAAACGCTTTAGCTACGTCTAAGAATACTGCCGCACAATAACGATTGTTTTCAAGGTCTGATTGGGTTTTATTTGTAATTCTATGGATCTGTTGGTAGGTAGGTAGGTAAGATGGCAAGAGTACCCCAGGTACACTACAAGTAGCACTTACGTGCCGTTTTGATACCATAATGTGGACCACTACCTGTGATAGGATTTAGGGAGGAGATAAACCGTCTACAGCCATCCAGTGCTGTTGATGTAGCGGAGGAGAGAAAAGGGATCTAGGCTGGAGAATTTCATCAAGTCATCCCCAAAGGGGACGCTGAGGAATCTCAAGCGCCTAGCCGCCAGAGCCGGACATTTGCAGAGAAAGTGTTCCACAGTATCTTTCTCTGCTGGATCCCCACAGCTTCTGCAATGGGGGTTGTACGGAATTCCAAGCTTCTCCGCATGAGTGCCGATCACCCAGTGACCCGTGATCACCGCAATGAGTTTGGAAATTGAATGGCGGGGGGTTCCCATCACCTTAAGCGTTCTGTTTATATCGTATTTAGGCCACAGTGCTTTTGAAATGGCACACGATGAAACAGACCTCCATCTGTCTTGCGCTTTCTTTAGAAAGAAGTTGTGTAGTTTCCCTTTAACGACGGCCAAAGGGACACCGATGTCTGAGACGGGGGCAGCTGGATCCGGTTCTGCCGCCCCCTTCCTGGCAAGCTCATCGGCAATTTCATTTCCCTCTATATTCCTGTGCCCAGGAACCCAGATGAGGGAAATGCTTCCTGCACGTCCGAGACGTTTAAGTTCCTCCTTGCAGGAGTTCACGAGAAGAGAGCTGCAATATGGCGACGACAGTGCCTTGATTGCAGCTTGACTATCGGAAAAAATATTAATGTCTCCCTCCCAACAGCGATCCCGAAGCATTTTGCATGCCTGCAGGATCGCGAAGACCTCTGTTTGAAAGACGCTGCTTGTCTCCGGCAGTTTAAAGGAGACCGAGATGCTGGCTGATTGAGAGTAGACCCCCGCTCCCACTCCAGACTCCATTTTGGATCCGTCAGTGAAAACAGAGGCATCTATATCCGCACCAACTCTCCCCTCTTTCCAGTCTTGCCTGCTCGGAAAGATAGCCCTAGCACAACCCTCAAAGCACAGTTTGCGGATGGAGAGGTCGGTGCGAATATCAGAGAAGAAAGGGGAGATCTGCTTCAAAATGTTGCTATGTCCTACAGGAAGTTGTTTCCAAAGGCCAAACTCCTTCAGCCTAATTGCACTCTGAGCAGCAATGTATTTAACCTGCAGATCCACAGGAATTAAGTGGAGAATAACGTTGAGCGCAGCGGTGGGGCATGTTCTACAGGACCCAGTGATGCCCACACATGCAGTTCTCTGCACTCTCTCCTCTCTCTAATTTAGTGGAGTTGTAGCCCTTCCGAAGAGCTACCCACCAAACTAGGCAACCGTATGTCAAAATTGGCAGAACCACTAAGTTGTACATCCAAAGTACGACACGTGGCTTGAGACCCCATTTTTTGCCGAACATAGATTTATAGGCGTAGAAGGCTATATTGGCCTTCTTAACTCGATTTTCTATGTGCAGCTTCCAGTGGAGCTTGCGGTCAAGTATTACACCAAGATACTTGACTTCCGATGAAAGTGTAAGACACTGGTTGTTAAGTCTAGGAAGCTTAAAAGGTGGAGGCTTATATTTTCTGGTGAATAGCATCAACTCCGTTTTGTCAGAGTTGACTCTGAGACTGCAACTGGCGGCCCATTTGCTGAGTGTAGCCAGCGCACCTTCCAAAATTTCAGCCATTACTGATGGGAAGGGACCTGAGACCATTAGGACCAAGTCATCGGCATATGCTACCACCTTTACCCCACCCCTGCTTAAGCGAATTAAGTCTTCATCTACAGCTACTAGCCAAAGGAGAGGCGAGAGGACGCCGCCCGGCGGTGTGCCCCTATGTACGAATCTGGTGATTCTAGCCCCTCCTGCCACCGCATTTATTTCCCTACCACCAAGCAGGGACGAGATCCAGAGGTAGATAGGTCTTTCCACCCCTAGCCTATTTAGAGCCGTGACAATTGACTCCACCGTAATATTATTAAAGGCGCCCTCTATGTCTATAAAGGCCGCCAAAGTGAATAGTTTTCCATCCAGAGATTTCTCTACAGTCCCTACTACCTCATGTAAGGCTGACTCGGTAGATTTCCCTTTCAGGTAAGCGTGTTGGGCTGGAGAAAGTCTGGTTTCACAGTGCTCTCGGATGTGATAGTCGATCACTCTTTCAAACAGCTTGAGAATAAAGGAGGTAAGACTTATAGGCCTAAAGTCCTTGGCCAGGACGTGGCCCCTCCTTCCTGCCTTAGGAATGAAGACCACTTTGGTTTTCTTCCAGCTAGCAAGAACGTGGTTCAGCGAGATACACGCCGAGAAGATCTTTTGAAGAACGGGAACCACCACGGTTTTAGTCTTCTGAAGCATTACTGGCATGATACCATCGATGCCTGGAGATTTGAAAGGGGAAAAACTCTCGATTGCCCAGTTTATTCTGTTGACGGACAGGACCGGTGTCAGGGACATCGCAGGCAACCCCTCCTGCCGGTTCGCGTCTTCGTTACAGACTGGAGCAATAGAGTTTTCCGGAAAGTGGGCATCAATAAGGATTTTTAAGGATTCGCCTGCAGATTCAGCCCACTCCCCGTTCTCTCTTTTGACAAGAGTTTTACAGGAGTGGTCCTTGGATAGGATCCTGCTGAGTCTGGCCGAGTCTTTTACGGATTCGATGGATTCGCAGTACTCTTTCCAAGAGTTGCGCTTCGCGTCTCTAATGGCTCTCTTATAATCTTTCAAAATTTCCCGGTAATCTTGAATGTTCCTTATTTGGTAACATTTGTTGAAGACTCTCCTAACCTTCTCTTTCAAGTCGGTCAGCGTCTTGCTCCACCAGGGAGGAAAGTCTTTCTCGCTAAAGGATACTGGACAGGCCACTTTGAAGGCAGTCTGATAGGACCCCTCTAAGTGTCTAACTTGCATGTCCAGTTGTTCCCTAGTGGTAGTCAAGAACTCACTCTTGTTCAGCTTCTTGCAGAAAACCCTGTGGAAAAGAGACCAGTCAGTTCGTTTAGCGTTCCTGCGGGGTAGCAAGGTCTCCCGAACGAAATCGATTTCGTAGAGGATCAACCTGTGGTCCGAAAAAGAGTTCCTCTGGGAGACCGTCCAATTCTCAACCCTAACAGCAGATGAGTTTGTCGAAAGAGAGATATCAAGAACTTCCTCCCAACCTCTTGATGTTCCCGATGCCGGGAAGACAAAAGTTTGGGAGTTGCCCTTGTTTCAGATAAGTAAATTACGGCTTAGTATAAAATCAAACAGAGACTCACCCCGTTCATTGATCTCGCTGCTGCCCCAAATGGTGTGTCTGGCATTCGCATCGCATCCGATCAGGATGTTCTCCTTCTTGGGCTGGAGAGTATCCACTAAATGTTGCAACTCCTCTGGAGGCGCCGATCTGTCGTGGGCCATGTAGGCAGAAACCAAGCAGAAGCCACTGCCACTGGATGGTTCCACCCTGACCGCAGTCACATCCGGTGAACTGAAATTAGATAGCAAAAAGGCATTAATTGTGTTCCTAACTAGGATACAGGCCCTAGGCTTACCATCGGTTTGGATCTGTCCCTCAGTCCCATGATTTTATGCTGCCAGATCCAAGGCTCCTGTATCAGTCAGACATCGATGCCCTCCTCACGGAGGGTGACTCGTAGGTTATCTGTAGCTAGTTTGGAATGACGAAGGTTAATTTGTACTACTTTTAACAAACTGTTCAAAAGTGTTACTTACCTTTACGACTGCTCCCCCAGTTCAGAATCTGCGTCCGTCCCAGACAACCGCAGATCGTCGAGCAGCTTCTAAGTGTCATCCCCCAATTTCTCCAAGTCATCGTCCAGGGCGACAGAGGCGGGGAAGACCTTCACTTTGGCCAACCTGAGGCCAAAGCGAAGTTTGAACTGCTGCTTTCCGAGTGCCTCTAGTGACTCGTTATTAATCAGCAGTAATACGGCTGAGCTATGCTGCTGAGGTTCTTCTACTTTGATGACAGACCAGTCATCCATAGCAACCTCAGGATTCTGTAGCTTGAGACACTGGACAATTTCCGAACTGTCCAGCTCCATTTTCGGCAACCAGATTCTAGCTCGTGGTCGCCTGGGAATTTCTGAGGCAGGGATGGGCTTTAGCGAAAGCCCTTCCCAGGCGTTGCTAACCGTAGCAAGGCTCTTCTCCAGAAACTCTTTCGAGTACTGGTTGGAACATTTTATAACCCTGCAGCTTCGACAGATTTCACCAGAGTCGAAGAGAGGTGCTGGCCCTTTTTTGTCTATGAGGTGTCTGACGACCATACTCGATAGCCGTCCCTCAATAGCATCCCAAAGGGGTAACACCGCCCTTCCACTATTAGTTTTTGCGTCCACGAGGGCAACTTGGAGATGGTCTCTGGCCACCTCACTGTAAGCCGCCCTCGAGGCCGCGCCTGCCGCACTGGTTGAAGGGCCCTCAGCCCCCTGGGTTGAGGAGTATTTGCTCCTTTTGGCCTCAGGTCCACTCACGTCCTGTGAGCGGTTACGTTTAGACGATTTAGGCTGTTGTTGTGGTTGTTGTTGTAGCTGGTTTAGTTTTGCTGCGGTCGCGGCCTCGTACTCTCTGATCGCGGCCTCGTATTTCACCCGGTCCTCAGCGTCCCGCTCGTGCGCTTTACCGGCTTGTAAGAATGAACAATATTTGTCAGGGGTACCCTTGGTGGCCTTACCAGAGGCCCCCAAGGAAACCTTTCCAGAGGCCGCCTTGACTACCTCACCAGAGGTCATCTTGGTAGCCGACTAGAGTAGGCTTGTTCTGAGAAGAGGAGTGCTGTGTTTAGCACCCCTAGTACATGGCTCGACAATCGTTTCCTGGCTGGAGGCCAGTAGATCGTCCTCTGACTCCTTAACTTCTTCATTAGTTTTTTGATTGGATTCCATATGCTTTTTGGTCCCACGAGTAGGCGCGGAAGGGGTGGTCCGCCACGGCAGAGCCGGCATGCCGTGGTAAGGCACTTAATACAACCGACCTTGCCTGGGCATCGGAGGGGACCGTTAAAGACTGGTTATTTAGACACTACCAGCCATGCAGCTCTCGGCACGGGTACCTCGACACCTTAGCTTAAAGTGCTGACAAGGTTATACCGCCTTGTCACCGGTCGACAGAGCCTCGTTAGCGAAAACAGGGAGTACCAAGTCCAGGGCATCAGGTCCTGGACAGTGGGTAGCGGTTGCCATTTGGAGAGGAGTGGCTATATTATTCGCATCACTTTCCCATCTAACCCCCCGATCTGTTGGATAGTCGAATGTTTTTTTCTAAATCCAAATTGATGATCCGGTATTATACGTTTTTTTTTCCAGAAATTGGCTTAGTCGATCATGCAGTAATTTCTCAGCTATTTCAGATATTGTCGGTAGTAAGCTTATTGGTCTATAAGATGATACGGTAGTTGAAACTTTACCCGGTTTTGGCAATGCAATAATCTCTGCCACTATCTAGAGTTTCGGAAAATATTGCAAGCGAAACATTGCACCAAAAACGTTTCGCAAAAATATACATGCCTTGGCTGGTAGCTCCACTAATGCTTTGCCTGTTATACAGTCATATCCGGGTGCTTTTTTATGTTTTATTCCTTTTTTGATGCAAGCTATTATTTCGTGTGTATTCGTCCTTTTTATTTTTGTAAAGTCATAATGGTAGTTGTTTTGGTTGTCAATTTTTTTTCTTCGTCATTTGATAGAACCTCTTCAAAGTATTTTGCTAAAGTTTTAGCTTTTTCCTCTTTTGTAACGGCCCATGAATTGTCATCTTTTTTTAGTGGTGGTTGATGTTTTATTTGAGTTTTTAATGTTTTAGTACATTTCCAAAGAGAGTAGTTTGTATCCTTGTTGGGAAGCAGGTTCTTCAAATAGTTTTCGATTTCTTTCTTATTTCTTTTGTTTAAAGTATCCTTAAGAATTTTTGTGGCTAAGTTTAGTTTTCTCTTGTCGTCAGGTGATCTAGTTTTTTGCCATCTTTTTCTTAACTTTCGTTTTTCAATAATTTGCTTCTTCATAGAAATGTCAGTTGCTGCTGAATTTGTTCTATTTACTTGCTTTGGTGCCGATCTGATCCCTGCTTCTAGTACTACGTCGTTGAAATGGATAATGGCACGTTCAATGTCAAGTTGCGTTTTTAATATCACATTTGGTATAAGTCGATCGTCAATATGGTGGCGGAATTTTTCCCAGTTGGTTCTGTCATTAAGTATGCGAAAAGATGTATCTATAGATTTATATAACTTACAGTAATATCGGCGAGTGGTCAGAAGAAAGTTCATAGCACGACTGAATTGTCAATTGGTTATGGCTTATGTTTTTGGTTAAGCAGAAATCGATCAAGTCTGGAATTTTCTTTACGTCAGTTGGCCAATAGGTAGGTTCTCCGGTACTTATAAATCTGCAATTGTTTTTGTTAATTGCGTTAATTAGAATACGCCCCTTTTTGTTGGTGAGTCTTGAACCCCAGTCAATGTGTTTTGCATTGAGATCTCCAGCTGCAATATATCTATTGTTAAGCGTTCTTATGTATGTGTCATATTCATCCGAGTTTATTATATGTCTAGGTGGACAGTACATGGAAGAGATAGATACTGGTCCATTCTTGTCATATATTTGCAATGTCGTGGATTCAAGATGAGGCGTTGAATACTGGAGTTGTTCTATGTATAATAAGTTATGCTTGATTTTATAATTATAGCAGTCCCTCCATGGGCTCTTCCATCAGGATGGTTTGTTACATACATTTTATAATTAGGAAATTTCAGAAAACTTTTGTCAGTAAAATGTGTTTTTTTATTTTCTTTGTCATCTAAAATTTGTTTTAGTTCTAAATAGAGCTGTATTAGTCGATTTGCATTCCAAATTAGAATTTAAATTTTTTCACTTTTGCCCATTCATATTCTTTAAAAGCATTTTAATTATATTCATCATATTTGTCATCTAGTTGACTAGGGATTTTACCATGTCTTTAAGCTCTTCGATATCATTGTTTTTTTCATATTTGTTAGTCAGCTCCTGCTCTGCTTTATGTTCCCTTGAAGAAGATGCAGCATCAGCATAGCTGACTCCGGGAATTATGTTTGTTACGGCTGTTGTTATTGGCGTATTATTTTTATTTGTATTTTATGTTGGTTCTTTATTACGCAGAGGTACAAATCTTTGGACTTTAAGTGCTTTAAAAATTTCGCATCCTTTGTAGTTGGCGGTATGGTTACCTCCACATAAGGCGCATTTAACTTCCTTTATTTGGTTTTTGTATTCTATTGATAGATGTCTACCAGCGCATTTGACGCGTACTGGATCTCTTGTACAATAATTTTTGTATGACCATATTTCTGGCATTTCGTGCACTGTGAAATAATGCGCTTATGGTGAGGTGCCTCAAAGATGACTATGCAGTTCATAAGCTTGTTTATATTGTAAATGTCTTTGTTGTTATAACTTGCTTGTAGTTCGATGAAAAAAAAATGATAGTGGTTTTTTTGTTGTTCTTTGTATTATATTAGTAATGTTAAGTACTTTGTGGCCTTTTTCGTTCAGTTCTTTTTTAATTTCTTCTTGGTCTGTAGAGTGGTGCATATTACGTAAGACTACTTTAAATCCTATTTCACTTTTTGGTCTAAATGTATACAATTTCGTTCCTTTTTCTTTAAACATTTGGTGTAATTGGTTTTCTGCTTGAATGCGAACTTCATTATTTGCTAAAATTTTTGGAGTGAAGCTGTTATTTGCAACTTCATTTAAAGCACTCTTTAATCTTTTTATACATTCTACGCCTTGAACATATATTGGCGGAGGCTTATTATTTTTTTCTTTTACATCTTTATTTACATTTATATGTGCTAAATTCGTGCACGGCATTGAGTTCGAGTTTTCGGTATGTAGCGGCACTGCTTGCGGAGTAAGAATTTTAGTCCCCTCCCCAAGGGGGAGAACGTAACACACTCATGGCTATATATTTATTTTATGTTTATTTGGTAGCTACTTTGCTATGTTTTCTTTTTTGAATTTGTTTAAATATGTATTGGCTTATCGAATATCACTTGATGAAGCACTTTGCAGTTTCTATGCAGTTTGCTATGAGTCTCTATCTCTTATTGGCAATAATGCACTTTGAATTCGTTGAAAAATCTTTTATATACACGGATCGACAGTAAAACACGCGGATACGCACAGTATAAAATCACAGAATCGAAAATAAGGTTTTTTTTATTTGAAAAGGTCGATCCAAGGAGCAAGCTAAAAAGCCTATTGTTTTTAAATCTCTTGAAAGAGGGTAGATAGTCAAGGAAGGAAGGAGAAAAGTATCAGAGAAAGAGATAGGAAAGAATGGAGACAGAGATAGAGATAGTTAGTCCTGTGAGAATTTTCCAGGTTCTTTGGCAAATCTGTAAATATCCTCCAGTTTTAGAAAACGAATTTTACTCATTCTCACAACATCGGAACCCAAAGCTCGTAGCCGTGCTCTAACAAAGGCAGGACACTCACAGAGAAAGTGCTCAGTGCTATCCGCCTCCTCCAAGCAAGACAGGCACATTGGACCCCATAAGTTGTGTCCTGAAATGATACCGACCATCAACCGAACGTCTTTCCTTCCAAGATTTAGTAGAAATTTTGATAGTTTTCTGTTCGGACTTGTCACAAAACACTTTGCAGCTCTGCAGCTTTCTAGACTGGACCATCGCTCTTTATGTAGATTGCCTACATAATCGCTGATCCAATTCATGATTTCTGCGGAACTGATTCCGATTATTGGCTCTGGCCCTTGTGGGGGAACCGCTGATTCACGGTTGGCCAATTCATCGGCAATGAAACAAAAAGAAAAAAATGCAGAATGGTATATACTATATGATATTATCCATCGAGATCTTAAAGTAAAACTGTCTATGAAGAAATTCGTAACAACATCTTAAGACACCCAAATCGACTACTAGAATTATAATCATTTCCATGGCAGCCGGATCTACGTTACCGGAATGAATCGGGGTATTCCCAACCAAGGGCTGAGGCCCCGGTAAATTAGCCCTCTCAAGTGAACAGTGTATCAACCCACCCCTTACGTCCCAGGAGCAATTCTTCGCAGCAATCTTGCTCTAAACACTTCTCCTCAGGGTTGGTATTGAATACAACCCTAGGCAGAGGTATTCTTTTGCTGCGTATGCTATTAACGGCTCCACCCGAACTCCACTTCGGTTAGGTGCAGTAAGTGCAACGAGTGGAGCCGTCTAAGACCTCTTCAGACCTTAAGACACATAGGGAGTGGTCCACACGGTATGTGGTCACGTATTGCTCCCGCCAGCAGGCGTCAGGCAGAAACCAAGCTGCACGCTAGGTCCTCTCTGATCACCAGGGATGGCTATAACGTGCACAGCCATGATCGTAAGCGAAACAATGGTGGGGGCCTACCGTTTATTGTCCACCACACAGTGCAGTATCGTCTCATTGACCAAGGCATCGACCGCAGGGACAGCACCCTCGAATGTCAAGGTATAGATGTCCAGATAGGCGATGTCGAGCTCGAAATTTATAATGTTTACATACCCACTATCACCTACTGCCCGGCAGGATATCACCCTGATATAGGTGCGCTCATCAGAGGTGAAAACCGACTGATAGTAGGTGACTTTAATGTGCATCACGATCTTTGGCATTCAAGCCTGCCAAATGATCGTAGGGGACATCTATTGGCAGAAGAGATAGACGATTCGCCATTCAGTACTGTAAACGACGACACCCCCACTAGGTTAGTGGGCAATTTAAGCAGCGCGCCTAACATAACAATTGCTAGCGCAGATCTGGCGATCTATGCTATCGCTTGCCCATTATCATCTCGATCGAGAAACCTGCAGACTTCGTTTCCGCGGATCACCGGTCATATATCAACTTTAACAAAACTGATTAGACCAGTTGCGCGGAATTTACTGAAGACACCTTCGCCGCTCTTCCCATCCCCACCGATGTGCGCGCAGGCGAACGCACATTCCGCAAGGTGCTCATAGCTGCTGCTGCTCGCTTCATCCCTGCTGGAAGGCTCAAGCACATTCGTCCTAATTTCCCAGCCGAAGCAGCCAGCTTGGCAAACGAGCGTGGCCACTTACGCCATGTCGATTTCGGGGATCCCCGCATAATGGATCTCAATTTGGAGATCCGGCAACTGGTAGATTAACCTAAGCGGACTAAATGGGTAGAGCACCTGAAGACCTGCAACCTCACCAGTGGTGTGAGTAAGCTCTGGTCCACCGTTAGGTCCCTGTCGAAAGCGACGAAGCACAACGACAAGGTGGCCATCACCTCTAATGTTTGCCCTTCGTCCGGCCCGAAGTGATGCGCGAGTTATTTTAGTCGATTTTTTACACTGCATCTCTCGGCCGACAGAACCAAGCACCGTGCCACCAGAAGACGACCGACAGTGCGCCACTTACTTTCTCTAGTGATGAGGTTCAGGGGGCCATCAACAAATCATCAAAAGCCATTAGCCCTGACAGACTGAACGCGATGATGTTAAAGCATTGGGAATAGGATGTCTCACAAGGGTCTTCAATTTGTCCTTGGCCATTCTCATCATCCCTGACAAGTGGAAAGCAGGGCGAGTGGTCCCGCTACTGGAACCTGAGAAACCCGCCAACCAAGGGGAATCTTATCGTTCGATAACTCTCCTTTCCCCAGTAGTGAAGACACATGAAGCCCTCCTACTCCCACTTTTCATGAAACATCTGGCACCAGCCTCACGTCAGCACGACGAGTTCATAGCACCACCGCTGCACTCACCGCCATAAACGCACAGATAAACTGCGGGCTTAACCAAAACCGCCCCTGCTAAAGGACCGTCCTAGTAGCGTTGGACCTGAAGAAAGCTTTCGATACAGTCAGCCATTCCACGCTACTAGATGATATTTATCAGTCGACACCCCCGGCTGGGCTGAAGAGGTGGTCCGCAAACTACCTGAGCGGTCGTCACTCGTCAATGATTTTTCGAGACCAAATATCAAAGCAGAGAAGATTAGGGGTGATGTCCTTTCACCCTTGCTGTTGAACTTCTACATCTCGAAGCTCCCCCAACCACCAGAGGGAGTCTCCCGGGTCTCATAAGGTGACGACTGCACGATAATGGCGTCGGGCAACGACATCGATTGTCTGTGCTCCAAAGTCAACAGCTACCTCACCGAACTTTCTCGCTTTTTCACTGCGAGGAATCTCCAACTTTCCCCACTAAGTCCATGGCGACCCTCTTTACAAACTGGACAAAGGAGGTCGAGCTGCTTCTCAAGGTAAAAGTCGATGACACACCAATTCTGACAGTAAACTATCCCAAAATTTTGTGTGTAACCTTTAAAAGTTTGTTCTCCTTCTCTGCGCACACAACCCCAATTGCCACTAAATTCCAAAATCGCAACAAGGTCCTCAAATCGCTTGCCGGCAGCACTTGGGGCAAAGACAAAGAATTGTTGCTATCGACATTTAAGGCAATTGGCCGGCCGGTTCTAAACTTTGCTACGCCTGTTTGGTCGCCTGGAACCAGTGACACGCATTGGATAAAGCTACAGACATGCCATAATACTGCCATTCGGACAGCGACTGGTTGCCTGCCCCCCATTCAACACCTTCACAATGGGGCACAGATGTGCCCTGTAATGGAGCACAACAAACTGCTCAGCAAGCAGATCCTGCTGGGGTGCTACCGTTGGTTTCCCCCTTGCAGACACCTGCTTGAGTTAGAGCCGCCTCCTAGGAACGTTAGGAGACCCCTTTTAAACTATGCCGACGAGATCCAGGACAAAACTGACAGAAATCTGCTGGACCAGACAGTATTTCCACAGTCAATAAACGACATTCACCGGGAAACCGTCATCACCTTTTTAAGCTCTCGTCCTGTGAATGCCGTAATCGGAGACCAATCACCACCTATTGCACCACCTACGTTCTGGATACTGTAGCAGGTTAAATTCCTTCTTATCCAGAATTGACCCCGATATACATATGTCCGGCATGTGAAAATACCGATCATTCCCCATCTATAACTATGGAAGGTGGTTCTTGCAGGAGAACTGGCATAATACAAAAAATATATAAAAACCAATGTTTCCTTAAAGAACGATAATGCATGGAGCTGCTAGAGCAGCAGTGGCCACAAATAGCAAAAGTCGTGTTATTTCCCAGCGGAACATTGATGAGACTATAGAAGATTTAGTTAAAAAGAAATGAGAGCTGAGAAGGTCTTGGCAACGATATCGATCTCCAAAATACAAGAAATGATTGTCTCTATGTACAGTTAGGTTGCGTTGCGCTTTTAAAAACGAAAACTCCAACTGACAAAACAGATTATGCATTGTGGAAAGCAACCAAAAAAAAAAAATATATATATAGGTATAAATCGGCTCATACACTACGAATCACCAATTCTACTAGGGAATGATAACTGGGCACGAAAAGGGGTCGTATTTACTGAACATCTGCAATACGCTTCATTCCCAATCAATCTTCTACAACTACTTTTGTACCACTAGATATATTGCAACCAACAAAAAAGCCAATCAGATTTAAAACAAATAACATTAATATCAGTTATTAATTAATTTAAACCTAAAAATCATCAAGTTACGACAAAATCACCCCAAAGATGCTAAAAGAGCTTCCTAATATTGCCGCTCTTCATATCACCCATATATTTAACGCCCTCTCTCGTACTGCCTACCACCCAAAAGCTTGGAAATTATCTCAAATCATTATGAATGGTAAACCTGGGAAAGTCTTAAACCAAGCATCCTCATACCGGTCAATTAGTCTATTGCCTGTACTCTCGAAAATTTTTGAAAAGCTGCTCTTGCAGAAAATAATGCACATTATTGATGAAAATATTATTATTCCTCATCACCAATTTGGATTTAAAGCCAAAAAAATAGTACAACTGAACAAGTTCATCGCATAGTGTCTTTTATACGAAAGTCCTTTGAGAAAAAACAGTACTGCACTGCACTGTTTTTAGATGTAGAACAACCATACGATAAGGTAAAGTACCGCAACCTCATTCACAAAATTACTATATTACTGTCTACGAATGTATCTCTTGCTGCAAAGCTACATCACTAATAGAGAATTTGTTGTAAAGCAAAAATGTTTTTCTCTCAGCATTGTGTAATAGACGCTGGAGTTCCGCAGGGCAGCGTAATAGGTATTATTTTATACGTATCATACACATTTGACATGCCAACTACGAGCCAAACAATGGCATCATCACTTGCCAATGATACTGCAATACTTTGCACTTACACAAACCCCAAAGTGGTAACGTCTATAGCAATGGTCGCCAACCCGTCGATCGCGAGCTACCGGTATCTCGCAAAGGCAATTCTGGTAGCTCGCGCTGCTCACGTTGCAAAAAATCCAAAAGTCTGAAAATCATACCAGTATTAGCAAATTTCAGAAATTTTCATAATAAATAGATAAACAGCGGCAACACTGCGGTAAGAGATTTCGCGCTGACAAACACGACGCGAAGTCGCGTCTCCGTTCTAGGATCGGCTGGAACCGATTAGCGTGTTCGAGAATTTTTTGGCTTTATATATACGCAATGCACGTCGACATTGCGCTCAGTTTAATACTGAACGGCAATATCAACGTTCTGCGTGCAGCGGTTGGGTTAGAGTTCGAAACATTATGGCAAGCAGTAGTAAGAAGGCGAAGACATACCATTTCCATTCGCAAAGGGAAGAACAATACTTCTTCACAGAAGTTAAAGGCAAAAGTTTTTGTTTGTTATGTAATACATCTGTGTCAGTTCCTAAAAAAGGAAATATTGAGAGGCATCATAAAACTGTACATTCGAATTTTGAGAAGGCATTCCCGTTAAATTCTGCCACCACAAAAGAAAAACTGAAACATTTAAAAATCCAGTTAATTGGACAACAGTCAATATTTTTGAAAACAATCGACAAAAATAAGGCTGCAACTGAAGCGTCTTATCGTGTTTCCCAGATAATATCACAAAAGAAAAAACCTTATGAAGACGGGGAAATCATAAAACAAGCATTTTTGGAAGCTGCAGATTCTTTATTCGCCAACTTTAGAAATAAAGACGAAATAGTGTCTGCTATAAAATCTATGCAACTTTCTGCTAATACAGTGATGAGGCGAGTAGAAGTAATGAGCAATGATATTTTTTTACAGTTAAGAAGTGACTTAGATAACTGTATTTATTTTTCACTGCAACTGGATGAATCAACAGATGTAGTTGACACCTCACAGATGGCCATATTTGTCAGGATGGCTTTTAGTGATTTTGCAATTAAAGAAGATCTTTTGAAGTTTATTCCACTCAAAGGACATACTACTGGGCTAGAGCTGTTTTCTCATTTAAAAAATCTCATCTCTTCTGAGAAAATTCCAATATCAAAAATGGTAGGCCTGACAACTGACGGTGCTCCAGCTATGGTGGGTTGTGATAAGGGGCTCCTGGCGCTATGTCATAAGGATGAAAGTTTTCCACAATTTCTTAGTTACCTCTGTATTATACATCAGCAAGCATTATGTGGAAATTTTCTAAACTTGAACAACGTTATGAAACTGGTGGTGAAAATTGTGAACAAGATTAGAGCTCAAGCATTACAAAGAAGATTATTTAAAACCTTGGCTGTTGAAATTGACTGTCAATACGGAGAGCTACTTCTTCACTCTGAAGTGCGATGGTTAAGCAAGTGCTCAAACGTTTCAATGATGTCCTGCCTGCTAGATTTTGGTTTTCTTGTGGACATTACAGAGAAATTAAATGAGCTTAACTTGCAGCTTCAAGGCAGGGATAATGAATTAGCGGAAATGATTTCTGATATAAATGCATTTATTACAAAACTTGAATTTTGGGAACAAAACCTAAAAAACCGCGATACTAAGCATTTTCCTATTCTTTCCGAAAAGATATTCAAAAATCTATTAGAGCCCTATGACAGTAAATATCATATGGAAATAGTTTCTAACTTGAAGGAAAACTTCAAAAATAGTTTCAAGGATTTCAGCAAAATTGCTTTAGTGACGCAATTTGTTGTTTCACCCTTCATGGACATTGATATATACAACAGTTTGCAACTTGTGTTATGAATAATTTTGGCGAAGACATTGCTGTGACAGAAATGGAACTGATTGCTTTTCAAAGTGACTTGACTTTAAAATCTTTAGGTTCAAATACAAAATGTATATGGACTTTAGTAAGTAAAGATAAGTATTCAGTTTTATGTCGTGTTGCGTTGAAAGTGAAAGCGTTATTCAGTTCAACTTATTTGTGTGAATATTCTTTTTCCAATATGAAATTTATTAAAAATAAATACCGCAATCGGCTTACAGATATACATTTGGATAACTGTATTCGAATGACTGTATCAAATTATACTGCAAATATTAAAAAAATTATCGATGAGTCCGAATGTCAACCTTCTCATTAAATATGCTCTTTTTATCTGCCCATATTTTATTTATATAATAATGTACTATTACTGTTTTGTTGTTTTCTTAAGTCGCTTGTGATTTGCCATTATGACTGCAAAAAATTTTGTTACGATTGATAGGTGTGAACATGGATGTAGTTATGCATAAGTATAAGCACTATAAGTCATAAGTTTATTATATATAGAACGTATATTAGTAAAATAAATACATGTATTGTATGTCGAATATAACTGTGTATTATTTAATTTATGTTGGCTTGTGCAAGTAGCTCGCTGTTTATTTCAAAATCTTGAAAGTAGCTCAACACATTGAAAAGGTTGGCGACCACTGGTCTATAGTATAAATGCATATATGTAAATGCAATAGAACATGGCTTAAAAACTGGAAAATAAACGTTATATATATATATATATAATTGGAGCGTACACCCCTTTTGGGTGTTTGGCCGAGCTCCTCCTCCTATTTGTGATGTGCGTCTTGATGTTGTTCCAAAAATAGAGAATGTTACAGTATGGGTACGTTCGCGAAAATGTATAACTGCAGCAATACAGCAACACCGTTGCTTATTTTGCACTACACTGCTGATACTCAGCATTAAATATATAACAATTACGCTTACCTTTATTTTTCCATTGCATTTGTATTAAGCTTGCAGACAAACATTTTGTGTTGCCGGTTAATGAGGTTATTTGCGCGCGTGATGAGTAAAAAGAACGTTTGACTTTTGCAAGTGGTGCCACAGATTCAAGAAGAACGTGATACTTTGCAAAATTTTCAACACTGCTGTTCTGATTGCCATCGCGAACGTACCCTATTATTTATTGTTTAAATTTTGTCTATGTTGCATATTAGCACGGTGAATAATTCTTTGGAATTGTTTACCGTTTATTTGTCAAGTGCCAGAAATGCAAATTCTTAAAAAATGGCCTGATGATGCCGCCAGAAAAAAACCGGATCAAACAGTGACTCGTTGTGAATGCATTTGCTTCTCTACAGTAACGTGTGGATTTTCTGAGCCCCAAATCCGACAATTTTGCTTATTGACGTAGCCACCGATGTGAAAATCAGAAAAGAAGATGAAGACTCACCACTTTCGAAATAGGTTTTCAATATTTCCCAATTTTGTTCAAGCGTATAGCGTCCCATTTCGTAAATGTCAAACCTTTAAGTAAATTATGAACACATTTGACATGTCATTTGTTTTACCCTTCTCAAAAAAATAGGTGGCTCAAAAAGCAAACGCTATATGGCCCACCCTGTATTGAGGGGTTTAACTATAACACCCCCACCGTTAGTTAGAGGCTCCGACGAAATATGCAATATAGACAATAAATATTGTTAACAAAATAATTATGACTATGATTATTGCGCTATTGCTGATATTAATTAAACTTGAATATACATTTTGTTTGATAACTTATTGAATTGAGTTTGCATGTTTTACTTGTTCTAATTTTAAGTCGTTTATTGTTTCATTTCCCTTTTCTTTTATTTTTGTTAGGCAAATTGGTAAAATGAATTTGTCAAAAATTTAAATTTTTGTATTAAATGTTATATTGACTGTTTTTATTTCACAATTTTCAAACTTAATCATAAAGTTTCCTTTCTGTTTTATTTACATTTTATTACACTTATTTGTTATCTTTGATTAAAAATTCTTAAATGTAAGTATTCCGGCAATGATTTCTTTTACTTCAGTTTCTTTGCAGTCTTGCATATCGTATGCTTCTTCAAAATTGATAATATTTAATAAACATATATCCGTTCATTTTACGAAGTTTCTTTCTAGGTTTCCCTTAATATAAGTGCTAAAAATGCTATTATTATAATTTAATTTGCTCTATCACGTGCACGTGTTTTCCAGTGGTACAAATCGTTCAAAGAGGGCCGTACATCGGTTGAAAACTTGCCTCATGAACGTCGTCTAGCAACATCAGTAAACGACGAAAACATCGGAAAAGTAAAGGAAATTGTGCTTGAAAATCGCCGTGTGACCGAAAGAGAGATAGCTAGTGAGCTGAGCATATCAAATGGATCGGTTCATACTATTATTCATGATGTCTTGGGCATGAGACGAGAACGAGACGAAAAGAACAACGCAAAACTGTCGCTAAGGAAATGCTCGCCATGACTGACACGGATATCCGGCACATCATAACTGGTGACGAGACTTGGGTTTATGAGTATGACGTCGAAACAGCCCAACAATCATCGGAATGGCGCTCCCCAGAGGAGCCGAAACCCTAAAAACCACGCCAAAGTCGCTCAAAAATTAAGGTTATGCTGACTGTTTTTTTCGATTACGAAGGTGTGGTGCACTCGGAGTTCCTTCCGCAAGGCCGATCGGTTAACGCTGAATATTATTTAGACGTTTTAAAGCGTTTGCGCGAGAACATTCGTCTTAAAAGGAAAGAATTGTGGGACAACAAGTCATCGTTCTTGCATCACGATAATGCACCAGCTCACACCACACGTCTTGTTCGCAATTATTTGAACAAAAATAATGTTAATATCGTTCCGCAAGCACCGTATTCGCCTGACAAGGCTCCATGTGACTTTTTCCTGTTTCCCAAGCTCAAGTTGCCGCTCCGTGGAAAACATTTTGAGACAATTGAAGTCATAAAAGAGAATTCGAAGAAGGAACTGAAATCCATACCGAAATCGGCCTTCCAGAAATGCTATGATGATTGGAAAAAACGTTGGCATATGTGTATCGCCTCCAATGGTGATTACTTTGAAGGAGATAAAATAAAAATTGAACAATAATTAACCGTTTGTGTTTTATTAAATCAGTCTCGTTCATATTTGAACAGGTATATACGCTTAATTTAATAGATTTATTATTGATATTAGGTATTGGTTCAAAAACGATTGTTGATAGGATTTTTTCTGAATATATTGAGGTATTTAAAGAATTAAAATAATGTCCTTGGCTTGTAATGCGACGGCTACTTTAATGTTAGTGTAACTGTCGAAGTCGTATATTAAATCTAATTCTGTTTTAGTAGTTATGTCGGAAGGAATTATTCCTAGTTTACAGGAGAATAGTATTTGTCATATGTTATCAATGTGGTCACGTAAAAGCGATATATCGTTATTTATTTGATAGATATTTTCTAAAAATGTTATTTCGTCTTGTATTTAGTGTTCAATGAATCTTTAATTTCTAATTCATCGTCGCTGTCCATCGACCCAGCCACTAATTTGAGTTCTTTTCCTAAAATGTTAATCAATCCTTGTTTTTGCCTAAAGTGTGGATTTAAGTTTGCAATCTTTTCTTCGACTAAAATAGAATTTTTATTTACTGTATCCAGTAATGCTTTGTTTTCTGTCGTGGTAGAGCTTAGCGAAAGTATGTTTTCATGTACTAGTGATAAAGTATCGGTGAATGCTGAAACGTTAATGATGTGTATTATTTTGTTGTAATGCTATATTACTTTCACTTCGTCTGTCTTAATTGGTAAGTATCCGTTGTTGTTCGTAAGGTCTAATATATCACTGGTTTGTACATAGGTGGTCGTTAGGAATACAATTATCAGTACCCAGGAAGTCATCTGAAAGGGTTATGTTAGTTAATTTTTACTTTGGGGCTATCTTTATCTTGGTATTTTTTATTCTGTCTTATATGAACCTTATAATATATTCTGTCTTATATGAACCTTAAATTATAATATATTATTATTTTTTTTCCTATATTTTCTATGGCTTTTACCTTCTCTAATTTCTTTAATAAAATTAGTTCCTTCTTCTATTTCTACGTCAGATCTGTCTCTGTTTAATTTATCTATATATTTATCTTTTTTCTTAGAAATAAGCTCATGCTGAGTAGTTTTCATGGATTTTTCCATCAACAAAGTCTATAGGTTTAATTTTCGTTGCACTGTGTATTGTATTATTGTAAAAACCTATTATTCTTAGCCATTGTCTCGTTTTTATTCCTATTGTCATATCTTAAGAGCCTTATGTATATGTTCGTTAATTGTATTGTGAGGTCTTTCGACGTCGGCGTTTGAAGTGTGGTTACTGTTTGAAGTATATAGTCCGGGAGCCAGGAGTCATTCTGACCTCATCATTTCATGCCCACTGATTTTAATACTGAAGGCAGACGCCATCCAATGGATGACGAAACCAACCGTCACCTGGTCCAGTAGCGTGGGATGCTGTGAAGCGTGTCGAAAAAAAATTTCTACCAACTCATTTAATAACGGCTGAATTTTTTTTTTGTGTATTGTTGACATTTAGTAGAATAAAAAAAAATTGTCAGCTGTGCCGTAGAGGGGGGAAAATACGTCAACTGAACAGGCGAACTTGTAAAATAAATTAAAAAGTAAAACTACTTTATGCCGATTGAAATTTGTTTACATAATTTTGGACCCATATGAAAATATAATTGTTATGTTTGCTGTATGTGTATACTCACGCAATTCGGCTGCCGTTGAGATATACACGCATTGACTGCTATAAACTTAATGACACTTTATTTCTCATAGATATAATTCAGCATTGCCAAATGTACAAAAGTTATGTCAAATATATCATATAATAAGGCTAGTTCACACTGAGAGAATACAATTCATTGTTGTTAGTAAATTTTAATTTGCATATACAACATCATCCTCCGCTTTAATTACGAAAATCTTCAGCTTGGTAGCGGTGTACCGATCTACGAATACGGCCACTTCGACGCACTTCTAGTGGACTTCTTGGTTGTTCCTGAGACTGCTCATTAGCAGTATCCACCATAGTATCAGGTAGCAATATATTGGTAACTGAATTAGGTCCTCCTCTGCTGTCTTCAACTGGTTTGGCGTCGTTAAGATGGCGAGATTTCATTTGATTTTGATGTCGTTTAAAGTAGCCCATACTAGTTCTTACTACGTACATGACTTTTCCAAGATGTCTGTCCACGACCCCTTTTAACCATTTTTCTCCGCGGCCATAGTTGCGAATATAGACACTTTCGTTAGATGAAAATTTGGTTGAAGTTTGTTTAAAGTCATTTTTGTCATTTTCCACTGAAAACATTTGCGAAAAGAGAGTACGTGCAGGACGACCATGTAAAAGATGTGCTGGTGATATGCCTTTTGCTTTTGGCATAGTGCGATAAGATGAAAGAAATTTTAGAACCGATTCATTTACTTGCAAGCCGTCATCTATGTTCTTTTTTACGGCTGTTTTAAAAGTACGCACAAATCTTTCAGCCAGTCCATTAGAAGGTGGGTGAAACGGTGCAATCGTGATGTGCTTAATAGCATTTTGGTGACAGAATGTTTTGAACGCATCGGCCGTAAGTTGTGGGCCATTGTCACTTACTATAGTTTCTGGCAAACCCTCACTAGCAAAAAGGGTAGTTAATGCGAAAATCGTTGATTCCGTCGTTGTATTTGCTAGTTTGTAAACAAATGGAAATTGCGAGAACGCGTCTATGCACAGAAGCCACATAGAACCAAATACCGGACCAGCAAAATCAATGTGAACCCTCTGCCAAGGTGCTTGTGGTTCAGGCCAGCTTGAATATTCCCGCAGATCACTTGAACCCGCTAGTTTGCAGTTTTCGCATCCAGCTGCTATTCTCGCTATATCATTATCGATGCCATCCCACCAACAATGTTGTCGTGCTAGTTGTTTCATTTTTACCACACCCCAATGTCCATCATGAAGCTGACGCAAAACTTGATCACGTAATGAGTATGGAATAGTAACCCGTGTGACATCACTCTGTAATAAAATCAAGTCATTTTGAGTAATCAAGGACAACTTACGATTGAAATATGGCCGGAGATCCTGGTCGTTTGGACACAACTTATGCGGCCATCCTTTCTGAATATATTCTTTAACTCTTCGTAGTATTTTGTCGCTGTTGGTGCTTTGCCGTATGACCTCAATATCAATTGGAGTTTGTATAGCGACAACTTGGTTAATTTCACCATTGTCGAAGTCTTCATCTGGACCCGATGGTAATCTCGATAATGCGTCAGCGTTTGCGTGATTTGTTGTTTTGCGATATTTTATTTGAAATTGGTACCCCATGAGCGTAATAGCCCATCGCTGGATACGTTGAGCCGTCATTGTTGGGAGGTTTTTATCGGGACTAAATATGCTGACTAATGGTTTGTGATCCGTGATCAGCGTAAACTTCTGCCCGTATAGAAACTGATGAAATTTTTTGACTCCGAATATTATCGCCAAGCCCTCCTTTTCAATTTGGCTGTAGTTTTCTTGATGTCGGTTGAGTGTTTTGGAGGCAAAGGCGATCGGCTGCTCAGTCCCGTCTGGATTGATGTGTGAAAGCACGGCTCCCACCCCATACTATGATGCATCAGTGGCCACGACTATAGGTAAGTCTTCTCGAAAATGAGCCAACATCGTAGCTTTAATGATGTGCTCCTTTAGCAAATTAAACGCGTTTTCTTGTTCGAACTTCCACTGAAATTACGCCCCCTTTCGCCTCAATTTGTTCATGGGTGCTGCGAGTTGAGAGTAATTCGGAATAAAATTGTGGTAATAGTTTATTTTACCCATAAATGCCTCAAGTTCCTTCAAGGTTTTGGGCCGTCGTAAGTTCTTCACTGCTTGAATACCAGATTCGTCGGGCAGAATGCCATCTGCGCTTATTTCACGCCCCAAGTAAGTTAATTTTGTTTTTAGGAACTCGCATTTTTCCTTTTTGCATCTTATGCCCGCGGATTGGAGTATATGCAGAACTTTGGCTAAGCGTTCAATATGTTCTTGTTCACTCGCACCGGCCACAATGATGTCATCGATATAATTTGCACATCCGTCGACTCCACATAATAGTTGCTCGAGATGTTTCTGAAACATGGCTGGTGCGCTTGCTACCTCATACGGTAATCGCTGGTATTGAAATAAACCGAGCGGTGTGTTGACCACCAGAACTTTTTTCGAATCTTCATCGAGCTCCATTTGTAGGTATGCATCACGCAAATCTATTTTAGAAAAATATTTACCGTATCGAATGGTATGCAAAAGGCACTCTCTTGTGGGTAGAGGGTATTGATCTACATCAATCTGCTGGTTAACACCTTTTTTAAAATCTCCACAAATGCGTATCGATCCGTCCGGTTTTGTTGCTAGGACGATGGGGGATGCCCAGTCGCTGAAAGTTACCTGTTTCCAAATACCTGCTTGTGATAACCGTTGTGCTTCATCTTTAAATTTTGGTAACTGAGCAAAAGGAATTGGCCTACTTTTAATGAACTTAGGCACTGCATTCTCCTTAAATCTGATCGAGGCTTTGACTGACTTCATTGTACCAAGTGCTGGAGTAAACACGTCCGCGAAGGTGGACAAAATTGTATGTAATTTTGCGTTCGACTTGGCGGTCACGCTATCAACTTGCACAATTTTAAAGCCTAATTGTTCAAATAAATCTACGCCCAATAGATTGTTTGAACCACGCACGTTAGAAACCACAAGAGGCAGTATTTTTTCTACTGACCCGTATTGTATTTTGGCAGCGATTTCTCCTAAAGTTTCTATTTGCGTATGACCGTACCCATATAGTACACGCGAGCATTGCTTTACTGGCGGTTTATTTAACATTTCGTAAGTGTCTAGTGTTATAACTGAGACTTCCGCGCCCGAATCCATTTGAAACCGAGTCTCTTTTCCATTGACCACAATTTGAACAAACTGTTTCTTACTTTTGTTGCTAGCTGCGCTAGCTACCGAAAATGCCGTTGAAATGTAATCTATTTTATCACCTTTCTCACCTTTGATGTTTTTACTCCCTTTATTCTGCTTTTGTTCCTGCTTTTTTTCATTCGATAAACACACAGCTATGATATGGCCTATTTTACCGCAACCTCTGCAAACAGCGCTTCTAAATTTGCAATCATCACGATTATGTAAAACTCCACAACCTGTGCATGAACGGTATTTTGATTTTTGTTTCTTTTTGTTTTTGTTACGCATGCTAGATTTTTCTGTGTTTTTCGTTGTCATCGAATAAATTCCGTTGCTGTCTATTGCATTTGCAGTGTCCGTTCTGTCTTTGATTGTACTTACTGTTTTCGTTGTTGTTTCAAATGACTCAGCGATTAGCTGAACTTCTGCCAATGTTGGTTGTTGTTTTTGTAATGCAGCTGTACGAACTGCATCATGCGGTGACTTCAAAATTAATTTGTCCCTAATCATATCGTCTGAGAAATCATGTAGACAATTTTCTTTTTTACAAACAAAATCACATTGCCGGGCTTTGCTTCGTAGTTCGGCAATACATTCTTTATATGTACGATTACCCATTTCAGCCTTATGAAATTCATAACGAGCTGCAACTACATGAACCTTTTCCTTATAAAACTCTGTTAGTTTTGCAGAAAGCTCATTAAATGTTTGTTTCTGTAACTCGTCAACGCCGACAAGCTTTTTGAGGGTTTCGTATGCGTCACTGCCCAACCAAGATAAGAAAAATGATTTCTGCTTGTTGGCGTCAATTACCGCGTAAGCAGAGAAGTGTTGTTTTAGTTGCTCCAAGTATGAGTCCCATTTCTGGTGTTGACTGTTGAATTGAACAAATGCTGGAACGGGAGTGCTATCTTGACCTGGAGACCTTTTCGCAAAGTTGTCCATCCACGCCTTCTGCTCCTTTAGAACGTTCATTGTGAAGACACGTTGCTCCTCCAACAATTTCTTGTAAAATTCTTCAGCTATTGTAAAAGTTTAAAATTTTCCTCGTCGCCAGTTGTTATGTTTGCTGTATGTGTATACTCACGCAATTCGGCTGCCGTTGAGATATACACGCATTGACTGCTATAAACTTAATGACACTTTATTTCTCATAGATATAATTCAGCATTGCCAAATGTACAAAAGTTATGTCAAATATATCATATAATAAGGTTAGTTCACACTGAGAGAATACAATTCATTGTTGTTAGTAAATTTTAATTTGCATATACAACAATAATAATGATGGTCAGCTGCGTTTATAGCGGTGGGAAGACCGTCAGCCGAAGTAAGAATGTATCATTGCGTTCATACATCTCGGCGGTACGCGGAATTTTCAATGCTACGACTGACGTCTTTCCCCCCAACGGACAATCAGCTGACGATTATTTTTCATTTTCATTTATTATTTGAAATTTTCAAACGGTCTTTTATCAATTTAGCGAAAATATGCTTGTATATTATACACTAGATAACACTATATAATTCATATATGATTTATATTTTTCCCTACGGGACCTACTAGACATTTTATAAATACAGCCCTGTGCATCTCTTCTCTAGAAAAGAACAGCTGCTTTTCGCCTTTGTTCATTCAACATCAACACGACTTTATTGCCAGTTTGAACAGTTTATACCTGACATTCTTATACTGAAGACGCGTGGAATATTCCGAAAATACCATGGCGTCAATTCAACCACTTTGCGTATTTTGCAGCAAAAAAAACCGAAAAACTGAATATTTTCACTGCTGAGACAATGTAAAAGTGTAAAATTATTTTAGAAATTCGCAAAGGAAATATTTTAGCAATGAGTAATGCGAAGGTGCCGACTAACATCAGTGATTTTCAACGATATCACTCGAATCAACGAAATATCGGAAATGTGTAGAATCTACATCCAACAGCTGAGTAAATAAAATAACATTAATAAATAATGTATATGCATTTAATACTTTGAATTTCGGTATTCAAAATGTATTATTTTATCTAACGTTGAACGGTTACAAGGCTCTGTGCCCTCTGGCTAAGTATAGAATTTAGAGTCTACATAGTGAGTAATGATAGAAGGATACAGAGAGAGAGAGGTAGATACGGAGAGACAGGTATAGATCCCTCGGCCCTTTTTTTCGTTCCAAGTCCAACTTTGGAAGAGTGATGAAAATTATTTTATTATGAAAATTTAATCAAATTATGAAAATTATTGTATTTATAATAAAAATTATATTGTTATAGTGTAACTGAAGAGGCGGGAACAAGTGGATGTAGCGGTGAAGCTATAATTGCTAAAGTTACAATTGCTCCTCGCGAAGAAGCACCTGAAGCTGACACTGAAGTAACTGGGGTATCAAGTACAGAAGATTCTGATTTTGCCGAAAAATATACAAGCATTTTTTGCCAAAAAAAATACAATGGCCGCGAGCAACAACTGCAGACATGTGTTGCCGCAGACGGCTTTAACACATTACTCATTATTGCTAATGAAATGGAAGATGAGCAATTGATTAATAGAATCACGGATGTGAGTTCGACAAATGAAGTTATCCTGTATCATAAAATTTGTAAGTTAAATTTTACAAATACTCAGCAGGCACAAAAAAAGGTTACAATGAATGGGAAGCAAATTGTTAAACCTTATAGAGGGGTGCTTATCAAAACTGTTTTGGATATTTTGGAAGAAGAATATATTTTGGATCGGGCTGTTTTAATTTTACGAAAATACATACGCAATATAAAGCCTAAACGATTGTCGGAAGATTTAACATGCAATATTTTAGTAAATGGAGAATGCGACGTCCCAGAGGAACTCATCAGTTTTTATAGTAAAATCATATCAACGAAATATCCTGCAAAAAATAGCAAAAATGTTGCAACAACTGCTAAATCATTTACTGAAGATCTGATCTACGCTGCCACTAATGGCAATGTCAAAACGTCCAAACATATCACTCTCGGAATGACAATGAAAAGCTTAACTAACAGTAAAACAATTGTTAACGTTCTGAATAAATATGGATATTGCTGCAGCTACAGTACGCTAGAGGGATTGGAGACGAAAGCAACTTTTTCTGCTACTCGTCGATCGGTGCTTTGTCCCGAAGATATAATCGAAAATTTATGTGAGGATGAACCATCGACAAGTGCAACAAGAAAACGTCGAACATTCGATGAAGTAACATTTGAGTACAATAAAAGACCGAAGATGCGAGAAACCTTGGCGCTTGTCGACAATTCACTCATTTCATATGATGTTGACATAAAGAAATTTCAGTTAGTAGATCTTGCATGGACAATGTCTCATTTTTTGAAGTTACCGTTTATACCAGGTTGGGTTGGATATAACAGCATGATTTATCACGACAATAGCGTCAAACAAAAAGTATCTTATCTTACAACGATAAATGCATCCGACAAATATATCAGTGGTACTAGAGACAATGAGACAAGTTCAACAAATCGCCGAAGAATGTCAAGAAGAGTTCATGGTGGTCACTTACGATTTAGCAATTGCGAAAGTGGCTCTCCAAATTCAGAGTACAGAGAAGCCGAAACTTAACCACTTGTTCGTGCACCTGGTGTCGTTTCATATCATGATGGCATATTTTAAAGCAGTTGGGAAATTTATCGACAACTGTGGAATAACCAACATAATGGAAAATGCGGATATATTGACAAGTGGATCAATTTATTCTTTTATAACTGCAAAAAAAATTTCAATAGATGCAAGCGTCTCCATCCACTTTTATATTTGGCCCTTGATAATTTACATTTTGAAAGTTTTATAGAGCAATGCAATATTTAATTGTCTGATAAGATGAAAAATTATTTAGTCCAATTCACCACTGAAAAAACTGCCAATCCAACAATTACCGATGGTGAATTGATCGATCTCTTCGATAAATATGAAGAATATAAAACAGATACATTGAATGGTAAACAAGGGAAAACGCCCCAATTTTACATGATTTATATGAATCTGATCAGTCATTACTTCATGTTATGTCGAAGTATCCGCACTGTTAATATCGAATTATTTAAATTCATATTACCTAAAATTATCAAACTGTTCTTCACATTGAACCAGCCTAATTATGCACGCTATGCCGTAATTATTTATTGAAAGTAAATGAAACTCATCCTGGATTATATATTAATGGACTATGAATAAGTTCGTGCGGTTTTTTTTCGAAATTTGAAACTTTATTGACGTAAAATGGTTACAAATTTAATATTCAAAATATTGTCCATCGCTTACTACTACTTTTTCCCATCTTTCTGGCAATTCACGGATTCCCTTTGTGAAAAATTCGGTCGGTTTTGCCGCAATCCACGAATCGATCCATTTTTTGACTTCATCGTAATTACGGAAGTGCTGGTCAGCCAGGCCATGTTGCATCGATCGGAAGAGATAGTAATCGGATGGCGCAAGGTCTGGACTATACGGCGGGTGGGGTAGGACATCCCATTTGAGCGTTTCTAAGTATGTTTTGACCACTTGTGCAACATGTGGCCGAGCATTGTCATGTTGCAAAATAACTTTGTCGTGTCTATCGGCGTATTGCGGCCGTTTTTCTCGCAGTGCTCGGCTCAAACGCATCAATTGTCGTCGGTAGACATCCCCCGTAATCGTTTCATTCGGTTTCAGTAGCTCATAATACACAACACCCAGCTGGTCCCACCAGATACACAGCATAACCTTCAGGCCATGAATATTCTGCGCCGACGTCGATGTTGAAGCATGGCCAGGGTATCCATACGTTGCCCGACGTTTTGGATTGTCGTAATGGACCCACTTTTCATCGCCAGTCACAATTCGATGCAAAAAACCCTTTCTTTTGTGCCGTTGAAGCAGTTGTTCGCATGCCATAAAACGGCGTTCAACGTCTCTTGGCTTCAATTCATACGGCACCCAATGGCCTACCTTTCGGATCATTCCCATGGCTTTTAAACGTTTGGAAATGGTTGATTGATCAACTCCCAAAGTTTTTGCAACCTCTTCTTGCGTTTGAGCCGGATCTTGATCGAGCAATTCCTCCAATTCGGTATCCATGAACTTTGGCGGCGCACCCTCGCGTTCTTCGTCTTCCAAGCCAAAATCACCACTTTTAAAGCGTGCAAACCACTTCTGGCACGTTCGCTCAGATAGAGCATGCTCACCATAAACTTCCACCAAGATACGATGACTTTCGGCTGCTTTTTTCTTCATATTAAAATAATGAAGAAGAATTCCCCGCAAAAACACATTATTTGGCACGAAATTCGACATTTTCAAGTGTGGTAAAAATATTGTTGTTTACGCTTCAAATAAAAAACTTATACTGACGTTTGTGCCTTACGACAGTAGCTCTCCAATGAATGTTTGGAAATGTGGATCGATGGAATAATAATCAAGTTACGCCATCTGTTGTAAAACCGCACGAACTTATTCATAGTCCTATTACATATTTACGATTGTAAAGGGGATCATTCGCAGTTAAACGGACTGACAAACAATTCTCTCGACAACCCCTAGACCATACACTGCAACAAACCATCAATGCCGATGCCGCACGCAAATTGACAGGAATCAGTCATACTACCAATTCAATAAAATCTCGTCAGCGCTGGTGTATAAGCCATAGCATTAGTTCAAAAATTATTGCTAGTGTCATGGAAGAAACTGGATTGCGCCCTGATCAAGATATTACAGCTGATCTTGAGCAAAGCAAAATAAAAAAAAACATTCGTTACAGCTGGAACAATGTACATATAACTCATATTAAGCATAATATGAATCCATTTTCCAAAGGCGTAGACGAAAGTTTACTGATCAATATTTCTACAGGACAAAGGGTTACACCAGAGATCGCAGAGTTTTTACTAAATATCGAGACAATTGGCAATGAACAACGTAAACAATTTATTGAGGAATGTTCAACAGATGAAGAACGATTTGAAAAAGTCATCAAGAGAAATAAAATTCTAAATTTCGCTAGTGTTGCACCGAAACAAAAAATATCGATTGCTGGAAAAAAGATAGCTATACAAATGCAACGCGATTTATTTGGCCAATTATTTTCTCTGTCGTTAGAACAAACATTAAATATTGACAAGGTTTTAGCATATCCTCTAACTCCAGTCCCACTAGCTTTGTGTAATATAGATGGAACGATATGCAAAACTGATAAATCGGTATTGTTAAAAGTGCTTCAAAATGCGATTGATAGTAACCCACTAGAACGGTGCGATGTAATTATTTAAGATGGCTTTTTCAATATACATTCGATAAAAGACGTCCCGTCCTCATTTGGGAATGTATCAAAGAAGCTGATGCAAGTATTTACGAACAATAATGTCAACACTGTAATAATTGCCATCGATAGATACATATTTCTATCAATCAAAGACAATGAACACTCACTAAGAAGCAGAATCCAAGGGCAGCGTTTCCAAATAAATGGACCTGACCAAGTACGACCATCAAATTTCGCGGAGGCATTGAGAAATATTTACTTCAATGAACCACTTATCGACTTTTTAATTGAATATTGGGCAAATGATCTTCTTCTTCTTAATTGGCGCAATAACTGATTACACGATTTTGGCCGAGTTTAACAAAGCGCACCAGTCGTTTCTTTCTCGTGCTAACCGGCGCCTATTGGACACACCAAGTGAAGCCAAGTCCTTCTCCACCTGATCTTTCAAAACGCAGAGGACGCCTTCCTCTTCCTCTGCTACCACCAGCTGGTACCGCATCGAATACTTTCAAAGTCGGAGCGTTTGTATCCATTCGGACGACATGACTCAGCCAACGTAGCCGCTGGATCTTTATTCGCTGCGCCATGTCTACAGGTATGTCGGCGTAAAGCTCATACAGCACATCGGTCCATCGTCTGCGATATTCGCCGTTGCCAACGTGCAAAGTTCCAAAAATCTTACGCAGAATCTTTCTCTCGAACACTCCAAGCGCCGCTTCATCGGATGTTGTCATCGTCCAAGCTTCTGCGGCATACGTTAGGACGGGCATGAGGAGAGTCTTGCAGAGTGTTAGTCGAGAGGACTTTACTGCTCAGTTGCCTACTTAGTCCAAAGTAGCACTTGTTGGCTACTGTCAACAGTGACGTGGGTGTGGATACGCGAGTGCGCCGACTGTTTGTTTGAAGACAGGAGGTACTTCGTTTTGTCCTCGTTCTCAACCAGACCTATGCGCTTTGCCTCTTTATCGAGTTTGGAGAAGGCAGAACTAACAGCGCGGTTGTTAAGGCCGATGATGTCTATATCATCGGCATACGTCAACAATTGTACGCTCTTATAAAATATTGTACCTGAGCGATTAAGTTCTGCGGCTCGTACGATGCTCTCCAACATCAGGCTAAAGAAGTCACACGACAGCGAGTCACCCTGTCTGAAACCTCGATTGGTATGAAACGGCTCGGAGAGGTCCTTCCCAATTCTGCATATCATACTAAAAGAACTACCTGATGTAGCAATTACATATATACGACAAATATTCAATAGCATATTAAGGACACAATGCTTCCCACGCCTCTGGAAAGTTGCTCAAATAACGGGAATCCCAAACCAGGTAAAAGTGCATCAGAAACGACATCATATCGCCCTATCAGTCTCTTGCCCATTATTTCAAAAGTGTTTGAAAAAATACTCTTGCCAGATAAGACAAAATTCTGATAGAAAAAAATATAATACCAAGCCATCAGTTTGGATTTAGATTACAGCATTCAACTGTGCAAGAAGTTCACAGAGGTATAAACAAAATATTAAATGATATGGAAGGTTCCGCATAGCTGTCTACCTGGATATTGCAAAAGCTTTTGACAGGGTGTGGCAAAAAGGACTACTGCATAGGCTCAGCCAAATATTACCACGGAATCACTTCACCATTCTCAAAAGCTATCTGGAAAACCGACATTTTTTTATAAAGTTCGAAGACGAATGCTCAAGCATGATGCAAATGACAGCAGGTGTACCCCAAGGTTGTGTCCTAGGGCCTCTATTGTACCTGATATTTACAGCAGATATACCGACAAAATATTGCATGATAGCCACATTCGCGGATGACACGGTTTTAATGGCTTTGGGTAAAATATATAGAAAAAAACGCGACTGACATCCTTTAACAAATAATAAATGACACTGTATCATGGCTCGATAATTGGGTAATAGAAGTCAACAAAGATAAAACGGTACAAGTAATATGTTCAAACAGAAAACCAAAGAAACACAAATTAACAATAAAAAACAATGAAATAAAAATCCTTCCTAGTGAAAGATGAAAAACTAAATTGGAAACGACATATACAAAGCAAACAAAATGAAATCAAAAACCAGTTCAGACAACTGTTGGCTGTTGGCTAAAAATTCAAAATTGAGCCTTAACAACAAAGTGATATATAAATCTATAATCTCACCCATTTGGAAATATGGCATTGAAATCAGGGGCACAGCAAAAAAAACCAATATCAAAATAATTCAAAGGACGCAATCTAAAATACTTCGAACAATAACAAAAGCAGGCTGGTATATACCAAACGACGTGATCCACAGCGACCTCAATATCGACACAATAGATGACACAATTAGAAAATACAGCATCAAGCATATAATACAACGACTAACAAATCATCAAAATGAACAAATGCGCAAACTACCACAATCGGAGAAATTGGGAAAACGAAGATTAAAACGATTAACTCCAACGGAACTCACAATATAACAAAACAAAAAAAGAAAAAACAAAAAATAATAATTATCACTTAGAAAATAATATAATGTAGCATAATCTAAAGCAAAATTGAATGCTTATCTAGCATAAGTTAGAGAACAAAGAATTCCAATACTACTTTAAAAATAATTACTAATTGTTTAAATTTAATAGATTGTAATTTAAAAAGGGAAATAATAAAAAAAGTTTTGCATACCCGTATTAGTTTTGTGGGGATACAAAAGTCAGACATCGCGGCATACAAGTAACCCCTTTCCGTACTGTCGAATGCAGCTTTGAAATCGACGAAAAGATGGTGTGTGTCGACTCTCCTTTCATAGGTCTTTTTAAAGATTTGGCGTATTCTGATTATTTGGTCGATGGTAGACTTTCCAGGTCTAAAGCCACACTGATAAGGTCCAATCAGTTGGTTAACGGTGGGCTTCAGCCTTTCACACAATACGCTCGCTAGAACCTTATAGGCGATATTTAGAAGACTAATCCCACGGCAATTGGCACAGATTGCAGGATCGTCCTTCTTATGGATTGGGCAGAGTACACTTAAATTCCAATCGGCAGGCATGCTTTCATCCGACCATATTTTGCATAGGAGCTGATGCATGCACCTTACCAGCTCCTCGCCGCCATGTTTGAATAGCTCAGCCGGCAGTCCGTCGGCGCCCGCGGCTTTGTTGTTCTTTAGCCGTGATATTGCTATTCTCACCTCGTCATGGTCGGGTAGCGGAACGTCAATTCCGTCGTCGACGATTGGGGTATCGGGATCTTCTCATTCTCTGTGACATGCGCAGCTATTACTGTTTAACAGGTTCGAGAAGTGTTCCCTCCATAATTTAAGATTGCTCTGAATGTCAGTCTACAGTTCGCCGTCTTTGTTCTTACAGGAAAACGCCCCGGTCTTAAAACCTTCTGTAAGCCGTTGAACTTTCTGGTAGAATTTTCGGGCGTTGTTCCTGTTGGCCAGCATCTCAAGCTACACGCACTTACGTATTTCAGCCTCTCGTGTCTTCTTTCGGATAATACGTCTCTCTTCCTTTTTTAGCGCTCTTTAGCGATCTCACATGGCTCGCGTTGCGCCCGATCGCAGCGTGGCTCTATAGGCGGCATCATTTCTTTCGGCGGCAGCATGACATTCCTCGTCGTACCAACTGTTTTTTCGGGCTCACTGGAGTCCGATTTCTTCTTCGGCGGCGGTAAGTAAAGAACGAGAAATGTTGCTCCATTGCTCGTGCATGCCGGTTTGTTGGGCAGTACTCTCTGAGAGCAGGAGTGAGAGTCGAGTGGCGAATCTTCTGGCTGTCTGTTGTGATTGCAGCTTTTCGATGTCGAACATTCTTTGCGTAGGTTGATGTACTTTGTTTGCTGCACAGAGGCGTGTGCGCAGTTTGGATGCAACAAGGTAATGATCCGAGTCAATGTTGGGTCCTCGGATCGTACGTACATCTAATACACTAGAAGCGTGTCTTCCATCTATCACAACTGGTTTCGCGTTTTTCGATCAGGGGATAGCTTAGTGGATCTTTTTATGCGGGGATCTGGTGCTGCAGACTACCATGTTTCGGGCCCCGGCGAAGTCGATCAACCTCTGTCCGTTTCCGGATTTTTCGTTGTGTAGGCTGAATTTTCCGACTGTGGGACCAAAAATTCCCTCCTTGCCCACCCTGGCGTTGAAGTCGCCAAGCACGATTTTTATGTCGTGGCGAGGGCAGTGCTCATAGGAACGTTCCAAGCGCTCCTTCTCTTCCGTCGGGGCGTGGGCGCAAATTAGCGGAGTGGACGACAGTATTTGGCGACGAAGTCTCTCTCCCACAACAAATCCAGCGCCGAATTTGGGCTCCTTTACATGGAAGCTGTAGTAGACATCACAAGGTCCTATGGTTTTCTTACCTTGCTCCGTCCATCTCATCTCTTGGATGGCAGTGATGTCAGCCTTTACTCTCACGAGGACATCAACCAGCCGGGCAGAGGCACCTTGCTTATTAAGGGATCGGACATTCCACGTGCATGCTCTCAAATCGTATTCCTTATTTCGTTTGGAATACCCAGCGCACAACCAGCTATCCTGGAATGCTTCGCCTTCTCACGTTAGCTTACTCCCGAACGGGTGTTCGGAAGCTACCCAGAGGATACGTGGGCTAATCCCGGACGTTGTGAGCTGCTTGAACCATATGCAGAAGAATCGTCCTGGCCACTCCCAAGAGCAAATGATCACATGGCTCATCATTTATCTAAATTATTTGGAATGTCATAAATATCGGTTACATAAAGGCAAAGTACAAAGAGTATCAGAGCCATTCTTGGCATGTCCAGGTCACGAAGAAGCTGATACAAAAATAATTTTCCATGTTTGTCAGTTGACATATGATGCTCTTGTAAGAATACGGTGTTCAGACACACACATTTTAATTATTATGTTGGGGAACATGAATAACATCAAAAGCAATTAAAATATCTCGATGCACTTTGGGGCCGGCGACAATCAGAAATTTATCAACGTCACCAAGCTATATCAAACATTATGTCCCAATTTGAGCTCTGCATTGCCAGTATTTCATGCCTTCACCATTTAAATAATCTACGAAACTCACCAACATACATACAGGCACTAACTGACATTTCGAACATTCCAAATTGTGATCTTGATGAAGTCTTTGTAACACTGGAAGGGTATGTTTGCCGATTATATGCTATGACAGCAATTGAAGATATCAATGTTGCTCGTGTCGTAACCTTCACGAAAGCATACGGTGCGTATGAGGACTCGAACCCGCTAAATCTCGAAAGAAGGATTGATGGCTCATTGTTCCCGCCCTGTAAAACGGAGCTACAACTACATTGTCTACGTGCGGCATACATCGCCCACCTTTGGAGCCATGCTCATCTTCCCGTGCCAACCGAATTATTACCGAGTATGGATGGGAAGAAAGCAATGACAAATATTTCTTCAAATGCTTTATAGATGATCATTTGCCACCGACCATCACTAGCATCTCTAATCTCGACACGAGCCCTTCTGGTATGATCATATTTATTCTCTCAATTTTTTTTTACAAATATTGACCTACATGATTTCCTCGATTCATTTGTATTTTTACAGACGATGTCGAAACTGAAGATGATGGTGTTTGTAACATAATAATCGATAACTCCGATGATGCCAGTGACGAAAATAGCGATGCTGAGAATTAAAAAAAAATTTTATTCTCTTTCATATTTCAATCATATTTTATATTTCAATGATAAATTAAATCTATACTATAAAGGTGAATGTCTGTACGTGGTCCCCACATCACTACGAAACGACAACACCAAATGACGTAAACATTTTTATACATTCATATTTTCATCCAATGAAGGTTATGGGCATATTTTTATGATGCGTCTCCCTTCTCACAGCCCCCAGGCCGCGCCACCACTCTCATTCGTCACTAATAATCGAATATTTACTTAAATTTAATCTAAAAAATCTTAATTTTTCCTATTTCCCACTATTTATAGTGCAAATGCAAAGTTCAAAAACGGGTTGAGATAGAAAATTAATTAAAATAATTTTGCTTGACATTTTTCTGACTGGTTGTTTTGATTTTATTCAACGAGGCATAGCAACGGGTTAAAGCTAGTATCTTATATTTTAATAATAAATTAAGAATGTTATATTTTAATAATAAATTAATTTAAATATGATAAAAATAACGGAATATTCTATATTAATATGAAGCATGATATAATTTTGTCACTTTACTTAAACATATCTCTGGTAAATTGGTAAAAGACCGCTTGAAATTTCCAAATATTATAGTACTAGCAAACCCGGCCCGCTTCGCTGGGCACATTAAAATAGAATAGATATGGTTTAGAAGAGAGAAGATATGGTTTTCATATTATTTATTTCTTTATTCTTTATTCAAGCGCTTTGGCATAAACAATATTCTTTGTTTTTCTATTTGTTTTTGAGTAAATATAAAATATAAATTGAAAATCATAAATTTTTCGTTTCAATTTATGTGTTTTATTAAGCATTGGAGCTATTTTAACCATTATCCACTTATATTTTTCAAAAACGAAAAAGATTTTTTTTCCACGAACACATAATTTCATTTGAACATTCGGATTTCACATTAAATTCTCAAATTTCGTAAGAAATTATTGACTGTTCCAAAAACCACTCCAAAAAAATTCACAAACAATTTTTACACTTTGCACTTACGTCTTCTCCTTATGGCATCCAAATCAGAAAGAAATATTGACACATTGTAACTCACACTGTCAATTTCACAGTTCAGTTCCGCCCCAAGCGTTAAAAAAGTAAACGACATTATGGCTGGTTCAAAAGAACGCTGTACCCGTTGCCAGTGTTCCGAATTACAACCAAACTTTACGAAACCCATTTCCAATACTTACTTAACAATGTGTGTAAGTTTGGTTTAATTCGGTGCAAAGACACCGCGGGTCCACGTTTTGGCATATATTTCGAGACCCTAGTCATCAATGAAAATTATCCCGTATTAAAGCACTTATCAACAGCTTTCATTTGAGACCCATATTGTACATACACAACCAAAGGTTACCCGGGTCCACGTTTTGACCTATATCTCGAGACCCCAGTCACGGAGCGGCATGAAAAATACTCTGTACTTAAGCATTCACCAACAGCTTCAATTTGATATCCATATTGTACAAACACATTCTAGGGTCCACATTTTGGTCTCTATCTCGAGACCCTAGTCACGGAGCGGCATGAAAAATACTCTGAACTAAAGCATTCACCAACAGCTTCCATTTGATATCCATATTGTAAATACACATCCGAAGGTTACCCGGGTCCACGTTTTGACCTATATCTCGAACCCTATCCACCAATAGGTATCTAAACTATACGGAAACCATCTTCAATACCTTCTTAACAATGTGTGTAAGTTTGGTTTAATTCGGTGCAAAGACACGGCCGGTTAGCGAACACACACAAAAAGTTGACTTTATTTTATATATAAGACTAGCAAACCCGGCCCGCTTCGCTGGGCACACTAAAATAGAATAGATATGGTTTAGAACAGAAAAGATATGGTTTTCATATTATTTATTTCTTTATTCTTTATTCAAGCGCTTTGGCATAAACAATATTTTTTGTTTTTCTATTTGCTTTTGAGTAAATATATAATGTTGTTGGCTTCCCAACACGTGAACAGCCAACGTATAGTTGACCATGAGTGAATACTGGTTCTTGTAAATTCATCCCGCATATTTCTAAAGTTCACCCTTGTGATTTATTGATAGTTATTGCAAATGCTAAACGAATGGGCAGTTGCAAACGCTTGAATTCAAATGGCGATTCAGGTGGAATCATAGGAATTCTGGGTATTAGAACGTCTTCATTCTTGAATTTGCCAATTAAAATAGTTGCTTGGATAGCATTATTCATCAATCGTTTGACTACTTCATTTTGTTCTTGACGTTCTTCTGATGTCGCGTTATTCCGGGCATTTCTCATGCGCCTATTATTATTTGTCGAACGACCAATATGATTACGTGATTGTCTTGGCATTTGTACTGTAATAAACATGATTGTAATTATGGTATTCTGAGATTTTAAAACATGTTTTTTTTCAATTTTGTGGATTATATTTTCGATGCATATGTGTTTAAAAGCCCAAGTCCACATGGTCAGGATTATTTTATTTTGTTGTGATTTTCTTAAATCATCTCTTTGCTTCTGAAAATTGGTGACAATTTGCATGATAAGACTATTGATTTTTTCATCAAAGTTACGCTTTTTTCGTGCTCTTCTCTTGCATCCTTTAACAATTTCTTTTGTTTTTTCATTTTTTTTTTACCTTTTTTTCACTCATGGTGTATCGTAGCTTATCGCAAATGAACCGAAAAAATAAATCCACAAAACATAATTTCATTTGAACATTCGGATTTCACATTAAACTCTCAAATTTCGTAAGAAATTACTCACTGTTCCAAAATCCACTCCAAAAAAATTCACAAAAAATGTTTACACTTTGCACTTACGTCTTCTCCTTATGGCGTCCAAATCTGAAAGAAATATTGACACATTGTAACTCACACTGTCAATTTGACAGTTCAGTTCCGCCCCAAGCGTTAAAAAAGTAAACGACATTATGGCTGGTTCAAAGAACGCGGTACGCGTTGGCGGTGTTCCGAATTACAACCAAACTTTACGAAACCCATTTTCAATACTTATTTAACAATGTGTGTAAGTTTGGTTTAATTCGGTGCAAAGACACGGCGGGTCCACGTTTTGGCATATATTTCGAGACCTTAGTGATCAATAGGTATGAAAATGACCCCGTATTAAAGTACTTATCAACAGCTTTCATTTGATACCCATATTGTACATACACAACCAAAGGTTACCCGGGTCCACGTTTTGAGCTATATCTCGAGACCCCAGTCACGGAGCGACATGAAAAATACTCTGTACTAAAGCATTCACCAACAGCTTCCATTTGATATCCATATTGTACAAACATATCCTAGGGTTACCCGGGTCCACGTTTTGGCCTATATCCCGAGACCCTAGTCACGGGACGGTATTAAAAATACTCTATACTATAGAAATCATCAACAGCTTCCATTTGCTACCCATATTGTACATACACGTCCGAAGGTTACCCGGGTCCACGTTTTGACCTATATCTCGAGACCCTATCTACCAATAGGTATTCAAACTATACGGAAACCATCTTCAATACCTACTTAACAATGTGTGTAAGTTCGGTTTAATTCGGTTTAAAGACACGGCGGGTCCACGTTTTGGCATATATTTCGAGACCCTAGTCATCAATAGGTATGAAAATTAACCCGTATTAAAGCACTTAACCACAGCTTTCATTTGATATCCATATTGTACAAACATATTCTAGGGTCCACGTTTTGGTCTCTATCTCGAGACCCTAGTCACGGAGCGGATGGAAATACTCTGAACTAAAGCATTCACCAACAGCTTCCATTTGATACCCATATTGTACATACACATCCCCAGGTTACCCGGGTCCACGTTTTGACCTATATCTCGAGACCGTATCTACCAATAGGTATCCAAACTATACGGAAACCATCTTCAATACCTCCTTAACAATGTGTGTAAGTTTGGTTTAATTCGGTTTAAAGACACGACGGGTCCACGTTTTGGCATATATTTCGAGACCCTAGTCATCAATAGGTATGAAAATTACCCCGTATCAAAGCACTTATCAACAGCTTTCATTTGATACCCATATTGTACATACACAACCAAAGGTTACCCGGGTCCACGTTTTGACCATTTTCCCGGCAATTATTCCAATTTTTCTCACCTTTTAAACCTTCCCTAGACCTCCACGAATAATTCAAGACCAAGATAAGATAAATCCGTTCAGCCGTTCTCGAGTTTTAAGCGAATATAGGGACAGATTTTCACATTTATATATATATATTAGATTAATAAATGAAAAGGGAAAAGTAATCGTCAGCTGATTGTCCGTTGGGGGGAAAGACGTCAGTCGTAGCATTGAAAATTCCGCGTGCCGCCGAGATGTATGAACGCAATGATACATTCTTATTTCGGCTGACAGTCTTCCTACTGCTATAAACGCAGCTGGCCGTCATTATTATATTTTCATATGTGCCCAAAAGTTTGTAAAAAAATTTCAATCGGTTTAAAGTAGTTTTACTTTTAATTTTTTTACAAGTTCACCTGTTCAGCTGACGTATTTCCCCCCTCTACCGCGCAGCTGACTATTTTTTTTTATTCTACTAATGTCAACAATACATGAAAAAATTTCAGCCGGTATAAAATGAGTTGGTAGAAATTTTTTTTCGACACGTTTCGTACTCTCCCACAATCACACCCACCGCGGGTACGCAAGCTGATGATCACTTTCGTTATTCATGAAAGCTAAGTCACAAGTATAGTCAAGAATTTAACGGTGTATAAACGCAGTCCAAAATCGACCCCATGGCTCCCGGACTAATCGTGTATGTTGATATTTTCATCTGCAAGGAATTGTGGTATTGAGATAGCTTTGAACCCTAATTCACTCTTTACTATCTTTTTTATTGTTCCGTATAAGTTTATGTAATGGAGTAATTTTGTCTTAAATTCTGTCCAATTTTTACTATTAATTTTACAAGCTACCGCAAATTTCGTAAATTTATCGATAATATTCATGAAAAGTTCCTTTCCTAAAGTGTAGAATACGTCTATATGAATAATTTCGCGGGGTCTGGAAGGGGTTTCGCTAACTTTATATGGTATCTTTGGTGGTTTTCTGTCATATTTTTCTAACGTGCATGTTTCGCAATTGTTGATAAATTGTGTTGTTCTTAATTTAAGCCGAGGGTTATAAAATTTGGTTTTCAGTTCTTCATAAACTGCTTGAATGCCTCATGATTCTTACACATGTGCTCTTTCTCAATTATTTCACTTAATCCATTTTCATCTTCTATATCTTTTAATAAAGTAAAACATCTTATAATTCTAAACTTTCTGTTATCAGAAAATAATTCTTCGTAAGTGGTCTTAACACTAGAACTACGAAGATTTACCATATACCTATTTCAACTAACCGGTCATTTTGACCGGTTTTTTTGATTAACTACACAAAACAGTAGAAATTTAGAAATAAAACTAAAAATTCGTAAGATAATTAAGTTTTCAAGCAAAAGAAACATATTTTATTCATTTATTGTAATTACATAACATAAAAAACATAAATAAGATAATTTTAAGTTCTTGGCTTCATAAGCGCCACGCGCAAATAAAATGGCCAGAAAAGCGTTGAATTTTTCTTCTGATAAATCCAATTCTTCACCAGTAACTCGTAAACCTTCTTGTTTTGTGCACGTTATGATATGATGTATAATATCACGATTAAGTAGTAATGAGAAAGCACTACTCACAACATTCTTTACAGTGTTTTTTTTGCATATCCTGTAGGTCCTACTTTTTGTTTGAAAATGGTATGTTTTGGTTTTCTCCCTGGATAGGATCCAGCTTTGATTTCATTCCAAATAGTTCCATTAGCAATTTCAGTTTGCTGATCTTCACTCTCATCGGAATAGGACGGAAATCTTACACTTTTTCTTTTACATGCCTTGAGTATGTTCTCCTCTTCACTATCTCTGGATACATAGACTTTCTCTTTATCAAACTGGTCCGCTGAAATATTTGTTGATTTGCAGACAACTTCGGATATATCTTCGCATATATTTGTTATATCTTCAAGAAATTTTGTTTTTTTCGAATGTGACGCCATTTTCAGGGTAATAACTTCTAACTGAAAACTATAATTTTATTTCCCTTTCTAATAATGAACAAAATATTCAATCAGAAACCACTTACAATGTATGCAAGAATAATGTGAGATTATAAAGAAATATAAAAAATATTCAATTTATTGTCATTTGCAACTATACACGGTAAGTAAGAAAATTGAAATGTTTATATGCTACGATTTATGATAACTTATCAGTATAGGGGTTACAGACTGACTGTAGAAATTGTATTCATATTACGGATTTAGTATAACTGTATATACCATTTTACAGTTATACAAATTTTCGCATAATATATGGAAAACGCAAAATCTTTGAATTCCGGGAATTTTCCATATTCAAAAAGAATATTTCAAGAATATACAAAAAGTCTTCATGATATTTTTATGACCGGTTCGTATATTTAGGTATAACACATAGTTAACTCTGAAAATTGGAAGCGTAAGAACAAAATAATCTATAATATTATTCTATACACAAATTTAATAAAAATCATGACATTATCGAAAAAAATGTAATTGGAATATTTAAGAGGAAATGGGAAATAAATGTTCCAACCGGTCATTTTGACCGGTTCGTAGTTCTAGTGTTAAAGGTGTTGTAAAATACGTCATCTATTAAAATTGCATTAAAATTGCATTTAGTTGTGCAGGGTTAAAATGATTTTTAAGTAGGGTAATGACTGTATTTCTATCTAACTCTTTAATTTGTATAACTTTTCTCTTGTTTTTAAAAATTAGCTTGATTTTCATTCTGGCGGATCCTGACTAAATTTTTTCTATAATAACCTGATTTTTAATTATATTTAGTGGGGACGGAGTCTCTTTAATAGTTGAATGATGGGATTCTAATACATTTATGATAATAGGTTCGTGTTCAATACGAGATAATGCATCCGCGTTACCATTTTTCGTTCCTTTTTTGTATTTTATTTCATAGTCGAATTCAGATAATTTAAATCTCCATCTAACAAGTTTAGAATTAGGTTCCTTAATGGAAAAAAGCCATGTCAAGGGTTTATGGTCAGTTTCGATTAAAAATTTGCGTCCGAAAAGATAGGGTCTAAAATACTTAGTTGCCCAAACTATTGCTAGCTGTTCTTTTTCTATAGTGGTATAGTTAAGTTCGTGCTCATTAAGAGTCCGACTCGAATAAAAAATAGGGTGCTTGTCCTGTGAAAGTACTGCTCCCAAGGCATAGTTACTCGCGTCCGTTGTGAGAGTTTTTTTTTTGAAAAATCAGGATATCTCAGAATTGGGTCGTTAATTAGCAATGTTTTAAGGGTATTGAAGCTTTCCTGATATTGTGGATCGGATGTGTTTATCTTTGAATCCTTTTTTAAATTCTTAGTCATGGTTTGGCGATTAAAAGTTATCTTTTATAAACTTTTTATAGTAACCAGTTAAGCCGAGAAATTGCTTAATTTGTTTAGGATTGCCTTTCTTTCTTTCTGGGTTGCCTTTATATCATTGGGTGTCACTATGTGGCCAAGGAATTCAGTTTCCCTTTTTAAATATACTGATTTACATATCTAATTGCACCTTAAGATTAGCTTCTTTTAAGCGGTTAAAAATTAGTTTAATGGGCTCAATGTGCTCTTGTAGAGAAGTGGAGAAAAAAATAATATCGTCCAAATAAACCAGGCAAATTTTATTAATAAATTCCTTAAGGATATTATTCATGAGTCTTTGGAATGTCGTTCAGACCAAACGGCATTCGCAAGAATTCATAGTGCCCTCCTTCGACACTGAAGGTGGTCTTGTGAAAATCGTTTTCTTCGATTTCAATCTGATGAAATCCCTTCGCTAAGTCGAGGGTGGTAAAGTATTGGCATCTGCCCAATTTGTCCAGTATTTCATGGATATTTGGAATCGGATATTTATCATCTTTCGTTACCTCATTCAGTTTTCGATCGTCTATTACGAGTCTGTATTTAGTCTTTTCACTGGCGTCTTTTCTGGCTACAATCCAGATGGGTGCTGAATATGAGAAATTGCTGTGTCTTATAATTTTATTTTCAATCATTTCCTGAATTTGTTTTTCTACTTCTATTTCATGAATATAAGGATATCTGTATGATTTGGTAACGATTGGAAAGTTATCGGTAGTATTATTGTAATTTGGTATTTAATTGCCGATGTAAAACTTAGTTTAGAGTTTTCCTGATAAAAGATATCTGAATATTTGTTTATAACTGGCAAAAGTCTATGATTTTCCTCAACGTTAAGGTGTTGAATCCTGATCTGTTCTTTCAGTGGTTTATACTCTTTTTCTTCAATGATATTAAAATTTGCGTTATCTTCGTTATGTGTGAGTGTGTTGAGTTCTTCGTCAGCTAAGTCAAATTTTTTATTATTAATGAGGTCTCTGTCTAGAGTTACATGTTCTTCTGTCTTGTCGCCATCTTTGCTTTTGACAAAAAGAGTTAATGTACGTTCTCCAAATGTAAGTGTGTTATTCACATAATTTATGTTTGTTTTTAAAGGCCTTAATAAATCATTGCCTATTAATCCGTCGTAGAAGTCATCAAATTTTCTTATATAATATAAAATTCGATTAGGTCAAGTCCTGTTCCAAATTCTTCAAAAGTTGTTATTTTTCCCTTTTCACTTAGGCAGATTTTATATTGTAACGTATTTATGTAAATGGGATCTTTGTATTTTCTGGATCCATTTTGGATGGCAAATACCGAGATTTAAAATTGAATTGGTTGCCCCTGTGTCTATTATTAATTTTATATGTCCTAGTTTTCTTTTTACTTTTATATATGGAAGTTCTCCGAGGCGGTATAACGAAAATTTTCATTTTTGTTTATTTCGTGTTGGTTGATATCCATGGGTTCGGGTAAAGGGAATCGATTAGATTGGCTATAGTTTTCGTTTTGGGGGATGCAATTGTGTCTATTATGGTTGAAACTAGAATCAGATTGTGAATTTTGGTTAAAATATTGTCCGGAGTTGCGTGAATTAAAACTCCGTTGTTGAAAATTTTGCCTGTATGAATTATTTTGTAAACTGAAATTTTGGTTTGACTTTTAATTAGAATTGTGTGGTTTAAAATTTTGGAAATTTTTCTGATTTGAATTATTTTGTGATTTGAAATTTCGATTCGAGCTTCAGTGAGAATTGTGTGGGTTAAAATTTGCCTATGATGATTGAAATTTGGCTTGCTTTATTGATTGTCTATTCGGAGATGAGCATATCCAGCTTCGAAAAGGATATTCATGGTCTTCATGGGCTCAGGAATTTTTGATTTGAATATATTGAGGGCTGTGCGCGAGTTATTTTGAGCGACAGCATTGGAGCTCGTACTTCGTGTCCAAGGACAAATAGAGTTTTATTGTTAAGACGCATAAGTTTTCTCTTAATTTCGTCAATGAAGTCAATGCTGGTTGTTTTGAAAATTGTGGCTCTAAGTTGCGACGAACTTTTGGTCTTAATCTGTCTCCAAAGTACTCCAAGTTCTTAATGTCGGTCCATGAAACTGCTTGGCAATTAATTTGTATTATTTCCCTAGCTTTCCCTTTTAGCTTACTTTTAATCATGTCTGAAAACAGTCCCTGTGATAGTTCATCATATGTCTGTAACATAGGATGGACTCTGTCTATTAAATTTATAAATGTGTGAAGGTCCCTATTGTCGCCCGTAAATTCAGGAAGGTTTCCTAAATACTTTCCTATTACTTGTCTGTAATGACCACTTGTCTGTACTTGACACTTGAAAGTACTTATTTCATATAACAGTTAAAATACGATGTTCTGACTACTCTTATAATATATATGTAATCAGACTTAGGATATTACAACTAGTTTCAAAAATAATTGCCTGTCTATTTTTGCAGCTCCCTGAAATTTTTAGTGTCCGCGAACGTGTTGAAATTAATGTTACAGTATTATTTGCTGTTTAAATTTTGCCTATGTTGCATATTAGTACGGTGAATAATTCTTTGGAATTGTTTACCGTTTATTTGGCAAGTGCCGGAAATGCAAATTCCGCAAAAAGATGAATTTATGTTCAATAAAAATATAAGTTGCATTATTGCATTTTTAATAAAGCAATTCTTAGGAATTGCTTAATTCCAGACGGCACATGGCGGAAATGAATAAAAATATAAGTTAGATTTTGTATGTATTAAGGGGTAACTATAACAGTTATACAGAAAAGAAAATAAATCTCACGGCGAAATTATAAAAATAGCAAATTTAAGTTGAGCAACGGTACAAACGATTGTTAAAAACTACGAACAGTTGTATTTATGTACATACATGTGCACACGTATTTGTGTTTATCCATAAATATTAATAAATTACTATTTATTCATTATTTATTCAACGAAATTTGCTGTCCTCTGGTCGACGCTCCAAATATTGTATTGTACTTACAAAAACAAAATAGTTTCCTAAACGCAGAAGCAGAAGCCTCCAAATCGCCGCCAATCTTTCTAAAATATTCTTTAATGCAACCAAAACTTATTATGCGTGATAAACGTAAGCACATCTTTCCCAAAGTAAAGCTCTTTTATTCAATTCGTTTATTATTTTGTAGGTTCTCTTATTAAGTAGGTTAGATTAGGTCGTCCATTTTGTTGTAAATTATATAATATTTAGCGGTTTTTGAACGTGGATCTCTTGCTCAAAAGGTAGATTGACAGCATTTTTAGCTATCTCATCCACTATTTCGTTTCCTCCGATGCCTTTTAACCCGGTACCCAATAGATGCGTACAATTTTTGCGGCTAGCCTTCTATGGGTTCCCTGCTCCGTTGGACATTTTTGGACTTAATATAATATGAGGTTATTGCTTTTATTGCTGCTTGACTGTCCACGTAAATATTAATTACTGAGTTATTTTCAGTTTTTTTTGGGTAGGCTAGCTCTCCGCGGCTTTCCCAACAGCAAAAACTTACGCTTGGAAAATACTGCTCTGATCCGGTAGCTTGAATGGCTGTATTTGTTCCATCCTTCCTCTTCAATTTTAGTGTGAAACCATCTCCTCCAATTAAAGCGCGGAGTCATGTAGTCTTTGGAAGCTGTAATCTTCTTTCCTATTAAGCTATGTCCGAAAGTTATGTAAGTAAATCCTCCATCAGCCTCTAACAGTCCCGCGGATTTTGTTGCAAAATGTTTCGCCATTAGGTCTGACTATATTGGGCGATAGACCCCAAGTAACGCTCAGCATTGCTAGCCTTGTTCGCCCTTTCTTCAACATTGTTCTTCCACAGTAATTTGCTGCCCAGTATTACTCCAATGCGAAGCACATGATTTTGAGATGTAGTTCGTTGGTGCCTAGCTTCGGAAGGGACCTTATACTTTCCAGTAAAAAGTATCATGTCCGTATTTTCCATCATCGCTAGACCTGTGCTAGATGTGCATTTATACACAATATTTAGAGTGTTGTTCATCACGTTACTGATGGTATCCAGGTACGTTCCCGTAACCGTTATAGCGATGTCATCTGCATATGCCACTAGTTTTTGTGCCCCTCCAAGAAACCACAATAGCGGCAATAGTACCCCCCTTGCGGAGTACCTCTGCATGCATGTATGCTAACGGTTGTATCGTTCCGTTCCGCTCATATCTTCCAGCAGGCTAATATCTGCTTTATCTATAGACAAACAGCGAGTTGAACATTAAGTGACTCCATCCTGTTTGGAACAGCCCCTTTCGTCACATCATTGAAGGCTCCTGAAATATCGAGAAATACCCCTAGAGCATACTCTTTATATTCTAATGCCTTTTCTATATTCAGTAAGAGGGAGTGAAGCGCAGTTTCAGTACATCTGCCTTCAGTGTAAGCGTGCTGGGCCTTGGATAATTTGTTCGGGCCAATTTTATCTCTAATAAAATCGTCTAGAATTTTCTCTAACGTTTTCAGGAGAAATTAAGTTAGATTAATGGGCCTATATTCCTTCGAGTATAGCGGGTTGCTTTTTCCTACTTTCGGAATGAACACAATCCTCGTTTCTCCTCACGAAATAGCATCGTAGTTGAACTCCATCTTATGAATATCGGTCTTAACCATGGAACCACTTTTACTTTGGCTTACCTTTTGGATTCTTGGATTGCAGTTTCCTGAGTCTAGCCACTTCATTAGTATCCTCTATATTACTACAAAAGTCTTTCCAAGATTCTCTCTTGGCTCTACGTATTTTTTTCTTGTGTATCCTTAGTAAATCCCTGTATTCCTTCAAACAAAACTCATTGTCAGATACATTGGCCAACTTATAGATTTCATGAACTCTGCAGCTTTGTGCTCATAGTTCCTTGTTTCACCAAGGAAGCTTCATCTTGTGGTTAGCACGTGTTGGGCGACAGGACCTTTTATACGTTTTAACGTGAGTTGCTGCGAACAATTTAACCCCTATTACAAGTGCATCGTATGGCTTGTATTTCCGGGGTACAATTGTTTTTTTTTTTGCTAATATCTTCTTATATAGATCCCAGTTTGTGTTTCTGGGATTCCTGAAAAGTGATATTTTTTTTTGGACAATATAACCTAAAAGCTGATGCATCTGTGGTCAAAAAGCGAAGATTTCCTAAACGCTTTTTATCCTTTTACCACAATACACTTCCCTACAGTTCACCCTTTTTCACTTCCTGTAACCGGGATCCTTTTCCACCTCCCCCGTCTGGAGCGATTTCCATCTCTTGGGTTGCGCTTTTTGAGGCGAGGGTACACGCTACCAACTCAACGCACCATCCTCCCGAATCGTGAGTATAAAAGGTCCTCTGCCGACTTGTTGATTTGGGGGATGTAAATCTGGCTCCATCAGCAGTTGCTGGTTTTGCCACATTCAACACCTTCCAATCACTTGTCGGCACTTCAGGATTTTGACGTTGTAAGAGCCGCAACGCATCCTCTGATTTTACCACGCGCGGGTTAAGTACCTTTGCTTTTGGTACTGAAGGGATGCAGCTGCGGTCAACAATGTCAAGGTCCCCCAAAGGTCCTGCTTCCTTTATCTATGAGAGCGGGAGGTTGTCCTTGCATTTTATTATTTTCAGGCCGCTGAACCAAACTGCTCCGTGAAATGCTGGCATGCGTGCATTCGACTCTGCGTCTAATTTTGCGAATAGAGTTTCCAGTAGCTTCATATCCACCACCTTTCGCCGTTCCTGCGGCATACGCCCGTTCTTGTCACTGCGGTCAATGAGTGCCACTATCAAATGGTTTTTGGCAATTTAACTGGCCACTACCGATGACGATGTTCTTAAAGTTGCCGGTTTTTCTAAATCGCGGTTTTTCGTCTTTGCACTTTTGCTTTTTCGAAGGTACTGAAGCTTCGCTATCATAATTGAAATCGGAGGAAGCAAATTGTGGTTTTGTTGATTTGATTTTTGAATTCCTCTCTAGCCCAAGCCGACCGTTCTTTCTCATGCTTCGCCAGTTTGGACTTGCTGCCAAATCGGTCACAAACTTTTACCGTAGCCTCATATCTTGCCTTGGCCTTTAGTTTATCCTTATCTGGCTGGATCCTTGGCCTGCTCTTGCTATCCGAGACAGAACCTTTAGGCGCTGCCGTAGAACGTAGAAGAGCCTCGTCTTTTGCAGTATTAACGCTTTCAGCGCTTTCGTGATCCAGGTCCTCTTGGTCAATGGCACCTCCGCGATGAAGAGCGCTTTTTGTGTGTTTGGCAGTAGCACTGCGACCACTGTAACTTACTCCCGTTACAGTGGCGACACGGCTTATAGCCTCACCGACCCCACCGCCTTATCTCCCACCGACGTTTGGGCTGATATTCTATTTGGAGTTGTTCCCTCATCGGCGTTCATACGAGCTTTGTTTTCGAGGATCACTACCCCTAGCATTTTATTTCCCGGTGCCAGGAAACTCATGAGTAACAGGTAAAGTAGACTTTCAGGGGGCCGGAAGGTTCATAGATTAGTCTTAGTTGGGAACCACCTGTTTGCAGCAATGCAGTAATGCCCATTGCCTGGTCGACACCCGCGGGAGGGATATAGCTAAAAGGATTTTTGCCAACCCTGTTATTAAGTAGGTTTTGATTGAAAATAAGGTGGAATGTAATTTGAAACATTTGGGAAGATGTAATATTTTGGAAACGCATTTGGACTCCCGCCGCATCATTTATCGATGTTATGAACTGGATCCTCTCGTTGCATCCATTATTGCTCCTTTGAACTGGACTCTCCCGCTGTAACTTTTATTGATCCTTTGAGTTGGATACACCCCGCAACATATATAAATCCTCGAAGAGGATAAGGACTTGAATTCCTCCCGTAATATTTATTGCCACATTATTATTGGTCCTTCGAGACGGATAAGGTCTCTCCGCTTGCCTTTTGCATAATTACTCAAAAAAATTCTGGTGGTAAAAGTGTGCGACCACAAACATAAATCAAAGGTCCAAATTCGTATTCGATTACAATAAGGTTAGAATTAGCAATCTCTATACAACGTGTAATTGGTTCATTAAATCGTGTGTATGTTTGTGCAATTGTTCCTGCAGCTTACATCGCAAATGTTCTAAAAGTCCGCCATGACTTTCCTTTGAACATTGGAGGTACGGTACATCAAATTCGAAACTTAAAAAAATTTCGAATTCCGTTAAAACGCGTGATTCCGCTCTCAATGCCTTTAAACGGTATATGGCGAAAAGTATTGATGAGGCATTCACTATGGATGCGGAAAATATTGCGAGCTACCTCAAGTTATTGAGTGAACAGTGGGTTCGTTTTAATGTTACCCAAGCCGTTGTCAAAATTTCTTATGGTGTCGATATTATTGAGCTTGAAGAAAATGTGCGTATCCAAGCCGAAACGCGTACACTACGGCTTAAACTAACTTTAGCCGCGTGCAAAATTGTCGTACTAAATCGCAAAATAACTCCATAAAGGCACCTGTTTACACGCCCATACGTCTACCGAAAATGGACTTACCCACATTTTCCGGTGACTATAGAAAGGATCGGTTTTTTCGATGCGTTTATCCCAACACCGAATAGTTCCGTAAGATAGTCAAAATGGTATTTTCTTAACAACCTTGGACTACTCCTAGCTAAGGCTGGACAAGCACAGGGGAAGTGTTCTACTGTTTATTCCTCGTCTCTACAACTTTTGCATTATTCATGCGAAAATATTCCTAGCCTCGAAAAGTGTCTAATTAACAGCGAACGACACAAGCCACGACCTTCGAGATGTTCTCTCTTCAGAAGTTAAGGACGTTTCATGACCTATTGGCCGCCATGAGGATATTATTTTTTATCCTTAATTTGCAAGTTGTCAGAGGAATCCCACTATTTCTTCTGTTTTCAAGCTCTGGTAGATTGGTACCCTTTTATGCTAGCTCATCGGCCTTGCAATTTCCTTCAATAACTCTATGTCCCGGAATCCATATGTCCTGGAACCCATATAAGGCTGACCTAAATGACGGTGTTAATATCATTTAGAGCTGCCAGGCATTCCTGAGCAATCTTTGGTCTTAGTATAACAGCCTCCATTGATTTGATGGCCGCCTGGCTGTCCGAGAAGATATTTATCGTTGTTTCTGTTATGACGTGTGTATTAAGGTACACAGTTACCTCCTAAGACTTCTGTCTGGTAATTGCTAGAGTAGTCCGGAAGTCGGACAGATAATTCTAATCCTAATTATTATGAAAAAACTCCATAACCTATTTTATTTTCTAGAATAGAAATTAATTTCCCCTCTTCGCGAGGCCAAACCGCCGGTTCTTTTATAGTGCCATACTAATAAGTCTAAGCGCTGAAGCGACGGCCACGTGTTTTCCTACCAGATTTAGTGCAGGCAAGTTGACTAGTACCTCGAGAGCTTTATTAGGGATGGTTCTTAAATCGCCGGTGTTGCATAAAAACGTAGTTCTTTGGACCTTGCTCAGCAGTTTTGTATAACTTTCCTTTTGAATTGATGGCCACCACACAAGTATTCTATATACAATAGTAAAATAGGCCGAACTACCGAAGTGTAAATCATATGTGTGATACGAGCTGTTAATCCCCATTTGATTCCGACAGCTCACGTGCGCAAAAAAATGTTAGCCTTTTGAACCCAATTCTAATTAATTTGATTTCCACGTAAGTTTCTTCTCTAATATGAGTTCTAAGTTTTTATCATTCTCCTTCAAAGGAATCCCCACGCCCTTGAAAAATAGCGGGGAGACTGTGGGCAGTCTATGTTACCTTGTAAAGAGAATTAGGTCAGTTTTATCGGGGTTTATTCCAAGTCCTCTAGTCTCTGTCCAGTTACTAAGCGTGGCCATATTAGAGCGCATAATATCCATACTTTCCTTTAACCGTCAGTGTAAGCTGTGACGTGGCAAACCCCTCTCTTCAGGGCCAGCAACAAGGAGTTCACTGCCAAAATCCAGAGGAGAGAGGAGAGGACCCTTCCCTGAGGAGTATTTCTGCAGACCTGTCTGCTTATTATTGAGTTGTAGTTATCTTTCTTCTGGCAAGTATAGTTTCGATAGAGCACCCGTTATTGCTCTGGTATTCATCTTGTGAAAGGCTCCATCAATGTCCACACAAACTACCAAAGCAAACCTTTTTCTGCCAGGCTCTTTTCCACGAACCCAACGAGCGAGGGCAAAGCAGTTTCTGTAGACTTGCCTTTTATGTAAGCTGTTGGGCCGGAGAGAACCTGCTGATTGGTATGACTCCTCGTAAAAGGAGTATTTCTATCCTTTGTAGAGTTTTGAGGAGCAAAAGCGTAAGATTGATAGGTCTGAAACCTTTATGAGTAGCATGTGAGGACGTGCCTGCCTTAGGTATGAAGGCTCCCTCAAATTTAGCGGAATGTATCCCCTATTCCACTTCTAACAATGACAGTAATAAACGGAGAGATTACAGCCCGTGACTCTGCCGGATAAATGCCATCTGGTCCTAGTGATTTATATGGAACTTTTATGTCCCGGACCCTTGAGATAGCCTAGGCTACAGGGTGCCTTCTTCTTTATCTGACCGCTTCTGTAGTTTATTCAATTCCCTTACAATAGTTGTGCGCAATTCTAACTGCTTTTTTGAAGATCTTTAAGTCAGCTTTGTAGGCTAACCAGTCCACGGACCTTCTCGTGGCCTTGGCCAAATTGTATAGAGTCCTATTGGGTTTTTATAACGAGGTTATTTCTTTTGTCCACTAAGGTGGATATGTCTTTCTTCTATGGTGTACAATCGGGCACCCAGCTTATAGAGAACTATTCATGGCTTTCGTGACCTGATAAACCAATCCGTCCAGTTCCCCGTGTATGGTGGTAATTTGTTGTTGTATATTCCCCAGCCGGTTTTTCAGATGTTTCTCGTAGACTTGGGGAAGTTTATTATCAATGACACACTATATTCTATGTAACGATGGTCAGAGAAAGATTTGTCTCTCAAAACTTATCATCTTTTAACGTGGGTAGAAAATAGGTCAAAGGCCAGGGCTAAATCCAAAATTTCTGATCTCGTTTTTTTTTCAAAGGTCGGCTTTAAGCCTAAATTCAAGACACAAGTTTATTTTCTAAAATAAAGTCCAATAATGAATCACCGTTGCCATTAGTGCCATCCCCCATTAACAAGAGGCGGAGGCCATAAACTGTTTCTTACCATATCCATGCTTGCCGCCACCAAATCTCCGCTGCTAAGCCGTGGAAGCAAGATAATGTTTATATTAATTTTTGCTAGTATACAAGTACGAATCTTACCCATGTGTCGACTGGCAATCAATTGGAAGACCTTCAACTCCAAACTGCATATTTTCATGCCATTGATCCACGGCTCTTGGATAACGGCTACATCATGTCCACCGATTGCATTACAAAAAAGTGGTAAAAGTAAACTTAATACTTTGAGAATGTTTATTTACCGCACGACCAATGGTTTTTCCCAAACGTCTGAAGTGACACACAGAAAAAGAAGTGGTTGTCCTTGCGTGGCTCGAACCAGTACAGCCATAAAAGCCGTTCGAGAAAAATTCACAGAAATCCCCTTAGAAAGCAGAAAATCATGTCCAGGGAAATTAATGTATCGACCGGATCTATGTCAAGACTAATTAGAGATGATCTGCACTTGAAAGGCTTCCGTCGCTCAACTGATTTAAGATATAAGCAGCTTCTTCGGTGGCACACTGCCAACGGCCATGACAATAATCTTTTCACAGATGAGAAAATTTTCACTGTTGAAGAAGTTTTTAGTAAGCAAAAAATGTTGAAATGAAAAAGATGTTGTTCCAAGGGTTCACCGTAATGGTTTGGTGGGGAATGTCTGGTAAAGGCGTTACATCTCTTAATTTCTGCGATAAAAGTGCTTAAGAACGAGGCCGAGGCTATCCTATCTGGGATGTTCGACTTACATGACCTTAACGCTTTCATCTCCCACTTCGAATTTGAATTGAATTCTCTAAAAATTAGCGAACTAGTAAGTTACACCTAAAACGCATACTTCATTCAATTTACCTCCTCTAGTGTAATATTTTCAGCTGTTGAATAGTGCCCATTCCTCCTCATTGATAGACCTGTTTCCAGTCGAAGCTTGCTTCCTTCGTCGTGCTTTGATGCCGGTGCGGCTTTTTAAGTCCCGCCATACCTTTTTTGGGAAATTATTAACATCTCGAATAGAATTAAATATTAACACAATGTTTTCTTACGGTGTGCCATTTAGCGACGGTCCTCACTGCTACACTCAGTCTCTTTAGCATTATTGCTAGCTTGCTCTACTTTTTGTCGCTAAACCTGGATTTCCATTAAGTAATCAAACACACGATTCCACAGCTGTGGCACGGCTTCTTTTAGGAGCTGTCGATGCCATCATAAAATAATATACTGCACTCCCTATATTTGCTTACTTTTTACATGAAGTCTGAGCAGTATACGTAGTTTATCTGTTTTTTTACTGTGTATACGAGCAAAGCCATCATTGGTCACCTTTATAACCCGACACGATGATTTGCCTATCCCATTTTTTCATAAAGTGCCAGTAGCCCACACACAAAATAATGTTTGTTCGAGGTTGTGACTATGTTCTTACTTACTCAATAGTTGTTTAATAATACGATAATATAATTTTTTTGTGAGTTTTTGTTTTTAATTTATTGAATCTTTCTTGTACGAGTATAAGAAACCTACAATAAGCTTACAAAACTTGGGTCGAATCATCACATTAGCGAACGTACCACTCCTCACTGAAAAGTGCATATTTTGTACTATTACATACATAAGTATGTGAGCGAGTTCTGAACGTACTCGATTGATCGAAATGTCATTCGAACACCGACAGCCGCCCGTAAACGATCGAATTCAACCAAAGATGTAAATATATTGTAAAAATATATATTTACATATGGATTTTGTAATACGTTTATTATAGGAAGAATTTTAGTAAACTCAACCCCATCCAAAAAGATGTCATTGTGGAGTATATGGCCAGCAAAGACTGCAATTAGAAGCACTACGCGACAACTTAGAAAAATAATTACCTGCAATTTTGAATTTTAGTTTTAAGTATTCTGTGGAGTTCGAAGCAGTTAATACCATATCTACAAGCACACGACCGCACTGTCCCTATAGATGACTGGAGGATCATCAAAGCGGAGGCTCCGCAAGCGAACAGTGTGTCTTTTCTTCTCCAAATCTCGGAGGAGAGTATTGAGTCACTGGGAAAAGTGGCTTCGCCTGCTTCGGTTTGGCGTGAGAAAAGCGCATCTGAAGTTATTCCGTTCTTCAAATCCGGAGGACGATAGGACGAGGTTGACGACGCTAATGAGTTGCTCATGTGCATGCAACTGGAAGAGGCCGGGTCTACCAAAAACGACGGCGCTAATGAGCTGCATAGGGGCATGCAGCTTGACGCCCCTAAAAACGATCAATAAGTATGGGTCTTAAGGTTGTCCAGATCAATCTGCAGCACTCCAGGACTGTAACGGACAACCTAACCGTCCTCCTAACGGAGGAGGACGTAGACATAGCACTGATAGAGGAACCCAGAGTGCGGAGCACTGAGGTAAGCGGATTCTCTCTAAAAAACTACAACTTGTACTATAAGCGAACCCAAGGTAATCCCAGGGCATGTATTGTAGCAAAAAAACATTTAAACATATTTCTAATCCCATCCTAGAGCTCATCGGATGTGACGGTCATCGAAATGGAGGGTGCTGACGGCGTCAGGATCAAAATTGCCTTCATCTATATGGCACACGATCAACCACACCGCCTGACGAGGCTCGTAGGCTTGTGCTTGATAGCAAAAACAGTATCCTGCTACTAGGATGTAATGTCAATGCGAGGCACACCCTATAGGGGTACCGAAACGAACGAGTGAGGTGAGTCCCTATGTGAATTTATCATTAATACTAACCTAACAGTATGTAACAGGAGTAATACCCCGACTTTCACCTTTCCAATCACGGAAAGCTTTAGAGGATGGGCGGAAGTAATAGATATAACATTACTGTCTGAAAACACATCAGTGAGGGTAGAAAATTGGAGGGTCTCAAGCAAAAAGTCTTTGTCGGACCATAGCTGGATCCTCTATCACCTGGATCTTGAGGTAGATCCACCCTTAGCATATCGAAACCCACTTAGAACAAATTGGAAATGGTTAAAAAATGCAGTAGGGAACAGGATAGGAAGGATTCCGATCCATCAAGTCACTCTCACAAAAAACATTGATAGTGGGGTCACAACATTGGAAGAGACATTGAATAGGGCCTAGAAAACGTCGTGTCCAATTAAATATTGCAAAAAACCATATCCTCCTTGGTGGAGTAATGAGTTCTCAAAATTAAGGGAAGAAGCCAGATCAAATTTCAATCTGAGCTACTCAACAATACAAGAAGGCAATCAGGGCCGCCAAGAAATAGAGCTGGAGAGATTTCTGTTCTTCTACCAGAGATTCTGCGAGATTTAGCCGTATTTTGTTCAAAGATCATTCAATGGCTTCTTCGGTCAAGAGGCCAGATGGAACTTGGACTTCTACGGCAGTAGAGTCTCTAGAACTTCTTTTAAATACTCATTTTCCGAGATGTAGCGCCCATGACAGTGATGACAGTAGTTACAAAAGAGAGGGTTGCATGGGCAATCAAATCATTCTTACCTTTCAAATATCCAAATATCTTGATAGTATTCTACCATGGTTAATGGAAATTTTCTAAGCGTGTCTAAACCTAGTTTATATTCCAAACAGCTGGAAACTTGTTAGAGTCGTCTTCATACCAAAGGCAGGTAGAAGAGGCCATGAATCAGCGAAGGACCTTAGGCGTTAGAAGTTCGCTGGAGAGTTCTAGTATATCAACTGCACAACGTGCTTACCTCAAAGGCAAATCGAGGGAGACAGCGCTTCACGAGGTAATTCGAACAATAGAGGGGTCTCTAGTAAACAAACAATATACCATGGCAGCTTTTCTAGACATAGAAGGCGCATTTAATAACGTTAACACTGATGCTATCCAAGGGGCGTTTATAGACCTAGGGGTGGACAATTGTGGAAGCAATTGGATCATCTCTATGCTAGAAACCAGGATAATCAAAGCTAATATGGGTAATATCAACATAACTAAGAGGGTCCATAGGGGTACTCCACAGGGGGGAATATTATCTCCACTTCTTTGGTTATGTGTTTTAGCAAAATCTTAATAAAACTTAATAGAGGTGGGGTAAAAGCGGTGGCGTACGCTGATGATGTGGTGCTAATGGCGTCAGGACTATGTCCCAATACGGTCAGTGGGATCATTCAAAGAGCATTAGGCGAGCTTAACTCATGGGCAACAGGCTGTGGCCTAAGTTTAACCCGCGTAAAGCAGAACTCATGCTCTTTACCACCAGATATAAGGTACCAATCCTTATACCAAATAAAAAATTAATTTACATTAGTAATATCTTTTTATTTCACCTTACTTATGGTACAAAGACTTTCCATTTCACTTAAACAATATGTTAAAAACTATTTACTACACATGCATGTGTACATATGGTTTCAATTTCGAGAAAAATGCAGCAAGTAATATCTTATTTGGTCTCTTATTGTTTAGCCATTTATATATTTACGCCGATTGTGCAAGTTTTTTTTCGGGCGTGATAGATGTGGATGGATGGAGCTGGAAGGACGAGTTTCTCCCTTTTTTCTCAATCGTGTGTGACCATCATTTAGAAGTAGATTTCGGGGTAGTTTATAGGCATGGTCTTCTAGCTGTTGTAGTAATTTTTTGCTCTACCGTACCATTTCATCTGTATATCAATGCTTCTGTGAATATTAGTATTCTTTGTTTATTCACCATGGAACTCCCGTAATTATCCGCAAGGCTTAAGATTGCACACTCTGAGATTTTCGATATTTCAAGACGTAGCAGCTCCCCACATTTCTATACCATATGCCCATATTGGTTTTAGGATGGCTTTATACAGTATCACTTTGTACTCTAGAGGTAATGCTGATTTCGAATTAAGCATCAAATACAGGTTTTTCATTTTATGCTTGCTATTAGTCACCCTCTTTTCAATATGATTCCGCCATGATAGTCTTCTATCTAAGTGAAATCTGAGATATTTTATTTCATTTGCTTGTGGTATATTCTGACATTAATTGTAACTGGGGGGAAGTTGCTTTCCATAAAGTAAAAGAAATATGCATTTGGTTCCTTAACGTTTATTCTCCAGTTTTTAAGCCATACTTCTATTGCATTTACATATATGCCTTTATACTATAGACGTTATCACTTTGGGGTCTGTGTAAGTGCAAAGTATTGCAGTACCATTGGCGAATGTTGATACCATTGTTTGGCTCGTAGTTCGCATGTCAGATGTGTATGATACGTATAAAATAAGACCTCTATTAGTGATGCAGTTTTGCTTCAAGAGATGTACATTCGTGGACAGTAATGTACATTCGTAGAAGTACTGTTTTTTCTCAAAGGACTTTCGTATAAAAGACAGTATGCAAAGAACTGGTTCAGTTGTACTATGTTTTGCTCTAAATCCAAATTGGTGTTGAGGAATAATAATGTTTTCATGAATAATTGACATTATTTTCTGCAAGAGCAGCTTTTCAAAAATTTTCGAGAGTACAGGCAATAGACTAATTGACCGGTATGACGATGCTTGGTTTAAGACTTTCCCAGGTTTACCATTCATAATGATTTGAGATAGTTTCCAAGCTTTTGGGTGGTAGGCAGTACGAGAGAGGGCGTTAAATATATGGGTAATATGAAGAGCGGCAATATTGGGAAGCTCTTATAACATCTTTAGGGTGACTTCGTCGCAACCTGATGCTTTTTTAAGGTTTAAGTTAATTATTAACTGAAATTATGTTATTTGTTTTAAATCTTATTGGCTGTTTTGTTGGTTGCAATATATCTAGTGGTACACAAGTTACGGGTGACTTTCGTGTTTTGTTTCACGGTCAAACATCTTCAGTTTGGCCTATAATTTAACCATCTTACAAACGAACAACGCTTGCAAATCATTGAGTTTTATTATAAAAATGCGGATATTCGAGCTATTGTGATTAAATTTAGAACCAAATTTACATTATTGGACATCAAACCACCAACACGCTAACTGTGAGTGCGAACTGAAGAAAATATGGCAGCTGTATCGGCCAGTGTTAACGATGACCATCAATTGTCGATTCGTCGCCGTTCGCAGCAATTGGGCCTCTGTTACTCAACAACGTGGAAAGTTTTGCGAAAGGATTTAGGTGGCCTTTCAAAATTCAGCTGGTGCAAGAATTGAAGTCGAACGACCTACCGCAACTAGTGAATGGGCTCTTGGAAAGTTGGCCGAAGATCCACTTTTTTATCGAAAAATTGTATTCAGCGATGAGCTCATTTTTAGATCAATGGGTACGTAAATAAGCAGAATTGTCGATTTAAGAGGGAAGATCAGCCAGAAGAATTGCAAGAGCTACCAATGTACCCAGAAAAGGTCACAGTTTGGTGCGGTTTATGGGCTGGAGGTATGATTGGACCGTACTTCTTCAAAGATGCTGCGAATCGCAACGTAACTGTGAAAGGTGAGCGCTACCGTGAAATGATATCCATTTTTTCCCCAAAATGCAAGAGCTTGACTTGCATGACATGTGGTTTCAGCAAGACGGTGCCACATGCCACACAGCACGCGTAACAATGGACTTGTTGAGAGGCGAGTTCGGTGAACATTTTATTTCACGTAGTATTCAAGTATTGTAGCATTCGTATAATTTAGTATTAAGTATGTATTACTTTTGTAGCAATGGCAACACTGTAAATAGAGATTAGCATTACATTCTATACCTGTACTATTTTATCAGAGAATGTTAATGCAATGAGAAGGTGCAAATGTTACTGTGAGCTTTTTTAGTACAATTGAGATTTGAAAGATTTGAAGTAAGGGAATTTAGCACACCGAGTTTATAGACACCTCACTGACTTTTGCCCACACAAAAATTAGAAACACCACACATCTTTCACCTCAACACACAACACATTTCTCACCTCGACATTAAACCAATTAAATTTTTACTAATATATTTTCGTATTTTTGAAATAATAAGCGAATACGTAAAATTTATAACATAATTTTTTTTCAATTACATTAAAAAAAAAAAACGATTTAAAAAAAAAAAATGTTTAAAAAAAAGTTTGCGCCGGGTTTGAACTCGAGTCTAACATGTGGCGAGGAAAAATAGGCGGTGCGTTTATTTCTTCGACTGCTTATTTTTTTACCATTTTGTTACTTTTGAAATGATAAGCGGATACATAAAATTTATTACAAATTTTTTTACGATTACATTAAAAAAAAAAAAATTTAAAAACGAAAAAAAAAAAAAAAAAATTCCACCTAGAATTGATGGCGAGTCACGTGGGGAGGATAAATACGCAGAGCGTTTATTTCTGCGCCTGCGTTGTGAACAAAAGGTTTTGTGCATGCGCGCGACGCGAATAAATTTTAATAAAGTTCTGAAAGTAATTCATGAAGTTTTTCATTACACACATATGTACATAAATGAACGTATACTTTATATGTAAATAAATGATGGTACATGATAATATACATAATATGTATGTACATGTCAATAGGAGGTATTTGCATTCAGAAAAAAAGAACGGTTTAAGATAAATCAACACTTATTTTATATTGTATGTCAATTTATAGTTTATGTATTCGACAGCATTTACATACATATGTATGTAATATATGTACATTTGTATATGAAAAACAATAATGCACAAGCGCAAGAACATCATCTTCCTTTCATACCTACATATGTACATATGCATGTATGCCCAATAACCTTGACTTATGTACATATGTACACATGTCACAGCACATCACATTCTTACAAGAAATCAAATACACATACGCACTAGTGAACGAGTTTCTTCCTAACAAGTGCAAAAACAATTCTGCTCTATGTATATATATATACCCACTTTGTGTCCTAGCATATATACATACATATATACCTACTTGCCTTCTAAACTTCCTACAAAATAATTGTATTCATATGTTACTACATCCATGCACGTTATTTATGTTTTCGATTAAAACAATTTAGTTTCTTCAAAGTTTTCACTTATATTTTATTATTAAGAAAGTATGTTTAACACGACTTACTCTTACGATTCATAGCCGAAGACTGACTCGACCGATAATACATAACTCGCCCTCCACATAAATTAAATCGAGTCCCTGCGATTTATCTTAGTGTTTTTTATATGGTTAATGGTTAATGGTTGTAGAGGGTTAAGGAGTAGCCCTTTAGCACTGCGACCATATTGATCTATTGTGCACCCTATGCTGTCTATTGACTGTTAAGTATGCTTATGAATTGTACCAGCTCCTTCTGAGGGAGTGATTGAAGGTCTTCATCTGTAAGCATGAACTTGTTTAAAAACCTTTTTCTTCTATGCGTCAACCCCGGACATTCGATAATGAGATGTTCCATAGACTCCTCATCTTCGCAGCAGAATCTGCAGGTGCTGGTGTTAGTTATGCCTAATTTATGTAAGTGTTTGTTGCAGGTGAAGTGACCCGTGAGGGCGCCTGTGAGAGTGCGAATGCTCTTTTTGTTTAACGTGAGGGCCATGTTGGCTCTTTTAGCGTTGAAACTTAGGAACTTTTTGGAGTGTCTAAGACCCTCTACATTGTTCCAATGCTGATTTAATAGAGTTTTGGCCCAGTATTTTATTTTTTGTTTTAGGTTGTTTTTGTTGAATCCGAACATAGGACTAGGTCCGATGAAGTTTTCATCTGCCCCTTTTTTGGCTTGAACGTCTGCCTTTTCGTTGCCGTCATATCCCTCATGTCCCGGTACCCAAATTAATGAAACATTGTTTTTGGATGCCAGATTATTGAGTGCCTTGTGGCATTCTAAGAGGGTTTTTGAGTTGTATGTATAGCTATCTAGAGCTTTTAGGACTAATTGGCTGTCCGAGAGTATTTTAATTCTTACTCTCTTGTGGTTTCTGCGTTGCATGATGTTTACTGCTTCCATTATTGCGTATAGTTCCGCTTGGAAGATAGTGGTGTCCCTGGTGAGAGTGTATGATTTGTGGATTCTGAGCCCCACTACACCTGCTCCTACACCGTAAGGTGTTTTTGATCCATCAGTGTACCATTTTTGTGAATCATCATTCATCCATTTCGGGTTTGTTTTCCACTCTATCCTCTCTGGAAAGGTAACTGAGTATCCTTTTGTGAAACAGAGGGTTGGGTCAATGTGGTCTGAAACTTGAGCCATGCTTATGGTGTTTTTGATTTTGTTTAGGATATTTAGGTGACCGGTGAGGTTGCCCAATTTGAGATTTACTTTCATGTGTAGCATGAGTGCTTGCGTAGCTGCTTCCTCTTGGATTGCTATATGAAGTGGTGGGAGATTAAGGAGTGCTTCCATGCCAGCTGTTGGGGTAGTTCTCATAGCCCCTGTGATGCATAGGCAAGCAAGCCTTTGTACTTTTCCCAGTTTGGTTATCGTTGTTTGTTGGATAGATTTGCTCCACCATACTAGTGCCCCATACAGTATGATTGGTCTAACCATTTGGGTGTATATCCAGAGGGCCATACTAGGGCTGAGGCCCCAGGATCTCCCTAGTAATTGTTTGGTTGTCCACAAGGATTTCGTGGCTTTTTTTGTTATATTATTTATATGTGATTCCCAAGTGAGTTTTTTATCTAAGGTTAAACCTATATATTTGACCTCTTCCTTTAGTTCTATCACTGTTTCATTTAGTTTCAATGCAGGAAACTTTAACTTTCTTTTTCTTGTGAAGGGGATTATTGTGGTTTTGTTAGGGTTGATCGACAGCCCCTCCTTTTTACACCATTCCCATGTTGCGTTCAAGGCATTTTGCATTAAGTCCGTTAGTGTCCTTTCATGGTTGCCTTTTATTATAACAGATATGTCATCTGCATAACCAATGGTTATGAATCCCTTGTTGTTTAGGTGCTGCACCAAGTCATCAACTAGTAGGGACCATAGCAGTGGAGAAAGAACTCCTCCTTGCGGACATCCCTTTACTGTTGTGACATTCAGTTCAGCTTGTCCTAGCGAGGCTTTAATAATCCTCTGATTAAGCATTTGGCTTATCCAGTGAGTTATTATTGGGTTTGCACCTCTTTTTTCGAGTGCTGTTTCCATGGATTTGTAATTTGCGTTGTCGAAGGCTCCCTCTATGTCCATAAAGGAACATAGGGCTATTTCTTTTTGATTTAGGGCCTTTTCTATATTGACAACGAGTGTGTGCAGTGCTGTGACTGTGGATTTCCCTTTTTGGTAAGCAAATTGCAGCTTATGAAGGGGTTTTTTGAAGATTACTTCTTCTCTTAGATGATATTCGAGTAGTTTTTCCATTGTCTTTAGCATGAACGACGATAGACTGATTGGTCTGTAAGATTTTGGAGAATCAGGGGGTTTGTTACCTCCCTTAGGAATAAATATTACCTTCACTTACCTCCATATCTTTGGAATGTATTCCAATATTAGGCTAGCTCTGAAGATTTTCACCATGACTCGGATCAGTTCCACAGTGCCTTTGGATAGAAGTGCTGGGAATATTCCATCCGGCCCTGGTGATTTAAAGGGTTTAAAGGAGTTAATTGCCCACTCTACCCTTTCGAAGTTTACGATTTTATTGACAAATGAGACCGTAGATCTCCGTTGATGGTGAGTTACCATGTCTAGACTATTGTCGATTGATGGGTCTTGACTTTTACAATCTGGGAAGTGAGTCTTTAGGAGAAGCTCTAGTGTTTCTACGAATGTGTTGGTAATAGTTCCGTTTGGACCTTTTAGTGTGCCTATGGGACTTGAGTCACCTTTGGAAAGTGATTTTTGGATTCTAGCTGTTGCTGGAGTATCTTTTAGATCCTCGCAGAAGTTTTTCCAAGAGTTTCGTTTGGATTTCCTTAGTTCTTTGTTATAGTTAGTTAGGGATTTCCTATATTCGTCCCATTTGTTTGTTTTCTTTGCAGTGTTGAATAGTTTTCTCGTTGCTTTCCGAAGTTTGTCAAGTTCGTTGTTCCACCAGGGGACCCTCTTCGTGGAGGATTTCATTTTTAGTGGACAACAGTCTTGATATGAGGCCATGATTGAGTCAGTCATTTCTGTTACTGCCTCTTCTAGTTCCTCTGTTGATGTTATTTTGCTTACGCTGTTATTAAGCTTAGCTGAAAGACATTCATTGTATCTTTTCCAGTTTGCTGTTTTTGGGCTTCTGTAAAATGTGGAGAACTTTACCACCCCATTTAGGTCAAAGAGTATGTGTTTGTGGTCAGACATTGAGTCCTCATCCGAGACTCTCCAGTTACTGATCATATTCAAAGATTTGTTAGTGGTTAGAGTTAAGTCGAGTACCTCTTGTCGTATTGCGTTTACAAAAGTGGGTTTATTGCCCCTGTTTACTATTGTTATATTACTAAGTAATAAGAATTCAAGGAGTGACTCACCTCAGTTGTTTGTATTCGTGCTTCCCCATGCCACATTGTGGGAGTTGGCGTCGCATCCAATTACGAGGGTTAGATTGTGGGTTTGGCAATACTCCACTAGGCCTCTGATTTTTTCTGGTGGTACTATGTCGGCGTCTCCGGGGAAATAAGCTGAGGCGATTACGACCTCTCTCTTGCTTCCGCCAGACTCCGCTTCGACCAGTATTGTTGATGTGTCGCCATCCATGAATTCTGTGAATGGCAAGAATTTAATATTGGTATCTATGATTATCGCAGCCCTAGGTTTGACAGCGCTTTTGTCATAAATTACCTGTGTGTTTTGGACACTGAGGCCTTGAGGACGGCCTCTGTAGATCCAGGGCTCTTGGATCAGCCCTATGTTGATACCTCCGGCAAGTCTTCTGCTAAGCTCAGCGGTGGCAGCCTTAGCATGGTGAAGATTTGCCTGGAGGCACCTCATTTCGCCGGTTGTTTTTCGGAGTCTTTGGGAGGACTTTCATCCTCTTCTTGTAACTCCACTGCCTCCATTTGGTCCACTAACTCCTCGGTCGTTATATTTTCAGATTTCAGCCTGAGGGTCACTTGTATGAAACGGTAGTTTACTCTACCATTGTACTCCTTCAGGCTGGCGGCTGATTTTTGATCTACTGCTATGACTAGCGTTACGTTGGAGCCTCTTTCGGCTCTTTTTAGCAGGCGCCAGGAATCAACATTGAGGCCTTTATTCTGCCCCTGCACAAAGTCCAGTATCTTGGCTGTCTCGACTTTGACTGAGTTGGGAAAGTACCCCACTGCTATGTTTTTTATATAACTTACTTTAATTTATTTACTTATAACTACACTATTTCATTGTAATATACAATAGTTAAAACTAAGTTTCAGCCAGCATTAAAATTTTGTTTAATGTTTAACTTCTATTTGCATTTTCGTTATTTGCCGTTTTTGAATATTCAACTTTTTACATTTTACAAAAGAACTTTATACTTTACATCTGCAGTATACTATAAAAATTAGCTTAGTTTACGTAAATTTACGTAGTGTTTACTAAACTAAAACTTCAGTAGAATTTCTAGTAATTATTGTGGTCGCAATCACTATTTTTTTTTTTTCCAATTATGAGTAAATGTTAAAATCTTTAATAAAATTCGTATAAGCACATTTACGTTATTTTATGCGGCCTCTTGATATTTGCCATGTCAACTTTATTAGGAAAACTTGTTTGCAATTGTACGAACCTTTTTGCAAGTTTATTTCTATTAGCAAGAGTATTCTTCATGTAAACTTTGCTGTTGTTGAAATATGGAACCCTTTCTGCTTCTGCATTCAATTTGTTGATTGCTTGTTTCTTTTTTCTGTAAGTATATTTTTTTATTTTTTCAAAATCTATATCGCTTCTATTGATAAAGTCAATCGGTTTTACATTGGTTGAACTATGGATGGAGTTGTTATAAAAGCCAATAGCCTTGATCATGATTTCTTCTAACTCTAAGGAGTTGTCTGAATTTTTCAAAATGCGTATATGCTCTAACAATGTGGAATGTAACCTTTCAATATCAGAATTTCCGGTGTGACTGTTTGGAGTGGTGAAGTGTGGAATAATATTATTTTCGCGGCAGAATAATCGTATAAGTGCATTATTGAACTCGTTGTCCATTATCAGTTTTTTAGGTACTCCCAACCAAGAAAATCTTTCTTGAAGTTTGATCTTGATTGTGACCATGTTTCTATCAGGCAATTTATGAATGGAAGCCAATTTCGTGAATCTATCAATAGTAGTTAAAAAACAAGCTCGGGAACAATAAAATACGTCGGCATGAACTATCTCGTTAGGGCTACTAGGAGTTTCTGTGTAATTGTAAAATTTTTTTAAAGGTTTTCTTGCGTATTTGTTCTCGTTGCACACATCACAATTGTTAACAAATCTGTTAATAACTTTTTTCATATTTGGATAAAAGTACCTTAATTTCATCTGTTCATAATTTTCTAGCACACCCCTATGGTTCCCTTCCGTATGGACTTTTTCCACTACCTCTAAAATTTCCTCCTCTGTGTTCAAGTCTAAAGCTTTGTAACAGCATTTAATAATATAAATTTAATGTTATTGTCATAAGAGAATAAACTTATCAGTTTTTCTTGTACCACATTGTACGCACTATCAGGCAACTCTGAATGAATTCCTGTTGTTCCTTTTTTAATATATTTCCTAAAAAGATCTGTAAGATAAATGTTATTTTGTAAGTCTCTTTCGGCTATATAGACTATTCTATATTTGTTATATAACATTTCGCTTTCGATGGGTTTGTTCCTTACTATACGAATTTGAGTGGTGTATATATTTACTAAGGACTCGGATATAAGAAAGTGTTCATTTAGGTTTTCGTATGCTGAATGCACCGTTTCTAAAGAATTTTCGAACAAAGATTTTATATCAATGTTTTCTTCGTTATCCGTATAATAATTATTATCGTTTTGTCGGCTTAAAAAATCAGCGACGTTGTTTTCCCTACCTTTAATATATTCCACAACAAATTCGTATTCGCTTAGTAAGGTTTTCCATCTTAAAACCCGTGTGGTTGGATCTTTTAGAGAATAAAGCCATTTAAGGGGTTGATGATCCGTTTGAACAACAAATGAACGTCCGAATAAATAAGGTCTAAAATGACGCACCGCCCACACTATGGCTAGAAGCTCTTTTTCTAGCGTATGATATCGTTTTTCCGCACCATTTAGTGTACGGCTTGCAAAGCAAACTGGCTTTCCATTTTGGCTTAAAATCGCGCCTATAGCAACATTACTGGCATCGGTTCTCACAGTGAATGTTTTGGAAAAATCAGGAAATACTAGTAGAGGGGGTGAAGTCATAATAAGCTTGAGTTTGTCAAATGCTTCGATATATTGTTTATCCTTTAAGTTGATTTTTTGATCCTTTTTTAAATATTTAATTATTGGAGAAGCTATCACTGAGTAATTTTTAATAAATTTTCGGTAATAGCCCGTTAAGCCTAGAAAGGATTGAATTTCTTTAACGGTGCTTGGCAATTTTAGCTTTTGTATAGCCTGTATTTTCTCCGGGTTTGGCTTGATACCTTCATGTGTGATAATATGGCCCAGAAACTCTGTATATCTAGATAAAAATTTGCACTTATCGTATTGTATTCTTAAGTTATTTGTAGATAAGCAGTTAAATATTTTTGTTAGGCTCTGAAAGTGTTCGCTAATAGAAGTAGAAAATACCAAAATATCATCCATATATATTATGCAGATTTTGTTGATGTATTCAGACAAAATTGTATTCATCATGCGCTGGAACGTAGCAGGCGCGTTTTTCAAACCAAAGGGCATACGCGTAAACTCGTAATGCCCATTAGGTCCGGAAAAAGCAGTTTTTTCTATATCAGATTCGTCCATTAAAATTTGGTGGAATCCTTTTGCGAGGTCAATGGTTGAGAAGTATTGCGCCCGCCCAAGCTTTTCAAAAAGAGATTCAATATTTGGTATGGGAAATTTATCATCAATGGTAAGGCTATTCAATTTACGGTAATCAACTACCAAACGCCACTTCTTCACCTTACCTGTTGATTTTTTCGCAACTATCCACAACGGTGAATTATATGGAGACTTGCTAGGTCTAATTATATCATTTTTTAACATGGAATTAAGCTGAATATTTATTTCCTCTTCCAACGCGTAAGGATATCGATAATTTTTTGTATATATAGGGGCATGAGGTTTGGTGATAATTTGGTGCTTAACTGCTTCTAAGGCTGGTAAATACTGACCTTCTTGAAAAAAAATACGTTTATACTTTAATAGAAATTTTTTTAATATCCGACATCAAAGTTTATCCAAACATAAGTTGTCTGGATATGTGTCTGTTTGAGAACAATATGCATAAAATTCATCGTTAACAGGAAGGTAATTTGAGCTATTATTGTTAAAAAATGGAATTATTTTATCGCCTATATTTATTACTTTTTGTGAAAAATCTATCAGCATTTTTAAGGGGACAAGAACATTTAATCCTAATATACATTGGAAAGGTTTATTTTTTAGGTTTACGAGCTTTATGGACATTGTTTCTTTCTCTCTTTCGAGTTCCGCTGGAATATTTACTATGACCTCTTCTGATATGACTTCAGAGGCAAAAAGTGTTTTTATCAGAATAGGGGTTTTGAATGTTCTACGACTATGAAAATTCTTAAAGGTTTTGAAATCCCCTAACGTTGTAGCTGATCCACTGTCGACTAAGCACCTTACTTTTGTGCCTTCGATAGTCAAATCTATCAGGGGTAAGTCGGTCGGTGAGGAGAAATCTGAAAATTTTCTAAATTATCTACTTCCATTGGAACAACGGGTTGCTGCCGATTATGCCCTGTGCTGTTAGGAAATGTACCAGAGTAATTTCTTAAATTTGGTGCACCTCTCCAATTGCCACTATTTCTACCGTAGTTAACATTGCTATTAAAATTTCCGGATTGATTATTTTCAAAATTTCTATTGTATCTGTTCGAATTTTTATAATTCGGATTATATTCAAAATTTGTATTGTATTTCCTTGTCACTCGTATTAATTTGACCCCCCATGAGATCTCAAATCCCATTTGCTGCAATTTTCTGTAAAATTATCTTTATGTATGTGTGTATTTCAGAATTTTTGTCAAATCACGTATAGCTTCCAGTTTAGTATTGAAACTTCAAAATTTCACACTTTCAAATTTCGATTCGGCTTTAGTTTTCATATGTAATTATATCAATATTTATTATTAAATATTTTATTAAAATTAAGTAATATTTTTTTTTTCTTAATTTTGCACACTATTCGTAATTTGTTTTTTTTTTTTTTTTTTAACGTTTGCTTGTACGCATTTGATTTATTGATTTTTTATTTTTATTTTAATTTTTATTTATTTTTCCTTTCAATACATCTCGAAGAGCAGATATTAAATTCTTGTTTTTTAATAAATTTGTGTTTTTGTTTTGTTGTTTTTTATCCTCGTCGCCATTTATGTTTTCGATTAAAACAATTTAGTTTTTTCAAAGTTTTCACTTATATTTTATTAATATATTAAGAAAGTATGTTTAACACGACTTACTCTTACGATTCATACCCGAAGACTGACTCGACCGATAATACATAACTCGTTCATACATTCAAGCATACATATATGCGCGAGCACAGCGCTCCCTTCTTGATTCCGTGTACTTTTGTCTTTCACCAGTCGATACTCCTAATATTGTACTTACAAAAACACAATACTTTGATAGACGCAAATGCAACAGCAAGCGCAACGCGATGGTCGCTTTGCCACCACCCATTCTAAAATGTTCTAGAACACAACAAAAACACATACCTCACATGCGCATGTCGCCCGAAGCTAAAATCTAAGCCTAGCGACTACAAAAACAAAATACATTCGTAGACGTAGTCGCAGCGGCCATGATTCTATCAGCGACGGCGCTGAACAATTTAGATCAAAAACAAAAAGTTCATTCATAAGTTCGAGCTCATATTTCAATTTCATTCATAAAACGAGCCGCCCATATGCCAATTTTCGCGACCATTCGAAAATAGTCAATATTGGAATATTTCGCGTGGAATTATTTGCCAATATTTGATAAATCTTAAATGTTTGTCATGTCGAGTGGCCGCGGCTCCGTATGTATGTATGCACCCTTATATGTATGTAAATATGTATTCAAACTGTTCGACAGTCGCGAGTTAAAGCGACTTAGATTCCTTGAACAAATCCAGCGAATCACACATTTCTGTTCGCAAAGCCGCATATATGTACCCTATGATCAAAAAATACCAGGAATGTTTAAATAAACCATAGCAGAGTTAAATTTCAGGCAAATTTATATTATCTCCTTCAAAATATGACCCGTCTGAAGCAACACACATGTGCCAACGTTTAACCCAGTCCTCCAAACACCCCCGGCAGGCCGATTTGTATTCTCTTTGATCAGTGCGATGGCGCGTTATCATCATGCAAAATCCAAGAATTGTTTGCTCACATTTCCGGCGGTTTGCAACACACAGCATCTCTCTAAGGCTTCAAAACGGATAAATAATATTCTTCATTGACTGTCTGGCCCAATGGAAGGTACTCATGGTGGACTATGCCTTGGCAATCGAAGAAAACAGTCAACATCACCTTCCCGGTTCTTTTTGCTCATAGGGTATACATATCCCATCTTTTCACTGACGGACAAGAAGAGGGTCGCAGTTGTTGTTTTTTATATGCATACATTTTACGTTCGTTGAAGGTTTGTATATATTTGTATGCGTGTATGCGCGTTTGGCTTTCTGGATGCATCCATGGATATTAGAATATTTCCTCATCAATATGTGTATGTAAGTAGTTCAGATTTGACTGAAGAGATTAAATATAGGAATGCATATTCATATGATTGACTTTATGGCTGTTTTGCATATAAATTAATTCAAAAGAAGTATGAATAATGTTATATAGAAAATAAATTTCTAGATAACAGGTATTAGAAAAACCTGAATACACTATTTTAAATCAATTCTAATTAAACCAAATATAAAAAATGAAATAAAAATATCGAGAACAAAAAACTGTGTACAGGATTTGAACCTGAGTCAAATATGGTACGATGTAATGCATACACGACACGTTTTTCACGATTGCGCTAAACTATAATTACTAATGAAATTTTCTAAATCACTCATTTATTCGATTCGCAGTTTTATATGCACATATTCTGCGTTAGTTGAAAGTTTGTATGCGTAATTATATGCATATGTATGTGTGTATGCGCGTTTGGCTTTCTGGACGGATATTAGAATGATATTTTCTCATCAATATAATTTGGATTTGATGAAAGAGATTAAAGACATATCTACATATTTTCTGTGTTGATTGATTTATATAAAAATCTGGTCATATCCAGTATGAACTATTTTATACCGAAAAGAAATTTCCATTTATGAAATACAAAAAAAACAGTATTTTAAAGAAATTTTAATTAAAATAAACTCAAAAATTTTACCAAACTTTCCTAGTTTGATTTGTAAAAAAAAAATGTGCAAGAAAAAAAATGACTTCAGGACTTGAACCTGGATTAAATACGTGCCAAAAAACAAAACGAATAATTCCGCCGACTTTAGCTTCTGCATCACAAACTAACTGTCGCGTGGCCTTCTTAATCGCAAATTTATTCGCTTCGATTCCCTTAGTAGTGTGCCGAAAAATCATATGAACTTCCTCAGTAGTTTGGTAAACGCAGAAAAAATCTGAATTGCTGTCCTAGCGTGGTAAGTAAATATAGAAACCCTCCACCCGCGTCACTCGCGTGGTAAATATCTGCAATTCCCCACTCGTGAGGAAAGTTGAATTTGAAATTACCTTATTATGAATCTACAAATTAGAACTCGAAAAAAGCTCATTTAGCATTTGCTCCTTCTCATTGCATTAACATTCTCTGATTTTATTACATTCTACACGATGTTATGTAATCCACAAAAGCTTGAATTCTGTAAGCAAAAGCTCTATGCCTGAAGGTATAAAACAGCGCTCTCGTGTGATCGTCGTTCACTTTGCGAAAGACGTCCACTCGAGAGGTAAGTGATCTAACAACAGTATAGTAGAACAGTTTTCGCTGGTCGCTATTACCAGAGAATGTAATGCAATGAGAAGGTGCAAATGTTACTGTGAGCTTTTTTTAGTACAATTGAGATTTGAAGTAAGCGAATTTAGCACACCGAGTTTATAGACACCTCACTGACTTTTGCCCACACAAAAATTAGAAACACCACACATCTTTCACCTCAACACACAACACATTTCTCACCTCGACATTAAACCAATTAAATTTTTACTATTTTCGTATTTTTGAAATAATAAGCGAATATGTAAAATTTATTACATAATTTTTTTTTTCAATTACATTAAAAAAAAAACGATTTAAAAAAAAAAATTTATAAAAAAAAGTTTGCTCCGGGAATTGAACTCGAGTCTAACATGTGGCGAGGAAAAATATGCGGTGCGTTTATTTCTTCGACTGCTTATTTTTTTACCATTTTGTTACTTTTTAAATGATAAGCGGATACATAAAATTTATTACAAATTTTTTTACGATTACATTAAAAAAAAAAAAATTTAAAAACGAAAAAAAAAAAAAATTTCCACCGAGAATTGAGGGCGAGTCACGTGGGGAGGATAAATACGCAGAGCGTTTATTTCTGCGCCTGCGTTGTGAACAAAAGGTTTTGTGCATGCGCGCGACGCGAATAAATTTTAATAAAGTTCTGAAAGTAATTCATGAAGTTTTTCATTACACACATATGTACATAAATGAACGTATACTTTATATGTATGTAAATAAATGATGGTATATGATAATATACATAAGTACATAATATGTATTTACATGTCAATAGAAGGTATTTGCATTCAGAAAAAAAGAACGGTTTAAGATAAATAAACACTTATTTTATATTGTATGTCAATTTATAGTTTATGTATTCGACAGCATTTACATACATATGTATATATGTACATTTGTATATGAAAAACAATAATGCACAAGCGCAAGAACAGTATATCACATATGCAAGTATGCCCAAATAACCTTGACTTATGTATGTACACATGTCACAGCACATCACATTCTTACAAGAAAGCAAATACACATACGCACTAGTGAACGAGTTTCTTCCTAACAAGTGCAAAAACAATTCTGCTCTATGTATGTATATATACCCACTTTATGTCCTAGCATATATACATACATATACGAGTATACCTACTTGCCTTCTAAACTTCCTACAAAATAATTGTATTCATATGTTACTACATCCATGCACGTTCATACATTCATACATATATGCGCGAGCACAGCGCTCCCTTCTTGCTTCCGTGTACTTTTGTCTTTCACCAGTCGATATTCCTAATATTGTACTTACAAAAACACAATACTTTGATAGACGCAAAAGCGACAGCAAGCGCAACGCGATGGCCGCTTTGCCACCACACATTCTAAAATGTTCTAGAACACAACAAAAACACATACCTCACATGCGCCTGTCGCCCAAAGCTAAAATCTAAGCATACCGACTACAAAAACAAAATACATTCGTAGACGTAGTCGCAGCGGCCATGATTCTATCAGCGTCGGCGCTGAACAATTTAGAGCAAAAACAAAAAGTTCATTCATAAGTTGGAGCTCATATTTCAGTTTCATTCATAAAACGAGCCGCCCATATGCCAATTTTCGCGACCATTCGAAAATAGTCAATATTGGAATATTTCGCGTGGAATTATTTGCCAATATTTGATAAATCTTAAATTTTTGTCTTGTCGAGTGGCCGCGGCTCCGTATGTATGTATGCACCCTTATATGTATGTAAATATGTCTTCTAACTGTGCGACAGTCGCGAGTTAATGAGACTTCCAGCGAATCACACATTGCTGTCCGCAAAGCCGCATATATGTACCTTATGATCAGAAAGTACCGGGAATGTTTAAATTAAACAAAACAGAGTTAAATTTAAGGCAAATTTATATTATCTCCTTCAAAATTTGACCCGTCTGAAGCAACACACATGTTCCAACGTTTAACCCAGTCCTCCAAACACCCCCGGCAGGCCGATTTGTATTCTCTTTGATCAGTGCGATGGCGCGTTATCATCATGCAAAATCTGAGAATTGTTTGCTCACATTTCCGGCGGTTTGCAACACACAGCATCTCTCTAAGGTTTCAAAACGGATAAATAATATTCTCTATTGACTGTCTGGCCCGATGGAAGGTACTCATGGTGGACTATGCCTTGGCAATCGAAGGAAACAGTCAACATCACCTTCCCGGTTCTTTTTGCTCATAGGGTATACATATCCCATCTTTTCACTGACGGACAAGAAGACGGTCGCAGTTGTTGTTTTTATATGCAGACATTTTGCGTTCGTTGAAGGTTTGTATATATTTGTATGCGTGTATGCGCGTTTGGCTTTCTGGATGCATCCATGGATATTAGAATATTTCCTCATCAATATGTGTATGTAAGTAGTTCAGATTTGACTGAAGAGATTAAATATAGGAATGCATATTCATATGATTGCATTTATGGCTGTTTTACATATAAATTAATTCAAAAGAAGTATGAATAATGTTATATAGAAAATAAATTTCTAAATAACTGGTATTAGAAAAACCTGAATACACTATTTTAAATCAATTCTAATTAAACCAAATATAAAAAATGAAATAAAAATATCGAGAACAAAAAACTGTGTACAGGATTTGAACCTGAGTCAAATATGGTACGATGTAATGCATACACGACACGTTTTTCACGATTGCGCTAAACTATAATTACTAATGAAATTTTCTAAATCACTCATTTATTCGATTCGCAGTTTTATATGCACATATTCTGCGTTAGTTGAAAGTTTGTATGCGTAATTATATGCATATGTATGTGTGTATGCGCGTTTGGCTTTCTGGACGGATATTAGAATGATATTTTCTCATCAATATAATTTGGATTTGATGAAAGAGATTAAAGACATATGTACATATTTTCTGTGTTGATTGATTTGTATAAAAATCTGGTCATATCCAGTATGAACTATTTTATACCGAAAAGAAATTTCCATTTATGAAATACAAAAAAAACAGTATTTTAAGGAAATTTTAATTAAAATAAACTCAACAATTTTACCAAACTTTCCTGGTTTGAATTGTAAAAAAAAAATGTGCAAGAAAAAAAAATATGACTTCAGGACTTGAACCTGAATTAAATACGTGCCAAAAAACAAAACGAATAATTCCGCCGACCTTAGCTTCTGCATCACAAACTTACTGCCGCGCGGCCTTCTTAATCGCAAATTTATTCGCTTCGTCGATTTCCTTAGTAGTGTGCCGAAAAGTCTTATGAACTTCCTCAGTAGTTTGGTAAACGCAGAAAAAATCTGAATTGCTGTCCTAGCGTGGTAAGTAAATATAGAAACCCTCCACTCGCGTCACTCGCGTGGTAAATATCTGCAATTCCCCACTCGTGAGGAAAGTTGAATTTGAAATTACCTTATTATGAATCTACAAATTAGAACTCGAAAAAAGCTCATTTAACATTTGCTCCTTCTCATTGCATTAACATTCTCTGATTTTATTACATTCTACACGATGTTATGTAATCCACAAAAGCTTGAATTTTGTAAGCAAAAGCTCTATGCCTGAAGGTATAAAACAGCGCTCTCGTGTGATCGTCGTTCACTTTGCGAAAGACGTCCACTCGAGAGGTAAGTGAACTAACAACAGTATAGTAGAACAGTTTTCGCTGGTCGCTATTACCAGAGAATGTAATGCAATGAGAAGGTGCAAATGTTACTGTGAGCTTTTCTTAGTACAATTGAGATTTGAAAGATTTGAAGTAAGGGAATTTAGCACACCGAGTTTATAGACACCTCACTGACTTTTGCCCACACAAAAATTAGAAACACCACACATCTTTCACCTCAACACACAACACATTTCTCACCTCGACATTAAACCAATTAAATTTTTACTATTTTCGTATTTTTGAAATAATAAGCGAATATGTAAAATTTATTACATAATTTTTTTTTCAATTACATTAAAAAAAAACGATTTAAAAAAAAAAATTTATAAAAAAAAGTTTGCGCCGGGAATTGAACCCGAGTCTAACATGTGGCGAGGAAAAATAGGCGGTGCGTTTATTTCTTCGGCTGCTTATTTTTTTACCATTTTGTTACTTTTGAAATGATAAGCGGATACATAAAATTTATTACAAATTTTTTTACGATTACATTAAAAAAAAAAAATTTAAAAACGAAAAAAAAAAAAAATTTCCACCGAGAATTGATGGCGAGTCACGTGGGGAGGATAAATACGCAGAGCGTTTATTTCTGCGCCTGCGTTGTGAACAAAAGGTTTTGTGCATGCGCGCGACGCGAATAAATTTTAATAAAGTTCTGAAAGTAATTCATGAAGTTTTTCATTACACACATATGTACATAAATGAACGTATACTTTATATGTATGTAAATAAATGATGGTATATGATAATATACATAAGTACATAATATGTATTTACATGTCAATAGAAGGTACTTGCATTCAGAAAAAAAGAACGGTTTAAGATAAATAAACACTTATTTTATATTGTATGTCAATTTATAGTTTATGTATTCGACAGCATTTACATACATATGTATATATGTACATTTGTATATGAAAAACAATAATGCACAAGCGCAAGAACAGTATATCACATATGCAAGTATGCCCAAATAACCTTGACTTATGTATGTACACATGTCACAGCACATCACATTCTTACAAGAAAGCAAATACACATACGCACTAGTGAACGAGTTTCTTCCTAACAAGTGCAAAAACAATTCTGCTCTATGTATGCATATATACCCACTTTATGTCCTAGCATATATACATACATATACGAGTATACCTACTTGCCTTCTAAACTTCCTACAAAATAATTGTATTCATATGTTACTACATCCATGCACGTTCATACATTCATACATATATGCGCGAGCACAGCGCTCCCTTCTTGCTTCCGTGTACTTTTGTCTTTCACCAGTCGATATTCCTAATATTGTACTTACAAAAACACAATACTTTGATAGACGCAAAAGCGACAGCAAGCGCAACGCGATGGCCGCTTTGCCACCACACATTCTAAAATGTTCTAGAACACAACAAAAACACATACCTCACATGCGCCTGTCGCCCAAAGCTAAAATCTAAGCATACCGACTACAAAAACAAAATACATTCGTAGACGTAGTCGCAGCGGCCATGATTCTATCAGCGTCGGCGCTGAACAATTTAGAGCAAAAACAAAAAGTTCATTCATAAGTTGGAGCTCATATTTCAGTTTCATTCATAAAACGAGCCGCCCATATGCCAATTTTCGCGACCATTCGAAAATAGTCAATATTGGAATATTTCGCGTGGAATTATTTGCCAATATTTGATAAATCTTAAATTTTTGTCTTGTCGAGTGGCCGCGGCTCCGTATGTATGTATGCACCCTTATATGTATGTAAATATGTCTTCTAACTGTGCGACAGTCGCGAGTTAATGAGACTTCCAGCGAATCACACATTGCTGTCCGCAAAGCCGCATATATGTACCTTATGATCAGAAAGTACCGGGAATGTTTAAATTAAACAAAACAGAGTTAAATTTAAGGCAAATTTATATTATCTCCTTCAAAATTTGACCCGTCTGAAGCAACACACATGTTCCAACGTTTAACCCAGTCCTCCAAACACCCCCGGCAGGCCGATTTGTATTCTCTTTGATCAGTGCGATGGCGCGTTATCATCATGCAAAATCTGAGAATTGTTTGCTCACATTTCCGGCGGTTTGCAACACACAGCATCTCTCTAAGGTTTCAAAACGGATAAATAATATTCTCTATTGACTGTCTGGCCCGATGGAAGGTACTCATGGTGGACTATGCCTTGGCAATCGAAGGAAACAGTCAACATCACCTTCCCGGTTCTTTTTGCTCATAGGGTATACATATCCCATCTTTTCACTGACGGACAAGAAGACGGTCGCAGTTGTTGTTTTTATATGCAGACATTTTGCGTTCGTTGAAGGTTTGTATATATTTGTATGCGTGTATGCGCGTTTGGCTTTCTGGATGCATCCATGGATATTAGAATATTTTCTCATCAATATGTGTATGTAAGTAATTCAGATTTGACTGAAGAGATTAAATATAGGAATGCATATTCATATGATTGACTTTATGGCTGTTTTACATATAAATTAATTCAAAAGAAGTATGAATAATGTTATATAGAAAATAAATTTCTAAATAAATTTCTAAATAACTGGTATTAGAAAAACCTGAATACACTATTTTAAATCAATTTCAATTAAACCAAATATAAAAAATGAAATAAAAATATCGAAACAAAAAGCTGTGTACAGGATTTGAACCTGAGTCAAATATGAGACGATGTACCGCATACACGACACGTCTTTCACGATTGCGCTAATCTAGAATTATTAATGATATTTTCTAAATCACTCATTTATTCGATTCGGAGTTTTATATGCACATATTCTGCGTTAGTTGAAAGTTTGTATGCGTAATTATATGCATATGTATGTGTGTATGCGCGTTTGGCTTTCTGGACGGATATTAGAATGATATTTTCTCATCAATATAATTTGGATTTGATGAAAGAGATTAAAGACATATGTACATATTTTCTGTGTTGATTGATTTATATAAAAATCTGGTCATATCCAGTATGAACTATTTTATACCGAAAAGAAATTTCCATTTATGAAATACAAAAAAAAACAGTATTTTAAAGAAATTTTAATTAAAATAAACTCAACAATTTTACCAAACTTTCCTGGTTTGAATTGTAAAAAAAAAATGTGCAAGAAAAAAAAATATGACTTCAGGACTTGAACCTGAATTAAATACGTGCCAAAAAACAAAACGAATAATTCCGCCGACCTTAGCTTCTGCATCACAAACTTACTGCCGCGCGGCCTTCTTAATCGCAAATTTATTCGCTTCGTCGATTTCCTTAGTAGTGTGCCGAAAAATCTTATGAACCTCCTCAGTAGTTTGGTAAACGCAGAAAAAATCTGAATTGCTGTCCTTGCGTGGTAAGTAAATATAGAATCCCTCCACTCGCGTGGTAAATATCTGCAATTCCCCACTCGTGAAGATAGTTGAATTTGAAATGACCTTATTATGAACCTATAAATTAGAACTCGAAAAAAGCTCTTTTAACATTTGCTCCTTCTCATTGCATTAACATTCTCGGGTTCTACTATACTGTTGTTAGTTCACTTACCTCTCGAGTGGACGTCTTTCGCAAAGTGAACGACGATCACACGAGAGCGCTGTTTTATACCTTCAGGCATAGAGCTTTTGCTTACAGAATTCAAGCTTTTGTGGATTACATAACATCGTGTAGAATGTAATAAAATCAGAGAATGTTAATGCAATGAGAAGGAGCAAATGTTAAATGAGCTTTTTTCGAGTTCTAATTTGTAGATTCATAATAAGGTAATTTCAAATTCAACTTTCCTCACGAGTGGGGAATTGCAGATATTTACCACGCGAGTGACGCGAGTGGAGGGTTTCTATATTTACTTACCACGCTAGGACAAGAATTCAGATATTTTCTGCGTTTACCAGACTACTGAGGAAGTTCATAAGATTTTTCGGCACACTACTAAGGAAATCGAAGCGAATAAATTTGCGATTAAGAAGGCCGCGCGGCAGTTAGTTTGTGGTGCGGAAGCTAAGGTCGGCGGAATTATTCGTTTTGTTTTTTGGCACGTATATAATTCAGGTTCAAGTCCTGAAGTCATATTTGTTTTCTTGCACATTTTTTTTTTACAATTCAAACCAGGAAAGTTTGGTAAAATTTTTGAGTTTATTTTAATTAAAATTTCTTTAAAATACTGTTTTTTTTTGTATTTTATAAATGGAAATTTCTTTTCGGTATAAAATAGTTCATACTGGATATGACCTGACTTTTATATAAATCAATCAAAACAGAAAATATGTACATATATCTATAATCTATTTCATCAAATCCAAATTATATTGATGAGAAAATATCATTCTAATATCCGTCCAGAAAGCCAAACGCGCATACACACATGCATATTCATATAATTACGCATACAAACTTTCAACTAACGCAGAATATGTGCATATAAAACTGCGAATCGAATAAATGAATGATTTAGAAAAGATCATTAATAATTATAGATTAGCGCAATCGTGAAAGACGTGTCGTGTATGCAGTACATCGCGTCATATTTGACTCAGGTTCAAATCCTGTACACAGCTTTTTGTTTCGATATTTTTATTTCATTTTTTATATTTGGTTTAATTGAAATTGATTTAAAATAGTGTATTCAGGTTTTTCTAATACCAGTTATTTAGAAATTTATTTAGAAATTTATTTTCTATATAACATTATTCATACTTCTTTTGAATTAATTTATATGTAAAACAGCCATAAAGTCAATCATATGAATATGCATTCCTATATTTAATCTCTTCAGTCAAATCTGAATTACTTACATACACATATTGATGAGAAAATATTCTAATATCCATCCAGGGAGCCTAACGCGCATACTCACATATGTGTATAAATATATGTACAAACTTCCACCATTCTAACAAACCCAGAACACAAGCTTCTGCGCACACTTGACACAGGGCATGTAAAGAACAACAACCATTCACTGTGGCCGCCTACTCCTTACCCTTCAGGAAAATACGGTATATCTACAATACATATTCGGTTGTTCACACACGATTCGCTAAAAAGGAATCCGCGCGCATTCAAAGGCACAGCATTGTGCCGAAAATTATGAATTATGAAGCGAAAACAAAACTGCCCCATAATATACTTAGATACCTTTTTAGACCTTTTTTATGAAGTGTAACTTATTATTTGGTATATGAGTACTTATATTAATGTCGAGAGTTAAGTGTTACAGCTTTGAAATAAAAAGTACATATTGATTGAAAAATTTTGGTTACAAATTTTGAGACATCGGTCTCTTTTGTTATGAACAATACTGCACATCAACACAACTCGCAGAAGCTTCAGTGATTTCTTCAATATTAAATGTTTGGCACTTTGTGCTTCATGGGAATGTCTGCACAGTAGCCTACAAAAAAACCGCACTCTTATTTTACAGTAAGTTTATTTCTTTGCTGCTAATATGCATATGCTTTTGTGCACTTTTTATCAATCGGAGAACCACATACGTAAAGGAATATGTTATCTTTGTATTTATATACCACGCGAGAACTAAAAATAATGGTTTAGAAATTTTCCCTAGTATCGAAATGTCCTGGCCAGAACTTTTTCATATACTACTTGTCGTTTTTTTGTGCCTATTACTGTAGCTTTTGCGAACACTTGACTCACAGCAGCTGCGGCTGTCGAGCAGTTGGAACACATATTTACATACATAGAAGCGTGCATACATATATACGGAGCCGCGGCCACTCGACATCACAAAAATTCAAGACTTACAAAATATTGGCAAATAATTTCAATTCGACGCGAAATATTCCAATATTGACTATTTTCGAATGGTCGCGAAAATTGCCATATGGCGGCTCGTTTATGAATGAAATTGAAATATGAGCTCTAACTTATGAATGAACTTTTTGTTTTTGATCTAAATTGTTCAGCGCCGTCGCTGATAGAATCCTGGCCGCTGCGACTGCGTCTACGAATGTATTTTGTTTTTGTAGTCGCTAGGCTTAGATTTTAGCTTTGGGCGACATGCGCATCTGAGGTATGTGTTTTTGTTGTGTTCTAGAACATTTTAGAATGTGTGGTGGCAAAGCGGCCATCGCGTTGTGCTTGCTGTTGCTTTTGCGTCTATCAAAGTATTGTGTTTTTGTAAGTACAATATTAGGAATATCGACTGGTGAAAGACAAAAGTACACGGAAGCAAGAAGGGAGCGCTGTGCTCGCGCATATGTATATGTATGCTTGAATGTATGAACGTGCATGGATGTAGTAACATATGAATACAATTATTTTGTAGGAAGTTTAGAAGGCAAGTAGGTATATATGTACAATATGTATGTATATATGCTAGGACATAAAGTCGGTATATATGCATACATAGAGCAGAATTGTTTTTGCACTTGTTAGGAAGAAACTCGTTCACTAGTGCGTATGTGTATTTGATTTCTTGTAAGAATGTGATGTGGTATGACATGTGTACATACATAAGTCAAGGTTATTTGGGCATACTTGCATATGTGATATGATGTTCTTGCGCTTGTGCATTATTGTTTTTCATATACAAATGTACATACATACATATGTATGTAAATGCTGTCGAATACATAAACTATAAATTGACATACAATATAAAATAAGTGTTGATTTATCTTAAACCGTTCTTTTTTTCTGAATGCAAATACCTCCTATTGACATGTACATACATATTATGTACTTATGTATATTTCATATACCATCATTTATTTACATATAAAGTATACGTTCATTTATGTACATATGTGTGTAATGAAAACCTTTTGTTCACAACGCAGGCGCAGAAATAAACGTAGAACAGTTTTCGCTGGTCGCTATTACCAGAGAATGTTAATGCAATGAGAAGGTGCAAATGTTACTGAGAGCTTTTTTTAGTACAATTGAGATTTGAAAGATTTGAAGTAAGGGAATTTAGCACACCGAGTTTATAGACACCTCACTGACTTTTGCCCACACAAAAATTAGAAACACCACACATCTTTCACCTCAACACACAACACATTTCTCACCTCGACATTAAACCAATTAAATTTTTACTATTTTCGTATTTTTGAAATAATAAGCGAATATGTAAAATTTATTACATAATTTTTTTTTCAATTACATTAAAAAAAAAAACGATTTAAAAAAAAAAATTTATAAAAAAAGTTTGCTCCGGGAATTGAACTCGAGTCTAACATGTGGCGAGGAAAAATAGGCGGTGCGTTTATTTCTTCGACTGCTTATTTTTTTACCATTTTGTTACTTTTTAAATGATAAGCGGATACATAAAATTTATTAAAAATTTTTTTACGATTACATTAAAAAAAAAAATTTAAAAACGAAAAAAAAAAAAAATTTCCACCGAGAATTGATGGCGAGTCACGTGGGGAGGATAAATACGCAGAGCGTTTATTTCTGCGCCTGCGTTGTGAACAAAAGGTTTTGTGCATGCGCGCGACGCGAATAAATTTTAATAAAGTTCTGAAAGTAATTCATGAAGTTTTTCATTACACACATATGTACATAAATGAACGTATACTTTATATGTATGTAAATAAATGATGGTATATGATAATATACATAAGTACATAATATGTATTTACATGTCAATAGAAGGTATTTGCATTCAGAAAAAAAGAACGGTTTAAGATAAATAAACACTTATTTTATATTGTATGTCAATTTATAGTTTATGTATTCGACAGCATTTACATACATATGTATATATGTACATTTGTATATGAAAAACAATAATGCACAAGCGCAAGAACAGTATATCACATATGCAAGTATGCCCAAATAACCTTGACTTATGTATGTACACATGTCACAGCACATCACATTCTTACAAGAAAGCAAATACACATACGCACTAGTGAACGAGTTTCTTCCTAACAAGTGCAAAAACAATTCTGCTCTATGTATGTATATATACCCACTTTATGTCCTAGCATATATACATACATATACGAGTATACCTACTTGCCTTCTAAACTTCCTACAAAATAATTGTATTCATATGTTACTACATCCATGCACGTTCATACATTCATACATATATGCGCGAGCACAGCGCTCCCTTCTTGCTTCCGTGTACTTTTGTCTTTCACCAGTCGATATTCCTGATATTATACTGACAAAAACACAATACTTTGATAGACGCAAAAGCAACAGCAAGCGCAACGCGATGGCCGCTTTGCCACCACACGTTCTAAAATGTTCTAGAACACAACAAGAACACATACCTCACATGCGCATGTCGCCCAAAGCTAAAATCTAAGCATACCGACTACAAAAACAAAATACATTCGTAGACGTAGTCGCAGCGGCCATGATTCTATCAGCGTCGGCGCTGAACAATTTAGAGCAAAAACAAAAAGTTCATTCATAAGTTGGAGCTCATATTTCAGTTTCATTCATAAAACGAGCCGCCCATATGCCAATTTTCGCGACCATTCGAAAATAGTCAATATTGGAATATTTCGCGTGGAATTATTTGCCAATATTTGATAAATCTTAAATTTTTGTCTTGTCGAGTGGCCGCGGCTCCGTATGTATGTATGCACCCTTATATGTATGTAAATATGTCTTCTAACTGTGCGACAGTCGCGAGTTAATGAGACTTCCAGCGAATCACACATTGCTGTCCGCAAAGCCGCATATATGTACCTTATGATCAGAAAGTACCGGGAATGTTTAAATTAAACAAAACAGAGTTAAATTTAAGGCAAATTTATATTATCTCCTTCAAAATTTGACCCGTCTGAAGCAACACACATGTTCCAACGTTTAACCCAGTCCTCCAAACACCCCCGGCAGGCCGATTTGTATTCTCTTTGATCAGTGCGATGGCGCGTTATCATCATGCAAAATCTGAGAATTGTTTGCTCACATTTCCGGCGGTTTGCAACACACAGCATCTCTCTAAGGTTTCAAAACGGATAAATAATATTCTCTATTGACTGTCTGGCCCGATGGAAGGTACTCATGGTGGACTATGCCTTGGCAATCGAAGGAAACAGTCAACATCACCTTCCCGGTTCTTTTTGCTCATAGGGTATACATATCCCATCTTTTCACTGACGGACAAGAAGACGGTCGCAGTTGTTGTTTTTATATGCATACATTTTGCGTTCGTTGAAGGTTTGTATATATTTGTATACATATGCGTGTATGCGCGTTTGGCTTTCTGGATGCATCCATGGATATTAGAATATTTCCTCATCAATATGTGTATGTAAGTAGTTCAGATTTGACTGAAGAGATTAAATATAGGAATGCATATTCATATGATTGCATTTATGGCTGTTTTACATATAAATTAATTCAAAAGAAGTATGAATAATGTTATATAGAAAATAAATTTCTAAATAACAGGTATTAGAAAAACCTGAATACACTATTTTAAATCAATTCTAATTAAACCAAATATAAAAAATGAAATAAAAATATCGAGAACAAAAAACTGTGTACAGGATTTGAACCTGAGTCAAATATGGTACGATGTATTGCATACACGACACGTTTTTCACGATTGCGCTAAACTATAATTACTAATGAAATTTTCTAAATCACTCATTTATTCGATTTGCAGTTTTATATGCACATATTCTGCGTTAGTTGAAAGTTTGTATGCGTAATTATTTGAATATGTATGTGTGTATGCGCGTTTGGCTTTCTGGACGGATATTAGAATGATATTTTCTCATCAATATAATTTGGATTTGATGAAAGAGATTAAAGACATATGTACATATTTTCTGTGTTGATTGATTTGTATAAAAATCTGGTCATATCCAGTATGAACTATTTTATACCGAAAAGAAATTTCCATTTATGAAATACAAAAAAAACAGTATTTTAAAGAAATTTTAATTAAAATAAACTCAACAATTTTACCAAACTTTCCTGGTTTGAATTGTAAAAAAAAAATGTGCAAGAAAAAAAAATATGACTTCAGGACTTGAACCTGAATTAAATACATGCCAAAAAACAAAACGAATAATTCCGCCGACCTTAGCTTCTGCATCACAAACTTACTGCCGTGCGGCCTTCTTAATCGCAAATTTATTCGCTTCGTCGATTTCCTTAGTAGTGTGCCGAAAAGTCTTATGAACTTCCTCAGTAGTTTGGTAAACGCAGAAAAAATCTGAATTGCTGTCCTAGCGTGGTAAGTAAATATAGAAACCCTCCACTCGCGTCACTCGCGTGGTAAATATCTGCAATTCCCCACTCGTGAGGAAAGTTGAATTTGAAATAACCTTATTATGAATCTACAAATTAGAACTCGAAAAAAGCTCATTTAACATTTGCTCCTTCTCATTGCATTAACATTCTCTGATTTTATTACATTCTACACGATGTTATGTAATCCACAAAAGCTTGAATTTTGTAAGCAAAAGCTCTATGCCTGAAGGTATAAAACAGCGCTCTCGTGTGATCGTCGTTCACTTTGCGAAAGACGTCCACTCGAGAGGTAAGTGAACTAACAACAGTATAGTAGAACAGTTTTCGCTGGTCGCTATTACCAGAGAATGTAATGCAATGAGAAGGTGCAAATGTTACTGTGAGCTTTTTTTAGTACAATTGAGATTTGAAAGATTTGAAGTAAGGGAATTTAGCACACCGAGTTTATAGACACCTCACTGACTTTTGCCCACACAAAAATTAGAAACACCACACATCTTTCACCTCAACACACAACACATTTCTCACCTCGACATTAAACCAATTAAATTTTTACTATTTTCGTATTTTTGAAATAATAAGCGAATATGTAAAATTTATTACATAATTTTTTTTTTCAATTACATTAAAAAAAAAACGATTTAAAAAAAAAAATTTATAAAAAAAAGTTTGCGCCGGGAATTGAACCCGAGTCTAACATGAGGCGAGGAAAAATAGGCGGTGCGTTTATTTCTTCGACTGCTTATTTTTTTACCATTTTGTTACTTTTGAAATGATAAGCGGATACATAAAATTTATTACAAATTTTTTTACGATTACATTAAAAAAAAAAAATTTTAAAACGAAAAAAAAAAAAATTTCCACCGAGAATTGATGGCGAGTCACGTGGGGAGGATAAATACGCAGAGCGTTTATTTCTGCGCCTGCGTTGTGAACAAAAGGTTTTGTGCATGCGCGCGACGCGAATAAATTTTAATAAAGTTCTGAAAGTAATTCATGAAGTTTTTCATTACACACATATGTACATAAATGAACGTATACTTTATATGTATGTAAATAAATGATGGTATATGATAATATACATAAGTACATAATATGTATTTACATGTCAATAGAAGGTACTTGCATTCAGAAAAAAAGAACGGTTTAAGATAAATAAACACTTATTTTATATTGTATGTCAATTTATAGTTTATGTATTCGACAGCATTTACATACATATGTATATATGTACATTTGTATATGAAAAACAATAATGCACAAGCGCAAGAACAGTATATCACATATGCAAGTATGCCCAAATAACCTTGACTTATGTATGTACACATGTCACAGCACATCACATTCTTACAAGAAAGCAAATACACATACGCACTAGTGAACGAGTTTCTTCCTAACAAGTGCAAAAACAATTCTGCTCTATGTATGTATATATACCCACTTTATGTCCTAGCATATATACATACATATACGAGTATACCTACTTGCCTTCTAAACTTCCTACAAAATAATTGTATTCATATGTTACTACATCCATGCACGTTCATACATTCATACATATATGTGCGAGCACAGCGCTCCCTTCTTGCTTCCGTGTACTTTTGTCTTTCACCAGTCGATATTCCTAATATTGTACTTACAAAAACACAATACTTTGATAGACGCAAAAGCGACAGAAAGCGCAACGCGATGGCCGCTTTGCCACCACACATTCTAGAATGTTCTAGAACACAACAAAAACACATACCTCACATGCGCCTGTCGCCCAAAGCTAAAATCTAAGCATACCGACTACAAAAACAAAATACATTCGTAGACGTAGTCGCAGCGGCCATGATTCTATCAGCGTCGGCGCTGAACAATTTAGAGCAAAAACAAAAAGTTCATTCATAAGTTGGAGCTCATATTTCAGTTTCATTCATAAAACGAGCCGCCCATATGCCAATTTTCGCGACCATTCGAAAATAGTCAATATTGGAATATTTCGCGTGGAATTATTTGCCAATATTTGATAAATCTTAAATTTTTGTCTTGTCGAGTGGCCGCGGCTCCGTATGTATGTATGCACCCTTATATGTATGTAAATATGTCTTCTAACTGTGCGACAGTCGCGAGTTAATGAGACTTCCAGCGAATCACACATTGCTGTCCGCAAAGCCGCATATATGTACCTTATGATCAGAAAGTACCGGGAATGTTTAAATTAAACAAAACAGAGTTAAATTTAAGGCAAATTTATATTATCTCCTTCAAAATTTGACCCGTCTGAAGCAACACACATGTTCCAACGTTTAACCCAGTCCTCCAAACACCCCCGGCAGGCCGATTTGTATTCTCTTTGATCAGTGCGATGGCGCGTTATCATCATGCAAAATCTGAGAATTGTTTGCTCACATTTCCGGCGGTTTGCAACACACAGCATCTCTCTAAGGTTTCAAAACGGATAAATAATATTCTCTATTGACTGTCTGGCCCGATGGAAGGTACTCATGGTGGACTATGCCTTGGCAATCGAAGGAAACAGTCAACATCACCTTCCCGGTTCTTTTTGCTCATAGGGTATACATATCCCATCTTTTCACTGACGGACAAGAAGACGGTCGCAGTTGTTGTTTTTTATATGCATACATTTTGCGTTCGTTGAAGGTTTGTATATATTTGTATACATATGCGTGTATGCGCGTTTGGCTTTCTGGATGCATCCATGGTTATTAGAATATTTTCTCATCAATATGTGTATGTAAGTAGTTCAGATTTGACTGAAGAGATTAAATATAGGAATGCATATTCATATGATTGCCTTTATGGCTGTTTTACATATAAATTAATTCAAAAGAAGTATGAATAATGTTATATAGAAAATAAATTTCTAAATAACAGGTATTAGAAAAACCTGAATACACTATTTTAAATCAATTCTAATTAAGCCAAATATAAAAAATGAAATAAAAATATCGAGAACAAAAAACTGTGTACAGGATTTGAGCCTGAGTCAAATATGGTACGATGTACTGCATACACGACACGTTTTTCACGATTGCGCTAAACTATAATTACTAATGAAATTTTCTAAATCACTCATTTATTCGATTCGCAGTTTTATATGCACATATTCTGCGTTAGTTGAAAGTTTGTATGCGTAATTATATGCATATGTATGTGTGTATGCGCGTTTGGCTTTCTGGACGGATATTAGAATGATATTTTCTCATCAATATAATTTGGATTTGATGAAAGAGATTAAAGACATATGTACATATTTTCTGTGTTGATTGATTTGTATAAAAATCTGGTCATATCCAGTATGAACTATTTTATACCGAAAAGAAATTTCCATTTATGAAATACAAAAAAAACAGTATTTTAAAGAAATTTTAATTAAAATAAACTCAACAATTTTACCAAACTTTCCTGGTTTGAATTGTAAAAAAAAAATGTGCAAGAAAAAAAAATATGACTTCAGGACTTGAACCTGAATTAAATACATGCCAAAAAACAAAACGAATAATTCCGCCGACCTTAGCTTCTGCATCACAAACTTACTGCCGCGCGGCCTTCTTAATCGCAAATTTATTCGCTTCGTCGATTTCCTTAGTAGTGTGCCGAAAAGTCTTATGAACTTCCTCAGTAGTTTGGTAAACGCAGAAAAAATCTGAATTGCTGTCCTAGCGTGGTAAGTAAATATAGAAACCCTCCACTCGCGTCACTCGCGTGGTAAATATCTGCAATTCCCCACTCGTGAGGAAAGTTGAATTTGAAATTACCTTATTATGAATCTACAAATTAGAACTCGAAAAAAGCTCATTTAACATTTGCTCCTTCTCATTGCATTAACATTCTCTGATTTTATTACATTCTACATGATGTTATGTAATCCACAAAAGCTTGAATTCTGTAAGCAAAAGCTCTATGCCTGAAGGTATAAAACAGCGCTCTCGTGTGATCGTCGTTCACTTTGCGAAAGACGTCCACTCGAGAGGTAAGTGAACTAACAACAGTATAGTAGAACCCGAGAATGTTAATGCAATGAGAAGGAGCAAATGTTAAAAGAGCTTTTTTCGAGTTCTAATTTATAGGTTCATAATAAGGTCATTTCAAATTCAACTATCTTCACGAGTGGGGAATTGCAGATATTTACCACGCGAGTGACGCGAGTGGAGGGTTTCTATATTTACTTACCACGCTAGGACAAGAATTCAGATATTTTCTGCGTTTACCAGACTACTGAGGAAGTTCATAAGATTTTTCGGCACACTACTAAGGAAATCGAAGCGAATAAATTTGCGATTAAGAAGACCGCGCGGCAGTTAGTTTGTGGTGCGGAAGCTAAAGTCGGCGGAGTTATTCGTTTTGTTTTTTGGCACGTATTTAATTCAGGTTCAAGTCCTGAAGTCATATTTTTTTTTCTTGCACATTTTATTTTACAATTCAAACCAGGAAAGTTTGGTAAAATTTTTGAGTTTATTTTAATTAAAATTTCTTTAAAATACTGTTTTTTTTGTATTTTATAAATGGAAATTTCTTTTCGGTATAAAATAGTTCATACTGGATATGACCTGATTTTTATATAAATCAATCAAAACAGAAAATATGTACATATGTCTATAATCTATTTCATCAAATCCAAATTATATTGATGAGAAAATATCATCCGTCCAGAAAGCCAAACGCGCAAACACACATACATATGCATATAATTACGCATACAAACTTTCAACTAACGCAGAATATGTGCATATAAAACTGCGAATCGAATAAATGAGTGATTTAGAAAATATCATTAATAATTATAGATTAGCGCAATCGTGAAAAACGTGTCGTGTATGCAGTACATCGTCTCATATTTGACTCAGGTTCAAATCCTGCGCACAGTTTTTTGTTCGATATTTTTATTTCATTTTTTATATTTGGTTTAATTAGAATTGATTTAAAATAGTGTATTCAGGTTTTTCTAATACCTGTTATTTAGAAATTTATTTTCTATATAACATTATTCATACTTCTTTTGAATTAATTTATATGTAAAACAGCCATAAAGCCAATCATATGAATATGCATTCCTATATTTAATCTCTTCAGTCAAATCTGAACTACTTACATACACATATTGATGAGAAAATATTCTAATATCCATCCAGGAAGCCTAACGCGCATACTCACATATGTGTATAAATATATGTACAAACTACCACCATTCTAACAAACCCAGAACACAAGCTTCTGCGCACACTTGACACATGGGATATGTATACCCTATGAGCAAAAAGAACCGGGAAGGTGATGTTGACTGTTTCCTTCGATTGCCAAGGCATAGTCCACCATGAGTACCTTCCATCGGGCCAGACAGTCAATAGAGAATATTATTTATCCGTTTTGAAACCTTAAAGAGATGCTGTGTGTTGCAAACCGCCGGAAATGTGAGCAACCAATCCTCAGATTTTGCATGATGATAACGCGCCATCGCACTGATCAAAGAGAATACAAATCGGCCTGCCGGGGGTGTTTGGAGGACTGGGTTAAACGTTGGCACATGTGTGTTGCTTCAGACGGGTCATATTTTGAAGGAGATAATATAAATTTGCCCTAAATTTAACTCTGTTTTGTTTAATTTAAACATTCCCGGTACTTTCTGATCATAAGGTACATACATGCGGCTTTGCGGACAGCAATGTGTGATTCGCTGGAAGTCTCATTAACTCGCGACTGTCGCACAGTTAGAAGACATATTTACATACATATAAGGGTGCATACATACATACGGAGCCGCGGCCACTCGACATGACAAAAATTTAAGATTTATCAAATATTGGCAAATAATTCCACGCGAAATATTCCAATATTGACTATTTTCGAATGGTCGCGAAAATTGGCATATGGGCGGCTCGTTTTATGAATGAAATTGAAATATGAGCTCTAACTTATGAATGAACTTTTTGTTTTTGATCTAAATTGTTCAGCGCCGTCGCTGATAGAATCCTGGCCGCTGCGACTGCGTCTACGAATGTATTTTGTTTTTGTAGTCGCTAGGCTTAGATTTTAGCTTTGGGCGACATGCGCATCTGAGGTATGTGTTTTTGTTGTGTTCTAGAACATTTTAGAATGTGTGGTGGCAAAGCGGCCATCGCGTTGTGCTTGCTGTTGCTTTTGCGTCTATCAAAGTATTGTGTTTTTGTAAGTACAATATTAGGAATATCGACTGGTGAAAGACAAAAGTACACGGAAGCAAGAAGGGAGCGCTGTGCTCGCGCATATGTACATATATGTATGCTTGAATGTATGAACGTGCATGGATGTTGTAACATATGAATACAATTATTTTGTAGGAAGTTTAGAAGGCAAGTAGGTATATATATATGTATGTATATATGCTAGGACATAAAGTCGGTATATATGCATACATAGAGCAGAATTGTTTTTGCACTTGTTAGGAAGAAACTCGTTCACTAGTGCGCATGTGTATTTGATTTCTTGTAAGAATGTGATGTGGTATGACATGTGTACATACATAAGTCAAGGTTATTTGGGCATACTTGCATATGTGATATGATGTTCTTGCGCTTGCGCATTCTTGTTTTTCATATACAAATGTACATACATACATATGTATGTAAATGCTGTCGAATACATAACCTATAAATTGACATACAATATAAAATAAGTGTTGATTTATCTTAAACCGTTCTTTTTTTCTGAATGCAAATACCTCCTATTGACATGTACATACATATTATGTACTTATGTATATGTCATATACCATCATTTATTTACATATAAAGTATACGTTCATTTATGTACATATGTGTGTAATGAAAAACTTCATGAATTACTTTCAGAACTTTATTAAAATTTATTCGCGTCGCGCGCATGCACAAAACATTTTGTTCACAGGCGCAGAAATAAACGCTCTGCGTATTTATCCTCTCCACGTGACTCGCCATCAATTCCCGGCACAAATTTTTTTTTTCGTTTTTAAATTTTTTTTTTTTTAATGTAATCGTAAAAAAATTTGTAATACATTTTATGAATCCGCTTATCATTTAAAAAGTAACAAAATGGTAAAAAAATAAGCAGTCGAAGAAATAAACGCACCGCCTATTTTTCCTCGCCACATGTTAGACTCGAGTTCAATTCCCGGCGCAAACCTTTTTTTATAAATTTTTATTTTTAAATCGTTTTTTTTTTTAATGTAATTGAAAAAAAAAAAAATGTAATAAATTTTACGTATTCGCTTATTATTTCAAAAATACGAAAATAGTAAAAATTTAATTGGTTTAATGTCGAGGTGAGAAATGTGTTGTGTGTTGAGGTGAAAAATGTGTGGTGTTTCTAATTTTTGTGTGGGCAAAAGTCAGTGAGGTGTCTATAAACTCGGTGTGCTAAATGACCTTACTACAAATCTTTCAAATCTCAATTGTACTAAAAAAAGCTCACAGTAACATTTGCACCTTCTCATTGCATTAACATTCTCTGATAAAACAGCGCTCTCGTGTGATCGTCGTTCACTTTGCGAAAGACGTCCACTCGAGAGGTAAGTGAACTAACAACAGTATAGTAGAACCAGAGAATGTTAATGCAATGAGAAGGAGCAAATGTTAAACGAGCTTTTTTCGAGTTCTAATTTGTAGATTCATAATAAGGTCATTTCAAATTCAACTTTGCTCACGAGTGGCGAATTGCAGATATTTACCACGCGAGTGACGCGAGTGGAGGGTTTCTATATTTACTTACCACGCTAGGACAGAAATTCAGATTTTTTCTGCGTTTACCATACTACTGAGGAAGTTCATAAGATTTTTCGGCACACTACTAAGGAAATCGAAGCGAATAAATTTGCGATTAAGAAGACCGTGCGGCAGTTAGTTTGTGGTGCAGAAGCTAAAGTCGGCGGAATTATTCGTTTTGTTTTTTGGCACGTATATAATTCAGGTTCAAGTCCTGAAGTCATATTTTTTTTCTTGCACATTTTTTTTTTACAATTCAAACCAGGAAAGTTTGGTAAAATTTTTGAGTTTATTTTAATTAAAATTTCTTTAAAATACTGTTTTTTTTGTATTTCATAAATGGAAATTTCTTTTCGGTATAAAATAGTTCATACTGGATATGATCTGATTTTTATATAAATCAATCAAAACAGAAAATATGTACATATGTCTATAATCTATTTCATCAAATCCAAATTATATTGATGAGAAAATATCATTCTAATATCCGTCCAGAAAGCCAAACGCGCATACACAGATCCATATGCATATAATTACGCATACAAACTTTCAACTAACGCAGAATATGTGCATATAAAACTGCGAATCGAATAAATGAGTGATTTAGAAAATTTCATTAGTGATTATAGATTAGCGCAATCATGGAAGACGCGCCGTGTATGCAGTACATCGTCTCATATTTGACTCAGGTTCAAATCCTGTGCACAGTTTTTTTGTTCTCGATATTTTTATTTCATTTTTTATATTTGGTTTAATTAGAATTGATTTAAAATAGTGTATTCAGGTTTTTCTAATACCTGTTATTTAGAAATTTATTTTCTATATAACATTATTCATACATCATTTGAATTAATTTATATGTAAAACAGCCATAAAGCCAATCATATGAATATGCATTCCTATATTTAATCTCTTCAGTCAAATCTGAACTACTTACATACACATATTGATGAGAAAATATTCTAATATCCATGGATGCATCCAGAAAGCCAAACGCGCATACACGCATATGTATACAAATATATACAAACCTTCAACGAACGCAAAATGTATGCATATAAAAAACAACAACTGCGACCGTCTTCTTGTCCGTCAGTGAAAAGATGGGATATGTATACCCTATGAGCAAAAAGAACCGGGAAGGTGATGTTGACTGTTTCCTTCGATTGCCAAGGCATAGTCCACCATGAGTACCTTCCATCGGGCCAGACAGTCAATAGAGAATATTATTTATCCGTTTTGAAACCTTAGAGAGATGCTGTGTGTTGCAAACCGCCGGAAATGTGAGCAAACAATTCTCAGATTTTGCATGATGATAACGCGCCATCGCACTGATCAAAGAGAATACAAATCGGCCTGCCGGGGTGTTTGGAGGACTGGGTTAAACGTTGGCACATGTGTGTTGCTTCAGACGGGTCATATTTTGAAGGAGATAATATAAATTTGCCTTAAATTTAACTCTGTTTTGTTTAATTTAAACATTCCCGGTACTTTCTGATCATAAGGTATATATATGCGGCTTTGCGGACAGCAATGTGTGATTCGCTGGAAGTCTCATTAACTCGCGACTGTCGCACAGTTAGAAGACATATTTACATACATATAAGGGTGCATACATACATACGGAGCCGCGGCCACTCGACAAGACAAAAATTTAAGATTTATCAAATATTGGCAAATAATTCCACGCGAAATATTCCAATATTGACTATTTTCGAATGGTCGCGAAAATTGGCATATGGGCGGCTCGTTTTATGAATGAAATTGAAATATGAGCTCTAACTTATGAATGAACTTTTTGTTTTTGTTCTAAATTGTTCAGCGCCGTCGCTGATAGAATCATGGCCGCTGCGACTGCATCTACGAATGTATTTTGTTTTTGTAGTCGGTATGCTTAGATTTTAGCTTTGGGCGACATGCGCATGTTAGGTATGTGTTTTTGTTGTGTTCTAGAACATTTTAGAACGTGTGGTGGCAAAGCCGCCATCGCGTTGCGCTTGCTGTTGCTTTTGCGTCTATCAAAGTATTGTGTTTTGTCAGTATAATATCAGGAATATCGACTGGTGAAAGACAAAAGTACACGGAAGCAAGAAGGGAGCGCTGTGCTCGCGCATATACGCATGAATGTATGAACGTGCATGGATGTAGTAACATATGAATGCAATTATTTTGTAGGAAGTTTAGAAGGCAAGTAGGTATACTCGTATATGTATGTATATATGCTATGACATAAAGTGGGTATATATATATATACATAGAGCAGAATTGTTTTTGCACTTGTTAGGAAGAAACTCGTTCACTAGTGCGCATGTGTATTTGATTTCTTGTAAGAATGTGATGTGGTATGACATGTGTACATACATAAGTCAAGGTTATTTGGGCATACTTGCATATGTGATATGATGTTCTTGCGCTTGCGCATTATTGCTTTTCATATACAAATGTACATACATACATATGTATGTAAATGCTGTCGAATACATAAACTATAAATTGACATACAATATAAAATAAGTGTTGATTTATCTTAAACCGTTCTTTTTTTCTGAATGCAAATACCTCCTATTGACATGTACATACATATTATGTACTTATGTATATTTCATATACCATCATTTATTTACATATAAAGTATACGTTCATTTATGTACATATGTGTGTAATGAAAACCTTTTGTTCACAACGCAGGCGCAGAAATAAACGTAGAACAGTTTTCGCTGGTCGCTATTACCAGAGAATGTTAATGCAATGAGAAGGTGCAAATGTTACTGAGAGCTTTTTTTAGTACAATTGAGATTTGAAAGATTTGAAGTAAGGGAATTTAGCACACCGAGTTTATAGACACCTCACTGACTTTTGCCCACACAAAAATTAGAAACACCACACATCTTTCACCTCAACACACAACACATTTCTCACCTCGACATTAAACCAATTAAATTTTTACTATTTTCGTATTTTTGAAATAATAAGCGAATATGTAAAATTTATTACATACTTTTTTTTCAATTACATTAAAAAAAAAAACGATTTAAAAAAAAAAATTTATAAAAAAAGTTTCCTCCGGGAATTGAACTCGAGTCTAACATGTGGCGAGGAAAAATAGGCGGTGCGTTTATTTCTTCGACTGTAAAAATAAAAATATAATATGTATTTACATGTCAATAGAAGGTATTTGCATTCAGAAAAAAAGAACGGTTTAAGATAAATAAACACTTATTTTATATTGTATGTCAATTTATAGTTTATGTATTCGACAGCATTTACATACATATGTATATATGTACATTTGTATATGAAAAACAATAATGCACAAGCGCAAGAACAGTATATCACATATGCAAGTATGCCCAAATAACCTTGACTTATGTATGTACACATGTCACAGCACATCACATTCTTACAAGAAAGCAAATACACATACGCACTAGTGAACGAGTTTCTTCCTAACAAGTGCAAAAACAATTCTGCTCTATGTATGCATATATACCCACTTTATGTCCTAGCATATATACATACATATACGAGTATACCTACTTGCCTTCTAAACTTCCTACAAAATAATTGTATTCATATGTTACTACATCCATGCACGTTCATACATTCATACATATATGCGCGAGCACAGCGCTCCCTTCTTGCTTCCGTGTACTTTTGTCTTTCACCAGTCGATATTCCTAATATTGTACTTACAAAAACACAATACTTTGATAGACGCAAAAGCAACAGCAAGCGCAACGCGATGGCCGCTTTGCCACCACACATTCTAAAATGTTCTAGAACACAACAAAAACACATACCTCACATGCGCCTGTCGCCCAAAGCTAAAATCTAAGCATACCGACTACAAAAACAAAATACATTCGTAGACGTAGTCGCAGCGGCCATGATTCTATCAGCGTCGGCGCTGAACAATTTAGAGCAAAAACAAAAAGTTCATTCATAAGTTGGAGCTCATATTTCAATTTCATTCATAAAACGAGCCGCTCATATGCCAATTTTCGCGACCATTCGAAAATAGTCAATATTGGAATATTTCGCGTGGAATTATTTGCCAATATTTGATAAATCTTAAAGTTTTGTCATGTCGAGTGGCCGCGGCTCCGTATGTATGTATGCACCCTTATATGTATGTAAATATGTCTTCTAACTGTGCGACAGTCGCGAGTTAATGAGACTTCCAGCGAATCACACATTGCTGTCCGCAAAGCCGCATATATATACCTTATGATCAGAAAGTACCGGGAATGTTTAAATTAAACAAAACAGAGTTAAATTTAAGGCAAATTTATACTATCTCCTTCAAAATATGACCCGTCTGAAGCAACACACATGTGCCAACGTTTAACCCAGTCCTCCAAACACCCCCGGCAGGCCGATTTGTATTCTCTTTGATCAGTGCGATGGCGCGTTATCATCATGCAAAATCTGAGAATTGTTTGCTCACATTTCCGGCGGTTTGCAACACACAGCATCTCTCTAAGGTTTCAAAACGGATAAATAATATTCTCTATTGACTTTCTGGCCCGATGGAAGGTACTCATGGTGGACTATGCCTTGGCAATCGAAGGAAACAGTCAACATCACCTTCCCGGTTCTTTTTGCTCATAGGGTATACATATCCCATCTTTTCACTGACGGACAAGAAGACGGTCGCAGTTGTTGTTTTTTATATGCATACATTTTGCGTTCGTTGAAGGTTTGTATATATTTGTATACATATGCGTGTATGCGCGTTTGGCTTTCTGGATGCATCCATGGTTATTAGAATATTTTCTCATCAATATGTGTATGTAAGTAGTTCAGATTTGACTGAAGAGATTAAATATAGGAATGCATATTCATATGATTGCCTTTATGGCTGTTTTACATATAAATTAATTCAAAAGAAGTATGAATAATGTTATATAGAAAATAAATTTCTAAATAACAGGTATTAGAAAAACCTGAATACACTATTTTAAATCAATTCTAATTAAGCCAAATATAAAAAATGAAATAAAAATATCGAGAACAAAAAAACTGTGTACAGGATTTGAACCTGAGTCAAATATGAGACGATGTAATGCATACACGACACGTTTTTCACGATTGCGCTAAACTATAATTACTAATGAAATTTTCTAAATCACTCATTTATTCGATTCGCAGTTTTATATGCACATATTCTGCGTTAGTTGAAAGTTTGTATGCGTAATTATATGCATATGTATGTGTGTATGCGCGTTTGGCTTTCTGGACGGATATTAGAATGATATTTTCTCATCAATATAATTTGGATTTGATGAAAGAGATTAAAGACATATGTACATATTTTCTGTGTTGATTGATTTATATAAAAATCTGGTCATATCCAGTATGAACTATTTTATACCGAAAAGAAATTTCCATTTATGAAATACAAAAAAAACAGTATTTTAAAGAAATTTTAATTAAAATAAACTCAACAATTTTACCAAACTTTCCTGGTTTGAATTGTAAAAAAAAAATGTGCAAGAAAAAAAAATATGACTTCAGGACTTGAACCTGAATTAAATACGTGCCAAAAAACAAAACGAATAATTCCGCCGACCTTAGCTTCTGCATCACAAACTTACTGCCGCGCGGCCTTCTTAATCGCAAATTTATTCGCTTCGTCGATTTCCTTAGTAGTGTGCCGAAAAATCTTATGAACTTCCTCAGTAGTTTGGTAAACGCAGAAAAAATCTGAATTGCTGTCCTAGCGTGGTAAGTAAATATAGAATCCCTCCACTCGCGTGGTAAATATCTGCAATTCCCCACTCGTGAGGAAAGTTGAATTTGAAATTACCTTATTATGAATCTACAAATTAGAACTCGAAAAAAGCTCATTTAACATTTGCTCCTTCTCATTGCATTAACATTCTCTGATTTTATTACATTCTACACGATGTTATGTAATCCACAAAAGCTTGAATTCTGTAAGCAAAAGCTCTATGCCTGAAGGTATAAAACAGCGCTCTCGTGTGATCGTCGTTCACTTTGCGAAAGACGTCCACTCGAGAGGTAAGTGAACTAACAACAGTATAGTAGAACCCGAGAATGTTAATGCAATGAGAAGGAGCAAATGTTAAAAGAGCTTTTTTCGAGTTCTAATTTATAGGTTCATAATAAGGTCATTTCAAATTCAACTATCTTCACGAGTGGGGAATTGCAGATATTTACCACGCGAGTGACGCGAGTGGAGGGTTTCTATATTTACTTACCACGCTAGGACAAGAATTCAGATATTTTCTGCGTTTACCAGACTACTGAGGAAGTTCATAAGATTTTTCGGCACACTACTAAGGAAATCGAAGCGAATAAATTTGCGATTAAGAAGACCGCGCGGCAGTTAGTTTGTGGTGCGGAAGCTAAAGTCGGCGGAGTTATTCGTTTTGTTTTTTGGCACGTATTTAATTCAGGTTCAAGTCCTGAAGTCATATTTTTTTTTCTTGCACATTTTATTTTACAATTCAAACCAGGAAAGTTTGGTAAAATTTTTGAGTTTATTTTAATTAAAATTTCTTTAAAATACTGTTTTTTTTGTATTTTATAAATGGAAATTTCTTTTCGGTATAAAATAGTTCATACTGGATATGACCTGATTTTTATATAAATCAATCAAAACAGAAAATATGTACATATGTCTATAATCTATTTCATCAAATCCAAATTATATTGATGAGAAAATATCATCCGTCCAGAAAGCCAAACGCGCAAACACACATACATATGCATATAATTACGCATACAAACTTTCAACTAACGCAGAATATGTGCATATAAAACTGCGAATCGAATAAATGAGTGATTTAGAAAATATCATTAATAATTATAGATTAGCGCAATCGTGAAAAACGTGTCGTGTATGCATTACATCGTCTCATATTTGACTCAGGTTCAAATCCTGCGCACAGTTTTTTGTTCGATATTTTTATTTCATTTTTTATATTTGGTTTAATTAGAATTGATTTAAAATAGTGTATTCAGGTTTTTCTAATACCTGTTATTTAGAAATTTATTTTCTATATAACATTATTCATACTTCATTTGAATTAATTTATATGTAAAACAGCCATAAAGCCAATCATATGAATATGCATTCCTATATTTAATCTCTTCAGTCAAATCTGAACTACTTACATACACATATTGATGAGAAAATATTCTAATATCCATGGATGCATCCAGAAAGCCAAACGCGCATACACGCATATGTATACAAATATGTATATACAAACCTTCAACGAACGCAAAATGTATGCATATAAAAAACAACAACTGCGACCGTCTTCTTGTCCGTCAGTGAAAAGATGGGATATGTATACCCTATGAGCAAAAAGAACCGGGAAGGTGATGTTGACTGTTTCCTTCGATTGCCAAGGCATAGTCCACCATGAGTACCTTCCATCGGCCAGACAATCAATAGAGAATATTATTTATCCGTTTTGAAACCTTAGAGAGATGCTGTGTGTTGGAAACCCCCGGAAATGTGAGCAAACAATTCTCAGATTTTGCATGATGATAACGCGCCATCGCACTGATCAAAGAGAATACAAATCGGCCTGCCGGGGGTGTTTGGAGGACTGGGTTAAACGTTGGCACATGTGTGTTGCTTCAGACGGGTCAAATTTTGAAGGAGATAATATAAATTTGCCTTAAATTTAACTCTGTTTTGTTTAATTTAAACATTCCCGGTACTTTCTGATCATAAGGTACATATATGCGGCTTTGCAGACAGCAATGTGTGATTCGCTGGAAGTCGCATTAACTCGCGACTGTCGCACAGTTAGAAGACATATTTACATACATATAAGGGTGCATACATACATACGGAGGAGCGGCCATTCGACATGACAAAAATTTAAGATTTATCAAATATTGGCAAATAATTCTACGCGAAATATTCCAATATTGACTATTTTCGAATGGTCGCGAAAATTGGCATATGGCGGGTCGTTTTATGAATGAAATTGAAATATGAGCTCGAACTTATGAATGAACTTTTTGTTTTTGTTCTAAATTGTTCAGCGCCGTCGCTGATAGAATCATGGCCGCTGCGACTGCGTCTACGAATGTATTTTGTTTTTGTAGTCGCTAGGCTTAGATTTTAGCTTTGGGCGACATGCGCATGTGAGGTATGTGTTTTTGTTGTGTTCTAGAACATTTTAGAATGTGTGGTGGCAAAGCGGCCATCGCGTTGTGCTTGCTGTTGCTTTTGCGTCTATCAAAGTATTGTGTTTTTGTAAGTACAATATTAGGAATATCGACTGGTGAAAGACAAAAGTACACGGAAGCAAGAAGGGAGCGCTGTGCTCGCGCATATGTATATGTATGCTTGAATGTATGAACGTGCATGGATGTAGTAACATATGAATACAATTATTTTGTAGGAAGTTTAGAAGGCAAGTAGGTATATATGTATGTATGTATATATGCTAGGACATAAAGTCGGTATATATGCATACATAGAGCAGAATTGTTTTTGCACTTGTTAGGAAGAAACTCGTTCACTAGTGCGTATGTGTATTTGCTTTCTTGTAAGAATGTGATGTGGTATGACATGTGTACATACATAAGTCAAGGTTATTTGGGCATACTTGCATATGTGATATGATGTTCTTGCGCTTGTGCATTATTGTTTTTCATATACAATACAAATGTACTTACATACATATGTATGTAAATGCTGTCGAATACATAAACTATAAATTGACATACAATATAAAATAAGTGTTGATTTATCTTAAACCGTTCTTTTTTTCTGAATGCAAATACCTCCTATTGACATGTACATACATATTATGTACTTATGTATATTTCATATACCATCATTTATTTACATATAAAGTATACGTTCATTTATGTACATACATATGTGTGTAATGAAAAACTTCATGAATTACTTTCAGAACTTTATTAAAATTTATTCGCGTCGCGCGCATGCACAAAACCTTTTGTTCACAACGCAGGCGCAGAAATAAACGCGCTGCGTATTTATCCTCCCCACGTGACTCGCCATCAATTCTCGGCACAAATTTTTTTTTTCGTTTTTAAATTTTTTTTTTTTTTAATGTAATCGAAAAAAAATTTGTAATACATTTTATGTATCCGCTTATCATTTCAAAAGTAACGAAATGGTCAAAAAATAAGCAGTCGAAGAAATAAACGCACCGCCTATTTTTCCTCGCCACATGTTAGACTCGAGTTCAATTCCCGGCGCAAACTTTTTTTTATAAATTTTTTTTTTTAAATCGTTTTTTTTTTTTAATGTAATCGTAAAAAAATTTTTAATACATTTTATGAATCCGCTTATCATTTCAAAACTAACAAAATGGTCAAAAAATAAGCATTCGAAGAAATAAACGCACCGCCTATTTTTCCTCGCCACATGTTAGACTCGAGTTCAATTCCCGGCGCAAACTTTTTTTTATAAATTTTTTTTTTAAATCGTTTTTTTTTAATGTAATTGAAAAAAAAATTATGTAATAAATTTTATGTATTCGCTTATTATTTCAAAAATACGAAAATAGTACAAATTTAATTGGTTTAATGTCGAGGTGAGAAATGTGTTGTGTGTTGAGGTGAAAGATGTGTGGTGTTTCTAATTTTTGTGTGGGCAAAAGTCAGTGAGGTGTCTATAAACTCGGTGTGCTAAATGACCTTATTACGAATCTTTCAAATCTCAATTGTACTAAAAAAAGCTCACAGTAACATTTGCACCTTCTCATTGCATTAACATTCTCTGATAAAACAGCGCTCTCGTGTGATCGTCGTTCACTTTGCGAAAGACGTCCACTCGAGAGGTAAGTGAACTAACAACAGTATAGTAGAACCCGAGAATGTTAATGCAATGAGAAGGAGCAAATGTTAAAAGAGCTTTTTTCGAGTTCTAATTTATAGATTCATAATAAGGTCATTTCAAATTCAACTATCTTCACGAGTGGGGAATTGCAGATATTTACCACGCGAGTGACGCGAGTGGAGGGTTTCTATATTTACTTACCACGCTAGGACAAGAATTCAGATATTTTCTGCGTTTACCAGACTACTGAGGAAGTTCATAAGATTTTTCGGCACACTACTAAGGAAATCGAAGCGAATAAATTTGCGATTAAGAAGGCCGTGCGGCAGTTAGTTTGTGATGCAGAAGCTAAAGTCGGCGGAATTATTCGTTTTGTTTTTTGGCACGTATATAATTCAGGTTCAAGTCCTGAAGTCATATTTTTTTTCTTGCACATTTTTTTTTTACAATTCAAACCAGGAAAGTTTGGTAAAATTTTTGAGTTTATTTTAATTAAAATTTCTTTAAAATACTGTTTTTTTTTGTATTTTATAAATGGAAATTTCTTTTCGGTATAAAATAGTTCATACTGGATATGACCTGACTTTTATATAAATCAATCAAAACAGAAAATATGTACATATATCTATAATCTATTTCATCAAATCCAAATTATATTGATGAGAAAATATCATTCTAATATCCGTCCAGAAAGCCAAACGCGCATACACACATGCATATTCATATAATTACGCATACAAACTTTCAACTAACGCAGAATATGTGCATATAAAACTGCGAATCGAATAAATGAATGATTTAGAAAAGATCATTAATAATTATAGATTAGCGCAATCATGGAAAACGTGTCGTGTATGCAGTACATCGTCTCATATTTGACTCAAGTTCAAATCCTGTACACAGCTTTTTGTTTCGATGTTTTTATTTCATTTTTTATATTTGGTTTAATTGAAATTGATTTAAAATAGTGTATTCAGGTTTTTCTAATACCAGTTATTTAGAAATTTATTTAGAAATTTATTTTCTATATAACATTATTCATACTTCTTTTGAATTAATTTATATGTAAAACAGCCATAAAGTCAATCATATGAATATGCATTCCTATATTTAATCTCTTCAGTCAAATCTGAATTACTTACATACACATATTGATGAGAAAATATTCTAATATCCATCCAGGGAGCCTAACGCGCATACTCACATATGTGTATAAATATATGTACAAACTTCCACCATTCTAACAAACCCAGAACACAAGCTTCTGCGCACACTTGACACAGGGCATGTAAAGAACAACAACCATTCACTGTGGCCGCCTACTCCTTACCCTTCAGGAAAATACGGTATATCTACAATACATATTCGGTTGTTCACACACGATTCGCTAAAAAGGAATCCGCGCGCATTCAAAGGCACAGCATTGTGCCGAAAATTATGAATTATGAAGCGAAAACAAAACTGCCCCATAATATACTTAGATACCTTTTTAGACCTTTTTTATGAAGTGTAACTTATTATTTGGTATATGAGTACTTATATTAATGTCGAGAGTTAAGTGTTACAGCTTTGAAATAAAAAGTACATATTGATTGAAAAATTTTGGTTACAAATTTTGAGACATCGGTCTCTTTTGTTATGAACAATACTGCACATCAACACAACTCGCAGAAGCTTCAGTGATTTCTTCAATATTAAATGTTTGGCACTTTGTGCTTCATGGGAATGTCTGCACAGTAGCCTACAAAAAAACCGCACTCTTATTTTACAGTAAGTTTATTTCTTTGCTGCTAATATGCATATGCTTTTGTGCACTTTTTATCAATCGGAGAACAACATACGTAAAGGAATATGTTATCTTTGTATTTATATACCACGCGAGAACTAAAAATAATGGTTTAGAAATTTTCCCTAGTATCGAAATGTCCTGGCCAGAACTTTTTCATATACTACTTGTCGTTTTTTTGTGCCTATTACTGTAGCTTTTGCGAACACTTGACTCACAGCAGCTGCGGCTGTCGAGCAGTTGGAACACATATTTACATACATAGAAGCGTGCATACATATATACGGAGCCGCGGCCACTCGACATCACAAAAATTCAAGACTTACAAAATATTGGCAAATAATTTCAATTCGACGCGAAATATTCCAATATTGACTATTTTCGAATGGTCGCGAAAATTGGCATATGGCGGCTCGTTTATGAATGAAATTGAAATATGAGCTCTAACTTATGAATGAACTTTTTGTTTTTGATCTAAATTGTTCAGCGCCGTCGCTGATAGAATCATGGCCGCTGCGACTGCGTCTACGAATGTATTTTGTTTTTGTAGTCGCTAGGCTTAGATTTTAGCTTTGGGCGACATGCGCATGTGAGGTATGTGTTTTTGTTGTGTTCTAGAACATTTTAGAATGCGTGGTGGCAAAGCGGCCATCGCGTTGTGCTTGCTGTTGCTTTTGCGTCTATCAAAGTATTGTGTTTTCGTAAGTACAATATTAGGAATATCGACTGGTGAAAGACAAAAGTACACGGAAGCAAGAAGGGAGCGCTGTGCTCGCGCATATGTATATGTATGCTTGAATGTATGAACGTGCATGGATGTAGTAACATATGAATACAATTATTTTGTAGGAAGTTTAGAAGGCAAGTAGGTATATATGTACAATATGTATGTATATATGCTAGGACATAAAGTCGGTATATATGCATACATAGAGCAGAATTGTTTTTGCACTTGTTAGGAAGAAACTCGTTCACTAGTGCGTATGTGTATTTGATTTCTTGTAAGAATGTGATGTGGTATGACATGTGTACATACATAAGTCAAGGTTATTTGGGCATACTTGCATATGTGATATGATGTTCTTGCGCTTGTGCATTATTGTTTTTCATATACAAATGTACATACATACATATGTATGTAAATGCTGTCGAATACATAAACTATAAATTGACATACAATATAAAATAAGTGTTGATTTATCTTAAACCGTTCTTTTTTTCTGAATGCAAATACCTCCTATTGACATGTACATACATATTATGTACTTATGTATATTTCATATACCATCATTTATTTACATATAAAGTATACGTTCATTTATGTACATATGTGTGTAATGAAAACCTTTTGTTCACAACGCAGGCGCAGAAATAAACGTAGAACAGTTTTCGCTGGTCGCTATTACCAGAGAATGTTAATGCAATGAGAAGGTGCAAATGTTACTGTGAGCTTTTTTTAGTACAATTGAGATTTGAAAGATTTGAAGTAAGGGAATTTAGCACACCGAGTTTATAGACACCTCACTGACTTTTGCCCACACAAAAATTAGAAACACCACACATCTTTCACCTCAACACACAACACATTTCTCACCTCGACATTAAACCAATTAAATTTTTACTATTTTCGTATTTTTGAAATAATAAGCGAATATGTAAAATTTATTACATAATTTTTTTTTCAATTACATTAAAAAAAAAACGATTTAAAAAAAAAAATTTATAAAAAAAAGTTTGCGCCGGGAATTGAACCCGAGTCTAACATGTGGCGAGGAAAAATAGGCGGTGCGTTTATTTCTTCGACTGCTTATTTTTTTACCATTTTGTTACTTTTGAAATGATAAGCGGATACATAAAATTTATTACAAATTTTTTTACGATTACATTAAAAAAAAAAATTTTAAAACGAAAAAAAAAAAAATTTCCACCGAGAATTGATGGCGAGTCACGTGGGGAGGATAAATACGCAGAGCGTTTATTTCTGCGCCTGCGTTGTGAACAAAAGGTTTTATGCATGCGCGCGACGCGAATAAATTTTAATAAAGTTCTGAAAGTAATTCATGAAGTTTTTCATTACACACATATGTACATATGAACGTATACTTTATATGTAAATAAATGATGGTATATGATAATATACATAAGTACATAATATGTATGTACATGTCAATAAGAGGTATCGAACAAAAAACTGTGTACAGGACTTGAACCTGAGTCAAATATGGGACGATGTACTGCATACACAACAATTTTTCACGATTGCGCTAAACTACAATTACTAATGAACTTTTCTAAATCACTCATTTATTCGATTCGCAGTTTTATATGCACATATTCTGCGTTAGTTGAAAGTTTGTATGCGTAATTATATGCATATGTACATATGTGTGTTTGCGCGTTTGGCTTTCTGGACGGATATTAGAATGATATTTTCTCATCAATATAATTTGGATTTGATGAAATAGATTATAGACATATGTACATATTTTCTGTTTTGATTGATTTATATAAAAATCAGGTCATATCCAGTATGAACTATTTTATACCGAAAAGAAATTTCCATTTATAAAATACAAAAAAAAAAGTATTTTAAAGAAATTTTAATTAAAATAAACTCAACAATTTTACCAAACTTTCCTGGTTTGAATTGTAAAAAAAAAATGTGTAAGAAAAAAAAATATGACTTCAGGACTTGAACCTGAATTAAATACGTGCCAAAAAACAAAACGAATAATTCCGCCGACTTTAGCTTCTGCACCACAAATGAACTGCCGCGCGGCCTTCTTAATCGCAAATTTATTCGCTTCGCTGTGGGCATGAAATAAGTCGATTTCCTTAGTAGTGTGCCGAAAAATCTTATGAACTTCCTCAGTAGTTTGGTAAACGCAGAAAAAATCTGAATTGCTGTCCTAGCGTGGTAAGTAAATATAGAAACCCTCCACTCGCGTGGTAAATATCTGCAATTCGCCACTCGCAAGGAAAGTTGAATTTGAAATTACCTTATTATGAATCTACAAATTAGAACTCGGAAAAAGCTCATTTAACATTTGCTCCTTCTTATTGCATTAACATTCTCTGCTTGTACATAATTCACTGTAATCAGCTCTGTTAAGAACTTCCCCGCTGTCGAGTTAAGCGAGGTGAAATAGTGTTCGCGCTTTCACTTCATTTTTGACAACTCACACTATTCGTAGCTCGTGAGACTTCTCTATTCATCAATGTTCTCTACGCAGTCCCGGCCCGTTCCTCATATTGGGCTCTAACAAAATACGGGTAGGAAAATGAAATCAGCACAAGTTAACAGTAGGAAATTAATTAATATGGCTGCCGGAGAGAAATGAGAGGGAGAGAGTGATACGCAAGTGTAAAAAAATGTAGTTTACATTAGCTTACATTTGCTTGCGTACAGAACAGATTTGTTCATTTGATATGTCCATATGATTTGTATGCATGTTTACAGATTTGTTCTTTTTGGTTTTTTTATGAAAATTGCGCGTAATTGTATGTATGCATGTTTATATACATATATTAGCAAAGGACATATGTACATATATTAGGTTTACATACATATATGAAAATTGCGCCAAATATTGGAAAAAATGTATGATTGCATTAGATTTGATTTTGATATGCATGCATGAAATAGAAAGCAGTGAAGGGATTTATTTATTTAGAAGGCGCACTTTCTCATTATTTCATTTACATATTTATAAAAAACTTTTGAATTTAAAAGATCGGGTTTAGGATAATGCCGTATGGGCAATTTCAGGCCAAGTATAATGATTTATTTAATGAAACTTGGTTGAGATGTTAGGGAGTGGCTCATGAACAACTTTTATAACTTTCAATATTTACACGTATTATAATACAATACACTTATTAATTGGCACAATATAATACATACATATATGTATTTTGTTATAAATTTCACTTCAATTCATAAAATATATGGTCACAAACGTATTTTTACTGGTTTTTATACTTGTATTCAAAACAATATTTAACAATAAATTACTTGAAAACTATAAATCCCCGGAGGGTGCGGGTTCTAGTTTTATATATGTATATGATTATACTGAATAAAATAAAAATGTAAAAATAAAAATAAAAATTTTAATTAGGCTATGATGATGTTCCACCGAACAAGTGGACCGAAAAAAAGAAAAAAAGGAGCTGCTGTATCGATAGCTGCGTGTCAAAGGATAAAGCTATACTTTTTGCGTTTCCTAGGGACGAAGAGACCCGTAAGAATTGGGCCTTGGCTTGCAACGTGCAAGTGTCAAGCACTGACAGGATTTTTATTTGCCAACGCCATTTTGAACCCACATTGGTTACATAATATAAACTCTTGAAAGGGGCTTTTCCTTGCTTCAATTTAGAGCCAGTAAATAGAAGTCGCTCGCCTAGTGCTGGCTCTGATTGGGTTTGTCCGCCCGTCACTGCAACTTATAGTAGGGTAGTTAAGCAAGTAGAAGAAGATTTAACTCTGGAAGAGTTTGAGAAATATTCGATATTAGAGGAAAACAGGCAGGATAGTTATAGCAGAGAATGTTAATGCAATGAGAAGGAGCAAATGTTAAATGAGCTTTTTTCGAGTACTAATTTGTAGATTCAAACTAAGGTAATTTCAAATTCAACTTTGCTCACGAGTGGGGAATTGCAGATATTTACCACGCGAGTGACGCGAGTGGAGGGTTTCTATATTTACTTACCACGCTAGGACAGGAATTCAGATATTTTCTGCGTTTACCAAACTACTGAGGAAGTTCATAAGATTTTTCGGCACACTACTAAGGAAATCGAAGCGAATAAATTTGCGATTAAGAAGGCCGCGCGGCAGTTCATTTGTGGTGCAGAAGCTAAAGTCGGCGGAATTATTCGTTTTGTTTTTTGGCACGTATTCAATTCAGGTTCAAGTCCTGAAGTCATTTTTTTTTCTTGCACATTTTTTTTTACAATTCAAACTAGGAAAGTTTGGTAAAATTTTTGAGTTTATTTTAATTAAAATTTCTTTAAAATACTGTTTTTTTTTGTATTTCATAAATGGAAATTTCTTTTCGGTATAAAATAGTTCATACTGGATATGACCTGATTTTTATATAAATCAATCAAAACAGAAAATATGTACATATGTCTTTAATCTCTTTCATCAAATCCAAATTATATTGATGAGAAAATATCATTCTAATATCCGTCCAGAAAGCCAAACGCGCATACACAGATACATATGCATATAATTACGCATACAAACTTTCAACTAACGCAGAATATGTGCATATAAAACTGCGAATCGAATAAATGAGTGGTTTATTAATTATAGTTTATCGCAATCGTGAAAGACGTGTTGTGTATGGGGTACATCAACTCATGACTCAGGTTCAAATCCTGTGCACAGTTTTCTTTGTTCGATATTTTTATTTAAGTTTTTGTATTTGGTTTAATTAGAATTGATTTAAAATAGTGTATTCAGGTTTTTCTAATACCTGTTATTTAGAAATTTATTTTCTATATAACATTATTCATACATCATTTGAATTAATTTATATGTAAAAGAGCCATAAAGGCAATCATATGAATATGCATTCCTATATTTAATCTCTTCAGTCAAATCTGAACTACTTACATACACATATTGATGAGAAAATATTCTAATATCCATGGATGCATCCAGAAAGCCAAACGCGCATACACGCATATGTATACAAATATATACAAACCTTCAACGAACGCAAAATGTATGCATATAAAAAACAACAACTGCGACCGTCTTCTTGTCCGTCAGTGAAAAGATGGGATATGTATACCCTATGAGCAAAAAGAACCGGGAAGGTGATGTTGACTGTTTCCTTCGATTGCCAAGGCATAGTCCACCATGAGTACCTTCCATCGGGCCAGACAGTCAATAGAGAATATTATTTATCCGTTTTGAAGCCTTAGAGAGATGCTGTGTGTTGCAAACCGCCGGAAATGTGAGCAAACAATTCTCAGATTTTGCATGATGATAACGCGCCATCGCACTGATCAAAGAGAATACAAATCGGCCTGCCGGGGTGTTTGGAGGACTGGGTTAAACGTTGGCACATGTGTGTTGCTTCAGACGGGTCATATTTTGAAGGAGATAATATAAATTTGCCTTAAATTTAACTCTGTTTTGTTTAATTTAAACATTCCCGGTACTTTCTGATCATAAGGTATATATATGCGGCTTTGCGGACAGCAATGTGTGGTTCGCTGGAAGTCTCATTAACTCGCGACTGTCGCACAGTTAGAAGACATATTTACATACATATAAGGGTGCATACATACATACGGAGCCGCGGCCACTCGACAAGACAAAAATTTAAGATTTATCAAATATTGGCAAATAATTTCACGCGAAATATTCCAATATTGACTATTTTCGAATGGTCGCGAAAATTGGCATATGGGCGGCTCGTTTTATGAATGAAATTGAAATATGAGCTCTAACTTATGAATGAACTTTTTGTTTTTGTTCTAAATTGTTCAGCGCCGTCGCTGATAGAATCATGGCCGCTGCGACTGCATCTACGAATGTATTTTGTTTTTGTAGTCGGTATGTTTAGATTTTAGCTTTGGGCGACATGCGCATGTTAGGTATGTGTTTTTGTTGTGTTCTAGAACATTTTAGAACGTGTGGTGGCAAAGCCGCCATCGCGTTGCGCTTGCTGTTGCTTTTGCGTCTATCAAAGTATTGTGTTTTGTCAGTATAATATTAGGAATATCGACTGGTGAAAGACAAAAGTACACGGAAGCAAGAAGGGAGCGCTGTGCTCGCGCATATACGCATGAATGTATGAACGTGCATGGATGTAGTAACATATGAATGCAATTATTTTGTAGGAAGTTTAGAAGGCAAGTAGGTATACTCGTATATGTATGTATATATGCTAGGACATAAAGTGGGTATATATACATACATAGAGCAGAATTGTTTTTGCACTTGTTCACTAGTGCGTATGTGTATTTGATTTCTTGTAAGAATGTGATGTGCTGTGACATGTGTACATACATAAGTTAAGGTTATTTGGGCATACTTGCATATGAGATATGATGTTCTTGCGCTTGTGCATTATTGCACACCGAGTTTATAGACACCTCACTGACTTTTGCCCACACAAAAATTAGAAACACCACACATCTTTCACCTCAACACACAACACATTTCTCACCTCGACATTAAACCAATTAAATTTTTACTATTTTCGTATTTTTGAAATAATAAGCGAATATGTAAAATTTATTACATAATTTTTTTTTCAATTACATTAAAAAAAAAACGATTTAAAAAAAAAAATTTATAAAAAAAAGTTTGCGCCGGGAATTGAACCCGAGTCTAACATGTGGCGAGGAAAAATAGGCGGTGCGTTTATTTCTTCGACTGCTTTTTTTTTTACCATTTTGTTACTTTTGAAATGATAAGCGGATACATAAAATTTATTACAAATTTTTTTACGATTACATTAAAAAAAAAAAATTTTAAAACGAAAAAAAAAAAAAATTTCCACCGAGAATTGATGGCGAGTCACGTGGGGAGGATAAATACGCAGAGCGTTTATTTCTGCGCCTGCGTTGTGAACAAAAGGTTTTGTGCATGCGCGCGACGCGAATAAATTTTAATAAAGTTCTGAAAGTAATTCATGAAGTTTTTCATTACACGCATATGTATGTACATAAATGAACGTATACTTTATATGTATGTAAATAAATGATGGTATATGATAATATACATAAGTACATAATATGTATTTACATGTCAATAGAAGGTATTTGCATTCAGAAACAAAGAACGGTTTAAGATGAATCAACACTAATTTTATATTGTATGTCAATTTATAGTTTATGTATTCGACAGCATTTACATACATATGTATATATGTACATTTGTATATGAAAAACAATAATGCACAAGCGCAAGAACAGCATATCACATATGCAAGTATGCCCAAATAACCTTGACTTATGTATGTACACATGTCACAGCACATCACATTCTTACAAGAAATCAAATACACATACGCACTAGTGAACGAGTTTCTTCCTATCAAGTGCAAAAACAATTCTGCTCTATGTATGTATATATACCCACTTTATGTCATAGCATATATACATACATATACAGTAACATTTGCACCTTCTCATTGCATTAACATTCTCTGGTTATAGTAATCAGATCTGCATGGACTTAGAAACCACAACCACTCGCGAACGGTTCGCTCAGTCTGCTCGCTATTATCAGAGCAATGCGGTCAAATTAAATAAACGTATTGAGGAGCTTGAAAAAGAAAATAATGACCTAAAAAATAAATATTCAGCTTTTTGCAAAATATGCTCACGTAGGTAGGTAATATTCGCAATGTAATGTTGCCAGTTATAAGACAAAAAACCGAAGAAGTATTTCCCCATTGGCTCGCAATATCTGGCGAATGTCAAGATCATCGCATCAAGCTACTCGATTTTTTGATATATGTATGTACTTCTATTCAAAAATGCGAAATGGCTTTTACGGCAAGAAAATACCCAAGTTAGGTGTCAGAAGCACAACGATAAACTAAAAAAGTTGTCGTACGTTGTAGGTCAGGGTCCAACAAGGTGAGTTGGGCAGGTCCTTAGGGTAATTAAAACCAGCGTTTATTTATTGTTTATTCTAATATGTATTTATTTATATTTATTTTTCCTATTTTCCAGATTTTTTTATTTTTAGGGGTTTCTCCATCTTTTAGATGTTTATCTATCTTTGAGGTTTTCCTTTTATCTTCTTTTTAGGTAGCACCTGAGCCTAGATTTTTAAACCACTACAATTTTCACTTAATCACGATGGATTGAGATTAGTGTTTTAAAAATCAGGTAAATCGCAATGACTTAATCGATGTCAATATCGAAGTCGTGTGAGAAATTGTTATAGTATGAGAACAATTTCGTAATTCGTGCTTTCACAATTTTACATATATTTTTTTTCATTTCAGGAAATGTAAATACCTATTATTTATAGTATTGTAATATATATACATATACATTAAAATTAAAAAAAAACTAGTATTTCATTTTTTTAAGGATAATAATATTTATTTGGTAAGAAGAACTTAAATGAACATATACCAATAATTTAAATCGACAGGATTTCCTTACAAAATCAATATATTCGTACAGCTACATAAATCAAATGAATATCTGCATATGAAAAATCGTTCATATGGACGTGCAAAAGCAAACACGCATATACATAAAAACATGCCTACAAACTTCCATAGACATACATATGTACATATGAGGCTGCGAGCACTTGCGACAGAAAAAATATTTCGATTTGCTATTGCTGTCGAGAATTTAGAACACATATTTACATACATATATTGATGCATACATATGTACGGAGCCGCGGCCACTCGACTTGACAAAAATTCAAGATTTACCAAATATTGGCAAATAATTCCACGCGAAATATTCCAATATTGACTATTTTCGAATGCTCGAATGGAAAATTGGCATATGGGCGGCTCGTTTTATGAATGAAAGTACTTTGCTCGTAGAAATATGAGCTCGAACTTATCAATGAATTTGTTTTTGTTGTGCTTTTTAATATTTGAAACTATTCAGCGCCGCCGTGGGTAAATAATCATGGCCGCAGCAGCTACGCCTAGGAATGCATTTTGTTCTTGTAGTCGCTAGGCTTAGAATTTTAGTTTAGCAAGCATACACATGTAGAGGCATAAAGTAAGTATGTGCGGTTATATGTATATATTAACGTTATTAAAACACAAACTCACTTCTCGGTGTCTGCGAAACAACTCAACTCCTTTATTCCAATTTATTTACAGTAAACCTTATTTATCTAAAGCTTACATCTAACGAAATCTCTTAAAGTTCTACTCTTACTCTAATTTCTCTTATTGCTAAATTTAAGATTAATATTTAAATATGTAAGTTAATATGTTTGTGTATGTAAGTATGTACGTATGTAGATATGTATTCAGGTATTTATGTGTTATACATGTATGTAGGTATGTATCTTATGTTACACCTCCACCCGTAGACTAAGCAGTCCCTGCTTGTCCAAAATGAACTTATTTAAGGTAAATGTGTAATCATATTTTTTATATTGGTATACATTATTGCAATTATTTATTTTTATATTTTTAAACATTATTCACATTTTCTAGTTTTTCTGAATGTTTTTTTTTTCTTCTTAATTTATTTTTTTTTTTTCATGTTTTTCGTTTTACTTGGGATTTATATATTTTTTTAAATTTATTATCGTTTGATACCAAGTAATTTCCATCTTGTTTATAATTAGTAATTTTCTTATATTTTGGTTTTGATTTGCTAACCCTGTTATTATTAACAATGTTGTTGGCAAAACTGTCTGTGTCAACTCTATTGGCTTTCTGATTCAATAAATTTATTTTACTTTCTTTTCATGTACTTTTTGTGAAAGCTTGGATATTTCTTCTTGTGAAATCATATTATTCAAAAGATCGCTGGGTCGAAAATTAGTATTGTAGTAGTATGAATTGTATTGTTGTATGATATTATGGCTTTATGTACATTTTCGTCAATATCATCTTTATTATTTGGATCCACATTAAAAAGACGAATGTGCTCATTAAGGGTTCCATGTAGCCTTTCTATATCTGCTTTGCCAGTTTTGAGATACGCTGTGGTAGTGTGGAATTTTATTTCTTGTTCCTTTAAAAATTCTCTTATTACGGCAGTATCTAGTTCGTTGTCGAATACTAATAAATTTGGCTTTCCTAAATATTGGATTCTTTGCTTAAGTGCTTTTAGTATTGACACCCAAGTTCTATCTTCTAAATAGTACGCAGTTGCGTACTTCGATAACTTATCTATGCTTGTGAAATACATGGTGCCTCGTTGTGGGTACCATATATCTACATGTACCATGTCGTTATGATGTTTTGGAGTAGGTGTTACGTTCAACTGTCAAATTTTGCTAACTTACATATTCCACAATTATTTTTTTTATTTTTGAATCTCTTTCTGTAGTTTTGGGTAAAAATAATCTCTCTTTATTTCTTCGAAAACTTCCAGAATACCCCTGTGGTTATTCTTTAAATGCGTTGTTTCTATCAGTTGTAAAAGCTTTTCTCTATCAATTATGTCTTCAATAAAAATCGGTGATCTCATTACTTTAAGATACTTGTTTTTTGCGAAATATTCAGTGTAGTTGGATTGAAATTCTCTGAATAAATCAATGTTTGGACAATAAACCACTACTAGTCCCTTCGCAGGCAATTTTTCCTTCATAAATTCCAAAATATACTTTTTATCTGCAACTTTTAAAATATGACGAATTTTATTTTTGAAAATTATTTTAGTTTTGCAAGAATTAAAATTTGAGCTTTCCATAATTATTTGATGTCTAAAAATATTTACTGGTCTTTCTGTTATTTTAATAAAATCAGTGTCGTCACTCTCCGCGCTATGTACTGTATTAACATCTTCGCCAAACAGTTCATGTAAATTTATTGCTACTTCATCATCCGATTTTTTATAGTTTAACCTACTTAACCCATCGGCTATAACGTTTTCCTTGCCTTTTATGTAAATGATATCAAAATCAAATTCATTAAGTCTTATTTTCCATCTCTGTAGCTTTGCATTTGGTTCTTTTATAGTATTTAACCATACTAACGGACGATGATCTGTCTTAATTATGAATCTACGGCCAAAAAGATAAGGACGAAAATATTTTGTTGCCCACACAATGGCTAATAATTCTTTCTCAATTGTGCTGTAGTTTCTTTCATAGCCGTTTAATGTGCGACTTGCGAAGGATACTGCTTTATTTCCCTGCATAAGTGCTGCTCCCAATGCAAAATTACTTGCATCGGTTACAAGTGTAAATGTTTTATTAAAATCCGGTTGAACCAGTATAGGGTCATTCTTAAGTAATTGTTTCAATTTTTCAAAAGCTAATCTATAATCTTTGTCATTTATATTAATTCTTGCTCCTTGCTTTAAATATTTAATAAGGTGATGAGCTACTTTTGAGTAGTCTTATAAAGCTATTTTCTCTACAGTTTTAAGTTTTTCAGGGTTTGGTTTGATACCTTCGGCAGTGACAATATGGCCTAAGAATTCAGTTTCTTTTGCCAGAAACGTACACTTATCTAATTGCAATTTCAAATTGGCCTGGTTTAACGTCTTAATACTTTATCTATTGCTTCTAAATGTTCTTCAATACTTGTCGAAAAAATTAGAACGTCATCTAAATACACTAAACAGATTGAACCAATGTATTCTTTCAATACGTTGTTAATCAGCCTCTGAAATGTTGCTGGAGCATTACGAAGTCCGAACGGCATGCATAAGAACTCGTAATGTCCAGTGGCTGTTGAAAATGCGGTTTTTGAAATATCTTCTGGATGCATTTCTACCTGATGAAAGCCCTTGGCTAAATCCAAGGTAGTGAAATATTGACATTTCCCAAATTTGTCGAATATATCGTCTATATTTGGAATAGGGTATCGATACTGTACAGTAACATCATTAAGCTTGCGGTAGTCTATCACTATTCGCCATTTTTGTTTTTTAGACGCATCTAATTTTTTAGGTACGACCCATATAGGACTATTGTACGGGCTATGTGAATGCCTAATGATACCTTGTTTCAACATATTTTCAATTTGCAAATCCACTTCTTCTTTATGTACTGCGGGGTACCTGTACAATCTAGAATATATTGGCATATCATGTTTTGTTAGAATTCTATGTTTAATTTCATTAGTAAATGTTAAGTCTTCATCTTTATTATAGAAAACATTCTTATATTTAAAAGCGATTTTCAACAATTTTTCTTTTTCGTATTTATATTTGCAGGTGATCTGTTTTAATTAAAGTAGTTATGTTGTGTTTTTCAATTTCGTAATTAAACATTTCTATAAAATTCTCTTTATAAGATATTTCATTATACATTTCTTCTTCTTTAGAATTAAATATAGTTATCAAAGTCTCTGTTCCCAAAGCTTTCGCTACTATATTAATCTCTGTCTTCCATCTAGGATGACAAATATTAGGGTTTATCAAACTAAACTCCGCTCATGTATCGATTAAAAATTTCAATTTTTTTTATTGGATTTTTTATTACTATATAGGGTAATTGTGTTCGCCGGAAATCGGAAAATTTAAGCTAGAGTTTCCTATTTCCATGGGTTCAACTTTCTGACTCTCGCCATTATGGATATTTGATCTAATTGGTTGCCTTTGTAAATTGTAATTTGTACAAGCATCATATTGTTGTTGATTTCTATTTGTAGATTGTGAATAGTTTGATCTTCTAGTTTGATTGGAACTACCACGAAATGTGTTACGAAATTGTGGATTAGGATTAATAGGATTTTGAAAAAATTGTTGATTTTGTTGAGGAGTATTTTGAAAATTTTCGAAATTGTTGCTGTTGTAAGATCTAAATGAATTATTGTTTCTACGATAGTTATTATTATTATTATTGTTATAAGTTTGTTTATTATTGTAGTAATTTCGAGGGTTATATGGATTGTTTTTCAAATCGTCGCTGAAATTTACTTTAACACTTGTATTTAAATTGTATTGTTTCGCTGGTCCAAACTGTGTATAATTTTGATGTCTTGCTTCCAAAACTATTTTGAAAGCACCTTCTATAGTACTCGGATTTCTAGAAAATATCATTGTCCTTGTAGGTTCTGTTAGGTTTTCTCTAAAAGTCTTAAGAGCTATTCTATTTATTTCTTCGGTCGAGTAAGTGTTCTATTAGCTAATTTATTAATTTTGTAATAATAATTTTCGATTGTTCCCTGCATTCTGCAAGTTTTTAAACTATCCATCAAGTCATTACTGTTGTCTTTCTCGCCAAAATTTGTGGTTAAGATTTCTTTTAAAATAGGCCATGAAATTACGTGAGGATGTCGATGAATAGCTTCTCTAGTTTTACCAATGCATTTGTTTTTTATGTAACCAAATAGCACATTACTATTAGCTGAGTTGAATTCAGAAATTGTAGGCAAAATATTCTCAATTTGTTCTATAAAGTCTGGTAATTGGTTTGGATCATTGCCATCCAAATTTTCAATTTTTTTAATGCACGCTAATACTAAATTAAATTTACTTATCTCTAAAGTTTCCATAATGATTATTTTTTTTTTTTTTTTTTATGCGAAATATATATAGTATATGTATGTAATTTTAAATTATTCAAAAAAATATAAAGTATGTACTTATGTATGTATAGTTATTTCCAGTTCTTACGCTCCGCTTGCTATTATTGTTGCTAATTTTTTTTTGTTGTTCAGCTCCAAGCGCTGCTCCCCTTTTTGCGTTGTGCACAGATAATAAGTGGGTGTTGTTGTTGTTTCTCTTTTTGGTTTTGTGCAGCCAATATTTTATTGTTGTAAATTTAAATTTAAATTGTTTATGCGAGAGTTCGTTGGTCAATTCACGATTTTTACTAAGACGTTTCTTTTGTTGGTTTGTTTGTTGTAGGTATTGCACCTTCTTATAGCTTTGTTGTTCTTATTTGTATAGCAATTCTTGCCTATTATATGTTTTGTTTTTATTTTAGAGAGTCAAGATAAATGATTTAGCGAGCGTAGAGTGGGAGTGCAAGGCAGTGTCGTATATATTTTTTTTTTTATTTATTATCTTTTCTCCTGTTTTTTTTCCTTTCGGTTTTTCTCTTAAAATGAGAGTCCAGATAAATATTAATAACGGACACTTGATCTCTTTTTAAAATTTCGCTGATATTTGCACTTGAAAAGGGTACAGGTTCTTGTATGTCGTTACAATTTTTTTCCCGCTAACCTCTATGAAGGTCATTCATTGGAACTTTTCCTCAGTGCATGTGTTCTTAAATTTTTCCACAAGCCACTTTCATTTGCCGTTATATTATATTTTTGACACAAATGTTCACTATTATTTGTATTTTCTTTTACAACGCTTTTTACTTTAATTATTTATTGCAAATCACACTAGTAAAGCTTTAAAGTTTTCCACTGACCATGCCAGAGGTCTTAATTTTGCTCACAAATATGTGAATGTATTTTTGTTGGGTTAGCCAACTTCACAACTTTTAAGTTTTTTTTTTTTTTATCAAACTTATTTTATTAAACCGTCTAACAGTTGAGTAACAAATATTTAAATCAGCTTAAATAATGTTTTATATTTTTTTTCCTCGTCGCCATTAACGTTATTAAAACACAAACTCACTTCTCGGTGTCTGCGAAATAACTCAACTCCTTTATTCCAATTTATTTACAGTAAACCTTATTTATCTAAAGCTTACATCTAACGAAATCTCTTAAAGTTCTACTCTTACTCTAATTTCTCTTATTGCTAAATTTAAGATTAATATTTAAATATGTAAGTTAATATGTTTGTGTATGTAAGTATGTACGTATGTAGATATGTATTCAGGTATTTATGTGTTATACATGTATGTAGTTATGTATCTTATGTTACAATATACGAATATTCATTGATTTGCTTAGAACAGAAACTTTTACGTACATATGTATATACATATATGTATATGTACGCGAATACTGTTTAGATGAGTTTTTTTGCATATGTTAGGAATATGTTTGCAAACGTTTGTCTATTTAAAAAATAAATAAATAAATAATTGGCGCGTACACTTCTGTTAGGAGTTTGGCCGAGCTCGTCCCTCCTATTTGTGGTGTGCGTCTCGATGTTGTTCCACAAATGGAGGGACCTACAGTTTCAAGCCGACTCCGAACGGCAGATATTTTTATGAGGAGCTTTTTCATGGCAGAAATACACTCGGAGGTTTGCCATTGCCTGCCAAGGGGCGACCGCTATTAGAAAAATGTTTTTATTAATTTTGCTTTCACCGAGATTCGAACCAACGACCTCTCTGTGAATTCCGAATGGTAATCACGCACCAACCCATTCGGCTACGGCGGCCGTTTGTCTGTTTGCTTTTGAATTTTTTATATGTAGATACATACATATGAGCTGTGTTTTGAGGCAGGTCAAGATTTTTTTCTGATGAATATGGATGGTAGATGTTATATGTATCTATTTAGTATATGAATATACATACATATGGATATAAAAATTTAAAAAGGACACATATTGTTGAATAATAACCGTTGATGCAAATGAATGGTTTACAAAGCCAATTTTTTATGTGAATATTTTGAAATTATTTTGATAATGCACTTAATATCAATACAATTTAGTTAATTAGATACTTAAAATTTCACATTCATGCATGCATATACTTAGAATTAATTTATTCATCTCACAAGAAATAATCCATTTGCGCATGCAAAATGTCGACGGCAAATAAGCATGACAGAAAAATGTACAAGCAGAGAATGTTAATGCAATGAGAAGGAGCAAATGTTAAATGAGCTTCTTTCGAGTTCTAATTTGTAGATTCAAACTAAGGTAATTTCAAATTCAACTTTGCTCACGAGTGGGGAATTGCAGATATTTACCACGCGAGTGACGCGAGTGGAGGGTTTCTATATTTACTTACCACGCTAGGACAGGAATTCAGATATTTTCTGCGTTTACCAAACTACTGAGGAAGTTCATAAGATTTTTCGGCACACTACTAAGGAAATCGACGAAGCGAATAAATTTGCGATTAAGAAGGCCACGCGGCAGTTCATTTGTGGTGCAGAAGCTAAAGTCGGCGGAATTATTCGTTTTGTTTTTTGGCACGTATTTAATTCAGGTTCAAGTCCTGAAGTCATATTTTTTTTTCTTGCACATTTTTTTTTACAATTCAAACTAGGAAAGTTTGGTAAAATTTTTGAGTTTATTTTAATTAAAATTTCTTTAAAATACTGTTTTTTTTGTATTTCATAAATGGAAATTTCTTTTCGGTATAAAATAGTTCATACTGGATATGACCTGACTTTTATATAAATCAATCAAAACAGAAAATATGTACATATATCTATAATCTATTTCATCAAATCCAAATTATATTGATGAGAAAATATCATTCTAATATCCGTCCAGAAAGCCAAACGCGCATACACACATGCATATTCATATAATTACGCATACAAACTTTCAACTAACGCAGAATATGTGCATATAAAACTGCGAATCGAATAAATGAATGATTTAGAAAAGATCATTAATAATTGTAGATTAGCGCAATCGTGAAAAACGTGTCGTGTATGCAATACATCGTCTCATATTTGACTCAGGTTCAAATCCTGTACACAGCTTTTTGTTTCGATATTTTTATTTCATTTTTTATATTTGGTTTAATTGAAATTGATTTAAAATAGTGTATTCAGGTTTTTCTAATACCAGTTATTTAGAAATTTATTTAGAAATTTATTTTCTATATAACATTATTCATACTTCTTTTGAATTAATTTATATGTAAAACAGCCATAAAGTCAATCATATGAATATGCATTCCTATATTTAATCTCTTCAGTCAAATCTGAATTACTTACATACACATATTGATGAGAAAATATTCTAATATCCATCCAGGGAGCCTAACGCGCATACTCACATATGTGTATAAATATATGTACAAACTTCCACCATTCTAACAAACCCAGAACACAAGCTTCTGCGCACACTTGACACAGGGCATGTAAAGAACAACAACCATTCACTGTGGCCGCCTACTCCTTACCCTTCAGGAAAATACGGTATATCTACAATACATATTCGGTTGTTCACACACGATTCGCTAAAAAGGAATCCGCGCGCATTCAAAGGCACAGCATTGTGCCGAAAATTATGAATTATGAAGCGAAAACAAAACTGCCCCATAATATACTTAGATACCTTTTTAGACCTTTTTTATGAAGTGTAACTTATTATTTGGTATATGAGTACTTATATTAATGTCGAGAGTTAAGTGTTACAGCTTTGAAATAAAAAGTACATATTGATTGAAAAATTTTGGTTACAAATTTTGAGACATCGGTCTCTTTTGTTATGAACAATACTGCACATCAACACAACTCGCAGAAGCTTCAGTGATTTCTTCAATATTAAATGTTTGGCACTTTGTGCTTCATGGGAATGTCTGCACAGTAGCCTACAAAAAAACCGCACTCTTATTTTACAGTAAGTTTATTTCTTTGCTGCTAATATGCATATGCTTTTGTGCACTTTTTATCAATCGGAGAACAACATACGTAAAGGAATATGTTATCTTTGTATTTATATACCACGCGAGAACTAAAAATAATGGTTTAGAAATTTTCCCTAGTATCGAAATGTCCTGGCCAGAACTTTTTCATATACTACTTGTCGTTTTTTTGTGCCTATTACTGTAGCTTTTGCGAACACTTGACTCACAGCAGCTGCGGCTGTCGAGCAGTTGGAACACATATTTACATACATAGAAGCGTGCATACATATATACGGAGCCGCGGCCACTCGACATCACAAAAATTCAAGACTTACAAAATATTGGCAAATAATTTCAATTCGACGCGAAATATTCCAATATTGACTATTTTCGAATGGTCGCGAAAATTGGCATATGGCGGCTCGTTTATGAATGAAATTGAAATATGAGCTCTAACTTATGAATGAACTTTTTGTTTTTGATCTAAATTGTTCAGCGCCGTCGCTGATAGAATCATGGCCGCTGCGACTGCGTCTACGAATGTATTTTGTTTTTGTAGTCGCTAGGCTTAGATTTTAGCTTTGGGCGACATGCGCATCTGAGGTATGTGTTTTTGTTGTGTTCTAGAACATTTTAGAATGTGTGGTGGCAAAGCGGCCATCGCGTTGTGCTTGCTGTTGCTTTTGCGTCTATCAAAGTATTGTGTTTTTGTAAGTACAATATTAGGAATATCGACTGGTGAAAGACAAAAGTACACGGAAGCAAGAAGGGAGCGCTGTGCTCGCGCATATGTATATGTATGCTTGAATGTATGAACGTGCATGGATGTAGTAACATATGAATACAATTATTTTGTAGGAAGTTTAGAAGGCAAGTAGGTATATATGTACAATATGTATGTATATATGCTAGGACATAAAGTCGGTATATATGCATACATAGAGCAGAATTGTTTTTGCACTTGTTAGGAAGAAACTCGTTCACTAGTGCGTATGTGTATTTGATTTCTTGTAAGAATGTGATGTGGTATGACATGTGTACATACATAAGTCAAGGTTATTTGGGCATACTTGCATATGTGATATGATGTTCTTGCGCTTGTGCATTATTGTTTTTCATATACAAATGTACATACATACATATGTATGTAAATGCTGTCGAATACATAAACTATAAATTGACATACAATATAAAATAAGTGTTGATTTATCTTAAACCGTTCTTTTTTTCTGAATGCAAATACCTCCTATTGACATGTACATACATATTATGTACTTATGTATATTTCATATACCATCATTTATTTACATATAAAGTATACGTTCATTTATGTACATATGTGTGTAATGAAAACCTTTTGTTCACAACGCAGGCGCAGAAATAAACGTAGAACAGTTTTCGCTGGTCGCTATTACCAGAGAATGTTAATGCAATGAGAAGGTGCAAATGTTACTGAGAGCTTTTTTTAGTACAATTGAGATTTGAAAGATTTGAAGTAAGGGAATTTAGCACACCGAGTTTATAGACACCTCACTGACTTTTGCCCACACAAAAATTAGAAACACCACACATCTTTCACCTCAACACACAACACATTTCTCACCTCGACATTAAACCAATTAAATTTTTACTATTTTCGTATTTTTGAAATAATAAGCGAATATGTAAAATTTATTACATACTTTTTTTCAATTACATTAAAAAAAAAAACGATTTAAAAAAAAAAATTTATAAAAAAAGTTTCCTCCGGGAATTGAACTCGAGTCTAACATGTGGCGAGGAAAAATAGGCGGTGCGTTTATTTCTTCGATTGTAAAAATAAAAATATAATATGTATTTACATGTCAATAGAAGGTATTTGCATTCAGAAAAAAAGAACGGTTTAAGATAAATAAACACTTATTTTATATTGTATGTCAATTTATAGTTTATGTATTCGACAGCATTTACATACATATGTATATATGTACATTTGTATATGAAAAACAATAATGCACAAGCGCAAGAACAGTATATCACATATGCAAGTATGCCCAAATAACCTTGACTTATGTATGTACACATGTCACAGCACATCACATTCTTACAAGAAAGCAAATACACATACGCACTAGTGAACGAGTTTCTTCCTAACAAGTGCAAAAACAATTCTGCTCTATGTATGCATATATACCCACTTTATGTCCTAGCATATATACATACATATACGAGTATACCTACTTGCCTTCTAAACTTCCTACAAAATAATTGTATTCATATGTTACTACATCCATGCACGTTCATACATTCATACATATATGCGCGAGCACAGCGCTCCCTTCTTGCTTCCGTGTACTTTTGTCTTTCACCAGTCGATATTCCTAATATTGTACTTACAAAAACACAATACTTTGATAGACGCAAAAGCGACAGCAAGCGCAACGCGATGGCCGCTTTGCCACCACACATTCTAAAATGTTCTAGAACACAACAAAAACACATACCTCACATGCGCCTGTCGCCCAAAGCTAAAATCTAAGCATACCGACTACAAAAACAAAATACATTCGTAGACGTAGTCGCAGCGGCCATGATTCTATCAGCGTCGGCGCTGAACAATTTAGATCAAAAACAAAAAGTTCATTCATAAGTTGGAGCTCATATTTCAGTTTCATTCATAAAACAAGCCGCCCATATGCCAATTTTCGCGACCATTCGAAAATAGTCAATATTGGAATATTTCGAGTGGAATTATTTGCCAATATTTGATAAATCTTAAATTTTTGTCTTGTCGAGTGGCCGCGGCTCCGTATGTATGTATGCACCCTTATATGTATGTAAATATGTCTTCTAACTGTGCGACAGTCGCGAGTTAATGAGACTTCCAGCGAATCACACATTGCTGTCCGCAAAGCCGCATATATATACCTTATGATCAGAAAGTACCGGGAATGTTTAAATTAAACAAAACAGAGTTAAATTTAAGGCAAATTTATATTATCTCCTTCAAAATTTGACCCGTCTGAAGCAACACACATGTTCCAACGTTTAACCCAGTCCTCCAAACACCCCCGGCAGGCCGATTTGTATTCTCTTTGATCAGTGCGATGGCGCGTTATCATCATGCAAAATCTGAGAATTGTTTGCTCACATTTCCGGCGGTTTGCAACACACAGCATCTCTCTAAGGTTTCAAAACGGATAAATAATATTCTCTATTGACTGTCTGGCCCGATGGAAGGTACTCATGGTGGACTATGCCTTGGCAATCGAAGGAAACAGTCAACATCACCTTCCCGGTTCTTTTTGCTCATAGGGTATACATATCCCATCTTTTCACTGACGGACAAGAAGACGGTCGCAGTTGTTGTTTTTATATGCATACATTTTGCGTTCGTTGAAGGTTTGTATATATTTGTATACATATGCGTGTATGCGCGTTTGGCTTTCTGGATGCATCCATGGATATTAGAATATTTCCTCATCAATATGTGTATGTAAGTAGTTCAGATTTGACTGAAGAGATTAAATATAGGAATGCATATTCATATGATTGCATTTATGGCTGTTTTACATATAAATTAATTCAAAAGAAGTATGAATAATGTTATATAGAAAATAAATTTCTAAATAACAGGTATTAGAAAAACCTGAATACACTATTTTAAATCAATTCTAATTAAACCAAATATAAAAAATGAAATAAAAATATCGAGAACAAAAAACTGTGTACAGGATTTGAACCTGAGTCAAATATGGTACGATGTACTGCATACACGACACGTTTTTCACGATTGCGCTAAACTATAATTACTAATGAAATTTTCTCAATCACTCATTTATTCGATTCGCAGTTTTATATGCACATATTCTGCGTTAGTTGAAAGTTTGTATGCGTAATTATATGCATATATATGTGTGTATGCGCGTTTGGCTTTCTGGACGGATATTAGAATGATATTTTCTCATCAATATAATTTGGATTTGATGAAAGAGATTAAAGACATATGTACATATTTTCTGTGTTGATTGATTTGTATAAAAATCTGGTCATATCCAGTATGAACTATTTTATACCGAAAAGAAATTTCCATTTATGAAATACAGTGCACTCGCGATAACTCGAACTAATTAAAACAGGCGCTGTTCGATTTATCGAATTTGTTCGACTTATCAATTGAGTGTGCTATGTTAAAAAAACAGTCATCGATATCGATTTTTCGATCGATTGTTGAAAATGGAAGCCAGTAGAAAATTTCTGTAGTATAGTTTCGTTATACGAATTACATTTTGGTCCATTGGCTGGATCAATGGTGTCACATTCGGCGGCATAAACATAGTTAAAATTAAACCATCCTCGGACTTTAATTCGATTTCTTTGGGATGTGATGGGGCATTATCAATTAGAAGAAGAGCCTTCTCAGGTAGTCCCCATCTTTCAAATTTTTTCTTACCTAAATATTAAAGTCATTTAACTTGGTTAAAACAATTGTTTTAATTAATCTGGATTTTACCTGCGGCACGAACGAATTATGAAACCAGTCTTTGAAAATCGCCGAAGTCATCCAGGCTGATTTGGAATTTTTGTACTCCACCGGACAGTTAAAATTTTTGAAAACTCGAGGATTTCTTGCTTTGTCAATAACGAGAAGTTTAAGCTTATGGTTGCCGGTAGCGTTAGTGCAAGCCATAAATTGCCTTATCTTTCTTTTTTATAAGACTTATGGTGGACTTGGCTACCCCATATTCCTTCGCTAGAGAAGTAACACTACGTCCACGTTTAATTTTGTTAAGGACTTCAGCCCTCTCTTTTAATGTTAAACACTTCAACCTTTTACGATCCATTACTCACGTGCACTGATATACTACAAATGACAAATTTAAAGCAATTTGGTCAATGCAAGATGTTGTTCCCAGAAAACTAACGGGATATTAACGCCGAAATATTCATATGGACAATACACTAGTATACATATAATTTGTATACATATACTATTACATATGTATCTATGTACAAAATATACATGTTTGAAAAGAATGTGTGTACAAATAAATTTGTTTTTTTGTTCGAGTTATAGCGCTTTTTTATTGTTCGAGTTACAAAGAAGTCAATAGGGGAAAAAATGTGTTCGAGTTAGCACGTCGTTCGACTTAGCGGCTATTCGAGTTACCGCGAGTGCACTGTACAAAAAAAACAGTATTTTAAAGAAATTTTAATTAAAATAAACTCAACAATTTTACCAAACTTTCCTGGTTTGAATTGTAAAAAAAAAATGTGCAAGAAAAAAAAATATGACTTCAGGACTTGAACCTGAATTAAATACGTGCCAAAAAACAAAACGAATAATTCCGCCGACCTTAGCTTCTGCATCACAAACTTACTGCCGCGCGGCCTTCTTAATCGCAAATTTATTCGCTTCGTCGATTTCCTTAGTAGTGTGCCGAAAAGTCTTATGAACTTCCTCAGTAGTTTGGTAAACGCAGAAAAAATCTGAATTGCTGTCCTAGCGTGGTAAGTAAATATAGAAACCCTCCACTCGCGTCACTCGCGTGGTAAATATCTGCAATTCCCCACTCGTGAGGAAAGTTGAATTTGAAATTACCTTATTATGAATCTACAAATTAGAACTCGAAAAAAGCTCATTTAACATTTGCTCCTTCTCATTGCATTAACATTCTCTGATTTTATTACATTCTACACGATGTTATGTAATCCACAAAAGCTTGAATTCTGTAAGCAAAAGCTCTATGCCTGAAGGTATAAAACAGCGCTCTCGTGTGATCGTCGTTCACTTTGCGAAAGACGTCCACTCGAGAGGTAAGTGAACTAACAACAGTATAGTAGAACCCGAGAATGTTAATGCAATGAGAAGGAGCAAATGTTAAAAGAGCTTTTTTCGAGTTCTAATTTATAGGTTCATAATAAGGTCATTTCAAATTCAACTATCTTCACGAGTGGGGAATTGCAGATATTTACCACGCGAGTGACGCGAGTGGAGGGTTTCTATATTTACTTACCACGCTAGGACAAGAATTCAGATATTTTCTGCGTTTACCAGACTACTGAGGAAGTTCATAAGATTTTTCGGCACACTACTAAGGAAATCGAAGCGAATAAATTTGCGATTAAGAAGACCGCGCGGCAGTTAGTTTGTGGTGCGGAAGCTAAAGTCGGCGGAGTTATTCGTTTTGTTTTTTGGCACGTATTTAATTCAGGTTCAAGTCCTGAAGTCATATTTTTTTTTCTTGCACATTTTATTTTACAATTCAAACCAGGAAAGTTTGGTAAAATTTTTGAGTTTATTTTAATTAAAATTTCTTTAAAATACTGTTTTTTTTGTATTTTATAAATGGAAATTTCTTTTCGGTATAAAATAGTTCATACTGGATATGACCTGATTTTTATATAAATCAATCAAAACAGAAAATATGTACATATGTCTATAATCTATTTCATCAAATCCAAATTATATTGATGAGAAAATATCATCCGTCCAGAAAGCCAAACGCGCAAACACACATACATATGCATATAATTACGCATACAAACTTTCAACTAACGCAGAATATGTGCATATAAAACTGCGAATCGAATAAATGAGTGATTTAGAAAATATCATTAATAATTATAGATTAGCGCAATCGTGAAAAACGTGTCGTGTATGCAGTACATCGTCTCATATTTGACTCAGGTTCAAATCCTGCGCACAGTTTTTTGTTCGATATTTTTATTTCATTTTTTATATTTGGTTTAATTAGAATTGATTTAAAATAGTGTATTCAGGTTTTTCTAATACCTGTTATTTAGAAATTTATTTTCTATATAACATTATTCATACTTCTTTTGAATTAATTTATATGTAAAACAGCCATAAATGCAATCATATGAATATGCATTCCTATATTTAATCTCTTCAGTCAAATCTGAACTACTTACATACACATATTGATGAGGAAATATTCTAATATCCATCCAGGGAGCCTAACGCGCATACTCACATATGTGTATAAATATATGTACAAACTACCACCATTCTAACAAACCCAGAACACAAGCTTCTGCGCACACTTGACACATGGGATATGTATACCCTATGAGCAAAAAGAACCGGGAAGGTGATGTTGACTGTTTCCTTCGATTGCCAAGGCATAGTCCACCATGAGTACCTTCCATCGGGCCAGACAGTCAATAGAGAATATTATTTATCCGTTTTGAAACCTTAAAGAGATGCTGTGTGTTGCAAACCGCCGGAAATGTGAGCAACCAATCCTCAGATTTTGCATGATGATAACGCGCCATCGCACTGATCAAAGAGAATACAAATCGGCCTGCCGGGGGTGTTTGGAGGACTGGGTTAAACGTTGGCACATGTGTGTTGCTTCAGACGGGTCATATTTTGAAGGAGATAATATAAATTTGCCCTAAATTTAACTCTGTTTTGTTTAATTTAAACATTCCCGGTACTTTCTGATCATAAGGTACATACATGCGGCTTTGCGGACAGCAATGTGTGATTCGCTGGAAGTCTCATTAACTCGCGACTGTCGCACAGTTAGAAGACATATTTACATACATATAAGGCTGCATACATACATACGGAGCCGCGGCCACTCGACATGACAAAAATTTAAGATTTATCAAATATTGGCAAATAATTCCACGCGAAATATTCCAATATTGACTATTTTCGAATGGTCGCGAAAATTGGCATATGGGCGGCTCGTTTTATGAATGAGATTGAAATATAAGCTCTAACTTATGAATGAACTCCTTGTTTCTGTTCTAAATTGTTCAGCGCCGTCGCTGATAGAATCATGGCCGCTGCGACTGCGTCTACGAATGTATTTTGTTTTTGTAGTCGCTAGGCTTAGATTTTAGCTTTGGGCGACATGCGCATGTGAGGTATGTATGTGTTTTTGTTGTGTTCTAGAACATTTTAGAATGTGTGGTGGCAAAGCGGCCATCGCGTTGTGCTTGGTGTTGCTTTTGCGTCTATCAAAGTATTGTGTTTTTGTAAGTACAATATTAGGAATATCGACTGGTGAAAGACAAAAGTACACGGAAGCAAGAAGGGAGCGCTGTGCTCGCGCATATGTACATATATGTATGCTTGAATGTATGAACGTGCATGGATGTTGTAACATATGAATACAATTATTTTGTAGGAAGTTTAGAAGGCAAGTAGGTATATATATATGTATGTATATATGCTAGGACATAAAGTCGGTATATATGCATACATAGAGCAGAATTGTTTTTGCACTTGTTAGGAAGAAACTCGTTCACTAGTGCGCATGTGTATTTGATTTCTTGTAAGAATGTGATGTGGTATGACATGTGTACATACATAAGTCAAGGTTATTTGGGCTTACTTGCATATGTGATATGATGTTCTTGCGCTTGCGCATTCTTGTTTTTCATATACAAATGTACATACATACATATGTATGTAAATGCTGTCGAATACATAACCTATAAATTGACATACAATATAAAATAAGTGTTGATTTATCTTAAACCGTTCTTTTTTTCTGAATGCAAATACCTCCTATTGACATGTACATACATATTATGTACTTATGTATATGTCATATACCATCATTTATTTACATATAAAGTATACGTTCATTTATGTACATATGTGTGTAATGAAAAACTTCATGAATTACTTTCAGAACTTTATTAAAATTTATTCGCGTCGCGCGCATGCACAAAACATTTTGTTCACAGGCGCAGAAATAAACGCTCTGCGTATTTATCCTCTCCACGTGACTCGCCATCAATTCCCGGCACAAATTTTTTTTTTCGTTTTTAAATTTTTTTTTTTTTAATGTAATCGTAAAAAAATTTGTAATACATTTTATGAATCCGCTTATCATTTAAAAAGTAACAAAATGGTAAAAAAATAAGCAGTCGAAGAAATAAACGCACCGCCTATTTTTCCTCGCCACATGTTAGACTCGAGTTCAATTCCCGGCGCAAACCTTTTTTTATAAATTTTTATTTTTAAATCGTTTTTTTTTTTAATGTAATTGAAAAAAAAAAAAATGTAATAAATTTTACGTATTCGCTTATTATTTCAAAAATACGAAAATAGTAAAAATTTAATTGGTTTAATGTCGAGGTGAGAAATGTGTTGTGTGTTGAGGTGAAAAATGTGTGGTGTTTCTAATTTTTGTGTGGGCAAAAGTCAGTGAGGTGTCTATAAACTCGGTGTGCTAAATGACCTTACTACAAATCTTTCAAATCTCAATTGTACTAAAAAAAGCTCACAGTAACATTTGCACCTTCTCATTGCGTTAACATTCTCTGATAAAACAGCGCTCTCGTGTGATCGTCGTTCACTTTGCGAAAGACGTCCACTCGAGAGGTAAGTGAACTAACAACAGTATAGTAGAACCAGAGAATGTTAATGCAATGAGAAGGAGCAAATGTTAAACGAGCTTTTTTCGAGTTCTAATTTGTAGATTCATAATAAGGTCATTTCAAATTCAACTTTGCTCACGAGTGGCGAATTGCAGATATTTACCACGCGAGTGACGCGAGTGGAGGGTTTCTATATTTACTTACCACGCTAGGACAGAAATTCAGATTTTTTCTGCGTTTACCATACTACTGAGGAAGTTCATAAGATTTTTCGGCACACTACTAAGGAAATCGAAGCGAATAAATTTGCGATTAAGAAGACCGTGCGGCAGTTAGTTTGTGGTGCAGAAGCTAAAGTCGGCGGAATTATTCGTTTTGTTTTTTGGCACGTATATAATTCAGGTTCAAGTCCTGAAGTCATATTTTTTTTCTTGCACATTTTTTTTTTACAATTCAAACCAGGAAAGTTTGGTAAAATTTTTGAGTTTATTTTAATTAAAATTTCTTTAAAATACTGTTTTTTTTGTATTTCATAAATGGAAATTTCTTTTCGGTATAAAATAGTTCATACTGGATATGATCTGATTTTTATATAAATCAATCAAAACAGAAAATATGTACATATGTCTATAATCTATTTCATCAAATCCAAATTATATTGATGAGAAAATATCATTCTAATATCCGTCCAGAAAGCCAAACGCGCATACACAGATCCATATGCATATAATTACGCATACAAACTTTCAACTAACGCAGAATATGTGCATATAAAACTGCGAATCGAATAAATGAGTGATTTAGAAAATTTCATTAGTGATTATAGATTAGCGCAATCATGGAAGACGCGCCGTGTATGCAGTACATCGTCTCATATTTGACTCAGGTTCAAATCCTGTGCACAGTTTTTTTGTTCTCGATATTTTTATTTCATTTTTTATATTTGGTTTAATTAGAATTGATTTAAAATAGTGTATTCAGGTTTTTCTAATACCTGTTATTTAGAAATTTATTTTCTATATAACATTATTCATACATCATTTGAATTAATTTATATGTAAAACAGCCATAAAGCCAATCATATGAATATGCATTCCTATATTTAATCTCTTCAGTCAAATCTGAACTACTTACATACACATATTGATGAGAAAATATTCTAATATCCATGGATGCATCCAGAAAGCCAAACGCGCATACACGCATATGTATACAAATATATACAAACCTTCAACGAACGCAAAATGTATGCATATAAAAAACAACAACTGCGACCGTCTTCTTGTCCGTCAGTGAAAAGATGGGATATGTATACCCTATGAGCAAAAAGAACCGGGAAGGTGATGTTGACTGTTTCCTTCGATTGCCAAGGCATAGTCCACCATGAGTACCTTCCATCGGGCCAGACAGTCAATAGAGAATATTATTTATCCGTTTTGAAACCTTAGAGAGATGCTGTGTGTTGCAAACCGCCGGAAATGTGAGCAAACAATTCTCAGATTTTGCATGATGATAACGCGCCATCGCACTGATCAAAGAGAATACAAATCGGCCTGCCGGGGTGTTTGGAGGACTGGGTTAAACGTTGGCGCATGTGTGTTGCTTCAGACGGGTCATATTTTGAAGGAGATAATATAAATTTGCCTTAAATTTAACTCTGTTTTGTTTAATTTAAACATTCCCGGTACTTTCTGATCATAAGGTATATATATGCGGCTTTGCGGACAGCAATGTGTGATTCGCTGGAAGTCTCATTAACTCGCGACTGTCGCACAGTTAGAAGACATATTTACATACATATAAGGGTGCATACATACATACGGAGCCGCGGCCACTCGACAAGACAAAAATTTAAGATTTATCAAATATTGGCAAATAATTCCACGCGAAATATTCCAATATTGACTATTTTCGAATGGTCGCGAAAATTGGCATATGGGCGGCTCGTTTTATGAATGAAATTGAAATATGAGCTCTAACTTATGAATGAACTTTTTGTTTTTGTTCTAAATTGTTCAGCGCCGTCGCTGATAGAATCATGGCCGCTGCGACTGCATCTACGAATGTATTTTGTTTTTGTAGTCGGTATGCTTAGATTTTAGCTTTGGGCGACATGCGCATGTTAGGTATGTGTTTTTGTTGTGTTCTAGAACATTTTAGAACGTGTGGTGGCAAAGCCGCCATCGCGTTGCGCTTGCTGTTGCTTTTGCGTCTATCAAAGTATTGTGTTTTGTCAGTATAATATCAGGAATATCGACTGGTGAAAGACAAAAGTACACGGAAGCAAGAAGGGAGCGCTGTGCTCGCGCATATACGCATGAATGTATGAACGTGCATGGATGTAGTAACATATGAATGCAATTATTTTGTAGGAAGTTTAGAAGGCAAGTAGGTATACTCGTATATGTATGTATATATGCTATGACATAAAGTGGGTATATATATATATACATAGAGCAGAATTGTTTTTGCACTTGTTAGGAAGAAACTCGTTCACTAGTGCGCATGTGTATTTGATTTCTTGTAAGAATGTGATGTGGTATGACATGTGTACATACATAAGTCAAGGTTATTTGGGCATACTTGCATATGTGATATGATGTTCTTGCGCTTGCGCATTATTGCTTTTCATATACAAATGTACATACATACATATGTATGTAAATGCTGTCGAATACATAAACTATAAATTGACATACAATATAAAATAAGTGTTGATTTATCTTAAACCGTTCTTTTTTTCTGAATGCAAATACCTCCTATTGACATGTACATACATATTATGTACTTATGTATATTTCATATACCATCATTTATTTACATATAAAGTATACGTTCATTTATGTACATATGTGTGTAATGAAAACCTTTTGTTCACAACGCAGGCGCAGAAATAAACGTAGAACAGTTTTCGCTGGTCGCTATTACCAGAGAATGTTAATGCAATGAGAAGGTGCAAATGTTACTGAGAGCTTTTTTTAGTACAATTGAGATTTGAAAGATTTGAAGTAAGGGAATTTAGCACACCGAGTTTATAGACACCTCACTGACTTTTGCCCACACAAAAATTAGAAACACCACACATCTTTCACCTCAACACACAACACATTTCTCACCTCGACATTAAACCAATTAAATTTTTACTATTTTCGTATTTTTGAAATAATAAGCGAATATGTAAAATTTATTACATACTTTTTTTTCAATTACATTAAAAAAAAAAACGATTTAAAAAAAAAAAATTTATAAAAAAAGTTTCCTCCGGGAATTGAACTCGAGTCTAACATGTGGCGAGGAAAAATAGGCGGTGCGTTTATTTCTTCGACTGTAAAAATAAAAATATTATATGTATTTACATGTCAATAGAAGGTATTTGCATTCAGAAAAAAAGAACGGTTTAAGATAAATAAACACTTATTTTATATTGTATGTCAATTTATAGTTTATGTATTCGACAGCATTTACATACATATGTATATATGTACATTTGTATATGAAAAACAATAATGCACAAGCGCAAGAACAGTATATCACATATGCAAGTATGCCCAAATAACCTTGACTTATGTATGTACACATGTCACAGCACATCACATTCTTACAAGAAAGCAAATACACATACGCACTAGTGAACGAGTTTCTTCCTAACAAGTGCAAAAACAATTCTGCTCTATGTATGCATATATACCCACTTTATGTCCTAGCATATATACATACATATACGAGTATACCTACTTGCCTTCTAAACTTCCTACAAAATAATTGTATTCATATGTTACTACATCCATGCACGTTCATACATTCATACATATATGCGCGAGCACAGCGCTCCCTTCTTGCTTCCGTGTACTTTTGTCTTTCACCAGTCGATATTCCTAATATTGTACTTACAAAAACACAATACTTTGATAGACGCAAAAGCAACAGCAAGCGCAACGCGATGGCCGCTTTGCCACCACACATTCTAAAATGTTCTAGAACACAACAAAAACACATACCTCACATGCGCCTGTCGCCCAAAGCTAAAATCTAAGCATACCGACTACAAAAACAAAATACATTCGTAGACGTAGTCGCAGCGGCCATGATTCTATCAGCGTCGGCGCTGAACAATTTAGAGCAAAAACAAAAAGTTCATTCATAAGTTGGAGCTCATATTTCAATTTCATTCATAAAACGAGCCGCTCATATGCCAATTTTCGCGACCATTCGAAAATAGTCAATATTGGAATATTTCGCGTGGAATTATTTGCCAATATTTGATAAATCTTAAAGTTTTGTCATGTCGAGTGGCCGCGGCTCCGTATGTATGTATGCACCCTTATATGTATGTAAATATGTCTTCTAACTGTGCGACAGTCGCGAGTTAATGAGACTTCCAGCGAATCACACATTGCTGTCCGCAAAGCCGCATATATATACCTTATGATCAGAAAGTACCGGGAATGTTTAAATTAAACAAAACAGAGTTAAATTTAAGGCAAATTTATACTATCTCCTTCAAAATATGACCCGTCTGAAGCAACACACATGTGCCAACGTTTAACCCAGTCCTCCAAACACCCCCGGCAGGCCGATTTGTATTCTCTTTGATCAGTGCGATGGCGCGTTATCATCATGCAAAATCTGAGAATTGTTTGCTCACATTTCCGGCGGTTTGCAACACACAGCATCTCTCTAAGGTTTCAAAACGGATAAATAATATTCTCTATTGACTTTCTGGCCCGATGGAAGGTACTCATGGTGGACTATGCCTTGGCAATCGAAGGAAACAGTCAACATCACCTTCCCGGTTCTTTTTGCTCATAGGGTATACATATCCCATCTTTTCACTGACGGACAAGAAGACGGTCGCAGTTGTTGTTTTTTATATGCATACATTTTGCGTTCGTTGAAGGTTTGTATATATTTGTATACATATGCGTGTATGCGCGTTTGGCTTTCTGGATGCATCCATGGTTATTAGAATATTTTCTCATCAATATGTGTATGTAAGTAGTTCAGATTTGACTGAAGAGATTAAATATAGGAATGCATATTCATATGATTGCCTTTATGGCTGTTTTACATATAAATTAATTCAAAAGAAGTATGAATAATGTTATATAGAAAATAAATTTCTAAATAACAGGTATTAGAAAAACCTGAATACACTATTTTAAATCAATTCTAATTAAGCCAAATATAAAAAATGAAATAAAAATATCGAGAACAAAAAAACTGTGTACAGGATTTGAACCTGAGTCAAATATGGTACGATGTAATGCATACACGGCACGTTTTTCACGATTGCGCTAAACTATAATTACTAATGAAATTTTCTAAATCACTCATTTATTCGATTCGCAGTTTTATATGCACATATTCTGCGTTAGTTGAAAGTTTGTATGCGTAATTATATGCATATGTATGTGTGTATGCGCGTTTGGCTTTCTGGACGGATATTAGAATGATATTTTCTCATCAATATAATTTGGATTTGATGAAAGAGATTAAAGACATATGTACATATTTTCTGTGTTGATTGATTTATATAAAAATCTGGTCATATCCAGTATGAACTATTTTATACCGAAAAGAAATTTCCATTTATGAAATACAAAAAAAACAGTATTTTAAAGAAATTTTAATTAAAATAAACTCAACAATTTTACCAAACTTTCCTGGTTTGAATTGTAAAAAAAAAATGTGCAAGAAAAAAAAATATGACTTCAGGACTTGAACCTGAATTAAATACGTGCCAAAAAACAAAACGAATAATTCCGCCGACCTTAGCTTCTGCATCACAAACTTACTGCCGCGCGGCCTTCTTAATCGCAAATTTATTCGCTTCGTCGATTTCCTTAGTAGTGTGCCGAAAAATCTTATGAACTTCCTCAGTAGTTTGGTAAACGCAGAAAAAATCTGAATTGCTGTCCTAGCGTGGTAAGTAAATATAGAATCCCTCCACTCGCGTGGTAAATATCTGCAATTCCCCACTCGTGAGGAAAGTTGAATTTGAAATTACCTTATTATGAATCTACAAATTAGAACTCGAAAAAAGCTCATTTAACATTTGCTCCTTCTCATTGCATTAACATTCTCTGATTTTATTACATTCTACACGATGTTATGTAATCCACAAAAGCTTGAATTCTGTAAGCAAAAGCTCTATGCCTGAAGGTATAAAACAGCGCTCTCGTGTGATCGTCGTTCACTTTGCGAAAGACGTCCACTCGAGAGGTAAGTGAACTAACAACAGTATAGTAGAACCCGAGAATGTTAATGCAATGAGAAGGAGCAAATGTTAAAAGAGCTTTTTTCGAGTTCTAATTTATAGGTTCATAATAAGGTCATTTCAAATTCAACTATCTTCACGAGTGGGGAATTGCAGATATTTACCACGCGAGTGACGCGAGTGGAGGGTTTCTATATTTACTTACCACGCTAGGACAAGAATTCAGATATTTTCTGCGTTTACCAGACTACTGAGGAAGTTCATAAGATTTTTCGGCACACTACTAAGGAAATCGAAGCGAATAAATTTGCGATTAAGAAGACCGCGCGGCAGTTAGTTTGTGGTGCGGAAGCTAAAGTCGGCGGAGTTATTCGTTTTGTTTTTTGGCACGTATTTAATTCAGGTTCAAGTCCTGAAGTCATATTTTTTTTTCTTGCACATTTTATTTTACAATTCAAACCAGGAAAGTTTGGTAAAATTTTTGAGTTTATTTTAATTAAAATTTCTTTAAAATACTGTTTTTTTTGTATTTTATAAATGGAAATTTCTTTTCGGTATAAAATAGTTCATACTGGATATGACCTGATTTTTATATAAATCAATCAAAACAGAAAATATGTACATATGTCTATAATCTATTTCATCAAATCCAAATTATATTGATGAGAAAATATCATCCGTCCAGAAAGCCAAACGCGCAAACACACATACATATGCATATAATTACGCATACAAACTTTCAACTAACGCAGAATATGTGCATATAAAACTGCGAATCGAATAAATGAGTGATTTAGAAAATATCATTAATAATTATAGATTAGCGCAATCGTGAAAAACGTGTCGTGTATGCAGTACATCGTCTCATATTTGACTCAGGTTCAAATCCTGCGCACAGTTTTTTGTTCGATATTTTTATTTCATTTTTTATATTTGGTTTAATTAGAATTGATTTAAAATAGTGTATTCAGGTTTTTCTAATACCTGTTATTTAGAAATTTATTTTCTATATAACATTATTCATACTTCATTTGAATTAATTTATATGTAAAACAGCCATAAAGCCAATCATATGAATATGCATTCCTATATTTAATCTCTTCAGTCAAATCTGAACTACTTACATACACATATTGATGAGAAAATATTCTAATATCCATGGATGCATCCAGAAAGCCAAACGCGCATACACGCATATGTATACAAATATGTATATACAAACCTTCAACGAACGCAAAATGTATGCATATAAAAAACAACAACTGCGACCGTCTTCTTGTCCGTCAGTGAAAAGATGGGATATGTATACCCTATGAGCAAAAAGAACCGGGAAGGTGATGTTGACTGTTTCCTTCGATTGCCAAGGCATAGTCCACCATGAGTACCTTCCATCGGCCAGACAATCAATAGAGAATATTATTTATCCGTTTTGAAACCTTAGAGAGATGCTGTGTGTTGCAAACCGCCGGAAATGTGAGCAAACAATTCTCAGATTTTGCATGATGATAACGCGCCATCGCACTGATCAAAGAGAATACAAATCGGCCTGCCGGGGGTGTTTGGAGGACTGGGTTAAACGTTGGCACATGTGTGTTGCTTCAGACGGGTCAAATTTTGAAGGAGATAATATAAATTTGCCTTAAATTTAACTCTGTTTTGTTTAATTTAAACATTCCCGGTACTTTCTGATCATAAGGTACATATATGCGGCTTTGCAGACAGCAATGTGTGATTCGCTGGAAGTCGCATTAACTCGCGACTGTCGCACAGTTAGAAGACATATTTACATACATATAAGGGTGCATACATACATACGGAGGAGCGGCCATTCGACATGACAAAAATTTAAGATTTATCAAATATTGGCAAATAATTCTACGCGAAATATTCCAATATTGACTATTTTCGAATGGTCGCGAAAATTGGCATATGGCGGGTCGTTTTATGAATGAAATTGAAATATGAGCTCGAACTTATGAATGAACTTTTTGTTTTTGTTCTAAATTGTTCAGCGCCGTCGCTGATAGAATCATGGCCGCTGCGACTGCGTCTACGAATGTATTTTGTTTTTGTAGTCGCTAGGCTTAGATTTTAGCTTTGGGCGACATGCGCATGTGAGGTATGTGTTTTTGTTGTGTTCTAGAACATTTTAGAATGTGTGGTGGCAAAGCGGCCATCGCGTTGTGCTTGCTGTTGCTTTTGCGTCTATCAAAGTATTGTGTTTTTGTAAGTACAATATTAGGAATATCGACTGGTGAAAGACAAAAGTACACGGAAGCAAGAAGGGAGCGCTGTGCTCGCGCATATGTATATGTATGCTTGAATGTATGAACGTGCATGGATGTAGTAACATATGAATACAATTATTTTGTAGGAAGTTTAGAAGGCAAGTAGGTATATATGTATGTATGTATATATGCTAGGACATAAAGTCGGTATATATGCATACATAGAGCAGAATTGTTTTTGCACTTGTTAGGAAGAAACTCGTTCACTAGTGCGTATGTGTATTTGCTTTCTTGTAAGAATGTGATGTGGTATGACATGTGTACATACATAAGTCAAGGTTATTTGGGCATACTTGCATATGTGATATGATGTTCTTGCGCTTGTGCATTATTGTTTTTCATATACAATACAAATGTACTTACATACATATGTATGTAAATGCTGTCGAATACATAAACTATAAATTGACATACAATATAAAATAAGTGTTGATTTATCTTAAACCGTTCTTTTTTTCTGAATGCAAATACCTCCTATTGACATGTACATACATATTATGTACTTATGTATATTTCATATACCATCATTTATTTACATATAAAGTATACGTTCATTTATGTACATACATATGTGTGTAATGAAAAACTTCATGAATTACTTTCAGAACTTTATTAAAATTTATTCGCGTCGCGCGCATGCACAAAACCTTTTGTTCACAACGCAGGCGCAGAAATAAACGCGCTGCGTATTTATCCTCCCCACGTGACTCGCCATCAATTCTCGGCACAAATTTTTTTTTTCGTTTTTAAATTTTTTTTTTTTTTAATGTAATCGAAAAAAAATTTGTAATACATTTTATGTATCCGCTTATCATTTCAAAAGTAACGAAATGGTCAAAAAATAAGCAGTCGAAGAAATAAACGCACCGCCTATTTTTCCTCGCCACATGTTAGACTCGAGTTCAATTCCCGGCGCAAACTTTTTTTTATAAATTTTTTTTTTTAAATCGTTTTTTTTTTTTAATGTAATCGTAAAAAAATTTTTAATACATTTTATGAATCCGCTTATCATTTCAAAACTAACAAAATGGTCAAAAAATAAGCATTCGAAGAAATAAACGCACCGCCTATTTTTCCTCGCCACATGTTAGACTCGAGTTCAATTCCCGGCGCAAACTTTTTTTTATAAATTTTTTTTTTAAATCGTTTTTTTTTAATGTAATTGAAAAAAAAATTATGTAATAAATTTTATGTATTCGCTTATTATTTCAAAAATACGAAAATAGTACAAATTTAATTGGTTTAATGTCGAGGTGAGAAATGTGTTGTGTGTTGAGGTGAAAGATGTGTGGTGTTTCTAATTTTTGTGTGGGCAAAAGTCAGTGAGGTGTCTATAAACTCGGTGTGCTAAATGACCTTATTACGAATCTTTCAAATCTCAATTGTACTAAAAAAAGCTCACAGTAACATTTGCACCTTCTCATTGCATTAACATTCTCTGATAAAACAGCGCTCTCGTGTGATCGTCGTTCACTTTGCGAAAGACGTCCACTCGAGAGGTAAGTGAACTAACAACAGTATAGTAGAACCCGAGAATGTTAATGCAATGAGAAGGAGCAAATGTTAAAAGAGCTTTTTTCGAGTTCTAATTTATAGATTCATAATAAGGTCATTTCAAATTCAACTATCTTCACGAGTGGGGAATTGCAGATATTTACCACGCGAGTGACGCGAGTGGAGGGTTTCTATATTTACTTACCACGCTAGGACAAGAATTCAGATATTTTCTGCGTTTACCAGACTACTGAGGAAGTTCATAAGATTTTTCGGCACACTACTAAGGAAATCGAAGCGAATAAATTTGCGATTAAGAAGGCCGTGCGGCAGTTAGTTTGTGATGCAGAAGCTAAAGTCGGCGGAATTATTCGTTTTGTTTTTTGGCACGTATATAATTCAGGTTCAAGTCCTGAAGTCATATTTTTTTTCTTGCACATTTTTTTTTTACAATTCAAACCAGGAAAGTTTGGTAAAATTTTTGAGTTTATTTTAATTAAAATTTCTTTAAAATACTGTTTTTTTTTGTATTTTATAAATGGAAATTTCTTTTCGGTATAAAATAGTTCATACTGGATATGACCTGACTTTTATATAAATCAATCAAAACAGAAAATATGTACATATATCTATAATCTATTTCATCAAATCCAAATTATATTGATGAGAAAATATCATTCTAATATCCGTCCAGAAAGCCAAACGCGCATACACACATGCATATTCATATAATTACGCATACAAACTTTCAACTAACGCAGAATATGTGCATATAAAACTGCGAATCGAATAAATGAATGATTTAGAAAAGATCATTAATAATTATAGATTAGCGCAATCATGGAAAACGTGTCGTGTATGCAGTACATCGTCTCATATTTGACTCAAGTTCAAATCCTGTACACAGCTTTTTGTTTCGATATTTTTATTTCATTTTTTATATTTGGTTTAATTGAAATTGATTTAAAATAGTGTATTCAGGTTTTTCTAATACCAGTTATTTAGAAATTTATTTAGAAATTTATTTTCTATATAACATTATTCATACTTCTTTTGAATTAATTTATATGTAAAACAGCCATAAAGTCAATCATATGAATATGCATTCCTATATTTAATCTCTTCAGTCAAATCTGAATTACTTACATACACATATTGATGAGAAAATATTCTAATATCCATCCAGGGAGCCTAACGCGCATACTCACATATGTGTATAAATATATGTACAAACTTCCACCATTCTAACAAACCCAGAACACAAGCTTCTGCGCACACTTGACACAGGGCATGTAAAGAACAACAACCATTCACTGTGGCCGCCTACTCCTTACCCTTCAGGAAAATACGGTATATCTACAATACATATTCGGTTGTTCACACACGATTCGCTAAAAAGGAATCCGCGCGCATTCAAAGGCACAGCATTGTGCCGAAAATTATGAATTATGAAGCGAAAACAAAACTGCCCCATAATATACTTAGATACCTTTTTAGACCTTTTTTATGAAGTGTAACTTATTATTTGGTATATGAGTACTTATATTAATGTCGAGAGTTAAGTGTTACAGCTTTGAAATAAAAAGTACATATTGATTGAAAAATTTTGGTTACAAATTTTGAGACATCGGTCTCTTTTGTTATGAACAATACTGCACATCAACACAACTCGCAGAAGCTTCAGTGATTTCTTCAATATTAAATGTTTGGCACTTTGTGCTTCATGGGAATGTCTGCACAGTAGCCTACAAAAAAACCGCACTCTTATTTTACAGTAAGTTTATTTCTTTGCTGCTAATATGCATATGCTTTTGTGCACTTTTTATCAATCGGAGAACAACATACGTAAAGGAATATGTTATCTTTGTATTTATATACCACGCGAGAACTAAAAATAATGGTTTAGAAATTTTCCCTAGTATCGAAATGTCCTGGCCAGAACTTTTTCATATACTACTTGTCGTTTTTTTGTGCCTATTACTGTAGCTTTTGCGAACACTTGACTCACAGCAGCTGCGGCTGTCGAGCAGTTGGAACACATATTTACATACATAGAAGCGTGCATACATATATACGGAGCCGCGGCCACTCGACATCACAAAAATTCAAGACTTACAAAATATTGGCAAATAATTTCAATTCGACGCGAAATATTCCAATATTGACTATTTTCGAATGGTCGCGAAAATTGGCATATGGCGGCTCGTTTATGAATGAAATTGAAATATGAGCTCTAACTTATGAATGAACTTTTTGTTTTTGATCTAAATTGTTCAGCGCCGTCGCTGATAGAATCATGGCCGCTGCGACTGCGTCTACGAATGTATTTTGTTTTTGTAGTCGCTAGGCTTAGATTTTAGCTTTGGGCGACATGCGCATGTGAGGTATGTGTTTTTGTTGTGTTCTAGAACATTTTAGAATGTGTGGTGGCAAAGCGGCCATCGCGTTGTGCTTGCTGTTGCTTTTGCGTCTATCAAAGTATTGTGTTTTCGTAAGTACAATATTAGGAATATCGACTGGTGAAAGACAAAAGTACACGGAAGCAAGAAGGGAGCGCTGTGCTCGCGCATATGTATATGTATGCTTGAATGTATGAACGTGCATGGATGTAGTAACATATGAATACAATTATTTTGTAGGAAGTTTAGAAGGCAAGTAGGTATATATGTACAATATGTATGTATATATGCTAGGACATAAAGTCGGTATATATGCATACATAGAGCAGAATTGTTTTTGCACTTGTTAGGAAGAAACTCGTTCACTAGTGCGTATGTGTATTTGATTTCTTGTAAGAATGTGATGTGGTATGACATGTGTACATACATAAGTCAAGGTTATTTGGGCATACTTGCATATGTGATATGATGTTCTTGCGCTTGTGCATTATTGTTTTTCATATACAAATGTACATACATACATATGTATGTAAATGCTGTCGAATACATAAACTATAAATTGACATACAATATAAAATAAGTGTTGATTTATCTTAAACCGTTCTTTTTTTCTGAATGCAAATACCTCCTATTGACATGTACATACATATTATGTACTTATGTATATTTCATATACCATCATTTATTTACATATAAAGTATACGTTCATTTATGTACATATGTGTGTAATGAAAACCTTTTGTTCACAACGCAGGCGCAGAAATAAACGTAGAACAGTTTTCGCTGGTCGCTATTACCAGAGAATGTTAATGCAATGAGAAGGTGCAAATGTTACTGTGAGCTTTTTTTAGTACAATTGAGATTTGAAAGATTTGAAGTAAGGGAATTTAGCACACCGAGTTTATAGACACCTCACTGACTTTTGCCCACACAAAAATTAGAAACACCACACATCTTTCACCTCAACACACAACACATTTCTCACCTCGACATTAAACCAATTAAATTTTTACTATTTTCGTATTTTTGAAATAATAAGCGAATATGTAAAATTTATTACATAATTTTTTTTTCAATTACATTAAAAAAAAAACGATTTAAAAAAAAAAATTTATAAAAAAAAGTTTGCGCCGGGAATTGAACCCGAGTCTAACATGTGGCGAGGAAAAATAGGCGGTGCGTTTATTTCTTCGACTGCTTATTTTTTTACCATTTTGTTACTTTTGAAATGATAAGCGGATACATAAAATTTATTACAAATTTTTTTACGATTACATTAAAAAAAAAAATTTTAAAACGAAAAAAAAAAAAATTTCCACCGAGAATTGATGGCGAGTCACGTGGGGAGGATAAATACGCAGAGCGTTTATTTCTGCGCCTGCGTTGTGAACAAAAGGTTTTGTGCATGCGCGCGACGCGAATAAATTTTAATAAAGTTCTGAAAGTAATTCATGAAGTTTTTCATTACACACATATGTACATATGAACGTATACTTTATATGTAAATAAATGATGGTATATGATAATATACATAAGTACATAATATGTATGTACATGTCAATAAGAGGTATCGAACAAAAAACTGTGTACAGGACTTGAACCTGAGTCAAATATGGGACGATGTACTGCATACACAACAATTTTTCACGATTGCGCTAAACTACAATTACTAATGAACTTTTCTAAATCACTCATTTATTCGATTCGCAGTTTTATATGCACATATTCTGCGTTAGTTGAAAGTTTGTATGCGTAATTATATGCATATGTACATATGTGTGTTTGCGCGTTTGGCTTTCTGGACGGATATTAGAATGATATTTTCTCATCAATATAATTTGGATTTGATGAAATAGATTATAGACATATGTACATATTTTCTGTTTTGATTGATTTATATAAAAATCAGGTCATATCCAGTATGAACTATTTTATACCGAAAAGAAATTTCCATTTATAAAATACAAAAAAAAAAGTATTTTAAAGAAATTTTAATTAAAATAAACTCAACAATTTTACCAAACTTTCCTGGTTTGAATTGTAAAAAAAAAATGTGTAAGAAAAAAAAATATGACTTCAGGACTTGAACCTGAATTAAATACGTGCCAAAAAACAAAACGAATAATTCCGCCGACTTTAGCTTCTGCACCACAAATGAACTGCCGCGCGGCCTTCTTAATCGCAAATTTATTCGCTTCGCTGTGGGCATGAAATAAGTCGATTTCCTTAGTAGTGTGCCGAAAAATCTTATGAACTTCCTCAGTAGTTTGGTAAACGCAGAAAAAATCTGAATTGCTGTCCTAGCGTGGTAAGTAAATATAGAAACCCTCCACTCGCGTGGTAAATATCTGCAATTCGCCACTCGCAAGGAAAGTTGAATTTGAAATTACCTTATTATGAATCTACAAATTAGAACTCGGAAAAAGCTCATTTAACATTTGCTCCTTCTTATTGCATTAACATTCTCTGCTTGTACATAATTCACTGTAATCAGCTCTGTTAAGAACTTCCCCGCTGTCGAGTTAAGCGAGGTGAAATAGTGTTCGCGCTTTCACTTCATTTTTGACAACTCACACTATTCGTAGCTCGTGAGACTTCTCTATTCATCAATGTTCTCTACGCAGTCCCGGCCCGTTCCTCATATTGGGCTCTAACAAAATACGGGTAGGAAAATGAAATCAGCACAAGTTAACAGTAGGAAATTAATTAATATGGCTGCCGGAGAGAAATGAGAGGGAGAGAGTGATACGCAAGTGTAAAAAAATGTAGTTTACATTAGCTTACATTTGCTTGCGTACAGAACAGATTTGTTCATTTGATATGTCCATATGATTTGTATGCATGTTTACAGATTTGTTCTTTTTGGTTTTTTTATGAAAATTGCGCGTAATTGTATGTATGCATGTTTATATACATATATTAGCAAAGGACATATGTACATATATTAGGTTTACATACATATATGAAAATTGCGCCAAATATTGGAAAAAATGTATGATTGCATTAGATTTGATTTTGATATGCATGCATGAAATAGAAAGCAGTGAAGGGATTTATTTATTTAGAAGGCGCACTTTCTCATTATTTCATTTACATATTTATAAAAAACTTTTGAATTTAAAAGATCGGGTTTAGGATAATGCCGTATGGGCAATTTCAGGCCAAGTATAATGATTTATTTAATGAAACTTGGTTGAGATGTTAGGGAGTGGCTCATGAACAACTTTTATAACTTTCAATATTTACACGTATTATAATACAATACACTTATTAATTGGCACAATATAATACATACATATATGTATTTTGTTATAAATTTCACTTCAATTCATAAAATATATGGTCACAAACGTATTTTTACTGGTTTTTATACTTGTATTCAAAACAATATTTAACAATAAATTACTTGAAAACTATAAATCCCCGGAGGGTGCGGGTTCTAGTTTTATATATGTATATGATTATACTGAATAAAATAAAAATGTAAAAATAAAAATAAAAATTTTAATTAGGCTATGATGATGTTCCACCGAACAAGTGGACCGAAAAAAAGAAAAAAAGGAGCTGCTGTATCGATAGCTGCGTGTCAAAGGATAAAGCTATACTTTTTGCGTTTCCTAGGGACGAAGAGACCCGTAAGAATTGGGCCTTGGCTTGCAACGTGCAAGTGTCAAGCACTGACAGGATTTTTATTTGCCAACGCCATTTTGAACCCACATTGGTTACATAATATAAACTCTTGAAAGGGGCTTTTCCTTGCTTCAATTTAGAGCCAGTAAATAGAAGTCGCTCGCCTAGTGCTGGCTCTGATTGGGTTTGCCCGCCCGTCACTGCAACTTATAGTAGGGTAGTTAAGCAAGTAGAAGAAGATTTAACTCTGGAAGAGTTTGAGAAATATTCGATATTAGAGGAAAACAGGCAGGATAGTTATAGCAGAGAATGTTAATGCAATGAGAAGGAGCAAATGTTAAATGAGCTTTTTTCGAGTACTAATTTGTAGATTCAAACTAAGGTAATTTCAAATTCAACTTTGCTCACGAGTGGGGAATTGCAGATATTTACCACGCGAGTGACGCGAGTGGAGGGTTTCTATATTTACTTACCACGCTAGGACAGGAATTCAGATATTTTCTGCGTTTACCAAACTACTGAGGAAGTTCATAAGATTTTTCGGCACACTACTAAGGAAATCGAAGCGAATAAATTTGCGATTAAGAAGGCCGCGCGGCAGTTCATTTGTGGTGCAGAAGCTAAAGTCGGCGGAATTATTCGTTTTGTTTTTTGGCACGTATTCAATTCAGGTTCAAGTCCTGAAGTCATTTTTTTTTCTTGCACATTTTTTTTTACAATTCAAACTAGGAAAGTTTGGTAAAATTTTTGAGTTTATTTTAATTAAAATTTCTTTAAAATACTGTTTTTTTTTGTATTTCATAAATGGAAATTTCTTTTCGGTATAAAATAGTTCATACTGGATATGACCTGATTTTTATATAAATCAATCAAAACAGAAAATATGTACATATGTCTTTAATCTCTTTCATCAAATCCAAATTATATTGATGAGAAAATATCATTCTAATATCCGTCCAGAAAGCCAAACGCGCATACACAGATACATATGCATATAATTACGCATACAAACTTTCAACTAACGCAGAATATGTGCATATAAAACTGCGAATCGAATAAATGAGTGGTTTATTAATTATAGTTTATCGCAATCGTGAAAGACGTGTTGTGTATGGGGTACATCAACTCATGACTCAGGTTCAAATCCTGTGCACAGTTTTCTTTGTTCGATATTTTTATTTAAGTTTTTGTATTTGGTTTAATTAGAATTGATTTAAAATAGTGTATTCAGGTTTTTCTAATACCTGTTATTTAGAAATTTATTTTCTATATAACATTATTCATACATCATTTGAATTAATTTATATGTAAAAGAGCCATAAAGGCAATCATATGAATATGCATTCCTATATTTAATCTCTTCAGTCAAATCTGAACTACTTACATACACATATTGATGAGAAAATATTCTAATATCCATGGATGCATCCAGAAAGCCAAACGCGCATACACGCATATGTATACAAATATATACAAACCTTCAACGAACGCAAAATGTATGCATATAAAAAACAACAACTGCGACCGTCTTCTTGTCCGTCAGTGAAAAGATGGGATATGTATACCCTATGAGCAAAAAGAACCGGGAAGGTGATGTTGACTGTTTCCTTCGATTGCCAAGGCATAGTCCACCATGAGTACCTTCCATCGGGCCAGACAGTCAATAGAGAATATTATTTATCCGTTTTGAAGCCTTAGAGAGATGCTGTGTGTTGCAAACCGCCGGAAATGTGAGCAAACAATTCTCAGATTTTGCATGATGATAACGCGCCATCGCACTGATCAAAGAGAATACAAATCGGCCTGCCGGGGTGTTTGGAGGACTGGGTTAAACGTTGGCACATGTGTGTTGCTTCAGACGGGTCATATTTTGAAGGAGATAATATAAATTTGCCTTAAATTTAACTCTGTTTTGTTTAATTTAAACATTCCCGGTACTTTCTGATCATAAGGTATATATATGCGGCTTTGCGGACAGCAATGTGTGATTCGCTGGAAGTCTCATTAACTCGCGACTGTCGCACAGTTAGAAGACATATTTACATACATATAAGGGTGCATACATACATACGGAGCCGCGGCCACTCGACAAGACAAAAATTTAAGATTTATCAAATATTGGCAAATAATTTCACGCGAAATATTCCAATATTGACTATTTTCGAATGGTCGCGAAAATTGGCATATGGGCGGCTCGTTTTATGAATGAAATTGAAATATGAGCTCTAACTTATGAATGAACTTTTTGTTTTTGTTCTAAATTGTTCAGCGCCGTCGCTGATAGAATCATGGCCGCTGCGACTGCATCTACGAATGTATTTTGTTTTTGTAGTCGGTATGTTTAGATTTTAGCTTTGGGCGACATGCGCATGTTAGGTATGTGTTTTTGTTGTGTTCTAGAACATTTTAGAACGTGTGGTGGCAAAGCCGCCATCGCGTTGCGCTTGCTGTTGCTTTTGCGTCTATCAAAGTATTGTGTTTTGTCAGTATAATATTAGGAATATCGACTGGTGAAAGACAAAAGTACACGGAAGCAAGAAGGGAGCGCTGTGCTCGCGCATATACGCATGAATGTATGAACGTGCATGGATGTAGTAACATATGAATGCAATTATTTTGTAGGAAGTTTAGAAGGCAAGTAGGTATACTCGTATATGTATGTATATATGCTATGACATAAAGTGGGTATATATACATACATAGAGCAGAATTGTTTTTGCACTTGTTCACTAGTGCGTATGTGTATTTGATTTCTTGTAAGAATGTGATGTGCTGTGACATGTGTACATACATAAGTTAAGGTTATTTGGGCATACTTGCATATGAGATATGATGTTCTTGCGCTTGTGCATTATTGCACACCGAGTTTATAGACACCTCACTGACTTTTGCCCACACAAAAATTAGAAACACCACACATCTTTCACCTCAACACACAACACATTTCTCACCTCGACATTAAACCAATTAAATTTTTACTACGATTTAAAAAAAAAAATTTTTAAAAAAAAAATTTGCGCCGGGAATTGAACCCGAGTCTAACATGTGGCGAGGAAAAATAGGCGGTGCGTTTATTTCTTCGACTGCTTTTTTTTTTACCATTTTGTTACTTTTGAAATGATAAGCGGATACATAAAATTTATTACAAATTTTTTTACGATTACATTAAAAAAAAAAAATTTTAAAACGAAAAAAAAAAAAATTTCCACCGAGAATTGATGGCGAGTCACGTGGGGAGGATAAATACGCAGAGCGTTTATTTCTGCGCCTGCGTTGTGAACAAAAGGTTTTGTGCATGCGCGCGACGCGAATAAATTTTAATAAAGTTCTGAAAGTAATTCATGAAGTTTTTCATTACACGCATATGTATGTACATAAATGAACGTATACTTTATATGTATGTAAATAAATGATGGTATATGATAATATACATAAGTACATAATATGTATTTACATGTCAATAGAAGGTATTTGCATTCAGAAACAAAGAACGGTTTAAGATGAATCAACACTAATTTTATATTGTATGTCAATTTATAGTTTATGTATTCGACAGCATTTACATACATATGTATATATGTACATTTGTATATGAAAAACAATAATGCACAAGCGCAAGAACAGCATATCACATATGCAAGTATGCCCAAATAACCTTGACTTATGTATGTACACATGTCACAGCACATCACATTCTTACAAGAAATCAAATACACATACGCACTAGTGAACGAGTTTCTTCCTATCAAGTGCAAAAACAATTCTGCTCTATGTATGTATATATACCCACTTTATGTCATAGCATATATACATACATATACAGTAACATTTGCACCTTCTCATTGCATTAACATTCTCTGGTTATAGTAATCAGATCTGCATGGACTTAGAAACCACAACCACTCGCGAACGGTTCGCTCAGTCTGCTCGCTATTATCAGAGCAATGCGGTCAAATTAAATAAACGTATTGAGGAGCTTGAAAAAGAAAATAATGACCTAAAAAATAAATATTCAGCTTTTTGCAAAATATGCTCACGTAGGTAGGTAATATTCGCAATGTAATGTTGCCAGTTATAAGACAAAAAACCGAAGAAGTATTTCCCCATTGGCTCGCAATATCTGGCGAATGTCAAGATCATCGCATCAAGCTACTCGATTTTTTGATATATGTATGTACTTCTATTCAAAAATGCGAAATGGCTTTTACGGCAAGAAAATACCCAAGTTAGGTGTCAGAAGCACAACGATAAACTAAAAAAGTTGTCGTACGTTGTAGGTCAGGGTCCAACAAGGTGAGTTGGGCAGGTCCTTAGGGTAATTAAAACCAGCGTTTATTTATTGTTTATTCTAATATGTATTTATTTATATTTATTTTTCCTATTTTCCAGATTTTTTTATTTTTAGGGGTTTCTCCATCTTTTAGATGTTTATCTATCTTTCAGGTTTTCCTTTTATCTTCTTTTTAGGTAGCACCTGAGCCTAGATTTTTAAACCACTACAATTTTCACTTAATCACGATGGATTGAGATTAGTGTTTTAAAAATCAGGTAAATCGCAATGACTTAATCGATGTCAATATCGAAGTCGTGTGAGAAATTGTTATAGTATGAGAACAATTTCGTAATTCGTGCTTTCACAATTTTACATATATTTTTTTTCATTTCAGGAAATGTAAATACCTATTATTTATAGTATTGTAATATATATACATATACATTAAAATTAAAAAAAAACTAGTATTTCATTTTTTTAAGGATAATAATATTTATTTGGTAAGAAGAACTTAAATGAACATATACCAATAATTTAAATCGACAGGATTTCCTTACAAAATCAATATATTCGTACAGCTACATAAATCAAATGAATATCTGCATATGAAAAATCGTTCATATGGACGTGCAAAAGCAAACACGCATATACATAAAAACATGCCTACAAACTTCCATAGACATACATATGTACATATGAGGCTGCGAGCACTTGCGACAGAAAAAATATTTCGATTTGCTATTGCTGTCGAGAATTTAGAACACATATTTACATACATATATTGATGCATACATATGTACGGAGCCGCGGCCACTCGACTTGACAAAAATTCAAGATTTACCAAATATTGGCAAATAATTCCACGCGAAATATTCCAATATTGACTATTTTCGAATGCTCGAATGGAAAATTGGCATATGGGCGGCTCGTTTTATGAATGAAAGGACTTTGCTCGTAGAAATATGAGCTCGAACTTATCAATGAATTTGTTTTTGTTGTGCTTTTTAATATTTGAAACTATTCAGCGCCGCCGTGGGTAAATAATCATGGCCGCAGCAGCTACGCCTAGGAATTCATTTTGTTCTTGTAGTCGCTAGGCTTAGAATTTTAGTTTAGCAAGCATACACATGTAGAGGCATAAAGTAAGTATGTGCGGTTATATGTATATATTAACGTTATTAAAACACAAACTCACTTCTCGGTGTCTGCGAAACAACTCAACTCCTTTATTCCAATTTATTTACAGTAAACCTTATTTATCTAAAGCTTACATCTAACGAAATCTCTTAAAGTTCTACTCTTACTCTAATTTCTCTTATTGCTAAATTTAAGATTAATATTTAAATATGTAAGTTAATATGTTTGTGTATGTAAGTATGTACGTATGTAGATATGTATTCAGGTATTTATGTGTTATACATGTATGTAGGTATGTATCTTATGTTACACCTCCACCCGTAGACTAAGCAGTCCCTGCTTGTCCAAAATGAACTTATTTAAGGTAAATGTGTAATCATATTTTTTATATTGGTATACATTATTGCAATTATTTATTTTTATATTTTTAAACATTATTCACATTTTCTAGTTTTTCTGAATGTTTTTTTTTTCTTCTTAATTTATTTTTTTTTTTTCATGTTTTTCGTTTTACTTGGGATTTATATATTTTTTTAAATTTATTATCGTTTGATACCAAGTAATTTCCATCTTGTTTATAATTAGTAATTTTCTTATATTTTGGTTTTGATTTGCTAACCCTGTTATTATTAACAATGTTGTTGGCAAAACTGTCTGTGTCAACTCTATTGGCTTTCTGATTCAATAAATTTATTTTACTTTCTTTTCATGTACTTTTTGTGAAAGCTTGGATATTTCTTCTTGTGAAATCATATTATTCAAAAGATCGCTGGGTCGAAAATTAGTATTGTAGTAGTATGAATTGTATTGTTGTATGATATTATGGCTTTATGTACATTTTCGTCAATATCATCTTTATTATTTGGATCCACATTAAAAAGACGAATGTGCTCATTAAGGGTTCCATGTAGCCTTTCTATATCTGCTTTGCCAGTTTTGAGATACGCTGTGGTAGTGTGGAATTTTATTTCTTGTTCCTTTAAAAATTCTCTTATTACGGCAGTATCTAGTTCGTTGTCGAATACTAATAAATTTGGCTTTCCTAAATATTGGATTCTTTGCTTAAGTGCTTTTAGTATTGACACCCAAGTTCTATCTTCTAAATAGTACGCAGTTGCGTACTTCGTTAACTTATCTATGCTTGTGAAATACATGGTGCCTCGTTGTGGGTACCATATATCTACATGTACCATGTCGTTATGATGTTTTGGAGTAGGTGTTACGTTCAACTGTCAAATTTTGCTAACTTACATATTCCACAATTATTTTTTTTATTTTTGAATCTCTTTCTGTAGTTTTGGGTAAAAATAATCTCTCTTTATTTCTTCGAAAACTTCCAGAATACCCCTGTGGTTATTCTTTAAATGCGTTGTTTCTATCAGTTGTAAAAGCTTTTCTCTATCAATTATGTCTTCAATAAAAATCGGTGATCTCATTACTTTAAGATACTTGTTTTTTGCGAAATATTCAGTGTAGTTGGATTGAAATTCTCTGAATAAATCAATGTTTGGACAATAAACCACTACTAGTCCCTTCGCAGGCAATTTTTCCTTCATAAATTCCAAAATATACTTTTTATCTGCAACTTTTAAAATATGACGAATTTTATTTTTGAAAATTATTTTAGTTTTGCAAGAATTAAAATTTGAGCTTTCCATAATTATTTGATGTCTAAAAATATTTACTGGTCTTTCTGTTATTTTAATAAAATCAGTGTCGTCACTCTCCGCGCTATGTACTGTATTAACATCTTCGCCAAACAGTTCATGTAAATTTATTGCTACTTCATCATCCGATTTTTTATAGTTTAACCTACTTAACCCATCGGCTATAACGTTTTCCTTGCCTTTTATGTAAATGATATCAAAATCAAATTCATTAAGTCTTATTTTCCATCTCTGTAGCTTTGCATTTGGTTCTTTTATAGTATTTAACCATACTAACGGACGATGATCTGTCTTAATTATGAATCTACGGCCAAAAAGATAAGGACGAAAATATTTTGTTGCCCACACAATGGCTAATAATTCTTTCTCAATTGTGCTGTAGTTTCTTTCATAGCCGTTTAAAGTGCGACTTGCGAAGGATACTGCTTTATTTCCCTGCATAAGTGCTGCTCCCAATGCAAAATTACTTGCATCGGTTACAAGTGTAAATGTTTTATTAAAATCCGGTTGAACCAGTATAGGGTCATTCTTAAGTAATTGTTTCAATTTTTCAAAAGCTAATCTATAATCTTTGTCATTTATATTAATTCTTGCTCCTTGCTTTAAATATTTAATAAGGTGATGAGCTACTTTTGAGTAGTCTTATAAAGCTATTTTCTCTACAGTTTTAAGTTTTTCAGGGTTTGGTTTGATACCTTCGGCAGTGACAATATGGCCTAAGAATTCAGTTTCTTTTGCCAGAAACGTACACTTATCTAATTGCAATTTCAAATTGGCCTGGTTTAACGTCTTAATACTTTATCTATTGCTTCTAAATGTTCTTCAATACTTGTCGAAAAAATTAGAACGTCATCTAAATACACTAAACAGATTGAACCAATGTATTCTTTCAATACGTTGTTAATCAGCCTCTGAAATGTTGCTGGAGCATTACGAAGTCCGAACGGCATGCGTAAGAACTCGTAATGTCCAGTGGCTGTTGAAAATGCGGTTTTTGAAATATCTTCTGGATGCATTTCTACCTGATGAAAGCCCTTGGCTAAATCCAAGGTAGTGAAATATTGACATTTCCCAAATTTGTCGAATATATCGTCTATATTTGGAATAGGGTATCGATACTGTACAGTAACATCATTAAGCTTGCGGTAGTCTATCACTATTCGCCATTTTTGTTTTTTAGACGCATCTAATTTTTTAGGTACGACCCATATAGGACTATTGTACGGGCTATGTGAATGCCTAATGATACCTTGTTTCAACATATTTTCAATTTGCAAATCCACTTCTTCTTTATGTACTGCGGGGTACCTGTACAATCTAGAATATATTGGCATATCATGTTTTGTTAGAATTCTATGTTTAATTTCATTAGTAAATGTTAAGTCTTCATCTTTATTATAGAAAACATTCTTATATTTAAAAGCGATTTTCAACAATTTTTCTTTTTCGTATTTATATTTGCAGGTGATCTGTTTTAATTAAAGTAGTTATGTTGTGTTTTTCAATTTCGTAATTAAACATTTCTATAAAATTCTCTTTATAAGATATTTCATTATACATTTCTTCTTCTTTAGAATTAAATATAGTTATCAAAGTCTCTGTTCCCAAAGCTTTCGCTACTATATTAATCTCTGTCTTCCATCTAGGATGACAAATATTAGGGTTTATCAAACTAAACTCCGCTCATGTATCGATTAAAAATTTCAATTTTTTTTATTGGATTTTTTATTACTATATAGGGTAATTGTGTTCGCCGGAAATCGGAAAATTTAAGCTAGAGTTTCCTATTTCCATGGGTTCAACTTTCTGACTCTCGCCATTATGGAAATTTGATCTAATTGGTTGCCTTTGTAAATTGTAATTTGTACAAGCATCATATTGTTGTTGATTTCTATTTGTAGATTGTGAATAGTTTGATCTTCTAGTTTGATTGGAACTACCACGAAATGTGTTACGAAATTGTGGATTAGGATTAATAGGATTTTGAAAAAATTGTTGATTTTGTTGAGGAGTATTTTGAAAATTTTCGAAATTGTTGCTGTTGTAAGATCTAAATGAATTATTGTTTCTACGATAGTTATTATTATTATTATTGTTATAAGTTTGTTTATTATTGTAGTAATTTCGAGGGTTATATGGATTGTTTTTCAAATCGTCGCTGAAATTTACTTTAACACTTGTATTTAAATTGTATTGTTTCGCTGGTCCAAACTGTGTATAATTTTGATGTCTTGCTTCCAAAACTATTTTGAAAGCACCTTCTATAGTACTCGGATTTCTAGAAAATATCATTGTCCTTGTAGGTTCTGTTAGGTTTTCTCTAAAAGTCTTAAGAGCTATTCTATTTATTTCTTCGGTCGAGTAAGTGTTCTATTAGCTAATTTATTAATTTTGTAATAATAATTTTCGATTGTTCCCTGCATTCTGCAAGTTTTTAAACTATCCATCAAGTCATTACTGTTGTCTTTCTCGCCAAAATTTGTGGTTAAGATTTCTTTTAAAATAGGCCATGAAGTTACGTTAGGATGTCGATGAATAGCTTCTCTAGTTTTACCAATGCATTTGTTTTTTATGTAACCAAATAGCACATTACTATTAGCTGAGTTGAATTCAGAAATTGTAGGCAAAATATTCTCAATTTGTTCTATAAAGTCTGGTAATTGGTTTGGATCATTGCCATCCAAATTTTCAATTTTTTTAATGCACGCTAATACTAAATTAAATTTACTTATCTCTAAAGTTTCCATAATGATTATTTTTTTTTTTTTTTTTTATGCGAAATATATATAGTATATGTATGTAATTTTAAATTATTCAAAAAAATATAAAGTATGTACTTATGTATGTATAGTTATTTCCAGTTCTTACGCTCCGCTTGCTATTATTGTTGCTAATTTTTTTTTGTTGTTCAGCTCCAAGCGCTGCTCCCCTTTTTGCGTTGTGCACAGATAATAAGTGGGTGTTGTTGTTGTTTCTCTTTTTGGTTTTGTGCAGCCAATATTTTATTGTTGTAAATTTAAATTTAAATTGTTTATGCGAGAGTTCGTTGGTCAATTCACGATTTTTACTAAGACGTTTCTTTTGTTGGTTTGTTTGTTGTAGGTATTGCACCTTCTTATAGCTTTGTTGTTCTTATTTGTATAGCAATTCTTGCCTATTATATGTTTTGTTTTTATTTTAGAGAGTCAAGATAAATGATTTAGCGAGCGTAGAGTGGGAGTGCAAGGCAGTGTCGTATATATTTTTTTTTTTATTTATTATCTTTTCTCCTGTTTTTTTTCCTTTCGGTTTTTCTCTTAAAATGAGAGTCCAGATAAATATTAATAACGGACACTTGATCTCTTTTTAAAATTTCGCTGATATTTGCACTTGAAAAGGGTACAGGTTCTTGTATGTCGTTACAATTTTTTTCCCGCTAACCTCTATGAAGGTCATTCATTGGAACTTTTCCTCAGTGCATGTGTTCTTAAATTTTTCCACAAGCCACTTTCATTTGCCGTTATATTATATTTTTGACACAAATGTTCACTATTATTTGTATTTTCTTTTACAACGCTTTTTACTTTAATTATTTATTGCAAATCACACTAGTAAAGCTTTAAAGTTTTCCACTGACCATGCCAGAGGTCTTAATTTTGCTCACAAATATGTGAATGTATTTTTGTTGGGTTAGCCAACTTCACAACTTTTAAGTTTTTTTTTTTTTTATCAAACTTATTTTATTAAACCGTCTAACAGTTGAGTAACAAATATTTAAATCAGCTTAAATAATGTTTTATATTTTTTTTCCTCGTCGCCATTAACGTTATTAAAACACAAACTCACTTCTCGGTGTCTGCGAAATAACTCAACTCCTTTATTCCAATTTATTTACAGTAAACCTTATTTATCTAAAGCTTACATCTAACGAAATCTCTTAAAGTTCTACTCTTACTCTAATTTCTCTTATTGCTAAATTTAAGATTAATATTTAAATATGTAAGTTAATATGTTTGTGTATGTAAGTATGTACGTATGTAGATATGTATTCAGGTATTTATGTGTTATACATGTATGTAGGTATGTATCTTATGTTACAATATACGAATATTCATTGATTTGCTTAGAACAGAAACTTTTACGTACATATGTATATACATATATGTATATGTACGCGAATACTGTTTAGATGAGTTTTTTTGCATATGTTAGGAATATGTTTGCAAACGTTTGTCTATTTAAAAAATAAATAAATAAATAATTGGCGCGTACACTTCTGTTAGGAGTTTGGCCGAGCTCGTCCCTCCTATTTGTGGTGTGCGTCTCGATGTTGTTCCACAAATGGAGGGACCTACAGTTTCAAGCCGACTCCGAACGGCAGATATTTTTATGAGGAGCTTTTTCATGGCAGAAATACACTCGGAGGTTTGCCATTGCCTGCCAAGGGGCGACCGCTATTAGAAAAATGTTTTTATTAATTTTGCTTTCACCGAGATTCGAACCAACGACCTCTCTGTGAATTCCGAATGGTAATCACGCACCAACCCATTCGGCTACGGCGGCCGTTTGTCTGTTTGCTTTTGAATTTTTTATATGTAGATACATACATATGAGCTGTGTTTTGAGGCAGGTCAAGATTTTTTTCTGATGAATATGGATGGTAGATGTTATATGTATCTATTTAGTATATGAATATACATACATATGGATATAAAAATTTAAAAAGGACACATATTGTTGAATAATAACCGTTGATGCAAATGAATGGTTTACAAAGCCAATTTTTTATGTGAATATTTTGAAATTATTTTGATAATGCACTTAATATCAATACAATTTAGTTAATTAGATACTTAAAATTTCACATTCATGCATGCATATACTTAGAATTAATTTATTCATCTCACAAGAAATAATCCATTTGCGCATGCAAAATGCCGACGGCAAATAAGCATGACAGAAAAATGTACAAGCAGAGAATGTTAATGCAATGAGAAGGAGCAAATGTTAAATGAGCTTCTTTCGAGTTCTAATTTGTAGATTCAAACTAAGGTAATTTCAAATTCAACTTTGCTCACGAGTGGGGAATTGCAGATATTTACCACGCGAGTGACGCGAGTGGAGGGTTTCTATATTTACTTACCACGCTAGGACAGGAATTCAGATATTTTCTGCGTTTACCAAACTACTGAGGAAGTTCATAAGATTTTTCGGCACACTACTAAGGAAATCGACGAAGCGAATAAATTTGCGATTAAGAAGGCCACGCGGCAGTTCATTTGTGGTGCAGAAGCTAAAGTCGGCGGAATTATTCGTTTTGTTTTTTGGCACGTATTTAATTCAGGTTCAAGTCCTGAAGTCATATTTTTTTTTCTTGCACATTTTTTTTTACAATTCAAACTAGGAAAGTTTGGTAAAATTTTTGAGTTTATTTTAATTAAAATTTCTTTAAAATACTGTTTTTTTTGTATTTCATAAATGGAAATTTCTTTTCGGTATAAAATAGTTCATACTGGATATGACCTGATTTTTATATAAATCAATCAAAACAGAAAATATGTACATATGTCTTTAATCTCTTTCATCAAATCCAAATTATATTGATGAGAAAATATCATTCTAATATCCGTCCAGAAAGCCAAACGCGCATACACAGATACATATGCATATAATTACGCATACAAACTTTCAACTAACGCAGAATATGTGCATATAAAACTGCAAATCGAATAAATGAGTGGTTTATTAATTATAGTTTATCGCAATCGTGAAAAACGTGTCGTGTATGCAGTACATCGTACCATATTTGACTCAGGTTCAAATCCTGTACACAGTTTTTTGTTCTCGATATTTTTATTTCATTTTTTATATTTGGTTTAATTAGAATTGATTTAAAATAGTGTATTCAGGTTTTTCTAATACCTGTTATTTAGAAATTTATTTTCTATATAACATTATTCATACTTCTTTTGAATTAATTTATATGTAAAACAGCCATAAAGGCAATCATATGAATATGCATTCCTATATTTAATCTCTTCAGTCAAATCTGAACTACTTACATACACATATTGATGAGAAAATATTCTAATATCCATGGATGCATCCAGAAAGCCAAACGCGCATACACGCATATGTATACAAATATATACAAACCTTCAACGAACGCAAAATGTATGCATATAAAAAACAACAACTGCGACCGTCTTCTTGTCCGTCAGTGAAAAGATGGGATATGTATACCCTATGAGCAAAAAGAACCGGGAAGGTGATGTTGACTGTTTCCTTCGATTTCCAAGGCATAGTCCACCATGAGTACCTTCCATCGGGCCAGACAGTCAATAGAGAATATTATTTATCCGTTTTGAAACAATTCTCAAATTTTGCATGATGATAACGCGCCATCGCACTGATCAAAGAGAATACAAATCGGCCTGCCGGGGTGTTTGGAGGACTGGGTTAAACGTTGGCACATGTGTGTTGCTTCAGACGGGTCATATTTTGAAGGAGATAATATAAATTTGCCTTAAATTTAACTCTGTTTTGTTTAATTTAAACATTCCCGGTACTTTCTGATCATAAGGTATATATATGCGGCTTTGCGGACAGCAATGTGTGATTCGCTGGAAGTCTCATTAACTCGCGACTGTCGCACAGTTAGAAGACATATTTACATACATATAAGGGTGCATCCATACATACGGAGCCGCGGCCACTCGAGATGACAAAAATTTAAGATTTATCAAATATTGGCAAATAATTCCACGCGAAATATTCCAATATTGACTATTTTCGAATGGTCGCGAAAATTGGCATATGGGCGGCTCGTTTTATGAATGAAATTGAAATATGAGCTCTAACTTATGAATGAACTTTTTGTTTTTGTTCTAAATTGTTCAGCGCCGTCGCTGATAGAATCATGGCCGCTGCGACTGCATCTACGAATGTATTTTGTTTTTGTAGTCGCTAGGCTTAGATTTTAGCTTTGGGCGACATGCGCATGTGAGGTATGTGTTTTTGTTGTGTTCTAGAACATTTTAGAACGTGTGGTGGCAAAGCGGCCATCGCGTTGCGCTTGCTGTTGCTTTTGCGTCTATCAAAGTATTGTGTTTTTGTCAGTATAATATCAGGAATATCGACTGGTGAAAGACAAAAGTACACGGAAGCAAGAAGGGAGCGCTGTGCTCGCGCATATATGTATGAATGTATGAACGTGCATGGATGTAGTAACATATGAATGCAATTATTTTGTAGGAAGTTTAGAAGGCAAGTAGGTATACTCGTATATGTATGTATATATGCTATGACATAAAGTGTCTATATATGCATACATAGAGCAGAATTGTTTTTGCACTTGTTAGGAAGAAACTCGTTCACTAGTGCGTATGTGTATTTGATTTCTTGTAAGAATGTGATGTGCTGTGACATGTGTACATACATAAGTCAAGGTTATTTGGGCATACTTGCATATGTGATATGCTGTTCTTGCGCTTGTGCATTATTGTTTTTCATATACAAATGTACATATATACATATGTATGTAAATGTTACTTTTTTTAGTACAATTGAGATTTGAAAGATTTGAAGTAAGGGAATTTAGCACACCGAGTTTATAGACACCTCACTGACTTTTGCCCACACAAAAATTAGAAACACCACACATCTTTCACCTCAACACACAACACATTTCTCACCTCGACATTAAACCAATTAAATTTTTACTATTTTCGTATTTTTGAAATAATAAGCGAAAACGTAAAATTTATTACATAATTTTTTTTTTCAATTACATTAAAAAAAAAACGATTTAAAAAAAAAAAAAGTTATAAAAAAAAGTTTGCGCCGGGAATTGAACTCGAGTCTAACATGTGGCGAGGAAAAATAGGCGGTGCGTTTATTTCTTCGACTGCTTTTTTTTTTACCATTTTGTTACTTTTGAAATGATAAGCGGATACATAAAATTTATTACAAATTTTTTTACGATTATATTAAAAAAAAAAATTTAAAAACGAAACAAAAAAAAAAATTTCCACCGAGAATTGATGGCGAGTCACGTGGGGAGGATAAATACGCAGAGCGTTTATTTCTGCGCCTGCGTTGTGAACAAAAGGTTTTGTGCATGCGCGCGACGCGAATAAATTTTAATAAAGTTCTGAAAGTAATTCATGAAGTTTTTCATTACACGCATATGTATGTACATAAATGAACGTATACTTTATATGTATGTAAATAAATGATGGTATATGATAATATACATAAGTACATAATATGTATTTACATGTCAATAGAAGGTATTTGCATTCAGAAACAAAGAACGGTTTAAGATGAATCAACACTTATTTTATATTGTATGTCAATTTATAGTTTATGTATTCGACAGCATTTACATACATATGTATATATGTACATTTGTATATGAAAAACAATAATGCACAAGCGCAAGAACAGCATATCACATATGCAAGTATGCCCAAATAACCTTGACTTATGTATGTACACATGTCACAGCACATCACATTCTTACAAGAAATCAAATACACATACGCACTAGTGAACGAGTTTCTTCCTAACAAGTGCAAAAACAATTCTGCTCTATGTATGTATATATACCCACTTTATGTCATAGCATATATACATACATATACAGTAACATTTGCACCTTCTCATTGCATTAACATTCTCTGGTTATAGTAATCAGATCTGCATGGACTTAGAAACCACAACCACTCGCGAACGGTTCGCTCAGTCTGCTCGCTATTATCAGAGCAATGCGGTCAAATTAAATAAACGTATTGAGGAGCTTGAAAAAGAAAATAATGACCTAAAAAATAAATATTCAGCTTTTTGCAAAATATGCTCACGTAGGTAGGTAATATTCGCAATGTAATGTTGCCAGTTATAAAACAAAAAACCGAAGAAGTATTTCCCCATTGGTTCGCAATATCTGGCGAATGTCAAGATCATCGCATCAAGCTACTCGATTTTTTGATATATGTATGTACTTCTATTCAAAAATGCGAAATGGCTTTTACGGCAAGAAAATACCCAAGTTAGGTGTCAGAAGCACAACGATAAACTAAAAAAGTTGTCGTACGTTGTAGGTCAGGGTCCAACAAGGTGAGTTGCGCAGGTCCTTAGGGTAATTAAAACCAGACAGAATTATAGACACCTCACTGACTTTTGCCCACACAAAAATTAGAAACACCACACATCTTTCACCTCAACACACAACACATTTCTCACCTCGACATTAAACCAATTAAATTTTTACTATTTTCGTATTTTTGAAATAATAAGCGAAAACGTAAAATTTATTACATAATTTTTTTTTTCAATTACATTAAAAAAAAAACGATTTAAAAAAAAAAAAAGTTATAAAAAAAAGTTTGCGCCGGGAATTGAACTCGAGTCTAACATGTGGCGAGGAAAAATAGGCGGTGCGTTTATTTCTTCGACTGCTTTTTTTTTTACCATTTTGTTACTTTTGAAATGATAAGCGGATACATAAAATTTATTACAAATTTTTTTACGATTATATTAAAAAAAAAAATTTAAAAACGAAACAAAAAAAAAAATTTCCACCGAGAATTGATGGCGAGTCACGTGGGGAGGATAAATACGCAGAGCGTTTATTTCTGCGCCTGCGTTGTGAACAAAAGGTTTTGTGCATGCGCGCGACGCGAATAAATTTTAATAAAGTTCTGAAAGTAATTCATGAAGTTTTTCATTACACGCATATGTATGTACATAAATGAACGTATACTTTATATGTATGTAAATAAATGATGGTATATGATAATATACATAAGTACATAATATGTATTTACATGTCAATAGAAGGTATTTGCATTCAGAAACAAAGAACGGTTTAAGATGAATCAACACTTATTTTATATTGTATGTCAATTTATAGTTTATGTATTCGACAGCATTTACATACATATGTATATATGTACATTTGTATATGAAAAACAATAATGCACAAGCGCAAGAACAGCATATCACATATGCAAGTATGCCCAAATAACCTTGACTTATGTATGTACACATGTCACAGCACATCACATTCTTACAAGAAATCAAATACACATACGCACTAGTGAACGAGTTTCTTCCTAACAAGTGCAAAAACAATTCTGCTCTATGTATGTATATATACCCACTTTATGTCATAGCATATATACATACATATACAGTAACATTTGCACCTTCTCATTGCATTAACATTCTCTGGTTATAGTAATCAGATCTGCATGGACTTAGAAACCACAACCACTCGCGAACGGTTCGCTCAGTCTGCTCGCTATTATCAGAGCAATGCGGTCAAATTAAATAAACGTATTGAGGAGCTTGAAAAAGAAAATAATGACCTAAAAAATAAATATTCAGCTTTTTGCAAAATATGCTCACGTAGGTAGGTAATATTCGCAATGTAATGTTGCCAGTTATAAAACAAAAAACCGAAGAAGTATTTCCCCATTGGTTCGCAATATCTGGCGAATGTCAAGATCATCGCATCAAGCTACTCGATTTTTTGATATATGTATGTACTTCTATTCAAAAATGCGAAATGGCTTTTACGGCAAGAAAATACCCAAGTTAGGTGTCAGAAGCACAACGATAAACTAAAAAAGTTGTCGTACGTTGTAGGTCAGGGTCCAACAAGGTGAGTTGCGCAGGTCCTTAGGGTAATTAAAACCAGCGTTTATTTATTGTTTATTCTAATATGTATTTATTTATATTTATTTTTCCTATTTTCCAGATTTTTTTATTTTTAGGGTTTTCTCCATCTTTTAGATGTTTATCTATCTTTCAGGTTTTCCTTTTATCTTCTTTTTCAGGTAGCACCTGAGCCTAGATTTTTAAACCACTACAATTTTCACTTAATCACGATGGATTGAGATTAGTGTTTTAAAAATCAGGTAAATCGCAATGACTTAATCGATGTCAATATCGAAGTCGTGTGAGAAATTGTTATAGTATGAGAACAATTTCGTAATTCGTGCTTTCACAATTTTACATATATTTTTTTTCATTTCAGGAAATGTAAATACCTATTATTTATAGTATTGTAATATATATAATATACATATACATTAAAATTAAAAAAAAACTAGTATTTCATTTTTTTAAGGATAATAATATTTATTTGGTAAGAAGAACTTAAATGAACATATACCAATAATTTAAATCGACAGGATTTCCTTACAAAATCAATATATTCGTACAGCTACATAAATCAAATGAATATCTGCATATGAAAAATCGTTCATATGGACGTGCAAAAGCAAACACGCATATACATAAAAACATGCCTACAAACTTCCATAGACATACATATGTACATATGAGGCTGCGAGCACTTGCGACAGAAAAAATATTTCGATTTGCTATTGCTGTCGAGAATTTAGAACACATATTTACATACATATATTGATGCATACATATGTACGGAGCCGCGGCCACTCGACTTGACAAAAATTCAAGATTTACCAAATATTGGCAAATAATTCCACGCGAAATATTCCAATATTGACTATTTTCGAATGCTCGAATGGAAAATTGGCATATGGGCGGCTCGTTTTATGAATGAAAGTACTTTGCTCGTAGAAATATGAGCTCGAACTTATCAATGAATTTGTTTTTGTTGTGCTTTTTAATATTTGAAACTATTCAGCGCCGCCGTGGGTAAATAATCATGGCCGCAGCAGCTACGCCTAGGAATGCATTTTGTTCTTGTAGTCGCTAGGCTTAGAATTTTAGTTTAGCAAGCATACACATGTAGAGGCATAAAGTAAGTATGTGCGGTTATATGTATATATTAACGTTATTAAAACACAAACTCACTTCTCGGTGTCTGCGAAACAACTCAACTCCTTTATTCCAATTTATTTACAGTAAACCTTATTTATCTAAAGCTTACATCTAACGAAATCTCTTAAAGTTCTACTCTTACTCTAATTTCTCTTATTGCTAAATTTAAGATTAATATTTAAATATGTAAGTTAATATGTTTGTGTATGTAAGTATGTACGTATGTAGATATGTATTCAGGTATTTATGTGTTATACATGTATGTAGGTATGTATCTTATGTTACACCTCCACCCGTAGACTAAGCAGTCCCTGCTTGTCCAAAATGAACTTATTTAAGGTAAATGTGTAATCATATTTTTTATATTGGTATACATTATTGCAATTATTTATTTTTATATTTTTAAACATTATTCACATTTTCTAGTTTTTCTGAATGTTTTTTTTTTCTTCTTAATTTTTTTTTTTTTTTTCATGTTTTTCGTTTTACTTGGGATTTATATATTTTTTTAAATTTATTATCGTTTGATACCAAGTAATTTCCATCTTGTTTATAATTAGTAATTTTCTTATATTTTGGTTTTGATTTGCTAACCCTGTTATTATTAACAATGTTGTTGGCAAAACTGTCTGTGTCAACTCTATTGGCTTTCTGATTCAATAAATTTATTTTACTTTCTTTTCATGTACTTTTTGTGAAAGCTTGGATATTTCTTCTTGTGAAATCATATTATTCAAAAGATCGCTGGGTCGAAAATTAGTATTGTAGTAGTATGAATTGTATTGTTGTATGATATTATGGCTTTATGTACATTTTCGTCAATATCATCTTTATTATTTGGATCCACATTAAAAAGACGAATGTGCTCATTAAGGGTTCCATGTAGCCTTTCTATATCTGCTTTGCCAGTTTTGAGATACGCTGTGGTAGTGTGGAATTTTATTTCTTGTTCCTTTAAAAATTCTCTTATTACGGCAGTATCTAGTTCGTTGTCGAATACTAATAAATTTGGCTTTCCTAAATATTGGATTCTTTGCTTAAGTGCTTTTAGTATTGACACCCAAGTTCTATCTTCTAAATAGTACGCAGTTGCGTACTTCGTTAACTTATCTATGCTTGTGAAATACATGGTGCCTCGTTGTGGGTACCATATATCTACATGTACCATGTCGTTATGATGTTTTGGAGTAGGTGTTACGTTCAACTGTCAAATTTTGCTAACTTACATATTCCACAATTATTTATATATTTTTGAATCTCTTTCTGTAGTTTTGGGTAAAAATAATCTCTCTTTATTTCTTCGAAAACTTCCAGAATACCCCTGTGGTTATTCTTTAAATGCGTTGTTTCTATCAGTTGTAAAAGCTTTTCTCTATCAATTATGTCTTCAATAAAAATCGGTGATCTCATTACTTTAAGATACTTGTTTTTTGCGAAATATTCAGTGTAGTTGGATTGAAATTCTCTGAATAAATCAATGTTTGGACAATAAACCACTACTAGTCCCTTCGCAGGCAATTTTTCCTTCATAAATTCCAAAATATACTTTTTATCTGCAACTTTTAAAATATGACGAATTTTATTTTTGAAAATTATTTTAGTTTTGCAAGAATTAAAATTTGAGCTTTCCATAATTATTTGATGTCTAAAAATATTTACTGGTCTTTCTGTTATTTTAATAAAATCAGTGTCGTCACTCTCCGCGCTATGTACTGTATTAACATCTTCGCCAAACAGTTCATGTAAATTTATTGCTACTTCATCATCCGATTTTTTATAGTTTAACCTACTTAACCCATCGGCTATAACGTTTTCCTTGCCTTTTATGTAAATGATATCAAAATCAAATTCATTAAGTCTTATTTTCCATCTCTGTAGCTTTGCATTTGGTTCTTTTATAGTATTTAACCATACTAACGGACGATGATCTGTCTTAATTATGAATCTACGGCCAAAAAGATAAGGACGAAAATATTTTGTTGCCCACACAATGGCTAATAATTCTTTCTCAATTGTGCTGTAGTTTCTTTCATAGCCGTTTAAAGTGCGACTTGCGAAGGATACTGCTTTATTTCCCTGCATAAGTGCTGCTCCCAATGCAAAATTACTTGCATCGGTTACAAGTGTAAATGTTTTATTAAAATCCGGTTGAACCAGTATAGGGTCATTCTTAAGTAATTGTTTCAATTTTTCAAAAGCTAATCTATAATCTTTGTCATTTATATTAATTCTTGCTCCTTGCTTTAAATATTTAATAAGGTGATGAGCTACTTTTGAGTAGTCTTATAAAGCTATTTTCTCTACAGTTTTAAGTTTTTCAGGGTTTGGTTTGATACCTTCGGCAGTGACAATATGGCCTAAGAATTCAGTTTCTTTTGCCAGAAACGTACACTTATCTAATTGCAATTTCAAATTGGCCTGGTTTAACGTCTTAATACTTTATCTATTGCTTCTAAATGTTCTTCAATACTTGTCGAAAAAATTAGAACGTCATCTAAATACACTAAACAGATTGAACCAATGTATTCTTTCAATACGTTGTTAATCAGCCTCTGAAATGTTGCTGGAGCATTACGAAGTCCGAACGGCATGCGTAAGAACTCGTAATGTCCAGTGGCTGTTGAAAATGCGGTTTTTGAAATATCTTCTGGATGCATTTCTACCTGATGAAAGCCCTTGGCTAAATCCAAGGTAGTGAAATATTGACATTTCCCAAATTTGTCGAATATATCGTCTATATTTGGAATAGGGTATCGATACTGTACAGTAACATCATTAAGCTTGCGGTAGTCTATCACTATTCGCCATTTTTGTTTTTTAGACGCATCTAATTTTTTAGGTACGACCCATATAGGACTATTGTACGGGCTATGTGAATGCCTAATGATACCTTGTTTCAACATATTTTCAATTTGCAAATCCACTTCTTCTTTATGTACTGCGGGGTACCTGTACAATCTAGAATATATTGGCATATCATGTTTTGTTAGAATTCTATGTTTAATTTCATTAGTAAATGTTAAGTCTTCATCTTTATTATAGAAAGCATTCTTATATTTAAAAGCGATTTTCAACAATTTTTCTTTTTCGTATTTATATTTGCAGGTGATCTGTTTTAATTAAAGTAGTTATGTTGTGTTTTTCAATTTCGTAATTAAACATTTCTATAAAATTCTCTTTATAAGATATTTCATTATACATTTCTTCTTCTTTAGAATTAAATATAGTTATCAAAGTCTCTGTTCCCAAAGCTTTCGCTACTATATTAATCTCTGTCTTCCATCTAGGATGACAAATATTAGGGTTTATCAAACTAAACTCCGCTCATGTATCGATTAAAAATTTCAATTTTTTTTATTGGATTTTTTATTACTATATAGGGTAATTGTGTTCGCCGGAAATCGGAAAATTTAAGCTAGAGTTTCCTATTTCCATGGGTTCAACTTTCTGACTCTCGCCATTATGGAAATTTGATCTAATTGGTTGCCTTTGTAAATTGTAATTTGTACAAGCATCATATTGTTGTTGATTTCTATTTGTAGATTGTGAATAGTTTGATCTTCTAGTTTGATTGGAACTACCACGAAATGTGTTACGAAATTGTGGATTAGGATTAATAGGATTTTGAAAAAATTGTTGATTTTGTTGAGGAGTATTTTGAAAATTTTCGAAATTGTTGCTGTTGTAAGATCTAAATGAATTATTGTTTCTACGATAGTTATTATTATTATTATTGTTATAAGTTTGTTTATTATTGTAGTAATTTCGAGGGTTATATGGATTGTTTTTCAAATCGTCGCTGAAATTTACTTTAACACTTGTATTTAAATTGTATTGTTTCGCTGGTCCAAACTGTGTATAATTTTGATGTCTTGCTTCCAAAACTATTTTGAAAGCACCTTCTATAGTACTCGGATTTCTAGAAAATATCATTGTCCTTGTAGGTTCTGTTAGGTTTTCTCTAAAAGTCTTAAGAGCTATTCTATTTATTTCTTCGGTCGAGTAAGTGTTCTATTAGCTAATTTATTAATTTTGTAATAATAATTTTCGATTGTTCCCTGCATTCTGCAAGTTTTTAAACTATCCATCAAGTCATTACTGTTGTCTTTCTCGCCAAAATTTGTGGTTAAGATTTCTTTTAAAATAGGCCATGAAGTTACGTTAGGATGTCGATGAATAGCTTCTCTAGTTTTACCAATGCATTTGTTTTTTATGTAACCAAATAGCACATTACTATTAGCTGAGTTGAATTCAGAAATTGTAGGCAAAATATTCTCAATTTGTTCTATAAAGTCTGGTAATTGGTTTGGATCATTGCCATCCAAATTTTCAATTTTTTTAATGCACGCTAATACTAAATTAAATTTACTTATCTCTAAAGTTTCCATAATGATTTTTTTTTTTTTTTTTTTTATGCGAAATATATATAGTATATGTATGTAATTTTAAATTATTCAAAAAAATATAAAGTGTGTACTTATGTATGTATAGTTATTTCCAGTACTTACGCTCCGCTTGCTATTATTGTTGCTAATTTTTTTTTGTTGTTCAGCTCCAAGCGCTGCTCCCCTTTTTGCGTTGTGCACAGATAATAAGTGGGTGTTGTTGTTGTTTCTCTTTTTGGTTTTGTGCAGCCAATATTTTATTGTTGTAAATTTAAATTTAAATTGTTTATGCGAGAGTTCGTTGGTCAATTCACGATTTTTACTAAGACGTTTCTTTTGTTGGTTTGTTTGTTGTAGGTATTGCACCTTCTTATAGCTTTGTTGTTCTTATTTGTATAGCAATTCTTGCCTATTATATGTTTTGTTTTTATTTTAGAGAGTCAAGATAAATGATTTAGCGAGCGTAGAGTGGGAGTGCAAGGCAGTGTCGTATATATTTTTTTTTTTATTTATTATCTTTTCTCCTGTTTTTTTTCCTTTCGGTTTTTCTCTTAAAATGAGAGTCCAGATAAATATTAATAACGGACACTTGATCTCTTTTTAAAATTTCGCTGATATTTGCACTTGAAAAGGGTACAGGTTCTTGTATGTCGTTACAATTTTTTTCCCGCTAACCTCTATGAAGGTCATTCATTGGAACTTTTCCTCAGTGCATGTGTTCTTAAATTTTTCCACAAGCCACTTTCATTTGCCGTTATATTATATTTTTGACACAAATGTTCACTATTATTTGTATTTTCTTTTACAACGCTTTTTACTTTAATTATTTATTGCAAATCACACTAGTAAAGCTTTAAAGTTTTCCACTGACCATGCCAGAGGTCTTAATTTTGCTCACAAATATGTGAATGTATTTTTGTTGGGTTAGCCAACTTCACAACTTTTAAGTTTTTTTTTTTTTATCAAACTTATTTTATTAAACCGTCTAACAGTTGAGTAACAAATATTTAAATCAGCTTAAATAATGTTTTATATTTTTTTTCCTCGTCGCCATTAACGTTATTAAAACACAAACTCACTTCTCGGTGTCTGCGAAATAACTCAACTCCTTTATTCCAATTTATTTACAGTAAACCTTATTTATCTAAAGCTTACATCTAACGAAATCTCTTAAAGTTCTACTCTTACTCTAATTTCTCTTATTGCTAAATTTAAGATTAATATTTAAATATGTAAGTTAATATGTTTGTGTATGTAAGTATGTACGTATGTAGATATGTATTCAGGTATTTATGTGTTATACATGTATGTAGGTATGTATCTTATGTTACACCTCCACCCGTAGACTAAGCAGTCCCTGCTTGTCCAAAATGAACTTATTTAAGGTAAATGTGTAATCATATTTTTTATATTGGTATACATTATTGCAATTATTTATTTTTATATTTTTAAACATTATTCACATTTTCTAGTTTTTCTGAATGTTTTTTTTTTCTTCTTAATTTTTTTTTTTTTTTTCATGTTTTTCGTTTTACTTGGGATTTATATATTTTTTTAAATTTATTATCGTTTGATACCAAGTAATTTCCATCTTGTTTATAATTAGTAATTTTCTTATATTTTGGTTTTGATTTGCTAACCCTGTTATTATTAACAATGTTGTTGGCAAAACTGTCTGTGTCAACTCTATTGGCTTTCTGATTCAATAAATTTATTTTACTTTCTTTTCATGTACTTTTTGTGAAAGCTTGGATATTTCTTCTTGTGAAATCATATTATTCAAAAGATCGCTGGGTCGAAAATTAGTATTGTAGTAGTATGAATTGTATTGTTGTATGATATTATGGCTTTATGTACATTTTCGTCAATATCATCTTTATTATTTGGATCCACATTAAAAAGACGAATGTGCTCATTAAGGGTTCCATGTAGCCTTTCTATATCTGCTTTGCCAGTTTTGAGATACGCTGTGGTAGTGTGGAATTTTATTTCTTGTTCCTTTAAAAATTCTCTTATTACGGCAGTATCTAGTTCGTTGTCGAATACTAATAAATTTGGCTTTCCTAAATATTGGATTCTTTGCTTAAGTGCTTTTAGTATTGACACCCAAGTTCTATCTTCTAAATAGTACGCAGCTGCGTACTTCGTTAACTTATCTATGCTTGTGAAATACATGGTGCCTCGTTGTGGGTACCATATATCTACATGTACCATGTCGTTATGATGTTTTGGAGTAGGTGTTACGTTCAACTGTCAAATTTTGCTAACTTACATATTCCACAATTATTTATATATTTTTGAATCTCTTTCTGTAGTTTTGGGTAAAAATAATCTCTCTTTATTTCTTCGAAAACTTCCAGAATACCCCTGTGGTTATTCTTTAAATGCGTTGTTTCTATCAGTTGTAAAAGCTTTTCTCTATCAATTATGTCTTCAATAAAAATCGGTGATCTCATTACTTTAAGATACTTGTTTTTTGCGAAATATTCAGTGTAGTTGGATTGAAATTCTCTGAATAAATCAATGTTTGGACAATAAACCACTACTAGTCCCTTCGCAGGCAATTTTTCCTTCATAAATTCCAAAATATACTTTTTATCTGCAACTTTTAAAATATGACGAATTTTATTTTTGAAAATTATTTTAGTTTTGCAAGAATTAAAATTTGAGCTTTCCATAATTATTTGATGTCTAAAAATATTTACTGGTCTTTCTGTTATTTTAATAAAATCAGTGTCGTCACTCTCCGCGCTATGTACTGTATTAACATCTTCGCCAAACAGTTCATGTAAATTTATTGCTACTTCATCATCCGATTTTTTATAGTTTAACCTACTAGCCGATGGGTTAACGTTTTCCTTGCCTTTTATGTAAATGATATCAAAATCAAATTCATTAAGTCTTATTTTCCATCTCTGTAGCTTTGCATTTGGTTCTTTTATAGAATTTAACCATACTAACGGACGATGATCTGTCTTAATTATGAATCTACGGCCAAAAAGATAAGGACGAAAATATTTTGTTGCCCACACAATGGCTAATAATTCTTTCTCAATTGTGCTGTAGTTTCTTTCATAGCCGTTTAAAGTGCGACTTGCGAAGGATACTGCTTTATTTCCCTGCATAAGTGCTGCTCCCAATGCAAAATTACTTGCATCGGTTACAAGTGTAAATGTTTTATTAAAATCCGGTTGAACCAGTATAGGGTCATTCTTAAGTAATTGTTTCAATTTTTCAAAAGCTAATCTATAATCTTTGTCATTTATATTAATTCTTGCTCCTTGCTTTAAATATTTAATAAGGTGATGAGCTACTTTTGAGTAGTCTTATAAAGCTATTTTCTCTACAGTTTTAAGTTTTTCAGGGTTTGGTTTGATACCTTCGGCAGTGACAATATGGCCTAAGAATTCAGTTTCTTTTGCCAGAAACGTACACTTATCTAATTGCAATTTCAAATTGGCCTGGTTTAACGTCTTAATACTTTATCTATTGCTTCTAAATGTTCTTCAATACTTGTCGAAAAAATTAGAACGTCATCTAAATACACTAAACAGATTGAACCAATGTATTCTTTCAATACGTTGTTAATCAGCCTCTGAAATGTTGCTGGAGCATTACGAAGTCCGAACGGCATGCGTAAGAACTCGTAATGTCCAGTGGCTGTTGAAAATGCGGTTTTTGAAATATCTTCTGGATGCATTTCTACCTGATGAAAGCCCTTGGCTAAATCCAAGGTAGTGAAATATTGACATTTCCCAAATTTGTCGAATATATCGTCTATATTTGGAATAGGGTATCGATACTGTACAGTAACATCATTAAGCTTGCGGTAGTCTATCACTATTCGCCATTTTTGTTTTTTAGACGCATCTAATTTTTTAGGTACGACCCATATAGGACTATTGTACGGGCTATGTGAAGGCGAAGCATTCCAGGATAGCTGGTTGTGCGCTGGGTTTGGGACCCGCCACTTAAAAATCCCCCCCCAATGAAAAGAATTACAAAGCCTCGGATGAGAACTGCCTTTACTGATGACGACCCCTGCAAACGAAATAAGGAATATGATTTGAGGGCATGCACCTGGAATGTCCGGTCCCTTAATGGGGAAGGTGCCTCTGCCCGGCTGGTTGATGTCCTCGTGAGAGTAAAGGCTGACATCACTGCCATCCAAGAGATGCGATGGACGGGGCAAGGTAAGAAAACCATAGGACCTTGCGACGTCTACTACAGCTGCCATGTAAAGGAGCGCAAATTCGGTGTCGGATTTGTTGTGGGAGAGAGACTTCGTCGCCAAGTACTGTCGTTCACTCCGGTGGACGAGCGTCTCGCAATAATCCGCATCAAAGCGCGATTTTTTAACATCTCGCTAATTTGCGCCCACGCCCCGACGGAAGAGAAGGACGATGCGACCAAAGATTCCTTCTATGAGCGCTTGGAACGTTCCTATGAGCGCTGCCCCCGCCACGACATAAAAATCGTGCTTGGCGACTTCAACGCCAGGGTGGGCAAGGAGGGAATTTTTGGTCCCACAGTCGGAAAATTCAGCCTGCACAACGAAACATCCGGTAACGGACAGAGGCTGATCGACTTCGCCGGGGCCCGAAACATGGTAGTCTGCAGCACCAGATTCCAGCATAAAAAGATACACCAAGCTACCTGGCTGTCTCCTGATCGAAAAACGCGAAACCAGATCGATCATGTTGTGATAGATGGAAGACACGCTTCTAGTGTATTAGATGTACGTACGATCCGAGGGCCCAACATCGACTCGGATCATTACCTTGTTGCAGCCAAGCTGCGCACCCGCCTCTGTGCAGCAAAAAACGTACATCTACCTACGCAAAGAATGTTCGACATCGAAAAGCTGCAATCACAACAGACAGCCAGAAGATTCGCCACTCGACTCTCACTCCTGCTCTCGGAGAGCACTGCCCAACAAACCGGCATGCGCGAGCAATGGAGCAACATTTCTCGTTCACTACGTACCGCCGCCGAAGAAGAAATCGGATTCCGGCGAGCCCGAAAAAACAATTGGTACGACGAGGAATGTCATGCTGCCGCAGAAAGAAAGGATGCCGCCTATAGAGCCACGCTGCGATCGGGCGCAACGCGAGCCATGTGGGATCGCTACAGAGAGCTGAAAAAGGAAGAGAGACGTATTATCCGACAGAAGAAACGAGAGGCCGAAATACGTGAGTGCGAGGAGCTTGAGATGCTGGCCAACAGGAACAACGCCCGAAAATTTTACCAGAAAGTTCGGCGGCTTACAGAAGGTTTCAAGACCGGGGCGTTTTCCTGTAAGAACAAAGACGGCGATCTGGTGACTGACGTACAGAGCAATCTTAAATTATGGAGGGAACACTTCTCGAACCTGTTAAACGGTGACAGCTGCGCATGTCATAGAGAATGTGAAGATCCCGATACCCCAATCGTTGACGACGGAATTGTCGTTCCGTTACCCGACCATGACGAGGTGAGAATAGCAATATCACGGCTAAAGAACAACAAAGCCGCGGGCGCCGACGGACTGCCGGCTGAGCTATTCAAACATGGCGGCGAGGAGCTGGTAAGGTGCATGCATCAGCTCCTATGCAGAATATGGTCGGATGAAAGCATGCCTGCCGATTGGAATTTAAGTGTGCTCTGCCCAATCCATAAGAAGGGCGATCCTGCAATTTGTGCCAATTACCGCGGGATTAGTCTTCTAAATATCGCCTATAAGGTTCTAGCGAGCGTATTGTGTGAAAGGCTGAAGCCCACCGTCAACCAACTGATTGGACCTTATCAGTGTGGCTTCAGACCTGGAAAGTCCACCATTGACCAAATATTCTCAATACGCCAAATCCTGGAAAAGACCCATGAAAGGAGAATCGACACACACCATCTTTTCGTCGACTTCAAAGCTGCATTCGACAGTACGGAAAGGAGTTACCTGTATGCCGCGATGTCTGAATTTGGTATCCCCGCAAAACTAATACGGCTATGTAAGATGACGTTGCTCAACACCAGCAGCGCCGTCAGAGTTGGGAAGGACCTCTCCGAGCCGTTTGATACCAAACGAGGTTTCAGACAGGGTGACTCGCTGTCGTGTGACTTCTTTAACCTGATGTTGGAGAGCATCGTACGAGCCGCAGAACTTAATTGACATCATCGGCCTTAACAACCGCGCTGTTAGTTCTGCCTTCTCCAAACTGGATAAAGAGGCAAAGCGAATGGGTTTGGTGGTGAACGAGGACAAAACGAAGTACCTCCTGTCTTCAAACAAACAGTCGGCGCACTCGCGTATCGGCACCCACGTCACTGTTGACAGTTATAATTTTGAGGTTGTAAAAGACTTCGTGTATTTAGGAACCAGCATTAACACCGATAACAATGTCAGCCTTGAAATCCAACGTAGAATCTCTCTTGCCAACAAGTGCTACTTTGGACTAAGTAGGCAATTGAGCAGTAAAGTCCTCTCTCGACGAACAAAACTAACACTCTACAAGACTCTCATCATGCCCGTCCTAACGTATGGCGCAGAAGCTTGGACGATGACAACATCCGATGAAGCGACGCTTGGAGTGTTCGAGAGAAAGATTCTGCGTAAGATTTTTGGACCTTTGCACGTTGGCAATGGCGAATATCGTAGACGATGGAACGATGAGCTGTATGAGCTTTACGACGACATAGACATAGCGCAGCGAATAAAGATCCAGCGGCTTCGTTGGCTGGGTCATGTCGTCCGAATGGATACAAACGCTCCGGCTTTGAAAGTATTCGATGCGGTACCAGCTGGTGGTAGCAGAGGAAGAGGGCGGCCACCTCTGCGTTGGAAAGATCAGGTGGAGAAGGACTTGGCTTCACTTGGTGTGTCCAATTGGCGCCGGTTAGCACGAGAGAGAAACGACTGGCGCGCTTTGTTAATCTCGGCCAAAATCGCGTAAGCGGTTATCGCGCCAATTAAGAAGAGAAGAAGATGTGAATGCCTAATGATACCTTGTTTCAACATATTTTCAATTTGCAAATCCACTTCTTCTTTATGTACTGCGGGGTACCTGTACAATCTAGAATATATTGGCATATCATGTTTTGTTAGAATTCTATGTTTAATTTCATTAGTAAATGTTAAGTCTTCATCTTTATTATAGAAAACATTCTTATATTTAAAAGCGATTTTCAACAATTTTTCTTTTTCGTATTTATATTTGCAGGTGATCTGTTTTAATTAAAGTAGTTATGTTGTGTTTTTCAATTTCGTAATTAAACATTTCTATAAAATTCTCTTTATAAGATATTTCATTATACATTTCTTCTTCTTTAGAATTAAATATAGTTATCAAAGTCTCTGTTCCCAAAGCTTTCGCTACTATATTAATCTCTGTCTTCCATCTAGGATGACAAATATTAGGGTTTATCAAACTAAACTCCGCTCATGTATCGATTAAAAATTTCAATTTTTTTTATTGGATTTTTTATTACTATATAGGGTAATTGTGTTCGCCGGAAATCGGAAAATTTAAGCTAGAGTTTCCTATTTCCATGGGTTCAACTTTCTGACTCTCGCCATTATGGAAATTTGATCTAATTGGTTGCCTTTGTAAATTGTAATTTGTACAAGCATCATATTGTTGTTGATTTCTATTTGTAGATTGTGAATAGTTTGATCTTCTAGTTTGATTGGAACTACCACGAAATGTGTTACGAAATTGTGGATTAGGATTAATAGGATTTTGAAAAAATTGTTGATTTTGTTGAGGAGTATTTTGAAAATTTTCGAAATTGTTGCTGTTGTAAGATCTAAATGAATTATTGTTTCTACGATAGTTATTATTATTATTATTGTTATAAGTTTGTTTATTATTGTAGTAATTTCGAGGGTTATATGGATTGTTTTTCAAATCGTCGCTGAAATTTACTTTAACACTTGTATTTAAATTGTATTGTTTCGCTGGTCCAAACTGTGTATAATTTTGATGTCTTGCTTCCAAAACTATTTTGAAAGCACCTTCTATAGTACTCGGATTTCTAGAAAATATCATTGTCCTTGTAGGTTCTGGGAGGTTTTCTCTAAAAGTCTTAAGAGCTATTCTATTTATTTCTTCGGTCGAGTAAGTATTCTATTAGCTAATTTATTAATTTTGTAATAATAATTTTCGATTGTTCCCTGCATTCTGCAAGTTTTTAAACTATCCATCAAGTCATTACTGTTGTCTTTCTCGCCAAAATTTGTGGTTAAGATTTCTTTTAAAATAGGCCATGTCGATGAATAGCTTCCCTAGTTTTACCAATGCATTTGTTTTTTATGTAACCAAATAGCACATTACTATTAGCTGAGTTGAATTCAGAAATTGTAGGCAAAATATTCTCAATTTGTTCTATAAAGTCTGGTAATTGGTTTGGATCATTGCCATCCAAATTTTCAATTTTTTTAATGCACGCTAATACTAAATTAAATTTACTTATCTCTTAAGTTTCCATAATGATTTTTTATTTTTTTTTTTTTATGCGAAATATATATAGTATATGTATGTAATTTTAAATTATTCAAAAAAATATAAGGTATGTACTTATGTATGTATAGTTATTTCCAGTACTTACGCTCCGCTTGCTATTATTGTTGCTAATTTTTTTTTGTTGTTCAGCTCCAAGCGCTGCTCCCCTTTTTGCGTTGTGCACAGATAATAAGTGGGTGTTGTTGTTGTTTCTCTTTTTGGTTTTGTGCAGCCAATATTTTATTGTTGTAAATTTAAATTTAAATTGTTTATGCGAGAGTTCGTTGGTCAACTCACGATTTTTACTAAGACGTTTCTTTTGTTGGTTTGTTTGTTGTAGGTATTGCACCTTCTTATAGCTTTGTTGTTCTTATTTGTATAGCAATTCTTGCCTATTATATGTTTTGTTTTTATTTTAGAGAGTCAAGATAAATGATTTAGCGAGCGTAGAGTGGGAGTGCAAGGCAGTGTCGTATATATTTTTTTTTTTATTTATTATCTTTTCTCCTGTTTTTTTTCCTTTCGGTTTTTCTCTTAAAATGAGAGTCCAGATAAATATTAATAACGGACACTTGATCTCTTTTTAAAATTTCGCTGATATTTGCACTTGAAAAGGGTACAGGTTCTTGTATGTCGTTACAATTTTTTTCCCGCTAACCTCTATGAAGGTCATTCATTGGAACTTTTCCTCAGTGCATGTGTTCTTAAATTTTTCCACAAGCCACTTTCATTTGCCGTTATATTATATTTTTGACACAAATGTTCACTATTATTTGTATTTTCTTTTACAACGCTTTTTACTTTAATTATTTATTGCAAATCACACTAGTAAAGCTTTAAAGTTTTCCACTGACCATGCCAGAGGTCTTAATTTTGCTCACAAATATGTGAATGTATTTTTGTTGGGTTAGCCAACTTCACAACTTTTAAGTTTTTTTTTTTTTTATCAAACTTATTTTATTAAACCGTCTAACAGTTGAGTAACAAATATTTAAATCAGCTTAAATAATGTTTTATATTTTTTTTCCTCGTCGCCATTAACGTTATTAAAACACAAACTCACTTCTCGGTGTCTGCGAAATAACTCAACTCCTTTATTCCAATTTATTTACAGTAAACCTTATTTATCTAAAGCTTACATCTAACGAAATCTCTTAAAGTTCTACTCTTACTCTAATTTCTCTTATTGCTAAATTTAAGATTAATATTTAAATATGTAAGTTAATATGTTTGTGTATGTAAGTATGTACGTATGTAGATATGTATTCAGGTATTTATGTGTTATACATGTATGTAGTTATGTATCTTATGTTACAATATACGAATATTCATTGATTTGCTTAGAACAGAAACTTTTACGTACATATGTATATACATATATGTATATGTACGCGAATACTGTTTAGATGAGTTTTTTTGCATATGTTAGGAATATGTTTGCAAACGTTTGTCTATTTAAAAAATAAATAAATAAATAATTGGCGCGTACACTTCTGTTAGGAGTTTGGCCGAGCTCGTCCCTCCTATTTGTGGTGTGCGTCTCGATGTTGTTCCACAAATGGAGGGACCTACAGTTTCAAGCCGACTCCGAACGGCAGATATTTTTATGAGGAGCTTTTTCATGGCAGAAATACACTCGGAGGTTTGCCATTGCCTGCCAAGGGGCGACCGCTATTAGAAAAATGTTTTTATTAATTTTGCTTTCACCGAGATTCGAACCAACGACCTCTCTGTGAATTCCGAATGGTAATCACGCACCAACCCATTCGGCTACGGCGGCCGTTTGTCTGTTTGCTTTTGAATTTTTTATATGTAGATACATACATATGAGCTGTGTTTTGAGGCAGGTCAAGATTTTTTTCTGATGAATATGGATGGTAGATGTTATATGTATCTATTTAGTATATGAATATACATACATATGGATATAAAAATTTAAAAAGGACACATATTGTTGAATAATAACCGTTGATGCAAATGAATGGTTTACAAAGCCAATTTTTTATGTGAATATTTTGAAATTATTTTGATAATGCACTTAATATCAATACAATTTAGTTAATTAGATACTTAAAATTTCACATTCATGCATGCATATACTTAGAATTAATTTATTCATCTCACAAGAAATAATCCATTTGCGCATGCAAAATGTCGACGGCAAATAAGCATGACAGAAAAATGTACAAGCAGAGAATGTTAATGCAATGAGAAGGAGCAAATGTTAAATGAGCTTCTTTCGAGTTCTAATTTGTAGATTCAAACTAAGGTAATTTCAAATTCAACTTTGCTCACGAGTGGGGAATTGCAGATATTTACCACGCGAGTGACGCGAGTGGAGGGTTTCTATATTTACTTACCACGCTAGGACAGGAATTCAGATATTTTCTGCGTTTACCAAACTACTGAGGAAGTTCATAAGATTTTTCGGCACACTACTAAGGAAATCGACGAAGCGAATAAATTTGCGATTAAGAAGGCCACGCGGCAGTTCATTTGTGGTGCAGAAGCTAAAGTCGGCGGAATTATTCGTTTTGTTTTTTGGCACGTATTTAATTCAGGTTCAAGTCCTGAAGTCATATTTTTTTTTCTTGCACATTTTTTTTTACAATTCAAACTAGGAAAGTTTGGTAAAATTTTTGAGTTTATTTTAATTAAAATTTCTTTAAAATACTGTTTTTTTTGTATTTCATAAATGGAAATTTCTTTTCGGTATAAAATAGTTCATACTGGATATGACCTGATTTTTATATAAATCAATCAAAACAGAAAATATGTACATATGTCTTTAATCTCTTTCATCAAATCCAAATTATATTGATGAGAAAATATCATTCTAATATCCGTCCAGAAAGCCAAACGCGCATACACAGATACATATGCATATAATTACGCATACAAACTTTCAACTAACGCAGAATATGTGCATATAAAACTGCAAATCGAATAAATGAGTGGTTTATTAATTATAGTTTATCGCAATCGTGAAAAACGTGTCGTGTATGCAGTACATCGTACCATATTTGACTCAGGTTCAAATCCTGTACACAGTTTTTTGTTCTCGATATTTTTATTTAATTTTTTATATTTGGTTTAATTAGAATTGATTTAAAATAGTGTATTCAGGTTTTTCTAATACCTGTTATTTAGAAATTTATTTTCTATATAACATTATTCATACTTCTTTTGAATTAATTTATATGTAAAACAGCCATAAAGTCAATCATATGAATATGCATTCCTATATTTAATCTCTTCAGTCAAATCTGAACTACTTACATACACATATTGATGAGAAAATATTCTAATATCCATGGATGCATCCAGAAAGCCAAACGCGCATACACGCATATGTATACAAATATATACAAACCTTCAACGAACGCAAAATGTATGCATATAAAAAACAACAACTGCGACCGTCTTCTTGTCCGTCAGTGAAAAGATGGGATATGTATACCCTATGAGCAAAAAGAACCGGGAAGGTGATGTTGACTGTTTCCTTCGATTTCCAAGGCATAGTCCACCATGAGTACCTTCCATCGGGCCAGACAGTCAATAGAGAATATTATTTATCCGTTTTGAAACCTTAGAGAGATGCTGTGTGTTGCAAACCGCCGGAAATGTGAGCAAACAATTCTCAGATTTTGCATGATGATAACGCGCCATCGCACTGATCAAAGAGAATACAAATCGGCCTGCCGGGGTGTTTGGAGGACTGGGTTAAACGTTGGCACATGTGTGTTGCTTCAGACGGGTCATATTTTGAAGGAGATAATATAAATTTGCCTTAAATTTAACTCTGTTTTGTTTAATTTAAACATTCCCGGTACTTTCTGATCATAAGGTATATATATGCGGCTTTGCGGACAGCAATGTGTGATTCGCTGGAAGTCTCATTAACTCGCGACTGTCGCACAGTTAGAAGACATATTTACATACATATAAGGGTGCATCCATACATACGGAGCCGCGGCCACTCGAGATGACAAAAATTTAAGATTTATCAAATATTGGCAAATAATTCCACTCGAAATATTCCAATATTGACTATTTTCGAATGGTCGCGAAAATTGGCATATGGGCGGCTCGTTTTATGAATGAAATTGAAATATGAGCTCTAACTTATGAATGAACTTTTTGTTTTTGTTCTAAATTGTTCAGCGCCGTCGCTGATAGAATCATGGCCGCTGCGACTGCATCTACGAATGTATTTTGTTTTTGTAGTCGCTAGGCTTAGATTTTAGCTTTGGGCGACATGCGCATGTGAGGTATGTGTTTTTGTTGTGTTCTAGAACATTTTAGAACGTGTGGGGGCAAAGCGGCCATCGCGTTGCGCTTGCTGTTGCTTTTGCGTCTATCAAAGTATTGTGTTTTTGTCAGTATAATATCAGGAATATCGACTGGTGAAAGACAAAAGTACACGGAAGCAAGAAGGGAGCGCTGTGCTCGCGCATATATGTATGAATGTATGAACGTGCATGGATGTAGTAACATATGAATGCAATTATTTTGTAGGAAGTTTAGAAGGCAAGTAGGTATACTCGTATATGTATGTATATATGCTATGACATAAAGTGTCTATATATACATATATAGAGCAGAATTGTTTTTGCACTTGTTAGGAAGAAACTCGTTCACTAGTGCGTATGTGTATTTGATTTCTTGTAAGAATGTGATGTGCTGTGACATGTGTACATACATAAGTCAAGGTTATTTGGGCATACTTGCATATGTGATATGCTGTTCTTGCGCTTGTGCATTATTGTTTTTCATATACAAATGTACATATATACATATGTATGTAAATGTTACTTTTTTTAGTACAATTGAGATTTGAAAGATTTGAAGTAAGGGAATTTAGCACACCGAGTTTATAGACACCTCACTGACTTTTGCCCACACAAAAATTAGAAACACCACACATCTTTCACCTCAACACACAACACATTTCTCACCTCGACATTAAACCAATTAAATTTTTACTATTTTCGTATTTTTGAAATAATAAGCGAAAACGTAAAATTTATTACATAATTTTTTTTTTCAATTACATTAAAAAAAAAACGATTTAAAAAAAAAAAAAGTTATAAAAAAAAGTTTGCGCCGGGAATTGAACTCGAGTCTAACATGTGGCGAGGAAAAATAGGCGGTGCGTTTATTTCTTCGACTGCTTTTTTTTTTACCATTTTGTTACTTTTGATATGATAAGCGGATACATAAAATTTATTACAAATTTTTTTACGATTATATTAAAAAAAAAAATTTAAAAACGAAACAAAAAAAAAAATTTCCACCGAGAATTGATGGCGAGTCACGTGGGGAGGATAAATACGCAGAGCGTTTATTTCTGCGCCTGCGTTGTGAACAAAAGGTTTTGTGCATGCGCGCGACGCGAATAAATTTTAATAAAGTTCTGAAAGTAATTCATGAAGTTTTTCATTACACGCATATGTATGTACATAAATGAACGTATACTTTATATGTATGTAAATAAATGATGGTATATGATAATATACATAAGTACATAATATGTATTTACATGTCAATAGAAGGTATTTGCATTCAGAAACAAAGAACGGTTTAAGATGAATCAACACTTATTTTATATTGTATGTCAATTTATAGTTTATGTATTCGACAGCATTTACATACATATGTATATATGTACATTTGTATATGAAAAACAATAATGCACAAGCGCAAGAACAGCATATCACATATGCAAGTATGCCCAAATAACCTTGACTTATGTATGTACACATGTCACAGCACATCACATTCTTACAAGAAATCAAATACACATACGCACTAGTGAACGAGTTTCTTCCTAACAAGTGCAAAAACAATTCTGCTCTATGTATGTATATATACCCACTTTATGTCATAGCATATATACATACATATACAGTAACATTTGCACCTTCTCATTGCATTAACATTCTCTGGTTATAGTAATCAGATCTGCATGGACTTAGAAACCACAACCACTCGCGAACGGTTCGCTCAGTCTGCTCGCTATTATCAGAGCAATGCGGTCAAATTAAATAAACGTATTGAGGAGCTTGAAAAAGAAAATAATGACCTAAAAAATAAATATTCAGCTTTTTGCAAAATATGCTCACGTAGGTAGGTAATATTCGCAATGTAATGTTGCCAGTTATAAAACAAAAAACCGAAGAAGTATTTCCCCATTGGTTCGCAATATCTGGCGAATGTCAAGATCATCGCATCAAGCTACTCGATTTTTTGATATATGTATGTACTTCTATTCAAAAATGCGAAATGGCTTTTACGGCAAGAAAATACCCAAGTTAGGTGTCAGAAGCACAACGATAAACTAAAAAAGTTGTCGTACGTTGTAGGTCAGGGTCCAACAAGGTGAGTTGCGCAGGTCCTTAGGGTAATTAAAACCAGCGTTTATTTATTGTTTATTCTAATATGTATTTATTTATATTTATTTTTCCTATTTTCCAGATTTTTTTATTTTTAGGGTTTTCTCCATCTTTTAGATGTTTATCTATCTTTCAGGTTTTCCTTTTATCTTCTTTTTCAGGTAGCACCTGAGCCTAGATTTTTAAACCACTACAATTTTCACTTAATCACGATGGATTGAGATTAGTGTTTTAAAAATCAGGTAAATCGCAATGACTTAATCGATGTCAATATCGAAGTCGTGTGAGAAATTGTTATAGTATGAGAACAATTTCGTAATTCGTGCTTTCACAATTTTACATATATTTTTTTTCATTTCAGGAAATGTAAATACCTATTATTTATAGTATTGTAATATATATAATATACATATACATTAAAATTAAAAAAAAACTAGTATTTCATTTTTTTAAGGATAATAATATTTATTTGGTAAGAAGAACTTAAATGAACATATACCAATAATTTAAATCGACAGGATTTCCTTACAAAATCAATATATTCGTACAGCTACATAAATCAAATGAATATCTGCATATGAAAAATCGTTCATATGGACGTGCAAAAGCAAACACGCATATACATAAAAACATGCCTACAAACTTCCATAGACATACATATGTACATATGAGGCTGCGAGCACTTGCGACAGAAAAAATATTTCGATTTGCTATTGCTGTCGAGAATTTAGAACACATATTTACATACATATATTGATGCATACATATGTACGGAGCCGCGGCCACTCGACTTGACAAAAATTCAAGATTTACCAAATATTGGCAAATAATTCCACGCGAAATATTCCAATATTGACTATTTTCGAATGCTCGAATGGAAAATTGGCATATGGGCGGCTCGTTTTATGAATGAAAGTACTTTGCTCGTAGAAATATGAGCTCGAACTTATCAATGAATTTGTTTTTGTTGTGCTTTTTAATATTTGAAACTATTCAGCGCCGCCGTGGGTAAATAATCATGGCCGCAGCAGCTACGCCTAGGAATGCATTTTGTTCTTGTAGTCGCTAGGCTTAGAATTTTAGTTTAGCAAGCATACACATGTAGAGGCATAAAGTAAGTATGTGCGGTTATATGTATATATTAACGTTATTAAAACACAAACTCACTTCTCGGTGTCTGCGAAACAACTCAACTCCTTTATTCCAATTTATTTACAGTAAACCTTATTTATCTAAAGCTTACATCTAACGAAATCTCTTAAAGTTCTACTCTTACTCTAATTTCTCTTATTGCTAAATTTAAGATTAATATTTAAATATGTAAGTTAATATGTTTGTGTATGTAAGTATGTACGTATGTAGATATGTATTCAGGTATTTATGTGTTATACATGTATGTAGGTATGTATCTTATGTTACACCTCCACCCGTAGACTAAGCAGTCCCTGCTTGTCCAAAATGAACTTATTTAAGGTAAATGTGTAATCATATTTTTTATATTGGTATACATTATTGCAATTATTTATTTTTATATTTTTAAACATTATTCACATTTTCTAGTTTTTCTGAATGTTTTTTTTTTCTTCTTAATTTTTTTTTTTTCATGTTTTTCGTTTTACTTGGGATTTATATATTTTTTTAAATTTATTATCGTTTGATACCAAGTAATTTCCATCTTGTTTATAATTAGTAATTTTCTTATATTTTGGTTTTGATTTGCTAACCCTGTTATTATTAACAATGTTGTTGGCAAAACTGTCTGTGTCAACTCTATTGGCTTTCTGATTCAATAAATTTATTTTACTTTCTTTTCATGTACTTTTTGTGAAAGCTTGGATATTTCTTCTTGTGAAATCATATTATTCAAAAGATCGCTGGGTCGAAAATTAGTATTGTAGTAGTATGAATTGTATTGTTGTATGATATTATGGCTTTATGTACATTTTCGTCAATATCATCTTTATTATTTGGATCCACATTAAAAAGACGAATGTGCTCATTAAGGGTTCCATGTAGCCTTTCTATATCTGCTTTGCCAGTTTTGAGATACGCTGTGGTAGTGTGGAATTTTATTTCTTGTTCCTTTAAAAATTCTCTTATTACGGCAGTATCTAGTTCGTTGTCGAATACTAATAAATTTGGCTTTCCTAAATATTGGATTCTTTGCTTAAGTGCTTTTAGTATTGACACCCAAGTTCTATCTTCTAAATAGTACGCAGCTGCGTACTTCGTTAACTTATCTATGCTTGTGAAATACATGGTGCCTCGTTGTGGGTACCATATATCTACATGTACCATGTCGTTATGATGTTTTGGAGTAGGTGTTACGTTCAACTGTCAAATTTTGCTAACTTACATATTCCACAATTATTTATATATTTTTGAATCTCTTTCTGTAGTTTTGGGTAAAAATAATCTCTCTTTATTTCTTCGAAAACTTCCAGAATACCCCTGTGGTTATTCTTTAAATGCGTTGTTTCTATCAGTTGTAAAAGCTTTTCTCTATCAATTATGTCTTCAATAAAAATCGGTGATCTCATTACTTTAAGATACTTGTTTTTTGCGAAATATTCAGTGTAGTTGGATTGAAATTCTCTGAATAAATCAATGTTTGGACAATAAACCACTACTAGTCCCTTCGCAGGCAATTTTTCCTTCATAAATTCCAAAATATACTTTTTATCTGCAACTTTTAAAATATGACGAATTTTATTTTTGAAAATTATTTTAGTTTTGCAAGAATTAAAATTTGAGCTTTCCATAATTATTTGATGTCTAAAAATATTTACTGGTCTTTCTGTTATTTTAATAAAATCAGTGTCGTCACTCTCCGCGCTATGTACTGTATTAACATCTTCGCCAAACAGTTCATGTAAATTTATTGCTACTTCATCATCCGATTTTTTATAGTTTAACCTACTTAACCCATCGGCTATAACGTTTTCCTTGCCTTTTATGTAAATGATATCAAAATCAAATTCATTAAGTCTTATTTTCCATCTCTGTAGCTTTGCATTTGGTTCTTTTATATTATTTAACCATACTAACGGACGATGATCTGTCTTAATTATGAATCTACGGCCAAAAAGATAAGGACGAAAATATTTTGTTGCCCACACAATGGCTAATAATTCTTTCTCAATTGTGCTGTAGTTTCTTTCATAGCCGTTTAAAGTGCGACTTGCGAAGGATACTGCTTTATTTCCCTGCATAAGTGCTGCTCCCAATGCAAAATTACTTGCATCGGTTACAAGTGTAAATGTTTTATTAAAATCCGGTTGAACCAGTATAGGGTCATTCTTAAGTAATTGTTTCAATTTTTCAAAAGCTAATCTATAATCTTTGTCATTTATATTAATTCTTGCTCCTTGCTTTAAATATTTAATAAGGTGATGAGCTACTTTTGAGTAGTCTTATAAAGCTATTTTCTCTACAGTTTTAAGTTTTTCAGGGTTTGGTTTGATACCTTCGGCAGTGACAATATGGCCTAAGAATTCAGTTTCTTTTGCCAGAAACGTACACTTATCTAATTGCAATTTCAAATTGGCCTGGTTTAACGTCTTAATACTTTATCTATTGCTTCTAAATGTTCTTCAATACTTGTCGAAAAAATTAGAACGTCATCTAAATACACTAAACAGATTGAACCAATGTATTCTTTCAATACGTTGTTAATCAGCCTCTGAAATGTTGCTGGAGCATTACGAAGTCCGAACGGCATGCGTAAGAACTCGTAATGTCCAGTGGCTGTTGAAAATGCGGTTTTTGAAATATCTTCTGGATGCATTTCTACCTGATGAAAGCCCTTGGCTAAATCCAAGGTAGTGAAATATTGACATTTCCCAAATTTGTCGAATATATCGTCTATATTTGGAATAGGGTATCGATACTGTACAGTAACATCATTAAGCTTGCGGTAGTCTATCACTATTCGCCATTTTTGTTTTTTAGACGCATCTAATTTTTTAGGTACGACCCATATAGGACTATTGTACGGGCTATGTGAATGCCTAATGATACCTTGTTTCAACATATTTTCAATTTGCAAATCCACTTCTTCTTTATGTACTGCGGGGTACCTGTACAATCTAGAATATATTGGCATATCATGTTTTGTTAGAATTCTATGTTTAATTTCATTAGTAAATGTTAAGTCTTCATCTTTATTATAGAAAACATTCTTATATTTAAAAGCGATTTTCAACAATTTTTCTTTTTCGTATTTATATTTGCAGGTGATCTGTTTTAATTAAAGTAGTTATGTTGTGTTTTTCAATTTCGTAATTAAACATTTCTATAAAATTCTCTTTATAAGATATTTCATTATACATTTCTTCTTCTTTAGAATTAAATATAGTTATCAAAGTCTCTGTTCCCAAAGCTTTCGCTACTATATTAATCTCTGTCTTCCATCTAGGATGACAAATATTAGGGTTTATCAAACTAAACTCCGCTCATGTATCGATTAAAAATTTCAATTTTTTTTATTGGATTTTTTATTACTATATAGGGTAATTGTGTTCGCCGGAAATCGGAAAATTTAAGCTAGAGTTTCCTATTTCCATGGGTTCAACTTTCTGACTCTCGCCATTATGGAAATTTGATCTAATTGGTTGCCTTTGTAAATTGTAATTTGTACAAGCATCATATTGTTGTTGATTTCTATTTGTAGATTGTGAATAGTTTGATCTTCTAGTTTGATTGGAACTACCACGAAATGTGTTACGAAATTGTGGATTAGGATTAATAGGATTTTGAAAAAATTGTTGATTTTGTTGAGGAGTATTTTGAAAATTTTCGAAATTGTTGCTGTTGTAAGATCTAAATGAATTATTGTTTCTACGATAGTTATTATTATTATTATTGTTATAAGTTTGTTTATTATTGTAGTAATTTCGAGGGTTATATGGATTGTTTTTCAAATCGTCGCTGAAATTTACTTTAACACTTGTATTTAAATTGTATTGTTTCGCTGGTCCAAACTGTGTATAATTTTGATGTCTTGCTTCCAAAACTATTTTGAAAGCACCTTCTATAGTACTCGGATTTCTAGAAAATATCATTGTCCTTGTAGGTTCTGGGAGGTTTTCTCTAAAAGTCTTAAGAGCTATTCTATTTATTTCTTCGGTCGAGTAAGTATTCTATTAGCTAATTTATTAATTTTGTAATAATAATTTTCGATTGTTCCCTGCATTCTGCAAGTTTTTAAACTATCCATCAAGTCATTACTGTTGTCTTTCTCGCCAAAATTTGTGGTTAAGATTTCTTTTAAAATAGGCCATGTCGATGAATAGCTTCCCTAGTTTTACCAATGCATTTGTTTTTTATGTAACCAAATAGCACATTACTATTAGCTGAGTTGAATTCAGAAATTGTAGGCAAAATATTCTCAATTTGTTCTATAAAGTCTGGTAATTGGTTTGGATCATTGCCATCCAAATTTTCAATTTTTTTAATGCACGCTAATACTAAATTAAATTTACTTATCTCTAAAGTTTCCATAATGATTTTTTATTTTTTTTTTTTTATGCGAAATATATATAGTATATGTATGTAATTTTAAATTATTCAAAAAAATATAAGGTATGTACTTATGTATGTATAGTTATTTCCAGTACTTACGCTCCGCTTGCTATTATTGTTGCTAATTTTTTTTTGTTGTTCAGCTCCAAGCGCTGCTCCCCTTTTTGCGTTGTGCACAGATAATAAGTGGGTGTTGTTGTTGTTTCTCTTTTTGGTTTTGTGCAGCCAATATTTTATTGTTGTAAATTTAAATTTAAATTGTTTATGCGAGAGTTCGTTGGTCAATTCACGATTTTTACTAAGACGTTTCTTTTGTTGGTTTGTTTGTTGTAGGTATTGCACCTTCTTATAGCTTTGTTGTTCTTATTTGTATAGCAATTCTTGCCTATTATATGTTTTGTTTTTATTTTAGAGAGTCAAGATAAATGATTTAGCGAGCGTAGAGTGGGAGTGCAAGGCAGTGTCGTATATATATTATTTTTTTTATTTATTATCTTTTCTCCTGTTTTTTTTCCTTTCGGTTTTTCTCTTAAAATGAGAGTCCAGATAAATATTAATAACGGACACTTGATCTCTTTTTAAAATTTCGCTGATATTTGCACTTGAAAAGGGTACAGGTTCTTGTATGTCGTTACAATTTTTTTCCCGCTAACCTCTATGAAGGTCATTCATTGGAACTTTTCCTCAGTGCATGTGTTCTTAAATTTTTCCACAAGCCACTTTCATTTGCCGTTATATTATATTTTTGACACAAATGTTCACTATTATTTGTATTTTCTTTTACAACGCTTTTTACTTTAATTATTTATTGCAAATCACACTAGTAAAGCTTTAAAGTTTTCCACTGACCATGCCAGAGGTCTTAATTTTGCTCACAAATATGTGAATGTATTTTTGTTGGGTTAGCCAACTTCACAACTTTTAAGTTTTTTTTTTTTTTTTATCAAACTTATTTTATTAAACCGTCTAACAGTTGAGTAACAAATATTTAAATCAGCTTAAATAATGTTTTATATTTTTTTTCCTCGTCGCCATTAACGTTATTAAAACACAAACTCACTTCTCGGTGTCGGCGAAATAACTCAACTCCTTTATTCCAATTTATTTACAGTAAACCTTATTTATCTAAAGCTTACATCTAACGAAATCTCTTAAAGTTCTACTCTTACTCTAATTTCTCGTATTGCTAAATTTAAGATTAATATTTAAATATGTAAGTTAATATGTTTGTGTATGTAAGTATGTACGTATGTAGATATGTATTCAGGTATTTATGTGTTATACATGTATGTAGGTATGTATCTTATGTTACAATATACGAATATTCATTGATTTGCTTAGAACAGAAACTTTTACGTACATATGTATATACATATATGTATATGTACGCGAATACTGTTTAGATGAGTTTTTTTGCATATGTTAGGAATATGTTTGCAAACGTTTGTCTATTTGCTTTTGAATTTTTTATATGTAGATACATACATATGAGCTGTGTTTTGAGGCAGGTCAAGATTTTTTTCTGATGAATATGGATGGTAGATGTTATATGTATCTATTTAGTATATGAATATACATACATATGGATATAAAAATTTAAAAAGGACACATATTGTTGAATAATAACCGTTGATGCAAATGAATGGTTTACAAAGCCAATTTTTTATGTGAATATTTTGAAATTATTTTGATAATGCACTTAATATCAATACAATTTAGTTAATTAGATACTTAAAATTTCACATTCATGCATGCATATACTTAGAATTAATTTATTCATCTCACAAGAAATAATCCATTTGCGCATGCAAAATGCCGACGGCAAATAAGCATGACAGAAAAATGTACAAGCAGAGAATGTTAATGCAATGAGAAGGAGCAAATGTTAAATGAGCTTCTTTCGAGTTCTAATTTGTAGATTCAAACTAAGGTAATTTCAAATTCAACTTTGCTCACGAGTGGGGAATTGCAGATATTTACCACGCGAGTGACGCGAGTGGAGGGTTTCTATATTTACTTACCACGCTAGGACAGGAATTCAGATATTTTCTGCGTTTACCAAACTACTGAGGAAGTTCATAAGATTTTTCGGCACACTACTAAGGAAATCGACGAAGCGAATAAATTTGCGATTAAGAAGGCCACGCGGCAGTTCATTTGTGGTGCAGAAGCTAAAGTCGGCGGAATTATTCGTTTTGTTTTTTGGCACGTATTTAATTCAGGTTCAAGTCCTGAAGTCATATTTTTTTTTCTTGCACATTTTTTTTTACAATTCAAACTAGGAAAGTTTGGTAAAATTTTTGAGTTTATTTTAATTAAAATTTCTTTAAAATACTGTTTTTTTTGTATTTCATAAATGGAAATTTCTTTTCGGTATAAAATAGTTCATACTGGATATGACCTGATTTTTATATAAATCAATCAAAACAGAAAATATGTACATATGTCTTTAATCTCTTTCATCAAATCCAAATTATATTGATGAGAAAATATCATTCTAATATCCGTCCAGAAAGCCAAACGCGCATACACAGATACATATGCATATAATTACGCATACAAACTTTCAACTAACGCAGAATATGTGCATATAAAACTGCAAATCGAATAAATGAGTGGTTTATTAATTATAGTTTATCGCAATCGTGAAAGACGTGTTGTGTATGGGGTACATAGTCCCATATTTGACTCAGGTTCAAATCCTGTGCACACTTTTCTTTGTTCGATATTTTTATTTAATTTTTTGTATTTGGTTTAATTAGAATTGATTTAAAATAGTGTATTCAGGTTTTTCTAATACCTGTTATTTAGAAATTTATTTTCTATATAACATTATTCATACTTCTTTTGAATTAATTTATATGTAAAACAGCCATAAAGTCAATCATATGAATATGCATTCCTATATTTAATCTCTTCAGTCAAATCTGAACTACTTACATACACATATTGATGAGAAAATATTCTAATATCCATGGATGCATCCAGAAAGCCAAACGCGCATACACGCATATGTATACAAATATATACAAACCTTCAACGAACGCAAAATGTATGCATATAAAAAACAACAACTGCGACCGTCTTCTTGTCCGTCAGTGAAAAGATGGGATATGTATACCCTATGAGCAAAAAGAACCGGGAAGGTGATGTTGACTGTTTCCTTCGATTGCCAAGGCATAGTCCACCATGAGTACCTTCCATCGGGCCAGACTGTCAATAGAGAATATTATTTATCCGTTTTGAAACCTTAGAGAGATGCTGTGTGTTGCAAACCGCCGGAAATGTGAGCAAACAATTCTCAGATTTTGCATGATGATAACGCGCCATCGCACTGATCAAAGAGAATACAAATCGGCCTGCCGGGGGTGTTTGGAGGACTGGGTTAAACGTTGGCACATGTGTGTTGCTTCAGACGGGTCATATTTTGAAGGAGATAATATAAATTTGCCTTAAATTTAACTCTGTTTTGTTTAATTTAAACATTCCCGGTACTTTCTGATCATAAGGTACATATATGCGGCTTTGCGGACAGCAATGTGTGATTCGCTGGAAGTCTCATTAACTCGCGACTGTCGCACAGTTAGAAGACATATTTACATACATAAGTTTTTAATTCGAAAGTCGAATTTTGTTTTTTAAAAAAGGTCGGAGCTAATGCACCGCTTTATTGGACTCCAGATTAAGACTAAAAGTTTATTTTCACAATTCTATTAATTATAATAAGTTTTACAATATTAATGCAAGTATTGCATTTTTATTCTTTGGATAAATTTACAATCTTAATGCAAGTATTGCATTTTTTATTCTTTGGAAAAAGTTACAATCATAATGCAAGTATTGCATTTTTTATTCTTTGGAAAGAATTGCCCAATTAGTGCCTGCAGGTCATTGTTCTGTTATTTGCATTTCCGGCACGCTTAAGAAATAAATTGCTTACCTAATGTCTACGACTTGTTTGTCTTATTAAATTAACAATTAAGTAAAAGCAGCAAAAGCAAAGGAAAAAGAGAAAATAAATGTAGCGCGTGTTAACTCCTCCGCATTTAAAAACGAACGTCCTCGTGCGTCTGAGTAGGATAATCTTCAGGATGTGGTTCGGGTTGTTGGAAATTTTTAACTGTTACCTCTTGTAATGGGGCCCTTTTGAAAAATTCGGAGACGTGTTTGGCCCCTCGCTTTGGGCCTTTCGTTGAAGTTAGTTTTAGTACCCCGATTGCCATTAGAGTTAAAGTTATACCAGATATCCCAAAATTAACTATTGATGTTGTTAACCCTTTATTTTTTAAAGTCTCGATATAGTTTATGTTTTTTAGGTGAAGTTCTTTCATCATTTCCAGGCTTAGCAATTCTTCTTCGGCCGTAAGTGTTGCATTTGGTTGTAGAACTGCAGGAAGGGGTTTTCCGCTGGAGATTTCTTTAGACAGAAATGTTTGGTTGTTTATTATAATGGTGGAGTTATGGTACTGGATTGCGAATGATCCAGTTAAGTTAATCTTCTCCTTGTCGATGTGAACGGTGTCGTTAAATCGATTTAAAAGTATTATCCCTGGGAGGACTTCTAGGACAGTGGGAATGTGTTGGTTGTTAATCGTAATGCAGCTAGGCGATCGGCTTTTGAGTAGATGAGGAATGCATGTGGAGTTACTGATGTCTACAATATTTTCCTTTGTACAAATTTTAATTTCATTATGTTCTTTACAGTTGCTTTTCTTTCCAAAGATTTTATTTTGACATCTTATAATTTTTTCAAATGGTATTTTATATAATCTATTACCTTTCTTTATTGCTTTTATTAATAGGGATTCACATAAATTGTTGTCAGTTATTGGGATTTCAATTAAGTACACAATCTTAGAATTACTAGAGGCTATCTTAACGTTACTGAATTCAAATGCCTCTTCTATATTAGTGAAGGGAATATCATTTTTCTCAATAATTTCTTTTATTAGTTTCATTTCAACGTTAGAAAATATATATGAATTTACAATGCCGACTTTGGCCCAATGTATTGCATAATTGATATTTATGATTCCATCTTTTATTAATTGTAGCTTAAATTTAATGTTCACGGCCATATCATGCTGAACATCTTCCTTATCTTTTAATATTTTAAATATTTTATTTGACACTTCCGTTATATTATTTATTCTTCCGCTCATTGCTCTATTTATTATTAATTGGTTATTGTTATTTTCAAGTAAATTGTTTATATGATTTTCTAACATAACGAGATCTTCGTGATCCGGGCTCCCTGTGAGCCATTTCCAGGCGGTACCAATTGCGTTTATGGATCTCTTGTTTACCTTTGGCTTTAATCTACTTAGGAAACTTTGTATTTCGGACATTTCATGGAGCAAGAAGGGGAGTAAGGAATTGTCGGGAGTTATTTTGTGTTTTATCGTGGAGTTGAGTTCGTTCAAAGTCCTTTGGTATTCGTCCGTGTCTATTGTATGTATAATTTTGTAGGTGCCATTTTGGATTTTGGTCCATCCTGTATTAAAGGTTGCAAGTTGTGAATTTGCATAGTCGAGGATACGGAACTCGCCTGTGGCGAGTGGTATTATTAATCTGAAAGCAATAGATGCGTTAAATTCTAATATTACTCTTGTGTACGGTTCGGTCTTTTTCTGTTATAACTACACTAGATTTGTCTTCCTTTACTATTTCCTTTTTGTATCTGTTAGTAAGTTTTGAGCCTAGTCTTTTATTTATTCGCACGTAAATAATGTCACCTGGCAAATATGTTTTCATTGGGGTCGTCTTCCGATTGTGCACTTCTAAGTCTTTTGCTTGTTTTTTCCTAAGTGCTTCGACATTTTCCTGCCGGGCCTTCTCGTACTGGTCAGGATTTGTAGAGACCCTGCGTCCAAAAAATATTTCCATCGGTTTCTTCCCTGTTGTCGAGTGGACTGTGCAATTGTACTCGTATACCGATCTGTCCAAAATTTCTAGGAATGTTCTATGGATTCGTTCCGCCTTTAGGCAGCGCGCAATTTCTGAGAGGGTTGAGTGGAATCGTTCCACCTGCCCCTTTACTGTGCTTGTGTAAGGAGGTGTCTTGTAGATTTCTATTCCAAGTTGATCCTCCAACATAAAACATAAGGAGGCTGAGTTTAATGCTTTTTCGTTGTCTACTACTATCATTTTTGATACGCCGAATGCAAAAATTATCTGTCTCAGAGGTTCCCTAATATCTTCCGAAGCTCTGCTTTTTATTACTCTAGCTTGGGCATATTTGGAAAATTTGTCGACTGCAGTAAGAACTAGATTTTTCTCTGTGTTATAAATGTCAATATGCACTATTTCACCGGGATATTTCGGAATGGGAGTTTCAAGCAGCTCTGGCTTATTTGGATGCCGGTCATATTTATTCTCCTTGCAAATTTTGCATTGTCTGACTAGAATTTCTATTTTAGCACTCATTTTTGGAAAGTAAAATTTTTGTAACCTGTAACCACCTTTTCATCTTACTGTTGTGGTTTCTGTTGCTTAGGGCGAAAGTCAGTGGCTGATGATCCGTAACGATTTCAACCTCCGCGGAACCGTAAAGGTAGTTTCTCAAGGAATTCAGCGCCCACACTATCGCTAGCATTTCTCTTTCGTTTGCTGCGTAATGCTCTTCGGCTTTAGAAAGAGTTCTAGAGATGAAAGTTATTGGCTTGTCGTTTTGCGATAGTACGGCTCCAATTGCGTAATTGGAGGCATCTGTTGTTAGCACAAATTCTTTAGAGTAGTCGGGGTATGCAAGCATTATGTCTTTACCAATGAGTGATCGTTTAAGTTTCTCGAAGGAATCTAAGGCGTCTTTGTTCAAGGTTACCATGACTTTCTTTGATTGATTCTTGGACACTCGTCCGCCTTCCCCCCTTAAGAGGACTGTAAGGGGTTTCGCGAGCTTCGCGTAGTCTTTGATGTAGCGGCGATAATACCCTGAAAGTCCTAAAAAGGATCGGAGTTCTTTTAGAGTTTTAGGTATTGGAAACTTTGCACTATGGGCTGGCATCAAGAAAGGTGGCCAAAAGTCGGTTTTGGAACTGGGACCAATGGAGTATATTTTTGATATCTATACACTTTAGAGCAGCTATGAGCAAAATTTCAGAGAATTTCGTTTAGTAGTTTTGCCATTAAAGGGCGATAACCATTCATACTTCGGCTTTTTTTGCACTTGGTCATATAGTTAAAAACAGTGCGAAATTCGAATATCGCTCAAAATATTTTTGGTAAATTTTACGTTTTTGTATTCAGTTAGAATATTCCAACACAGATTATACTGAAAAAGCTTTGAAATAAAGGAACTTGACGAAAAAAAATTAATTTTATTCTTAAAATGTTGTTTTTTACCAAAAAGTTTTAGCCGTCGAATGCTGGCAACTTTTGGCACTCCATGATATTAACAAAATTTCAATATGAAAATATTCTTTGAAGTATCTATTATTACCTATTAATGCGCAAATGTGCGCTTTTTAGTATTTTCAGAGATAACGGTAAAAACGTATGTGCGCTCTGAACAGCTTTTGTACTGTGTCTATGTTCAAATGCCCATAACGTTTTACTGAATTGACAGATTTGAGTCATTTTTGATATATTAAAAATATTTTTAAAAAATCGTTACACAGCCAATAGAAATGTTTTTTTTGTTTACATTACAAAAGTAACAAAGTAGCCATGATAAATTAAAAAAATCGTTGGGAGAACGTAATTCTGATTGGGGGAAGGTTTTTTTAAATGTCTAGAATTTTGCTTCTAACAACATAGTAGGCATTAAATCAAAAATAAATTTCAGAAAATTCGAAACTTAGTTGGTCGGCTCATTGTTAAATGCAATTTAATCAAAGCTGTTTCATTATAATGGCGACATTCACGAAGAAGGAAATTTTAGATGCCAATGATGCTGAAAAAGGAAGCGGTGTAAAATATATTTTAAATAAATTACTAATTGAAGAAAATAAGGTACATTCTGAGGATCTTAAGCGTTTAGTTAAGATGGTTGCGTCTCTTATTTCTAAAAGAAAGGTTAAATACAAAAAAACCAAAAAAAATAATAAATCATTTACAGAGAAAAATGTCGAATGGATTAATTCACAGTTTCTCATTCCAGAATTAAGAATAAAGTCTAGTTCCGATTCTTCTTCCTTGAAACGTGGTCGCCCATGTGTTGAATTTGAAAAAATGTCAGATCGATCGAAGCGGCGGGCAATTGCAAAAATAAGCCAGCAATGTGAAAACGATCCTCTAAAAATATTATTGGCGGCACGACAAGCTGCAATAAAGTCTCAGGAGTGCGAATTAAGTTCGGTTTTGAAGAAAATCATAGAAAACCCAGAGTATTGCGTGAAAATAAAGCAATCCAGTAAAGCCACGCTTTCACTTATTGTGAAATCTCCTGAAGAAGCTCTGGCTTTTTTGATCGATAATGGGCTTTCAAAATCAGTTTATACAAATATAAGGTTAGCAACAAAATTAAGCGGAGCTGATGTTTGGCCTCCTTACGATCGATTAAAGGAAGCTAAAGAGCAATGTAGACCTCTAAAAGAATTCATTCAAATAAATGAGAATGAAGCTAAGTGCGATCTTCAAGCGCTTTTAAATCATACTGCCAGAAGAATTGCCGAGTTGCAGCAAGAAGTAGTACTTTTATATGCACAGAAGTCTAATTTTTGCGACATTGAAGCTGTTTTTATTTTTTCTTGGGGGTTTGATGGAACCAGTGGATTTCCATCATTCAAACAACCTTATTCTGAATCAAGTGTAGAAAAAGTTGATACAAATTTACTTGCTTGTACATGCATTCCTTTAAGATTAGTAACGTCAAATGGGACCATTTTGTGGAACAACGCTATTTCTCAATCTGAAAAATTTTGTCGCCCAATTTCACTTAAATGGATAAAAGAAACTACTGAAATTATTAAATCACAAAAGCAAATAATGGACGAACAAATTAATAAGCTCGAGTGCTTGGAAATTGAGGTACAACATTTTCGTATACGTTTACATTTTTCTTTGCATATGACTCTAATAGATGGTAAAGTTTTAAATGCACTTACTGACACAACATCATCACAGTCATGTCCAATTTGCCACGCGACACCAAAACAATTCAATGATCTTTCCAATATTGCGACAGATGTTTTCTTACCAATTACTGGCTCCCTGCAGCATGGCATAAGTCCATTGCACGCTTGGATTAAAATTTTGGAATGCTGTTTAAATATTTCATACAGGAAAAATATAAGAAAGTGGAGAGTCTCAAACGAAGTTGATAAAAAAGAATATTCGCGCAGAAAAGCAGAAATACAAGATATTTTGTGGAAGAAATTGGGATTGAAAGTGGACATGCCCAAGGATAGAGGTTGCGGAAACAGTAATGATGGCAATTCAGCTCGTCGGGCTTTTCAAAATTCAGAAGTCTTTGCAAATTGTTTAGAGTTGAATACAGAATTAGTAACCAACTTTTCAATAATATTAATGGCTTTATCCTGCCATCTGCCGATAGATCCTAATAAATTCAATATACTGTGCCATCAGACTGCAAGAATTTATGTTGCGAACTACAATTGGTATTTTATGCCTGCGACGGTTCATAAAATATTAATTCACGGCTCTGCGATTATAGAAAATAGTATTTTACCTGTAGGAATGTTTGCAGAAGAAGCTTCTGAAGCCCGCAATAAAAATTATAAGTGTTACCGTGAGCGGCACAGTCGGAAATGTAGTCGAGAAGCTACAATGCAAGATATGTTCTTGCGTTCTATGGATTCCTCAGATCCACTAATAGCGTCTCATAGCTTGAGTTCACGACTACAAAAACGAAAAAAATTGCCTCTTCCATCTGCAGTAATTGCATTACTCGCATTACCAGAGGTTCCGCAAAGTGAAGAGTAACGGCCACTCCTCAAAAGAGATAAAAAAAAAGTAAATCATAAAAAAAATATAAAAATATAAAAAAATTAAAAAAAAAAAATCTTAAAAAAGCAAAAAAAAATATTTTCAGTTGAAATCAATTTTATTTTCCTAAAATATCTTTAATTTTCAAATTAAGAAAAATATAAAATAAAAAAATCTTAAAAAAAAATCGTTTTAATAAAAAAAAACCAAAAAACCGTAAAAAAAAATTTAAAAAATAAAGAAAAAATAAAAAAAAATAAAAAAAAAATTAAAAAAAATAAAAAAAAAATAAAAGTGGAGTCTTCTAAACCTGTAACCTCCTCGTGGTAGGCTCTGGAAACTGCAAATGTTCACCAAACTTTGCAGGCTAATAACAGGCTTATGAAAGTGCTGGAATTTTCAACTTAGGCGCTTGGTATAAAGATTTTTCAAATTCTGAGTCCAGATTCGAAATCAGCGACCTCGAAAACCCCTTTATGCAAATATTTGTATAAAAAATTGATTTTTTTTAATTTCGGCCGCCATATTGGATCCGCCATATTGAATTTTTAAATTCTGAGTCCAGATTCGAAATCAGCGACCTCGAAAACCCCTGTATGCAAATATTTGTATAAAAAAATTGATTTTTTAAAATTTCGGTCGCCATATTGGATCCGCCATATTGAATTTTTAAATCCTGAGTCCAGATTCGAAATCAGCGACCTCGAAAACCCATGTATGCAAATATTTGTATAAAAATATGGATTTTTTAAATTTTCGGTCGCCATATTGGATCCGCCATATTGAATTTCTAAAATCTGATTTCAGATTCGACATCAGCGACCCCAAAAACATTTATATACCAAGTTTCACGAAAAAATGTTTTGATTTCGATTTATGGCCGCTTTTCCTTGATGCCAGCCCATAGTGCTTTGCTATTGCGTCGGTTTTTTGTGGATTTGTTTTGAGGCCTTTTTCGGATATTATAAATCCTAAAAATTCCACTTCTGTTTTTAGGAATTGACATTTGTCAAGTTGTACTTTTAGATTTGCTTTTTCTAACGTATCGAAGATTTGTTGGATGTCATTAAAGTGGGTTTCCTGATCTTTACTAAATATTATGATGTCGTCGATGTACACGTAACATCTCTTTCCTATATGGTTCCTTAAGATGTCGTCAAGAGCTCTTTGAAAAATTGAAGGAGCGTTCTTGAGACCGAAAGGTAGCCGGGTAAATTCGTATTTACCGTGATTTACCGAAAAAGCTGTCTTCTCTATATCCGATTCCTTTAGAGGAATCTGGTGGAAGCCGCTCTTTAAATCGAGTACTGAGAAGTATTTATTTCTTCCTAGATGTGCTAGTACTCCATTTATTTCGGGTATAGGATATCTGTCCGATATAGTTACTAGGTTCAATTTTCGATAGTCAATTACCATGCGAAATTTCTTCTCTCCTGAAGTGTCTGGTTTTTTTGGTACTATCCATACAGGTGAATTGTATGGAGACCTTGAAGGTCTTATTATACCATTTTGTAGCAAGTCTTTGATTTGTTTCTCTACTTCCACTTTCAGTGACATAGGGTACGGATAAAATTTGGTGTATATTGGTGTGTCCGTGGACGTCCTTATGCTTCCTTGTACTTTCGTAGTGTATGCCAGTCTTTCTTCAGGTTCGGTAAAAAGTTTGAGAAAATTCTTCGCAATTGCGTTAAGTGTGGTCTTCTGTCTGTCATTTAGGTGGTCGGTCTGTATGTCTATTGCGTTAATCGATTGTATGGTTTGCTGTTTTATTTTAATCCTGACTCTATCTTGTATTGTCATATAATTGTATTTTGTGTGGATTACCGCCGAAAGTTGCTTGAGGCTGTCATTGCCTAAGATGCCGTGGAATGACTTTAAGGAGGGTAACAAAAAAAATTTAATTTTTAGATCGGGTATTCCGAATAGACTAACGTTGGTGTGGTGCGTAATTTTTATTTTTCCAGCTATAGTGTTAGCAAAAAAGGGTTGGTCATTTGGGAGTGAATTGGGTACAATAGAGGGTTGCATATAATTCTTGTTTGAGCCCGTATCGATCAATATTTTTAAAATTCCTCCTTCCTTCGTTTTACATTCAAAATATGGAAGTGAGGAGTTTGCTAATCTAAAAAATGGATGTCCGAAAAATCCTCTGCAGCATTGTCGTCTGTACCGTACTGTTCGAGAGTTTTTTGCACGTTGTAATTGTCTTGTCTAATTTCGTCGTGTTGGTTTGCATATTCCAAATCTTGTCGGTATGCAACACTGTTGCATTGTTCCGCTTCTATGTTAAAGTTTCGTTGTCTTTTTTCCATATCTTGCTGGGGAGGTGGTGGCCTTTTCCCGTGAAATGCTAGGTTTTGTGGTGGCCTGTTAATGTAATTGACCCTTTTCGTCTGCATGCTCTGGTCGATGTCCATTGGTTCAGGTCTTGGCATAGGCTTTGGTGCAAAAGGTCTAGGTGGTGGCAGGTGTCGAGGTTGAGAATTGAAGTTTTGTTGTTGTGGGAAAAAATTCTGGGGTCTTTGCCAGTGCCCTTGTTGTTGAGGTGGGATATAGGAGGGTGGGAGTGTTTGTCTCTGCATTGGTTGATTCCAATGGGCAAGGTGTGGGTAAAACGGTTTCGGTGCGGCGTGGGGCTGTGGGGGGAAATTCCTTCGTAGATTTACAGGTGGTTTCCTACTGACGATATTTGCTCGGTAGGTTTGATTCTCCAATTTGAGGCATAATTGCAGAGCCTCTGGAAGGTCTGCTGGTTCTCTTATCCCTAGGAGTCTCGGAAGGTCACCATTGAGACCTCTAACGAAGGTATCCAACGCTTTGTTTCTATACGTGTCTACAAGAAGTTTCCGGGGTTCTGATCCGGCTTCTAAACAAGAAATTTTGTTCAGGATCAGAGAGAGGTTTGAATAAACCTTCTGATAATATTCGTGTATGGTTAGATTTCCCTGAGTCAGTGAGGCCATTTGGTACTCTAAAGTACCTAGGTCTCGTTTGTCGCCGTAATGCGTTGTGAGACAACGTGAAATCGCGGTCCAATTTAAGGGTGTGCTGTAGGATTCCAGCACAATGTCTGCTTGGCCTGTAATTTTGTTTCGTATGGTGTTTAAGATACCAAAGTATTTATGTGAGCCTCGCATTGGCTCGTACAGTTGTAGAACTCTATCGACACTTTTCTTCCAGGATCCGAATTCACCTGGGTCCCCTGCAAATTCTCGCAAAGAACGCACAACATCAGGAATTTTGTCGAGTTCACTGATTCCTTGGGGTCCTATGTTAACAGGTTCGTCTACCTCTATAACGTTCCTAACTGCTAACCTGTCGTCTAATATTCTATTGACCACTTCTGTTATTTGCCTAACTATGCCCCTATTTTCTTCGTTTTGGAGATTTGCACCCGGAGGGATTTGACCTAGAACCGGTGGTCTTATCAGATTGCTTGGATTACTCATCTTCGCAATTGGACACGATTATTTACGCTTTATAATTTAAATAACGGAAATGTCAAAATTAACTTGTATTTAGGTTTTGTCTTGATCCAGAATTGGATTTCTTTATCTTATTCCTAACTTTCAAATTATTTTTATTACACTTTATTTTTGTCGATTAAATATTTTCTATAGTTCTTGGTTTGAACCTTACAAATTAGAACACGCTTTTCGTACCTATGCGAAAAATTAGTTAAAATATATTGGAATACACAATGGATCACTTCTTATTTAATATCTCTAGTTATTAATTTTATTATTTTGTAAATTTAAAAAGGTTTAATTTCACTTAATGTAATAACTCACTTCTTATTTAATATCTCTAGTTATTAATTTTATTATTTTGTAAATTTAAAAAGGTTTAATTTCACTTAATGTATTTAGTTAAATACGCTGACTTACAGTAGGAGTAGCATTGAACTACTCTTCCCTCGCTGGCTGCACGGATGAATTCCTTTTTGGTCGGTTAGACCTACTGCGGCTCCTGCTGCAACACTTCGATGCGAGGTGGTCTCCGGACGGACACTAGAGAGCCTGAGTCTTCTGGGAATCCTGTATGACCAGTCGGAAAATAGGATTGGTGCCGTTGGGAAGTCAACTTTAATTTCTTCCTTTCACAGACACTTTTAAACACTTTACACTTTTTCACGACTGGTCCCTGCTCGGGCGCCAGTTTTTAATTCGAAAGTCGAATTTTGTTTTTTAAAAAAGGTCGGAGCTAATGCACCGCTTTATTGGACTCCAGATTAAGACTAAAAGTTTATTTTCACAATTCTATTAATTATAATAAGTTTTACAATATTAATGCAAGTATTGCATTTTTATTCTTTGGATAAATTTACAATCTTAATGCAAGTATTGCATTTTTTATTCTTTGGAAAAATTTACAATCTTAATGCAAGTATTGCATTTTTTATTCTTTGGAAAGAATTGCCCAATTAGTGCCTGCAGGTCATTGTTCTGTTATTTGCATTTCCGGCACGCTTAAGGAATAAATTGCTTACCTAATGTCTACGACTTGTTTGTCTTATTAAATTAACAATTAAGTAAAAGCAGCAAAAGCAAAGGAAAAATAGAAAATAAATGTAGCGCGTGTGAACTCATATAAGGGTGCATACATACATACGGAGCCGCGGCCACTCGACATGACAAAAATTTAAGATTTATCAAATATTGGCAAATAATTTCACGCGAAATATTCCAATATTGACTATTTTCGAATGGTCGCGAAAATTGGCATATGGCGGGTCGTTTTATGAATGAAATTGAAATATGAGCTCGAACTTATGAACTTTTTGTTTTTGTTCTAAATTGTTCAGCGCCGTCGCTGATAGAATCATGGCCGCTGCGACTGCGTCTACGAATGTATTTTGTTTTTGTAGTCGCTAGGCTTAGATTTTAGCTTTGGGCGACATGCGCATGTGAGGTATGTGTTTTTGTTGTGTCCTAGAACATTTTAGAATGTGTAGTGGCAAAGCGGCCATCGCGTTGCGCTTGCTGTTGCTTTTGCGTCTATCAAAGTGTTGTGTTTTTGTAAGTATAATATTAGGAATATCGACTGGTGAAAGACAAAAGTACACGGAAGCAAGAAGGGAGCGCTGTGCTCGCGCATATGTATATGTATGCTTGAATGTATGAACGTGCATGGATGTAGTAACATATGAATACAATTATTTTGTAGGAAGTTTAGAAGGCAAGTAGGTATACTCGTATATGTATGTATATATGCTATGACATAAAGTGGGTATATATATATATACATAGAGCAGAATTGTTTTTGCACTTGTTAGGAAGAAACTCGTTCACTAGTGCGTATGTGTATTTGATTTCTTGTAAGAATGTGATGTGCTGTGACATGTGTACATACATAAGTCAAGGTTATTTGGGCATATGTACTTGCATATGTGATATGATGTTCTTGCGCTTGTGCATTATTGTTTTTCATATACAAATGTACATACATACATATGTATGTAAATGCTGTCGAATACATAAACTATAAATTGACATCTATATATATAAAAATGAAATGATGTTCGTTTGTCCGCATTTTTTTGGGCCGAGACGAGGCCAATTTTATTCGTTCTTTTTTCATATTATAGGGATCCACTAGGGGAAGGTTTTTAGCAAAAAAAAATTTCTTTTAAATATTTTCTTCATATAAAAAAAAAAGAAAAAATCAAAATATTGTCCAAAACAAAACTTGCTCGATTGTTAGATTAAAGTAAGTTTCGAATCGACATTCATTTTATGTGTACAACTTTTTTTGAATTTTTTGTATTTGTATTGTGATACAGAAATGTATTGTATACAGAAATTTCAAATGATTCGAATGAAAATTTTTTTTTTTTTTTTTTATTTCTTCCATAAAATATTACACCTGTCGTTAGACAATAAGTAATTTGATTTACAAAAAGATGGAATGAGAGTGATATTGAAAGGCCAATGCCCCCAAGCTCATTTAGAAGAAATATATACATATTATTTAAAAACAAGTGGTTAACAAACAATGATATATACGATTAGTTGACAATTGATTACAAGGATTTTGCAAGATCTGTTGGTGTTTGACGGTTAAGCCGACTTTGGGTAGATTTTTCTTTATTTGGTAGTCTTCTCATCATAGGATTTGTATGCGTTAATAGTCTATTTATGTGTCTTCTGCTAGCGCTTTGTATTGTTTCATCAATAGTATCGATGTCAAGGTCGCGATGAATATCTGCGTTAGGTATGTACCAAGGTGCATTAGTTAAGGTCCTAAGTATTTATGAAAATAATGTTTCAATTCAATTGAGCAATGCTTTCTTTGACCAATTCTATATGGAAATGAATGCGTTTGCAAACGATGTTTTCGGCTATGAACAAATGTTGGAATCGAACGAAAAAGGAAAGAAACGCGAAATGATAAAAAAAATTCTTGGAAAATTTAAAATGAATGGTGCTTCATTGGAAAAATTCAAAGGTAATAAGAACATACACAAGATAAAGTTAGAATTCGAATTTTTAGATTTATTTTGTTTATTTCTCATTTTTTTCAGAAGTACACCACACAACAACTCATTCCAACTCTGATTTTGAAATCCTGTTGGAATTGCGTGTATCAGACCCTGCATATTATTTACCATATCAACTTTTTATGGAACATATGGACCAAATGAACACAAAAAAATAATTTAGTTTTGTTTTGATTTTTTGCAACATTTTGGTTTTCAGTTAATACAATAAAAACAACACTGTTTTTTCGTGAACACAAAATTCTAAATTTATTACGTTGTTTGTTTAGAATTTTTTTAGAAAAAAAGTAAATTTTTTGGTTTTGAGGAAATTTGTTTATTGTTGCTATTTGTGAAAGCGGAGATATTTGTAAGTATTTGACTATAATCCTAAAAGTTAATGGAATACCACTATGACACATAGAAAACATTTTTTCAAAGGGGTGTTTTTCGAAAGTTATAAAAAAAATTGTTTTCAAAAATTTTGAAGAAATAAAGTAAAATAAAAAAATTTCGAAAGCATGAAATTTTTTCAAAACCAAATTTTCCTCAAAAAGATAAAAGAAATTTCTTCGAAGAGGTATTTTTCTAAAATTACAAAAAAAAAAAATTTCAAAAATTTTAAACAAATAAAATAAAATAAAACTTTTACAAGGGTATGAAATTTTTTCAAAACAAAATTTTCTGAAAACCAAACAAAATTTAAAAAAAAAATGGTGTTTTCAAAGCATTTCATATTCCACTATTAATAGAGAATACATTTTTTCGAGGGGGTGTTTTTCAAAGCGGAAAAAAATCTTTTTTAACAAATCAATTTAAACTTTTACAAAAGTATGAAATTTTTTCAAGAACAAAATTTTCTCAAAAACGTTAAATTAAAAAAAAAAATGTTTTTTCAAAATATTTAATTTTCAGCAATTAACTGAGAAGAAATTTGTTAGAGCGAAGTGTTTTCAAAACTTCAAAAAACACTTTTTAACAAAAAAAAATAAACCTTTTTTCAAAAACAACAGGAATGATAACATTGCCTAACAATTTCTGCACTTTTGCACAGTCTAAAGAGGCATTGATACAGAGTGTATTTCCAAACATAGTTCAACATTACAAAAACCATGATTGACTCAGCGAAAGAGCAATTTTAGCTGGGAAAAATAAGGACGTCAATGATATAAATTCAGCTATTTTAGATCAAATACCTGGTGACATAGTTGCGTATAAGTCAATGGACACTATTACTGATCAAGATGAGGTCGTAAATTATCCAACTGAATTCTTAAACTCACTCGATTTGCCAGGCTTACCACCTCATAATTTACGATTAAAAATTGGAGCACCGATTATTATGCTACGCAACATTAATGTGCCACGACTTTGCAACGGTACCAGACTCGCTGTGAAGAAGCTAATAGGTAACATTATTGAAGCAACAATTTTGAAAGGGAAGTACAAAGGAGAAGACATTTTGATACCCTGAATTCCACTGATTCCGACGGATTTACCATTCGATTTCAAACGTTTGCAGTTCCCTATTCGCCTTGCCTTCGCTATGAGAATTAATAAGGCGCAAGGTCAGTCTCTACAAATGTGCGGTATTAATTTAGAATACGCAATTTTTTCTCATGGACAATTGTATGTAGCTTGCTCACGAGTAGGCAAACCATCGTCATTATTCATTTACGCGAAAGATGAAAAAACCAAAAACGTTGTCTACCAAAAAGTGTTACAATAAAGTTCGAATGAAATTGTATCAAAGAATTTGCTTTGTTTCGTATTAATTTTATTCTCTTTCAGCAAATCATTGAATTTATCGTCTAGCGAAGCGGGCGAGGGTACGCTAGTACAATATAAAATAAGTGTTGATTTATCTTAAACCGTTCTTTTTTTCTGAATGCAAATACCTCCTATTGACATGTACATACATATTATATTATGTACTTATGTATATTATCATATACCATCATTTATTTACATATAAAGTATACGTTCACTTATGTACATATGTGTGTAATAAAAAACTTCATGAATTACTTTCAGAACTTTATTAAAATTTATTCGCGTCGCGCGCATGCACAAAACCTTTTGTTCACAACGCAGGCGCAGAAATAAACGCTCTGCGTATTTATCCTCCCCACGTGACTCGCCATCAATTCTCGCTGGAATTTTTTTTTTTTTTCCGTTTTTAAATTTTTTTTTTTAATGTTATCGTAAAAAAATTTGTAATAAATTTTATGTATCCGCTTATCATTTCAAAAGTAACAAAATGGTAAAAAAGTAAGCAGTCGAAGAAATAAACGCACCGCCTATTTTTCCTCGCCACATGTTAGACTCGAGTTCAATTCCCGGCGCAAACTTTTTTTTATAAATTTGTTTTTTTTTAAATCGTTTTTTTTTAATGTAATTGAACAAAAAAAATTATGTAATAAATTTTACGTATTCGCTTATTATTTCAAAAATACGAAAATAGTAAAAATTGAATTGGTTTAACGGTGAGAAATGTGTTGTGTGTTGAGGTGAAAGATGTGTGGTGTTTCTAATTTTTGTGTGGGCAAAAGTCAGTGAGGTGTCTATAAACTCGGTGTGCTAAATTCCCTTACTTCAAATCTTTCAAATCTCAATTGTACTAAAAAAAGCTCACAGTAACATTTGCACCTTCTCATTGCATTAACATTCTCTGGTACAAGTCTTCTGTTATTTTCTTTTCCCTAACACCAAATCATAGCATTTTACATTTCAATGCAAACGCTATATTTATTTCTGTTGACTACGCTCCGCTATGTTAACTCTCTTCTGTTAACTTTCTACCCTCGTTTTGATGTGTTTTGACATTTAACCTGCCCATTCGTTCCTGCGCCTTCTCTATGAATTTACGTTCTCTGCATTAACGTTCTCTGTTGTTTGTGAAGAAGAAGAGTAGGTGAAAGCAATGGAAGCAACCAAACACAAGAATTTGTGCGCACACACACACACTTTCTAACCACGGTATCTTCCGCACAAAAACGCAAAAAACTGCAATTAAAGGCTTCATATTTATTAATTTGTACTTTCACAATTTAACGCACATACATTCGTTCTCTTAGTTTTATTAATTTAAATCTCAAAAATCACAATATTACCAAGACATTCACTGAATGTTCATAAACATGTAATTTCTCCTACTTTTCTTTGTTTTTTTCGTTTGTTTTGTATTGCGAACTGAGCTGACGCCAGACTTGTCAAAATCCGAAAAATAAAGTAACTTTTTTTTAAATGCGCCACCGTGGATACACAATTCGCTTTGATATAATTCACTATTTTACAAACACATGCAATTTTAGGCAGCTTTATTCTAGCGCTGCCAAGATATCTTTATTCATACCAGTTTCTTCATCTATACACCACTTGCTTACACTTAGCGAAAAGAAGAGGCCTATTGTACCATTTCAAAATAAAAACCGGCAGAGCAAACGCGAAAACAAAAAGAACAAATTTTACATTAAGGGCCTCTTCTTTTCGCCAAGAGTTAGCAAATGTCGAATAGATGAAGCAACTTGTACAAATGAACATATGTCGTCAACGCGGGAAGAGAGCTGCCTTATAATACGTTCACATATTCATTAGTCCCCTATAAATCCACCAAATTAATCTACCCGTTCACATGTGGCAGATTACTAAAATTTACAATCAGCTGTCAATACTGCTCTGAGAGAAATTATTTTGGTGGAATATTTCGGTGTTTTTGGTTTCTTTAATTATTATTAATGATATGAAGAAAACACAAGGAGAATGAATAGCTAATTTAATTGCGCAATTGACTGCTAAAAATAAACAGTTGGAGCAAATCCGTATACTGGGGTTGCAAAAATTATGGCGGTAATACGCATTCGAAATTAGATATTACATTTTATAGTTATTAATAACACGCTCTTTTCTGTAAAATGAATCCCTTATTAATAATATTTAACAAAAATTTTATTAGAATTACGTTTACAGACCTGTTTGCTTTGCCGGCATTCATTTCGTTTAGTTTTTATTTTGATGTTTCTCCTTACATTCGTAATAATAATTATCGATAACACAGAAAACACAGGGTTGTATGTCAATAAGTATCGTTATTATCTAGGATTATTTCATAATCTCAGATTTTTGAAGACAAATTTTGTAAGGGAAATCGTGCTTTTTAACTACGGATTTAAAGTTAAGCGCGAAAAAGTAGATCATCTACTTATATGTGAACGTATTATTAAATTATTTGTGTCAGTATGCGGTACAACAGTCTAATGAGCTATATCCATACTCGCAAGCGGCGAATCTTACCCGATAACTTTGTTGTTGCTTTCGCATGCAAATTTTTCGTTAAGTTAGTCGACGACATATATATAGCGAGTGGGGAAATGGCAAATAAATAGAAGAGGCGTTAAATAAATCTCTCCTATCGCAAATGTAAACAAATTAATTCGAGTGGCTAAAGAGCAGCTGTTGTCGTCGACTGTATTATCGACTGGACTAAATGGTTGCTATGTCGACGAAATCGAGCCTTAAGTGCTATGCGTGTAGAGTTGTAAGCGGAGACCGGAACCACACGGAACCAACTAAACTGAACTAAATTGTGTAAATATGAATATTTACTCCTACCATGGTGGAAATGAAGAAATTGCAAATTAACCCTAGAACACACACCCAGAAAATACCACGTAAGCACACAACCGGGATACGTTTGTACCCGGGACCTTATTTTGCGGTTTTTTTAATGCTTATTCAACCGATTTCTATGATTTTTTTTTTTGAATGTATATTTGAATATATAACAAGTATTTTGTCTTTTGTTTCATTCGAATATTCCTACTGGTTCCAGCGATATGGGCAAATAAAATCAGGACATGCAACAGTGGATTTCTGTTTTTGTTGTTGTCCTGATAAATGCAAAACAAAATAATATAATTTATAATAATATACTTGTAGAGTAACAACGAATACACATTTTGGTTTTTATTTCATTGAAATATTCTACCTGGTTCAAAAGATATGTGCAAAAAGGTCGCGCAAGGTATAGGTACGTAGGTAGCAAATACACTGGTATAACTGGTTTTTGTATTTTATATGCAGCTGCAAGGGTTGTTTTCACACGAGGTGTTGTTATAAATGCTGCCTGTTGATATTTTCATTATTGTTTTGGTGCTCAAAAGTGTAAGTGAAAATATAAGTGAAAATAAATATAACTGAAACTATAAATAACTGGATACGAAATGACTTCAAGAAGAAACGAATATTTATCAAGTGCAGCATATAGAAGGTAAAAAATGTAAAATAAGCAACAATGTAAACATATACTAATTTTTTTTATTATGCAAGCTAACTGAGGAACAGCGAGAATCATATATACAATCTTTATTTGATGAAATTTGTGACGATGACGCTCCCTATGACTTTGACGCAGAAGATGAAGAAGAAATTCAATTCAATGACATTGAAATTGCTGATGACGATGCTGAAGTTTCGCAAAGTGCCGCAGAAGTATTACCTGATTATGCGGACTATGGGGATGATGAAGAAGACGATGAAGAAGAAGAAGTAGAAGAATATAATGAATTACCTGCTAGTGGCGAAAAATTTGTTGCACGTGATGGTACTGAGTGGATGAAAGAACCAAATGTAAGTCGTCAGGTACTCAGACAAAATATTATAAGAGAACGTTCTGGACCAGCTAGATGCACTGAAATGTTGTCAATAGAGCAAACATTCAAATTTTTCATGAACGTTGAAATGGCTGATTATTGAATTATGCGCCACACAAATAAGTTAGCAAGAGAAACTTATAATGCTTACAACAATGCGCATCCAAACACAACTCCTAAGTCATGGACGCCTGTGTCAATAACAGAGCTGTATGCATTTTTTGGCATACTTATTATGACTGGTGCGAACCATAGCAATGGAGAACATGTTCGAGATTTATGGAGCGTCAAAAACTATCCTTTATATCGCGCCACAATGGGAGTCAACCGTTTCTGTTCGATATTGCGGTTCCTAAGATTTGACGATAAAAACACTCGTGCAACACGCTTACTAACTGATAAAGCAGCACCGATCAGTGAGTTGTGGACGATGATGAACAATAATCTTGCTGCACATTACAAGCCCAGCTCATGCTTGACGATTGATGAACAATTATTTCCTTACCGTGGACGCACACGGTTTACGCAGTACATACCGTCAAAACCTGCTAAATATGGTGTCAAGGTTTGGTGGATTTGCGATGCCACAAATGCATATCCACTGCATGGACAAATATATACTGGCCAAGCAGAAACTGGTAGGGAAACGAACCAAGGCGAACGAGTGGTGAAGGATTTGTCTGCCAAATACCAAGGAAGTGGCCGAAACATTACAATGGACAATTTTTTTACGACCTTGCCAGTTGCAGAACTGCTTCTCACCTGGAAACTCACGATCGTTGGAACTTTGCGCAAAAACAAATCATATATTCCTCAAGAAATGAAGCAGAACAAAAACAGGACAATTGGTTCAACGACATTTGGCTTCAAAAATAATGTGACAATGTGCTCTTATGTTCCCAAAAAAAATAAAGCAGTAATTTTGCTTTCGACCATGCATAATGATGCTGAAATAGCTGACAGTGGGAAACCTGAAATAATTGAATATTATAATCGTACCAAAGGTGGTGTTGATCGAATGGACCAAATGTTTGCGGAATATCCAACACAAAGACAAACAAAACGATGGCCACTAGCGATGTTCTTCAACATGTTGGACATTACAGCTCTTGCAGCATACATTGTCTACGATTTGAATAACCCTATGTTGCCTTGGAGAACAAACAACAAGCGTAAGCAGATCCTGCGCAGCTTGGCTGAAGCATTGTGTATGCCCATTACTGAAGCCAGAGCCATAAATCGTCAAGTGACGTGAAATCTTTCGACTAGAATTGCTATTGAAGCATATTTCAACCGACCGCTGGAATCAATGGTGTCAACAGCAGCATCAACATCTGCCGCAGCGCGCACGCCAAAACCTGTGTCCGGATCTTGCTATTTATGTTACGCACAAGAGGAAAAACGCCGTAGAAAAACCAGAAAGCTGTGCGCCAAATGTAAGAAGCCAATGTGTCTTGAACATTCGGTCACATCAACAAATTGCTCTATTTGCCATGATTTTCCTTAGATATAAGATGCATTTTTAAAATTTTTATGATAAAAGTCAATAATATAATGTGTGAAATGAATATTTTTAATTTTTCAAATAAAAAAATAATATAAAAAATGTTTTTTTTGATTATTATGAGGATTTTTACTATTGGGGTACAAACGTATCCCGGGTGTGTGTTTACGTATATAATGTGTTTGGAAGGCTGTAGCTCCTGAACCAATAGTCCGCTCTGGTTCAAATTTTGAATTTGAACTCAAAACTAAATAATCTTCCTAGATCCGAAGTTAGCGGTATAGAGGTATAGCGGTTCAAAAGTTACAACACTTCAAAGTTGAAGTGGATACATTTGTACCCGGGTGTGTGTTCTAGGGTTAAAAACGAAGATTTAATAAATAAAGTCAAAAAAATTTTCATTCATATAGCGTAAATATCTTAGATGCTCTGTTACAAAATTGCTAACTAACGGAAATATTCCTTGGTGCAGTTACGAGGACAAACAACAAGCATAAAAAGTAATGGTACAAAACCCTCATCACTCATGTGATCAAAAATCAATTTTAAAAGATTTCAGAAATCAAATACTACAAGCAGTTAGTGCAATCTACAAACATAATGGAAGTACAAAGAACCACTTGATATGTTTCTTTTAACATTTGACGCATCTGAAGACGTGAAAAAATCTATCAAATAAAAACGCTTCACAACACATTAGTTAAGATTGAACCAATAAAATCTTCTAACTTAGTTCCTCAGAGCAAAAAATGTCAGTACCATACAAAAAATTCTGTTGTAAACCACCACGGTGTGTGAAAACCGCTGGCAAACATTCGAGTAGTGATTGCCAAAAATCGGTAGTCAACAAACCAAAATGTTGTAGTTGTGACGAGCCACACTCATCTAACAGAGAACGTTAACGTATAGAGAAGACAGACACATACACATTTTTCACCATAAATTGAGCTTAAAGCTCAAAGCAGAGGTGCCATACAATAACGCCATAACCTTAACCATAATAAGTATTAACCATAACGATTTTCATTACATCAATTACTGACGCAATAGCAACTGATATTCACATACTTGTCCATTTCGAAGTGTAGAATGCAGCAAATCACAATGCAACACAATGCAACTGGTTACGATTACGGCGAAAAACCAAAATTCGATTGTTCTCTATGTTATGGTTATGACTACAGAATTATGGCATGCCACCTCTAATCGCTTACAGCAGAGAATGTTAATGCAATGAGAAGGTGCAAATGTTACTGTGAGCTTTTTTTAGTACAATTGAGATTTGAAAGATTTGAAGTAAGGGAATTTAGCACACCGAGTTTATAGACACCTCACTGACTTTTGCCCACACAAAAATTAGAAACACCACACATCTTTCACCTCAACACACAACAAATTTCTCACCTCGACATTAAACCAATTCAATTTTTACTATTTTCGTATCTTTCAAATAATAAGCGAATACGTAAAATTTATTACATAATTTTTTTTTTCAATTACATTAAAAAAAAAAACGATTTAAAAAAAAAAAAATTATAAAAAAAAGTTTGCTCCGGGAATTGAACTCGAGTCTAACATGTGGCGAGGAAAAATAGGCGGTGCGTTATTTCTTCGACTGCTTATTTTTTTACCATTTTGTTACTTTTGAAATGATAAGCGGATACATAAAATTTATTACAAATTTTTTTACGATTACATTAAAAAAAAAAAATTTAAAAACGAAAAAAAAAAAAAAAAATTCCACCGAGAATTGATGGCGAGTCACGTGGGGAGGATAAATACGCAGAGCGTTTATTTCTGCGCCTGCGTTGTGAACAAAAGGTTTTGTACATGCGCGCGACGCGAATAAATTTTAATAAAGTTCTGAAAGTAATTCATGAAGTTTTTCATTACACACATATGTACATAAATGAACGTATACTTTATATATTATGTAAATAAATGATGGTATATGATTTATACATAAGTACATAATATGTATGTACATGTCAATTGGAGGTATTTGCATTCCGAAAAAAAGAACGGTTTAAGATAAATAAACACTTATTTTATATTGTATGTCAATTTATAGTTTATGTATTCGACAGCATTTACATACATATGTATGTATGTACATTTGTATATGAAAAACAATAATGCACAAGCGCAATAACATCATATCTCATATGCAAGTATGCCCAAATAACCTTGACTTATGTATGTACACATGTCATAGCACATCACATTCTTACAAGAAATCAAATACACATACGCACTAGTGAACAAGTTTCTTCCTAACAAGTGCAAAAACAATTCTGCTCTATGTATGTATATATACCCACTTTATGTCCTAGCATACCATATATACATACATATACGAGTATACCTACTTGCCTTCTAAACTTCCTACAAAATAATTGCATTCATATGTTACTACATCCATGCACGTTCATACATTCATGCGTATATGCGCGAGCACAGCGCTCCCTTCTTGCTTCCGTGTACTTTTGTCTTTCACCAGTCGATATTCCTGATATTATACTGACAAAAACACAATACTTTGATAGACGCAAAAGCAACAGCAAGCGCAACGCGATGGCGGCTTTGCCACCACACATTCTAAAATGTTCTAGAACACAACAAAAACACATACCTCACATGCGCATGTCGCCCAAAGCTAAAATCTAAGCCTAGCGACTACAAAAACCAAATACATTCGTAGATGCAGTCGCAGCGGCCATGATTCTATCAGCGACGGCGCTGAACAATTTAGAACAAAAACAAAAAGTTCATTCATAAGTTAGAGCTCATATTTCAATTTCATTCATAAAACGAGCCGCCCATATGCCAATTTTCGCGACCATTCGAAAATAGTCAATATTGGAATATTTCGCGTGGAATTATTTGCCAATATTTGATAAATCTTAAATTTTTGTCATGTCGAGTGGCCGCGGCTCCGTATGTACGTATGCACCCTTATATGTATGTAAATATGTGTTCTAACTGCGCGACAGTCGCGAGTTAATGCGACTTCCAGCGAATCACACATTGCTGTCCGCAAAGCCGCATATATGTACCTTATGATCAGAAAGTACCGGGAATGTTTAAATTAAACAAAACAGAGTTAAATTTAAGGCAAATTTATATTATCTCCTTCAAAATATGACCCGTCTGAAGCAACACACATGTGCCAACGTTTAACCCAGTCCTCCAAACACCCCGGCAGGCCGATTTGTATTCTCTTTGATCAGTGCGATGGCGCGTTATCATCATGCAAAATCTGAGAATTGTTTGCTCACATTTCCGGCGGTTTGCAACACACAGCATCTCTCTAAGGTTTCAAAACGGATAAATAATATTCTCTATTGACTGTCTGGCCCGATGGAAGGTACTCATGGTGGACTATGCCTTGGCAATCGAAGGAAACAGTCAACATCACCTTCCCGGTTCTTTTTGCTCATAGGGTATACATATCCCATCTTTTCACTGACGGACAAGAGGACGGTCGCAGTTGTTGTTTTTTATATGCATACATTTTGCGTTCGTTGAAGGTTTGTATATATTTGTATACATATGCGTGTATGCGCGTTTGGCTTTCTGGATGCATCCATGGATATTAGAATATTTTCTCATCAATATGTGTATGTAAGTAGTTCAGATTTGACTGAAGAGATTAAATATAGGAATGCATATTCATATGATTGCCTTTATGGCTGTTTTACATATAAATTTAAAAAGAGCATGAATAATGTCATTTAGAAAATAAATTTCTAAATAACAGGTATTAGAAAAACCTGAATACACTATTTTAAATCAATTCTAATTAAACCAAATATAAAAAATGAAATAAAAATATCGAGAACAAAAAACTGTGTACAGGATTTGAACCTGAGTCGAACATGAGACTATGTACCGCATACACAACACGTCTTTAACTATAGCCCTAATCTACAATTGTTAATGAAGTTTTCTAAATCACTCATTTATTCGATTCGCAGTTTTAGATGCACATATTTTGCGTTAGTTGAAAGTTTGTATGTAAGTTTGTAATTATATGCATATGTATGTGTGTATGCGCGTTTGGCTTTCTGGACGGATATTAGAATGATATTTTCTCATCAATATAATTTGGATTTGATGAAATAGATTATAGACATATGTACATATTTTCTGTTTTGATTGATTTATATACAAATCAGGTCATATCCAGTATGAACTATTTTATACCGAAAAGAAATTTCCATTTATAAAATACAAAAAAAAAAGTATTTCAAAGAAATTTTAATTAAAATAAACTCAAAAATTTTACCAAACTTTCCTAGTTTGAATTGTAAAAAAAAATGTGCAAGAAAAAAATATGACTTCAGGATTTGAACCTGAATTAAATACGAGCCATAAAACAAAACGAATAATTCCGCCGACTTTAGCTTCTGCACCACAAATGAACTGCCGCGTGGCCTTCTTAATCGCAAATTTATTCGCTTCGATTTCCTTAGTAGTGTGCCGAAAATCTTATGAACTTCCTCAGTAGTTTGGTAAACGCAGAAAATATCTGAATTCCTGTCCTAGCTCCTTCTTCTTAAGTGGCGCTATAACCGCTTACACGATTTTGGCCGAGTTTAGCAAAGCGCGCCAGTCGTTTCTTTCTCGTGCTAACCGGCGCCAGTTGGACACTCCAAGTGAAGCCAAGTCCTTCTCCACCTGATCTTTCCAACGCAGAGGAGGCCTTCCTCTTCCTCTGCTACCACCAGCTGGTACCGCATCGAATACTTTCAAAGCCGGAGCGTTTGTATCCATTCGGACGACATGACCCAGCCAACGTAGCCGCTGGATCTTTATTCGCTGCGCTATGTCTATGCCGTCGTAAAGCTCATACAGCTCATCGTTCCATCGTCTGCGATATTCGCCATTGCCAACGTGCAAAGGTCCAAAAATCTTTCGCAGAATCTTTCTCTCGAACATTCCAAGCGTCGCTTCATCGGATGTTGTCATCGTCCAAGCTTCTGCGCCATACGTTACGACGGGTATGATGAGAGTCTTGTAGAGTGTTAGTTTTGTTCGTCGAGAGAGGACTTTACTACTCAATTGCCTACTTAGTCCAAAGTAGCACTTGTTGGCAAGAGAGATTCTACGTTGGATTTCAAGGCTGACATTGTTATCGGTGTTAATGCTGGTTCCTAAATAGACGAAGTCTTTTACAACCTCGAAATTATAACTGTCTACAGTGACGTGGGTGCCGATACGCGAGTGCGCCGACTGTTTGTTTGAAGACAGGAGGTACTTCGTTTTGTCCTCGTTCACCACCAAACCCATTCGCTTTGCCTCTTTATCCAGTTTGGAGAAGGCAGAGCTAACAGCGCGGTTGTTAAGGCCGATGATGTCAATATCATCGCCATACGCCAGCAATTGTACGCTCTTATAAAAAATTGTGCCTGAGCGATTAAGTTCTGCGACTCGTACGATGCTCTCCAACATCAGGTTAAAGAAGTCACACGACAGCGAGTCACCCTGTCTGAAACCTCGTTTGGTATCAAACGGCTCGGAGGTCCTTCCCAATTCTGACGGCGCTGCTGGTGTTGAGCAACGTCATCTTACATAGCCGTATTAGTTTTGCGGGGATACCAAATTCAGACATCGCGGCATACAGGTAACTTCTTTCCGTACTGTCGAATGCAGCTTTGAAGTCGACGAAAAGATGGTGTGTGTCGATTCTCCTTTCATGGGTCTTTTTCAAGATTTGGCGTATTGAGAATATTTGATCGATGGTAGACTTTCCAGGTCTGAAGCCACACTGATAAGGTCCAATCAGTTGGTTGACGGTGGGCTTCAGCCTTTCACACAATACGCTCTCTAGAACCTTATAGGCGACATTTAGAAGACTAATCCCGCGGTAATTGGCACAAATTGCAGGATCGCCCTTCTTATGGATTGGGCAGAGCACACTTAAATTCCAATCGGCAGGCATGCTTTCATCCGACCATATTCTGCATAGGAGCTGATGCATGCACCTTACCAGCTCCTCGCCGCCATGTTTGAATAGCTCAGCCGGCAGTCCGTCGGCGCCCGCGGCTTTGTTGTTCTTTAGCCGTGATATTGCTATTCTCACCTCGTCATGGTCGGGTAACGGAACGACAATTCCGTCGTCAACGATTGGGGTATCGGGATCTTCACATTCTCTATGACATGCGCAGCTGTCACCGTTTAACAGGTTCGAGAAGTGTTCCCTCCATAATTTAAGATTGCTCTGTACGTCAGTCACCAGATCGCCGTCTTTGTTCTTACAGGAAAACGCCCCGGTCTTGAAACCTTCTGTAAGCCGCCGAACTTTCTGGTAAAATTTTCGGGCGTTGTTCCTGTTGGCCAGCATCTCAAGCTCCTCGCACTCACGTATTTCGGCCTCTCGTTTCTTCTGTCGGATAATACGTCTCTCTTCCTTTTCAGCTCTCTGTAGCGATCCCACATGGCTCGCGTTGCGCCCGATCGCAGCGTGGCTCTATAGGCGGCATCCTTTCTTTCTGCGGCAGCATGACATTCCTCGTCGTACCAATTGTTTTTTCGGGCTCGCCGGAATCCGATTTCTTCTTCGGCGGCGGTACGTAGAGAATGAGAAATGTTGCTCCATTGTTCGTGGATGCCGGTTTGTTGGGCAGTACTCTCCGAGAGCAGGAGTGAGAGTCGAGTGGCGAATCTTCTGGCTGTCTGTTGTGATTGCAGCTTTTCGATGTCGAACATTCTTTGCGTAGGTAGATGCACGTTTTTTGCTGCACAGAGGCGTGTGCGCAGTTTGGCTGCAACAAGGTGGTGATCCGAGTCAATGTTGGGTCCTCGGATCGTACGTACATCTAATACACTAGAAGCGTGTCTTCCATCTATCACAACATGATCGATCTGGTTTCGTGTTTTTCGATCAGGAGACAGTCAGGTGGCTTGGTGAATCTTCTTATGCTGGAATCTGGTGCTGCAGACTACCATGTTTCGGACCCCGGCGAAGTCGATCAGCCTCTGTCCGTTACCGGATGTTTCGTTGTGCAGGCTGAATTTTCCGACTGTGGTACCAAAAATTCCCTCCTTGCCCACCCTGGCGTTGAAGTCGCCAAGCACGATTTTTATGTCGTGGCGGGGGCAGCGCTCATAGGAACGTTCCAGGCGCTCATAGAAAGAATCTTTGGTCGCATCGTCCTTCTCTTCCGTCGGGGCGTGGGCGCAAATTAGCGATATGTTAAAAAAACGGGCTTTGATGCGGATTGTTGCAAGACGCTCGTCCACCGGAGTGAACGACAGTACTTGGCGACGAAGTCTCTCTCCCACAACAAATCCGACACCGAATTTGCGCTCCTTTACATGGCAGCTGTAGTAGACGTCGCAAGGTCCTACGGTTTTCTTTCCTTGCCCCGTCCATCGCATCTCTTGGATGGCAGTGATGTCAGCCTTTACTCTCACGAGGACATCAACCAGCCGGGCAGAGGCACCTTCCCCATTAAGGGACCGGACATTCCAGGTGCATGCCCTCAAATCATAGTCCTTAGTTCGTTTGCAGGGGTCGTCATCAGTATAGGGAGGCTTTTTTAAAGTTTTCATTCGGGGGGATTTTTAAGTGGCGGGTCCCAAACCCAGCGCACAACCAGCTATCCTGCAATGTTTCGCCTTCTCACTTTAGCTCACTCCCGAACGGGTGTTCGGAAGCTACCCAGAGGATACGTGGGCTAATCCCGGCCGTTGTGAGCTGATTGAACCATATGCAGAAGAATCGTCCTGGCCATTCCCAAGTGAATGGCGATCAGTAACTTTCCCCACTTGCGTGGACTTCTACACATGGAACCATCCTCCCTTTCGCTGGTCGCTATTACCAGAGAATGTTAATGCAATGAGAAGGAGCAAATGTTAAATGAGCTTTTTTCAAGTACTAATTTGTAGATTCAAACTAAGGTAATTTCAAATTCAACTTTGCTCACGAGTGGGGAATTGCAGATATTTACCACGCGAGTGACGCGAGTGGAGGGTTTCTATATTTACTTACCACGCTAGGACAGGAATTCAGATATTTTCTGCGTTTACCAAACTACTGAGGAAGTTCATAAGATTTTTCGGCACACTACTAAGGGAATCGAAGCGAATAAATTTGCGATTAAGAAGGCCACGCGACAGTTAGTTTGTGGTGCAGAAGCTAAAGTCAGCGGAATTATTCGTTTTGTTTTTTGGCACGTATTCAATTCAGGTTCAAGTCCTGAAGTCATTTTTTTTCTTGCACATTTTTTTTTACAAATCAAACTAGGAAAGTTTGGTAAAATTTTTGAGTTTATTTTAATTAAAATTTCTTTAAAATACTGTTTTTTTTGTATTTCATAAATGGAAATTTCTTTTCGGTATAAAATAGTTCATACTGGATATGACCTGATTTTTATATAAATCAATCAAAACAGAAAATATGTACATATGTCTTTAATCTATTTCATCAAATCCAAATTATATTGATGAGAAAATATCATTCTAATATCCGTCCAGAAAGCCAAACGCGCAAACACACATACATATGCATATAATTACGCATACAAACTTTCAACTAACGCAGAATATGTGCATCTAAAACTGCGAATCGAATAAATGAGTGATTTAGAAAATTTCATTAATAATTGTAGTTTAGCCCAATCGTGAAAGACGTGTTGTGTATGAGGTACATCGTCATATATTTGACTCAGGTTCAAATCCTGTACACAGTTTTTTGTTCGATATTTTTATTTCATTTTTTATATTTGGTTTAATTAGAATTGATTTAAAATAGTGTATTCAGGTTTTTCTAATACCTGTTATTTAGAAATTTATTTTCTATATAACACTATTCATACTTCTTTTGAATTAATTTATATGTAAAACAGCCATAAAGGCAATCATATGAATATGCATTCCTATATTTAATCTCTTCAGTCAAATCTGAACTACTTACATACACATATTGATGAGAAAATATTCTAATATCCATGGATGCATCCAGAAAGCCAAACGCGCATACACGCATATGTATACAAATATATACAAACCTTCAACGAACGCAAAATGTATGCATATAAAAAACAACAACTGCGACCGTCTTCTTGTCCGTCAGTGAAAAGATGGGATATGTATACCCTATGAGCAAAAAGAACCGGGAAGGTGATGTTGACTGTTTCCTTCGATTGCCAAGGCATAGTCCACCATGAGTACCTTCCATCGGCCAGACAGTCAATAGAGAATATTATTTATCCGTTTTGAAACCTTAGAGAGATGCTGTGTGTTGCAAACCGCCGGAAATGTGAGCAAACAATTCTCAGATTTTGCATGATGATAACGCGCCATCGCACTGATCAAAGAGAATACAAATCGGCCTGCCGGGGTGTTTGGAGGACTGGGTTAAACGTTGGCACATGTGTGTTGCTTCAGACGGGTCATATTTTGAAGGAGATAATATAAATTTGCCTTAAATTTAACTCTGTTTTGTTTAATTTAAACATTCCCGGTACTTTCTGATCATAAGGTACATATATGCGGCTTTGCGGACAGCAATGTGTGATTCGCTGGAAGTCGCATTAACTCGCGACTGTCGCGCAGTTAGAACACATATTTACATACATATAAGGGTGCATACGTACATACGGAGCCGCGGCCACTCGACATGACAAAAATTTAAGATTTATCAAATATTGGCAAATAATTCCACGCGAAATATTCCAATATTGACTATTTTCGAATGGTCGCGAAAATTGGCATATGGGCGGCTCGTTTTATGAATGAAATTGAAATATGAGCTCTAACTTATGAATGAACTTTTTGTTTTTGTTCTAAATTGTTCAGCGCCGTCGCTGATAGAATCATGGCCGCTGCGAGTGCGTCTACGAATGTATTTTGTTTTTGTAGTCGCTAGGCTTAGATTTTAGCTTTGGGCGACATGCGCATGTGAGGTATGTGTTTTTGTTGTGTTCTAGAACATTTTAGAATGTGTGGTGGCAAAGCGGCCATCGCGTTGCGCTTGCTGTTGCTTTTGCGTCTATCAAAGTATTGTGTTTTTGTAAGTACAATATTAGGAATATCGACTGGTGAAAGACAAAAGTACACGGAAGCAAGAAGGGAGCGCTGTGCTCGCGCATATATGCATGAATGTATGAACGTGCATGGATGTAGTAACATATGAATACAATTATTTTGTAGGAAGTTTAGAAGGCAAGTAGGTATACTCGTATATGTATGTATATATGCTAGGTCATAAAGTGGGTATATATACATACATAGAGCAGAATTGTTTTTGCACTTGTTAGGAAGAAACTCGTTCACTAGTGCGTATGTGTATTTGATTTCTTGTAAGAATGTGATGTGCTATGACATATGTACATACATAAGTCAAGGTTATTTGGGCATACTTGCATATGAGATATGATGTTCTTGCGCTTTTGCATTATTGTTTTTCATATACAAATGTACATACATACATATGTATGTAAATGCTGTCGAATACATAAACTATAAATTGACATAAAATATAAAATAAGTGTTGATTTATCTTAAACCGTTCTTTGCATGCAAATACCTCCTATTGACATGTACACACATATTATGTGCTTATGTATATTATCATATACCATCATTTATTTACATATAAAGTATACGTTCATTTTTGAATGTATGTAATGAAAAACTTCATGAATTACTTTCAGAACTTTATTAAAATTTATTCGCGTCGCGCGCATGCACACAACCTTTTGTTCACAACGCAGGCGCAGAAATAAACGCTCTGCGCATTTATCCTCCCCACGTGACTCGCCACCAATTCTCGGTGGAAATTTTTTTTTTTCGTTTTTAAATTTTTTTTTTTAATGTAATCGTAAAAAAATTTGTAAAAAATTTTATGTATCCGCTTATCATTTCAAAAGTAACAAAATGGTAAAAAAATAAGCAGTCGAAGAAATAAACTCACCGCCTATTTTTCCTCGCCATATGTTAGACTCGAGTTCAATTCCCGGCGCAAACTTTTTTTATAAATTTTTTTTTTTTAAATGTAATTGAAAAAAAAATTATGTAATAAATTTTACGTATTCGCTTATTATTTCAAAAATACGAAAATAGTAAAAATTTAATTGGTTTAATGTCGAGGTGAGAAATGTGTTGTGTGTTGAGGTGAAAGATGTGTGGTGTTTCTAATTTTTGTGTGGGCAAAAGTCAGTGAGGTGTCTATAAACTCGGTGTGCTAAATTCCCTTACTTCAAATCTTTCAAATCTCAATTGTACTAAAAAAAGCTCACAGTAACATTTGCACCTTCTCATTGCATTAACATTCTCTGCTATTACTGCTAACACATACATATACTTATATATATATATATAACATATCACGCTATTTTCTTTTAACCTTTAAGGTTTCTTTTAGTGTACTCAAGAGTTTGTACCCACGTACCCCCCTTATAATTGGCGCCCAACATCGTGGCAAACCTCTCGAGTAGTTATAATTATTATCGCCGAAGCGAAAGAATTGCGAAGCAAAACAATAAGATTGCTCAGTTTACTACTGAACAGTTTGAGCAGCTTATGCAAGCTGTCGGCCATTACAATGTACGTAGTGGTTCGTTGAGCAACTATACTGCTCGTTATGCAGGTGAACGCGATTCCACAAAAGTTGAGGAGTTCATTGCTGCTGTAGGGACGTTTAAAGCTGTCGAGAAAATAAGTGACGCGGATGCTATTACTGGCATGCCCATGATTTTAGAGGGTGACGCAGCAGAATGGTGGCGCGGTGTACAGCCAAAGCCCAACGTTTTTGAAGATGTTGTGCGTATGTTGCGTGCAGCTTTTTGTCCCCCTAAGCCTGACTGGCGCATCTATACTGAAATCTTTGAAAGCAAACAAGCCGAAAACGAGCCGACTGATTCTTTTGTTCGAAGAAAACGTGCTCTCTTTTCCCAACTCACTAATGCTCCTAGTGAAATCGGCCAAATCGATCTTTTGTTTGGTATGACTCATTGACAAATTAGGGATAGGGTTAGTCGTAAACGCATTACTACGTTCGATGATCTATTGAATGAAGCTAGAGAAGCAGGGATGACCTTGCGCGAACACAAAATGACTACCGCGAACGCCGATAAAGCCGTCGATAGTACAAGTGGTCTAGTACGTTGTGGTTTTTGCGGCAAAAAGGGGCATTACACAGAAGTGTGCTTCAAAAAGAAAAACGAAGAGGCCAAAACAGCGCAAACACAAGCGATAGCAAATGCTTTAGTGACAAAGCCATCGTATTCGTGTTATGGATGCATGCACCAGGTGTTACACGAGCAAATTGTCCGAAATGTTTGAAGAAACCATCCACTAGCCATGGTTCGGTAAGTTTTAATTCGTTAACCATTCCAATTGGAAAAACCATTCCAATTGCTAATGTTCAATTGTTCGGTATGCCTGGACAGATTTATTTCGATAGTGGCGCTCTTACTAGTGTAGCTAGGGCAAACTTGAAGCGCATAATGGATTTTAAGGGGTGCACTTACCGCAAAGTTGAATGCGAAATCACACTTGCCGACGGAAGTACGAAACTCCAACGATGCCTTACAACTAAGAGCGATATAGTAATTGGTGGGCGTAGCTTTAATATTCAGTTCATGGTATTGCCTGATGCAACTGGAAACAAAACATTACTTGGAACAGATTTCTTAGAACAAGCGGAAATCGTATTAAATATGGGTCAAAGATATTGGTACTTTGAAAATAACTCGACGCAACATTTTGATTTCGTTGATCCACTGCCACTCGAATTAAATGTTATAGAACGTATAAAAGTATATACGCTCGTGACAAAACGTAAACCGGAGGAGGCAGCAGTCAAAGAGATTGACGAGCCAAAAGTATATATGCCTGAGGTTGAGTACTATGGTCCTGATTTGCCAAACGATTATTCACCGCATACTATACAAAGTATCTTTAGAGATGCACTTCCGCCTAACATGATTACACCCGAAAGACCTAAAGGGCCGAAGTTGTTTACTGGTGTTGTTTACAATCAAAGCACTATTGATAATGTTGATTTGTTTTCGATTGATTTTAAAATTTTGAAAGAAAATGATGGTTTAAGACTAGAAGTGTCGGAGAAAATTGAGCTCGACAAAGTGCTCCAATCACATGTTCACGTTTTTAGTACATTCTGCGAACCGACACCATATGCACAGCGTTTTATAGATACTGGCGAACACGAGCCGATTGCATCACCGGCGTATAGATTATCATTTTCTAAGTTAAAGGAATTTAAAGTCGAAATTCACAAAATGCTTGAAAACAATGTGTTAGAAGAATGTGAGTCAGCGTGGTCATCACCTGTTGTTATGGTGCCTAAGAAAGATGGTGGTACTCGTGTATGTGTAGATTATCGTAAGCTATATGCGATAACAAAACCCGACCGATACCCATTGCCTCGAATAGACGACCTTTTACACGCTGCAAAAAGAACAAAATTTATGACCACTTTAGTCCTTCAAAGTGGGTACTTTCAAATCGCGGTAGCAGAAAGAGACAGAGATAAGACGTGCCTTATTACGCTTTTTGGTACATTCCGGTTTAAGAGAATGCCATTTGGTCTACGCAACGCACCGTCGACATTCCAGAGATTGATTGACCGTTTCAAAGCAACGTTACCAAACATACATATTTTAGCATATCTTGATGATATTATAATTTGCTTACCATCATTCAAAGAACACTTAACCGATTTATAAGATGTGTTCCTGAAGTTAGAGTAATTCAAGCTGCGCATTAATTATGCTAAATGTCGTTTTTGTTGTGCCAGTGTTAAATACCTTGGCCATGTGTTAACAACCGAAGGCATACAAGTTGACCCAGAAAAGACTCTAGCGATTACGCATCGGAAAGAGCCAAGAGATATCAAGGAATTGATATCGTTTATACAAACTTGCTCTTGGTATCGACGTTTCATTGACCGTTTTGCTGAAATTGCTAAACCGCTTACGGAATTAATGAAAAAGAATGCTGTATGGAGATGGGATACTCCGCAAATAGAAGCTTTTAACAAGCTTAAACAAACACTCGTTTGCCCTCCAGTTTTGAAGCAAGCTGAAGATGATGTCCCTTTCATCATTAAAGCAGATGCAATTGCATATGCATTGGGAGCTGTGTTAATACAGGGGGAGAAAGAATGCGAACACCCTATTGAATACGCAAGCCGACTTTTGACAGCCGCAAAGAGAAATTACTCGACTACAGAGCGTGAAGCCCTCGCTATTGTATGGGCATGTTCCAAATTCAGAGGCTATATAGAAAGAGCCGAAGTTTTATTGGTGTCTGACCACCAACCGCTGAAATGGTTATTAACCGTGAAGTCACCTACAGGCCGCATAGCAAGGTGGGCATTGCAAATACAGCAATACAATTTTAAAATTGACTATACGCCAGGTAGAACGAATTCTGTTGCAGACATGTTGTCACGGCCTGCGTGCGATATTTGCGCTTTTCAAGTCGATATGCCACATAAAAAAGCTATCGAACTGCGCGAAGAGCAATTAAGAGACGACTACTTGAAAAATATAGTTAATGCATTGGAAGAATCCAACGAAAATGTCAATTTATGGTACATTCGTGGATATGTTTTAAACAATGGCGTGTTATACTGTTACGCAAATGAAGATGCTGACGATGCACAGCTCGTCGTACCTGACCACGAGCGAACAAGTATCCTAAAAATGTACCATGACGACAGCACTGCTGGCCATTACGGAGCAGGAAAAACGATAGCGCGTATTTTGAGTCGCCACTTCTGGCCAGGAATGCGAGCCGAAATTACAAAATATGTTGGATGAATTTGAAAAGGTCGAGCCAAGGAGCACCAGGAGATTTGGTGGCTCCTAAAACACTCAGGCTAAAGAGCCCATTGTATTTAAAGCTCTGGAAAGGGGGTAGATAGTCAAGGAGGGAGTGAGAAAAGTATAAGAGAAAGAGATAGAAAAGAGTAGGGACAGAGATAAAGATAGTTAGTCCTGTGAGAATTTTCCAGATTCTTTGGCAAATCTGTAAATATCCTCCAGTTTTAGAGAACGAATATTACTCATTCTCATGACATCGGAACCCAATACTCGTAGTCGTGCTCTAGCAAAGGCAGGACACTCACAGAGAAAGTGCTCAGTGCTATCCGCCTCCTCCAAGCAGTTCTGCAGCGTTCTAGACCGGACCATCGCTCTTTATGTAGATTGCCTACATAATCGCTGATCCAAGTCTTGATTCCTGCGGGACTGATTCCGATTATTGGCTCTGGCCCCTGTGGGGCACCGCTGATCCACAGTTGGCCAATTCGTCGGCAAATTCGTTTCCTTGAACACCGGAGTGTCCCGGAACCCATATAAGTACAAGCCTGTTTTGTCTTGCGACAGAATTAAGCTTCTTCTTACATTCTTGAACAATCTTTGAGGTTTGCTTCGCTTTCTCCAGGGCCTTCAATGCAGCCTGACTGTCACTGAAGACTCCAATCTGTTTCCCGCTCCATCTCCTCTCGATTATCCATTCGGTTACTTTTAGGATGGCAAAAACTTCCGTTTGGAAAACAGTTGCCATTCCCCCCATAGCATAGTGATACTTATTACTATCGTTTAAGTACCATCCGGCTCCAGACCCTATTTCAGTCTTGGACCCATCGGTAAAGAAAATATCCGTCAAACCTCCCTGCATACATTCTGGATTGCTCCATTGCTCACGCAATCTGACATCAAATTTCCTTCCAAATGAAACGGTGAGTATCAGGCCATCTTTAGGTGCCAAAAACAGTGGATACTGCTCTGACAGCAACTTAAAAATTTCTCTGTGTCCCGAAGTTCCATCTTCGTGCCAGAAACCATATTTATGGAGTCTACACATTGCTTTTATTGCTTCCTGTTGTATCTTAAGATCCAGGGGGAGCAAATGAAGCATAGCATTTAGGGCATCACCAGAGGTTGTACTCAAGGCACCCGTGTAAGAAGCATTTCCGAATTCCGTCTCTCCACTTTCCTCTTCTTTGCCTTTCTCCTCTTCCCGGTCGTTGGCACAGACCGCGTTTCGTTTCCGGAAGAGCGCAGCGCTACAGAGGAATCCTCTGTTCTGCGACGCTTTCCCGTTTCCGTTACAGGTGTCGAAGTTGACGGAGCTTGAGTCCTTGGCTTAGCTAGTGCTTCGGCTTGCCTCGCCTTCTATCTTCTTCGTTTGATCTGCCTTGCGGTTAGACCAACACCTGCGTTCGACTCTCCAATAACTTCAGTCTTTTTACCGGTACTTACCTGATTCACACCAGGTTTAACCGTTGTCAAAGACTTACTCGGTACCAGAGATCCGTCTGAGTCTACTGAGAGATTGTCCGCCATCTCCACATCCTCCACAACTTGTTCAGTTGCTTCAGATTGTTTCGACGACGGTATATCGCTCACACTCACTCGGCTCTCCATTGGCATAGCCAATGTGCCATGTTTCACCACTAGTAGTGCGCTTCCCCCGGAACCCTGGGTGTCAGTTCCGGTCATAGGGGAATGTGGGGTTCGGGCCTGCACATCCGATGCCCGAGCCGTTGATTGCTCGACGGGAGGATTTCCCGAAAGTGGGTTACCTCGTGCAGAGAGATCCTTTGTTAACCTCCACATTGCGATGAAATGCATTTTATACCTCCTGCCAGGTTGTCGGTACGGTACTCTCCACTTGGGTGGCCACCAATTCCACCGTTCCGCGGATGAGTGGATACCCAATTCCTATATGGAGCTGCATTCTTAGTTCGTGGTAAGTTAATCTCCATAGCATGGGGTTAACTCGCCACTTAAGCCTCATCTTCGCGGCAAGGAGACCGACATGAAGAGGACAAAATATGTTAGGAATTGTATTGAATGCCAGCGATACAAGGCAAGCAACATGAAGCCGATGGGATTGCTTCAAACAACAAGTAGCAAACAACGTTTTGAAGTTGTTGCTGTAGACCCATTTGCTCCTCTACCAAAAACAGAAGATGGCTACCAGTGGATCCTGATAGTAGAAGATGTTGCAAGTAGATGGGTTGAGTTATTTCCTTTAAAAGAGGCAACAGCCAAAATTGTGCGAAACTATTAGTGGATGAATTTTTTCTAAGATATGGAGTTCCCAGACATCTGAAATCAGATAATGGAGTCCAATTTGTTTCAGCGGTAATGCAGCAAATAGTTTACTGCATGGGAATTAACCACATTTTTACACCAGCTTATCATCCGGAAAGTAACCCAGTCGAACGAAAAAACAGAGACCTTAAGGCTCAACTAGCGATCATCGTTCAAAATCAGCACAACGTTTGCAATATAGGCTTACCCTCAATACGATTCGCAATGAACTCAGCTAAGTGTCAATCCACTAGCTATACAGCAGCCTATCTCACTTTTGGAAGAGAGTTGCGCACATTCGATGACGTAGAACATGATATACTTGGAACATACCACGTATCAGCCCTAACACTGTATAACAGTGCAAACGCAAACCAAGAACCAACCGCAGTACAACCTATACGAAAGAGAGGAAGACCGAGGAAGAAGATGTAGATGTGTGATGACTGCTGCGGTTCCTTCACGTTCATCAAGGGGGAGACTGTAGCATACGTATAATTTAGCATTAAGTATTGTAGTATACGTATAATTTAGTATTAAGTATGTATTACTTTTGTAGCAATGGCAACACTGTAAATAGAGATTAGCATTACATTCTACACCTGTACTACTTTATTACATTCTACACGATGTTATGTAATCCACAAAAGCTTGAATTCTGTAAGCAAAAGCTCTATGCCTGAAGGTATAAAATAGCGCTCTCGTGTGATCGTCGTTCACTTTGCAAAAGACGTCCACTCGAGAGGTAAGTGAACTAACAACAGAATAGTACAGTGATCGCCAACCCGTCGATCGCGAGCTACCTGTAGCTCGCAAAGGCAATTCTGGTAGCTCGCGCTGTTCACGTTGCAAAAAATCCAAAAGTCTGAAAATCATACCAGTATTAGCAAGGTTCAGAAATTTTCATAATAAATAGATAAACAGCGGCAACACTGCGGTAAACGATTTCACGTCGACAAACACGACGCGAAGTCGCGTCTCCGTTCTAGGATCGGCTGGAACCGATTAGCGTGTTCGAGAATTTTTTGGCTTTATATATACGCAATGCACGTCGACATTGCGCTCAGTTTAATACTGAACGGCATTATCAACGTTCTGCGTGCAGCGGTTGGGTTAGAGTTCGAAACATTATGTCAAGCTGTAGTAAGAAGGCGAAGACATACCATTTCCATTCGGAATGGGAAGAACAATACTTGTTCACAGAAGTTGAAGGCAAAAGTGTTTGTTTGTTATGTAATACATCTGTGTCAGTTCCTAAAAAAGGAAATATTGAGAGGCATCATAAAACTGTACATTCGAATTTTGAGAAGGCATTCCCGTTAAATTCTGCCACCACAAAAGAAAAACTGAAACATTTAAAAATCCAGTTAATTGGACAACAGTCAATATTTTTGAAAACAATCGACAAAAATAAGGCTGCAACTGAAGCATCTTATCGTGTTTCCCAGATAATATCACAAAAGAAAAAACCTTATGAAGACGGGGAAATCATAAAACAAGCATTTTTGGAAGCTGCAGATTCTTTATTCGCCAACTTTAGAAATAAAGACGAAATAGTGTCTGCTATAAAATCTATGCAACTTTCTGCTAATACAGTGATGAGGCGAGTAGAAGTAATGAGCAATGATATTTTTTTACAGTTAAGAAGTGACTTAGATAACTGTATTTATTTTTCACTGCAACTGGATGAATCAACAGATGTATATTAGTTGACACCTCACAGATGGCCATATTTGTCAGGATGGCTTTTAGTGATTTTGCAATTAAAGAAGATCTTTTCAAGTTTATTCCACTCAAAGGACATACTACTGGGCTAGAGCTGTTTTCTCATTTAAAAAATCTCATCTCTTCTGAGAAAATTCCAATATCAAAAATGGTAGGCCTGACAACTGACGGTGCTCCAGCTATGGTGGGTTGTGATAAGGGGCTCCTGGCGCTATGTCATAAGGATGAAAGTTTTCCACAATTTCTTAGTTACCTCTGTATTATACATCAGCAAGCATTATGTGGAAATTTTCTAAACTTGAACAACGTTATGAAACTGGTGGTGAAAATTGTGAACAAGATTAGAGCTCAAGCATTACAAAGAAGATTATTTAAAACCTTGGCTGTTGAAATTGACTGTCAATACGGAGAGCTACTTCTTCACTCTGAAGTGCGATGGTTAAGCAAGTGCTCAAACGTTTCAATGATGTCCTGCCTGCTAGATTTTGGTTTTCTTGTGGACATTACAGAGAAATTAAATGAGCTTAACTTGCAGCTTCAAGGCAGGGATAATGAATTAGCGGAAATGATTTCTGATATAAATGCATTTATTACAAAACTTGAATTTTGGGAACAAAACCTAAAAAACCGCGATACTAAGCATTTTCCTATTCTTTCCGAAAAGATATTCAAAAATCTATATTATTAGAGCCCTATGACAGTAAATATCATATGGAAATAGTTTCTAACTTGAAGGAAAACTTCAAAAATAGTTTCAAGGATTTCAGCAAAATTGCTTTAGTGACGCAATTTGTTGTTTCACCCTTCATGGACATTGATATATACAACAGTTTGCAACTTGTGTTATGAATAATTTTGGCGAAGACATTGCTGTGACAGAAATGGAACTGATTGCTTTTCAAAGTGACTTGACTTTAAAATCTTTAGGTTCAAATACAAAATGTATATGGACTTTAGTAAGTAAAGATAAGAATTCAGTTTTATGTCGTGTTGCGTTGAAAGTGAAAGCGTTATTCAGTTCAACTTATTTGTGTGAATATTCTTTTTCCAATATGAAATTTATTAAAAATAAATACCGCAATCGGCTTACAGATATACATTTGGATAACTGTATTCGAATGACTGTATCAAATTATACTGCAAATATTAAAAAAATTATCGATGAGTCCGAATGTCAACCTTCTCATTAAATATGCTCTTTTTATCTGCCCATATTTTATTTATATAATAATGTACTATTACTGTTTTGTTGTTTTTTTAAGTCGCTTGTGATTTGCCATTATGTCTGCAAAAGATTTTGTTACGATTGATAGGTGTGAACATGGATGTAGTTATGCATAAGTATAAGCACTATAAGTCGTAAGTTTATTATATATAGAACGTATATTAGTAAAATAAATACATGTGTTGTATGTCGAATATAACTGTGTATTATTTAATTTATGTTGGCTTGTGCAAGTAGCTCGCCGTTTATTTCAAAATCTTGAAAGTAGCTCAGCACATTGAAAAGGTTGGCGACCACTGGTTTAGTAGAACAGTTTTGGCTGGTCGCTATTACTGTTGTTGGTAATATTTAATATAGGGTATATTCAGAAACGCATTATAAATGCGCAGTAATTGCAGCGCCGGCAGTATTAAAATTTTTCCTGCAAATAATGCGCGACGTTTGATACAAAAATGGCGTTTTGGAACGCGATGCATTTGCAGTACTGCAAGGTTTCTTTTAGTGTACTCAAGAGTTTGATATTCTATAGTCTTATCAAATTTCCCATGCATTAGTTTAGTCAATGTTGATATCTGCCTTTAGATTTCATTATCGTTTTAAAAAAAAATATTGGTTTTTATATGAATACTAATGTATTTCCTATACTTAAACGAGTAAATAAGATTGGGATTGGGGAGCGGATTGTCTGCTTTTCTGCTGCAAAGACTACCTTCCGTGGTTATAATAAATCTTGTGATCAATAACCTTTATAGCCTTAAAATCAATTAGGTCAGGAAACATCTGGTGGTTAGATGTATACAATTAAAAAGTTTTCTCTCTCTAAGTGTTACTCATCATGTTGGTCTCCTTTCCTTTGTCAGGAAAGACCACACACACGAGTAGTGTCAAGCCTGTGGCAAAGCCAGGGCCTGGCTCTCACTCCGTCCCTTCAGGGACTGCCTTTACGGCTTCGAGACCTATTACTGGTCACCATCCCAACCCTGTCTCACGACAAGTTGGTGACGACATTCCATCAACGTCTGGTGTCAGAAGTAGACCCCCCCTCGCAACGTAACTTTCGGAAAGCAAGGACGGTCCTGTCCTAAGACAAGCCAAACTTGCTGTCTCCGTCACTCCAGGTGACACGGGACCTCTAGAAGGAGTAACACGCATGTCAACGTCGGTGGCGTCAGACCAAAAGTCTCAGCCAAAGGTTTCTGGAGCTCACCCTTATGACACAATCACTGCCCCTGGTAGTACCCACCCCCGGAAGCAAATTAGTGTTTCAGAAAGGTACTACCGTACCAAGCGTTCAGCCTTCAGGATCCTGAAAAGACTGAAGGACACCAAACTAGAGGATCTGACGGAGGAGCAGTCAGACTCCAAGGCGTAGGCCGAAGCCCTTATAGCCGAACACCGGGAGAAGGCCAAATGGATTCTGCGCAAGGGAAGTGGAAAAGGTCGAGTGAGGGGACATCGGCTGAAGCCAAAAGATCGAAGGTGTCCGCCACTCAAACAACCAACACCATTAAGAAATCTTTTGCGGAAGCAGCGAAAAGAAGCCTCATAAGAGCGATGATTGATCGCAGTTCCCATGACGGTGGGATCACGCAAGCAAACTGGGACCTGATAAACAGGAGTCTCTGGAAGATTTACAGAGACATCCTGCAAGAAAACCCAGGACCCCCACCCAGCTGCTCGGAGGCGGGTTGGTTTCAATCACGCGTCAAATTAATCAGGTGCGCTGATCTACGATCGGTAGACCTATACACTCTGGCAATAAAGCGCATAGACGAGCCTTGCAAGGGGCCCGCCTTGACGTGGTCCTCCGGGAAGACATCCCCAATCGGCCAAGATCCAAAGCCTGGATACCAGACTTCCACACCGACCCAGAGGAAGTGTTGGAACTGCTCAAACTGGGCAATCCTGAACCACCAACCAGCGATTGGAAAGTAGCAAAGATTGGTGAAGTGGATGGCAAGAGGAGGCTAGCGGTGACCATCTTGAATGAAGAATCACTGGATCCACTCGCCAACCAGAGATACTAGTAAAGGCAGCTCCGCAGAAAACATAACGTCATCTGCGGAGGAGACGACGGTTGCGGACGACGAGGTGGTATCCAATTCCGGTATGATAGGCGAACTCTTCCGAAGGGTTACCCTAGAGGATATGGGGGAATATTCCGAGCTCTCATATGCTTTGGAGGACGAGAAGTATATTCTTCTTCCGACGAAGAGATCGCTCACCGTTGTACAGATCAACCTCCACCACAGTAAGTCGGCTTCAGCCGCACTCATCCTCCGTCTCGCTGAAAGAGAGAGAACCATGGGTCGTAAGAGATCGGGTTTGCGGGTTGAGCAACAAGGAGTTTAAACTGGTCTATGTCACCGACAAAGGTAAACCCAGGTCGTGTGTACTAGTGGAGAAACATATTAATGTAATCTTATTGATGCAATTTAGCGATGCGGATAACGCAATTTTATCAGTGGAGTCCTGCAGAAGGACAATATGGCTTGCCTCGTCCTACTTGGCACATGACGCGGTTCAACCACCCCCATCACTATTCCTAAGAGGTACAGCCGAGGAAGCCGCGAGACGTGGTATCCCAGACATCATCATGTCTGGGGTAGTACAGACACCAACAAACGCGATGAGTACATTTTGAATTCATCATGTGTAACAATCTTCATATTAGCAATATAGGCGACACCCCTACCTTTGTAACAGCTACTAGGAGGGAAGTTCTGGACATCACGTGTGTCAACGAACGGGGGGCACAAATTATTAAAGATTGGAGAGTGTCTAAAGACAACTCCTTCTCAGACCACAGGTACTTAACGTACAGCATTGTATTACCAACTAAACTGTGCAATTCGATCGTGAACCGCAGACGCACAAACTGGGGAATGCTCGAAAACAAAGTAACCAGCAACCTCCCTGGCATGACATACCAAATTAACTCCGAGCTTCAACTCGGCTCTACTGTTGATGAACTGACTTCGGCAGCGAAAGCAGCATGTCCTCCGAGGACGAAAAGAGGAAAACCTAAACATCCGTTGTGGTCCACTGACATAGCGGACCTAAGAAGGGAATGCAGAATGAAGTATAATGAAGCGAGGATAACCAATTCGTGGGTCGGATACAAAGACTGTGAAGGCAGATTTAAGTATGCCATTAGGGCAGCAAAAACTGCGTCTTGGAGAGACTTCTGTCAAAAGATTGAAAGCACTTCGGAGACCAGCAGACTCAGGAAAGTCGTACCACAACAACCCTAGTTACCTCATGAAAGAGGTCGGCAGTTGGACAACTAATAGTGAAGAAACACTAGAATTATTATTACAGACACACTGTTCAGGTTGTCTATGCAATGAAGACGGTGAAATTCATACTATAGCTCACAATGAGGGTCCTCCAATAGATTTTATAACGAAAAAAGCAGGAACAACCACACATACGAAACCGAAGGATTACCGGCCGATTAGCCTATCATCCTTATGTTAAAAACGTTAGACCGATTACTATGATAAATGGCACATCAAAGGAAAGATTAGCAACAAGCTATCACCTTCTCAACATGCATACAGCAAAGACATATCAGTAAAGACAGCACTCCACTCGCTAGTCGACACGATCGAGAAATAACTTCCCTATAAGGAATACACTCTTGCTATCTTTGTGGACAACGAGGGTGCTTTCAATAACATACACCCAGAGCGCTCGTCTCGCTCATAGAACGAATGCTAGTCGGGCGAACGATACGCGCAGATTTGGGTGAAACATCCAATAACAAATTTCCGATCAGGCGTACACCTCAGGGTACGGTGATTGTCAATAATCTCCTTCAGGAACTGGAAAAATTGGGAGGTAAGATAATTTCATGTGTCGATAATATGGTAATAGCAATCTCCGGCAAACACCTTCCAACTATGTGTGATCTTCCACAAAGAGCTCTCAACAGACTATCACTTTGGTGCAAAAATCGAGAACTAGAAGTAAATCCGGAAAAAACGGAACTGATACTGTTCAGCAGAAAACATAAAATAACTGCTCCAAATACTTTTAGGGGGGGAAAACACCTTGAGGTAACAGAAAACGCTAAATATCTAGAACTTGTAGTGGACAGGAAGCTAAATTGGGGGCTCACAGTTGCAGATAGAGTACGCAAAGCTACGACGGCGATATACTCCTGCGGAAGGCTCATTGGGAAAAAATGGGGTGTGAAACTCAGAATGATACACTGGTTGTGTACAGCAGTAATTAGACAAATTCTCAACTACGGCATTGTAATATGGTGGAGTGCCCTGGAGAAGGGCGTTAACATTAAAAAAGTTGACAGGGTCCAAAGACTTGCATCTGTTCTTTTAACCGGTGCAATGTCATCCACACCATCGAAAGCTGTGACATTAAACTTCCTACTGGTAGATCTGCAGGCAAAGTACATTGCGTGCAGTGCAGAAATAAGGCTGAGCACTTTAAGTAAGTGGTCAAACACAGACTGTGGCCACGGTAAAATCCTGGATGGCATGTTGTGGCTTCCCAGACAGGTGGACTATACAGCTCCGCCGATACTTGAACTACTACAACGTTCGTGACCCTCCTACCCTCGAGGGAAGAGTGGGAACGAGATGTGGTAAGACAGGGCGAGTCGATCCATGTATACACAGATGGCTCAAAGTTCGATGGCAGGGTGGGCGGGGCCGTATATTCCGAGCATCTGGGGATCTCCTTCAGTTTTCGGCTCCCCGTTTACTGTAGTGTCTTTCAGTCTGAACTGATGGCAATAATGAAGGCCGTGATACTGTTACAGTGTGATGCGATACATGGAGATGATATCTACATTTTCACTGATAGCCAGGTGGCGATAAAATCCCTCACAAAACAGTCGATAACCTTCAATGTTTTTTTAAGGAGGTTAAAATCAAAATGTCAGAAACATCATCAAAGGTGCCGTCGCACCAGTGGTATGTGGGGCATGCTCCCACTAACACTATAGCAACCCTCCTTATCGGCTGAGTTCCACGCGTTTATGTTTGTTGACACAACAGGCACCTGCGTCCAGGTTCCTTTTACATGGGCGTATGGAGGTTATACGCTATAGATAGTATCCATTGCTTCCACATCATAAGTGGTTCTGCAGCAAATGGAACATCGGAAAAGGTGACGCAAGTATTACCGACATGTCGTAGTCTGATAGGCGTCTGTTATTTGTCTTCAGTTCGTAGGCAGTCTACCTCCAGTCAATAGCTGCTGCTGAATTCTTCGCTGCGTGTTGCGTTGCCACTCTGCGCGTTGAAGATATAACCCAATCATTGTTGCAAAATTTTTAGCTGCATTCCAGCAAGTATTTCATGCGATCATCTTGGTGACTCGATTTTCCGGGCACAGCTGACCACCCAGAAGTTCTTCTAGCGTTAGGCGCTTTTCTCTGAAACGATCGCAGTAGAGGAATACGTGTTCCGCACTTTCTATCACGTTGTTGCAGTTTGGGCAGAACGGGGTGTCCTTCAGATTAAATCGATGGAGGTACTCCAAGAAACAGCCGTGGCCACTCAGTATTTGAATGAACAGTAGTCAACGTATCCGTGTTTCCTGGTCACCCATTGGCTAATATTTCAAATAAGCCTATGAGTCCAACGACTGTTAATTGACGAATACCATATGTTTTGCCATTCTTCTATCGAATGCAGTCTCTCTTCAGCTTTTTCTTCTAGTGACAGCTTAGCCCGTCGCTTACCATAGAGACGGCTTAATTCCTTTGCCTGAATGTCGGCTGGTAGTTTGCCCGCAATAACGCCTATTGCCTCTCTCTAGACCGTTGTGTAGCCACAAGCCACCCTTCTTGCACTTCGGCGAAGTACCTGTGCTAGCCTACAACCGTCGATAAGACACGTCTTCTGCTGCCTTGCGGGCCGCCAATGTTAGGCAACATTCGTGTAAGCGCTCCATTGATAGTATCAGCTTTTGCGCTTGCCGCTGATAGGTGCTGCTTGTAGCTAAGTCGCCTGTCTATTATCACGCCAAGATTCTTAATCGACTTCTTAAAGAGTATTTCATGGGTGTCTATACGTAGTTTTATTTCCTCTTTCTTTCTCCGCCCACTGACGAGTACCGCCTCGGTTTTTTGGGCTGCCAATTCCAATCCAGATTTTTCCAACCATAGCCTCACCCTTGCTGCTGCGTCATTGCTTTTTGCTTCCAGCTGGTCTATGTGTCTATCCGTAACTACAAGCGAAATATCATCTGCATAGCCTACAATAGTAGCACCGTCTGGTAGTTTTAGTTTGACATTCCAAAGTATTGGACCAAGGACAGATCCGTGGGGAACCCCGCCAGTGATTTGGTATGTTTTTTGGCCACAGTCTTTATCGTATTGCAGAATTCTGTTGGTGATGTAACTACGAATTATGCGCAGTAGGTAATCCGGTACACTTAGTTCTTTGAGAGACAATAAAATGTTGCCCACTTTGCAGAGTTGAATGCATTTTTGATGTCCAGTGTAATGATGGCGCAGTACTTCATATGCAAGTGCCCACCACTGATTGCTTCGTGCGCACTGTCTGTCACAGTCCTGATTGCGTCTACCGTTGATCTCTACCAATTTTCTAAAGCTTCTAATTTTACTTTGCTGTATTGCTCACTTCAGATCGCGTTTACGAGCCTAATAGGATGCATTAAGTTCTTCATACGATGAACGGCGCCGTGCTCTTTGTGCCTTTCTCCTTGCCATTAGGCATTTCCTACGGATTGATGCACCTTCATCGGTCCACCAGTAAACTGGTTGTTTGTGCCTACCGACCCCGCACCTAAGCATGGTTGCGTCACAGTAAGCTTCCATTTGAGAGGCAACTTGTTCCGCCAGGATTTCAGTGTTCGCTCTGTCAATATGCACGCTTTCCCAAGCATTTTGAAAAGTTGCAGTGTTGAAAGCTGATTTTTTCCATTTGTATTTACGTTTTGTATCTACGTACTATGCTGGACGCTTGTAACATAATGGCCAGATGATCGCTATGCGAATGAATGCCTTTATCTACCGTCCAGATGGTGGTAATCGCAGTTAGCCGATCCGCAAAGGCAAGATCAATGATGGAGTTTCCCTTTTTGCAGTCGTACGTATATACGCCAGGAGTATTCAGAAGAACAAGGTCCAGCGCTGCGACGGTGTTCTCAACCAGCCGACCCCTCTGATTGGTATGTGTACTGCCCCAAGTTCATGACCATGCGTTGAAGTCTCCTGCAAGCAGGATCAGCCTCTTTCCCCTTAATTCGAGTTCCAACTCCACCATCATATGCTCGAACTCCTGTGGAGACCACCCGTCGTCCGTTTTTATCCATGTAAATCCGTTGCGAACTGTCGCCATTTTACACTGAGGAGTTTTATTGCCCACCAGCCAAACCGCCGATCCCATGTTACTATCAGCAATCCAATTGTGGGTGTCAATACTTTCAAATGGTTCAGAAAGTAGAACTATATCAATGTTTTGTTCCGCTACAATCTGCCATAGCAGGTCCTGAGCTGCTTGGCAATGGTTAACGTTAAGTAGAAGAACTTTCATGTTTTTCTTGACAGCGCGGGCCCTTTGCGCTGCCAGCTGCATATGCTCCGGTACACAGCACACATTTTTCATTGTTTTTGCAGCTTGATGCTTGGTGGCCTTCTTTGCCACATCGACTGCACAGTTTCTTGCGATCGGGTTCTTTACACGCGGTTGCTACGTGATCGTATGCCCAGCATCTGTAGCACTGTCTTGGTGATGTAACTTCTTTTACTCGACATCTTACCCATTCTACTTTGAGCTGCCCTAGCTCCAGCACCTTTTCGTCACCATCTGCACGCAGCGAAGAATACATTGACTGTGTACCTCCTGGAATGGTGCGTGTGCTTCGTATCGCCGACTTCTTCAGATTTTTCACCTGTGCCTGCTGAGTAATCGCTTAAAGTAGTTCCTCCTCCGTGTTCAGGTCAGTGATAAGACATTGGATACATTGGATTGTGATTGTATGCGTATTCAGGTTCACCGATGCTACACCGTCCAGCGCTTTTTCAATAGCCATTTGGTAACTACTGGTCTAAACATCCTTGCTCCTCGTAAATTCTAAAAGTAGGCCTCCTTTTTTTGTATGTCGCATTGTCTTAACTTTTTCGCTACGGCCCTTTAGTTCTTCGCTGTGCTTTACAGCTCGCAACATATCCGCATATGATGTACCGTCCGCCTTTTTCTCGATAATAATGGCGGTCGACATTGGCCTGATGGTGCCTTTTCTGTTTTTCAGCGATTTTTTTTCTTCTCTACCTTTTTCCACTCTTCCCTCTGCATGGGTTGAGTTACAGTTTGTGGCCGAGAGGAATCAGTGTCGCTTTTCCTCTTTTTAGCAACTGGAGACTTTGTTGCAATCTGGGCTGCAGCTCTTGGGCTTTCTTTGGCTCGGGTTCTCTTAGCCGACTGAGGAGTGGTTTTCCCTGCTGTCGACACAATTTGCACCTGTTTAGGGGTAGACAATTTTTCTATGCACCGTTCCATTGAATCCGTTTTAATGAGAACAGACGTTCTCTCTCTCTCGAGCTCTTTTGATAACACTGCACATTCTTCTTATGTCACCGTGAACATTACGGCGTGATTCCACGTACTGGATAAGTCCATCAATTTCTCTTTCAAGTATGTCAATCAATTCAAATTGTCTGCTTTGTTTTGTTTCAGTGCTGCCGGAAGTCAGATTTTGCTGCGGCTTAGGAGCGTCAGTGACTTTTATGATGTGATGGGTTCTCGGCGTCCCGGCCGTGCCATCTCGGCCTTTCATCTCCAGTGTTGATACACCTGTTGGCCGCTGGGTAGTCGTTTTGGCAAGCTGCTCTCAGTTGTGTTGCCTGTTGTTGCTGCTGCTTGTGGAGGGGTCCTTGCAATCACGGAGCTCCTCCTGAAAGCCTCCATAGCTTCTTCCAACTTGGTAGTGCTGTTTATATCGGTGTTTTTATTTTTATATATATTTGTGTTGTCCATGTTGTATGTCATGGGTTCCCGGCCATTGCGACATTGAGGGGAACAGAGCCGATGAACTAGCGAAAATCGGTACCAAATTGACTGATGAGTACATAGACAATGATACAGGTATACCCTAGCAAATATGTAGACTAAGAGTAGGGAATGAAAGATGGCGTAACGGAGCCACTTGCAAAATAGCTCGACAGATGTGGCCGATAAGAATAGTCTTAACACACTGATTTCAGTTATTATGGAGCACTGCCTTATCGGTAGGCACGCCCAGAGAATGGGTGTGCAAACACATGACTTCTGCAGAAGTGGTCTAGACGAGGAAAAGACGATCCCGCACCTTCTGTGTCACTGTCCTGCTCTATCCAGACGTAGACTCGCCATTTTGGGTGGCTCTGTCGAAATTAAGGATCTTGCATCACAATGGGTAATGAGCCTGAGTGTGTCCTGCAATGGATAACCGCTTCAACCTAATCTAACCTAGGTGTGACTTTTTTTTTTTTAGTCAGGAGGTGTAAATCAAAATGTCTTAAACATCATCAAAGGTGCCGTCACACCAATGGTATGTGGGGCATGCTTGGACTAACACTATAATATTCCTCCTCCTCGGCTGATTTCCACTCTGGAACCGCGTTAGCATTTCTTCAAGGTGGAGCCGCGCTTATGTCTACTGACACAACAGGTTCCTGCGCCCAGGTTCCGCTCCTGTGGGCGTATTGTAGTATTGAATACTTAGTCTATCTGTTTGCGTCTACTGCTGCTGTCGTTTGTGGGCTTTCCACAAACCTCGTCACGACTGTAGCCGCGAACGTGTTTGCGGAGTCCCATTTAGTAATGTTCGAGCACATAACCTGGACGAACCTTGTCTGGGATGGCGGGTGTTCGAATGCCTTAGCCAGCATTGCCCGTTCTTCACTGAAACGTCTGCAGTGAAAGGCCACATGTTCTGCGCTCTCGACTGTATGCGAGCAACTCGGGCAAAAACTGCTGTCGGCCAGCTGGAAACGGTGTAGATATTCAAGAAAGCAGCCGTGTCCGGTGAGTATCTGAATTAGGTATCGCCATGCTTCCTATTCATCCACCCTTCAAGGTTCGGTATGAGTTTGTAAGTCCACCGGCCTTTGGTTGACTCATCCCATCATATTTGCCATTCGACCATCGATCGCTTTCTTTCTACCGCCTTTTCTGCTATCGTCGGTTTCACTCCTCTCATTCCATAGAGACGATACAGCTCCATCGCATGAATATCCACTGGTATTTTTCTATCAATAACGCATATTGCGTCGTCTGATACCGTTCTATAAGCGCATGCAGTACGTAGTGTGCCGCGTCTGTGGGTGCGAACTACCTCGTGCATATGACTATGTTTAGCCTCAGCCCATATCGGCGCCGCTTATAATACGATAGAGTCCGTCACAGTCGATATGAGTCGTCTCCTTTCTGCTCGCGGGCCACTTATTTTAGGCAGAATTCAAGCTAGTGCGTCATTGACAGCCGCTGCTTTACAATTAACTGCTGCCAGATGATGCTTGAAGCTTCATTCAGCATATAATGCGATAGAGTACGTCACAGTCGATATGAGTCGTCTCCTCTCTCCTCGTGGGCCACCTATGTTAACAGAATTCAAGCTAGTGCGCCATTGACAGCAGCTGCTTTACAATTAACTGCTGCCAGATGATGCTTGAAGCTTAGCCTCGTGTCGAGCATGACTCCGAGATACTTAATCGCCTGCTGTGAGAATATTTCGTGTCCGCCAACAGTGATTCTCATAATTCTTTTTTGCTTCCGCGCGCTTATGAGCACGGCCTCGGTTTCTGGGCTGCCAGCTCCAATCTCGCATTACCGAGCGATCGCTGTACTCTCGCTGCTGCATCGTTACATTTTGCTTCCAGCTGATCTAACCGCTTGTCTACCGCTACCAGCGCAATATCATCAGCATATCCTACGATCTCCACCTTATCCGGAAGTTTGAGTTTTAAGACCCCGTCGTACATAACGTTCCAGAGTGTTGGCCCCAGGACCGATCCCTGAAGGACCCCACCAGTAACTACGTACTTTTTTTGCCCATTATCAGTATTGTACTGTAGAATACGGTTGCTGAAATAGCTTCTGATGATGCGCAAGAGATAACATGGCACTTTCAAAAGTTTCAGGGCTAGCACAGCGAAAGATTTCAGACCCATCAGCCTATCCTCCTTCATTCTCAAAACTCTCGAGCAACTGTTGGATGTATATCTCAGGGAAAAGATTACAGACTCAACGATTTCACCATCTCAACATGCCTATCTCAAAGGAAAATCCACAGAGACAGCTCTTCACGAGGTTGTAAGTGCGATTGAGAGGAGCATAGAATACAAGCAATACTCACTAGTCGCTTTTCTCGACATAGAGGGGGCCTTCAACAATGTCACCACAAGATCCATAATTGAGGCTCTTAACATGTTAGGCATAGACACAGGTCTCAACGAATGGATAGAGAACATGCTCAAAACTAGAATAATCATCGGTGAGGTAGGCAGCAGCACGATAAAACGCTCTGTCAACAGGGGAACCCCTCAGGGAGGAGTCTTATCCCCTCTACTGTGGTTACTAGTCGCCAACAACATCCTCACTAAATTTAACCAAAAGGGAATTAAAGTGGTGGCGTACGCGGACGAAATAGTGCTTATGGTTTCAGGAATGTTTCCAACCACAATCAGTGAGATTATGGAAGGAGCTCTGGTATTACTCAGCAATTGGGCCACGGACTGTGGTTTAAGTGTAAACCCGAGAAAAACTGAACTGATGCTATTCACCAAGAAAACCAAGGTGCCAAACTTTAATCTCCCAAAACTAAACGGCGTCAGCCTCACGCTAACCAAACAGGCCAAATACCTAGGGGTTATCCTGGACCCCAAACTCAGCTGGAAGTCCAACGTAGAGTACAGGGTAAAGAAAGCGAACATAGCAAAAATGGGGTCTCCAACCAAAATTATCCAACTGGTCCTACACAGCCATTGTAAGGCCAATACTAACATATGCGGCACTAGTTTGGTGGCCTGCAACAGAAAGGAAATACAACAAAACTAAGCTGAACAAGATACAAAGAACAGCGTGTATCCTAACTACAGGAGCGCTTAGCACCAGTCCTACTGAAGCGCTCAATGTACTAACACATCTATTGCCATTAGATTTACACATTAAAACAATAGCTACTTGCAGCGCGGTGAGACTCAGAGACATAGGAAGCTGGACAACAAGGCCGTACGGTCACAGCAAGATCCTCCTACAGGGACCCCCGCTGCTCAAAAACGGATCAGACTATACAGTCCCCGACCTCAACTTCAAGAAAGGCTTTACGGTACGCTTTCCACCGAGAGCCGAGTGGAGCAAAGGAGAGGTGATTGGAAGACACGATATCGAAATTTATACAGATGGTTCTAAGATGAACTGTGGTGTGGGAGCTGGCTTCCATTCGGAGCCACTCAACCTATCTCAATCAATTCGTCTTCCTGATTATGCCACCGTGTTCCAGGCAGAACTTTTAGCGATCAGAGAAGCATGCAAATCCCTAGAACTCTACAAGGCAGTTGGTGCAAGAGTAGCTATCTTCTCAGACAGTCAAGCAGCTATTAAGGCCTTAGACTCCAACTACATTTCATCCAAACTGGTCTTACAGTGTAGAGAGGAGCTGAAACTGCTCAGCCATTGGCTTGAAATTACCCTGATATGGGTTCCCGGTCATAGGAACATACGAGGCAATGAGATAGCGGATGAGCTAGCAAGAAAGGGCTCAACACTAGACATAGCAGAGGCGGTGGCAGTTTCCACCCCACTGAACACACTAAAAGCATCTATTGCTTCACACTATCATGCTTTAGCCGAAAGAAGATGGAAGCAAATACCTACATGTATCACAACAAAAAACACATGGCCGTCATATAAAATCCAAAGGACGAATGACCTGTTAGGATGTTCTCGGCCAAACATTTCACGGATCACTGCAACCCTTACAGGACATTGGAAAGTAGGGGATCATGCAGCTAGACTCAATCTACCCTTCAATCCTATCTGTAGAAGCTGTCAAGCGGAAGGGGCGAAGGAAAGTCTGTTCCACTATTTATGTGAATGTCCGGGACTAGCCAGGGCACGACTCCGATCCTTCGGTAAGCCTTTCCTACAGCAAATTAAGGAGATCTCAGTCATCGAGATAAAGGATTTGCTCCTATACTTGGACCTCACTAAATGGATCTGACTTGGAAACAACAAAAAAAAAAAACAAAAAACAAAAAAAAAAAAAAAAAAAAACAACTCATCATTTCACGAGATAGTGGTATTAAAACGGTGCTGGTCACTAATTAGGAGCATTTCAGCTAAGAAATGTTCAACCACCTCAACAACAACAACAACAACAGCAGTATGTTAGACCATTTTGCCGAACTGAAAGCATTCTTTACATCCAAGGTGATGACTGCGCAATATTTCATGGAGGAGCTTCCCCCGCTGCTAGCTTCCCGAACTATGTCTGTGATTATTCGGATAGCATCCACGGTTGACCTTGCTCGTCGGAAGCCAAACTGTTTATCAGAGAGTCCGTTGGGCGATCACATATGATACGCTCAAAAATTTTCCCAACTGTGTCCAACATACATCTGTATGCGAATGGTTGGTCAGGTTGCTTGCCTGGTTTAAGTAGCAGCACCAATCGTTGCAATTTCTATCGCTTCAGGAAGGTTCGTTCGGCTAGGGAAGCACAGTATAGGCTTGCGAACATCTGGGGCTTAGCCCGTATCGCGGTTTTAAGTGCAATGTTAGGAACCCCATCTGGTCCAGGCGCCTTACAGTCTTTTACACGTTTTAGTGTGTTTAGCACTTCTTGCGGTGTCACCGGTTGCACGTTTGAAATTGCATCTATGCCATATTCCTCGTCGCTTGCTTCCCCCTGTGGAGGAAAGAGCGCCCCTATTACTTGTTGCAGCAATTGTGGACATGTGGGCTGCGGTGCTTTAGGGCCTTTCATCTTTTGCGTGACCGTTTTATACGCCAGTCCACAGGGGTCAGTATCTGCATCATCTCGCATTTGTTTGAAGCAACAATTTTTGCTTTCTCTAATTGCTTTTTTCAGTTCCTGCTTCGTGCTCTATACTCTGCATTAAAGCCATTCAAGGTTGGTCGTTGACGTGCTTTTGTTGCTCTTCTTCGCGTCTTGAAGCAGGCTTTTCTCATATCAGCTATTTCAGCAGTCCACCAGTAGGCAGGTTTACGTTTGCCTCCGTAGCTGGGCATCGATGCATCACAAGCGGCTTTTATCTGGGCGGCCATATGTTCCCCCATACCGTCCGCACTCATGGCGGAAAGGTAAGCATCATCCCATGCCGACCTAAATGTCCCGGCATTGAAGGCCGTTTTTTCCACTTTTGTCGTGTCTTCCATCTTTCATAGTTTTCCTATCCTCCTGTGTTTCTATTATTATGGCCAGATGGTCACTTTGTGTGTGGATGGACTTTTCGATCCTCCACTTCGCTCGATTTGCCGTTACGCGGTCTGCAAATGCCAGGTCAATTATGGACCCCCCTCTACAGCAATCGAAAGTGAAAATTCTGGGAGTATTAAGTAATACGAGATCCATTCCGGCGAAGGTTTCCTCCACCAATTGTTCCCTTGGGCTTGTGTGCATGCTACTCCCGGTTCTCGACCAAGCGTTATGCTCCCCAGTAACGAGGATTGGACGCTTCCCTCTTAGCTCCAGCTCGAGGGCCGTCATCATGCGTGCGAATGTTTCTTACGGCCATCTAGGTGGCGCATAGCAGCTTACACAATAAACACTATCTAATTTCGCCCACGTATCGCCGGAGTCTGGTATCGGCTTCTTGCATTGGGGAAACTTGTCAGTCACCACCCATATCGCAGCTAGCCTTTCAGAGTCCGACATCCAACTGTGGGAGTTGATGTGTTCGTAGGGCTCGGAAAGAAAAGCAACATCTACATTATTTTCAGCGAGCGTTAGCCATAGCAGGTCTTGGGCTTCTCGACAATGGTTGGTGTTGAGCTGCAAAATCTTCATGCTTTAAGTTTGCGCACCGCCTCTTGATATCGGGGGCATTCGCCGCTTCCAGCTGGGTGGGCTCCGTCGCAGAGCACGCATTTTTCAGCGTTTTTACACGTTGCTGCAAGGTGTCCTTCCATTCCACACCGTCTGCAGAGCTTCGTACGGTCTTTTCCTTTGCACGCATTCGAAAATTGGTCGAACGCCCAGCATTTGTAGCACCTTTTAGGGGAGATTACTTCCGACACGCGACATCGAATCCATCCAACCTTAATGTGTTCACGCTCCAGGGTCTTTTTGGCGTCATCCGCGGGCAGCAAAATGTACACAGATTCTGTGCCTCCGTGTGTGTTACGCATGCTTTTTATTGAGCTTTTATCAACGCTTTTCACATGCGCTTGCTTTACTATTGCGCTGAGAATTTCATCATCTGTGCTCAGATCCGGAATAAGTCCTCTGCACTGTATTGTAATGTTGTGCGTCTTGAGGTTGACCGTGGCCACATTTTCTAGGGCTTCTTCTATGGCCGCATGACAGCTTGGTGCTTCTAAATCCTTGCTCCTCTTTAGTTCGATCGCAAGTCCTCCTTTTTGCGAAGCCCGCATGGTTTTTACCTTTTCGCTGAGGTCTTTGAGCTCTACGCTATTGATCGCATCAGGCCTGGGCCTAATATACCTGCCACCTTTTTTATCTCTCCTAGGTTTCTTTTTGGAGGGTGGTTCCATGTGGGGAAAGTTACTGCTCGCCATTCACTTGGGAATGGCCAGGACGATTCTTCTGCATATGGTTCAAGCAGCTCACAACGGCCGGGATTAGCCCACGTATCCTCTGGGTAGCTTCCGAACATCCGTTCGGGAGTGAGCTCACGTGAGAAGGCGAAACATTCCAGGATAACTGGTTGTGCGTTGGGTTTGGGACCCGCCACTTAAAAATCGCCCCCAATGAAAAGTGTAAAAAAGCCTCGGATGAGACCTCCCTATACTGATGACGACCCCTGCAAACGAACTAAGGATTATGATTTGAGGGCATGCACCTGGAATGTCCGGTCCCTTAATGGGGAAGGTGCCTCTGCCCGGCTGGTTGATGTCCTCGTGAGAGTAAAGGCTGACATCACTGCCATCCAAGAGATGCGATGGACGGGGCAAGGAAAGAAAACCATAGGACCTTGCGACGTCTACTACAGCTGCCATGTAAAGGAGCGCAAATTCGGTGTCGGATTTGTTGTGGGAGAGAGACTTCGTCGCCAAGTACTGTCGTTCACTCCGGTGGACGAGCGTCTCGCAACAATCCGCATCAAAGCCCGTTTTTTCAACATATCGCTAATTTGCGCCCACGCTCCGACGGAAGAGAAGGACGATGCGACCAAAGATTCCTTCTATGAGCGCCTGGAACATTCTTATGAGCGCTGCCCCCGCCACGACATAAAAATCGTGCTTGGCGACTTCATCGCCAGGGTGGGCAAGGAGGGAATTTTTGGTCCCACAGTCGGAAAATTCATCCTGCACAACGAAACATCCGGTAACGGACAGAGGCTGATCGACTTCGCCGGGGCCCGAAACATGGTAGTCTGCAGCACCAGATTCCAGCATAAGAAGATTCACCAAGCCACCTGGCTGTCTCCTGATCGAAAAACACGAAACCAGATCGATCATGTTGTGATAGATGGAAGACACGCTTCTAGTGTATTAGATGTACGTACGATCCGAGGACCCAACATCGACTCGGATCACTACCTTGTTGCAGCCAAACTGCGCACGCGTCTCTTTGCAGCAAAAAACGTGCATCTACCTACGCAAAGAATGTTCGACATCGAAAAGCTGAACAGACAGACAGAAAATTCGCCACTCGACTCTCACTCCTGCTCTCAGAGAGTACTGCCCAACAAACCGGCATTCATGAGCAATGGAGCAACATTTATCGTTCTCTACGTACCGCCGCCGAAGAAGAAATCGGATTCCGGCGAGCCTGAAAAAACAATTGGTACGACGAGGAATGTCATGCTGCCGCAGAAAGAAAGGATGCCGCCTATAGAGCCACGCTGCGATCGGGCGTAACGCGAGCCATGTGGGATCGCTACAGAGAGCTGAAAAAGGAAGAGAGACGTATAATATTATCCGAAAGAAGAAACGAGAGGCCGAAATACGTGAGTGCGAAGAGCTTGAGATGCTGGCCAACAGGAACAACGCCCGAAAATTCTACCAGAAAGTTCGGCGGCTTACAGAAGGTTTTAAGACCGGGGCGTTTTCCTGTAAGAACAAAGACGGCGAACTGGTGACTGACGTACAGAGCAATCTTAAATTATGGAGGGAACACTTCTCGAACCTATTAAACAGTGACAGCTGCGCATGTCACCGAGAAAGTGAAGATCCCGATACCCCAATCGTTGACGACGGAATTGTCGTTCCGCTACCCGATCATGACGGGGTGAGAATAGCGATAACGCGGCTAAAGGACAACAAAGCCGCGGGCGCCGACGGACTGCCGGCTGAGCTATTCAAACATGGCAGCGAGGAGCTGGTAAGGTGCATGCATCAGCTTCTATGCAAAATATGGTCGGATGAAAGCATGCCTGCCGATTGGAATTTAAGTGTGCTCTGCCCAATCCATAAGAAGGGCGATCCTGCAATTTGTGCCAATTACCGTGGGGTTAGTCTTCTAAATATCGCCTATAAGGTTCTAGCGAGCGTATTGTGTGAAAGGCTGAAGCCCACCGTCAACCAACTGATTGGACCTTATCAGTGTGGCTTCAGACCTGGAAAGTCTACCATCGACCAAATATTCTCAATACGCCAAATCTTTGAAAAGACTCATGAAAGGAGAATCGTCACACACCATCTTTTCGTCGACTTCAAAGCTGCATTCGACAGTACGGAAAGGAGTTACCTGTATGCCGCTATGTCTGAATTTGGTATCCCCGCAAAACTAATACGGCTATGTAAGATGACGTTGCTCAACACCAGCAGCGCCGTCAGAATTGGGAAGGACCTCTCCGAGCCGTTTGATACCAAACGAGGTTTCAGACAGGGTGACTCGCTGTCGTGTGACTTCTTTAACCTGATGTTGGAGAGCATTTATAAAGAATAAGAGCGAACAATTGCTCGCATATGCCGATGATATTAACATCATCGGCCTTAACAACCGCGCTGTTAGTTCTGCCTTCTCCAAACTGGATAAAGAGGCAAAGCGAATGGGTCTGGTGGTGAACGAGGACAAAACGAAGTACCTCCTGTCTTCAAACAAACAGTCGGCGCACTCGCGTATCGGCACCCACGTCACTGTAGACAGTTATAATTTCAAGGTTGTAAAAGACTTCGTCTATTTAGGAACCAGCATTAACACCGATAACAATGTCAACCTTGAAATCCAGCGTAGAATCTCTCTTGCCAACAAGTGCTACTTTGGACTAAGTAGGCAACTGAGCAGTAAAGTCCTCTCACGACGAACAAAACTAACACTCTACAAGGTTCTCATCATGCCCGTCCTAACGTATGGCGCAGAAGCTTGGACGATGACAACATCCGATGAAGCGACACTTGGAGTGTTCGAGAGAAAGATTCTGCGTAAGATTTTTGGACCTTTGCACGTTGGCAATGGCGAATATCGCAGACGATGGAACGATGAGCTGAATGAGCTTTACGACGACATAGACATAGCGCAGCGAATAAAGATCCAGCGGCTACGTTGGCTGGGTGATGTCGTCCGAATGGATACAAACGCTCCGGCTTTGAAAGTATTCGATGCGGTACCAGCTGGTGGTAGCAGAAGAAGAGGGCGGCCTTCTCTGCGTTGAAAAGATCAGGTGGAGAAGGACTTGGCTTCACTTGGTGTGTCCAACTGGCGCCGGTTAGCACGAGAAAGAAACGACTGGCGCGCTTTGTTAAACTCGGCCAAAATCGCGTAAGCGGTTATAGCGTCAATTAAGAAGAAGAAGAGGTTTCTTTTTCTTTTGTCCGGAAAGCATCAGTGCATGCGGGTAGCTGTCGTCTTTCCTTTTTTTAGCAGATGGAGACTTTGTTGCTGTCTGCACTGCGACAGTTTTAGGGCTGCCTCTATCTCTGGCTCTTTTAGCGGATAGTTTCACACTTTTTTGTAGTGCTGCTTGAGTCATCCGCACCGGTGTCGATATTAGCCTGGTACCAGGATAACCGCTCAATTTGAGTCCGACGCTCCTGCATTTTTTGGTCATAGCGCCATCGCGCAGGGCGTCTATTTAAGGGTGGTGTTTAGTCGCCTTGTCGCAGAGTTATCAACGGAGATACCACTTTCTCCCCCTCTGCCGCTCCTTGTCGGTGGTTGATTATTTATCAAGACTTATTCACAACTAACCTGCTACTACAGGCCTTCCGTCTATCCGCAACCTGCCGACCCCCCCGGCAGCTGGAAGCTCAGTTATGCCCCCTGGTCGCAAAAGGACATTTGGCCTGTAGGCCACACAAATAAACATTTATAACATATGTATACATTCGTACATAAATGCATACATACTTATATATTCGTCTACACATCCACGGGAACCTAGGTGTGACTAGTAATATATAAAACCTCGTTAGTGGTGTTTGGCATTGAAGGTACCTGCAGCCATAAACTTTGGCCCAAGTTTGGCAAAAAAAAAAATCTTTGAACTGCTCAGTTATAATTTTGTTATTAAGATTGCTGTGCCTCCACCAGCCATATTTCTAGGATGTTTGGTATCATAGCAAATATATTCCAGAGCTACATATAAAATGATTTTTATCTGTAAGATGAGTTTCGGATATAATTATTAATTAATGCCAATGTTATTTGATTATAGGAAGTTCTAGACTTCAAGCTTGTGCTGGGGGAGACCGTGAAATTTTTGTTTTGTACATTATGATTTATTTAGAAGGATTTGCTTTAAAATGGTTTGATTTCTAACCACATAATTGATGAAGAGCTTGCACGAGTGTTTGAAGCATAGATTATAAACCGCCATTATTCATGTTACTATTCTATTTGGTAGTAATTTTTATTTTTTTATCGATTAAAATGCAGGGCGCCCCCTATAATTAGCAGTGTGGATTTCACCGCAAGTGCTACATTTTTTAACACTTGCATCATGTTTTATCATAGTTTGCTACAGATGCCTGTGCAATGCAAGTAATCGCATATCGCACAAACGCTTCGTAAAGTTCAGTATCAGCGAGTGCATTTGTCCATTGTACTGCACTCGGGTTCGCTTTTTAATTTTCTTTAAATTTATCTGACCTCCGAAGCAATCTGAGGAGACCCTGTGGTGCCAAGGAGCCAAAGTGGTCACTTCTTAGCATATCAGTGCCAAAGACCTCAATAAAGTAGTCCGCCGTCTCATCCTCCTCTCCTCATGCTGGGCAGAGTGCACTGTCTGAGATGCTTACCTTTTTCATATGCTTCGCCCATAGAAAGTGGCTCGCCATCAGCCCAAGCAGCTACCTAAAGTCCGTTTTGTTTAATGAAAGGAGGATTTGCGATAGTCGGTCGTACATGATAGGTGACAACAGATTTGTCCGTCTGCAGCCTTTTTCAGCCTACCACGCTCACTTTTGGGTTCAAGTAACTCGTTTGCTAACCGTGGCTTTGATGGTTGCAGAAGGGAGTGGCAGAAGGAGGAGGGGCCTTAGAGCCCTTTATAGCTAAAGAGTCAGAGGTTTCGTTAACCGCGATACCCACGTGTCCGGGGACTCATGTTAGCATCAGGCTTGTATGTCTACCGACATGGTTCAGCCGGGAAGTACGGTACTCAACTACATTGGAAGTGGGTGGAGGGCTGTCTAAGGCCATGTGCGCAGCTTTGCTGTCGCTGCAGATACATACAAATCTGCCTCTCTATCTGTTTTCTATAACGAAGTTCATTGCTGCATTAACAGCATACACCTCCGCTTGAGGCATTGATGCGTACATTCCAAGAGCAAAGTGTAGTTTTATCCCGCTGGATTCCACGTAGATACCAGAGCCGGAACCGTGCTTGGTCCTGGAGCCATTTCTGAGTTTTCTCATGCTCTGAGTTTGACCACAATTGAGCCTCTGGCAGCACCACTCTGTATCTCTTTTGAAGTACGAATCCTGATGGTATGGAATCAAGGGGCATGGAGAGAATCGATGGATCGAAGCCCGTTCCTTCTCAGGTGTCCAATGTCGGACATGGGCCGTACCAATTTCCATTATTCAGGTGGCAAATGACCTTTAAGGTCTCTAATTGGATGAAAGTATCAAGTGGTAGGAGACTATCCAGAGCATCTAATGCCAGGCCAGAAGTAGTCGGAAAAGCTCCGGTAGTCGGAAAAGCTCCAGATGGTCACAGTGCGTTTTATTCTCGATAAGATCCTCCTGACTCCCACGAGAGAGTGTCTAATTATCTAGACCACTGATGCATAGATGATAATAGGTCTTACATCGCTGTGTAGATACATAGGATCTTGTTAGGAGAAAGACTATCAAGGATTACTCCAAGATACCTGATTTCTTTGGATAGCTGGATTGTGACTCCTTTTAGCTTAGGCAGAACGAATCCATCAAGTTTATTCCTTCTGGTGCAAAGGACAATACCAGTCTTGGTAGGGTTTGCCGATAGCCTTTTAGCACATCATCTATAGTTTTCTGCACTTTTCTATACATGTTCATTAGCGAAAGGCCCGTTACCAGAGTCGCACATACTGTGGAAAGTGGCATTATCAAACGTCTTCTTTATTTCCGAATAAGCGATTGCGATATACCGATGTCGAGACCATACGAAGCAACTGAACAAGCTGTGGAGGATATGGAGACGTCGGGAAATCTCTCAATAGACTCAAACGGATCTCTGGTACCGAGTAAGTCTCTGACAATGGTTAAACCTGGTGTGAATCACGAGAGTACCGGTACTGCAGTTACCGGGGTTTCGAATGCAGGAGCTGGTCTATCCGATAGGCAGATCAAACGGCGAAGAAAGCCGAAGCATTAGCTAAGGCAAGTACTCAAGCACCATCGACTTCGATACCTGTAATGGCAACGGGAAAGCGCGGCAGAACAGATGATTCCTCTGTAAAGATCCTCGACCCAATCGGAGGCAGATGAACCTTTAAAGGCAAAGGCTAAGGGACCTCAAACACTCATCCGTCAACGCCTGGCCCAACTTTCGTGAGAGTGGTAGCCAAGGCAATGAGGGCAGAGATACATACCGACAAATAGGATGTCTGTGACGTCTTTCGATCCACCGATTTTGGAGGGTAAAAGCGTGGGAAATAGCATTGTAAAAGTGCAATGTTCTAATGCTTTTTTTCCGAGAATGGCTGGAAAAAGTAATAGCTAGAACCTCAACCTTCGTAAACAGCAAGTTCATTCTTGTTGAGAGTAGTAACGAAAGGCTGGTGCGGGGAGTGTCTGGATTCCATGACTTTCCTGAAGTCCAGCAGAAGTCCTCACACGAATCCGTGTCCAGAACAAGGATCTTAACATGATTCTTTCGTGCATTTAGTAGAAATCCGTTACCACTTCAGATGTAGGTTCCCACCTAGTACTCGGTATCGATCTTGGGTCACTCAAGGTCCTGAAGTATAAGTACGTATGTCGTCCTCCTCTATATCTGGGGCGAATTCATTTTCGTGTTCTGGATAATTCAGACGGCAAAGCGTAAATATATAATATATTCACGCAAATAAACCTGTAGCATACCAAAGCGTCTACGGCTCCCCTGTGCCGTAGGCATGCAAAGCTGCAAACAAACCCACACATAATACTAATGTCAGAACCATGGGTATATTACAAGCGTATATGTGGTCCAGGTGCTCTGTCGTGGTGCCAAATACTTCTTTGCGGAGGGAATGTGAGATCACGAGCATATATTGTCATGCCAAGATTGATTAAACACACCATGTTAAAAGAGCTATGCGGTAGAGATATTGTTGTAGCAAAAATCAAGTACATTAATTGTGGGAACAGTGTCGAAGCTATCGTTGTTTCGGGTTACCTACCCTGCGGCTCTTTACAGCCGCCCCGTTCGAGAGACATAAGAAAAATAGCGCCCAGTAGGCAGAATCCTATAATCTTTGGCTTATAGCGGGCTGTGATGAAAATTCCCAGAACATAGTATGGGGAAGCAGCAAATGCAAGCCCAGAGGTCTCAAATTACAGGATTTTATTCTGTCGACTGATTTGTATATTCAAAACATTGGTAACAAACCACCTTTTGTGACCAAAAGAAAACAAGGGGTGATTTATTTAACACTTACCAATAGGTTAGTTAGAAACCAAATCAACCAATGGCGAGTCTTGGAAGAAGACTCTCTTTCAGAAGCGTCTTATTGAATTCCGACAGGGCATTGATACTATATCAAAGCCTTCTGATAGGAGCCCTCGAAATGTATACTGGGACAGATATGACGAGCTTGTAACAAAGCGCATACCAAACCGGAAAAAACTCATATCAATAGAAATGATTGAAGATACTACTGACAAATTAAAAGGTACTTTAATCAGTTGATTTAAGAGACTGTGCCCACTCAGGCAAATCAGCCAGGGGAAAGCAGTCCCTTGGTGGAACGCTGAACTCTCGAAGCGTCGTATACGGTCAAGAAAACTTCTTAATAAAGCCTTAAAACCCCAAACAGGAGAGGACTAGACCAATCATCGACTTACACAGAGAGAATTCAAGAAAAAAGTGAGGTAAGCCGAACTTGAATCGTATAAAAATTTCTGTAGTACAGTCGAAGAGACCCTTGGGGGAACCTGTTATCCCTATAGGGCGCGTCCCCAGGTGGTGGATAGGGGAACGCCTCCCAGATATGGAAGGTAGGAGAGTAGGTCTCCCGCGAACCACACAGGTCGAAGACGTAAACTTCGTTAAAAAAACTCCCTCAACCCAAGGTGTAACGCGACCCGTGCCTATTGGGTGGGTTTGGCAGCCTGGGGATAAAACTAGGCTGTCTTTTAACGGAGCCCTCCTGACACCAGACCGCCTCAGGTTGTAACGGTGGCCTTACCATGGTATGGGGCGCTGCCATGGCGGACCGTTTATTTCCCCTAAATCCTCATTGGTCACCGCACATGGCGACATGTGCAGCCTTCTGGAAGGGCAGGTGACCGTACGAAACAGTATGAACAAAGATCAAAAACAAACAAAAACTTCGGATAACGCTACAAAGAAGACGGACAAACGGACGGACACAAACCCAAAACGAACGGATATACGGACGCACCCATTGACACAACAGACGGACAAATGGACAACTCGGACCGACACTAGCGAACTGAGGAAGTTGGGAACTCCAGCCAAGAGACGGTTGATGGCAAAGCTGTGGGCCACAGCACGCCATCAGCCTTAAATCAACCATCCACATCCGCTGATGCCAAGGGGCAAAAGCGCCAACACGCTAAAAAAGGCCCGTCCAGGTACAAGCTTTACCAGAGGTCTCTGACTATTCTCGGAAGAATAAAAAAAAATGAGGCTGAAGGGAAAGCTCATCCAAAGGACGCGGTCGATAAGGCAAGGTGCCAAAAGGTGGTCGATGAGTACCTGGCGTTCCAGGCCACCCAGAAGGCAGAAGCCGTGAAACGCAATCGTTCGCAGGACGAAAGCGACAAACCAACGAAGAAGCACAAAGTGTCGGTTCACACAGCTTCAATACCAAAACCAACCAAACGCTCATTTAATGAGATGGCACGGGATCACCTGCAAATAGCGTTGGTTGACGAATTAACTAACCGCTTTAAACCTGCATCGGATAAGTGGTCCGAAATCGAGGCACGGCTGTCCCACATTGTCGTCGATCACGTCATGGCAAACCCGGAGGGTCATGTGCCAGGATTTGATTCAATGGAGGTGGTCCGCGGATACAGGGTGATCAAGTGCGACGATCAACTCTCCCTTAACTTCCTGCAAACAGTTGTGGACAAAATCCAGAGCGACTGGGAAGGTTTGAGGCTCAAACTAATCCCGGCCAGCGAAATCCCTCGACGGCCGAGGGCCCGCATCTGGATTCCAAATATGGAATTCGAAGCTAAGCAGCTTATTCCATACCTGCAGGCACACAACCGCACTGTTCCGATGGATGATTGGAGCATCATCAAAGCGGAGGCTCCGCAAAAGAACAGTGTGTCCTTCCTTCTCCAAATATCGGAGAAGAGCATCGAGCCACTGGGAAAAGTGGACAATAAACTTCGGTTCGGCGTCAGGAAAACGCAACTGAAGATATTCCGATCTGCAAATCCGGAGGATGAACAGGACGAGGTTGACGGCGCCAACGAGTTGCTCACAGGTATGCAACTTGACGACGTCGCATCCACCAAAAACGATGGCGCTAATGAGCAGCACCCGGAAGTGCAGCTTGGCGACGTCGTCAAATTGTAAAGCGACCAGCAGCATGGGTCTCAAGGTTGTCCAAATAAACCTGCAGCACTCGCGGACTGCAACGGACAACCTAACCGTTCTCCTGGCGGAGGAGGACGTCGACATCGCTTTAATCCAGGAACCCTGGGTGCGGAGCACCGAGGTGAAGGTGTTTACTGGGAACAACCACAACCTTTTCTACAAACGGACTGAAGGTAACCCCAGATCTTGTATTGTAGCTAAGAAACATTTGAACATATTTTTAATCCCATCATATTGTTCACAGGATGTGACGGCTGTGGGGGTAGAAGCCGCTGACGGTGTCGGCATCATATTGGCTTCCATCTACATGGCACATGATCGGCCAGCACCACCCGAGGAGGCTCGTCGGCTTGTGCGTGAAGCCAGAAACAAGAACCTGCTGCTCGGATGCGATGCCAACGCGAGGCATGCGTTGTGGGGAAGCTCCGTGACAAACGACCGAGGTGAGTCTTTATATAATTTTATTATTAATACTAACTTATCGGTATGTAACAGGGGTAACACTCCCACTTTCACCTTTCCTAGTACGGAGTACTTCAGAGGATGGGAGGAAGTGATTGATGTTACTCTACTGTCTGAAAATAGCTCAGTAAGGGTAGATAATTGGAGGGTATCCAATAAAAGGCACTTTTCTGATCATAGTTGGATTCTGTACGATTTGGATCTTAAGGTAGATCCACCCCTACCGTATCGAAATCCTTTAAGAACCAACTGGAAGAGGTTCAAAAATGTAGTAAACAAGAGGATAGGAGAGACTCCTATCCCTCAAATCACTCTCACGGAAAACCTTGAGAGTAGGGTCATAACACTGGAAAAGGCATTTAGTAGCGCCTACAAAACGTCCTGCCCCATAAAATTTAGCAAAAAAACTCACCCTCCTTGGTGGAGCAGTGAGCTCTTAAAACTAAGGGAAAAATCTAGGTCAACGTTTAACCTCAGCTACTCGACGGGAAATTGGGAATTGTACAGAGAAAGTCGGAGACAGTACAAGAAGGCAATCAGGGCCGCCAAAAAAGAGAGCTGGAGGGAATTTTGTTCGTCAATCGAATCCACCAGGGATTCTGCTAGGCTCAGCCGTGTTCTTTCCAAAGACCACTCAATGGCTTCTAGGGTCAAGAAACCTGATGGAACTTGGACTGCTACAGCAGAAGAATCGCTAGAGCTTCTGCTAAACACGCATTTTCCGGGATGCAGCGCTTACGAAAGTGAGAAGGGAAACATTAGGCGGAGCCAATATAATCCACAGCATCTTGCAAATGAAATTATTACCAAAGAAAAAGTTGCATGGGCAATCAAATCTTTCTCACCCTTTAAATCTCCGGGGCCAGATGGGATCGTTCCAAAGAAGTTACAGGAAACCTTGGACTGTATCCTACCATCGCTAGAGGAAATTTTTAAAGCGTGTTTAAACTTAGGCCATATTCCAGATAGCTGGAAACTAGTCAAGGTCGTCTTCATACCAAAAGTAGGTAGAAGAGGACATGAATCAGCGAAGGACTTCAGGCCAATCAGTCTTTCGTCTTTCCTGTTAAAAACTTTTGAAAGACTTTTGGATACGCACCTCAGAAGCTCTTTGGAGAGCTCGGGTATATCAACTGCACAACACGCATACCTTAAAGGCAAATCTACGGAGACAGCGCTTCACGAGGTAATCGGAACAATAGAGGGCTCTCTAGAGAGCAAACATTATACCATGGCGGCATTCTTGGATATCGAAGGCGCCTTTAACAATGTTAGCACAGATGCCATCCAACGGGCGTTGATAGACCTGGAGGTGGACAGTTGCATCAGTAACTGGATCATCTCCATGCTAGAAACCAGGATCATCAAAGCTAATATGGGTAATATCAACATAACCAAGAAGGTCCACGGGGGCACTCCACAAGGGGGAGTATTATCTCCACTTCTTTGGCTATGTGTGATTAGCAAAATCTTAATAAAACTTGACGGAGGTGGGGTAAAAGTGGTGGCGTACGCTGATGATGTGGTGTTAATGGTGTCAGGACTGTGTCCAAATACGATCAGTGGGATCATCCAAAGGGCGTTAGGCGAGCTTAACTCGTGGGCCACAGGATGTGGGCTAAGTTTAAACTCGCGTAAAACAGAACTTATGCTTTTTACCACCAGATATAAGGTACCAACTTTTACCCTACCAAATATCAACGGACAAACTCTGTCTTTATCAACCAGCGCAAAGTACTTAGGGGTAATTTTGGACTCCAAACTTAGCTGGAAGTTAAACGTCGAAGAACGGGTAAGGAAAGCAGAAATTGCTTTATATGCCTGCAAGCGTATGCTTGGAAGAAGATGGGGTCTTCAACCTAAGCATACATTATGGCTGTATAAGGCGGTTATACGACCCATTTTATCGTATGGTTCGGTAGTTTGGTGGAAAGCTCTAGGGAGAGAGTACAGTACCAAATTACTCGGCAGAATACAAAGATCAGCCTGTGCAATAACGGTCGGTGCAATCAGATCATGTCCTAGAGAGGCTCTCAATGCACTGACACACTTTATTCCAATAGACCTACATACATATAAAGAAGACGACAACCATGAGTGCATTTAGGTTAAATGAAGCGGGTCGCTGGAAAGGAAAAACTTATGGTCACGCTAGTCTATTATCGCGACAAACTCAGTTAACCTCGGTGAGGACTGACTACATCGTCCCGATGGTAACGTTCAATAGGAATTTTGCCACACTCTTTCCATCTAAAAGAGAATGGAATAAGGGATTCTCTCTAAACAACTTCGATACCACAGTCTATGCAGATGGCAGTAAAATGGATTGTGGTGTTGGAGCTGGTATATATTCTCATAGACTTGGAATTGAAAAATCTGTGCGTCTCCCTAATACCAGCAGCGTCTTCCAAGCGGAAGTACTAGCAATTGGGGAAGCCTGTAGGTTACTAATCGCAGATTTCTCTTTTAAGGGCAATATCGCTATTCTTTCGGATAGCCAAGCCGCAATTCAGGCGCTGGACGCGACTATAACAACCTCTAAAGTGGTGGAGCAAAGTAGGAATAGCCTCACCAACTTGAGTGAAAACCATAGAGTAACCTTAATTTGGGTCCCGGGACACCGGAACATAGAAGGTAACGAAAAAGCTGATGAACTGGCAAGAGGGGGATCTGCCATGAATAGCGCTCTTGCAGTACCAGTATTCACTCCACTAGGTGCGGTCAAGAACGCAATTTCCCTAAAATACCTTCGAATTGCAGATTGTAGATGGAGAGACCAGACGAAATGCAAAATCAGCAGAACGTTATGGCCCACCTACAACCTCAAGCAATCGTCGACATTAATAAACATGAAACGACGGGACACCTGTAGACTTACGGCAGTCATAACTGGCTTCTGGTCTATCGGAGAACAAGCCGCCAAAATGGGCACCCCTCACAACACATACTGTCACAGTTGTAAACAACCGGAGAAAAAAGAAACAATCTTCCATTTCCTCTGTGAATGCCCTGCCCTATGGAGGGACAGAATGTTAACCCTGGGCAAACCGCTGTTCGAGAGTCTCGAGCAACTGTCTGGCTTAGACGTCAACAACCTAATAAGGTTCCTAAATACCACAGACTGGATATAGTCCTGCTGCAAATAACTGTTAAACAATTTGGTAACGAGGATGTGGCAACAAAATGGTGCGGAAGCGCTAGTTGGATTCTGGCTGAATCACCACTCTAACCAACCAACCAACCAACAGTCCAAGAAACGAAACTAATAGTTTCATTTGAAAGTAAATTATAAACAGATTGGAGTGTTCAGTGGCAGACAGGCTGCACCAAAGGGCCTAGAGAACGCAAAGTAAGCCTCAACGATTGTTCAAGAATGTAAGAAGGAGCTTAATTCTATTGAAAGACAGAATAAGCTCGTACTTATTTGGGTTCCAGAACACCACGGGGTTCAAGGGAATGAAATTGCCGATTAATTGTCCAATTGTTGATCAGCGGTTCCCCTACAGTGACTAGAGCCAAATAGTTGGAATCAGTTCTGCAGAAATCAAGAAGTAGATTACCGATTATGTATGCAATTTACATGAAGAGCGATGGCCCGAACAGAAAACTGTCGGATAAAATTTGGAAGAAAAGACGTTCGGTATTATTACAGGACAAAATCCAGCTTGCCTTCCTCCACTGACGAAGATAGCTGTGGCGCTGGGCAGACAGCTGTGATGGAGTTTTTATCGAGGCGCTGGTCAGGCCGTGGCTTAGCTGAATCGTCGTCCGCCACATTGACTGGCGCTGAGAGCACGCTCGTATCTTGGGGGGTCGTGGCGCGGCCATCAGCGGCAGCTGCAGGGCAGTGTTCTGCGTTCAACAACCATCTTCCTCCGTTAACATCTAGAGAAAAACAGTTTGGGAGCGCCCTTGCCCACCGAAGCCCGGTGGCTTCCGTGGATATCACTTCCGCCAACCGAGGTCTTTCGGAAGACACATATTCAGAAGGGTCGGCAGAGCCATATGCGGATTTCTTACGCATGAGCCTCGTGAACTGCTCTCTCCTTTCCTTCCTCGCCTTACTCTTCGATTTCCCGTCTTCATAGGGAGGCCGTGCGGCCACGGCAGTGACTTCACAACGCAAGCCCTCCGAAACTGCGGAATGATTCTCTGTCTCTGAAGAAGAGGATATTGTGATATTAATACCCGTCTCTTCCAGGATGTACTCTCGTTCATAAAAGTGAGGGACTTTGGTTGGGGTCTGTAAACTCCCTGCTCCTACCACCGAAGTGGGTGGATTACCACTTGTGTGGGTTTCACCTGGAGTAAAAATTCTATTGTTGTCCATCACCTTCTGAAGGTTTTAAGTTTTGGCTCCTCCCTAGCTAGTTTGGTCATGGATAGCACCCTGATTCTATGCCAACTTTGAGTGATTACTCGAGTGTACGTAACTGAATTTGGAAGGCAACTCGTGTGATGCCAAGGCTTCCCTATCCACCCCCTGGGACGCGCCTGATGATTAAATATAGACTTTATTTCAAATCCGGTAACTTCAAGTGCGACTTTTATTTCAGACGGATCTACAATGCGCTAAATTAGGATTTTGTTTAAAAGGTGAGAAAAATTCGAATAATTGCCGGGAAAGCCCTAAAAACAACACCTTTCTTCTTCCCATATAAACGTTTTCTAAATAAAATTTAGAGTCAATTTGAACTTTATTGATATTCTATAAAGTTCTTATTAAATTATATTCACTCACTGTGTTCATCGGACCTCATATTACAGCTATGAAACGGACACATTTTTTAACGCACCTAAAAATATTTGACAAACAAGTGATAATCTTTAAGATATCAAATGTTTTACCATAATATTTCACATTAGATTTGAAAACCAACTAATATGTCAATCCATCCTGTCGGACTTTAGAACACGGAAAGAAGTATTGTGTTACAATATCTATGGATGAGCGAGAACTCTCTTTACTTTGCCAATCCTTTGCGATAATGACATTCCAAGTAAAGTGCTCTTTTTTATTGATATTTTGTGATTGTGACACTTGACTGTTAAGCGAGCGAAAAATTTTCTCACTTTGATTATTTACAATTTTCGTTGCCGAGGAGAAGACGGCCTGACTTAGGTCGTCGTAGTCAATCAAATGTGTGAAGAGCTACCACACGTGCTAACCGTACTGATGACTAGAGAGAGACAGATCAAGAAAATAGTCGTATTGCTATGTAAGCCGTTTGATACCAAACAAGGTTTCAGACAGGGTGACTCGCTGTCGTGTGACTTCTTTAACCTGATGTTGGAGAGCATCGTGCGTGCCGCAGAACTGAATCGCTCAGGCACAATATTTAATAAGAGCGTACAATTGTTGGCGTATGGCGATGATATTGACATTAACGGCCTTAACAACCGCGCTGTTAGTTCTGCCTTCTCCAAACTGGATAAAGAGGCAAAGCGAATGGGTCTGGTGGTGAACGAGGACAAAACGAAGTACCTCCTGTCTTCAAACAAACAGTCGGCGCACTCGCGTATCGGCACCCACGTCACTGTTGACAGTTATAATTTTGAGGTTGTTAAAGACTTCGTGTATTTAGGAACCAGCATTAACACCGATAACAATGTCAGCCTTGAAATCCGACGTAGAATCTCTCTTGCCAACAAGTCCTACTTTGGACTAAGTAGGCAACTGAGCAGTAAAGTCCTCTCTCGACGAACAAAACTAACACTCTACAAGACTCTCATCATGCCCGTCCTAACGTATGGCGCAGAAGCATGGACGATGACAACATCCGATGAAGCGACGCTTGGAGTGTTCGAGAGAAAGATTCTGCGCAAGATTTTTGGACCTTTGCACGTTGGCAGCGGCGAATATCACAGGCGATGGAACGATGAGCTGTATGAGCTTTACGACGACATAGACATAGCGCAGCGAATAAAGATTCAGCGGCTACGTTGGCTGGCTCACGTTGTGCGAATGGATACAAACGTTCCGGCTCTGAAAGTATTCAATGCGGTACCAGCTGGTGGTAGCAGAGGAAGAGGAAGGCCTCCTCTGCGTTGGAAAGATCAGGTGGAGAAGGACTTGGCTTCATTTGATGTGTCCAATTGGCGCCGGTTAGCACGAGAAAGAAACGACTGGCGCGCTTTGTTAAACTCGGCCAAAATCGCGTAAGCGGTTATCGCGCCAGTTAAGAAGAAGAAGAAAGACTTTTTCATCAGTTTGCAGTTGGCATTTGTGTCAAAATTGAGACTGAACGATTGACATACATCCGTTTGAACCAACGACAGCTACGATCAGAGAAATACATTCATCTCCGTGATGCTATAAATGCGGATGGCAATGTGAATAATGTGGGAAGAATGACAATTTTGCCAGCCACTTATATAGGAAGCCCACGCCATATGCATGAATATGCTCAGGATGCTATGTCATATGTTAGGCAGACTTATTTGTTACATTCACGTGTAACCCGAAATGGTTCGAAATCAAGATGGAATCGCTACATTGCCAAACACCAGTTGCTAGACATGACATAACTGCCAGAGTGATTAAGCAAAAATTAAAATTTCTCATGAATTTCCTAATAAAGCATTGTGTGTATGGCCGAGTCCGTTGTTGAATGTATTCCGTAGAATGGCAAAAGCGCACGTATTAGTCTGGTTAGTAGTCAAAATAAGGTCAGATGAGATTGATTTCATAATTTCAGCTGAAAAATCAAACTTGCATGCAGTAGTTACCAAACACATGATACATGGACCTTGCGGACTTTTCAACTACAATTCAACCTGTATGGTCGACGGCATGTGTTCCAAGCGATACCCAAGAGACCTGCTTGCTGAAACCATAACGGGAAATGATGGATACCCATTGTATCGTCGGCGATCAGTTGAGGATAATGGGCAAAGTAGTGAATGTAAGAGGACAAAATATTGATATAGACAATCGTTGGATTGTGCCATACTCGCTAATATTGTCCAAAGCTTTTGAGACTCACATCAGTGTAGAATATTGTAACTGTGTGAAGTCGATAGAGTACATATGTAAGTATGTTAACAAAGGTAGCGATATGGCTGTCTTCGCTGTAACCAATGCAAATGGTGAAATATCACAGTACCGGATGGGTCGCTATGTAAGTGGCAACGAAGCAATTTGGCGTATCTTTTCATTTGTGATCCATGAAAGACACTCTACAGTAGTCCTTTAAGAAAACGGTCAACGAGTTTATTTTAATGAATCTAACGCGGCAGACAGAGCGGCACGTCCACCGTCGACAACTTAAACAAGTTTCTTCACAGTCTGTCAAACTGATGCTGATTTTGCTTTCACTTTGCTGTATGCTGACATGCCACGATATTACACCTGGAATGCATCATCGAAATCGTTTCAGCGTCGAAAACATGGAACACCAGTTGAAGGACATCCAAATGCATTTTCTTTAGACGCTCGGGGTCGCATCTACAAAGTACATCCAAATAACGATGAGTGTTATTATTTGCGGTTGTTGTTGGTGAATGTTCGTGGTCCGATATCGTTTGAGAGAACAATTAATGGACAGCTGTGTGCGACTTACCGTGAGGCATGTCAACTATTGCATTTACTTGAGAACGATTCGCACTGGGATGAAACGCTCAAGGATTCCGTAATATCTTCATCGCCGCATCAAATTCGTACATTGTCCCCTCGAATCCAAAAGATTTGTGGGTTAAGTATAAAGATGACATGTCTGAGAATTGCATCGTGTGCGCCGTCAAACTTTGAATCCTACACTACAAATGACTGCAGAAATTTACAATGAGACATTGATCATGATAGAAGATATGTGTTTATCAAAGGCTAATAAAGTATTGTCGTGTTTGGGAATGACATCACCAAATCGTCATATGCACGATGCATTAAACCACGAGTTGCAAAGAGAACATCAGTACGACATTGAAGCATTGGCCGAAACAGTTCGTACAAATGTTCCACAATTAAATCAACAACAAAGAATTGCGTACGACACTTTGATAGAAGCTGTGAACAGTGGATCTGGTGGAATTTATTTCCTTGATGCTCCCGGAGGAACCGGAAAAACGTTTTTAATTTCATTGCTTTTGGCGAGGATCAGATCGCGAAATGATGTTGCTCTAGCGTTGGCTTCATCTGGAATAGCTGCAACTCTGCTAGAAGGCGGGCGAACTGCACATTCTGCCTTGAAATTACCACTAAACATGCAAATCACCGAAACACCAATTTGCAACATCGCCAAAAATAGCGTAATGGCCAAGATCCTACAGGTATGCAAATTGATTGTTTGGGATGAATGCACAATGACCCATAAGAGGTCACTGGAGGCACTGGACAGAACGTTGAAAGATCTTCGTGACAACCAAAATATTTTCGGTGGGGCCATGATTCTGTTGTCAGGTGATTTTCGTCAGACTCTTCCAGTTATTCCCCGATCAACTGTTGCTGATGAACTAAATGCATGCCTAAAATCATCAAATTTGTGGCAGTACGTAAAGCCACTCCACTTAACAACTAACATGCGAGTATTTTTGCAGCAAGATGAAACTGCAAATGTGTTTGCGAAGCAGTTGTTAGACATTGGAAATAATAAAGTTGCAGTGGACACCTCGACCGGATTCATCACATTACCTACAGATTTCTGTCACATCACAGACTCAAAAGTGGAGCTTATTCAGCGAGTTTTCCCAGATATAGCGCAAAAGTTCAATAACCATAATTGGCTGGGTGAACGAGCAATATTAGCAGCGAAAAACAAAGATGTCGAGGATCTTAATGCGACCATTCAGAATTTTCTTCCAGGACAGTTGGTTTCCTTCAAATCAGTCGACACCGTAATGAACCAGGATGACGTAATCAACTATCCCACTGAGTTCTTAAATTCACTGGAATTGCCTGGATTACCACCTCACAATTTGCAGTTAAAAGTAGGATCAGTTGTCATCATGCTGCGTAACATTAATCAACCTCGACTATGCAATGGAACAAGACTGGCTGTGAAAAGACTGATGAATAACGTCATTGAGGCGACAATCATAAAAGGAAAATACAAAGGAGAGGATGTCTAGATCCCGCGGATACCGATGAATCCAAAGGACTTACCATTCGATTTTAAACGCTTACAATTTCCAGTACGTCTGGCCTTTGCGATGACCATAAATAAATCGCAAGGACAGTCGTTAGAAGTTTGTGGAATCAACTTGGAGTTTCCCTGTTTCGCGCATGGACAATTATACGTCGCGTGTTCGCGCGTCGGAAAACCGTCTTCTTTGTTTATTTACGCACCACAAAACAAAACAAAAAATATAGTTTATGAGAAAGCTTTAAATTAATTAACAGACTGTATCATAGCAGTGTTTGTCTGTCAATATCAAATTTAAACCTTATAAATAGCCAGCATCAGGAACACCCTTCTTTATAATTAAGCAACATGATGTGTCGAAAATAATAAAACTTCATGCTTAATTCAAAATGTGCTTTTTTTATTAAATACGGATTCGCCTTGTTTGTTTTAAGATTATTTTATACAAAAGTTTAGGCATTTTATTTATCGATTGAGGCAGTACGAAGTCTACCGGGTCAGCTTGTATTATAATATATTATATACAGTTCTTTACAATACCTTTTAATAATTAAACTATGCGACGAAGTATTGGGGTCAAAGATTAGATCTTCCAAAAAATTTAAAACTTAAATTTAAAAAACTTTTGACCGGTTTTAAAAAATTGTTTGAAATGCAGAATTATATACTTTGTATATAAAAATAAAACCAAAAAATATTGTTATGAAAAATACCTATTTTTTATAACAAAAAAATATATATATTTAACTTAAATAAATTACACGTCATTATTAAAAGTGGGTAAAAGAGAATTAAAACCGTATGTATGTTAGGAAGGCGAATGCATATAAGCTGATGATAATTGTTATTTCGAATTAAAAAATGTCCGGTTAAATCTAAAAGCGAAACAGCAATGGAAGTTGAACTGAGTATAACACCAATTGTTGAAATATAGACTATTATAGCAATATTTTGATTAAATATCAAGATATGTAGGAGCTGTTATAACAATTTTCAAAAATGGCGGTTCAAAGAAGTTGGGATAAACTGGGAAATTACGAGTCACTATGTTTATATGAGTAGAAATTACCAAATATGTTTATGTTTATAGATCTCCATAGCCCCGATACATGCCATGCCTTTGGAAAACTGCATATCCAGCAGTATTCTAAAAATTTCTTTTAAAAAGAAGTAATTTTTGATGAAAATTTGCTGAATTTTTTTTATTTATAAAATTTTTTCTTAACCCTCTAACTGGCACATCCGCCTTGAGGCGGATGTCACAAAAATTAAAAAATTATGAAATGCAGATTGTGTATCGTCAAACATTTACATGTATATGGTAGCTGTTATCCCAACCTACACGTGTGAGTGTAACTGTAATATGACGTTTGGTTACATCGCTATGCTCATTTGAATTCGAAAATTCACGTTGTGTGGACGAAAAATTATTTTTCATTTTTCAATTTTTATGGTTTCGTAAAGGTAGGTAGTTTAATTTTCAGTATATATATCAAGTTTTATCAAAAATATAAAAAAGTGATGCGTTGAGAAACTTTTGTGAGGTCCGCCTGTGGGCGGATGTGCCGGTTTACGTCATAAAAAGTGTCCCCTTTATTGCGTCATACATTTTTGTTCAACAATTTGAAAAAAGTGCACAATTGATTTTTTTTATAGAAGAAACATGGATTTGCGCAAGAGAATCAATCTTAGCCATTGTTCCGATGAAGAAGTTATCGAATTGATGGAGTCTATTGAATCTATTGAATCCGGAAACGCGGAATTTACAGTTTGGGAACAATACGAACGAATCGAATTCCGAATTGTAAACTACCGAACGATAAAGACATAAAAGATGAACCACGTGGATATTCAACGGAATTTATTGGTAGTGCATAAGGAGTGGATATCTCAACTGTGTTGTGGAAAGATAACCAGTCGGTTCGTTTAGTATCAACTTATGTTGGCGTAAATGATTTTCAAAGAAACAATCCGAATGTACAACCAGCAAAAGCTGCACGATATGATCGATCAAAAAAAAAAATTCATCGAAGTTGACAGTCCGAAAACTATTCGTGAGTATAATAGCCACATGGGTGGTGTTGATTTAATGGATGGCTTAATGGGCCGCTACCACATTCGAATTAAATCGCGTGATGCAATAGTCCACTTGTTCTATCACTTCCTCGACATGGCTTTAACAAATTCATACGCGCTTTATCGTCGTATTAATGCCGAAAAAAAGGATTCAAACTATGATGTGGAAGAAAAAGTGTTGAATTTGCCAGAATTTCATGAAGAAATTGCTGATAAACTGGTAAAATTTACCGAGAAAAAATCGGTCGGACGACCAAAAACGTCAGGTAAGCGCACATCGGTAGATGAACCACTATCACCACTACCAGGTAGTTCGGCTCATGGTAGAAAGCCGAAACATCCAACTGAAGATTGGATGAACAGGATCATTTCCCACGGTGGTTGCCGAAGAGCGGTGGAAAAAAACAATGTAAAAATTCGGGTTGCAAATCAGAAACTCAATGTGTTTGCACAAAATGCAATTTGCATTTGTGTTCTTCAACCAACAAAAATTGTTTTACCGTATATCACCAACAAGAATAATCATATTGTTTGATTTTATAATGTTCTTCATTTATGACTATCATTATAAACTTATTTTTCATCATTATCTTTTATTATTTTCAATAAAAAAAAATTTTTATAATATGTTTCATAAAAAAATCTTTGTAACACATTTTTTGACTTAAACCGGCACAAATGCGCGGGGATGATTTTTTTGTGTTATTTAGTCATAAAAGAACTTAGAAAAAGTTCCCGACCGTTTCTGTCGGCGATTTCAATTTGGCCGGTTAGAGGGTTAAAAATGAATTTATTTTTATAAAAATAAGCTAACATTAAATTAAAAGAAAATAAAATGTCAAAACTGGCAATTATGTAGTGATCTTATAATTATGTAACACACTATGTGTATAAAAAATAGAACCACCAACATTTTTTGCGTAACAAGTTATATATTATAATACGTATATTAAAATAAAGATAACTTCTGTTTTATACCCTATGATCAGAAAGTATCGGGAATGTTTAAATAAAACAAAACAGAGCTAAATTTCAAGCAAATTTATTTCATCTCTTTCAAAATATGACCCTTCTGAAGCAACACACATGTGCCAACGATTAACCCAGTGCTGCATGCACCCCTGGTAGGCCAACGAAGAGATGGCCTTCAGCATTCTCTTTGATCTCCTCTATCGACTGAAATCTCCTTCCACGAAGTGATAACTTCAACTTGGGAAACAACAAGAAGTCGCACGCGGCCATATCAGGTGATTACGGTGTTTGCACGATGGTATTTACTTGGTGTTTGGTCAAATAATCCAGCACAATATGGGTTTGGTGCGATGGCGCGTCATCATCGTGCAAAATCCAAAAATTGTTTGCCCACATTTTCGGCCGTTTGCGAAGTACAGCATCTCCCAAACGCTTCAAAACGGATAACTCTTTATTGACTGTCTAGCCCGATGGAAGGTACTCATGGGACACTTTACCTTAGGAATCGAAGAAAACAGTCAACATCACCTTTCCGGTACTTTTTGATCATAGGGTATATAAACTATTCAACAGTATATATATATATACATATAAGTTAGTGCATTGCACACTTGCAAAGCTAAAAGAGAGGTTTGATGATTCCCTTGAAACACTCCCACGTTACTGGCTGTTTGTAATTAGATCGCACAGCTTACTCCCACGCCTGCTTGGCTTTTGGATTTTGTAAATAAATCTCACAGCGGCCAAGCTGATCGTCAATTAACGTGACTTTGGGCAGCTTGAGGAATGCAGCTGAGAATACATTCGTACCAACATACAAACAAAGCTGCCGGCGCATCTATACCAATACAAACTCATCGTTGAATAGCTACACCGCAAGTAGGGATTTGGGGTTGATTGTAAGAACATAGTTTTTAGTTGAGATTTGATATTAATAAAGAAAAGAGAGCTAGAAAAGGACCCTTCAATTCAATAACACAAAGAGAACTGGCAGAAAACCCTAAAATCCATCAACACAGGGACAACTGGCAAAAAACCATTTAACTTGTTACATTGCTATATTACACTATAAAAATACTGTAAGTAATTGTTCGGTTTTTAATGTGTGATCCAGTGCAATTGAAGAAAAGAAATATTTTCCGAGGGTACTAAGGGAGAAAATAATACTTTTTTTTTTTTGGAATTTTTTCTTCCGGGCTTACGGTCTACAAATCTAGTAAGCAGTCTTTAGTTTCAAAAAAAAAAAAAGCAAAAAATTTACCAAAATGAGTGTAACTAGGGAACAAGTAATCGAGATTTTGAGACAACAAAATGAGCTAAATAAAAGAGAATTGAATGCCCAGTTGGATGAAGTGATGCAAACACTTCGGCGCTTAGAGCCGCCATCCGCGGAGAGTTATCTTCCCGTGGAAATAAATCCAACTGTGGTCGGGGGCAACAAAAATATGGATTTAATAAAATCCTTACAAGAATTTAAGGGGGATACTGCTTCTTATCCGGCCTGGCGTTCCGCAGCAGAATTCGCCATTGGCTACTACAAAGAGGGTTCAGAGCAATATTATGTTGCAATGGGGGTATTTAGAAACAAGATAATAGGCCCCGCAAATGCAACGCTCGCTTTCTTCTCAACTGTTTTAAATTTTAAAGTCATAATAGTTAGATTGGATAAAGCATACGCGGACAAAAGACCGCTACATGTTTTGGAAACAGAGCTCAGCTCTGCCAATGTTATGATACGGTGGACAAGCAATTAACACTCATAACAAATAAAAATATAATGACTCATTCAAACATCAGGCAGCTTGCCGCCGCGCTCAATGATAGAGCTAGGGAAAACGCATTAAGAGTTTTTATTTCTGGCTTAAAGCGGCCGTTATGCGACATTCTATTTTCTGCCAATCCTAAAGATTTCTTTCTGTACTGGCTACTGCCCAGGAGTTAGAGAACAACCGCATGCGTTATGATTTCGCCAGGACATTTGCGGTTAACAACGTAGCAACTACCATTAGCCCAAAATACCACAATAACTATCCTGGCAATCCCCAAATGCTTAAGGACACCCCTACTCTAATGGATGTAGACCGCGGATCCTCCGCATTCCGACGTACAAAACAGTCACACTAGGGTTATAGAAAGGGAAATGCAGTGGGAGGGCACCCCAAAAGGGATGCTAATCAATACGTGAATAAACGGGAGCACAGAAGGGGAGATTCAGTAAATTCACGGAAGCCATTTGGGGACAACCCCAGAGGTGGATCCACAAAAGAAAATTACTGTGGACCGTGACAGTGATTCGGATGCGAAATAGCTTCCAATTTCGCGATGAAAGACGAGATTAATTTTTTAGTATAAGGTCGCTCCTACCTTACATTACCAAGAAGGCGTCGAAGGGGCAGGAGCTTAGGTTACTGATTGATACAGGAACTTCAAAAAACAATATCAAAAATTTGAGCTTCCTAAAGGGAATTACCCCTGTGGAGAGACAGTTTACGGTCAAATCTATAAACAGATGTAATCTCATAACAAAAAATGTAAGGTTTTCGTTTTGGGGAAAGTCTCAACTTTCTTCATTCTTCCTAACATAAAGGGCTTCGATGGTATAGTGGGATACGATTTCCTTAAGGAGAAAGAATCTAAAATTGATACGACATCGGGATACTTATATTATATTACGAGGGTGGTAAGGAAAAATTAAATAACGTCAAATGTGAGCAAGTTAAGTCCATATATTTGGACAAGGACTAGGTCTCATCTCTTGTGAAAAACGAGTTTGACTCTATGATTAAACAGAATTTTAAGGCCTTTGCCAAACCTAACCGCGCTTTGCCATTTAATACTAAGGCCAAAGCTAAAATTCGTACCACTTCCTCGGAACCAATTTACACCCGATCTTATCCATACCCGGTTTCGGCGGCAGGATTCATTAATAAGGAAATAGAAATATTGTTGAAGGAGGGAATTATCAGAAAGTCTAATTCGGCGTATAACTCTCCGGTCCATGTAGTGAATAAAAAAGGCCTGGATGAATATGGTAAACAAAAGCTCCGCATGGTAATCGACTTTCGAAAATTAAACGAAAAAACGATTGCGGATAAATATCTTATACCAGATATTTCTACCATATTGGCAAACCTGGGCAGTTCCAGATTTTTTACTACTTTAGATCTAAAGTCTGGATTCCACCAGATAATCCTTGGGGAGAAGGTCCGCGAAAAAACAGCCTTCAGCATTAACAATGGCAAATATGAATTTAATAGATTGCCACTCGGGTTAAAGAATGCGCCCAGTGTCTTTCAACGGGCTATTGATGATGTCTTGAGAGACGACATTGGCCTAAGTTGCCAAGTTTATATGGATGATATAATCATCTTTTCAAGGGACGAAAAGTCTTATATTCAACATGTCGATACGGTACTGGGGAGGTTGGAAAGGGCCGGTATGCGAGTTTCAGCAGCAAAGACTAAATTCTTTAAAGATGAGGTTGAGTTTCTTGGCTTGTCTTTCGAAGGGGGATAAAAACGAGTCCAAATAAGGTCAAGGACAAAATCGACTATAGGAAGCCGGAAACATTTCGAGCATTACGCTCTTTCTTGGGTCTTTCAGGATACTATAGAAGGTTTATACGACGTTATGCGTCTATCGTCAAACCATTAACAAAGAATCTTCGGGGGGAAAATGGCCATGTGTCATCCCACAAATCCAAACACACTAAAATAGTCCTTGATGACGAGGCCATTCAAGCATTTAAAAGGGTAAAAAGCATTTTGGCATCGGAAGATGTTTTGCTGTTTTATCCGGATTATGACAAAACATTCGAACTAACAACAGACGCTTCCTCTAGCGCTTTAGGCGCGGTCCTCTCCCAGAATGGTCGGCCCATTACAATGAGTTCAAGAACATTATCAAAAACAGAGGAGAATTATGCAACCAACGAGCGTGAGCTCTTGGCTATAGTGTGGGCTCTTAAAAACCTTCGACATTACCTTTACGGTATTCAGGACATCGTAATATTCACAGACCACCAGCCTTTAACTTTCGCCATTTCGAACAAAAATCCTAATACAAAAATGAAGCGATGGCGTGCGTTCATAGAAGAATTTTCGCCAAAATTTGTTTATAAGCCCGGCAGAGACAACGTCGTAGCAGACGCTCTGTCCCGTCAGTTTTTGAATAATATGAGTGATACAGATGCTACACCACATAGCGAGTCATTGCTCTCAAACACAATTAAAACTATCCAGTATCCAGTAAACCAATTCAAAAGACAATTCATTTTGACGAAGGGGGATCATTATCAACAAAGTACAAAAATAGTTTTTCAGAAAAAAATTCGTTATACTATAAATTACGACACAATAGTAAATTTGTTGCATAATCTCAAGAAACTCGTAAACCCTAGCGTTACAAACGCTCTTTGTTGCGATCTTCCGACACTATCAGAGATCCAGGGACCTCTTGTCGAAGCATTCCCGGGGGTTAAATTTATTCATACGGAAAAATTTGTAATCGATCTAACTAATCCGAATGATCAACAGGAAGCAATAGCAACGGAGCATGCCCGTGCCCATCGATCTCTGTCCGAGAATTTTAAGCAAATTCTATCAGAATACTACTTTCCCGACATGAGGAAAATGCTCAGGCTAGCTGTATCAAATTGTAAAATCTGTCTGGAAAATAAATACCAAAGAAAACCACCAAATCCGGAAATTGGGAGAACTCCAATCCCAGAGCGCCCAGGAGAAATTCTCCACTTAGACATTTTAATTACTGGAAAACAGCTATTCCTAACTGCTGTTGATAGGTTTTCAAAGTTTGCAATTGTTATACCTGTTATTTCAAGATGTACCATTGATATAAAAGAAGCTTTATTAGAGGTATTAGGTATGTTCCAAAACACTAAAACAATTGTCACAGATAACGAAGGAGCGTTTACTTCAAATTTAATTAGAAACATGCTACGCGATCATTTCTCTATAGAACAGTTTTTCGTACCCACCTTACATAGCGAAAACAACGGACAGGTCGAAAAGTTTCATTCAACCCTTTTGGAAATAGCCAGATGCGTGAAGGCATAGCAGCAGATAAGCGAGGTTAAAGATTTGATTTTGCTTGCTGCTTACAAGTACAACAGAACAATTCACTCGGTTGTAGATTCGAAACCAATCGAAATTTTGCAGAACTGCCCAGCGGAGAAATTTGGGAAAATCAGAGATAAATTAATAAGAGCCCAGAATTTGGTATTGAATAGATTGAATGAGAAAAGAATAACCAAAACATATCAGCCTGGTGAAAGGGTGTTTCTTCGTCGAAATAAGCGATTGGGAAGTAAATTTGAGAAGGTGTTCGTGGAAAAAATAGCAGAAAGAGATTTAGTTTGCCGATTGCCCTAGTCTCCGTCACTAGGGCCAATTTAATTAACTACACCTCCTCACAAGTTATCACCATTCCTCGGGGAAATGTGGCTATTTATAATGAATTCATTTACCTCGTGCACACTACCAACTTAACAGATTATCGCCAGATAGCTTACGAAAGCCGATGGTTCACATCAAAATCAAAAAATCAGGTAGTGAACGAAAATATTTTGAAACAACAAGGTAAGGAAATACTACACATAATTCGCACTTTGGAAATACCTTGGAGAATTGCAAGGTCAATAGATTTTCTGGGGTCCGCCCTGAAATTTATAGCCGGTACCCCGGACCACGAGGATTTTGAACTGCTCTTGACAAAGGAAAGCATGTTAATAGAAAACAACAATTGGCAGATTAGAATTAACTCCCATGTACAAAATAGAATTAACGAGATTACCAACCAAATCAATACACTTCGCGGAAATCAAACGGATTAGATATTGAAATACGAGGAAACATTCTTCTTCTTCCTCTTAATTGGCGCTATAACCGCTTACGCGATTTTGGCCGAGTTTAGCAAAGCGCGCCAGTCGTTTCTTTCTCGTGCTAACCGGCGCCAGTTGGACACACCAAGTGAAGCCAAGTCCTTCTCCACCTGATCTTTCCAACGCAGAGGAGGCCGCCCTCTTCCTCTGCTACCACCAGCTGGTACCGCATCGAATACTTTCAAAGCCGGAGCGTTTGTATCCATTCGGGCGACATGACCCAGCCAACGTAGCCCCTGGATCTATATTCGCTGCGCTATGTCTATGTCGTCGTAAAGCTCATACAGCTCATCGTTCCATCGTCTGCGATATTCGCCATTGCCAACGTGCAAAGGTCCAAAAATCTTACGCAGAATCTTTCTCTCGAACACTCCAAGCGTCGCTTTATCGGATGTTGTCATCGTCCAAGCTTCTGCGCCATACGTTAGGACGGGCATGATGAGAGCCTTGTAGAGTGTTAGTTTTGTTCGTCGAGAGAGGACATTACTGCTCAGTTGCCTACTTAGTCCAAAGTAGCACTTGTTGGCAAGAGAGATTCTACGTTGGATTTCAAGGTTGACATTGTTATCGGTGTTAATGCTGGTTCCTAAATAGACGAAGTCTTTTACAACCTCGAAATTATAACTGTCTACAGTGACGTGGGTGCCGATACGCGAGTGCGCCGACTGTTTGTTTGAGGACAGGAGGTACTTCGTTTTGTCCTCGTTCACCACCAGACCCATTCGCTTTGCCTCTTTATCCAGTTTGGAGAAGGCAGAACTAACAGCGCGGTTGTTAAGGCCGATGATGTCAATATCATCGGCATACGCCAGCAATTGTACGCTCTTACAAAAAATTGTGCCTGAGCGATTAAGTTCTGCGGCTCGTACGATGCTCTCCAACATCAGGTTAAAGAAGCGAGTCACCCTGTCTGAAACCTCGTTTGGTATCAAACGGCTCGGAGAGGTCCTTCCCAATTCTGACGGCGCTGCTGGTGTTGAGCAACGTCATCTTACATAGCCGTATTAGTTTTGCGGGGATACCGAATTCAGATATCGCGGCATACAGGTAACTCCTTTCCGTACTGTCGAATGCAGCTTGAAGTCGACGAAAAGATGGTGTGTGTCGATTCTCCTTTCATGGGTCTTTTCCAAGATTTGGCGTATTGAGAATATTTGGTCGATGGTAGACTTTCCAGGTCTGAAGCCACACTGATAAGGTCCAATCAGTTGGTTGACGGTGGGCTTCAGCCTTTCACACAATACGCTCTCTAGAACCTTATAGGCGATTGTTAAGCCAGATTCTGGCAAACCATTAGAATAGAATAAATTAAATAATATTGAATTTAAAAATTGAAATTGTATTAAAGCTTAATATTAAGTTTATTTTATATTGTTTAAAAATTGTTTAAAAATTGAAATTGTATTAAAGCTTAATATTAAGTTATTTTATATTGTTTATTTATAAGTAGGTATGTAGTATACTTTACTGTTTCTCGCTGTCGCTATTTCTATTTACTTCCGAACATTGACTTTATTCTACAACTATACCTACTTTCCGTTCTTCCTATTTCTATTTACTTAACTGCAAACTCTCTCTAACTCTCCACTTACTGTTCTTCCATTTCCGCTATTTCTCGTATCTTAGTTTTAGGCTTAATATAAGGACAGTACATGTGTAATAAACTCCACTTTTGAAATTGTAATCGGACGTGAACGGTCTTTAATTTTTTAATTACGCGGCGTTGCAGGCAATATACGTTTTATTTCGCGCTTCTACCCTAACTAAAGTGTTTTTTAAAATTAATATCATCATTATTATATTATTAATTATCTTCACAAAATAGTGAAGAATTTTCAGCGATATTTAGAAGACTAATCCCGCGGTAATTGGCACAAATTGCAGGATCGCCCTTCTTATGGATTGGGCAGAGCACACTTAAATTCCAATCGGCAGGCATGCTTTCATCCGACCATATTTTGCATAGAAGCTGATGCATGCACCTTACCAGCTCCTCGCCGCCATGTTTGAATAGCTCACCCGGCAGTCCGTCGGCGCCCGCGGCTTTGTTGTTCTTTAGCCGCGTTATCGCAATTCTCACCTCGTCATGATCGGGTAGCGGAACGACAATTCCGTCGTCAACGATTGGGTATCGGGATCTTCACTTTCTCGGTGACAGCCGCAGCTGTCACTGTTTAATAAGTTCGAGAAATGTTCCCTCCATAATTTAAGATTGCTCTGTACGCCAGTCACCAGTTCGCCGTCTTTGTTCTTACAGGAAAACGCCCCGGTCTTAAAACCTTCTGTAAGCCGCCGAACTTTCTGGTAGAATTTTCGGGCGTTGTTCCTGTTGGCCAGCATCTCAAGCTTTTCGCACTCACGTATTTCGGCCTCTCGTTTCTTCTTTCGGATAATACGTCTCTCTTCCTTTTTCAGCTCTCTGTAGCGATCCCACATGGCTCGCGTTGCGCCCGATCGCAGCGTGGCTCTATAGGCGGCATCCTTTCTTTCTGCGGCAGCGTGACATTCCTCGTCGTACCAATTGTTTTTTCGGGCTCGCCGGAATCCGATTTCTTCTTCGGCGGCGGTACGTAGAGAACGAGAAATGTTGCTCCATTGTTCGTGAATCCCGGTTTGTTGGGCAGTACTCTCTGAGAGCAGGAGTGAGAGTCGAGTGGCGAATCTTCTGGCTGTCTGTTGTGATTGCAGCTTTTCGATGTCGAACATTCTTTGCGTAGGTAGATGCACGTTTTTTGCTGCACAGAGGCGTGTGCGCAGTTTGGCTGCAACAAGGTAGTGATCCGAGTCGATGTTGGGTCCTCGGATCGTACGTACATCTAATACACTAGAAGCGTGTCTTCCATCTATCACAACATGATCGATCTGGTTTCGTGTTTTTCGATCAGGAGACAGCCAGGTGGCTTGGTGAATCTTCTTATGCTGGAATCTGGTGCTGCAGACTACCATGTTTCGGGCCCCGGCGAAGTAGATCAGCCTCTGTCCGTTACCGGATGTTTCGTTGTGCAGGCTGAATTTTCCGACTGTGGAACCAAAAATTCCCTCCTTGCCCACCCTGGCGTTGAAGTCGCCAAGCACGATTTTTATGTCGTGGCGGGGGCAGCGCTCATAGGAGCGTTCCAGGCGCTCATAGAAAGAATCTTTGGTCGCATCGTCCTTCTCTTCCGTCGGGGCGTGGGCGCAAATTAGCGATATGTTAAAAAAACGGGCTTTGATGCGGATTGTTGCAAGACGCTCGTCCACCGGAGTGAACGACAGTACTTGGCGACGAAGTCTCGAGGAAACATTGCTCTGTGAAAATTTGGTAAGAAGAAATAACCACATAATCAGCCAACTAAACAGACTAGCTCCGTTGTGTTGGCACTCTCCGTTGTGTGTATAGGACTATGAATAAGTTCGTGCGGTTTTTTCGAAATTTGAAACTTTATTGACGTAAAATGGTTACAAATTTAATATTCAAAATATTGTCCATCGCTTACTACTACTTTTTCCCATCTTTCTGGCAATTCACGGATTCCCTTTGTGAAAAATTCGGTCGGTTTTGCCGCAATCCACGAATCGATCCATTTTTTGACTTCATCGTAATTACGGAAGTGCTGGTCAGCCAGGCCATGTTGCATCGATCGGAAGAGATAGTAATCGGATGGCGCAAGGTCTGGACTATACGGCGGGTGGGGTAGGACATCCCATTTGAGCGTTTCTAAGTATGTTTTGACCACTTGTGCAACATGTGGCCGTGCATTGTCATGTTGCAAAATAACTTTGTCGTGTCTATCGGCGTATTGCGGCCGTTTTTCTCGCAGTGCTCGGCTCAAACGCATCAATTGTCGTCGGTAGACATCCCCCGTAATCGTTTCATTCGGTTTCAGTAGCTCATAATACACAACACCCAGCTGGTCCCACCAGATACACAGCATAACCTTCAGGCCATGAATATTCTGCGCCGACGTCGATGTTGAAGCATGGCCAGGGTATCCATACGTTGCCCGACGTTTTGGATTGTCGTAATGGACCCACTTTTCATCGCCAGTCACAATTCGATGCAAAAAACCCTTTCTTTTGTGCCGTTGAAGCAGTTGTTCGCATGCCATAAAACGGCGTTCAACGTCTCTTGGCTTCAATTCATACGGCACCCAATGGCCTACCTTTCGGATCATTCCCATGGCTTTTAAACGTTTGGAAATGGTTGATTGATCAACTCCCAAAGTTTTTGCAACCTCTTCTTGCGTTTGAGCCGGATCTTGATCGAGCAATTCCTCCAATTCGGTATCCATGAACTTTGGCGGCGCACCCTCGCGTTCTTCGTCTTCCAAGCCAAAATCACCACTTTTAAAGCGTGCAAACCACTTCTGGCACGTTCGCTCAGATAGAGCATGCTCACCATAAACTTCCACCAAGATACGATGACTTTCGGCTGCTTTTTTCTTCATATTAAAATAATGAAGAAGAATTCCCCGCAAAAACACATTATTTGGCACGAAATTCGACATTTTCAAGTGTGGTAAAAATATTGTTGTTTACGCTTCAAATAAAAAACTTATACTGACGTTTGTGCCTTACGACAGTAGCTCTCCAATGAATGTTTGGAAATGTGGATCGATGGAATAATAATCAAGTTACGCCATCTGTTGTAAAACCGCACGAACTTATTCATAGTCCTATTAATATCATAAATCCACTTGTTTTGGATGACGAAGAGATGGATCAAGCGTTCAATTCCAGTTACAACAGTTACCCTTTAGTTTAAGTAATTTACTTTTAGTATCTAAGGTAAAAATTTTGCAAAGTTCTGATGTTATTTACTATATTCTTAAGGTTCCTAAGGTTACAAGTTTCTGTCAATTCCAAAAATCTATCCTGTAGTCCATAATAACAGTATCGTAAAGCTAGAGACCACGCTTGCGGCAAAATGTAGCGATACGTTTCAACCACTCGAGAACTGCAATGACACTTTAGTAGCTAAAGTGTGCAAACCGGCTCACTCAGATTGCTTGGGTCAGATGCTAAATAATAACACAGCTAATTGTTCATCAGAATCGGCATATCACATACCATCAGTTCAAAAAATAGAAGAGGGCATCATTATTCTTAACAACGTGCAACCAACGACAATATTTGATCAACGAAAATTGGAAATAAGGAGAACGTATCTGCTTCTTTTTCGTGACTCTATCACCATAAATGATACAGCTTACGTGACAAAAAGGGAACCGACTTATATCCAACCACATCCTCCAAAAACCGTATCCATTAATTACTTGGAACACCATACCAGTTTGTCCCTACCATATTTGCACCAAATTTATATCGACAACATCTCTCGCATTCACGAATTGAAGGAGGTGATATCTGTCCATCGTAATTTGTTGTGGACGATTTTTTCTTTTCCTCCATTATTATTGATCGCAATAGCAATTTTTTTCATCCACCGCAGAAACAAATTAGCAAGTAATAAAGTAAAAACTCAGAGGGCAGTAGGGGAAATTTTGGCACGAGTCGAGGACGGCTCGTCTTAAGAGGGGGAGAAGTTAGCGCATTGCACACTTGCAAAGCTAAAACAGAGGTTTGATGATTCCCTTGAATCACTCCCACGTTACTGGCTGTTTGTAATTAGATCGCACAGCTTACTCCCACGCCTGCTTGGCTTTTGGATTTTGTAAATAAACCTCACAGCGGTCAAGCTGATCGTGAATTAACGTACGTGACTTTGGGTAGCTTGAGGAATGCAGCTGAGAATACATTCGTACCAACATACAAACAAAGCTGCCGGCGCATCTATACCAATACAAACTCATCGTTGAATAGCTACACCGCAAGTAGGGATTTAGGGTAGATTGAAAGAACAGGTAAGTTTTTAGTTGAGATTTGATATTAATAAAGAACAGTCGAAAATAGAAAAGTTATACAAAATAGAGTGCACACCAGATATTGTTAAGTTTTGACTATTTGCTTACTTATTTTATAATTTCAATTATTTGTTTATAAAAATATGGCTCGTACTAAAAAGAATTCATATAAACTAAGGTTTTAAACTTAACACAAAATTTATAAAAATACTGCAAATGTTCAGCAAAATTTCACAATTTTTACTAGGAATTTATAGAAAAATTTCAGGGACGCAGTTTTGTAGATTATTAAATTTTGGTGTAATAAAGTGCAAGTTTTTAGTACATTCAAAATTACACTAATTTTTGACTATTTTTTCTGCTGACGGTATAAGATGATTTTTTCCATTTAAGAAAATTGTGTCGAATAGAGAAAAAGCGCAAAATGCACTTCCTAAAAAAATTGTTTTGAAGCAATATTTCCGCGCAGAGAAAGAAAAAATCCTGTCGATGTAATTAATGCTTTTATTCTCATTGCCGTTTTACATTTTTTGCATCGTCTACTATCTAACGTATAATTGTTTTTACAGAGTACAAAGTTCCATGTAAATTGTAGTAAAGGAGACCGACGCGCTTTCCATCTAAAACTTGCTTTATTTTATCCAAATTCTATACAGAGTTGCATAGTTTATATTAGCCAGTGTTACCTAAGTAATAAGGTGTAAGCAGTGTTGCATAACAACTTACATATAAGTGAATTTTTAACACTACTTCACCCTGGAAGAAAATGAGTACATAAAAAATAACTTAATATAACTGTATACAATACAAAAATTCATTGGTATACAAAATAATACAAAGCAACACTTTACGATTATTTACGAAAATCTTTCGCTTCATAGCGATTAATATTCTGTCGAGTGCGTGTGCTTCTGCGAAGTTGGAGATACCCTTGTGATGAGCTATCTTCCATAGGCTGCACATTCGGTTCGCCAGGTGTCGGTGTAGAGGCGTCTGCTTTCGGAACTCAAGTTACCAAATCTGATTCTGCTTGAGAGCTTACGTTGGTGCTAAACCTGGATTTAAGTTGGTTTACATGTCGTTTCAAGTAGATTGTTTGAAGATTGTTAATTATTGTCAAAGAATTTTTCCTATTGAAAAATTAACGAAGATCAGAGTCTTGCGGAGGTAGCTTTTCTGGCCACCCATTTTTGACAAAGGCTGTAACTCGGCGTAGTATTGCATCTTTCCCGGCGTGCTTTAAAATAACGTCTGGATCTGCCGGCGTATTAATTGTTTTAACGTTTAAACAGGCTTCTTGTTTGTCGAAATCCCCATCAGGCCCTAGCAGTAGTCGTGATAGCGCGTCTGCATTTCCATTTTCAGCAGTTTTGCGATATTTGACATCGTACTTATATGTCATGAGCGTTATGGCTCAGCGTTGCAACCGATGTGACGTCATTGTTGGTAATTGACTGCTTGGGTTAAATATGCTAACCAGCGGTTTGTGGTCAGTTATTAACGTGAATGGTCTACCATAAAGATATTGGTGAAGTTTAACCCCAAAAATTATAGATAAGCCTTCTTTTTCTATTTGGCTGTATCGAACTTGATGTTTGTCAAGCGTCTTTGATGCGAAAGCGATTGGGCGCTCACTGCCATCAGGACAGGTGTGCGAAAGCACTGCACCAATGCATTAAGATGAAGCATCAGTGGCAAGCACTAGAGGTAACTGCTCGTCGTAGTGCGCAAGTTGCGTAGCGTTAAGAATATGCTGCCTAAGTGATGTGAACGCTTGTTGTTGTTTTGGGCCCCACGTAAAAGGAACGTTTTTTCGGCGTAGCATATTGATAGGGGCAGATATCTGGGAGAAGTTTGGTATAAAATTATGGTAATAGTTAACCTTACCCATGAATGCTTCGACCTGCTTGATGTTTTTTAGTGGCTTAAGATCTCTTACCGCTACCAGGCCGGATTCGTCTGGCAAAATTTCACCTGCACTGATTTGTCGACCCAGATACTCGATCTTTTCCTGGAGAAAAAAACACTTTTGCTGTTTGCATTTAATACCGTTACTTTGAAGAACTTGGAGAATGTTTTCGACGCGTTGCATGTGCTCATCGAATGTTGGCGCTGTGATGATAATGTCTTGCCACACCCTTCGATGCCTTGTATAAGTTGCTCGAGGTACCTTTGAAAAATTGCTGGCGCGCTGGCTATTCCATACGGAAGACGTTGGTACTGATATAGCCCCAACGGCGTGTTGACTACCATGATTGCTTTTGAATCATCGTCTAGCTCCATAAGCAGATACGCGTCCTTAAGATCAATCTTAGAAAAGTTTTGGCCGCAGCGAATTGCGTGAAATAGACTTTCACGTGTAGGCAATGGATATTGCTCTATATCTATTTGCGCGTTGACAGCTTGTTTAAAATCACCGCATATACGTACTAACCCATTTGAAAGTCTTTCTTCTTATTTTTTGAACGCAGACATTTGAGAAAATGGCATTTTCGGCTTTTAAAAAACTTAGGCGTTGCGTTTGCTTTTAACTGCACGGTAGCTTTGAAATTTTTTATTGTGCCAAGTGCTGGAGTAAACTCTTCACTATACTTCTCACAAAGCGCGTACACTTGTTTCACTTCTTTCTGGGTTATTTTTGAAATTTGCTTTATTTCAAACCCAAATTGTTTGAACAAATCCACTCCAAAAAGATTGTCACCACTCTCAACGTTAGCTACCACAATATCAACTTGTTTTATTTTGCTACCACATTTCACAGTTGCACACAGTTCACCCATCACTAAAATATGCTTTTCACCGAACCCGTATAAAATTCTTTTAGTTGCGCGAAGTTTTGGGCTATTTATTTGTTTATATGTATTTAAGTTCATCACCGAAATTGTAGCAACTGAATCCATTTGAAATTTTATAATTTTCCCTAAAATTTGCAAATTAATGTAGTTTTTATTATTTTCTGTTTTTACAACTCCTGTTACACTGTGCACTGTATCGATATTGTGAATATGTTGATTTGCTTTTTTGTTTTTATTTTTGTTCTCGTGGAAGTTTTTGCTTTGTTTACACACTTTGTATAAACACTTGCACTATATGGCCTTTTTTACCACATTTGTTACATATTGCGTTTCTGAATTTGCAGCTTTGTCGCGAATGAGAACTGCCACAACCCGAGCAAGATTTAAATTTTGGCGAATTCCCGGTAATGCAATTTGCTTTCGTTTTTCGAACATTCACAGCGTTGACTGGAATTTCTTTTTCCCACACTTCTTCTTTGATTGCTTGTACTGTTTTTGTTGTTGCTTCAAACGACTCAGCTATGAGCATGACGTCGGCAAGGGTAGGTTGTAATTTTTGGAGCGAAGCGGAGCGAACAGCGTGCGTGATGAGCTGGTCGCGGATCATCTCATCGATGTATGTGTGAGAGCAGTTCATTGCGGAGCACACGAATTGACACTCTCTTGCTAGACCACGAAGTTCGGCTACATACTCTCTGTAAGATTGGTGCTGCTTCATGTGCCGTTTGAAAAAATCGTAACGTGCTGCGATGATGTGTCGCCTTGACTGGAAATGTTCTGTTAACTTTTCCGTTAATTCTTTGAATGTTTGTTCTTGCAATTTAGTACCTCCAAAAAGATTTTTTAGAAGTACAAAGACTTATGCACCAATCCATGACAAGAAGAAGGATTTTTTCTTTTCAGCACAATTGACACCGTATGCACTGAAATGTCGGTTGAGTTATTCCAAATATGACTCCCATGTCTGCCGATCTTTGGAAAACTTCGGGAATGAAGGCACTATGGTAGAAGTTGTACCACTAGTTATGCCATCTGCTTGGTTTTCAAGCAGCGCTTTCATCCACTGTTCAAGCAAATTTTTCGCGAACTCTTTCTGTTCGATTAAGGCCGGCGGGCCAATTAGATGTCCTAAATTCAGTAGTTTTCGCGAAGCGTTGTAGGATGAGAAAAAGAACAATTAGCCAAATGAAGTTTTGGGGATAGTTTAATATATATTTGAACTAAAAAAAAAAAAATTTGTACAATCTCCAACAATATATTGTAAGCCGAGTTATCAATAGATTCCCAGAGCGCCTTGCCACTGAAGTATCCAACTTCTGTACAAGATACAACTTGCAATTTTCATCTGAAAACAAAAAAAAAAAGATTATTAATTTTGATGTAATTATCTTCGATGTGAACTAAGAAAATTGGGAGAAACACGTAAAATTCGAACTTTTGGGGAAGGTAGAAAAAAAAAGTGGTTTTTCAAGGAAAAAAAAACTCTTCAACTAGGTAAAAAAGTCGCTTAAAAAAAGTTTTTGAATGTTTTTTTTTAGTTCACATAGAAGAGAAAACAATACTGAAGATAACGCATTTTGAATGAAATGGATAGCTCGTTTAGTTTTTTTGCAATCGTGTACATAAATTAGGTAAAATCGTGAAAATGAAAAGCCGGGAAAACGCGCTTCAAAGTTACTACAATAAGCGCACAGTTGCTCGACGCCGCATTACGCTCGGCTCTGTAGCTCTGCAAATACATGGAATTTAACTCTGAAAATTTGTGTCTCATGTTCTTGAATATCTAAGCTATTGATTTCAGGAAAAAAATCGATTTTTTTGACCTTTTAATTGGCCCGCCGGCCTTAAGAGCTTTTTTAAAAATTCACTGTCGTTCGACATTTTTGTTTTCCTCGTCGCCAATTGTAGTAAAGGAGACCGACGCGCTTTCCATCTAAAACTGCACTGCTTTATTTTATCCGAATTCTATACAGAGTTGCATAATTTATGTTAGCCAGTGTTACCTAAGTTATAAGGTGTAAGCAGTGTTGCATAACAACTTACATATAAGTGAATTTATAACATAAATGAAATACAAGTGTTCGTATAAGTGTTGGTTTGCAAAGTTGTATTTAGAATTCAAACCAAGTCCGTGCATTTAAAAATTCAAGTTTACATTTCAATATTCACAAGTTTTCGGAACATACTCGACCTCAATTTGTCCGCATTCGTGTTTCTTTCGTATATAATGGTATCGAACGTCGATGTGTGACCTTCGTTTCTGCATCATGGAATTTTTCACCATAAATTGGGCACCCTGGTTGCCACACAAAATCAAAGTAGGGCCTCTTGTATATTACAGGAAACCCAACTAATTCAACAGACCACGAAGAAAAACTATTTCTTTAGTACCTTGGCATAATGCTATGTACTCAGCTTCCATCGAACTTAACGCAACCACAGACTGCTTTCGCGACTTCCAAGCTCTTGCTCCACCAGCCATTGTAACAAAATAACCTGTCCAAGCTGCCGTTACCCAAGTCAGCGTCTGTGAAACACAAAAAATTCTCAAAATTAGCAGAAATAGTTAATTTACCACAAGGGGTTTTCTTCAAATATCGAAGAACGTATTTTGCCACCTGCATGTGCTCTGTATGCGGATGCAAGTTATACTGAGATAGCTTTGACACCACATGCACGATGTCCGGACGAGATATGACAGTCAGATACATTAGCCCGCCAATAAGACTTTGGTAGTCTTTCGCCTTCAAGTCACTGCACTGCTTGTCACATTTATGAAGCACATCACGTTTGTCCTCGCTTACTAACGCTTCTTCCACGCTACTTGAATTAGCTTGAAGTTCAATAAAAATGGTTCTTCGTTGACATCGCTGTCCCTTAAATTTAATTCAAATGACTTTTCAAAAAATATAACATCGCGTGCAATTGTGATTTAAGTCGTTTGTAAGTTAATTAATCGATAACCTTTCGTAGTTGAGTGATAGACAACAAACTTTAGCTTAATCCCTGCGAAAACTTACTACCACGTGGTCTTGGCCCCTTTTGCAGAACCACTGCATCACAACCAAACGTACGTAGATGTGCAACCGATGGTTTCCGCCCATCCATTTTTCTTGTAAGGTGTAACTGCACCTAAAACTTTTGTAGGACACCTGTTTCTAATATATACCACCGTGCTTACCGCATCAGCCCACAATGATTTTGGCATTTTAGAAGAGCTTAATAAGCATCGCGCCATTTCCACTAAAGTTCTGTTGGCTCTTTCAGCCACACCGTTTTGCTGAGGGCTGTACGGCACAGTGGTTTGATGCCGAATGCCTTTTTCACGTAACCAATTTTCAAATTGAGAGTTGACGAGTTCTCTCTCATTGTCACTACGAATCGTTTTTATTTCGGGGCCAGTCTGCTTCTCCGTGGTCGCAGCAAAAAGTTTAAACATATCAAATGCTTCGGATTTTCTTTTTAAAAACTAAACTGCAGTAAATCGCGAGTAATCATCTATAAATGAGATAAAATACGATGCACCGCCCACCGAATTCATACCAATAGGCTCGCACAAGTCCGTATGTACAAATTCCAATACACTTTTTGTGTAAACGCCGCTATATTTCACATAAGGGATACTATGGAATGTGCATACCGCGCACGTAAAACATTCAATGTTTCTTGAAATTTTGAAGTTCAACCCCTTTACCATATTCATATTTGAAAGTTTATTTAAATCATTTCTATTTATGTGGCCAAACCGCAATCATATATGCCATTTTCCAATGCACCAGTAAGAATTGTTTTTTTGTTTTTGTTTTGCATTATGGCATTATTTTCTGTAAATGTGTTGACATTTCCACTCTCTGCAGCTCTAGCGATGGAAAAAAAATTTACCAATGTTACCAATTTCACACTGCTTGTATCTGTAAAACAGCTCATGACATCAACGTCAAAACTGTTCTAATGACTGTTCAATATATTGTTTATAAACCATCAAAAGCATTTGCGTCTCAGTTTTGATGAAATTTTTTTTCTGTGATGGAATTCAAACGTAATAGTGTGATTGCGTTACATTTGGCTGGAAAATCACAACCAGCCATTGTTCGTGAGCTCAGTCACCTCAAAGTGAATAAAATATTTGTGTATCGCACTATTAAACGTTACAACGATGCTGGTAGCATTGCAAAACGCTATGGAGGTGGACAAAAAAAAAAACGGCAACAACGCCAGAAATGGTTCGGAAAGTGAAGGCTCGACTTGAACGAAATCCACGACGAAGAGGAAGAAAAATGGCCAAAGAACTGAAAATATCGCAAGACAGCATTCGACGCTTATTGAAAAATGAGCTCAAGGTCAAGACTTACAAGTTCCAAAAAGCACATGATCTTTCACCCCAGCAAAAAACAGTTCGGTGCGAAAGAGCAAAGGACGCTTTCCAATCGTTTTTATCGAGCCTGGTGTCAAAGTGAATACGACTTATTATCGGGAAAATGTTTTAGAAGCTGCTTTAGAGCCGTGGACACGCAAACATTTCGGTCGTAGACTATGGACGTTCCAACAGGACTCGGCACCGTCTCATAAGGCACGTGTGAACCAAGAATGGTTAAAAAATCATGTTCTACACTTCATTTCGTCCATTTGCGTCGCCAGACGCAAATCCGACGGACTATTCCTTCTGGTCCATTTTGGAGAGCAAGGTGGGGACTAAAAATTATGGATGCGTTGAAAAAAGCGATTATACGAGAATGGGCCAAAATACCTTAAGATCACATTCGTGCAGCATGCAACTCATTCTTTGACCGTTTGAAGGCTATAGTCAAGGCAAAATGTGGTCATATCGAGCTAAAGTGAATATATTTTAAAATTGTAATAATTTTGGAACAATTTTGTCTTTGAAATCAATAAAAACTAATTTCACACAAAAAAGTTATATTGTTTTGAATAGGTAACACTTCATATCGTTCACCCTGTAGATCAGGTACATACCAAGCGTCTCTCAAATTAACAGTTGTGTACTTTGTTTTCAGATTAACCGTGCCCTTTCCGCGTGCATAAACACAAGCACCTGAAGCTAAAACTATTCTATGTTTTACACAAACAAGAGAACTAAACAAGCATCTTTGCACATTTAAGACGTTGCGGCACTGTCGATTATCCAAGTCTCGCTCAAATTCTCCTCTTTCTCTAGTAACGGCCAAGCTTTATCATCTACGAGTGAATTATAAGATTGAAAAGTGCACTGAGAACGTATATGACCTCTCCGTCTACACTTAAAAGACTTTATGTTGTTATTGTACCTACCTGAAGTTGTGTTTTCGTTCGTTCTTCCATTTTCCTTTTGTCTTGTTCTGCTGCTGTTACCGCTGCCAGTGCCTCTGCCGCTACCGACACCAATCTCACTCCTTACGCCTCTGCTATTGCTGCTGATTTCATCGTTTGTACCACTGCCCCTGCTGATGTATTTACTGCGAAAAATTCCAAAGCGCCTTTTCGATTCGTTTGCCGAAAAAGCCGTTTCTGCGCATCTGCATTTGTCGCCGTGCTTTTGCTCCTCTTCCAGAATCTTCGCGACCAGATTATCCAATTTGGGCAATGCGTTCCTGCTCTCGATTGCCACCACAAAATTTTCCATTTCACCTGGTAATGAGCAAAGCAACAAAATTGATAAAAAGTGGTCCTCCATGGATATGCAACTTCTTTTAAGTCATCTACAATACAGCAGAACTTCTTCAATTGAGCTGAAAACTTCTCGCTGCTTCTGAATTGAAATTGGATCAGCTTTTTAAATATGTAGGTTAACTTTCCTGTATGCTGCATCCGTCTTGTAGAGCGCGTTCAACGTGTCCCATGCATTTTTTGCTGTGATACAGTATTTAATATATATCAGCTCACTTGGCTTGACGCTCAACGTTATAGTAGCGAGAGCCTTTCTATCGCATACTATCCAGATGGTCTTTCCAGGCTCCTCCTCCGGACACTTATCGACGACTGCACTCCACAAATCTAGAGAGATCAGTAAACTCTTTAATTGAATAGTGGTATAATTTTCGCCACTTAATTTTTCAATTTTGGCTAAATCGTTAGCCATTTTACCGCGACTGTTGCTTTTAACACCGGATAAGCAAATCAACCGAATTATCACAACTTCAAAAGAAAGATCTATCTATGTATGTTGACCGTGAGCTTAGAAACCCAAGTCGATACCTGGGCCCATAACCATTTGAAGCAGTATTTCCGCGCAGAGAAAGAAAAAATCGTGACGATGTAATTAATGCTTTTATTCTAAGTGCCGTTTAACATTTTTGGCATCGTCTATTTTATCGGCTTATTTTAATACTTCAAGAAACTTTGAAGGCATACGTGCAAAAGTAAGCCTGGAAAGAAGCATTGAAAAAAATTCCATTTCAAACTTACTTTGAGACTTCCTCCTTTCAAATATACGAGGTGTGTTCAAACAATAAGGTGAAACTTTCAAATTTCGCAGGCTAGAAGGGGTTTCGCTAGAGCAGCAACATTTATATAGAGACATTGTCAAGTCAGATTCTGGCAAATTACTTTAATATAATAAAATAATCTAAAATTGAATTTAAAATATGAAAATTAATAAAAAATTAATAATTGATAATTAGGTAAATGAAGAAAATAAAATATATAAATATGTAAATGTAAATTATATTTAAGCTTAATATTAAGTTATTTTCTATTTTTACATTACTGTTTTCGCTTTCGCTACCTTCTTTACCTGTTTCTATTTACTTTCGATCATTGACTCTATTTCTACAGCTATACTCTCCGTTCTTTCTATTTCTATTTACTTAACTACATACTCTCTCTAACTCTCCACGTACTGTTCTTCCATTTCCGCTATTTCTTTTATCTTAGTTTTAGGACTAATATAAGGACAGAACATGAAAAATAAAATCACTTTTGAATTGTTAACCATTCGAGTGCGGTCTAATTTTTAATCTCGCTTCCACAGGCAATATTCGGTTTTATTCGCCCTTCCCCCTAAGTAAAGTTTGTTTATTAAATAATTAAAGCATCTTCAAAAACTAGTGAAGAATTTTCATGGCACCCGAGCAGGAACTGAGTGCGAAAGTGAAAAAATAATTACAGTATTAAATAATAGTTCGAGAAATAAACAATAATTTTGTGTACAATTTTGTGAACTAAAATACGGAAGTTATTTAAAAAACAAAAATAAAACACATTGATAGTGACAAAAGATTACAAGTTGGTGATTTGTGTAAGCTGCACGGAAAATATTCAATAATTAAATTAAATAACCAACCGAATAAATAAAATAATATTACCAACAAAAACAAAAGTCGCCTCGCAAAACCAAAAAAAAAAACTGACAACTAAACTAATATATGTACATATGTATATATCCATATACAAAAACTAGTGCAGTGACTTGGAAAGTGCAGTAACTGAAAAAGTGCAGTGACAATGAGCCCCCAAAACACAAAACAAAAAAGAAAAAATAATATATCCATAAAAAAAAAACAAATTGTTTGAAATATAGCTACAATTTTTATATACACAAAAATAAATAAAAATTAAAACATAGAACACCGTTACGAAGGGGAGTGATTCTGTGGAGCTGCACTTCAAACTCTCCGGCTTTGGAACTGTACGTCATATTCACCGGTTCACCACCAATATCCACCGTTACATAGGACATCGTGGGAGGAATGACCTGCAACTGCGTGGCCTGCCAAAGAGAAGTTGAAGCTGGAAACAAACCAGTCCACGATAAACAGGTACTGAGTGCGAAAAATTGAAGCTAGAAATTGGCTTTGTGATTGATCGAGATTATTACAGTTGCTAATAATCGTCTCACAGTACAAGGGCTTCAATTATTGGCATCTCGTGTATCCACTTCTTATATGCAAATAAACCATATCTATATACTTATATATATAATTACTGCAAAGCCAAAAAGCGGCCACTATTACTCTGCGATGCTGGACTCAAATCAGAAGGCAAATTATACATACACGAATGACTCACAAAAAGCAATCGCGAACTAATGCGTTTTGCTATGCAGCTCAGGCGAGAACAAAAAATCACAGCCGCCTTCACTACTTGTGGTTATGTACGCGTTCGCCCTAAATGCAAAGCAGTTAGGGTGTCTAATATTGATAGCATTGAAAATGCAGTTTCTGCAGCCAACTAATGCTCCTTGATAGACATTTAATGCTCAGAATGTCTAATATGTATCTATGTTTATGCTCTACATACTCTCTGTTGCAGTGTACTGCAAAAAAAGGTTGGAATTTAAACTGATAGCAAGGTCAAATAACTGTGAAAATGAATACTTATTTACTGAAGTATCTGATGGCATGAATAAAATTTTAATTGCATGTGTTTACAGTCCTAACAAAAGTATTGCTCTTGATAAACTATTTGTTGACCTGTCTGAATCTGTCTTAAATTACGAACATATACTGTTGTGTGGTGATTTTAATGTTAACCTTTTAAAAAATGAGCCTAGTAGTAGTACACTATTCGACCAGTGGGCAACAGCTGGACTTTGTGTTGTTAACGGAATTACACCAACGATATATTCAAATAACTCACAACCTAGTCTTCTTGATTATTTTATAACATGTGACTTGTCACATATTCTTAAATTCGACCAAGTTGACTTTATCTCTGACCATGACTTAATATTTTGTACTTTAGATGTTGTGATGAATCGTCCAAATTTAGGTGCCACCTACGAGTATCGTGATTTTCAATCGTTGAATGTTAATTCTCTGTATTCAGACATGGGTTCTATAAATTGGAATGAATGTTGGTTTCTTAGTACTGTTGATAATAAACTTGACTTCCTCAACCATAACCTATCCTCGATATTTAACATGCATGTTCCGCTTCGTTCTGTAAATGTTTTAAATAGTTCATGTCCTTGGTACAACTAGAAAGTTCGAGCTGCCATTAGAAAGCACAATAAGTGTTATGCTAAGTTGAGAAAAAACTTGACGGATACTTCTTGGCGCCGGTACAAGGTAATCCGAAATGAAACCACTGCAATAATACGACAAAGGAAACGTTGGTACAGTTACTCAAAACATGATCCGTCACTTCCAACAAGATAACTGTGGCGCAACCAAAAAAAATTTAAAATTCATGGCAAGGAAAGTTCCGAATGTGAGATTGACCTTGATGAACTTAATGACTACTTTATTAGTGTTGGTAAGAAAACAAATTGTGCTCCTATTTTAAAAGAGTCCTCACCTTGTGCTACTCTAAAAGAACAGTTTCAATTTTTGACATTTGGGAGGTAGATGTCCTGAATGCTTTATCCAAAATAAAGTCTAATGCTGTAGGCGATGATGGCATCTCGCTAAAATTCGTCCGTATAGTCATACATTATATAATAGGACCCCTTACCCATATAATAAACCATTGCTTGACTAGTTCATGTCTCCCAGCAGTATGGAAAAAGGCTATAGTTTTCCCAGTCGCAAAAAAGACAAATGCTATTTAGGCTGGTGACTATAGACCTATCAGCATACTACCCATTTCATAATTTGTACAGAACAATCGTCTACCCTGTCCACTACAATCTGGCTTCAAACAAAGTCACAGTTGCTCGACTGCAATGGTTAAAATACTGGACGACATTAGAATTAGTTTTGACAACGAAGACTTGACTCTACTTTGTTTACTTGACTTTTCTAAAGCATTTGACTCAGTGAATTACAAATTGTTATGTTTGAAGCCTAAACACTATTTCGGCTTCAATGAGAGTGCGTTGAAGCTCATGGCCTTGACGGATACTTGATACCAGTAAATTAACATCTCAGTCTAGATATGTACAAACTGGTGTTCCGCAAGGGCTATCCTTGGTCCACTTTTATTCAGTCGTTTTGTCGCGAATGTCCATGCGTATGCTGATGATATACAATTGTACTTGTCCAGTCGTATTGGTCCCGTTGAAGATTTATGTTTCAAAATAAACAGTGATTTGTCTGCTATTTCTGTATGGGCTAATGAAAACTCTTTATGTCTGAATGCGTCAAAGTCATATGTCTTACCTATATGTAATAGTATTGTGCATGTTGACAATATCCCTAAATTGTGGATAGGTACAAGGTTTATTTTCGGGATTTTTTAAAAAAATCAAACGCAATTGCGGTTTCTTAATCAGCCACAATATTTTCAATAAAAAAAAATTTTTTTTTCGACAATACAAATTTTGCTTGAGCAAAGACTCAATTGTTCGCTGCTTATTTTCGTCTCGTTTTCGTTGGTTCTGGTCAAGTTTCAGCTATTATACATTTCAGTACTTATCGCTTTCGTTTTCGTGCTGACAAACTTCGAGAACCGTTTTAATTTTACAAAAGCCACAGGCTAAAGCAGCGAACTTTAATCTCAAAACATGAGTAAACCAAAGTCGGTTATTTCAAGTCTCTCTCCAAGTAGGGAGATGGTGCAAAAATAGCATAGTTCGCATAATAACGGGTCTGCTTGAAAAGACCATGTCGCTAGATCCAATCGAATTGGAGTGCCGACTCGACTTACATCGAAAAACTCATGAAATGTCAGTCGAAAATTGAGGAAAGCGACGAAGAAGACATTGCCCGTGGAGAGTTAGAGGACTTAATTGTACAAACAAAGTCCATTATAAAGTCCATTCTGGCGCGAAATAAATCGCCAATTGCCGATACATCTTTTATTGCACCTCACAGCTCGCGACTACCAAAAATGTCGTTACCTCAATTCAAAGGAGAATATTCCGAATTTAAATAATTTATGAGTCTGTTTGAGAGTTTCGTGCACAATGATCCCAATTTCCCGGATATTGAAAAATTTAATCATTTAGTATCATATCTATCCGGTGAAGCCTTAGGCACAGTGAAGTCCTTCCAAATGTCGGAAGAAAATTATCCAAAGGCGTTGGCAAGTTTGAGAAAGGTTCATGACAATAAATGCCTGTCTAAACTTTTGAATTCTCAAAAATCCAAAGACCTTCTGCGTCGTCTTTGCGATCAATGATTGATACAGTGTCTGCAGTATATGACTCCCTTTTATCGCTGGGTGACTATAAGCTTATTTCAAATGCGATGTTGATTCACATAGTCATGTCGAAGGTTGATCCCACTACTCGGTCAGAGTGAAAGGAGCAACTTGACTATGATAAGCTGCCGCTTAGGGCTGAGTGTGAAGCTATGCTTAATAAGAGATACCAGCATTTATCAGCTGAAGAAGCTTCCTCATCCCAAAAAAGGCCAAACAATGAAGATACACGGCAAAAAACAAAAAATCAACAACTGCGACACTCAAAAACAACATTTATCGCAACAAATTCCAAACTGCCGGCTTGTTTTCACTGTGGTTCTAAGCAACATTATTTAATAGATTGCCCAAAATTCCAAGCGCTTACTGCACTTAAAAGATTTGACGTTGCAAAATCTATTTCCCTGTCCATAAATTGCTTGCGCAAGGGACATACGGTCTCAAAGCGCAAAGCAGATCGCTGTGGTGTATGCAACCGTTCGCATCACACCATGTTGCCTCAATATCCGATCTCCTTTGAGACCGAGCCGCAATCTTCGACGTCACAGGTCATGCATATCAGCAGCCTGCCTGACCGAGTCATGTTAGCTACAGCCGCAGTTAATGTAAAGGCCAGCTTCGGTGCTTACGTGCAAGCGCGAGCTCTACTTGACCCCGGTTCTCAAGTCAACTTTATGACCGAAGAGCTTATGCAGAAATTGCGAATCCGAAAAAAGCAAATTCGCTCTAAATATAGTTTGAAATGGCAAGTCAAATAAAAAGGTCCCAGGCAAACTAAAAACCTATATAAAATCGAGGATTAACAATTTTGAGTTTTCGGCGGACTTTTGGGTAATGCGTTCGATATCAGTCAATCATCCAGATTGGACAGTAAACACTAAAATCCCACAAAATATTGAACTAGCAGACCCAAGTTTCTACAAATGTCAGAGAATAGACATAATTTTAGGAGCTGAAATATTCTTTGATCTGTTATCGGTGGGTCAGATCAGAACCAGCCCAAGGCAGCCAACGCTGCAAAAAACAGTGCTAGGCTGGATAATTTCAGGCAAGTATGCCAAAAGTAATAGCTCCAGTGCCCAAGTAAGTAGCACATTATGTCAATTTGAAGAAAGCGTTGCTAGCATTGATACTACAATCCGAAAATTCTGGAAATTAGAAGAACTACCTGCCCAAGTAAATTCCACACGACTAACTTTTTCACGACTAAAATTTTTTTCGAAAACCACACAGTTTTTACCATGTGGAAGGCTTCAAGTCAAACAGCCTTTCAAAACCGACCGTAAATTACTCGGTCATTCGTATGAAACCGCAGCTCGACGGTTTCAGGCGCTGTAGAGAAGGACGCTGAAAGATCCAGTACTTCGTAAAATGTACCTGGACTTCATGCAATAGTATCTCGAATTGGGGCATATGAGTACAACAAATAATCGACTCCCGAGTGAGCAGCACTATTTCATTCCGCACCAGTGTGTGTTAAGACCGCAGAGCACAACTACCAAGCTAAGCGTAGTTTTTGATGCTTTGAGTCGCACATCAACACAAGTTGCGTTGAATGAAACCTTGATGGTCGGACCGATCGTTCAAGAGGAGCTTTTTTCGACCCTCCTTCGCTTCCGATTGCACAAATATGCCATGACTGCCGACATCACGAAGATGTATCGTCAAATATTGGTGCATGAAGACGACAGGAACTTCCAGCTCAATTTTTATACTGTGCGTATCGGACGTGTTTCACTGTCTATCCGTGTTAATAAAAGTTTTCTCAACAAACTCAAAGTGCATTATTGCTAACAAGAGATAGGACCCATAGCAAACTGCATAGAAAGTACAAAGTGCTTTATCAAGTGAAACTCGATAAGCCAACAAATATTTAAATTAAAAAAAAGAAAAGAAAAATGCAAACCAAGCAAAGCAGCTTGCAAAATTATAACAACGTCCAGTTTTACTTTATTTATGGCGATTGTACGGGTTAAAGAGATTTCTTCTTTAAATAAAAAACGTGTGTTCGCAATTCAAGCGGAAATCAAAGAATCCCCATTTTATTCAGAGTTGCATTTTTCATCCAATCAGATAATACAAGCTTAACCTAAGTTCACACTAAAATGATGCATGTAAAATACGTTATTCTAATAATACAAGCTTAAGCTACGTTTACATAAAAAATGATGTATATAAAAATTTGTTCCTTTACAACTCGGCCAATTCCGACAAAGGATCGGCCTCGACCAAAGTTAGAGCTTAATGTGGCTAGTCAGTGCGCAGAGCATCGTTTTCTGGCTCGTCGGCACTCCCTGCCGGCAGCTGTCGCCATTTCCTTATCCGGTGAGCTTCAATCACCCCATCATAAGGTAACTGGGTTAACTGGCAGTTATTTATGTCTCTAATGACATATCTATCGTTCCACAATATTTTATGGATGACATAAGGGCCTTTATATTATGGAATCAGTTTTTTGTTACTCCCGACTGTCGTATCGACGTTCCTCACGACGACGTAGTCACCTATGCTGTATGTCTTAGTCCCGATGTGGTTATTGCAAGAGCGTTGTCTAGCTTGGATAGATGTGGATGCATCTCTGCGCAACTTTACCAAGTCCCGTCCATCATCTGGGCATAACTTGTCCTGAAAAAATTCAGTGAATTCGTCTACGACAACTCCTCTTTGCTCAACACCGAACAAAAGACGACTGAGTGTATCACGACATGTGCTATGAGCTGAGTTATTTATAGCATACTCCACCTCAAGTAGCCTTTTAACCCAGTCATCATGGTTAATTTCGTCAGTTAGTTTCCCTAACATACATTTCAATATCCTATTCACCCTTTCCACTTGCCCGTTGGCCTGCGGAGAGGCAACGGAGACCTTTACATGACCTATGTTTTGCTTTATTAGAAAAGCACCAAACTCCATAGACGTGAAGCAGTCACTTATGGTGCGCCTTGGACGGCTGTAGTAGCTAAAGTATTTCTCAAGAGCGCCAATCACTTCTCGAGTACTGGTTGAGTTGATTGGGTAGAGTTTGACGAATTTCGTAAATGCGTCAACTACCACTAAGATGTGTTTCCGTTTTGATTTGATCGACGGTAGTGGACCGAAATGATCTATATGGACGGTGTCAAACGGTAATGGAGTTTTGCGGATGGAATACAAGGTCCTCTCCCTGGTCGATGGAGGTGTAGCGTACATTATGCATTTTAGGCAGTTTCTGATAAATCTTTCTGTTTTCATTCGCATGTTCGGGAACCAGTAATACAGGCAGAGTTTGTTAAGGGTTATTTCAACTGATAGATGGCCCAACTTTTCATGCATTAGTTGTATAATGTTATACTCTATCTCGTAGGGTACGTACAGTGCTTTCTTACCATTTGCCATTTCCCTATATACAAGTCCGTCTACTAAAACGTAATGATTTAGATGTTCATTTTCTAAACGATTACGTATTGATTCAATAGCTTTGTCCCGCTCCTGAGCGACCTGTAGTTGGAATTCGACGTCGTCTGCGTTTATGATGTGGGCGATCTCTCGCCTGCTTAGGGCATCAACATGGCTCGTGGAAGCTCCTCGTCTATGTTTTATTTTATAATTATAATTTTCGAACTCCAGAGCCCATCTGGCTATTCGAGAGTTCAATTGTTTTTTCTCCAAGGTCATTGTCAGTGAATTACAGTCGGTAACTATTGTGAAGGGTATACCCTCCAAATAGGGCCTAAACCTTCTCAACGCGTATATTATAGATAGAGCTCCTAATTCAAAACTATGATACTTTGCTTCGGCGCTGGAAGCAGTTTTAGAAAAATATGAAACAGGGTGAAACTTTTTGTCATCTTGGCGTTGCAGCAGTACGGATCGGAAGCCTATGCCTTGTTCGGGGAACAGTGCTCCGTCCGGCAAGGCATTGGTGGTGACCTTTGCCAGACCTTTGGTTGGCACTGTGGGCTACGCCCTCGCTCTTTGCTTTGGCTCGCCGATAGGTGCAGCCGCCGTGTGCGTGCCTGTGCGGGGTTCATTCCTGCCGTGCAGTAGTTGCCGTCGCCCAAAAGGGACCCAATTTTTGTTGTTGCTCGGGAGGCCTTTATCCGGCGAATTCGGCAACCTAGGTGGGAGGGACACTGGGCTATGCCCAAATTAGAAGGTTTGCGGATGAGGGCGAACACCGGTTCGGCGGTGCCATCGTCGGAAATGGATGAGACGACGTTGGGGGAGGTGGAGGTGATTTTGCGGTCCCTCCTCGTATCAAGAAAAAGACCGCTGGAGGTTCAGCGGTCCCGGCGGAGAAGGTAGTTTTAAAGGTACCTGAAAAGGTACCTTCCAGTAAGTCGGAAGTAAGTCAATAAAAACTAATTTCACACAAAAAAGTTATATTGTTTTGAATAGGTAACACTTCATATCGTTCACCCTGTAGATCAGGTACATACCAAGCGTCTCTCAAATTAACAGTTGTGTACTTTGTTTTCAGATTAACCGTGCCCTTTCCGCGTGCATAAACACAAGCACCTGAAGCTAAAACTATTCTATGTTTTACACAAACAAGAGAACTAAACAAGCATCTTTGCACATTTAAGACGTTGCGGCACTGTCGATTATCCAAATCTCGCTCAAATTCTCCTCTTTCTCTAGTAACGGCCAAGCTTTATCATCTACGAGTGAATTATAAGATTGAAAAGTGCACTGAGAACGTATATGACCTCTCCGTCTACACTTAAAAGACTTTATGTTGTTATTGTACCTACTGGAAGTTGTGTTTTCGTTCGTTCTTCCATTTTCCTTTTGTCTTGTTCTGCTGCTGTTACCGCTGCCAGTGCCTCTGCCGCTACCGACACCAATCTCACTCCTTACGCCTCTGCTATTGCTGCTGATTTCATCGTTTGTACCACTGCCCCTGCTGATGTATTTACTGCGAAAAATTCCAAAGCGCCTTTTCGATTCGTTTGCCGAAAAAGCCGTTTCTGCGCATCTGCATTTGTCGCCGTGCTTTTGCTCCTCTTCCAGAATCTTCGCGACCAGATTATCCAATTTGGGCAATGCGTTCCTGCTCTCGATTGCCACCACAAAATTTTCCATTTCACCTGGTAATGAGCAAAGCAACAAAATTGATAAAAAGTGGTCCTCCATGGATATGCAACTTATTTTAAGTCATCTACAATACAGCAGAACTTCTTCAATTGAGCTGAAAACTTCTCGCTGCTTCTGAATTGAAATTGGATCAGCTTTTTAAATATGTAGGTTAACTTTCCTGTATGCTGCATCCGTCTTGTAGAGCGCGTTCAACGTGTCCCATGCATTTTTTGCTGTGATACAGTATTTAATATATATCAGCTCACTTGGCTTGACGCTCAACGTTATAGTAGCGAGAGCCTTTCTATCGCATACTATCCAGATGGTCTTTCCAGGCTCCTCCTCCGGACACTTATCGACGACTGCACTCCACAAATCTAGAGAGATCAGTAAACTCTTTAATTGAATAGTGGTATAATTTTCGCCACTTAATTTTTCAATTTTGGCTAAATCGTTAGCCATTTTACCGCGACTGTTGCTTTTAACACCGGATAAGCAAATCAACCGAATTATCACAACTTCAAAAGAAAGATCTATCTATGTATGTTGACCGTGAGCTTAGAAACCCAAGTCGATACCTGGGCCCATAACCATTTGAAGCAGTATTTCCGCGCAGAGAAAGAAAAAATCGTGACGATGTAATTAATGCTTTTATTCTAAGTGCCGTTTAACATTTTTGGCATCGTCTATTTTATCGGCTTATTTTAATACTTCAAGAAACTTTGAAGGCATACGTGCAAAAGTAAGCCTGGAAAGAAGCATTGAAAAAAATTCCATTTCAAACTTACTTTGAGACTTCCTCCTTTCAAATATACGAGGTGTGTTCAAACAATAAGGTGAAACTTTCAAATTTCGCAGACTAGAAGGGGTTTCGCTAGAGCAGCAACATTTATATAGAGACATTGTCAAGTCAGATTCTGGCAAATTACTTTAATATAATAAAATAATCTAAAATTGAATTTAAAATATGAAAATTAATAAAAAATTAATAATTGATAATTAGGTAAATGAATAAAATAAAATATATAAATATGTAAATGTAAATTATATTTAAGCTTAATATTAAGTTATTTTCTATTTTTACATTACTGTTTTCGCTTTCGCTACCTTCTTTACCTGTTTCTATTTACTTTCGATCATTGACTCTATTTCTACAGCTATACTCTCCGTTCTTTCTATTTCTATTTACTTAACTACATACTCTCTCTAACTCTCCACGTACTGTTCTTCCATTTCCGCTATTTCTTTTATCTTAGTTTTAGGACTAATATAAGGACAGAACATGAAAAATAAAATCACTTTTGAATTGTTAACCATTCGAGTGCGGTCTAATTTTTAATCTCGCTTCCACAGGCAATATTCGGTTTTATTCGCCCTTCCCCCTAAGTAAAGTTTGTTTATTAAATAATTAAAGCATCTTCAAAAACTAGTGAAGAATTTTCATGGCACCCGAGCAGGAACTGAGTGCGAAAGTGAAAAAATAATTACAGTATTAAATAATAGTTCGAGAAATAAACAATAATTTTGTGTACAATTTTGTGAACTAAAATACGGAAGTTATTTAAAAAAACAAAAATAAAACACATTGATAGTGACAAAAGATTACAAGTTGGTGATTTGTGTAAGCTGCACGGAAAATATTCAATAATTAAATTAAATAACCAACCGAATAAATAAAATAATATTGCCAACAAAAACAAAAGTCGTCTCGCAAAACCAAAAAAAAAAACTGACAACTAAACTAATATATGTACATATGTATATATCCATATACAAAAACTAGTGCAGTGACTTGGAAAGTGCAGTAACTGAAAAAGTGCAGTGACAATGAGCCCCCAAAACACAAAACAAAAAAGAAAAAATAATATATCCATAAAAAAAAACAAATTGTTTGAAATATAGCTACAATTTTTATATACACAAAAATAAATAAAAATTAAAACATAGAACACCGTTACGAAGGGGAGTGATTCTGTGGAGCTGCACTTCAAACTCTCCGGCTTTGGAACTGTACGTCATATTCACCGGTTCACCACCAATATCCACCGTTACATAGGACATCGTGGGAGGAATGACCTGCAACTGCGTGGCCTGCCAAAGAGAAGTTGAAGCTGGAAACAAACCAGTCCACGATAAACAGGTACTGAGTGCGAAAAATTGAAGCTAGAAATTGGCTTTGTGATTGATCGAGATTATTACAGTTGCTAATAATCGTCTCACAGTACAAGGGCTTCAATTATTGGCATCTCGTGTATCCACTTCTTATATGCAAATAAACCATATCTATATACTTATATATATAATTACTGCAAAGCCAAAAAGCGGCCACTATTGGCCTCTGGAGACGATACAGCATGCTTGACTGAGCTTTGTGTGTGTTAGTGCAGTCGGGTGTCGTCGTGTCACACATACTTGTTGTCGGCTTTTGAATGATGAAAATCAAAAATTTTAGATATTAGCGTCAATCAGCCGACACGCACACATATAAAGTTCTTGTCAAACAATGCTTGACCGTCGCCAGAGGCCATATTACTTTGCGATGCTGGACTCAAATCAGAAGGCAAATTATACATACACGAATGACTCACAAAAAGCAATCGCGAACTAATGCGTTTTGCTATGCAGCTCAGGCGAGAACAAAAAATCACAGCCGCCTTCACTACTTGTGGTTATGTACGCGTTCGCCCTAAATGCAAAGCAGTTAGGGTGTCTAATATTGATAGCATTGAAAATGCAGTTTCTGCAGCCAACTAATGCTCCTTGATAGACATTTAATGCTCAGAATGTCTAATATGTGTCTATGTTTATGCTCTACATACTCTCTGTTGCAGTGTACTGCAAAAAAAGGTTGGAATTTAAACTGATAGCAAGGTCAAATAACTGTGAAAATGAATACTTATTTACTGAAGTATCTGATGGCATGAATAAAATTTTAATTGCATGTGTTTACAGTCCTAACAAAAGTATTGCTCTTGATAAACTATTTGTTGACCTGTCTGAATCTGTCTTAAATTACGAACATATACTGTTGTGTGGTGATTTTAATGTTAACCTTTTAAAAAATGAGCCTAGTAGTAGTACACTATTCGACCAGTGGGCAACAGCTGGACTTTGTGTTGTTAACGGAATTACACCAACGATATATTCAAATAACTCACAACCTAGTCTTCTTGATTATTTTATAACATGTGACTTGTCACATATTCTTAAATTCGACCAAGTTGACTTTATCTCTGACCATGACTTAATATTTTGTACTTTAGATGTTGTGATGAATCGTCCAAATTTAGGTGCCACCTACGAGTATCGTGATTTTCAATCGTTGAATGTTAATTCTCTGTATTCAGACATGGGTTCTATAAATTGGAATGAATGTTGGTTTCTTAGTACTGTTGATAATAAACTTGACTTCCTCAACCATAACCTATCCTCGATATTTAACATGCATGTTCCGCTTCGTTCTGTAAATGTTTTAAATAGTTCATGTCCTTGGTACAACTAGAAAGTTCGAGCTGCCATTAGAAAGCACAATAAGTGTTATGCTAAGTTGAGAAAAAACTTGACGGATACTTCTTGGCGCCGGTACAAGGTAATCCGAAATGAAACCACTGCAATAATACGACAAGGGAAACGTTGGTACAGTTACTCAAAACATGATCCGTCACTTCCAACAAGATAACTGTGGCGCAACCAAAAAAAAATTAAAATTCATGGCAAGGAAAGTTCCGAATGTGAGATTGACCTTGATGAACTTAATGACTACTTTATTAGTGTTGGTAAGAAAACAAATTGTGCTCCTATTTTAAAAGAGTCCTCACCTTGTGCTACTCTAAAAGAACAGTTTCAATTTTTGACATTTGGGAGGTAGATGTCCTGAATGCTTTATCCAAAATAAAGTCTAATGCTGTAGGCGATGATGGCATCTCGCTAAAATTCGTCCGTATAGTCATACATTATATAATAGGACCCCTTACCCATATAATAAACCATTGCTTGACTAGTTCATGTCTCCCAGCAGTATGGAAAAAGGCTATAGTTTTCCCAGTCGCAAAAAAGACAAATGCTATTTAGGCTGGTGACTATAGACCTATCAGCATACTACCCATTTCATCATTTGTACAGAACAATCGTCTACCCTGTCCACTACAATCTGGCTTCAAACAAAGTCACAGTTGCTCGACTGCAATGGTTAAAATACTGGACGACATTAGAATTAGTTTTGACAACGAAGACTTGACTCTACTTTGTTTACTTGACTTTTCTAAAGCATTTGACTCAGTGAATCACAAATTGTTATGTTTGAAGCTTAAACACTATTTCGGCTTCAATGAGAGTGCGTTGAAGCTCATGGCCTTGACGGATACTTGATACCAGTAAATTAACATCTCAGTCTAGATATGTACAAACTGGTGTTCCGCAAGGGCTATCCTTGGTCCACTTTTATTCAGTCGTTTTGTCGCGAATGTCCATGTGTATGCTGATGATATACAATTGTACTTGTCCAGTCGTATTGGTCCCGTTGAAGATTTATGTTTCAAAATAAACAGTGATTTGTCTGCTATTTCTGTATGGGCTAATGAAAACTCTTTATGTCTGAATGCGTCAAAGTCATATGTCTTACCTATATGTAATAGTATTGTGCATGTTGACAATATCCCTAAATTGTGGATAGGTACAAGGTTTATTTTCGGGATTTTTTAAAAAAATCAAACGCAATTGCGGTTTCTTAATCAGCCACAATATTTTCAATAAAAAAAAATTTTTTTTTCGACAATACAAATTTTGCTTGAGCAAAGACTCAATTGTTCGCTGCTTATTTTCGTCTCGTTTTCGTTGGTTCTGGTCAAGTTTCAGCTATTATACATTTCAGTACTTATCGCTTTCGTTTTCGTGCTGACAAACTTCGAGAACCGTTTTAATTTTACAAAAGCCACAGGCTAAAGCAGCGAACTTTAATCTCAAAACATGAGTAAACCAAAGTCGGTTATTTCAAGTCTCTCTCCAAGTAGGGAGATGGTGCGAAAATAGCATAGTTCGCATAATAACGGGTCTGCTTGAAAAGACCATGTCGCTAGATCCAATCGAATTGAAGTGCCGACTCGACTTACATCGAAAAACTCATGAAATGTCAGTCGAAAATTGAGGAAAGCGACGAAGAAGACATTGCCCGTGGAGAGTTAGAGGACTTAATTGTACAAACAAAGTCCATTATAAAGTCCATTCTGGCGCGAAATAAATCGCCAATTGCCGATACATCTTTTATTGCACCTCACAGCTCGCGACTACCAAAAATGTCGTTACCTCAATTCAAAGGAGAATATTCCGAATTTAAATAATTTATGAGTCTGTTTGAGAGTTTCGTGCACAATGATCCCAATTTCCCGGATATTGAAAAATTTAATCATTTAGTATCATATCTATCCGGTGAAGCCTTAGGCACAGTGAAGTCCTTCCAAATGTCGGAAGAAAATTATCCAAAGGCGTTGGCAAGTTTGAGAAAGGTTCATGACAATAAATGCCTGTCTAAACTTTTGAATTCTCAAAAATCCAAAGACCTTCTGCGTCGTCTTTGCGATCAATGATTGATACAGTGTCTGCAGTATATGACTCCCTTTTATCGCTGGGTGACTATAAGCTTATTTCAAATGCGATGTTGATTCACATAGTCATGTCGAAGGTTGATCCCACTACTCGGTCAGAGTGAAAGGAGCAACTTGACTATGATAAGCTGCCGCTTAGGGCTGAGTGTGAAGCTATGCTTAATAAGAGATACCAGCATTTATCAGCTGAAGAAGCTTCCTCATCCCAAAAAAGGCCAAACAATGAAGATACACGGCAAAAAACAAAAAATCAACAACTGCGACACTCAAAAACAACATTTATCGCAACAAATTCCAAACTGCCGGCTTGCTTTCACTGTGGTTCTAAGCAACATTATTTAATAGATTGCCCAAAATTCCAAGCGCTTACTGCACTTAAAAGATTTGACGTTGCAAAATCTATTTCCCTGTCCATAAATTGCTTGCGCAAGGGACATACGGTCTCAAAGCGCAAAGCAGATCGCTGTGGTGTATGCAACCGTTCGCATCACACCATGTTGCCTCAATATCCGATCTCCTTTGAGACCGAGCCGCAATCTTCGACGTCACAGGTCATGCATATCAGCAGCCTGCCTGACCGAGTCATGTTAGCTACAGCCGCAGTTAATGTAAAGGCCAGCTTCGGTGCTTACGTGCAAGCGCGAGCTCTACTTGACCCCGGTTCTCAAGTCAACTTTATGACCGAAGAGCTTATGCAGAAATTGCGAATCCGAAAAAAGCAAATTCGCTCTAAATATAGTTTGAAATGGCAAGTCAAATAAAAAGGTCCCAGGCAAACTAAAAACCTATATAAAATCGAGGATTAACAATTTTGAGTTTTCGGCGGACTTTTGGGTAATGCGTTCGATATCAGTCAATCATCCAGATTGGACAGTAAACACTAAAATCCCACAAAATATTGAACTAGCAGACCCAAGTTTCTACAAATGTCAGAGAATAGACATAATTTTAGGAGCTGAAATATTCTTTGATCTGTTATCGGTGGGTCAGATCAGAACCAGCCCAAGGCAGCCAACGCTGCAAAAAACAGTGCTAGGCTGGATAATTTCAGGCAAGTATGCCAAAAATAATAGCTCCAGTGCCCAAGTAAGTAGCACATTATGTCAATTTGAAGAAAGCGTTGCTAGCATTGATACTACAATCCGAAAATTCTGGAAATTAGAAGAACTACCTGCCCAAGTAAATTCCACACGACTAACTTTTTCACGACTAAAATTTTTTTCGAAAACCACACAGTTTTTACCATGTGGAAGGCTTCAAGTCAAACAGCCTTTCAAAACCGACCGTAAATTACTCGGTCATTCGTATGAAACCGCAGCTCGACGGTTTCAGGCGCTGTAGAGAAGGACGCTGAAAGATCCAGTACTTCGTAAAATGTACCTGGACTTCATGCAATAGTATCTCGAATTGGGGCATATGAGTACAACAAATAATCGACTCCCGAGTGAGCAGCACTATTTCATTCCGCACCAGTGTGTGTTAAGACCGCAGAGCACAACTACTAAGCTAAGCGTAGTTTTTGATGCTTTGAGTCGCACATCAACACAAGTTGCGTTGAATGAAACCTTGATGGTCGGACCGATCGTTCAAGAGGAGCTTTTTTCGACCCTCCTTCGCTTCCGATTGCACAAATATGCCATGACTGCCGACATCACGAAGATGTATCGTCAAATATTGGTGCATGAAGACGACAGGAACTTCCAGCTCAATTTTTATACTGTGCGTATCGGACGTGTTTCACTGTCTATCCGTGTTAATAAAAGTTTTCTCAACAAACTCAAAGTGCATTATTGCTAACAAGAGATAGGACCCATAGCAAACTGCATAGAAAGTACAAAGTGCTTTATCAAGTGAAACTCGATAAGCCAACAAATATTTAAATTAAAAAAAAGAAAAGAAAAATGCAAACCAAGCAAAGCAGCTTGCAAAATTATAACAACGTCCAGTTTTACTTTATTTATGGCGATTGTACGGGTTAAAGAGATTTCTTCTTTAAATAAAAAACGTGTGTTCGCAATTCAAGCGGAAATCAAAGAATCCCCATTTTATTCAGAGTTGCATTTTTCATCCAATCAGATAATACAAGCTTAACCTAAGTTCACACTAAAATGATGCATGTAAAATACGTTATTCTAATAATACAAGCTTAAGCTACGTTTACATAAAAAATGATGTATATAAAAATTTGTTCCTTTACAACTCGGCCAATTCCGACAAAGGATCGGCCTCGACCAAAGTTAGAGCTTAATGTGGCTAGTCAGTGCGCAGAGCATCGTTTTCTGGCTCGTCGGCACTCCCTGCCGGCAGCTGTCGCCATTTCCTTATCCGGTGAGCTTCAATCACCCCATCATAAGGTAACTGGGTTAACTGGCAGTTATTTATGTCTCTAATGACATATCTATCGTTCCACAATATTTTATGGATGACATAAGGGCCTTTATATTATGGAATCAGTTTTTTGTTACTCCCGACTGTCGTATCGACGTTCCTCACGACGACGTAGTCACCTATGCTGTATGTCTTAGTCCCGATGTGGTTATTGCAAGAGCGTTGTCTAGCTTGGATAGATGTGGATGCATCTCTGCGCAACTTTACCAAGTCCCGTCCATCATCTGGGCATAACTTGTCCTGAAAAAATTCAGTGAATTCGTCTACGACAACTCCTCTTTGCTCAACACCGAACAAAAGACGACTGAGTGTATCACGACATGTGCTATGAGCTGAGTTATTTATAGCATACTCCACCTCAAGTAGCCTTTTAACCCAGTCATCATGGTTAATTTCGTCAGTTAGTTTCCCTAACATACATTTCAATATCCTATTCACCCTTTCCACTTGCCCGTTGGCCTGCGGAGAGGCAACGGAGACCTTTACATGACCTATGTTTTGCTTTATTAGAAAAGCACCAAACTCCATAGACATGAAGCAGTCACTTATGGTGCGCCTTGGACGGCTGTAGTAGCTAAAGTATTTCTCAAGAGCGGCAATCACTTCTCGAGTACTGGTTGAGTTGATTGGGTAGAGTTTGACGAATTTCGTAAATGCGTCAACTACCACTAAGATGTGTTTCCGTTTTGATTTGATCGACGGTAGTGGACCGAAATGATCTATATGGACGGTGTCAAACGGTAATGGAGTTTTGCGGATGGAATACAAGGTCCTCTCCCTGGTCGATGGAGGTGTAGCGTACATTATGCATTTTAGGCAGTTTCTGATAAATCTTTCTGTTTTCATTCGCATGTTCGGGAACCAGTAATCCAGGCAGAGTTTGTTAAGGGTTATTTCAACTGATAGATGGCCCAACTTTTCATGCATTAGTTGTATAATGTTATACTCTATCTCGTAGGGTACGTACAGTGCTTTCTTACCATTTGCCATTTCCCTATATACAAGTCCGTCTACTAAAACGTAATGATTTAGATGTTCATTTTCTAAACGATTACGTATTGATTCAATAGCTTTGTCCCGCTCCTGAGCGACCTGTAGTTGGAATTCGACGTCGTCTGCGTTTATGATGTGGGCGATCTCTCGCCTGCTTAGGGCATCAACATGGCTCGTGGAGGCTCCTCGTCTATGTTTTATTTTATAATTATAATTTTCGAACTCCAGAGCCCATCTGGCTATTCGAGAGTTCAATTGTTTTTTCTCCAAGGTCATTGTCAGTGAATTACAGTCGGTAACTATTGTGAAGGGTATACCCTCCAAATAGGGCCTAAACCTTCTCAACGCGTATATTATAGATAGAGCTCCTAATTCAAAACTATGATACTTTGCTTCGGCGCTGGAAGCAGTTTTAGAAAAATATGAAACAGGGTGAAACTTTTTGTCATCTTGGCGTTGCAGCAGTACGGATCGGAAGCCTATGCCTTGTTCGGGGAACAGTGCTCCGTCCGGCAAGGCATTGGTGGTGACCTTTGCCAGACCTTTGGTTGGCACTGTGGGCTACGCCCTCGCTCTTTGCTTTGGCTCGCCGATAGGTGCAGCCGCCGTGTGCGTGCCTGTGCGGGGTTCATTCCTGCCGTGCAGTAGTTGCCGTCGCCCAAAAGGGACCCAATTTTTGTTGTTGCTCGGGAGGCCTTTATCCGGCGAATTCGGCAACCTAGGTGGGAGGGACACTGGGCTATGCCCAAATTAGAAGGTTTGCGGATGAGGGCGAACACCGGTTCGGCGGTGCCATCGTCGGAAATGGATGAGACGACGTTGGGGGAGGTGGAGGTGATTTTGCGGTCCCTCCTCGTATCAAGAAAAAGACCGCTGGAGGTTCAGCGGTCCCGGCGGAGAAGGTAGTTTTAAAGGTACCTGAAAAGGTACCTTCCAGTAAGTCGGAAGTAAGTCAATAAAAACTAATTTCACACAAAAAAGTTATATTGTTTTGAATAGGTAACACTTCATATCGTTCACCCTGTAGATCAGGTACATACCAAGCGTCTCTCAAATTAACAGTTGTGTACTTTGTTTTCAGATTAACCGTGCCCTTTCCGCGTGCATAAACACAAGCACCTGAAGCTAAAACTATTCTATGTTTTACACAAACAAGAGAACTAAACAAGCATCTTTGCACATTTAAGACGTTGCGGCACTGTCGATTATCCAAATCTCGCTCAAATTCTCCTCTTTCTCTAGTAACGGCCAAGCTTTATCATCTACGAGTGAATTATAAGATTGAAAAGTGCACTGAGAACGTATATGACCTCTCCGTCTACACTTAAAAGACTTTATGTTGTTATTGTACCTACTGGAAGTTGTGTTTTCGTTCGTTCTTCCATTTTCCTTTTGTCTTGTTCTGCTGCTGTTACCGCTGCCAGTGCCTCTGCCGCTACCGACACCAATCTCACTCCTTACGCCTCTGCTATTGCTGCTGATTTCATCGTTTGTACCACTGCCCCTGCTGATGTATTTACTGCGAAAAATTCCAAAGCGCCTTTTCGATTCGTTTGCCGAAAAAGCCGTTTCTGCGCATCTGCATTTGTCGCCGTGCTTTTGCTCCTCTTCCAGAATCTTCGCGACCAGATTATCCAATTTGGGCAATGCGTTCCTGCTCTCGATTGCCACCACAAAATTTTCCATTTCACCTGGTAATGAGCAAAGCAACAAAATTGATAAAAAGTGGTCCTCCATGGATATGCAACTTATTTTAAGTCATCTACAATACAGCAGAACTTCTTCAATTGAGCTGAAAACTTCTCGCTGCTTCTGAATTGAAATTGGATCAGCTTTTTAAATATGTAGGTTAACTTTCCTGTATGCTGCATCCGTCTTGTAGAGCGCGTTCAACGTGTCCCATGCATTTTTTGCTGTGATACAGTATTTAATATATATCAGCTCACTTGGCTTGACGCTCAACGTTATAGTAGCGAGAGCCTTTCTATCGCATACTATCCAGATGGTCTTTCCAGGCTCCTCCTCCGGACACTTATCGACGACTGCACTCCACAAATCTAGAGAGATCAGTAAACTCTTTAATTGAATAGTGGTATAATTTTCGCCACTTAATTTTTCAATTTTGGCTAAATCGTTAGCCATTTTACCGCGACTGTTGCTTTTAACACCGGATAAGCAAATCAACCGAATTATCACAACTTCAAAAGAAAGATCTATCTATGTATGTTGACCGTGAGCTTAGAAACCCAAGTCGATACCTGGGCCCATAACCATTTGAAGCAGTATTTCCGCGCAGAGAAAGAAAAAATCGTGACGATGTAATTAATGCTTTTATTCTAAGTGCCGTTTAACATTTTTGGCATCGTCTATTTTATCGGCTTATTTTAATACTTCAAGAAACTTTGAAGGCATACGTGCAAAAGTAAGCCTGGAAAGAAGCATTGAAAAAAATTCCATTTCAAACTTACTTTGAGACTTCCTCCTTTCAAATATACGAGGTGTGTTCAAACAATAAGGTGAAACTTTCAAATTTCGCAGACTAGAAGGGGTTTCGCTAGAGCAGCAACATTTATATAGAGACATTGTCAAGTCAGATTCTGGCAAATTACTTTAATATAATAAAATAATCTAAAATTGAATTTAAAATATGAAAATTAATAAAAAATTAATAATTGATAATTAGGTAAATGAATAAAATAAAATATATAAATATGTAAATGTAAATTATATTTAAGCTTAATATTAAGTTATTTTCTATTTTTACATTACTGTTTTCGCTTTCGCTACCTTCTTTACCTGTTTCTATTTACTTTCGATCATTGACTCTATTTCTACAGCTATACTCTCCGTTCTTTCTATTTCTATTTACTTAACTACATACTCTCTCTAACTCTCCACGTACTGTTCTTCCATTTCCGCTATTTCTTTTATCTTAGTTTTAGGACTAATATAAGGACAGAACATGAAAAATAAAATCACTTTTGAATTGTTAACCATTCGAGTGCGGTCTAATTTTTAATCTCGCTTCCACAGGCAATATTCGGTTTTATTCGCCCTTCCCCCTAAGTAAAGTTTGTTTATTAAATAATTAAAGCATCTTCAAAAACTAGTGAAGAATTTTCATGGCACCCGAGCAGGAACTGAGTGCGAAAGTGAAAAAATAATTACAGTATTAAATAATAGTTCGAGAAATAAACAATAATTTTGTGTACAATTTTGTGAACTAAAATACGGAAGTTATTTAAAAAACAAAAATAAAACACATTGATAGTGACAAAAGATTACAAGTTGGTGATTTGTGTAAGCTGCACGGAAAATATTCAATAATTAAATTAAATAACCAACCGAATAAATAAAATAATATTACCAACAAAAACAAAAGTCGTCTCGCAAAACCAAAAAAAAAAACTGACAACTAAACTAATATATGTACATATGTATATATCCATATACAAAAACTAGTGCAGTGACTTGGAAAGTGCAGTAACTGAAAAAGTGCAGTGACAATGAGCCCCCAAAACACAAAACAAAAAAGAAAAAATAATATATCCATAAAAAAAAAACAAATTGTTTGAAATATAGCTACAATTTTTATATACACAAAAATAAATAAAAATTAAAACATAGAACACCGTTACGAAGGGGAGTGATTCTGTGGAGCTGCACTTCAAACTCTCCGGCTTTGGAACTGTACGTCATATTCACCGGTTCACCACCAATATCCACCGTTACATAGGACATCGTGGGAGGAATGACCTGCAACTGCGTGGCCTGCCAAAGAGAAGTTGAAGCTGGAAACAAACCAGTCCACGATAAACAGGTACTGAGTGCGAAAAATTGAAGCTAGAAATTGGCTTTGTGATTGATCGAGATTATTACAGTTGCTAATAATCGTCTCACAGTACAAGGGCTTCAATTATTGGCATCTCGTGTATCCACTTCTTATATGCAAATACACCATATCTATATACTTATATATATAATTACTGCAAAGCCAAAAAGCGGCCACTATTGGCCTCTGGAGACGATACAGCATGCTTGACTGAGCTTTGTGTGTGTTAGTGCAGTCGGGTGTCGTCGTGTCACACATACTTGTTGTCGGCTTTTGAATGATGAAAATCAAAAATTTTAGATATTAGCGTCAATCAGCCGACACGCACACATATAAAGTTCTTGTCAAACAATGCTTGACCGTCGCCAGAGGCCATATTACTTTGCGATGCTGGACTCAAATCAGAAGGCAAATTATACATACACGAATGACTCACAAAAAGCAATCGCGAACTAATGCGTTTTGCTATGCAGCTCAGGCGAGAACAAAAAATCACAGCCGCCTTCACTACTTGTGGTTATGTACGCGTTCGCCCTAAATGCAAAGCAGTTAGGGTGTCTAATATTGATAGCATTGAAAATGCAGTTTCTGCAGCCAACTAATGCTCCTTGATAGACATTTAATGCTCAGAATGTCTAATATGTGTCTATGTTTATGCTCTACATACTCTCTGTTGCAGTGTACTGCAAAAAAAGGTTGGAATTTAAACTGATAGCAAGGTCAAATAACTGTGAAAATGAATACTTATTTACTGAAGTATCTGATGGCATGAATAAAATTTTAATTGCATGTGTTTACAGTCCTAACAAAAGTATTGCTCTTGATAAACTATTTGTTGACCTGTCTGAATCTGTCTTAAATTACGAACATATACTGTTGTGTGGTGATTTTAATGTTAACCTTTTAAAAAATGAGCCTAGTAGTAGTACACTATTCGACCAGTGGGCAACAGCTGGACTTTGTGTTGTTAACGGAATTACACCAACGATATATTCAAATAACTCACAACCTAGTCTTCTTGATTATTTTATAACATGTGACTTGTCACATATTCTTAAATTCGACCAAGCTGACTTTATCTCTGACCATGACTTAATATTTTGTACTTTAGATGTTGTGATGAATCGTCCAAATTTAGGTGCCACCTACGAGTATCGTGATTTTCAATCGTTGAATGTTAATTCTCTGTATTCAGACATGGGTTCTATAAATTGGAATGAATGTTGGTTTCTTAGTACTGTTGATAATAAACTTGACTTCCTCAACCATAACCTATCCTCGATATTTAACATGCATGTTCCGCTTCGTTCTGTAAATGTTTTAAATAGTTCATGTCCTTGGTACAACTAGAAAGTTCGAGCTGCCATTAGAAAGCACAATAAGTGTTATGCTAAGTTGAGAAAAAACTTGACGGATACTTCTTGGCGCCGGTACAAGGTAATCCGAAATGAAACCACTGCAATAATACGACAAGGGAAACGTTGGTACAGTTACTCAAAACATGATCCGTCACTTCCAACAAGATAACTGTGGCGCAACCAAAAAAAAATTAAAATTCATGGCAAGGAAAGTTCCGAATGTGAGATTGACCTTGATGAACTTAATGACTACTTTATTAGTGTTGGTAAGAAAACAAATTGTGCTCCTATTTTAAAAGAGTCCTCACCTTGTGCTACTCTAAAAGAACAGTTTCAATTTTTGACATTTGGGAGGTAGATGTCCTGAATGCTTTATCCAAAATAAAGTCTAATGCTGTAGGCGATGATGGCATCTCGCTAAAATTCGTCCGTATAGTCATACATTATATAATAGGACCCCTTACCCATATAATAAACCATTGCTTGACTAGTTCATGTCTCCCAGCAGTATGGAAAAAGGCTATAGTTTTCCCAGTCGCAAAAAAGACAAATGCTATTTAGGCTGGTGACTATAGACCTATCAGCATACTACCCATTTCATCATTTGTACAGAACAATCGTCTACCCTGTCCACTACAATCTGGCTTCAAACAAAGTCACAGTTGCTCGACTGCAATGGTTAAAATACTGGACGACATTAGAATTAGTTTTGACAACGAAGACTTGACTCTACTTTGTTTACTTGACTTTTCTAAAGCATTTGACTCAGTGAATCACAAATTGTTATGTTTGAAGCTTAAACACTATTTCGGCTTCAATGAGAGTGCGTTGAAGCTCATGGCCTTGACGGATACTTGATACCAGTAAATTAACATCTCAGTCTAGATATGTACAAACTGGTGTTCCGCAAGGGCTATCCTTGGTCCACTTTTATTCAGTCGTTTTGTCGCGAATGTCCATGTGTATGCTGATGATATACAATTGTACTTGTCCAGTCGTATTGGTCCCGTTGAAGATTTATGTTTCAAAATAAACAGTGATTTGTCTGCTATTTCTGTATGGGCTAATGAAAACTCTTTATGTCTGAATGCGTCAAAGTCATATGTCTTACCTATATGTAATAGTATTGTGCATGTTGACAATATCCCTAAATTGTGGATAGGTACAAGGTTTATTTTCGGGATTTTTTAAAAAAATCAAACGCAATTGCGGTTTCTTAATCAGCCACAATATTTTCAATAAAAAAAAATTTTTTTTTCGACAATACAAATTTTGCTTGAGCAAAGACTCAATTGTTCGCTGCTTATTTTCGTCTCGTTTTCGTTGGTTCTGGTCAAGTTTCAGCTATTATACATTTCAGTACTTATCGCTTTCGTTTTCGTGCTGACAAACTTCGAGAACCGTTTTAATTTTACAAAAGCCACAGGCTAAAGCAGCGAACTTTAATCTCAAAACATGAGTAAACCAAAGTCGGTTATTTCAAGTCTCTCTCCAAGTAGGGAGATGGTGCGAAAATAGCATAGTTCGCATAATAACGGGTCTGCTTGAAAAGACCATGTCGCTAGATCCAATCGAATTGAAGTGCCGACTCGACTTACATCGAAAAACTCATGAAATGTCAGTCGAAAATTGAGGAAAGCGACGAAGAAGACATTGCCCGTGGAGAGTTAGAGGACTTAATTGTACAAACAAAGTCCATTATAAAGTCCATTCTGGCGCGAAATAAATCGCCAATTGCCGATACATCTTTTATTGCACCTCACAGCTCGCGACTACCAAAAATGTCGTTACCTCAATTCAAAGGAGAATATTCCGAATTTAAATAATTTATGAGTCTGTTTGAGAGTTTCGTGCACAATGATCCCAATTTCCCGGATATTGAAAAATTTAATCATTTAGTATCATATCTATCCGGTGAAGCCTTAGGCACAGTGAAGTCCTTCCAAATGTCGGAAGAAAATTATCCAAAGGCGTTGGCAAGTTTGAGAAAGGTTCATGACAATAAATGCCTGTCTAAACTTTTGAATTCTCAAAAATCCAAAGACCTTCTGCGTCGTCTTTGCGATCAATGATTGATACAGTGTCTGCAGTATATGACTCCCTTTTATCGCTGGGTGACTATAAGCTTATTTCAAATGCGATGTTGATTCACATAGTCATGTCGAAGGTTGATCCCACTACTCGGTCAGAGTGAAAGGAGCAACTTGACTATGATAAGCTGCCGCTTAGGGCTGAGTGTGAAGCTATGCTTAATAAGAGATACCAGCATTTATCAGCTGAAGAAGCTTCCTCATCCCAAAAAAGGCCAAACAATGAAGATACACGGCAAAAAACAAAAAATCAACAACTGCGACACTCAAAAACAACATTTATCGCAACAAATTCCAAACTGCCGGCTTGCTTTCACTGTGGTTCTAAGCAACATTATTTAATAGATTGCCCAAAATTCCAAGCGCTTACTGCACTTAAAAGATTTGACGTTGCAAAATCTATTTCCCTGTCCATAAATTGCTTGCGCAAGGGACATACGGTCTCAAAGCGCAAAGCAGATCGCTGTGGTGTATGCAACCGTTCGCATCACACCATGTTGCCTCAATATCCGATCTCCTTTGAGACCGAGCCGCAATCTTCGACGTCACAGGTCATGCATATCAGCAGCCTGCCTGACCGAGTCATGTTAGCTACAGCCGCAGTTAATGTAAAGGCCAGCTTCGGTGCTTACGTGCAAGCGCGAGCTCTACTTGACCCCGGTTCTCAAGTCAACTTTATGACCGAAGAGCTTATGCAGAAATTGCGAATCCGAAAAAAGCAAATTCGCTCTAAATATAGTTTGAAATGGCAAGTCAAATAAAAAGGTCCCAGGCAAACTAAAAACCTATATAAAATCGAGGATTAACAATTTTGAGTTTTCGGCGGACTTTTGGGTAATGCGTTCGATATCAGTCAATCATCCAGATTGGACAGTAAACACTAAAATCCCACAAAATATTGAACTAGCAGACCCAAGTTTCTACAAATGTCAGAGAATAGACATAATTTTAGGAGCTGAAATATTCTTTGATCTGTTATCGGTGGGTCAGATCAGAACCAGCCCAAGGCAGCCAACGCTGCAAAAAACAGTGCTAGGCTGGATAATTTCAGGCAAGTATGCCAAAAATAATAGCTCCAGTGCCCAAGTAAGTAGCACATTATGTCAATTTGAAGAAAGCGTTGCTAGCATTGATACTACAATCCGAAAATTCTGGAAATTAGAAGAACTACCTGCCCAAGTAAATTCCACACGACTAACTTTTTCACGACTAAAATTTTTTTCGAAAACCACACAGTTTTTACCATGTGGAAGGCTTCAAGTCAAACAGCCTTTCAAAACCGACCGTAAATTACTCGGTCATTCGTATGAAACCGCAGCTCGACAGTTTCAGGCGCTGTAGAGAAGGACGCTGAAAGATCCAGTACTTCGTAAAATGTACCTGGACTTCATGCAATAGTATCTCGAATTGGGGCATATGAGTACAACAAATAATCGACTCCCGAGTGAGCCGCACTATTTCATTCCGCACCAGTGTGTGTTAAGACCGCAGAGCACAACTACCAAGCTAAGCGTAGTTTTTGATGCTTTGAGTCGCACATCAACACAAGTTGCGTTGAATGAAACCTTGATGGTCGGACCGATCGTTCAAGAGGAGCTTTTTTCGACCCTCCTTCGCTTCCGATTGCACAAATATGCCATGACTGCCGACATCACGAAGATGTATCGTCAAATATTGGTGCATGAAGACGACAGGAACTTCCAGCTCAATTTTTATACTGTGCGTATCGGACGTGTTTTACTGTCTATCCGTGTTAATAAAAGTTTTCTCAACAAACTCAAAGTGCATTATTGCTAACAAGAGATAGGACCCATAGCAAACTGCATAGAAAGTACAAAGTGCTTTATCAAGTGAAACTCGATAAGCCAACAAATATTTAAATTAAAAAAAAGAAAAGAAAAATGCAAACCAAGCAAAGCAGCTTGCAAAATTATAACAACGTCCAGTTTTACTTTATTTATGGCGATTGTACGGGTTAAAGAGATTTCTTCTTTAAATAAAAAACGTGTGTTCGCAATTCAAGCGGAAATCAAAGAATCCCCATTTTATTCAGAGTTGCATTTTTCATCCAATCAGATAATACAAGCTTAACCTAAGTTCACACTAAAATGATGCATGTAAAATACGTTATTCTAATAATACAAGCTTAAGCTACGTTTACATAAAAAATGATGTATATAAAAATTTGTTCCTTTACAACTCGGCCAATTCCGACAAAGGATCGGCCTCGACCAAAGTTAGAGCTTAATGTGGCTAGTCAGTGCGCAGAGCATCGTTTTCTGGCTCGTCGGCACTCCCTGCCGGCAGCTGTCGCCATTTCCTTATCCGGTGAGCTTCAATCACCCCATCATAAGGTAACTGGGTTAACTGGCAGTTATTTATGTCTCTAATGACATATCTATCGTTCCACAATATTTTATGGATGACATAAGGGCCTTTATATTATGGAATCAGTTTTTTGTTACTCCCGACTGTCGTATCGACGTTCCTCACGACGACGTAGTCACCTATGCTGTATGTCTTAGTCCCGATGTGGTTATTGCAAGAGCGTTGTCTAGCTTGGATAGATGTGGATGCATCTCTGCGCAACTTTACCAAGTCCCGTCCATCATCTGGGCATAACTTGTCCTGAAAAAATTCAGTGAATTCGTCTACGACAACTCCTCTTTGCTCAACACCGAACAAAAGACGACTGAGTGTATCACGACATGTGCTATGAGCTGAGTTATTTATAGCATACTCCACCTCAAGTAGCCTTTTAACCCAGTCATCATGGTTAATTTCGTCAGTTAGTTTCCCTAACATACATTTCAATATCCTATTCACCCTTTCCACTTGCCCGTTGGCCTGCGGAGAGGCAACGGAGACCTTTACATGACCTATGTTTTGCTTTATTAGAAAAGCACCAAACTCCATAGACGTGAAGCAGTCACTTATGGTGCGCCTTGGACGGCTGTAGTAGCTAAAGTATTTCTCAAGAGCGGCAATCACTTCTCGAGTACTGGTTGAGTTGATTGGGTAGAGTTTGACGAATTTCGTAAATGCGTCAACTACCACTAAGATGTGTTTCCGTTTTGATTTGATCGACGGTAGTGGACCGAAATGATCTATATGGACGGTGTCAAACGGTAATGGAGTTTTGCGGATGGAATACAAGGTCCTCTCCCTGGTCGATGGAGGTGTAGCGTACATTATGCATTTTAGGCAGTTTCTGATAAATCTTTCTGTTTTCATTCGCATGTTCGGGAACCAGTAATACAGGCAGAGTTTGTTAAGGGTTATTTCAACTGATAGATGGCCCAACTTTTCATGCATTAGTTGTATAATGTTATACTCCATCTCGTAGGGTACGTACAGTGCTTTCTTACCATTTACCATTTCCCTATATACAAGTCCGTCTACTAAAACGTAATGATTTAGATGTTCATTTTCTAAACGATTACGTATTGATTCAATAGCTTTGTCCCGCTCCTGAGCGACCTGTAGTTGGAATTCGACGTCGTCTGCGTTTATGATGTGGGCGATCTCTCGCCTGCTTAGGGCATCAACATGGCTCGTGGAGGCTCCTCGTCTATGTTTTATTTTATAATTATAATTTTCGAACTCCAGAGCCCATCTGGCTATTCGAGAGTTCAATTGTTTTTTCTCCAAGGTCATTGTCAGTGAATTACAGTCGGTAACTATTGTGAAGGGTATACCCTCCAAATAGGGCCTAAACCTTCTCAACGCGTATATTATAGATAGAGCTCCTAATTCAAAACTATGATACTTTGCTTCGGCGCTGGAAGCAGTTTTAGAAAAATATGAAACAGGGTGAAACTTTTTGTCATCTTGGCGTTGCAGCAGTACGGATCGGAAGCCTATGCCTTGTTCGGGGAACAGTGCTCCGTCCGGCAAGGCATTGGTGGTGACCTTTGCCAGACCTTTGGTTGGCACTGTGGGCTACGCCCTCGCTCTTTGCTTTGGCTCGCCGATAGGTGCAGCCGCCGTGTGCGTGCCTGTGCGGGGTTCATTCCTGCCGTGCAGTAGTTGCCGTCGCCCAAAAGGGACCCAATTTTTGTTGTTGCTCGGGAGGCCTTTATCCGGCGAATTCGGCAACCTAGGTGGGAGGGACACTGGGCTATGCCCAAATTAGAAGGTTTGCGGATGAGGGCGAACACCGGTTCGGCGGTGCCATCGTCGGAAATGGATGAGACGACGTTGGGGGAGGTGGAGGTGATTTTGCGGTCCCTCCTCGTATCAAGAAAAAGACCGCTGGAGGTTCAGCGGTCCCGGTGGAGAAGGTAGTTTTAAAGGTACCTGTAAAGGTACCTTCCAGTAAGTCGGGGTGAGTGGAAGCGAGGGCGGAAAAATTGGGAGTGGGAGAAAGGGGCGGAAGACAGGGGCTAAATTAGGTCCAGCCGGGAAGCATTTGGAGGAATTCCGTAGGAATTTGGATGCTTCCCTGGAAGGTTTGGGAGCGTTCGGTGGGGATGCCGAACGCAAGAAAGTTGGGGGGGCAGTTCATGGGGCGTTTTAAGTTCGTTGTGACTGCCTTCAGCGGAGCCGTCATAGACATGGACGGCGTCCCGAAGAGTGTAGCAAAGGACCTCCTGGGATACTCCTTGGTGTTTGAGGAACTTTTCGTTGAGATGGTGGCGGAGATCGCCCATCTTCGTGGGCAGTTAGAAGCCACGAGGGGTAAGACCCCCACTACGTCCAAAGAGGTGATCAAAAAAGTGGTAAAGGAGGTAGGGCCTTCCATGGGGGTTAGGGTGCACGAGGGTTAGGGGGCTAGGGCGCACCCCATCCGTAGCTGAGAGGGACAACTTGGCGAAGAATGCCAAGTTTTCCGAGGTGGGGCTCGATGTGAGCGTTCGTCGGAAGCTGGGACCTAGGGTTGTGGTCCAGGGGGTCCACACGGAGATCTCCCCTGATGAGTTCATGGGAGAGCTGTTCCGTTTGAACCTCAAGGAGTTCAGCCCTGGGTGCCTGGAGAAGGACGTGAGGATGGTCAGCCGTCCTTGGAAGGTCAGCCCTGATGGGGTGACGAATGTTGTCCTTGAGGGCACGGACATGCTTATGTCCGCCCTCTTGGAAGCAGGTTGTTGCTACGTAAAGTGGTTCTCCTTCCGGGTACGGCCGGACCAACTGACGCCTGGCTGTTTCCGATGCATGGTGTTCGACCATAGGGTGGCAGAATGCAGAGCCAAGAAGGATGTTTGCCGAAGGTGCGGGCAAGAAGGGCACAGGAGTGCAGGTTGTGGCAATGCCCTGCATTGTCGCAACTGTGCATTTAAGGGCAAGCCAGCCGGACATCTAATGATGTTCACTGTCTGCCCGGTGTACTGCGCCATTGTTGCCCGTGCGCTCGCTAGACATTGATGGTTGAACTATATCAACTGAACTGTCAGGGGCCTTATGCCGTGATGTGTGAATTGGGGGTGTGTATGTTGGAGGGGGGCTGCGGCATTGCCTTGCTCCAGGAACCATACTACACCAATGGGGTGGTGAGAGGTCTTCCTGGGGGCTTCAGGGTCTTTACTGACCTTGGAGTCAATGCCGCAGTAGCTGTGTGTGAGCCAAGCTACTCTTGTGTAGTAGTTGACTCATCACAGTGGGGAGTATGTGTGTGTGTCGAGGAGGAATTCGGCAGAATGAATGTCGTCTTGCAAGTTTGACGAGCCTCTAGAGCCCTATTTAAGATACATTGATACGTGAGAGTAGCATTCCTGCCATCGTGTGTCTTGATGCGAATGCTACCTCCCCGATGTGGTTCAGCAAGGTATCCAGGCATACTGCTGGATATCGGAGCCATGATCGGGGTGTGGTCATGAGTGAATGGCTTGTGGCGAATAGCCTCCTCATTGCAAACGAACCAAGTGAATGGTATACGTTTGAGGGGCCTAGAGGTGTGAGTGACATTGACGTGACGCTCATGAATGAGGCAGCAGCGAGCAGGTTCGAGTGTAAATGGAGCGTTAGGGGGGGTTGGGGAATTAGTGACCATAATTTAATACAAATTATGGTTGCTCCCCGTACCCCGCAGTTGGAAGGGGGGAGTCCATTGAGGCGATGGCGTACCTCGTGTACTGACTGGAACCGATATGGACATACTGTTAGGGAAGCGGTATTGGGTATATCGCTTAGTGAGTTTGAGGAATTGGGGGTTGACGAGCAAATTGCTCGTCTATCAGAATGTGTCTGGGGAGTGAATGATTTAGTGTTTAGGAAAGCTAGGGCTGTGAGAATGAAAGGTGTGAAATGGTGGACGAGTGAGTTAAATTCAAAGAGGAGGTCTGTTCGACGCTTGAGGCGGTTGTTTCAACGCGCCAGGCGGACCAATTCGGAGAATCTGTCTCAGCTCAAGTATCAATTTAGTGTAGGGATGAAAGAATATAAGAAGATGCTTGTGAGAGTTAAGGAGGAAGAGTGGAGGAGATTTGTGGGGGAAAATAGGGACGACCCTTGGGGACAGGTCTTTGGGATCTGTCGGGGTCGTCGAAATGAGTTGGCTAGCTCTCTTCGCGTAGGTGACACTGTATTATTGACGTGGAGAGAGTGCGCCAATGTTTTGTTAGGCGAGTTCTTTCCCAGGGCTGAGGTTCAGGTTCCTCCTGCACAAGAAGTGCTTGTCCCTCCACTAGACGTTGGGGAGTTGGATTATGCGTTTGGCCTGGTCAGGTCTAAAAGGTCTCCAGGTTTCGATGGTTTGAACGGAGAGATGTGCAAATGCTTGTGGAAGTTCATTCCGGAATATTTGGACGCCATTTATGATAAATGCATATGGAAGGGATATTTTCCACGCGAGTGGAAAGTTGCTAGGGTCGTTGCACTCTTGAAGTCGCCCGATAAGATCAGGAGCGATCCTCGATCTTATCGTGGTATCAGCCTCCTTCCGGTACTTGGAAAAGTGCTGGAAAGGGTTATGGTTGAGCGGCTTCAGGAGCTAACTCGGGATGTTAGGTCGGATAGACAGTTTAGATTTAGGAAAGGACGTAGTGTAGAAGATGCGTGGATGTATGTTCAGAGTGTAGTTAGGGAAAACGTCAATAAATATGTCCTTGGCATGTTTATTGACTTCAAGGGGGAATTTGACTACTTGCGCTGGGACCGTGTGTTACAACGGCTAGAGGAGCTTGGCTGTCCGGAAATTACTCTATGGCGGAGTTATTTTTCGGACAGAAAAGCATATATAGTAGGTGTGGGCGGAAGTGTGGAGATTGGGGATGCGCGAGGCTGTCCGCAAGGATCCATCTGTGGTCCCCTCATTTGGAACCTCATGATGTAAACACTGCGCGTATGCGGACGACCTTCTCATTTTGGTTGAGGGTCGTTCGCGTGAGGAACTGGAGCGAGTGGGGGGGCAGCTCCTTACATTTACCCACAATTGGGGGGTAGATGTGGGAGTGGACATATCGGTGGACAAAACGGTGACAATGCTGCTTAAGGGCAGATTGTCCCCGAGTCGTCCACCGATTGTACGTTTGAATGGGGTATTGATTAGGTATGTGACGCAAGTCAAATACCTGGAGTTAACTATGAGTGAAAGGATGTGTTTTACTCCACACTTAGTGTTGTTGAGGGAGCGGCTGCAGGCAATTGTTGGGCAAGTTCGTCGCGTGGTCAGATTTGACTGGGGCCTTAGCCGACGTGCGGTTCGCACCGTATATCGCGGCCTATTTGTGGCCTGTGCCACTTATGGTGCCGCTATATGGTACGAATCGGCTTTGAAGTCAGTTGGCAAACGTCATCTGATGGCGTGCCAGCGCATTATGTTACTTGCCTGCATGCCTGCATGCCGTACAGTGAGTACGGATGCGTTGCAGGTGTTGTTGGGTGCGCCTCCTCTTGACCTGTTAGTCGTGCAACGGGCGGTTGCCTTCAGGTTGAGAAGGAGGCTTTGTGTGCCGCTGCTAGATGGATGGATATCCGACGGTGATGTAGGAAGGGGGTTTCTACAGTGTAAAAGGTTGTTGAATGAGTGTATGCTTCGTGGGTGGCAAAACCGTTGGGACAATAGTTCCAAAGGACGCGTGACATACGAGTACATTCGGGATGTTTCCTTTGTCGGGGAAAATCCTGATTTTGGATTTTCCCTCAGCCTAGGATTCCTTCTTACAGGACATGGGCCTCTTAATGCGTATTTGCATGAGAGGCGCTTGTCCACAAGTGAGGAGTGTGTTTGTGGGTCGGCAAGAGAGGACTGGGTGCACGTCCTCTGTGAATGCCCGATGTACTCAGACATTAGGAATCTTGCGGGTGTGAGGATTAGTTGGACTGATGGACGGTATGATGTGAGTGGTGTGATTGCCAACCGTCGGAATGTCGAAATGTTAGGGCAATATGCGCGTGAGGTTTTTAGGCGGCGACGTAATTTAAGGCGTTCAGGTGATTAGTTTTTAGCCATTCTTGTCTGTGTGGTCTGTTGTGGGATTGGGGTTTAGGTGTGTGGAATGGCCACAAGTCCAGAGCTGTATGGAAGCTCAACCGGTAGTAGTCTCGGCTACGAGGTCTGATCGGAGACTTAAATCTGGTACCACGGGGAACAGGGGCCCTCGGAGCTTGCTCCGACCTGTTCTTGAGGTAGGCCCTTCGGGGAGTATCGTGGTGGCTGTGGTTAACACCTAAGTGCGGGTAGAGCCCTTTGGCTCGATGTGGAGTTGCATTGCAACCGGGTGCCGGGACCCATAGAACGGCAGAGGGTTAGATAGACCTCGAACCCTACCAAGGTGGTTAGTGTGTCCATTCCACACTACCAATTGGTACCTTAAGTGCTTTTTGCATTTTTGGGGCGCTGATCAACGCATTGTTTTGATCCGTGTGCCTTTGGGTACCGTGGGTTGGAGCTGTCGCCTGCAGGCACTCACGTAAAAAAAACACGGGACGCTACTAGCGTCGCAATGTAGTTCCGTTTCCCGTTCTGGACTATAAATAGCCAGGACTGGGCCTTTTACTAACCTAGACTTAAGCTCGTTAAAGGCATCAATGCATTTTTCGTCGAAGCTAAATGCCGAATTTCTTCTGAGTAGGTTTGGCAGTGGTTTGGCGATCTGAGAAAAGGACGGCACGAGGCGACGAAAATATGAAAATAGGCCAATACACGATTGTAATTGTTTTAGGTTAGTAGGTATTGGAAAATTCTGTATACTCTTAATATGGGAGTCATTTGGTCGTATTCCTGTATGAGTCACAGTATATCCTAAGTAGTCAATTTCCTCATATCCGAATTTACATTTGTTTAAATTAAGTTCCAAATCCCGAAGGGCAAGTCGTTCTAGTACGGCTTTCAATAAATTTTCGTGTTCTTTGAACTTCTCGGTTGCAAAAAGAATGTCGTCCATGTAGATAATGATCTTTCTATCGTCGATCATATCTCGGAAGACGTTATTTATGAAACGTTGGAATACTGCGGGAGAGTTCTTCAGACCAAAAGGCATTTTTAGATACTCGTATTGGTCATTTGGGGTCACGAATGCGGTGAGCTTGATCGACTCAGGAGCCATGTGCACTTGGTGAAATCCGCTCTTCAGATCGAGTACCGAGAAGAATTTCTTGTTCTCCAGGTAATCGATACAGTCGTCAATCAAGGGTAATGGGTAGTTATCCCTTACGATTAATTTATTTAATGTCCTATAGTCTACACACAATCGTATTTTCCCATTCTTTTTCCTTACTAGTACGATAGCAGAAGCATACGGAGAGTTACTAGGTCGTATTATTCCATCTTGGCGCAGTTCGTCTATGATAGCTTGCACTTGGCTTCGCTCAGCGTAAGAGAGCCTGCGGGGAGCGCAATGAAATGGAACGTCACTAGTCAAATTTATTTTCATTTCGTAGTTGAACGGTTCGGCTTTCACGCTATTGCTGAAGTAGGTATCGTCAATGAGTCGTTTTAATACGTCTCGCTGATGTTTGCCCAGTTTGGGGCCTATGTCAACGTCATTGGCTTTGCGAGAAATGTCGATGTTAAAAATGTCGGGTAATTCAGAAGGTATGCTATAGGAATTAGGTTTACTTTAGTTGAGTTCGTCACCAGAGTGCTTCGGCATAGTAGCGGTAGGGTGTACGTCGGAGCCAATTACTGGTTGAGTAGTCACAGATGCATACGACTTAGATCTGTCTCTTATTTCTAATAATTTTTCCTTGCTATATCTCTTAATACCATTTCTTAATTCCATATTGAAATTTCGCAAGAAGTCACGTCCCAAAATAACTGGTATGTTCATACTTTCATTCGCTATAATATTTAATTCAACTTCGTTTGATTTATTTAAAAATGGTATTTTACATTTCACTTTTTTTTTTATAAGTAAATTTGTTCCACCAATGCCTTTATAATGGGATATGTTTCCATTGAACTGCTCTCCTACCAGCTCTTTTGGGACGAGTGACGCTTTTATGAAGCTAACCGGACTGCCGGTATCGAATAGAGAAAAAACTTGATTACATATTGTTTCCCTAGTCAATTGGAACGATATACTTACAAAATTAAATGCGCCAATAGCGCCGCCTTCGTAATCTGCTTCATCTTCAATAAATGCCACGTCATCCCGTGGTTTTAAAACTTTAGCTGGATTCGGGCAGGAACGGTGGTCATGGCCTACTAGCCAACAGCGGAAGCAGAACCCGTCAGGTCGTAGTGGGTATGGGCAATTGGGTTTCATGTGCCCATACCGCGAGCAATTAAAGCATAGAGTTGAGTCTGCTTTCGGCTTTGCTGTTCGCCGCTCAATGTTTGTTGTTGTTGATGGTTGTTTTGCGTTTGTTGTGTTGGGCTGCTTGCTTCCAACAATTGTGACGTTGGCCGGCGTAAATTTTTGTTGATAGCAGTTCACCAGTGTTTTCAATTCATCGATAGTGCGTGCCATCATCAAGAGTTGAATATTTGTTACTGAGTTCCCCATACCATCGATGATGAAGTCAATGAGCTCAGTTTCATCGATATTGGCTCGTTTAGCCAAAGCTTGCATATGCAATATCTAGCAGTGGATCGACTCGTCTTTTTTCTTCCACTTACGCTGCGCTAACATTTTGTAAATTTCTTGCCGCGTGATTGCTTTTCCAAACTCGGCGGTCAATGCCGTCTTTAAAGAGTCGTAATTTAGTGCGGCTGTGGTTGACAAGAAGACTCGTGCCGTTCCTTTTAAAGAACGGCGGAGTGCCAGTAGTTTGAGGCTATCGTCTGCTCCTGATGTATTCATAATCTCCTCGAAATCGCGTAAAAAGTGGAGAACTGAGTATGACACGTCATCACCGTTGAAATTTGGGAGAGCGTGCTCGATATCTCCGAAATCTAAACGGCGCCTGTTTTCTTTGGGGACTCGGCACTCAAGTTCTTCAACCCGTTTCCTCAGTGTTAGAATTTTGATTCTTTTCTTCAATGCTATGACCTCTTCGTCTAAGTCACGAAGCGTTGGCATGGCTCGCTGGTCCTTATTCATCTCTCCGGCAGTGTTTGTGGTGGCGGCGGTAGTGCCAATAGCGGCAATGGCGGCGACAGCAGTATCGGAGTCGGCATCTGTAGTAGTAGTTGTTTGATTATAGGCGGCAGCGGCAGTACAATCGAACAGAATCGTGGAGTTCAAGGCGTCTGTTCCAACTCCCACTACGCTCTGAAGAGGGTTGTGCAACTGTTGTGTTGTGATAGTATCATTTTCCATGTTGGCGGCAGCGGCATTTTCATTGTTGAAGGCATTATTACTGCCGGAAGCGGCAACGTTTTCAGGAGTAGAGTTCGAGGCATTTTCTCCAGTTCTTACTACGCTCTGCAGAAGGTTGCGCAACTGTTGTGTTGTAGCTGATGGTGGGAAATCCACTCCTGCTTCACTGAGTGCATTCGCTAAGTCCTGTCTCGGGATAACCATTTTGATGATTCGATAAATATTAGTATTTTCCAATGGGAAGTGCGGTTGACCCCACACCTGAGTTATAACAACGTCCGATTTTACTTTATTTATGGCGATTGTATGGGTTAAAGAGATTTCTTCTTTAAATAAAAAACGTTTGTTCGCAATTCAAGCGGAAATCAAAGAATCCCCATTTTATTCAGAGTTGCATTTTTCATCCAATCAGATAATACAAGCTTAACTTAAGTTCACAATAAAATGATGCATGTAAAATACGTTATTCTAATAATACAAGCTTAAGCTACGTTTACATAAAAAATGGTGTATATAAAAATTTGTTCCTTTACAAAATAAATAAAAATAAAAATGAGTGTGTTACGTTCTCCCTCTTGGGAGAGAACAGAATCCAAAAGTGAGACGAAAGTTCTTACTCCGCAAAAAATGCCACTACATACCAAAAACTCGTTCTCAATGCCGCGCACGAATTTAGCACAGAGCGGATCAAAAGCAAACGGGTCAACACAGTCAGCTCCCATAAGCTGAAACAACAATATGTGCTCTACATTATCGCCATGGAACGCAGAGAGCATAAGTTCTCATATCAGCAGTCCCGTATTCTCTGCATCATGCGTGAGCACAACTGGTATGCCTACAACTACGACTACAAATACATCTACAACAACTTGTTCAACCGCCTCTTTAAATGCTACAACAACAACAACTGCATCAACAGAACTACTGCTAGCGACGCATTTGTCAGCGTCTACGCAATCAGCTGCACTAAAAAAGCAACCTGTGATTAAAATAGCACGAAACTCACCCACAAAGGTCTCAACATTGACTGCTAGTAACAAAAAAATAAAAGCAACATCAACCCTCAATCAAAGTAAGCTGCCAAATTACTGGCTGAGTGGAACTTCTTCTGCAAACAAATTTGCAGCTTTAGATATGGATGATGCAGAAGGATTTGCTCAAACTGCAAACAGTGGGCAAATTAAAGATTCACTGTCACAAAATTTAAACAAAGACGAAAAAGAAAAAAATAATAAGCCACCGCCAATATATGCTCAAGGTGTAGAATGCATAAAAACATTAAAGAAACTGTATACATTTAGGCCAAAAAGTGAAAGAGGATTTCAAGTAGTCTTACGAAATATGCACCACTCTACAGACCAAGAAGAAATTAAAAAAGAACTAAACGAAAAAAGCCACAAAGTACTTAACATATATCCAATATAATACAAAGGTCAACAAAAAGGCCACTACCATTATTTTTCATCGAACTACAAACAAGTGATAACAACAAAGACATTTACAATATAAACCAGCTAATGAACTGCATAGTCATTTTTGAAGCACCTCACCATAAGCGCACCATTTCACAGTGCACGAATGCCAGAAATATGGGCACACAAAAAATTATTTAACAAGGGATCCAGTTTGCGTGAAATGCGCTGGATGACATCTTTCAATGGAATGCAAAAACCAAATAAAGGAAGTTAAATGCGCTTTATGTGGAGGTAAGCATACCGCCAACTACAAAAGATGCGAAATTTATAAAGCACTTAAAATGCAAAGATTTCCACCTCTGCGTAATAAAGAACCAACATTAAATACAAATAAAAATAATACACCAATAACAACAGCCATAACAAACATAATTCCCGGAGTCAGCTATGCTGATGTTGCATCTTCTTCAAGGGAACATAAAGCAGAGCAGGAACTGATTAACAGATCTGAAAAAAACAATGATATTGAAGAAGGGTGTAGGGAAAAGGACAGATTTTGTTACATTCTGTAAATGTAAGGAATTTTCAAGAATGACAGAAAAAAAATTGAAATAGCGGAAAAAATTAGAAAAGTTCATTTAAAATAAAAATCCGCAGTAAGGTTTCATACCAGGTTTTTTTTCTTTATGGTAGAATACTTTTAAAAGCGTTAATATGACCACATTGCCGTTTTTTTCTTCGTTAACGCTAACGCGATTTTTTCTTCGCGCGAAAATTGTTAGTTTTCTGGTGCTTTTCACTTTTGAAATAAGTTTGCAAATAATTTAGTTTTAGCTTTTTTTATATTTAAAATGAGTTCCCCCTCTTCGACTGACTCTTCGGAGGAACACCAGAAAAAACAATGGAAGTATCGGAAACAAAAGTTCAATAACAAGTGGCTTGACGACGACAATTTTAGTGGCTGGTTGGAAGCTGTGGCTAACGATCCATTCAAATGAAAATGCGCTGCGTGCGACAAAGTTTTGAACTGCGGCAAGTCTGATTTTCAGAGGCACGCCGAATTAGAAATGCACAAAAAAAATATAAAGGCAATAAAAAAGACACATAAAACAAACAGAATTTTTTAAGAAAAAATCGAGTAAACCAAATAGTTCCAGAAATTTCGAATTAAGACTTAGCATGTTCTTCGCTGAGCATAATGTCGCGCTGCAAGTGGTGAACCATTTAATCCCACTCTTAAAAGAAACCGTGCCGAATTCTGAAGAAATAAAAAATCTGCCTTGCTTTAAACAGAACTGAATGTAATGAAAAAGTCTAATTTTTAATCTCTTTGCTAAATTTTTCTTCACATGTGTGTATATTATAATAAATATGTGTACTTATGTATATTTAAAATAAAATTTGTTTTTATTATAAAGTGTCAAAATAGTATCAAGTCCAAAACTTAAGCAAATAATTCAATTTCGATGTTGCAAGTGCCTCATTATAGTGTAAACACAGAAGAAAGAATGTAGGGAATTGTATAGGGACAATTTTTTGTAAGCGTAGGGAAAAGTAGGGAATTTTTTCGGGCTGTGTAGGGATTTTTCAAAAAATCATTTACCATCACTGCTTGACAAAGATATTGACATAGCATTGATTGCAGAAACACACTTCACTGACAAAAGTCTTCTGAAATTTCTAAAAAAAACAAAGTGTATGTGACAAACCATCCTGATGGAAGAGCAAGAGCCCACGGAGGGACTGCTATAATTATTAAATCAAGCATAACGCGCAATGAACAACGCCAATATTCGAAGCCTTATCTTCAATCCACGACAGTACAAATCTATGACAAAAATGGACCAGTATCTATCACCTCCATATATTGTCCACCTAGACACATAATAAACTCAGATCAATATGACAAATACATAAAGACGCTTAACAATAGATTTATTTTAGCTGGAGATCTTAATGCAAAACACATTGATTGGGGCTCAAGACTCACCAACAAAAAGGGGTGTATTTTTATTAACGCCATTAACAAAAACAACTGCAGATTTATAAGTACCGGAGAACCTACCTATTGGCCAACTGACGTAAAGAAAATTCCAGACTTGAACGATTTCTGCATAACCAAAAACATAAGCCATAACCAATTGACAATTCAGTCGTGCTATGAACTTTCTTCGGACCACTCGCTGATACTACTCGAATATGTAAGTTATATTAAATTTATAGATACATTTTTTGTCATACTTAATGACTGAACCCACTGGAAAAAATTCCGCCACTATATTGACGTTGATCGTCGTTATATCAAATCTGATATTAAAAGCGCAACTTGACATTGAACATGCCATTATCCATTTTAATGACGTAGTACTAGAAGCAGGCATCAGATCGGCACCAAAGCAAGCAAATAGAACAAATACTACAACAACTGACATTACTATTAAAAAGCAAATTATACAAAAAAGAAAGTTAAGTAAAAGATGGCAAAAAACAAGACCAACTGATGACAAAAGAAAACTAAACTTAGCTACAAAAATTCTAAAAGATACCTTAATATAAATAAGAGAAATAACAAAGAAATCGAAAACTATTTGAAGAATCTGACTCCCTATCAAGATACAAACTACTCTTTACTAAAAAATTAAAAACTCAAATAAAACATCAACCACCACTAAAATAAGATGACAATTCAGGGGCTGTTACAAAAGTAACATTGGCAAATTACTTCGAAAAAGTTCTATCAAATGACGAAGAAAAGAAAATCAACAACCAAAACAACTTGCACTATGATTTTACAAATATAAAAAGGAAGAATACACACGAAATAATAGCTTGCATCAAAAAAGGAATAAAACATAAAAAAGCTCCCGGATATGACATGATAACAGGAAAAGCATTAGCGGAGCTACCAACCAAGGCGTATATATACTTGCGAAACGTTTTTAATGCAATATTTCGCTTACAATACTTTCCGAAGCTCTGGAAAGTGGCAGAGATTATTGCATTGCCAAAACCGGGTAAAGATCCAACTACCGTGTCATCATATAGACCAATAAGCTTATTACCGACAATATCTAAAATTGTGGAAAAATTACTGCTGATCGAATAAGCCAACTTCTAGACCAAAAACGTATAATACCGGATCATCAATTCGGATTTAGAAAAAAACATTCGACTATTCAACAGATCCATAGAATTACAAATAAAATCCCATCAGACCTTGAAAACAATCGATACTGTGCCGCAGTATTTTTGGACGTAGCTAAAGCGTTTGACAAAGTGTGGCACAAAGGTTTACTCCACAAAATAAATGAATGCTACCTTTTCAGTACTATCTCATCATAAAAAGCTATGTAATCGACCGAAGTTTCTATATTAAATATGACAATCAATGTTCAGATATTCATCAAATAACTGCTGGAGTTCCGCAAGGTAGCGTTCTTGGCCCTCTACTATATGTTCCATTCACCGCAGATATACCACCTCCTACTATTAGCATCAGACAAAAGCTTAATTATCGCTACTGAAAAACTGCAGCGATACACAAACGCAGTTAAGGAATGGTTTGATAACAGGTGCTTAAAAATAAATGAAGACAAAACCGTACAGGTTATATTTACTAACAAAACAAAATTTACCGCAGTTCCAATTAAAATAAACGATAAAGCAATTACAATAGAATCAACTACTAAATATCTGGGAGTTCACTTGGACTCCAAACTAAATTGGAATCACCACATAAAGAAAAAGGTCAAACAAATAACAGAAAAACTTCGACAACTTCATTGGTTAGTCTGTTTTAAACCCAGACTCACTATACAGAACAAGCTGTTAGTGTACAAAACTATGATTAAACCAATCTGGCCATATGGACTATAGGTGTGGGGCTAAAAAAATTCATATAGAAAAAATCCAACGACTGCAATCTAAAATTCTTCGAATTTTGACCATGTCTGACAGGTACACGAAAAATGATGACATGCACAGGACTTTTAATATAGCAAGAGTAGACGAAGAAATCAAAAAGATAACAACAAGGCACTTTGAAAAAATACACACACACAGTAATGCAGAAATCAACAAAGTTCTTGAAAGGGAAAGAAACGCAAAAGGCGTTTAAAGAGAACCCGACCAAGCGACCTAGTATGATAAATGCTAAAAAACCATAAATATGTAAAAAAAAAAAATTAAAAATAGTTAAAATAGTTGTAAAATGTAATCATGTAAAGTGAAACTTGTATTGTATTATTGTATATTATTTAATTGTATATTATTTCGTTTATTTTAATTTTATCGCTTTTGACACTGGCCATTGAGCGATGTATATAAATCCTTACCAAATTGTTAAACAACATACTTAATGTCAATGGACAGATGTATAAAATAAATGGGGACAAATGAAAAAAAAAAAAAATAGTGTGGAGACAGGATCCATCGGAGCATTTGCAAATTTTTCGACTAAACACCGTAACATTCGCCACTGCGCCTGCACCATTTGATGAAGATGACATTTTTCGCTTCATTCTGGAAGATAAGTTTAGAGAGCTGCGAGCAACTAAACGTAATATTTAATCAGTTTCCGCTCGCCTCTTTGACCCTCTTGGATTGTTAGCCCCGCTAGTCACCAAAGCTAAAATCTTATTACAAGAGCTTTGGATTCAAAAACTAGACTGGGATGAGTCGATTCCGTTGCGGCTTGACACTAGCTGGCAAAACTTTAAAGCCAATTTGTTGCAGCTTCGATCAATTAGCAATCCTCGGTATGTAAATAAAAAGTCGAGTGCCAGCTTTCAAATTCATGGCTTTTCCGACGCTTCAATAAGAGCGTATGGCTGCTGCGTATATATACGTAGCCAATCCGCTAGTGGTACGAAATGCACGCTGCTTACTTCAAAGTCTAGAGTAGTTCCGCTGAAGAGCTTCCGAGTTTAGAGCTCTCGGCAGCCCATCATCTTGACAAATTATGGTCAAGAATTTCACCAATGTTGAGTCGATCAATAGAACAAACAATTTTCTGGACAGACTCCGAATAGTTCTGCATTGGATTAAAACGCATCGTCGTTGCAAATTTTCGTCCCAAATAGAGTGTCCGCGATCCAAGAGTGGACCCAGAATGTGTCGTGGCGTCATGTGCCCACAAAACAAAATCCAGCGAAACAAGTGTCTCGGGGTTGTAACATGGATGAATTGGGTAATTCAATATGTTTTAGTGGTCCACAGTTCCTCCTAGAAAACCCTGCTACATGGCCAAAAAATGTCAACTTCAGTCCCTCTTCAGAATAAGAACCACTCGAGAAGAAGAAGATCGCAATTACGTTAACCGCAATCAATGCTGTGACAAATCCACTTCTCGAAATAATTGACAGGTTCTCATCTCACAGAAATGTACTTCGGACTATCGCTTATATACTCAGATGGCTTCGAAAAATACGAGAGCGAAAACCAGAATCTGAAATGATACCCACGGCAAAAGAATTACAATTGAGTTTCCTTAAAATTGTCGCAATAATTCCACATTTTGAATTTAGCCATGAAATTATTAAATTATCGAAATATAACGTACTACCCTCAAGTTTGCAGAAATTAACTCCATTTCTGCATAAATACTCGGAATCATCATTATCGTTTAAACTGATTCGAGTAGGTGGCCGTTTAACATATTAAACGCGCCAATCCCCCATGATGCTAAGTTCCCTTTGCTATTACGCAAAGACTCGCACTTTGTGAAGGCATACATCCGGTTCCTACATTTTCGTAATCACCATGCCGGTCCAAAGGCATTGGTAGAGCTTCTGCGAGAAAAAATATGGCTGGTAAATGCTCGACAAGCCTGTAATCGAACTGTAAGAGAATGCATTCACTGTTTTTGTTATAAGTCAAAATTACAAGGTCAGATCATGGGCAATATACCCGCCGATCGATTACGTGCCCAACGGCCCTTCACAATATGTGGGGTAGATTACTGCGGGCCCATTCACATAACCTTAAAAATTCGCTGTCTGCTAGTGCGCGCCGTAGGCAGCGCGCTGTTAACCGCCGAAGAAACCGCACCGCTTCTCGTCGAAGTAGAGAGGCGCTAACGCCGGCGCATCTACTAATCGGTTGTCCCTTGCGAGCTTTGCCACCGGAGAAGGTATCCGACAACCTCAGCCGTTGCTTAGAGATATGGCAGCTTGTTTGCTCTCCCTAGCAACAATTTTGGCGCGCGTGGTCGAAGAGCTACCTTCTGGAGCTTCAGCACCGCAACAAATGAGTGCACCCGCAGCCCAACGTCCAACCCGGCCAAATCGTCGTCGTCCACGAAGACAACGTACCACCGCAGAAGTGGGTGCTGGGTCGAGTATCCGCAACTATTCCCGGAGCGGACGGCAAAATTCGCGTCGCAGACATTGCTACTAGATCGGGTGAAGTACGACGCCCTATCCACAAACTCGCCGTGCTGCCGGTGGACAACAAAAATTAAAGGCTATTGGATTCTTTCAAGGTGGCCGGTGTCAAGCCATATTCTGGCAAATTACTTTAATATAATAAAATAATCTAAAATTGAATTTAAAATATGAAAATTACTAATAAATTAATAATTGATAATTAGGTAAATGAATAAAATAAAATATATAAATATGTAAATGTAAATTATATTTAAGCTTAATATTAAGTTATTTTCTATTTTCTATTACTGTTTTCGCTTTCGCTACCTTCTTTACCTGTTTCTATTTACTTTCGATCATTGACTCTATTTCTACAGCTATACTCTCCGTTCTTTCTATTTCTATTTACTTAACTACATACTCTCTCTAACTCTCCACGTACTGTTCTTCCATTTCCGCTATTTCTTTTATCTTAGTTTAAGGACTAATATAAGGACAGAACATGAAAAATAAAATAAAATTTTGAATTGTTAACCATTCGATTGCGGTCTAATTTTTAATCTCGCTTCTACACGGAATATTCGGTTTTATTCGCCCTTCCCCCTAAGTAAAGTTTCTTTATTAAATAATTAAAACATCTTCAAAAACTAATATAGTAAAGAATTTTCAGACATTGTAGAGAAAAAATCGCCAGAAATCAAAGATTTTGGGTAAAAAGCTTAAAACTTTTTAGAAAATTTACCTGATTTTTTAATTTTTTTGCAAAGTTTTAAATTTTGCGCTCTGCGGTTTTGCTGTGGTATCAACTATATTTCTATAAAAAAAATTAATAAATAGTCAAAACGTACACTTTTTTTGACGCTGAAAGTATTGTGACCAATCTTGAACATTCACGAAACGACTGAATCATAAGTGGGAAAACTTTAGTATAATGTATATCGCTTTGAAAAAAAACGGTTAAAGGGGGTGATAGAGGGGTGTATCCCCATCTTAAAACTGAAAACAGAACCTGCCGGAGGCTTTTAGTGTTTAAGTCATTTAATGTTAAAGTTCTCTAATTTAGCGAAAAGTTGGTGTTGCCGTACACCTGAAATGAAAACGAAGTGCACTCAGGGATGTTCAGTGGAAGGTTCATTGTAAAACTGCAGTATTTTTTGCTGTAATTTAAAGTTGAGAAATATTTTTGAAAATAAAAACATACAACTCACTTAAACTTAAAAACAATGATATTAATAAAGTAATTAAAAGCCAAAATTATGGTTTATAACTGTATAACATTGGAAAATAACAGTTAAACAAACGGTATACATACGCAGGTTCTTTTGCATTTTACAGGAGCGTCGACTAGAAGGGTTTTTGTAAATTTGTAGAATTTTTTGCGTAGAGCTTCTTTTCGCGTGGGCGGCCTTCGGCCGCGCTTCAAAAAAATAACCCTCATCAGTCCAACGCCGGCTACGCAATCCACAGTACATTTGCGTAGAATTCCTTTTCGCGTGGGCGGCCTTCGGCCGCGCTTCAAAAAAATAACCCTCATCAGTCCAATTCCGGCTACGCAATCCAAAGTACATTTGCGTAGAACTCCTTTCCGTGTTAAAACCATTGAACGCAAAATTAAAACGTCATATGCGTGTATGTAGTAAGGAGGCACAATAACCCCCATCCCCATCATTAACACTAAACTCAAGTACTTAATTTTTGTTTTCATTTGCAGGCATCCGGCAACACCATACTGTTGTCATTCCAATCTTCTTCTTATTCGCGTTTAAAATTGGAAAGTAATTGCATGGGCAAATGAATTTGCATTTAATTTTAATAGAAATAATTAGAATATTAGCATAAAAATCAGTAAAAATACGCGTGTGGGTGTATATTTGGTGAATTTTAGTGAAATGTTAAAAAATATAGAGTGTAATGTGGCAAATTATAGTGAAGTTCCCGAGGGCATTTTGAATGCAAATAATTAAAAAATTATTATTTCCCGAATAATTTAAAGTTATAAAGAGTGTTCCTTAACACCTCATTAACATCTCCACCAAGTTTCATTAAAAAAAACCTTATAGTTGCCAAAGAATACAAGTTGCCCAAACCAGAAATTACGATAATTGTTAAGCACATGAATATAAACAGAGGTTCATGCGCACAAAGTAAGTGTTAAGTTGATTAAATTCGAACTGAGCTTATCAAAATTGTTTTACTGTCGATCCGTGCTTATTAAAAAATTTTCGAATTCAGAATGCATTATTGCTAAAAAAAGAGATAGGCACTCATAGCAGACTGCATAGAAACTACAAAGTTCTTCATCAAGTAAAACTCGATAGGCGTACCCATATTTTAGTTAAAAAAAGAAAAAAATCATGGCCTTCTTCAGTTTCGGGTACAAGAAAAGGTCACAGAGATCCAGATTTGGGGAATACGGTGGCTGTGTCATCATTAGTGTGTTGTTCTTGGCCAAAAAGTTGCGCCCAAGCAATGATGTGTGAGCAGGGGCGTTATCGTGATGCAGGATCCAATTTTTGTTCTTCCACAAATCCGGGCGCTTCTGACGGATTGCTTCGCGCAAATTGCGCATAAGTTGCAGGTAATATTTCCTATTGACCGTTTTACCCTGTGGCAAGAACTCATGATGCACAACGCCCCTGCAATCTACGAAAACGCTAAGCAAAACTTTTACATTCGACCGAACGTGGCGCGCTTTTTTCGGTCTTGGTTCGTGCGGCAGCTTCCATTGAGATGATTGACCTTTGGTTTCCACGTCAAAACCATAAACTCACGATTCGTCATCAGTGCAATTTTGGGTCGTCGCGGACAGAGTCCAACATCTCATTAGCAATGTTCATGCGACGCTGCTTTTGGTCGAAATTGAGCAGTTTTGGTACGAATTTCGCGGTGACCCGTCTCATGCCCAAATCATTGAAAAACATCGAATGGCACGAGCCATCAGCAACTTCTCTAACGGTGATTCGACGATTGGCCACTACCATTTTCTTCACTTCATCAATTTTTTCGTCTGTTGTTGAAGTGCTCGGGCGTCCAGCACGCTTTTCGTCGTTCACATCTTCTCGGCCTTCTGAGAACATTTTGTACCACCGATAAACGTTGCTTTGGTCCAAAGTAGCTTCTCCGTATGACACAGTCAACATTCTGAATGCATCCGCGCACTTAATTTCGTTTTTGACACAAAATTTGATACCATGAGTACCAACATATATCCCCAAAAAAATCGAAACTCGAATATACCCTGCGAAAATTCAAAATTCGCGATACTTTTTGAACACACCTCGTATAGGCACATACTTATTCTTCTTAATTGGCGCGATAACAGCTTACGAGATTTTGACCGAGTTTAAGAAAGCGCTCCAGTCGTTTTTTTCTCGTGCTAACCGGCTCCAGTTGGACACACCAAGTGAAGCCAAGTCCTTCTCCACTTCATCTTTCCAACGCAAAGGAGGTCATCCTCTTCCTCTGCTACCACCAGTTGGTATCGCATTGAATAATTTCAGAGCAATAGCGTTTGTATCCATTCGGACGACATGACCCAGCCAACGTAGCAGTTGGATCTTTATTCGCTGTGCTATGTTTATGTCGTCGTAAAGCTCATCGTTCCATCGCCTGCGGCATTCGCCGTTGCCAACGTCCAAAGGTCCAAAAATCTTTCTCTCAAACACTCCAAGCGTCGCTTCATTGGATGTTGTCACCGTCCAAGCTTCTACGCTATACGTTAGGACGGACATGATGAGAGCCTTGTTGAGTGTTAGTTTTGTTCGACGAGAGGGCTGTACTGCTCAGTTGTCTACTTAGTCCAAAGTAGAACTGTTGGTAAGAGAGATTCTGCGTTGGATTTCAAGGCTGACATTGTTATCGGTGTTAATGCTGGTTCCTAAATACACGAAGTCTTTTACAATCTTGAAATTATAACTGTCAACAGTGACGGGGGTGCGGATACGTTAGTGCACCGACTGTTTGTTTGAAGACAGGAGGTACTTCGTTTTGTCTTCGTTCACCACCAAACAAATTAGCTTTGCCTCTTTATTCAGTTTGGAGAAGAGAAAACTAGCAGCGCGGTTGTTAAGGCGGTTGATGTCAATATCATCGGCATACGTCAACAATTGTACGCTTTTATAAAATATTGTGCGATTAAGTTCTGCAGCTATAACATCAGATTAAAGAAGTCACACGACAGCGAGTCACCCTGTCTGAAACCTCGTTTGGTATGAAATGGCTCAGAAAGGGCCTTCCCAGTTATAACGGCGCTGCTGGTGTTGAGCAAGGTCATCTTGCAAAGCCGTATTAGTTTTGTGGGGATACCAAATTCAGACATCGCGGCATACAGGAAGCTCCTTATCGTACTGTCAAATGCAGCTTTGAAATCGGCGAAAAGATGGTGTGGGTCGATTCTCCTTTTATCGGTCTTTTCCAAGATTTGGCGTATTGTGAATATTTGGTCGATGGTAGACTTTCCAGATCTAAAGCCACATTGATAAAGTCCAATCAGTTGGTGGACGGTGGACTTCAGCCTTTCACACAATACGCTCTCTAGAACCTTATACGCAATATTTAATCCCGCGGTAATTGGCGCGGATTGCCGGATCGCTTTTCCTATGGATTGGGCAGAGCATACTTAAATTCCAGTCTTCAGGCATGCTTTCATCCGACCATATTTGAATAGCTGAGCCGGCAGTCCGTCGGCGCCCGCGGCGTTGTTCTTTAGCCGGGGTATTGCCATTCTCACCTCGTCATGGTCGGGTAGCGGAACGACGATTCTGTCGTCGACGATTGGGGTATCGCGATCCTCACATTCTCTGTGACATGCGCAGCTATCACTGTTTAACAGGTTCGGGAAGAGTTGCCTCCATAATTTAAGATTGCTCTGGATGTCAGTCACCAGTTCCCCGTCTTTGTTCTTATAGGAAAATGCCCCGGTCTTAAAACCTTCTGTAAGCCGCCGAACTTTCTGGTAGAATTTTCGGACGTGGTTTCCATGTCAAGCTGCTCACACTCACGTATTTCGGCCTTTCGTTTCTTCTTCCGGATAATACATCTATCTTCCTTTATTAGCTCTCGGTATTGATCCCATATAGCTCGCGTTGTGCCCGATCGCAGCGTGGCTCATAGGCAGCATATGTTTTTTCTGCGGCAGCATGACATTCCTCTTCGTAGCAACTGTTTTTTCGGGCTCGCACACTTACTTTCGTTTCATTTAATATGCCATTTATGGGTCCAGTCGTATATTTCATTTATGGCTTATTGTTATTGTGATGTCGATGTAGCTGTAGCAGTTTGCATTGGATGGATCTCACATAAAGAGCATATATACAATAATAAAGCCCCAAAAACGCTTCCTTGGGGAGCCCCTGCTCTAAGTTTTTGCAGGCATGAATATGAATCTTCTTTTTTTACTTTGAAGTAGCGGTTGAATAATTACATATGTGGATTAATGAAGTAATGCTTGGGTAGTAGCGCATTTATTTTCTTCAGGAGCCCATAGTGGCATACTTTGTCGAGCGCTTTGAAGATATCAAGGAATACCGCGGAGCAAGTTTTTTTTTCTTCAAAAGCATTTTCAATTATTCGACCCATCCTATCTACTACCAGTAAAAAAAAATAAAACAACATCAAGCCTTAGCCAAAGTAAAGTGCCAAATTACTAGCTGAGTGAAACCTCTCCTCTACAAAAAAATTTGCAACTTTAGATGTGGATGATGGAATAACTTGCTCAAACTAAAGACACTCTGTCATAAAATGTAAATAAAGGCGAAAAAGAAAAAGTAATAAGCCTCCTCCAAGGTGTAGACATATGTAAATATGTGTTAAAGTTGTCGAATGTATAAAAGCATTCAAGAGTGCTTTAAATAAGGTAGCAAATAACAGCTTCACTCTTACAGTTTTAGCAAAAAATGAAGTTCGCGTTTAAGGAGAAAATTAGCACATACATATGTATATAACCAATTACACCACATGCTAAGGGAAAAAGGAACGACATTATATACATTTCGGCCAAAAAGTGAGAGAGGATTTAAAGTAGTGTTACGAAACATGCACCACACTACAGACCAAGAAGAAATAAAAAATGAACTAAAGGCAAAAGGCCGCATAGTACTTGACATTATTAACATAATACAAAGAACAACAAAAAACTACTACAATATTTTTCATTGAACTGCTTGTACAAGCTAGTGATAACAACAAAGACGTTTAGAATATAAACGAGAATTTCGTATAGTCATCTTTGAGGCACCTCACCATAAGCTCACCCTTTCACAGTATTCGACATGCGAGACAAAAGACAAAAGTTTCCCGAAATTTCCTAAGCATAAAGTGTATGTGACAAACCATGCTGATGAAAGAGCCCATGGAGGACTGCTATAATTATTACATCAAGCATAACGCACATAGAACAACTCCCGCAATCGACGCCTTATCTTCAGTCCACAACGCTACATACCGATCACAAAAATGGATCAGTAACTATGAATAAATTAATAAGTGATTGGCGCGTATACATTTGTAATGTGTTTGGCCGGGCTCCTCCTCTTATTTCTGATGCGGGTCTTGATGTTGTTCCACAAATAGAGGGACGTACAGTTTTAAACCGACTTCGAACGACAAATGGTTTTTATGAGCAGCCTTTTCATGGCAGAAGTACCCTCCGAATGTACTGTAATATTTAGCCTGCCAATGGGCGACCGCTATAAGAAAGAAAATTCTCCCCGGATCAATATGATAAATATTGTACATAAGGACGATAAACAATAGATTTATTGCAGCTGGAGATCTTAATGCAAAACATATTTATTAAGCTCACCAACAAAAAGGGACGCATTCTCTTTAACGCAATTAGGAAACAGTTGCAGATTAATAAGTACCGTAGAAGCTATCTAGTGACCAACTGACACAAAGAAAATTACAGACTTGATCGATTTTTGCATTACCAAAAGCATAAGCCATAACCAATTAATAACTCAGAAATGGTATGAATTTTCGTCTGACCATTCGCCGATAAAAGTTGACGACATAAGTGATATTAAACCTATAGATACAGTCACTCACATCATTTTAATATCATAGTTGAGTACCAAATATGATCTTAAAAGCGCAACTTGGCATTGAACGTGCCACTTCAATGGCGTATCCCTAGAAGCAAAGATAAGATCGGCACCAAAACAAAAGAAATAACTTAAAAATCGAAACTTACTTGAAGAACCTGACTCCCAATCAAGATACAAAGTCCTAAATTATTAAAATTATTTAAAACATCAACCACCATTAAAGAAAGATGACAAATCAAGGTATGTTACAAAAGAGGAAAAGGCGAAATCTTTGGCAAATTACTTCGAAAAAGAGAAGAGAAGAAAATCGATAACCAGAACAACTTCGATTGTGATTTTACAAAAATAAAAACGTCGCATACTCACGACATAATAACTTGCATAAAAAAATGGAATAAAACATAAAAAACACTCGGATATTATATGATAACACGAAAAGCATTAGCAGAGCTACTAACCATGGTATATCTGTTTTTGCGAAACGTTTTTAATGCAATGTTTCGTTTACACTATTTTCCGAAACTCTGGAAAGTTGCAGAGATGATTGCATTGCCGAAGCCGGGTAAAGATCCAACTACCGTATTATCATATAGGCAATTTGTTTACTACAGACAATATCTAAAATTACTGAAAAGTTACTGCATGATCGACAAAAAACGTATAATACCGGATCATCCATTTGGATTTATAGAAAAAAACATTTGACTATCTAACAGATCCATAGAGCTACTCATAAAATCCAATCAGACCTTGAATACAATCGTTATTGTGTGGCAGTAGGCACAGTGTGGTACAAAGGCTTACTTCAGTATATAAAAACTATTCTACCTGTTGACTACTATCGCATCATAAAATGCTATCTAACGTATCGAAGCTTCTATATTAAATATGACGATCATTGTTTAGATATTTATCAAATAACAGCTAGAGTTTCGCAAGCAAGCGTTCTAAGATCACTACTATATGTTTTGTTCCCCGCATAGGTGTGGGGAACGGCTAAACGGACTCATATAGCAAAAATCCACAATGAAAAATCAACAATCGAAGATTCGAGTTTTTACCATATCTGACAGATACACAAGAAATTATGGCGTTCATAGCACTTTTAATATAGAAACAGTAGACGTAGAAATCAAAAAGATAACAACAAGGCACTTAGACAAAATCCACAAACACTAAAAAAAACTAAAAGACTTCCAAAACTGTTATTGTATGTAAATAAATATGTATAAATTGTGTTTATGTAAACTGATTATTGTATTTAATATTATTTGAACTATTACTCAAATTATTATTATTAAAACTATTTTAGTTTATTTTAATTTTATCCCTGGTTATTAAGTGATGTATATACACCGCAGCCGAAAGGGTTGATGCGTGACTACCAATCGGAATTCACAGAGAGAACGTAGGTTCGAATCTCGGTGAAACACCAAAATTGAGAAAACTATTTTTCTAATAGCGGTAGCCCCTCGGCAGGCAATGGCAAACCTCCGAGTGTATTTCTGCCACAAAAAAGCTCCTCATAAAAATATCTGCCGTTCGGAGTCGGCATTTGTGGAACAACTTCAAGACGCACACCACAAATAGGAGGAGGAGTTCGGCCAAACACCCAAAAAGGGTGTACGCGCCAATTATAAATATAAAGGGTGGTTAAGTATTAAGGGCCGGTATTCATTTTGAATAAAATAAGATTTGTTTGGAAATTACTGTCATTTCTCTTTAGTATGAAAATATTGGTACGGCCACCAAATGCAAATGGTTCCTTATCTAAAGGGTGGTTAAGTTTCAAACGTCGGTGTTGATTTTAAATAAAATAAAATTTTTTTAAGAAATTATTGTCATTTCTCTTTATTATGATAATATAGGTATGGCTCAATTACCTATGGAACAAACTATCGGCCAAATGGCCGCCGCGACCTCGGCGGCGCACCTCCATCCGATGGTCCAAGTTTTCGATGACTCTGAGGCATAATTCAGATTCTATGCCTTTAATGTGCCAAATTATCTCATCCTTTAGCTCTTGAATTGTTGCTTGCTTATCGACGTACACCTTTTCTTTCAAATAGCCCCAAAGAAAGAAGTCCAACGGTGTCGTTGACGTTTAGGTGTGATTCACATTCAACATCGGCTATTGAAATATAACCACATATAATATATATACATTTCTTGCTAAATAGTATACTTACCTAATGACAACAAACAGATGTATAAAATAAATGGGGAATAATAAAAAAAAAAACAGTTGAGACCGTGAATGCGTAAACGCAAAGTACAGTGGATAAGCATCGAAATTAAATAAAGCATGCAAGTTGTACAACCATTAGTTTTTGACTTTTATTTAGCAATATAGTAATCGAACTCAGAGGAGTTATAGAGAGTGGTTTTATTTGGAGAAAAACGAAAGAGTGGGTATATATTTTGTTTTTGCATCAAAATTTCAATGGGAATGTAAACAAACAAAACTTTGGCATTAAAATCAGCTAGTGGCAAGAACCAAAAAGAAAATCAGCGAAGTCAATTTGAGTGTATTCAATTCTTTATTTAGGACATGCCTGTTTTTCTTTACACAATTTCTTAGATACAAAATCTTATAATTTATCATATTAATAATACTGAATTATATATGTAATATTTAAATACATAACTGATATTAATTTTCTATTGAGGATGATATCCAGCCTTGCGCCCATCTTTTCGGTGGTCTTCCAGCACGTCGCCTTCCCACTGGACTTCAGTCACGTGCAAACTTAATTAATTGGTTGTTGGAGGCTCTTGAAATATGCTCGTTCCATGCGCGTCTTCTTGATCTTATAAATTTGACAATGTCATCAGTGTTCGTCTGGATTCTAATATCATGGTTTCTACAGCAATCCCACCTCGTTTTTCCTGCTATCGTCCTTAATGTGTGCATTTCTGTAGAGCGCAATAATTGTTTCGTTTTTGTGTTCTCCGCACGAGCTTCTGCACCGTATGTTAATATCGGTCTTACGATTGTTTTATACACATGCGTTTTACTTTCTACATTCATATATTTGTTCTTCCATATAATATCTCGCAGAAAACCTGATATTTTTGCACCATTTGTACATCTTTCTCTCACTTCTGTGACGATGTTCCGATCGTTCGATACATCTATTCCCAAATATTTGAATTGCATTACTTGTTCTATAATGTTCTGGTTAATTTCTAGCTTACACCTTATTGGTTCCTTAGATATTACTATTGATTTTGTTTTTGCAGTTGAAACTTCCATATTAAAATTCAAACCAGTACTAACGAAACGGTGCAAGAGCCTTTGAAGATTATATTCACTATCAGCAATTAAAACTGCATCATCTGCATAGCAAATTATTGTTATGTTTTGATTGTTTAGTTTGTAGCCTTGAAGTTGGTTAACTTCAGAAATAATTTTATCTATGATTAGATTAAAAAGTTGCGGACTTAATGAATCCCCTTGTCGTATTTCTGTGGTGCACCCTATACTGTTGGTAAATTTCTCATTTACCATAACTTTAGTTGTGCAATTGGTACTGAGATTCCTAATGACTTCAACAACTTGTCGAGGAACTTTTCTCTCTTTTAAAACTTCCAAGACGTCCTTCGGCCTGACTCCGTCATTATCGTTTAAACATTAGAGTAGGTGGCCATTTATTAAACGCGCCAATCCCCTATGATGCTAAGTTCCCTTTGCTATTACGCAGAGACTCGCACTTTGTGAATGCATACATCCGGTTCCTACATTTTCGTAATCACCATGCCGGTCCAAAGGCATTGGTAGCTCTTCTGCGAGAAAAAATATGGCGGGTAAATACTCGAAAAGCCTGTAGTCGAACTGTAAGGGAATGCATTCACTGTTTTCGTTATAAGCCACAATTACAAGGTCAGATCATGGGCAATATACCCGCCGATCGATTACGTGCCCAACGGCCCTTCACAATATGTGGGGTAGATTACTGCGGGCCCATTCACATAACCTTAAAAATTCGCTGTCTGCTAGTACGCGCCGTAGGCAGCGCGCTGTTAACCGCCGAAGAAACCGCACCGCTTCTCGTCGAAGTAGAAGCGGTACTGAACTCCCGACCGCTCGCACCACTCAGCAACGACGGCGAGGCGCTAACGCCGGCGCATCTACTAATCCGTTGCCCCTTGCGAGCTTCGCCACCGGAGAAGGTATCCGACAACCTCAGCCGCTACCCGGCCAAATCGTCGTCGTCCACGAAGACAACGTACCACCGCAGAAGTGGGTGCTGGGTCGAGTATCCGCAACTATTCCCGGAGCGGACGGCAAAATTTGCGTCGCAGACTTTGCTACTAGATCGGGTGAAGTACGACGCCCTATCCACAAACTCGCCGTGCTGCCGGTGGACAACAAAAATTAAAGGCTATTGGATTCTTTCAAGGTGGCCGGTGTCAAGCCAGATTCTGGCTAATTACTTTAATATAATAAAATAATCTAAAATTGAATTTAAAATATGAAAATTACTAATAAATTAATAATTGATAATTAGGTATATGAATAAAATAAAATATATAAATATGTAAATGTAAATTATATTTAAGCTTAATATTAAGTTATTTTCTATTTTTACATTACTGTATTCGCTTTCGCTACCTTCTTTACCTGTTTCTATTTACTTTCGATCATTGACTCTATTTCTACAGCTATACTCTCCGTTCTTTCTATTTCTATTTACTTAACAACATACTCTCTCTAACTCTCCACGTACTGTTCTTCCATTTCCGCTATTTTTTTTATCTTAATAGGACTATGAATAAGTTCGTGCGGTTTTTTTCGAAATTTGAAACTTTATTGACGTAAAATGGTTACAAATTTAATATTCAAAATATTGTCCATCGCTTACTACTACTTTTTCCCATCTTTCTGGCAATTCACGGATTCCCTTTGTGAAAAATTCGGTCGGTTTTGCCGCAATCCACGAATCGATCCATTTTTTGACTTCATCGTAATTACGGAAGTGCTGGTCAGCCAGGCCATGTTGCATCGATCGGAAGAGATAGTAATCGGATGGCGCAAGGTCTGGACTATACGGCGGGTGGGGTAGGACATCCCATTTGAGCGTTTCTAAGTATGTTTTGACCACTTGTGCAACATGTGGCCGAGCATTGTCATGTTGCAAAATAACTTTGTCGTGTCTATCGGCGTATTGCGGCCGTTTTTCTCGCAGTGCTCGGCTCAAACGCATCAATTGTCGTCGGTAGACATCCCCCGTAATCGTTTCGTTCGGTTTCAGTAGCTCATAATACACAACACCCAGCTGGTCCCACCAGATACACAGCATAACCTTCAGGCCATGAATATTCTGCGCCGACGTCGATGTTGAAGCATGGCCAGGGTATCCATACGTTGCCCGACGTTTTGGATTGTCGTAATGGACCCACTTTTCATCGCCAGTCACAATTCGATGCAAAAAACCCTTTCTTTTGTGCCGTTGAAGCAGTTGTTCGCATGCCATAAAACGGCGTTCAACGTCTCTTGGCTTCAATTCATACGGCACCCAATGGCCTACCTTTCGGATCATTCCCATGGCTTTTAAACGTTTGGAAATGGTTGATTGATCAACTCCCAAAGTTTTTGCAACCTCTTCTTGCGTTTGAGCCGGATCTTGATCGAGCAATTCCTCCAATTCGGTATCCATGAACTTTGGCGGCGCACCCTCGCGTTCTTCGTCTTCCAAGCCAAAATCACCACTTTTAAAGCGTGCAAACCACTTCTGGCACGTTCGCTCAGATAGAGCATGCTCACCATAAACTTCCACCAAGATACGATGACTTTCGGCTGCTTTTTTCTTCATATTAAAATAATGAAGAAGAATTCCCCGCAAAAACACATTATTTGGCACGAAATTCGACATTTTCAAGTGTGGTAAAAATATTGTTGTTTACGCTTCAAATAAAAAACTTATACTGACGTTTGTGCCTTACGACAGTAGCTCTCCAATGAATGTTTGGAAATGTGGATCGATGGAATAATAATCAAGTTACGCCATCTGTTGTAAAACCGTAACGAACTTATTCATAGTCCTATTAGTTTAAGGACTAATATAAGGACAGAACATGAAAAATAAAATAAAATTTTTAATTGCTAACCATTCGAGTGTGGTCTAATTTTTAATGTCGCTTCCACACGGAATATTCGGTTTTATTCGCCCTTCCCCCTAAGTAAAGTTTCTTTATTAAATAATTAAAACATCTTCAAAAACTAGTGAAGAATTTTCAGACATTGTAGAGAGAAAATCGCCAGAAATCAAAGATTTTGGGTAAAAAGCTTAAAATTTTTCAGAAAATTTTCCTGATTTTTTAATTTTTTTGCAAAGTTTTAAATTTTGCGCTCTGCGGTTTTGCTGTGGTATCAACTATATTTCTATAAAAAAAAAAATTAATAAATAGTCAAAACGTACACTTTTTTTGACGCTGAAAGTATTGTGACCAATCTTGAACATTCACGAAACGACTGAATCATAAGTGGGAAAACTTTAGTATAATGTATATCGCTGTGAAAAAAAAACGGTTAAAAGGGGGTGAAAGAGGGGTGTATCCCCATCTTAAAACTGAAAACAGAACCTGCCGGAGGCTTATAGTGTTCAAGTCATTTAATGTTAAAGTTCTCTAATTTAGCGAAAAGTTGGTGTTGCCGTACACCTGAAATGAAAACGAAGTGCACTCAGGGATGTTCAGTGGAAGGTTCATTGTAAAACTGCAGTATTTTTTGCTGTAATTTAAAGTTGAGAAATATTTTTGAAAATAAAAACATACAACTCATTTAAACTTAAAAACAATGATATTAATAAAGTAATTAAAAGCCAAAATTATGGTTTATAACTGTATAACATTGGAAAATAACAGTTAAACAAACGGTATACATACGCAGGTTCTTTTGCATTTTACAGGAGCGTCGACTAGAAGGGTTTTTGTAAATTTGTAGAATTTTTTGCGTAGAGCTTCTTTTCGCGTGGGCGGCCTTCGGCCGCGCTTCAAAAAAATAACCCTCATCAGTCCAACGCCGGCTACGCAATCCACAGTACATTTGCGTAGAATTCCTTTTCGCGTGGACGGCCTTCGGCCGCGCTTCACAAAAATTAACCTCATCAGTCAATTCCGGCTACGCAATCCACAGTATTTTTGCGTGGAACTCCTTTTCGCGTGTGCGGCCTTCGGCCGCGCTTCAAAAAAATAACCCTCATCAGTCCAACTCCGGCTACGCAATCCACAGTATTTTTGCGTAAAACTCCTTTCCGTGTTAAAACCATTCAACCCAAAATTAAAACGTCATATGCGTGTATGTAGAATTTTTGCGTATAACTTCTTTTCGCGTGGGCGGCCTTCGGCCGCGACTCAAAAAAAATAACCCTCATCAGTCCAACTCCGGCTACGCAATCCACAGTATTTTTGCGTAAAACTCCTTTCCGTGTTAAAACCATTGAACTCAAAATTAAAACGTCATATGCGTGTATGTAGTAAGGAGGCACAATAACCCCCATCCCCATCATTAACACTAAACTCATGTACTTAATTTTTGTTTTCATTTGCAGGCATCCGGCAACACCATACTGTTGTCATTCCAATCTTCGTCTTATTCGCGTTTAAAATTGGAAAGTAATTGCATGGGCCAATGAATTTGCATTTAATTTTAAAAGAAATAATTAGAATATTAGCGTAAAAATCAGTAAAAACACGCGTGTGGGTGTATATTTGGTGAATTTTAGTGAAATGTTAAAAAATATAGAGTGTAATGTGGCAAATTATAGTGAAGTTCCCGAGGGCATTTTGAATGCAAATAATTAAAATATTATTATTTCCCGAATAATTTAAAGTTATAAAGAGTGTTCCTTAACACCTCATTAACATCTCCACCAAGTTTCATTAAAAAAAACATTATTGTTTGCCAAAAATTCCCAAATATACATTGCTCTAAATTCCAGCCTCATAAGTTGCCAAAAAATACAAGTTGCCCAAACTAGAAATTACGATAATTGTTAAGCACATGAATATAAACAGAGGTTCATGCGCACAAAGTAAGTGTTAAGTTGATTAAATTCGAACTGAGCTTATCAAAATTGTTTTACTGTCGATCCGTGCTTATTAAAAAATTTTCGAATTCAGAATGCATTATTGCTAAAAAAAGAGATAGGCACTCATAGCAGACTGCATAGAAACTACAAAGTTCTTCATCAAGTAAAACTCGATAGGCGTACCCATATTTTAGTTAAAAAAAGAAAAAAATCTTGGCCTTCTTCAGTTTCGGGTACAAGAAAAGGTCACAGAGATCCAGATTTGGGGAATACGGTGGCTGTGTCATCATTAGTGTGTTGTTCTTGGCCAAAAAGTTGCGCCCAAGCAATGATGTGTGAGCAGGGGCGTTATCGTGATGCAGGAGCCAATTTTTGTTCTTCCAAATCCGGGCGGTTCTGACGGATTGCTTCGCGCAAATTGCGCATAACTTGCAGGTAATATTTCTTATTGACCGTTTTACCCTGTGGCAAGAACTCATGATGCACAACGCCCCTGCAATCTACGAAAACGCTAAGCAAAACTTTGACATTCGACCGAACTTGGCGCGCTTTTTTCGGTCTTGGTTCGTGCGGCAGCTTCCATTGAGATGATTGACCTTTGGTTTCCACGTCATAACCATAAACCCACGATTCGTCACCAGTGCAATTTTGGGTCGTCGCGGGCAGAGTCCAACATCTCATTAGCAATGTTCATGCGACGCTGCTTTTGGTCGAAATTGAGCAGTTTTGGTACGAATTTCGCGGGGACCCGTCTCATGCCCAAATCATTGAAAAACGTCGAATGGCACGAGCCATCAGCAACTTCTCTAACGGTGATTCGATGATTGGCCACTACCATTTTCTTCACTTCATCAATTTTTTCGTCTGTTGTTGAAGTGCTCGGGCGTCCAGCACGCTTTTCGTCGTTCACATCTTCTCGGCCTTCTGAGAACATTTTGTACCACCGATAAACGTTGCTTTGGTCCAAAGTAGCTTCTCCGTATGACGCAGTCAACATTCTGAATGCATCCGCGCACTTAATTTCGTTTTTGACACAAAATTTGATACCATGAGTACCAACATATATCCCCAAAAAAATCGAAACTCGAATATACCCTGCGAAAATTCAAAATTCGCATTTTTTTTTGAACACACCTCGTATAGGCACATACTTATTCTTCTTAATTGGCGCGATAACAGCTTACGAGATTTTGACCGAGTTTAAGAAAGCGCTCCAGTCGTTTTTTTCTCGTACTAACCGGCTCCAGTTGGACACACCAAGTGAAGCCAAGTCCTTCTCCACTTCATCTTTCCAACGCAAAGGAGGTCATCCTCTTCCTCTGCTACCACCAGTTGGTATCGCATTGAATACTTTCAGAGCAATAGCGTTTGTATCCATTCGGACGACATGACCCAGCCAACGTAGCCGTTGGATCTTTATTCGTTGTGCTATGTTTATGTCGTCGTAAAGCTCATCGTTCCATCACCTGCGACATTCGCCGTCGCCAACGTCCAAAGGTCCAAAAATCTTTCTCTCAAACACTCCAAGCGTCGCTTCATTGGATGTTGTCATCGTCCAAGCTTCTGCGCTATACGTTAGGACGGACATGATGAGAGCCTTGTTGAGTGTTAGTTTTGTTCGTCGAGAGAGGGCTGTACTGCTCAGTTGTCTACTTAGTCCAAAGTATCACTTGCAGGTAAGAGAGATTCTGCGTTGGATTTCAAGGCTGACATTGTTATCGGTGTTAATGCTGGTTCCTAAATACACGAAGTCTTTTACAACCTTGAAATTATAACTGTCAACAGTGACGTGGGTGCCGATACGCTTTGCCTCTTTATTCAGATTGGAGAAGAGAAAACTCGCAGCGCGGTTGTTAAGGCGGTTGATGTTAATATCATCGGCATACGTCAACAAATGTACGCTTTTATAAAATATTGTGCGATTAAGTTCTGCGGCTATAACATCAGATTAAAGAAGTCGCACGACAGCGAGTCACCCTGTCTGAAACCTCGTTTGGTATGAAATGGCTCGGAGAGGGCCTTCCCAGTTATGACGGCGCTGCTGGTGTTGAGCAAGGTCATCTTGTAAAGCCGTATTAGTATTGTGGGGATACCAAATTCGCACATCGCGGCATACAGGAAGCTCCTTATCGTACTGTCAAATGCAGCTTTGAAATCGGCGAAAAGATGGTGTGTGTCGATTCTCCTTTTATCGGTCTTTTCCAAGATTTGGCGTATTGTGAATATTTGGTCGATGGTAGACTTTCCAAATCTAAAGCCACATTGATAAAGTCCAATCAGTTGGTGGACGGTGGACTTCAGCCTTTCACACAATACGCTCTCTAGAACCTTATACGCAATATTTAATCCCGCGGTAATTGGCGCGGATTGCCGGATCGCTTTTCCTATGGATTGGGCAGAGCATACTTAAATTCCAGTCTTCAGGCATGCTTTCATCCGACCATATTTGAATAGCTGAGCCGGCAGTCCGTCGGCGCCCGCGGCGTTGTTCTTTTGCCGGGGTATTGCCATTCTCACCTCGTCATGGTCGGGTAGCGGAACGACGATTCTGTCGTCGATGATTGGGGTATCGCGATCCTCACATTCTCTGTGACATGCGCAGCTATCACTGTTTAACAGGTTCGGGAAGAGTTGCCTCCATAATTTAAGATTGCTCTGGATGTCAGTCACCAGTTCCCCGTCTTTGTTCTTATAGGAAAATGCCCCGGTCTTAAAACCTTCTGTAAGCCGCCGAACTTTCTGGTAGAATTTTCGGACGTGGTTTCCAGGTCAAGCTGCTCACACTCACGTATTTCGGCCTTTCGTTTCTTCTTCCGGATAATACATCTATCTTCCTTTATTAGCTCTCGGTATTGATCCCATATAGCTCGCGTTGTGCCCGATCGCAGCGTGGCTCATAGGCAGCATATGTTTTTTCTGCGGCAGCATGACATTCCTCTTCGTAGCAACTGTTTTTTCGGGCTCGCACACTTACTTTCGTTTCATTTAATATGCCATTTATGGGTCCAGTCGTATATTTCATTTATGGCTTATTGTTATTGTGATGTCGATGTAGCTGTAGCAGTTTGCATTGGATGGATCTCACATAAAGAGCATATATACAATAATAAAGCCCCAAGAACGCTTCCTTGGGGAGCCCCTGCTCTAAGTTTTTGCAGGCATGAATATGAATCTTCTTTTTTTACTTTGAAGTAGCGGTTGAATAATTACATATGTGGATTAATGAAGTAATGCTTGGGTAGTAGCGCATTTATTTTCTTCAGGAGCCCATAGTGGCATACTTTGTCGAGCGCTTTGAAGATATCAAGGAATACCGCGGAGCAAGTTTTTTTTTCTTCAAAAGCATTTTCAATTATTCGACCCATCCTATCTACTACCAGTAAAAAAAAATAAAACAACATCAAGCCTTAGCCAAAGTAAAGTGCCAAATTACTAGCTGAGTGAAACCTCTCCTCTACAAAAAAATTTGCAACTTTAGATGTGGATGATGGAATAACTTGCTCAAACTAAAGACACTCTGTCATAAAATGTAAATAAAGGCGAAAAAGAAAAAGTAATAAGCCTCCTCCAAGGTGTAGACATATGTAAATATGTGTTAAAGTTGTCGAATGTATAAAAGCGTTCAAGAGTGCTTTAAATAAGGTAGCAAATAACAGCTTCACTCTTACAGTTTTAGCAAAGAATGAAGTTCGCGTTTAAGGAGAAAATTAGCACATACATATGTATATAACCAATGACACCACATGCTAAATGGAAAAGGAACGACATTATATACATTTCGGCCAGAAAGTGAGAGAGGATTTAAAGTAGTGTTACGAAACATGCACCACACTACAGACCAAGAAGAAATAAAAAATGAACTAAACGCAAAAGGCCACATAGTACTTGACATTACTAACATAACCCAAAGAACAACAAAAAACTACTACAATATTTTTCATTGAACTGCTTGTACAAGCTAGTGATAACAACAAAGACATTTAGAATATAAACGAGAATTTCGTATAGTCATCTTTGAGGCACCTCACCATAAGCTCACCCTTTCACAGTGTTCGACATGCGAGACAAAAGCTTCCCGAAATTTCCTAAGCATAAAGTGTATGTGAAAAACCATGCTGATGAAAGAGCCCATGGAGGACTGCTATAATTATTACATCAAGCATAACGCCCATAGAACAACTCCCGCAATCGACGCCTTATCTTCAGTCCACAACGCTACATACCGATCACAAAAATGGATCAGTAACTATGAATAAATTAATAAGTAATTGGCGCGTATACATTTGTAATGTGTTTGGCCGGGCTCCTCCTCTTATTTCTGATGCGGGTCTTGATGTTGTTCCACAAATAGAGGGACGTACAGTTTTAAGCCGACTTCGAACGACAAATGGTTTTTATGAGCAGCTTTTTCATGGCAGAAGTACCCTCCGAATGTACTGTAATATTTAGCCTGCCAATGGGCGACCGCTATTAGAAAAAAAATTCTTCCCTGATCAATATGATAAGTATTGTACATAAGGACGCTAAACAATAGATTTATTGCAGCTGGAGATCTTAATGCAAAACATATTTGTTAGGCTCGCCAACAAAAAGGGACGTATTCTCATTAACGCAATTAGCAAACAGTTGCAGATTAATAAGTACCGTAGAAGCTATCTAGTGACCAACTGACACAAAGAAAATTACAGACTTGATCGATTTTTGCATAACCAAAAGCATAAGCCATAACCAATTAATAACTCAGAAATGGTATGAATTTTCGTCTGACCATTCGCCGATAAAAGTTGACGACATAAGTGATATTAAACCTATAGATACAGTCACTCACATCATTTTAATATCATAGTTGAGTACCAAATATGATCTTAAAAGCGCAACTTGGCATTGAACGTGCCACTTCAATGGCGTATCCCTAGAAGCAAAGATAAGATCGGCACCAAAACAAAAGAAATAACTTAAAAATCGAAACTTACTTGAAGAACCTGACTCCCAATCAAGATACAAAGTCCTAAATTATTAAAATTATTTAAAACATCAACCACCATTAAAGAAAGATGACAAATCAAGGTATGTTACAAAAGAGGAAAAGGCGAAATCTTTGGCAAATTACTTCGAAAAAGAGAAGAGAAGAAAATCGATAACCAGAACAACTTCGATTGTGATTTTACAAAAATAAAAACGTCGCATACTCACGACATAATAACTTGCATAAAAAAATGGAATAAAACATAAAAAACACTCGCATATTATATGATAACACGAAAAGCATTAGCAGAGCTACTAACCATGGTATATCTGTTTTTGCGAAACGTTTTTAATGCAATGTTTCGTTTACACTATTTTCCGAAACTCTGGAAAGTTGCAGAGATGATTGCATTGCCGAAGCCGGGTAAAGATCCAACTACCGTATTATCATATAGGCAATTTGTTTACTACAGACAATATCTAAAATTACTGAAAAGTTACTGCATGATCGACAAAAAACGTATAATACCGGATCATCCATTTGGATTTATAGAAAAAAACATTTGACTATCTAACAGATCCATAGAGCTACTCATAAAATCCAATCAGACCTTGAATACAATCGTCATTGTGTGGCAGTAGGCACAGTGTGGTACAAAGGCTTACTTTAGTATATAAAAACTATACTACCTGTTGACTACTATCGCATCATAAAATGCTATCTAACGTATCGAAGCTTCTATATTAAATATGACGATCATTGTTTAGATATTTATCAAATAACAGCTAGAGTTTCGCAAGCAAGCGTTCTAAGATCACTACTATATGTTTTGTTCCCCGCATAGGTGTGGGGAACGGCTAAACGGACTCATATAGCAAAAATCCACAATGAAAAATCAACAATCGAAGATTCGAGTTTTTACCATATCTGACAGATACACGAGAAATTATGGCGTTCATAGCACTTTTAATATAGAAACAGTAGACGTAGAAATCAAAAAGATAACAACAAGGCACTTAGACAAAATCCACAAACACTAAAAAAAACTAAAAGACTTCCAAAACTGTTATTGTATTTAAATAAATATGTATAAATTGTGTTTATGTAAACTGATTATTGTATTTAATATTATTTGAACTATTACTCAAATTATTATTATTAAAACTATTTTAGTTTATTTTAATTTTATCCCTGGTTATTAAGTGATGTATATACACCGCAGCCGAAAGGGTTGATGCGTGACTACCAATCGGAATTCACAGAGAGAACGTAGGTTCGAATCTCGGTGAAACACCAAAATTGAGAAAACTATTTTTCTAATAGCGGTAGCCCCTCGGCAGGCAATGGCAAACCTCCGAGTGTATTTCTGCCACAAAAAAGCTCCTCATAAAAATATCTGCCGTTCGGAGTCGGCATTTGTGGAACAACTTCAAGACGCACACCACAAATAGGAGGAGGAGTTCGGCCAAACACCCAAAAAGGGTGTACGCGCCAATTATAAATATAAAGGGTGGTTAAGTATTAAGGGCCGGTATTCATTTTGAATAAAATAAGATTTGTTTGGAAATTACTGTCATTTCTCTTTAGTATGAAAATATTGGTACGGCCACCAAATGCAAATGGTTCCTTATCTAAAGGGTGGTTAAGTTTCAAAGGTCGGTGTTGATTTTAAATAAAATAAATTTTTTTTAAGAAATTATTGTCATTTCTCTTTATTATGATAATATAGGTATGGCTCAATTACCTATGGAACAAACTATCGGCCAAATGGCCGCCGCGACCTCGGCGGCGCACCTCCATCCGATGGTCCAAGTTTTCGATGACTCTGAGGCATAACTCAGATTCTATGCCTTTAACGTGCCAAATTATCTCATCCTTTAGCTCTTGAATTGTTGCTTGCTTATCGACGTACACCTTTTCTTTCAAATAACCCCAAAGAAAGAAGTCCAACGGTGTCGTTGACGTTTAGGTGTGATTCACATTCAACATCGGCTATTGAAATATAACCACATATAATATATATACATTTCTTGCTAAATAGTATACTTACCTAATGACAACAAACAGATGTATAAAATAAATGGGGAATAATAAAAAAAAAAAAACAGTTGAGACCGTGAATGCGTAAACGCAAAGTACAGTGGATAAGCATTGAAATTAAATAAAGCATGCAAGTTGTACAACCATTAGTTTTTGACTTTTATTTAGCAATATAGTAATCGAACTCAGAGGAGTTATAGAGAGTGGTTTTATTTGGAGAAAAACGAAAGAGTGGGTATATATTTTGTTTTTGCATCAAAATTTCAATGGGAATGTAAACAAACAAAACTTTGGCATTAAAATCAGCTAGTGGCAAGAACCAAAAAGAAAATCAGCGAAGTCAATTTGAGTGTATTCAATTCTTTATTTAGGACATGCCTGTTTTTCTTTACACAATTTCTTAGATACAAAATCTTATAATTTATCATATTAATAATACTGAATTATATATGTAATATTTAAATACATAACTGATATTAATTTTCTATTGATAATGATATCCAGCTTTGCGCCCATCTTTTCGGTGGTCTTCCCGCACGTCGCCTTCCCACTGGACTTCCGTCACGTGCAAACTTAATTAATTGGTTGTTGGAGGCTCTTGAAACATGCTCGTTCCATGCGCGTCTTCTTGATCTTATAAATTTGACAATGTCATCAGTGTTCGTCTGGATTCTAATATCATGGTTTCTACAGCAATCCCACCTCGTTTTTCCTGCTATCGTCCTTAATGTGTGCATTTCTGTAGAGCGCAATAATTGTTTCGTTTTTGTGTTCTCCGCACGAGCTTCTGCACCGTATGTTAATATCGGTCTTACGATTGTTTTATACACATGCGTTTTACTTTCTACATTCATATATTTGTTCTTCCATATAATATCTCGCAGAAAACCTGATATTTTTGCACCATTTGTACATCTTTCTCTCACTTCTGTGACGATGTTCCGATCGTTCGATACATCTATTCCCAAATATTTGAATTGCATTACTTGTTCTATAATGTTCTGGTTAATTTCTAGCTTACACCTTATTGGTTCCTTAGATATTACTATTGATTTTGTTTTTGCAGTTGAAACTTCCATATTAAATTTCAAACCAGTACTAACGAAACGGTGCAAGAGCCTTTGAAGATTATATTCACTATCAGCAATTAAAACTGCATCATCTGCATAACAAATTATTGTTATGTTTTGATTGTTTAGTTTGTAGCCTTGAAGTTGGTTAACTTCAGAAATAATTTTATCTATGATTAGATTAAAAAGTTGCGGACTTAATGAATCCCCTTGTCGTATTCCTGTGGTGCACTCTATACTGTTGGTAAATTTCTCATTTACCATAACTTTAGTTGTGCAATTGGTACTGAGATTCCTAATGACTTCAACAACTTGTTGAGGAACTTTTCTCTCTTTTAAAATTTCCAAGACGTCCTTCGGCCTGACTCCGTCATTATCGTTTAAACTGATTAGAGTAGGTGGCCATATTAAACGCGCCAATCCCCTATGATGCTAAGTTCCCATTGCTATTACACAAAGACTTGCACTTTGTGAAGGCATACATCCGGTTCCTACATTTTCGTAATCATCATGCCGGTCCAAAGGCATTGGTAGCGCTTCTGCGAGAAAAAATATGGCGGGTAAATGCTCGACAAGCCTGTAGTCGAACTGTAAGGGAATGCATTCACTGTTTTCGTTATAAGCCACAATTACAAGGTCAGATCTTGGGCAATATACCCGCCGATCGATTACGTGCCCAACGGCCCTTCACAATATGTGGGGTAGATTACTGCGGGCCCATTCACATAACCTTAAAAATTCGCTATCTGCTAGTGCGCGCCGTAGGCAGCGCGCTGTTAACCGCCGAAGAAACCGCACCGCTTCTCGTCGAAGTAGAAGCGGTACTGAACTCCCGACCGCTCGCCCCACTCAGCAACGACGGCGAGGCGCTAACGCCGGCGCATCTACTAATCGGTTGCCCCTTGCGAGCTTCGCCACCGGAGAAGGTATCCGACAACCTCAGCCGCTACTTAGAGAGATGGCAGCTTGTTTGCTCTCTCTAGCAACAATTTTGGCGCGCGTGGTCGAAGAGCTACCTTCTGGAGCTTCAGCAACGCAACAAATGAGTGCACCCGCAGCCCAACGTCCAACCCGGCCAAATCGTCGTCGTCCACGAAGACAACGTACCACCGCAGAAGTGGGTGTTGGGTCGAGTATCCGCAACTATTCCCGGAGCGGACGGCAAAATTCGCGTCGCAGACATTGCTACTAGATCGGGTGAAGTACGACGCCCTATCCACAAACTCGCCGTGCTGCCGGTGGACAACAAAAATTAAATGCTATTGGATTCTTTCAAGGTGGCCGGTGTCAAGCCAGATTCTGGCGAATTACTTTAATATAATAAAATAATCTAAAATTGAATTTAAAATATGAAAATTACTAATAAATTAATAATTGATAATTAGGTAAATGAATAAAATAAAATATATAAATATGTAAATGTTAATTATATTTAAGCTTAATATTAAGTTATTTTCTATTTTTACATTACTGTTTTCGCATTCGCTACCTTCTTTACCTGTTTCTATTTACTTTCGATCATTGATTCTATTTCTACTTAACTACATACTCTCTCACTCTCCACGTACTGTTCTTCCATTTCCGCTATTTCTTTTATCTTAGTTTAAGGTCTAATATAAGGACAGAACATGAAAAATAAAATCACTTTTGAATTGTTAACCATTCGAGTGCGGTCTAATTTTTAATGTCGCTTCCACACGGAATATTCGGTTTTATTCGCCCTTCCCCCTAAGTAAAGTTTCTTTATTAAATAATTAAAACATCTTCAAAAACTAGTGAAGAATTTTCAGACATTGTAGAGAAAAAATCGCCAGAAATCAAAGATTTTGGGTAAAAAGCTTGGAATTTTTTAGAAAATTTTCCTGATTTTTTAATTTTTTTGCAAAGTTTTAAATTTTGCGCTCTGCGGTTTTGCTGTGGTATCAACTATATTTCTAAAAAAAAAAATAACGTACACTTTTTTTGACGCTGAAAGTATTGTGACCAATCTTGAACATTCACGAAACGACTGAATCATAAGTGATTAGGGGAGTCAAAAGCAAGGAGTGAGCTTTGAAAATTGAATCAATTCAAAAGGAGAAAATATATAAAAATTGAAATTGAATTTAAAAAAAAAAAGAAATTCGTGCACTAATTCCAAGAGTTCGTTCAGGAGTTACTTCCATTTGTGAGTATTCATGAGGAAGCGCGCAACTTGACGAGAGCGGGCGTGTACTTAAGTGAAGAAAACAAATAAATAAAATAAAAACCTTACTGACTAAAACAAAAAAATCAATCAAAAACACGATGAGTGATAAAGATAATAGCAACAATCCGTATGGATTATTGGCAAGTGATTCGAATGAATATTGTTTTCCCCTAAATAAAAACAATTCGGTCCAGAATACAGAACAAGAAATGTGTACAAATATTACTTATTTAAAGCAAAATGAACCACAAGGTGACCTTAACTTACAAAACACAATCCACAACACCAATGGTAGTGATAACTCTCGCTCTAAAAACAATGTAAAACAAACAATAAAAAGAAGAAAAGAGCAAAGAGACGGGCAAACCAAAGAACGTCACGATGTTGAAGAAGGTAATGATGAAATTCAAAACAAAAAATCTTTGTTGGCCCTACTGCATGCACTTACTGCACAGGTAGCTGAACTAAAAAGCATAATAGTGAATCTTAACTCTGAGAAAGACTCTCTCATAGAGGAAAACGAACAATTAAAAATATACGCAAACGTCAATAAAAGCAAAGATGGTACAGACATTACTATGTCAGAAGAAGTAAGCAATCAAAATGAAAGGGAGCACAATTTTCCTTCTCTTCCCATGGTAGAGAGCCGCATACACACAATGGAAAGTTGTCCAAAAACAACGCTTAAGTTGACAAAATCCATGCTACCAAAACCTGAAATTAAAAAAAAGAAAGAGAACCCGCCTGTGTTTATTTGCTATAATATCAATCAAAAAGAAATGACAAATAACCTACAGCATATTATCAGCAAAAATGTAACACACATAAGTTCATGTGTCATAAATGACTACAAAAATATTAAAACTTATTTAATAGATAGTAAAGTAAATTTTTATACTTACACCCCCAATGAAGAAAACCCCTATTCAATAATTATAAAGAAACTATCAAATATTTACGAACACGATGAAATAGTTAGTTATCTTAATGACTTAAAACTTGATATTGAAATTGTAAAATTATCGAAATTCAAAAATAATAATTGGCTAATTCAACTTAGCCATAAATCTAACTTGTCGGAGTTCTATAATATTAGATATATTCTTAATTGTAAGGTTAATTTTGAAAAATTAAAACCAATGATACCCTCACAATGTAAAAACTGTCAACGTTATACACATGTGGCAAGTAATTGTTATTTACCCTACCGGTGCACAGTGCGGCCGATTCCCAAAAAGCTGGCCAAAAGTCGAAAAAAAAGTTTCTAGATAGAGTTTTTTTTGTCTTTGGGTTGGCTACAGTAATGCCTTGAGTAGTGAAAACCGTTCATAGCAACGTCCTGTACCCTAAGTACCCTCTGTATTTTCAGTCGCAACGTGGCCTTCGTTTGAGCAACGTATTACTGACGATGAATAGTGAAAGTTGTACACATTTGAAAGATTTTGTAATGGAGTAAATTGAACAAAACCAAATGGAATCATCTTCGGAAGGTTAGTAAAATACGAGAAATCTTTAGTACATATCAATACCTCGACACAAAATTTTTATCTGCAGCAATACGTAGATACATTTTTTGCAATTTTTTTTATAAAATTTGAGTTTTCAAACTGTATTGTAATACAACGCCGTCATATGCTGCTTTGAAACCTATTAAAGGTTACTCAAAAAAGTAATGGTTACTGAATAAAACAAGATTCAGCTGCTACCACTTGCTACCTTGCGACCCCGAAAACATATAAATTTACATGCATCTTGATTATGTTCTTGAATATACGCTATTTCACGTCAGGGGGTGGCCAATAGGGCTGGAAGGGGGTGGATTTTCAAAATTTTAAGATCAAATTCGTAATCAGCGACCCCGACAACCCCCGAGTAAGAAATTTTGAATCAATTAATTAATTTTTTGAGTTTGGCCAGCTTTTCGGGAATCGGCCGCACTGTGCGGTGTATTAAATGCCTAGATAATCATGGCCCTGGAAAATGTAAAATACCTCTTAAGGAAAATAATCACAAGGAACATGTTTATACTGATAGTGAGACAGGTCAGTTAGTTAAGAAAATAGGTATCCCTGTAAGTTGTATAAATTGCAATAAGGAAGGTCACACTGCCAATTATCTAAATTGTCCCAAACGCTTAGAAATAGTAAAACGAATGAACGCACGCAAGTCTCAGGGCTCAAATAAAATTCCAACAAATACAGCAATAACAAGTAATGTTAACATGGGTATACGAGTAAATTCACTTTCATATGCTTCGGTTATGCATGGAAATGAGCCTAAAAGAAACATAAAAAGCGGTAACACTAAAACAAAAAATTTAACAGTGACTAAGCCGTTTGATACTGTTAATAGTGAATGTATTATATTATTTGGTAGCAATATTTCTGATTGCATGAAAAAAATTGTAAGCTTTTCAAAAGTATATAAACAGTTACGTAATGATGACGAAAAATCAATTGCCCTGTTTGGGTTATTAACAGAATTAAGAATCAATAATGATTAACAAAAATATCAAATGCATACTCATAAACGTAAACTCTTTGATATCAAAGCACAAAAGGTACTACTTTAACCTATTCTTGAAAAAACACAAACCGGATATAGTACTTATAGCCGAACATCGCCTCAATCCAAGACACAACATTAATTTCAAAGGTTATAACTTTATTAAACAGACCGACAGCGCTAAACAGGTACATAATAAGCAAAACACGGGTGGTACGGCTACTGCTATTTGCATAAGAGAAGAATATAAATACGAACTTATAAAAGTTCCAGACACCGTACAAATGGGGAAGAAATCTCGTTTGTATCATTATATAATCGCCCATCTGATTTATTACATGTAAATGATCTTAATTTAGTTCTAGACTCTCTTAATTCGAATAAAATAGTAATTGGAGGAGATCTCAATGCTAGGCATACCAATTGGGGAGACTCCGTTATAAATAATAATGGGCGTATACTAAATAATTGGCTTCAACACTGTCCCACATTAAACTTGATACCAACAAAGCATCCCACTAGGGTATCTAGGCATTCAGCTTCATACTTAGATATATTTTTAGTGTCACCGTTTGTTGGAATACAATTTAATGAAGTAAATAATTGCTTAAACACTCATGAATACGAATCGGATCATAGTGGAGTAGAATTGATCATAAAATCAGATCATAATGTACTTAGTTGTCCGTTAACTGAGTTTTTCAATTGTGATAAAACTGATGTAAAACATTTTAATGATATATTGTTAAGCAATCTTAGTACAAACTATTTACCAATCAATCGTAACGTAACACGAAATGAAATTGATAACTGCATTATAAATTTAAATAAAGCCATCGACACAGCTCTTAAGTCAGGAGCTGTTCCTAAAGTAGAAGTGCGCAATCGTGGGCTTATAAACCTACCTAGTGATATACTACATTTAATTTCCGAAAAGAAACGATTACGTCGCATTGCGTCAAGATCTGTTAGTCCTCAGAGGAAAAAAACTTTGACAGCTATAGTGCGTAATATTAGTAAGATTATAGAAGAGCGTATTTGTATACACGAAGAAAAATACTGGACAAATTACTTTTCCAATATACGCATGAATAACAAAACGTACAATAAAATTAAGGGATTATGTGGATTAAAAAAAGTGTTAAAGATACCAGACCTTGTAATTAATAAAAACGATATTGATATTGACTTCCCTTATGCAAATCCGGCTGGTAACAATAGTAGTGACAACATTGTTCGTACAGAAAACTTACATAAAATAAATGCATTAGCCTATAAGTTTGAACAAATACATCGCCAGAACAGCAACTCGGAGATACAAATTTTACAGCTCATGTTGAAAGTAGTGTGTTAGAATTAGCTAACACAGCTGAGCCAATTGTACATTTTACGAACAGCATAACAGCTGATGGTGAACAAACTACAGCTGAATCTCAATACACTTTTATAAACGCGGAGAAAATTGACATAATCTTACGATTAAAAAATAATAAAAAGAGCTGTGGGGAAGACGGTATCTCAAACTTTTTGCTAAAGAAAACAACAAACACTTTCTGGAGATTCTTAGCAATTATCTTTAATCACTCACTTAATATAGGCTATTTCCCACTGGAATGGAAAACAGTAAAAATAAAATGCATTCCGAAACCAAGCACTGACCTTAGTTCTCTTGTTAATTACCGCCCAATATCTCTTCTTTCAAATATTAGTAAATTATTGGAAGATTTTTTGCTTGAAAAAATAAAATAACATATTGAAGAGCGACATGTCTTAAAAGACTATCAATTTGGGTTCCGGCCATATCATTCAACATGCCACGCACTAACTTTCTCTCTGATTTTATTTGTAGTAATTTAACTAGACGACAGGCGACGATATTAGTCAGTCTAGATTTGGAAAAAGCATTCGATACTGCTTGGGTGGAAGGAATCTTATTTAAAATGTACAAGAAGTTCAACTTCGAAAAAAATCTTTGCATAATGTTGTATAGTTATTTAAAAGAGCGATCATTTTATGTTAGTGAAGGTATATTTAATTCTTTGACAAGAGACGTTAGCTCAGGTGTGCCACAAGGTTCTTTGTTGGGGCCAATTCTCTATAACATCTTCTTAGCTGATTTCCCTGACCCACCATTAAGTTCCGAAATTAATAATTGCGATATTAAAGTGCTTATATACGCAGATGATATACTTATATTGGGATCTCACCAACGCATAACCAAAGCTAATGAAGCCGTTAACTCATACCTAAATGAATTAAGTACATACTTTCACAAATGGAAGCTAAAACTAAACTTCAATAAAAGCGAAACATCTATTGTTAAAGGAATACGTAAAAACTTATATCCAAATTCTCGTAAATATGAGCCTCAAATTAAAATAAATGGATTCAACATAAAATACAAAGAACAAATCAAATACTTGGACATAATTTTGGATAGCAAATTCACCTTTGTAAGACATATAGATTTCATTTTGACAAAAGCAAAAAAAATGTTCTTTAGTTATTGTAATTTATTAAGAAGGCAGGGTGGACTATCGAACTGTATTAAAATAAATATTTACAAACAAATAATTAGACCAATCATATCTTATGCTCATCCGATATGGTTCAACATTTCATCGAGCCAAATGGAGAGACTCAGACGATTTGAACGATATGTTTTAAGAATTTGTAGCGGTCTTAACCGCCAATCTTACAGAAGTGGTAGTTTTCGGAAAAGAGTTTCTAATAAAAGTTTATATGAAAAATGTAAAATATCACGCATAGACTTTTTCTTAATGAAATCGTCAGTAAGATTTGTTGATAAACTGACATTCATAGAAAACGAACTGATAAACAAATATCTGTCAAAGGCAAGGGAAATATCATTACCTCTAACAGAAAAACATTTATCACCAATATATTTAAAAGTACTAAAAAATAATAATATGTTACATAAAAATAGTAAAGCAATATATTATCATAGGCGATACAATACTTACAACTTCAACGATGAAAATTTAGTTTATAACATTGATCAATTTATAGCCAAATAAATTATAGAAGTTTAATATACGTTATCTGCTTTTTGGGAGAATATAAATAAGTTTTAAAATTATGCCAAAGACATTTCAAATAATAATGATAACCTATTGTATAATCAAAAGAAAAGTAAGTTTTAAACTCCTAGATAAATACAAATGTATGTTAGGATAATGCTAAATAATCTAATTTTATCATAACTTTATAAACTCCTATGTTAAAATGATGATAAAATGAAAAAAAAAAAAAATGAAATGAGTCTGAATCATAAGCAGAGGTTCATGCGCACAAAGTAAGTGTTAAGTTGATTAAATTCGAACTGAGCTTATCAAACTTGTTTTACTGTCGATCCGTGTTTATTACAAAATTTTCGAATTCAGAATGCATTATTGCTAAAAAAAGAGATAGGCACTCATAGCAGACTGCATAGAAACTACAAAGTTCTTCATCAAGTAAAACTCGATAGGCGTACGCATATTTTAGTTAAAAAAAGAAAAAAATCTTGGCCCTCTTCAGTTTCGGGTACAAGAAAAGGTCACAGAGATCCAGATTTGGGGAATACGGTGGCTGTGTCATCATTAGTGTGTTGTTCTTGGCCAAAAAGTTGCGCCCAAGCAATGATGTGTGAGCAGGGGCGTTATCGTGATGCAGGATCCAATTTTTGTTCTTCCACAAATCCGGGCGCTTCTGACGGATTGCTTCGCGCAAATTGCGCATAAGTTGCAGGTAATATTTCCTATTGACCGTTTTACCCTGTGGCAAGAACTCATGATGCACAACGCCCCTGCAATCTACGAAAACGCTAAGCAAAACTTTTACATTCGACCGAACGTGGCGCGCTTTTTTCGGTCTTGGTTCGTGCGGCAGCTTCCATTGAGATGATTGACCTTTGGTTTCCACGTCAAAACCATAAACTCACGATTCGTCATCAGTGCAATTTTGGGTCGTCGCGGACAGAGTCCAACATCTCATTAGCAATGTTCATGCGACGCTGCTTTTGGTCGAAATTGAGCAGTTTTGGTACGAATTTCGCGGTGACCCGTCTCATGCCCAAACCATTGAAAAGCATCGAATGGCACGAGCCATCAGCAACTTCTCTAACGGTGATTCGATGATTGGCCACTACCATTTTCTTCACTTCATCAATTTTTTCGTCTGTTGTTGAAGTGCTCGGGCGTCCAGCACGCTATTCGTCGTTCATATCTTCTCGGCCTTCTGAGAACATTTTGTACCACCGATAAACGTTGCTTTGGTCCAAAGTAGCTTCTCCGTATGACACAGTCAACATTCTGAATGCGCCCGCGCACTTAATTTCGTTTTTGACACAAAATTTGATACCATGAGTACCAACATATATCCCCAAAAAAATCGAAACTCGAATATGCCCTGCGTACCCATACTTATTCTTCTTAATTGGCGCGATAACAGCTTACGAGATTTTGACCGAGTTTAAGAAAGCGCTCCAGTCGTTTTTTTCTCGTGCTAACCGGCTCCAGTTGGACACACCAAGTGAAGCCAAGTCCTTCTCCACTTCATCTTTCCAACGCAAAGGAGGTCATCCTCTTCCTCTGCTACCACCAGTTAGTATCGCATTGAATACTTTCAGAGCAAGAGCGTTTGTATCCATTCGGACGACATGACCCAGCCAACGTAGCCGTTGGATCTTTATTCGCTGTGCTATGTTTATGTCGTCGTAAAGCTCATCGTTCCATCGCCTGCGGCATTCGCCGTTGCCAATGTCCAAAGGTCCAAAAATCTTTCTCTCAAACACTCCAAGCGTCGCTTCATTGGATGTTGCCATCGTCCAAGCTTCTGCGCTATACGTTAGGACGGACATGATGAGAGCCTTGTTGAGTGTTAGTTTTGTTCGTCGAGAGAGGGCTGTACTGCTCAGTTGTCTACTTAGTCCAAAGTAGCACTTGTTGGTAAGAGAGATTCTGCGTTGGATTTCAAGGCTGACATTGTTATCGGTGTTAATGCTGGTTCCTAAATACACGAAGTCTTTTACAACCTTGAAATTATAACTGTCAACAGTGACGTGGGTGCCGATACGCTAGTGCACCGGCTGTTTGTTTGAAGACAGGAGGTACTTCGTTTTGTCTTCGTTCACCACCAGACCCATTCGCTTTGCCTCTTTATTCAGTTTGGAGAAGAGAAAACTAACAGCGCGGTTGTTAAGGACGTTGATGTTAATATCATCGGCATACGTCAACAATTGTACGCTTTTATAAAATATTGTGCGATTAAGTTCTGCAGCTATAACATCAGATTAAAGAAGTCACACGACAGCGAGTCACCCTGTCTGAAACCTCGTTTGGTAAGAAATGGCTCAGAGAGGGCCTTCCCAGTTATAACGGCGCTGCTGGTGTTGAGCAAGGTCATCTTGCAAAGCCGTATTAGTTTTGTGGGGATACCAAATTCAGACATGGTGGCATACAGGAAGCTCCTTATCGTACTGCAAATGCAGCTTTGAAATCGGCGAAAAGATGGTGTGTGTCGATTCTCCTTTTATCGGTCTTTTCCAAGATTTGGCGTATTGTGAATATTTGGTCGATGGTAGACTTTCCAGATCTAAAGCCACATTGATAAAGTCCAATCAGTTGGTGGACGGTGGACTTCAGCCTTTCACACAATACGCTCTTTAGAACCTTATACGCAATATTTAATCCCGCGGTAATTGGCGCGGATTGCCGGATCGCTTTTCCTATGGATTGGGTAGAGCATACTTAAATTCCAGTCGGCAGGCATGCTTTCATCCGACCATATTTGAATAGCTCAGCCGGCAGTCCGTCGGCGCCCGCGGCGTTGTTCTTTAGCCGGGGTATTGCCATTCTCACCTCGTCATGGTCGGGTAGCGGAACGACGATTCTGTCGTCCACGATTGGGGTATCGCGATCCTCACATTCTCTGTGACATGCGCAGCTATCACTGTTTAACAGGTTCGGGAAGAGTTGCCTCCATAATTTAAGATTGCTCTGGATGTCAGTCACCAGTTCCCCGTCTTTTTTCTTATAGGAAAATGCCCCGGTCTTAAAACCTTCTGTAAGCCGCCAAACTCTCTGGTAGAATTTTCGGACGTGGTTTCCATTGGCCAGCGTCTCAAGTTGCTCACACTCACGTATTTCGGCCTCTCGTTTCTTCTGTCGGATAATACGTCTCTCTTCCTTTATTAGCTCTCGGTATTGATCCCATATAGCTCGCGTTGTGCCCGATCGCAGCGTGGCTCATAGGCAGCATATTTTTTTTCTGCGGCAGCATGACATTCCTCTTCGTAGCAACTGTTTTTTCGGGCTCGCACACTTACTTTGGTTTCATTTAATATGCCATTTATGGGTCCAGTCGTATATTTCATTTATGGCTTATTGTTATTGTGATGTCGATGTAGCTGTAGCAGTTTGCATTGGATGGATCTCACATAAAGAGCATATATACAATAATAAAGCCCCAAAAACGCTTCCTTGGGGAGCCCCTGCTCTAAGTTTTTCGAGGCATGAATATGAATCTTCTTTTTTTACTTTGAAGTAGCGGTTGGATAATTACATATGTAGATTAACGAAGTAATGCTTGGGTAGTAGCGCATTTATTTTCTTCAGGAGCCCATAGTGGCATACTTTGTCGAGCGCTTTGAAGATATCAAGGAATACCGCGGAGCAAGTTTTTCTTTCTTCAAAAGCATTTTCAATTATTCGACCCATCCTATCTACTACCAGTAAAAAAAAAATAAAACAACATCAAGCCTTAGCCAAAGTAAAGTGCCAAATTACTAGCTGAGTGAAACCTCTCCTCTACAAACAAATTTGCAACTTTAGATGTGGATGATGGAATAACTTGCTCAAACTAAAGATCCTCTGTCATAAAATGTAAATAAAGGCGAAAGAGAAAAAGTAATAAGCCTCCTCCAAGGTGTAGACATATGTAAATATGTGTTAAAGTGGTCGAATGTATAAAAGCATTCAAGAGTGCTTTAAATAAGGTAGTAAATAACAGCTTCACTCTTACAGTTTTAGCAAAGAATGAAGTTCGCGTTTAAGGAGAAAATTAGCACATATGTATATAACCAATTACACCACATGCTAAGGGACCCAGACCCAGTTGAAACAAAAGATTGAAAATGATACGGATTCAGATACGAAAATTTTTCAAAGCTGCTTTGTTCCTGTAAAATTAGTATGCGGCCAAAACATGGAAAAGACTATATGGGAAAATCCAGCACCATCTTCTCCTCGATTTTGTCGGCCTATAAGATTTAAATTTATCAAAGAGACTACTGATGTAACGGAGCAAGAAATTAATCACGTCAATAATCAGATAAACAGTCTGGTTGCAATAGAATTTGACTTGAGTGGCAAACATTATTCAGTTAAACACGAATTTATAATGACAATGGTTGACGGAAAGGTCTGTATGCTGCCATAGGAACCACATCAACCAGTCGTTGCTACATTTGCGGCACAACCTCAAAGGATTTCAACAATTTGGATAAAACAATAGATGTTAATTTCGAGGCTATTCAATTCGGCCTTTCGGTACTACATGCCAGGATAAGAATATTTGAAAGCATTCTCCATTTGGCTTATAAGTTGCCAGTAAAAAAATATAGAGCAAGAAAAAGAGAAACTGAAAAAAGCCTCGAGAAAGAGAGAAAACAAGAGATCCAGGACAGGTTTCGCCAAGAAACGGGATTGTTAATAGATATGCCAAAGGCGAATTTCGGTAATACCAATGACGGTAACACAAGCCGAAGATTTTTCGACAATCCTCAATTAGCATCCGATATAACAGGCATCAGCTACGAATTAATATATAGACTAAAAGTTATTCTAGAAACAATTTCTAGTGGTCATAAAATTAATCCTGAAAAATATGATATTTATGCAACAGAAACTGCTCGATTATATGTGGATCTTTATCCGTGGCATCCCATGACACCCACAATGCACAAAATACTTATTAATGGAGCTGTTATAATAAAGAGTGCTTTGTTACCAATTGGCCAGCTCTCTGAAGTGGCTACAGAAGCCCGAAATAAGCATTTCCGCTCTTACCGGCTAGATTTTGCCCGAAAATTTACTAGAGAAAATTACAACAGGGATATTTTTAACCGCCTCCTTTTAAGTTCGGACCCCTTAATGAGCTCTAGGAGGCAAATAAAAAGAAGAAAGTCCATTTCTGCCAGAAACATTGGAAATGCTCATGCCTGCCGATCCAAACCTAGAATTTTCTTCACGTAGGGATGAAGAAAATCTAGATAATACCATTTGATTGGATGCTTTTTTTAATTGTTTATATTTTTTTATGTTTGATCTTGTAAATCTTTCTTCATTCTCATATTATATTTCATTCCATAAATGTTTTAAGTTCATTATTTTAGTTGGTTTTATTCAGAAACATCCATTAGCACACGTTAAACCCAAAAAATACTTTTGGCCCCTTAGATTGTTCAAATACCCCTATGTGCGACGCCTTATCTTCAGTCCACAACGCTACATACCGATCACAAAAACGGATCAGTAACTATGAATAAATTAATAAGTCATTGGCGCGTATACATTTGTAATGTGTTTGGCCGGGCTCCTCCTCTTATTTCTGATGCGGGTCTTGATGTTGTTCCACAAATAGAGGGACGTACAGTTTTAAGCCGACTTCGAACGACAAATGGTTTTTATGAGCAGCCTTTTCATGGCAGAAGGACCCTCCGAATGTACTGTAATATTTAGCCTGCCAATGGGCGACCGCTATAAGAAAGAAAATTCTCCCCGGATCAATATGATAAATATTGTACATAAGGACGCTAAACAATAGATTTATTGCAGCTGGAGATCTTTATGCAAAACATATTTATTAGGCTCACCAACAAAAAGGGACACATTCTCTTTAACACAATTAGCAAACAGTTGCAGATTAATAAGTACCGTAGAAGCTATCTAGTGACCAACTGACACAAAGAAAATTACAGACTTGATCGATTTTTGCATAACCAAAAGCATAAGCCATAACCAATTAATAACTCAGAAATGGTATGAATTTTCGTCTGACCTTTCGCCGATAACAGTTGACGGCATAAGTGATATTAAACCTATAGATACAGTCACTCACATCATTTTAATATCATATTTGAATACCAAATATGATCTTAAAAGCGCAACTTGGCATTGAACGTGCCACTTCAATGGCGTATCCCTAGAAGCAAAGATAAGATCGGCACCAAAACAAAAGAAATAACTTAAAAATCGAAACTTACTTGAAGAACCTGACTCCCAATCAAGATACAAAGTCCTAAATTATTAAAATTATTTAAAACATCAACCACCATTAAAGAAAGATGACAAATCAAGGTATGTTACAAAAGAGGAAAAGGCGAAATCTTTGGCAAATTACTTCGAAAAAGAGAAGAGAAGAAAATCGATAACCAAAACAGCTTCGATTATGATTTTACAAAAATAAAAACGTCGCATACACACGACATAATAACTTGCATAAAAAAATGGAATAAAACATAAAAAACACTCGCATATTATATGATAACACGAAAAGCATTAGCAGAGCTACTAACCATGGTATATCTGTTTTTGCGAAACGTTTTTAATGCAATGTTTCGTTTACACTATTTTCCGAAACTCTGGAAAGTTGCAGAGATGATTGCATTGCCGAAGCCGGTTAAAGATCCAACTACCGTATTATCATATAGGTAATTTGCTTACTACAGACAATATCTAAAATTACTGAAAAGTTACTGCATGATCGACAAAAAACGTATAATACCGGATCATACATTTGGATTTATAGAAAAAAACATTTGACTATCTAACATATCCATAGAGCTACTCATAAAATCCAATCAGACCTTGAATACAATCGTTATTGTGTGGCAGTAGGCACAGTGTGGTACAAAGGCTTACTTCAGAAAATAAAAACTATACTACCTGTTGACTACTATCGCATCATAAAATGCTATCTAACGTATCGAAGCTTCTATATTAAATATGACGATCATTGTTTAGATATTTATCAAATAACAGCTGGAGTTTCGCAAGCAAGCGTTCTAAGATCACTACTATATGTTTTGTTCCCCGCATAGGTGTGGGGAACGGCTAAACGGACTCATATAGCAAAAATCCACAATGAAAAATCAACAATCGAAGATTCGAGTTTTTACCATATCTGACAGATACACAAGAAATTATGGCGTTCATAGCACTTTTAATATAGAAACAGTAGACGTAGAAATCAAAAAGATAACAACAAGGCACTTAGACAAAATCCACAAACACTAAAAAAAAAACTAAAAGACTTCCAAAACTGTTATTGTATGTAAATAAATATGTATAAATTGTGTTTATGTAAACTGATTATTGTATTCAATATTATTTGAACTATTACTCAAATTATTATTATTAAAACTATTTTAGTTTATTTTAATTTTATCCCTGGTTATTAAGTGATGTATATACACCGCAGCCGAAAGGGTTGATGCGTGACTACCAATCGGAATTCACAGGGAGAACGTAGGTTCGAATCTCGGTGAAACACCAAAATTAAGAAAACTATTTTTCTAATAGCGGTAGCCCCTCGGCAGGCAATGGCAAGCCTCCGAGTGTATTTCTGCCATAAAAAAGCTCCTCATAAAAATATCTGCCGTTCGGAGTCGGCTTGAAACTGTACGTCCCTCCATTTTGTGGAACAACATCAAGACGCTCACCACAAATAGGAGGAGGAGTTCGGCCAAACACCCAAAAAGGGTGTACGCGCCAATTATAAATATTATATAAAGGGTGGTTAAGTATTAAGGGCCGGTATTCATTTTGAATAAAATAAGATTGGTTTGGAAATTATTGTCATTTCTCTTTAGTATAAAAATATTGGTATGGCTAATGAAACAAACTATCGGCGGCACACCTCCAAAGACCACCAAATGCAAATGGTTCCTTATCTAAAGGGTGGTTAAGTTTCAAAGGTCGGTGTTGATTTTAAATAAAATACATTTTTTTTAAGAAATTATTGTCATTTTATTATGATAATATAGATATGGCTCAATTACTTATGGAACAAAATATCGGCCAAATGGCCGCCGCGACCTCGGCGGCGCACCTCCATCCGATGGTCCAAGTTTTCGATGACTCTGAGGCATAATTCAGATTCTATGCCTTTAATGTGCTAAACTATCTCATCCTTTAGCTCTTGAATTGTTGCTGGCTTATCGACGTACAACTTTTCTTTTAAATAACCACAAAGAAAGAAGTCCAATGGTGTCGTTGACGTTTAGGTGTGATTCACATTCAACATCGGCTCTTGAAATATAACCACATATAATATATATACATTTCTTGCTAAATTGCTAAATAGTATACTTACCTAATGACAACAAACAGATGTATAAAATAAATGGGGAATAATAAAAAAAAAAAACAGTTGAGAGTGTGAATGCGTAAACGCAAAGTATCTACAGTGGATAAGCATTGAAATTAAATAAAGCATGCAAGTTGTACAACCATTAGTTTTTGACTTTTATTTAGCAATATAGTAATCGAACTCAGAGGAGTTATAGAGAGTCGTTTTATTTGGAGAAAAACGTAAGAGTGGGTATATATTTTGTTTTTGCATCAAAATTTCAATGGGAATGTAAACAAACAAAACTTTGGCATTAAAATCAGCTAGTGGCAAGAACCAAAAAGAAAATCAGCGAAGTCAATTTGAGTGTATTCAATTCTTCTTCTTTTATTTAGGACATGCCTGTTTTTCTTTACACAATTTCTTAGATACAAAATTTTATAATTTATCATATTAATAATACTGAGTTATATATGTAATATTTAAATACATAACTGATATTAATTTTCTATTGAGGATGATATCCATCTTTGCGCCCATCTTTTCGGTGGTCTTCCCGCACGTCGCCTTCCCACTGGACTTCCGTCACGTGCAATCTTTATTAATCGGTTGTTGGAGGCTCTTGAAACATGCTCGTTCCATGCGCGTCTTCTTGATCTTATAAATTTGACAATGTCATCGGTGAACGTCTGGATTCTAATATCATGGTTTCTACAGCAATCCCACCTCGTTTTTCCTGCTATCGTCCTTAATGTGTGCATTTCTGTAGAGCGCAATAATTGTTTCGTTTTTGTGTTCTCCGCACGAGTTTCTGCACCGTATGTTAATATCGGTCTTACGATTGTTTTATACACATGCGTTTTACTTTCTACATTCATATATTTGTTCTTCCATATAAAATCTCGCAGAAAACCTGATATTTTTGCACCATTTGTACATCTTTCTCTCACTTCTGTGACGATGTTCCGATCGTTCGATACATCTATTCCCAAATATTTGAATTGCATTACTTGTTCTATAATGTTCTGGTTAATTTCTAGCTTACACCTTATTGGTTCCTTAGATATTACTATTGATTTTGTTTTTGCAGTTGAAACTTCCATATTAAATTTCAAACCAGTACTAACGAAACGGTGCAAGAGCCTTTGAAGATTATATTCACTATCAGCAATTAAAACTGCATCATCTGCATAGCAAATTATTGTTATGTTTTGATTGTTTAGTTTGTAGCCTTGAAGTTGGTTAACTTCAGAAATAATTTTATCTATGATTAGATTAAAAAGTTGCGGACTTAATGAATCCCCTTGTCGTATTCCTGTGGTGCACTCTATACTGTTGGTAAATTTCTCATTTACCATAACTTTAGTTGTGCAATTGGTACTGAGATTCCTAATGACTTCAACAACTTGTCGAGGAACTTTTCTCTCTTTTAAAATTTCCAAGACGTCCTTCGGCCTGACTCCGTCATTATCGTTTAAACTGATTAGAGTAGGTGGCCATATTAAACGCGCCAATCCCCTATGATGCTAAGTTCCCTTTGCTATTACGCAAAGACTTGCACTTTGTGAAGGCATACATACAAGCCTGTAGTCGAACTGTAAGAGAATGCATTCACTGTTTTCGTTATAAGCCACAATTACAAGGTCAGATCATGGGCAATATACCCGCCGATCGATTACGTGCCCAACGGCCCTTCACAATATGTGGGGTAGATTACTGCGGGCCCATTCACATAACCTTAAAAATTCGCTGTCTGCTAGTGCGCGCCGTAGGCAGCGCGCTGTTAACCGCCGAAGAAACCGCACCGCTTCTCGTCGAAGTAGAAGCGGTACTGAACTCCCGACCACTCAGCAACGACGGCGAGGCGCTAACGCCGGCGCATCTACTAATCGGTTGCCCCTTGCGAGCTTTGCCACCGGAGAAGGTATCCGACAACCTCAGCCGCTACTTAGAGAGATGGCAGCTTGTTTGCTCTCTCTAGCAACAATTTTGGCGCGCGTGGTCGAAGAGCTACCTTCTGGAGCTTCAGCAACGCAACAAATGAGTGCACCCGCAGCCCAACGTCCAACCCGGCCAAATCGTCGTCGTCCACGAAGACAACGTACCACCGCAGAAGTGGGTGCTGGGTCGAGTATCCGCAACTATTCCCGGAGTGGACGGCAAAATTCGCGTCGCAGACATTGCTACTAGATCGGGTGAAGTACGACGCCCTATCCACAAACTCGCCGTGCTGCCGGTGGACAACAAAAACTAAAGGCTATTGGATTCTTTCAAGGTGGCCGGTGTCAAGCCAGATTCTGGCTAATTACTTTAATATAATAAAATACAGTAGGTTCTGTTTTTATGCGGTAGATACGTTCCGCAAGAAACAGCATAAAAAAAAAAACAGCATAAAAAAAGCTACTAGATCTATAGTAAAATTATAGATACGTTTCAAAGTGCTAAAACCGCATAAATCTGAAATAATGTAATAAAATCGGATAAAAAAGGGCACTAGTCCCATATTATAACTATAGATACGTTCCATAGACCGCATGAATCTGAAATAATTAAATAAAATGGCATAAATAAAATATTGTATTTTTGAAAATTATATCTTTATTTAAGAAACGTCAGAATCGCAAAATAAATTAACATCGTCAGAAATAGAATCAGACAATACCCGCATGTTGCGCATTCGTTTAGGATTTGGCGTAAAATCACTTGAGGAAATGTACACGTCTGATCTGGATGGTGATGCAGGCGGTTCCATACTTGTAGGGTTAGCATTTCTGATGTAATCTGTGATGAGTTTTTGCTTAGCTGGTTTAGAATCTTGTTTATATGTACAATTCCCGATAGGTCGATATGCATTTTGTAATTAAAAAAAAACCGCACTATTTCAAAACCGCATAAAAAAAAGCCGCATAAAAACAGAACCTACTGTAATCTAAAATTGAATTTAAAATATGAAAATTACTAATAAATTAATAATTGAAAATTAGGTAAATGAATAAAATAAAATATATAAATATGTAAATGTAAATTATATTTAAGCTTAATATTAAGTTATTTTCTATTTTTACACTACTGTTTTCGCTTTCGCTACCTTCTTTACCTGTTTCTATTTACTTTCGATCATTGACTCTATTTCTACAGCTATACTCTCCGTTCTTTCTATTTCTATTTACTTAACTACATACTCTCTCTAACTCTCCACGTACTGTTCTTCCATTTCCGCTATTTCTTTTATCTTAGTTTAAGGTCTAATATAAGGACAGAACATGAAAAATAAAATCACTTTTGAATTGTTAACCATTCGAGTGCGGTCTAATTTTTAATCTCGCTTCCACACGGAATATTCAGTTTTATTCGCCCTTCCCCCTAAGTAAAGCTTCTTTATTAAATAATTAAAACATCTTCAAAAAGTAGTGAAGAATTTTCAGACATTGTAGAGAAAAAATCGCCAGAAATCAAAGATTTTGGGTAAAAAGCTTGAAATTTTTTAGAAAATTTTCCTGATTTTTTAATTTTTTTGCAAAGTTTTAAATTTTGCGCTCTGCGGTTTTGCTGTGGTATCAACTATATTTCTAAAAAAAAAAATAACGTACACTTTTTTTGACGCTGAAAGTATTGTGACCAATCTTGAACATTCACGAAACGACTGAATCATAAGTGATTAGGGGAGTCAAAAGCAAGGAGTGAGCTTTGAAAATTGAATCAATTCAAAAGCAGAAAATATATAAAAATTGAAATTGATTTAAAAAAAAAAGAAATTCGTGCACTAATTCCAAGAGTTCGTTCAGGAGTTACTTCCATTTGTGAGTATTCATGAGGAAGCGCGCAACTTGACGAGAGCGGGCGTGTACTTAAGTGAAGAAAATAAATAAATAAAAAAAAGAGGTTGTCTGTAAAGTCGGTTTACTGACGATAGTTTAACGTGACAACGTCATAAGAAAATGTTGATGGAATGGTTGCAATTTTCAAAACAAAATTTTAATTTTATTTGTTTGATAGATATTTTGTATGGATATAGAGGAGGAGGTAAATGGAATTGCAATGGAATAGGTCAAGTTACATTTACACAAACGTGAAAAACGACGAAACATTTATCAAATTCATTAAAGATATGTATGTTCAATTTCGATTGTGCATCAGACGTTAATAAGTCAACAGCACTAAGAGGCACCATCATCGATTTGCCTTTTTCAAGATACTTTACACTCGAAACACTCCCTTTCATTTCCTACTTTTTCTATCATCGTCCTATTCTCAACAGAGAAATGGTTCATTACGAGTACCATGCACACAGGAGGAAGGCATATGCAAATGCAAGTATGTGAATTTATATACAAATGCGCATATACATACATATATATGCTCACTCAAGTAGGACAGAGCCAGATGTCGAACGTTGCCGAACGCGGGGACCGGTTAGGGGGCGTCCATAAATTACGTGAGGTGTTTTTTTCAATTTTCTGCACCTCCCTCCCCCCCTGGTGAGATATCGTGAGATTTTATTCAACCACCTCCCCTATCCCCCAATCTCACGTGAGATTTTTCAAAGTGTGGGTTTCTTATGTAAACGCGTTGGATTGTTATTGTAAAAAGAAAAAAAATTTGCTTCGTGCTTTTATTTACGACTAGTTAAGACTAGTAATCAATATGGCTGAGAGTTATAAGTGTAATAAAAATTTAACAATAGAAGACTTAAATCGTAACTACTGCGATTAAAAAAAGAATATCTACTCTAATTCAGTCCATGGAGAATCATGCGCGGTTTCAAGAGAGACTATTGGGACCAACATGTCCATATGATTTTCAGTAAAATCATGTGCTCCTTAGCTTCGTTCTAATCTAGCCACTCTAAGCCGTTGACGCTTGCGCACAGTAACTCATTAGCTCGTCTTGTGACAATCCGTGAGGGTCGCACTTTGCGGAACATACGCGCTTGCTTAGCTGGTGCAATGTGAGCTGCTCTCCTGTGCTCTGCTGCTCTTGTGATAGATGCGAAGTAAATACCACATGTACTGCAGCATATTTTCTCTAAATCATCACGTATACTTGGGCAATAGAGATCAATAGGCGTGCTGATGAAGGCATTCAGCGGTTGAATCGGTACGCGTATTAGAAATGGAGCAAATGATTTTCCGTCATGTTCTTTAAAGTCCGGAATTGTCAAACGTCAACCTGAGTGATAGGGCGTTCGACTCATAGAGGCGCGAAAACAACCGACGGGCTACACTGTACCGCAAATTCAGATTAAATTGAGCTATTTGGTATAAAACAAATATGGTGGTTTGACAGTAGTAATGTATAACGTCGAAGTATGAATGAAATTATTTTCTTTCGAACGAATTAGTGAATGATCTACGATTACGCTTGAGATTAAATCTTAAGCATGTACAATTTTTTTGTTTCAATCAGAAAAAAAATTGCGTGATATTTGCCGAGACCCCCCCTCTCTCCAACGTAAGATTAGATGAGATTTGACTCGACCCCCTCCCCCCTTAAACATCTCACGTAATTTATGGACGCCCCTTATGCTCTTTGTCGTTCGTTCCGCGCTCTCGCTTGCAGTTCAAGCACATTAGCTTACATTTGCTTGCCTACGGAATAGATTCGTATATTTGATATGTCCATATAATTTGTATGCATCTTTACATACAGATTTATTATTTTTGAAAATTGCGCGAAATTGTATATGCATATGCATGTTTATCTATATATATATAAATGAAATGATGTTCGTTTGTACGCATTTTTTTGGGCCGATACGAGGCCAATTTTATTCGTTCTTTTTTCATATTATAGGGATCCACTAGGGGAAGGTTTTTAGCAAAAAAAATTTTCTTTTAAATATTTTCTTCATATAAAAAAAAGAAAAAATCAAAATATTGTACAAAACAAAACTTGCTCGATTCTTAGATTAAAGTAAGTTTCGAATCGACATTCATTTTATGTGTACAACTTTTTTTGAATTTTTCGTTATTGTATACAGAAATTTTAAATGATTCGAATGAAAATTTTTTTTTTTTTTTATTATTTCTTCCATAAAATATTACACCTGTCGTTAGACAATAAGTAATTTGATTTACAAAAAGATGGAATGAGAGTGATATTGAAGGGCCAATGCCCCCAAGCTCATTTAGAAGAAATATATACATATTATTTAAAAACAAGTGGTTAACAAACAATGATATATACGATTAGTTGACAATTGATTACAAGGATTTTGCAAGATCTGTTGGTGTTTGACGGTTAAGCCGACTTTGGGTAGATTTTTCTTTATTTGGTAGTCTTCTCATCATAGGATTTGTATGCGTTAATAGTCTATTTATGTGTCTTCTGCTCGCGCTTTGTATTGTTTCATCAATAGTATCGATGTCAAGGTCGCGATGAATATCTGCGTTAGGTATGTACCAAGGTGCATTAGTTAAGGTCCTAAGTATTTATGAAAATAATGTTTCAATTCAATTGAGCAATGCTTTCTTTGACCAATTCTATATGGAAATGAATGCGTTTGCAAACGATGTTTTCGGCTATGAACAAATGTTGGAATGGAATGAAAAAGGAAAGAAACGCGAAATGATAAAAAAAATTCTTGGAAAATTTAAAATGAATGGTGCTTCATTGGAAAAATTCAAAGGTAATAAGAACATACACAAGATAAAGTTAGAATTCGAATTTTTAGATTTATTTTGTTTATTTCTCATTTTTTCAGAAGTACACCACACAACAACTCATTCCAACTCTGATTTTGAAATCCTGTTGGAATTGCGTGTATCAGACCCTGCATATTATTTACCATATCAACTTTTTATGGAACATATGGACCAAATGAACACAAAAAAATAATTTAGTTTTGTTTTGATTTTTTGCAACATTTTGGTTTTCAGTTAATACAATAAAAACAATACTGTTTTTTCTTGAACACAAAATTCTAAATTTATTACGTTGTTTGTTTAGAATTTTTTTAGAAAAAAAGTAAATATTTTGGTTTTGAGGAAATTTGTTTATTGTTGCTATTTGTGAAAGCGTAGATATTTGTAAGTATTTGACTATAATCCTAAAAGTTAATGGAATACCACTATGACACATAGAAAACATTTTTTCAAAGGGGTGTTTTTCGAAAATTATAAAAAAAATTGTTTTCAAAAATTTTGAAGAAATAAAGTAAAATAAAAAGATTTCGAAAGCATGAAATTTTTTCAAAACCAAATTTTCCTCCAAAAGATAAAAGAAATTTCTTCGAAGAGGTGTTTTTCTAAAATTACAAAAAAAAAATTTCAGAAATTTTAAACAAATAAAATAAAATAAAACTTTTTCAAGGGTATGAAATTTTTTCAAAACAAAATTTTCTGAAAACCAAACAAAATTTAAAAAAAAAATGGTGTTTTCAAAGCATTTCATATTCCACTATTAATAGAGACACATTTTTCCGAGGGGGTGTTTTTCAAAGCGGAAAAAAATCTTTTTTAACAAATCAATTTAAACTTTTACAAAAGTATGAAATTTTTTCAAGAACAAAATTTTCTCAAAAACGTTAATTAAAAAAAAATATATTAGTTTTTTCAAAATATTTATTGTAATTTTCAGCAATTAACTGAGAAGAAATTTGTTAGAGCGAAGTGTTTTTCAAAACTTCAAAAAACACTTTTTAACCAAAAAAAATAAACCTTTTTTCAAAAACAACAGGAATGATAACATTGCCTAACAATTTCTGCACTTTTGCACAGTCTAAAGAGGCATTGATACAGAGTGTATTTCCAAACATAGTTCAACATTACAAAAACCATGATTGACTCAGCGAAAGAGCAATTTTAGCTGGGAAAAATAAGGACGTCAATGATATAAATTCAGCTATTTTAGATCAAATACCTGGTGACATAGTTGCGTATAAGTCAATGGACACTATTACTGATCAAGATGAGGTCGTAAATTATCCAACTGAATTCTTAAACTCACTCGATTTGCCAGGCTTACCACCTCATAATTTACGATTAAAAATTGGAGCACCGATTATTATGCTGCGCAATAGTAATGTGCCCCGACTTTGCAACGGTACCAGACTCGCTGTGAAGAAGCTAATGGGTAACGTTATCGGAGCAACAATTTTGAAAGGGAAGTACAAAGGAGAAGACATTTTGATACCCTGAATTCCACTGATTCCGGCGGATTTACCATTCGATTCCAAACGTTTGCAGTTCCCTATTCGCCTTGCCTTAGCTATGAGAATTAATAAGGCGCAAGGACAGTCTCTACAAATGTGCGGTATTAATTTAGAATACCCAATTTTTTCTCATGGACAATTGTATGTAGCTTGCTCACGAGTTGGCAAACCATCGTCATTATTCACGCGAAAGATGAAAAAACCAAAAACGTTGTCTACCAAAAAGTGTTACAATAAAGTTCGAATGAAATTGTATCAAAGAATTTGCTTTGTTTCGTATTAATTTTATTCTCTTTCAGCAAATCATTGAATTTATCGTCTAGCGAAGCGGGCGAGGGTACGCTAGTATACATATATTACTATACAACATATCTTATAAGGTATGTGGTAAACATTACCATACATTTTTTCCTTCATATATAATAAAAAAATTAATAATAATAACATTAAAACAACAGGTATTATTAACAAACTTGGTTTTATTTTAAATTCTTCAAGTGAATCAAATTAATAATAATCAATAAGAAGGCATATGCAAATACAAATACGTGAATTTATATATGTACATTTGCGCATATACATACATATATACGCTCACTTAAGTAGGAGAGAGCAAGATGTCGAACGTTGCCGTTCGTTTGCTTTGTCGTTCGTTCCGCGCTTTCGCTTGCAGTTCATTCAATGCAATGAGCAAGGTAACGACAAATGAGCAAGGTAACGGCAATGAGCAAAGTAACGACATATGAGCAAGGTAACACTAATGAGCAAGGTAACACTAATGAGCAAGGTAACGACACATTTTTTCGTGCGTGCAGCCTGTTAAATCGAATTATAAGACGTTATCACGTCAATAAAAACCTTACTGACTAAAACAAAAAAATCAATCAAAAACACTATGAGTGATAAAGATAATAGCAACAATCCGTATGGATTATTGGCAAGTGATTCAAATGAATATTGTTTTCCCCTAAATAAAAACAATTCGGTCCAGAATACAGAACAAGAAATGTGTACAAATATTACTTAATATATTTAAAGCAAAATGAACCACAAGGTGACCTTAACTTACAAAACACAATCCACAACACCAATGCTAGTGATAACTCTCGCTCTAAAAACAATGTAAAACAAACAATAAAAAGAAGAAAAGAGCAAAGAGACGGGCAAACCAAAGAACGTCACGATGTTGAAGAAGGTAATGATGAAATTCAAAACAAAAAATCTTTGTTGGCCCTACTGCATGCACTTACTGCACAGGTAGCTGAACTAAAAAGCATAATAGTGAATCTTAACTCTGAGAAAGACTCTCTCATAGAGGAAAACGAACAATTAAAAATGTACGCAAACGTCAATAAAAGCAAAGATGGTACAGATATTACTATGTCAGAAGAAGTAAGCAATCAAAATGAAAGGGAGCACAATTTTCCTTCTCTTCCCATGGTAGAGAGCCGCATACACACAATGGAAAGTTGTCCAAAAACAACGCTTAAGTTGACAAAATCCATGCTACCAAAACCTGAAATTAAAAAAAGAAATAGAACCCGCCTGTGTTTATTTGCTATAATATCAATCAAAAAGAAATGACAAATAACCTACAGCAGTTATTAAAACACAAAAACTTTGTGTTTAATATTATCAACAAAAATGTAACACACATAAGTTTATGTGTCATAAATGACTACAAAAATATTAAAACTTATTTAATAGATAGTAAAGTAAATTTTTATACTTACACCCCCAATGAAGAAAACCCCTATTCAATAATTACTAAGAAACTATCAAATATTTACGAACACGATGAAATAGTTAGTTATCTTAATTACTTAAAACTTGATATTGAAATTGTAAAATTATCAAAATTCAAAAATAATAATTGGCTAATTCAACTTAGCCATAAATCTAACTTGTCAGAGTTCTATAATCTATAGTATTATTTTAAAACATGGCGCTTATTCTGATTAAACTACAATATGTACAGATATGAAATATATATCAAAAGAAAGGTTTTGACGAGCATATTTCCGGAAAATTATAAAAATTAAAATTGGTTAATGTGTTCATGAAATATTTGCGTGTAAAGTTATCAAAATTTTCATATTGATAACAGCGATGTCTATGCAAAGCGGGATGACACACAAATATACGCATATATAGGTATGAGTACGTTTGCTTTGTTTAGCTCTCTTTCTAATGAGCACAGCATTGTATACATTTGGATTCTCAATAATGGTTTTGTTTTGTTCTCTTTACTAATAAATATGTATTCATGAACATAGTCCCAACGGGTGCAGCGAATTTTTTTCAAAATTTTGTTGTGATGGCAATAATTGGTATGAATTGACAATTGACTTGAAATTTGTCAATTCACTTAAAACAACGGTAACAGTGTAAATTAGAAAGAGTTTTGGACAGACGCAAAATAGAATTTATTTTAAGAAAAAAGTACATCCATATTTAATTTCAAAATATGCCTAGAGGACGACCAAGAAGAGTTCGTAGAAGATTTCCTACTTTAAGTGGAGGAATAGAGCAGGTAAGTAAGTGATAAATGTTTGAAACGTTACGTATTGGATATGATTGGTAGAAGCATCCACTTTTGTTTTCGTTCATATATGGTACAATTGAACTACAATATATAAACGTATGTATGTATTTAAGAATTTTGTGTGCGTTTGATCCTTTTTGCAAAACTCAAAATTTTAAATAGTTTTAAAAAAATGAGGAGAGAGAGACAAATTAGTTATTTATTTGATACTATTTCAAAGGTAAACTGTATTTGGGCTATTCTCAGACAAATTTTATAGTAATAGACGATGCCCAACGCCATTTAAAAGAACACCATTACCCTTCAAATCAACGAACTTTTTGACGCAGATATACATTTTTAAGTGTTTTTTTTTCTTTGTATTGTATTCTATGTGTGTACATGCATATTTTTATGTATGCAGCCATTATCAAATCATATATGAATATGAACTTTGAAAATTTTTTTTACCATCCTTCTAAAAATTTTTTAAAACGTAAAGATCTGTGAAAAAAAGTGTCACATATGCTATTTACTTTCCGTGGGGAAAAAGCCCACCCGATTTTCGGGGGTTACATACTAGTATTAGATATATTCTTAATTGTAAGGTTAATTTTGAAAAATTAAAACCAATGATACCCTCACAATGTAAAAACTGGCAACGTTATACACATGTGGCAAGTAATTGTTATTTACCCTACCGGTGCACAGTGCCCCCGATTCCCAAAAAGCTGGCCAAAAGTCGAAAAAAAAGTTTCTAGATAGAGTTTTTTTGTCTTTGGGTTGGCTACAGTAATGCCTTGAGTAGTGAAAACCGTTCATAGCAACGTCCTGTACCCTAAGTACCCTCTGTATTTTCAGTCGCAACGTGGCCTTCGTTTGAGCAACGTATTACTGACGATGAATAGTGAAAGTTGTACACATTTGAAAGATTTTGTAATGGAGTAAATTGAACAAAACCAAATGGAATCATCTTCGGAAGGTTAGTAAAATACGAGAAATCTTTAGTACATATCAATACCTCGACACAAAATTTTTATCTGCAGCAATACGTAGATACATTTTTTGCAATTTTTTTTATAAAATTTGAGTTTTCAAACTGTATTGTAATACAACGCCGTCATATGCTGCTTTGAAACCTATTAAAGGTTACTCAAAAAAGTAATGGTTACTGAATAAAACAAGATTCAGCTGCTACCACTTGCTACCTTGCGACCCCGAAAACATATAAATTTACATGCATCTTGATTATGTTCTTGAATATACGCTATTTCACGTCAGGGGGTGGCCAATAGGGCTGGAAGGGGGTGGATTTTCAAAATTTTAAGATCAAATTCGTAATCAGCGACCCCGACAACCCCCGAGTAAGAAATTTTGAATCAATTAATTAATTTTTTGAGTTTGGCCAGCTTTTCGGGAATCGGCCGCACTGTGCGGTGTATTAAATGCCTAGATAATCATGGCCCTGGAAAATGTAAAATACCTCTTAAGGAAAATAATCACAAGGAACATGTTTATACTGATAGTGAGACAGGTCAGTTAGTTAAGAAAATAGGTATCCCTGTAAGTTGTATAAATTGCAATAAGGAAGGTCACACTGCCAATTATCTAAATTGTCCCAAACGCTTAGAAATAGTAAAACGAATGAACGCACGCAAGTCTCAGGGCTCAAATAAAATTCCAACAAATACAGCAATAACAAGTAATGTTAACATGGGTATACGAGTAAATTCACTTTCATATGCTTCGGTTATGCATGGAAATGAGCCTAAAAGAAACATAAAAAGCGGTAACACTAAAACAAAAAATTTAACAGTGACTAAGCCGTTTGATACTGTTAATAGTGAATGTATTATATTATTTGGTAGCAATATTTCTGATTGCATGAAAAAAATTGTAAGCTTTTCAAAAGTATATAAACAGTTACGTAATGATGACGAAAAATCAATTGCCCTGTTTGGGTTATTAACAGAATTAAGAATCAATAATGATTAACAAAAATATCAAATGCATACTCATAAACGTAAACTCTTTGATATCAAAGCACAAAAGGTACTACTTTAACCTATTCTTGAAAAAACACAAACCGGATATAGTACTTATAGCCGAACATCGCCTCAATCCAAGACACAACATTAATTTCAAAGGTTATAACTTTATTAAACAGACCGACAGCGCTAAACAGGTACATAATAAGCAAAACACGGGTGGTACGGCTACTGCTATTTGCATAAGAGAAGAATATAAATACGAACTTATAAAAGTTCCAGACACCGTACAAATGGGGAAGAAATCTCGTTTGTATCATTATATAATCGCCCATCTGATTTATTACATGTAAATGATCTTAATTTAGTTCTAGACTCTCTTAATTCGAATAAAATAGTAATTGGAGGAGATCTCAATGCTAGGCATACCAATTGGGGAGACTCCGTTATAAATAATAATGGGCGTATACTAAATAATTGGCTTCAACACTGTCCCACATTAAACTTGATACCAACAAAGCATCCCACTAGGGTATCTAGGCATTCAGCTTCATACTTAGATATATTTTTAGTGTCACCGTTTGTTGGAATACAATTTAATGAAGTAAATAATTGCTTAAACACTCATGAATACGAATCGGATCATAGTGGAGTAGAATTGATCATAAAATCAGATCATAATGTACTTAGTTGTCCGTTAACTGAGTTTTTCAATTATGATAAAACTGATGTAAAACATTTTAATGATATATTGTTAAGCAATCTTAGTACAAACTATTTACCAATCAATCGTAACGTAACACGAAATGAAATTGATAACTGCATTATAAATTTAAATAAAGCCATCGACACAGCTCTTAAGTCAGGAGCTGTTCCTAAAGTAGAAGTGCGCAATCGTGGGCTTATAAACCTACCTAGTGATATACTACATTTAATTTCCGAAAAGAAACGATTACGTCGCATTGCGTCAAGATCTGTTAGTCCTCAGAGGAAAAAAACTTTGACAGCTATAGTGCGTAATATTAGTAAGATTATAGAAGAGCGTATTTGTATACACGAAGAAAAATACTGGACAAATTACTTTTCCAATATACGCATGAATAACAAAACGTACAATAAAATTAAGGGATTATGTGGATTAAAAAAAGTGTTAAAGATACCAGACCTTGTAATTAATAAAAACGATATTGATATTGACTTCCCTTATGCAAATCCGGCTGGTAACAATAGTAGTGACAACATTGTTCGTACAGAAAACTTACATAAAATAAATGCATTAGCCTATAAGTTTGAACAAATACATCGCCAGAACAGCAACTCGGAGATACAAATTTTACAGCTCATGTTGAAAGTAGTGTGTTAGAATTAGCTAACACAGCTGAGCCAATTGTACATTTTACGAACAGCATAACAGCTGATGGTGAACAAACTACAGCTGAATCTCAATACACTTTTATAAACGCGGAGAAAATTGACATAATCTTACGATTAAAAAATAATAAAAAGAGCTGTGGGGAAGACGGTATCTCAAACTTTTTGCTAAAGAAAACAACAAACACTTTCTGGAGATTCTTATCAATTATCTTTAATCACTCACTTAATATAGGCTAGTTCCCACTGGAATGGAAAACAGTAAAAATAAAATGCATTCCGAAACCAAACACTGACCTTAGTTCTCTTGTTAATTACCGCCCAATATCTCTTCTTTCAAATATTAGTAAATTATTGGAAGATTTTTTGCTTGAAAAAATAAAATAACATATTGAAGAGCGACATGTCTTAAAAGACTATCAATTTGGGTTCCGGCCATATCATTCAACATGCCACGCACTAACTTTACTCTCTGATTTTATTTGTAGTAATTTAACTAGACGACAGGCGACGATATTAGTCAGTCTAGATTTGGAAAAAGCATTCGATACTGCTTGGGTGGAAGGAATCTTATTTAAAATGTACAAGAAGTTCAACTTCGAAAAAAATCTTTGCATAATGTTGTATAGTTATTTAAAAGAGCGATCATTTTATGTTAGTGAAGGTATATTTAATTCTTTGACAAGAGACGTTAGCTCAGGTGTGCCACAAGGTTCTTTGTTGGGGCCAATTCTCTATAACATCTTCTTAGCTGATTTCCCTGACCCACCATTAAGTTCCGAAATTAATAATTGCGATATTAAAGTGCTTATATACGCAGATGATATACTTATATTGGGATCTCACCAACGCATAACCAAAGCTAATGAAGCCGTTAACTCATACCTAAATGAATTAAGTACATACTTTCACAAATGGAAGCTAAAACTAAACTTCAATAAAAGCGAAACATCTATTGTTAAAGGAATACGTAAAAACTTATATCCAAATTCTCGTAAATATGAGCCTCAAATTAAAATAAATGGATTCAACATAAAATACAAAGAACAAATCAAATACTTGGACATAATTTTGGATAGCAAATTCACCTTTGTAAGACATATAGATTTCATTTTGACAAAAGCAAAAAAAATGTTCTTTAGTTATTGTAATTTATTAAGAAGGCAGGGTGGACTATCGAACTGTATTAAAATAAATATTTACAAACAAATAATTAGACCAATCATATCTTATGCTCATCCGATATGGTTCAACATTTCATCGAGCCAAATGGAGAGACTCAGACGATTTGAACGATATGTTTTAAGAATTTGTAGCGGTCTTAACCGCCAATCTTACAGAAGTGGTAGTTTTCGGAAAAGAGTTTCTAATAAAAGTTTATATGAAAAATGTAAAATATCACGCATAGACTTTTTCTTAATGAAATCGTCAGTAAGATTTGTTGATAAACTGACATTCATAGAAAACGAACTGATAAACAAATATCTGTCAAAGGCAAGGGAAATATCATTACCTCTAACAGAAAAACATTTATCACCAATATATTTAAAAGTACTAAAAAATAATAATATGTTACATAAAAATAGTAAAGCAATATATTATCATAGGCGATACAATACTTACAACTTCAACGATGAAAATTTAGTTTATAACATTGATCAATTTATAGCCAAATAAATTATAGAAGTTTAATATACGTTATCTGCTTTTTGGGAGAATATAAATAAGTTTTAAAATTATGCCAAAGACATTTCAAATAATAATGATAACCTATTGTATAATCAAAAGAAAAGTAAGTTTTAAACTCCTAGATAAATACAAATGTATGTTAGGATAATGCTAAATTATCTAATTTTATCATAACTTTGTAAACTCCTATGTTAAAATGATGATAAAATGAAAAAAAAAAAAAATGAAATGAGTCTGAATCATAAGTTGCCAAAAAATACAAGTTGCCCAAACTAGAAATTACGATAATTGTTAAGCACATGAATATAAGCAGAGGTTCATGCGCACAAAGTGTTAAGTTGATTAAATTCGAACTGAGCTTATCAAACTTGTTTTACTGTCGATCAGTGTTTATTACAAAATTTTCGAATTCAGAATGCATTATTGCTAAAAAAAGAGATAGGCACTCATAGCAGACTGCATAGAAACTACAAAGTTCTTCATCAAGTAAAACTCGATAGGCGTACCCACATTTTAGTTAAAAAAAGAAAAAAATCATGGCCCTCTTCAGTTTCGGGTACAAGAAAAGGTCACAGAGATCCAGATTTGGGGAATACGGTGGCTGTGTCATCATTAGTGTGTTGTTCTTGGCCAAAAAGTCGCGCCCAAGCAATGATGTGTGAGCAGGGGCGTTATCGTGATGCAGGAGCCAATTTTTGTTCTTCCACAAATCCGGGCGCTTCTGACGGATTGCTTCGCGCAAATTGCGCATAACTTGCAGGTAATATTTCCTATTGACCGTTTTACCCTGTGGCGCGCTTTTTTCGGTCTTGGTTCGTGCGGCAGCTTCCATTGAGATGATTGAGCTTTGGTTTCCACGTCATAACCATAAACTCACGATTCGTCACCAGTGCAATTATGGGTCGTCGCGGACAGAGTCCAACATCTCATTAACAATGTTCATGCGACGCTGCTTTTGGTCGAAATTGAGCAGTTTTGGTACGAATTTCGCGGTGACCCGTCTCACCCAAATCATTGAAAAACATCGAATGGCACGAGCCATCAGCAACTTCTCTAACGGTGATTCGATGATTGGCCACTACCATTTTCTTCACTTCATCAATTTTTTCGTCTGTTGTTGAAGTGCTCGGGCGTCCAGCACGCTTTTCGTCGTTCACATCTTCTCGGCCTTCTGAGAACATTTTGTACCACCGATAAACGTTGCTTTGGTCCAAAGTAGCTTCTCCTTATGACACAGTCAACCTTCTGAATGCATCCGCGCACTTAATTTCGTTTTTGACACAAAATTTGATACCATGAGTACCAACATATATCCCCAAAAAAATCGAAACTCGAATATACCCTGCGAAAATTCAAAATTCGCAATATTTTTTGAACACACCTCATACTTATTCTTCTTAATTGGCGCGATAACAGCTTACGAGATTTTGACCGAGTTTAAGAAAGCGCTCCAGTCGTTTTTTTCTCGTGCTAACCGGCTCCAGTTGGACACACCAAGTGAAGCCAAGTCCTTCTCCACTTCATCTTTCCAACGCAAAGGAGGTCATCCTCTTTCTCTGCTACCACCAGTTAGTATCGCATTGAATACTTTCAGAGCAAGAGCGTTTGTATCCATTCGGACGACATGACCCAGCCAATGTAGCCGTTGGATCTTTATTCGCTGTGCTATGTTTATGTCGTCGTAAAGCTCATCGTTCCATCGCCTGCGGCATTCGCCGTTGCCAACGTCCAAAGGTCCAAAAATCTTTCTCTCAAACACTCCAAGCGTCGCTTCATTGGATGTTGCCATCGTCCAAGCTTCTGCGCTATACGTTAGGACAGACATGATGAGAGCCTTGTTGAGTGTTAGTTTTGTTCGTCGAGAGAGGGCTGTACTGCTCTGTTGTCTACTTAGTCCAAAGTAGCACTTGTTGGTAAGAGAGATTCTGCGTTGGATTTCAAGGCTGACATTGTTATCGGTGTTAATGCTGGTTCCTAAATACACGAAGTCTTTTACAACCTTGAAATTATAACTGTCAACAGTGACGTGGGTGCCGATACGCTAGTGCACCGGCTGTTTGTTTGAAGACAGGAGGTACTTCGTTTTGTCTTCGTTCACCACCAGACCCATTCGCTTTGCCTCTTTATTCAGTTTGGAGAAGAGAAAACTAACAGCGCGGTTGTTAAGGACGTTGATGTTAATATCATCGGCATACGTCAACAAATGTACGCTTTTATAAAATATTGTGCGATTAAGTTCTGCGGCTATAACATCAGATTAAAGAAGTCACACGACAGCGAGTCGCCCTGTCTGAAACCTCGTTTGGTATGAAATGGCTCAGAGAGGGCCTTCCCAGTTATGACGGCGCTGCTGGTGTTGAGCAAGGTCATCTTGCAAAGCCGTATTAGTTTTGTGGGGATACCAAATTCAGACATCGCGGCATACAGGAAGCTCCTTATCGTACTGTCAAATGCAGCTTTGAAATCGACGAAAAGATGGTGTGTGTCGATTCTCCTTTTATCGGTCTTTTCCAAGATTTGGCGTATTGGGAATATTTGGTCGATGGTAGACTTTCCAGATCTAAAGCCACATTGATAAAGTCCAATCAGTTGGTGGACGGTGTACTTCAGCCTTTCCCACAATACGCTCTCTAGAACCTTATACGCAATATTTAATCCCGCGGTAATTGGCGCGGATTGCCGGATCGCTTTTCCTATGGATTGGGCAGAGTATACTTAAATTCCAATCGGCAGGCATGCTTTCATCCGACCATATTTTGAATAAAAGCTGAAGCATGCACCTTACCAGCTCCTCGCCACCATGTTCGAATAGCTGAGCCGGCAGTCCGTCGGCGCCCGCGGCGTTGTTCTTTAGCCGGGGCATTGCCATTCTCACCTCGCCATGGTCGGGTAGCGGACCGACGATTCTGTCGTCCACGATTGGGGTATCGCGATCCTCACATTCTCTGTGACATGCGCAGCTATCACTGTTTAACAGGTTCGGGAAGAGTTGCCTCCATAATTTAAGATTGCTCTGGATGTCAGTCACCAGTTCCCCGTCTTTGTTCTTATAGGAAAATGCCCCGGTCTTAAAACCTTCTGTAAGCCGCTGAACTTTCTGGTAGAATTTTCAGACGTGGTTTCCATTGGCCAGCGTCTCAAACTGCTCACACTCACGTATTTCGGCCTTTCGTTTCTTCTTCCGGATAATACGTCTCTCTTCCTTTATTAGCTCTCGGTATTGATCCCATATAGCTCGCGTTGTACCCGATCGCAGCGTGGCTCATAGGCAGCATATTTTTTTTTCTGCGGCAGCATGACATTCCTCTTCGTACCAACTGTTTTTTCGGGCTCGCACACTTACTTTCGTTTCATTTAATATGCCATTTATGGGTCCAGTCGTATATTTCATTTATGGCTTATTGTTATTGTGATGTCGATGTAGCTGTAGCAGTTTGCATTGGATGGATCTCACATAAAGAGCATATATACAATAATAAAACCCCAAGTACGCTTCCTTGGGGAGCCCCTGCTCTCAGTTTTTGGAGGCATGAATATGAATCTTCTTTTTTTACTTTAAAGTAGCGTTTGGATAATTACATATGTGGATTAATGAAGTAATGCTTGGGTAGTAGCGCATTTATTTTCTTCAGGAGCCCATAGTGGCATACTTTGTCGAACGCTTTGAAGATATCAAGGAAAACCGCGGAGCAAGTTTTTCTTTCTTCAAAAGCATTTTCAATTATTCGACCCATCCTATCTACTACCAGTAAAAAAAAATAAAACAACATCAAGCCTTAGCCAAAGTAAAGTGCCAAATTACTAGCTGAGTGAAACCTCTCCTCTACAAACAAATTTGCAACTTTAGATGTGGATGATGGAATAACTTGCTCAAACTAAAGATACTCTGTCATAAAATGTAAATAAAGGCGAAAAAGAAAAAGTAATAAGCCTCCACCAAGGTGTAGACTTATGTAAATATGTGTTAAAGTTGTCGAATGTATAAAAGCATTCAAGAGTGCTTTAAATAAGGTAGCAAACAGCTTCACTCTTACAGTTTTAGCAAAGAATGAAGTTCGCGTTTAAGGAGAAAATTAGCACACATGTATATAACCAATTACACCACATGCTAAGGGAAAAAGGAACGACATTATATACATTTCGGCCAAAAAGTGAGAGAGGATTTAAAGTAGTGTTACGAAACATGCACCACACTACAGACCAAGAAGAGATAAAAAATGAACTAAACGCAAAAGGCCGCATAGTACTTGACATTACTAACATAATACAAAGAACAACAAAAAACTACTACAATATTTTTCATTGAACTGCTTGTACAAGCTAGTGATAACAACAAAGACGTTTAGAATATAAACGAGAATTTCGTATAGTCATCTTTGAGGCACCTCACCATAAGCTCACCCTTTCACAGTATTCGACATGCGAGACAAAAGACAAAAGTTTCCCGAAATTTCCCAAGCATAAAGTGTATGTGACAAACCATGCTGATGAAAGAGCCCATGGGGGACTGCTATAATTATTACATAAAGCATAACGCACATAGAACAACTCCCGCAATCGACGCCTTATCTTCAGTCCACAACGCTACATACCGATCTTGCAAAGCCGTATTAGTTTTGTGGGGATACCAAATTCAGACATCGCAGCATACAGGAAGCTCCTTATCGTACTGTCAAACGCAGCTTTGAAATCGGCGAAAAGATGGTGTGTGTCGATTCTCCTTTTATCGGTCTTTTCCAAGATTTGGCGTATTGTGAATATTTGGTCGATGGTAGACTTTCCAGATGTAAAGCCACATTGATAAAGTCCAATCAGTTGGTGGACGGTGGACTTCAGCCTTTCACACAATACGCTCTGTAGAACCTTATACGCGATATTTAATCCCGCGGTAATTGGCGCGGATTGCCGGATCGCTTTTCCTATGGATTGGGCAGAGTATACTTAAATTCCAATCGGCAGGCATGCTTTCATCCGACCATATTTTGAATAAAAGCTGAAGCATGCACCTTACCAGCTCCTCGCCACCATGTTCGAATAGCTGAGCCGGCAGTCCGTCGGCGCCCGCGGCGTTGTTCTTTAGCCGGGGCATTGCCATTCTCACCTCGCCATGGTCGGGTAGCGGACCGACGATTCTGTCGTCCACGATTGGGGTATCGCGATCCTCACATTCTCTGTGACATGCGCAGCTATCACTGTTTAACAGGTTCGGGAAGAGTTGCCTCCATAATTTAAGATTGCTCTGGATGTCAGTCACCAGTTCCCCGTCTTTGTTCTTATAGGAAAATGCCCCGGTCTTAAAACCTTCTGTAAGCCGCTGAACTTTCTGGTAGAATTTTCAGACGTGGTTTCCATTGGCCAGCGTCTCAAACTGCTCACACTCACGTATTTCGGCCTTTCGTTTCTTCTTCCGGATAATACGTCTCTCTTCCTTTATTAGCTCTCGGTATTGATCCCATATTGCTCGCGTTGTGCCCGATCGCAGCGTGGCTCATAGGCAGCATATTTTTTTTCTGCGGCAGCATCACATTCCTCTTCGTACCAACTGTTTTTTCGGGCTCGCACACTTACTTTCGTTTCATTTAATATGCCATTTATGGGTCCAGTCGTATATTTCATTTATGGCTTATTGTTATTGTGATGTCGATGTAGCTGTAGCAGTTTGCATTGGATGGGTCTCACATAAAGAGCATATATACAATAATAAAGCCCCAAGTACGCTTCCTTGGGGAGCCCCTGCTCTCAGTTTTTGGAGGCATGAATATGAATCTTCTTTTTTTACTTTAAAGTAGCGTTTGGATAATTACATATGTGGATTAATGAAGTAATGCTTGGGTAGTAGCGCATTTATTTTCTTCAGGAGCCCATAGTGGCATACTTTGTCGAACGCTTTGAAGATATCAAGGAAAACCGCGGAGCAAGTTTTTCTTTCTTCAAAAGCATTTTCAATTATTCGACCCATCCTATCTACTACCAGTAAAAAAAAATAAAACAACATCAAGCCTTAGCCAAAGTAAAGTGCCAAATTACTAGCTGAGTGAAACCTCTCCTCTACAAACAAATTTGCAACTTTAGATGTGGATGATGGAATAACTTGCTCAAACTAAAGATACTCTGTCATAAAATGTAAATAAAGGCGAAAAAGAAAAAGTAATAAGCCTCCACCAAGGTGTAGACTTATGTAAATATGTGTTAAAGTTGTCGAATGTATAAAAGCATTCAAGAGTGCTTTAAATAAGGTAGCAAACAGCTTCACTCTTACAGTTTTAGCAAAGAATGAAGTTCGCGTTTAAGGAGAAAATTAGCACACATGTATATAACCAATTACACCACATGCTAAGGGAAAAAGGAACGACATTATATACATTTCGGCCAAAAAGTGAGAGAGGATTTAAAGTAGTGTTACGAAACATGCACCACACTACAGACCAAGAAGAGATAAAAAATGAACTAAACGCAAAAGGCCGCATAGTACTTGACATTACTAACATAATACAAAGAACAACAAAAAACTACTACAATATTTTTCATTGAACTGCTTGTACAAGCTAGTGATAACAACAAAGACGTTTAGAATATAAACGAGAATTTCGTATAGTCATCTTTGAGGCACCTCACCATAAGCTCACCCTTTCACAGTATTCGACATGCGAGACAAAAGACAAAAGTTTCCCGAAATTTCCCAAGCATAAAGTGTATGTGACAAACCATGCTGATGAAAGAGCCCATGGGGGACTGCTATAATTATTACATAAAGCATAACGCACATAGAACAACTCCCGCAATCGACGCCTTATCTTCAGTCCACAACGCTACATACCGATCTTGCAAAGCCGTATTAGTTTTGTGGGGATACCAAATTCAGACATCGCAGCATACAGGAAGCTCCTTATCGTACTGTCAAACGCAGCTTTGAAATCGGCGAAAAGATGGTGTGTGTCGATTCTCCTTTTATCGGTCTTTTCCAAGATTTGGCGTATTGTGAATATTTGGTCGATGGTAGACTTTCCAGATGTAAAGCCACATTGATAAAGTCCAATCAGTTGGTGGACGGTGGACTTCAGCCTTTCACACAATACGCTCTGTAGAACCTTATACGCGATATTTAATCCCGCGGTAATTGGCGCGGATTGCCGGATCGCTTTTCCTATGGATTGGGCAGAGTATACTTAAATTCCAATCGGCAGGCATGCTTTCATCCGACCATATTTTGAATAAAAGCTGAAGCATGCACCTTACCAGCTCCTCGCCACCATGTTCGAATAGCTGAGCCGGCAGTCCGTCGGCGCCCGCGGCGTTGTTCTTTAGCCGGGGCATTGCCATTCTCACCTCGCCATGGTCGGGTAGCGGAACGACGATTCTGTCGTCCACGATTGGGGTATCGCGATCCTCACATTCTCTGTGACATGCGCAGCTATCACTGTTTAACAGGTTCGGGAAGAGTTGCCTCCATAATTTAAGATTGCTCTGGATGTCAGTCACCAGTTCCCCGTCTTTGTTCTTATAGGAAAATGCCCCGGTCTTAAAACCTTCTGTAAGCCGCCGAACTTTCTGGTAGAATTTTCAGACGTGGTTTCCATTGGCCAGCGTCTCAAACTGCTCACACTCACGTATTTCGGCCTTTCGTTTCTTCTTCCGGATAATACGTCTCTCTTCCTTTATTAGCTCTCGGTATTGATCCCATATAGCTCGCGTTGTGCCCGATCGCAGCGTGGCTCATAGGCAGCATATTTTTTTTTCTGCGGCAGCATGACATTCCTCTTCGTACCAACTGTTTTTTCGGGCTCGCACACTTACTTTCGTTTCATTTAATATGCCATTTATGGGTCCAGTCGTATATTTCATTTATGGCTTATTGTTATTGTGATGTCGATGTAGCTGTAGCAGTTTGCATTGGATGGATCTCACATAAAGAGCATATATACAATAATAAAACCCCAAGTACGCTTCCTTGGGGAGCCCCTGCTCTCAGTTTTTGGAGGCATGAATATGAATCTTCTTTTTTTACTTTAAAGTAGCGGTTGGATAATTACATATGTGGATTAATGAAGTAATGCTTGGGTAGTAGCGCATTTATTTTCTTCAGGAGCCCATAGTGGCATACTTTGTCGAACGCTTTGAAGATATCAAGGAATACCGCGGAGCAAGTTTTTCTTTCTTCAAAAGCATTTTCAATTATTCGACCCATCCTATCTACTACCAGTAAAAAAAAATAAAACAACATCAAGCCTTAGCCAAAGTAAAGTGCCAAATTACTAGCTGAGTGAAACCTCTCCTCTACAAAAAAATTTGCAACTTTAGATGTGGATGATGGAATAACTTGCTCAAACTAAAGATACTCTGTCATAAAATGTAAATAAAGGCGAAAAAGAAAAAGTAATAAGCCTCCACCAAGGTGTAGACTTATGTAAATATGTGTTAAAGTTGTCGAATGTATAAAAGCATTCAAGAGTGCTTTAAATAAGGTAGCAAATAACAGCTTCACTCTTACAGTTTTAGCAAAGAATGAAGTTCGCGTTTAAGGAGAAAATTAGCACACATGTATGTAACCAATTACACCACATGCTAAGGGAAAAAGGAACGACATTATATACATTTCGGCCAAAAAGTGAGAGAGGATTTAAAGTAGTGTTACGAAACATGCACCACACTACAGACCAAGAAGAGATAAAAAATGAACTAAACGCAAAAGGCCGCATAGTACTTGACATTACTATTGATAATACAAAGAACAACAAAAAACTACTACAATATTTTTCATTGAACTGCTTGTACAAGCTAGTGATAACAACAAAGACGTTTAGAATATAAACGAGAATTTCGTATAGTCATCTTTGAGGCACCTCACCATAAGCTCACCCTTTCACAGTATTCGACATGCGAAACAAAAGACAAAAGTTTCCCGAAATTTCCTAAGCATAAAGTGTATGTGACAAACCATGCTGATGAAAGAGCCCATGGGGGACTGCTATAATTATTACATCAAGCATAACGCACATAGAACAATTCCCGGAATCGACGCCTCATCTTCAGTCCACAACGCTACATACCGATCACAAAAATGGATTAGTAACTATGAATAAATTAATAAGTGATTGGCGCGTATACATTTGTAATGTGTTTGGCCGGGCTCCTCCTCTTATTTCTGATGCGGGTCTTGATGTTGTTCCACAAATAGAGGGACGTACAGTTTTAAGCCGACTTCGAACGACAAATGGTTTTTATGAGCAGCTTTTTCATGGCAGAAGTACCCTCCGAATGTACTGTAATATTTAGCCTGCCAATGGGCGACCGCTATTAGAAAAAAAATTCTCCCCGGATCAATATGATAACTATTGTACATATTTATCAGGCTCACCAACAAAAAGGGACGTATTCTCATTAACGCAATTAGCAACCAGTTGCAGGTTAATAAGTACCGTAGAAGCTATCTAGTGACCAACTGACACAAAGAAAATTACAGACTTGATCGATTTTTGCATAACCAAAAGCATAAGCCATAACCAATTAATAACTCAGAAATGGTATGAATTTTCGTCTGACCATTCGCCGATAAAAGTTGACGGCATAAGTGATATTAAACCTATAGATACAGTCACTCACATCATTTTAATATCATATTTGAATACCAAATATGATCTTAAAAGCGCAACTTGGCATTGAACGTGCCACTTCAATGGCGTATCCCTAGAAGCAAAGATAAGATCGGCACCAAAACAAAAGAAATAACTTAAAAATCGAAACTTACTTGAAGAACCTGACTCCCAATCAAGATACAAAGTCCTAAATTATTAAAATTATTTAAAACATCAACCACCATTAAAGAAAGATGACAAATCAAGGTATGTTACAAAAGAGGAAAAGGCGAAATCTTTGGCAAATTACTTCAAAAAAGAGAAGAGAAGAAAATCGATAACCAGAACAACTTCGATTGTGATTTTACAAAAATAAAAACGTCGCATACACACGACATAATAACTTGCATAAAAAAATGGAATAAAACATAAAAAACACTCGGATATACATAATAACTTGCATAAAAAAATGGAATAAAACATAAAAAACACTCGGATATTATATGATAACACGAAAAGCATTAGCAGAGCTACTAACCATGGTATATCTGTTTTTGCGAAACGTTTTTAATGCAATGTTTCGTTTACACTATTTTCCGAAACTCTGGAAAGTTGCAGAGATGATTGCATTGCCGAAGCCGGTTAAAGATCCAACTACCGTATTATCATATAGGCAAGATGCTTACTACAGACAATATCTAAAATAACTGAAAAGTTACTGCATGATCGACAAAAAACGTATAATACCGGATCATACATTTGGATTTATAGACAAAAACATTTGACTATCTAACAGATCCATAGAGCTACTCATAAAATCCAATCAGACCTTGAATACAATCGTTATTGTGTGGCAGTAGGCACAGTGTGGTACAAAGGCTTACTTCAGAAAATAAAGACTATACTACCTGTTGACTACTATCGCATCATAAAATGCTATCTAAAGTATCGAAGCTTCTATATTAAATATGACGATCATTGTTTAGATATTTATCAAATAACAGCTAGAGTTTCGCAAGCAAGCGTTCTAAGATCACTACTATATGTTTTGTTCCCCGCATAGGTGTGGGGAACGGCTAAACGGACTCATATAGCAAAAATCCACAATGAAAAATCACCAATCGAAGATTCGAGTTTTTACCATATCTGACAGATACACGAGAAATTATGGCGTTCATAGCACTTTTAATATAGAAACAGTAGACGTAGAAATCAAAAAGATAACAACAAGGCACTTAGACAAAACCCACAAACACTAAAAAAAAACTAAAAGACTTCCAAAACTGTTATTGTATGTAAATAAATATGTATAAATTGTGTTTATGTAAACTGATTATTGTATTTAATATTATTTGAACTATTACTCAAATTATTAAAATTAAAACTATTTTAGTTTATTTTAATTTTATCCCTGGTTATTAAGTGATGTATATACACCGCAGCCGAAAGGGTTGATGCGTGACTACCAATCGGAATTCACAGAGAGAACGTAGGTTCGAATCTCGGTGAAACACCAAAATTAAGAAAACTATTTTTCTAATAGCGGTAGCCCCTCAACAGGCAATGGCAAGCCTCCGAGTGTATTTCTGCCATAAAAAAGCTCCTCATAAAAATATCTGCCGTTCGGAGTCGGCTTGAAACTGTACGTCCCTCCATTTTGTGGAACAACATCAAGACGCTCACCACAAATAGGAGGAGGAGTTCGGTCAAACACCCAAAAAGGGTGTACGCGCCAATTATAAATATTATATAAAGGGTGGTTAAGTATTAAGGGCCGGTATTCATTTTGAATAAAATAAGATTGGTTTGGAAATTATTGTCATTTCTCTTTAGTATAAAAATATTGGTATGGCTAATGAAACAAACTATCGGCGGCACACCTCCAAAGACCACCAAATGCAAATGGTTCCTTATCTAAAGGGTGGTTAAGTTTCAAAGGTCGGTGTTGATTTTAAATAAAATACATTTTTTTTAAGAAATTATTGTCATTTCTCTTTTTGTGATAAAATAGGTATGGCTCAATTACCTATGGAACAAAATATCGGCCAAATGGCCGCCGCGACCTCGGCGGCGCACCTCCATCCGATGGTCCAAGTTTTCGATGACTCTGAGGCATAATTCAGATTCTATGCCTTTAATGTGCTAAACTATCTCATCCTTTAGCTCTTGAATTGTTGCTGGCTTATCGACGTACAACTTTTCTTTTAAATAACCACAAAGAAAGAAGTCCAATGGTGTCGTTGACGTTTAGGTGTGATTCACATTCAACATCGGCTCTTGAAATATAACCACATATAATATATATACATTTCTTGCTAAATTGCTAAATAGTATACTTACCTAATGACAACAAACAGATGTATAAAATAAATGGGGAATAATAAAAAAAAAAAACAGTTGAGAGTGTGAATGCGTAAACGCAAAGTATCTACAGTGGATAAGCATTGAAATTAAATAAAGCATGCAAGTTGTACAACCATTAGTTTTTGACTTTTATTTAGCAATATAGTAATCGAACTCAGAGGAGTTATAGAGAGTCGTTTTATTTGGAGAAAAACGTAAGAGTGGGTATATATTTTGTTTTTGCATCAAAATTTCAATGGGAATGTAAACAAACAAAACTTTGGCATTAAAATCAGCTAGTGGCAAGAACCAAAAAGAAAATCAGCGAAGTCAATTTGAGTGTATTCAATTCTTCTTCTTTTATTTAGGACATGCCTGTTTTTCTTTACACAATTTCTTAGATACAAAATTTTATAATTTATCATATTAATAATACTGAGTTATATATGTAATATTTAAATACATAACTGATATTAATTTTCTATTGAGGATGATATCCATCTTTGCGCCCATCTTTTCGGTGGTCTTCCCGCACGTCGCCTTCCCACTGGACTTCCGTCACGTGCAATCTTTATTAATCGGTTGTTGGAGGCTCTTGAAACATGCTCGTTCCATGCGCGTCTTCTTGATCTTATAAATTTGACAATGTCATCGGTGAACGTCTGGATTCTAATATCATGGTTTCTACAGCAATCCCACCTCGTTTTTCCTGCTATCGTCCTTAATGTGTGCATTTCTGTAGAGCGCAATAATTGTTTCGTTTTTGTGTTCTCCGCACGAGTTTCTGCACCGTATGTTAATATCGGTCTTACGATTGTTTTATACACATGCGTTTTACTTTCTACATTCATATATTTGTTCTTCCATATAAAATCTCGCAGAAAACCTGATATTTTTGCACCATTTGTACATCTTTCTCTCACTTCTGTGACGATGTTCCGATCGTTCGATACATCTATTCCCAAATATTTGAACTGCATTACTTGTTCTATAATGTTCTGGTTAATTTCTAGCTTACACCTTATTGGTTCCTTAGATATTACTATTGATTTTGTTTTTGCAGTTGAAACTTCCATATTAAATTTCAAACCAGTACTAACGAAACGGTGCAAGAGCCTTTGAAGATTATATTCACTATCAGCAATTAAAACTGCATCATCTGCATAGCAAATTATTGTTATGTTTTGATTGTTTAGTTTGTAGCCTTGAAGTTGGTTAACTTCAGAAATAATTTTATCTATGATTAGATTAAAAAGTTGCGGACTTAATGAATCCCCTTGTCGTATTCCTGTGGTGCACTCTATACTGTTGGTAAATTTCTCATTTACCATAACTTTAGTTGTGCAATTGGTACTGAGATTCCTAATGACTTCAACAACTTGTCGAGGAACTTTTCTCTCTTTTAAAATTTCCAAGACGTCCTTCGGCCTGACTCCGTCACTATCGTTTAAACTGATTAGAGTAGGTGGCCATTTATTAAACGCGCCAATCCCCTATGATGCTAAGTTCCCTTTGCTATTACGCAGAGACTCGCACTTTATGAAGGCATACATCCGGTTCCTACATTTTCGTAATCACCATGCCGGTCCAAAGGCATTGGTAGCGCTCCTGCGAGAAAAAATATTGCTGGTAAATGCTCGACAAGCCTGTAGTCGAACTGTAAGAAAATGCATTCACTGTCTTCGTTATCAGCCAAAATTACAAGGTCAGATCATGGGCAATATACCCGCCGATCGATTACGTGCCCAACGGCTCTTCACAATATGTGGGGTGGATTACTGCGGGCCCATTCACATAACCTTAAAAATTCGCTGTCTGCTAGTGCGCGCCGTAGGCAGCGCGCTGTTAACCGCCGAAGAAACCGCACCGCTTCTCGTCGAAGTAGAAGCGGTACTGAACTCCCGACCGCTCGCACCACTCAGCAACGACGGCGAGGCGCTAACGCCGGCGCATCTACTAATCGGTTGCCCCTTGCGAGCTTCGCCACCGGAGAAGGTATCCGACAACCTCAGCCGCTACTTAGAGAGATGGCAGCTTGTTTGCTCTCTCTAGCAACAATTTTGGCGCGCGTGGTCGAAGAGCTACCTTCTGGAGCTTCAGCAGCGCAACAAATGAGTGCACCCGCAGCCCAACGTCCAACCCGGCCAAATCGTCGTCGTCCACGAAGACAACGTACCACCGCAGAAGTGGGTGCTGGGTCGAGTATCCGCAACTATTCCCGGAGCGGACGGCAAAATTCGCGTCGCAGACATTGCTACTAGATCGGGTGAAGTACGACGCCCTATCCACAAACTCGCCGTGCTGCCGGTGGACAACAAAAATTAAATGCTATTGGATTCCTTCAAGGTGGCCGGTGTCAAGCCAGATTCTGGCAAATTACTTTAATATAATAAAATAATCTAAAATTGAATTTAAAATATGAAAATTACTAATAAATTATTAATTGATAATTAGGTAAATGAATAAAATAAAATATATAAATATGTAAATGTAAATTATATTTAAGCTTAATATTAAGTTATTTTCTATTTTTACATTACTGTTTTCGCTTTCGCTACCTTCTTTACCTGTTTCTATTTACTTTCGATCATTGACTCTATTTCTACAGCTATACTCTCCGTTCTTTATATTTCTATTTACTTAACTACATACTCTCTCTAACTCTCCACGTACTGTTCTTCCATTTCCGCTATTTCTTTTATCTTAGTTTAAGGTCTAATATAAGGACAGAACATGAAAAATAAAATCACTTTTGAATTGTTAACCATTCGAGTGCGGTCTAATTTTTAATCTCGCTTCCACACGGAATATTCGGTTTTATTCGCCCTTCCCACTAAGTAAAGTTTCTTTATTAAATAATTAAAACATCTTCAAAAAGTAGTGAAGAATTTTCAGACATTGTAGAGAAAAAATCGCCAGAAATCAAAGATTTTGGGTAAAAAGCTTGAAATTTTTTAGAAAATTTACCTGATTTTTTAATTTTTTTGCAAAGTTTTAAATTTTGCGCTCTGCGGTTTTGCTGTGGTAGCAACAATATTTCTATAAACAAAAATAAATAAATAGTCAAAACGTACACTTTTTTTGACGCTGAAAGTATTGTGACCAATCTTGAACATTCACGAAACGACTGAATCATAAGTTGCCAAAAAATACAAGTTGCCCAAACTAGAAATTACGATAATTGTTAAGCACATGAATATAAGCAGAGGTTCATGCGCACAAAGTAAGTGTTAAGTTGATTAAATTCGAACTGAGCTTATCAAACTTGTTTTACTGTCGATCCGCGTTTATTAAAAAATTTTCGAATTCAGAATGCATTATTGCTAAAAAAAGAGATAGGCACTCATAGCAGACTGCATAGAAACTACAAAGTTCTTCATCAAGTAAAACTCGATAGGCGTACCCACATTTTAGTTAAAAAAAGAAAAAAATCTTGACCCTCTTCAGTTTCGGCTACAAGAAAAGGTCACAGAGATCCAGAATTGGGGAATACGGTGGCTGTGTCATCATTAGTGTGTTGTTCTTGGCCAAAAAGTCGCGCCCAAGCAATGATGTGTGAGCAGGGGCGTTATCGTGATGCAGGAGCCAATTTTTGTGCTTCCACAAATCCGGGCGCTTCTGGCGGATTGCTTCGCGCAAATTGCGCATAACTTGCAGGTAATATTTCTTATTGACCGTTTTATCCTGTGGCAAGGACTCATGATGCATAACGTCCCTGCAATCTACGAAAACGCTAAGCAAAATTTTGTCATTCGACCGAACGTGACGCGCTTTTTTCGGTCTTGGTTCGTGCGGCAGCTTCCATTGAGATGATTGAGCTTTGGTTTCCACGTCATAACCATAAACTCACGATTCGTCACAGGTGCAATTTTGGGTCGTCGCGGGCAGAGTCCAACATCTCATTAGCAATGTTCATGCGACGCTGCGTTTGGTCGAAATTGAGCAGTTTTGGTACGAATTTCGCGGTGACCCGTCTCACCCAAATCATTGAAAAACATTGAATGGCACGAGCCATCAGCAACTTCTCTAACGGTGATTCGATGATTGGCCACTACCATTTTCTTCACTTCATCAATTTTTTCGTCTGTTGTTGAAGTGCTCGGGCGTCCAGCACGCTTTTCGTCGTTCACATCTTCTCGGCCTTCTGAGAACATTTTTTACCACCGATAAACGTTGCTTTGGTCCAAAGTAGCTTCTCCTTATGACAAAGTCAACCTTCTGAATGCATCCGCGCACTTAATTTCGTTTTTGGCACAAAATTTGATACCATGAGTACCAACATATATCCCCAAAAAAATCGAAACTCGAATATACCCTGCGAAAATTCAAAATTCCCATTTTTTTTTGAACACACCTCGTATAGGCACATACTTATTCTTCTTAATTGGCGCGATAACAGCTTACGAGATTTTGACCGAGTTTAAGAAAGCGCTCCAGTCGTTTTTTTCTCGTGCTAACCGGCTCCAGTTGGACACACCAAGTGAAGCCAAGTCCTTCTCCACTTCATCTTTCCAACGCAAAGGAGGTCATCCTCTTCCTCTGCTACCACCAGTTGGTATCGCATTGAATACTTTCAGAGCAAGAGCGTTTGTATCCATTCGGACGACATGACCCAGCCAATGTAGCCGTTGGATCTTTATTCGCTGTGCTATGTTTATGTCGTCGTAAAGCTCATCGTTCCATCGCCTGCGGCATTCGCCGTTGCCAACGTCCAAAGGTCCAAAAATCTTTCTCTCAAACACTCCAAGCGTCGCTTCATTGGATGTTGCCATCGTCCAAGCTTCTGCGCTATACGTTAGGACAGACATGATGAGAGCCTTGTTGAGTGTTAGTTTTGTTCGTCGAGAGAGAGCTGTACTGCTCTGTTGTCTACTTAGTCCAAAGTAGCACTTGTTGGTAAGAGAGATTCTGCGTTGGATTTCAAGGCTGACATTGTTATCGGTGTTAATGCTGGTTCCTAAATACACGAAGTCTTTTACAACCTTGAAATTATAACTGTCAACAGTGACGTGGGTGCCGATACGCTAGTGCACCGGCTGTTTGTTTGAAGACAGGAGGTACTTCGTTTTGTCTTCGTTCACCACCAGACCCATTCGCTTTGCCTCTTTATTCAGTTTGGAGAAGAGAAAACTAGCAGCGCGGTTGTTAAGGCCGTTGATGTTAATATCATCGGCATACGTCAACAATTGTACGCTTTTATAAAATATTGTGCAATTAAGTTCTGCGGCTATAACATCAGATTAAAGAAGTCACACGACAGCGAGTCGCCCTGTCTGAAACCTCGTTTGGTATGAAATGGCTCAGAGAGGGCCTTCCCAGTTATGACGGCGCTGCTGGTGTTGAGCAAGGTCATCTTGCAAAGCCGTATTAGTTTTGTGGGTATACCAAATTCAGACATCGCGGTATACAGGAAGCTCCTTATCGTACTGTCAAATGCAGCTTTGAAATCGACGAAAAGATGGTGTGTGTCGATTCTCCTTTTATCGGTCTTTTCCAAGATTTGGCGTATTGGGAATATTTGGTCGATGGTAGACTTTCCAGATCTAAAGCCACATTGATAAAGTCCAATCAGTTGGTGGACGGTGGACTTCAGCCTTTCACACAATACGCTCTCTAGAACCTTATACGCGATATTTAATCCCGCGGTAATTGGCGCGGATTGCCGGATCGCTTTTCCTATGGATTGGGCAGAGTATACTTAAATTCCAATCGGCAGGCATGCTTTCATCCGACCATATTTTGAATAAAAGCTGAAGCATGCACCTTACCAGCTCCTCGCCACCAGGTTCGAATAGCTGAGCCGGCAGTCCGTCGGCGCCCGCGGCGTTGTTCTTTAGCCGGGGTATTGCCATTCTCACCTCGTCATGGTCGGGTAGCGGAACGACGATTCTGTCGTCCACGATTGGGGTATCGCGATCCTCACATTCTCTGTGACATGCGCAGCTATCACTGTTTAACAGGTTCGGGAAGAGTTGCCTCCATAATTTAAGATTGCTCTGGATGTCAGTCACCAGTTCCCCGTCTTTGTTCTTATAGGAAAATGCCCCGGTCTTAAAACCTTCTGTAAGCCGCCGAACTTTCTGGTAGAATTTTCAGACGTGGTTTCCATTGGCCAGCGTCTCAAACTGCTCACACTCACGTATTTCGGCCTTTCGTTTCTTCTTCCGGATAATACGTCTCTCTTCCTTTATTAGCTCTCGGTATTGATCCCATATAGCTCGCGTTGTACCCGATCGCAGCGTGGCTCATAGGCAGCATATTTTTTTTTCTGCGGCAGCATGACATTCCTCTTCGTACCAACTGTTTTTTCGGGCTCGCACACTTACTTTCGTTTCATTTAATATGCCATTTATGGGTCCAGTCGTATATTTCATTTATGGCTTATTGTTATTGTGATGTCGATGTAGCTGTAGCAGTTTGCATTGGATGGATCTCACATAAAGAGCATATATACAATAATAAAACCCCAAGTACGCTTCCTTGGGGAGCCCCTGCTCTCAGTTTTTGGAGGCATGAATATGAATCTTCTTTTTTTACTTTAAAGTAGCGTTTGGATAATTACATATGTGGATTAATGAAGTAATGCTTGGGTAGTAGCGCATTTATTTTCTTCAGGAGCCCATAGTGGCATACTTTGTCGAACGCTTTGAAGATATCAAGGAATACCGCGGAGCAAGTTTTTCTTTCTTCAAAAGCATTTTCAATTATTCGACCCATCCTATCTACTACCAGTAAAAAAAAATAAAACAACATCAAGCCTTAGCCAAAGTAAAGTGCCGAATTACTAGCTGAGTGAAACCTCTCCTCTACACAAAAATTTGCAACTTTAGATGTGGATGATGGAATAACTTGCTCAAACTAAAGATCCTCTGTCATAAAATGTAAATAAAGGCGAAAAAGAAAAAGTAATAAGCCTCCTCCAAGGTGTAGACATATGTAAATATGTTTTAAAGTGGTCGAATGTATGTCTTGAATGCTTTAAGAGTGCTTTAAATAAGGTAGCAAATAACAGCTTCACTCTTACAGTTTTAGCAAAAAATGAAGTTCGCGTTTAAGGAGAAAATTAGCACATATGTATATAACCAATTACACCACATGCTAAGGGAAAAAGGAACGACATTATATACATTTCGGCCAAAAAGTGAGAGAGGATTTAAAGTAGTGTTACGAAACATGCACCACACTACAGACCAAGAAGAAATAAAAAATGAACTAAAGGCAAAAGGCCGCATAGTACTTGACATTACTAACATAATACAAAGAATAACAAAAAACTACTACAATATTTTTCATTGAACTGCTTATATAAGCTAGTGATAACAACAAAGACGTTTAGAATATAAACGAGAATTTCGTATAGTCATCTTTGAGGCACCTCACCATAAGCTCACCCTTTCACAGTATTCGACATGCGAGACAAAAGACAAAAGTTTCCCGAAATTTCCTAAGCATAAAGTGTATGTGACAAACCATGCTGATGAAAGAGCCCATGGAGGACTGCTATAATTATTACATCAAGCATAACGCACATAGAACAACTCCCGCAATCGACGCCTCATCTTCAGTCCACAACGCTACATACCGATCACAAAAACGGATCAGTAACTATGAATAAATTAATAAGTGATTGGCGCGTATACATTTGTAATGTGTTTGGCCGGGCTCCTCCTCTTATTTCTGATGCGGGTCTTGATGTTGTTCCACAAATAGAGGGACGTACAGTTTTAAGCCGACTTCGAACGACAAATGGTTTTTATGAGCAGCTTTTTCATGGCAGAAGTACCCTCCGAATGTACTGTAATATTTAGCCTGCCAATGGGCGACCGCTATTAGAAAAAAAATTCTCCCCGGATCAATATGATAACTATTGTACATATTTATTAGGCTCACCAACAAAAAGGGACGTATTCTCATTAACGCAATTAGCAACCAGTTGCAGGTTAATAAGTACCGTAGAAGCTATCTAGTGACCAACTGACACAAAGAAAATTACAGACTTGCTCGATTTTTGCATAACCAAAAGCATAAGCCATAACCAATTAATAACTCAGAAATGGTATGAATTTTCGTCTGACCATTCGCCGATAAAAGTTGACGGCATAAGTGATATTAAACCTATAGATACAGTCACTCACATCATTTTAATATCATATTTGAATACCAAATATGATCTTAAAAGCGCAACTTGGCATTGAACGTGCCACTTCAATGGCGTATCCCTAGAAGCAAAGATAAGATCGGCACCAAAACAAAAGAAATAACTTAAAAATCGAAACTTACTTGAAGAACCTGACTCCCAATCAAGATACAAAGTCCTAAATTATTAAAATTATTTAAAACATCAACCACCATTAAAGAAAGATGACAAATCAAGGTATGTTACAAAAGAGGAAAAGGCGAAATCTTTGGCAAATTACTTCGAAAAAGAGAAGAGAAGAAAATCGATAACCAGAACAACTTCGATTATGATTTTACAAAAATAAAAACGTCGCATACACACGACATAATAACTTGCATAAAAAAATGGAATAAAACATAAAAAACACTCGGATATTATATGATAACACGAAAAGCATTAGCAGAGCTACTAACCATGGTATATCTGTTTTTGCGAAACGTTTTTAATGCAATGTTTCGTTTACACTATTTTCCGAAACTCTGGAAAGTTTCAGAGATGATTGCATTGCCGAAGCCGGTTAAAGATCCAACTACCGTATTATCATATAGGCAATTTGCTTACTACAGACAATATCTAAAATAACTGAAAAGTTACTGCATGATCGACAAAAAACGTATAATACCGGATCATACATTTGGATTTATAGAAAAAAACATTTGACTATCTAACAGATCCATAGAGCTACTCAAAAAATCCAATCAGACCTTGAATACAATCGTTATTGTGTGGCAGTAGGCACAGTGTGGTACAAAGGCTTACTTCAGTATATAAAAACTATACTACCTGTTGACTACTATCGCATCATAAAATGCTATCTAACGTATCGAAGCTTCTATATTAAATATGACGATCATTGTTTAGATATTTTTCAAATAACAGCTAGAGTTTCGCAAGCAAGCGTTCTAAGATCACTACTATATGTTTTGTTCCCCGCATAGGTGTGGGGAACGGCTAAACGGACTCATATAGCAAAAATCCACAATGAAAAATCAACAATCGAAGATTCGAGTTTTTACCATATCTGACAGATACACAAGAAATTATGGCGTTCATAGCACTTTTAATATAGAAACAGTAGACGTAGAAATCAAAAAGATAACAACAAGGCACTTTGACAAAATCCACAAAAACTAAAAAAGAACTAAAAGACTTCCAAAACTGTTATTGTATGTAAATAAATATGTATAAATTGTGTTTATGTAAACTGATTATTGTATTTAATATTATTTGAACTATTACTCAAATTATTATTATTAAAACTATTTTAGTTTATTTTAATTTTATCCCTGGTTATTAAGTGATGTATATACACCGCAGCCGAAAGGGTTGATGCGTGACTACCAATCGGAATTCACAGAGAGAACGTAGGTTCGAATCTCGGTGAAACACCAAAATTAAGAAAACTATTTTTCTAATAGCGGTAGCCCCTCAACAGGCAATGGCAAGCCTCCGAGTGTATTTCTGCCATAAAAAAGCTCCTCATAAAAATATCTGCCGTTCGGAGTCGGCTTGAAACTGTACGCCCCTCCATTTTGTGGAACAACATCAAGACGCACACCACAAATAGGAGGAGGAGTTCGGCCAAACACCCAAAAAGGGTGTACGCGCCAATTATAAATATTATATAAAGGGTGGTTAAGTATTAAGGGCCGGTATTCATTTTGAATAAAATAAGATTGGTTTGGAAATTATTGTCATTTCTCTTTAGTATAAAAATATTGGTATGGCTCATGAAACAAACTATCGGCGGCTCACCTCCAAAGACCACCAAATGCAAATGGTTCCTTATCTAAAGGGTGGTTAAGTTTCAAAGGTCGGTGTTGATTTTAAATAAAATACATTTTTTTTAAGAAATTATTGTCATTTTATTATGATAATATAGATATGGCTCAATTACTTATGGAACAAAATATCGGCCAAATGGCCGCCGCGACCTCGGCGGCGCACCTCCATCTGATGGTCCAAATTTTCGATGACTCTGAGGCATAATTCAGATTCTATGCCTTTAATGTGCCAAATTATCTCATCCTTTAGCTCTTGAATTGTTGCTGGCTTATTGACGTACACCTTTTCTTTCAAATAACCCCAAAGAAAGAAGTCCAACGGTGTCGTTGACGTTTAGGTGTGATTCACATTCAACATCGGCTCTTGAAATATAACCACATATAATATATATACATTTCTTGCTAAATTGCTAAATAGTATACTTACCTAATGACAACAAACAGATGTATAAAATAAATGGGGAATAATAAAAAAAAAACAGTTGAGACTGTGAATGCGTAAACGCAAAGTACAGTGGATAAGCATTGAAATTTAAATAAAGCATGCAAGTTGTACAACCATTAGTTTTTGACTTTTATTTAGCAATATAGTAATCGAACTCAGAGGAGTTATAGAGAGTCGTTTTATTTGGAGAAAAACGTAAGAGTGGGTATATATTTTGTTTTTGCATCAAAATTTCAATGGGAATGTAAACAAACAAAACTTTGGCAGCTAAAATCAGCTAGTGGCAAGAACCAAAAAGAAAATCAGCGAAGTCAATTTGAGTGTATTCAATTCTTCTTCTTTTATTTAGGACATGCCTGTTTTTCTTTACACAATTTCTTAGATACAAAATTTTATAATTTATCATATTAATAATACTGAGTTATATATGTAATATTTAAATACATAACTGATATTAATTGTCGCCTTCCCACTGGACTTCCGTCACGTGCAATCTTTATTAATTGGTTGTTGGAGGCTCTTGAAACTTGCTCGTTCCATGCGCGTCTTCTTGATCTTATAAATTTGACAATGTCATCGGTGGACGTCTGGATTCTAATATCATGGTTTCTACAGCAATCCCACCTCGTTTTTCCTGCTATCGTCCTTAATGTGTGCATTTCTGTAGAGCGCAATAATTGTTTCGTTTTTGTGTTCTCCGCACGAGCTTCTGCACCGTATGTTAATATCGGTCTTACGATTGTTTTATACACATGCGTTTTACTTTCTACATTCATATATTTGTTCTTCCATATAAAATCTCGCAGAAAACCTGATATTTTTGCACCATTTGTACATCTTTCTCTCACTTCTGTGACGATGTTCCGATCGTTCGATACATCTATTCCCAAATATTTGAATTGCATTACTTGTTCTATAATGTTCTGGTTAATTTCTAGCTTACACCTTATTGGTTCCTTAGATATTACTATTGATTTTGTTTTTGCAGTTGAAACTTCCATATTAAATTTCAAACCAGTACTAACGAAACGGTGCAAGAGCCTTTGAAGATTATATTCACTATCAGCAATTAAAACTGCATCATCTGCATAGCAAATTATTGTTATGTTTTGATTGTTTAGTTTGTAGCCTTGAAGTTGGTTAACTTCAGAAATAATTTTATCTATGATTAGATTAAAAAGTTGCGGACTTAATGAATCCCCTTGTCGTATTCCTGTGGTGCACTCTATACTGTTGGTAAATTTCTCATTTACCATAACTTTAGTTGTGCAATTGGTACTGAGATTCCTAATGACTTCAACAACTTGTCGAGGAACTTTTCTCTCTTTTAAAATTTCCAAGACGTCCTTCGGCCTGACTCCGTCATTATCGTTTAAACTGATTAGAGTAGGTGGCCATTTATTAAACGCGCCAATCCCCTATGATGCTAAGTTCCCTTTGCTATTACGCAAAGACTCGCACTTTGTGAAGGCATACATCCGGCAGAGAACGTTAAATATAGAGAATTCTCACGAGCTACGAATAGTGTGAATTGTCAAAAATGAAGTCTAACCGCCGCCGGGGTGTGGTGAAACTTTTAACAGAGATGTTTTACAGCGATTTCTCCTTTAGCATATTGGCCCTGCACAGTTTTTGGCCTCTGTAGGAAATCAAATTGACGAATAGCCGACGGCATTTTGCAAAGTATTTGCTTGTGCATTTTTATGTTCCCTTGATAAACGAAAATTTATTCAATTTGTATTTTCAGACAAAGGTGATGAAGAAAAAATGATTGAATATTTATTATATGCGCCAACATTTCAAATCAAAGTAACTTTAATATTTTGATTTAATTTCAAAAAAAATACATTATAAAACGACCTCTCACAGTTTGGTATGTGCGTTTTAGTAAATTTAAAACTAAACAAATTTGATGAAAATTTTTACTAATAATTTGAGTCGAAATTAATTCATAGCATACAAGTGTTTTGGTATATCGACATATGTATTTACATTTGAATATGCATTTTTTTTGTTCCTTTGGCAAACCAAATTTTTTTCAATTTACATTTTTTTACAGGGAATAATAATATACATACATTTGTATGTATGCATTTTGTAGATAGTATGAAACTTTAAAATAAATAAAGGAAAACTTCAATGAAACGTATTTGCATATATGGGACAACTAAGTTCAATTGCATCTTTATTAATTATAGTGTTGCACGCATATGTGTGCACTGAAGCAACATGACCTACCTCACGAGCATCGCTTTATATTTCATGTAAATAACCTAATGATCAAATTCCTGCCTCACAAATGCTAAAACAAATTTCTTTTGAATATTCATGTACATATTTGTATGTGCGTATGTATGTACACTTGGTGCCCATATATATCCCTTCAAACAAATCAAAAAATTCTGTATACAAAACGCTTCATTACCAGGCACACAGGAAGATGGCATATGCAAATATAAATATGTGAATTGAATTCAAGCAAAACAATGCTTATAAATATACACATATGCATGTGCATACAACCGCACACACAAGGCACTCACTTTATTCGTTCAAAGCTAAAATTCTATGCCTAGCGACTACAAGAACAAAATGCAGTCATAGACGCAGGCGTAGCGGCCATCATTCTAGTTGCCATAGCGCTGAACAGTCGCGGCGGCGCCGAACAGTTTCAACTATTGTACTGTGCAACAAAAACTCATCATCAAAAAATTCATTGATAAATTCGAGCTCATAGTTCTAAGAGCAAGTACTTCCATTCATAAAACGAGCCGCCCATATGCCAATTTTCTCGACAATTCGAAAATAGTCAATATTGGAATATTTCGTGTAGAATTATTTGCCAATATTTGATAAATCTTCAATATATGTCAAGTCGAGTGCCCGCGGCATCGTACATATGTATGCATCAATATATGTATGTAAATATGTCTTTCTAAATGCTCGACAGCCGCAGCTGCTGCACGTCAAGTGCGCGCGTGAGCATACAGTAAGTTGCAGAAGAAAACAAGCAGCTTAAAAAAAGGTATGATTCGAATATTTTAATGCTAAGAGAAAATTTGGAAACAAGTATTTTATGTTAACTGATAGTAGGCAAATAGTTAATTAGTAGATTACTTTACGTATGTAATTGAATTGATAAAAAGTGCACAAAACCTATGCATATATCTGCAAAGTTAGAAACTTACTCTGAAATCAGAGCATTTGTATGTGCCTGTAAACATGTCAAGGTTACTGTACATACAATGCTGTGCCTATGAATGTGCGCTGCGCCTTTGAATGCGCGCTGGATTTCTTGAGAAGTTGTACCGATTTATTTTGAGCTGTGGCTGGTGAGCATACATACACACAGCATATACATATGCGCAAATGTATATAAATTCACAAATTTACATTTGCTTATGCCATCTTCCTGTGCGCCTGGTAATGAAGCGTTTTCTATAGAGGATTTTGATTCAGTTTAAGGGAATTCAACAAAGTTTTACAGACACCAGACAGACAGACATAACATATGTATATAATTTTGGATGATTTGGAAAATTCAAATATATAGGTCATATCAAAAAGCTACCTAACATTCTATGCTTCTAATCACCAACAAATCCTTATCGACTGCTGCTAAATTTACAGAATTCAGCCCCTTACTGTTAACTTTGGTGAAAAATGTGGCTGTGGTGTATCTCGTGCGCAAAATGAGTACCCCTGAAAATTCCATACGTTCCTCTCATTGAGACTTCTCTATACATTAACGTTCTCTGCATCCGGTTCCTACATTTTCGTAATCACCATGCCGGTCCAAAGGCATTGGTAGCGCTCCTGCGAGAAAAAAAATGGCGGGTAAATGCTCGACAAGCCTGTAGTCGAACTGTAAGAGAATGCATTCACTGTTTTCGTTATAAGCCAAAATTACAAGGTCAGATCATGGGCAATATACCCGCCGATCGATTACGTGCCCAACGGCTCTTCACAATATGTGGGGTAGATTACTGCGGGCCCATTCACATAACCTTAAAAATTCGCTGTCTGCTAGTGCGCGCCGTAGGCAGCGCGCTGTTAACCGCCGAAGAAACCGCACCGCTTCTCGTCGAAGTAGAAGCGGTACTGAACTCCCGACCGCTCGCACCACTCAGCAACGACGGCGAGGCGCTAACGCCGGCGCATCTACTAATCGGTTGCCCCTTGCGAGCTTTGGCACCGGAGAAGGTATCCGACAGCCTCAGCCGCTACTTAGAAAGATGGCAGCTTGTTTGCTCTCTCTAGCAACAATTTTGGCGCGCGTGGTCGAAGAGCTACCTTCTGGAGCTTCAGCAGCGCAACAAATGAGTGCACCCGCAGCCCAACGTCCAACCCGGCCAAATCGTCGTCGTCCACGAAGACAACGTACCACCGCAGAAGTGGGTGTTGGGTCGAGTATCCGCAACTATTCCCGGAGCGGACGGCAAAATTCGCGTCGCAGACATTGCTATTAGATCGGGTGAAGTACGACGCCCTATCCACAAACTCGCCGTGCTGCCGGTGGGCAACAAAAATTAAAGGCTATTGGATTCTTTCAAGGTGGCCGGTGTCAAGCCAGATTCTGGCTAATTACTTTAATATAATAAAATAATCTAAAATTGAATTTAAAATATGAAAATTACTAATAAATTATTAATTGATAATTAAGTATATGAATAAAATAAAATATATAAATATGTAAATGTAAATTATATATTATTTAAGCTTAATATTAAGTTATTTTCTATTTTTACATTACTGTTTTCGCTTTCGCTACCTTCTTTACCTGTTTCTATTTACTTTCGATCATTGACTCTATTTCTACAGCTATACTCTCCGTTCTTTCTATTTATATTTACTTAACTACATACTCTCTCTAACTCTCCACGCACTGTTCTTCCATTTCCGCTATTTCTTTTATCTTAGTTTAAGGTCTAATATAAGGACAGAACATGAAAAATAAAATCACTTTTGAATTGTTAACCATTCGAGTGCGGTCTAATTTTTAATCTCGCTTCCACACGGAATATTCAGTTTTATTCGCCCTTCCCCCTAAGTAAAGTTTCTTTATTAAATAATTAAAACATCTTCAAAAAGTAGTGAAGAATTTTCAGACATTGTAGAGAAAAAATCGCCAGAAATCAAAGATTTTGGGTAAAAAGCTTGAAATTTTTTAGAAAATTTACCTGATTTTTTAATTTTTTTGCAAAGTTTTAAATTTTGCGCTCTGCGGTTTTGCTGTGGTAGCAACTATATTTCTATAAACAAAAATAAATAAATAGTCAAAACGTACACTTTTTTTGACGCTGAAAGTATTGTGACCAATCTTGAACATTCACGAAACGACTGAATCATAAGTTGCCAAAAAATACAAGGTGCCCAAACTAGAAATTACGATAATTGTTAAGCACATGAATATAAGCAGAGGTTCATGCGCACAAAGTAAGTGTTAAGTTGATTAAATTCGAACTGAGCTTATCAAACTTGTTTTACTGTCGATCCGTGTTTATTAAAAAATTTTCGAATTCAGAATGCATTATTGCTAAAAAAAGAGATAGGCACTCATAGCAGACTGCATAGAAACTACAAAGTTCTTCATCAAGTAAAACTCGATAGGCGTACCCACATTTTAGTTAAAAAAAGAAAAAAATCTTGACCCTCTTCAGTTTCGGGTACAAGAAAAGGTCACAGAGATCCAGAATTGGGGAATACGGTGGCTGTGTCATCATTAGTGTGTTGTTCTTGGCCAAAAAGTCGCGTCCAAGCAATGATGTGTGAGCAGGGGCGTTATGGTGATGCAGGAGCCGATTTTTGTTCTTCCACAAATCCGGGCGCTTCTGGCCGATTGCTTCGCGCAAATTGCGCATAACTTGCAGGTAATATTTCTTATTGACCGTTTTACCCTGTGGCAAGAACTCATGATGCATAACGCCCCTGCAATCTACGAAAACGCTAAGCAAAATTTTGTCATTCGACCGAACGTGACGCGCTTTTTTCGGTCTTGGTTCGTGCGGCAGCCTCCATTGAGATGATTGACCTTTGGTTTCCACGTCATAACCATAAACCCACGATTCGTCACCAGTGCAATTTTGGGTCGTCGCTTACAGAGTCCAACATCTCATTAGCAATGTTCATGCGACGCTGCTTTTGGTCGAAATTGAGCAGTTTTGGTACGAATTTCGCGGTGACCCGTCTCATGCCCAAATCATTGAAAAACATCGAATGGCACGAGCCATCAGCAACTTCTCTAACGGTGATTCGACGATTGGCCACTCCCATTTTCTTCACTTCATAAATTTTTTCGTCTGTTGTTGAAGTGCTCGGGCGTCCAGCACGCTTTTCATTCACATCTTCTCGGCCTTCTGAGAACATTTTGTACCACTGATAAACGTTGCTTTGGTCCAAAGTAGCTTCTCCGTATGACACAGTCAACATTCGGAATGCATCCGCGCACTTAATTTCGTTTTTGACACAAAATTTGATACCATGAGTACCAACATATATCCCCAAAAATATCGAAACTCGAATATACCCTGCGAAAATTCAAAATTCGCAATATTTTTTGAACACACCTCGTATAGGCACATACTTATTCTTCTTAATTGGCGCGATAACAGCTTACGAGATTTTGACCGAGTTTAACAAAAATCGAAACTCGAATATACCCTGCGAAAATTCAAAATTCGCAATATTTTTTGAACACACCTCGTATAGGCACATACTAATTCTTCTTAATTGGCGCGATAACAGCTTACGAGATTTTGACCGAGTTTAACAAAGCGCTCCAGTCGTTTTTTTCTCGTGCTAACCGGCTCCAGCTGGACACACCAAGTGAAGCAAAGTCCTTCTCCACTTCATCTTTCCAACGCAAAGGAGGTCATCCTCTTCCTCTGCTACCACCAGTTGGTATCGCATTGAATACTTTCAGAGCAAGAGCGTTTGTATCCATTCGGACGATATGACCCAGCCAACGTAGCCGTTGGATCTTTATTCGCTGTGCTATGTTTATGTCGTCGTAAAGCTCATCGTTCCATCGCCTGCGACATTCGCCGTTGCCAACGTCCAAAGGTCCAAAAATCTTTCTCTCAAACACTTCAAGCGTCGCTTCATTGGATGTTGTCATCGTCCAAGCTTCTGCGCTATACGTTAGGACGGACATGATGAGAGCCTTGTTGAGTGTTAGTTTTGTTCGTCGAGAGAGGGCTGTACTGCTCAGTTGTCTACTTAGTCCAAAGTAACACTTGTTGGTAAGAGAGATTCTGCGTTGGATTTCAAGGCTGACATTGTTATCGGTGTTAATGCTGGTTCCTAAATACACGAAGTCTTTTACAACCTCGAAATTATAACTGTCAACAGTGACGTGGGTGCCGATACGCTAGTGCACCGGCTGTTTGTTTGAAGACAGGAGGTACTTCGTTTTGTCTTCGTTCACCACCAGACCCATTCGCTTTGTCTCTTTATTCAGTTTGGAGAAGAGAAAACTAGCAGCGCGGTTGTTAAGGACGTTGATGTTAATATCATCGGCATACGTCAACAATTCTGCGGCTATAACATTAGATTAAAGAAGTCACACGACAGCGAGTCGCCCTGTCTGAAACCTCGTTTGGTAAGAAATGGCTCAGAGAGGGCCCTTCCAGTTATGACGGCGCTGCTGGTGTTGAGCAAGGTCATCTTGCAAAGCCGTATTAGTTTTGTGGGGATACCAAATTCAGACATCGCGGCATACAGGAAGCTCCTTATCGTACTGTCAAATGCAGCTTTGAAATCGGCGAAAAGATGGTGTGTGTCGATTCTCCTTTTACCGGTCTTTTCCAAGATTTGGCGTATTGTGAATATTTGGTCGATGGTAGACTTTCCAGATCTAAAGCCACATTGATAAAGTCCAGTCAGTTGGTGGACGGTGGACTTCAGCCTTTCACACAATACGCTCTCTAGAACCTTATACGCGATATTTAATCCCGCGGTAATTGGCGCGGATTGCCGGATCGCTTTTCCTGTGGATTGGGCAGAGTATACTTAAATTCCAATCGGCAGGCATGCTTTCATCCGACCATATTTTGAATAAAAGCTGAAGCATGCACCTTACCAGCTCCTCGCCACCATGTTCGAATAGCTCAACCGGCAGTCCGTCGGCGCCCGCGGCGTTGTTCTTTAGCCGGGGTATTGCCATTCTCACCTCGTCATGGTCGGGTAGCGGAACGACGATTCTGTCGTCGACGATTGGGGTATCGCGATCCTCACATTCTCTGTGACATGCGCAGCTATCACTGTTTAACAGGTTCGGGAAGAGTTGCCTACATAATTTAAGATTGCTCTAGATGTCAGTCACCAGTTCCCCGTCTTTGTTCTTATAGGAAAATGCCCCGGTCTTAAAACCTTCTGTAAGCCGCCAAACTTTCTGGTAGAACTTTCGGACGTGGTTTCCATTGGCCACCGTCTCAGACTGCTCACACTCACGTATTTCGGCCTTTCGTTTCTTCTTTCGGATAATACATCTCTCTTCCTTTATTAGCTCTCGGTATTGATCCCATATTGCTCGCGTTGTGCCCGATCGCAGCGTGGTTCATAGGCAGCATATTTTTTTTCTGCGGCAGCATGACATTCCTCTTCATAGCAACTGTTTTTTCGGGCTCGCACACTTACTTTTGTTTCATTTAATATGCCATTTATGGGTCCAGTCGTATATTTCATTTATGGCTTATTGTTATTGTGATGTCGATGTAGCTGTAGCAGTAGCAGTTTGCATTGGATGGATCTCACATAAAGAGCATATATACAATAATAAAGCCCCAAGTACGCTTCCTTGGGGAGCCCCTGCTCTAAGTTTTTGGAGGCATGAATAAGAATCTTCTTTTTTTACTTTGAAGTAGCGGTTGGATAATTACATATGTGGATTAATGAAGTAATGCTTGGGTAGTAGCGCATTTGTTTTCTTCAGGAGCCCGTAGTGGCATACTTTGTCGAACGCTTTGAAGATATCAAGGAATACCGCGGAGCAAGTTTTTCTTTCTTCAAAAGCATTTTCAATTATTCGACCCTTACTATCTACTACCAGTAAAAAAAAATAAAACAACATCAAGCCTTAGCCAAAGTAAAGTGCCAAATTACTAGCTGAGTGAAACCTCTCCTCTACAAAAAAATTTGCAACTTTAGATGTGGATGATGGAATAACTTGCTCAAACTAAAGATACTCTGTCATAAAATGTAAATAAAGGCGAAAAAGAAAAAGTAATAAGCCTCCACCAAGGTGTAGACATATGTAAATATGTGTTAAAGTTGTCGAATGTATAAAAGCATTACAGAGTGCTTTAAATAAGGTAGCAAATAACAGCTTCACTCTTACAGTTTTAGCAAAGAATGAAGTTCGCGTTTAAGGAGAAAATTAGCACACATGTATGTAACCAATTACACCACATGCTAAGGGAAAAAGGAACGACATTATATATATTTCGGCCAAAAAGTGAGAGAGGATTTAAAGTAGTGTTACGAAACATGCAACAACACTACAGACCAAGAAGAAATAAAAAATGAACTAAACGCAAAAGGCCACATAGTACTTGACATTACTAACATAATACAAAGAATAACAAAAAACTACTACAATATTTTTCATTGAACTGCTTGTACAAGCTAGTGATAACAACAAAGACGTTTAGAATATAAACGAGAATTTCGTATAGTCATCTTTGAGGCACCTCACCATAAGCTCACCCTTTTACAGTATTCGACATGCGAGACAAAAGACAAAAGTTTCCCGAAATTTCCTAAGCATAAAGTGTATGTGACAAACCATGCTGATGAAAGAGCCCATGGAGGACTGCTATAATTATTACATCAAGCATAACGCACATAGAACAACTCCCGCAATCGACGCCTTATCTTCAGTCAACAACGCTACATACCGATCACAAAAACGGATCAGTAACTATGAATAAATTAATAAGTGATTGGCGCGTATACATTTGTAATGTGTTTGGCCGGGCTCCTCCTCTTATTTCTGATGCGGGTCTTGATGTTGCTCCACAAATAGAGGGACGTACAGTTTTAAGCCGACTTCGAACGACAAATGGTTTTTATGAGCAGCTTTTTCATGGCAGAAGTACCCTCCGAATGTACTGTAATATTTAGCCTGCCAATGGGCGACCGCTATTAGAAAAAAAATTCTCCCCGGATCAATATGATAACTATTGTACATATTTATTAGGCTCACCAACAAAACGAGACGTATTCTCATTAACGCAATTAGCAACCAGTTGCAGGTTAATAAGTACCGTAGAAGCTATCTAGTGACCAACTGACACAAAGAAAATTACAGACTTGCTCGATTTTTGCATAACCAAAAGCATAAGCCATAACCAATTAATAACTCAGAAATGGTATGAATTTTCGTCTGACCATTCGCCGATAAAAGTTGACGGCATAAGTGATATTAAACCTATAGATACAGTCACTCACATCATTTTAATATCATATTTGAATACCAAATATGATCTTAAAAGCGCAACTTGGCATTGAACGTGCCACTTCAATGGCGTATCCCTAGAAGCAAAGATAAGATCGGCACCAAAACAAAAGAAATAACTTAAAAATCGAAACTTAGTTGAAGAACCTGACTCCCAATCAAGATACAAAGTCCTAAATTATTAAAATTATTCAAAACATCAACCACCATTAAAGAAAGATGACAAATCAAGGTATGTTACAAAAGAGGAAAAGGCGAAATCTTTGGCAAATTACTTCGAAAAAGAGAAGAGAAGAAAATCGATAACCAGAACAACTTCGATTATGATTTTACAAAAATAAAAACGTCGCATACACACGACATAATAACTTGCATAAAAAAATGGAATAAAACATAAAAAACACTCGGATATTATATGATAACACGAAAAGCATTAGCAGAGCTACTAACCATGGTATATCTGTTTTTGCGAAACGTTTTTAATGCAATGTTTCGTTTACACTATTTTCCGAAACTCTGGAAAGTTGCAGAGATGATTGCATTGCCGAAGCCGGTTAAAGATCCAACTACCGTATTATCATATAGGCAATTTGCTTACTATAGACAATATCTACCATAAAAATACTGAAAAGTTACTGCATGATCGACAAAAAACGTATAATACCGGATCATACATTTGGATTTATAGACAAAAACATTTGACTATCTAACAGATCCATAGAGCTACTCATAAAATCCAATCAGACCTTGAATACAATCGTTATTGTGTGGCAGTAGGCACAGTGTGGTACAAAGGCTTACTTCAGAAAATAAAGACTATACTACCTGTTGACTACTATCGCATCATAAAATGCTATCTAAAGTATCGAAGCTTCTATATTAAATATGACGATCATTGTTTAGATATTTATCAAATAACAGCTAGAGTTTCGCAAGCAAGCGTTCTAAGATCACTACTATATGTTTTGTTCCCCGCATAGGTGTGGGGAACGGCTAAACGGACTCATATAGCAAAAATCCACAATGAAAAATCAACAATCGAAGATTCGAGTTTTTACCATATCTGACAGATACACAAGAAATTATGGCGTTCATAGCACTTTTAATATAGAAACAGTAGACGTAGAAATCAAAAAGATAACAACAAGGCACTTAGACAAAATCCACAAACACTAAAAAAAACTAAAAGACTTCCAAAACTGTTATTGTATGTAAATAAATATGTATAAATTGTGTTTATGTAAACTGATTATTGTATTTAATATTATTTGAACTATTACTCAAATTATTATTATTAAAACTATTTTAGTTTATTTTAATTTTATCCCTGGTTATTAAGTGATGTATATACACCGCAGCCGAAAGGGTTGATGCGTGACTACCAATCGGAATTCACAGAGAGAACGTAGGTTCGAATCTCGGTGAAACACCAAAATTAAGAAAACTATTTTTCTAATAGCGGTAGCCCCTCGGCAGGCAATGGCAAGCCTCCGCCGAGTGTATTTCTGCCATAAAAAAGCTCCTCATAAAAATATCTGCCGTTCGGAGTCGGCTTGAAACTGTACGTCCCTCCATTTTGTGGAACAACATCAAGACGCACACCACAAATAGGAGGAGGAGTTCGGCCAAACACCCAAAAAGGGTGTACGCGCCAATTATAAATATTATATAAAGGGTGGTTAAGTATTAAGGGCCGGTATTCATTTTGAATAAAATAAGATTGGTTTGGAAATTATTGTCATTTCTCTTTAGTATAAAAATATTGGTATGGCTCATGAAACAAACTATCGGCGGCACACCTCCAAAGACCACCAAATGCAAATGGTTCCTTATCTTAAGGGTGGTTAAGTTTCAAAGGTCGGTGTTGATTTTAAATTAAATAAATTTTTTTAAGAAATTATTGTCATTTCTCTTTATTATGATAAAATAGGTATGGCTCAATTACCTATGGAACAAAATATCGGCCAAATGGCCGCCGCGACCTCGGCGGCGCACCTCCATCCGATGGTCCAAATTTTCGATGACTCTGAGGCATAATTCAGATTCTATGCCTTTAATGTGCCAAATTATCTCATCCTTTAGCTCTTGAATTGATGCTGGCTTATCGACGTACACCTTTTCTTTCAAATAACCCCAAAGAAAGAAGTCCAACGGTGTCGTTGACGTTTAGGTGTGATTCACATTCAACATCGGCTCTTGAAATATAACCACATATAATATATATACATTTCTTGCTAAATTGCTAAATAGTATACTTACCTAATGACAACAAACAGATGTATAAAATAAATGGGGAATAATAAAAAAAAAACAGTTGAGACTGTGAATGCGTAAACGCAAAGTACAGTGGATAAGCATTGAAATTTAAATAAAGCATGCAAGTTGTACAACCATTAGTTTTTGACTTTTATTTAGCAATATAGTAATCGAACTCAGAGGAGTTATAGAGAGTCGTTTTATTTGGAGAAAAACGTAAGAGTGGGTATATATTTTGTTTTTGCATCAAAATTTCAATGGGAATGTAAACAAACAAAACTTTGGCAGCTAAAATCAGCTAGTGGCAAGAACCAAAAAGAAAATCAGCGAAGTCAATTTGAGTGTATTCAATTCTTCTTCTTTTATTTAGGACATGCCTGTTTTTCTTTACACAATTTCTTAGATACAAAATTTTATAATTTATCATATTAATAATACTGAGTTATATATGTAATATTTAAATACATAACTGATATTAATTTTCTATTGAGGATGATATCCAGCTTTGCGCCCATCTTTTCGGTGGTCTTCCAGCACGTCGCCTTCCCACTGGACTTCCGTCACGTGCAATCTTAATTAATCGGTTGTTGGACGCTCTTGAAACATGCTCGTTCCATGCGCGTCTTCTTGATCTTATAAATTTGACAATGTCATCGGTGTTCGTCTGGATTCTAATATCATGGTTTCTACAGCAATCCCACCTCGTTTTTCCTGCTATCGTCCTTAATGTGTGCATTTCTGTAGAGCGCAATAATTGTTTCGTTTTTGTGTTCTCCGCACGAGTTTCTGCACCGTATGTTAATATCGGTCTTACGATTGTTTTATACACATGCGTTTTACTTTCTACATTCATATATTTGTTCTTCCATATAAAATCTCGCAGAAAACCTGATATTTTTGCACCATTTGTACATCTTTCTCTCACTTCTGTGATGATGCTCCGATCGTTCGATACATCTATTCCCAAATATTGCATTACTTGTTCTATAATGTTCTGGTTAATTTCTAGCTTACACCTTATTGGTTCCTTAGATATTACTATTGATTTTGTTTTTGCAGTTGAAACTTCCATATTAAATTTCAAACCAGTACTAACGAAACGGTGCAAGAGCCTTTGAAGATTATATTCACTATCAGCAATTAAAACTGCATCATCTGCATAACAAATTATTGTTATGTTTTGATTGTTTAGTTTGTAGCCTTGAAGTTGGTTAACTTCAGAAATAATTTTATCTATGATTAGATTAAAAAGTTGCGGACTTAATGAATCCCCTTGTCGTATTCCTGTGGTGCACTCTATACTGTTGGTAAATTTCTCATTTACCATAACTTTAGTTGTGCAATTGGTACTGAGATTCCTAATGACTTCAACAACTTGTCGAGGAACTTTTCTCTCTTTTAAAATTTCCAAGACGTCCTTCGGCCTGACTCCGTCATTATCGTTTAAACTGATTAGAGTAGGTGGCCATTTATTAAACGCGCCAATCCCCTATGATGCTAAGTTCCCTTTGCTATTACGCAAAGACTCGCACTTTGTGAAGGCATACATCCGGTTCCTACATTTTCGTAATCACCATGCCGGTCCAAAGGCATTGGTAGCACTTCTGCGAGAAATAATCTGGCTGGTAAATGCTCGACAAGCCTGTAGTCGAACTGTAAGAGAATGCATTCACTGTTTTCGTTATAAGCGAAAATTACAAGGTCAGATCTTGGGCAATATACCCGCCGATCGATTACGTGCCCAACGGCCCATCACAATATGTGGGGTAGATTACTGCGGGCCCATTCACATAACCTTAAAAATTCGCTGTCTGCTAGTGCGCGCCGTAGGCAGCGCGCTGTTAACCGCCGAAGAAACCGCACCGCTTCTCGTCGAAGTAGAAGCGGTACTGAACTCCCGACCGCTCGCCCCACTCAGCAACGACGGCAAGGCGCTAACGCCAGCGCATCTACTAATCGGTTGCCCCTTGCGAGCTTTGCCACCGGAGAAGTTATCCGACAACCTCAGCCGTTGCTTAGAGATATGGCAGCTTGTTTGCTCTCTCTAGCAACAATTTTGGCGCGCGTGGTCGAAGAGCTACCTTCTGGAGCTTCAGCAGCGCAACAAATGAGTGCACCCGCAGCCCAACGTCCAACCCGGCCAAATCGTCGTCGTCCACGAAGACAACGTACCACCGCAGAAGTGGGTGCTGGGTCGAGTATCCGCAACTATTCCCGGAGTGGACGGCAAAATTCGCGTCGCAGACATTGCTACTAGATCGGGTGAAGTACGACGCCCTATCCACAAACTCGCCGTGCTGCCGGTGGACAACAAAAACTAAAGGCTATTGGATTCTTTCAAGGTGGCCGGTGTCAAGCCAGATTCTGGCTAATTACTTTAATATAATATTGTAAAATAATCTAAAATTGAATTTAAAATATGAAAATTACTAATAAATTAATAATTGATAATTAGGTAAATGAATAAAATAAAATATATAAATATGTGAATGTAAATTATATTTAAGCTTAATATTAAGTTATTTTCTATTTTTACATTACTGTTTTCGCTTTCGCTACCTTCTTTACCTGTTTCTATTTACTTTCGATCATTGACTCTATTTCTACAGCTATACTCTCCGTTCTTTCTATTTCTACTTACTTAAATACATACTCTCTCTAACTCTCCACGTACTGATCTTCCATTTCCGCTATTTTTTTTATCTTAGTTTAAGGTCTAATATAAGGACAGAACATGAAAAATAAAATCACTTTTGAATTGTTAACCATTCGAGTGCGGTCTAATTTTTAATGTCGCTTCCACACGGAATATTCAGTTTTATTCGCCCTTCCCCCTAAGTAAAGTTTCTTTATTAAATAATTAAAACATCTGCAAAAAGTAGTGAAGAATTTTCAGACATTGTAGAGAAAAAATCGCCAGAAATCAAAGATTTTGGGTAAAAAGCTTAACATTTTTTAGAAAATTTACCTGATTTTTTAATTTTTTTGCAAAGTTTTAAATTTTGCGATCTGCCGTTTTGCTGTGGTAGCAACTATATTTCTATAAAAAAAAAATAAATAAATAGTCAAAACGTACACTTTTTTTGACGCTGAAAGTATTGTGACCAATCTTGAACATTCACGAAACGACTGAATCATAAGTTGCCAAAAAATACAAGTTGCCCAAACTAGAAATTACGATAATTGTTAAGCACATGAATATAAGCAGAGGTTCATGCGCACAAAGTAAGTGTTAAGTTGATTAAATTCGAACTGAGCTTATCAAACTTGTTTTACTGTCGATCCGTGTTTATTAAAAAATTTTCGAATTCAGAATGCATTATTGCTAAAAAAAGAGATAGGCACTCATAGCAGACTGCATAGAAACTACAAAGTTCTTCATCAAGTAAAACTCGATAGGCGTACCCACATTTTAGTTAAAAAAAGAAAAAAATCATGGCCCTCTTCAATTTCGGGTACAAGAAAAGGTCACAGAGATCCAGATTTGGGGAATACGGTGGCTGTGTCATCATTAGTGTGTTGTTCTTGGCCAAAAAGTCGCGCCCAAGCAATGATGTGTGAGCAGGGGCGTTATGGTGATGCAGGAGCCGATTTTTGTTCTTCCACAAATCCGGGCGCTTCTGACGGATTGCTTCGCGCAAATTGCGCATAACTTGCAGGTAATATTTCCTATTGACCGTTTTACCCTGTGGCAAGAACTCATGATGCACAACGCCCCTGCAATCTACGAAAACGCTAAGCAAAACTTTTACATTCGACCGAACGTGGCGCGCTTTTTTCGGTCTTGGTTCGTGCGGCAGCTTCCATTGAGATGATTGACCTTTGGTTTCCACGTCATAACCATAAACTCACGATTCGTCACAGGTGCAATTTTGGGTCGTCGCCTACAGAGTCCAACATCTCATTAGCAACGTTCATGCGGCGCTGCTTTTCGTCGAAATTGAGCAGTTTTGGTACGAACTTCGCGGTGACCCGTCTCATGCCCAAATCATTGAAAAACATCGAATGGCACGAGCCATCAGCAACTTCTCTAACGGTGATTCGATGATTGGCCACTACCATTTTCTTCACTTCATCAATTTTTTCGTCTGTTGTTGAAGTGCTCGGGCGTCCAGCACCCTTTTCGTCGTTCACATCTTCTCGGCCTTCTGAGAACATTTTGTACCACCGATAAACGTTGCTTTGGTCCAAAGTAGCTTCTCCTTATGACACAGTCAACCTTCTGAATGCATCCGCGCACTTAATTTCGTTTTTGACACAAAATTTGATACCATGAGTACCAACATACATATATCCCCAAAAAAAACGAAACTCGAATATACCCTGCGAAAATTCAAAATTCGCAATATTTTTTGAACACACCTCGTATAGGCACATACTTATTCTTCTTAATTGGCGCGATAACAGCTTACGAGATTTTGACCGAGTTTAAGAAAGCGCTCCAGTCGTTTTTTTCTCGTGCTAACCGGCTCCAGTTGGACACACCAAGTGAAGCCAAGTCCTTCTCCACTTAATCTTTCCAACGCAAAGGAGGTCATCCTCTTCCTCTGCTACCACCAGTTGGTATCGCATTGAATACTTTCAGAGCAAGAGCGTTTGTATCCATTCGGACGACATGACCCAGCCAATGTAGCCGTTGGATCTTTATTCGCTGTGCTATGTTTATGTCGTCGTAAAGCTCATCGTTCCATCGCCTGCGGCATTCGCCGTTGCCAACGTCCAAAGGTCCAAAAATCTTTCTCTCAAACACTCCAAGCGTCGCTTCATTGGATGTTGCCATCGTCCAAGCTTCTGCGCTATACGTTAGGACGGACATGATGAGAGCCTTGGTGAGTGTTAGTTTTGTTCGTCGAGAGAGGGCTGTACTGCTCAGTTGTCTACTTAGTCCAAAGTAGCACTTGTTGGTAAGAGAGATTCTGCGTTGGATTTCAAGGCTGACATTGTTATCGGTGTTAATGCTGGTTCCTAAATACACGAAGTCTTTTACAACCTTGAAATTATAACTGTCAACAGTGACGTGGGTGCCGATACGCTAGTGCACCGGCTGTTTGTTTGAAGACAGGAGGTACTTCGTTTTGTCTTCGTTCACCACCAGACCCATTCGCTTTGTCTCTTTATTCAGTTTGGAGAAGAGAAAACTAACAGCGCGGTTGTTAAGGACGTTGATGTTAATATCATCGGCATACGTCAACAAATGTACGCTTTTATAAAATATTGTGCGATTAAGTTCTGCGGCTATAACATCAGATTAAAGAAGTCACACGACAGCGAGTCGCCCTGTCTGAAACCTCGTTTGGTAAGAAATGGCTCAGAGAGGGCCCTTCCAGTTATGACGGCGCTGCTGGTGTTGAGCAAGGTCATCTTGCAAAGCCGTATTAGTTTTGTGGGGATACCAAATTCAGACATCGCGGCATACAGGAAGCTCCTTATCGTACTGTCAAATGCAGCTTTGAAATCGGCGAAAAGATGGTGTGGGTCGATTCTCCTTTTACCAGTCTTTTCCAAGATTTGGCGTATTGTGAATATTTGGTCGATGGTAGACTTTCCAGATCTAAAGCCACATTGATAAAGTCCAGTCAGTTGGTGGACGGTGGACTTCAGCCTTTCACACAATACGCTCTCTAGAACCTTATACGCGATATTTAATCCCGCCGTAATTGGCGCGGATTGCCGGATCGCTTTTCCTGTGGATTGGGCAGAGTATACTTAAATTCCAATCGGCAGGCATGCTTTCATCCGACCATATTTTGAATAAAAGCTGAAGCATGCACCTTACCAGCTCCTCGCCACCATGTTCGAATAGCTGAGCCGGCAGTCCGTCGGCGCCCGCGGCGTTGTTCTTTAGCCGGGGTATTGCCATTCTCACCTCGTCATGGTCGGGTAGCGGAACGACGATTCTGTCGTCGACGATTGGGGTATCGCGATCCTCACATTCTCTGTGACATGCGCAGCTATCACTGTTTAACAGGTTCGGGAAGAGTTGCCTCCATAATTTAAGATTGCTCTGGATGTCAGTCACCAGTTCCCCGTCTTTGTTCTTATAGGAAAATGCCCCGGTCTTAAAACCTTCTGTAAGCCGCCAAACTTTCTGGTAGAATTTTCGGACGTGGTTTCCATTGGCCAGCGTCTCAGACTGCTCACACTCACGTATTTCGGCCTTTCGTTTCTTCTTTCGGATAATACGTCTCTCTTCCTTTATTAGCTCTCGGTATTGATCCCATATTGCTCGCGTTGTGCCCGATCGCAGCGTGGCTCATAGGCAGCATTTTTTTTTTCTGCGGCAGCATGACATTCCTCTTCATAGCAACTGTTTTTTCGGGCTCGCACACTTACTTTTGTTTCATTTAATATGCCATTTATGGGTCCAGTCGTATATTTCATTTATGGCTTATTGTTATTGTGATGTCGATGTAGCTGTAGCAGTTTGCATTGGATGGATCTCACATAAAGAGCATATATACAATAATAAAGCCCCAAGTACGCTTCCTTGGGGAGCCCCTGCTCTCAGTTTTTGGAGGCATGAATAAGAATCTTCTTTTTTTACTTTAAAGTAGCGTTTGGATAATTACATATGTGGATTAATGAAGTAATGCTTGGGTAGTAGCGCATTTATTTTCTTCAGGAGCCCATAGTGGCATACTTTGTCGAACGCTTTGAAGATATCAAGGAAAACCGCGGAGCAAGTTTTTCTTTCTTCAAAAGCATTTTCAATTATTCGACCCATCCTATCTACTACCAGTAAAAAAAAATAAAACAACATCAAGCCTTAGCCAAAGTAAAGTGCCAAATTACTAGCTGAGTGAAACCTCTCCTCTACAAACAAATTTGCAACTTTAGATGTGGATGATGGAATAACTTGCTCAAACTAAAGATACTCTGTCATAAAATGTAAATAAAGGCGAAAAAGAAAAAGTAATAAGCCTCCACCAAGGTGTAGACTTATGTAAATATGTGTTAAAGTTGTCGAATGTATAAAAGCATTCAAGAGTGCTTTAAATAAGGTAGCAAACAGCTTCACTCTTACAGTTTTAGCAAAGAATGAAGTTCGCGTTTAAGGAGAAAATTAGCACACATGTATATAACCAATTACACCACATGCTAAGGGAAAAAGGAACGACATTATATACATTTCGGCCAAAAAGTGAGAGAGGATTTAAAGTAGTGTTACGAAACATGCACCACACTACAGACCAAGAAGAGATAAAAAATGAACTAAACGCAAAAGGCCGCATAGTACTTGACATTACTAACATAATACAAAGAACAACAAAAAACTACTACAATATTTTTCATTGAACTGCTTGTACAAGCTAGTGATAACAACAAAGACGTTTAGAATATAAACGAGAATTTCGTATAGTCATCTTTGAGGCACCTCACCATAAGCTCACCCTTTCACAGTATTCGACATGCGAGACAAAAGACAAAAGTTTCCCGAAATTTCCCAAGCATAAAGTGTATGTGACAAACCATGCTGATGAAAGAGCCCATGGGGGACTGCTATAATTATTACATAAAGCATAACGCACATAGAACAACTCCCGCAATCGACGCCTTATCTTCAGTCCACAACGCTACATACCGATCACAAAAATGGATCAGTAACTATGAATAAATTAATAAGTGATTGGCGCGTATACATTTGTAATGTGTTTGGCCGGGCTCCTCCTCTTATTTCTGATGCGGGTCTTGATGTTGTTCCACAAATAGAGGGACGTACAGTTTTAAGCCGACTTCGAACGACAAATGGTTTTTATGAGCAGCTTTTTCATGGCAGAAGTACCCTCCGAATGTACTGTAATATTTAGCCTGCCAATGGGCGACCGCTATTAGAAAAAAAATTCTCCCCGGATCAATATGATAACTATTGTATATATTTATCAGGCTCACCAACAAAAAGGGACGTATTCTCATTAACGCAATTAGCAACCAGTTGCAGGTTAATAAGTACCGTAGAAGCTATCTAGTGACCAACTGACACAAAGAAAATTACAGACTTGATCGATTTTTGCATAAGCAAAAGCATAAGCCATAACCAATTAATAACTCAGAAATGGTATGAATTTTCGTCTGACCATTCGCCGATAAAAGTTGACGGCATAAGTGATATTAAACCTATAGATACAGTCACTCACATCATTTTAATATCATATTTGAATACCAAATATGATCTTAAAAGCGCAACTTGGCATTGAACGTGCCACTTCAATGGCGTATCCCTAGAAGCAAAGATAAGATCGGCACCAAAACAAAAGAAATAACTTAAAAATCGAAACTTACTTGAAGAACCTGACTCCCAATCAAGATACAAAGTCCTAAATTATTAAAATTATTCAAAACATCAACCACCATTAAAGAAAGATGACAAATCAAGGTATGTTACAAAAGAGGAAAAGGCGAAATCTTTGGCAAATTACTTCGAAAAAGAGAAGAGAAGAAAATCGACAACCAGAGCAACTTCAATTATGATTTTACAAAAATAAAAACGACGCATACACACGACATAATAACTTGCATAAGAAAATGGAATAAAACATAAAAAACACTCGGACACATTAGCAGAGCTACTAACCATGGTATATCTGTTTTTGCGAAACGTTTTTAATGCAATGTTTCGTTTGGTGGGGGGTCATTTTTCCCAAAATCACTTTCCCAAAAAAATTTTTTCCCAAATTTTTTTTTCCCAAAAAATAATTTTCCCAATATTTTTTCCCCAAAAATATTTTTTCCCGCTTTATTGTTTTTTCCCGAATGCATGTTTTCCCAAAATAACTTTTTTCCAATAGATAGCTTTCCCGAACAAATACTACTGAAATTAATTTTTATTATTCTACTATTTCACATTTTTCGACGATTCCGACAATATGAGTGTATATAATAATCAAAAATCTTATACTTAAGTAATCGAAAAAGATTCGAAAAAGTTTTTCAATATACATTTTTCAATTCGGATAAAAAGACAAGGTAACGAATGTATCCAACTTCACTCATATAAACAAGTTTTTTCACGTCATTCTTTTCGTGTCAAAATTTCATGAGCCAAAATTTGCTGCCTAAAGTCAAAATTTCTAATTATGGCGGAATTAATTGAATGCAAAAAATCATTTCTTTTCAAATAATAAAAAATGTACTCGCCCATTCATTGCAAATGTATATGCGATATTTTACAGACGAACGATATTTTGGGAAAAATATTTTATGGGAAAATTTATTGGGAAATTTTTAGTTTGGGAAAAATGGCATTGGGAAAATTATTTTTTGGGAAAAAAAAATTTGGGAAAAAATTTTTTTGGGAAAGTGATTTTGGGAAAATTGTACCCCAATCATTTCGTTTACACTATTTTCCGAAACTCTGGAAAGTTGCAGAGATTACTGCATTGCCGAAGCCGGGAAAAGATCCAACTACCGTATTATCATATAGGCAATTAGCTTACTACAGACAATATCTAAAGTTACTGAAAAGTTACTGCATGATCGACAAAAAACGTATAATACCGGATCATACATTTGGATTTATAGAAAAAAACATTTGACTATCTAACAGATCCATAGAGCTACTCATAAAATCCAATCAGACCTTGAATACAATCGTTATTGTGTGGCAGTAGGCACAGTGTGGTACAAAGGCTTACTTCAGAAAATAAAAACTATACTACCTGTTGACTACTATCGCATCATAAAATGCTATCTAACGTATCGAAGCTTCTATATTAAATATGACGATCATTGTTTAGATATTTATCAAATAACAGCTAGAGTTTCGCAAGCAAGCGTTCTAAGATCATTACTATATGTTTTGTTCCCCGCATAGGTGTGGGGAACGGCTAAACGGACTCATATAGCAAAAATCCACAATGAAAATTCAACAATCCAAGATTCGAGTTTTTACCATATCTGACAGATACACGAGAAATTATGGCGTTCATAGCACTTTTAATATAGAAACAGTAGACGTAGAAATCAAAAAGATAACAACAAGGCACTTAGACAAAATCCACAAACACTAAAAAAAACTAAAAGACTTCCAAAACTGTTATTGTATGTAAATAAATATGTATAAATTGTGTTTATGTAAACTGATTATTGTATTTAATATTATTTGAACTATTACTCAAATTATTATTATTAAAACTATTTTAGTTTATTTTAATTTTATCCCTGGTTATTAAGTGATGTATATACACCGCAGCCGAAAGGGTTGATGCGTGACTACCAATCGGAATTCACAGAGAGAACGTAGGTTCGAATCTCGGTGAAACACCAAAATTAAGAAAACTATTTTTCTAATAGCGGTAGCCCCTCGGCAGGCAATGGCAAGCCTCCGCCGAGTGTATTTCTGCCATAAAAAAGCTCCTCATAAAAATATCTGCCGTTCGGAGTCGGCTTGAAACTGTACGTCCCTCCATTTTGTGGAACAACATCAAGACGCACACCACAAATAGGAGGAGGAGTTCGGCCAAACACCCAAAAAGGGTGTACGCGCCAATTATAAATATTATATAAAGGGTGGTTAAGTATTAAGGGCCGGTATTCATTTTGAATAAAATAAGATTTGTTTGGAAATTATTGTCATTTCTCTTATATATAAAATACATAAAAATATATATAAAATGTATAAAAATATTGGTATGGCTCATGAAACAAACTATCGGCGGCACACCTCCAAAGACCACCAAATGCAAATGGTTCCTTATCTAAAGGGTGGTTAAGTTTCAAAGGTCGGTGTTGATTTTAAATAAAATAAATTTTTGTAAGAAATTGTTGTCATTTCTCTATATTATGATAATATAGGTATGGCTCAATTACCTCTGGAACAAAATATCGGCCAAATGGCCGCCGCGACCTCGGCGGCGCACCTCCATCCGATGGTCCAAATTTTCGATGACTCTGAGGCATAATTCATATTCTATGCCTTTAATGTGCCAAATTATCTCATCTTTTAGCTCTTGAATTGTTGCTGGCTTATCGACGTACACCTTTTCTTTCAAATAACCCCAAAGAAAGAAGTCCAACGGTGTCGTTGACGTTTAGGTGTGATTCACATTCAACATCGGCTCTTGAAATATAACCACCCTTTAGTAGAATTGTTAGCTGTAATAAATACCTTAACAAGTATAATAAATAACAATGTATATAGTAATACACAACAAATTAATACATATGCCACTCCTCCCACGACAAAAAATAGCAATATCCTCATTGCGTTAATTTTAGTTAAAAAATCTTACTTAATTTATCATGAATTAAGCAAATTAAAAAAAAAAAAAAATCACGGCAGTAATTCAAAATTGGTCCTTTAAGTAATTTTAAATATAAAAACATAAACATTCTATATTCTAAAAACAAAAACATAATATAACATAAACTAATGTAATTGAAATTTAAATATTATATTATATAATAACACAGGTCTGCAAAAAAATGGAATCGGAATGTTCTATAAAAGTGTAGTGTCATTTCCGAAGTAATTTTTTGCGTAGAATCCAAATCCGGGGTTTAAATTGCTCTATCACGTCAGGACTTTGAGATATCCTAACTTAAAAGTGCAAAAAATAGCTGTTGTTTGCCCATTTTTGAGGTTATGTAGCTACGAAGGTTTTGCTCTTCATAAAAAAGTAGACGTGGTATTTTAAATTATAAGTCTTCCTCTTTTAAATGCCGTTGAGTTTGCTCATATATCTTAATTTTTCACTGAGATGGCGGCACTAGAGCTAAGCCTTAGGGGTAAGCGACCGATTCTTATTGCGGGTGGCTTCAACGCATGGTCCAGAGGTGCCCCAACCTCTTAAGTATACAAACGCAACCCCACAAATTGGAATTTGGACGGGCTACTCATAGCGATTACTTGGCCATTGTAATGAGCGTTCACAATGTACTGCCGCGGACTGCATCTAAGACAGTCAGGAAAAGATGGAAGTAAATAGGTTTTAACGCAGTAATTTGTGGACAAATGTGGATAGACACATACATCTTTCACAAATCAGCAGAGGAGATAGCAGGAGAAATAGCCTTCCGGTTAAAAGGAGCTTGCGACGCAACGATGCCGAAATCTATAAATGATACTAGGAAAATCGCAAGCCAGTACATTGGTAGGCGGATGAAATAGCCAACCTTCATAATGACAGCAACTCTGCTCGAAGAAAGGCTCAAATGTAAAAAATTGTGGCTTAAAAATGCAATTCAAAAAAGCAAAAATTATTTCTTTAAGAAGCTGCGAAAGCAAGCCGACCACGAGTTTTGGGGATAAGCTTACAAGATAGATATGAGCAAAATTGAAGGACCAAGAGCGCCACAGCTAACCTGTCCGGTTCTAATAAAACAAACAGTTTCAGTACTCTTTAAAGTGCTTACAAGTAAAAATGTTCCACAAGTAACGGAGGAAGAAGTTCTTAGGACCTTAACGAGGATAAAGAGCAGCAATGCCTCCGGGCCTGACGGGATTCCCAATATAGCGAAGTAATTCGGAGGGATTATTTACCGCGTAATGATGAAAGTACTCATTCCATTTCAATAAGAATTTGTTCTGTAGGTATTGCTCTATTAGGCAATAGGGCCTTGTTATGAACGAAGTTTGTGAAATAAATAAGTTGAATTTTCAAATTTCGCGGACTACGTGCATCCCAAAATTTGTTGCAACTTCTTTAATCCATTTTTTTTAATAGCAGAAAATCGCCGAATACGCATAACACTTGTCGTATTTGTGCCTCTCACAAACAAACTAAACCATGCTATATTGCTAAAACCGTGAACATATTTTCGAGACTAGTGTACCAATATAAAAAAATAATACTCGAATGTCGGATGTACGTAGCCCGCAAAATTAGAAAATCACCTTATTAAAAAAAAAACTCGTAGATACTGATTTAAATAGTTTTAAGTCAGTTTTTTCAAGATCACCAAAATACAGAGCCGGTTCCTTACGAATAATTTTCGCAACAGAATCAGCCAATTTACCTTGAATTCCACAGTGACCTGGTATCCATATAAATTTAATTTTATTGGTTTGCTCGATAAGCAAATCTTGTACGCAAGTTAATGAAACACTGTTATTGATGAGACTTCGTACAGCATGAATGGTAGATTGATTGTCGGTACAAATGCAAAGTTTACCTTTCTTCTTGGAGGCAATTAGAGCGGTTTGATATGTAGCAAAGATCTCACTAGTAAATTTTGAAGTGGATGTATTGCTGGAGGTGACTACAATGCAAAAAACTCTATATGGGGCTAAAAGCCAACAACTTGGAAAGGCCGAAAATTATTAGACGCTTTAAGAGAAAATAATGGACATTTCATAAACATCGGAGAGCCGACATATTGGCCTACATTTATGCATTGTTAAAAATATTCCCCAAACTCATTTGACAATTGAGTCATAGTGTAGAAACACTAATGACAATAAATATTTCATGAAAAACTGAAACCGAAATTGACTCAGCAATAGCTTTTTTCAACGATTCCATCATCAAAGACCTCACCCGTTTGACACCGACTATAAAAATTTAACAAACAAATCTATTACAACACATATAAAACAAAAAATACAGCAAAAAGTAAACTCCGTAAAAAGTGGCAAACTACTAAACATGCCGAAGATTAGGCAATACTTAACAAATCAACAACTGAAGTAAAAACAACTTAAAGCAATACCAAGCTAAAAAGCTTGAGAAATATAGGATTTTTCAGTAAGAGCGCTCCAACTTTTGAACTTTTTTGAATAAAACACAAACGGTTTGACTTTTTTAACTAATTTTTTTTTATTATCGAGTTTGAACATATACATTTAAGTATGAAATTCGATTTCTTTTGCATGACCACCGCGTGCACGTTTTACGAAGTCCACTCGTTGAACCCAATTTTCGACCACTCTTTTGCATAAATCGGCCGAAATTCCAGCAATTTCGCGTTCAATATTGCCTCTGAGCTCACAAATCGTCGCCGGCTTGTTACTGTAGACCAATGACTTCACATAACCCCAAAACGGGACGTCTTGTTAAATGGACCGTAAAATGGCCGTAATGCTCTTAAAGTAGCAGCAATAGAACGATTATTTTCATAAAAAATTTGCACGATTTGCAATCGTTGCTCAAGTGAGTAGCGTTCCATGATGAAATGTATACTAATGAAGTTTACAAATGACAAGCGAAAAATAAAAAATATTGCGTCGTTCGCCCTCCCTATCGGAAAAAAGTTGAAGCGCACCTATTGAATAACCCTATATATACATTTCTTGCTAAATTGCTAAATAGTATACTTACCTAATGACAACAAACAGATGTATAAAATAAATGGGGAATAATAAAAAAAAAACAGTTGAGAGTGTGAATGCGTAAACGCAAAGTTTATTTAGCAATATAGTAATCGAACTCAGAGGAGTTATAGAGAGTCGTTTTATTTGGAGAAAAACGTAAGAGTGGGTATATATTTTGTTTTTGCATCAAAATTTCAATGGAAATGTAAACAAACAAAACTTTGGCATTAAAAGCAGCTAGTGGCAAGAACCAAAAAGAAAATCAGCGAAGTCAATTTGAGTGTATTCAATTCTTCTTCTTTTATTTAGGACATGCCTGTTTTTCTTTACACAATTTCTTAGATACAAAATTTTATAATTTATCATATTAATAATACTGAGTTATATATGTAATATTTAAATACATAACTGATATTAATTTTCTATTGAGGATGATATCCAGCTTTGCGCCCATCTTTTCGGTGGTCTTCCAGCACGTCGCCTTCCCACTGGACTTCCGTCACGTGCAATCTTAATTAATCGGTTGTTGGAGGGTCGTTTTTGTGTTCTCCGCACGAGCTTCTGCACCGTATGTTAATATCGGTCTTACGATTGTTTTATACACATGCGTCTTACTTTCTACATTCATATATTTGTTCTTCCATATAATATCTCGCAGAAAACCTGATATTTTTGCACCATTTGTACATCTTTCTCTCACTTCTGTGACAATGTTCCGATCGTTCGATACATCTATTCCCAAATATTTGAATTGCACTACTTGTTCTATAATGTTCTGGTTAATTTCTAGCTTACACCTTATTGGTTCCTTAGATATTACTATTGATTTTGTTTTTGCAGTTGAAACTTCCATATTAAATTTCAAACCAGTACTAACGAAACGGTGCAAGAGCCTTTGAAGATTATATTCACTATCAGCAATTAAAACTGCATCATCTGCATAGCAAATTATTGTTATGTTTTGATTGTTTAGTTTGTAGCCTTGAAGTTGGTTAACTTCAGAAATAATTTTATCTATGATTAGATTAAAAAGTTGCGGACTTAATGAATCCCCTTGTCGTATTCCTGTTGTGCACTCTATACTGTTGGTAAATTTCTCATTTACCATAACTTTAGTTGTGCAATTGGTACTGAGATTCCTAATAACTTCAACAATTTGTCGAGGAACTTTTCTCTCTTTTAAAATTTCCAAGACGTCTTTCAGCCTGACTCGGTCGAAAGCTTTTTTAAGGTCTACAAAACACATGAAGGCTGAACAATCGAGCTCAATTGATTTTTCCATTATTTGCTGTAGGATAAAAATGCAATCTGTTGCTGATCGGTTTTTACGAAATCCTTGCTGTTCTTCTTGTCCGTGTAGGTATGGTTGTAATTTTGGTGATAGGAGTTTCGTGAAAAGCTTTTGGGTGGAATGCAGAAGCGTTATTCCGCGGTAATTATGCGGGTCGTCTTTTTCGGGATCGGGATTGTTATACTTGCTTTCCATTCTGATGGAGTTTCTTCGTGATTCAAGATGATATTGAAAAGTTTTATAAGCTCTAGTTGAAGCTGTATTCCGCCATATTTCAGCATTTCATTTGTGATATTGTCATGGCCTGGTGCTTTTCTGTTCTTCAAAGTTTTCATCGCATACTCAATTTCTTTAAGCGTTACCACTTCGCTTTCAGTTTCATATTCATAGCAAGAATCAGATGTTGTCGTGGTGTCGTCTTTGTTTTTGTTATTGGATGTAATTTGACAGTTTCATTTACTTCTAACTCCCTGTTTCTTAGCATTTTCCACACTTTCCTTTACGCACCATACATATCTCGTTCCATCGATTTTGTAAAACCTTCCCAGTAGGATTCCTTAATTTCTCTTATTCTTTTATTTGTAGCGTTCCTTTGGTCTTTGTAGCATCGTTCACTTTCTTCAGTTTTCAACGACCTATACTTCAAGTAAGCTTTCTTTTTCTCATTGGTTACTCGTTTAATTTCTTCCGTGTACCAAGGCGTTTTATTTTTCCCAGTTTTATTGCTTGTTATTGACCGTTTACCTAAGGCTTCTGTTGCTGCTTCCAAAATATTTGTTTTGATTTTTTCCCAAGCTGTGTTTGGACTATCTTCTTCATCCAGACTTCTTTCCTCAATTTTGTTAGTTAACCTTCTCGATAGTAAATCTTTTATACTATCGTGATCAAGTGATTCTACATTATATTTTTCTTTTTTGCTACTTTTATCGTGTTTGAGATATTTGTAGCCCATTCTTAATTTACATAATAGAAGAGAGTGATCACTTCCTATATTGGCTGAGTTTAGTGTTCGTACATCCAATATGTTTTGTGGTATGAAATGCCTGCTTGTAATGATATAAGCGATCACTGGATTTTGTCCTTGGGAATTTTCAAATGTATATTTGTATTTTACAGCATGGTCAAAAAAGGTGTTATTAATTCTTAAGTTATTTTGTGCGCAGAAGTTTATTAGTGACTCACCGTTCTCATTTTTGACATCCTCATTAAATCTTTGTTTTAGACCGCGATCGCTGTTCGGCCTATTCGAGCATTTAAGTCACCCATTATTATAATCGGCTCATTATTTTTTATCGAATCCAGCTGGTTTTGCAGGTTTGAATAAAATTCAGTTCGTTTTTCTCTAGGTTTTGTTATATCTGGTGCATACACGTTAATAAGGTTGATATCATTTGGTGCATTTTTAAGTTTAAGGTGAAGTAAATGTTCATTTATGTATTCTATTCCTTTTATACGGGGTCTCAGATTTTTGTGTAGCAGCAGTTCTACTCCCGCTTTTGCTCTAACTTCCTTACTTACTCCACTATATATCAAGATATAGTCGTCAATCACAATGTTACCTTTGCCTTTTTTCTTAGTTTCTGAGAGCGCAGAAATATTTATCTTCTTTTCTTTCAACTCCTCTATTATTTCTTGTTCTTTATTTATCCATGTCTTTATGTTCCATGAACCAATGCTTTTGATGTTTTAATCTCTTAGTCCTTTGACGTTGCCGGGTCGTTAACCTTGAGTAATTGTTATTGTATCCGAGGCTTTGTGTAGTTCTTTGAGCTCGAAATTTCTAATTTAGTAGGTTGCTAGCCTGGCTACTTAGGATTTTTACGGGCTTTCTCACATTGGTTCGCAGGAAGTATTTGGTTTGTTTCCCTCCTGAGAAGTGTTAACAGCCGCTTCTGTATTCAATTCAATTTCTAAAAGATATTGGATCTCAGAACACCACCAACTGTTTTTGCAACAGCACAAGAATTTCACTAAACATATTCAGGAAACGGGTCATTTTCAGAAACTGAGTCGGATATAAATAGGGGACACTTTAGATAGCCGATCATGTAAGTTTCGTCGTCAAAGTCGAAAACGTGTTGGAAAAAATTGCAATCTGACCATTCTTTGCAGTGGCTTTGCAAATAGTAGTTTTTTTGAAGTCGCAGTTACGAAATTAGAGGTTTGAGAACATCCATAAATAAATAAATATCATCTGAACAACGAACATCTGAAAAAATATAACATTATTGACATTTCTCTGTATGTGATCAGCGTTTCTTGATCAACTTCATTCACTATATAATGAAAGCGAGCAAATATTTTCAGAAGTAGTACATTTTTAGCATTGCAACTTGCATTACTGATTTTATTGGATTTAGCAATTCGTGAGTAATTTTGTGACGTAAATTAATGACAGCATAATTGCGACTCTATTTGTTTTCTTATGGTATGTTGCTGGTACTCAGCTACTGATACTGATTGGCTGCCGCCATATTGTTGAAGCTATTCGCTTCAATTATTTAATAATGAACATCGTATAACATATATATTATAAAATTTTATAACCTTTGCGTTTTAAATTTTTGCATTAAATCGTTAGGCCATGGCGCATTGGCACACATACGGATCACCTTTGACTAAAATCTTTGTATAATTTCTATAGATTTGATTTTGTAGCTGAGCCCCATAATTGAACTTCGTACGTCCATATCGGTTTCAGAATGGATTCGTAGATAAGCACCTTATTGCTTAGTACAAGTGCGGAATTTCAGCCGATTAACCAGTGTAGTTATCGCAGTTTCAGTCCAAGCTGCTTTCGCTTTAAAAGTATATGCGATCGCCAAGTAAGATGCCGGTCTAATAGAATACCTAAATATTTGGTATTATCTGTTTGAGGTATTGGAACGTTATTAAGAGATACGGCAGGACATGAACCGTTTTGAAGTGTGAATGTTATCTGCGTCGATTTGCTTTCGCTAAATTTTATGCACAATTTTTCATCCAGTTGCTAACACTGTTAAGGTTTTCTTGTAGGTAATCAGAAGCAATTGAGGCAAGGGTAGTCCTGATCATGACGACAGTATGATTTGCAAGCGTGGCTGTATATGTGTTCTTTGATAGTGGCAGGTCTGCCGTTAACAAAGTGTACAAGACTGGGTCTAGAACACTTCCTTGTGGTACACCTGCTTTAATTGCGTGAAGGCTATTGGTTTTGTTGTTTACTTTAATAAGAAAATGTCTACTATTATATTATTTACGATTCGAAGTCAACATCGGGAGACGTGTTTTGCTTTCGCTCCGCATCTTTCAATTGTATTAAAATAGCAAGCGACTTTTATTCATTCTGATAGTGATGTGGTGATACCATATTGGTATAGTGTTACTAAAATCAGTAATTTTTTATGTGCATACATATATATAAATCAGCCTTGTGATTTACAAAACACATATTTTCCTTATTCTTTTTGCTGTGCATATAAATATATCATTGTACGGTAAAAAAAAAAAAAAAAAAAAAAAAAAAAAAAAAAAAAAAAAAAAAAAAGAGAAGCTGTCGTTATTGCTAACCATCGATAATCAATTTGTCCCGTTCGCGGTTTTTTGTTTTTACACTATTTTGCCCAAAAGTGACAGCTATTATCAAAAACACAGCTGGTAGAGGTGCTGCCAGGCTTCGGCCATGCCATTAAATCGCACTCCCCCTCACAGCTCGGACGCGAACCATTCATCAACCAAACAGCCAACAGATGGCGCTTCTCGTCAAGGGGATATTAACCCATATGCAACCAATAAGGTTATGATTGTGACAAATGAAAACCAAAAGCAACGCTCCTCTTCTATGAGTTCAATAAATCCGAATGAAACGAATATCACAAATTCTACGTCAAATGATAAGAATTGGACCCTAGTCAAAAATCCAAAAAGGCCTTTAGTTAGCCCGCAAAATATAAGCAAAGCAAAGCAACAAAAAGTTAGCTATTGGCTAAGTAATGAAAACAAATTCGATGCGCTTTCAATGGATGATAACAACGAATTAAAAGCAGATAAAATACCTGAAAAGGAAAAACCTCTCAAACCTCCTCCAATCTTCGTGGACAGAGTCGAGAATATTCACCCGTTATTAGACACGCTCAACGAATTTGATAGTTATAACTACGAATTAAGAGTCATTGGGTCAAATCGTGTAAAAATCCAGCCAAAAACACCCGAAGCATTCACTAACTTAGTTAAATTGCTTGAAAGAAAGAAGACAGAGTTTTACACATACAAACCAAAAAATGAAAGAAGTTTTAAAGTTATTTTAAGAAATATGCATCCGTCAGTTGAACCTGAAGAAATCAAACTAGCATTAAAGGAGTATGGTCACTCTGTCACAAATGTTTGGAATATGAAACACTCTCAAAACAAAAGAGCACTTCCAATGTTTGTCGTAGAAATGGTGCAAAATCCTAACAATAAATCAATCTATGATATTAGAAACTTACTCCACAGTCGCATTACTTTTGAACCCCCTGGCCAAAACGCGACCTGCCACAGTGTTCGCGATGCCAAAACTATGGCCATACAAAATCTGGTTGTCGAAGACAGGCCAAATGCGTTAAGTGCGCAGGCGATCATTTAACATCTGTGTTCAGAATTCGTCCAATCTGGCACCACCTTAATTTATAGCATTATTGGTATTATTTCTTCGAATTCATCTATACATACATACATATGGTATTTATGCACAGCTAGCTTTAAACAGTTATTTTCTTTTGTACTTAAAAATGAGACGCTCAATAAAATTCATTGCTTGTACAGCTTCGAAGTGATCAAGTCTTTATATTTGTGCTTAAACATTTTGGTGCCTCCTGTGAGGACAAATAATTAAATTCAGTGAAATCAAAGTACATTCATTGATAGTTTTACAACAAACGGTGACAAGTACTGATTCGAATTTTATACCCAAGCAATCAAGTGCATAAATAGCAGTTAAAGTGCATCCCACAGCTGTGTGATTTTAATTCTGCGAGCTAATGGCAGAATTAAATTTGCGCGCTTCGGCAACAAAGGCCATTAAACGCATACACGATCGGGTGAGTGGATTCCAGCAGGGTGCATTTGATGAATTTCATCTTGAGCAAGAGTTGAAATCATTGTCAGCACATTATGCACGTTTCGTGACCAACCATGACCTGTTGGTGGGCAATGCAGCAAACGCCGAGTTGGAGGCCCACGAGAAGTTATGGGAAGAGGTTGAAGGTATTTACAACAATGCATGTACCCACTTGAACCGTGCAATCATGGGTGCAAAACCGAGTCAGTCTGCTGTGATGCCTGTGCGAGAGTGTGAGGTTAAGTTAGAACCGCTTGCAATTCCAACGTTCGATGGAACTATGCAGAATTGGCTGGCGTTTAAGGACGTTTTTGAATTGCTTGTCCACAATACAGACTATCCTGAGGCCTACAAGTTAGGCAAGTTGCGGCAGGCAGTAAGCGCAAGTGCTGTACCGCTCGTCGGGAGTGTATATTCTGGGGGATACGCTGATTTATGGAAGGCGCTTAAAGAACGTTTTGACAATAGAAGGCAGCTGGCTGAGACTCATGTGTCACGCTTACTCAATATCAAGCCGACAACTGAGGACACACCAACTGCGTTACTGTTCATCGTCGACACGGTACATGAATCACTACGAGCTTTACATGTCATGGGTCTACCAGTGGCCGAATGGGATGCTGTGGTCGTACCGATAATAGTTTCGAAACTTCCGATAACTACACAGCGCGAGTGGAACATGAGCTGTTCACCCACCGAAATTCCGAGCCTCGATGAGCTGCTTACGTTTTTGGGTCAGCGGGCTCATAGCCTCAGCACAACAGTTGTCACATGGGGCAATGGGGTTGAATTTACGTCCAAGAGTCATCAACGCGCTGGTGGTCCGTCAAGAGCTGTTAGATCACACGTCGTATCTGCAGATGAGGGTAAATGCACATACTGCCAAGGTGCACATCGTATTATGAAATGCGCACGCTTTCTTGTGATGAAATACGAAGACAGAATTACTGCTGCAAAGACTGCAAAGCTTTGTTTTAACTGCCTAAAGCAAGGTCATTCAGCAAGACAATGTCCATCGGGGAATTGCCGTCACTGTGGTCGTAAGCACAACTCATTACTTTGCCGCGAATCATTATCTCAGAATCCATCAGAGTCAGTGTCAACGTGTCCGGAAGGAGCCGTCACTGCTATTGCATCCGGAAATTCGAATCTCTGACTAGAGCCTGCTGTGGTAGGTTGCCTTGCCGACGCGAGTTCAACAGTGTTATTGGCAACTGCGCGTGTATACTCATGCGGCAACTCTACCAATGGACGTCTGGCGCGGGTGCTCTGTGATCCCGGATCACAGGTTAGTTTTATAACAGATAAATTAACTAACTCTTTGTCTCTTCATAGGAGCAAATGCGAAGTTTCGGTGGCAGGAATCGGAGCTTACTCCTACGCACGTACACGTGGGCGTGTCACACTCACGTTAAAATCGCTCTATTCCAATTTCAGTTTGGAAATCGTTGCACTTGTCATGCAGTCAATTACTAAGGTCATCCCAACAGTGCATATTGACATGACACGGTGGCAGCATTTGAATGGTCTAGAATTGGCCGATACGCAGTTCGGCATTCCTAGCAATATCGACATTCTTATTGGTGCGGATGTATGGGGAAAAGCAGTCGAAGGGGACATAAGACTCGGTGGCCTCAATGAGCCACACGCCCAGCGAACCCGCTTCGGCTGGGTTGTCTTCGGTCCAGTGCCAGCAGCGCAGCCAGCAACGCCGCCAACTCTTTCCTTCAGCACCCAGCAAGGCGAAGAGGACGCACGCTTGGAGGAGCTCGTAAGAAGCTTTTGGAAGTTAGAGGAAGTGCCTTCACAAGATTGTAACGGCGAAGATGAATGTGAGAAAATCTTTTTGACCACACACTCCCGCACAAGGGAAGGGCGCTACATGGTTCATATACCATTTCATCCTGACGCACCGGCTTTGGGCATGGGCAGTTATGATAACTACAACGTAGTCGCAGATGGCCATCAGTCGATTGTTGCGCGAGATGCGATTCTGTCATCATTTTATGTAGATGATTTTCTCATCAGTTGTGACACTGAGGATAAAGCCTTCGAACTCGCTGTCAATGTGAGTGCGATTTTGTCGGCCGGACAGTTCCTTTTACGAAAATGGCATTCTAATAGTGGTGAGGTTGTAAGGCGTTTAATTAGTAACAATTCTTCAATCGTAGAGTTAGCAAGTGAACCATCGACGGCAACTGTGCTTGGTTTAAGCTGGGACCCAACAACAGATGAGATCTTTTTCAAAGCGAATCTAAACCAGAACATCGGATGCCTCACAAAACGTCGGGTTTTAAGTGAGGTCGCCAAACTATTTGATCCTACTGGCATGCTTGCTCCAATTGTTATTGCCGGGAAGATATTTATTCAGAAGTTGTGGTCTGCTGGCTTAGAATGGGATGCACCACTCCCAGATGCACTTCAAAATACGTGGGTCTTATTTTACAGAGAACTTGACGTTATAAACCGTATCCGTGTACCACGATGGTTAGGTTTGGCTGAGGGTAAGACTACTATGCTACTTGGGTTTTGTGATGCAAGTCCACTTGCCTATGCGGCTGTCCTCTATACTAGGACAACAGACGGTGAAGGTCGGTCAACTGTATCATTGCTAACAGCTCGCACCAAAGTGGCGCCACTCAAGGGTGCAACGATTCCTCGCCTAGAACTTTGTGCGGCACATTTACTCGCATCCACACTTGACAGTGTGCGGACTGCTTTACGTCTAACGGACACTTCTTATCATTTATGGTCCGACTCGCGAATCGTGTTATGTTGGTTACGTAAACCTCCGACTACTCTCAAGCCGTACATTTCCAATCGTGTTCGTCACATTCAAGAGCTGACATCACCAGATCGGTGGCATTATGTACGGTCTGCACAAAATCCGGCAGACTGTGCCAGTAGAGGTATCCGAGCATCAGAACTGGTTGAACATCAGTTGTGGTGGCAAGGGCCAAAATGGGTTATGGACAAACAGCTACCAATTTCCTTTGGGATCGAATTAAAAGATGACGAGCTTGACATTGTACGTGGTGAACAGAGAGTGTCATCATTTGTAGCAACGACGGCCCACGCGAGCATTCTTACAATTCGACCCCTAGACGGCCAAATAATTCCATTAAGCGAACGCTTTAGTTCATTGCAAAAGCTTCTTCGTACCGTGGCAATCGTACTTCGGTGGCTACCAGTTCGCCGACATTTGCGAAGACTGATCGTCAATCCTACAGAAATGGACGATGCTCTTAACGTGCTAATCCGAAACGAGCAATATACTTTTGCGACTGATATGTCTCTGATTCGGAAGGGATCGGAAATATCCAGCTCCAGCAAACTAAGGTCATTGAACCCTTACATAGATTGTAACGACATATTGCGAGTCAGAGGTCGTATTGGTCACGCTGACCTTCCAGAAGATCGACGTTTTCCGATAATTTTACCGAAGCATGGGAGTTTGGTACACTTACTCATCCGACACGCACATGAAACCACGCTTCATGGTGGGGCGCAAATCACTCTTCAAACTCTTCGCGCACGGTACTGGATATTGAACGCAAGGCAAGCAGTCCGAAGCTTCGTGCAGACTTGTGTTATTTGCCGACGACATCGAGGCGTAACGTTATCTCAGCAGATGGCATCCTTACCCAGGCATCGCATTACTGCAGCACGGCCATTTATATCTTCAGGCGTCGACTATTGCGGGCCTTTTACAGTGCGCATCGGCACAAAAAGATCGCCCACAACGATCAAAACATATCTAGCTGTTTTCGTTTGCATGGCGACCAAGGCCGTGCATATTGAAGTTGTTGATGATCTTTCATCACCCGCATTCTTAGATGCATTTACGCGATTTATAAGTAGACGAGGTCCATGTCGAGATCTCTATAGTGACAACGGTACTACGTTCACAGGTGCTAACCGTTTGCTTAAAGAAGACTTGGCTACTTGGCAGAACGACAACAACCAACAAAGTTTGGCGAATCTCGGTACTCATTGGCACTTCATCGCTCCCAGCGCTCCTCATCAAGGTGGTCTCTGGGAGGCTGCGGTAAAATCTGCCAAATATCATTTGGTGCGCCTCGTTGGAGCGCAGTCATTATGGTATAGCCAACTTCAGACTTTGGCGACACGCATTGAAGCATGCCTAAGTTCTCGACCGCTAACACCTATATACGATGATCCCGATGATAAGTTAGCGTTGACCCCTGCCGACTTTCTGGTTGGCGCTCCACTGGTTGCAGTCCCTGAAGCTGACATCAGAACAATTCCGTCCAACCGTATTAAGCACTGGCTCTGGCTGCGTCAGATACATCAACAATTTTGGCAACGATGGAGCGAGGAATATTTATCTACTCTTCAAACTCGAAACAAGTGGCAGACGAAATCAAGGGACGTAAAGATCGGAGACATAGTTATCGTAAGACATGAGAACTTACCACCAACATATTGGCGCTTAGGGCGCGTAACTGCGGTTCATCCGGGCAGCAATGGTTTAATACGTAATGTCACGCTTCAGACAGCGAACGGTATGATGACTCGTGCGGTACACAAATTGTGCCGGCTTCTGGACGCAAAGCATTTTGAGGCCAGCGCCTCAACCGGGCAGGATGTTCAGAATTCGTCCAATCTGGCACCACCTTAATTTATAGCATTATTGGTATTATTTCTTCGAATTCATCTATACATACATACATATGGTATTTATGCACAGCTAGCTTTAAACAGTTATTTTCTTTTGTACTTAAAAATGAGACGCTCAATAAAATTCATTGCTTGTACAGCTTCGAAGTGATCAAGTCTTTATATTTGTGCTTAAACAATCTGAATGCGAACGAAAGGCGAGATCCAAAGACGTCAAATGTGCACTGTGTGAGGGTAATCACCCTATAAAGGATGCACCGTATATAAAAAGCTGCAAGCAACCTCCTTTCCTGCACTAAGGAAGAAGATAATGCCATCTCAGAGCGCCCAAAATGATCCAAGTCACCAACAAGTACAACTAAATTTTAACCAACAGAAGCTATCGTATGCACAAGTTGCTAGTAATGAAATAAACCAAAATACCAACGAAAACAACGCCTTGATCAGCGAAATCCGGGAAATGATGAAGCTATTAAGAGATGTAATGCGCCAAATGACTGCCATGACAAACCTTTTAGTAAGTCTTGTCCAAAAGTCCCATATTCCATGCCCTTAAACCTTACTTTGTGGAATGCAAATGGGCTGTCACAACACTCAAATGAGTTACAAATTTTCTTGCAAAACACAATATAGACATCTTCTTAGTATCAGAAACCCATTTCACCAAAAAGAGTTTTTTCAATATTCCCTTCCACTGCTTCTATCGCACAATGCACCCTGACGGATCTGCTCGCGAAGGCTTTGCTATTCTTATAAAGAAATCAATCAAGCACTATGAATCTACACATTATAGAAAAGAAGAAATTCAAGCAACAAATGTCATAGTACAAGACTCAATCGGTGCATTACTTATTTCTGCAATATACAGTCCGCCTAAGCACAAAATTAAAAATAAAGAATATGTTAAGTTTTTTAAAACCCTAGGAGTACGCTTTATAGCAGGAGGTGACTATAATGCAAAAAATTCACTATGGGGTTCTTGACTTACGACAACAAAGGGACGCGAATTGCACAACGCAACGACATCAATGAACTTGAAAGTTTTCTCAACGGGAGAGCCAACTTATTGGCCTTCAGACCCAAAAAAAGATTCCTGACCTTGTTGATTTTTGTGTCATCAAAGGTCTATCGTACCTGCAGATAACCTGTAAATCCTGCCTGGATCTTTCTTCTGACCATTCGCCAGTGATAATCACAATAAATGATAAACTCGAAAATAGGCCCCAAAACTGCCAACTTACCAACAGCCGTACAAATTGGACTCAATTTAAAACCATTTTGACGTCGACACTTGGCATAAAAGTTGCTCTAAAAAACGAGGAAGATATAATCGAGGCACCGAATATCTAACAAAATGCATCCAGGATGCAGCGTGGTCATCCACCCCTCATGTGAGTCCTCATACTCGTACACAAAGAAATTCAAACATCGATATCTTCCTAAGAAACAAACTGAAAGAGAAACGCCAGGCAAGAAAAATATGGCAACAAACAAGATTTCCTGAATATAAAAGCCATTTTAACAAATTATCAAAAGAAATAAAATTATTATTGAAAGAGCAACTCTATAAAGAAATGAGGCAGTTTCTATGGGGTTTGGAACCAACACACCTCACCAATTATTCCCTGTGGAAAGTCCGCAAAAAAGTAAGTACCACAAAAGAGTACCGTCCACCACTTCGTAAAAAAGATGGTTCATGGGCGAAAACCGCAATCGAGAAATCTGAGCTTTTTTCTAAATATCGAAAAGATATTTTTACACCAAACGATACTGATGCTGATCTTTGTTTTGACAGCACTGTTTCTGCCTTTTTAAACGAATCCTACCAAATGGAGCTACCGATGAAGAAGTTCACCAAAAGTGAAATAGTTAGCACTATTAAAAAGCTAAAAGATCACAAGGCACCAGGATATGATCGCATCACGGCCGAAATTCTCAAAAAACTACCTCCTGAACCCTATAATTTCATTACCCATTTGTTTAATGCGTGGTTAACCAGAAACATTTTCCCAGCTCAATGGAAAGTAGCAGAAATTAAAATGGTGCTCAAGACGGGAAAACCAGGTGATGAAGTGAAATCCTATCGCCCTATCAGTCTTCTACCAATACTGTCAAAAGTTTTTGAAAAGATCTTCCTTAAACGTTTAATGGTTTTTATCGAACGCAAACAAATAATTCCGAAACATCAGTTTGGTTTCAGGAATGAGCATTTGACAATTGAGCAAGTCCATAGACTTGTCGAAAAAATACAAACAGCGCTCGACCGAAAACAAATCAGTTCAGCAGTTTTCCTGGACATATCACAAGCCTTCGACCGAGTGTGGCACCAAGGCCTACTCTTTAAAATAAAAAAGAAATTACCACTAAATGCCTATTTGCTCCTTAAATCATATCTAAACCAACGAATGTTCTACGTAAATTACGAAAATGAAATTTCCAATTTCCAACAAATTAAAGCTGGGGTCCACAAGGCAGTATATTAGGTCCAATCCTGTACTTAATTTTTACACACGATCTGCCAACCACAAAAGGTGTACTAACAGGCACTTTTGCCGATGACACCGCTATTATGGCGACAGCAGTGGATCCCGTAGAAGCCTCTTATATGCTCCAAATAAGCATAAATAAAATCTCCAAATGGCTCCGGAGCTGGCGGTTGAAAGTAAACGAACATAAATCTCAACACGTAACCGTTACCACAAAAAGAACCACCTGCTTACAAATCAACTTAAACCGTATTCCAATTCCGCAATGTGATAGTGCTAAATAGCTATAACGGCTTACGTGGAAAACGCATATCTTTGCAAAAAGCTAAGCTCTAGGTTTAATATTTCGTAGTATGTACTGGCTGCTAAACCGCAAATCCACCCTCTCAATGGACAACAAACTTATCCTCTACAAATCTGTGATAAAACCAGTCTGGACTTACGGAATCCAACTGTTGGGTACTGCGTCAAATTCAAACTTGGAAATCCTGCATCGTTTCCAGTCCAAGACTCTACGCACCCTAGTCAACGCTCCGTGGTACGTGACAAATGCCCAAATTCATCGGGACTTAGACATTCCTTCAATAAAAGAGGATATACAAAATGTAACCAGTAAATACCGAAATCGACTTCAATTGCACCCAAATGAACTGGCCCCTACCCTCATGTCACCATCATGTGTCTTTTTAAGGTTAAAAAAAAAAACACCAATTCAGCTCGTCTAAGAGCTATCTATAAAATATTGAATTTATTTATTAGAAAGGATATTTCACTGGAAATATTCCTTTAATACTAAGCAAAGCCACTCTTAAATGTAACCAAATATTTGTAAAATGTCTTCTAAGAATTGTAAGTATAGATAGAATACAAAGTAAAGTTTAAAAAAAAAAAAACAAAAAAAAAAAATTTCCAAGTATGATTTTATGAGCATATAACAGTTGGGCGATACACTGTGCATAATCTTGTATAGCAGGCCTTCATGCCAGACTTTATCCAAGGCTTCCTTTATATCTAAAAATGCCGCTGTACAGTATTGCTTCTTCTCAAGTGCTTGACTAGCTAAATCATACACACAATAGACTTATTGACCTGTAATTGGAGACCGCGCTTGGGGTCTCTCCTGCCTTTTGTATAAAGAATGATTTCAGCAACTTTTCACTGAGTTACTCTTGTCTGATCATCGCGTTAAATTTGGAATTTGTATCCACATACGGGCAGTTCTTTTTAAACCTTACCAGTGATTAGATCGTAAACTGGTGCCTTTTCGGTTCTAAGAGTTTTGGTTGCTGCGTATTTAACTTCTTTCCAGGTAAATCGTACAATTGGAAAAAGCTATTTGAAGAGGAGCTGAGAGAAATGCGGTAACTTCTGAGTCTACCTCCGCACTTTGACTCGGAAATGGTTGGAAAACATTTGATAGATGTTTGGCAAACTACATTGTCTATTGTTTCTTAGTTTATGCCCAATCTCCATTACACGCTTTTATCGCTGCGATGTGAGGCGTTGCACAGTGGGACAGAAATTTCCAAACCGTCTCCAAAATAGGTTTTGTGAATTTTCGATATTGAATATTTTGTTTATGTACATATGTGACTAAATGTCCAATACATATTATATTTTGTTTAAACAATATTATTTAAATTATTTTTGTAAAAAAACATGACTTGCAAGTTGATGCATAAAATAGTGTCGATTATGCTGCACATTATACTAGCAGTTTACATGGTCATATTTTGATTATCTTCGATGCAAATCTATAAGTGTTATATATTGTTAGAAAGGTCATTCAATTTACTATTAAAAAAGTATTTAAATTTTATTTTTTGCAAAACTTGGAAAGGCATACATTTTTTTAAAGAATACCTTATTTTGTATGCGTATTAGAAACTTCAAATGGACTTTTGACAGTTAGCTCCGTTTGGCTCTCTCGTAATTTTAATATCATAACATAAAGTAACTTATGTAGAAGTAAAATCAAAAAGAAAATTTTGCCCCAACCTGCCCCAAAATTAATTAGACACCAAATTTCTCTTTAAGAAAAGGAAACCAATTTTCAAAAAATTTTAGTAAAATTTGAATTAAAGATCAATCAAAAATATATCTAAATAAATAAACACATAATCTTTTAGTTTGGTTGACATATCTATAGAAACAACACATTTTTTCATATTAAAACCCTTTGACCTTTAACCTCCAAATTAACCCCCTTCCACGCGAAGTATCACAAAAAGATCATCTTATAGCACGATGAAGTTATTAAATCTCTGTTGTTTGAAAGTAAAGTTCTTAATAATTAACGAATTCTTGGAATAACGATTTTACTGTGCGCTTCTGCTAGATTGCGTAAACTTATTGTTGGTAAGTAGTGCATACATATGAATATACAACATGCACACGCACGTTTGATCATGCGTTTGCAGCTCAAGAACAGTGACGAATTTTTGCGTATATTTGAAAGACATAAATAGTTACAAAGTAAGTGCCAAATACTTAACAAAATGAGTGAATTTGTGGTGCCTCGACGAGAATTGTGCGTATTTTTCATTGACCACGGCACAACACCAGATGCTATAAAAAATTACTTAGAAGCACAATATAATTTGAACTCATTTAAAAGCGAATTTGTTTTGAAAAGTATTCAAAAACTGCTCTTATCAAAGTTCAACGATCACTGGAGCAAATCTAGCCGAACAAAACAACGTTTTCTTCTTAATAACTCGACTTGGTTGGAAAGTGAATTTAAGGTACAATTCCAGGAAGTACCAATTGATATTACACCTAGAGCGTCTGGAGAACGTGGACGGCCACCAAAGTCTTATGATCATCTATCAGAGAAATCTAGAAAAAGGAAGCATATGGAATTGGTTCAAGAATATGGACTCGAGTATATACATAACGCATATGTCCAAGGATTGCGGTCTGAAGGAGAGTTCGATGAAGCTTCTGTTGTAGAAATGATGCGAAAGAGCGATAAAAAAGAAAAAAAGATTACAAGTTCTGCAGCTGTGTGCACGGTATGTAATTCTAAGCCAAGCGAGATGAATAATTTGGAAAGAATAGATACAAAGCCAGTTAACATAAATGCATACGAGTACGGCTTGTCTACATTGCTTGCTTGGATTAGATGCATGGAGTTAATTTTGCATATTTCATATAATCTCTCATTTGAAAAATGGACTGCAAGAACTTCGGAAGACAAAAAAAGTAAGGAAGACAAGAAGAAACTTGTGCAAAGTTTATTTCGAAGCCGGATGGGATTAAATATTGACAAACCCCGGCAAGGTACCGGAAACAGCAATGATGGCAATACAGCTCGACGGTTTTTTGAAAACTACAGTTGTTCTTCGGAAATTACAGGAGTTGATAAGAACCTCATTAAAAGATTTTATATAATTCTTCAAACTTTGGCATCAGGCCTTGCAATTAATCCGGAAAAATTTGGAGCATATACTCGAGCTACAGCGGAATTATACGTCACGAAGTATATGTGGTATAATATGCCATCTTCCGTTCACAAAATTTTAATACATGGCGAAAGTATCATTAAACATTTTGCTGTTTTGCCTATTGGCCATTTATGCCCAAGATGCCCAAGAGTCTCGCAACAAAGATTACAAAAATATAAGATTGAATCACGCTAGAAAGCGCTCTAGGTCAGCAACAAATGAAGATGTATTTAATGGACTTCTTTTTACATCAGATCCATACATCTCTAGTATTAGAAAAGCACCTATAAATATTGAAAAACAATTATTAGATGAAGCCAAGAGCTTAGTATTTATGTAAATAGCAGTATTATATTTTCTTTTATTATTTTTTTTCTTTAAGTTTCAAGTATAGGTATTAAGTATTTTCACTTTTAGAGTTTAATTTGAAGTGAAGTATGGTAAAATATTATGATTTTGCTGATGTTGTTATGCAAAATATTTGTTTGTATGACAATATACATTTTTTTAGTATTATAAACATAAAATAATACACCAAGTGTCCTTTTATTCTATAGTATAAACATTCTAGATATTACATAAAAATTTTCAGTTCGTTACTCCAATTAGGAACAAAGTTACAGATTTTTGAGACGGTACGCACGGTTCTGTCCCACAGTGCGTTGGTTGTAACATCTTTTTCGTTGCCTTTCACAGTGAGAAAGAAGTCAGTAGCTTCCGTAGGTGACAAGTTAGATAATTGTTCATACAGTTCGGAGTTTTTTGCGTTTTTTATTGTCTTTCTTAATTGTTTTGTTAGCTTAATTAGCTTTATTTGTCGTTCTTGCTTCTGGTGCTTGCCATAAGCGCCGAAGCTAATACTATATTTTTGGCGGCTGCCGCAGCGGAATGAGTTGGTGCGTGACTACCATTCGGAATTCAGAGAGAACGTAATTTCGAGTCTCGGTGAAACTCCAAAATGAAGAAAAAGTGTTTTCTAATAGCGGTCGCCCCTAAGCAGGCAATGAAAAAACCTCCGAGTATATTTCTGCCAAAAAAAAGCTCCTCATAAAAAAAATATTTGCCGTTCGGGGTCGGCTTCGGACTGTAGGACCCTCCATTTGTGGAGCAACAGCAAGACGCACTTCACCCAAAAAGGGTGTACGCGCCAATTATATATAAAGGATTTTCCCATAACAGGTGTTACAGGTAAATGGATTGCGCTATCGAGAGATGATTAACAATTTTTTATGGCCGGAATTGGATGGTATTGATTTGGACAAAGTTTATTTTCAACAAGACGGCGCTACGTGCCATACAAGCAAAGAAACCATTGATCTTTTACGGGAAAAGTTTCCGGACTGTCTTATCTCTCAAAGAGGTGATCACAATTGGCCACCGAGATCTTGTGATTTAACACCTTGTGACTTTTTTCTTTGGGGCCACGTGAAAGAGAAGGTCTACGCCAACAGCCCAGGGTCAATTCAAGACCTCAAAGAGGGAGTTCGTGAGACTATCGAGGACATAGGGTAGCCACTTTGCTCTTTCGGTTATGGAAATTTCATGAAAAGGATATCATTATCTAAGCGTGGTCGTGGTGGCCATTTCCACTACCTCGGCATACCTTTCTCTTTATAATGAAATGCACATCCGATCATTTATATTAAAATATACTATTTTTCTTTGAATATCAAAATAACACCTGGTGGGAAAACTGGAATTGGTGGCAAAATCGCATCTGATGTGACATTCAGTTTGTGCATTAGTTCAACACAATGTTGTATGGTGGACGGTTTGCGGCTATTTTTATATTGTTGCTTGACTTCGTACCAGTCAGCGATGGAAAAGGATGTTATAAGCGGGAAATGGTCGCTGCTGTGAAGTTCGTTCAATGTACGTTCAAAGATAAGAGGTGATTGGTCAGTTGGAAATCAAATCAACCGATGGCGAGTTTTGGAAGAGGACTCTTTTTCTGATCATCGTATTATCGAATTCCGGTAGGAATTCTCGAAATGTGGACTGGGACAGGTATGGTGAGCTTGTAACAGAGCGATTACCAAACCTGAAAAAACTCAAATCAGCAGAAATGATTGAAGATGCTACTAAGAAATTAGAAGGTACTTTAATCAATTGGTTTGAGGAACTGTGTCCACTCAGGCAAAGCAGACAGGGGAAAGCGGTTCCTTGGTGGAACCCTGAACTGTCGAAGGTTCGTGTACGGTCCAGGAAACTTCTTAATAAGGCCTTGAAGACCAAAACAGAAGAGGACTGGGCCAATCATCGACTTACACAGAGAGAATATAAGAAAAAAGTACGGCAAGCCAAACTTGAATCCTATAGAAATCTCTGCAGTAACGTCGAAGAAATGAGGGAAACAGCAAGACTTTGTAAGGTCCTTCATTTAGACCGCTCAGTAAGGCTGGATTCCATTCGAAAACCTGATGGTTCATACACAATTTCCAAATCGGAAACGTTTAATGCTCTACTCGAAACACATTTTCCGGGTAGTAGAACTCTCTCTGAAGCTGAGAGTGGCATGAACAATGACGGTGGCAACGGTGGAACCTCTAGGTACAGCTGGTATATTGCTAGTCGGATAGTGACAAGGGAATCGATAAGGTTTTCCTTATCTTCCTTTGAGAACTTTAAGTCCCCTGGACCTGACGGAATATATCCAGTAATGCTTAAAAAAGGAGGAGACAGGCTGATTGAGGCCCTGAAAAGGATCTTCACAGCCTGTCTTGCGTCCCAATGGCGACGCGTAAGAGTAGTATTTATTGTGAAACCAGGAAAAGATGACTATTCCCTAGCAAAAAGTTTTAGACCAATCAGTTTGACATCGTTCATGTTGAAAAGTCTGGAACGAGTGGTGGAGAAACATATTCGAGTGGGGGTATTGCCGAGAAGTCCACTTAGTAGAAATCAACACGCTTACCAGAGTGGAAAATCATGTGAATCAGCCTTACACGATCTTGTTAGCAAGATTGAAGCTGGGCTGGAAGCTGACGAATACACAATGGGCGTGTTCGTGGACATTGAGGGGGCTTTTGATAATGCCACTTTCGGCTCGATATGTTCTTCTGCCGAACGACACGGAGTTAATCAAGCCATTATAAAATGGATATACTCAATGCTCTCTGAGAGGCTGTTAACCGCTGGTGGGAGCGACGACGAACAAATCACAGTCAGGGCCAAGCAAGGATGTCCCCAAGGGGGTGTTCTTTCTCCGCTGCTGTGGTGCTTCGTCGTAGACTTCCTATTAGCGGAGATGCAGGAACTCGGCTTTCACGTCCAAGCATATGCGGACGACGTCTGTGCGCTAACATCGGATAAATCCTTAAGGAGGCTTTGCACGAAAGTGCAGAGGATCCTTGACAAAATCGATGACTGGTGCATGAGACAAGGTCTTTCCGTTAATCCGAACAAAACAACCATAGTCTTGTTTACGAAAAAACGGAAATTGGATGGACTCAGTCTTCCAACACTGAAAGGTGTGACACTTGGTCTTTCCAACGAAGTTAAATATCTAGGAGTAATCTTGGATAAGAAGCTGACCTGGGAGACACACGTTTCACTGAAGGTGAATCGTGCATTGAAGATTTTTCAGCAATGCCGTAGAGCCTTTGGCAAAACTTGGGGTCTAAAACCTGCTGTGGTCCTATGGATATACACGGCACTTATCAGACCAATCATCACTTACGCTTCTGTGGTCTGGTGGCGACGGAGCATGGTTAAGTCCACAATCCGGGAACTATACAGGCTGCAAAGAAGTGTATGTTTATGCATCACGGGTGCCATGAGTACAACCTCTGGTGATGCCCTAAATGCTATGCTTAATTTGCTCCCCCTGGATCTTAAGATACAACAGGAAGCAATAAAAGCAATGTGTAGACTCCATAAATATGGTTTCTGGCACGAAGATGGAACTTCGGGACACAGAGAAATCTTTAAGTTGCTGTCGGAGCAGTATCCACTGTTTTTGGCACCTAAAGATGACCTGATACCCACAGTTTCGTTCGGAAGGAAATTTGATGTCAGATTTCCATTGCGTGAGCAATGGAGCAATCCAGAATGCATGCAGGGAGGTTTGACGGATATTTTCTTTACCGATGGGTTCAAGACTGAAATAGGGTCTGGAGCCGGATGGTACTTAAACGATAGTAATAAGTATCACTATGCTATGGGGGGAATGGCAACTGTTTTTCAAACAGAAGTTTTTGCCATCCTAAAAGTAGCCGAATGGATAATCGAGAGGAGAAGGAGCGGGAAACAGATTGGAGTCTTCAGTGACAGTCAGGCTGCATTGAAGGCCCTGGAGAACGCGAAGCAAACCTCGAAGATTGTTCAAGAATGTAAGAAGAAGCTTAATTCTGTCGCAAGACAAAACAGGCTTGTACTTATATGGGTTCCGGGACACTCCGGTGTTCAAGGAAACGAAATTGCCGACGAATTGGTCAACCGTGGATCAGCGGTGCCCCCACAGGGGCCAGAGCCAATAATCGGAATCAGTCCCGCAGGAATCATGAATTGGATCAACGATTATGTAGGCAATCTACATAAAGAGCGAAAGTGTTTTGTGACAAGTCCGAACAGAAAACTGTCACACTTTCTACTAAAACTTAGAAGGAAAGACATTCGGTTGATGGTCGGCATCATTACAGGACACAACCCATGGGGTCAGCATATGACCACCATTGGAATCATCGAGGACCCGGTATGCCTGTCCTGCTTGGAGGAGCCGGATAGCACTGAGCACTTTCTCTGTGAGTGTCCTGCCTTTGCTAGAGCGCGACTACGGGTATTGGGTTCCGATGTCATGGGAATTAGTAATATTCGTTCTCTAAAACTGGAGGATATTTACAGATTCGCCAAAGAATCTGGAAAATTCTCACAGGACTAACTATCTCTATCTCTGTCTCTATTCTTTCCTATCTCTTTCTCTGATACTTTTCTCCCTCCCTCCTTGACTATCTACCCCCTTTCCAGAGCTTTAAATACAATGGGCTTTTTAGCCTGAGTGTTTTAGGAGCCACCAAATCTCCTGGTGCTCCTTGGCTCGACCTCTTCAAATTCAATTCAATTCAAGGCCTTAAAGACCCAAACAGAAGAGGACAGTAACGTCGAGAATATAAGAGAATCTGCAGTAATATCGAAGAAGTGAGGGAAACCGCGAGAGTTTTTAAGGTCCTTCATCTGGACCGCTCAGTAAGACTGGATTCCATTCGAAAACCTGATGGTTCATACACAATTTCCAAATCGGAAACGTTTAATGCTCTACTCGAAACACATTTTCCGGGTAGTAAAATACCCTCCAAAGTAGAGAGTGGCATAAACAATAACGGTAGCAACGGTGAAACCTCTAGGTACAGCTGGTATATTGCTAGTCGGATAGTGACAAAGGAATCGATGAGGTTTTCCTTGTCTTCCTTTGAGAACTTTAAGCCCCTGGATCTGACGGAATATATCCAACAATAATTAAAAACGGAGGAGACAGGCTGATTGAGGCCCTGAAAAGGATCTTCACAGCCTGTCTTGCATTTGGTTATATATCATCCCAATGATGACGCGTAAGAGTAGTATTTATTCCGAAACCAGGAAAAGATGACTATTCCCTAGCAAAAAGTTTTAGACTAACCAGTTTGACAGCGTGTTGAAAAGTCTAGAAGGAGAGGTGGAGAAACATATTCGAGTGGGGGTATTGCCGAGAATTCCACTTAGTAGAAATCAACACGCTTACCAGAGTGAAAAATCATGTGAATCAGCCTTACACGATCTTGTTAGCAAGATTGAAGCCGGGTCGGAAGCTGACGAATACACAATGGGCGTGTTCGTGGACATTGAGGGGGCTTTTGATAATGCCACTTTCAGCTCGATATGTTCTTCTGCCGAACGACAGGGAGTTAATCAAACCATTTCAAAATAGATATATTCCATGCTCTGTGAGAGACTTTTAACCGCAGGTGGGGGCAGTGACGAGCAAATCACAGTCGGGGCCAAGCAGGATGTTCCCAAGGGGGTGTTCTCGCTACTGTGTTGCTTCGTCGTAGACTCTCTACTAGCGGAGATGCAGGAACTCGGTTTTCATGTCCAAGCATATGCGGACGATGTCTGTGCGCTAACAACGGATAAATCCTTAAGGAGGATCTTAAGATACAACAGGAAGCAATAAAAGCAATGTGTAGACTCTATAAATATGGTTTCTGGCACGAGGACGGAATTTCGGGACACAGAGGAATCTTTAAATTGCTATCTGAGCAGTATCCACTGTTTATGGCACCTAAAGACGACCTGATACCCACAGTTTCATTTGGAAGGAAATTTGATGTCAGAGCAATCCAGAATGCATGCAGGGAGGTTTGACGGATATTTTCTTTACCGATTGGTCCAATAATGAAATAGGGTATCGAGCCGGATGGTACTTAAACGATAGTAGTAAGTATCACTAAGCTATGAGGGAACTGGCAACTGTTTTCCAAACGGAAATTTTTGCCATCCTGAAAGTAGCCGAATGGATAATCGAGAGGAGATGGAGCGGGAAACAGATTGGAGTTTTCAGTGACAGTCAGGCTGCACTGAGGACCCTGGAGAACGCGAAGCAAACCTCAAAGATTGTTCAAGAATGTAATAAGATGCTTAATTCTGTCGCCAGACAAAACAGGCTTGTACTTATATGGGTTCCGGGGCACTCCGGTGTTCAAGGAAACGAAATTGCCGACGAATTGGTCAACCGTGGATCAGCGGTGCCCCCACAGGGGCCAGAACCAATAATTGGAGTCAGTTCCGCAGGAATCATGAATTGGATCAGCGATTATGTATGCAACTTACATAAAGAGCGATGGTCCGGTCTAGAACGCTGCAGAACTGCAGAGTGTTTTGTGACAAGTACGAACAGAAAACTGTTAAACTTTCTACTAAAACTTAGAAGGAAAGACATTCGGTTGATGGTCGGTACCATTACAGGACACAAACCATGAGGTCAGCATTTTACCACTATTGGAATCATTGAGGATCCAGTATGCCTGTCATGCTTGGAGGAGGCGGATAGCACTGAGCACTTTCTCTGTGAGTGTCCTGCCTTTGCTAGAGCGCGACTACGGGTATTGGGTTCCGATGTAATGGGAATGAGTAATATTCGTTCTCTGAAACTGGAGGATATTTACAGATTTGCCAAAGAATCTGGAAAATTCTCACAGGACTAACTATCTCTATCTCTGTCTCTATTCTTTCCTATCTCTTTCTCTGATACTTTTCTCCTTCCCTCCTTGACTATCTACCCCCTTTCCAGAGCTTCAAGTACAATGGGCTTTTTAGCCTGAGTCTTTTAGGAGCCACCAAATCTCCTGGTGCTCCTTGGCTCGACATTTTGAAATTTCAATTTTCAAATTTCAGGCCATCGTTCAAGACAATGAGATTTTGGGTCAAAATTTCATCTTCAATAGTATTTCCTCTTCTATTGGAGTGTTCGGAGCCCCACAAAGGGCTAGGACTATAATTGGGGTGGAATATTTGTTAATTATATCGGTAAGCTCTTTGTAAGTAAAATTTTGGCCAGGAGCAATATAACAATTAATTAAAGTGATTTTTTTTTCAATATCAATCAGAATAGCTAGGCAGGATATATTAGATGAAATAGGAATTAATTTACGATTTAAGGATTTTTTTATAAAGAAAGCGATTCCTTGCTTACACAAGGTATTTTGAGGAAAATTGTGGAAATAGCTATTATATTTACTAGGCGCGCATGCGGTGTTATTGGATGGAATATGTGTTTCTTGCAGTGCGACAATTGCCGGGTTGAATTCATTGATTAGTATATTTAAATCTATGTAGTTATTAAGTAGTCCATTAATATTCCATTGTATTATTTATATCATCTATTCGTCTTTTTGAGGTGGGCTTTCTGTATTAAGAGGTGGAAAAGGGTGGGTCGGAAGCTGGGTAGAAGTAAGTTGAGAAAGGAAGGAGAAAAAAAAGTGGGGTTTGCGGTGTAGTAAGCGACTGAAGTATTATGTGCGTAGTCAACAGTGCCATCGATATTCGCGTTATATTCATTTGCGTTTATGTTTGCTGTGTTAGCATTGTTGCTATTAGAAAATATTTGCTTGGTTTGGGGGTTAATATTGTTATTATTGCTGGTGGAGCAGCATGATCGCCTGAGCAATTTGCGCAAAAAGTACGTGAGCATGGATTTGGCGTGTGAGGTGGGAGTGCACATGAGTCGCATACTGGCGTTTTGTTGCAACGTTTAATTGTGTGTCCAAGGATTTGACAACTTTTACACCTCATCGGGTTCGGGAAGTAAGGTCTGACTTTGGTAGTGTACCATGAGACTTCTAGTTTTTCTGGGAGCAGATACAAGTCGAATGTGAGCAACACGATTCCACTAGCAACAGTTTGGCCATCATAACGTTTAAGAATTTGTATCCTGAGACAAAACCTTGATCACTTAAATACTCCACTATTTCTGTTTCTGGTACATCATTTAGACAAGGCGCATAAATAGTGCCCTTAGAGTGGTTAAGATTGTTGTGCATTTCGATTTTCACATCGCAAACTCCAATTAGTTTAGTTGTGGAAAGATATTTTTTTTGCAATTAAATCGTTTTTAACAAACAGCAGAAGGCTGCCGTCTCTGAGACTTGAAATTTCTATTTTCTCCGTTGAGATATTCTTTAAAGCCTTGTGTACAGAAAAACATGAATATTTATTTAGTTGTTTATTGGTGTTTAATGCGCTAGCCACCAGGTATTTTGGGTTGTCCTTTTTAATTAAAGGGAGAGAAGGGAATATTTCTCTGGTGATTGTTTGCGCTTTTTTTCTCTTTGGTTTTGGGCTTGTTGATAACAGGGCAACCATGTTATTTCCAAGAGGAGGTCCCTTGAGGGACATTTAATTTTTTCTACCACCACAGAAAGCACTTATAATAAGATTTTCTTACCAAAAGAAAAGAAAAGTCGCTAGAAAAAAAAAAACACTTACGAATATAACGCAAAAGAAAAACGACCGATACCACTGTACGCTTTAAGTGTCAGTCGATGACTATGCGCAATATTATTTTTGATTAAGATGGCCGTGCCTACTCTTGCTGTACCAGCAGGATGATTTGTGTGGTATAAATCATATTTATGAAATTTTACGTAACATTTATCTGTTAAATGTGTTTCAGATATTAACATTATGTCAATATTTTTATCTGCTAGAAATACTTACACTTCACAGTTGTGCTGGGTGAGCCCATTGGCATTCCAAATTGTAAGCTACAGCGACCTGTTCATTTTGGAATATTCGGAAGCATGACTGTAAGCGGATTAAGTACAGTACCCATCTGTTCAACTAAAGTTCTGACAATTCTTTTCAGTTCTTCTATGTTATTATTGCTTTCTTTCTGTACAGTACCTTTTTCGATAGTTGGTTGTGGTTCTTCTTGTGCTCGATTATTGATTTTTAGAGCTTCCGCATAGCACAGCGTATTTTTTTTGTTATTACAGGTTGTGAGATTTTGGAGTTAGGCGCAACATTTGGCAGCTTTTTTTTCGCAGCGTTGGGTACAATTTTCGAGCAGGTCTTTGTAAATAAACGAAATAGTACAACCCTTGTAATTGCCGGGAGGGTTACCGTCACATAGCATGCAATGCATTGTTGCTCATTTTGAAAATATTTAGAGTTTAGCATTCAAGGTGTTTGCTCATGTCAGGTGAGCCTATTGACAGGTAACGAAACTGCGGGTATTCTGTGGCATTCTCTTCTTTCGGTCAATAGAATACAATACCATTTTCATTTGGTGCATTTTCGTTTTTTGTGAAAATGCCCTTTGTAAGGAGAACCGCTTTGCATTACTTACAAGCGATAGACCACGCAAAAAAAAAGAAGAAAATGAGAAACGGTACTTTGGTTGCAGGTCGTTGCATCAAACCTTTGTGAGTTTTTATCGTTACTCGTAGCACCTGATCATCCTTTGCTCTTACAACCTCAACAATAATTCCCTAAGGCCAATAATTTGGCGGCAGAGTTTCATCAACGACAACAACCATTTGGCTCTACGTTGAGAGATCGGTGTATATTCCTGCAGCCAACGTTGCCAGAACTTGTTAGAGAACTCCAGAGTTTTGTGCCACTGTTGTCGTAAGTTAAGTTTTTCGTTGAAAACTGGCTTGTGTCTGTCAGTGGACCCTAGGAGCAAATGGTTCGGAGTGAGCGCATCGTCGTCTGCGCTGTCGAGAGATACGAACGTGAGTGGTCGAGAATTGATGATGAGGTCAACTTCACATAAATAATTTTTGAGCATTTCACTTGTAATTTTGAACGAAGGACAGAAGGAATTAAGCACGGACTTAACCGAACGGATCAACATCCGCCCAGACTCCGATCATATGTGGGGCACCTGGTGCTTTGAGTCACCAAACGACGTCTTCGCAACTTGTTCCCCATTTTTCAAAGCTATTAGTCCCCTACGTAGGGCCTTTTCTGCCACTTTGAAACTTGTACCATTATTTGTGTAGATCTCGTGAGGCATTCCGCGCCTTGCCACAACGTTGCCTTGACGTTTAAACTATATATATGCGACTTCAAGATGCACCGCACGAACAGTCAAAGAGGTAAAGATTACGTCCCACCTTTTTTCTCAGCACCTTCCAATAGCTACATAAATCGGTCCAAACAAATCTATGCCAATGTAAGTAAAAGGTCGCTCAAAGCATGCCAAACGGGCTGCTGGCAGTAGTGCCATTTGCTGAGTATTTGGCTTAGCGCTTTCGTCCTTGTAGCGCTGGCATGATCGCCGTACCTTCCGATAAAGCACACAGAGGCGCGAAATATAATATTGTTCACGAATTGAGTTTAGGACCGCTTCATGAAATTGGTGGTGATTTCATTCGTGTTAATGTCGAACTATTAGAAAGGTGATTGGATGGTTTCTCGGTAAAACTATGGAATCGGCAGATCTCAAGGTTTCGGCTCTTCCCCGTGTTTTTGAGTAGCCCTTCGTCACTTATGTAAACATTTAAAGATATTAATTTGCTGTCAATGCTCTTACCGGATCTGAGAGTAAGAATTTCTGGGCTTAGAGAATAAGCTGTGCTTCTTTAATTAGAATGTCCTTGGGCTTGAGAATAAGTTGAGAAATTCTCAGCATTGAGTAGAGGTGTATTCTCGCTTTTCGTTATATGCAAGGTGCAATGCCGAAACTCAGTGTGCTCCACTGGGCCAAGGTCCTCAGATTTTGACCACTCAGTTTGGTCGAATAGTAAGAATTTCGATCCGTACAGTCGTACAGGAGTTAAAACGTTGTTGCCTTATGAGTTTCGTTGCCAGATAAGCAGGGTTCAATTTTGAGGGAACCCAACGCCAATCGGTGAAGTTGGTCACATCGAGCACTTTACCCACGCGATGCACCACATACTGCTTAAAGTTTCTAGGGTCCATACGAAGGCACTTCACTTCACAGTTTTAGAGCCCGACCACCAGAACCGAGCATGGACTCGTAGCGCGGTCATCACGATGTTCGCCAATCTAACGCCTATTACAACAGCCTATAGCTCAAGCCCAGGTATTGACACCGGTTTTAGTGGTTGCCACTTTCGATTTAGCGGTCACAATGATGGTATTGACTTTATTATTGGACAGTACTCGTAAATAGCAAATGGCAGCATAAGCGTTCTGCCCAGCATCCGGAACGTGCGGAGTTGATTACATTCATAGACTTGAAGTAGTGTTGAATAACATCGTGGCATCTCAACGCATTTTCTTCGGTATTGACGCTATCGATAAAATCGTCACGTAGTGGTACTTTTGTATTGCTTCTACTGTTCGCGGAAATTTTTCTTTGAACTTCTTAGCATTTATGTCGCGAACAAAGTGCGCAATACATGGCGCACAGCTAATGCCGAATGTAAGTACTTGCATGACGTAGATATTTTGGATTATTTAACTCCTTGCAATATCTGATTCCTTCACGTTTATCTGGTGGAATATTTCTGCGATGTCTCCACAAATAGCAGACTACCCGGTTCTAAATGCCATTAAAACGTGAACAAGTGAATTTAGTAGACCTGATTCTGATAGACATAAACTTACCTGGTTTGGCGCCTCAAGGTTGAAATACTCATTGATTTCTTCATGAAGGTTTTCGTGTTTTTCGTATTTTCGTATTTTTTCTCGGAGTCACATAAGTGAATATTTAACTGGTGCGATTTAAAATGGTTAGCACTACCAGGATAGCAGGCTTGGCATTTACATATGACTCGATTGGAAATAAGCGCAAGTGTGTGTATTTCCTAGTAATTTTTTACATGTCAAGAGACTGACTGGGTAAGCTAAGTCACGAAACAGTGTCCAATTTATTTATTTTGTATTTCGCACTCTTATTCACATTTGAAATTTATGTCTACGTTCGCGTTGTATTTTCGCCAGCCCAACGAAGACATAAGGATTCCACTCCCCGTCTAGCCCCAGTGAATTGTAAATAGGTTTTTCTATTAAGTTTGAGTATGTGCGCACAGGTATTATATGAAAACAGTGTGTCTCTTCGTCAGCGTATATAAGAGTATTTACAAGTTGATTGTTTATTACTGGTGACGTACTTTTGTGAAGGAGCCTGTGGTGTTTTGACTTGCAACCATCCATTCCTCATTCTTTACCCGACTAACACTTTCGGCGATGAATGTTAAGACATTAACGAAACAATTTGTTTGCCTTCACAACATCCCACTTGTGTTCCAAATTCAACTTGTTGAATTCCTCACACGTTTGTATTTTGTGATCGTTGAGCCCGCACGCAATGCACCCCACCTTGCTATAGTTGTCGCTATTGGATGATTATGTATGCGCGTTAATTACGATGATTTTTTTTTGATGTTCGCGGAGTTACCACTTTACTTGTGGCCTTAGTTATTTGAAAAATCCAATCACTAAATGACTTAATAATCGGTACTCGGTCGTCACGCTGCAGCATTGATTTGGAAGCTTGTCAACAAATTCATTCACGAACATAGGGTTATTTAAATGCGCCTGCATATGTCAAGCTTCCATAGTAGAGCATATATTTTGCACACACAACGCGAAGTCGATAAGACACTCCAAGTTCTCTTTTGGCGGCGGAATACCCCTGGCTTTCTTCACTAATGCTTCTAATAAATGTTCTGGTCGCCCAAAGCGCATTTTTAGTGTCTGAATTATTTCGGGAACCAAAGAAGATAAGAGTAATTTGCAGCGCACTATCTCAAAAGCCTTACCCTTGAGACACTTTTGCAGTCGCATTAGATTTTCTGCGTCGGTGAATCCTGCTATTTCTGTGCTGTTTTCGTAATTACTTATTAGCAGCGGCAAGTTTTCTGGATGCCTACTGAAAATAGGCAAGTGTTTTTCAATCACTTGTCTAGCTGCAAGTTGTGATGAAGTTGGAGTCATTGTCAAACGGTTAATTCCAGTGAGCGAGAGCCCTTGACTCAGTATTTTGTATTTCCTTTGTAAATATTTGTGCTCTATTTTCCTCTCTTCTTCAAAGTGTTCTAACTGCAGTATATGTTGTTGGGCGAAACTCTCATGGCCGTTTGGAGTGATGGTATTAGCTGTTAATGCTGGAGGTGAAGAATGTTGCGGAGGATGGTTCCATATGCAGAAGTCCACGCGAATGGGGAGAGTTATTGATCGCCACTCACTTGGGTGTGGCCAGGACGATTCTTCTATGTACATATGGTTCACGCAGCTCACAACTTTCAGGATTACCCCAAGTATCCTCTGGATAGCTTCCGAACACCCGTTCAAAAGTGAGTCAACGTGAAAAGGCGAAGCATCCCAGGATATCTGGTTGTGCGCTGGGTTTGGGCCCCGTCACGCAAAAATCCCCCTGATCGGCTGATCGACTTCGCCAGGGCCCGCAACATGGTAGTCTGCAGCACCAAATTCCAGCATAAGAAGATACAACAAGCTACCTGGGTGTCTCCTGATCGGAAAATACAAACCAGTTCGATCATGTGCAGCAAAAAATGTACATCTACCAAGCAAAGAATGTTCAACATCAAAAAGCTGCAATCACAACAGACAGCCAGAAGATTCGCCAATCGACTCTCACTCCTGCTCTCAGAGAGTACTGCCCAACAAACCGGCATGCACGAGCAATGGAGCAACATTTCCCGTTCTCTACGTACCGCCGCCAAAGAAGAAATCGGTTTCTGGCAAGCTCGAAAAAACAGTTGGTACGACGAGGAATGACATGCTGCCTATATACCAACACTGCGATCGGGCGCAACGCGAGCTATATGGGATACCTTCTTCTTCTTCTTAATTGGTGCTATAACCGCTTACGCGATTTTGGCCGAGTTTAACAAAGCGCGCCAGTCGTTTCTTTCTCGTGCTAACCGGCTCCAGGTGGACACACCAAGTGAAGCCAAGTCCTTCTCCACCTGATCTTTCCAACGCAGAGGAGGCCTTCCTCTTCCTCTGCTACCACCAGCTGGTACCGCATCGAATACTTTCAAAGCCGGAGCGTTTGTATCCATTCGGACGACATGACCCAGCCAACGTAGCCGCTGGATCTTTATTCGCTGTGCTATGTCTATGTCGTCGTAAAGCTCATACAGCTCATCGTTCCATCGTCTGCGATATTCGCCGTTGGCAACGTGCAAAGGTCCAAAAATCTTACGCAGAATCTTTCTCTCGAACACTCCAAGCGTCGCTTTATCGGATGTTGTCATCGTCCAAGCTTCTGCGCCATACGTTAGGACGGGCATGATGAGAGCCTTGTAGAGTGTTAGTTTTGTTCGTCGAGAGAGGACTTTACTGCTCAGTTGCCTACTTAATCCAAAGTAGCACTTGTTGGTAAGAGAGATTCTACGTTGGATTTCAAGGCTGACATTGTTATCGGTGTTAATGCTGGTTCCTAAATACACGAAGTCTTTTACAACCTTGAAATTATAACTGTCTACAGTGACGTGGGGGCCGATACGCGAGTGCGCCGACTGTTTGTTTGAAGACAGGAGGTACTTCGTTTTGTCCTCGTTCACCACCAGACCCATTCGCTTTGGCTCTTTATCCAGTTTGGAGAAGGCAGAACTAACAGCGCGGTTGTTAAGGTCGATGATGCCAATATCATCGGCATATGCGAGCAATTGTTCGCTCTTATTCTTTATAAATGCTCTCCAACATCAGGTTAAAGAAGTCACACGACAGCGAGTCACCCTGTCTGAAACCTCGTTTGGTATCAAACGGCTCGGAGAGGTCCTTCCCAATTCTGACGGCGCTGCTGGTGTTGAGCAACGTCATCTTACATAGCCGTATTAGTTTTGCGGGGATACCAAATTCAGACATCGCGGCATACAGGTAACTTCTTTCCGTACTGTCGAATGCAGCTTTGAAGTCGACGAAAAGATGGTGTGTGTCGATTCTCCTTTCATGGGTCTTTTTCAAGATTTGGCGTATTGAGAATATTTGATCGATGGTAGACTTTCCAGGTCTGAAGCCACACTGATAAGGTCCAATCAGTTGGTTGACGGTGGGCTTCAGCCTTTCACACAATACGCTCGTTAGAACCTTATAGGCGATATTTAGAAGACTAATCCCGCGGTAATTGGCACAAATTGCAGGATCGCCCTTCTTATGGATTGGGCAGAGCACACTTAAATTCCAATCGGCAGGCATGCTTTCATCCGACCATATTTTGCATAGAAGCTGATGCATGCACCTTACCAGCTCCTCGCCGCCATGTTTGAATAGCTCAGCCGGCAGTCCGTCGGCGCCCGCGGCTTTGTTGTTTTTTAGCCGCGTTATCGCTATTCTCACCCCGTCATGATCGGGTAGCGGAACGACAATTCCGTCGTCAACGATTGGGGTATCGGGATCTTCACATTCTCTATGACATGCGCAGCTGTCACCGTTTAACAGGTTCGAGAAGTGTTCCCTCCATAATTTAAGATTGCTCTGTACGTCAGTCACCAGATCGCCGTCTTTGTTCTTACAGGAAAACGCCCCGGTCTTGAAACCTTCTGTAAGCCGCCGAACTTTCTGGTAAAATTTTCGGGCGTTGTTCCTGTTGGCCAGCATCTCAAGCTCCTCGCACTCACGTATTTCGGCCTCTCGTTTCTTCTGTCGGATAATACGTCTCTCTTCCTTTTTCAGCTCTCTGTAGCGATCCCACATGGCTCGCGTTGCGCCCGATCGCAGCGTGGCTCTATAGGCGGCATCCTTTCTTTCTGCGGCAGCATGACATTCCTCGTCGTACCAATTGTTTTTTCGGGCTCGCCGGAATCCGATTTCTTCTTCGGCGGCGGTACGTAGAGAACGAGAAATGTTGCTCCATTGTTCGTGAATCCCGGTTTGTTGGGCAGTACTCTCTGAGAGCAGGAGTGAGAGTCGAGTGGCGAATCTTCTGGCTGTCTGTTGTGATTGCAGCTTTTCGATGTCGAACATTCTTTGCGTAGGTAGATGCACGTTTTTCGCTGCACAGAGGCGTGTGCGCAGTTTGGCTGCAACAAGGTAGTGATCCGAGTCGATGTTGGGTCCTCGGATCGTACGTACATCTAATACACTAGAAGCGTGTCTTCCATCTATCACAACATGATCGATCTGGTTTCGTGTTTTTTGATCAGGAGACAGCCAGGTGGCTTGGTGAATCTTCTTATGCTGGAATCTGGTGCTGCAGACTACCATGTTTCGGGCCCCGGCGAAGTCGATCAGCCTCTGTCCGTTACCGGATGTTTCGTTGTGCAGGCTGAATTTTCCGACTGTAGGACCAAAAATTCCCTCCTTGCCCACCCTGGCGTTGAAGTCGCCAAGCACGATTTTTATGTCGTGGCTGGGGCAGCGCTAATAGGAACGTTCCAGGCGCTCATAGAAAGAATCTTTGGTCGCATCGTCCTTCTCTTCCGTCGGGGCGTGGGCGCAAATTAGCGATATGTTAAAAAAACGATCTTTGATGCGGATTGTTGCGAGACACTCGTCCACCGGAGTGAACGACAGTACTTGGCGACGAAGTCTCTCTCCCACAACAAATCCAACACCGAATTTGCACTCCTTTACATGGCAGCTGTAGTAGACGTCGCAAGGTCCTATGGTTTTCTTTCCTTGCTTCGTCCATCGCTTCTCTTGGATGGCAGTGATGTCAGCCTTTACTCTCACGAGGACATCAACCAGCCGGGCAGAGGCGCCTTCCCCACTAAGGGACCGGATATTCCAGGTGCATGCCCTCAAATCATAGTCCTTAGTTCGTTTGCAGGGGTCGTCATCAGAATAGGGACGTCTTATCCGAGGCTTTTTTAAACTTTTCATTGGGGGGATTTTTAAGTGGCGTGTCCCGAACCCAACGCACAACAAGCTATCCTGGAATTTTTCGCCTTCTCACGTTAGCTCACTCCCAAACGGGTGTTCGGAAGCTACCCAGAGGATACGTGGGCTAATCCCGGCCGTTGTGAGCTGCTTGAACCATATGCAGAAGAATCGTCCTGGCCATTCCCAAGTGAATGGCGATCAGTAACTTTCCCCACTTGCGTGGACTTCTACACATGGAACCATCCTCCATACTTGGGATCCCTACCCAGAGCTAATAAAGGAAGAGAGACGTATTATCTGGAAGGAGAAACGAGAGGCCGAAATACGTGAGTGTGAGCAGCTTGAGATGCTGGTCAAAAGGAATAACGAATAAAAATTCTACCAGAACTTTCGGTGGCTTAGAGAAGGTTTTAAGACCGGGGCATTTTCCTGTAAGAATAAAGACGCCGATCTGGTGACTGATATCCAGAGCATACTTAAATTATGAAGGGAAAACTTCTCGAGCTTGTTAAATAGTGACAACTGCGCATGTCACAGAGAATGTGAAGGTCCCGATACCCAAATCGTTGTCGACGGAATTGTCGTTCCGCTACACGATCATGACGAGGTGAGAATAGCGATAACGCGGCTAGAAAGCAACAAAGCCGCGGACGCCGACGGACTGCCGGCTGAGCTATTCAAACCTGGCGGCGAGGGGCGCCTATGGTCAAATAAAAAGTATGCCTGCCGATTGGAATTTAAGTGTGCTCTGCCCAATCCATAAGAATCTGTTCCAATTAGTATCTAAGTTCTCTAAGTTTGTATCGAGCGTATTATGTGAAAGGCTGAAGCCCACCATTAGCCAACTGATTGGGTCTTATCAGAGCGGTTTAAACCTGCAACGTCTACCATCGACTAAATATTCACAATATGCCAAATCTTGGAAAAGACCTATGTAAGCAGAATCGACACACACCATCTTTTCGCCGATTTCAAAGCTGTATTCGACAGTACGAAAAGGAGTTACCTGTATGCCGCGATGTTTTAGTTTGGTATCCCCGTAATAATACGGCTATGCGAAATGACGTTGTTCAATACCAACAGCGCCTTTAGAATTGGGAAGGCCCCTCCGACCTGGCTGATACCAAACGAGGTTTCGGACCGGGTAAACTTCTGTCGTGCGACTTCTTTAACCTGATTTTAGAGAGGATCGTACGAGCGGCAAATCTTTACCGCTCAGGCACAATAGTTTATAAGAGCGTACAATTGTTGCCGTATACCGATGATTTTGATAACATTGGCCTTAACAACCGCGCTGTTAGTTCTGTCTCTCCAGACTGGATAAAGAGCCAAAACGAATGGGTCTGGTGGTGAACGAGGACAAAACGAAGTACCTCCTGTCTTCAAAAAAAAGTCGGCGCACTCGCGTATCGGCACCCAATTAAGAAGAAGAAGAAGAAGAAGAAAGTTGCACAGCTTACTGACCTAAGCCCATAATCATGGTTGCGGGCTCAGCGACCTGTGCGCCGTGCGAAAACATTGTTCCTCTATATGATGTTGTTGCTGCGGTCAAGTGACGCGCAGTGGAGGTACTTGCCACTGAGGTTGAATTTGAATTTGAAAAGGTTGAGCCAAGGAGCGCCTAAAACACTCAAGCTAAAGAGCCCATTGTATTTAAAGCTCTGGAAAGGGGGTAGATAGTCAAGAAGGGAGGGAGAAAAGTAACAGAGAAAGAGATAGGAAAGAAAATAGACAGAGATAGAGATAGTTAGTCCTGTGAGAATTTTCCAGATTCTTTAGCAAATCTGTAAATATCCTGCAGTTTTAGAGAACGAATATTACTCATTCTCATGACATCGGAACCCAATACTCGTAGTCGTGCTCTAGCGAAGGCAGGACACTCACAGAGAAAGTGCTCAGTGCTATCCGCCTCCTCCAAGCACGACAGGCATGCCGGGTCCTCGATGATTCCAATGGTGGTCATATGCTGACCCCATGGGTTGTGTCCTGTAATGAAGCCGACCATCAACCGAATGTCTTTCCTTCTAAGTTTTAGTAGAAAGTTTGACAGTTTTCTGTTCGTACTTGTCACAAAACACTTTGCAGTTGTGCAGCGTTCCAGACCGGACTATCGTTTTAATGTAGATTGCCTACATAATCGCTGATCCAGTTCTTGATTCCTGCGGAACTGCTTCCGATTATTGGCTCTGGCCCCTGTGGAGGCACCGCTGATCCACGGTTGGCCAATTCCACTGAGGCTACTATCGGTTTCATTGATACCATGGCGTTGCCAACCGCAGTGTGCATGTTCATTGATTGCTGTTTTTCTATATTTTGCGTTGTCGCAGAGTTTTTCACTTGTGCACCATTAGTAGATGATGATGACGCTTATTGTTGCTATGTAGACATTTCACCACTTGTTGTTGTGGGAGCGGAGGTGCTTCTTGCAATTTATTGTAGATCGATTAGTATTAGTTATTATGAATTGTAGGACTTCTTGGGCTGTCCATCTAAATGCAACGTCCGCACTGGTATCGGTAGCACAGATGTGCCTGCGGTATCTTTTTATTTCTTGTATAACATGCTCTTTGTCAAATTCATTGTAAATTTCTACCAGATTATCGAGTGCCACAGCCAGAGCGTATCTGAAGCTTCAATCATGAACTTTGTTTCAATTATTTGGAAAATATTGTTTATTTGTTTAATAGCCCTGTATCGTTGCGACAATTTCTGTATAAATTGGTCTATGAATTCAAACATTGTCCGATGTTAATATTCATATCTTTGCATTTTTTTCGGCCAAAAATTACAGCATTTTCTACAATTGCGCTTCGTTCGGTCACTAAATATTTATCCCGGGCTTTTATTTTGATAAGTCTTATATCCAGAGTTATTTTTGGGGACTGTCAATATTTTTGAACCAAATTAACTTCTTCAAATGGTACATAGGTCAGCAAGGTAAAATCATAAATAGCCGGCAGTAGCAAGCTTGCTTCTGGTCTTGTATCTAAATTTGCTTGTGAAGAATCTTGTAAATTTTCGAGAACATTGACTATTGCCTCTTTTTGCCTCAGTTTTCTTTGACTACTTTTAATTACTCGTAATGTGCGCTCCAGCGGGTATCAGATAAACGTTTTAATTTTTTTTCTGTTTGTTCATTAAGCAACTCCCATCTCTTCGTAGATGACGAAAAAAATGAACATAATTTCTCTACTGTTCCAAAACACGTGACACTAGAAGGAACGCATGAAAATACGTAGACTCCGCAAGGATTCAAAGAATGATTTGAAGAAGGACTGAAAAGCGCTTTTGTCATTACCTTGAGCCCTGCACAAGGAAATATCAAGCCCATCTGTTTTTAGCTGTTCCTGAATATCTTTCGACATATCATCAGCAGTTTTTCCAGACATCATAATGAAACTCAAGAAAGGATCTCGTACCTCCCCGATGTCATTCTCTATATGAACGTATCTGTTTTACTTTCATCAGGGGGGGCTGTCAAAAAGGATTCCGTAATAATTGGCCTTTTTATATCTGCAATAATTATTCGCCTCTCATGTTCACCCAAACATTGAATAAATTTTTTATACCTTTTGACAAATAACTGGGAACTCGTTTTGACCCACCAGCTGTAGCTTCAAGTTTAAGACAATGCTCTTGCAACACTGGATCATATTTTCATAACATTCATACAAATTCTAGAAAATTTCCCCTGTGTTCAGAAGAAATCTCATCACGATGGCCTCGAAAAGCAAGATTTTGTCCGGATAAAAATAATGTTACATCTAAAAGTCGATGTAAAATGTCTCTGCCCTTCTGAGTTTCTCTGTTAATTATTTTCAAGTTATCTTTATCAATGGTTTTACTAAGTTTCAAGCTTCGACTATTAAACTTCTAATATGATCTGTCAGTAGTATTGGCCAGTCTGCAGCATCATTGGATAACCCGAAATTTGAAGCAGTATTCTCGTTCTCAGTTTGTTTTCTGATTTTAACAGTCTCATCAATTTTATCGTCCTGTTCTCATTGTCGCTTACGACAGAGGTTTTGTTAGTATCAGCATCTTTTATTTGTGTATTGGGGACTGATTTAACAGTTTGATGATTTTGTTCGTCGACGGCATCTTCCTTTTTTTACTATCTAATAGGTATTTAGATAAAGTTCTAGCAAGATCTTTGGCCTGTTCAGTCTTTGCTTTGTTTAACTTCCTTTTTTGAGAGCCAGATGGGTAAATTCATTTCACTAAAAAAATATATGAATAAATATCCCAATATTATTAATTAAGCTCCGCGAAGCTATGGTAACTACTTATATGAGGATAGTATGATACTTACTGTTTCTTCACATCCACGACAATATGATCAGTATTAAAACTCTTTTGTTCATGTTCCGCAACAAAAACAAAAAACAGTACAAACTAATACTAAAGTAACTTTATATGACTAAATATGATTACGAAATTAAATTAATTTTAAAAGAAAGGGCGTATTTCTCAATTTCAACGTATTTAGGCGTTCATTTCGATCGACTACTCTCATTCGATCAGGGGATTCCAACCGTGAGTATTAGATGATGTGGATGCGTTCAATATTCGCTGTGTGCACGTTAGGTGCTGCCTTAATTTTGGACGCTTTTCCTATCTTAAATCAAACGGAGTAATTTAGTTACAGTGGCCGCCATCAGCATAAAAGGGCGTTCTTCCATAAGATTTACACGTAAAAGTGATAGTCAGCGCCAGTTCTCCCCACCATATACTCTGCACACAGCGAATAAAAGAATAATAGTACTGTAAAGGGTGTTTTTTTTAGAGGTTAGGTTTTCAAGATGAAATAAAACGTATATAATTTAATGTTATGGCCAAGAATTTAGCTTTATTATAAAGATAAGGGTTTGCCATTATGTTTTAAAAATGATTTCGGGCAAGTGGCCGCCGCGGCTGGCTCGAATAAATTCCAGCCGAGAGGCCCAATTTTCGACCACTTTTTGCAGCAATTGGGACCGTATGTCAGCAATAACGCGCCGAATATTCTCTTCCAAGACGTCAATCGTCTCGGGCTTATCTGCGTAGACAAGCGACTTCACATAGCCCCACAAGAAATAGTCCAGCGGTGTTATATCGCACGATCTTGGAGGCCACGCCACAGGTCCACCGCGCGAGATAATGCGCTCACCAAAAGTTTCCTTCAATAAATCGATTGTTGCTTTGGCTGTATTGCATGTAGCGCCGTCTTGTTGGAACCAAAGGTCGTCCACATCAACATCGTCCAATTCAGGCACGAAAAAGTCATTAATCATGGCTCTATAGCGTTCTCCATTGACTGTAACATAATGGCCGGCTTCATTTTTAAAGAAATATGGACCAATGATTCCCTCTGCCCATAGAGCACACCAAACAGTGACTTTTTGAGGATGTAACGGCGTCTCAGCAATGGCTTGTGGATTATGTTCACTCCAAATGCGACAATTTTGCTTATTGACATACCCATTCAACCAAAAGTGAGCTTTATCGCTTCTTGTGAAAATCGGGATCGGTGGCCATCTCGTTTTGGGCCCATCCACCGAACGTGCGACGCGCTTGATGGTCGTTCGGCTTCAATTCTTGCACGAGTTGGATTTTGTAAGCCCGCAAACCAAGATCCTTCCGCAAAATCTTCCATAAAATGGATGGGCACATCTCCAGTTGCTGCGCGCGATGGCGGATGGACTCATTCGGGTCTTCTTCGATACTCTGCTCCACAGCAGCAATAGCGTCTTCGGTGCGCACTGTACGTCGTCTCTGAGGATGCGTATTATCCACTAGAGCAAAAGTGGTGCGAAACCGATCCATGGTTAATCGAATTAGTGACTCTGATGGACGATTATGTCGACCGAATATTGGACGCAGCGCGCGATGCGTCGCGCGAACCGAACCATTACTGTCGTAATAAATTTGCACGATTTGCAAACGTTGTTCAGGTGTAAGTCTATTCATTATGAAATGGCAAACCAAACTGAGCATAAATCAAGTGACAGCTGTCAAAAAGACCATCTACGAAAAAAGTAGTGCCAACTTGAAAACCTAACCTCTAAAAAAACACCCTTTACTACCAACATAAATATGCTTTTTTCTCAGTCAGTAAGAACAAGGCATTAATGCACTATTTTGTAAAATAATGATATGCGTTTTTCACAGTGTTTTTATGACACGCGGTATTGCCCTTAAATGAGAGAATTAGTACTTACCGAGGTGATAACCGTCGGCCTTTATTCCCATTCAATTGACTTAAAAATTACCTAAATTCTTAAAAGTAAGCTAGCACTAAGCTCCAAAGACGCTGGTCTTGCACTTTACTGCAAGGAATTGTATTTCGTCGCCAGGCATAGCTCGCAACATTTTTGTGCATCGACATTTCCGCTGCCGCTACGTGATTTCTGTGGGATCTGTAATTTTACATTCTTGCACTGTACTGCAAGGAATCATATTACGTCGCGAGGCATAGCTCGCAACATTGTTGGCATCGACGTTTCCGCTGCCAACTGTTATTTTTTGCTTAGCTGGTCGCTCGTGTTAACTTGTACAATATAGATGACTGTACTGTACTTAGTATTTTACATTCGAAAGTAATATACTACGAATCTAGAAATATAAGGCAGTGAACGTAATTTAAATGTTTAAAAATGTTAACTATATTACAGGCTGTCTGTACTTATTTGTCTCCGGGGCCTCCAACTCCGATTAAGCGCTTTATACATTAACGTTTTTGACGGGACTCCCGCGAAGATCATAAACGATACACGATGTAAAATGACCGCAAATAGGCTGGTCCGACGTCCTGTATTACCTGCTGTCGATCTGCTGGATGTCAGCACTATTCACAGGCATTTTGCATCGTGTATGGTATATGACCTTGGCAGGAGTCCCGTCAAAAACGTTAATGTATAAAGCGCTTTAATTACGATTTAATCAAGGGAACTTGCAGCCATTTGGAGGCACCCAAGACCAGAGGCTCGGGGCGTATGAGGTCAATTCCAGTTTATTACTGGTAAGGAAAACTCGCAATGAAATGATTTTAAGCTGGAGGAGGCGGAGCTGGATTAAAAAGCTAAAGAATTTGAAATGAAGGCAGAACAATTTAACTTTGAAAAAGAAAAATTTAAAAGTGATGAGCGACTAAAAACTTCAAAGCTCGAAAAGCGAAAAAAAAAGAATTAGAAATTAAAAAAGAAATGGATTTAGAAAATTAAAATTATAAAAAATGTATAAACAAAATTTTAATTTTTTATAATTTCAAAAACTAAATATTTGTAAAGTATAATGTTGGAGTTTTTTAGAAACTTCTTACTTACACTTCAATGTACTAAAATTTAATGGGTTATAAAACTGCACACAATATACCAATTAATTTTTGCACAAATTTCGAAATTTGTACGTAAATGGTTTTTTGTTATAGAATGATCTACACTAAAAAGTTAATAAACATGAAACAAACAATGGAAAAATACACAAAACTTCTCAAAATATTGTGACATTGTTTTATTTCCCAGTATATACAGTATCGGACAAAACATTTACAACTGCAATGCAGCCTTCAATTTATTTTTTGTCATAATGTCATTCTTCACTCAATTGCAATTCAATTTCACGCTATGGATACTAGAGCATCTGAGTAATATTTTCCAAAAAATCTTTTCAAGATCCTTTCCTTTTTGTAGCTGTATTTAAAAAAAAAAAAAATATCTGGCACCTATGCGCGACAAAACAATTGCAACCTTGTGAGCTTATCTATATAACGGTAAAAATGCTTGAGCTTGGTTTTGTTTTCTAACTGTTCTGAGTTTAGTTTAATCGTGTCAATTTGTGAACATCAGTTTTGTGCAGAATTTGTGGCGATAACACAATTTTTTTGTAAAGTTGAGTTAAATGAAGTAATGGCTCGAAATAAGTTCGATGAAGTATTACGCGCGCGTGTTGTAGATGAATATAACAAAGGAATGACCCAGAAAGATATATCCATAAAATATAATATTCATAAATCATCAATTTCTCGAATTATTGCGAACTTTATAAAAAACAAAACTATCGCGGTGGTGCATCTAGGAGGCCGACCAAGAAAAACGAATGAAAGAACTGACAAACTAATAGCGAGAGAGGAAAAAAAATATCCATTTAGAAGTGCCCCCAATTGGTAAAGGAGCTTGGGTTACCAATCAGCTCAAAAACTGCCAGTCGTCGCCTGGCTGAAGCTGATTTACGGACGTACCGACCAGCAAAGAAGCCGCTTATTAGTAAGCGTAACCTACAAAAACGATTGCAGTTCGCAAGGGATCACATAGATTGGCCATTAAGCAAGTGGAAAGCTGTTCTTTTCAGCGACGAATCCAAATTTAATTTGGTCGGAAGTAATGGCGTATCCTACGTTCGACGCCCGCGTAACAAGCGTCTTCAAAAATCATACTGTGTAAAGACTGTTAAGCATAGTGCTTACATTATGGTCTGGGGATGCTTTTCTGCTGCTGGTTTGGGACCACTCCATCTTATTATGGGCATAATGGACCAGTACGTTTACAGGGACATTATGGAATCGGTAATGCTGCCACATGCTGAGTGGGAAATGCCCTTGAAGTGGGTCTTCCAACAGGATAATGACCCGAAGCATACGGCGAAGGTCCTGAAATCATGGTTCCATAAAGTGGACGTAATGGAGTGGCCCCACAATCCCCAGATCTTAACCCCATAGAAAACCTATGGGAAATTGTAAAAAAGAGAATTGATCGGACTAATGTGGCAAACACTGACCAATTTTTCCAAAGAGTCCTGGAGGCATGGAGAAATATACCACAAACGATAGTTGACAATTTGATAGCTTCAATTCAGAGACGATGCAGAGCTGTTATTCAGAGCAATGGTTTTGCCACGAAATACTAAGTTTAATAAAAATAGTTTACTGATTTCCTTTAGTTGCAATTGTTTTGTCTTATTAGATACAGGTGTTGGACACATTTGATTTTTAAATTTAAGATATGAACTGTTGAATTTAAATAAATTTGTTTTATTTACGTAAATCAACATCTTTTATTACAAATAAAGTGAAATTAACAGGTTCCAAACAAATACGGCTGAGCAATCGACAGTTTTCATTGCCCACATTTTAGTTGCAAATGTTTCGTCCGATACTGTACACTAAGGTGGATCGAAAGTTGTATGGAGAATATTTTTTGTTTTAATTTTTATTTTGGTCTATGCGGGAAAGTTGCCTCATATATATTAATATAAAGACAATCAAATGTTTATATGGAGTAATGTCAAAATTTGGAGCGCGAATACTGCCACACGTCCTTCAAATGAGTAAAATTCTGACATAGTTGCAAATAACTTCGATTGTGTTCAAATTACAAAAAAAATTATATACCAACCTTGTTAAGCTATTTATGTGTGAAAAACTCTACAAACAACATTTTTGTCTATTTTCAATATTTAGCGAAATATATTAAAAAATATGAAAATTCAACTGCCATTTAATACCAAAAACCTTTATATCATAGTCCAGAAATCAATAACAAATCCTACATATTTATCAAAAAAGGAATAAGTGTAACAAACAGTATTTATAACGTTGAACGTAAACGGACGTGTTTTTCCGACCTCCCGCGTTAACTAAGTTTTATTGGTAACTAGCGAAAACCCGCCCGTTCCGCTGGTCGTCTTTAAAAAAATTTAGATTAGATTGGTTTTTATAAAAATTCTCGCGCATGAATAGTAATGAAAGAAGTTTTGAATAGTAGTAGCAATTAAAAAACGTTTGATGTGATTTACTTTATTACTTTTTTTATTGTAATGCTCTTTGGTATACAATATTCTTCGTTTTTCCATGCGTTGTTGAATAAATGAACAATACCGATGGCTTACCAACTCTTGAGCATGAAACATAAAGTTGGCCATGAGAAAAACAAGGGTATTCTAAATCAATACCACAAATTGATAAATTTTGGCCTTGTGACTTATTAATAGTAATCGCGAATGCAAGGCGAACAGGAAAATGAAGACGTTTGAATTCAAACGGCATAGCCGATGGTATCATTGGTATTCGCGGTATTAAAACGTCTTCACCAGAGTATTTTCCATTCAAAATTGTTGCTTCAATGACGTTATTCATCAATCTCTTAACTGTTAATCGAGTGCCATTACATAGTCGAGGTTGATTTATGTTTCTCAACATAATAATCGGTGCTCCTATTTTCAAGTCTAGTATGTGTGGCGGTAATCCAGGTAAATCAAGGGAATTCAAAAATTTAGTGGGATAATTTACAATATCATCTTGATTTGTAACAGTGTCAACGGATCGATATGTTTGTTCTGGACTTGGTATATTAGCCAAAATAGCCGCTTTCATTTCATTCACATCTTTATTTTTGCCAGCCATGATGGCTCGTTCACTAAGCCAATCATGATTTTTGTAATTTTGAGGCAAATTTGGGAAAATATTGTACTTTGAATCAACTGTTCTTTCGTTTGACTTATTTGACAAAAGTTTGGTTGTAAAGTTATTAAGCCAGTTAAATTATCGACAGGAACTTTGCCATTTCCAATATTCAATAATTGCTGTGAAAATTCAGCAGCTGATGGATCATTTTGCATTAGAACACGTACATTTGTAGTTAGCTTGAGTGTTTGAACATGTCTCCACAAATATGATGAATTCAAACATGCAGCCAATTCATCTGCTACAGTTGCTCGAGGAATAACAGGCAGTGTTTGTCTAAAATCACCTGCCAGCAGCACTAAGGCACGACCAAACATTTCATTTTTACTACGTGGATCTCGTAATGTCCTATCAAGCGCTTCCAGTGACTTTTTATGTGTCATCGTGCACTCATCCCATACAATGACGTGTGCGAAAAAGCGGAGAAAGAGAAGAGAACTGTTCTATTCCCCCCTGCTTTAACCCAGCTATGTGTTCAGGTGCAAATGACTTGTTTGCGTGAAGTCTGATATAAAATAAGTTCTATTTACTCTTCTTAAATTTATATAAACTTTTCCAGGCGAAGTAAAAAAACTGACATATATTTGCTTCAACCGTATATTTGTGAGTACACAGGTAATACGTAAATAAATGAATGATATAGGTAATATCTCATATTAGCATAACCTCTCTGCCAAAAATTAAGGAAACGATCACCAATCACGCCGGCAATGATACAATGGATTTTTCACTATAACTGACTTCAGATTAACGTTTATATGTATAACTAGCTGACCCGGTAGACTTCGTACCGCCTCAATCGATAAATAAAATGCCTAAACTTTTGCATAAAATAATCTTAAAACAAACAAGGCGAATCCGTATTTAATAAAAAAAGCACATTTTGAATTAAGTATGAAGTTTTATTATTTTCGACACATCATGTTGCTTAATTATAAAGAAGGGTGTTCCTGATGCTGGCTATTTATAAGGTTTAAATTTGATATTGACAGACAAACACTGCTATGATACAGTTAATTAATTTAAAGCTTTCTCATAAACTATATTTTTTGTTTTGTTTTGTGGTGCGTAAATAAACAAAGAAGACGGTTTTCCGACGCGCGAACACGCGACGTATAATTGTCCATGCGCGAAACAAGGAAACTCCAAGTTGATTCCACAAACTTCTAACGACTGTCCTTGCGATTTATTTATGGTCATCGCAAAGGCCAGACGTACTGGAAATTGTAAGCGTTTAAAATCGAGTGGTAAGTCCTTTGGATTCATCGGTATCCGCGGGATCTAGACATCCTCTCCTTTGTATTTTCCTTTTATGATTGTCGCCTCAATGACGTTATTCATCAGTCTTTTCACAGCCAGTCTTGTTCCATTGCATAGTCGAGGTTGATTAATGTTACGCAGCATGATGACAACTGATCCTACTTTTAACTGCAAATTGTGAGGTGGTAATCCAGGCAATTCCAGTGAATTTAAGAACTCAGTGGGATAGTTGATTACGTCATCCTGGTTCATTACGGTGTCGACTGATTTGAAGGAAACCAACTGTCCTGGAAGAAAATTCTGAATGGTCGCATTAAGATCCTCGACATCTTTGTTTTTCGCTGCTAATATTGCTCGTTCACCCAGCCAATTATGGTTATTGAACTTTTGCGCTATATCTGGGAAAACTCGCTGAATAAGCTCCACTTTTGAGTCTGTGATGTGACAGAAATCTGTAGGTAATGTGATGAATCCGGTCGAGGTGTCCACTGCAACTTTATTATTTCCAATGTCTAACAACTGCTTCGCAAACACATTTGCAGTTTCATCTTGCTGCAAAAATACTCGCATGTTAGTTGTTAAGTGGAGTGTCTTTACGTACTGCCACAAATTTGATGATTTTAGGCATGCATTTAGTTCATCAGCAACAGTTGATCGGGGAATAACTGGAAGAGTCTGACGAAAATCACCTGACAACAGAATCATGGCCCCACCGAAAATATTTTGGTTGTCACGAAGATCTTTCAACGTTCTGTCCAGTGCCTCCAGTGACCTCTTATGGGTCATTGTGCATTCATCCCAAACAATCAATTTGCATACCTGTAGGATCTTGGCCATTGCGCTATTTTTGGCGATGTTGCAAATTGGTGTATCGGTGATTTGCATGTTTAGTGGTAATTTCAAGGCAGAATGTGCAGTTCGCCCGCCTTCTAGCAGAGTTGCAGCTATTCCAGATGAAGCCAACGCTAGAGCAACATCATTTCGCGATCTGATCCTCGCCAAAAGCAATGAAATTAAAAACGTTTTTCCGGTTCCTCCGGGAGCATCAAGGAAATAAATTCCACCAGATCCACTGTACACAGCTTCTATCAAAGTGTCGTACGCAATTCTTTGTTGTTGATTTAATTGTGGAACATTTGTACGAACTGTTTCGGCCAATGCTTCAATGTCGTACTGATGTTCTCTTTGCAACTCGTGGTTTAATGCATCGTGCATATGACGATTTGGTGATGTCATTCCCAAACACGACAATACTTTATTAGCCTTTGATAAACACATATCTTCTATCATGATCAATGTCTCATTGTAAATTTCTGCAGTCATTTGTAGTGTAGGATTCAAAGTTTGACGGCGCACACGATGCAATTCTCAGACATGTCATCTTTATACTTAACCCACAAATCTTTTGGATTCGAGGGGACAATGTACGAATTTGATGCGGCGATGAAGATATTACGGAATCCTTGAGCGTTTCATCCCAGTGCGAATCGTTCTCAAGTAAATGCAATAGTTGACATGCCTCACGGTAAGTCGCACACAGCTGTCCATTAATTGTTCTCTCAAACGATATCGGACCACGAACATTCACCAACAACAACCGCAAATAATAACACTCATCGTTATTTGGATGTACTTTGTAGATGCGACCCCGAGCGTCTAAAGAAAATGCATTTGGATGTCCTTCAACTGGTGTTCCATGTTTTCGACGCTGAAACGATTTCGATGATGCATTCCAGGTGTAATATCGTGGCATGTCAGCATACAGCAAAGCGAAAGCAAAATCAGCATCAGTTTGACAGACAGAAACTTGTTTAAGTTGTCGACGGTGGACGTGCCGCTCTGTCTGCCGCGTTAGATTCATTAAAATAAACTCGTTGACCGTTTTCTTAAAGGACTACTGTCTTTCATGGATCACAAATGAAAAGATACGCCAAATTGCTTCGTTGCCACTTACATAGCGACCCATCCGGTACTGTGATATTTCACCATTTGCATTGGTTACAGCGAAGACAGCCATATCGCTACCTTTGTTAACATACTTACATATGTACTCTATCGACTTCACACAGTTACAATATTCTACACTGATGTGAGTCTCAAAAGCTTTGGACAATATTAGCGAGTATGGCACAATCCAACGATTGTCTATATCAATATTTTGTCCTCTTACATTCACTACTTTGCCCATTATCCTCAACTGATCGCCGACGATACAATGGGTATCCATCATTTCCCGTTATGGCTTCAGCAAGCAGGTCTCTTGGGTATCGCTTGGAACACATGCCGTCGACCATACAGGTTGAATTTTAGTTGAAAAGTCCGCAAGGTCCATGTATCATGTGTTTGGTAACTACTGCATGCAAGTTTGATTTTTCAGCTGAAATTATGAAATCAATCTCATCTGGCCTTATTTTGACTACTAACCAGACTAATACGTGCGCTTTTGCCATTCTACGGAATACATTCAACAACGGACTCGGCCATACACACAATGCTTTATTAGGAAATTCATGAGAAATTTTAATTTTTGCTTAATCACTCTGGCAGTTATGTCATGTCTAGCAACTGGTGTTTGGCAATGTAGCGATTCCATCTTGATTTCGAACCATTTCGGGTTACACGTGAATGTAACAAATAAGTCTGCCTAACATATGACATAGCATCCAGAGCATATTCATGCATATGGCGTGGGCTTCCTATATAAGTGGCTGGCAAAATTGTCATTCTTCCCACATTATTCACATTGCCATCCGCATCACGGAGATGAATGTATTTCTCTGATCGTAGCTGTCGTTGGTTCAAACGGATGTATGTCAATCGTTCAGTCTCAATTTTGACACAAATGCTAACTGCAAACTGATGAAAAAGTCTTTCTTCTTCTTCTTAACTGGCGCGATAACCGCTTACGCGATTTTGGCCGAGTTTAACAAAGCGCGCCAGTCGTTTCTTTCTCGTGCTAACCGGCGCCAATTGGACACACCAAATGAAGCCAAGTCCTTCTCCACCTGATCTTTCCAACGCAGAGGAGGCCTTCCTCTTCCTCTGCTACCACCAGCTGGTACCGCATCGAATACTTTCAAAGCCGGAGCGTTTGTATCCATTCGGGCGACATGACCCAGCCAACGTAGCCCCTGGATCTATATTCGCTGCGCTATGTCTATGTCGTCGTAAAGCTCATACAGCTCATCGTTCCATCGTCTGCGATATTCGCCATTGCCAACGTGCAAAGGTCCAAAAATCTTACGCAGAATCTTTCTCTCGAACACTCCAAGCGTCGCTTTATCGGATGTTGTCATCGTCCAAGCTTCTGCGCCATACGTTAGGACGGGCATGATGAGAGCCTTGTAGAGTGTTAGTTTTGTTCGTCGAGAGAGGACATTACTGCTCAGTTGCCTACTTAGTCCAAAGTAGCACTTGTTGGCAAGAGAGATTCTACGTTGGATTTCAAGGTTGACATTGTTATCGGTGTTAATGCTGGTTCCTAAATAGACGAAGTCTTTTACAACCTCGAAATTATAACTGTCTACAGTGACGTGGGTGCCGATACGCGAGTGCGCCGACTGTTTGTTTGAGGACAGGAGGTACTTCGTTTTGTCCTCGTTCACCACCAGACCCATTCGCTTTGCCTCTTTATCCAGTTTGGAGAAGGCAGAACTAACAGCGCGGTTGTTAAGGCCGATGATGTCAATATCATCGGCATACGCCAGCAATTGTACGCTCTTACAAAAAATTGTGCCTGAGCGATTAAGTTCTGCGGCTCGTACGATGCTCTCCAACATCAGGTTAAAGAAGCGAGTCACCCTGTCTGAAACCTCGTTTGGTATCAAACGGCTCGGAGAGGTCCTTCCCAATTCTGACGGCGCTGCTGGTGTTGAGCAACGTCATCTTACATAGCCGTATTAGTTTTGCGGGGATACCGAATTCAGATATCGCGGCATACAGGTAACTCCTTTCCGTACTGTCGAATGCAGCTTGAAGTCGACGAAAAGATGGTGTGTGTCGATTCTCCTTTCATGGGTCTTTTCCAAGATTTGGCGTATTGAGAATATTTGGTCGATGGTAGACTTTCCAGGTCTGAAGCCACACTGATAAGGTCCAATCAGTTGGTTGACGGTGGGCTTCAGCCTTTCACACAATACGCTCTCTAGAACCTTATAGGCGATTGTTAAGCCAGATTCTGGCAAACCATTAGAATAGAATAAATTAAATAATATTGAATTTAAAAATTGAAATTGTATTAAAGCTTAATATTAAGTTTATTTTATATTGTTTAAAAATTGTTTAAAAATTGAAATTGTATTAAAGCTTAATATTAAGTTATTTTATATTGTTTATTTATAAGTAGGTATGTAGTATACTTTACTGTTTCTCGCTGTCGCTATTTCTATTTACTTCCGAACATTGACTTTATTCTACAACTATACCTACTTTCCGTTCTTCCTATTTCTATTTACTTAACTGCAAACTCTCTCTAACTCTCCACTTACTGTTCTTCCATTTCCGCTATTTCTCGTATCTTAGTTTTAGGCTTAATATAAGGACAGTACATGTGTAATAAACTCCACTTTTGAAATTGTAATCGGACGTGAACGGTCTTTAATTTTTTAATTACGCGGCGTTGCAGGCAATATACGTTTTATTTCGCGCTTCTACCCTAACTAAAGTGTTTTTTAAAATTAATATCATCATTATTATATTATTAATTATCTTCACAAAATAGTGAAGAATTTTCAGCGATATTTAGAAGACTAATCCCGCGGTAATTGGCACAAATTGCAGGATCGCCCTTCTTATGGATTGGGCAGAGCACACTTAAATTCCAATCGGCAGGCATACTTTTTATTTGACCATAGGCGCCCCTCGCCGCCAGGTTTGAATAGCTCAGCCGGCAGTCCGTCGGCGCCCGCGGCTTTGTTGTTTTTTAGCCGCGTTATCGCTATTCTCACCCCGTCATGATCGGGTAGCGGAACGACAATTCCGTCGTCAACGATTGGGGTATCGGGATCTTCACATTCTCTATGACATGCGCAGCTGTCACCGTTTAACAGGTTCGAGAAGTGTTCCCTCCATAATTTAAGATTGCTCTGTACGTCAGTCACCAGATCGCCGTCTTTGTTCTTACAGGAAAACGCCCCGGTCTTGAAACCTTCTGTAAGCCGCCGAACTTTCTGGTAAAATTTTCGGGCGTTGTTCCTGTTGGCCAGCATCTCAAGCTCCTCGCACTCACGTATTTCGGCCTCTCGTTTCTTCTGTCGGATAATACGTCTCTCTTCCTTTTTCAGCTCTCTGTAGCGATCCCACATGGCTCGCGTTGCGCCCGATCGCAGCGTGGCTCTATAGGCGGCATCCTTTCTTTCTGCGGCAGCATGACATTCCTCGTCGTACCAATTGTTTTTTCGGGCTCGCCGGAATCCGATTTCTTCTTCGGCGGCGGTACGTAGAGAACGAGAAATGTTGCTCCATTGTTCGTGAATCCCGGTTTGTTGGGCAGTACTCTCTGAGAGCAGGAGTGAGAGTCGAGTGGCGAATCTTCTGGCTGTCTGTTGTGATTGCAGCTTTTCGATGTCGAACATTCTTTGCGTAGGTAGATGCACGTTTTTCGCTGCACAGAGGCGTGTGCGCAGTTTGGCTGCAACAAGGTAGTGATCCGAGTCGATGTTGGGTCCTCGGATCGTACGTACATCTAATACACTAGAAGCGTGTCTTCCATCTATCACAACATGATCGATCTGGTTTCGTGTTTTTTGATCAGGAGACAGCCAGGTGGCTTGGTGAATCTTCTTATGCTGGAATCTGGTGCTGCAGACTACCATGTTTCGGGCCCCGGCGAAGTCGATCAGCCTCTGTCCGTTACCGGATGTTTCGTTGTGCAGGCTGAATTTTCCGACTGTAGGACCAAAAATTCCCTCCTTGCCCACCCTGGCGTTGAAGTCGCCAAGCACGATTTTTATGTCGTGGCTGGGGCAGCGCTAATAGGAACGTTCCAGGCGCTCATAGAAAGAATCTTTGGTCGCATCGTCCTTCTCTTCCGTCGGGGCGTGGGCGCAAATTAGCGATATGTTAAAAAAACGATCTTTGATGCGGATTGTTGCGAGACACTCGTCCACCGGAGTGAACGACAGTACTTGGCGACGAAGTCTCTCTCCCACAACAAATCCAACACCGAATTTGCACTCCTTTACATGGCAGCTGTAGTAGACGTCGCAAGGTCCTATGGTTTTCTTTCCTTGCTTCGTCCATCGCTTCTCTTGGATGGCAGTGATGTCAGCCTTTACTCTCACGAGGACATCAACCAGCCGGGCAGAGGCGCCTTCCCCACTAAGGGACCGGATATTCCAGGTGCATGCCCTCAAATCATAGTCCTTAGTTCGTTTGCAGGGGTCGTCATCAGAATAGGGACGTCTTATCCGAGGCTTTTTTAAACTTTTCATTGGGGGGATTTTTAAGTGGCGTGTCCCGAACCCAACGCACAACAAGCTATCCTGGAATTTTTCGCCTTCTCACGTTAGCTCACTCCCAAACGGGTGTTCGGAAGCTACCCAGAGGATACGTGGGCTAATCCCGGCCGTTGTGAGCTGCTTGAACCATATGCAGAAGAATCGTCCTGGCCATTCCCAAGTGAATGGCGATCAGTAACTTTCCCCACTTGCGTGGACTTCTACACATGGAACCATCCTCCATACTTGGGATCCCTACCCAGAGCTAATAAAGGAAGAGAGACGTATTATCTGGAAGGAGAAACGAGAGGCCGAAATACGTGAGTGTGAGCAGCTTGAGATGCTGGTCAAAAGGAATAACGAATAAAAATTCTACCAGAACTTTCGGTGGCTTAGAGAAGGTTTTAAGACCGGGGCATTTTCCTGTAAGAATAAAGACGCCGATCTGGTGACTGATATCCAGAGCATACTTAAATTATGAAGGGAAAACTTCTCGAGCTTGTTAAATAGTGACAACTGCGCATGTCACAGAGAATGTGAAGGTCCCGATACCCAAATCGTTGTCGACGGAATTGTCGTTCCGCTACACGATCATGACGAGGTGAGAATAGCGATAACGCGGCTAGAAAGCAACAAAGCCGCGGACGCCGACGGACTGCCGGCTGAGCTATTCAAACCTGGCGGCGAGGGGCGCCTATGGTCAAATAAAAAGTATGCCTGCCGATTGGAATTTAAGTGTGCTCTGCCCAATCCATAAGAATCTGTTCCAATTAGTATCTAAGTTCTCTAAGTTTGTATCGAGCGTATTATGTGAAAGGCTGAAGCCCACCATTAGCCAACTGATTGGGTCTTATCAGAGCGGTTTAAACCTGCAACGTCTACCATCGACTAAATATTCACAATATGCCAAATCTTGGAAAAGACCTATGTAAGCAGAATCGACACACACCATCTTTTCGCCGATTTCAAAGCTGTATTCGACAGTACGAAAAGGAGTTACCTGTATGCCGCGATGTTTTAGTTTGGTATCCCCGTAATAATACGGCTATGCGAAATGACGTTGTTCAATACCAACAGCGCCTTTAGAATTGGGAAGGCCCCTCCGACCTGGCTGATACCAAACGAGGTTTCGGACCGGGTAAACTTCTGTCGTGCGACTTCTTTAACCTGATTTTAGAGAGGATCGTACGAGCGGCAAATCTTTACCGCTCAGGCACAATAGTTTATAAGAGCGTACAATTGTTGCCGTATACCGATGATTTTGATAACATTGGCCTTAACAACCGCGCTGTTAGTTCTGTCTCTCCAGACTGGATAAAGAGCCAAAACGAATGGGTCTGGTGGTGAACGAGGACAAAACGAAGTACCTCCTGTCTTCAAAAAAAAGTCGGCGCACTCGCGTATCGGCACCCAATTAAGAAGAAGAAGAAGAAGAAGAAAGTTGCACAGCTTACTGACCTAAGCCCATAATCATGGTTGCGGGCTCAGCGACCTGTGCGCCGTGCGAAAACATTGTTCCTCTATATGATGTTGTTGCTGCGGTCAAGTGACGCGCAGTGGAGGTACTTGCCACTGAGGTTGAATTTGAATTTGAAAAGGTTGAGCCAAGGAGCGCCTAAAACACTCAAGCTAAAGAGCCCATTGTATTTAAAGCTCTGGAAAGGGGGTAGATAGTCAAGAAGGGAGGGAGAAAAGTAACAGAGAAAGAGATAGGAAAGAAAATAGACAGAGATAGAGATAGTTAGTCCTGTGAGAATTTTCCAGATTCTTTAGCAAATCTGTAAATATCCTGCAGTTTTAGAGAACGAATATTACTCATTCTCATGACATCGGAACCCAATACTCGTAGTCGTGCTCTAGCGAAGGCAGGACACTCACAGAGAAAGTGCTCAGTGCTATCCGCCTCCTCCAAGCACGACAGGCATGCCGGGTCCTCGATGATTCCAATGGTGGTCATATGCTGACCCCATGGGTTGTGTCCTGTAATGAAGCCGACCATCAACCGAATGTCTTTCCTTCTAAGTTTTAGTAGAAAGTTTGACAGTTTTCTGTTCGTACTTGTCACAAAACACTTTGCAGTTGTGCAGCGTTCCAGACCGGACTATCGTTTTAATGTAGATTGCCTACATAATCGCTGATCCAGTTCTTGATTCCTGCGGAACTGCTTCCGATTATTGGCTCTGGCCCCTGTGGAGGCACCGCTGATCCACGGTTGGCCAATTCCACTGAGGCTACTATCGGTTTCATTGATACCATGGCGTTGCCAACCGCAGTGTGCATGTTCATTGATTGCTGTTTTTCTATATTTTGCGTTGTCGCAGAGTTTTTCACTTGTGCACCATTAGTAGATGATGATGACGCTTATGGTTGCTATGTAGACATTTCACCACTTGTTGTTGTGGGAGCGGAGGTGCTTCTTGCAATTTATTGTAGATCGATTAGTATTATATTAGTTATTATGAATTGTAGGACTTCTTGGGCTGTCCATCTAAATGCAACGTCCGCACTGGTATCGGTAGCACAGATGTGCCTGCGGTATCTTTTTATTTCTTGTATAACATGCTCTTTGTCAAATTCATTGTAAATTTCTACCAGATTATCGAGTGCCACAGCCAGAGCGTATCTGAAGCTTCAATCATGAACTTTGTTTCAATTATTTGGAAAATATTGTTTATTTGTTTAATAGCCCTGTATCGTTGCGACAATTTCTGTATAAATTGGTCTATGAATTCAAACATTGTCCGATGTTAATATTCATATCTTTGCATTTTTTTCGGCCAAAAATTACAGCATTTTCTACAATTGCGCTTCGTTCGGTCACTAAATATTTATCCCGGGCTTTTATTTTGATAAGTCTTATATCCAGAGTTATTTTTGGGGACTGTCAATATTTTTGAACCAAATTAACTTCTTCAAATGGTACATAGGTCAGCAAGGTAAAATCATAAATAGCCGGCAGTAGCAAGCTTGCTTCTGGTCTTGTATCTAAATTTGCTTGTGAAGAATCTTGTAAATTTTCGAGAACATTGACTATTGCCTCTTTTTGCCTCAGTTTTCTTTGACTACTTTTAATTACTCGTAATGTGCGCTCCAGCGGGTATCAGATAAACGTTTTAATTTTTTTTCTGTTTGTTCATTAAGCAACTCCCATCTCTTCGTAGATGACGAAAAAAATGAACATAATTTCTCTACTGTTCCAAAACACGTGACACTAGAAGGAACGCATGAAAATACGTAGACTCCGCAAGGATTCAAAGAATGATTTGAAGAAGGACTGAAAAGCGCTTTTGTCATTACCTTGAGCCCTGCACAAGGAAATATCAAGCCCATCTGTTTTTAGCTGTTCCTGAATATCTTTCGACATATCATCAGCAGTTTTTCCAGACATCATAATGAAACTCAAGAAAGGATCTCGTACCTCCCCGATGTCATTCTCTATATGAACGTATCTGTTTTACTTTCATCAGGGGGGGCTGTCAAAAAGGATTCCGTAATAATTGGCCTTTTTATATCTGCAATAATTATTCGCCTCTCATGTTCACCCAAACATTGAATAAATTTTTTATACCTTTTGACAAATAACTGGGAACTCGTTTTGACCCACCAGCTGTAGCTTCAAGTTTAAGACAATGCTCTTGCAACACTGGATCATATTTTCATAACATTCATACAAATTCTAGAAAATTTCCCCTGTGTTCAGAAGAAATCTCGTCACGATGGCCTCGAAAAGCAAGATTTTGTCCGGATAAAAATAATGTTACATCTAAAAGTCGATGTAAAATGTCTCTGCCCTTCTGAGTTTCTCTGTTAATTATTTTCAAGTTATCTTTATCAATGGTTTTACTAAGTTTCAAGCTTCGACTATTAAACTTCTAATATGATCTGTCAGTAGTATTGGCCAGTCTGCAGCATCATTGGATAACCCGAAATTTGAAGCAGTATTCTCGTTCTCAGTTTGTTTTCTGATTTTAACAGTCTCATCAATTTTATCGTCCTGTTCTCATTGTCGCTTACGACAGAGGTTTTGTTAGTATCAGCATCTTTTATTTGTGTATTGGGGACTGATTTAACAGTTTGATGATTTTGTTCGTCGACGGCATCTTCCTTTTTTTACTATCTAATAGGTATTTAGATAAAGTTCTAGCAAGATCTTTGGCCTGTTCAGTCTTTGCTTTGTTTAACTTCCTTTTTTGAGAGCCAGATGGGTAAATTCATTTCACTAAAAAAATATATGAATAAATATCCCAATATTATTAATTAAGCTCCGCGAAGCTATGGTAACTACTTATATGAGGATAGTATGATACTTACTGTTTCTTCACATCCACGACAATATGATCAGTATTAAAACTCTTTTGTTCATGTTCCGCAACAAAAACAAAAAACAGTACAAACTAATACTAAAGTAACTTTATATGACTAAATATGATTACGAAATTAAATTAATTTTAAAAGAAAGGGCGTATTTCTCAATTTCAACGTATTTAGGCGTTCATTTCGATCGACTACTCTCATTCGATCAGGGGATTCCAACCGTGAGTATTAGATGATGTGGATGCGTTCAATATTCGCTGTGTGCACGTTAGGTGCTGCCTTAATTTTGGACGCTTTTCCTATCTTAAATCAAACGGAGTAATTTAGTTACAGTGGCCGCCATCAGCATAAAAGGGCGTTCTTCCATAAGATTTACACGTAAAAGTGATAGTCAGCGCCAGTTCTCCCCACCATATACTCTGCACACAGCGAATAAAAGAATAATAGTACTGTAAAGGGTGTTTTTTTTAGAGGTTAGGTTTTCAAGATGAAATAAAACGTATATAATTTAATGTTATGGCCAAGAATTTAGCTTTATTATAAAGATAAGGGTTTGCCATTATGTTTTAAAAATGATTTCGGGCAAGTGGCCGCCGCGGCTGGCTCGAATAAATTCCAGCCGAGAGGCCCAATTTTCGACCACTTTTTGCAGCAATTGGGACCGTATGTCAGCAATAACGCGCCCAATATTCTCTTCCAAGACGTCAATCGTCTCGGGCTTATCTGCGTAGACAAGCGACTTCACATAGCCCCACAAGAAATAGTCCAGCGGTGTTATATCGCACGATCTTGGAGGCCACGCCACAGGTCCACCGCGCGAGATAATGCGCTCACCAAAAGTTTCCTTCAATAAATCGATTGTTGCTTTGGCTGTATTGCATGTAGCGCCGTCTTGTTGGAACCAAAGGTCGTCCACATCAACATCGTCCAATTCAGGCACGAAAAAGTCATTAATCATGGCTCTATAGCGTTCTCCATTGACTGTAACATAATGGCCGGCTTCATTTTTAAAGAAATATGGACCAATGATTCCCTCTGCCCATAGAGCACACCAAACAGTGACTTTTTGAGGATGTAACGGCGTCTCAGCAATGGCTTGTGGATTATGTTCACTCCAAATGCGACAATTTTGCTTATTGACATACCCATTCAACCAAAAGTGAGCTTTATCGCTTCTTGTGAAAATCGGGATCGGTGGCCATCTCGTTTTGGGCCCATCCACCGAACGTGCGACGCGCTTGATGGTCGTTCGGCTTCAATTCTTGCACGAGTTGGATTTTGTAAGCCCGCAAACCAAGATCCTTCCGCAAAATCTTCCATAAAATGGATGGGCACATCTCCAGTTGCTGCGCGCGATGGCGGATGGACTCATTCGGGTCTTCTTCGATACTCTGCTCCACAGCAGCAATAGCGTCTTCGGTGCGCACTGTACGTCGTCTCTGAGGATGCGTATTATCCACTAGAGCAAAAGTGGTGCGAAACCGATCCATGGTTAATCGAATTAGTGACTCTGATGGACGATTATGTCGACCGAATATTGGACGCAGCGCGCGATGCGTCGCGCGAACCGAACCATTACTGTCGTAATAAATTTGCACGATTTGCAAACGTTGTTCAGGTGTAAGTCTATTCATTATGAAATGGCAAACCAAACTGAGCATAAATCAAGTGACAGCTGTCAAAAAGACCATCTACGAAAAAAGTAGTGCCAACTTGAAAACCTAACCTCTAAAAAAACACCCTTTACTACCAACATAAATATGCTTTTTTCTCAGTCAGTAAGAACAAGGCATTAATGCACTATTTTGTAAAATAATGATATGCGTTTTTCACAGTGTTTTTATGACACGCGGTATTGCCCTTAAATGAGAGAATTAGTACTTACCGAGGTGATAACCGTCGGCCTTTATTCCCATTCAATTGACTTAAAAATTACCTAAATTCTTAAAAGTAAGCTAGCACTAAGCTCCAAAGACGCTGGTCTTGCACTTTACTGCAAGGAATTGTATTTCGTCGCCAGGCATAGCTCGCAACATTTTTGTGCATCGACATTTCCGCTGCCGCTACGTGATTTCTGTGGGATCTGTAATTTTACATTCTTGCACTGTACTGCAAGGAATCATATTACGTCGCGAGGCATAGCTCGCAACATTGTTGGCATCGACGTTTCCGCTGCCAACTGTTATTTTTTGCTTAGCTGGTCGCTCGTGTTAACTTGTACAATATAGATGACTGTACTGTACTTAGTATTTTACATTCGAAAGTAATATACTACGAATCTAGAAATATAAGGCAGTGAACGTAATTTAAATGTTTAAAAATGTTAACTATATTACAGGCTGTCTGTACTTATTTGTCTCCGGGGCCTCCAACTCCGATTAAGCGCTTTATACATTAACGTTTTTGACGGGACTCCCGCGAAGATCATAAACGATACACGATGTAAAATGACCGCAAATAGGCTGGTCCGACGTCCTGTATTACCTGCTGTCGATCTGCTGGATGTCAGCACTATTCACAGGCATTTTGCATCGTGTATGGTATATGACCTTGGCAGGAGTCCCGTCAAAAACGTTAATGTATAAAGCGCTTTAATTACGATTTAATCAAGGGAACTTGCAGCCATTTGGAGGCACCCAAGACCAGAGGCTCGGGGCGTATGAGGTCAATTCCAGTTTATTACTGGTAAGGAAAACTCGCAATGAAATGATTTTAAGCTGGAGGAGGCGGAGCTGGATTAAAAAGCTAAAGAATTTGAAATGAAGGCAGAACAATTTAACTTTGAAAAAGAAAAATTTAAAAGTGATGAGCGACTAAAAACTTCAAAGCTCGAAAAGCGAAAAAAAAAGAATTAGAAATTAAAAAAGAAATGGATTTAGAAAATTAAAATTATAAAAAATGTATAAACAAAATTTTAATTTTTTATAATTTCAAAAACTAAATATTTGTAAAGTATAATGTTGGAGTTTTTTAGAAACTTCTTACTTACACTTCAATGTACTAAAATTTAATGGGTTATAAAACTGCACACAATATACCAATTAATTTTTGCACAAATTTCGAAATTTGTACGTAAATGGTTTTTTGTTATAGAATGATCTACACTAAAAAGTTAATAAACATGAAACAAACAATGGAAAAATACACAAAACTTCTCAAAATATTGTGACATTGTTTTATTTCCCAGTATATACAGTATCGGACAAAACATTTACAACTGCAATGCAGCCTTCAATTTATTTTTTGTCATAATGTCATTCTTCACTCAATTGCAATTCAATTTCACGCTATGGATACTAGAGCATCTGAGTAATATTTTCCAAAAAATCTTTTCAAGATCCTTTCCTTTTTGTAGCTGTATTTAAAAAAAAAAAAAATATCTGGCACCTATGCGCGACAAAACAATTGCAACCTTGTGAGCTTATCTATATAACGGTAAAAATGCTTGAGCTTGGTTTTGTTTTCTAACTGTTCTGAGTTTAGTTTAATCGTGTCAATTTGTGAACATCAGTTTTGTGCAGAATTTGTGGCGATAACACAATTTTTTTGTAAAGTTGAGTTAAATGAAGTAATGGCTCGAAATAAGTTCGATGAAGTATTACGCGCGCGTGTTGTAGATGAATATAACAAAGGAATGACCCAGAAAGATATATCCATAAAATATAATATTCATAAATCATCAATTTCTCGAATTATTGCGAACTTTATAAAAAACAAAACTATCGCGGTGGTGCATCTAGGAGGCCGACCAAGAAAAACGAATGAAAGAACTGACAAACTAATAGCGAGAGAGGAAAAAAAATATCCATTTAGAAGTGCCCCCAATTGGTAAAGGAGCTTGGGTTACCAATCAGCTCAAAAACTGCCAGTCGTCGCCTGGCTGAAGCTGATTTACGGACGTACCGACCAGCAAAGAAGCCGCTTATTAGTAAGCGTAACCTACAAAAACGATTGCAGTTCGCAAGGGATCACATAGATTGGCCATTAAGCAAGTGGAAAGCTGTTCTTTTCAGCGACGAATCCAAATTTAATTTGGTCGGAAGTAATGGCGTATCCTACGTTCGACGCCCGCGTAACAAGCGTCTTCAAAAATCATACTGTGTAAAGACTGTTAAGCATAGTGCTTACATTATGGTCTGGGGATGCTTTTCTGCTGCTGGTTTGGGACCACTCCATCTTATTATGGGCATAATGGACCAGTACGTTTACAGGGACATTATGGAATCGGTAATGCTGCCACATGCTGAGTGGGAAATGCCCTTGAAGTGGGTCTTCCAACAGGATAATGACCCGAAGCATACGGCGAAGGTCCTGAAATCATGGTTCCATAAAGTGGACGTAATGGAGTGGCCCCACAATCCCCAGATCTTAACCCCATAGAAAACCTATGGGAAATTGTAAAAAAGAGAATTGATCGGACTAATGTGGCAAACACTGACCAATTTTTCCAAAGAGTCCTGGAGGCATGGAGAAATATACCACAAACGATAGTTGACAATTTGATAGCTTCAATTCAGAGACGATGCAGAGCTGTTATTCAGAGCAATGGTTTTGCCACGAAATACTAAGTTTAATAAAAATAGTTTACTGATTTCCTTTAGTTGCAATTGTTTTGTCTTATTAGATACAGGTGTTGGACACATTTGATTTTTAAATTTAAGATATGAACTGTTGAATTTAAATAAATTTGTTTTATTTACGTAAATCAACATCTTTTATTACAAATAAAGTGAAATTAACAGGTTCCAAACAAATACGGCTGAGCAATCGACAGTTTTCATTGCCCACATTTTAGTTGCAAATGTTTCGTCCGATACTGTACACTAAGGTGGATCGAAAGTTGTATGGAGAATATTTTTTGTTTTAATTTTTATTTTGGTCTATGCGGGAAAGTTGCCTCATATAATATAAAGACAATCAAATGTTTATATGGAGTAATGTCAAAATTTGGAGCGCGAATACTGCCACACGTCCTTCAAATGAGTAAAATTCTGACATAGTTGCAAATAACTTCGATTGTGTTCAAATTACAAAAAAAATTGTATACCAACCTTGTTAAGCTATTTATGTGTGAAAAACTCTACAAACAACATTTTTGTCTATTTTCAATATTTAGCGAAATATATTAAAAAATATGAAAATTCAACTGCCATTTAATACCAAAAACCTTTATATCATAGTCCAGAAATCAATAACAAATCCTACATATTTATCAAAAAAGGAATAAGTGTAACAAACAGTATTTATAACGTTGAACGTAAACGGACGTGTTTTTCCGACCTCCCGCGTTAACTAAGTTTTATTGGTAACTAGCGAAAACCCGCCCGTTCCGCTGGTCGTCTTTAAAAAAATTTAGATTAGATTGGTTTTTATAAAAATTCTCGCGCATGAATAGTAATGAAAGAAGTTTTGAATAGTAGTAGCAATTAAAAAACGTTTGATGTGATTTACTTTATTACTTTTTTTATTGTAATGCTCTTTGGTATACAATATTCTTCGTTTTTCCATGCGTTGTTGAATAAATGAACAATACCGATGGCTTACCAACTCTTGAGCATGAAACATAAAGTTGGCCATGAGAAAAACAAGGGTATTCTAAATCAATACCACAAATTGATAAATTTTGGCCTTGTGACTTATTAATAGTAATCGCGAATGCAAGGCGAACAGGAAATTGAAGACGTTTGAATTCAAACGGCATAGCCGATGGTATCATTGGTATTCGCGGTATTAAAACGTCTTCACCAGAGTATTTTCCATTCAAAATTGTTGCTTCAATGACGTTATTCATCAATCTCTTAACTGTTAATCGAGTGCCATTACATAGTCGAGGTTGATTTATGTTTCTCAACATAATAATCGGTGCTCCTATTTTCAAGTCTAGTATGTGTGGCGGTAATCCAGGTAAATCAAGGGAATTCAAAAATTTAGTGGGATAATTTACAATATCATCTTGATTTGTAACAGTGTCAACGGATCGATATGTTTGTTCTGGACTTGGTATATTAGCCAAAATAGCCGCTTTCATTTCATTCACATCTTTATTTTTGCCAGCCATGATGGCTCGTTCACTAAGCCAATCATGATTTTTGTAATTTTGAGGCAAATTTGGGAAAATATTGTACTTTGAATCAACTGTTCTTTCGTTTGACTTATTTGACAAAAGTTTGGTTGTAAAGTTATTAAGCCAGTTAAATTATCGACAGGAACTTTGCCATTTCCAATATTCAATAATTGCTGTGAAAATTCAGCAGCTGATGGATCATTTTGCATTAGAACACGTACATTTGTAGTTAGCTTGAGTGTTTGAACATGTCTCCACAAATATGATGAATTCAAACATGCAGCCAATTCATCTGCTACAGTTGCTCGAGGAATAACAGGCAGTGTTTGTCTAAAATCACCTGCCAGCAGCACTAAGGCACGACCAAACATTTCATTTTTACTACGTGGATCTCGTAATGTCCTATCAAGCGCTTCCAGTGACTTTTTATGTGTCATCGTGCACTCATCCCATACAATGACGTGTGCGAAAAAGCGGAGAAAGAGAAGAGAACTGTTCTATTCCCCCCTGCTTTAACCCAGCTATGTGTTCAGGTGCAAATGACTTGTTTGCGTGAAGTCTGATATAAAATAAGTTCTATTTACTCTTCTTAAATTTATATAAACTTTTCCAGGCGAAGTAAAAAAACTGACATATATTTGCTTCAACCGTATATTTGTGAGTACACAGGTAATACGTAAATAAATGAATGATATAGGTAATATCTCATATTAGCATAACCTTTCTGCCAAAAATTAAGGAAACGATCACCAATCACGCCGGCAATGATACAATGGATTTTTCACTATAACTGACTTCAGATTAACGTTTATATGTATAACTAGCTGACCCGGTAGACTTCGTACCGCCTCAATCGATAAATAAAATGCCTAAACTTTTGTATAAAATAATCTTAAAACAAACAAGGCGAATCCGTATTTAATAAAAAAAGCACATTTTGAATTAAGTATGAAGTTTTATTATTTTCGACACATCATGTTGCTTAATTATAAAGAAGGGTGTTCCTGATGCTGGCTATTTATAAGGTTTAAATTTGATATTGACAGACAAACACTGCTATGATACAGTTAATTAATTTAAAGCTTTCTCATAAACTATATTTTTTGTTTTGTTTTGTGGTGCGTAAATAAACAAAGAAGACGGTTTTCCGACGCGCGAACACGCGACGTATAATTGTCCATGCGCGAAACAAGGAAACTCCAAGTTGATTCCACAAACTTCTAACGACTGTCCTTGCGATTTATTTATGGTCATCGCAAAGGCCAGACGTACTGGAAATTGTAAGCGTTTAAAATCGAGTGGTAAGTCCTTTGGATTCATCGGTATCCGCGGGATCTAGACATCCTCTCCTTTGTATTTTCCTTTTATGATTGTCGCCTCAATGACGTTATTCATCAGTCTTTTCACAGCCAGTCTTGTTCCATTGCATAGTCGAGGTTGATTAATGTTACGCAGCATGATGACAACTGATCCTACTTTTAACTGCAAATTGTGAGGTGGTAATCCAGGCAATTCCAGTGAATTTAAGAACTCAGTGGGATAGTTGATTACGTCATCCTGGTTCATTACGGTGTCGACTGATTTGAAGGAAACCAACTGTCCTGGAAGAAAATTCTGAATGGTCGCATTAAGATCCTCGACATCTTTGTTTTTCGCTGCTAATATTGCTCGTTCACCCAGCCAATTATGGTTATTGAACTTTTGCGCTATATCTGGGAAAACTCGCTGAATAAGCTCCACTTTTGAGTCTGTGATGTGACAGAAATCTGTAGGTAATGTGATGAATCCGGTCGAGGTGTCCACTGCAACTTTATTATTTCCAATGTCTAACAACTGCTTCGCAAACACATTTGCAGTTTCATCTTGCTGCAAAAATACTCGCATGTTAGTTGTTAAGTGGAGTGTCTTTACGTACTGCCACAAATTTGATGATTTTAGGCATGCATTTAGTTCATCAGCAACAGTTGATCGGGGAATAACTGGAAGAGTCTGACGAAAATCACCTGACAACAGAATCATGGCCCCACCGAAAATATTTTGGTTGTCACGAAGATCTTTCAACGTTCTGTCCAGTGCCTCCAGTGACCTCTTATGGGTCATTGTGCATTCATCCCAAACAATCAATTTGCATACCTGTAGGATCTTGGCCATTGCGCTATTTTTGGCGATGTTGCAAATTGGTGTATCGGTGATTTGCATGTTTAGTGGTAATTTCAAGGCAGAATGTGCAGTTCGCCCGCCTTCTAGCAGAGTTGCAGCTATTCCAGATGAAGCCAACGCTAGAGCAACATCATTTCGCGATCTGATCCTCGCCAAAAGCAATGAAATTAAAAACGTTTTTCCGGTTCCTCCGGGAGCATCAAGGAAATAAATTCCACCAGATCCACTGTACACAGCTTCTATCAAAGTGTCGTACGCAATTCTTTGTTGTTGATTTAATTGTGGAACATTTGTACGAACTGTTTCGGCCAATGCTTCAATGTCGTACTGATGTTCTCTTTGCAACTCGTGGTTTAATGCATCGTGCATATGACGATTTGGTGATGTCATTCCCAAACACGACAATACTTTATTAGCCTTTGATAAACACATATCTTCTATCATGATCAATGTCTCATTGTAAATTTCTGCAGTCATTTGTAGTGTAGGATTCAAAGTTTGACGGCGCACACGATGCAATTCTCAGACATGTCATCTTTATACTTAACCCACAAATCTTTTGGATTCGAGGGGACAATGTACGAATTTGATGCGGCGATGAAGATATTACGGAATCCTTGAGCGTTTCATCCCAGTGCGAATCGTTCTCAAGTAAATGCAATAGTTGACATGCCTCACGGTAAGTCGCACACAGCTGTCCATTAATTGTTCTCTCAAACGATATCGGACCACGAACATTCACCAACAACAACCGCAAATAATAACACTCATCGTTATTTGGATGTACTTTGTAGATGCGACCCCGAGCGTCTAAAGAAAATGCATTTGGATGTCCTTCAACTGGTGTTCCATGTTTTCGACGCTGAAACGATTTCGATGATGCATTCCAGGTGTAATATCGTGGCATGTCAGCATACAGCAAAGCGAAAGCAAAATCAGCATCAGTTTGACAGACAGAAACTTGTTTAAGTTGTCGACGGTGGACGTGCCGCTCTGTCTGCCGCGTTAGATTCATTAAAATAAACTCGTTGACCGTTTTCTTAAAGGACTACTGTCTTTCATGGATCACAAATGAAAAGATACGCCAAATTGCTTCGTTGCCACTTACATAGCGACCCATCCGGTACTGTGATATTTCACCATTTGCATTGGTTACAGCGAAGACAGCCATATCGCTACCTTTGTTAACATACTTACATATGTACTCTATCGACTTCACACAGTTACAATATTCTACACTGATGTGAGTCTCAAAAGCTTTGGACAATATTAGCGAGTATGGCACAATCCAACGATTGTCTATATCAATATTTTGTCCTCTTACATTCACTACTTTGCCCATTATCCTCAACTGATCGCCGACGATACAATGGGTATCCATCATTTCCCGTTATGGCTTCAGCAAGCAGGTCTCTTGGGTATCGCTTGGAACACATGCCGTCGACCATACAGGTTGAATTTTAGTTGAAAAGTCCGCAAGGTCCATGTATCATGTGTTTGGTAACTACTGCATGCAAGTTTGATTTTTCAGCTGAAATTATGAAATCAATCTCATCTGGCCTTATTTTGACTACTAACCAGACTAATACGTGCGCTTTTGCCATTCTACGGAATACATTCAACAACGGACTCGGCCATACACACAATGCTTTATTAGGAAATTCATGAGAAATTTTAATTTTTGCTTAATCACTCTGGCAGTTATGTCATGTCTAGCAACTGGTGTTTGGCAATGTAGCGATTCCATCTTGATTTCGAACCATTTCGGGTTACACGTGAATGTAACAAATAAGTCTGCCTAACATATGACATAGCATCCAGAGCATATTCATGCATATGGCGTGGGCTTCCTATATAAGTGGCTGGCAAAATTGTCATTCTTCCCACATTATTCACATTGCCATCCGCATCACGGAGATGAATGTATTTCTCTGATCGTAGCTGTCGTTGGTTCAAACGGATGTATGTCAATCGTTCAGTCTCAATTTTGACACAAATGCTAACTGCAAACTGATGAAAAAGTCTTTCTTCTTCTTCTTAACTGGCGCGATAACCGCTTACGCGATTTTGGCCGAGTTTAACAAAGCGCGCCAGTCGTTTCTTTCTCGTGCTAACCGGCGCCAATTGGACACACCAAATGAAGCCAAGTCCTTCTCCACCTGATCTTTCCAACGCAGAGGAGGCCTTCCTCTTCCTCTGCTACCACCAGCTGGTACCGCATTGAATACTTTCAGAGCCGGAACGTTTGTATCCATTCGCACAACGTGAGCCAGCCAACGTAGCCGCTGAATCTTTATTAGCTGCGCTATGTCTATGTCGTCGTAAAGCTCATACAGCTCATCGTTCCATCGCCTGTGATATTCGCCGCTGCCAACGTGCAAAGGTCCAAAAATCTTGCGCAGAATCTTTCTCTCGAACACTCCAAGCGTCGCTTCATCGGATGTTGTCATCGTCCATGCTTCTGCGCCATACGTTAGGACGGGCATGATGAGAGTCTTGTAGAGTGTTAGTTTTGTTCGTCGAGAGAGGACTTTACTGCTTAGTTGCCTACTTAGTCCAAAGTAGCACTTGTTGGCAAGAGAGATTCTACGTCGGATTTCAAGGCTGACATTGTTATCGGTGTTAATGCTGGTTCCTAAATACACGAAGTCTTTAACAACCTCAAAATTATAACTGTCTACAGTGACGTGGGTGCCGATACGCGAGTGCGCCGACTGTTTGTTTGAAGACAGGAGGTACTTCGTTTTGTCCTCGTTCACCACCAGACCCATTCGCTTTGCCTCTTTATCCAGTTTGGAGAAGGCAGAACTAACAGCGCGGTTGTTAAGGCCGTTAATGTCAATATCATCGCCATACGCCAACAATTGTACGCTCTTATTAAATATTGTGCCTGAGCGATTCAGTTCTGCGGCACGCACGATGCTCTCCAACATCAGGTTAAAGAAGTCACACGACAGCGAGTCACCCTCTCTGAAACCTTGTTTGGCATCAAACGGCTTACATAGCAATACGACTATTTTCTTGATCTGTCTCTCTCTAGTCATCAGTACGGTTAGCACGTGTGGTAGCTCTTCACACATTTGATTGACTACGACGACCTAAGTCAGGCCGTCTTCTCCTCGGCAACGAAAATTGTAAATAATCAAAGTGAGAAAATTTTTCGCTCGCTTAACTGTCAAGTGTCACAATCACAAAATATCAATAAAAAAGAGCACATTACTTGGAATGTCATTATCGCAAAGGATTGGCAAAGTAAAGAGAGTTCTCGCTCATCCATAGATATTGTAACACAATATCGTAATACTTCTTTCCGTGTTCTAAAGTCCGACAGGATGGATTGACATATTAGTTGGTTTTCAAATCTAATGTGAAATATTATGGTAAAACATTTGATATCTTAAAGATTATCACTTGTTTGTCAAATATTTTTAGGTGCGTTAAAAAATGTGTCCGTTTCATAGCTGTAATATGAGGTCCGATGAACACAGTGAGTGAATATAATTTAATAAGAACTTTATAGAATATCAATAAAGTTCAAATTGACTCTAAATTTTATTTAGAAAACGTTTATATGGGAAGAAGAAAGGTGTTGTTTTTAGGGCTTTCCCGGCAATTATTCGAATTTTTCTCACCGTTTAAACTTTCCCTAGCTCTCCACGGACATTTCAAGACCAAGATAAAATAAATCCGTTCAGCCGTTCTCGAGTTTTAGCGAGACTAACGAACAGCAATTGATTTTTATATATATAGATAAGCGTATATGTAACATTTTCAAATTTTTTTAGAATTTTTTTTTTATTTTTTAATAATAGGTGGTCTTCCTCTTTCTCTTCCTCTTCCTGTAGGTATTCCTTTTGCTCTTCCAACTCCAGCTCCATCTCCTTTCTTTATCCCGGAAACGGGCAGTAAAAATTACTTCACTTAAAAGCTTTCATCAACAGCTTCCATCTGATACCCATATTGTACAAGCACATGCAAGGGTACCTTGGTCCACCTTTTCGGCTATATCTCGAGACCCTGGTCACTCAGAGATCTAAAAAATACTCTGTATTAAAGCACTCATCAGTAGCTTTGATTTGATACCCACAATGTAAAAACACATCCTAGGGTTACTCGGGTCCTCGTTTTGGCCTTCGGCAGCGCCACCTGGTGGCGAGTGGAATCAGTAAGCATATTATACTAACCTTCACCGTGGAAATATATATATATATATACCAAATTTCATAATAATCGCCCCAGACACACACGACCAAAATGTATTCATTCTAATGAATGCTATGTGCGGTACAAAAAATACGTGCGGCAAATAGCAAAAACACACTCACACCCGACGCACCGCACACACACGCGTTATCGGATTTCAACCAAACTTCACAGAAGCTTTTGCCAAAGCAACACCAACAATTTGTCAAGCCTTCATTGTTTTCCTTAAACGCGTTGCTGAGATTACCCCGGACAAACGCACACTTTTTTTCGGCTTTTTTTTATTAGATATACCTAATCGTTCGTGCGACAGTGACTCGATTTAACCTATCGTTTTACTTGGACACTTTTTTATCCACAATGCCATGCATATGCGGTCAAAAGGTTGACCGTGGGCAGCCAAACAAAAAAATTCAGTGTGTTAAGTGCAGCGAATTTTAACATCTTACTTGTGAAAATGTATTGCCTACTGACATTGAGTACCTGCTGAAAATAAATAAGCAATATTGTTGTAAACAATGCACAAAAGCGCGCCGTAATTCGATCGCACTGTCGCCTCGCTCAGTTGCTCCGCCAATAGATGCAGACAACAACAATGAAAATATTTCTCGCTTCCAGCTACTTCGGTACCCGTAAGACCGAATCCATCAACGGAGTGCAGCAAGCAAGAAATCAACCTGCAAGCTGTTTTCGACGAAATTAAATCTCTTAGGCATGCTCAGGAGAAAATGATAGCTGTAATTAGCTCTTTGCAAACCGACAAGAGAAATCTAATTAAAAAGGTAGAAGAACTACAGTTTGAGGTAAAAGCCGTTCGTCACAAACTTTGCGATCTCGATGTCGCTGCTACTATTCCCGCTTTGGCTAATGATATAAAAGCCCTTCACAACAATTTACATGTACAGTAGATTCTGTTTTTATGCGGCTTTTTTTTATGCGGTTTTGAAATAGTGCGGTTTTTTTTTAAATTACAAAATGCATGTCGACCTATCGGGAATTGTACATATAAACAAGATTCTAAACCAGCTAAGCAAAAACTCATCACAGATTACATCAGAAATGCTAACCCTACAAGTATGGAACCGCCTGCATAACTATCCAGATCAGACGTGTACATTTCCTAAAGTGACGAAAGTGATTTTACGCCAAATCCTAAACGAACGCGCAACATGTGGGTATTGTCTGATTCTATTTCTGACTTAAATTTATTTTTCGATTCTGACGTTTCTTAAATAAAGATATAATTTTCAAAAATACAATATTTTGTTTATGTGATTTTATTTAATTATTTCAGATTCATGCGGTCTATGGAACGTATCTATAGTTATAATATGGGACTAGTGCCCTTTTTTATGCGATTTTATTACATTATTTCAGATTTGTGCGGTTTTAGCATTTGAAACGTATTTATAGTTTTACTATAGAACTAGTAGCTTTTTTTATGCTGTTTTTTTTTATGCTGTTTCTTGCGGAACGTATCTACCGCATAAAAACAGAACCTACTGTACTACACGACAATAATTCTGCAACAACAAAAAAAAAGGATCGAGTACTTGTTTCTAACTCAACACCACAATCTTTCTCTTCTGCTTCATCTACCTTTTATGCTGCCGCTGCTGCAGCCGCTGCCGACTCTCCAGTCAATATCGTACGAAATGCTAAGGTTTGCAATAAGCTCTTTCTCGCTGCTCCGCCTAATACCAAACAATCTAAAACAGTAGAAACACAAAAAAATAATACGCACTCTCCAGCGCTGCTTACGTCGTTGCTATCACAAAGCAGCAGTCGGTTAATGATGAAATGTTTAGAACTGTTGGTGCTAAGAACGAAAATCCAAAACGTAAACCGAAAAACACTGTTGTTGGCTGCATTGCAAACCGTGAACTGGATGTAATTGTAGCTATGACGTGGGTACATTTGTCATATTTCAACCCCACAGTGACCGCTGAAAGCATAATCGAATATGTACACAACCACGCAGCGATCGATAAGAGCGACCTTTCTTGTTATATGCTAGTAAAGAAAGACGTCGAACTTAAAGGACTAAAGAGAGTATCGTTTAAGCTTGGTGTGTCTGAAAAAATTATAACAAGATTTTCGACGCTTCTCTTTGGCAAGAGAATATAAAAGTGCGTCCGTTTAAAAATTTTCAAGGAGAAGAGACGAAACCGCCGCACACCTAGCGTGTACCGACGTTAGTAAGGTATCAAATACGGCAGACTTTCTACTGTATTATCAGAATGAACTAAAATGCTACCATTGTTGTTTTTCTCCTCTTCATCAGTCTATGATATCATAGTTTTAACAGAGACTTGGCTTTCTGAATGCCATTATACTGCATAAATATTTGACTGTCAACTGTATAATGTATTTCGTAAAGACAGATGCTCCCGCACTACTGGTCTCTCTAAAGGCGGTGGCGTACTTGTTGCTGTAAGTTCGAGACTACCCAGTACACAAATCACTTTGTCACCAAGTATGAGTTCCGACAACGGATATTTTGATGTTGATCAAAAAATAATTAAAATTAATTTAGGAAAATCGAATGAATTATACATTAGTGTGAGTTATATACCGCCTTCAAGCCCAATTGAATTATATAAAAAGCATGTAATTAATTGTTGTACAATACTGGATAGTCTAACTGGCGGTCAAAACATAATTATTTTGGGTGACTTCAACTTACCCAATGTTAATTGGTGTTTCGACGATGATTCTAAGAAATTAGTACCATATGGAGTATCAAGCGAGAGTGAATGTGAGGTGCTTGACACTTTTGCCAAATATAACCTCTGCCAGATTAACAGAGTACACAATTATATGAATCGCTTACTTGATTTAGTATTCATATGCAATGATCTTAAGTCCGATGTCGAGTCCTTCTCTTCACCCCCTCTTCCTAACTCCATACACCACAAAGCGTTATGTGTACGTTTTAAACATATAAGCTATATCAAATCAGTTATTAATAATTGCATAAATTATAACTTCTATAAACCAATTTCAACCAGATATGGCGTCATTGGATTTGGTAGATTGGGAAACTGTCTTAAACAAACCCGTACTATCACAGATGTATGATGATTTCGTAGGAAGACTAGAAAGGGCAATTCATATGTTTGTTCGAATAGTGTCTGCAAAAAATCAGTCCAAACCAGCCTGGTACAATTCTAGGCTCATTAATCTTAACAATAAAAAAACCAAAGCATACAAATTATACTACTTACTTACTAGTTTCTCCACAAACAGCAGTTGATGATTCAGTTACCAGTTACACATCTTTCTGTGGCTTGAGTGTGGCATGGGTACTTTTTTACCGTAGACAAAATTAGTGCATCTTCTTTTTGGGGTGATTGTTTGCATTCATTGTGTACATCTGTGCTTATTTTCGTTACGAGTGGTCGCTCAGTAAGTGTAACATCATTCCAGTTAACCATTTTCGTGTAGCCTTTTGCACTAAAATTAAATTTTGGTATTTTAAAAACTCTTATGCTTACACAGGGTGTTTCTCTACTCTTAATTATTTTTTCTAACGTCGAAACCTTTACGTCCATTCTTTCATCAACCAACATTGCCAACAACATGTTCTCCGGATGTCCGAAAAAACCATTTCTTTGAATTACAGAGTCCACTATCTTTTTTAGGTTTTCTGGTAGATATCTCAATCGGACTATAGTTGAATGTAAATGTTTTGACCAATATATGGAACTTGGTTTAGTTTTTATTTCAAACCACATTGGTGCATAACTTTTACAAAAAAGAACTAACATCATAAGATTTTCTGAAGGATGACTTGTTGATACATACAATCTTTAAATTCTATTCGCTATAGCAAGCCACCTGGAATGAACAATTTTTCTGATGAACCATTGTAAGGGTTTTTGAAGACTTTCTTCTAAATATCGTATTACTCCTCCTTTAAAACCTGTGTTCAAAACAGTTCCATCACGTCCAACCGCAACCACGTTATTGATATCAAGGCTGTTTCTATTAAAAACTTATTTAATTTTCATGCTCACCATTTTTGCTTTTCCGCTTTCTATTGTAATATGCCCAAAATACTCCGAGTCCGGTTTCTTTACTAAACTTATGTGCTCCTCTATAGTAATTTTTCTACAACCTTCAACCATTGTATAAGTTTTGTCCTTTCTCCCATCAAATTAAAGCGACCATTTGCGCTTTAATTAACGAAGGCGTATTACTTAGAATTTTTCTCTGTACAGTACGGGAATGCCTTATTTTATTTCTGTCAACAACTTTACTTAAATCATCTTTCGTTACTAAACCAACATCTTGAAGTGTAGCTGTCACGAGAGCTGCTGCAGCTATATCTGATATACCGTATCTGTCAGCTGCAATCTCCTCCAAAGGTTCAGACCATCTCACTGGTATAGGTTCTGAAGGAACCATTTCGTTATCACTATTCTGATTACGAGAGAAAGTTGGTTCATCCATTTTATTATTTTGACTTTCTTCTTTTTCTTTCCATTTTTTTCTTCAACTTCATGGAATTCTTCACGTCTATGCCACCAATTTTCCTTACTGAGCGCTGGTCAGTCAAAAATAATCTTTCAAGAATTGATACTTCTTCTGGTATTGCACACATACATGAATCAAAGTTCTTGCATTTACATGATGCAATATCGAAAAGAAATTGAGCTTCCTTTCTAAAATTTTAAATTTTCTCTTGATAAGAATTTTGGTCCTTTCTAGATTTGAGTAAAGTACGGTATTTATCATGATACTGTTTTATTTTTCGAACAACTGATCGAGGCTCTATTGTAGAATCGAAGCTGATCTCCAAATATCTAATAAATTTTGAGATACCACGCAAGTGTCACTTGTAAGATTTTTAAATTGATTTTTCTTATTCTCAATAATCCACAAATAACATAGAATTACATCTTCGTAACTAGGTAAAACATTAGGTTTCAACACCCGTCCATGTCCAAATACTGGACACAATAATTCACTACGTAAGGCCATAATATTTATATAAGAACAATCTAATTATTTTAAATTTTATATCGTATATAAGATTTCAGTAGGATAGTGGATACAGGATAGTGGATAGTCGATAGAATTATCACTAAAGGATAGATTTGTAATAACTAAGAATTTGACAGGCCATACGAGGCTGCGTTTGAGAACACACTTATAGCAGACAAGGGGCAATGCGTCAGTGATGTGAGAGCGCCCTAATGCACGGTAGCTTTTCCATGTCTTCCCCTCCCTGCTCGTTTGACCTGTGAAATTATTTAGTTACAAATCTCTCCACTATCCACTATCCTCTATCCCACAGAAATCTATCCTTCGTTTTTTCTGTGTTTTTGTACTATGTCATAATAATTAAAAGTTAATAATAAAAGCTTTACAAACTTTCAATGATTCAAAAAAATGTGTTTGATTTGTATTTAAAAGAATGTAAACAAGTTTAAAGTTGACACCAAGCTAATTTTTATGAAATTTTCGTTTCGCGCTCAAAATTTTGACATGACTACATATAAACATTTGATTGTCTTTATATGAGGCAAAAAAAAAAGTTTTTAATCCAACCTAATATACACATAAAATGCTGTAAGTATAGTTTCATAAATGAAGTCCTAATTTAAAAAGAAGATTGAATTTAATAATTAATTTGGAAAAGTAAATTTATATGAAAATATAAAAGTATTCAATTCAATTTTCAATGATTCCACATACATATTTATAAAATTAGGAAATTCCACCAGGAACAATAATTCAGAAACAGAAGAATCGGAAAGTTCAGTTGGATAAGCAATAGTTTCACACTATTCGATTTCTTCCCCAACCTGTTAATGCTGCTGTAATATGTTGTGGAGAATGCAGCGGGTTAATATCCATTCAAAACATCTTTTATGATTATACGTATCGAGTTAATTGGATCGCTTCTCTTTTAAACTGTTGAACCGCACCTTTAATTTTCTAAAACAGCTTTCCACCCTCACTCTGTATTTGGAAAAGTATTTATTGTACCTTGTTAACTCGGCACTATTCTGTCTGAATAGTGCTATCAGTTAGCACCAATTGGATAGGCAGAATCACCAACCAGCCACTGTTTCTCCGAAAAGTACCTTGCTGAATATCTTGGCATCGTGTGTACTGCTACAGGGTAGGCCATATAGCGTTTGCTTTTTGAACCATTTATTTTTTTGAGATGGGTAACACAAATGACATGTCAAATGTGTTCATAATTTACTCAAAGGTTTGACATTTACGAAATTTGCGCTATACGCTGTAGAGAAGCAAAATCATCCACAACGAGTCACTGCTTGGTGCGGTTTTTGGTCTGGCGGCATCGTCGGGCCATTTTTTTTTCGACAATGAGCGAGGAGCCGCGGTTACAGTAAATGGCGAGTGTTACCGTGACATGCTCAACGAGTTGTTTCCAAAAATTGAACAGGATGACATGGACGACATTTGGTTTCAACAGGACGGTGCAACTTGTATCACTGCCAAAGTTACACTCGAACTTTTGGCTACCGTTTTTGAAAACCAAATAATCAGCCGAAGTTCCGATACCAATTGGCCGCCTCGGAGCTGTGATTTAAGCCCGTTGGACTATTTTTTGTGGGGAGCCGTTAAGGACAAATGCTATGGGAACCATCCAGAGACGATTGATGCTTTAAAACACGAAATCGAAGTTGCCATTAATGAAATTGGAGCCTAAACAATCAAAAACGTGCTAAAAAATTGGGTTTATAGAATGTCCTACTGTAAAGCCAGTCGTGGCAGTCATTTGAACGATATTATTTTTCATTCATAAATGACAATGTTCAATCTTCAAAATAAAAAAAAAGTTTGAAAAAATATTGATTAGTCTTTTTTATAGCCAATTCAAAAAGCAAATTTTACATGGTCCACCCTATACAATGGCCCAAGCATGCTTGACGAATTTGCAAATTAAAATTGCAAACGACTCGTATTTTATTGGAATACTGTTTTTTCGGGAAACATACGGCTCGTGATTGTTAACTGGCGCTTTTGCTAGCTTGATTTCAGACCTATCAACATAACCACTTGCATTACCTATACTACGATAGCTTTTCTCTCAATTTCTGATGGCCAAAACAAAAACGTGTGCTTTAAGTTAATGATTGTTTTATTGCCTCGATATGTCACAATATTATATTTGTCTTCCACTCCAAACAATGTTTCGAACGGATGCCCTTTCACCACTAGAACTGAGTCTGCAATTGCCGTTTTATAGGTAGCTGTGCAATGCAATTTTTATTTGAAAAATAGGTACTTGTCGTCTTTGACAAGCAATAAGATGTAGCTGAACGCCTCGATCTCAACACGTAGCATCTGCCGACATCTGTTGCTATCGAACTGCTCAAGTACACTTTGTGTCCAATCTTGTGTTTTCGAACCATAAAAATGATTTGCTCGTCGATTTGTAAGTGGCTTCTTGATGGTAAACGCTAACATGGTGCCCTCTTCATTTTTATCGTCACCTTTGAATGAGCATATTTAGAAGCTATATTTAATATGAAAGCAACACTTGAATCATTCATAAATAAGCCTAGTGCATTTTGGAAACTCAGTACTCTTAACAGTTCCCCTTTTTCACTTATAATTGGCATATTATCATCGGAATGACAATTTTTAAATAGTATTCAAAGCAGGATATGAATTATAAACTAAAATGCCGAATTAATGCAAATAAGAAATATCTGGCAACACCAGCAAAGTTTTCCGAGGACTACTAGAAAGAAGTGATGCTAAAAATGTCTTTAAATGTAGACGTCCACATGTTCGGACAAATTATGGAACGAACTGTGAACACCAAAAGAAGGATTTTCACAAAATGGTTTTGAATCACAGATGCAGATCAACTGCAGAATATTTATTCGGTATACAAGCCAAATATTTTTACTTTAGTGCCCATATACATACAAGTATGTGCATACATATATCATACACTTTTTCAGAGATGGTGCAAGCAAAAATCCAATTTTGGCGGGAGGGAAAGATGGCATGCTGCACTGTGCGGCCGATTCCCAAAAAGCTGGCCAAAAGTCGAAAAAAAAAAGTTTCTAGATAGAGTTTTTTTGTCTTTGGGTTGGCTACAGTAATGCCTTGAGTAGTGAAAACCGTTTCCTCTGTATTTTCAGTCGCAACGTGGCCTTCGTTTGAGCATCGTATTACTGTCGATGAATAGTGAAAGTTGTACACATTTGAAAGATTTTGTAATGGAGTAAATTGAACAAAACCAAATGGAATCATCTTCGGAAGGTTAGTAAAATACGAGAAATCTTTAGTACATATCAATACCTCGACACAAAATTTTTAGCTGCAGCAATACGTAGATACATTTTTTGCAATTTTTTTTATAAAATTTGAGTTTTCAAACTGTATAGTAATACAACGCCGTCATATGCTGCTTTGAAACCTATTAAAGGTTACTCAAAAAAGTAATGGTTACTGAATAAAACAAGATTCAGCTGCTACCACTTGCTAATCAGCGAAACCGAAAACATATAAATTTACATGCATCTTGATTATGTTCTTGAATATACGCTATTTCACGTGAGGGGGTGGCCAATAGGGGTGGAAGGGGGTGGATTTTCAAAATTTTAAGATCAAATTCGTAATCAGCGACCCTGAAAACATAAATTAACATGCATCTTGATTATGTTCTAGAATATACGCTATTTCACGTGAGGGGGTGGCCAATAGGGGTGGAAGGGGGTGGATTTTCAAAATTTTAAGATCAAATTCGTAATCAGCGACCCCGAAAACATATAAATTAGCATGCATCTTGATTATGTTCTAGAATATACGCTATTTCACGTGAGGGGGTGGCCAATAGGGGTGGAAGGGGATGGATTTTCAAAATTTTAAGATCAAATTCGTAATCAGCGACCCCGACAACCCCCGAGTAAGAAATTTTGAATCAATTACTTAATTTTTTGAGTTTTGGCCTGCTTTTCGGGAATCGGCCGCACTGTGTGCTGTGAAAGAAATGGAAGAGTCCAGGATAGCCAATAAAATCGCCGAACACGCAAAACACTTGTCTTATAACAGGTGGCGCAAAAATAACCTTGCGATGTTTTTTGGCTGTAATTTAAAAAGGACTGAAAAACTATGATTCTTCTTGTGGATTATTTTTATTTGGTCTTTTAATTTTTTTTACATCGAGTCGAGAATATGATGTCATGTAAATGGCCGCCGCCACAGTTGATTGCCATTTGAGCCCTTTTTATGGAATTTTCCATCACTTTGGCCAAAACTTCCGGCGATAGGTCCTCACATTCTTGACGGATTATTTTTGATGAAAAATCATCTTCCTCTTGGTGGTGATTAAGGATGGCTCAGCTAACAGCTGATGCACCGTCTGGACTTTGTCCGGAAACATCTTCAAATCTTGTACCGCTGTAAAGACCGTCGACTGATACCCATTTGCGTGGCACGTCGTCTGGTCGACGTCGACGGCGCTTCCATGACATCCTCGGCTACAGCAGCAATAGTCTCTTTAGAACGGCTACTCCGGGGTCTGCCACGCCTGGCAGCATCTCGTGTTGTGCCAGTCTCTTCGAGGCGAGTAGGCCAGTAGGCATTGGACGGCGAGGAAATCTGCGACGAAATTCACGTTGTGCCAAAGTCACCGACCGATTACACTGTGTGACAAAAAAAAAAAAAATAAATAAACTTTTATGGAGACCTAGCACAACTTATGGCTACAGAAAAACTAAACAAAATGGTATAGGAGAAATTTCCAATACACCCCCAAAATCTCATTTTATGGCCATAAAACCGTTTTTCAGTAGGTTGATGTGAAGAATCACTCCTAACTTCGCCAATTTCCATCCGATTTCGAATTTGTTTTTTTAGTTCGAAAGAACAAAAACAAGCCTTTTTAACAGTGTGTTGACAATTTTTCTGAAATGACAACTGCCGAGACTGTAGACGGAAGTATTTGGAATTTTTTTATTTTTTCTTAATTTTTTCAACTTTGACATAATTTTTACGATATTATCCGATATTGAGAATTTTTTTTAGTACACTACTGTAATAGTAAATTTAATTTTGCGTCGAATGAGCTATATTTGACTGTAATTGAATTAAAATTAATAGAGTTGTGTGAGTTTTAAGATTTAATTTTTTTTTTACTAATTTGGTATGTAGGCATCGAAGCATGAAAATGATAACAAGTGCCATTATAAACACATAATATTTATTGGAGTATTGTGCAGTGCAGCATTGTACGGTATGGTACGGTGCGGTACGGTGCGGTACGGTGCAGTACACAACGGAACTGGTTCCGAACTTAAAAATGCATTGGAAACGGCCCTTTGGAGTTTAGTATGGGACGGTACATTTGTCATTCTCTTCATCAGCTTTGAATACTTCTCTGTAAGAAATTCGATCATCATCATTCATCTGAAGTCGTCATCAACTAAATTTCATTGTTTAAATCGAGAAGCGAGCGTTTCAGATTGTCTTCCCGATAGAAGTAAATCACGAGAAGGATCCTGAAAATCTGCATTTGATACAATGTGTCGTTCTGAAGACTTACAACGAGACGGAAAGTACTCTTCATCATCAGGTTTATTGTTATCAGTTTGATCATCATCAGCAATGAGTTGAACTTCCTTCAGTTCCTGCAGTTGAGTCAATCATATCGTCCAAGACTACGGGGTACTTAACAGTTGCAACATCAGCATACTTTATGTGCTCTCGAGTTTTATAATGATGACCGTTTACGTCCCTTTTATAAAAATAACAATCATCTGGTTTATGATAAGGCTGATAATGCCACTTCATCGGAGAATATTGAGAAATTCGACTTTTCTGGCAACGTTTTGATTTATATCTCTTGAATTTCAATGAAACAAACAATAAAACTTTGACGTTTTAATAAGGTTAAATTATAATAACAAACTTCTTTTGTTAATCAATGTACAGTGTGAACTTTGGTACACTTGGGAGCTTTTCCATATTTCTATTGAAAAAAAAATGTGCTATAATATGTCAGATATTTTCGTAAGTTCTAACCAGTTCTGTTGTATGCAGTACAGTGTACTCTTATGTATACATATATACTCCAATAAATATTACGGATCTATAATAACGCATGAAAACACGTCCTTATTCCCATTTAGCGTAATTTATACCTACATACCAAATTATTAAAAAAAAAAAAAAAATCTTAAAACTCACACAACTCTTTTAATTTTAATTCAATTACAGTCAAATATAACTCATTCGACGCAAAATTAGATTTACTATAACAGTAGTGTACTAAAAAAAATCCTCAATATCGGATAATATCGTAAAAATTATGTCAAAGTTGAAAAAATTGAGAAAAAATAAAAAAATTCGGCACACAAAATTGACACACTGTCAAAAAGGCTTGTTTTTGTTCTTTCGAACTAAAAAAACAAATTCGAAATCGGATGGAAATTGGCGAAGTTAGGAGTGATTCTTCACATCAACCTACTGAAAAACGGTTTTATGGCCATAAAATGAGATTTTGGGGGTGTATTGGAAATTTCTCCTATACCATTTTGTTTAGTTTTTCTGTAGCCATAAGTTGTGCTAGGTCTCCATAAAAGTTTATTTAATTTTTTTTTTGTCACACAGTGTTATTGGTCAAATAAATAGTCAGCAATATTCCGCGTTCTGGAGCAGTGTAGCGTAACATTGTTTATTAGTTAACGTGTATTTCGCATTTGTTTACTACACAAATGTCAAAACAGAACTGACATTAGGGGCCAATCGCAAAATTTATAGCATTTTCTGATAGGAGGATTACTTTAGCGCCACCTGTTATATGCCTCTCACAAACAAACTAAACATGCTATATTGCTAAAACTGTGAACATAAGTATATTCGAGACGAGTGTACCAACATAAAAAAAATAATTACCAAAAGTTGAATGTACGTTGCCCACGAAATTTGGAAATTCATCTTATTTTTTTACCTCTTATACATCTTTTATCAAAAACTTTGATCAAATAGTTAGGTCGATAAAGGATGAGGGCGATGAAGTTTCATACATGACTAGTGCAACTTTTGACGGCTTCGAAGATTTAAATTTGACCTTTAAAGGTTTCCATGCCAGCCTGTTCCACAGCTTCTCTGGTGGCATTAAACAGTACATTAGTTGTTCATTCCCATCGATATATTGTATCGCTACTTTTCCGAGCCGAACTTAATGGTAGCTAGTACCAGAATTTCATAATTTTCACTTAGGTGTTCTAATTAGACTAAAAAATATGGAGCAGGTGTTTGCCCAAACTTCCAAATTGCTTACATAAATTTATGAGAGAATATCAAGATTTAGGGCATATGGAGTTGGTTGGAGAATCCCCCAAAAATTTTACTCCGCTCTCATATTATTTGCCACATCATGGCATAGAAAAACTTGTACAACCACAAAACTGCGCGTTGTATTTGATGGTTCGAGTCAGTACCCAAATAATCGCTCACTTAACGAGGAATTGGCGGCCGGACCTGCATTACATTCCGATTTATACCAAATAATATACATAATACTTCGTTGACGCAGGCATAAAGTAGCTACATATGTATTCTGGCATAGAAAAAATGTTCAGGCAAATTGTTCTTAAACCTGATCACGAACGTTTTCAAAATATTCTCTGGAGAGAATCTGTAAGGGATCCTATAAATATATATAAACTAAAAACTGTAACCTATGGCACAACTTCCGCTCCCTTTCTTTCTATCAAGACATTACAACAGCTTGCTACAGATGAGTCTGATGCTTACCCAATAGTCTCAGAAGTGTTGTTACACGATATTTATGTGAATGACTCTATAACAGGGGCAGACTTCTATCCGAGGATTTTCATCTGCAACAAGAATTGTGTGCACTACTAAAGGCTGGAGGATTTTATTTGAGGAAATGGTTTTCAAACAGCGCTAATCCTTTTCGATCAATCCCTGAAGAAATGAAATAACTGCAGTAGGTTTATGGGCACTTCAAATCAAGACGATGCTTTACGTAGTTTTTATGATGCAACGCACGGTGCTTATGGAGCCGTGGTTTACTCGAGAACAATTATGGAAATTGGAGAAGAAGTGGACCCTTCTAAATTAACGGAAGATAGGTTTGTTGAAAGCAGCAGCGATACAGCTGTGAGTCGGAGCACAGCCATTCAACATGGCGATAAACCAATTACCTCCAACGGCTCTGCTAGAAACAATTCTAATCTTTCCGTTTAGTGAAGTATTGTGGCCTTGGGACCGAGAATGTCCATGCTAAGCACATTTAAGTAAATATATAGTATATGTTTACTTATTACCATGTTAACGTTTATTATTCTTGTTCATGCTAAACATATTCAACATACTCACAATTTGTATAATTTAATTTTTGTGACTCACAATACCGTAAATGCAAAAATGCAATAAGTATTTGAAGTAAGTACTGGAAAAATACCGTATTTGAATGCTCTCGCCCCTTTCAAATTGTAATGCTGAAAACAGTGACCGACGTAAACTCAGTCCCCTGTCAGCTGTTGCGATCAAACTAATGAGAACCCCATGTAAATGAAGAATTTCTTCTTTTCGTATCGTAGTATCGTAAATTTTATTTCAGGATTTTTGAAAATTCCCGTAGAACCCTGTCAGCTGATTGCTCTCTCACCACACAGTGTTGCCAAGCAGTACATTTCGAAATCATTTACAAAATAAACTTAGAAAAATTATAATTTTTTGGCTTTGGTTTATTATACAATGAAAAATTATAACTGATATCGCGGATGTGGGAAAAAATTTTTAAGCAAAAATATCAATGGCAACATTGTGTAGATACAACCAAACACAAACCGATGTATTGTGTAAATATGTAACTAAAAGAACGCAGTTGCTCTCTACGGGATGAGTTTTGCTCAGTTTTGTGCTCGTTAGGGGCTGCGGTAAGGGACTGCGTACGTCGGTCACTGTTTTCAGCATTACCATGGTGCCGATTTACACACGGAGACATCTGGAAGGGAGACACTGGAAATTCTCTTTTGATGTTTCATTCGCGGTCACACGGGCAAAAATTCTTTCGCCAACATTCGTTAGCATCTTTTGACATTTCTCTCATTCGTGTAGCCGTGATTTTTTTGAATTTTATAAAGTGAAGAAATATATTAGTTTATAGCGAGTAAATATGGATTACAAACTAAAATATGAACTAATTAAAAGCATATGGCCATTCATTGGGGAGGCTGCGGAATTAGGCTGCGACGACAGCGATAAAGAAGAAATACTTTTAGGTAAGTATTTACATGCTTGTAAAATGTGTATATTAAATTATACTCCAATTAGGAACAGCAAATTTGGGCGAGAAAGCTTCATCGTTGGCTATCAAGAGGTCCAAGCGGCAATGGATAAAGGAATGGAGAAAAAAGAAATGTGATCACGGCTCGTTCGCTTTTTTAAACAAAGAGTTGCTGGCGCATGGTGCAAATCTTCCTTTTGCAGAATAGCTCCCGAGGTATGCAGTGTTTTGCTTAACAAATTAAAATCGTCATATTTAAAGGTATGCATACATTTTAGAAATATTATATTTCCAGTTAGACTTGTTTGATTTTGTATTTGTTTAGCTGAAACTAATCGAACACCTTTTGACTTTGCTGAAGGTGAATCTGAATTAGTTTCTGGGTTTAACATTGAATATAGAAGTGGTGGATTTGCTTTGATTTTTATAGCTGAATATGCTAGAATTTTATTTATAAGTATATTATTTTGTGTTATTTTTTTTGGTTGTGATTTGTTTAATTTAGTATTTTATTTAAAATTGGTTTTTATTTCATCTGTTTTTATTTGAGTTCGTGGAACTTTACCTCGATTTCGTTGTGATAAATTAATGTATTTAGCTTGAAAGTGTTTTTTACCTTTTTCTTTAAATTATTTTTTATTGGAGTTAAGTTATTATTGATATATTATATATTGTTAATTGATTTTAGTAAAGGTAATAGGAAATTTTTGTTCCTGTATTATGTTTTCAAAACATACGTTTGTTCAAGCTCATTAACTAATTAATTAATTAAATTATCTCATCATTTATAAATTAGTGGGTTAATAATGTAATATATTATAAAAAGTAAACTGCTCTTAAAACTGTTACTGTTGTCCGATTCATGTTAATAGAATTACAGTAACTACTATAATTCAAAATAGAATTTTATTTACAGGGTAAAATTGGATTCCTCGAAAGTTTCTTAAATGATAGAATGGTAAAATTGCTAGGATATTAATTGATAGAACTAATGCAATAACTCCTCCTAATTTGTTAGGAATAGAACGTAAAATTGCATGTGCAAATAGAAAATATCATTCAGGTTGAATATGAACTGATGTTACTAAAGTATTAGCAGGGATGAAATTATCGGGGTCTCCTAATAAATAAGGGTTAATTAAAGTTAATAATAGAAGTGCTATAATTATAACGATAAATTCTACAATGTCCTTGTATGTAAAATATGGATGAAATGGAATTTTATCAATATTAGAGTTTAATCCAATTGGATTATTAGATCCTGTTTGATGTAGAAAAAAGAGGTTGTCTGTAAAGTCGGTTTACTGACGATAGTTTAACGTGACAACGTCATAAGAAAATACTGATGTAAGGGTTGCAATTTTCAAAACAAAATTTTTATTTTATTTGTTTGATAGATATTTTGTATGGATATAGAGGAGGAGGTAAATGGAATTGCAGTGGAATAGATCAAGTTACATTTACACAAACGTGAAAAACGACGAAACATTTATCAAATTCATTAAAGATATGTATGTTCAATTTCGATTGTGCATCAGACGTTAATAAGTCAACAACACTAAGAGGCACCATCATCGATTTGCCTTTTTCAAGATACTTTACACTCGAAACACTCCCTTTCATTTCCTACTTTTTCTATCATCGTCCTATTCTCAACAGAGAAATGGTTCATTACCATGCACACAGGAAGAACGCATATGCAAATACAAGTATGTGAATTTATATACAAATGCGCACATACATACATATACATACATATATATGCTCACTCAAGTAGGACAGAGCCAGATGTCGAACGTTGCCGAACGCGGAGGCCGATTGTGCTCTTTGTCGTTCGTTCCGCGCTCTCGCTTGTAGTTCAAGCACATTAGCTTACATTTGCTTGCGTACGGAATAGATTCGTATATTTGATATGTCCATATGATTTGTATGCATCTTTACATATAGATTTGTTCTTTTTGAAAATTGCGCGAAATTGTATATGTATATGCATGTTTATATACATATATTAGTATACAACATATCTTATAAGGTATGTGGTAAATATTACCGTACATTTTTTCCTTCATATATAATAAAAAAATTAATAATAATAACATTAAAACAACAGGTATTATTAACAAACTTGGTTTTATTTTAAATTCTTCAAGTAAATCAAATTAATAATAATCAATAAGAAGGCATATGCAAATACAAATACGTGAATTTATATATGTACATATGCGCATATACGTACATATATACGCTCACTTAAGTAGGAGAGAGCAAGATGTCGAACGTTGCCGATCGTTTGCTTTGTTTGCTTTGTCGTTCGTTCCGCGCTTTCGCTTGCAGTTCATTCAAGGTAACGACAATGAGCAAGGTAACGACGAATGAGCAAGGTAACGACAAATGAGCAAGGTAACGACACATTTTTTCGTGCGTGCAGCCGGCTAAATCGAATTATAAGACGTTGTTACGTCAATAATAAATGAATTAGTGTTATTGCTAGTACAATAAATGGTAAAATAAAATGAAATGTAAAAAATCATGAGAGTGGCATTATCTACTGCGAATCCTCCTCAAACTCATTGAACTAAATCAATTCCTAGGTAAGGAATTGCAGATAATAGATTTGTAATAACTGTAGTTCCTCGGAATGATATTTGTCCTCATGGTAAAACGTAACCTATGAATGCTCTTGCTATAACTAAAAATAGAATTATTACTCCTACTAATCATGCTTAACAAATTAAAATCGTCATATTTAAAGGTATGCATACGTTTTAGAATATTATAAATATGTAATAAAATAAATATTTCGCAATTAATGACAACTTTTTTCGCAGCTTCCGAATAGCAAATCCGAACGGGAGGCCATAGCAACAGAATTCGCGCTTAAGTGGAAATTCCCCAATTGCATTTGCGCATTAGATGGATAGCATATAACTTTCCGTCCCTCACGTTCTGACGCAGCTTTTAACTATAATTACAAAGGCACTAACAGCATAATTTTATTAGCCCTGGTGGATGCTAATTGTAAATTTATTTTCGTTGACGTGGGTTGCAACGGTCCAGGAATGATGCTGGGGTTTTTCTACAAAGCAAGTTAAGTACTGTTCTTCAAGATGAGAAAGAAATATCAAAAGCAGCTTTAATTTGAAACAATCGATGCGTTCCGTATGTTTTAGTCGGAGACGATGCATTTCTTCTGCATGTGCATTTAATGGAGCTACATATATCCACACGCAATGTGAAGAACAGCAAGTTTTCAATCAAAGACTCTCCCGGGAAAGGCATGTAGTGGAACATGCATTTGGAATTTTGTCGAACCGATTCCGCGTTTTTCTTGCTCCTATAAATCTAGATGTGGCCACTTTACATAATTATGTGATTGAAAATGGCGAAACACACACTGATGGTAGCGGAAATGTAGAAACTGTAAACAACTGGTTCCATTATATTATAAAGGGTCCGCCATATAACTTTACGTAATTAAAAATGCTATAAAAAAGAAACTACTCAATATTTTTCCAAACCGGTTTTTTTTTATTTTGAAGTACAATCCTTCCGGTTAATGATGAAATACAACTTCATTCATATGGCTGCCTCGGCTAGCCATGCACCATCCCCTACGATCGGTCCAATTTTTCAACACATTTTCGATTGTATTGTTGAGAACGACGGTGAACTGATGTTCCTGGTGATTCACGAACACTCTCGGCCACTGCAGCAATATTTTCGGGTGTACGCTCGATTTTTGGTCGGTCACGCGTTGGTTTGTCAATAAGCAACCCAGTTTCTCTTACTTTTTTTGCAAAGTAACGCACATACGCTTCATTCGGTGCTTTTCTTCTTCCCATTACCGTGCGAAATTTTCGTACACATTCTGCAACATTACCATGATTTTCAAAGTAATGTCGCAATATTCCCCAGCGTTCTTTGAGCGTATACACAACCATTTTCGTTCAACGGAAGAATAAAACTAATTTTCTGTCAAATCAGATGACAGCTAAGTGTTACCATTCTTCAAATAATACCTAGTTCAAATCCGTAAAGATAGGTGGCGGGCCCTGTATAATCCGAGAAATGGTGAAAGGGAGAACGTTCGTCAAAAGTTTCTTAAATACAGTCGAACCTCAATAAGTCGAACTTCGATATCTCGAATCAAATTGCTTGGCAATGGCGTTTAGAGTGAGAATTGAGTGTAATTTTTACTTGATAACTCGAACTTCTATTACTCGAATATCTTGATAGCTCGAACAGAATATTTGGCGCCAGCTTTGATAAGTCGAGTTTCCGGGGGAATTCCCTTATTACGTGTTGCTTATTTTATAGCAAACAGATGTCAGCAGTTGGGTCGCTGCACTGTTTAAGTCCACAGGTATTTTATTAGTAGTTCTTACGCGAAAATAAACTCTGTTGACAGGTCATCAAAACGTTGTTTAAAAACTTTATCTATTGATGAAAAATTTAAACTAATAAAGGAAGTAGAAATGGGTGCGCGAAAAAAAGGTTTTGTGTAAAGTATGTTATTCCGGCAAATCAAATGTCAACTATTTTAAAAAATAAACAAACGGTTATTACTGCAATCGAAAGTGGTGGTGCAAGTGGGAGTTCAAAGAGACTAAAAAAGCCAACATACGTAAATGTGGTCAAAGCAGTTTTAGAATGGTTTAAATCGGCAAGAACACGGAATTTGCCTATAACCGGAGGATTACTTAAAGAAAAAGCACTGGAATTTAGTCAAAAATGAAAACAACCGAATTTCAAGGCAAGCACTGGTTGGCTCGATAATTGGAAACGAAGGTATGTGCATTCATAAAATAAATGTGCAAGCTGACACCTAAAGTTTGTTTTTTTCTAAGATCTGGTATATGTCATAAAAAGGCGTGTGGTGAGAGTAATGATGTAAGCGAAGAAGACTGTATGAAATGGCAACGTGATGTTTTATCTCATTTATTAGAAGGCTATCAAGCACGGGACGTATTCAATGCAGACGAGACGGGCTTATTCTTCAAATGTCTTCCAGATAACACCTTAACTTTTAAAAACCAGAAATGCCATGGAGGAAAGCACAGTAAACAGATAGTTACGTTGATGATTGCCGCAAACATGGATGGATCAGAAAAATTGAAATTACTCTTGATAGGTAAAAGTAAATCCCGCTGTTTTAGAGGTGTTAAATGGTTACCTCTCGACTATAAAGCAAATTCAAAGGCGTGGATGACGGGAGCCTTTTTTGAAGAATGGCTTCTTAACTTAGACAAACAATTTGGAAAATCCGGAAGAAATATTCTACTTTTTATTGACAATTGCCCAACCCATCCTAAAGACATACAACAGAGATTAAATGCATTTTTTCCCCCGAATATGACATCAAAATTACAACCACTCGATCAAGGTGTCATACAAAATTTAAAATGTCATTATCGTCGCAGAATTTTAAAAAATACTATAAAATGCTTTGAAGTAAACAAAAATCTTAACATTACATTAATGGCGATATAAAGCCTGAAATCATCTCTAATTGTTTTAGAAAAGCCGACTTCGGTCAATATTCTGAATGGGAGGAAGAAGATGACATTCCTTTGGATTTCATAAGCGAACGCATAAAAGAAAGGAGTAAAGAAGAAATTCAACTGCGGCATGAATATGAAGCTTGGCAAAATGTCAAAGGTACAGAAGGTGTTACCTTTAATGATTTTATGCATGTGGATGACGATATAATTACTTCAGAGTTTCCCACAGATAAAGATATTGTGGAGCTATTGGGATCTAAATCCGAATTTGAGCATGATAGCGAAAGTGATATAGAAGACGACTTGCAAGATGATATGCTGCAACCAGTTTCAAACGAGCTAGTTGCAAATTTGTTCAAGATTTTGCGGTCATATTTAAAAACCAATGAACATACAACCGATTCTCTGTACAATGGTTTAAATAATATTGAAGCATTTTTTGAAGATCATAATAAAAAACCCTCTCGTCAATCCCAAATAACTGACTTTTTTACTTTTAACGAATGAAAGCTATACATCTATTCAAACAATGTTCTTAATTATGTACATATATTATATTGTATATAATTTTAAAATATACACATGCAATATTATATAGCAACTATACATAATTTGAAGCATGTACTGTTTTATCAATAAAATTGTTTGCTAACCCTTGAGTTTTATGGATTGTTTTATTTTTCCATTAGGTTTTATTTTGTTTATGGATTTTTATGTATGTATGTACATATGTATATTATATTTGATAACTCGAAATCTTGATAGCTCGATTTTTTTTTGTGGCATGTCATAGTTCGAGTTATCGAAGTTCGACTGTATTTTAATGAAGAAGGCAAACTGGATTGGTTCAATAATAAACAATTTGTTTTATTTTTAATAACTTGAAATTATTATATATATGTATATAAACTTTTGTACTTGAATAAAAATAAATAAATTAAATATACTTCATGTATAAATATAGATATATATATATATATATATATATATAATATATATATATATAATTGGCGCGTACACCCTTTTTGGGTGTTTGGCCGAGCTCCTCCTCCTATTTGTGGTGTGCGTCTTGATGTTGTTCCACAAATGGAGGGACCTACAGTTTTAAGCCGACTCCGAACGGCAGATATTTTTATGAGGAGCTTTTTCACGGCAGAAATACACTCGGAGGTTTGCCATTGCCTGCCGAGGGGCGACCGCTATTAGAAAAATGTTTTTTTTTTCTCTTAATTTTGGGAGAGATTCGAACCGACGTAGGTTCGAATCTCGGTGAAACACCAAAATTAAGAAAAACATTTTTCTGATAGCGGTCGCCCCGGGGCAGGCAATGGCAAACCTCCGAGTGTATTTCTGCCATGAAAAAGATCCTCATAAAAATATCTGCCGTGCATCTGAAAAACAAATTTGTGACCTATGTTAATTATTCAATCATGTTAGCTATGTAGTATACGTCTTACGATACCATAATTTATATTTTCTTAAAATTTGTAACACATTGCATTTTAATACTACTATACTACTACATGGCCTTCTGTAAACGAGAGCTGATCAAAACACCAAAGCTTTGTTTCATATACATCATTTACTACGCTTTCAATTTTCTTGGAGTTTTTTATTAAACGTAGCTCCCTCATATATTGAGTACGGACCAACCTTGTCATGTCGGTGTCCTTGCCGCGGGGGTGAGGCTTAAGTGGTAATTTAACCCCATGACATGGAGATTAACTTACCACGAACTAAGAAGGCAGCTCCATGTAGGAATTGGGTATCCACCCATCCGCGGAACGGTGGAATTGGTTACCACCCAAGTACTATGTGGAGAGTACCGTACCGACAACCTGGCAGGAGGTATAAAATGCATTTTTCTACAATGTTCAGGTTAAAGATGGATGTGTCTGCACGAGGTAACCCACTTTCTGGAAATCCTTCCGTCGAGCAGTCCCTCCCTCTCAGTAGACTCAGATGGATCTCTGGTACCGAGTAAATCTTTGACAACGGTCGAACCTGGTGCGAATCAGGTAAGTATCGGTAAAAGACTGAAGTTATTGGAGATTCGAACGCAGGTGTTGGTCTATCCATCTGTAATGGAAATGGGGATTCGTGGCAGAAGGGAGGATTCCTTTGTAACGTGTAATCGGTGAGTCGAAAGACTTTCGAGGGGGAAAGCGTGGTGGACAGTATCGCAAAGGTGCACTGTTTCAATGCCTTTTCCAGAGAATGGCTGGGAAGAGAGATAGCAAAAGCTCCAGCCTGCGAAAACAGCAAGTTCATTCTTGTTGACAGTAGCAAAGAAAGGCTGGTACGAGCGAGTGCCTGGATTCAGGGTCCTTCCTGTAGTTCAGCAGAACTGCTCACACGCATCCGTGTGCAGAACAAAGATCTTGACACGACTCTCTGGAGAGTATACACATGCACGAGGCAGAAATCCGCTACCACTTCGGAAGTGGGTTCCCATCTGGTACTGGGTATCTCGGGTACCTCAAGGTTCTTAAGTCGAAGTACGGGTGCCGTCCTCACCTACATCTGGGGCGAATCCATTTCTGTGTCCATGATAAAGTGGAGGACAAAGCGTAAATATACTCAGTCTCATGACTGAAGTAATATTTACACAATAAATCTGCAGCATAGCAAAGCGTCTACGGCTCTCCTGTGCCGTAGTCATGCAAAACTGCAAACAAACTTACACATACTAATACAAGAACCATGGGTATGTCACAAGCGTATCTGTGGTCTAGGTGCTATGTCGTGGGGACAAACACTTCATTGTGAAGGGAATATGAGACCGTGAGCATGTATTATCATGCCGAGGTTGATCGAACACACGATGTTAAAAGAGCTATGCTCCGGAATTATCGTTGTTGTAAAAATAAAGTACTGGAAAAGTGGGACACTCTTCCCAGCTATCATAGTTTCGGCCTACCCTACGACTCTTTACAGCCACCTTCTTCGAGGGAGCTAAGAGAAGCGGTCAAGTATGCAGAATCCAATAATCTGGGGCTAATAGTGAGCTGTGATGCAAATTCACAGAACATTGCATGGGGAAGCAGCAAATGCAACCCCAGAGGTCTCAAGTTACTGGCTTTTATCCTGTCATCCAATTTGGTCATTCGAAACACTGGTAACCAACCATATTTTGTGACCAAAAGGAGACAAGAGGTTATTGATTTAACCCTTACCAATAAGTCAATGGGAAATCAAATGAACCGATGGCGAGATTTGGAAGAGGACACTCTTTCTGATCATCGTATTATCGAATTCCGACTGGGAATTGATACAATATCAGTACCTTCCGGTAGGAATCCTCGAAATGTGGACTGGGACAGGTATGGTGAGCTTGTAACAGAGCGATTACCAATCATGAAAAAACTCAAATCAGTAGAAATGATTGAAAATGCTACTAAGAAATTAGAAGGTACTTTAATCAATTGCTTTGAGGAACTGTGCCCACTCAGGGAAAGTAGACAGGGGAAAGCGGTTCCTTGGTGGAACCCTGAACTGTCGAAGCTTTCTTGTACGATCCAGAAAAGGTCTTAAAGACCCAAACAGATGAGGACTGGGCTAATCATCGTCTTACACAGAGAGAATATAAGAAAAAATTACGGCAAGCCAAACTTGAATCCTATAGAAATTTCTGCAGTAAAGCCGAAGAAGTGAGGGAAACGTCCTTCATTTAGACCGCTAAGTACGGCTGGATTCCATTCGAAAATCTGATGGTTCATACACAATTTCCAAATCGGAAACGTTTAATGCTCTACTCGAAACACATTTTCCGGGTAGTAAAATTCTCTCTGAAGTAGAGAGTTGCATGAACAATAACGGTAGAAACGGTGGAACCTCTAGGTACAGCTGGTATATTGCTAGTCGGATAGTGACAAAGGAATCGATAAGGTTTTCCCTGTCTTCCTTTGAGAACTTTAAGCCCCTGGATCTGACGGAATATATCCAACAATAATTAAAAACGGAGGAGACAGACTGATTGAGGCCCTGAAAAGGATCTTCACAGCCTGTCTTGCGTCCCAATGGCGACGCGTAAGAGTAGTATTTATTGTGAAACCAGGAAAAGATGACTATTCCCTAGCAAAAAGTTGTAGACCAACCAGTTTGACAGCGTGTTGAAAAGCCTAGAACGAGTGGTGGAGAAACATATTCGAGTAGGGGTATTGCCGAGAATTCCACTTAGTAGAAATCAACACGCTTACCAGAGTGAAAAATCATGTGAATCAGCCTAACACGATCTTGTTACCAATATTGAAGCCGGGTTGGAAGCTGGCGAATACACAATGGGCGTGTTCGTGGACATTGAGGGGGCTTTTGATAATGCCACTTTCAGCTCGATATGTTCTTCTGCCGAAAGACACGGAGTTATCAAACCATTTTAAAATGGATATATTTCATGCTCGGTGAGAGGCTGTTAACCGCTGGTGGGGGCAGTGACGAACAAATCACAGTCGGGACCAAGCAAGGATGTCCCCAAGGGGGTGTTCTTTTTCCGCTGCTGTGGTGCTTCGTCGTACGCTCTCTACAAGCGGAGATGCAGGAACCCGGTTTTCATGCCCAAGCATATGCGGACGATGTATGTACGCTAACAACGGATAAATTCTTAAGGAGGCTTTGCACGAAAGTTCAGAGGATTCTTGACAAAATCGATGACTGGTGCATGAGACAAGGTCTTTCCGTTAATCCAAACAAAACAACCATAGTTACGAGAAACCGGAAATTGAATGGACTCAGTCTTCCAACACTGAAAGGTGTGACACTTGGTCTTTCCGATGAAGTTAAATATCTAGGAGTAATCTTGGATAAGAAGCTGACTTGGGAGACACACGTTTCACTGAAGGTGAATCGCGCATCGAAGATTGTTCAAGAAAGTAAGAAGAAGCTTAACTCTTTCGCAAGACAAAGCAAGCTTGTACTTATATGGGTTCCGGTGCACTCCGGTGTTCAAGGAAACGAAATTACCGACAAATTGGCCAACTGTGGATCAGCGGTGCCCCCACAGGGACCATAGCCAATAATCGGAATCAGTTCTGCAGGAATTATGAATTGGATCAGCGATTATGTAGGCAATCTACACAAAGAGCGATGGTCCGGTCTAGAACGCTGCAGAGCTGCAAAGTGTTTTGTGACAAGTCAGAACAGAAAACTGTCAAACTTTCTACTAAAACTTAGAAGGAAAGACATTCGGTTGATGGTCGGCTTCATTACAGGACACAACCCATGGGGTCAGCATATGACCACCATTGGAATCATTGAGGACCCAGTATGCTTGTCATGCTTGGAGGAGGCGGATAGCACTAAGCACTTTCTCTGTGAGAGATTTTGGTTCCGATGTCATGAGAATGAGTAATATTATTTCTGTTAAATTGGAGGATATTTATAGATTTGCCAAAGAATCTGGAAAATTCTCACAGGACTAACTATCTCTATCTCTGTTTTTATTCTTTCTTATCTCTTTCTCTGATATTTTCTCCTTCCCTCCTTGACTATCTACCCCCTTTCCAGCGCTTCAAATAAATGGTGGTTAAATTTCAAGGGTCGATGTTGAATGTGAACCACACTTAAACGTCAAGTTTTTTTCTGCATTTCATTTGACATTTTCCAGTTTCAGACTATTTCAAGTGGAACTGGAGGATAAAAAGATACACAATCAAGCAACGCGTTAAAGTTATTCAGGCTTATTATGAAAACGGGCGTTCAAATCAAAATGCATATCGCGCACTTCGTGATTTTTTTGGTCACTTTAATCGTCCAAATGTGCGTACAATCGGACAAATTGTGCAAAAGTTTGAGCAAACCGGGTCTGTAGGAGATGTGAAAACACCAGTGCATGCTCGTACAGTTCGTACTGCAGAAAATACTGCTGCTGTTCGCGATAGTGTGGTTGAAGGGCCGTCCACCTCAACTTGTCGTCGTGCTCAACACCTGTGCACCTCTCACGCGGGTCGTTGATGAACATTATGCATAAAAACTTGCATTTACACGCTTACAGGGTGTAATTGACTCAAGAACTAAAGCCTCTTGACCATTTCAAGCGTCGTCAATGGTCAGAATGGTATCAGGAAATGGCAACAGTGAATGACCAATTTTCGAAGAAAATCATCTTCAGTGATGAGGCCCATTTTCACCTCAGTGGTTTCGTCAATAAGCAGAGAGCCGCGAAGATCATGTGATTTCACACCGTTGGACTTCTTTCTTTGGGGTTATTTGAAAGAAAAGGTGTACGTCGATAAGCCAGAAACAATTCAAGAGCTAAAGGATGAGATAATCTGGCACATTAACGGCATAGAACCTCAATTATGCCTCAGTGTTGTCGAAAATTTGGATCATCGGATGAAGGTGTGCCGCCGAGGCCACGACTGCCATTTACCCTATATTTTGTTTTATACGCAATTGAGTCATACCAGTATTAGCATAATAAAGGAAAATGACAATAATTTCTTAAAAAAATTGTACTTTATTCAAAATTAACACCGGCCCTTGAAACTTAGCCACCCTTTACAATGGGCTTTTTATCTTGAGTGTTTTAGGAGCCACCAATTCTCTTGGTGCTCCTTGGCTCGACATTTTCATATTTCATTTCATTTTTTCGAGGGTTGCCAAATTATTATACTCAAACAAAATTTTCTGTACTTTTATTGTTTTACAATAGTTTTATTATTTCGAACGCTGGACTGCGAAACATTTAGTAACTCAGTTTTTTGACGCTGGGTATATTCACAATCCAACATTGTGGCAATTTTTGCTTTTTTAGTTGGTGTGAGGTCAGCACAATTCCCCATCTCTACAAGGCAAAATTTTATTTATGTTATAAAAACCCAAAATGTATTTCTATAAAAAACCCAATCAATAAATAAGAAAACTAGAAATCATCAAAAAAATATGAGTATATAACACAATAATAACCCAAAAATAAAAATTAGCACTTACCTACTATTGTAGATTTATTCTTTCTTAAAAATCACACCCGCAAAAAGAAGCTTGCACTTTGAAATTTGAACAGACACTGTCACTAACGTCTGTCAAATATGAAACAATAGAAAAAACAAAAACATAAGTAATTCCAGATCACGTACAGTGTTGTCAGATGTGTACGTAATGATTCAAAACCAAAAATATTATATGTAACTACTACCCTATAACATTTAGTATGTTACCGCTAGATCTTTTTACATTATCTAAAAAAAATGATTTGTAGCTATGTATGTATATGTGTATAAGGGAATACTTAGTGTACAAGGGAGTGAGAAAGAAGCACATCCTTAAGCTTAGGGAGATTATTTGGATAGTACTCGTAACCTGTATGTTACTGTTATTGAGAATATGCTAATTTGTATTTAATTATGTATGTATGGATGTGTGCATGTTCTTGCGGGTATTATATGATGGGAAATTGAGGAATTCAATTGAGTGGTGCGATTTCGAAAACTTCCAATAGATAGTTTCTAGTTGTTGATATGTATTTATGGATGTGTGCAAATACATTGCCAATTCTTCGTTTAATGAGTCTACATACATACATATGTGTGTGTGTACATATATGGTTTATATGAAAATAATTTCAAAATTCGATGTCTACTTTATTACTACATACATATATACTTACACACCTACACGTGGGTTATACTTATAAGCTAAAGTACAAAAACAATTGTTCATTGTCATAATTTAAGCTTCAATACGCTCAGATATTGTTATTTTTTATAAATTTTGTCTATTTGTATTCTCTGCAAATATTGTGAATTTATTTAGATATATATTCTTTCTCTCTCTCTCTCTCTCGGGTCTCTCCCTCTTTCTTTGACTGCCTTGAAAGTTTCACTTCTGTTATGCGTACTACGCTACACGCACTTTTTTATGTCGTCTTGTGTGACTCCAACCATTTATATTTCCATTTTTTTGTATTTCCGCAAATGCCATCGCTTTTTTGACTCGGTTCATATACTCTCTTGATTTAATGCTGTACAAACAAGCATTTTCTTGAATATACACTATTCGTTTTTCAATGTTTCATCGATCCCACTTGTATTCCATTTTCAAAATCGGTTGATTACAGTACTTTTTCACAGAAAAGAAGAAAACGAATGAAGCAACTGTCAAAAATATTTTGCAGCCAATTTCACAATTGGAAATACGTATAAGAAGCACAAATCGTGTCGCCAGTACGGGAGACCAATTCCGTTCTCCCTTCCGCGGCCGACCTTCTCCCCCGAACAAAATGTTTCCCTGTGTAAATTAGCACTTGCAGTATATGAGAATTAAACTTCGCTTTCCTTTTTGTTTTGAACAGCAGACTGTTTGGTCGATTTGATATAAAAAATCCACACTGTTCCTTCCGTGCCAAGTAGCACTTCAGCAAATTTTTGGTTTCGACCACTGTCCACACTTTGCGTTTCCTGTTGAAACTGAAACTGTTGATTAATTTCTGATGATAAATTATTTCAAAAGAATAATAAATACTTGCACTATATTATATGTTGTCATTTAGTTATTTAGTAAAGGGGTGTAAATGAGAGTTTTGTCAAAGACCGGGAAGAATCGATTTGGCGCCGATCTCAACAATTTGGTCGATCTCAAATTTTGCTAATAGTAATACAAATCTCTTATCCACCCGGAAAGGATGTAAGCGCCTCCTTAGAACCATAGGAAATAATAATAATAAAATTTGCGAATTGTGTCAAAGCTCTAAATTGAAATACAAATATTGATTAAAATGGGGAATACATGTAAATATATTTTAGATAAAATTTATAAAGTTTATTTGAAGTCATATTCATAGGTATATATCATCTCCACTCCCCCTGCCTCTTGTTTTTATTGTAATTAAAGGAGAAATCGATTGTTCATCCCTATTACGTATTTTTTGTGTTTTATGCTTGTTCTTCTTGGTTAATATAATGTATTGATTGGAATTAGCGAGCTGTATTGGCTTAAGTTTCCGTTCCAGGCTATACAAGATCACTTATTGTGACTCCTACATTTGTTTGTTATTTTAAGTGGCGATTTTTCCTACTTTTGATCTCAAGTCTTTTACTTTAGAGATGAGTACCTTTGTTGGCGCACCCAACCATACATTTTTGGCTTCCGGGCTTTCACCGCTATAACCTATTGGGATCAGTCCTGATCATTGCTGGTACTAGGCAAAACCTCCTGTGAAGGTTAATCTCTTTCAGTGCGTATGTGGTCATAAAGAACCCTTTTCATATGAACTAAGTATCACCAGCCATTTGTTGAATGACTTGCTGTCGGAGATTAGGGTATGAAAATATAAGTTAACACCACAAACATTAACAATGCAAGGGACATGTTAGGTGCATGTGACGTTGCAAGCGATGCAAGCTTAGATTAAGAATTACATGATAATATTTGCTCAAAGAGCACTATAAAATATAAAAATAAATTGCGCGCAACGTCGTTAAGTGGGCTCAGTAAGCGCGGAAATTAGCAAAAGTTAATAAAGTTAATTATAATGCGTCAAGAAAAATTGTTTTTTCGGTCCGTTAGCCTAAAGAAGCCGCCTCACCGTACTCGGGAACAAGTCCAGTAGGAATCACTTTAGGAAGCTAGCTACAAAAATGCCGTTGATTATCGGACCCAAGGAACCACGTCTGTAGTGTCCGTCCGCAGGCAACCTCACCGACTATGTTACCATTCTACGTTACCGGAATGACTCGGGGTTTTCCCGACCAAGGACAGCCACCCCAGTAAACTAGGGCAGTCTAGTGTACCGTACCCCACCCCTAATCTATCGTCACAGGAGCAATCCTACGCTGTATATTTGCTCCAAATACTTCTCTTCAGGGCTAGTATTGAACCCAACCCTGGTCCATAGGTATTCTACTGCTGCATATGCCACAAACGGCTCCACCCGAGCTCCATCTCCGTTAGGTGCAATAAGTGCAACGGGGCGTTCCATGTTAAGACCTGCTTAGGCCTTAAGACACATAGGGAGTGGTCCACACGGCTTGTGGCCAAAGGCTGCTCCCGCCACCAGGCGGACCCTGCCTCAACGGCTTCATCGTCAAATGTGCAGGCACTTCAAACTGCCACCACTAATCAAACCTCAACGGTTAGGAGCCCACCGGTGCAGCAGAACTCCCTCTCTGACCCACAACCCTCCTGCTCCAATCCGAGTGCGGGGACAAAACAAGCAGCTCTTGGTCCTCCGCACATTCTGTTCCGTGTGTCAGGCCAGCATGCGTCGGAACTTGGCGTCAGTCAAAAGCCAATGCTGGTGCCACTTTCAGAGAGGCTCTGGCCTACGCACCACCCGTGAGTTGACATGCGACTTCGTTGCCCCCTGCTGCAGAGCTCTGCACAACCGGCCCCCGCATGAGGCCGCAACAACAACAGAGGAACGCACAGCAGGCCCAATGTAGACAACCACACGCATCTCTCACACCCCGAGTTACAACAGTCCTACCGAGAAGCTTCAAGCTTATGGAATTTAACTGTATCGGACTAACGAGCAAGGTAGATGAGATAGTCGACTTTATGAGTCAACACAAAATCCCAATAGCGGTGGTCCAAGAAACCAATCTACAAGCTAGCTCTTCCCTGGTAAGCAGGGATGGCTATGACGTGCACTGACAAGATCGCAAGCGAGACAACGGTATTGTCTTAGCGTTTATAGTCCGGCATACACTGCTGTATCGTCTCATCGGTGGAAGCATCGACCGCAGGGACAGTACCAAGGTATAGCTGTCCGGTCAGGCGATGCCGAGATCGAAATTTTCGATATATACATATATACCCCCTGTCACCGGCTGGATATCACCCTGATATAGGTGCGCTCATCAGAGGTGAAAACCGATTGGTTGTAGGTGACTTCAATGCGCATCACAATCTTTGGCATCCAAGCCTGCCAAACGCCCGACATAAAAATTGCTAGCGCTGGTGTGGTAAATAGCAAAACCTGGCGACCTATGCTATCGCTTGCAACAGACCGTTTCTCCCATTATCATCTCGATCGAGAGACTTGCCGACTTTTTCTCCGCGGATCATCGATCCTATATTAACTTTAACAAAGCTAATTGTTCTACCCATCCTGCCACTCGCTTCATATCTGCTGGAAGGAAATGCGTCCAAATTTCCCAGCTGAAGCAGCCGTTCTAGCAAACGAGTGTGACCACCTACGCCAGGCCAATCCCCGGGATCCTCGCAAAAGGGATTTCAATTTAGAGATCCGGCAACTGGTAATCCAACGTAAGCGGACTAAATGAGAAGAACATCTGAAGACCCGCAACTTCACCTCTGGCGTGAGTAAGCTCTGGTCCACCTTAAGGTCGATGTCGATCCCCACGAAGCACTACGACAACGGTTGCACTTCGTCGGACCCAAAGAGATGCGCGAGCTACTTTAGGCGGCAATTCATATTGCATCCTCCGACCGACAGACCCAAGCTTCGTGCCATCAGAAGGCTGCTAAACCTCACGAGAAACAGTGCACCACTTACTTTCTCCAGTGGAGAGGTTCAGGGGTCATCAACAACATGAAATCATCTAAAGTCATTGACCCTGGCGGACTTAACTTGCCGATGTTGAAAAAGCTGGGTCCATTGAAAGAACAGTACCTCACAAGGGGTTTCAATATGTCCTTGACTACTCTCGTAATTCCTGACAAGTGGAAAACAGGGATAGTGGTCCCTCTACTGAAATCTGGCAAACCCGCCAACCAAGGGGATTTCTATCGGCCGCTAACTCTCCTTTCCCTTTCGTTCTGGATATCCTTCTTCTTAATTGGCGGGATAACCGCTTACGCGATTTTGGCCAAGTTTAACAATGCGCACCAGTCGTTTCTTTTTTGTGCTAACCGGCGCCAGTTGGACACACCAAGTGCAGTCAAGTCCTTCTCCACCTGATCTTTCCAACACAAAGGAGGCCTTCCTCTTCCTCTGCTACCACCAGCTGGTACCGCATCGAATACTTTCAGAGCCGGAGCGTTTGTATCCATTCGGACGACATGGCCCACCCAACGTAGCCGCTGGATTTTGATTCGCTGCCCTATGTCTATGTCGTCGTAAAGCTCATACAAACTGTTTGTTTGAAGACAGGAGGTACCTCGTTTTGTCCTCGTTCACCACTAGACCCATTCAATTTCCTTCTTTATCCAGTTTATAGAAGACAGAATTAACAGTGCGGTTGGCCGATGAGGTCAATATCATCGGCATACGCCAACAATTGTACGCCCTAATAAAATATTGTGCCTGAGCGAATAAGTTCTGCGGCTCGTACGATGCTCTCCATTATCAGGTTAAAAAAGTCACATGACAGCGAATCCCCTGTCTGAAACCTCGTTTGGTATCAAACGGCTCGGAATGGTCCTTCCCAATTCTGACGGCGCTGCTGGTGCTGAGCAACATCATCTTGCAAAGCCGTATTAATTTTGTGTGGATACCGCTCTGAATATTGTAGCAGGTTAAACTCCTACTTATCCAGAATTGGCCCCGACATACCAAACATATGTCCAGCATGTGAAGGCACTCCGCACGACACTAACCACCTTTTCACATGCCCCATGAAACCCACTCAACTAACACCCCTCTCTCTCTGGACGCAGCCTGTCGAAACTGCAAGTTTCCTGGGCCTACCGTTAGATGAGCTAGAGGAAGACGAGCGGTGATTTACACTACACTGACAGGGCAAAGTATACTGCTAAAACAACAACAACTACGTCTCCCGAGCAGGACCCTCAGTAACGCAACTAGGCGCAAAAAGGACAACCACCAGGAGCAGCGAGGGATTTATAGTAAGAAAACACAGTAACAAGATATTTTATAGTAATTTTTTCGAGTAAAACAAAAAGTAAAGTTTTGATAGTTATTAAATAAAATATTGTGGAACAGATGGTAATGCTAATGGTAATGGTTGTACGGGTTAGGCCAAAACCTTTGTACACTGCGACCAGATTGATCTCTTGTGCGCCCCTATTTCCTCAATTATAATTATTTAGCATACCGAGGAATCGAGCCAGCTCCTTAGGAGGGAGCAATTGTACGTCTTCCTCCTCTAGTAGATACGAGCCCAGGATTCTGTGTCTCCTGTGGCCTAATGCCTCACAGCAGAACCTGCATAATCTTGTACTAGATAACCCCATTGTATTAAAGTGTTTACTACAGGCAAAGTGAACTGTAAGTGCTCCACATAGTAATCTGAGGTCCTTTTTATCTGGGGTTAGAGCAGGTTTGGCTCTGTTGGCATTGATGTTCAGAAACTTTTTGGAGTGATTGAGGTCACTTGTGCCATTCCAGTGTTCCCTGATTTTTGTTTAGATCCGTTTTTTTTGGTTTCCTGTTTTATATTATTTTCATTAAAGCCGAAAAATGGGGTTGGACCCATAAATGGCCTTTCTGCCCTTTTTTGTCATAAAAGGTTACGAGACCTTGGTTAACCTCATGACCTGGTACCCAAATCAGTGAGACTTGATTATAAGTGGCCAGTTTGTTCCGCGCATTTAAACTCTCTGTTAGGACTTTGGACTTGAATGTGAAGCTATTTAAGGCTTTGAGAACCGATTGGCTGTCCGAAAGTATTTCATTTTTTACTTTCGCGAACCCTCTTTTGGATATGATTTCCACTGTTTCCATTATGGTGAAGAGCTCTGCAAGAAAAATCGTGTTATCTGTACTTAGTGTTAGGGATTAGTGCGCTCTAGGAGCCATCTGTGTACCATTTTTGTGAGTCATAATTTAGCCATGTTGTGAAGAGTGGAACTTCTCTAGACGGTAAGGTAACCTTGTATCTCTTTATAAAATTCAGTTCAGTGTTCATTCGCCTGGGTTATGCATACCCTGTTCAAGATATTGAAGTGTCCAGTAAGATCTCCCGGTTTAAGTTTTTCTTTCATATGAAAAGAGAGTGCTTGGACAGTTGCTTCCTCTTGTATTGCTAAATGTACTGGCGGTAAATTAAAAAACATGCCAGCAGTTGGGGTAGTTCTCATCGCTCCTGTTATGCTGAGACACGCCAGCCTTTGTAGTTTACACAATTTTGATATAGCAGTAGTTTGATTTGTTTTAACCCACCATTTCCAAAGTCCCATATAGTACGATAAGTCTTACCATTTGGGAGTAAATCTAGAAGGTCATTTTAGGGTTCAGACCCCAGAATTTACCCAAGAGTTGTTTTGTTGCCCAAAGGTTTTTCGTTGCCTTTTTTATTACTGAGTTGAGGTAGGCCTCCCAAGAGATAATTCTTAGATATTTAACTGCTTCCTTTAGAGGTACCTCTGTTCCATTTACTAGGGTGTGTATATTTAGAACTCTTTTCCTGGTAAATGGGATAATAGTGGTATTGGAAGGGTTAATTGATAATCCCTCTTTACTACACCACTCCCAGGTTATATTTAAGGCATCCTGCATTAAGTCCTTTATGGTCTTTTCGTGGTAGTTTTTAATTATTAAAGAAATTTCATCTGTATACCCTGTTGTTTTATACCCTTTATTGTTAAAGTTTTGTTCCAAATCGTCAGCCAGTATAGACCAGAGCAATTGCAACGGCACCTTTGATGATGTTTCTGACATTTTGATTTATACCGCCTGACTAAAAAACAAGATGTGAGTGATAATATTATTTATTGTATATCAAAGTGTATTTCTCCAATATCCGTTGCTAGTATTTATCATGTCCCTGTAGATATTATGCTAAACTTTTATGAGTTTTTACCTTTATCATGTATTGATGAAACTATTTTTGATTATGCGTCCTCTGCATATGTCAACTTTAATAATTCTCTTTTAGAATTTAAATGGAATGAATTATTGTCCGACATGAGCATTCACAGTGGTTTTTCTTATTTAAAATCAATAATGCATGAATTTCGCGTTAATAATATATAAAAATAAATACCTCAAGGAATTTAAAGCAACAAGTAATCAGTTATTTTTTCAAAAATACAAGCTTTTTCAAAATACAAGGGTTTTCCAATAAGAGGTGTTATTTTGATATTCCAAGAAAGATGCTATTTTTTAATATAAGTGATCGGATGTTTATTTCATTATAAAGAGGAAGGTGTGTCGTTATTAGTGGAAAATAATATCAGGCAAATGACCACCACGCTTACAGGCCAATATCCTTTTCATGAAATTTTCCCTAACCGAATTGCAAAGTGGCTGCCCTATGTCCTCGATAGCCTCACGAATTCCCTCTCTGAGGTCTTGAATCGACCGTGGGCTGTTGGCGTAGACCTTCTCTTCCACGTGGCCCCCAAAAAAAGTCACAAGGTGTTAAATCACAACATCTCGGTGGCCAATTGTGATCACCTCTTTGAGAGATAAGACAGTCCGGAAACTTTTCCCGTAAAAGATCAATGGTTTCGTTGCTTGTGTGGCACGTAGCGCCGTCTTGTTGAAAATAAACATTGTCCAGATCAATACCATCCAATTCCGGCCATCAAAAATCGTTAATCATCTCTCGATAGTGATAGGTAACACCTGTTATTGGAAAACCCTTTACTTAATACTGAGGGGAACATCAAAACTAATCCGAAGTCACTTTGGAATTTTGTAAAATCTATAAAGTCTGGTTCAAATATACCTGCTTCGATGATGTTGGATAATAAATTTGCAAGTACACCTGCTGAAGAAGCTAACTTATTTGCAGACTTTTCTATGTCTAATTATGTCTCAGCTGATGAGATATGCCGTAACTTTTCATCCTACATAGTTATCTTCATCTCTAAATTTTTGACAATCTACACATCTCATCTGATGACATTTACAAGGGGATGCTTTCTCTAAAACCGTCGTCACATACAGATGCTGATAGTCTTTCAACTATTTTGCTTAAGAATTATCTAGCGTTGGCAGAGATTATTTTTTAAAAATCTCTATCTGTGGGTACTTTTATAAATGATTGGAAGTTTACAATCATCACACCTTTTTAAAAGTGGAAGAAAAAATGATGCTCGATGGTTTTGTAACAGACCGATCTACAACTAATCTTGCTGTTTTTAGCGAATTTTGTATGCCATCATTTTCTAAAGGACTCCAAGAGGATTGCGTTTATACTGACTTCTCTAAGGCATTTGACAAAGTGTCGCACGAAATTTTAGTAAAGAAGTTGGCTTGTTTGGGCTTTAACTCCACATTTCTGCGATGGCTTAAGTCATATTTTATCAATGACATAAGCAAATGTTTTACTTTCTTTTACTAATTTCTTGCTATTTACGGATGATTTAAAAATTGTCTGATCTGTTAGGGATTCGGTGGTGCAAAATTTTGCGTCTGTCCTCATATATTAAAGAAACGTTTTCTTTTAACAATTTCGAAGCGTCACTACATTTTTAGCACATCGTGCACCATTTCCAATAATGTACTACAAAGTGTAACACAGTTTAAGGATCTTTGAGTATTATTCGATTAGAAATGTTCCTTCAGTGGTCACATTATTTTTATTCTTTGAAAATCGTGTTTGGTTCTAGGCTTCATCCGTCGAAATACATCTGAATTTTCTGATTCGTATTCGTATGAACTGATGTTTACGGCTCTTGTTCGTCCTCACTGTTATCATGTTATGACATGCCAGGGTCCAGGAGCTAAGAAGAAGCTAAGAAGTGATGAGAGTACTCCAGGCAAGTATGCTTAGAAGTCGCACAGCAGACGCTCTGCTCGAACAAAAAGCTATCGAGAGGGAGCTAGATGCGGTCATCATCAGCGAGCAGTACGGACGGATTCCAAAGGAACCTGGTTCGAAGACGAAACAGGAACGGCCTCATTTTCACTCTCAAGAGGTAAGGCAGTCACAGCACAGAGCCCGTCGTTGCTACACATACGCTCAAAATAAATACCTCACAATGCTGAGCTGCTATCTTATCGACAGTGACAGCGACAGTGTTGATCAAATTAGAACGAAGCTGTACCTTATTGAGGATAAGGTTCGAGAAATAAGTGGCCCCTTCATCGTAGCTGGAGACTACAACGCCAAGGCTGTCGAATGGGGTCCCCTACTACGAACACACGGGGAAGACATATACTAGGAAACGCCAAAGTTAACACTGAAGCGCTCCTAGCTCACTTTGATGCAAATACCATGCCGCATATAGGTGGCAAGCATCGGTGCCTCGCGAGGAGTTACGCTCAAGAAGAGTACCTGTGTATTGGTGGACATCAGAAATCGCAGAGCTCAGAAAAACCTGCTTCCGTTATAGAAGAAGGTACGCCAGAGCCAGACGAAACAGAGAAGCAGAGACGGAAGCTACTGATTTCAGACAATCCCGAAAAGCGCTAAAACAAGCAATCATCGCCAGTAATAAGGCAAAATGGGAGGAACATCGAAGGAATCTAAATAGCAACCTTTGGGGTATGGGCTATAAAATTGTTACGGGGAACCTAAACGCCAACTCCACAGTGATGCTATCAGCAAAATAGTGGACAGACTGTTCCCCATGCAGCCTATGCTGTGCATGGACTGAAACCCCGAAGGTGACGAGATGCTCCCACCCACTACCTTCTCAGAACGGATATGCCAAACCACGCTGCGGTGGCGAAGCTTATAGAACACTGAATCGAGTAGCAGATGGACGACGAAACTTATTGATTCAAGGAACTTCGGGAAAGTAAAGTACTTCTTAACTCCGTTCCTCTCGGGTCACGGATACTTCCGGAGATACCTATACCGCATGCCCAAGGTAACCGATTTCAAGTGCATATACCGTGAAACACTGAGCGATGACGCTGAACATACTTCTTTTAGTTATAACATGGTGGATGGTTCGCGGAAAGAAATGCTCTGAGGGAGCAGATTGGCGACATCGCGCAGAGGAATGTAATCAGCATAATGCTCGAACGCGAGGACAGCTGGAACGCGGTAAAGAAATACATCGAGAACGTACTACGAAAAAAAGATTGACATCGACACAGTGCAACAAATCGAACCCGCACAGATAGAGACACAAAAATACGAGCCTATAGCATGAAAGCTGGCTACAAATATGGTGGACCCAGATGTGGGTGCATAGAATTGGTCCTTTATGGATGCCTTTCTGGGCCCTTCCGAAGTAATATAGGAAGCAGCCTTGGGAAGGGTGTCTCCCGTGAAGGAGAGGAGGGATCGTTTTAGTGGCCACACCACACGACGCAGTAGACGAAAGTCGCTGTAAGTGCGAAGGCATTTTGAACCCTACCTCACTCACCTAAACAAAACAAAAAAAAAAGAAATGTGACGTTGATTAAACAGGATATTTTCAGTAGTTTTCTTTGGCAGCTGCTTTACAATTTTCGTAGTTATAAGTTCATAACCTGGCGATTGGTTTGGCTTTAATCTTTTAATTTCATTTATTGTTTCGTCCGCGGTTGCCGGAGGGATTTTATTTACAGTATTATGATTGTTAACATGTTCCTCGTTTGAAGTCACACGATTGTTATTGTTGCCAGTCGGTTCGCGAAGTTTCATCGTTGGCACCAATATCAAGCGGTCGCCTCGGTTTCCATTTCAGTTTATTAACCACGTTGATTATTTTTAAACCTTATTGCTTTAAGTATATTAGAAAATATTTCTTTGGGGTCACAACAGTGATGTAGTTTTTTTGCAATGATTTTAATTGGCCGCACTTGTTTATCTTCGTAAGTATACCACGATATTTTATTACTGGTCAATATAAGTAAGTAAGTAAATAATTGGCGCGTACACCCTTTTTGGGTGTTTGGCCGAACTCCTCCTCCTATTTGTGGTGTGCGTCTTGATGTTGTTCCACAAATGGAGGGACCTACCGTTTCAAGCCGATTCCGAACGGCAGATATTTTTATGAGGAGCTTTTTCATGGCAGAAATACTCTCGGAAGTTTACCATTGCCTGCCGAGGGGCGACCGCTATTAGAAAAATGTTTTTCTTAATTCTGGTGAGATTCGAACCTATGTTCTCTCTGTGAATTCCGAATGGTAGTCACGCACCAACCCATTCAACAACGGCGGCCGCCATTACTGTTCAATACCTCCGTAATATTTCTGTAATCATTTGGATCTTGTGTAGATAAAAAAACTTTGATTGATAAAAAAACTTTTCGCTTGTTCCTTTCTTTATTATATTAAATAGTTCGCGTTTACTCATTGCTGTAACAAATAAAAGCCAATGAGAATTATTCAAACCACGGTGAAGCTGCTCAAGACATATTGCCAAATACAGACAGGGAAATGAAGGCAGATATTGTAATTAAAGAGTGATTTTTTAAGAGCTATAGAATATAGTACTGCGACTGCGCTTCAAATGGTCCATCCGTTTAGTCCAATTTTGGCATACTCTTTCCAATGTTTCGGCCGGTATCTCACATATAAATGCTTTAATGTTGTCTTCCAATGCGTTAATTGAAGCAGACTTGTCTGAATAGACATGGGCTTTAACATAGCCCCACAAAAAATAATCTAAAAGCGTTATATGGCACGCTATGGGAGGCCAATTGACAGATCCCGAACGTGAAATAAAATGTTCACCGAACTCGCCTCTCAACAAGTCCATTGTTACGCGTGCTGTGTGGCATGTGGCACCGTCTTGCTGAAACCACATGTCATGCAAGTCAAACACTTACATTTTGGGCAAAAAAAAGTTGGATATAATTTCACGGTAGCGCTGACCATTCACAGTAACGTTACGGTTCGCAGTATCTTTGAAGAAGTACGGTCCAATGATACCTCCAGCCAAAAACCGCACCAAACTGTGACCTTTTCGAGATACATTGGTAGCTCTTGCAATCCTTCTGGCTGATCTTCCCTCCAAAATCGACAATTCTGCTTATTTACATACCCATTGATCTAAAATTGAGCTTCGTCGCTGAACACAATTTTTCGATAAAAAAGTGGATCTTCGGCCAACTTTCCAAGAGCCCATTCATTAATTGCGGTAGGTCGTTCGGCTTCAATTCTTGCACCAGCTGTATTTTGAAAGGCTTCACACCTAAATCCTTTCGCAAAATTTTCCGCGTTGTTGAGTAACAGAGGCCCAATTGCTGCGAACGGCGACGAATCGATAATTGATGGTTGTTGTTGTTGTTGTTGTAGCAGTATCTTCGCCCTGTCAGTGTAGTGTAATTACCGGTCGTCTTCGTCTAGCTCATCTAACGGTAGGCCCAGGAAACTGGCTGTTTCGACGGGTTGGGTCCAGAGGGAGAGAGGTGTTAGATGAGTGGGTTTGATGGGGCATGTGAAGAGGGTGCCTTCACATGCTGGACATATGTTTTGTATGTCGGGGTCGATTCTGGATAAGTAGGAGTTTAACTTGCTACAGTATCCAGAACATAATTGTGCCAAGATTACGCGGGACTCTCGGGGAAGCTGGAGCTCTTCGTTTGCGATAGGTGGTGGTTGGACTCCGATAACGGCATTCGGGGGTCGGGAGCTTAAGAAGGTGGTAAGGGTCTCCCGATGAATGTCGTTAATGGCCTGTCTGTACACTGTCTGATCCTGGAGTGGTCTGTCCGTTTTGTCCTGGATCTCGTCCACGTAGTTGAGGAAGTGTCTCCTGATGTGCCTGGGAGGTGGCTCAGGCTCGAGCAGGTGTCTGCATGGATGAGGCCTACGGTGGCACCCAAGCAGAAACTGCTTGCCGAGCATTTTGTTGTGCTCCTTAACAGGGAGCATGTGCCCCTCGTCATGCAAGTGTTGGATAGGGGACATCAGGAGACATCCTGTCGCGGTCCTGATGGCAGTATTCTGGCAGGTCTGGAGCTTCGTCCACTGCGTATCACTGGTTCCAGGCGACCAGAGAGGCGCGGCATAGTTAAGAACCGGTCGGCCTATTGCTTTGAAAGTCGACAGCAACATTTCCTTGTCTTTGCCCCAAGTGCTGCCGGCGAGCGACTTGAGGACCTTGTTGCGATTCTGTACTCTCGTTGCAATAGCGGTTGTGTGCGCTGAGAAGGGGAGCAAGCTGTCAAAGGTGAATCCCAAAATTCTGGGGTTATTAACCGTCAGTATTGGGGTATCATCGACGTGCACCTGAAGTGGCAGCTTGACCTCCTTTGTCCAGGTGGTAAATAGGGTCGCCGTGGATTTAGTGGGAGAAAGTTTTAAGTTTCTCGCAGTGAAGAAGCGAGAAAGGCGGGCGAGGTAGTCGTTTATTTTAGAGCATAGGCCATCAATGTCATTGCCCGACGCCATTATCGTGTAGTCGTCGGCATATGAGACCAGGGATACTACCTCTGGTGGCTGGGGGAGTTTCGAAATATAGAAATTAAAAAGCAAGGGTGAAAGGACCCCACCCTGCAGTACTCCTTGCTTTATTTTTCTCTGTTTTGAAGTTTGGTCTCGAAATATTACCGACGAGTGACGACCACTCAGATAGTTCGCGGTCCACCTCTTCAGTCCTGGCGGGAGTGTCGACTGTAAAATGTCATCTAGTAGCGTGGCGTGGCTGACTGTATCGAAAGCCTTTTGTAGGTCCAACGCAACTAGGACAGTCCTCTCGCAGGGGCCATTTTGGTTTAGTCCGCGGTTTACCTGGGTGTTTATGACGGAGAGTGCCGTGGTGGTGCTGTGCACTCTACGGAAACCATGCTGGTGTGGGGCTGGAGTCAGGTGTTCAGTGAGGAGTGGGAGTAGAAGGGCTTCAAGCGTCTTCACTACTGGGGAAAGGAGAGTTATCGGACGATAAGACTCCCCTTGGTTGGCGGGTTTCCCATACTTCAGTAGTGGGACCACTCTCCCTAATTTCCACTTATGAGGAATGATGAGAGTGGCCATGGACAGGTTGAAGACCTTTGTGAGGTATTCTACTCCCAATGGACCCAGCTTTTTCAACATCAGCATGTTTAGTCCGTCGGGGCCAATGGCTTTTGATGGTTTCATGTGTTTGATGGCCCCCTGAACCTCGTCGCTGGTGAAAGCAAGCGGTGCACTGTTGTATGGCAGTTTGTGCAACCGTCTGGTGGCACAACGTATGGATCTGTCGACCGGAGGATGCAGTATAAATTGCCGGCTAAAATAGCTCGCGCATCTCTTCGGGTCCGACGAAGTACGACCGTTGAAGGTGATATCCACCTTGTCGTTGTGCTTCGTTGGGTTCGACAGGGACCTTACGGTGGACCAGAACTTGCTCACACCAGAGGTGAAGTTACAGGACTTCAGATGCTCTACCCATTTGGTCCGCTTATATTGGGTGACTAGTTGCCGGATCTCCGAATTGAGATCATTTATACGAGGATCCCCGAGATCGGCCTGGCGTAGGCGGTCACGCTCGTTTGCCATAACGGCTGCTTCGGCTGGGAAGTTGGGACGTAATTCCCGGAACCGTCCAGCAGGTACGAAGCGAGCCGCGGCGGCTGTAATCGCCTTGCGGAATGTGCGTTCGCCTGCGCGCACATCGGTGTGAGTGGGTAGGGCTGCGAAGATGTCCTCAGTAAATTCCGCGAATCTGGTCCAATCAGCTTTGTTAAAGTTGATGTATGACCGGTGATCCGCGGAAACAAAGTCGGCAGGTCTCTCGATCGAGATGATAATGGGCAAGTGGTCTGATGCAAGCGATAGCATAGGTCGGCAGGTTGTGCTATTTATCAGACCCGCGCTAGCAATTGTGATGTCAGGCGAGCTGCTGCAATTGCCCACTACCCTGGTGGGGGCGTCGTCGTTTACAGTGCTGAACGTCGAATCGTCTATCTGCTCTGCCAATAGCTGTCCCCTACGATCATTTGGCAGGCTTGAATGCCAAAGATCGTGATGCGCGTTAAAGTCACCTACTACCAATCGGTTTTCTCCCCTGATGAGCGCACCAATATCGGGGAGATATCCTGACGGGCAGCAGGTGACAGGGGGTATGTAAATATTATATATTTCGAGCTCGGCATCGCCTGACCGGACAGCTATACCTTGACGTTCTAAGGTGCTGTCCCTGCGGTCGATGCCTTCATCAAAAAGACGATACTGCACTGAATGGTGTACTATGAACGCTAGGCCACCACCGTTGTCTCGCCCGCGGTCCTTTCGGTGCACATTGTAGCCGTCCCTGGTAATCAGGGGGGAGCCAGCGTGCAGTTTTGTCTCCTGGACCGCAGCTATCTTGATTCCGAACCGACTCATGAAGTCGACTATCTCGTCAATCTTGCTCGTGAGTCCGTTACAGTTCAGTTGCAGAAGTTTGAAGCTTCGCGGGAGTGTCGTCGTAATTCGGGGGGTGAGGGACGCGTAATGTTGTCTACGTTGGTCCTGCTGTGCGTTCCGCTAAATGGGTAGTGGCCTGATGTTGTCTGATGGTCGCGCCACGGGGGGCGGTTGCGGGTGCAGAGCTCTGCAGCAGGGGGCAACGTAGTCGCGTGTCCACTCACGGGTGGTGTGCAGGCCGGAGCACCTCCGAAAATGACACCAGCCACTGTAAGAATTGCATTGAACAGTTGTCAAGTTCCGAGGAACTACGGTCTGACACACGGAGCAGACTGTGCGAGGGACCAAGAGCTGCTAGTTTGTCCCCGCACTGGGGTAGGAGCAGGAGGGTTGTGGGTTGGAGAGGGAGTTGTGTTGCTCTTGGGGGCTCCTTACCGTTGAGGTGTTGTTAGTGGCGGCAGTGTGATGTGCCGGAACTGAGGGCAGTGTAGCCGTAGAGGCGGGGGCCGCCTGTGAGCGGGAGCAACATGTGGCCACATACCTTGTAGACCACTCCCTGTGTGTCTTAAGGCCTGAGCAGGTCTTAAGATGGCACCACCCGTTGCACTGGTTACACCTAACCGAGGTGGTGTTCGGGGCGGAGCCGTTTGTGGCAAATGCAGCAGTAGAATACTTCAGGTCCGGGGTTGGGTTCGCCGCCAGCCCGGAAGGGAAGTATTTGGAGCAAACTGGCTGCAATGAGTTGCTCCTGTGACGAAAGATTTGGGGTAAAATACGGTACACTAGACAGGGCTAGTATACTGGGGTGGCACATCTTGGTCGGGAATAAAAACCCGAGTCATTCCGATAACGTAGAACCGGCTGCCATGGGAATGATAATTCATGGTCATAAGACTGGCCGTAACTTTTTTTTTGTGGAAATCCATAAATTTTCGGGTCTTAGAACATGAGGTTAGGAGTAATGAAAAACGGTGTAATTTTTTAACCCGATCCGATGATGCCTAATCGTGCCCATTTGATCCCAAAATATGGACAATTTCAAAAAATCATAATTTTTACAAAATTTTTTTTTTGTTTCCAATTTATATAATTTAATTTAATTTAATATGTATATACTTAATATATATATAATTTAACTTTATTTATATAATTTTTTTTAATTTAATAAAATTTTAATTAAAGAATTAGATTGTCTATTTAATGAGAGATGTATTGGTGTAAGACGGATACAATTGCCGGTAGTGCTCAACAACTTGCAGTAAGTACTGTTTATCTTTTTATCTGTGATCAATTTGCAGCATCATTAACTACAGACAAATGCTGACAAATTCGTTTTCCCGCTATATAGTCTTCACTTTCTTGCCATGTTGAAAGATCTTTGCTGGATTCTTGCTGCCGTAAAGCGTTATTTCTGACATTGTTGCAACAACTCTCTTTGGAACAGCATCTTCCTTCTGGTTATCGCTAGTAATTGCTTCCACCATTTTTCGCTTAATATGTGAAGGAATTTGATCATCAAAAAATGAAAGGCCAACCGCCTCTTCCGACAAATACCATAATTGATTTTTAATTTTATGTAACAAGGCATTGGATACATTCTTATCGAAATATACAATCACATCTTGAATGAGCTTAAGGTCATTTTGTGAAGCAGCTATTGGATCCACACAACGAAACCAATATGGAACGTAGATGCAGGTTAAAAAATACAAACGCTTCTTAGACTCTTTATCTCTGAAGTCGTTAACACGAATTGCTCGCGAAACAGAAACATTTTGTAGCAATATAGGCACTTCGACATAAACCTTGGGTGTGATGTTGCACCAGGTGACCGTACTTGTGAAAAATTTGGTACGTCTTCCCCAACAACGAGCAACGCTAGTTGTAGTAATTCTTTATAATCGGCACGAGTGTGGTGACTATTTAATGCGGTCAGACAAAAATTCTTAAATATTTCCACTTCAGCTATTGTAAAGACTTTCCGAACTTCATTTTCCGATATTCCACTTTTGAATGACTTAGAATTAATGTTTTTCCAGCTGTTAGAGAAACGATTGAATAAGGGAACTTCCGGTGCTGATGATTTGCCAAAATTTAGTTCGAACACTGCGTTGACTAGCAACTCACTAACATGGTGACGACAGGGAAAGAAAAGTAGATTTCGGCCCAACCTTTTTTCAAGCAAGACCGCTGCTCCATTATCAACTCCCGTATTAGTAGCTGTTGTATCAAATGATACAATTTCCACTAAATCATAGAGCTTCCACTTGCATAACAAATTATGTATTTCTGCAGCTATTGCATCTCCCGTTGAACTTTCAATTTTTGGTATCCCCAGCAGTTTTTCCATATTTTCTCCTGTGACAACGAGAGACAATCTATCTTTCTTTTCTGTGCCTCGGATTTCTGCAAGCAGCTTGCCATCCCAGTGAAGGGCAAAAACGTCGGGAATCTACAAACAAGTCAAAAAAGAAAGGTCAAGAATCCAAAATCTTATAAACATATTCAGTAAAACCATTACATTGAATCCATTAATAATCTCTTGAGCTTGTCTGCGACGATAATCGATCCTCATCGAATGTAATGTTGTTCGATTAAGAATTAAATCTTCTATTTTTATTGACGGCGTTCCATTAACATTTTGCATGGGGTTTATGAAGGCAGCAACCGTTGCACTCACCAAATGCATGGCATCTCTTGTTGAGAGGTTACATTTGTCCATGCATGCATGCATTCTATCATCAATAAAATTAATTTTTCCTCGATTTGCCTTTTTCGGTAGTAAATTAATGTTACTTCCGTCTGTATCTTCCGCTTTCATTCATATCTTTTGCTGTATTTTCTTCGCCAGCTGAAATATCCTTTTCAGCATACTCGGTATCAGAGACTTCAAGAGCATAATTAGCTTCAAATGGGATCAAATATTAAAAAAAAAGAACCAGTAAAGCTTAACTTTAATAAACTTACTATGAACGTCCTCTATTTCTTTGGAGCAAAAGAAAATCTTTATCTTCCTGCATTTTCATTATACCTAGGGCATCCATGGCTGCAATGTCAAATATGAAGTTTTCAATTTTATCCTTAAACTCTGCTTCATTTTTACGACACTACTCGTTAGGAGTCTTGGAATGTTTTTGTAAATTTCTCCATTCCTCGTAAAGATTTTTAAGTTTTTTAATACAATTTTTTTCTTGCGCAATCGTTTATTTCATACTGCTTTCCAAAGTCAAGTTTTCGTGCCTCAGTTTGTAAAACAATAATTGGAGCACCTGTTTCATTGATGGCAACTTGGCCCCCAAAATAACACTTTCACATTCACCCACAAGAACTATTTTTTGCTCAGAACGTAATCTTTTTTTCGGAATGCCTGATAATGATTTTGAATTCATTTTTTCACTAACTAATTACTTTTGTACTATTAAACGCATAAGACAACTGAAACTTAATATAAATGCAATGCCATAGCCTACCAATTCAAATATCGAGAAAAAAATTCACACTGAATCAAAATGCAATGTCAAAGCCTACTAATTCAAATGTCGAGTAAAAATTCAAAACTTTTAGCGTATTCAGCGAACACAACAGTTGATGAATTGTTTAGTGATCACCAAAGTGTTGATTATGAAACAAATTTTTATTTTTATTATTATAGTGAAGTGTGAAAAATTATTTAAAAAGTACCTTTGCATAAAATTTAAAAATAATTATTTCATTTAGCAGCTGGCTCAACACACCGTTCATAAAACACAATTTCTATTATTCAACTGACGGTGACGTATTTTCCACGTATCACTAATCAGTTATGTGTGCTGAAAGCGCCTTTTGTCAGGTGGCTTTCGCGATATAAATTGGGCCATACCGCAATAAAGTAACAAGATCATTAATTAAAATCGCATCACATCAATAAATATAAGATTCGAACAAAAAAATTGGAAACGAAAAAAAATTAGTAAAAATTGTAATTTTTTCAAATTTTCCATACTTTGGGATCAAATGGGTACGGTTAGACATCATCGGATCGGGCTGAAAAAATATACCGTTCTTTATTGCATCTAACCTTATGTTTTACGACCCGAAAACTTTTGGATTTTCAATTTTTATGTTTCTCCATACAAGCTGCGGCCAGTCTAATGGTCATCATTAACACTGGCCGATACAGCTTCGATATTTTCTTCAGTTCGCACTCAGATTAAGCGTGTTGGTGGTTTGATGTCCAATAATGTAAATTTGGTTCTAAATTTAGTCACAATAGCTCGGATAGCCGCTTCATTGGGTCGATTTTTATAATAAAATTCAATGATTTGCAAGCGTTGTTCGTTTGTAAGACGATTCATGGTTAAATTATAGACCAAACAGAAGATGGGAAACAAAACACGAAACGTGCGTCAGCTGTTTAAACCGTCTGTTTAAAAAAGATAATAGAAAAATATCATCCGTTATAAGTGAGCCCTTCAATTGTAAACATTACAACTCATAGGTCTACGACAGCAGGAAAATGCGCGCCTATCTGGCTCTGCTTTGTAAACTGAATATAATAAATTTTGTCAGCTGTTACGCAAGATCCGGTTGGAAAACAAATGGCTTTTTCAAGATATTGCTCTGGAAAATTGCCTTTAATTATGACTTTCACTCCTCGGCAACAAATAAGCATTCGCGTAACTCCAAATTACTATTTTAAATAGCGGGTCAACTTATACATATAGGAAGCTCGAAGTCGCATCCAAACAAACAGGTCCATAGTGGAAGGACAAGAAGCTTGATAGCGAAGCCCTTCAATACATAATCGAGCACTTTCAACTCATAGTTGGTACCGCCTAGAATAGAACTAAGCTCCTAGTATAAGGACTACGAAAAGCTTGCTACGCTTCCGTGCCCAGGCGAGTAGTGCGTTAACACATATGTATCTCCGTGCTATAGGTGGGACGAGACGTAAGATGCAGTATAGTAGAGGATATCCGATTTTGCTGACAATGTTCATAATTTCAGATAAGAAAGTTTCAAGAAACTTTGCGAAGAAGCTGATATGTATCTGATCTTATGTACGACGGCATACTTAGACTAGATACGCCTCCCCATCGATAGTCATTGGATTCGCAGATGATATCGCGGTGTTAATAGTGGCAAAATATATCTCAGAAATTGAGAGGATCGCCAGTGCCTCAGTAAGTATGATCAAGACTTGGTTGATGTCCATGAACCTGGAATTAGCTGAGCACAAAACTGATTTCGTTCTAATAAGCAGCAGGAGGGCAGTAGAATCCATGAAGGTAAAAGTTGGGACTGTAACTATCAATTCAACGCATCGAGTGTGCAATCCTCTATGGCTCGAATAATGCCAAACAACGGTGGTCCTAGTCACCTCGGTCCTCCTGGCCTGAAAAGGCAGTGAGAGGAGCGAATACTATCGATGGCGTAAAGTCTCCCTACTCTCACAACAGCATAACCTGGACGCACGAACTTGTTGTGTATTGACATAAACGCGGCTCAACCTTGAAGTTATGTTAACGCGGTCTCAGAATTAAAATCAGCCTAGGGTGAGGTATCTTTGATTCTTGTGTGGTCCACAGGGAAGCACCCTCCTATGGTATCGCGTCAGTGATAGCAGCTTTTAACCAGTCCGTGGAAGCGCCACATTTACAATGCAAGACCATGTACCCTGCTTCGTAGACCGCACTCAAAAATGCCGGTTTTTGGGTCTGGTCTTTCTCCACCAGTATTTTCTCAAAAATAAAGTTCTGCATGGAGTCCATTCCCTATTCTTGGGGGCGTATTTGGTGGCTCCTAAAACACTCCACCACATCGGAACCCTTAGCCTTACTCTGGCAAAGGCAGGACACTCACAGAGAAAGTGCATTGGGTCCGACCATCAACCGAACATCTTTCCTGACAGTTTTCTGTTTGGACTTGTCACAAAACGCTTTGTAGATCCGCATCGTTCTAGGCCGAACCATCGCTCTTTATGTAAATTGCTTGCATAATATCTGATATACTTCTTGGTTCCTGCGGAACTGATTCTGATTGTTGGCTCTGGTCCCTGTGAGGGAACCGCTGAGCCACGGTTTGCCGATTCATTGCCAAGCTCGTTTCCTTGAACACCGGAGTGTCCTGGAATCCATATAAGTACAAGCCTGTTCTGTCTTGTGACAGAATTAAGCTTCTTCTTACATTCTTGAACAATCTTCGAGGCTTGTCTGTCATTAAAAACTCCAATCTGTTTCCCGCTCCATCTCCTCTCAACTATCCATTCGGCTACTTTCCCCATATCATTGAGATCCTTATTACTCTCGTCAAACCTTCCTGAATGCATTTTGGATTGCTCCATTGCTCACTCAATAGAAATCTGACATCAAATTTCCTTCCAAATAAAACTATGGGTATCAGGTCATCTTTAGGTGCCAAAAAGAGTGGAGACTGCTCAGGTAGCATTTTAACGATTTCTCTGTGTCCCGAAGTTCCGTCTTCGTGCCAGAAACTATATTTATTGAGTCTACATATTGCTTTTATTGCATCCTGTTGTATCTTAAGATCCAAGGGAAGTAAGCATTTAGAGCATCGCCGGAGGTTGTGCTCATGGTGTAGATTTAACCATGGTCCATCGCCACCAAACTACAGAGGCGGAAGTGATTATTGATCTGAAAAGTGCTGAAACAGATTTCAGACCCCAGGTTTTACCAAAGGCTCTGCGGCATTGCTGAAAAATCCTTAATGCGCGATTCACAGTGAAACGTGAGTCTCTCAAGTCAGCTTCTTATCCAAGATTTCTCCTATAGGTATATTTAACTTTATCGGAAAGAGCAAGTGTCACACCTTTGAGTGTTGTAAGACTTAGTCCTCCAATTTCCGTTTTTTCGTGAACAAGACTATGGTGGTTTTGGTCGGATTGACGGAAAGGCGTTATCTCATGCACCTCTGCACTTTCATGCAATACCTTCTTAGGGACTTATCCGATGTTAACGCACAGATATCGTCCACATATGCTTGGACATTAAAAGCGAGTTCTTACATCTCCGTTAACAGAGAGTCTACGACCAAGCACCATAACAACGGAGAAAGCACATTCCCTTGGGGACATCCTTGCTTTACTTTGACTGTGATAAGTTCGACACTAATAGTCAAGTGCTCTAAGAGAGCATGGAAAATATCCATTTTACAATGGTTTGATTAACTCCAAGTCTTTCGGAAGAGGAACATCTTGAGCCAAAAGTGGCATTATCAAAAGCACCTTCAATGTCGACGAACACGCCCATTGTGTACTCGTCAGCTTCCAGCCTGGATTCAATTTTGCTAACAAGATCATGTAATGTGGACTTCTAGGCAATACCCCTACTCGAATATGTTCTTATTTGGCCCAGCCTGTAGAAGTTGATCAGGCTATTACTATGACAAATGGAAATAATATAGGGGAACTTGACAAAATTCCCGATGTAGTTAAAAGTCTTCAAGAATTTTTTAATACCGATAACGGAAGCAAACTTTGAAAGATCTTCGTTCTTTCCTAGTACTTTCAGGGTATTATCGCCGCTTTATCAAAGATTTCGCAAAGCTGGCAAGATGGGCGTAAACCCAAAACCGTTTCGAAAAAAATCCACGTACCATTAGACGAAGAAGCAATCGATTCATTTTGAAAAAATAAATAATCTCTCACTGCAGAAGAAGTGATGCTCATACATCCTGAATATTCAAAAGAATTTCAATTAACTATAGACTCATCTAACTACGCTATTGGTACAGTACTTTCTCAAAATGTGGTCGCGGATGCACCTTCGCGACCGCCCTAAATAAACTCATTGAAAGGAACTATGCATAGCGAAGAAAGCTTCGAACATAATTTAATACCGATGAATGTCTTTAAGAATCAAATATTCTGATTTATACAGATTTAATATAATTTTCCGCACGCACCACAGGCATACCGTCTCCGAAAATGACTACTCTCAAGAGAAATTAATTTAAATATTTAAACGATATTTAAATCCGTCAGCCGTAAAAGGCTTAAGCACTGAGGAGCACATTCTCGGCAAAATACAAGAAATTTACCCTCTACACTTCAAAAACTATAAAATTTGATTCACGCGCAAAATACTAACATACGCAAAATACATCATTTTATTATCCCCAAAATGCAATCGAGAATAGACTCAATAATAAAACAGAGTAAAACTTGTAATACGCAGAAATGTGAAAGACATCATCTAAAGCCCATTATACAAGCGACTCCAATCCTGGACAGATAGTATGTACATTTACACATTTACTACACAAACGGCAGGGTAATACTAACTGCAATAGATAAGTTTTCCAAATACGCACAAGCGACATAAGTCAGGTCAAGAGCCGCACAACACATACAGACCCTCTTAGAAGACTATTGATGTGTTTCGGAATACCAGAAAAATAGTTATCGATCGACCAATAGGTCTTAGTATTACCAGATGGAGTATGGAATCTAAGTAAGCTCGATCCCCGAGAGGCATTCTAACTTCTCATATTGTAAAGCTCCTAAGCATTTTAATCTAGTTCTAGCTAACGCAGGGCAAGAACATAGATTTTGTTCTAGCGTTTCCCTCTCTCCGGTTCATTGAAAAATCTCCAGCTATCGTTGTTTGTAATTCCTATCTTGTATGCGTGCGCCGCTAGCAAATTGTGGCCTGTCAGGATACCTACGACAGTTTGGCTTTCTTTTCTGGATAGAGCCAGTGCACACATGATTTTCTCGGTTTTGCAAGTGGCTAGATTATTCCACCTTCTCCGTATTTCCGTAGCGATGTCATTGTAGATCGTATTTAAAGGTTCAAATGGTATGTAAACAACGCTTTCGGCAATCTCAACTACAATTACGTTTCCTGCAATGCCTTTATGCCCGGGTACCCAATAGATATGCAACCGTATGTCTGCGGATAGTCTCTCTATGACTTCAATGCTTTTTAGAATATTTTTTGGATCAGCTTTACTGGTACATATTTTTGAAGGCCAGTTAAATATTGAAATATTTAAATCCCCACCTTATACTAGTACAGTAAACGGACAAATCGAACGGTTTCACAGTACTTAATCAGAAATAATGCGTTGCCTGAAGGCAGAAAGAGTTCATTTATCTTTTTCAGGCCTCCTCGATAAATACATTTGGAAGTACAATTATTCTATTCACTCTACCACAAACCAAAAACCTGTAGAGCTGTTCTTTAGTCGACAAGTAACGTAACGGATGCTGATCTTAATTATCACAATAAAAAAAGAAAGCCTTATAAGAATTATAATGCTGGAGATGTAATCTTTGTTAGATCAAATAAAAGAATTAGAAATAAACTTACATTTAACTTAGTTAAGGGGGAAGTCTACTGTGACAAGGGAAAAAACAGGCTTATTTTCCGGATTTTATTTCTAACAAAATATTGCTCGTACATAAAATCTATTTAAACTCTTATCTTTATTATATATTTAAGTTTTTGAAAAAAAAATTTTAAGTCAAAATATTCAAAATGGCCGCTGTGGCACTTCTGCAAGCGCAGGTCCGCTTTTCTTAGGTGCCTAAACGGTGTACATGAAATCTTACGTTTCGGTGATCTAAAACAAAAAAACAAAATATTGTTATCATATACATAGTATTGACTCTCGTCTGACGTAGTATTATGTCGATAAAAAATTTTGGCGTTGAAAAAAAAATTCTTGAAATTTTTTTCTTTTTTTTTTGCCTAAAATTGATGTTACTATTGTTTATATATTAACAATTTAACAAATAACGATATCAAAAAAATCCTATGTCAGACGAGAGACACTATTACAGAGAATATATAATTAAATTTTTAAGCTGATTCATTTATCAGAACTCGAGATATCGTGTACACCGTATACAAAAACTTAGTTTCGAGAAAAATGCGTTTAAAGTTTCAGTATAGCAGGTACGCGCTTTGGAGCGCTTCGGGAAAAGGTAGAAATTTCAACGAAGAAAAATTTAGCCAGCTGTAACACATATTGTACCTTATTTAAGAGGGTTCAAAGTATTTTTTAAGCTAAAAAAAAAAAAATCGATTTTTTGAAAAATTCACAGTAGACTTCCCCCTTAATAATACATAGTTAGATAGTAAAGAATGTGATGATTACTTAGCTGACAAAAGTTAATTCCATTTTCAGGAAACAACATGACTGACCGCGTAAGAATTTTATTAAAATTAATTACGATATGTCACTGTGAAACTCAAATATTAGACTGCAGGAATTCCCAAATAATTACAGTCGATAAGGGAATTGCACTACTACAGACCGGTACATACAAACTCATACACATAATTAACCTTCACCAATATGCGATCTTCGACATAGAACCCACAGTCAAAAACGACGTGACACCCAAGGGCAGCAGTAACCTTTTCCTAATACACGACATCGAGTTACATAAAAGCATAATTAACGGACTCAAACCTAGGCGAAGACGAATCCTGAACATCCTCGGGACTGCTTGGAAAATGGTTAGCAGGCTCTCCAGGCCACGACGATTTCCAACGAATATCCGGCCAAAGAATTAACATATTGAGCAATAATGATAACCAAGTAACATGAAATTTCGAAAATAACAAATTCGCACAGTTCATTCAAGTAAAATGCCGAAAAAAGAGATCATAAGAAATATAGAACGGAAACTTAAGATAACTAATAAAAAATTGGTTCAGTTAGATTACTCAACACAGTGGGTTAAAGCAGGCTTTGTCAACTCCTTTATTTTATTAAATTTAATTAATATTACAAAAAACATTTTCGAAGAACAAAAAATGCCTTTTATAAATTTAATACAAGCCTTCGAATTTAGTGAAATATAAATCGCTTGAAATCAAACAACTTTATTGTACATTGAATCGCTACCATTAACTGAGAAAAGCAATTGTAAAAAATTATTAAAACCAGTAAAAATGAAAAATGTTAGCATTAAGTTAGAATTTGAAAATTTAATTTTGTGCGAAATTGAAATATTAGGAATTAAGAACTATTGTAATACCTTAGACGAAATATCAATTTGTAAACCCTGAAACTTTGCTAATATTACTAGCTCTAGTTGTATTCTTAATTTAATTAAAAGCTTGCCTTCAATATGCACCCTTACCAACAATCAACATTTACCGACAATCCAAGAAATAACAGCCAATAGTCTTCTCCTAAATTGTCACAACAGAGAAGTAACAATAAATAACAGATCCATGTCACTGCAAGGAACCTTCCTGATTCGCCATAGCAACTCCACAATCACAGTACAAAAAAAACTATCATATTTAGAAGCAAACAGCTATCAGCCGCTAAACCATTACCTGAAATAGCACAAATCTTCAAGAAAGCCCTATTCTTACAGATGCTGAAATAATTACAAATTACCAACTTCGAAGAGTTGAACAAAGTCAGATACAAACACGGCGCTAGTCCAACTACCAATTTCATCATCTTTGTCATAAAGCAAAAATAGGTTAGGTTAGGTTAGCCTGGTTGGCAATAAGCCACGCTTAGATCTTTTGGTCCCTAGCGATACCAGATAGAGACCGACGTTTATGAATACTGAAAGTAGACATCATGTAGGATGTCAGTGCTTTTGGCGAATCTAAGCAGAGCTGGGAGATCCGCTTTTTAGACGTCCACCAGACCCTCAAACAATAGGGCTCCCAGGCATTTTAAGCGCGTTTTTAATAATACCGGACAGACGCACTGAATGTGTCTAAAGTTTCCATAACCTCCTCTCTGCATTTCCTGCATTTGTCCATGTTAGCAATCCCTATCGTGTACGCATGTGCAGCCAATAGATAATGACCTGTTAGCATACCTATAATAGTTCTGCAGTCCTTAAGCGAGTACGTAAGTACGAATTGTGTCAGTTTTTTGTCGTTAGTTCTACACATAACTTTTGCTGTTTTGCATGTGGTCAAATTAGTCCACCTAGCTTCCACTAGTTTTTTCATGTAGTCGTCCATTTCGTGTATATACATAGTATTTAGCGGTTTTGGTATGTTGTTCTCTTATACAAATGGTAGTCTACCAGCACTTTTTGCTATCTCATCTACTATTTCGTTCCCCATAATGCCTTTGTGAGCAGGTACCCAATAGATATGCAGCCTACTGTTTGCGGCTAGCCTTTCTATAGTCTGCCTGCTCCGTTGAACATTTTTGGACTTAATACAATATGTGCTTATTGCTTTTACTGCTGCTTGACTGCCCATGTATATATTAATTGTTGAGTTCTTTCTTGCTCTTGTGTAGGCAAGCTCCGCGGCTTTCCCCACAGCAAAAACTTCCGCTTGGAAAATACTGCTGTGGTCTGGCAGTTTGATAAGCTGCCCTATCCCTAGCTTTGAGCAGTAAATGCTCGCTCCCACTCCGTTTAAAGTAATAGAGCCGTCTGTATAGATATGAAAAGTCCTATGGCCAGGCTTCATCCCTTTGTGCCATCCCTCCACTTCAATTGTTGTACGAAACCTTCTCTCCCAATTAAATTACGGAGCCATGTAGTCTGTGCAGCCTGAACTCCACTTTCCTACTGAGCTGTGTCCGAAGGTTCTACCGGTGAATACTCCCGCAGCCACTAATCTCCTCGCGGATTTCGCTGCCAGGTTTTCTCCCAAAAGACTAATAGGTGGCATGCTGAGTATCATTTCCAGCGCCGCCGTTGGAGCATTCTTATACATGCGTACAACGCATTACTGCCCTTTTTCATCCTTTCCTCAACATTGTACTTCCACAGCAATTTACTGTCTAGTATTACTCCGAGGTACCTCGCATGATCTTTGAGAAGTAGTTCGTTGTTGCCTAGCTTCGGAAGGTTCCACGCCAGGGCCTTGTACTTCTTGGTAAAAAGTACCATGTCCGTTTTTTCCGCGTTTATCCCTAGCCTTGCGCTTGATGTCCATTGGTGTAACGTTTTAAGTGTGTTATTCATCATATTACTGATGGTGTCCAGGTACTTTCCCGTAACTACTATAGCTTTGTCATCTGCATATGCCACTAGTTTTTGTGCCCCTCCGTCAAGTTTCTTGAGCAGTTCATTTGACACAAGTAACCATAATAGTGGCGATAGTACCAAATCTTACGGAGAACCTCTGCAAGCATATTTGGTGACGCTCGCATCGTTCCACTCTGCTCTTATCTTTCTGCTAGCTAATAGCTGCCTTATCCATAGATAAACCACGCGTTGCACATTAAGTGACTCTACGCTATTTAAAATAGCATCTTTTGCCACGTTGTTAAAGGCCCCAGATATATCTAGAAATACTCCTAGAGCAAACTCCTTATATTCTAATACCTTTCCTATGCTTAGTACAAGTGAGTGAAGTGCAATTTCAGTAGATCTGCCGTTAGTGTAAGCATGTTGCGCCTTGGATAATTCGTCCGGGGCAATTGTGTCTTTCATGTATGTTTCTAGAATCTTCTCCAACGTTTTCAGGAGAAATGACTTCAGACTAATGGGCCTGTATTCCTTCGATTAGAGAAGGTTTGCTTTTCCCCGCTTTTGGAATAAACACAACTTTTGCTTCTCTCCACAATACAGAAACGTAGCTGAACCTCAAGCATCCCCTGAGTATCGTTCTTAACCATCGTACTACAAGATGGCTTTCTTTTGGAGCATGGCTGGGAAGATTCCATCCAGTATCTTGTTAGACGTAATTACGTTCGTCGGGATGTCGTGCACAATATCTCTTCTAGCTTCGAGATCTGTAGTGTCCGCACTTTCTGGAAAATGTGTGCCGACTAGGTCTTCTAGAGAGTCTTCACAACTGTCAGCCCACTCTCCGTTAATTTTTCGTGTTGTTCTTGGTACAGATGGATTCTTAGATAGCAGTTTCCTAAGTCTAGCCACCTCATTAATGTCTTCCATACAGCTACAGAAGTTTTTCCACAATTCTCTCTTGGCTCTACGTACTTCTTTCTTATATACTTTTAGTAGATCCCTATACTCCTTCCAACAGAACTCATTGTAAGCGACCTTGGCTAACCTATAGAATTCATGTACTCTACGCTTTTGTGCTCCTAGTTCCTTGTTCTACCAAGGAGGCCTTACCTTGCGTCTATTACGTGCTGGGGGACAGGATCTTTTGTAGACTTTAACGAGAGTAGTTGCAAATAACTCAACCCCTTTCTCAAGTGCGACGTGCTATCTCTTATCTTTCTGCTAGCTAATAGCTGCCTTATCCATAGATAAACCCCGCGTTGCACATTAAGTGACTCTACGCTATTTAAAATAGCATCTTTTGCCACGTTGTTAAAGACCCCAGATATATCTAGAAATACTCCTAGAGCATACTCCTTATATTCTAATACCTTTCCTATGCTTAGTACAAGTGAGTGAAGTGCAGTTTCAGTAGATCTGCCGTTAGTGTAAGCATGTTGCGCCTTGGATAATTCGTCCGGGGCAATTGTGTCTTTCATGTATGTTTCTAGAATCTTCTCCAACGTTTTCAGGAGAAATGACTTCAGACTAATGGGCCTGTATTCCTTCGATTAGAGAAGGTTTGCTTTTTCCCGCTTTTGGAATAAACACAACTTTTGCTTCTCTCCACAATACAGAAACGTAGCTGAACCTCAAGCATCCCCTGAGTATCGTTCTTAACCATCGTACTACAAGATGGCTTACCTTTTGGAGCATGGCTGGGAAGATTCCATCCAGTATCTTGTTAGACGTAATTACGTTCGTCGGGATGTCGTGCACAATATCTCTTCTAGCTTCGAGATCTGTAGTGACCGCACTTTCTGGAAAATATGTGCCGACTAGGTCTTCTAGAGAGTCTTCACAACTGTCAGCCCTCTCTCCGTTAATTTTTCGTGTTGTTCTTGGTACAGACGGATTCTTAGATAGCAGTTTCCTAAGTCTAGCCACCTCATTAATGTCTTCCATACAGCTACAGAAGTCTTTCCACGATTCTCTCTTGGCTCTACGTACTTCTTTCTTATATACTTTTAGTAGATCCTTATACTCCTTCCAACAGAACTCATTGTAAGCGACCTTGGCTAACCCATAGAATTCATGTACTCTACGCTTTTGTGCTCCTAGTTCCTTGTTCTACCAAGGAGGCCTTACCTTGCGTCTATTACGTGCTGGGGGCAGGATCTTTTGTAGACTTTAACGAGAGTAGTTGCAAACAACTCAACCCCTTTCTCAAGTGCGACGTGCTTTCTCTTATCTTTCTGCTAGCTAATAGCTGCCTTATCCATAGATAAACCCCGCGTTGCACATTAAGTGACTCTACGCTATTTAAATTAGCATCTTTTGCCATGTTGTTAAAGGCCCCAGATATATCTAGAAATACTCCTAGAAATACTCCTAGAGCATACTCCTTATATTCTAATACCTTTCCTATGCTTAGTACAAGTGAGTTAAGTGCAGTTTCAGTAGATCTGCCGTTAGTGTAAGCATGTTGCGCCTTGGATAATTCGTCCGGCGCAATTGTGTCTCTCATGTATGTTTCTAGAATCTTCTCCGACGTTTTCAGGAGAAATGACTTCAGACTAATGGGCCTGTATTCCTTCGATTAGAGAAGGTTTGCTTTTTCCCGCTTTTGGAATAAACACAACTTTGTCTTCTCTCCACAATACAGAAACGTAGCTGAACCTCAAGCATCCCCTGAGTATCGTTCCTAACCATGGTACTACAAGATGGCTTACCTTTTGGAGCATGGCTGGGAAGATTCCATCCAGTATCTTGTTAGACGTAACTACGTTCGTCGGGATGTCGTGCACAATATCTCTTCTAGCTTCGAGATCTGTAGTGTCCGCACTTTCTGGAAAATGTGTGCCGACTAGGTCTTCTAGAGAGTCTTCACAACTGTCAGCCCACTCTCCGTTAATTTTTCGTGTTGTTCTTGGTATAGACGGATTTGTAGGTAGCAGTTTCCTAAGTCTAGCCACCTCATAAATGTCTTCCATACAGCTACAGAAGTCTTTCCACGATTCTCTCTTGGCTCTACGTACTTCTTTCTTATATACTTTTAGTAGATCCTTATACTCCTTCCAACAGAACTCATTGTAAGACCTTGGCTAACCTATAGAATTCATGTACTCTACGCTTTTGTGCTCCTAGTTCCTTGTTCTACCAAAGAGGCCTTACCTTGCGTCTATTACGTGCTGGGGGGCAGGATCTTTTGTAGACTTTAACGAGAGTAGTTGCAAACAACTCAACCCCTTTCTTAAGTGCGACGTGTGACCTGTATTTCCGGGGTATCAGTGGCGTTGTTGATAGTATATCCCGATATAAGTCCCAGTTCGTATTCTAAGGGTTTCTAAAGGATATATTTTTGTGTTTTGAGCGGAATATAACCTGAAAGCTAATGAATCTCTGATCCGAGAATGAAGACCTACACAACACTTCCCATTCCTGTACCATAACTTGCTTGCTTGTGTAGAGTGTTAAATAAAGTACATTCTTCGAGGTTGGTCCAACGTATGTTCGTTCTTCACCTCTATTAGCTATTTCTAGGCTACTCTGAAGAATATAGTTAAATAGTGACTCCCCTCGGGCGTTTATGTCTGCACTACCCCAGACCGTGTAATGTGCGTTAGCGTCAGTTCCTACCACCAGAGCGTGCTTCTTTCTACTAGCTTTCGAAGTTCTATCTGTGGTGCTTCTTGATCATGTGGCATATAGCAAGACCCAAAGAGTAACGTCTCATCCTTCCAGCCCTCCAGCGCCACCATTGTCAGATCGTCTGAAGAAATATTATGATTAATATAAGAACATATACATTTTTAAACCATTATCACTGTTCTTACCTTATTCTTTGCAATCGGGATGTAGGTGTTGTAGTTATGTGACTTTAGACCGGAGACTATGTTGCCCAATGCGTGGAAATAATGGGATGACAGGGGTTTGGGAATAACAGAGGTATCTTCGTCGATACGGTGATCTTCGCATGTTGATTGGATGGCCACCAAATACGCCGTAAAGCAGGTTGGATGACTAGCCAATCGCCATATGGAGCTTCCCTCTTAGTTCGTGTTGGGCCAGTCCCCATGATATGAGGGTTAGTCCACCACTTAAGCCTCATCCCCGCGGCAAGGAGACCAACATGATGCGGAAAGCAAAAATACAAACAAAACGAAAAAAGAATGCAGATGACATTTCCTATGCCTCAATCCACAATACCGAGGACACCGCTGAATCTAAAGAGGGAGGAGTTAACTTCACAAACATTAACAGTGCAGTTCACACGCACAACACACTGTCTGCTGGCGCTCTATGTCTGCTAGTTTTGGGTGTCATATCGCCCAAATTCCGTAACTGTGGGAAGCAGGCAAGGTACATTTTAGGTGCATGTGATGTTGCAAGCGGTGCAAGCCTAGATTAAGAATTACATGTCTTCACTAAGTCAGTAAATTTTTAGTTCTAATAGAGATAAGATGTGCTCATAGAGCGCTATAAAATATAAATTTTTTTAACTTTATTTTAATTTTAATTTATATTGCATGTTTAGACGTCCATATGTACAATTTATTCCCAGTTTCTTACCTGATTCACACCTTTGAAATGCTGCTGGGGAATAAGTGATGCTAATCTCATTGTTTTGCATTTTATTTGCTTTATATTTTTTATACAATAGAAGAATGTTTACCATCAAAAATGTAATTGGCTGTGCTATCTTTCCTTAACCACAATTTTAACGATTTCGCTATTCGGTAACCCCTTTAATAACGAAAATCGATATGACAAAATCAGCTGTTTGGTTAACATATCGATTAACGCAAACTAAACGAGAATAATTTTGTTGTTGTTCAAATGGCTACCACAGGTCTGGGCAATCGGCAAACTACTGGGGTAAAACAACCTATCCTAAGGTAGGCCAAAATTAGGACTGATTCCGAAAGCAGGCTATCGGAGCGAACAGTGGTGGGTAACGCGGTGTATACTACGGACTTGGGCAACCGCAGTGTGGAAGAACCAGACACAAAGAATCTCGCTGATCCAAAGGCCAAATCGGATGATAGATACGGTGTCGCAGAGGCCTGCAGTGAACAAAAGAGGAAATCGGGTCACAAAAGTTCAATGGTGTTTCTTCAGAAGTTGAGCAAACGTGACCCAAATTCTCTTTCCACACACGAGATAAAGCGCTGAGGAAGAAGCAAACGTACAACGTCCAAAAATACAAGAAGCAGCATGCTTTGAGTATGACGGTGAACGCGAGGTTTCCACGTCAGTCCGGTCCAGAAAAAAACGCGCCAGACTACAACTCTCCTGCGAAAGCCGGAACAATCTTCGAAGTCAAAAGCCTCAGGTGGAACAAAGCGTTCGGAAACGGAGACTACCCTTTACTTACTTGAGACCTTCAACTTGAAAAGCTGCGGCTTTGGTATAGAAAACGGCAACTTTTGAAAACTATCGTAAAACAATAAATTTTAATTCATTTAATTAACTTATATAAGCATAACTTGTTTGCTTAATTTAAATAAAAAGGAACTTCAGGTACTAAGATAAAGACATAAACAAGTAGAGCTGCGGAATTAATTTTTAATCTACTTAATATCACGGGGAGATTCCTAAATCCTGTGGTTATTGAAACGATGATGTTGTGAAAAAATCCAAATATCAACTCGTTTCTTCAGTTTCGAAATTACAATTTTTCTACAATAATTTTTCTAAATATAATTAGGATGTAGAATTTATTTTAATCTAATACTTAGTTGCACTCAACAAACTGCCGCGCTTGAATTATTTTGAAAATATAAAACAAAAGAAATACCATTTACGATGAATTATTAGTTTCTTCATGAAAAAAATCTTCGTTCGTGGGGCCCAGCGGGCAAGGTGAGTATGTGCATTTAGAGATTATTAACTTGGCAAGCGGACAATTCATAGGCAATAGGAGTACCAAAACGCTGTATAACAATGAGTCGCCTGTTAAAAAACGTAGAAAGGAGGAGATGACTCGGCTTAGAATACTATAAGTATATTGTCATCACCAACCATTGATCTGTAGAGTTAGTCATATGAGCACGAATGCTACTTCGTATGTCCAGTCCTGTCGTGTTCTCTTGATGTCTTTTGTCTCTACAATTGTTCAGAGCTCCTCGAGAAAATAGGACCAACCCACCATAGGTGATGACGTAATACTTCGGAGGGGGTTATACCTCTTGAAGTGATGTCTGCAGGATTCTGTTCAGAACGGACGTGATTCCAACACTGGGAAGGGAGGACTTCTTGAATTTCAACGACGCGATTGGCAATAATCGTCATGCATCTTCTAAGGCAAGCTTGCAACCATACCAATGTTACAGTAGAGTCAGTCCAAGCGCAAAGCGGGTAGCGGAGATTAGGCCAGCAGTGGACAGATATGGCAACGATGTTGATTTAAGCGGTGCCACTTTGGTTTTCGAAGAAATTAGTGGCACAGTAATGCTACTGTCGCTTTGTGTTGTACGCGCGTACAGTCAACGGCTTAAGCGCACTCGGACGTGTCAGCGAAAATGTGCACTTGCGTAAATTACCCAACTGCTTCCGTACAAAGCTAACCGTTCACCTTCAGATATGCCAACTGCTGCAGTTGTATGCGATGCTCCAACCACTTCGTGGCGATGATCTCAATTATGTTTCCACTTAATTCAGCGTAGTTAGATTCCCACTTTCGAAGTTCAAACTAGTACAACCATTTGATGAATCTCTTAAAGTGATTGGACAGCTAAATGAGACGTAGCTGACACTCCGCACGTCACGTGAACCATGCGAAAATCTTGGATGGGCAGGGAGTCTACATAAATACCGTCAGTTGAACTATAGGGGTGCCAGATGGACCCTTACGAAATTCTGTACAGATAAGTTTATCCATAACGTCCATGCCAATCAATATATCGACTAATCCAGGCTTCATAAACCGTGGATTTCCTAAAAACAAACTTCTGATAGGCGGCCACATCGAAAAAGCTGTAGTCTGTGTTGGTAAGTCGCTCGTAATTTTGAGCAAAATTAGCGTTTTGACAGTGAAACATTCCGTGCTCCATCCTCCATGCGCTGACCTAATTCCAGTAATGTATACTTCGGATGATATTCACGGCAGGTCCTACCGGTGCACACACGCCTCGGTCACAAAGGAAGCATGCAATTAAGAGTCGAGTAAACGGAACAGTCGCGTATCTTCACTAATGCGGTTGATAATAACACAACTCCTTGTACTGGGATGGGCGGATTGGAGCTGGAGTTGAAGCATGAAGAGACACGTGCTCCGGCAGCGCTCACTGGAAGTTCAAAAGCTTCTGCGCTCTCCTTTGATGTGGCGTCAGCACCGGACAACGGACGGGTTGCGTTGTTAACGTAATTGTGGAAAAATCTAACACACGAAATTTTTCACAACCGTAAGTTTTATGAAAACTATATTGTAGTGCATATACGTTATTCTGGAGGACGGAGGTTCATCACTAACGAGCGTTAGCTCCCACTGCACCAACCAATCATCCCAAAACTCAATCAGACGGACCAAAGATTTAAGCTCACGAACATGCTGTAGGAACACTTGAATTACGCCTTTGATTGCATCAGCATTGTCAAGCGTAGCCCGCCGATGGTTAAGGCCAAAGCACGAAAATGAACTTCTCCAATTACACGAATAACCTTATACCGCGATGCTAATAGACCCCAAACTTCAATGTAATTTGTGTCACATATTTTAAATCCACTGATAATTTTCAACTCGCCACCCTTCAAGCAGCTTAGGAGGTAGTGCAACTTTTGTCCATCCTATAAACCAGAGTTACTGTCGACTAACGAGGAAAACGCGATCCTTTCTGTAATCACCGGAGAATGTGGGTAACTTCAAGCTCAAGCCGTAGGGTAGCGCGTTTCGGCTTGGATACGCAAATGTTCTTCTAGCTCAACAATATCGACACCATAAGAAATTTCGACAGCGTCTTGGGCAACATTAAAACGAACCCACTGTTCAGTCAATAACTGGGGGTAGCTCGCAATATTTTCCGCATCCATAGTGAATGCCTCATCAATAATTTTTGCCATATACCGTTTAATGGCATTGAGAGCGGAATCTCGCGTTTTAACGGAATTCGACATTTTGTCTTAAGTTTCGAATTTGGTGTACCGTACTTCCAATGCTCAAAGGAAAGTCACGGTGGGCTTTTAGAACTTTCGCAATGTAAACTGCAGGAACGGCTGCACAAACCTTACACACGATTTAATGCACCCATTACACGTTATATTTGTGGTTGCAAACTTTTATCACCAGAACGTAGTTTTATTGAATAATTAGTTGCTTTGGATCTTCCAGCAAGATTCCGCTCAAGTCCATAAGGCAAAAACCACCCAGCACCAGACCTGAATCCATTGAACTACAGTTTGTGGTCAGAATTGGAGAAAATGGCCTGTCGAAGACTTTATGGCAGGACTAAGCATATGAACAAAGAATTTATTTTAATCAAATTCTTAAGTGGACTCAACACGATTTATACATGCGATAGATTTCATTCGTTAGATTGTTGAAGGCTTCCGCGGCAGCTATGGGTCCCTATGGCTTCCGCCATCATTTTATTCGCCTGGGCACTTGCAGAGAGCTTTCGGCTAGGATCTTTCACAAAATAACAAAAACAATTAATATAATACCACTTTTATGTATTGAAAATAAATTACTTTTAAAGTGCCTACTTGCTGTTTCGCGATTTCTACGGTTTCTACACTCGACTCTAGTAAAAAAGCATCACCAATGGACAAATATAATGAAATTATTTCACATGAATTTCAAAGGAAATTGGTTTTAGTGAGTCTGCCTGTTTTTCAGCTATTTCCATAACTTTCTTCCGACCATCACCGTTCCATGCGCTTTCTTTTTAAGTTCGCTCGCGGTGTTTTCCTATCTGAGGTGTTCGAATTACATGACTTTAACGTCCTTAAAGTCGACGGGGCTTCCGAAATCACGCTTTCATTTCCCACTTCGAATTTGAATTGAATTCTCTAAAAATTAGCAAACTAGTGAGTTACACCTAAAACACACACTTCATTCAATTTACCTCCTCTAATGTAATATTTTCAGCTGTTGAATAGTGCCCATTCCTCCTCATTGATAGACCTGTTTTCAGTCGAAGCTTGCTTCCTTCGTCGTCCTTTGATGCCGGTGTGGCTTTTTAAGTCCCGCCATACCTTTTTTGGGAAATGATTAACATCTCGAATAGAATTAAATACTAACACAATGTTTTCTTACGGTGTGCTATTTAGCGACGGTCCTCTCTGCTACACTCAGACTCTTTAGCATTATTGCTACCATGCTCCGCTAAGCCCGGATTTCCATTAAGGGGTAACACCACTGTAGAAATTTCAAAAAATTGATTTTTTTTTATAAGCTTAAAAAATTCTTTGAACCTTTTAAAATACAGAACAAAAAGTTTTATACGTTACCGAAGTTTATTTCATAAATATTTAAAGCTTTTAACCAAGCGTTAGTGACTGCTACCTAACGACTTCTCCAAATTTCCAAACTTTAAACGCGCTTTTCCCAAAACACGTTTTCTGAAATTGGCACGCAGCATAACTCAAACAATTTTAAATATTTTTAATCAGGTTTTTCACTACGTCTGTATAACAACCTTCTTAAGAGAAGAGCGTAGGGGATTTTCGATAGATTAATTTAAACGATTGTTATAATTATTTAAGTGCCGTTTTTTTAGTCCAAAATAGAGTTTTTTCCGTCAAATGCTTGCTAATTCCACAAAAATAAATATTTTTTAAATCCCCTACGTGTTTCTCTAGCTTTTCTTATCTAGATTAAGAAAAAAAATGTTTCTTTGTTCCAGATTAAAATTTGCACCCTCTGTGCTGCGTGCCGCGGAGCTCCTTCAAGAGAAACCACATTACAAAAAAGGTACTTACCAGAAAGAATTGATCCCCAAAAAATTTTGAACATTGAAATTTTGAAATTGCTCTTGAAGTAAGGACTAAGATATGTCTTTTTTTTGCTGCGATATCGGTTTATTTGCCTCCTGATCAAGAACTCGATCCTCGCCAATTAAAATCAATTTTGATTTCACTGCCACAGCCACGTAGCATTTGCGGGAATGTTAATTCGGGGAGCCCCTCTTGAGCTTTTCTGTTCCGAAAAGAGGGATATACCGTTGATGAAGAAATTTGTTCTATAGACTATATATTAGTAATTTCAAATGATAAATCTCCGGCACATTTCTCTACGTGGCATACATTTACGCATGTTGATATTTTGATATCTTCCAACAGTATTTATCCATTCCTTTCTTGGAAGATCTGAGATTCGTTCTGCGGCAGTGATTACTAACAAATAGTTTTTCTCCTTAATTGTGACAGAGGGAATAAAACTGTACACGTCCTTAAGTTTAAACAGATTGGGTTCAATACAGAATATCGTGGGATGAATAAATTCAACTTCAACCGCTTAAGCTCAACATTTACGAGGAAGCCGCTTCACTTAAAAAGTTTATTGTGCGTGCAGCCCTTTCGTCTATACCAAAAACTCGCCCAAGTTTTTCAAAAAAATGTGATCTCTGGCGGCCGCCGTAGCCGAATGGGTTGGTGCGTGATTACTATTTAGAATTCACAGAGAGAACGTTGGTTCGAATCTCGGTAAAACACCAAAATTAAGAAAAACATTTTTCTAATAGCGGTCGCCCCTCGGCAGGCAATGACAAACCTCCAAGTATATTTCTGCCATGAAAAAGCTCCTCATAAAAATATCTGCCGTTCGGAGTTGGCTTGAAACTGTAGGCCCCTCCATTTGTGGAACAACATCAATACGCACACCAAAAATAGGAGGGGGAGCTCGGCCAAGTTGGAATGCGACCCGTGCCTATTGGGTGGGTTTGGCTGCCGAGGGATGAAATTAGGCTGTCTTTTCAAGAAGTCCTCTTGATACCAGGCCGCTTCAGGTTGCAACGGTGGCTTTACCAAGTATAGGGCACTGCCATGGTCGACCGATTATTTCCCCAATATTCTCTTCAGTCACCGCACATGGCGACATGTGCAGCCCCCTGGCGAGGCAGGTGACCGCATGAAACACAACAACGAACAAAGAAAAAAAACCAAAAATCAGATAACATCCACAAACGGACGGATTAGCGAATAGGGAAAGTTGAGAACTTCCCAAGTTGGCAACTTCCTCAGAGGACGAGCTCTTGGCCTCCAGGCAAGATACTGTTTATGGCAAAGCTGTGGGCCATAGACGTCATTAACTTTAAATCAACCATTCACATCCGCTGATGCCAAGGGGCAAAAGCGTCAAAATCTAAAAACAGGCACGTCTAGGTATAACCTTTAGCAGAGGTGGCTATTCTCGGCAGAATAAGCAAAACTGAGGCCGAAGGTAAAACTCATCCTAAAAACGCTGCCGACGCGGCAAGGTGCCAAAAGGTAGCCGAGGAGTCCCTGGCGTTCCAGGACACCCAGAAGGCAAAAACCATGGAACGCAATGGTTCACAAGACGAAAGCGACAAGCCCTCGAAGAAGCACAAAGTGACCAACTGCGTTGATAGACGAAATAACGAACGGCGGTAAACCTGCATGGAAGAAGTGGTCCGAAATCTAGGCACGACTGTCTCATATTTTCTTTGATCACATCATGCCAAACCCGGAAGGTCAAGTGCCAGAATTTGACTTAATAGAAGTTGGCCGTGGATACAGGGTGTTCAAATGCGACGATCAGCTTTTTCATGACTTCCTGCAAACAGTTGTTGGCAAGATCCAGAAGGACTGGGAACGTTTGAGGCTCAAACGAATCCAGGCCACCGAGATCTCACGACGTCCGAGGGCTCGCATTTGGATATCGAATAAGGAATTTGAAGCCAAACAACTGATTCCATACCTGCAAGCTCATAATCGCAATGTTCCGATGGATGACTGGAGCATCATAAAAGCGGAGGCTTCCTTCTGCGAATATCGGAGGGGAGCATCAAACCACTGGGCAAAGTAGACCACATACATCGGTCCGGCGTGAGGAAAGGGCAGTTGAAGATATTCCGCTCTGGAGGATGAGCATGACGAAATTGACGACGCCAATGAGTTGCTCACGGGCATGCAACTTGACGACGACGCTTCTACAAAATCGATGTCGTGATAGAGCAGCAGCCGGGAGTGCAGCTTGACGGCGCTAGCAAATTGTTAAAAGACCAGTAAACATGGGTCTCAAGGCTATCCAGATAAATCTGTAGCACTCGAAGAATGCAAGGGATCACCTAACCGTTCTCCTGGCGGAGGAGGACGTCGACATCGTATTAATCCAGGAGCCCTGTTTGCGGAGCATCGAGGTGAAGAAGTTTACTGGAAATAACCATAACATGTTCTACAAACGGATTCAAGGTAATCCCAATTCTTGTATTATGGCTAAAAAACATTTGAATATATTTTTAGTCCCATCATTCAGTTTACAGGATGTGACGGCTGTTGAGGTGGAAGTCGCTGGCGTTGTTGGCACAATACTTGTTTCTATCTACATGGCACTTGATCGTCCATCAACGCCCAAGGAGACTTATCGGCTTGTGCTTGAAGCAAGAACAAAAGCGTGCTACTCGGATGCGACGCCAGCTCGGAGACGAACGATCAAGGTGAGTCCTTTTACGATTTTATTATTAACACTAACCTCACGGTATGTAACAGAGGTAATACACGTCCCTCCACCTCTCCTAGTACGGAATACTTTAGGGGATGAGCGGCTGTGATAATTGTTACTTAACTGTCTGAAAACAGTTCAGTAAGGGTAGACAAATGGAGGGTCTCCAACAAAAATTCTTTCTCGGATCACAGCTTGATCCTTTACGAGCTGGATCTGAGGGTGGATCCGCCCTTACCTTATCGAAACCCATTAAGAACTAATTGAAAAAAGCTCAAGAATGTAGTTAATAATAAGTTAGGAAGAATTCCTATCAATCAAATAACTCTCACGGAAAACCTTGAAAGTAGGGTTACAACATTGAAGATGACTTTCAGTAGGGCCTACAAAACGACATGTCTAGTGGAGCAATGAGCTCTCAAAATTAAGGGAAAAAGGCAGATTAAATTTTAATCTCAACTTCTTCTTCTTCTTAATTGGCGCGATAACCGCTTATGCGATTTTGGCCGAGCTTAACAAATCGCGCCAGTCGTTTATTTCTCGTTATAACCGGCGCCAATTGGGCACACCAAGTGAAGCCAAGTCCTTCTCCACCTGATCTTTCCAACGCAGAAGAGGCCTTCCTCTTCCTCTGCTACCACCAGCTGGTACCGCATCGAATACTTTCAAAGCCGGAGCGTTTGTATCCATTCGGACGACATGACCCAGCCAACGAAGCCGCTGGATCTTTATTCGCTGCGCTATGTCTATGTCGTCGTAAAGCTCATACAGCTCATCGTTCCATCGTCTGCGATATTCGCCGTTGGCAACGTGCAAAGGTCCAAAAATCTTACGCAGAATCTTTCTCTCGAACACTCCAAGCGTCGCTTCATCGGATGTTGTCATCGTCCAAGCTTCTGCGTCATACGTTAGGACGGGCATGATGAGAGTCTTGTAGAGTGTTAGTTTTGTTCGTCGAGAGAGGACTTTACTGCTCAGTTGCCTACTTAGTCCAAAGTAGCACTTGTTGGCAAGAGAGATTCTACGTTGGATTTCAAGGCTGACATTGTTATCGGTGTTAATGCTGGTTCCTAAATACACGAAGTCTTTTACAACCTCGAAATTATAACTGTCAACAGTGACGTGGGTGCCGATACGCGAGTGCGCCGACTGTTTGTTTGAAGACAGGAGGTACTTCGTTTTGTCCTCGTTCACCACCAGACCCATTCGCTTTGCCTCTTTATTCAGTTTGGAGAAGGCAGAACTAACAGCGCGGTTGTTAAAGCCGATAAATCAGTATCATCGGCATACCCCAGTAATTGCACGCTCTTATAAAAATTGGGCCTGAGCGATAAAGTTCTGCGGCTCGTACGATCCTCTCCAACATCAGGTTAAAGAAGTCACACGACAGCGAGTCACCCTGTCTGAAACCTCGTTTGGTATCAAACGGCTCGGAGAGGTCCTTCCCAATTCTGACGGCGCTGCTGGTGTTGAGCAACGTCATCTTACATAGCCGTATTAGTTTTGCGGAGATACCAAATTCAGACATCGCGGCATACAGGTAACTCCTTTCCGTACTGTCGAATGCAGCTTTGAAGTCGACGAAAAGATGGTGTGTGTCGATTCTCCTTTCATGGGTCTTTTCCAAGATTTGGCGTATTGTCAATATTTGATCGATGGTAGACTTTCCAGGTCTGAAGCCACACTGATAAGGTCCAATCAGTTGGTTGACGGTGGGCTTCAGGCTTTCACAGAATACGCTCGCTAGAACCTTATAGGCGATATTTAGAAGACTAGTCCTGCGGTAATTGGCACAAATTGCAGGATCGCCCTTCTTATGGATTGGGCAGAGCATACTTAAATTCTAATCGCCAGGCATGCTTTCATCCGACTATATTTTGCATAGGAGCTGATGCATGCACCTTACCAGCTCCTCGCCGCCATGTTTGAATAGCTCAGCCGGCAGTCCGTCGGCGCCCGCGGCTTTGTTGTTCTTTAGCCGTGATATTGCTATTCTCACCTCGTCATGGTCGGGTAACGGAACGACAATTCCGTCGTCAACGATTGGGGTATCGGGATCTTCACATTCTCTATGACATGCGCAGCTGTCACTGTTTAACAGGTTCGAGAAGTGTTCCCTCCATAATTTAAGATTGCTGTGTACGTCAGTCACCAGATCGCTGTCTGTGTTCTTACAGGAAAACGCCCCGGTCTTAAAACCTTCTGTAAGCCGCCGAACTTTCTGGTAGAATTTTCGGGCGTTGTTCCTATTGGCCAGCATCTCAAGCTCCTCGCACTCACGTATTTCGACCTCTCGTTTCTTCTGTCGGATAATACGTCTCTCTTCCTTTTTCAGCTCTCACAGCTGCTGCACAGGGGCGGGTGCCCACTTTGGCCGCAACGAGTCAATGTTGGGTCCTCGGATCGTAGGTACATCTAATACACTAGAAGCGTGTCTTCCATCTATCACAACATGATCGATCTGGTTTCGCGTTTTTCGATCAGGAGACAGCCAGGTGGCTTGGTGTATCTTTTTTATGCTGGAATCTGTTGCTGCAGACTACCATGTTTCGGGCCCCGACGAAGTCGATCAGCCTCTGTTACCGTTACCGGATGTTTCGTTGTGCAGGCTGAATTTTCCGACTGTGGGACCAAAAATTCCCTCCTTGCCCACCCTGGCGTTGAAGTCGCCAAGCACGATTTTTATGTCGTGGCGGGGGCAGCGCTCATAGGAACGTTCCAAGCGCTCATAGAAGAAGTCTTTGGTCGCATCGTCCTTCTCTTCCGTGGGGGCGTGGGCGCAAATTAGCGGAGTGGACCACGGTATTTGGAGACGAAGTCTCTCTCCCACAACAAATCCAACCCCGAATTTGGGCTCCTTTACATGGCAGCTGTAGTAGACGTCGCAAGGTCCTACGGTTTTCTTACCTTGCCCCGTCCATCGCATCTCTTGGATGGCAGTGATATCAGCCTTTACTCTCACGAGGACATCAACCAGCCGGGCAGAGGCACCTTCCCCATTAAGGGACCGGACATTCCAGGTGCATGCCCTCAAATCATATTCCTTATTTCGTTTGCAGGGGTCGTCATCAGTAAAGGCAGTTCTCATCCGAGGCTTTGCAGTTCTTTTCATTGGGGGGGATTTTTAAGTGGCGGGTCCCAAACCCAGCGCACAACCAGCTATCCTGGAATGCTTCGCCTTCTCAGCGCTTAATCTCAGCTACTCAACAGGTAATTGGCAACTTTACAGAGAAAGTCGGAGCAGTATAAGAAGGCAACTAGGGCCGCCAAGTAAGAGAGCTGCAGAGATTTTTCTTCTTCAATCGAATCTACCAGAGATTCTTTTAGGCCCAGCCGTATTTTGTCCAAAGATCATTCAATGGCTTCTTGGGCCAAGAACGGATTTTAGACATTTACATTAGATGCTCGCTGGAGAGCTCTAGTACATCAATTGCACAACATGCTTACCTCAAAGGCAAATCGACGGAGACAGCGCTTCGCGAGGCAATCGGAAGCAAAGCCAACAGTATACCATGGTAGCTTTTCTAGACATAGAAGGCGTATTTAATAACGTTAGCACTGTTGCTATCCAACGGGCGTTAATAGACTTAAGGGTGGAAAATTGTATCAGTAATTGGATCACCTCTATGCTAGAAACCAGGATCATTAGAGCTAATATGGGCAATATCAACATAACTAGAAGAGCCCACAGTGGTACTCCACAGGGAGGAGTATTATCACTAGATATGAGGGGGGCACAGGTTGTGGCCTAAGTTTAAATACGCGTAAAACAGAACTGATGCTATTTACCACCGATTACTATTTACCGATTTTACTCTACCAAATATTAATGGAAAAACTCTCTCACTTTTAACCAGTGCAAAATACTTAAGGGCAATTCTGGACTCCAAACCTAGAAACTAAAACATAGAAGAACGGGCAAAGAAAGCAGAAATAGCTTTATATGCTTGTAAACGTATGGTAGGAAGGATATGGGGTATTCAACCCAAGTATACATTATGGTTGTATAAGGCGGTTATCCGACCAATCTTATCGTATGGCTCGGTGGCTTGGTGAAAAGCTCTAGAGAGAGAATACAGTATCAATCAATAACCAGTGCAATACCAGTCGGTGCAATCAGATCATGTCGTAGGGAGGCTCTTAACGCACTGACACTCGTTATTCCGTTTATTTATTAAGCAGTTTTATTAAACCTTTTGGCTTATACAACTAATATTCTTCAAAATAGAACCTTTGAGAGTCAATACACTGCTGGTAGCGGTCCTTCCACTGCAGGAAACATTTCTTAAACTCATCCGCCGGAATCGCGTCCAATTCGGCTGTCAAAGTTTTTTGGATCGCCTCGATGGAGTCGAAACGCCTCCCCTTCAGCTTTCTATTCAGGCGCGGGAACAAGAAGAAGTCCGGAGGGGACAGGTCTGGGCTGTAGATAGGGTGGGGAAGCACCGGAACCCCCATCTAGGCCAATGCAGAGGTGCAGAGGAAAGCGGTAGGCGCCGGCACTTTGTCGTGATGAAGGGTCCAATTGTTGACGAGGTCGGGTCCTTGAACGACTTGTGTCACCGTTTTACCTGGGCACTGGACAGAGATTGGTCCCCGTAAGTCTCCTTGAGTAGCTCAATGGTTTCGGTACTCGTTTTGTTTAGCTTTACGCAAAATTTGATCGAGTAACGTTGCTCCAACGATCGCTGCATTTTCGCCACTGCAAAATCCTAACACACTTTTAAAACTTCCGCGCGGGAAGGCTCATTACTTTTCAATCAAACCCTGTATACATATCAAGAAGATGGTAACAATAAATGCATTTAGGTTAAATAAAGCGGGTCGCTGGAAACAAATACTTATGATCATGCCAGTCTATTATTACGACAAACACAGTATATCTCGTAGAGGCCTAATTATATCATCCCGACGGAACATCCAATAGATTCTTTGCCGCCTTCATTCCATCTCACGTGGAATGGAGTAAGGGATTCTCACTTAACAACTGCAACACTACCGTCTCCAAAATGGAATGTGGATGGTTATATGGATGATTCCTAATGCCTGCAGTATCTTTCAGCTATTGGGGAGACTTGTAGGTTACTAATCGGAGATTTCTCTTTTAAGGAAAATATCGCTATTCTTTCGAATAGCCAAGCTGCAATCCAGGCACTGGATCCAGTTACTACAATCTTTTAACTGGTGGAGCAAATAAGAATAGACTTACCTTCTTGTGTGAAAACCATAAAGTTACCTTAATCTGGCTCCCAGGATATCGCAGCATTGAAGGCAACGAAGAAGCAGATCAACTGGCAAGAGGGGGATCTGCCATGAATAACGCTCTTGCAGAATCGGTATTCACACCATTAGGTGCAGTCAAGAATATAATTTCCGCAGTTGTACACAATCAAAGAAAAAGGAAACAATCTTCCATTCAAACAACTGTCTGAGTTCGGTATCAACTACCTAATAAGGTTCCTGAACAGCATAGGCTGGACATAGTCATGCCGTAAATAACCGTTAAACAAGGTGGTAACGATGATGTGGTAGGTAATATGGACCAATATAAAGAAGTTATCGTTTCCTAGAGTAATTCTACTACTTATTGTAAATGAACTTCCCATTTCCTGCCCGAAAGAAACGGTCCTTTGCAAAACACTGTTCCGAGTATTCAGGAGACAAACAGTTTCTTCAAGAATTTGTAACACATAAATTAAAAATTTAAAGAAAGGTATACTGTCCTCAAGAAAATCTTACTCGCACAGCTAGAGAACTTGAAAACCCATTATTATGCGGGAGTTTGAAAAATTTATTAATATGGCCCCAGGACTTGCTCAGATTATTCATACGTTAATAAAAAATTCAGCTAATTCTACTAAAAATATAAGGTTAGCTTTTACAACTGCGTTTTTTCTTTTTTCTTTAAAGCTGGAAATGTGCTTGTATAATCATAATTCCAAAACCCAAAAAGCAAACTTTAGCCCGATATCCTTTCCCCCATGTATAAGTAAGGTCTTAAGGAAGAGGATTGCCAATCGACTAATGTGGTTTGCTCTTAGAAAAATTATAGCACTATGGATGTTCTCTTATTTTCTGACCACTTTCCTTCGTCTGCCTTGTTGAATAACAATCACATTACAGTATTTTACTGAAACTTCAAAAAAGCTTTTGATTCTATTAGTGAGCACATTCTTCTAAGTCAATTAAGGAAGTGGAAAGATGGGTCTAAGATTTATAGCATAACCAAATATGTTCTAACAAAGTGAAAGTTTATAGTGCGGATAAACGATTCCTCTTCCGACTATTACAAGTCGGAAAAAAGTTTTTTTACTATCGTGTTTGAAGAATTTAACCAAATTATAAATATTGTTACGAATTCGTTACGTTTTATCCAAATAAAATGCCTCCCAATAATTCTTCTGAGTTCAATCACTGGATTGTTAAATATAAGTCACAAATTATTGGCAACACAATTGCTTGCTGTAGTGAATCATTTTATTGCTTTACAATTCGTTTCGCTTCCAAAGATGGTCCTACTCGGCGATCGGCTAGCAGTTTCATGTTTCAATATTTGGATGTGTTTTTTCCAATTTCGTTGGCACCGGAGTTGTTGCTGTAATCTTCCGCTATTCTTTTCTTTTGGACCCTTCCCTGCAATGCACTCCTCGCAATTGCGAATGTATTCGGTAACTGATTCACTGCAATTCACCCAGTAGAACCGCTACTTAATCTTGTCCAGTGTTTTAGTGATACCCATATGACGTCCCCTTGGCCCATGGTGGAATTCCTATAAAATGGATGTAATTTTGGATTTAGGAACTTTAATCATATTATGGTATGATAATGATTTCTGTCCTCACTTTCCCATACGCGATGCGGAACCCCTTCAATGTTCTAAGGCTATTCACAGGACATTCTGTCGCTTTTCAGTTTTGGATGGTGTCACTCCAGCAACTTTCGCTTCCACGACCTTTTCCAAGCCAGTGCCATTCAATTGCCTTCTTCTTTTCGCCGTTGGTTTCTACTCATCATCGGATTGCAACTGCATTAATCTGATGTTAACTATACCCTCAGATGTCTTGACTTTGGAACAATGCTCACTGCATTCTCGAAGTCGTAATTTAATGCGTTTAGATACACCGTGCCAATTGTCCTTCCGGATGCTTGAAATGGAGTAGGCATCTCAATGCTGCATGTTCTGTTCTTAATTGAAGCGCTTCCTGTTCTTTGGCCACACAAAAGCACAATTCTTCTTAGTGAGATTGTGGAGACTCCGGGTAACATTTACAAATCCTAGAACAAAACGATGGTTGTACGTGTACGAAACATCGCACTTCGTGATCTTTTCTTGGTTATGGCCTTTATTTTCTGTTCGTCTGTCTTGAAGCCCTCGGTTATCACCTCATGTACAAGACACGTGACTTTTAAACAAAGCGCACTTCTGAAGGCAGTGAAGGACTTCTTCCAAGGTTTTCAGATAGAGGTTCAAGGTTCACCAAACGAGTTTTCCAGTGAGTTGCCCTCAGCACATGCTCCATCAGGCGCTCAAAGGTTGCTGGCGTGTTGCAAAATTCGAAAGGCATCAACGAAAACTGCCACAACACATTTCCTATGCTGGAGGTTGTCTTTTCAAGATCGCAATCCTCAGTTTCCCTCTGCCAGTAACGACTTTTTCACTTAGGAGAACCTATAAACCCTAGATGGCGCGTCCCCAAGTGGTGAATAGGGGAACACCTCACCTATATGGGTGGTAGGAGAGTAAATATCTCATGTGAACCACACAGATCAAAGATGTGAACTTTATTAAAAAAAAAAACTCCCTCAACGCAAGGTGTGATGCGACCCGTGCCTATTGGGTGGGTATTGCAGCCGGGGTATTAAATAAGGCTGTCTTCTAGCGTAGCCCTCCTGATATCAGGCCACCTCAGGTTGTAACGGTGGCTTTGTCATGGTATGAAGCGCTGCCATGATCGACCGGTTATATCCCCTTAATCATCTTTGGTCACCGCGCATGGCGACATGCGTAGCTCCCTGTGTGGGACAGGCGACCATACCAACCAGATGATATGAACAACCCAAAAAATAAAAATTCCGATGTAGGAAAAAAAAGCTACAAAACAAACGGACAACCTGTTAAACAGACGGAAGCATTGACAGCACGGATTTACAGACAAGGAAAGAGAACATCTACACTAAACAAACCGACAGACAAATGGATAAGTTGTACGGAGTTGGTCAGGATGACTGGATCACCCTCGGAGGATGAGCTCTTGGCATCTAGCCAAGAAATAGTTTAGGGAAACTGAGAAGGTCACAAACAATCACAAGATCTCGGATCATGGTATAGTTGCCTCTAAACCTGCCAAACGATTTAATGAGGTGCCAAGGGACCATCTTCAAATGGCATTAGTAGATGAAACCTCCAACCGCGGCAAACCTGTGCTTGACAAGTGGTCAGAGATTATGGCACAGTTGTCCCGCATAGTCGTCGACCATTTCATGGCGAGCCCAGAGGGTCCAACACCAGGCTTCGTCTCGGTGGAGGATGTCGCGGCTACCGCGTCATGAAACGTAATGACCAATTCTCTCTGCATTTCCCAACAATCGCGATTGGAAAAATCAAGAACTAGCAGTAATTGAAACTCAAGTTAACTCCGTTCGCATCTGGAGAGTAAACATGGCATTTGAAGACAATCAGTTGATCCCCTACCTTCAGGCTCATAACCGCTCAGTGCCGGTGACCGACTGGTCGATCATCAAAGCGGAGGCTCCGCAAAAACACAACATGCCGTTCCTTCTTCCCCAGCTGAAGGTATTCCGTTCTGCGAATCGGGAGAAGGAGCAGGATGAGGTCGATGGTACCAAATATCTGCCAACTGGTATGCATCTATGATGTCGCCGAAACCGAAATAGAAGACCAATAAACATGGATTTAAAAGTTGTCCAAAGTAATCTGCAGCATTCAGGGACTATATATATTATATATATATAATTGGCGCGTACACCAATTGGCCGAGCTCCTCCTCCTATTCGTGGTGTGCGCCTTGATGTTGTTCCACAAATGGAGGGACCTACAGTTTCAAGCCGACTCCGAACGGCAGATATTTTTATGAGGAGCTTTTTCATGGCAGAAATACACTCGGAGGTTTGCCATTGCCTGCCGAGGGGCAACAACTTTTAGAAAAAGGTTTTTTCTTAATTTTTTGGTGTTTTCACCGAGATTCCAACTGGAAGAGGTAATAAATAACAGGATAGGAGGGATTTCGATCCACCAAATAACTCTCACATAAAACTTAGGTGTAGCATTGGTTAAGATATTTAGGAGGGCCTACAAAACGTCCTGCCCTATAAAATATAGCAAAAAACTTACACTTCTTGGTGGAACATTGAGCTCTTAAAACGAGGAGAAAAATCAACATCAGTCTTTAACCTCAGCTACTCGTCAGGAAATTGGGAACTATACAGAGAAAGTCGAAGACAGTCCAAAAGGCAACTAGCGCCGTCAAGAAAGAGTGCTGGAGAGAGTTTTGTTTGTCAATAGAGTCTACCAGGGATTCTGCTAGGCTTAGCCGTATACTTTCCAAAGATCATTCAATGGCTTATTGGTCAAGAAAACAGATGGCACTTGGACTGTTACGACAAAAGAATCGGTAGAACTTCTGTTAAATACTCATTTTTCGGCGTGCAGCGCTTACGATCCACAGCATCTTGCAGATGAAATAGTTACCAACGGGAAAGTTACATAGGCAATCAACTCATTTTCACCTTTTAAATCTCCTGGCTTTGATGGGATCATTCCAAAGATGTTTCAGAAAACCGTGGACTGTATCTTACCATGGCTAATGGAAAGTTTCAAGGCGTGTTTAAACTTATGCCATATTCCAAACAGCTGAAAACTAGTCAAGGTCGTCTTCATACCAAAAGTAGGTAGGAGGAACCATGAATCAGAGAAGGATTTTAGACCAATCAGTCTTTCGTCTTTCCTAATACTTTCGAAAGCTTTTGAAAGACTTTTGGATATATACCTAGAAGGTGTTTTGGGATATATGGTATATCTAAGGCAAATCTACGAAGGAAAATAAGATTAAATAAAAAAAGTAAGCTAAGAAAAAAATTTAAATAAAAGTAAATAAAAAGTAAGTAAAGTGAAAATAAAGTAAAATAAGTGAAATGAAATGAAATGAAATAAAATAAAGTAGGAGAAGTTTAAATAAAATTCAATTAAATAAAGTAAAATAAAGTACTTACAGGTAAGATAAAACAAAGGGAAATAAGGTGAAATAAAATAAACTAAGAAAATTTTAAATTAAGTAAAATAAAAGTTTTATTTCTTCAAAAAAGTAAAAAATAATGAATTAAATAAATAAAATTACAAATTAAGATAAAATAAAGCAAGAAAAAAATTAACTAAATAAAGGTAAATAGAGGAAAATAAAATGAAATAAAATAAGAAAATTTTAAATTATGTAAAATAAAATATTAATATAATTCAACTCTTTTAATGGCGTCCAAACATTTAGTTTTCGTATTTTTATTTATGAGCTCAATTCCGGTTTAACAATAAAACAATAAATTTAATTATTTCTTTTATTTGTTTCTCCGTCGTTATTTTGACTTCAATTGGAAGTCATATTCAGGAACACGTGGAAGTGCGTGGTCGATGTAAAGTAAGAAAGTTAAATAAAATAAAAATAAAAAAGTTAAAAAAAAATAAATAAAAAAAAAAATATAATAAAAGAATTAGGAAAAAAAATAAAACAGATATGGAAATATAAAAAGATACTTCAAGCGGAAATCACCTTCAGCAAAGTCAAACATATAACCATGGGTTATATTTAAAATAATTGACCTTAAGAATAGCTTAGATAAAAGAATTAACACTTTAATCCAAATTATAGCTGGTATTAAAGAAGTTGTAGTTGGAGAAGCTATTAATATAAATAGGAGAAAGATAAAATAATGAGAAATCGGTTGAGTACATTCAGCAATATTCGGCAAGGTAACGTAGCAATTTATATTATATTTGAAGCTCTCTTCTACATGTTTAGTTTTTTGGGTAAGTTATTCCAAAGACGGGCAGAAGGCACAAAGTATTTACGTCAGAAAACAACTGTACTTCGTCGGGACTAAGTTAAACGAATCGCAAGATTTTCAAAAATTAAGTCGATGTTTAAGGTATCTGGGTTCCTGAGTATGCTGAGAGTTCTGGAGTAAAACTAAACACTTAAACTTAAGCAAATCCTTCAAAGATACAGATGCAATCTTTCTCGCAAACACAGATATGCGGTGATACCTTTTTTACAGTAAACGTATCTCGCAATATTATTGTACAAAACATTAAGTTTACTACAGCACACACTATCATAATGAGTATATGAATCACAACCATACAAATCCGTTTTACCATTGAGTAAGTAATAACATAGAGTCACAATCTGCACAAAATTCTTTTGTGTGGGGCATACCAGTAATGGCCCCGCCTTTTCACTCAAACATGTTGCGAGACTCATATTTGCAAAGTATGACAATAATTCGGCATCATATGGAATAAGCAGGGAATTGAAAAATATGGCATGCTGTGGTGCAAATACAGCATATGTTTTAGAGGTCAGTTGATGTCTGAGTTCGATATTTGAGTTTGATGTGTGAGCTCGTTCCGATTCCTTTAGCGCACTCGTGGCTACAACGTTTTATTGTTTCGTGGAATTACTCATTGATTGCTTTTGTAACAAGATCCGTAGAAGCTTGGCACAAGACTCAAACTCTGGAACCAGCATCTCCGTAGGTTTACTCTTTATTTTTAATTTTATTTGTTTGATAATTACTTTTTCAAAAATCTTTATAAAGAATATAAACGTTACTTTTAATAAAGTTTTTAAAGTATTTGTTAAAATATATGCATTTATGTAAATCACATACATATAAGTACGTACATATGTATATATGCCTGCTGGTGCATATGCATATATATATGTATGCCGACTTAGGTGTACGTTCATATACATATATGGATAGGGAAATATTGTCGGAGGGAATAGTGCAGAGAACGTAAATGATATAGAAAAGTCTCACGAGCCACGAATAGCGTGAGTTGTCAAAAATGAGGTGTAACTGCAAAGATTTTTTTACCTCGCCAAACTCGACAGCGAGAAGTTCTTAACAGAACAGATTATAGTGAATTCTGTATAAGTGTATTGGCTCTGCATAGTTTTGGCTTCTGTCTGAAATCAAATTGCCAACGGCATTTGGCAAGCATTTGAATGTGCATTTATATGTTCCTTTGGCAAACGAAATTGTATTCAATTTACGTTTTATTGCAGGGAATAATATATGTATGCATTTTTAGATAGCATAAAACTTTGAAATTTAAAATAAATAAAAGAAGAATTCAAAGAAACCTATTTGCATATACATATGTACATATGGGACAACTAAATTCAATTGCATCTTTGCACACATTTGTATGCGCTGAAGCAACCATGACCTACCTCATGAGACATCACCTTATAATATTTACATACAATTATTAGGGAGTAAATACCCAAATTATCGAATTCCTGCCTAAAAGTACGTTCACATATGCATTAATTACTAATAAGTCCACAAAATTAATCTACCCATTCACATATGGCAGATTTACTGCAAAACAGCTGTCAATATTGTTGTGAAGGGTTTTTCTTCATAGAAATTATGTTGGTGGAATATTTCGGTGTTTTTGGTTTGTGTAATTATTATTAACGAAATGAAGAAAAGACAAAAGGAAGGAATAGCTAATTTAATTGCACAGTTGGCTGCTAAAGATTCGAAATTCGATATTGCATTTTTGGAGAAAAATTTTCTATGCGCAATCTCGCTTTTTAATAACGGACTGGGAGTTAAGCATAAAAAAGTAGATGATCTACTTTTATGTGGACGTATTATAATATATGCTAAAAGAATTCTCTTTTGCATCTGAATATACATATTTGTATGTGGATATGCATACTTAATGCCCTAGCCTATATACGTACACATTTGTATTCTGAACTCCCAGCAAAACTATGATTATTACTAAACACATATGCATGCACATATAGCAGCACACACAGAGCACTCGCTTTATGCCTCTGCATGTGCATGTTGCCAAAGCTAAAATTATAAGCCTACCGATTACAAGAACAAAATACATTCATAGGCGCAGTGGTAGCGGCCAAGATTCTTTTAGTCGCAGAGGCGCTGAACAGTTTCAACTATTATACAACCTTCAGGAACGCCTGGTCGATTTAAAACTAAAAAAAATTAAATTAAAAAATTAATAAAAATAAGTTTAAGAAAAATAAAATATGTATAAATAAATTTAAAAATATATATTATATATAAAAAAAATGAAAAAAACTTGATTAATTGATTGAATTAATAAAATGAAAAATGGTAAAATTTAAATAATATAAAAATATATTATTAATAAAATACTTTAATCGGAAGTCACCTTCAGGAACACTTGGAATATATATTTAAAAAAATTTTTTTTATTAAAAAAAAATTAAAAACAAATTAAAATGAAAATAACGAAGATTTGTTTAATAAAAACAACAACAACAAAAAATTACCAGTCTAACGGTTAGACGCGATAGAAGTGAAACCTTCCGTAAAACAAACTAAGAGAGAATGAGACGAAAGCAGCATTAGGAGCGGGATAATTATAGGTTCATTATAATATTGTTATAAAGTTCATATTTTATTTTCTTCATTTTATTATTATTCATCCTCAATGTTTTCAATTTCAGTGATAGCTAAAATATGATACAAATGCTTTGGTTTCGAAGTTGTCAACATATCTTTGAAATACCGCGTCAAAATTTTTCTGTCGATATTCACGACACTTTTCTGCATTATTTTTCGGCATAATTGCGGTAAATATTTAAAAATGAAAATATTTACGAATATAAAAATACGAACGCAATACAGCACACGCGGTTGCTATTATGAGCGTCGTAACGCGTATATTACACAGACGTACTAACATGCACACAAACATTCGTAGAACGCTTGGTCTAAGCAAGTACATATTAGCTAGTGTAGTATAGGTATACATAATGCCTTCTCGCTCACCGTGGCTCCGTAATACGCAGGCGCGCACACATATTCACTAGCATACATACAAACATGCATACGTATTACGCTTGAACTAAATACCAAAGCAAGTAATAGGCAGTGTAGTATACGTGCTACAATACTCACTATACTAACGTGGCTCAGCAGTACGCAGCCACACACATATACGTATATCAACATATACGCTTCGTAGTGTCGCTTTTTCGTTTCATCGAGTCTCAAATCACTCCCAACGATTCTAAAGAAGTTTTCACTTCAATAAAAATAAATAGAAATAAAAAAAATACCAGTCTAACGGTTAGACGCGATAGAAGTGAAACCTTCCGTAAAACAAACTGAGAGAGAATGAGACGAAAGCAGCATTAGGAGCGGGATAATTATAGGTTCATTACAATATTGCTATAAAGTTCTTATTTTATTTTCTTCATTTTATTATTATTCATCCTCAATGTTTTCAATTTCAACAAATGATACGAGTGGCTTATGATAGCTAAAATATGATACAAATGCTTTGGTTTCGATGTTGTCAACATATCTTTGAAATACCGCGTCAATTGTTGTTTTTGATCGTGTTGTCGATTCAGTGCGATTGTTACACATTTTTAAATTGAATGTTGTATTGAGAAAGTCAATTAAAGGAACAGCTGTGTCCAATGCAAAGTTTACGTTAAAATCGCCACTTAAAATCATTGGAACTTTATCGTAATCTTTTCTAAGTATCCGCGATACTTCTGGTGTATACTTTATTAAATTTTCGAGAATGAATTCCGTGATGCTATTTATTGATTGATTCGGTGAAATATAAATTGCGACAATTAAAACTGTTTTTCCATTGCTCAATCTGGTTTCGCATGCACTTATTTCTCCCACTTTAGAGAGCTGAACAGACAGTGATTCTAGTTGCTGTGCATTCAGATCTATCTGTGGAGTTACAATACGAGCACGGTCATTTTGATTGTGGTATATTGCAACACAGCCTGCAAATGCGGTAAATATTTAAAAATGAAATTATTTACGAATATAAAAACACGGACGCAATACAGCGCACGCGGTTGCTATTATGAGCGTCGTAACGCGTATATTACACAGACGTATTAACATACACACACACATTGGTAGGGCGCTTGGTCTAAGCAAGTATTAGGTAGTGTAGTATAGGTATACATAATGCCTTCTCGCTCACCGTGGCTCCGTAATACGCAGGCGCGCACACATACGTACTAGCATACATACAAACATACATACGTATGACGCTTGAGCTAAACACCAAAGGAAATAGTAGGCAGTGTAGTATACATACTACAATACTCACTATACTAACGTGGCTCAGCAGTACGCAGCCACACACTTATACCTATATCAACACATAACGCTTCGTAGCCAAGAGTGTCGCTTTTTCGTTTCATCGAGTCTCAAATCACTCCCAACGATTCTAAAGAAGTTTTCACTTCAAAAAGTTTAAATTAAAATAATGAAGGGTTTTCTAATAACACCGCGTTACACACATTCTGTCCTATGAACCAAATCGTCCCCTTAGTATTAAAATAGCTTATAAATTTTTTGATGTTTTGAGAAAATGAATTTCCAACTTTTTGTCGAAAGTAGAGCTCTCACTCAAATCTCGTTATGTCTGTAAATATTTATTATTTTTGACTGACGTTTTGACCCACTTTGTGGAACTAGAATTTGACAAAATTTTGACAACATATAAAATCGACGATGGAGAATCCAAAAATTCAATAAAAAAATAATAGCCTATGAGCACATAGGGTTGTTCGAAATTAAAAAAAAATTCCATGAGATATGCCGATGTGGGTATCAAAAGAAAGGTATTTCACTCCGCTTTACAATAGAGATGTAAAACCCCGATTTTTTTTTTTTAATTTTATTATATAATATTAAAACTAAAAATTGTTAATTTAAAATTTTAATGCTATTAAATTTTAAGCTATTAAATAGGAGAAAGATAAAATAATGAGAAATCGGTTGAGTACATTCAGCAATTCGGCAAGGTAACGTAGCCATTTATATTATACTAGCAACCCGCCCTGCTTCGCACGGGTATAAAATATATACCCTATGTCACTCACTGAAAAAATGATTAAAATCGATCCAGTAGTTTTGGCTTATTCATTACTGCCCGTGGCCCGCACGCGTTAAATTTGGAGTAAAACAATTCCCCTTTCTTTATAGCATGAAGATTTCCTGCTATCTTTGGGATATCTAAATTCATACCCTACATTTTTGCATATTCACTTTTTGCATTTTTACATATGTATTTATTTTATTTTTACAACAATTACTATATTACAGAATGTCTTTATATACAACGTTCATAGCCTTCTTGTCATTAGACAATACAAACATGTTTTCTCTAGAGGTTACTCTTGAAAGAGCGACATACAGTTGGCCATGTGAAAAACAGTCAACACTCAAATCTAAGCCTGCAACGTTGAAGGTTTGACCCTGAGATTTATTAATGGTCATTGCAAAAGATGTCTTTACCGGAAATTGTAAGCGTTTAAATTGGAGTGGTAGATCCGATGGTATCAGAGGGATTCGGGGAATCAATACATCTTCTCCGGTACCACATCCTGTGAGTATTGTGCACTCTATTATGAAAGTTTTCAGTGATTTTACCATCAAACGCGTGCCATTGCAAAGTTTAGGTGGACTTAGGTTTCTTAATAAAATAACAGGACAACCTATTTTCAGCTCCATTTTGTGAGGAGGGAATCCAGACGGGTTCAAAGAATTTAGAAATTCTGTAGGAAATTGAACAGCTTCTTCCAAATCGAGAACAGTATCGACCGAGTAGTATATTTTCGTCGGCGCATCAATCTTTGAAATAATCAAGTTATTTACTTTATCTACTTGTTCGTTAGTTGGTGACAGAATAGCTCTTTCTTTAAACCAAGATATTGTCTTATAACTTATGTTATCAATGTCAGGATAGACATTGTTGACTAACTCTTGGATGTTGTCTATCAAAACACAAAGGTTTTCTAGGTTAATCCTTCCCTCACTTTGTGTTAATTCTCCATTGCCAACTTTTAGCAGGATCTCTGGAAATAGCCTGTTCTCACGTGAAGATGACGAAACCCTCATATTAGTTTTAAGATCTAATTTATTGACATGCGACCAAAGGTGGGATCTTTTTAGCGAAGCATTTATTTCGTCAGCACGTGTTCCTCGAGTCACAACTGGTAGGATTTGACGGAAATCTCCTGAGAACAGAATTGTACATCCACCCATAGGTGAATTTTTGTTGTGCAAATCGCGTGTTGTCCTATCCAATGCTTCCACAGACGTCTTGTTTGACATGATAGCTTCGTCCCAGACTATTAATGAGCAGTCACGCATCAATTTTCCTGTATTGCTCTGTCTAGAAACACTACAGACGCTATTATCATCATCGGTTGCGATTTTCAGCGGGAGCTTGAATGTAGAGTGTGCGGTTCGGCCTCCTTCCAAAGGAGTAGCGGCAATGCCGGATGACGCAACAGCTAACGCAATTTTTCCGGTAGATCTCAATTACTAACTACTGATGTAATATCTTGAAAAATATTGTTTTTAATTATATGCTGTAAAGAGCCATATACATGGATCTATATGAAAACAACAATGTATTTAAGGTATTTAATTGGATAAGGATTAATGTTGTACCTATTTGTTGAAATCGCTTCGAAAATAAGCTATTAGTTGTCGTAAAAAGTAAATAACAAAAAATGTTATTGTATGGAATCGATAGCAAGCTAAACGCGCTCCGAATCAATAAAAACTATTCAAAAACTGTATTTTAATTACAGTATGCAAAATTCGTATTAGTACACCCCCTAATAAATAAAAAAACCACGTATATTTTCAAATTAATTTTAAAACAAATGCTTGAAACCGTTTTATTTTATAGATAATTAACTAAAATAAGGCCAAATAAAAAAACCGCTCACAAAGTGTATTGAAATGCAAAAAAAAAAAATAAGAAAGAAAAAAATGAACACTTTTCACAGAAGCAAAATTCGTATTAGTACACATGTATTTTTAATGATTTAAAGAGTAAATAAAAAATAGTTCAGAAAATTAATATTTTGTAGGATACCCTCGTTGCCTTAGAACAGCAGACAATCTCTTCGGCATAGATTCCACCAACTTTTTTGTGAGATTTGGAGAAATCTTCTTCCACTCTGACTTGAGGACTTTTTTTAAATGTTCTCGGTTCCTTATTTGATGATGTTCCAGCTGCTTTTTGAAAATCGACCATACATTTTCTATGGGATTAATATCCGGGCTTTGTGGTGGTGTTTTGAGATAATTTGGACAGTTATAAAGCATCCATAACCTTGTATCCAACGCCGTGTGCTTAGGGTCGTTATCTTGTTGGAATATACATTTTTTTTTTGCAACCCAATTTTTTGGCACCTTTGCGTAGATTCTTTTTTAAAATATCAATATATTGCCTCGCAGTCATAATTCCATCAATAAAATGCAACTTTCCTACTCCGTTTGCCCCGAAACATCCCCATACCATCAGAGAACCACCACCGTGCTTGAAAGAAGGCTGCAGATTTCGTTTTTGAAGGCCAGTATTACACTCTCTCCAAATTTTTATGCGTCCATCGGACATTTTTATATTAAATTTACACTCGTCTGAAAATATTACCCTTTTCCAAAACCGCATATTTTTGTTTAAATATTGCCTGGCGAATATAACACGCTTTCTTCTATTGACTGAGCTTACATACGGTTTTCTAACCGCAGTTCTGCTTCTAAATCCCAATTTTTTTACATAATTGCGCACTGTTTGAGGTGTAACTTTGATAGAAAAATATTTTTCTAGTTCTGCAGCTAGTGAAACTCCACTGACGGTGGGGTCTTTTCTCATAAGGCGTTTCAAATAAGTCTTGTGCCTCTGCCCAAGCTTTGCCCTGTTCACATTTCGAAGCTTTTTGTCAATCCTTCCACTGTCTCTAAAAATTTTGACTAAGTTTTGTATTGTAGACACACTTTTCTGCAATGTTCTCGCAATTTCGCGTAAAGACTTTCCGTTTTTGTTCATATTTATTATTAATCTCCTAGTTTCGTTTGACTTTGGCGACATTGCAAGCTAACTCCGCGAACTTGAACAAATGGCTACTAAAACGCAACTGCCCAAGGTTAAACATTGAATCGTTTCGAAAATAAAGGTAAATACCAACAAATTGTTTACAAATTCAACGCTTACTAAGTGTACTAATACGAATTTTGCCTGCAGTAGAAATAGCTACACTGCTACTAAAGCTATTTTTTTCAATTCTATGCAAATGTTTCGGAGTTTTTGTTATTATTCTATTTTTTTATGAATTTTACAATACCGCACTACGATTGAAATCAATTGCTTTAAAGTAAATTTGAAAATATACGTGGTATTTTTATTTGTAAGAGGGTGTACTAATACGAACTTTGCATACTGTATGTGCGATTTACTAATATAGAACGTGAAAATAGCGTTTTATTTCGCTGTAAAATTGTATGTACATATAATTACATGGAATTCAGTACATACATAGATACATATGTACATATGTCCGAAATGAAATAATGCGAGCGATTCGTAAATACATACATACATAACGTCACCATACGATGTAATTCAACATTAATGAGGTGTGGTGAGATTATCGCTTAACGCCTGTTGCTTCATTCGGTTGACTGCGAACAAACACACAAACAGCTTTTTTGGAAAAAGAGCTGCTTTTGTTTAAACAATTTTGGTTAAATAACAAATATATCAATTTTTTTTTTGATGCAGAACGAAAGTAAATATTTAAAAGTTAAACTCTAAGAAAGTTTCATTTTAATTGGTTGATTCGTTTATGATTTATGGCCGTGAAAACGAAAAAATTATGTTTTTTTGCCACATTTTGACCGATTGCCACGCCCCCTTTATATATTTCTTCACATTATATAGATATAAACCTTCCTCTTCAATCAATCTATCTTTAAAAAAAAACCGCATCAAAATCCGTTGCGTAGTTTTAAAGATTTAAGCGTATACCTGGACATACGGACAGAAAAAGCGACTTTGTTTTATAATATGTAGTGATTTGAAGCTCTCTTCTAGATGTTTAGTTTTTTGGGTAAGTTATTCCAAAGACGGGCAGAAGACACAAAGTATTTACGTCAGAAAACAACTGTAATTCGTCGGGACTAAGTTAAACGAATGGCAAGATTTTCAAAAATTAAGTCCATGTTTAAGGTATCTGGGTTCCTGAGTATGCTGAGAGTTTTGGAGTAAAACTAAACACTTAAACTTAAGCAAATCGTTCAAAGATACAGATGCAATCTTTCTCGCAAACACAGATCTCGCACAGATCTCTCACGTATCTCGCAATATTATTGTACAAAACATTAAGTTTACTACAGCACACACTATCATAATGAGTATATGAACCACAACCAAACAAATCCGTTTTACCATTGAGTAAGTAACATAATAACATAGAGTCGCAATCTGCACAAAATTCTTTTGTGTGGGGCATACCAGTACTGGCCCCGCCTTTTCACTCAAACATGTTGCGAGACTCATATTTGCAAAGTATGACAATAATTCGGCATCATATGGAATAAGCAGGGAATTGAAAAATATGGCATGCTGTGGTGCAAATACAGCATATGTTTTAGAGGTCAGTTGATGTCTGAGTTCGATATTTGAGTTTGATGTGTGAGCTCGTTCCGATTCCTTTAGCGCACTCGTGGCTACAACGTTTTATTGTTTCATGGAATTACTCATTGATTGCTTTTGTAACAAGATCCGTAGATGCTTGGCACAAGACTCAAACTCTGGAACCAGCATCTCCGTAGGTTTACTCTTTATTTTTAATTTCATTTGTTTGATAATTACTTTTTCAAAAATCTTTATAAAGAATATAAACGTTACTTTTAATTAAGTTTTTAAAGTATTTGTTAAAATATATGCATTTATGTAAATCACACACATATAAGTACGTACATATGTATATATGCCTGCTGGTGCATATGCATATATATATGTATGCCGACTTAGGTGTACGTTCATATACATATATGGATTAGGGATAGGGAAATATTGTCGCAGGGAATAGTGCAGAGAACGTAAATGATATAGAAAAGTCTCACGAGCCACGAATAGCGTGAGTTGTCAAAAATGAGGTGTAACTGCAAAGATTTTTTCACCTCGCCAAACTCGACAGCGAGAAGTTCTTAACAGAACAGATTATAGTGAATTCTGTATAAGTGTATTGGCTCTGCATAGTTTTGGCTTCTGTCTGAAATCAAATTGCCGACGGCATTTGGCAAGCATTTGAATGTGCATTTATATGTTCCTTTGGCAATCGAAGTTGTATACAATTTACGTTTTATTGGGCTGGCGAAAATCCTCCACTGAACCCTCCCCGAGGGTGCCAGCTGGTAATAAGTACCACAGCTTTCGTATTTACAGGAGGTACTTAGCTAAGTTAAGGGTACTATGGGTTGGGTTCGATACTCCTCAATAGTACAGCACTACCCAAAGTACTCTTAACGTGGTCGGGGGTGGTCGGGGGTGAAGGGCTGGATTAAGGTGTGATGCGACCCGTGCCGAGAATCTGTCAGGCTTGGGGCCCTTCTAACAAATAACCAAGTCTCGAACGGAGCTTACGGATACCTGGCGCCCTCCGTAATAACTAGCCTTACCCGTGTAGTTCGGAGCTATGCACGGGCGGACATCCTTTCTCCGACACTCGTGGGTCCAAATATGCAAGACTTTTCAAAAATAAATAAAAAAAAGGAGATCGGTCCTCCTTCGAAAATACCGACAGGAACAAACAGTTCCGCAATAAGAGCAACGGTCGCACCGGCCAAATAAGTCGATCAAAACACACAGCGACAGCCTCAGCGAAAGCGAGGCCAGCTGCCACACAACCAGAGCTGGACACAGGTCCAAGCACAAGTAGGGGAGCACTAGCCCGGCAGTCAACTGTGATTCAGCCCCCAAAAACGGTCCCGACCGGAAGCACAGCTACTGCTAGCTCCGGACCGAAGGATGGCCGCTTGTGAGGGTGGTAGACCCAGCAAAAGCGAGCTACCAGGATCGCAGAAATGCAGCCAGGCTCCTAAGGAGGGTGCACGAAGCTCACGCAAAGGAAGGTGAATTGTCTCAGGAGTTGAAAGAGGCGATTGATAGAGCGAAAGCGATCATTCCTGATTTCAACCCCGACTTCAAACCAACACAATCGGCTCCAAAACGGCAGCGGTCCTTGGAGGAGAATAAGCCAAGTGCAAAAAGGCACAAATCAATGGGCGTGACGCCCAGAAGATCATTTGCGGAGGTTGCAAAAGACCGCTTTATCATAGGGGTCCTGGACGAGAACCATCCTGAAGGTATGATCCCCAAGACCCAATGGAAATGGATCGAGGCCGAGCTAACGAAAGTGGCACTGAAGGTCATTCTGGAGAACCCCGGCCCCCCGCCTGCGTGCGAAGACTTAGGCTGGCACCAAGGCCAGATAAAAATAATAGCGTGCGACGATGAGAGATCGGTTCAGCTGTACAAAGAGGCCATCTCCAAAGTTGGAGAAGTGTACCCAAATGCCAAGCTAGTGGTCGTGGACAGGAAGGATATTCCGTCCAGGCCGCGAGCAAGGGTTTGGTTGCCTTCAACCGTCGAAGACCCGGTAGAGATTATGAAGCTCATCCGGGTCTGCAATCCGGATATCCCAACGCAGGAGTGGAGGTACGTCAAAACCATTACCAACCAAAACAGCGCGGATGAATCGAAAGAGCAGAAGCGCGCCACCATGCAGGCTCTCCTGCTCCTCACGGAGCCGTTAGCGTTGAACTGTTAGCGAAATGCGACGGGCAACTGAGGTACGGTTTTGTAAAGGTGAAGCTCCACATTTATAAAACCGACACGGATGCTAGTGAGTTCCTCGCCACGAAGGAAAGCGAAAAGCCCATGAGGGAGCTGGAACCCATGAGCGAAACCGAGCCAATGAGCGAGGACGACCAGCCCACCGAGGAAGAATACGCCTCTTGAGGCTCAGAAATGGGCTTAGGGAGGTTGTACTTCGAACGGGAGGGTAAGTATCCCACACAACAGCGTAAGTATTCCGAAAGGGAACTCTTATGCGAAAGCAAGGAAGACCCAGACATAACGTTAACAGCTGATGCATCTTCTACAGATAAATCTACACCACTGTAAAGAAGCCTGCCTTGCCCTCCTGGATCGTCTGGCAGAAGATCAGCCGGATGTAGTCCTCATCCAGGAACCCTGGGTACGGAATGGCGAAATCTGCGGTCTGAGGACATCAGGTTATAAAGTATACAAGACTAATTGTGAAGGTACTAAAAAAGCATGCATAATGGCAAAAGTACATCTTAATATATTTATGATTCAAAATTTCAGTAACGCAGATACTACGACGGTTAGCTGGGAAGTGAGCGGAAGCAACACCTGGCTAACCTCGTTCTATTTTGCCGGAGACGACACAGGTCCACTGCCGTCGCCGCTAATAAGAAGCCTTGTGGAAGACTGCAAAGCTCACAACCGCAAACTAGTACTAGGAGGTGATGCCAATGCCCACCATACCATATGGGGGAGCTCGGATACAAACGAACGAGGTGAGTCTCTCTTTAATTATATTATATGTAGTAAGCTTTTAGTGTGTAACAAAGGCAACGAACCTACATTTATTACGCGCAATAGACAAGAAGTTCTTGATATTACGCTAGCATGTCAAACCCTTTACGGAAAGATGACGCAGTGGAGGGTTCTGAATGAACACTCTTACTCCGATCATCGCTACATAGAAATAAAATTTGGGGGAAACAACCCACGGGCTCCACCCGCCAACAGGAACTTGAAAAAGACCAACTGGCATATATATAAACGGGAACTTAAGGAAAGACTTCCAAATTCGCAAAATATTACTATTGAAGGCAGAGAATCATTGAACGAACACGTACAAACCCTTACGGAGGTCTGTAAAACTGCGCTAAACAAGGCTTGCCCTTTAATTAGGTATAAGGGGAAGAAAAAGCCGCCCTGGTGGTCAGAAGACCTGTCTACATTAAGAAACGACAGCAGAAAACAGTTTAATAGAGCGAAAGCGACACGAGAGAGTAAAAACTGGGACTGCTACTACTGTAAACTAAAAATTTACAAAAAAGAAGTTAGGAAAGCGAAAAGGTCTGGTTGGAGAACGTTCTGTGGAGAAATCGAAGGAACCACAGAGGCTTCCAGACTGCCCAAAATCCTCTCAAAAAAACACAATCCCACCGGATACCTCCAAACACCGGACAGGAGTTGGACTACTTCGAGTGACGAAACTTTGAAGTTGCTAGTGGACACACACTTTCCCTGCAACGAATCATCTAACGTAGTAATCGATAATGGTACAGAAAGACCAAATTCTGACATTGAAGAAATAATCACTGAAACTAGGATAACCTGGGCAGTGAACACGTTCAAACCATTTAAATCACCGGGCCCAGATGGATTATTCCCGGCTCAAATACAACATTCACTCAACTACATCATGGAGTGGTTGACGGCCATATTTAAGGCCGCTCTGAAACTGAAAAGTGTCCCATCAACATGGAAAGAGGTAAAAGTGGTCTTTATCCCTAAAGCGGGAAAAAGTTCACACACAACACCTAAGGATTTCAGGCCAATAAGCCTATCCTCCTTTCTGCTAAAGACATTAGAAAGAATTTTAGAAGAACATATTAGGGCTAATATCAGCCCTAATAAGCTCAGCATCTCACAACATGCGTACTGTAAAGGGAAATCAACTGAAACAGCACTTAACTCACTTGTTACAGAAATCGAGAAGTCAATGTATAATAAAGAATTCACACTGGTAGCCTTCCTAGATATCGAGGGCGCATTCAACAACATCCTACCGGATACCATAATAAAGGCACTGACGGATTTCGGGATCTCTGGCGATCTGGTTGAGTTCATCAAAAACATGCTCTTGAGCAGATTTGTGATCGCAACCCTAGGGGCCTCAGAGATCAAGAAAAAAGTTAGCAGAGGAACACCTCAAGGCGGTGGCTGTCCCCTCTCCTATGGGTGCTGGCACTAAACTCATTGCTAAAGAGCCTAGAGGAGAGAGGATAACACGTAGTAGCATATGCGGACGATGTTGCAATGGTAGTAAGGGGGGAATTCCCCAATACACTCATAGAAGTCATGCAAGATTTACTAAATATGGTTGAAAACTGGTCAAAAGCAAATGGGCTAAGCGTCAACCCCAATAAAACTGAACTAATCCTATTTACCAGGAAACACAAAATACCAAATATAACTCCTCCGACTCTAGGTGGAACGGCTCTGTCATTTAGTGATGAGGCCCGCTACTTAGGTCTAATACTAGACCGAAAGCTAACATGGAAGGCAAATGTCGAAGATAGAGTAAAAAGGGCGACAATAGCACTATACTCTTGTAAACAGCTGATAGGACTAAGTTGGGGTCTCTCCCCATCTATCGTATACTGGCTTTACACGGCAATTGTCAGACCTATCCTAACATACGGCATATTAGTATGGTGGCCAGCTTTAGATAAATTGTACATTAAAAGAAACATGGCACACGTACAAAGAATGACCAGTCTTTGCTATTGCGGGGCCCTCAGAACCACACCCACAGATGCACTAAATATCATGCTTAACATTTTACCAATAGAGCAGTACGGTAAGCAAACAGCTGCCAAAGCAACTCTCAGACTAAGAGAAATCGGCCTACTCAGAACGAACCGAAGAGGACACTCCTCAATTTTAGAACAATTCCCCTGCATTCCCAACACAACGGATTTCTGTAGGACCAAGGACATTAATTTGTATAAATCCTTCGTCACAGTATTTCCTTCCAAAGAGGAATGGGATAACGGGCTCATTGTTAAGATAAATGACTTAAACATCTACAAAGATGGCTCAAAACTGGATAACAAAGTAGGTGGAGGGCTCTACTCCGACAAACTCGGAGAATGCCAATCATTTCGCTTACCAGATCATTGCAGTGTATTTCAGGCGGAAGTCACTGCCATAAAAGATGGGATTAAAGAAATAAAAACGAGAGTATTATCCACAAATGAAGTCTTCATTTACTCGGACAGTCAAGCAGCAATAAAAGCGCTGGAATCAAAAACGCACTCGTCAAAAACAGTTCTAGAATGTTTTAAACTACTAGATGACGTATCTAAGTGCTACAAGGTGCACCTTATCTGGGTACCAGGCCACAGGAACATAGCAGGAAACTGTAAGGCGGATGAACTTGCAAAACCCATTACAACGCTCGATCTCGAACCGGATAAGGCGCTGATACCCATGCCTATAGCCACTTGTAAATTACTTATAGACAGGGAAACCATCAAAAAGGTAACTACAATCTGGCAAAACCTCACAACATGCGAACTAAGCAGACAGACATGACCGAACTGGAACAGCGGTCGATCGAAGATCTTGCTAAGATTCAACAGGGAATCTATAAGAAAAATGATAGGTGTATTAACAGGTCATTGTTTAATAGGCAGCCACGCTAGAAGGTTAGGACTACCTTACTTCGATTTCTGTAGAAGCTGTCTAAATACAGAAGAAGAGGAAACAGTCAGACACCTTTTATGTGAGTGTGAAAGCCTAGCTAGGAGAAGGCTGCGCACCCTCGATACATCATTTCTAACCGATGTAGCGGATATAGCCCATCTAAAACTAACGAAGCTCTGCTCGTTTATTAAAGCAACCGTATGGTTTGAGAGGAAACACGAAGAATAAGGATAAGCTCCAGTGGTATCACAATGGACCTGCCGAAGGTCTAAGTGTGTCTTACGACAACCACCCTACCTACCTACCTACGTTTTATTGCAGGGAATAATATATGTATGCATTTTTAGATAGCATAAAACTTTAAAATTTAAAATAAATAAAAGAAGAATTCAAAGAAACCTATTTGCATATACATACATATGTACATATGAGACAACTAAGTTCAATTGCATCTTTGCACACATTTGTATGCGCTGAAGCAACCATGACCTACCTCAAGAGGCATCACCTTATAATATTTACATACAATTATTAGGGAGTAAATACCCAAATTATCGAATTCCTGCCTAAGAGTACGTTCACATATGCATTAATTACCAATAAGTCCACAAAATTAATCTACCCGTTCACATATGGCAGATTTACTGCAAAACAGCTGTCAATATTGTTGTGAAAGGTTTTTCTTCATAGAAATTATTTTGGTGGAATATTTCGGTGTTTTTGGTTTGTGTAATTATTATTAACGAAATGAAGAAAAGACAAAAGGAAGGAATAGCTAATTTAATTGCACAGTTGGCTGCTAAAGATTCAAAATTCGATATTGCATTTTTGGAGAAAAATTTTCTTTGCGGAATCTCGCTTTTTAATAACGGACTGGGAGTTAAGCATAAAAAAGTAGATGATTTACTTTTATGTGGACGTATTATAACATATGCTAAAAGAATTCTCTTTTGCATCTGAATATACATATTTGTATGTGGATATGCACACTTAATGCCCTAGCCTATATACGTACACATTTGTATTCTGAACTCCCAGCAAAGCTATGATTATTACTAAACACATATGCATGCACATATAGCAGTACACACAGATCACTCGCTTTATGCCTCTGCAAGCGCATGTTGCCAAAGCTAAAATTATAAGCCTACCGATTACAAGAACAAAATAGATTCATAGGCACAGTGGTAGCGGCCAATATTCTTTTAGTCGCAGAGGCGCTGAACAGTTTCAACTATTATACAACCTTCAGGAACGCCTGGTCGATTTAAAACTAAAAAAAATTAAATTAAAAAATTAATAAAAATAAGTTTAAGAAAAATAAAATATGTATAAATAAATTTAAAAATATATATTATATATAAAAAAATGAAAAAAACTTGATTAATTGATTGAATTAATAAAATGAAAAAAGGTAAAATTTAAATAATATAAAAATATATTGTAATAAAATACTTTAATCGGAAGTCACCTTCAGGAACACTTGGAATATATATTTAAAAAAATTTTTTTTATTAAAAAAAAATTAAAGTGAAAATAACGAAGATTTGTATAACAAAAACAACAACAAAAAATAAAAAGAAATAGAAATAAAAAAGTTTAAATTAAAATAATGAAGGGTTTTCTAATAACACCGCGTTACACACATTCTGTCCTATGAACCAAATCGTCCCCTTAGTATTAAAATAGCCTATAAATTTTTTGATGTTTTGAGAAAATGAACTTCAAACTGTTTGTCGAAAGTAGAGCTCTCACTCAAATCTCGTTATGTCTGTAAATATTTATTATTTTTGACTGACGTTTTGACCCACTTTGTGGAACTAGAGTTTGACAAAATTTTGACCACATATAAAATCGACGATGGAGAATCCAAAAATTCAATAAAAAAATAATAGCCTATGAGCACATAGGCTATTGTTATACTAAGGGGACGAAATATACTTTTTCGCAAAGGGGATACAAAATTAAAATGCACGTGTATCGGCGATTTTCATGTACACGTCACACAGATAGTGTATCACATTTCTAGACTTTTCACCTAGGTGTTGCCACTGGCAATGTTTCACAGGGTTGCCACCTGTTCGAAATTAAAAAAAAATTCCATGAGATATGCCGATGTGGGTATCAAAAGAAAGGTATTTCACTGCGCTTTACAATAGAGATATAAAACCCCGATTTTTTTTTTTAATTTTATTATATAATATTAAAACTAAAAATTGTTAATTTAAAATTTTAATGCTTTTAAAGAAACTTAGGCCTTTAATTTTTGCGTTTGTGAGCATTTCTGTCAGTATCGCGACAAATAGACCAACAGTATTCGCCAAGCATATGCGTAATGTCTTGTCTTTTAAAGCGCTTTTCAATAGCCGCAATGTCCTGATGGAACCTTTCGCCATGTTCATCCCTACAAGCTCCTAAATCACCAAGAAACAATCTAAATGATTGTGAAGGAAATGGATCTTTAGCGACATTAATATGCCCATTTCGCCATATGCCGAAATCATTTCTGCAAGAATATTTTTATAATTTTCAGCTCGTTTGTTGCCAAGAAACTGCTCAATAACGGCAACTGTGCCTTTCCATGCACGTTGTTCGATAGCATTCAATTTTGATGAAAATTCATAACTTGCAACTATTTTTGTATCTGCGGACCACTGAAAACATCTTAAATTATACACATCATTAAAAAAATAAAGTTACTAAAAGCCTTCGTAAAAAAAATACCTGCATGAATCTTTGCGCCGCTCAGTTTCGGAAAAATATTGCGCAGACTTGCAAGCGCCTTGCCCTCACGATCCAGTTTTTTAACAAAATTTGATACGACACCGAGCTTAATGTGTAGTGATGGCAAAATGATTTGAGATGGCTGCACTAATGGTAGATGTTCTATACTTTCTACGCCTATTTTGTAGCATGTTCGCGGCTTCCACTTAAATTCAGTGTACACAAAAAGCACTGGTGGGTTGGAAATCCACGCTTAACACCCATGAGTAATCCGACCACTTTTAGATCGCAGCATATTTTCCAATTATGCTCTTGGTATTTTATCAGCTGTAATATTAATTCCATGCCTTCGTGTGTTTCTTTGAGGTTGGTGGCATATGCGATCGGGACAGCTGGATGTTTGGTACCGATATGAAGCAGCACTACTTTAAGGCTGTTGACCGATGCATCGATGAAAAGTCGCCATTCCTCTGAAATATGAGGGTAACCAATTTTTCAAACATCGAATCAATATCACAACAATAAGCCAGGTTTTTTCACAGATCTTCGTGCAATTTAAAAAATTCGTCATATGGCAGTTATTTTAAAATCAGCCGCCACTATATTCCACTGCTTAACCCCCTAACCGGTCAAATTGAAATCGCCGACAGAAACGGTCGGGAATTTTTTTCTAAGTTCTTTTATGACTAAATAAAACAAAAAAATCATCCCCGCGCATTTCCCATATTTTATGACCTCTCAGGTAAAAAAATCTAAAGTCCGCCTCAGGGCGGATGTGCCGGTTTAAGTCAAAAAATGTGTTACAAAGATTTTTTTATGGAACATATTATAAAATTTTTCTTTTATTGAAAATAATAAAATATAATGATAAAAAATAAGTTTATAATGATAGTCATAAATGAAAAAAATTATAAAATCAAACAATATGATTATTCTTGTTGGTGATATTCGGTAAAACAATTTTTGTTGGTTGAACAACACAAATGCAAATGGCATTTTGTGCAAACACATTGATTTTCTGATTTGCAACCCGAATGTTTACATTGTTCTTTTCCACCGCTCTTCGGCAACCACCGTGGGAAATGATCCTGTCCATCATATCGTAAATCTTCAGTTGGATGTTTCGGCTTTCTACCATGAGCCGAACTACCTGGTAGTGGTGATAGTGGTTCATCTACCGATGTGCGCTTACCTGACGTTTTTGGTCGTCCGACCAATTTTTTCTCGGTAAATTTTACCAGTTTATCAGCAATTTCTTCACAAAATTCTGGCAAATTCGACAATTTTTCATCCACATCATAGTTTGAATCCTTTTTTTTCGGCATTAATACGACGATAAAGCACGTATGAATTTGTTAAAGCCATATCGAGGAAGTGATAGAACAAGCGGACTATTGCATCACGCGATTTAATTCGAATGTGGTAGCGGCCCATTAAGCCATCCATTAAATCAACACCGCCCATGTGGCTATTATACTGACGAATAATTTTCGGACTGTCAACTTCGATACATTTTTTTTTGATCGATCATATCGTGCAGCTTTTGCTGGTTGTACATTCGGATTGTTTCTTTGAAAATCATTTACGCCAACATAAGTTGATACTAAACGAACCGACTTGTTATCTTTCCACAACACAGTTGAGATATCAACATTTTCGCCACAAAATATTTGAGAACTGTTTTGAGTCTTTTTGAATTGATTCAACGCCTATGAATAATATAGATCATGAAATATTGATTTTGTAAAAAAATTAAATTCACAACAAATTTTGTATATACCTTCACCAGTAAAACCACCAGTAGACGGTGTCGCTGTTGGGCCGGATAATTCAAACGAAGGCAATGGTGAGCGTGGTCGTTTCGGTGGCTTGAATTGGGATGCGGTTGATGTTGTTGGCAGCGCAAAATCTTGTTGTGTTGGCAATGGCGTTGTTGAACGCCGTTGTATCGATGATTGTGTGGTTGATTCGGTTGATGTTGACGGCAAAAAATCATACACTGTCGGCAATTGCAACACATGTGGTATTGCTACTGTTTTATTCGACTGATCAAGGTCAATTTGACTCATGTTCAATGAAAAATTGATGGAATCATTTTCCATTTCACTAACCGCTTGCTCTATCAATTCTTCATCTTCCGCGCTTATTTCATCAATTTCATAATCTGGATCGTCATAACAATCATCACTACTGTTATCATCTTCTGTTTCTGATTCATTAGATTCAATAGACTCCATCAATTCGATAACTTCTTCATCGGAACAATGGCTAAGATTGATTCTCTTGCCCAAATCCATGTTTCTTCTATAAAAAAAAATCAATTGTGCAGTTTTTTCAAATTGTTGAACAAAAATGTATGACGCAATAAAGGGGACACTTTTTATGACGTAAATCGGCACATCCGCCCACAGGCGGGCCTCACAAAAGTTTCTCAACGCATCACTTTTTTTATATTTTTGATAAAACTTGATATACCTATATACTGAAAGTTCAACTACCTACCTTTACGAAACCAAAATTATTGCAAAAAAATAACGCCAAGAACTTCTTTTTTTTTAAGCTCAAAAAAATTGAAAAATGAAAAATAATTTTTCGTCCACATAACGTGAATTTTCGAATTCAAATGAGCATAGCGATGTAACCAAACGTCATATTACAGTTACACTCACACTTTTGTGTAGGTTGAGATAACAGCTACCATATACATGTAAATGTTTTACGATACACAATCTGCATTTCATAATTTTTTAATTTTTGTGACATCCGCCTCAGGGATGTGCCAGTTAGAGGGTTAAAGCGTGATGTAAAGAGTTCGGCTGTTCTCTTTGACAAATTTCTTTCTCGTAGAAGGTCATGGAAGTCGGCTTGCGTTACTAAATGCGGCACTGCAGTCCCAAGTTCACTGGGTGTTGGTACAAATTCCGATACTTCTGGTTCCCGCATCTCGCATTCGATGCAAGAAATGTTGATAGCATTGTTGGTGCTACTGTTGGTTCTCCATCCCTTAATTCGGGAACATCATCAAAAATCGTTCTTCTGGTGAGTACAGAACTGCTGGAATAACCGATTCTACATTAGCGTAGCGAATTTTGTTGCGGCGAAAGTATTGGTACCCTTTAGTTTGAGTAAAAGTTACGCAAAAGTAGCACAGTTCACTGCAGTGCTCCGTACGTGGTAGCCAAATTGTTGGTACAGAGTACTTTATTGTTGACCTTCCATCAGTAAACTTGCATAAATTTCTATAGCAATAGTCGCACACGACTTCCGGAGTATACCACAAGTAAGGAACATAAGCAGTCTTGAATATTTTCTGAAACGAATAACCACTGTTTTCGTAATATTTTCAAAATTTTTACTTGGTGCGAATAAGCCACAAACGTAACAAAAGTTATTTCGAGTCAAGCTCTGCATTTTTCCTAAGATGAAATATACAGAAAGACGTTTTCGCGCAACAGAACTTAAAACAATTGTCAAAGTATACGTCTCCTAGTAGCGCAACTGTCAGATGATCGGAACTTCCGGAACTGTAACAAACACACAAACGGCACAGAGTGTGTTGTGTGAAACAATAAATTAAAGGTTAATAAGTTGTTTAAAAATTTGGAGTCCCTTCAAGTTATGCCGAAAATTTAGAAAAAATTTGTTTTTTTTAGAAAAAAAAAATTCAAGAAAATCTGAGAATTGATCAAATTTTTTTTTTTAATTTTACATAATAAAAACATTTCCAAGAGTCTGCCTGCAGAAATTCAGGGCGATTGGATCACGGAAAAAGGGTTAAAAATTGATCCAAAGTTTTTCACACAGGCGGACTACGAGCTCTATATCTTATACATAAACAAAAAAAAATTCTGACGTGTACATGAAAATCGCCGATTCACGTGTATTTTTATTTTTTCTCTCCTTTCCGAAAAAGTATATTTGGTTCATAGGACAGAAAAAAAATTCGTTTTTGTAACGCAGTGTAAGAGGTGTTATTTTGGTATTCAAAGAAAAATTCTAATATTTAATATAAGTGATCGGAAGTTTATTTCATTATAAAGAGGAAGGTATGCCGTTTATAGTGAAAAGTAACATCAGGCAAATGACCACCACGACCACGCTTACAGAACAATATCCTTTTCATGAAATTTTCCCCAACCGAATAGCAAAGTGGCTGCCCTATGTCCTCGATAGCCTCACGAATTCCCTCTTTGAGGTCTTGAATCGACCCTAGGCTGTTGGCGCAGACCTTCTCTTTCACGTGGCCCCAAAGAACAAAGTCACAAGGTGTTAAATCACAAGATCTCGGTGGCCAATTGTGATCACTACTTTGAGAGATAACACGGTCCGGAAACTTTTCCCCTAAAAGGTCAATGGTATCGTTGCTTGTGTGGCACGTAGCGCCGTCTTGTTGAAAATAAACGTTGTCCAGTTCAAAACCATCCAATTCCGGCCGAAAACAATCGTTAATCATCTCGATAGTGATAGATAACACCTGTTATTGGGAAACCCTTTATAAAGGCAAATCTACGAAGGCAGGGCTTCTCGAGGTAATTCGAACAATAGAGGGCTCTCTAGAGAACAAACAGTATACCATGGCAGCATTTTTGGATATAAAATTTGTCTTCTAACTGGATTAATAGCTAAAAGATTCTGATTCTCATATGTATTATTTTTAATTTTCCTAGGAGGAGTATTAGTATTATTCATCTATGTTACATCCCTAGCATCAAATGAAATATTCTCCCTTTCAATGAAAACAGCCTTTTCATTTATATTAATTTTCATTTTATTAATAAGTACCAGATGATTTATAGATAAATCATATATTTCATCCTTCATTCAAAATAATGAAATACAAACCATAATTAATTTAAATATATTTACAGAAGAAAATTCTCTAAATCTTCATAAATTATATAATTATCCAACAAATTTAATTACTATTTTATTTATAAATTACTTATTAATTACATTAATTGCAGTAGTAAAAATTACTACATTATTCTACGGACCCCTTCGATTAATAAATTAAACTAATGAACAAACCTTTACGAACCCAACACCCATTTAATAATGTTAGCACTGATGCCATTCAACGGGCGTTGAAAGGCTTAGGGGTGGACAATTGTATCATCTCTATACTAGAAACCAGGATCATTAAAGCTAATATGGGAAATATCAACATAACTAAGAGGTTCCATAGGGTCACTTCAAGTGGAAAGTCAAATATATAACCATGGGTTATATTTAAAATAATTGACCTTAAGAATAGCTTAGATAAAAGAATTAACACTTTAATCCAAATTAAGCTGATATTAAAGAAGTTGTAGTTGGAGAAGCTATTAAATAGGAGAAAGATAAAATAATGAGAAATCGGTTGAGTACATTCAGCGATCTTTAAGGTATCTGGGTTCCTGCGTATGCTGAGAGTTCTGGAGTAAAACTAAACATTTAAACTTAAGCAAATCGTTCAAAGATACAGATGCAATCTTTCTCGAAAAACAGATATGCGGTGATACCTTTTTTTACAGTAAACGTATCTCGCAATATTATTGTACAAAACATTAAGTTTACTACAGCACACACTATCATAATGAGTATATGAACCACAACCATACAAATCCGTTTTACCATTGAGTAAGTAATTAATAACATAGAGTCGCAATCTGCACAAAATTCTTTTGTGTGGGGCATACCAGTACTGGCCCCGCCTTTTCACTCAAACATGTTGCGAGACTCATATTTGCAAAGTATGACAATAATTCGGCATCATATGGAATAAGCAGGGAATTGAAAAATATGGCATGCTGTGGTGCAAATACAGCATATGTTTTAGAGGTCAGTTGATGTCTGAGTTCGATATTTGAGTTTGATGTGTGAGCTCGTTCCGATTCCTTTAGCGCACTCGTGGCTACAACGTTTAATTGTTTCATGGAATTACTCATTGATTGCTTTTGTAACAAGATCCGTAGATGCTTGGCACAAGACTCAAACTCTGGAACCAGCATCTCCGTAGGTTTACTCTTTATTTTTAATTTTATTTGTTTGATAATTACTTTTTCAAAAATCTTTATAAAGAATATAAACGTTACTTTTAATAAAGTTTTTAAAGTATTTGTTAAAATATATGCATTTTTGTAAATCACATACATATAAGTACGTACATATGTATATATGCCTGCTGGTGCATATGCATATATATATGTATGCCGACTTAGGTGTACGTTCATATACATATATGGATAGGGAAATATTGTCGCAGGGAATAGTGCAGAGAACGTAAATGATATAGAAAAGTCTCACGAGCCACGAATAGCGTGAGTTGTCAAAAATGAGGTGTAACTGCAAAGATTTTCTCACCTCGCCAAACTCGACAGCGAGAAGTTTTTAACAGAACAGATTATAGTGAATTCTGTATAAGTGTATTGGCTCTGCATAGTTTCGGCTTCTGTCTGAAATCAAATTGCCGACGGCATTTGGCAAGCATTTGAATGTGCATTTATATGTTCCTTTGGCAAACGAAATTGTATTCAATTTACGTTTTATTGCAGGGAATAATATATGTATGCATTTTTAGATAGCATAAAACTTTGAAATTTAAAATAAATAAAAGAAGAATTCAAAGAAACCTATTTGCATATACATATGTACATATGGGACAACTAAGTTCAATTGCATCTTTGCACACATTTGTATGCGCTGAAGCAACCATGACCTACCTCAAGAGGCATCACCTTATAATATTTACATACAATTATTAGGGAGTAAATACCCAAATTATCGAATTCCTGCCTAAGAGTACGTTCACATATGCATTAATTACCAATAAGTCCACAAAATTAATCTACCCGTTCACATATGGCAGATTTACTGCAAAACAGCTGTCAATATTGTTGTGAAAGGTTTTTCTTCATAGAAATTATTTTGGTGGAATATTTCGGTGTTTTTGGTTTGTGTAATTATTATTAACGAAATGAAGAAAAGACAAAAGGAAGGAATAGCTAATTTAATTGCACAGTTGGCTGCTAAAGATTCGAAATTCGATATTGCATTTTTGAAGAAAAATTTTCTTTGCGGAATCTCGCTTTTTAATAACGGACTGGGAGTTAAGCATAAAAAAGTAGATGATTTACTTTTATGTGGACGTATTATAACATATGCTAAAAGAATTCTCTTTTGCATCTGAATATACATATTTGTATGTGGATATGCACACTTAATGCCCTAGCCTATATACGTACACATTTGTATTCTGAACTCCCAGCAAAGCTATGATTATTACTAAACTCTCGCTTTATGCCTCTGCAAGCGCATGTTGCCAAAGCTAAAATTATAAGCCTACCGATTACAAGAACAAAATACATTCATAGGCGCAGTGGTAGCGGCCAATATTCTTTTAGTCGCAGAGGCGCTGAATAGTTTCAACTATTATACAACCTTCAGGAACGCCTGGTCGATTTAAAACTAAAAAAAATTAAATTAAAAAATTAATAAAAATAAGTTTAAGAAAAATAAAATATGTATAAATAAATTTAAAAATATATATTATATATTAAAAAAATGAAAAAAACTTGATTAATTGATTGAATTAATAAAATGAAAAAAGGTAAAATTTAAATAATATAAAAATATATTGTAATAAAATACTTTAATCGGAAGTCACCTTCAGGAACACTTGGAATATATATTTAAAAAAAAATTTTTTATTAAAAAAAAATTAAAGTGAAAATAACGAAGATTTGTTTAATAAAAACAACAACAAAAAATAAAAAGAAATAGAAATAAAAAAGTTTAAATTAAAATAATGAAGGGTTTTCTAATAACACCGCGTTACACACATTCTGTCCTATGAACCAAATCGTCCCCTTAGTATTAAAATAGCCTATAAATTTTTTGATGTTTTGAGAAAATGAACTTCAAACTGTTTGTCGAAAGTAGAGCTCTCACTCAAATCTCGTTATGTCTGTAAATATTTATTATTTTTGACTGACGTTTTGACCCACTTTGTGGAACTAGAGTTTGACAAAATTTTGACCACATATAAAATCGACGATGGAGAATCCAAAAATTCAATAAAAAAATAATAGCCTATGAGCACATAGGCTATTGTTATACTAAGGGGACGAAATATACTTTTTCGCAAAGGGGATACAAAATTAAAATGCACGTGTATCGGCGATTTTCATGTACACGTCACACAGATAGTGTATCACATTTCTAGACTTTTCACCTAGGTGTTGCCACTGGCAATGTTTCACAGGGTTGCCACCTGTTCGAAATTAAAAAAAAATTCCATGAGATATGCCGATGTGGGTATCAAAAGAAAGGTATTTCACTCCGCTTTACAATAGAGATATAAAACCCCGATTTTTTTTTTTTAATTTTATTATATAATATTAAAACTAAAAATTGTTAATTTAAAATTTTAATGCTTTTAAAGAAACTTAGGCCTTTAATTTTTGCGTTTGTGAGCATTTCTGTCAGTATCGCGACAAATAGACCAACAGTATTCGCCAAGCATATGCGTAATGTCTTGTCTTTTAAAGCGCTTTTCAATAGCCGCAATGTCCTGATGGAACCTTTCGCCATGTTCATCCCTACAAGCTCCTAAATCACCAAGAAACAATCTAAATGATTGTGAAGGAAATGGATCTTTAGCGACATTAATATGCCCATTTCGCCATATGCCGAAATCATTTCTGCAAGAATATTTTTATAATTGTCAGCTCGTTTGTTGCCAAGAAACTGCTCAATAACGGCAACTGTGCCTTTCCATGCACGTTGTTCGATAGCATTCAATTTTGATGAAAATTCATAACTTGCAACTATTTTTGTATCTGCGGACCACTGAAAACATCTTAAATTATACACATCATTAAAAAAATAAAGTTACTAAAAGCCTTCGTAAAAAAAATACCTGCATGAATCTTTGCGCCGCTCAGTTTCGGAAAAATATTGCGCAGACTTGCAAGCGCCTTGCCCTCACGATCCAGTTTTTTAACAAAATTTGATACGACACCGAGCTTAATGTGTAGTGATGGCAAAATGATTTGAGATGGCTGCACTAATGGTAGATGTTCTATACTTTCTACGCCTATTTTGTAGCATGTTCGCGGCTTCCACTTAAATTCAGTGTACACAAAAAGCACTGGTGGGTTGGAAATCCACGCTTAACACCCATGAGTAATCCGACCACTTTTAGATCGCAGCATATTTTCCAATTATGCTCTTGGTATTTTATCAGCTGTAATATTAATTCCATGCCTTCGTGTGTTTCTTTGAGGTTGGTGGCATATGCGATCGGGACAGCTGGATGTTTGGTACCGATATGAAGCAGCACTACTTTAAGGCTGTTGACCGATGCATCGATGAAAAGTCGCCATTCCTCTAAATATGAGGGTAACCAATTTTTCAAACATCGAATCAATATCACAACAATAAGCCAGGTTTTTTCACCGATCTTCGTGCAATTTAAAAAATTCGTCATATGGAATACTGCTAGGTCGATCACGAGCGGCAGTTATTTTAAAATCAGCCGCCACTATATTCCACTGCTTAACCCTCTAACCGGTCAAATTGAAATCGCCGACAGAAACGGTCGGGAATTTTTTTCTAAGTTCTTTTATGACTAAATAAAACAAAAAAATCATCCCCGCGCATTTCCCATATTTTATGACCTCTCAGGTAAAAAAATCTAAAGTCCGCCTCAGGGCGGATGTGCCGGTTTAAGTCGAAAAATGTGTTACAAGGATTTTTTTATGGAACATATTATAAAAATTTTTTTTTATTGAAAATAATAAAATATAATGATGAAAAATAAGTTTATAATGATAGTCATAAATGAAAAAAATTATAAAATCAAACAATATGATTATTCTTGTTGGTGATATCGGTAAAACAATTTTTGTTGGTTGAACAACACAAATGCAAATGGCATTTTGTGCAAACACATTGATTTTCTGATTTGCAACCCGAATTTTTACATTGTTTTTTTCCACCGCTCTTCGGCAACCACCGTGGGAAATGATCCTGTCCATCATATCGTAAATCTTCAGTTGGATGTTTCGGCTTTCTACCTTGAGCCGAACTACCTGGTAGTGGTGATAGTGGTTCATCTACCGATGTGCGCTTACCTGACGTTTTTGGTCGTCCGACCGATTTTTTCTCGGTAAATTTTACCAGTTTATCAGCAATTTCTTCACAAAATTCTGGCAAATTCGACAATTTTTCATCCACATCATAGTTTGAATCCTTTTTTTTCGGCATTAATACGACGATAAAGCACGTATGAATTTGTTAAAGCCATATCGAGGAAGTGATAGAACAAGCGGACTATTGCATCACGCGATTTAATTCGAATGTGGTAGCGGCCCATTAAGCCATCCATTAAATCAACACCGCTCATGTGGCTATTATACTGACGAATAATTTTCGGACTGTCAACTTCGATACATTTTTTTTTGATCGATCATATCGTGCAGCTTTTGCTGGTTGTACATTCGGATTGTTTCTTTGAAAATCATTTACGCCAACATAAGTTGATACTAAACGAACCGACTTGTTATCTTTCCACAACACAGTTGAGATATCAACATTTTCGCCACAAAATATTTGAGAACTGTTTTGAGTCTTTTTGATTTGATTCAACGCCTATGAATAATATAGATCATGAAATATTGATTTTGTAAAAAAATTAAATTCACAACAAATATTGTATATAGCTTCACCAGTAAAACCACCAGTAGACGGTGTCGCTGTTGGGCCGGATAATTCAAACGAAGGCAATGGTGAGCGTGGTCGTTTCGGTGGCTTGAATTGGGATGCGGTTGATGTTGTTGGCAGCGCAAAATCTTGTTGTGTTGGCAATGGCGTTGTTGAACGCCGTTGTATCGATGATTGTGTGGTTGATTCGGTTGATGTTGACGGCAAAAAATCATACACTGTCGGCAATTGCAACACATGTGGTATTGCTACTGGTTTATTCGACTGATCAAGGTCAATTTGACTCATGTTCAATGAAAAATTGATGGAATCATTTTCCATTTCACTAACCGCTTGCTCTATCAATTCTTCATCTTCCGCGCTTATTTCATCAATTTCATAATCTGGATCGCCATAACAATCATCACTACTGTTATCATCTTCTGTTTCTGATTCATTAGATTCAATAGACTCCATCAATTCGATAACTTCTTCATCGGAACAATGGCTAAGATTGATTCTCTTGCCCAAATCCATGTTTCTTCTATAAAAAAAAAATCAATTGTGCACTTTTTTCAAATTGTTGAACAAAAATGTATGACGCAATAAAGGGGACACTTTTTATGACGTAAACCGGCACATCCGCCCACAGGCGGACCTCACAAAAGTTTCTCAACGCATCACTTTTTTTATATTTTTGATAAAACTTGATATACCTATTAACTGAAAATTAAACTACCTACCTTTACGAAACCAAAATTATTGCAAAAAAATAACGCCAAGAACTTCTTTTTTTTAAGCTCAAAAAAATTGAAAAATGAAAAATAATTTTTCGTCCACATAACGTGAATTTTCGAATTCAAATGAGCATAGCGATGTAACCAAACGTCATATTACAGTTACACTCACACTTTTGTGTAGGTTGAGATAACAGCTACCATATACATGTAAATGTTTTACGATACACAATCTGCATTTCATAATTTTTTAATTTTTGTTACATCCGCCTCTGGGATGTGCCAGTTAGAGGGTTAAAGCGTGATGTAAAGAGTTCGGCTGTTCTCTTTGACAAATTTCTTTCTCGTAGAAGGTCATTGAAGTCGGCTTGCGTTACTAAATGCGGCACTGCAGTCCCAAGTTCACTGGGTGTTGGTACAAATTCCGATACTTCTGGTTCCCGCATCTCGCATTCGATGCAAGAAATGTTGATAGCATTGTTGGTGCTACTGTTGGTTCTCCATCCCTTAATTCGGGAACATCATCAAAAATCGTTCTTCTGGTGAGTACAGAACTGCTGGAATAACCGATTCTACATTAGCGTAGCGAATTTTGTTGCGGCGAAAGTATTGGTACCCTTTAGTTTGAGTAAAAGTTACGCAAAAGTAGCACAGTTCACTGCAGTGCTCCGTACGTGGTAGCCAAATTGTTGGTACAGAGTACTTTATTGTTGACCTTCCATCAGTAAACTTGCATAAATTTCTATAGCAATAGTCGCACACGACTTCCGGAGTATACCACAAGTAAGGAACATAAGCAGTCTTGAATATTTTCTGAAACGAATAACCACTGTTTTCGTAATATTTTCAAAATTTTTACTTGGTGCGAATAAGCCACAAACGTAACAAAAGTTATTTCGAGTCAAGCTCTGCATTTTTCCTAAGATGAAATATACAGAAAGACGTTTTCGCGCAACAGAACTTAAAACAATTGTCAAAGTATACGTCTCCTAGTAGCGCAACTGTCAGATGATCGGAACTTCCGGAACTGTAACAAACACACAAACGGCACAGAGTGTGTTGTGTGAAACAATAAATTAAAGGTTAATAAGTTGTTTAAAAATTTGGAGTCCCTTCAAGTTATGCCGAAAATTTTGAAAAAATTTGTTTTATTTAGAAAAAAAAAATTCAAAAAAATCTGAGAATTGATCAAATTTTTTTTTTTTAATTTTACATAATAAAAACATTTCCACGAGTCTGCCTGCAGAAATTCAGGGCGATTGGATCACGGAAAAAGGGTTAAAAATTGATCCAAAGTTTTTCACACAGGCGGACTACGAGCTCTATATCTTATACATAAACAAAAAAAAATTCTGACGTGTACATGAAAATCGCCGATACACGTGTATTTTTATTTTTTCTCTCCTTTCCGAAAAAGTATATTTGGTTCATAGGACAGAAAAAAAACTCGTTTTTGTAACGCAGTGTAAGAGGTGTTATTTTGGTATTCGAAGAAAAATTCTAATATTTAATATAAGTGATCGGAAGTTTATTTCATTATAAAGAGGAAGGTATGCCGTTTATAGTGAAAAGTAACATCAGGCAAATGACCACCACGACCACGCTTACAGAACAATATCCTTTTCATGAAATTTTCCCCAACCGAATAGCAAAGTGGCTGCCCTATGTCCTCGATAGCCTCACGAATTCCCTCTTTGAGGTCTTGAATCGACCCTAGGCTGTTGGCGCAGACCTTCTCTTTCACGTGGCCCCAAAGGACAAAGTCACAAGGTGTTAAATCACAAGATCTCGGTGGCCAATTGTGATCACTACTTTGAGAGATAACACGGTCCGGAAACTTTTCCCCTAAAAGGTCAATGGTATCGTTGCTTGTGTGGCACGTAGCGCCGTCTTGTTGAAAATAAACGTTGTTCAGTTCAAAACCATCCAATTCCGGCCGAAAACAATCGTTAATCATCTCGATAGTGATAGATAACACCTGTTATTGGGAAACCCTTTATAAAGGCAAATCTACGAAGGCAGGGCTTCTCGAGGTAATTCGAACAATAGAGGGCTCTCTAGAGAACAAACAGTATACCATGGCAGCATTTTTGGATATAAAATTTGTCTTCTAACTGGATTAATAGCTAAAAGATTCTGATTCTCATATGTATTATTTTTAATTTTCCTAGGAGGAGTATTAGTATTATTCATCTATGTTACATCCCTAGCATCAAATGAAATATTCTCCCTTTCAATGAAAACAGCCTTTTCATTTATATTAATTTTCATTTTATTAATAAGTACCAGATGATTTATAGATAAATCATATATTTCATCCTTCATTCAAAATAATGAAATACAAACCATAATTAATTTAAATATATTTACAGAAGAAAATTCTCTAAATCTTCATAAATTATATAATTATCCAACAAATTTAATTACTATTTTATTTATAAATTACTTATTAATTACATTAATTGCAGTAGTAAAAATTACTACATTATTCTACGGACCCCTTCGATTAATAAATTAAACTAATGAACAAACCTTTACGAACCCAACACCCATTTAATAATGTTAGCACTGATGCCATTCAACGGGCGTTGAAAGGCTTAGGGGTGGACAATTGTATCATCTCTATACTAGAAACCAGGATCATTAAAGCTAATATGGGAAATATCAACATAACTAAGAGGTTCCATAGGGTCACTTCAAGTGGAAAGTCAAATATATAACCATGGGTTATATTTAAAATAATTGACCTTAAGAATAGCTTAGATAAAAGAATTAACACTTTAATCCAAATTGTAGCTGGTATTAAAGAAGTTGTAGTTGGAGAAGCTATTAAATAGGAGAAAGATAAAATAATGAGAAATCGGTTGAGTACATTCAGCAATATTCGGCAAGGTAACGTAGCAATTTATATTATATTTGAAGCTCTCTTCTACATGTTTAGTTTTTTGGGTAAGTTATTCCAAAGACGGGCAGAAGACCCAAAGTATTTACGTCAGAAAACAACTGTACTTCGTCGGGACTAAGTTAAACGAATGGGAAGATTTTCAAAATTTAAGTCGATCTTTAAGGTATCTGGGTTCCTGCGTATGCTGAGAGTTCTGGAGTAAAACTAAACATTTAAACTTAAGCAAATCGTTCAAAGATACAGATGCAATCTTTCTCGAAAAACAGATATGCGGTGATACCTTTTTTTACAGTAAACGTATCTCGCAATATTATTGTACAAAACATTAAGTTTACTACAGCACACACTATCATAATGAGTATATGAACCACAACCATACAAATCCGTTTTACCATTGAGTAAGTAATAACATAGAGTCGCAATCTGCACAAAATTCTTTTGTGTGGGGCATACCAGTACTGGCCCCGCCTTTTCACTCAAACATGCTGCGAGACTCATATTTGCAAAGTATGACAATAATTCGGCATCATATGGAATAAGCAGGGAATTGAAAAATATGGCATGCTGTGGTGCAAATACAGCATATGTTTTAGAGGTCAGTTGATGTCAGAGTTCGATATTTGAGTTTGATGCGTGAGCTCGTTCCGATTCCTTTAGCGCACTCGTGGCTACAACGTTTAATTGTTTCATGGAATTACTCATTGATTGCTTTTGTAACAAGATCCGTAGATGCTTGGCACAAGACTCAAACTCTGGAACCAGCATCTCCGTAGGTTTACTCTTTATTTTTAATTTTATTTGTTTGATAATTACTTTTTCAAAAATCTTTATAAAGAATATAAACGTTACTTTTAATAAAGTTTTTAAAGTATTTGTTAAAATATATGCATTTATGTAAATCACATACATATAAGTACGTACATATGTATATATACCTGCTGGTGCATATGCATATATATATGTATGCCGACTTAGGTGTACGTTCATATACATATATGGATTAGGGATAGGGAAATATTGTCGGAGGGAATAGTGCAGAGAACGTAAATGATATAGAAAAGTCTCACGAGCCACGAATAGCGTGAGTTGTCAAAAATGAGGTGTAACTGCAAAGATTTTCTCACCTCGCCAAACTCGACAGCGAGAAGTTCTTAACAGAACAGATTATAGTGAATTCTGTATAAGTGTATTGGCTCTGCATAGTTTTGGCTTCTGTCTGAAATCAAATTGCCGACGGCATTTGGCAAGCATTTGAATGTGCATTTATATGTTCCTTTGGCAAACGAAATTGTATTCAATTTACGTTTTATTGCAGGGAATAATATATGTATGCATTTTTAGATAGCATAAAACTTTGAAATTTAAAATAAATAAAAAAAAAGGATTCAAAGAATCCTATTTGCATATACATATGTACATATGGGACAACTAAGTTCAATTGCATCTTTGCACACATTTGTATGCGCTGAAGCAACCATGACCTACCTCAAGAGGCATCACCTTATAATATTTACATACAATTATTAGGGAGTAAATACCCAAATTATCGAATTCCTGCCTAAAAGTACGTTCACATATGCATTAATTACCAATAAGTCCACAAAATTAATCTACCCATTCACATATGGCAGATTTACTGCAAAACAGCTGTCAATATTGTTGTGAAGGGTTTTTCTTCATAGAAATTATGTTGGTGGAATATTTCGGTGTTTTTGGTTTGTGTAATTATTATTAACGAAATGAAGAAAAGACAAAAGGAAGGACTAGCTAATTTAATTGCACAGTTGGCTGCTAAAGATTCGAAATTCGATATTGCATTTTTGGAGAAAAATTTTCTATGCGCAATCTCGCTTTTTAATAACGGACTGGGAGTTAAGCATAAAAAAGTAGATGATTTACTTTTATGTGGACGTATTATAACATATGCTAAAAGAATTCTCTTTTGCATCTGAATATACATATTTGTATGTGGATATGCACACTTAATGCCCTAGCCTATATACGTACACATTTCTATTCTGAACTCCCAGCAAAGCTATGATTATTACTAAACACATATGCATGCACATATAGCAGTACACACAGAGCACTCGCTTTATGCCTCTGCATGCGCATGTTGCCAAAGCTAAAATTATAAGCCTACCGATTACAAGAACAAAATACATTCATAGGCGCAGTGGTAGCGGCCAATATTCTTTTAGTCGCAGAGGCGCTGAACAGTTTCAACTATTATACAACCTTCAGGAACGCCTGGTCGATTTAAAACTAAAAAAAATTAAACTAAAAAATTAATAAAAATAAGTTTAAGAAAAATAAAATATGTATAAATAAATTTAAAAATATATATTATATATTAAAAAAATGAAAAAAACTTGATTAATTGATTGAATTAATAAAATGAAAAAAGGTAAAATTTAAATAATATAAAAATATATTGTAATAAAATACTTTAATCGGAAGTCACCTTCAGGAACACTTGGAATATATATTTAAAAAAAAATTTTTTATTAAAAAAAAATTAAAGTGAAAATAACGAAGATTTGTTTAATAAAAACAACAACAAAAAATAAAAAGAAATAGAAATAAAAAAGTTTAAATTAAAATAATGAAGGGTTTTCTAATAACACCGCGTTACACACATTCTGTCCTATGAACCAAATCGTCCCCTTAGTATTAAAATAGCCTATAAATTTTTTGATGTTTTGAGAAAATGAACTTCAAACTGTTTGTCGAAAGTAGAGCTCTCACTCAAATCTCGTTATGTCTGTAAATATTTATTATTTTTGACTGACGTTTTGACCCACTTTGTGGAACTAGAGTTTGACAAAATTTTGACCACATATAAAATCGACGATGGAGAATCCAAAAATTCAATAAAAAAATAATAGCCTATGAGCACATAGGCTATTGTTATACTAAGGGGACGAAATATACTTTTTCGCAAAGGGGATACAAAATTAAAATGCACGTGTATCGGCGATTTTCATGTACACGTCACACAGATAGTGTATCACATTTCTAGACTTTTCACCTAGGTGTTGCCACTGGCAATGTTTCACAGGGTTGCCACCTGTTCGAAATTAAAAAAAAATTCCATGAGATATGCCGATGTGGGTATCAAAAGAAAGGTATTTCACTCCGCTTTACAATAGAGATATAAAACCCCGATTTTTTTTTTTTAATTTTATTATATAATATTAAAACTAAAAATTGTTAATTTAAAATTTTAATGCTTTTAAAGAAACTTAGGCCTTTAATTTTTGCGTTTGTGAGCATTTCTGTCAGTATCGCGACAAATAGACCAACAGTATTCGCCAAGCATATGCGTAATGTCTTGTCTTTTAAAGCGCTTTTCAATAGCCGCAATGTCCTGATGGAACCTTTCGCCATGTTCATCCCTACAAGCTCCTAAATCACCAAGAAACAATCTAAATGATTGTGAAGGAAATGGATCTTTAGCGACATTAATATGCCCATTTCGCCATATGCCGAAATCATTTCTGCAAGAATATTTTTATAATTGTCAGCTCGTTTGTTGCCAAGAAACTGCTCAATAACGGCAACTGTGCCTTTCCATGCACGTTGTTCGATAGCATTCAATTTTGATGAAAATTCATAACTTGCAACTATTTTTGTATCTGCGGACCACTGAAAACATCTTAAATTATACACATCATTAAAAAAATAAAGTTACTAAAAGCCTTCGTAAAAAAAATACCTGCATGAATCTTTGCGCCGCTCAGTTTCGGAAAAATATTGCGCAGACTTGCAAGCGCCTTGCCCTCACGATCCAGTTTTTTAACAAAATTTGATACGACACCGAGCTTAATGTGTAGTGATGGCAAAATGATTTGAGATGGCTGCACTAATGGTAGATATTCTATACTTTCTACGCCTATTTTGTAGCATGTTCGCGGCTTCCACTTAAATTCAGTGTACACAAAAAGCACTGGTGGGTTGGAAATCCACGCTTAACACCCATGAGTAATCCGACCACTTTTAGATCGCAGCATATTTTCCAATTATGCTCTTGGTATTTTATCAGCTGTAATATTAATTCCATGCCTTCGTGTGTTTCTTTGAGGTTGGTGGCATATGCGATCGGGACAGCTGGATGTTTGGTACCGATATGAAGCAGCACTACTTTAAGGCTGTTGACCGATGCATCGATGAAAAGTCGCCATTCCTCTAAATATGAGGGTAACCAATTTTTCAAACATCGAATCAATATCACAACAATAAGCCAGGTTTTTTCACCGATCTTCGTGCAATTTAAAAAATTCGTCATATGGAATACTGCTAGGTCGATCACGAGCGGCAGTTATTTTAAAATCAGCCGCCACTATATTCCACTGCTTAACCCTCTAACCGGTCAAATTGAAATCGCCGACAGAAACGGTCGGGAATTTTTTTCTAAGTTCTTTTATGACTAAATAAAACAAAAAAATCATCCCCGCGCATTTCCCATATTTTATGACCTCTCAGGTAAAAAAATCTAAAGTCCGCCTCAGGGCGGATGTGCCGGTTTAAGTCGAAAAATGTGTTACAAGGATTTTTTTATGGAACATATTATAAAAATTTTTTTTTATTGAAAATAATAAAATATAATGATGAAAAATAAGTTTATAATGATAGTCATAAATGAAAAAAATTATAAAATCAAACAATATGATTATTCTTGTTGGTGATATCGGTAAAACAATTTTTGTTGGTTGAACAACACAAATGCAAATGGCATTTTGTGCAAACACATTGATTTTCTGATTTGCAACCCGAATTTTTACATTGTTTTTTTCCACCGCTCTTCGGCAACCACCGTGGGAAATGATCCTGTCCATCATATCGTAAATCTTCAGTTGGATGTTTCGGCTTTCTACCTTGAGCCGAACTACCTGGTAGTGGTGATAGTGGTTCATCTACCGATGTGCGCTTACCTGACGTTTTTGGTCGTCCGACCGATTTTTTCTCGGTAAATTTTACCAGTTTATCAGCAATTTCTTCACAAAATTCTGGCAAATTCGACAATTTTTCATCCACATCATAGTTTGAATCCTTTTTTTTCGGCATTAATACGACGATAAAGCACGTATGAATTTGTTAAAGCCATATCGAGGAAGTGATAGAACAAGCGGACTATTGCATCACGCGATTTAATTCGAATGTGGTAGCGGCCCATTAAGCCATCCATTAAATCAACACCGCTCATGTGGCTATTATACTGACGAATAATTTTCGGACTGTCAACTTCGATACATTTTTTTTTGATCGATCATATCGTGCAGCTTTTGCTGGTTGTACATTCGGATTGTTTCTTTGAAAATCATTTACGCCAACATAAGTTGATACTAAACGAACCGACTTGTTATCTTTCCACAACACAGTTGAGATATCAACATTTTCGCCACAAAATATTTGAGAACTGTTTTGAGTCTTTTTGATTTGATTCAACGCCTATGAATAATATAGATCATGAAATATTGATTTTGTAAAAAAATTAAATTCACAACAAATATTGTATATAGCTTCACCAGTAAAACCACCAGTAGACGGTGTCGCTGTTGGGCCGGATAATTCAAACGAAGGCAATGGTGAGCGTGGTCGTTTCGGTGGCTTGAATTGGGATGCGGTTGATGTTGTTGGCAGCGCAAAATCTTGTTGTGTTGGCAATGGCGTTGTTGAACGCCGTTGTATCGATGATTGTGTGGTTGATTCGGTTGATGTTGACGGCAAAAAATCATACACTGTCGGCAATTGCAACACATGTGGTATTGCTACTGGTTTATTCGACTGATCAAGGTCAATTTGACTCATGTTCAATGAAAAATTGATGGAATCATTTTCCATTTCACTAACCGCTTGCTCTATCAATTCTTCATCTTCCGCGCTTATTTCATCAATTTCATAATCTGGATCGCCATAACAATCATCACTACTGTTATCATCTTCTGTTTCTGATTCATTAGATTCAATAGACTCCATCAATTCGATAACTTCTTCATCGGAACAATGGCTAAGATTGATTCTCTTGCCCAAATCCATGTTTCTTCTATAAAAAAAAAATCAATTGTGCACTTTTTTCAAATTGTTGAACAAAAATGTATGACGCAATAAAGGGGACACTTTTTATGACGTAAACCGGCACATCCGCCCACAGGCGGACCTCACAAAAGTTTCTCAACGCATCACTTTTTTTATATTTTTGATAAAACTTGATATACCTATTAACTGAAAATTAAACTACCTACCTTTACGAAACCAAAATTATTGCAAAAAAATAACGCCAAGAACTTCTTTTTTTTAAGCTCAAAAAAATTGAAAAATGAAAAATAATTTTTCGTCCACATAACGTGAATTTTCGAATTCAAATGAGCATAGCGATGTAACCAAACGTCATATTACAGTTACACTCACACTTTTGTGTAGGTTGAGATAACAGCTACCATATACATGTAAATGTTTTACGATACACAATCTGCATTTCATAATTTTTTAATTTTTGTTACATCCGCCTCTGGGATGTGCCAGTTAGAGGGTTAAAGCGTGATGTAAAGAGTTCGGCTGTTCTCTTTGACAAATTTCTTTCTCGTAGAAGGTCATTGAAGTCGGCTTGCGTTACTAAATGCGGCACTGCAGTCCCAAGTTCACTGGGTGTTGGTACAAATTCCGATACTTCTGGTTCCCGCATCTCGCATTCGATGCAAGAAATGTTGATAGCATTGTTGGTGCTACTGTTGGTTCTCCATCCCTTAATTCGGGAACATCATCAAAAATCGTTCTTCTGGTGAGTACAGAACTGCTGGAATAACCGATTCTACATTAGCGTAGCGAATTTTGTTGCGGCGAAAGTATTGGTACCCTTTAGTTTGAGTAAAAGTTACGCAAAAGTAGCACAGTTCACTGCAGTGCTCCGTACGTGGTAGCCAAATTGTTGGTACAGAGTACTTTATTGTTGACCTTCCATCAGTAAACTTGCATAAATTTCTATAGCAATAGTCGCACACGACTTCCGGAGTATACCACAAGTAAGGAACATAAGCAGTCTTGAATATTTTCTGAAACGAATAACCACTGTTTTCGTAATATTTTCAAAATTTTTACTTGGTGCGAATAAGCCACAAACGTAACAAAAGTTATTTCGAGTCAAGCTCTGCATTTTTCCTAAGATGAAATATACAGAAAGACGTTTTCGCGCAACAGAACTTAAAACAATTGTCAAAGTATACGTCTCCTAGTAGCGCAACTGTCAGATGATCGGAACTTCCGGAACTGTAACAAACACACAAACGGCACAGAGTGTGTTGTGTGAAACAATAAATTAAAGGTTAATAAGTTGTTTAAAAATTTGGAGTCCCTTCAAGTTATGCCGAAAATTTTGAAAAAATTTGTTTTATTTAGAAAAAAAAAATTCAAAAAAATCTGAGAATTGATCAAATTTTTTTTTTTTAATTTTACATAATAAAAACATTTCCACGAGTCTGCCTGCAGAAATTCAGGGCGATTGGATCACGGAAAAAGGGTTAAAAATTGATCCAAAGTTTTTCACACAGGCGGACTACGAGCTCTATATCTTATACATAAACAAAAAAAAATTCTGACGTGTACATGAAAATCGCCGATACACGTGTATTTTTATTTTTTCTCTCCTTTCCGAAAAAGTATATTTGGTTCATAGGACAGAAAAAAAACTCGTTTTTGTAACGCAGTGTAAGAGGTGTTATTTTGGTATTCGAAGAAAAATTCTAATATTTAATATAAGTGATCGGAAGTTTATTTCATTATAAAGAGGAAGGTATGCCGTTTATAGTGAAAAGTAACATCAGGCAAATGACCACCACGACCACGCTTACAGAACAATATCCTTTTCATGAAATTTTCCCCAACCGAATAGCAAAGTGGCTGCCCTATGTCCTCGATAGCCTCACGAATTCCCTCTTTGAGGTCTTGAATCGACCCTAGGCTGTTGGCGCAGACCTTCTCTTTCACGTGGCCCCAAAGGACAAAGTCACAAGGTGTTAAATCACAAGATCTCGGTGGCCAATTGTGATCACTACTTTGAGAGATAACACGGTCCGGAAACTTTTCCCCTAAAAGGTCAATGATATCGTTGCTTGTGTGGCACGTAGCGCCGTCTTGTTGAAAATAAACGTTGTTCAGTTCAAAACCATCCAATTCCGGCCGAAAACAATCGTTAATCATCTCGATAGTGATAGATAACACCTGTTATTGGGAAACCCTTTATAAAGGCAAATCTACGAAGGCAGGGCTTCTCGAGGTAATTCGAACAATAGAGGGCTCTCTAGAGAACAAACAGTATACCATGGCAGCATTTTTGGATATAAAATTTGTCTTCTAACTGGATTAATAGCTAAAAGATTCTGATTCTCATATGTATTATTTTTAATTTTCCTAGGAGGAGTATTAGTATTATTCATCTATGTTACATCCCTAGCATCAAATGAAATATTCTCCCTTTCAATGAAAACAGCCTTTTCATTTATATTAATTTTCATTTTATTAATAAGTACCAGATGATTTATAGATAAATCATATATTTCATCCTTCATTCAAAATAATGAAATACAAACCATAATTAATTTAAATATATTTACAGAAGAAAATTCTCTAAATCTTCATAAATTATATAATTATCCAACAAATTTAATTACTATTTTATTTATAAATTACTTATTAATTACATTAATTGCAGTAGTAAAAATTACTACATTATTCTACGGACCCCTTCGATTAATAAATTAAACTAATGAACAAACCTTTACGAACCCAACACCCATTTAATAATGTTAGCACTGATGCCATTCAACGGGCGTTGAAAGGCTTAGGGGTGGACAATTGTATCATCTCTATACTAGAAACCAGGATCATTAAAGCTAATATGGGAAATATCAACATAACTAAGAGGTTCCATAGGGTCACTTCAAGTGGAAAGTCAAATATATAACCATGGGTTATATTTAAAATAATTGACCTTAAGAATAGCTTAGATAAAAGAATTAACACTTTAATCCAAATTGTAGCTGGTATTAAAGAAGTTGTAGTTGGAGAAGCTATTAAATAGGAGAAAGATAAAATAATGAGAAATCGGTTGAGTACATTCAGCAATATTCGGCAAGGTAACGTAGCAATTTATATTATATTTGAAGCTCTCTTCTACATGTTTAGTTTTTTGGGTAAGTTATTCCAAAGACGGGCAGAAGACCCAAAGTATTTACGTCAGAAAACAACTGTACTTCGTCGGGACTAAGTTAAACGAATGGCAAGATTTTCAAAATTTAAGTCGATCTTTAAGGTATCTGGGTTCCTGCGTATGCTGAGAGTTCTGGAGTAAAACTAAACATTTAAACTTAAGCAAATCGTTCAAAGATACAGATGCAATCTTTCTCGAAAAACAGATATGCGGTGATACCTTTTTTTACAGTAAACGTATCTCGCAATATTATTGTACAAAACATTAAGTTTACTACAGCACACACTATCATAATGAGTATATGAACCACAACCATACAAATCCGTTTTACCATTGAGTAAGTAATAACATAGAGTCGCAATCTGCACAAAATTCTTTTGTGTGGGGCATACCAGTACTGGCCCCGCCTTTTCACTCAAACATGCTGCGAGACTCATATTTGCAAAGTATGACAATAATTCGGCATCATATGGAATAAGCAGGGAATTGAAAAATATGGCATGCTGTGGTGCAAATACAGCATATGTTTTAGAGGTCAGTTGATGTCAGAGTTCGATATTTGAGTTTGATGCGTGAGCTCGTTCCGATTCCTTTAGCGCACTCGTGGCTACAACGTTTAATTGTTTCATGGAATTACTCATTGATTGCTTTTGTAACAAGATCCGTAGATGCTTGGCACAAGACTCAAACTCTGGAACCAGCATCTCCGTAGGTTTACTCTTTATTTTTAATTTTATTTGTTTGATAATTACTTTTTCAAAAATCTTTATAAAGAATATAAACGTTACTTTTAATAAAGTTTTTAAAGTATTTGTTAAAATATATGCATTTATGTAAATCACATACATATAAGTACGTACATATGTATATATGCCTGCTGGTGCATATGCATATATATATGTATGCCGACTTAGGTGTACGTTCATATACATATATGGATTAGGGATAGGGAAATATTGTCGGAGGGAATAGTGCAGAGAACGTAAATGATATAGAAAAGTCTCACGAGCCACGAATAGCGTGAGTTGTCAAAAATGAGGTGTAACTGCAAAGATTTTCTCACCTCGCCAAACTCGACAGCGAGAAGTTCTTAACAGAACAGATTATAGTGAATTCTGTATAAGTGTATTGGCTCTGCATAGTTTTGGCTTCTGTCTGAAATCAAATTGCCGACGGCATTTGGCAAGCATTTGAATGTGCATTTATATGTTCCTTTGGCAAACGAAATTGTATTCAATTTACGTTTTATTGCAGGGAATAATATATGTATGCATTTTTAGATAGCATAAAACTTTGAAATTTAAAATAAATAAAAAAAAAGGATTCAAAGAATCCTATTTGCATATACATATGTACATATGGGACAACTAAGTTCAATTGCATCTTTGCACACATTTGTATGCGCTGAAGCAACCATGACCTACCTCAAGAGGCATCACCTTATAATATTTACATACAATTATTAGGGAGTAAATACCCAAATTATCGAATTCCTGCCTAAAAGTACGTTCACATATGCATTAATTACCAATAAGTCCACAAAATTAATCTACCCATTCACATATGGCAGATTTACTGCAAAACAGCTGTCAATATTGTTGTGAAGGGTTTTTCTTCATAGAAATTATGTTGGTGGAATATTTCGGTGTTTTTGGTTTGTGTAATTATTATTAACGAAATGAAGAAAAGACAAAAGGAAGGACTAGCTAATTTAATTGCACAGTTGGCTGCTAAAGATTCGAAATTCGATATTGCATTTTTGGAGAAAAATTTTCTATGCGCAATCTCGCTTTTTAATAACGGACTGGGAGTTAAGCATAAAAAAGTAGATGATTTACTTTTATGTGGACGTATTATAACATATGCTAAAAGAATTCTCTTTTGCATCTGAATATACATATTTGTATGTGGATATGCACACTTAATGCCCTAGCCTATATACGTACACATTTCTATTCTGAACTCCCAGCAAAGCTATGATTATTACTAAACACATATGCATGCACATATAGCAGTACACACAGAGCACTCGCTTTATGCCTCTGCATGCGCATGTTGCCAAAGCTAAAATTATAAGCCTACCGATTACAAGAACAAAATACATTCATAGGCGCAGTGGTAGCGGCCAATATTCTTTTAGTCGCAGAGGCGCTGAACAGTTTCAACTATTATACAACCTTCAGGAACGCCTGGTCGATTTAAAACTAAAAAAAATTAAACTAAAAAATTAATAAAAATAAGTTTAAGAAAAATAAAATATGTATAAATAAATTTAAAAATATATATTATATATTAAAAAAATTAAAAAAACTTGATTAATTGATTGAATTAATAAAATGAAAAAAGGTAAAATTTAAATAATATAAAAATATATTGTAATAAAATACTTTAATCGGAAGTCACCTTCAGGAACACTTGGAATATATATTTAAAAAAAAATTTTTTATTAAAAAAAAATTTAAGTGAAAATAACGAAGATTTGTTTAATAAAAACAACAACAAAAAATAAAAAGAAATAGAAATAAAAAAGTTTAAATTAAAATAATGAAGGGTTTTCTAATAACACCGCGTTACACACATTCTGTCCTATGAACCAAATCGTCCCCTTAGTATTAAAATAGCCTATAAATTTTTTGATGTTTTGAGAAAATGAACTTCAAACTGTTTGTCGAAAGTAGAGCTCTCACTCAAATCTCGTTATGTCTGTAAATATTTATTATTTTTGACTGACGTTTTGACCCACTTTGTGGAACTAGAGTTTGACAAAATTTTGACCACATATAAAATCGACGATGGAGAATCCAAAAATTCAATAAAAAAATAATAGCCTATGAGCACATAGGCTATTGTTATACTAAGGGGACGAAATATACTTTTTCGCAAAGGGGATACAAAATTAAAATGCACGTGTATCGGCGATTTTCATGTACACGTCACACAGATAGTGTATCACATTTCTAGACTTTTCACCTAGGTGTTGCCACTGGCAATGTTTCACAGGGTTGCCACCTGTTCGAAATTAAAAAAAAATTCCATGAGATATGCCGATGTGGGTATCAAAAGAAAGGTATTTCACTCCGCTTTACAATAGAGATATAAAACCCCGATTTTTTTTTTTTTAATTTTATTATATAATATTAAAACTAAAAATTGTTAATTTAAAATTTTAATGCTTTTAAAGAAACTTAGGCCTTTAGTTTTTGCGTTTGTGAGCATTTCTGTCAGTATCGCGACAAATAGACCAACAGTATTCGCCAAGCATATGCGTAATGTCTTGTCTTTTAAAGCGCTTTTCAATAGCCGCAATGTCCTGATGGAACCTTTCGCCATGTTCATCCCTACAAGCTCCTAAATCACCAAGAAACAATCTAAATGATTGTGAAGGAAATGGATCTTTAGCGACATTAATATGCCCATTTCGCCATATGCCGAAATCATTTCTGCAAGAATATTTTTATAATTGTCAGCTCGTTTGTTGCCAAGAAACTGCTCAATAACGGCAACTGTGCCTTTCCATGCACGTTGTTCGATAGCATTCAATTTTGATGAAAATTCATAACTTGCAACTATTTTTGTATCTGCGGACCACTGAAAACATCTTAAATTATACACATCATTAAAAAAATTAAGTTACTAAAAGCCTTCGTAAAAAAAAATACCTGCATTAATCTTTGCGCCGCTCAGTTTCGGAAAAATATTGCGCAGACTTGCAAGCGCCTCGCCCTCACGATCCAGTTTTTTAACAAAATTTGATACGACACCGAGCTTAATGTGTAGTGATGGCAAAATGATTTGAGATGGCTGCACTAATGGTAGATTTTCTATACTTTCTACGCCTATTTTGTAGCATGTTCGCGGCTTCCACTTAAATTCAGTGTACACAAAAAGCACTGGTGGGTTGGAAATCCACGCTTAACACCCATGAGTAATCCGACCACTTTTAGATCGCAGCATATTTTCCAATTATGCTCTTGGTATTTTATCAGCTGTAATATTAATTCCATGCCTTCGTGTGTTTCTTTGAGGTTGGTGGCATATGCGATCGGGACAGCTGGATGTTTGGTACCGATATGAAGCAGCACTACTTTAAGGCTGTTGACCGATGCATCGATGAAAAGTCGCCATTCCTCTGAAATATGAGGGTAACCAATTTTTCAAACATCGAATCAATATCACAACAATAAGCCAGGTTTTTTCACCGATCTTCGTGCAATTTAAGAAATTCGTCATATGGAATACTGCTAGGTCGATCACGAGCGGCAGTTATTTTAAAATCAGTCGCCACTATATTCCACTGCTTAACCCTCTAACCGGCCAAATTGAAATCGCCGACAGAAACGGTCGGGAATTTTTTCTAAGTTCTTTTATGACTAAATAAAACAAAAAAATCATCCCCGCGCATTTACCCATATTTTATGACCTCTCAGGTAAAAAAATCTAAAGTCCGCCTCAGGGCGGATGTGCCGGTTTAAGTCAAAAAATGTGTTACAAAGTTTTTTTTATGGAACATATTATAAAAATTTTTTTTTATTGAAAATAATAAAATATAATGATGAAAAATAAGTTTATAATGATAGTCATAAATGAAAAATATTATAAAATCAAACAATATGATTATTCTTGTTGGTGATATTCGGTAAAACAATTTTTGTTGGTTGAACAACACAAATGCAAATGGCATTTTGTGCAAACACATTGATTTTCTGATTTGCAACCCGAATGTTTACATTGTTCTTTTCCACCGCTCTTCGGCAACCACCGTGGGAAATGATCCTGTCCATCATATCGTAAATCTTCAGTTGGATGTTTCGGCTTTCTACCATGAGCCGAACTACCTGGTAGTGGTGATAGTGGTTCATCTACCGATGTGCGCTTACCTGACGTTTTTGGTCGTCCGACCGATTTTTTCTCGGTAAATTTTACCAGTTTATCAGCAATTTCTTCACAAAATTCTGGCAAATTCGACAATTTTTCATCCACATCATAGTTTGAATCCTTTTTTTTCGGCATTAATACGACGATAAAGCACGTATGAATTTGTTAAAGCCATATCGAGGAAGTGATAGAACAAGCGGACTATTGCATCACGCGATTTAATTCGAATGTGGTAGCGGCCCATTAAGCCATCCATTAAATCAACACCGCTCATGTGGCTATTATACTGACGAATAATTTTCGGACTGTCAACTTCGATACATTTTTTTTTGATCGATCATATCGTGCAGCTTTTGCTGGTTGTACATTCGGATTGTTTCTTTGAAAATCATTTACGCCAACATAAGTTGATACTAAACGAACCGACTTGTTATCTTTCCACAACACAGTTGAGATATCAACATTTTCGCCACAAAATATTTGAGAACTGTTTTGAGTCTTTTTGAATTGATTCAACGCCTATGAATAATATAGATCATGAAATATTGATTTTGTAAAAAAATTAAATTCACAACAAATATTGTATATACCTTCACCAGTAAAACCACCAGTAGACGGTGTCGCTGTTGGGCCGGATAATTCAAACGAAGGCAATGGTGAGCGTGGTCGTTTCGGTGGCTTGAATTGGGATGCGGTTGATGTTGTTGGCAGCGCAAAATCTTGTTGTGTTGGCAATGGCGTTGTTGAACGCCGTTGTATCGATGATTGTGTGGTTGATTCGGTTGATGTTGACGGCAAAAAATCATACACTGTCGGCAATTGCAACACATGTGGTATTGCTACTGGTTTATTCGACTGATCAAGGTCAATTTGACTCATGTTCAATGAAAAATTGATGGAATCATTTTCCATTTCACTAACCGCTTGCTCTATCAATTCTTCATCTTCCGCGCTTATTTCATCAATTTCATAATCTGGATCGCCATAACAATCATCACTACTGTTATCATCTTCTGTTTCTGATTCATTAGATTCAATAGACTCCATCAATTCGATAACTTCTTCATCGGAACAATGGCTAAGATTGATTCTCTTGCCCAAATCCATGTTTCTTCTATAAAAAAAAAATCAATTGTGCACTTTTTTCAAATTGTTGAACAAAAATGTATGACGCAATAAAGGGGACACTTTTTATGACGTAAACCGGCACATCCGCCCACAGGCGGACCTCACAAAAGTTTCTCAACGCATCACTTTTTTATATTTTTGATAAAACTTGATATACCTATATACTGAAAATTAAACTACCTACCTTTACGAAACCAAAATTATTGCAAAAAAATAACGCCAAGAACTTCTTTTTTTTAAGCTCAAAAAAATTGAAAAATGAAAAATAATTTTTCGTCCACATAACGTGAATTTTCGAATTCAAATGAGCATAGCGATGTAACCAAACGTCATATTACAGTTACACTCACACTTTTGTGTAGGTTGAGATAACAGCTACCATATACATGTAAATGTTTTACGATACACAATCTGCATTTCATAATTTTTTAATTTTTGTGACATCCGCCTCTGGGATGTGCCAGTTAGAGGGTTAAAGCGTGATGTAAAGAGTTCGGCTGTTCTCTTTGACAAATTTCTTTCTCGTAGAAGGTCATTGAAGTCGGCTTGCGTTACTAAATGCGGCACTGCAGTCCCAAGTTCACTGGGTGTTGGTACAAATTCCGATACTTCTGGTTCCCGCATCTCGCATTCGATGCAAGAAATGTTGATAGCATTGTTGGTGCTACTGTTGGTTCTCCATCCCTTAATTCGGGAACATCATCAAAAATCGTTCTTCTGGTGAGTACAGAACTGCTGGAATAACCGATTCTACATTAGCGTAGCGAATTTTGTTGCGGCGAAAGTATTGGTACCCTTTAGTTTGAGTAAAAGTTACGCAAAAGTAGCACAGTTCACTGCAGTGCTCCGTACGTGGTAGCCAAATTGTTGGTACAGAGTACTTTATTGTTGACCTTCCATCAGTAAACTTGCATAAATTTCTATAGCAATAGTCGCACACGACTTCCGGAGTATACCACAAGTAAGGAACATAAGCAGTCTTGAATATTTTCTGAAACGAATAACCACTGTTTTCGTAATATTTTCAAAATTTTTACTTGGTGCGAATAAGCCACAAACGTAACAAAAGTTATTTCGAGTCAAGCTCTGCATTTTTCCTAAGATGAAATATACAGAAAGACGTTTTCGCGCAACAGAACTTAAAACAATTGTCAAAGTATACGTCTCCTAGTAGCGCAACTGTCAGATGATCGGAACTTCCGGAACTGTAACAAACACACAAACGGCACAGAGTGTGTTGTGTGAAACAATAAATTAAAGGTTAATAAGTTGTTTAAAAATTTGGAGTCCCTTCAAGTTATGCCGAAAATTTAGAAAAAATTTGTTTTATTTAGAAAAAAAAAATTCAAAAAAATCTGAGAATTGATCAAATTTTTTTTTTTTAATTTTACATAATAAAAACATTTCCAAGAGGCTGCCTGCAGAAATTCAGGGCGATTGGATCACGGAAAAAGGGTTAAAAATTGATCCAAAGTTTTTCACACAGGCGGACTACGAGCTCTATATCTTATACATAAACAAAAAAAAAATTCTGACGTGTACATGAAAATCGCCGATACACGTGTATTTTTATTTTTTCTCTCCTTTCCGAAAAAGTATATTTGGTTCATAGGACAGAAAAAAAATTCGTTTTTGTAACGCAGTGTAAGAGGTGTTATTTTGGTATTCAAAGAAAAATTCTAATATTTAATATAAGTGATCGGAAGTTTATTTCATTATAAAGAGGAAGGTATGCCGTTTATAGTGAAAAGTAACATCAGGCAAATGACCACCACGACCACGCTTACAGAACAATATCCTTTTCATGAAATTTTCATCAACCGAATAGCAAAGTGGCTGCCCTATGTCCTCGATAGCCACACGAATTCCCTCTTTGAGGTCTTGAATCGACCCTAGGCTGTTGGCGCAGACCTTCTCTTTCACGTGGCCCCAAAGGACAAAGTCACAAGGTGTTAAATCACAAGATCTCGGTGGCCAATTGTGATCACTACTTTGAGAGATAACACGGTCCGGAAACTTTTCCCCTAAAAGGTCAATGGTATCGTTGCTTGTGTGGCACGTAGCGCCGTCTTGTTGAAAATAAACGTTGTTCAGTTCAAAACCATCCAATTCCGGCCGAAAACAATCGTTAATCATCTCGATAGTGATAGATAACACCTGTTATTGGGAAACCCTTTATAAAGGCAAATCTACGAAGGCAGGGCTTCTCGAGGTAATTCGAACAATAGAGGGCTCTCTAGAGAACAAACAGTATACCATGGCAGCATTTTTGGATATAAAATTTGTCTTCTAACTGGATTAATAGCTAAAAGATTCTGATTCTCATATGTATTATTTTTAATTTTCCTAGGAGGAGTATTAGTATTATTCATCTATGTTACATCCCTAGCATCAAATGAAATATTCTCCCTTTCAATGAAAACAGCCTTTTCATTTATATTAATTTTCATTTTATTAATAAGTACCAGATGATTTATAGATAAATCATATATTTCATCCTTCATTCAAAATAATGAAATACAAACCATAATTAATTTAAATATATTTACAGAAGAAAATTCTCTAAATCTTCATAAATTATATAATTATCCAACAAATTTAATTACTATTTTATTTATAAATTACTTATTAATTACATTAATTGCAGTAGTAAAAATTACTACATTATTCTACGGACCCCTTCGATTAATAAATTAAACTAATGAACAAACCTTTACGAACCCAACACCAATTTAATAATGTTAGCACTGATGCCATTCAACGGGCGTTGAAAGGCTTAGGGGTGGACAATTGTATCATCTCTATACTAGAAACCAGGATCATTAAAGCTAATATGGGAAATATCAACATAACTAAGAGGTTCCATAGGGTCACTTCAAGTGGAAAGTCAAATATATAACCATGGGTTATATTTAAAATAATTGACCTTAAGAATAGCTTAGATAAAAGAATTAACACTTTAATCCAAATTATAGCTGGTATTAAAGAAGTTGTAGTTGGAGAAGCTATTAAATAGGAGAAAGATAAAATAATGAGAAATCGGTTGAGTACATTCAGCAATATTCGGCAAGGTAACTTAGCAATTTATATTATATTTGAAGCTCTCTTCTATATGTTTAGTTTTTTGGGTAAGTTATTCCAAAGACGGGCAGAAGACCCAAAGTATTTACGTCAGAAAACAACTGTACTTCGTCGGGACTAAGTTAAACGAATGGCAAGATTTTCAAAATTTAAGTCGATCTTTAAGGTATCTGGGTTCCTGCGTATGCTGAGAGTTCTGGAGTAAAACTAAACATTTAAACTTAAGCAAATCGTTCAAAGATACAGATGCAATCTTTCTCGAAAAACAGATATGCGGTGATACCTTTTTTACAGTAAACGTATCTCGCAATATTATTGTACAAAACATTAAGTTTACTACAGCACACACTATCATAATGAGTATATGAACCACAACCATACAAATCCGTTTTACCATTGAGTAAGTAATAACATAGAGTCGCAATCTGCACAAAATTCTTTTGTGTGGGGCATACCAGTACTGGCCCCGCCTTTTCACTCAAACATGCTGCGAGACTCATATTTGCAAAGTATGACAATAATTCGGCATCATATGGAATAAGCAGGGAATTGAAAAATATGGCATGCTGTGGTGCAAATACAGCATATGTTTTAGAGGTCAGTTGATGTCTGAATTCGATATTTGAGTTTGATGCGTGAGCTCGTTCCGATTCCTTTAGCGCACTCGTGGCTACAACGTTTAATTGTTTCATGGAATTACTCATTGATTGCTTTTGTAACAAGATCCGTAGATGCTTGACACAAGACTCAAACTCTGGAACCAGCATCTCCGTAGGTTTACTCTTTATTTTTAATTTTATTTGTTTGATAATTACTTTTTCAAAAATCTTTATAAAGAATATAAACGTTACTTTTAATAAAGTTTTTAAAGTATTTGTTAAAATATATGCATTTATGTAAATCACATACATATAAGTACGTACATATGTATATATGCCTGCTGGTGCATATGCATATATATATGTATGCCGACTTAGGTGTACGTTCATATACATATATGGATTCTTCTTCTTCTTAATTGGCGCTATAACCGCTTACGCGATTTTGGCCGAGTTTAACAAAGCGCGCCAGTCGTTTCTTTCTCGTGCTAACCGGCGCCAGTTGGACACACCAAGTGAAGCCAAGTCCTTCTCCACCTGATCTTTCCAACGCAGAGGAGGCCGCCCTCTTCCTCTGCTACCACCAGTTGGTACCGCATCGAATACTTTCAAAGCCGGAGCGTTTGTATCCATTCGGACGACATGACCCAGCCAACGTAGACGCTGGATCTTTATTCGCTGCGCTATGTCTATGTCGTCGTAAAGCTCATACAGCTCATCGTTCCATCGTCTGCGATATTCGCTGTTGCCAACGTGCAAAGGTCCAAAAATCTTACGCAGAATCTTTCTCTCGAACACTCCAAGCGTCGCTTCATCGGATGTTGTCATCGTCCAAGCTTCTGCGCCATACGTTAGGACGGGCATGATGAGAGTCTTGTAGAGTGTTAGTTTTGTTCGTCGAGAGAGGACTTTACTACTCAATTGCCTACTTAGTCCAAAGTAGCACTTGTTGGCAAGAGGGATTCTACGTTGGATTTCAAGGCTGACATTGTTATCGGTGTTAATGCTGGTTCCTAAATAGACGAAGTCTTTTACAACCTCAAAATTATAACTGTCAACAGTGACGTGGGTGCCGATACGCGAGTGCGCCGACTGTTTGTTTGAAGACAGGAGGTACTTCGTTTTGTCCTCGTTCACCACCAGACCCATTCGCTGTGCCTCTTTATCCAGTTTGGAGAAGGCAGAACTAACAGCGCGGTTGTTAAGGCCGATGATGTCAATATCATCGGCATACGCCAGCAATTGTACGCTCTTATAAAAAATTGTGCCTGAGCGATTAAGTTCTGCGGCTCGCACGATGCTCTCCAACATCAGGTTAAAGAAGTCCCACGACAGGGAGTCACCCTGTCTGAAACCTCGTTTGGTATCAAACGGCTCGGAGAGGTCCTTTCCAATTCTGACGGCGCTGTTGGTGTTGAGCAACGTCATCTTACATAGCCGTATTAGTTTTGCGGGGATACCAAATTCAGACATCGCGGCATACAGGTAACTCCTTTCCGTACTGTCGAATGCAGCTTTGAAGTCGACGAAAAGATGGTGTGTGTCGATTCTCCTTTCATGGGTCTTTTCCAAGATTTGGCGTATTGAGAATATTTGGTCGATGGTAGACTTTCCAGGTCTGAAGCCACACTGATAAGGTCCAATCAGTTGGTTGACGGTGGGCTTCAGCCTTTCACACAATACGCTCGCTAGAACCTTATAGGCGATATTTAGAAGACTAATCCCGCGGTAATTGGCACAAATTGCAGGATCGCCCTTCTTATGGACTGGGCAGAGCACACTTAAATTCCAATCGGCAGGCATGCTTTCATCCGACCATATTTTGCATAGGAGCTGATGCATGCACCTTACCAGCTCCTCGCCGCCATGTTTGAATAGCTCAGCCGGCAGTCCGTCGGCGCCCGCGGCTTTGTTGTTCTTTAGCCGCGTTATCGCTATTCTCACCTCGTCATGATCGGGTAGCGGAACGACAATTCCGTCGTCAACGATTGGGGTATCGGGATCTTCACTTTCTCGGTGACATGCGCAGCTGTCACTGTTTAATAGGTTCGAGAAGTGTTCCCTCCATAATTTAAGATTGCTCTGTACGTCGGTCACCAGTTCGCCGTCTTTGTTCTTACAGGAAAACGCCCCGGTCTTAAAACCTTCTGTAAGCCGCCGAACTTTCTGGTAGAATTTTCGGGCGTTGTTCCTGTTGGCCAGCATCTCAAGCTCTTCGCACTCACGTATTTCGGCCTCTCGTTTCTTCTTTCGGATAATACGTCTCTCTTCCTTTTTCAGCTCTTTGTAGCGATCCCACATGGCTCGCGTTGCGCCCGATCGCAGCGTGGCTCTATAGGCGGCATCCTTTCTTTCTGCGGCAGCATGACATTCCTCGTCGTACCAATTGTTTTTTCGGGCTCGCCGGAATCCGATTTCTTCTTCGGCGGCGGTACGTAGAGAACGAGAAATGTTGCTCCATTGTTCGTGGATGCCGGTTTGTTGGGCAGTACTCTCTGAGAGCAGGAGTGAGAGTCGAGTGGCGAATCTTCTGGCTGTCTGTTGTGATTGCAGCTTTTCGAGGTCGAACATTCTTTGCATAGGTAGATGCACGTTTTTTGCTGCACAGAGGCGCGTGCGCAGTTTGGCTGCAACAAGGTAGTGATCCGAGTCAATGTTGGGTCCTCGGATCGTACGTACATCTAATACACTAGAATCGTGTCTTCCATCTATCACAACATGATCGATCTGGTTTCGCGTTTTTCGATCAGGGGACAACCAGGTAGCTTGGTGTATCTTTTTATGCTGGAATCTGGTGCTGCAGACTACCATGTTTCGGGCCCCGGCGAAGTCGATCAGCCTCTGTCCGTTACCGGATGTTTCGTTGTGCAGGCTGAATTTTCCGACTGTGGGACCAAAAATTCCCTCCTTGCCCACCCTGGCGTTGAAGTCGCCAAGCACGATTTTTATGTCGTGGCGGGGGCAGCGCTCATAGGAACGTTCCAAGCGCTCATAGAAAGAATCTTTGGTCGCATCGTCCTTCTCTTCCGTCGGGGCGTGGGCGCAAATTAGCGATATGTTAAAAAAACGGGCTTTGATGCGGATTGTTGCGAGACGCTCGTCCACCGGAGTGAACGACAGTACTTGGCGACGAAGTCTCTCTCCCACAACAAATCCGACACCGAATTTGCGCTCCTTTACATGGCAGCTGTAGTAGACGTCGCAAGGTCCTATGGTTTTCTTTCCTTGCCCCGTCCATCGCATCTCTTGGATGGCAGTGATGTCAGCCTTTACTCTCACGAGGACATCAACCAGCCGGGCAGAGGCACCCTCCCCATTAAGGGACCGGACATTCCAGGTGCATGCCCTCAAATCATAGTCCTTAGTTCGTTTGCAGGGGTCGTCATCAGTATAGGGAGGTCTCATCCGAGGCTTTTTTAAAGTTTTCATTGGGGGCGATTTTTAAGTGGCGGGTCCCAAACCCAACGCACAACCAGCTATCCTGGAATGTTTCGCCTTCTCACTTTAGCTCACTCCCGAACGGGTGTTCGGAAGCTACCCAGAGGATACGTGGGCTAATCCCGGCCGTTGTGAGCTGCTTGAACCATATGTAGAAGAATCGGGATTAGGGATAGGGAAATATTGTCGCAGGGAATAGTGCAGAGAACGTAAATGATATAGAAAAGTCTCACGAGCCACGAATAGCGTGAGTTGTCAAAAATGAGGTGTAACTGCAAAGATTTTCTCACCTCGCCAAACTCGACAGCGAGAAGTTCTTAACAGAACAGATTATAGTGAATTCTGTATAAGTGTATTGGCTCTGCATAGTTTCGGCTTCTGTCTGAAATCAAATTGCCGACGGCATTTGGCAAGCATTTGAATGTGCATTTATATGTTCCTTTGGCAAACGAAATTGTATTCAATTTACGTTTTATTGCAGGGAATAATATATGTATGCATTTTTAGATAGCATAAAACTTTGAAATTTAAAATAAATAAAAAAAAAGGATTCAAAGAATCCTATTTGCATATACATATGTACATATGGGACAACTAAGTTCAATTGCATCCTTGCACACATTTGTATGCGCTGAAGCAACCATGACCTACCTCAAGAGGCATCACCTTATAATATTTACATACAATTATTAGGGAGTAAATACCCAAATTATCGAATTCCTGCCTAAGAGTACGTTCACATATGCATTAATTACCAATAAGTCCACAAAATTAATCTACCCGTTCACATATGGCAGATTTACTGCAAAACAGCTGTCAATATTGTTGTGAAAGGTTTTTCTTCATAGAAATTATTTTGGTGGAATATTTCGGTGTTTTTGGTTTGTGTAATTATTATTAACGAAATGAAGAAAAGACAAAAGGAAGGAATAGCTAATTTAATTGCACAGTTGGCTGCTAAAGATTCGAAATTCGATATTGCATTTTTGGAGAAAAATTTTCTTTGCGGAATCTCGCTTTTTAATAACGGACTGGGAGTTAAGCATACAAAAGTAGATGATTTACTTTTATGTGGACGTATTATAACATATGCTAAAAGAATTCTCTTTTGCATCTGAATATACATATTTGTATGTGGATATGCACACTTAATGCCCTAGCCTATATACGTACACATTTGTATTCTGAACTCTCAGCAAAGCTATGATTATTACTAAACACATATGCATGCACATATAGCAGTACACACAGAGCACTCGCTTTATGCCTCTGCAAGCGCATGTTGCCAAAGCTAAAATTATAAGCCTACCGATTACAAGAACAAAATACATTCATAGGCGCAGTGGTAGCGGCCAATATTCTTTTAGTCGCAGAGGCGCTGAACAGTTTCAACTATTATACAACCTTCAGGAACGCCTGGTCGATTTAAAACTAAAAAAAATTAAATTAAAAAATTAATAAAAATAAGTTTAAGAAAAATAAAATATGTATAAATAAATTTAAAAATATATATTATATATTAAAAAAATGAAAAAAACTTGATTAATTGATTGAATTAATAAAATGAAAAAAGGTAAAATTTAAATAATATAAAAATATATTGTAATAAAATACTTTAATCGGAAGTCACCTTCAGGAACACTTGGAATATATATTTAAAAAAAATTTTTTTATTAAAAAAAAATTAAAGTGAAAATAACGAAGATTTGTTTAATAAAAACAACAACAAAAAATAAAAAGAAATAGAAATAAAAAAGTTTAAATTAAAATAATGAAGGGTTTTCTAATAACACCGCGTTACACACATTCTGTCCTATGAACCAAATCGTCCCCTTAGTATTAAAATAGCCTATAAATTTTTTGATGTTTTGAGAAAATGAACTTCAGACTGTTTGTCGAAAGTAGAGCTCTCACTCAAATCTCGTTATGTCTGTAAATATTTATTATTTTTGACTGACGTTTTGACCCACTTTGTGGAACTAGAGTTTGACAAAATTTTGACCACATATAAAATCGACGATGGAGAATCCAAAAATTCAATAAAAAAATAATAGCCTATGAGCACATAGGCTATTGTTATACTAAGGGGACGAAATATACTTTTTCGCAAAGGGGATACAAATTTAAAATGCACGTGTATCGGCCATTTTCATGTACACGTCACACAGATAGTGTATCACATTTCTAGACTTTTCACCTAGGTGTTGCCACTGGCAATGTTTCACAGGGTTGCCACCTGTTCGAAATTAAAAAAAAATTCCATGAGATATGCCGATGTGGGTATCAAAAGAAAGGTATTTCACTCCGCTTTACAATAGAGATATAAAACCCCGATTTTTTTTTTTAATTTTATTATATAATATTAAAACTAAAAATTGTTAATTTAAAATTTTAATGCTTTTAAAGAAACTTAGGCCTTTAATTTTTGCGTTTGTGAGCATTTCTGTCAGTATCGCGACAAATAGACCAACAGTATTCGCCAAGCATATGCGTAATGTCTTGTCTTTTAAAGCGCTTTTCAATAGCCGCAATGTCCTGATGGAACCTTTCGCCATGTTCATCCCTACAAGCTCCTAAATCACCAAGAAACAATCTAAATGATTGTGAAGGAAATGGATCTTTAGCGACATTAATATGCCCATTTCGCCATATGCCGAAATCATTTCTGCAAGAATATTTTTATAATTTTCAGCTCGTTTGTTGCCAAGAAACTGCTCAATAACGGCAACTGTGCCTTTCCATGCACGTTGTTCGATAGCATTCAATTTTGATGAAAATTCATAACTTGCAACTATTTTTGTATCTGCGGACCACTGAAAACATCTTAAATTATACACATCATTAAAAAAATTAAGTTACTAAAAGCCTTCGTAAAAAAAAATACCTGCATTAATCTTTGCGCCGCTCAGTTTCGGAAAAATATTGCGCAGACTTGCAAGCGCCTCGCCCTCACGATCCAGTTTTTTAACAAAATTTGATACGACACCGAGCTTAATGTGTAGTGATGGCAAAATGATTTGAGATGGCTGCACTAATGGTAGATTTTCTATACTTTCTACGCCTATTTTGTAGCATGTTCGCGGCTTCCACTTAAATTCAGTGTACACAAAAAGCACTGGTGGGTTGGAAATCCACGCTTAACACCCATGAGTAATCCGACCACTTTTAGATCGCAGCATATTTTCCAATTATGCTCTTGGTATTTTATCAGCTGTAATATTAATTCCATGCCTTCGTGTGTTTCTTTGAGGTTGGTGGCATATGCGATCGGGACAGCTGGATGTTTGGTACCGATATGAAGCAGCACTACTTTAAGGCTGTTGACCGATGCATCGATGAAAAGTCGCCATTCCTCTGAAATATGAGGGTAACCAATTTTTCAAACATCGAATCAATATCACAACAATAAGCCAGGTTTTTTCACCGATCTTCGTGCAATTTAAGAAATTCGTCATATGGAATACTGCTAGGTCGATCACGAGCGGCAGTTATTTTAAAATCAGTCGCCACTATATTCCACTGCTTAACCCTCTAACCGGCCAAATTGAAATCGCCGACAGAAACGGTCGGGAATTTTTTCTAAGTTCTTTTATGACTAAATAAAACAAAAAAATCATCCCCGCGCATTTACCCATATTTTATGACCTCTCAGGTAAAAAAATCTAAAGTCCGCCTCAGGGCGGATGTGCCGGTTTAAGTCAAAAAATGTGTTACAAAGATTTTTTTATGGAACATATTATAAAAATTTTTTTTTATTGAAAATAATAAAATATAATGATGAAAAATAAGTTTATAATGATAGTCATAAATGAAAAAAATTATAAAATCAAACAATATGATTATTCTTGTTGGTGATATTCGGTAAAACAATTTTTGTTGGTTGAACAACACAAATGCAAATGGCATTTTGTGCAAACACATTGATTTTCTGATTTGCAACCCGAATTTTTACATTGTTCTTTTCCACCGCTCTTCGGCAACCACCGTGGGAAATGATCCTGTCCATCATATCGTAAATCTTCAGTTGGATGTTTCGGCTTTCTACCATGAGCCGAACTACCTGGTAGTGGTGATAGTAGTTCATCTACCGATGTGCGCTTACCTGACGTTTTTGGTCGTCCGACCGATTTTTTCTCGGTAAATTTTACCAGTTTATCAGCAATTTCTTCACAAAATTCTGGCAAATTCGACAATTTTTCATCCACATCATAGTTTGAATCCTTTTTTTTCGGCATTAATACGACGATAAAGCACGTATGAATTTGTTAAAGCCATATCGAGGAAGTGATAGAACAAGCGGACTATTGCATCACACGATTTAATTCGAATGTGGTAGCGGCCCATTAAGCCATCCATTAAATCAACACCGCTCATGTGGCTATTATACTGACGAATAATTTTCGGACTGTCAACTTCGATACATTTTTTTTTGATCGATCATATCGTGCAGCTTTTGCTGGTTGTACATTCGGATTGTTTCTTTGAAAATCATTTACGCCAACATAAGTTGATACTAAACGAACCGACTTGTTATCTTTCCACAACACAGTTGAGATATCAACATTTTCGCCACAAAATATTTGAGAACTGTTTTGAGTCTTTTTGAATTGATTCAACGCCTATGAATAATATAGATCATGAAATATTGATTTTGTAAAAAAATTAAATTCACAACAAATATTGTATATACCTTCACCAGTAAAACCACCAGTAGACGGTGTCGCTGTTGGGCCGGATAATTCAAACGAAGGCAATGGTGAGCGTGGTCGTTTCGGTGGCTTGAATTGGGATGCGGTTGATGTTGTTGGCAGCGCAAAATCTTGTTGTGTTGGCAATGGCGTTGTTGAACGCCGTTGTATCGATGATTGTGTGGTTGATTCGGTTGATGTTGACGGCAAAAAATCATACACTGTCGGCAATTGCAACACATGTGGTATTGCTACTGGTTTATTCGACTGATCAAGGTCAATTTGACTCATGTTCAATGAAAAATTGATGGAATCATTTTCCATTTCACTAACCGCTTGCTCTATCAATTCTTCATCTTCCGCGCTTATTTCATCAATTTCATAATCTGGATCGCCATAACAATCATCACTACTGTTATCATCTTCTGTTTCTGATTCATTAGATTCAATAGACTCCATCAATTCGATAACTTCTTCATCGGAACAATGGCTAAGATTGATTCTCTTGCCCAAATCCATGTTTCTTCTATAAAAAAAAAATCAATTGTGCACTTTTTTCAAATTGTTGAACAAAAATGTATGACGCAATAAAGGGGACACTTTTTATGACGTAAACCGGCACATCCGCCCACAGGCGGACCTCACAAAAGTTTCTCAACGCATCACTTTTTTATATTTTTGATAAAACTTGATATACCTATATACTGAAAATTAAACTACCTACCTTTACGAAACCAAAATTATTGCAAAAAAATAACGCCAAGAACTTCTTTTTTTTAAGCTCAAAAAAATTGAAAAATGAAAAATAATTTTTCGTCCACATAACGTGAATTTTCGAATTCAAATGAGCATAGCGATGTAACCAAACGTCATATTACAGTTACACTCACACTTTTGTGTAGGTTGAGATAACAGCTACCATATACATGTAAATGTTTTACGATACACAATCTGCATTTCATAATTTTTTAATTTTTGTGACATCCGCCTCAGGGATGTGCCAGTTAGAGGGTTAAAGCGTGATGTAAAGAGTTCGGCTGTTCTCTTTGACAAATTTCTTTCTCGTAGAAGGTCATTGAAGTCGGCTTGCGTTACTAAATGCGGCACTGCAGTCCCAAGTTCACTGGGTGTTGGTACAAATTCCGATACTTCTGGTTCCCGCATCTCGCATTCGATGCAAGAAATGTTGATAGCATTGTTGGTGCTACTGTTGGTTCTCCATCCCTTAATTCGGGAACATCATCAAAAATCGTTCTTCTGGTGAGTACAGAACTGCTGGAATAACCGATTCTACATTAGCGTAGCGAATTTTGTTGCGGCGAAAGTATTGGTACCCTTTAGTTTGAGTAAAAGTTACGCAAAAGTAGCACAGTTCACTGCAGTGCTCCGTACGTGGTAGCCAAATTGTTGGTACAGAGTACTTTATTGTTGACCTTCCATCAGTAAACTTGCATAAATTTCTATAGCAATAGTCGCACACGACTTCCGGAGTATACCACAAGTAAGGAACATAAGCAGTCTTGAATATTTTCTGAAACGAATAACCACTGTTTTCGTAATATTTTCAAAATTTTTACTTGGTGCGAATAAGCCACAAACGTAACAAAAGTTATTTCGAGTCAAGCTCTGCATTTTTCCTAAGATGAAATATACAGAAAGACGTTTTCGCGCAACAGAACTTAAAACAATTGTCAAAGTATACGTCTCCTAGTAGCGCAACTGTCAGATGATCGGAACTTCCGGAACTGTAACAAACACACAAACGGCACAGAGTGTGTTGTGTGAAACAATAAATTAAAGGTTAATAAGTTGTTTAAAAATTTGGAGTCCCTTCAAGTTATGCCGAAAATTTAGAAAAAATTTGTTTTATTTAGAAAAAAAAAATTCAAAAAAATCTGAGAATTGATCAAATTTTTTTTTTTTAATTTTACATAATAAAAACATTTCCAAGAGGCTGCCTGCAGAAATTCAGGGCGATTGGATCACGGAAAAAGGGTTAAAAATTGATCCAAAGTTTTTCACACAGGCGGACTACGAGCTCTATATCTTATACATAAACAAAAAAAAATTCTGACGTGTACATGAAAATCGCCGATACACGTGTATTTTTATTTTTTCTCTCCTTTCCGAAAATGTATATTTGGTTCATAGGACAGAAAAAAAATTCGTTTTTGTAACGCAGTGTAAGAGGTGTTATTTTGGTATTCAAAGAAAAATTCTAATATTTAATATAAGTGATCGGAAGTTTATTTCATTATAAAGAGGAAGGTATGCCGTTTATAGTGAAAAGTAACATCAGGCAAATGACCACCACGACCACGCTTACAGAACAATATCCTTTTCATGAAATTTTCATCAACCGAATAGCAAAGTGGCTGCCCTATGTCCTCGATAGCCACACGAATTCCCTCTTTGAGGTCTTGAATCGACCCTAGGCTGTTGGCGCAGACCTTCTCTTTCACGTGGCCCCAAAGGACAAAGTCACAAGGTGTTAAATCACAAGATCTCGGTGGCCAATTGTGATCACTACTTTGAGAGATAACACGGTCCGGAAACTTTTCCCCTAAAAGGTCAATGGTATCGTTGCTTGTGTGGCACGTAGCGCCGTCTTGTTGAAAATAAACGTTGTTCAGTTCAAAACCATCCAATTCCGGCCGAAAACAATCGTTAATCATCTCGATAGTGATAGATAACACCTGTTATTGGGAAACCCTTTATAAAGGCAAATCTACGAAGGCAGGGCTTCTCGAGGTAATTCGAACAATAGAGGGCTCTCTAGAGAACAAACAGTATACCATGGCAGCATTTTTGGATATAAAATTTGTCTTCTAACTGGATTAATAGCTAAAAGATTCTGATTCTCATATGTATTATTTTTAATTTTCCTAGGAGGAGTATTAGTATTATTCATCTATGTTACATCCCTAGCATCAAATGAAATATTCTCCCTTTCAATGAAAACAGCCTTTTCATTTATATTAATTTTCATTTTATTAATAAGTACCAGATGATTTATAGATAAATCATATATTTCATCCTTCATTCAAAATAATGAAATACAAACCATAATTAATTTAAATATATTTACAGAAGAAAATTCTCTAAATCTTCATAAATTATATAATTATCCAACAAATTTAATTACTATTTTATTTATAAATTACTTATTAATTACATTAATTGCAGTAGTAAAAATTACTACATTATTCTACGGACCCCTTCGATTAATAAATTAAACTAATGAACAAACCTTTACGAACCCAACACCAATTTAATAATGTTAGCACTGATGCCATTCAACGGGCGTTGAAAGGCTTAGGGGTGGACAATTGTATCATCTCTATACTAGAAACCAGGATCATTAAAGCTAATATGGGAAATATCAACATAACTAAGAGGTTCCATAGGGTCACTTCAAGTGGAAAGTCAAATATATAACCATGGGTTATATTTAAAATAATTGACCTTAAGAATAGCTTAGATAAAAGAATTAACACTTTAATCCAAATTATAGCTGGTATTAAAGAAGTTGTAGTTGGAGAAGCTATTAAATAGGAGAAAGATAAAATAATGAGAAATCGGTTGAGTACATTCAGCAATATTCGGCAAGGTAACGTAGCAATTTATATTATATTTGAAGCTCTCTTCTATATGTTTAGTTTTTTGGGTAAGTTATTCCAAAGACGGGCAGAAGACCCAAAGTATTTACGTCAGAAAACAACTGTACTTCGTCGGGACTAAGTTAAACGAATGGCAAGATTTTCAAAATTTAAGTCGATCTTTAAGGTATCTGGGTTCCTGCGTATGCTGAGAGTTCTGGAGTAAAACTAAACATTTAAACTTAAGCAAATCGTTCAAAGATACAGATGCAATCTTTCTCGAAAAACAGATATGCGGTGATACCTTTTTTACAGTAAACGTATCTCGCAATATTATTGTACAAAACATTAAGTTTACTACAGCACACACTATCATAATGAGTATATGAACCACAACCATACAAATCCGTTTTACCATTGAGTAAGTAATAACATAGAGTCGCAATCTGCACAAAATTCTTTTGTGTGGGGCATACCAGTACTGGCCCCGCCTTTTCACTCAAACATGCTGCGAGACTCATATTTGCAAAGTATGACAATAATTCGGCATCATATGGAATAAGCAGGGAATTGAAAAATATGGCATGCTGTGGTGCAAATACAGCATATGTTTTAGAGGTCAGTTGATGTCTGAATTCGATATTTGAGTTTGATGCGTGAGCTCGTTCCGATTCCTTTAGCGCACTCGTGGCTACAACGTTTAATTGTTTCATGGAATTACTCATTGATTGCTTTTGTAACAAGATCCGTAGATGCTTGACACAAGACTCAAACTCTGGAACCAGCATCTCCGTAGGTTTACTCTTTATTTTTAATTTTATTTGTTTGATAATTACTTTTTCAAAAATCTTTATAAAGAATATAAACGTTACTTTTAATAAAGTTTTTAAAGTATTTGTTAAAATATATGCATTTATGTAAATCACATACATATAAGTACGTACATATGTATATATGCCTGCTGGTGCATATGCATATATATATGTATGCCGACTTAGGTGTACGTTCATATACATATATGGATTCTTCTTCTTCTTAATTGGCGCTATAACCGCTTACGCGATTTTGGCCGAGTTTAACAAAGCGCGCCAGTCGTTTCTTTCTCGTGCTAACCGGCGCCAGTTGGACACACCAAGTGAAGCCAAGTCCTTCTCCACCTGATCTTTCCAACGCAGAGGAGGCCGCCCTCTTCCTCTGCTACCACCAGTTGGTACCGCATCGAATACTTTCAAAGCCGGAGCGTTTGTATCCATTCGGACGACATGACCCAGCCAACGTAGACGCTGGATCTTTATTCGCTGCGCTATGTCTATGTCGTCGTAAAGCTCATACAGCTCATCGTTCCATCGTCTGCGATATTCGCTGTTGCCAACGTGCAAAGGTCCAAAAATCTTACGCAGAATCTTTCTCTCGAACACTCCAAGCGTCGCTTCATCGGATGTTGTCATCGTCCAAGCTTCTGCGCCATACGTTAGGACGGGCATGATGAGAGTCTTGTAGAGTGTTAGTTTTGTTCGTCGAGAGAGGACTTTACTACTCAATTGCCTACTTAGTCCAAAGTAGCACTTGTTGGCAAGAGGGATTCTACGTTGGATTTCAAGGCTGACATTGTTATCGGTGTTAATGCTGGTTCCTAAATAGACGAAGTCTTTTACAACCTCAAAATTATAACTGTCAACAGTGACGTGGGTGCCGATACGCGAGTGCGCCGACTGTTTGTTTGAAGACAGGAGGTACTTCGTTTTGTCCTCGTTCACCACCAGACCCATTCGCTGTGCCTCTTTATCCAGTTTGGAGAAGGCAGAACTAACAGCGCGGTTGTTAAGGCCGATGATGTCAATATCATCGGCATACGCCAGCAATTGTACGCTCTTATAAAAAATTGTGCCTGAGCGATTAAGTTCTGCGGCTCGCACGATGCTCTCCAACATCAGGTTAAAGAAGTCCCACGACAGGGAGTCACCCTGTCTGAAACCTCGTTTGGTATCAAACGGCTCGGAGAGGTCCTTTCCAATTCTGACGGCGCTGTTGGTGTTGAGCAACGTCATCTTACATAGCCGTATTAGTTTTGCGGGGATACCAAATTCAGACATCGCGGCATACAGGTAACTCCTTTCCGTACTGTCGAATGCAGCTTTGAAGTCGACGAAAAGATGGTGTGTGTCGATTCTCCTTTCATGGGTCTTTTCCAAGATTTGGCGTATTGAGAATATTTGGTCGATGGTAGACTTTCCAGGTCTGAAGCCACACTGATAAGGTCCAATCAGTTGGTTGACGGTGGGCTTCAGCCTTTCACACAATACGCTCGCTAGAACCTTATAGGCGATATTTAGAAGACTAATCCCGCGGTAATTGGCACAAATTGCAGGATCGCCCTTCTTATGGACTGGGCAGAGCACACTTAAATTCCAATCGGCAGGCATGCTTTCATCCGACCATATTTTGCATAGGAGCTGATGCATGCACCTTACCAGCTCCTCGCCGCCATGTTTGAATAGCTCAGCCGGCAGTCCGTCGGCGCCCGCGGCTTTGTTGTTCTTTAGCCGCGTTATCGCTATTCTCACCTCGTCATGATCGGGTAGCGGAACGACAATTCCGTCGTCAACGATTGGGGTATCGGGATCTTCACTTTCTCGGTGACATGCGCAGCTGTCACTGTTTAATAGGTTCGAGAAGTGTTCCCTCCATAATTTAAGATTGCTCTGTACGTCGGTCACCAGTTCGCCGTCTTTGTTCTTACAGGAAAACGCCCCGGTCTTAAAACCTTCTGTAAGCCGCCGAACTTTCTGGTAGAATTTTCGGGCGTTGTTCCTGTTGGCCAGCATCTCAAGCTCTTCGCACTCACGTATTTCGGCCTCTCGTTTCTTCTTTCGGATAATACGTCTCTCTTCCTTTTTCAGCTCTTTGTAGCGATCCCACATGGCTCGCGTTGCGCCCGATCGCAGCGTGGCTCTATAGGCGGCATCCTTTCTTTCTGCGGCAGCATGACATTCCTCGTCGTACCAATTGTTTTTTCGGGCTCGCCGGAATCCGATTTCTTCTTCGGCGGCGGTACGTAGAGAACGAGAAATGTTGCTCCATTGTTCGTGGATGCCGGTTTGTTGGGCAGTACTCTCTGAGAGCAGGAGTGAGAGTCGAGTGGCGAATCTTCTGGCTGTCTGTTGTGATTGCAGCTTTTCGAGGTCGAACATTCTTTGCATAGGTAGATGCACGTTTTTTGCTGCACAGAGGCGCGTGCGCAGTTTGGCTGCAACAAGGTAGTGATCCGAGTCAATGTTGGGTCCTCGGATCGTACGTACATCTAATACACTAGAATCGTGTCTTCCATCTATCACAACATGATCGATCTGGTTTCGCGTTTTTCGATCAGGGGACAACCAGGTAGCTTGGTGTATCTTTTTATGCTGGAATCTGGTGCTGCAGACTACCATGTTTCGGGCCCCGGCGAAGTCGATCAGCCTCTGTCCGTTACCGGATGTTTCGTTGTGCAGGCTGAATTTTCCGACTGTGGGACCAAAAATTCCCTCCTTGCCCACCCTGGCGTTGAAGTCGCCAAGCACGATTTTTATGTCGTGGCGGGGGCAGCGCTCATAGGAACGTTCCAAGCGCTCATAGAAAGAATCTTTGGTCGCATCGTCCTTCTCTTCCGTCGGGGCGTGGGCGCAAATTAGCGATATGTTAAAAAAACGGGCTTTGATGCGGATTGTTGCGAGACGCTCGTCCACCGGAGTGAACGACAGTACTTGGCGACGAAGTCTCTCTCCCACAACAAATCCGACACCGAATTTGCGCTCCTTTACATGGCAGCTGTAGTAGACGTCGCAAGGTCCTATGGTTTTCTTTCCTTGCCCCGTCCATCGCATCTCTTGGATGGCAGTGATGTCAGCCTTTACTCTCACGAGGACATCAACCAGCCGGGCAGAGGCACCCTCCCCATTAAGGGACCGGACATTCCAGGTGCATGCCCTCAAATCATAGTCCTTAGTTCGTTTGCAGGGGTCGTCATCAGTATAGGGAGGTCTCATCCGAGGCTTTTTTAAAGTTTTCATTGGGGGCGATTTTTAAGTGGCGGGTCCCAAACCCAACGCACAACCAGCTATCCTGGAATGTTTCGCCTTCTCACTTTAGCTCACTCCCGAACGGGTGTTCGGAAGCTACCCAGAGGATACGTGGGCTAATCCCGGCCGTTGTGAGCTGCTTGAACCATATGTAGAAGAATCGGGATTAGGGATAGGGAAATATTGTCGCAGGGAATAGTGCAGAGAACGTAAATGATATAGAAAAGTCTCACGAGCCACGAATAGCGTGAGTTGTCAAAAATGAGGTGTAACTGCAAAGATTTTCTCACCTCGCCAAACTCGACAGCGAGAAGTTCTTAACAGAACAGATTATAGTGAATTCTGTATAAGTGTATTGGCTCTGCATAGTTTCGGCTTCTGTCTGAAATCAAATTGCCGACGGCATTTGGCAAGCATTTGAATGTGCATTTATATGTTCCTTTGGCAAACGAAATTGTATTCAATTTACGTTTTATTGCAGGGAATAATATATGTATGCATTTTTAGATAGCATAAAACTTTGAAATTTAAAATAAATAAAAAAAAAGGATTCAAAGAATCCTATTTGCATATACATATGTACATATGGGACAACTAAGTTCAATTGCATCCTTGCACACATTTGTATGCGCTGAAGCAACCATGACCTACCTCAAGAGGCATCACCTTATAATATTTACATACAATTATTAGGGAGTAAATACCCAAATTATCGAATTCCTGCCTAAGAGTACGTTCACATATGCATTAATTACCAATAAGTCCACAAAATTAATCTACCCGTTCACATATGGCAGATTTACTGCAAAACAGCTGTCAATATTGTTGTGAAAGGTTTTTCTTCATAGAAATTATTTTGGTGGAATATTTCGGTGTTTTTGGTTTGTGTAATTATTATTAACGAAATGAAGAAAAGACAAAAGGAAGGAATAGCTAATTTAATTGCACAGTTGGCTGCTAAAGATTCGAAATTCGATATTGCATTTTTGGAGAAAAATTTTCTTTGCGGAATCTCGCTTTTTAATAACGGACTGGGAGTTAAGCATACAAAAGTAGATGATTTACTTTTATGTGGACGTATTATAACATATGCTAAAAGAATTCTCTTTTGCATCTGAATATACATATTTGTATGTGGATATGCACACTTAATGCCCTAGCCTATATACGTACACATTTGTATTCTGAACTCTCAGCAAAGCTATGATTATTACTAAACACATATGCATGCACATATAGCAGTACACACAGAGCACTCGCTTTATGCCTCTGCAAGCGCATGTTGCCAAAGCTAAAATTATAAGCCTACCGATTACAAGAACAAAATACATTCATAGGCGCAGTGGTAGCGGCCAATATTCTTTTAGTCGCAGAGGCGCTGAACAGTTTCAACTATTATACAACCTTCAGGAACGCCTGGTCGATTTAAAACTAAAAAAAATTAAATTAAAAAATTAATAAAAATAAGTTTAAGAAAAATAAAATATGTATAAATAAATTTAAAAATATATATTATATATTAAAAAAATGAAAAAAACTTGATTAATTGATTGAATTAATAAAATGAAAAAAGGTAAAATTTAAATAATATAAAAATATATTGTAATAAAATACTTTAATCGGAAGTCACCTTCAGGAACACTTGGAATATATATTTAAAAAAAATTTTTTTATTAAAAAAAAATTAAAGTGAAAATAACGAAGATTTGTTTAATAAAAACAACAACAAAAAATAAAAAGAAATAGAAATAAAAAAGTTTAAATTAAAATAATGAAGGGTTTTCTAATAACACCGCGTTACACACATTCTGTCCTATGAACCAAATCGTCCCCTTAGTATTAAAATAGCCTATAAATTTTTTGATGTTTTGAGAAAATGAACTTCAGACTGTTTGTCGAAAGTAGAGCTCTCACTCAAATCTCGTTATGTCTGTAAATATTTATTATTTTTGACTGACGTTTTGACCCACTTTGTGGAACTAGAGTTTGACAAAATTTTGACCACATATAAAATCGACGATGGAGAATCCAAAAATTCAATAAAAAAATAATAGCCTATGAGCACATAGGCTATTGTTATACTAAGGGGACGAAATATACTTTTTCGCAAAGGGGATACAAATTTAAAATGCACGTGTATCGGCCATTTTCATGTACACGTCACACAGATAGTGTATCACATTTCTAGACTTTTCACCTAGGTGTTGCCACTGGCAATGTTTCACAGGGTTGCCACCTGTTCGAAATTAAAAAAAAATTCCATGAGATATGCCGATGTGGGTATCAAAAGAAAGGTATTTCACTCCGCTTTACAATAGAGATATAAAACCCCGATTTTTTTTTTTAATTTTATTATATAATATTAAAACTAAAAATTGTTAATTTAAAATTTTAATGCTTTTAAAGAAACTTAGGCCTTTAATTTTTGCGTTTGTGAGCATTTCTGTCAGTATCGCGACAAATAGACCAACAGTATTCGCCAAGCATATGCGTAATGTCTTGTCTTTTAAAGCGCTTTTCAATAGCCGCAATGTCCTGATGGAACCTTTCGCCATGTTCATCCCTACAAGCTCCTAAATCACCAAGAAACAATCTAAATGATTGTGAAGGAAATGGATCTTTAGCGACATTAATATGCCCATTTCGCCATATGCCGAAATCATTTCTGCAAGAATATTTTTATAATTTTCAGCTCGTTTGTTGCCAAGAAACTGCTCAATAACGGCAACTGTGCCTTTCCATGCACGTTGTTCGATAGCATTCAATTTTGATGAAAATTCATAACTTGCAACTATTTTTGTATCTGCGGACCACTGAAAACATCTTAAATTATACACATCATTAAAAAAATTAAGTTACTAAAAGCCTTCGTAAAAAAAAATACCTGCATTAATCTTTGCGCCGCTCAGTTTCGGAAAAATATTGCGCAGACTTGCAAGCGCCTCGCCCTCACGATCCAGTTTTTTAACAAAATTTGATACGACACCGAGCTTAATGTGTAGTGATGGCAAAATGATTTGAGATGGCTGCACTAATGGTAGATTTTCTATACTTTCTACGCCTATTTTGTAGCATGTTCGCGGCTTCCACTTAAATTCAGTGTACACAAAAAGCACTGGTGGGTTGGAAATCCACGCTTAACACCCATGAGTAATCCGACCACTTTTAGATCGCAGCATATTTTCCAATTATGCTCTTGGTATTTTATCAGCTGTAATATTAATTCCATGCCTTCGTGTGTTTCTTTGAGGTTGGTGGCATATGCGATCGGGACAGCTGGATGTTTGGTACCGATATGAAGCAGCACTACTTTAAGGCTGTTGACCGATGCATCGATGAAAAGTCGCCATTCCTCTGAAATATGAGGGTAACCAATTTTTCAAACATCGAATCAATATCACAACAATAAGCCAGGTTTTTTCACCGATCTTCGTGCAATTTAAGAAATTCGTCATATGGAATACTGCTAGGTCGATCACGAGCGGCAGTTATTTTAAAATCAGTCGCCACTATATTCCACTGCTTAACCCTCTAACCGGCCAAATTGAAATCGCCGACAGAAACGGTCGGGAATTTTTTCTAAGTTCTTTTATGACTAAATAAAACAAAAAAATCATCCCCGCGCATTTACCCATATTTTATGACCTCTCAGGTAAAAAAATCTAAAGTCCGCCTCAGGGCGGATGTGCCGGTTTAAGTCAAAAAATGTGTTACAAAGATTTTTTTATGGAACATATTATAAAAATTTTTTTTTATTGAAAATAATAAAATATAATGATGAAAAATAAGTTTATAATGATAGTCATAAATGAAAAAAATTATAAAATCAAACAATATGATTATTCTTGTTGGTGATATTCGGTAAAACAATTTTTGTTGGTTGAACAACACAAATGCAAATGGCATTTTGTGCAAACACATTGATTTTCTGATTTGCAACCCGAATTTTTACATTGTTCTTTTCCACCGCTCTTCGGCAACCACCGTGGGAAATGATCCTGTCCATCATATCGTAAATCTTCAGTTGGATGTTTCGGCTTTCTACCATGAGCCGAACTACCTGGTAGTGGTGATAGTAGTTCATCTACCGATGTGCGCTTACCTGACGTTTTTGGTCGTCCGACCGATTTTTTCTCGGTAAATTTTACCAGTTTATCAGCAATTTCTTCACAAAATTCTGGCAAATTCGACAATTTTTCATCCACATCATAGTTTGAATCCTTTTTTTTCGGCATTAATACGACGATAAAGCACGTATGAATTTGTTAAAGCCATATCGAGGAAGTGATAGAACAAGCGGACTATTGCATCACACGATTTAATTCGAATGTGGTAGCGGCCCATTAAGCCATCCATTAAATCAACACCGCTCATGTGGCTATTATACTGACGAATAATTTTCGGACTGTCAACTTCGATACATTTTTTTTTGATCGATCATATCGTGCAGCTTTTGCTGGTTGTACATTCGGATTGTTTCTTTGAAAATCATTTACGCCAACATAAGTTGATACTAAACGAACCGACTTGTTATCTTTCCACAACACAGTTGAGATATCAACATTTTCGCCACAAAATATTTGAGAACTGTTTTGAGTCTTTTTGAATTGATTCAACGCCTATGAATAATATAGATCATGAAATATTGATTTTGTAAAAAAATTAAATTCACAACAAATATTGTATATACCTTCACCAGTAAAACCACCAGTAGACGGTGTCGCTGTTGGGCCGGATAATTCAAACGAAGGCAATGGTGAGCGTGGTCGTTTCGGTGGCTTGAATTGGGATGCGGTTGATGTTGTTGGCAGCGCAAAATCTTGTTGTGTTGGCAATGGCGTTGTTGAACGCCGTTGTATCGATGATTGTGTGGTTGATTCGGTTGATGTTGACGGCAAAAAATCATACACTGTCGGCAATTGCAACACATGTGGTATTGCTACTGTTTTATTCGACTGATCAAGGTCAATTTGACTCATGTTCAATGAAAAATTGATGGAATCATTTTCCATTTCACTAACCGCTTGCTCTATCAATTCTTCATCTTCCGCGCTTATTTCATCAATTTCATAATCTGGATCGCCATAACAATCATCACTACTGTTATCATCTTCTGTTTCTGATTCATTAGATTCAATAGACTCCATCAATTCGATAACTTCTTCATCGGAACAATGGCTAAGATTGATTCTCTTGCCCAAATCCATGTTTCTTCTATAAAAAAAAAATCAATTGTGCACTTTTTTCAAATTGTTGAACAAAAATGTATGACGCAATAAAGGGGACACTTTTTATGACGTAAACCGGCACATCCGCCCACAGGCGGACCTCACAAAAGTTTCTCAACGCATCACTTTTTTTATATTTTTCATAAAACTTGATATACCTATATACTGAAAATTAAACTACCTACCTTTACGAAACCAAAATTATTGCAAAAAAATAACGCCAAGAACTTCTTTTTTTTAAGCTCAAAAAAATTGAAAAGTGAAAAATAATTTTTCGTCCACATAACGTGAATTTTCGAATTCAAATGAGCATAGCGATGTAACCAAACGTCATATTACAGTTACACTCACACTTTTGTGTAGGTTGAGATAACAGCTACCATATACATGTAAATGTTTTACGATACCCAATCTGCATTTCATAATTTTTTAATTTTTGTGACATCCGCCTCAGGGATGTGCCAGTTAGAGGGTTAAAGCGTGATGTAAAGAGTTCGGCTGTTCTCTTTGACAAATTTCTTTCTCGTAGAAGGTCATTGAAGTCGGCTTGCGTTACTAAATGCGGCACTGCAGTCCCAAGTTCACTGGGTGTTGGTACAAATTCCGATACTTCTGGTTCCCGCATCTCGCATTCGATGCAAGAAATGTTGATAGCATTGTTGGTGCTACTGTTGGTTCTCCATCCCTTAATTCGGGAACATCATCAAAAATCGTTCTTCTGGTGAGTACAGAACTGCTGGAATAACCGATTCTACATTAGCGTAGCGAATTTTGTTGCGGCGAAAGTATTGGTACCCTTTAGTTTGAGTAAAAGTTACGCAAAAGTAGCACAGTTCACTGCAGTGCTCCGTACGTGGTAGCCAAATTGTTGGTACAGAGTACTTTATTGTTGACCTTCCATCAGTAAACTTGCATAAATTTCTATAGCAATAGTCGCACACGACTTCCGGAGTATACCACAAGTAAGGAACATAAGCAGTCTTGAATATTTTCTGAAACGAATAACCACTGTTTTCGTAATATTTTCAAAATTTTTACTTGGTGCGAATAAGCCACAAACGTAACAAAAGTTATTTCGAGTCAAGCTCTGCATTTTTCCTAAGATGAAATATACAGAAAGACGTTTTCGCGCAACAGAACTTAAAACAATTGTCAAAGTATACGTCTCCTAGTAGCGCAACTGTCAGATGATCGGAACTTCCGGAACTGTAACAAACACACAAACGGCACAGAGTGTGTTGTGTGAAACAATAAATTAAAGGTTAATAAGTTGTTTAAAAATTTGGAGTCCCTTCAAGTTATGCCGAAAATTTAGAAAAAATTTGTTTTATTTAGAAAAAAAAAATTCAAAAAAATCTGAGAATTGATCAAATTTTTTTTTTTTAATTTTACATAATAAAAACATTTCCAAGAGGCTGCCTGCAGAAATTCAGGGCGATTGGATCACGGAAAAAGGGTTAAAAATTGATCCAAAGTTTTTCACACAGGCGGACTACGAGCTCTATATCTTATACATAAACAAAAAAAAAATTCTGACGTGTACATGAAAATCGCCGATACACGTGTATTTTTATTTTTTCTCTCCTTTCCGAAAATGTATATTTGGTTCATAGGACAGAAAAAAAATTCGTTTTTGTAACGCAGTGTAAGAGGTGTTATTTTGGTATTCAAAGAAAAATTCTAATATTTAATATAAGTGATCGGAAGTTTATTTCATTATAAAGAGGAAGGTATGCCGTTTATAGTGAAAAGTAGCATCAGGCAAATGACCACCACGACCACGCTTACAGAACAATATCCTTTTCATGAAACTTTCCCCAACCGAATAGCAAAGTGGCTGCCCTATGTCCTCGATAGCCTCACGAATTCCCTCTTTGAGGTCTTGAATCGACCCTAGGCTGTTGGCGCAGACCTTCTCTTTCACGTGGCCCCAAAGGACAAAGTCACAAGGTGTTAAATCACAAGATCTCGGTGGCCAATTGTGATCACTACTTTGAGAGATAACACGGTCCGGAAACTTTTCCCCTAAAAGGTCAATGGTATCGTTGCTTGTGTGGCACGTAGCGCCGTCTTGTTGAAAATAAACGTTGTTCAGTTCAAAACCATCCAATTCCGGCCGAAAACAATCGTTAATCATCTCGATAGTGATAGATAACACCTGTTATTGGGAAACCCTTTATAAAGGCAAATCTACGAAGGCAGGGCTTCTCAAGGTAATTCGAACAATAGAGGGCTCTCTAGAGAACAAACAGTATACCATGGCAGCATTTTTGGATATAAAATTTGTCTTCTAACTGGATTAATAGCTAAAAGATTCTGATTCTCATATGTATTATTTTTAATTTTCCTAGGAGGAGTATTAGTATTATTCATCTATGTTACATCCCTAGCATCAAATGAAATATTCTCCCTTTCAATGAAAACAGCCTTTTCATTTATATTAATTTTCATTTTATTAATAAGTACCAGATGATTTATAGATAAATCATATATTTCATCCTTCATTCAAAATAATGAAATACAAACCATAATTAATTTAAATATATTTACAGAAGAAAATTCTCTAAGTCTTCATAAATTATATAATTATCCAACAAATTTAATTACTATTTTATTTATAAATTACTTATTAATTACATTAATTGCAGTAGTAAAAATTACTACATTATTCTACGGACCCCTTCGATTAATAAATTAAACTAATGAACAAACCTTTACGAACCCAACACCCATTTAATAATGTTAGCACTGATGCCATTCAACGGGCGTTGAAAGGCTTAGGGGTGGACAATTGTATCATCTCTATACTAGAAACCAGGATCATTAAAGCTAATATGGGAAATATCAACATAACTAAGAGGTTCCATAGGGTCACTTCAAGTGGAAAGTCAAATATATAACCATGGGTTATATTTAAAATAATTGACCTTAAGAATAGCTTAGATAAAAGAATTAACACTTTAATGCAAATTATAGCTGGTATTAAAAAAGTTGTAGTTGGAGAAGCTATTAAATAGGAGAAAGATAAAATAATGAGAAATCGGTTGAGTACATTCAGCAATATTCGGCAAGGTAACGTAGCAATTTATATTATATTTGAAGCTCTCTTCTATATGTTTAGTTTTTTGGGTAAGTTATTCCAAAGACGGGCAGAAGACACAAAGTATTTACGTCAGAAAACAACTGTACTTCGTCGGGACTAAGTTAAACGAATCGCAAGATTTTCAAAATTTAAGTCGATCTTTAAGGTATCTGGGTTCCTGCGTATGCTGAGAGTTCTGGAGTAAAACTAAACATTTAAACTTAAGCAAATCGTTCAAAGATACAGATGCAATCTTTCTCGAAAAACAGATATGCGGTGATACCTTTTTTTACAGTAAACGTATCTCGCAATATTATTGTACAAAACATTAAGTTTACTACAGCACACACTATCATAATGAGTATATGAACCACAACCATACAAATCCGTTTTACCATTGAGTAAGTAATAACATAGAGTCGCAATCTGCACAAAATTCTTTTGTGTGGGGCATACCAGTACTGGCCCCGCCTTTTCACTCAAACATGTTGCGAGACTCATATTTGCAAAGTATGACAATAATTCGGCATCATATGGAATAAGCAGGGAATTGAAAAATATGGCATGCTGTGGTGCAAATACAGCATATGTTTTAGAGGTCAGTTGATGTCTGAGTTCGATATTTGAGTTTGATGCGTGAGCTCGTTCCGATTCCTTTAGCGCACTCGTGGCTACAACGTTTAATTGTTTCATGGAATTACTCATTGATTGCTTTTGTAACAAGATCCGTAGATGCTTGGCACAAGACTCAAACTCTGGAACCAGCATCTCCGTAGGTTTACTCTTTATTTTTAATTTTATTTGTTTGATAATTACTTTTTCAAAAATCTTTATAAAGAATATAAACGTTACATTTAATAAAGTTTTTAAAGTATTTGTTAAAATATATGCATTTATGTAAATCACATACATATAAGTACGTACATATGTATATATGCCTGCTGGTGCATATGCATATATATATGTATGCCGACTTAGGTGTACGTTCATATACATATATGGATTAGGGATAGGGAAATATTGTCGCAGGGAATAGTGCAGAGAACGTAAATGATATAGAAAAGTCTCACGAGCCACGAATAGCGTGAGTTGTCAAAAATGAGGTGTAACTGCAAAGATTTTCTCACCTCGCCAAACTCGACAGCGAGAAGTTCTTAACAGAACAGATTATAGTGAATTCTGTATAAGTGTATTGGCTCTGCATAGTTTCGGCTTCTGTCTGAAATCAAATTGCCGACGGCATTTGGCAAGCATTTGAATGTGCATTTATATGTTCCTTTGGCAAACGAAATTGTATTCAATTTACGTTTTATTGCAGGGAATAATATATGTATGCATTTTTAGATAGCATAAAACTTTGAAATTTAAAATAAATAAAAAAAAGGATTCAAAGAATCCTATTTGCATATACATATGTACATATGGGACAACTAAGTTCAATTGCATCCTTGCACACATTTGTATGCGCTGAAGCAACCATGACCTACCTCAAGAGGCATCACCTTATAATATTTACATACAATTATTAGGGAGTAAATACCCAAATTATCGAATTCCTGCCTAAGAGTACGTTCACATATGCATTAATTACCAATAAGTCCACAAAATAAATCTACCCGTTCACATATGGCAGATTTACTGCAAAACAGCTGTCAATATTGTTGTGAAAGGTTTTTCTTCATAGAAATTATTTTGGTGGAATATTTCGGTGTTTTTGGTTTGTGTAATTATTATTAACGAAATGAAGAAAAGACAAAAGGAAGGAATAGCTAATTTAATTGCACAGTTGGCTGCTAAAGATTCGAAATTCGATATTGCATTTTTGGAGAAAAATTTTCTTTGCGGAATCTCGCTTTTTAATAACGGACTGGGAGTTAAGCATAAAAAAGTAGATGATTTACTTTTATGTGGACGTATTATAACATATGCTAAAAGAATTCTCTTTTGCATCTGAATATACATATTTGTATGTGGATATGCACACTTAATGCCCTAGCCTATATACGTACACATTTGTATTCTGAACTCCCAGCAAAGCTATGATTATTACTAAACACATATGCATGCACATATAGCAGTACACACAGAGCACTCGCTTTATGCCTCTGCAAGCGCATGTTGCCAAAGCTAAAATTATAAGCCTACCGATTACAAGAACAAAATACATTCATAGGCGCAGTGGTAGCGGCCAATATTCTTTTAGTCGCAGAGGCGCTGAACAGTTTCAACTATTATACAACCTTCAGGAACGCCTGGTCGATTTAAAACTAAAAAAAATTAAACTAAAAAATTAATAAAAATAAGTTTAAGAAAAATAAAATATGTATAAATAAATTTAAAAATATATATTATATATTAAAAAAATGAAAAAAACTTGATTAATTGATTGAATTAATAAAATGAAAAAAGGTAAAATTTAAATAATATAAAAATATATTGTAATAAAATACTTTAATCGGAAGTCACCTTCAGGAACACTTGGAATATATATTTAAAAAAAAATTTTTTATTATATTAAAAAAAAATTTAAGTGAAAATAACGAAGATTTGTTTAATAAAAACAACAACAAAAAATAAAAAGAAATAGAAATAAAAAAGTTTAAATTAAAATAATGAAGGGTTTTCTAATAACACCGCGTTACACACATTCTGTCCTATGAACCAAATCGTCCCCTTAGTATTAAAATAGCCTATAAATTTTTTGATGTTTTGAGAAAATGAACTTCAAACTGTTTGTCGAAAGTAGAGCTCTCACTCAAATCTCGTTATGTCTGTAAATATTTATTATTTTTGACTGACGTTTTGACCCACTTTGTGGAACTAGAGTTTGACAAAATTTTGACCACATATAAAATCGACGATGGAGAATCCAAAAATTCAATAAAAAAATAATAGCCTATGAGCACATAGGCTATTGTTATACTAAGGGGACGAAATATACTTTTTCGCAAAGGGGATACAAAATTAAAATGCACGTGTATCGGCGATTTTCATGAACACATCACACAGATAGTGTATCACATTTCTAGACTTTTCACCTAGGTGTTGCCACTGGCAATGTTTCACAGGGTTGGCACCTGTTCGAAATTAAAAAAAAATTCCATGAGATATGCCGATGTGGGTATCAAAAGAAAGGTATTTCACTCCGCTTTACAATAGAGATATAAAACCCCGATTTTTTTTTTTAATTTTATTATATAATATTAAAACTAAAAATTGTTAATTTAAAATTTTAATGCTTTTAAAGAAACTTAGGCCTTTAATTTTTGCGTTTGTGAGCATTTCTGTCAGTATCGCGACAAATAGACCAACAGTATTCGCCAAGCATATGCGAAATGTCTTGTCTTTTAAAGCGCTTTTCAATAGCCGCAATGTCCTGATGGAACCTTTCGCCATGTTCATCCCTACAAGCTCCTAAATCACCAAGAAACAATCTAAATGATTGTGAAGGAAATGGATCTTTAGCGACATTAATATGCCCATTTCGCCATATGCCGAAATCATTTCTGCAAGAATATTTTTATAATTGTCAGCTCGTTTGTTGCCAAGAAACTGCTCAATAACGGCAACTGTGCCTTTCCATGCACGTTGTTCGATAGCATTCAATTTTGATGAAAATTCATAACTTGCAACTATTTTTGTATCTGCGGACCACTGAAAACATCTTAAATTATACACATCATTAAACAAATAAAGTTACTAAAAGCCTTCGTAAAAAAAATACCTGCATTTATCTTTGCGCCGCTCAGTTTCGGAAAAATATTGCGCAGACTTGCAAGCGCCTCGCCCTCACGATCCAGTTTTTTAACAAAATTTGATACGACACCGAGCTTAATGTGTAGTGATGGCAAAATGATTTGAGATGGCTGCACTAATGGTAGATTTTCTATACTTTCTACGCCTATTTTGTAGCATGTTCGCGGCTTCCACTTAAATTCAGTGTACACAAAAAGCACTGGTGGGTTGGAAATCCACGCTTAACACCCATGAGTAATCCGACCACTTTTAGATCGCAGCATATTTTCCAATAATGCTCTTGGTATTTTATCAGCTGTAATATTAATTCCATGCCTTCGTGTGTTTCTTTGAGTTTGGTGGCATATGCGATCGGGACAGCTGGATGTTTGGTACCGATATGAAGCAGCACTACTTTAAGGCTGTTGACCGATGCATCGATGAAAAGTCGCCATTCCTCTGAAATATGAGGGTAACCAATTTTTCAAACATCGAATCAATATCACAACAATAAGCCAGGTTTTTTCACCGATCTTCGTGCAATTTAAGAAATTCGTCATATGGAATACTGCTAGGTCGATCACGAGCGGCAGTTATTTTAAAATCAGTCGCCACTATATTCCACTGCTTAACCCTCTAACCGGCCAAATTGAAATCGCCGACAGAAACGGTCGGGAATTTTTTCTAAGTTCTTTTATGACTAAATAAAACAAAAAAATCATCCCCGCGCATTTACCCATATTTTATGACCTCTCAGGTAAAAAAATCTAAAGTCCGCCTCAGGGCGGATGTGCCGGTTTAAGTCAAAAAATGTGTTACAAAGATTTTTTTATGGAACATATTATAAAAATTTTTTTTTATTGAAAATAATAAAATATAATGATGAAAAATAAGTTTATAATGATAGTCATAAATGAAAAAAATTATAAAATCAAACAATATGATTATTCTTGTTGGTGATATTCGGTAAAACAATTTTTGTTGGTTGAACAACACAAATGCAAATGGCATTTTGTGCAAACACATTGATTTTCTGATTTGCAACCCGAATTTTTACATTGTTCTTTTCCACCGCTCTTCGGCAACCACCGTGGGAAATGATCCTGTCCATCATATCGTAAATCTTCAGTTGGATGTTTCGGCTTTCTACCATGAGCCGAACTACCTGGTAGTGGTGATAGTGGTTCATCTACCGATGTGCGCTTACCTGACGTTTTTGGTCGTCCGACCGATTTTTTCTCGGTAAATTTTACCAGTTTATCAGCAATTTCTTCACAAAATTCTGGCAAATTCGACAATTTTTCATCCACATCATAGTTTGAATCCTTTTTTTTCGGCATTAATACGACGATAAAGCACGTATGAATTTGTTAAAGCCATATCGAGGAAGTGATAGAACAAGCGGACTATTGCATCACACGATTTAATTCGAATGTGGTAGCGGCCCATTAAGCCATCCATTAAATCAACACCGCTCATGTGGCTATTATACTGACGAATAATTTTCGGACTGTCAACTTCGATACATTTTTTTTTGATCGATCATATCGTGCAGCTTTTGCTGGTTGTACATTCGGATTGTTTCTTTGAAAATCATTTACGCCAACATAAGTTGATACTAAACGAACCGACTTGTTATCTTTCCACAACACAGTTGAGATATCAACATTTTCGCCACAAAATATTTGAGAACTGTTTTGAGTCTTTTTGAATTGATTCAACGCCTATGAATAATATAGATCATGAAATATTGATTTTGTAAAAAAATTAAATTCACAACAAATATTGTATATACCTTCACCAGTAAAACCACCAGTAGACGGTGTCGCTGTTGGGCCGGATAATTCAAACGAAGGCAATGGTGAGCGTGGTCGTTTCGGTGGCTTGAATTGGGATGCGGTTGATGTTGTTGGCAGCGCAAAATCTTGTTGTGTTGGCAATGGCGTTGTTGAACGCCGTTGTATCGATGATTGTGTGGTTGATTCGGTTGATGTTGACGGCAAAAAATCATACACTGTCGGCAATTGCAACACATGTGGTATTGCTACTGGTTTATTCGACTGATCAAGGTCAATTTGACTCATGTTCAATGAAAAATTGATGGAATCATTTTCCATTTCACTAACCGCTTGCTCTATCAATTCTTCATCTTCCGCGCTTATTTCATCAATTTCATAATCTGGATCGCCATAACAATCATCACTACTGTTATCATCTTCTGTTTCTGATTCATTAGATTCAATAGACTCCATCAATTCGATAACTTCTTCATCGGAACAATGGCTAAGATTGATTCTCTTGCCCAAATCCATGTTTCTTCTATAAAAAAAAAATCAATTGTGCACTTTTTTCAAATTGTTGAACAAAAATGTATGACGCAATAAAGGGGACACTTTTTATGACGTAAACCGGCACATCCGCCCACAGGCGGACCTCACAAAAGTTTCTCAACGCATCACTTTTTTTATATTTTTGATAAAACTTGATATACCTATATACTGAAAATTAAACTACCTACCTTTACGAAACCAAAATTATTGCAAAAAAATAACGCCAAGAACTTCTTTTTTTTAAGCTCAAAAAAATTGAAAAATGAAAAATAATTTTTCGTCCACATAACGTGAATTTTCGAATTCAAATGAGCATAGCGATGTAACCAAACGTCATATTACAGTTACACTCACACTTTTGTGTAGGTTGAGATAACAGCTACCATATACATGTAAATGTTTTACGATACCCAATCTGCATTTCATAATTTTTTAATTTTTGTGACATCCGCCTCAGGGATGTGCCAGTTAGAGGGTTAAAGCGTGATGTAAAGAGTTCGGCTGTTCTCTTTGACAAATTTCTTTCTCGTAGAAGGTCATTGAAGTCGGCTTGCGTTACTAAATGCGGCACTGCAGTCCCAAGTTCACTGGGTGTTGGTACAAATTCCGATACTTCTGGTTCCCGCATCTCGCATTCGATGCAAGAAATGTTGATAGCATTGTTGGTGCTACTGTTGGTTCTCCATCCCTTAATTCGGGAACATCATCAAAAATCGTTCTTCTGGTGAGTACAGAACTGCTGGAATAACCGATTCTACATTAGCGTAGCGAGTTTTTTTTCGGGGAAAGTATTGGTACCCTTTAGTTTGAGTAAAAGTTACGCAAAAGTAGCACAGTTCACTGCAGTGCTCCGTACGTGGTAGCCAAATTGTTGGTACAGAGTACTTTATTGTTGACCTTCCATCAGTAAACTTGCATAAATTTCTATAGCAATAGTCGCACACGACTTCCGGAGTATACCACAAGTAAGGAACATAAGCAGTCTTGAATATTTTCTGAAACGAATAACCACTGTTTTCGTAATATTTTCAAAATTTTTACTTGGTGCGAATAAGCCACAAACGTAACAAAAGTTATTTCGAGTCAAGCTCTGCATTTTTCCTAAGATGAAATATACAGAAAGACGTTTTCGCGCAACAGAACTTAAAACAATTGTCAAAGTATACGTCTCCTAGTAGCGCAACTGTCAGATGATCGGAACTTCCGGAACTGTAACAAACACACAAACGGCACAGAGTGTGTTGTGTGAAACAATAAATTAAAGGTTAATAAGTTGTTTAAAAATTTGGAGTCCCTTCAAGTTATGCCGAAAATTTAGAAAAAATTTGTTTTATTTAGAAAAAAAAAATTCAAAAAAATCTGAGAATTGATCAAATTTTTTTTTTTTAATTTTACATAATAAAAACATTTCCAAGAGGCTGCCTGCAGAAATTCAGGGCGATTGGATCACGGAAAAAGGGTTAAAAATTGATCCAAAGTTTTTCACACAGGCGGACTACGAGCTCTATATCTTATACATAAACAAAAAAAAAATTCTGACGTGTACATGAAAATCGCCGATACACGTGTATTTTTATTTTTTCTCTCCTTTCCGAAAATGTATATTTGGTTCATAGGACAGAAAAAAAATTCGTTTTTGTAACGCAGTGTAAGAGGTGTTATTTTGGTATTCAAAGAAAAATTCTAATATTTAATATAAGTGATCGGAAGTTTATTTCATTATAAAGAGGAAGGTATGCCGTTTATAGTGAAAAGTAACATCAGGCAAATGACCACCACGACCACGCTTACAGAACAATATCCTTTTCATGAAACTTTCCCCAACCGAATAGCAAAGTGGCTGCCCTATGTCCTCGATAGCCTCACGAATTCCCTCTTTGAGGTCTTGAATCGACCCTAGGCTGTTGGCGCAGACCTTCTCTTTCACGTGGCCCCAAAGGACAAAGTCACAAGGTGTTAAATCACAAGATCTCGGTGGCCAATTGTGATCACTACTTTGAGAGATAACACGGTCCGGAAACTTTTCCCCTAAAAGGTCAATGGTATCGTTGCTTGTGTGGCACGTAGCGCCGTCTTGTTGAAAATAAACGTTGTTCAGTTCAAAACCATCCAATTCCGGCCGAAAACAATCGTTAATCATCTCGATAGTGATAGATAACACCTGTTATTGGGAAACCCTTTATAAAGGCAAATCTACGAAGGCAGGGCTTCTCAAGGTAATTCGAACAATAGAGGGCTCTCTAGAGAACAAACAGTATACCATGGCAGCATTTTTGGATATAAAATTTGTCTTCTAACTGGATTAATAGCTAAAAGATTCTGATTCTCATATGTATTATTTTTAATTTTCCTAGGAGGAGTATTAGTATTATTCATATATGTTACATCCCTAGCATCAAATGAAATATTCTCCCTTTCAATGAAAACAGCCTTTTCATTTATATTAATTTTCATTTTATTAATAAGTACCAGATGATTTATAGATAAATCATATATTTCATCCTTCATTCAAAATAATGAAATACAAACCATAATTAATTTAAATATATTTACAGAAGAAAATTCTCTAAGTCTTCATAAATTATATAATTATCCAACAAATTTAATTACTATTTTATTTATAAATTACTTATTAATTACATTAATTGCAGTAGTAAAAATTACTACATTATTCTACGGACCCCTTCGATTAATAAATTAAACTAATGAACAAACCTTTACGAACCCAACACCCATTTAATAATGTTAGCACTGATGCCATTCAACGGGCGTTGAAAGGCTTAGGGGTGGACAATTGTATCATCTCTATACTAGAAACCAGGATCATTAAAGCTAATATGGGAAATATCAACATAACTAAGAGGTTCCATAGGGTCACTTCAAGTGGAAAGTCAAATATATAACCATGGGTTATATTTAAAATAATTGACCTTAAGAATAGCTTAGATAAAAGAATTAACACTTTAATGCAAATTATAGCTGGTATTAAAAAAGTTGTAGTTGGAGAAGCTATTAAATAGGAGAAAGATAAAATAATGAGAAATCGGTTGAGTACATTCAGCAATATTCGGCAAGGTAACGTAGCAATTTATATTATATTTGAAGCTCTCTTCTATATGTTTAGTTTTTTGGGTAAGTTATTCCAAAGACGGGCAGAAGACACAAAGTATTTACGTCAGAAAACAACTGTACTTCGTCGGGACTAAGTTAAACGAATGGCAAGATTTTCAAAATTTAAGTCGATCTTTAAGGTATCTGGGTTCCTGCGTATGCTGAGAGTTCTGGAGTAAAACTAAACATTTAAACTTAAGCAAATCGTTCAAAGATACAGATGCAATCTTTCTCGAAAAACAGATATGCGGTGATACCTTTTTTTACAGTAAACGTATCTCGCAATATTATTGTACAAAACATTAAGTTTACTACAGCACACACTATCATAATGAGTATATGAACCACAACCATACAAATCCGTTTTACCATTGAGTAAGTAATAACATAGAGTCGCAATCTGCACAAAATTCTTTTGTGTGGGGCATACCAGTACTGGCCCCGCCTTTTCACTCAAACATGTTGCGAGACTCATATTTGCAAAGTATGACAATAATTCGGCATCATATGGAATAAGCAGGGAATTGAAAAATATGGCATGCTGTGGTGCAAATACAGCATATGTTTTAGAGGTCAGTTGATGTCTGAGTTCGATATTTGAGTTTGATGCGTGAGCTCGTTCCGATTCCTTTAGCGCACTCGTGGCTACAACGTTTAATTGTTTCATGGAATTACTCATTGATTGCTTTTGTAACAAGATCCGTAGATGCTTGGCACAAGACTCAAACTCTGGAACCAGCATCTCCGTAGGTTTACTCTTTATTTTTAATTTTATTTGTTTGATAATTACTTTTTCAAAAATCTTTATAAAGAATATAAACGTTACATTTAATAAAGTTTTTAAAGTATTTGTTAAAATATATGCATTTATGTAAATCACATACATATAAGTACGTACATATGTATATATGCCTGCTGGTGCATATGCATATATATATGTATGCCGACTTAGGTGTACGTTCATATACATATATGGATTAGGGATAGGGAAATATTGTCGCAGGGAATAGTGCAGAGAACGTAAATGATATAGAAAAGTCTCACGAGCCACGAATAGCGTGAGTTGTCAAAAATGAGGTGTAACTGCAAAGATTTTCTCACCTCGCCAAACTCGACAGCGAGAAGTTCTTAACAGAACAGATTATAGTGAATTCTGTATAAGTGTATTGGCTCTGCATAGTTTCGGCTTCTGTCTGAAATCAAATTGCCGACGGCATTTGGCAAGCATTTGAATGTGCATTTATATGTTCCTTTGGCAAACGAAATTGTATTCAATTTACGTTTTATTGCAGGGAATAATATATGTATGCATTTTTAGATAGCATAAAACTTTGAAATTTAAAATAAATAAAAAAAAGGATTCAAAGAATCCTATTTGCATATACATATGTACATATGGGACAACTAAGTTCAATTGCATCCTTGCACACATTTGTATGCGCTGAAGCAACCATGACCTACCTCAAGAGGCATCACCTTATAATATTTACATACAATTATTAGGGAGTAAATACCCAAATTATCGAATTCCTGCCTAAGAGTACGTTCACATATGCATTAATTACCAATAAGTCCACAAAATAAATCTACCCGTTCACATATGGCAGATTTACTGCAAAACAGCTGTCAATATTGTTGTGAAAGGTTTTTCTTCATAGAAATTATTTTGGTGGAATATTTCGGTGTTTTTGGTTTGTGTAATTATTATTAACGAAATGAAGAAAAGACAAAAGGAAGGAATAGCTAATTTAATTGCACAGTTGGCTGCTAAAGATTCGAAATTCGATATTGCATTTTTGGAGAAAAATTTTCTTTGCGGAATCTCGCTTTTTAATAACGGACTGGGAGTTAAGCATAAAAAAGTAGATGATTTACTTTTATGTGGACGTATTATAACATATGCTAAAAGAATTCTCTTTTGCATCTGAATATACATATTTGTATGTGGATATGCACACTTAATGCCCTAGCCTATATACGTACACATTTGTATTCTGAACTCCCAGCAAAGCTATGATTATTACTAAACACATATGCATGCACATATAGCAGTACACACAGAGCACTCGCTTTATGCCTCTGCAAGCGCATGTTGCCAAAGCTAAAATTATAAGCCTACCGATTACAAGAACAAAATACATTCATAGGCGCAGTGGTAGCGGCCAATATTCTTTTAGTCGCAGAGGCGCTGAACAGTTTCAACTATTATACAACCTTCAGGAACGCCTGGTCGATTTAAAACTAAAAAAAATTAAACTAAAAAATTATTAAAAATAAGTTTAAGAAAAATAAAATATGTATAAATAAATTTAAAAATATATATTATATATTAAAAAAATGAAAAAAACTTGATTAATTGATTGAATTAATAAAATGAAAAAAGGTAAAATTTAAATAATATAAAAATATATTGTAATAAAATACTTTAATCGGAAGTCACCTTCAGGAACACTTGGAATATATATTTAAAAAAAAATTTTTTATTATATTAAAAAAAAATTTAAGTGAAAATAACGAAGATTTGTTTAATAAAAACAACAACAAAAAATAAAAAGAAATAGAAATAAAAAAGTTTAAATTAAAATAATGAAGGGTTTTCTAATAACACCGCGTTACACACATTCTGTCCTATGAACCAAATCGTCCCCTTAGTATTAAAATAGCCTATAAATTTTTTGATGTTTTGAGAAAATGAACTTCAAACTGTTTGTCGAAAGTAGAGCTCTCACTCAAATCTCGTTATGTCTGTAAATATTTATTATTTTTGACTGACGTTTTGACCCACTTTGTGGAACTAGAGTTTGACAAAATTTTGACCACATATAAAATCGACGATGGAGAATCCAAAAATTCAATAAAAAAATAATAGCCTATGAGCACATAGGCTATTGTTATACTAAGGGGACGAAATATACTTTTTCGCAAAGGGGATACAAAATTAAAATGCACGTGTATCGGCGATTTTCATGAACACGTCACACAGATAGTGTATCACATTTCTAGACTTTTCACCTAGGTGTTGCCACTGGCAATGTTTCACAGGGTTGGCACCTGTTCGAAATTAAAAAAAAATTCCATGAGATATGCCGATGTGGGTATCAAAAGAAAGGTATTTCACTCCGCTTTACAATAGAGATATAAAACCCCGATTTTTTTTTTTAATTTTATTATATAATATTAAAACTAAAAATTGTTAATTTAAAATTTTAATGCTTTTAAAGAAACTTAGGCCTTTAATTTTTGCGTTTGTGAGCATTTCTGTCAGTATCGCGACAAATAGACCAACAGTATTCGCCAAGCATATGCGAAATGTCTTGTCTTTTAAAGCGCTTTTCAATAGCCGCAATGTCCTGATGGAACCTTTCGCCATGTTCATCCCTACAAGCTCCTAAATCACCAAGAAACAATCTAAATGATTGTGAAGGAAATGGATCTTTAGCGACATTAATATGCCCATTTCGCCATATGCCGAAATCATTTCTGCAAGAATATTTTTATAATTGTCAGCTCGTTTGTTGCCAAGAAACTGCTCAATAACGGCAACTGTGCCTTTCCATGCACGTTGTTCGATAGCATTCAATTTTGATGAAAATTCATAACTTGCAACTATTTTTGTATCTGCGGACCACTGAAAACATCTTAAATTATACACATCATTAAAAAAATAGAGTTACTAAAAGCCTTCGTAAAAAAAATACCTGCATTAATCTTTGCGCCGCTCAGTTTCGGAAAAATATTGCGCAGACTTGCAAGCGCCTCGCCCTCACGATCCAGTTTTTTAACAAAATTTGATACGACACCGAGCTTAATGTGTAGTGATGGCAAAATGATTTGAGATGGCTGCACTAATGGTAGATTTTCTATACTTTCTACGCCTATTTTGTAGCATGTTCGCGGCTTCCACTTAAATTCAGTGTACACAAAAAGCACTGGTGGGTTGGAAATCCACGCTTAACACCCATGAGTAATCCGACCACTTTTAGATCGCAGCATATTTTCCAATAATGCTCTTGGTATTTTATCAGCTGTAATATTAATTCCATGCCTTCGTGTGTTTCTTTGAGTTTGGTGGCATATGCGATCGGGACAGCTGGATGTTTGGTACCGATATGAAGCAGCACTACTTTAAGGCTGTTGACCGATGCATCGATGAAAAGTCGCCATTCCTCTGAAATATGAGGGTAACCAATTTTTCAAACATCGAATCAATATCACAACAATAAGCCAGGTTTTTTCACCGATCTTCGTGCAATTTAAGAAATTCGTCATATGGAATACTGCTAGGTCGATCACGAGCGGCAGTTATTTTAAAATCAGTCGCCACTATATTCCACTGCTTAACCCTCTAACCGGCCAAATTGAAATCGCCGACAGAAACGGTCGGGAATTTTTTCTAAGTTCTTTTATGACTAAATAAAACAAAAAAATCATCCCCGCGCATTTACCCATATTTTATGACCTCTCAGGTAAAAAAATCTAAAGTCCGCCTCAGGGCGGATGTGCCGGTTTAAGTCAAAAATGTGTTACAAAGATTTTTTTATGGAACATATTATAAAAATTTTTTTTTATTGAAAATAATAAAATATAATGATAAAAAATAAGTTTATAATGATAGTCATAAATGAAAAAAATTATAAAATCAAACAATATGATTATTCTTGTTGGTGATATTCGGTAAAACAATTTTTGTTGGTTGAACAACACAAATGCAAATGGCATTTTGTGCAAACACATTGATTTTCTGATTTGCAACCCGAATTTTTACATTGTTTTTTTCCACCGCTCTTCGGCAACCACCGTGGGAAATGATCCTGTCCATCATATCGTAAATCTTCAGTTGGATGTTTCGGCTTTCTACCTTGAGCCGAACTACCTGGTAGTGGTGATAGTGGTTCAATGTCGATGGAATGTAATGGTAGCGGCCCATTAAGCCATCCATTAAATCAACACCGCTCATGTGGCTATTATACTGACGAATAATTTTCGGACTGTCAACTTCGATAAATTTTTTTTTGATCGATCATATCGTGCAGCTTTTGCTGGTTTGTTTCTTTGAAAATCATTTACGCCAACATAAGTTGATACTAAACGAACCGACTTGTTATCTTTCCACAACACAGTTGAGATATCAACATTTTCGCCACAAAATATTTGAGAACTGTTTTGAGTCTTTTTGAATTGATTCAACGCCTATGAATAATATAGATCATGAAATATTGATTTTGTAAAAAAATTAAATTCACAACAAATATTGTATATACCTTCACCAGTAAAACCACCAGTAGACGGTGTCGCTGTTGGGCCGGATAATTCAAACGAAGGCAATGGTGAGCGTGGTCGTTCCGGTGGCTTGAATTGGGATGCGGTTGATGTTGTTGGCAGCGCAAAATCTTGTTCTGTTGGCAATGGCGTTGTTGAACGCCGTTGTATCGATGATTGTGTGGTTGATTCGGTTGATGTTGACGGCAAAAAATCATACACTGTCGGCAATTGCAACACATGTGGTATTGCTACTGTTTTATTCGACTGATCAAGGTCAATTTGACTCATGTTCAATGAAAAATTGATGGAATCATTTTCCATTTCACTAACCGCTTGCTCTATCAATTCTTCATCTTCCGCGCTTATTTCATCAATTTCATAATCTGGATCGTCATAACAATCATCACTACTGTTATCATCTTCTGTTTCTGATTCATTAGATTCAATAGACTCCATCAATTCGATAACTTCTTCATCGGAACAATGGCTAAGATTGATTCTCTTGCCCAAATCCATGTTTCTTCTATAAAAAAAAATCAATTGTGCACTTTTTTCAAATTGTTGAACAAAAATGTATGACGCAATAAAGGGGACACTTTTTATGACGTAAACCGGCACATCCGCCCACAGGCGGACCTCACAAAAGTTTCTCAACGCATCACTTTTTCTTTATTTTTGATAAAACTTGATATACCTATATACTGAAAATTAAACTACCTACCTTTACGAAACCAAAATTATTGCAAAAAAATAACGCCAAGAACTTCTTTTTTTTTAAGCTCAAAAAAATTGAAAAATGAAAAATAATTTTTCGTCCACATAACGTGAATTTTCGAATTCAAATGAGCATAGCGATGTAACCAAACGTCATATTACAGTTACACTCACACTTTTGTGTAGGTTGAGATAACAGCTACCATATACATGTAAATGTTTTACGATACACAATCTGCATTTCATAATTTTTTAATTTTTGTGACATCCGCCTCAGGGATGTGCCAGTTAGAGGGTTAAAGCGTGATGTAAAGAGTTCGGCTGTTCTCTTTGACAAATTTCTTTCTCGTAGAAGGTCATTGAAGTCGGCTTGCGTTACTAAATGCGGCACTGCAGTCCCAAGTTCACTGGGTGTTGGTACAAATTCCGATACTTCTGGTTTCCGCATCTCGCATTCGATGCAAGAAATGTTGATAGCATTGTTGGTGCTACTGTTGGTTCTCCATTCCTTAATTCGGGAACATCATCAAAAATCGTTCTTCTGGTGAGTACAGAACTGCTGGAATAACCGATTCTACATTAGCGTAGCGAATTTTGTTGCGGCGAAAGTATTGGTACCCTTTAGTTTGAGTAAAAGTTACGCAAAAGTAGCACAGTTCACTGCAGTGCTCCGTACGTGGTAGCCAAATTGTTGGTACAGAGTACTTTATTGTTGACCTTCCATCAGTAAACTTGCATAAATTTCTATAGCAATAGTCGCACACGACTTCCGGAGTATACCACAAGTAAGGAACATAAGCAGTCTTGAATATTTTCTGAAACGAATAACCACTGTTTTCGTAATATTTTCAAAATTTTTACTTGGTGCGAATAAGCCACAAACGTAACAAAAGTTATTTCCAGTCAAGCTCTGCATTTTTCCTAAGATGAAATATACAGAAAGACGTTTTCGCGCAACAGAACTTAAAACAATTGTCAAAGTATACGTCTCCTAGTAGCGCAACTGTCAGATGATCGGAACTTCCGGAACTGTAACAAACACACAAACGGCACAGAGTGTGTTGTGTGAAACAATAAATTAAAGGTTAATAAGTTGTTTAAAAATTTGGAGTCCCTTCAAGTTATGCCGAAAATTTAGAAAAAATTTGTTTTTTTTTAGAAAAAAAAAATTCAAGAAAATCTGAGAATTGATCAAATTTTTTTTTTTTAATTTTACATAATAAAAACATTTCCACGAGGCTGCCTGCAGAAATTCAGGGTGATTGGATCACGGAAAAAGGGTTAAAAATTGATCCAAAGTTTTTCACACAGGCGGACTACGAGCTCTATATCTTATACATAAACAAAAAAAAATTCTGACGTGTACATGAAAATCGCCGATACACGTGTATTTTTATTTTTTCTCTCCTTTCCGAAAAAGTATATTTGGTTCATAGGACAGAAAAAAAATTCGTTTTTGTAACGCAGTGTAAGAGGTGTTATTTTGGTATTCAAAGAAAAATTCTAATATTTAATATAAGTGATCGGAAGTTTATTTCATTATAAAGAGGAAGGTATGCCGTTTATAGTGAAAAGTAACATCAGGCAAATGACCACCACGACCACGCTTACAGAACAATATCCTTTTCATGAAATTTTCCCCAACCGAATAGCAAAGTGGCTGCCCTATGTCCTCGATAGCCTCACGAATTCCCTCTTTGAGGTCTTGAATCGACCTTCTCTTTCACGTGGCCCCAAAGGACAAAGTCACAAGGTGTTAAATCACAAGATCTCGGTGGCCAATTGTGATCACTACTTTGAGAGATAACACGGTCCGGAAACTTTTCCCCTAAAAGGTCAATGGTATCGTTGCTTGTGTGGCACGTAGCGCCGTCTTGTTGAAAATAAACGTTGTTCAGTTCAAAACCATCCAATTCCGGCCGAAAACAATCGTTAATCATCTCGATAGTGATAGATAACACCTGTTATTGGGAAACCCTTTATAAAGGCAAATCTACGAAGGCAGGGCTTCTCGAGGTAATTCGAACAATAGAGGGCTCTCTAGAGAACAAACAGTATACCATGGCAGCATTTTTGGATATAAAATTTGTCTTCTAACTGGATTAATAGCTAAAAGATTCTGATTCTCATATGTATTATTTTTAATTTTCCTAGGAGGAGTATTAGTATTATTCATCTATGTCACATCCCTAGCATCAAATGAAATATTCTCCCTTTCAATGAAAACAGCCTTTTCATTTATATTAATTTTCATTGTATTAATAAGTACCAGATGATTTATAGATAAATCATATATTTCATCCTTCATTCAAAATAATGAAATACAAACCATAATTAATTTAAATATATTTACAGAAGAAAATTCTCTATATCTTCATAAATTATATAATTATCCAACAAATTTAATTACTATTTTATTTATAAATTACTTATTAATTACATTAATTGCAGTAGTAAAAATTACTAAATTATTCTACGGACCCCTTCGATTAATAAATTAAACTAATGAACAAACCTTTACGAACCCAACACCCATTTAATAATGTTAGCACTGATGCCATTCAACGGGCGTTGAAAGGCTTAGGGGTGGACAATTGTATCATCTCTATACTAGAAACCAGGATCATTAAAGCTAATATGGGAAATATCAACATAACTAAGAGGTTCCATAGGGTCACTTCAAGTGGAAAGTCAAATATATAACCATGGGTTATATTTAAAATAATTGACCTTAAGAATAGCTTAGATAAAAGAATTAACACTTTAATCCAAATTATAGCTGGTATTAAAGAAGTTGTAGTTGGAGAAGCTATTAAATAGGAGAAAGATAAAATAATGAGAAATCGGTTGAGTACATTCAGCAATATTCGGCAAGGTAACGTAGCAATTTATATTATATTTGAAGCTCTCTTCTACATGTTTAGTTTTTTGGGTAAGTTATTCCAAAGACGGGCAGAAGACACAAAGTATTTACGTCAGAAAACAACTGTACTTCGTCGGGACTAAGTTAAACGAATGGCAAGATTTTCAAAATTTAAGTCGATCTTTAAGGTATCTGGGTTCCTGCGTATGCTGAGAGTTCTGGAGTAAAACTAAACATTTAAACTTAAGCAAATCGTTCAAAGATACAGATGCAATCTTTCTCGAAAAACAGATATGCGGTGATACCTTTTTTTACAGTAAACGTATCTCGCAATATTATTGTACAAAACATTAAGTTTACTACAGCACACACTATCATAATGAGTATATGAACCACAACCATACAAATCCGTTTTACCATTGAGTAAGTAATAACATAGAGTCGCAATCTGCACAAAATTCTTTTGTGTGGGGCATACCAGTACTGGCCCCGCCTTTTCACTCAAACATGTTACGAGACTCATATTTGCAAAGTATGACAATAATTCGGCATCATATGGAATAAGCAGGGAATTGAAAAATATGGCATGCTGTGGTGCAAATACAGCATATGTTTTAGAGGTCAGTTGATGTCTGAGTTCGATATTTGAGTTTGATGCGTGAGCTCGTTCCGATTCCTTTAGCGCACTCGTGGCTACAACGTTTAATTGTTTCATGGAATTACTCATTGATTGCTTTTGTAACAAGATCCGTAGATGCTTGGCACAAGACTCAAACTCTGGAACCAGCATCTCCGTAGGTTTACTCTTTATTTTTAATTTTATTTGTTTGATAATTACTTTTTCAAAAATCTTTATAAAGAATATAAACGTTACATTTAATAAAGTTTTTAAAGTATTTGTTAAAATATATGCATTTATGTAAATCACATACATATAAGTACGTACATATGTATATATGCCTGCTGGTGCATATGCATATATATATGTATGCCGACTTAGGTGTACGTTCATATACATATATGGATTAGGGATAGGGAAATATTGTCGCAGGGAATAGTGCAGAGAACGTAAATGATATAGAAAAGTCTCACGAGCCACGAATAGCGTGAGTTGTCAAAAATGAGGTGTAACTGCAAAGATTTTCTCACCTCGCCAAACTCGACAGCGAGAAGTTCTTAACAGAACAGATTATAGTGAATTCTGTATAAGTGTATTGGCTCTGCATAGTTTCGGCTTCTGTCTGAAATCAAATTGCCGACGGCATTTGGCAAGCATTTGAATGTGCATTTATATGTTCCTTTGGCAAACGAAATTGTATTCAATTTACGTTTTATTGCAGGGAATAATATATGTATGCATTTTTAGATAGCATAAAACTTTGAAATTTAAAATAAATAAAAAAAAGGATTCAAAGAATCCTATTTGCATATACATATGTACATATGGGACAACTAAGTTCAATTGCATCCTTGCACACATTTGTATGCGCTGAAGCAACCATGACCTACCTCAAGAGGCATCACCTTATAATATTTACATACAATTATTAGGGAGTAAATACCCAAATTATCGAATTCCTGCCTAAGAGTACGTTCACATATGCATTAATTACCAATAAGTCCACAAAATAAATCTACCCGTTCACATATGGCAGATTTACTGCAAAACAGCTGTCAATATTGTTGTGAAAGGTTTTTCTTCATAGAAATTATTTTGGTGGAATATTTCGGTGTTTTTGGTTTGTGTAATTATTATTAACGAAATGAAGAAAAGACAAAAGGAAGGAATAGCTAATTTAATTGCACAGTTGGCTGCAAAAGATTCGAAATTCGATATTGCATTTTTGGAGAAAAATTTTCTTTGCGCAATCTCGCTTTTTAATAACGGACTGGGAGTTAAGCATAAAAAAGTAGATGATTTACTTTTATGTGGACGTATTATAACATATGCTAAAAGAATTCTCTTTTGCATCTGAATATACATATTTGTATGTGGATATGCACACTTAATGCCCTAGCCTATATACGTACACATTTGTATTCTGAACTCCCAGCAAAGCTATGATTATTACTAAACACATATGCATGCACATATAGCAGTACACACAGAGCACTCGCTTTATGCCTCTGCAAGCGCATGTTGCCAAAGCTAAAATTATAAGCCTACCGATTACAAGAACAAAATACATTCATAGGCGCAGTGGTAGCGGCCAATATTCTTTTAGTCGCAGAGGCGCTGAACAGTTTCAACTATTATACAACCTTCAGGAACGCCTGGTCGATTTAAAACTAAAAAAAATTAAATTAAAAAATTAATAAGAATAAGTTTAAGAAAAATAAAATATGTATAAATAAATTTAAAAATATATATTATATATTAAAAAAATGAAAAAAACTTGATTAATTGATTGAATTAATAAAATGAAAAAAGGTAAAATTTAAATAATATAAAAATATATTGTAATAAAATACTTTAATCGGAAGTCACCTTCAGGAACACTTGGAATATATATTTAAAAAAAAATTTTTTATTAAAAAAAATTTAAGTGAAAATAACGAAGATTTGTTTAATAAAAACAACAACAAAAAATAAAAAGAAATAGAAATAAAAAAGTTTAAATTAAAATAATGAAGGGTTTTCTAATAACACCGCGTTACACACATTCTGTCCTATGAACCAAATCGTCCCCTTAGTATTAAAATAGCCTATACATTTTTTGATGTTTTGAGAAAATGAACTTCAAACTGTTTGTCGAAAGTAGAGCTCTCACTCAAATCTCGTTATGTCTGTAAATATTTATTATTTTTGACTGACGTTTTGACCCACTTTGTGGAACTAGAGTTTGACAAAATTTTGACCACATATAAAATCGACGATGGAGAATCCAAAAATTCAATAAAAAAATAATAGCCTATGAGCACATAGGCTATTGTTATACTAAGGGGACGAAATATACTTTTTCGCAAAGGGGATACAAAATTAAAATGCACGTGTATCGGCGATTTTCATGTACACGTCACACAGATAGTGTATCACATTTCTAGACTTTTCACCTAGGTGTTGCCACTGGCAATGTTTCACAGGGTTGCCACCTGTTCGAAATTAAAAAAAAATTCCATGAGATATGCCGATGTGGGTATCAAAAGAAAGGTATTTCACTCCGCTTTACAATAGAGATATAAAACCCCGATTTTTTTTTTTAATTTTATTATATAATATTAAAACTAAAAATTGTTAATTTAAAATTTTAATGCTTTTAAAGAAACTTAGGCCTTTAATTTTTGCGTTTGTGAGCATTTCTGTCAGTATCGCGACAAATAGACCAACAGTATTCGCCAAGCATATGCGTAATGTCTTGTCTTTTAAAGCGCTTTTCAATAGCCGCAATGTCCTGATGGAACCTTTCGCCATGTTCATCCCTACAAGCTCCTAAATCACCAAGAAACAATCTAAATGATTGTGAAGGAAATGGATCTTTAGCGACATTAGTATGCCCATTTCGCCATATGCCGAAATCATTTCTGCAAGAATATTTTTATAATTGTCAGCTCGTTTGTTGCCAAGAAACTGCTCAATAACGGCAACTGTGCCTTTCCATGCACGTTGTTCGATAGCATTCAATTTTGATGAAAATTCATAACTTGCAACTATTTTTGTATCTGCGGACCACTGAAAACATCTTAAATTATACACATCATTAAAAAAATAAAGTTACTAAAAGCCTTCGTAAAAAAAATACCTGCATTAATCTTTGCGCCGCTCAGTTTCGGAAAAATATTGCGCAGACTTGCAAGCGCTTCGCCCTCACGATCCAGTTTTTTAACAAAATTTGATACGACACCGAGCTTAATGTGTAGTGATGGCAAAATGATTTGAGATGGCTGCACTAATGGTAGATTTTCTATACTTTCTACGCCTATTTTGTAGCATGTTCGCGGCTTCCACTTAAATTCAGTGTACACAAAAAGCACTGGTGGGTTGGAAATCCACGCTTAACACCCATGAGTAATCCGACCACTTTTAGATCGCAGCATATTTTCCAATTATGCTCTTGGTATTTTATCAGCTGTAATATTAATTCCATGCCTTCGTGTGTTTCTTTGAGTTTGGTGGCATATGCGATCGGGACAGCTGGATGTTTGGTACCGATATGAAGCAGCACTACTTTAAGGCTGTTGACCGATGCATCGATGAAAAGTCGCCATTCCTCTGAAATATGAGGGTAACCAATTTTTCAAACATCGAATCAATATCACAACAATAAGCCAGGTTTTTTCACCGATCTTCGTGCAATTTAAGAAATTCGTCATATGGAATACTGCTAGGTCGATCACGAGCGGCAGTTATTTTAAAATCAGTCGCCACTATATTCCACTGCTTAACCCTCTAACCGGCCAAATTGAAATCGCCGACAGAAACGGTCGGGAATTTTTTCTAAGTTCTTTTATGACTAAATAAAACAAAAAAATCATCCCCGCGCATTTACCCATATTTTATGACCTCTCAGGTAAAAAAATCTAAAGTCCGCCTCAGGGCGGATGTGCCGGTTTAAGTCAAAAAATGTGTTACAAAGATTTTTTTATGGAACATATTATAAAATTTTTCTTTTATTGAAAATAATAAAATATAATGATAAAAAATAAGTTTATAATGATAGTCATAAATGAAAAAAATTATAAAATCAAACAATATGATTATTCTTGTTGGTGATATTCGGTAAAACAATTTTTGTTGGTTGAACAACACAAATGCAAATGGCATTTTGTGCAAACACATTGATTTTCTGATTTTTCCACCGCTCTTCGGCAACCACCGTGGGAAATGATCCTGTCCATCATATCGTAAATCTTCAGTTGGATGTTTCGGCTTTCTACCATGAGCCGAACTACCTGGTAGTGGTGATAGTGGTTCAATGTCGATGGAATGTAATGGTAGCGGCCCATTAAGCCATCCATTAAATCAACACCGCTCATGTGGCTATTATACTGACGAATAATTTTCGGACTGTCAACTTCGATACATTTTTTTTTGATCGATCATATCGTGCAGCTTTTGCTGGTTGTACATTCGGATTGTTTCTTTGAAAATCATTTACGCCAACATAAGTTGATACTAAACGAACCGACTTGTTATCTTTCCACAACACAGTTGAGATATCAACATTTTCGCCACAAAATATTTGAGAACTGTTTTGAGTCTTTTTGAATTGATTCAACGCCTATGAATAATATAGATCATGAAATATTGATTTTGTAAAAAAATTAAATTCACAACAAATATTGTATATACCTTCACCAGTAAAACCACCAGTAGACGGTGTCGCTGTTGGGCCGGATAATTCAAACGAAGGCAATGGTGAGCGTGGTCGTTTCGGTGGCTTGAATTGGGATGCGGTTGATGTTGTTGGCAGCGCAAAATCTTGTTGTGTTGGCAATGGCGTTGTTGAACGCCGTTGTATCGATGATTGTGTGGTTGATTCGGTTGATGTTGACGGCAAAAAATCATACACTGTCGGCAATTGCAACACATGTGGTATTGCTACTGTTTTATTCGACTGATCAAGGTCAATTTGACTCATGTTCAATGAAAAATTGATGGAATCATTTTCCATTTCACTAACCGCTTGCTCTATCAATTCTTCATCTTCCGCGCTTATTTCATCAATTTCATAATCTGGATCGTCATAACAATCATCACTACTGTTATCATCTTCTGTTTCTGATTCATCAGATTCAATAGACTCCATCAATTCGATAACTTCTTCATCGGAACAACGGCTAAGATTGATTCTCTTGCCCAAATCCATGTTTCTTCTATAAAAAAAAAATCAATTGTGCACTTTTTTCAAATTGTTGAACAAAAATGTATGACGCAATAAAGGGGACACTTTTTATGACGTAAACCGGCACATCCGCCCACAGGCGGACCTCTCAAAAGTTTCTCAACGCATCACTTTTTTTATATTTTTGATAAAACTTGATATACCTATATACTGAAAATTAAACTACCTACCTTTACGAAACCAAAATTATTGCAAACAAATAACGCCAAGAACTTCTTTTTTTTTAAGCTCAAAAAAATTGAAAAATGAAAAATAATTTTTCGTCCACATAACGTGAATTTTCGAATTCAAATGAGCATAGCGATGTAACCAAACGTCATACTACAGTTACACTCACACTTTTGTGTAGGTTGAGATAACAGCTACCATATACATGTAAATGTTTTACGATACACAATCTGCATTTCATAATTTTTTAATTTTTGTGACATCCGCCTCAGGGATGTGCCAGTTAGAGGGTTAAAGCGTGATGTAAAGAGTTCGGCTGTTCTCTTTGACAAATTTCTTTCTCGTAGAAGGTCATTGAAGTCGGCTTGCGTTACTAAATGCGGCACTGCAGTCCCAAGTTCACTGGGTGTTGGTACAAATTCCGATACTTCTGGTTCCCCGCATCTCGCATTCGATGCAAGAAATGTTGATAGCATTGTTGGTGCTACTGTTGGTTCTCCATCCCTTAATTCGGGAACATCATCAAAAATCGTTCTTCTGGTGAGTACAGAACTGCTGGAATAACCGATTCTACATTAGCGTAGCGAATTTTGTTGCGGCGAAAGTATTGGTACCCTTTAGTTTGAGTAAAAGTTACGCAAAAGTAGCACAGTTCACTGCAGTGCTCCGTACGTGGTAGCCAAATTGTTGGTACAGAGTACTTTATTGTTGACCTTCCATCAGTAAACTTGCATAAATTTCTATAGCAATAGTCGCACACGACTTCCGGAGTATACCACAAGTAAGGAACATAAGCAGTCTTGAATATTTTCTGAAACGAATAACCACTGTTTTCGTAATATTTTCAAAATTTTTACTTGGTGCGAATAAGCCACAAACGTAACAAAAGTTATTTCGAGTCAAGCTCTGCATTTTTCCTAAGATGAAATATACAGAAAGACGTTTTCGCGCAACAGAACTTAAAACAATTGTCAAAGTATAAGTCTCCTAGTAGCGCAACTGTCAGATGATCGGAACTTCCGGAACTGTAACAAACACACAAACGGCACAGAGTGTGTTGTGTGAAACAATAAATTAAAGGTTAATAAGTTGTTTAAAAATTTGGAGTCCCTTCAAGTTATGCCGAAAATTTAGAAAAAATTTGTTTTTTTTAGAAAAAAAAAATTCAAGAAAATCTGAGAATTGATCAAATTTTTTTTTTTTAATTTTACATAATAAAAACATTTCCACGAGTCTGCCTGCAGAAATTCAGGGCGATTGGATCACGGAAAAAGGGTTAAAAATTGATCCAAAGTTTTTCACACAGGCGGACTACGAGCTCTATATCTTATACATAAACAAAAAAAAATTCTGACGTGTACATGAAAATCGCCGATTCACGTGTATTTTTATTTTTTCTCTCCTTTCCGAAAAAGTATATTTGGTTCATAGGACAGAAAAAAAATTCGTTTTTGTAACGCAGTGTAAGAGGTGTTATTTTGGTATTCAAAGAAAAATTCTAATATTTAATATAAGTGATCGGAAGTTTATTTCATTATAAAGAGGAAGGTATGCCGTTTATAGTGAAAAGTAACATCAGGCAAATGACCACCACGACCACGCTTACAGAACAATATCCTTTTCATGAAATTTTCCCCAACCGAATAGCAAAGTGGCTGCCCTATGTCCTCGATAGCCTCACGAATTCCCTCTTTGAGGTCTTGAATCGACCCTAGGCTGTTGGCGCAGACCTTCTCTTTCACGTGGCCCCAAAGGACAAAGTCACAAGGTGTTAAATCACAAGATCTCGGTGGCCAATTGTGATCACTACTTTGAGAGATAACACGGTCCGGAAACTTTTCCCCTAAAAGGTCAATGGTATCGTTGATGGTGTGGCACGTAGCGCCGTCTTGTTGAAAATAAACGTTGTTCAGTTCAAAACCATCCAATTCCGGCCGAAAACAATCGTTAATCATCTCGATAGTGATAGATAACACCTGTTATTGGGAAACCCTTTATAAAGGCAAATCTACGAAGGCAGGGCTTCTCGAGGTAATTCGAACAATAGAAGGCTCTCTAGAGAACAAACAGTATACCATGGCAGCATTTTTGGATATAAAATTTGTCTTCTAACTGGATTAATAGCTAAAAGATTCTGATTCTCATATGTATTATTTTTAATTTTCCTAGGAGGAGTATTAGTATTATTCATCTATGTTACATCCCTAGCATCAAATGAAATATTCTCCCTTTCAATGAAAACAGCCTTTTCATTTATATTAATTTTCATTTTATTAATAAGTACCAGATGATTTTTAGATAAATCATATATTTCATCCTTCATTCAAAATAATGAAATACAAACCATAATTAATTTAAATATATTTACAGAAGAAAATTCTCTAAATCTTCATAAATTATATAATTATCCAACAAATTTAATTACTATTTTATTTATAAATTACTTATTAATTACATTAATTGCAGTAGTAAAAATTACTAAATTATTCTACGGACCCCTTCGATTAATAAATTAAACTAATGAACAAACCTTTACGAACCCAACACCAATTTAATAATGTTAGCACTGATGCCATTCAACGGGCGTTGAAAGGCTTAGGGGTGGACAATTGTATCATCTCTATACTAGAAACCAGGATCATTAAAGCTAATATGGGAAATATCAACATAACTAAGAGGTTCCATAGGGTCACTTCAAGTGGAAAGTCAAATATATAACCATGGGTTATATTTAAAATAATTGACCTTAAGAATAGCTTAGATAAAAGAATTAACACTTTAATCCAAATTATAGCTGGTATTAAAGAAGTTGTAGTTGGAGAAGCTATTAAATAGGAGAAAGATAAAATAATGAGAAATCGGTTGAGTACATTCAGCAATATTCGGCAAGGTAACGTAGCAATTTATATTATATTTGAAGCTCTCTTCTACATGTTTAGTTTTTTGGGTAAGTTATTCCAAAGACGGGCAGAAGACCCAAAGTATTTACGTCAGAAAACAACTGTACTTCGTCGGGACTAAGTTAAACGAATGGCAAGATTTTCAAAATTTAAGTCGATCTTTAAGGTATCTGGGTTCCTGCGTATGCTGAGAGTTCTGGAGTAAAACTAAACATTTAAACTTAAGCAAATCGTTCAAAGATACAGATGCAATCTTTCTCGAAAAACAGATATGCGGTGATACCTTTTTTTACAGTAAACGTATCTCGCAATATTATTGTACAAAACATTAAGTTTACTACAGCACACACTATCATAATGAGTATATGAACCACAACCATACAAATCCGTTTTACCATTGAGTAAGTAATAACATAGAGTCGCAATCTGCACAAAATTCTTTTGTGTGGGGCATACCAGTACTGGCCCCGCCTTTTCACTCAAACATGTTGCGAGACTCATATTTGCAAAGTATGACAATAATTCGGCATCATATGGAATAAGCAGGGAATTGAAAAATATGGCATGCTGTGGTGCAATTACAGCATATGTTTTAGAGGTCAGTTGATGTCTGAGTTCGATATTTGAGTTTGATGTGTGAGCTCGTTCCGATTCCTTTAGCGCACTCGTGGCTACAACGTTTTATTGTTTCATGGAATTACTCATTGATTGCTTTTGTAACAAGATCCGTAGATGCTTGGCACAAGACTCAAACTCTGGAACCAGCATCTCCGTAGGTTTACTCTTTATCTATATAAACGTTACTTTTAATAAAGTTTTTAAAGTATTTGTTAAAATATATGCATTTATGTAAATCACATACATATAAGTACGTACATATGTATATATGCCTGCTGGTGCATATGCATATATATATGTATGCCGACTTAGGTGTACGTTCATATACATATATGGATAGGGAAATATTGTCGCAGGGAATAGTGCAGAGAACGTAAATGATATAGAAAAGTCTCACGAGCCACGAATAGCGTGAGTTGTCAAAAATGAGGTGTAACTGCAAAGATTTTCTCACCTCGCCAAACTCGACAGCGAGAAGTTTTTAACAGAACAGATTATAGTGAATTCTGTATAAGTGTATTGGCTCTGCATAGTTTCGGCTTCTGTCTGAAATCAAATTGCCGACGGCATTTGGCAAGCATTTGAATGTGCATTTATATGTTCCTTTGGCAAACGAAATTGTATTCAATTTACGTTTTATTGCAGGGAATAATATATGTATGCATTTTTAGATAGCATAAAACTTTGAAATTTAAAATAAATAAAAGAAGAATTCAAAGAAACCTATTTGCATATACATATGTACATATGGGACAACTAAGTTCAATTGCATCTTTTCACACATTTGTATGCGCTGAAGCAACCATGACCTACCTCAAGAGGCATCACCTTATAATATTTACATACAATTATTAGGGAGTAAATACCCAAATTATCGAATTCCTGCCTAAGAGTACGTTCACATATGCATTAATTACCAATAAGTCCACAAAATTAATCTACCCGTTCACATATGGCAGATTTACTGCAAAACAGCTGTCAATATTGTTGTGAAAGGTTTTTCTTCATAGAAATTATTTTGGTGGAATATTTCGGTGTTTTTGGTTTGTGTAATTATTATTAACGAAATGAAGAAAAGACAAAAGGAAGGAATAGCTAATTTAATTGCACAGTTGGCTGCAAAAGATTCGAAATTCGATATTGCATTTTTGGAGAAAAATTTTCTTTGCGGAATCTCGCTTTTCAATAACGGACTGGGAGTTAAGCATAAAAAAGTAGATGATTTACTTTTATGTGGACGTATTATAACATATGCTAAAAGAATTCTCTTTTGCATCTGAATATACATATTTGTACGTGGATATGCACACTTAATGCCCTAGCCTATATACGTACACATTTGTATTCTGAACTCCCAGCAAAGCTATGATTATTACTAAACACATATGCATGCACATATAGCAGTACACACAGAGCACTCGCTTTATGCCTCTGCAAGCGCATGTTGCCAAAGCTAAAATTATAAGCCTACCGATTACAAGAACAAAATACATTCATAGGCGCAGTGGTAGCGGCCAATATTCTTTTAGTCGCAGAGGCGCTGAACAGTTTCAACTATTATACAACCTTCAGGAACGCCTGGTCGATTTAAAACTAAAAAAAATTAAATTAAAAAATTAATAAAAATAAGTTTAAGAAAAATAAAATATGTATAAATAAATTTAAAAATATATATTATATATTAAAAAAATGAAAAAACTTGATTAATTGATTGAATTAATAAAATGAAAAAAGGTAAAATTTAAATAATATAAAAATATATTGTAATAAAATACTTTAATCGGAAGTCACCTTCAGGAACACTTGGAATATATATTTAAAAAAAATTTTTTTATTAAAAAAAAATTTAAGTGAAAATAACGAAGATTTGTTTAATAAAAACAACAACAAAAAATAAAAAGAAATAGAAATAAAAAAGTTTAAATTAAAATAATGAAGGGTTTTCTAATAACACCGCGTTACACACATTCTGTCCTATGAACCAAATCGTCCCCTTAGTATTAAAATAGCCTATAAATTTTTTGATGTTTTGAGAAAATGAACTTCAAACTGTTTGTCGAAAGTAGAGCTCTCACTCAAATCTCGTTATGTCTGTAAATATTTATTATTTTTGACTGACGTTTTGACCCACTTTGTGGAACTAGAGTTTGACAAAATTTTGACCACATATAAAATCGACGATGGAGAATCCAAAAATTCAATAAAAAAATAATAGCCTATGAGCACATAGGCTATTGTTATACTAAGGGGACGAAATATACTTTTTCGCAAAGGGGATACAAAATTAAAATGCACGTGTATCGGCGATTTTCATGTACACGTCACACAGATAGTGTATCACATTTCTAGACTTTTCACCTAGGTGTTGCCACTGGCAATGTTTCACAGGGTTGCCACCTGTTCGAAATTAAAAAAAAATTCCATGAGATATGCCGATGTGGGTATCAAAAGAAAGGTATTTCACTCCGCTTTACAATAGAGATATAAAACCCCGATTTTTTTTTTAATTTTATTATATAATATTAAAACTAAAAATTGTTAATTTAAAATTTTAATGCTTTTAAAGAAACTTAGGCCTTTAATTTTTGCGTTTGTGAGCATTTCTGTCAGTATCGCGACAAATAGACCAACAGTATTCGCCAAGCATATGCGAAATGTCTTGTCTTTTAAAGCGCTTTTCAATAGCCGCAATGTCCTGATGGAACCTTTCGCCATGTTCATCCCTACAAGCTCCTAAATCACCAAGAAACAATCTAAATGATTGTGAAGGAAATGGATCTTTAGCGACATTAATATGCCCATTTCGCCATATGCCGAAATCATTTCTGCAAGAATATTTTTATAATTGTCAGCTCGTTTGTTGCCAAGAAACTGCTCAATAACGGCAACTGTGCCTTTCCATGCACGTTGTTCGATAGCATTCAATTTTGATGAAAATTCATAACTTGCAACTATTTTTGTATCTGCGGACCACTGAAAACATCTTAAATTATACACATCATTAAAAAAATAAAGTTACTAAAAGCCTTCGTAAAAAAAATACCTGCATTAATCTTTGCGCCGCTCAGTTTCGGAAAAATATTGCGCAGACTTGCAAGCGCCTCGCCCTCACGATCCAGTTTTTTAACAAAATTTGATACGACACCGAGCTTAATGTGTAGTGATGGCAAAATGATTTGAGATGGCTGCACTAATGGTAGATTTTCTATACTTTCTACGCCTATTTTGTAGCATGTTCGCGGCTTCCACTTAAATTCAGTGTACACAAAAAGCACTGGTGGGTTGGAAATCCACGCTTAACACCCATGAGTAATCCGACCACTTTTAGATCGCAGCATATTTTCCAATAATGCTCTTGGTATTTTATCAGCTGTAATATTAATTCCATGCCTTCGTGTGTTTCTTTGAGTTTGGTGGCATATGCGATCGGGACAGCTGGATGTTTGGTACCGATATGAAGCAGCACTACTTTAAGGCTGTTGACCGATGCATCGATGAAAAGTCGCCATTCCTCTGAAATATGAGGGTAACCAATTTTTCAAACATCGAATCAATATCACAACAATAAGCCAGGTTTTTTCACCGATCTTCGTGCAATTTAAGAAATTCGTCATATGGAATACTGCTAGGTCGATCACGAGCGGCAGTTATTTTAAAATCAGTCGCCACTATATTCCACTGCTTAACCCCCTAACCGGTCAAATTGAAATCGCCGACAGAAACGGTCGGGAATTTTTTTCTAAGTTCTTTTATGACTAAATAAAACAAAAAAATCATCCCCGCGCATTTCCCATATTTTATGACCTTTGAGGTAAAAAAATCTAAAGTCCGCCTCAGGGCGGATGTGCCGGTTTAAGTCAAAAAATGTGTTACAAAGATTTTTTTATGGAACATATTATAAAAAATTTTTTTTATTGAAAATAATAAAATATAATGATGAAAAATAAGTTTATAATGATAGTCATAAATGAAAAAAATTATAAAATCAAACAATATGATTATTCTTGTTGGTGATATTCGGTAAAACAATTTTTGTTGGTTGAACAACACAAATGCAAATGGCATTTTGTGCAAACACATTGATTTTCTGATTTGCAACCCGAATTTTTACATTGTTTTTTTCCACCGCTCTTCGGCAACCACCGTGGGAAATGATCCTGTCCATCATATCGTAAATCTCCAGTTGGATGTTTCGGCTTTCTACCATGAGCCGAACTACCTGGTAGTGGTGATAGTAGTTCATCTACCGATGTGCGCTTACCTGACGTTTTTGGTCGTCCGACCGATTTTTTCTCGGTAAATTTTACCAGTTTATCAGCAATTTCTTCACAAAATTCTGGCAAATTCGACAATTTTTCATCCACATCATAGTTTGAATCCTTTTTTTTCGGCATTAATACGACGATAAAGCACGTATGAATTTGTTAAAGCCATATCGAGGAAGTGATAGAACAAGCGGACTATTGCATCACGCGATTTAATTCGAATGTGGTAGCGGCCCATTAAGCCATCCATTAAATCAACACCGCTCATGTGGCTATTATACTGACGAATAATTTTCGGACTGTCAACTTCGATAAATTTTTTTTTGATCGATCATATCGTGCAGCTTTTGCTGGTTTGTTTCTTTGAAAATCATTTACGCCAACATAAGTTGATACTAAACGAACCGACTTGTTATCTTTCCACAACACAGTTGAGATATCAACATTTTCGCCACAAAATATTTGAGAACTGTTTTGAGTCTTTTTGAATTGATTCAACGCCTATGAATAATATAGATCATGAAATATTGATTTTGTAAAAAAATTAAATTCACAACAAATATTGTATATACCTTCACCAGTAAAACCACCAGTAGACGGTGTCGCTGTTGGGCCGGATAATTCAAACGAAGGCAATGGTGAGCGTGGTCGTTTCGGTGGCTTGAATTGGGATGCGGTTGATGTTGTTGGCAGCGCAAAATCTTGCTGTGTTGGCAATGGCGTTGTTGAACGCCGTTGTATCGATGATTGTGTGGTTGATTCGGTTGATGTTGACGGCAAAAAATCATACACTGTCGGCAATTGCAACACATGTGGTATTGCTACTGTTTTATTCGACTGATCAAGGTCAATTTGACTCATGTTCAATGAAAAATTGATGGAATCATTTTCCATTTCACTAACCGCTTGCTCTATCAATTCTTCATCTTCCGCGCTTATTTCATCAATTTCATAATCTGGATCGTCATAACAATCATCACTACTGTTATCATCTTCTGTTTCTGATTCATTAGATTCAATAGACTCCATCAATTCGATAACTTCTTCATCGGAACAATGGCTAAGATTGATTCTCTTGCCCAAATCCATGTTTCTTCTATAAAAAAAAATCAATTGTGCACTTTTTTCAAATTGTTGAACAAAAATGTATGACGCAAACCGGCACATCCGCCCACAGGCGGACCTCTCAAAAGTTTCTCAACGCATCACTTTTTTTATATTTTTGATAAAACTTGATATACCTATATACTGAAAATTAAACTACCTACCTTTACGAAACCAAAATTATTGCAAAAAAATAACGCCAAGAACTTCTTTTTTTTTTAAGCTCAAAAAAATTGAAAAATGAAAAATAATTTTTCGTCCACATAACGTGAATTTTCGAATTCAAATGAGCATAGCGATGTAACCAAACGTCATATTACAGTTACACTCACACTTTTGTGTAGGTTGAGATAACAGCTACCATACACATGTAAATGTTTTACGATACACAATCTGCATTTCATAATTTTTTAATTTTTGTGACATCCGCCTCAGGGATGTGCCAGTTAGAGGGTTAAAGCGTGATGTAAAGAGTTCGGCTGTTCTTCCCATCTTCTGGTTCCCCGCATCTCGCATTCGATGCAAGAAATGTTGATAGCATTGTTGGTGCTACTGTTGGTTCTCCATCCCTTAATTCGGGAACATCATCAAAAATCGTTCTTCTGGTGAGTACAGAACTGCTGGAATAACCGATTCTACATTAGCGTAGCGAATTTTGTTGCGGCGAAAGTATTGGTACCCTTTAGTTTGAGTAAAAGTTACGCAAAAGTAGCACAGTTCACTGCAGTGCTCCGTACGTGGTAGCCAAATTGTTGGTACAGAGTACTTTATTGTTGACCTTCCATCAGTAAACTTGCATAAATTTCTATAGCAATAGTCGCACACGACTTCCGGAGTATACCACAAGTAAGGAACATAAGCAGTCTTGAATATTTTCTGAAACGAATAACCACTGTTTTCGTAATATTTTCAAAATTTTTACTTGGTGCGAATAAGCCACAAACGTAACAAAAATTATTTCGAGTCAAGCTCTGCATTTTTCTTAAGATGAAATATACAGAAAGACGTTTTCGCGCAACAGAACTTAAAACAATTGTCAAAGTATACGTCTCCTAGTAGCGCAACTGTCAGATGATCGGAACTTCCGGAACTGTAACAAACACACAAACGGCACAGAGTGTGTTGTGTGAAACAATAAATTAAAGGTTAATAAGTTGTTTAAAAATTTGGAGTCCCTTCAAGTTATGCCGAAAATTTAGAAAAAATTTGTTTTTTTTAGAAAAAAAAAAATTCAAGAAAATCTGAGAATTGATCAAAAATTTTTTTTTGTAATTTTACATAATAAAAACATTTCCACGAGTCTGCCTGCAGAAATTCAGGGCGATTGGATCACGGAAAAAGGGTTAAAAATTGATCCAAAGTTTTTCACACAGGCGGACTACGAGCTCTATATCTTATACATAAACAAAAAAAAATTCTGACGTGTACATGAAAATCGCCGATACACGTGTATTTTTATTTTTTCTCCTTTCCGAAAAAATATATTTGGTTCATAGCACAGAAAAAAAATTCGTTTTTGTAACGCAGTGTAAGAGGTGTTATTTTGGTATTCAAAGAAAAATTCTAATATTTAATATAAGCGATCGGAAGTTTATTTCATTATAAAGAGGAAGGTATGCCGTTTATAGTGAAAAGTAACATCAGGCAAATGACCACCACGACCACGCTTACAGAACAATATCCTTTTTATGAAATTTTCCCCAACCGAATAGCAAAGTGGCTGCCCTATGTCCTCGATAGCCTCACGAATTCCCTCTTTGAGGTCTTGAATCGACCTTCTCTTTCACGTGGCCCCAAAGGACAAAGTCACAAGGTGTTAAATCACAAGATCTCGGTGGCCAATTGTGATCACTACTTTGAGAGATAACACGGTCCGGAAACTTTTCCCCTAAAAGGTCAATGGTATCGTTGCTTGTGTGGCACGTAGCGCCGTCTTGTTGAAAATAAACGTTGTTCAGTTCAAAACCATCCAATTCCGGCCGAAAACAATCGTTAATCATCTCGATAGTGATAGATAACACCTGTTATTGGGAAACCCTTTATAAAGGCAAATCTACGAAGGCAGGGCTTCTCGAGGTAATTCGAACAATAGAGGGCTTTCTAGAGAACAAACAGTATACCATGGCAGCATTTTTGGATATAAAATTTGTCTTCTAACTGGATTAATAGCTAAAAGATTCTGATTCTCATATGTATTATTTTTAATTTTCCTAGGAGGAGTATTAGTATTATTCATCTATGTTACATCCCTAGCATCAAATGAAATATTCTCCCTTTCAATGAAAACAGCCTTTTCATTTATATTAATTTTCATTTTATTAATAAGTACCAGATGATTTATAGATAAATCATATATTTCATCCTTCATTCAAAATAATGAAATACAAACTATAATTAATTTAAATATATTTACAGAAGAAAATTCTCTAAATCTTCATAAATTATATAATTATCCAACAAATTTAATTACTATTTTATTTATAAATTACTTATTAATTACATTAATTGCAGTAGTAAAAATTACTAAATTATTCTACGGACCCCTTCGATTAATAAATTAAACTAATGAACAAACCTTTACGAACCCAACACCCATTTAATAATGTTAGCACTGATGCCATTCAACGGGCGTTGAAAGGCTTAGGGGTGGACAATTGTATCATCTCTATACTAGAAACCAGGATCATTAAAGCTAATATGGGAAATATCAACATAACTAAGAGGTTCCATAGGGTCACTTCAAGTGGAAAGTCAAATATATAACCATGGGTTATATTTAAAATAATTGACCTTAAGAATAGCTTAGATAAAAGAATTAACACTTTAATCCAAATTATAGCTGGTATTAAAGAAGTTGTAGTTGGAGAAGCTATTAAATAGGAGAAAGATAAAATAATGAGAAATCGGTTGAGTACATTCAGCAATATTCGGCAAGGTAACGTAGCAATTTATATTATATTTGAAGCTCTCTTCTATATGTTTAGTTTTTTGGGTAAGTTATTCCAAAGACGGGCAGAAGACCCAAAGTATTTACGTCAGAAAACAACTGTACTTCGTCGGGACTAAGTTAAACGAATGGCAAGATTTTCAAAATTTAAGTCGATCTTTAAGGTATCTGGGTTCCTGCGTATGCTGAGAGTTCTGGAGTAAAACTAAACATTTAAACTTAAGCAAATCGTTCAAAGATACAGATGCAATCTTTCTCGAAAAACAGAAATGCGGTGATACCTTTTTTACAGTAAACGTATCTCTCAATATTATTGAACAAAACATTAAGTTTACTACAGCACACACTATTATAATGAGTATATGAATCACAACCATACAAATTCTTTTGTGTGGTGCGTACCAGTACTGGCCCCGCCTTTTCACTCAAACATGTTGCGAGACTCATATTTGCAAAGTATGACAATAATTCGGCATCATATGGAATAAGCAGGGAACTGAAAAATATGGCATGCTGTGGTGCAAATACAGCATGTGTTTTAGAGGTCAGTTGATGTCTGAGTTCGATATTTGAGTTTGATGTGTGAGCTCGTTCCGATTCCTTTAGCGCACTCGTGGCTACAACGTTTTATTGTTTCATGGAATTACTCATTGATTGCTTTTGTAACAAGATCCGTAGATGCTTGGCACAAGACTCAAACTCTGGAACCAGCATCTCCGTAGGTTTACTCTTTATTTTTAATTTTATTTGTTTGATAATTGCTTTTTCAAAAATCTTTATAAAGAATATAAACGTTACTTTTAATAAAGTTTTTAAAGTATTTGTTAAAATATATGCATTTATGTAAATCACATACATATAAGTACGTACATAAAGGTTGTCAAAAAAGTCTTGCGGTATTTTTATTGAATTTTCAATTGTTCAAAAAATTTGTTATAATAATGCGATTTAAGTCAAATATGCGCCGTTTTGTTCGATGACGAGTTCCCAACGAGATGCCAACTTCATAATGCCGCTCTTATAGAAGCTCGCCTCCCTATTGTCAAAAAACTCGGAGAGCCAATTTTCACAGGACTCTCTTGAGGACAACTCCCGACTACCAAGCTCGTTCGCCATGGACAGAAATAGGTGGTAAGCACTTGGTGCGAGATGCGGACTATACGGTGGATGCAAAAGAACCTCCCATCCGAGCTCCCGGAGCTTCTGGCTCGTCACCAAAGATGTGTGTGGCCTGGCGTTGTCCTGGTGGAAGACAATTCGGCCTCTGTTGATCAAAGATGGCCTCTTCTGCATGAGTGCTGCATTCAAGCGGTCCAGTTGTTGGCAGTACAGGTCCGAATTGAGCGTTTGGCCATAGGGGAGCAGCTCATAATGGATGATTCCCTGCCAATCCCACCAAACACACAGAAGAACCTTCCTGGCCGTCAATCCAGGCTTGGCCACCGTCTGGGCAGCTTCACCGCTTTTCGACCACGACCGTTTGCCTTTCACGTTGTCGTAAGTGACCTACTTTTCATTGCCAGTCACCATCCACTTCAACAACGGTTCGATTTTGTTGCGATTCAGAAGCGATTCGCATGCATCCATACGGGCAAAAATGTTTTTTTGCGTCAAGTCGTATGGCACCCATACATCGAGCTTCTTTTTGAATCCAACCTTCTTCAAATGGTTTATAACGGTTTGATGACTCATGCCCAGCTCTTGGCCGATGCTACGGCTGCTACTATGCCGGTCTCTTTCGATCAATTCAGCGATTTTATCGCAATTTTCGACGACAGGCCTTCCGGACCGTGGCGCATCTTCGATCACCTCTGCACCAGAACGAAAACGTCGAAACCATCGTTGTGCGGTGGAAATGGAAACTGTATCGGGTCCATAAACTGCACAAATTTTATTGGCAGCATGAGATACATTTTTGCCTTTATCGTAGTAGTACTGTAAAATATGCCGTATTTTCTCTTTATTTTGCTCCATGTTTGCGACGCTATAACTCACGAACGACTAAAAGCAAACAACAATTAATCAAACACGTGTTAGCACGTGAAAAGAGCTTTCCAAAAAGCTCTAGCGTGAACAGATGCGACGAATACAACTAGAACTACGCGCTTGCAAAGACAAGCTTGCGGAAATATCGCAAGACTTTTTTGACAACCTATATGTATATATGCCTGCTGGTGCATATGCATATATATATGTATGCCGACTTAGGTGTACGTTCATATTTATATATGGATTAGGGATAGGGAAATATTGTCGCAGGGAATAGTGCAGAGAACGTAAATGATATAGAAAAGTCTCACGAGCCACGAATAGCGTGAGTTGTCAAAAATGAGGTGTAACTGCAAAGATTTTTTCACCTCGCCAAACTCGACAGCGAGAAGTTCTTAACAGAACAGATTATAGTGAATTCTGTATAAGTGTATTGGCTCTGCATAGTTTTGGCTTCTGTCTGAAATCAAATTGCCGACGGCATTTGGCAAGCATTTAAATGTGCATTTATATGTTCCTTTGGCAAACGAAATTATGTTCAATTTACGTTTTATTGCAGGGAATAATATATGTATGCATTTTTAGATAGCATAAAACTTTGAAATTTAAAATAAATAAAAAAAAGGATTCAAAGAATCCTATTTGCATATACATATGTACATATGGGACAACTAATTCAATTGCATCTTTGCACACATTTGTATGCGCTGAAGCAACCATGACCTACCTCAAGAGGCATCACCTTATAATATTTACATACAATTATTAGGGAGTAAATACCCAAACTATCGAATTCCTGCCTAAAAGTACGTTCACATATGCATTAATTACCAATAAGTCCACAAAATTAATCTACCCGTTCACATATGGCAGATTTACTGCAAAACAGCTGTGAATATTGTTGTGAAAGGTTTTTCTTCATAGAAATTATTTTGGTGGAATATTTCGGAGGATGGTTCTATGTGTAGAAGTCCACGCAAGTGGGGAAAGTTACTGATCGCCATTCACTTGGGAGTGGCCAGGACGATTCTTCTACACATCGTCCAAGCAGCTCACAACGTCCGGGATTAGCCCACGTATCCTCTGGTTAGCTTCCGAACACCCGTTCGGGAGTGAGCTAACGTGAGAAGGCGAAGCATCCCAGGATAGCTGGTTGTGCGCTGGGTTTGGGACCCGCCACTTTAAAAGCCCCCCCCCCCCCCCCCCCCAATGAAAACAGCAACAAAGCCTCGGATGAGAACTTCCAACACTGATGACGACCCCTGCAAACGAAATAAGGAATACGATTTGAGGGCATGCACCTGGAATGTCCGGTGCCATCATGGGGAAGGTGCCTCTGCCCGGCTGGTTGATGTCCTCGTGAGAGTAAAGGCTGACATCACTGCCATCCAAGAGATGCCATGCACGGGGCAAGGTAAGAAAAACATTGGACCTTGCGACGTCTACTACAGCTGCCATGTAAAGGAGCGCAAATTCGGTGTCGGATTTGTTGTGGGAGAGAGACTTCGTCGCCAAGTACTGTCGTTCACTCCGGTGGACGAGCGTCTCGCAATAATCCGCATCAAAGCGCGATTTTTTTACATCTCGCTAATTTGCGCCCACGCCCCCACGGAAGAGAAGGACGATGCGACCAAGGATTCTTTCTATGAGCGCTTGGAACGTTCCTGTGAGCGCTGCCCCCGCCACGACATAAAAATCGTGCTTGGCGACTTCAACGCCAGGGTGGGCAAGGAGGGAATTTTTGGTCCCACAGTCGGAAAATTCAGCCTGCACAACGAAACTTCCGGTAACGGACAGAGGCTGATCGACTTCGCCGGGGCCCGAAACATGGTAGTCTGCAGCACCAGATTCCAGCATAAAAAGATACACCAAGCTACCTGGCTGTCTCCTGATCGAAAAACGCGAAACCAGATCGATCATGTTGTGATAGATGGAAGACACGCTTCTAGTGTATTAGATGTACGTACGATCCGAGGAGCCAACATCGACTCGGATCATTACCTTGTTGCAGCCAAACTGCGCACACGCCTCTGTGCAGCAAAAAACGTACATCTACCTACGCAAAGAATGTTCGACATCGAAAAACTGCAATCACAACAGATAGCCAGAAGATTCGCCACTCGACTCTCACTCCTGCTCTTGGAGAGCACTGCCCAACACACCGGCATGCGCGAGCAATGGAGCAACATTTCTCGTTCCCTATGTACCGCCGCCGAAGAAGAAATCGGATTCCGGCGAGCCCGAAAAAACAATTGGTACGACGAGGAATGTCATGCTGCCGCAGAAAGAAAAGATGCCGCCTATAGAGCCACCCTGCGATCGGGCGCAACGCGAGCCATGTGGGATCGCTACAGAGAGCTGAAAAAGGAAGAGAGACGTATTATCCGACAGAAGAAACGAGAGGCCGAAATACGTGAGTGCAAGGAGCTTGAGATGCTGGCCAATAGGAACAACGCCCGAAAATTCTACCAGAAAGTTCGGCGGCTTACAGAAGGTTTTAAGACCGGGGCGTTTTCCTGTAAGAACAAAGACGGCGATCTGGTGACTGATGTACAGAGTAATCTTAAATTATGGACACTTCTCGAACCTGTTAAACAGTGACAGCTGCGCATGTCATAGAGAATGTGAAGATCCCGATACCCCAATCGTTGACGACGGAATTGTCGTTCCGTTACCCGACCATGACGTGGTGAGAATAACAATATCACGGCTAAAGAACAACAAAAGCCGCGGGCGTCGACGGACTGCCGGGTGAGCTATTCAAACATGGCGGCGAGGAGCTGGTAAGGTGCATGCATCAGCTCCTATGCAAAATATGGTCGGATGAAAGCATGCCTGGCGATTAGAATTTAAGTATGCTCTGCCCAATCCATAAGAAGGGCGATCCTGCAATTTGTGCCAATTACCGCGGGACTAGTCTTCTAAATATCGCCTATAAGGTTCTAGCGAGCGTATTCTGTGAAAGCCTGAAGCCTACCGTCAACCAACTGATTGGACCTTATCAGTGTGGCTTTAGACCTGGAAAGTCTACCATCGACCAAATATTCACAATACGCCAAATCTTGGAAAAGACCCATGAAAGGAGAATCGACACACGCCATCTCTTCGTCGATTTCAAAGCTGCATTCGACAGTACGAAGAGGAGTTATCTGTATGCCGCGATGTCTGAATTTGGTATCCCCACAAAACTAATACGGCTTTGCAAGATGACGTTGCTCAACACCAGCAGCGCCGTCAGAATTGGGAAGGACCTCTCTGAGCCGTTTGATACCAGACGAGGTTTCAGACAGGGTGACTCGCTGTCGTCTGACTTCTTTAACCTGATGTTGGAGAGGATCGTACGAGCCGCAGAACTTAATCGCTCAGGCACAATTTTTTATAAGAGCGTACAATTGCTGGCGTATGCCGATGATACTGACATCATCGGCTTTAACAACCGCGCTGTTAGTTCTGCCTTCTCTAAACTGAATAAAGAGGCACAGCGAATGGGTCTGGTGGTGAACGAGGACAAAACGAAGTACCTCCTGTCTTCAAACAAACAGTCGGCGCACTCGCGTATCGGCACCCACGTCACTGTTGACAGTTATAATTTCGAGGTTGTAAAAGACTTCGTTTATTTAGGAACCAGCATTAACACCCATAACAATGTCAGCCTGGAAATCCAACGTAGAATCTCTCTTGCCAACAAGTGCTACTTTGGACTAAGTAGGCAACTGAGCAGTAAAGTCCTCTCTCGACGAACAAAACTAACACTCTACAAGACTCTCCTCATGCCCGTCCTAACGTATGGCGCAGAAGCTTGGACGATGACAACATCCGATGAAGCGACGCTTGGAGTGTTCGAGAGAAAGATTCTGCGTAAGATTTTTGGACCTTTGCACGTTGGCAACGGCGAATATCGTAGGCGATGGAACGATGAGCTGTATGAGCTTTACGGCGACATAGACATAGCGTTGGCTGGGTCATGTCGTCCGAATGGATACAAACGCTCCGGCTTTGAAAGTATTCGATGCGGTACCAGCTGGTGGTAGCAGAGGAAGAGGGCGGCCTCCTCTGCGTTGGAAAGATCAGGTGGAGAAGGACTTGGCTTCACTTGGTGTGTCCAACTGGCGCCGGTTAGCACGAGAAAGAAACGACTGGCGCGCTTTGCTAAACTCGGCCAAAATCGCGTAAGCGGTTATAGCGCCAATTAAGAAGAAGAAGAAGATTCAACAACATCCTACCGGATACCATAATAAAGGCACTGACGGATTTCGGGATCTCTGGCGCTCTGGTTGAGTTCATCAAAAACATGCTCTTAAGCAGATTTGTGATCGCAACCCTAGGGGCCTCAGAGATCAAGAAAAAAGTTAGCAGAGGAACACCTCAAGGCGGTGTGCTGTCCCCTCTCCTATGGGTGCTGGCACTAAACTCATTGCTAAAGAGCCTAGAGGAGAGAAGACAACACGTCGTAGCATATGCGGACGATGTTGCAATGGTAGTAAGGGGGAAATTCCCCAATACACTCATAGAAGTCATGCAAGATTTACTAAACATGGTTGAAAACTGGTCAAAAGCAAATGGGCTAAGCGTCAACGTAAATAAAACTGAACTCATCCTATTTACCAGGAAACATAAAATTCCAAATATAGCTCCTCCGACTCTAGGTGGAACGGCACTGTCATTTAGTGAAGAGCCCGCTACTTAGGTCTAATACTAGACCGAAAGCTAACTTGGAAGGCAAATGCCGAAGATAGAGTAAAAGGGCGACAATAGCACTATACTCTTGCAAGCAACTGATAGGACTAAGTTGGGGTCTCTCCCCATCTATCGTATACTAGCTTTACACGGTAATTGTCAGACCAACCCTAATATACGGCATATTAGTATGGTGGCCAGCTTTAGATAAATTGTACATTTAAAGAACCATGGCTCACGTACAAAAAATGGCCAGTCTTTGCATCTGCGGGGCCCTCAGAACCACACCCACAGATGCATTAAGGCCGGCGGGCCAATTAAAAGGTCAAAAAAATCGATTTTTTTTTTTCCTGAAATCAATAGCTTAGATATTCAAGAACATGAGACACAAATTTTCAGAGTTAAATTCCAAGTATTTGCAGAGCTACAGAGCCGAGCGTAGTGCGGCGTCGAGCAACCGTGCGCTTATTGTTGTAGTTTGAAGCGCGTTTTCTCGGCTTTTCATTTTCACGATTTTACCTAATTTATGTACACGGTTGCAAAAAAACTAAACGAGCTATCCATTTCATTCAAAATGCGTTATCTTCAGTATTGTTTTCTCTTCTATGTGAACTAAAAAAAAACATCCAAAAACTTTTTTTAAGCGACTTTTTTACCCAGTTGAAGAGTTTTTTTTCCTTGAAAAACCACTTTTTTTTTCTACCTTCCCCAAAAATTCGAATTTTACGTGTTTCTCCCAATTTTCTTAGTTCACATCGAAGATAATTACATCAAAATTAATAATCTTTTTTTTTTTGTTTTCAGATGAAAATTGCAAGTTGTATCTTGTACAGAAGTTGGATAATTCTGTGGCAAGGCGCTCTGGGAATCTATTGATAACTCGGCTTACAATATATTGTTGGAGATTGTACAAATTTTTTTTTTTTAGTTCAAATATATATTAAACTATCCCCAAAACTTCATTTGGCTAATTGTTTTTTTTCTCATCCTTCAACGCTTCGCGGAAACTACTGAATTTAGGACATCTAATTGGCCCGCCGGCCTTAAATATTATGCCTAACATTTTACCAATAGAGCAGTACGGTAAGCAAACAGCTGTCAAAGCAACTCTCAGACTAAGAGAAATCGGCCTACTCAGAACGAACCAAAGAGGACACTCCTCAATTTTAGAACAATTCCCCAGCACAACGGATTTCTGTAGGACCAAGGACATCAATTTTAATAAATCCTTTGTCACAGTATTTCCTTCCAAAGAGGAAAGGGATAACGGGCTCATTGTTAAGATAAATGACTTAAACATCTACACAGATGTCTCAAAACTGGATAACAAAGTAGGTGGAGGGGTCTACTCCGACAAACTCGGAGTATGCCAATCATTTCGCTTACCTGATCATTGCAGTGCATTTCAAGCGGAAGTCACTGCCATAAAAGAGGGACTTAAAGAAATAAAAACGAGAGTATTATCCACAAATGAAGTCTTCATTTACTCGGACAGTCAAGCAGCAATAAAAGCGCTGGAATCAAAAACGCACTCGTCAAAAACAGTTCTAGAATGTTTTAAACTACTAGATGACGTATCTAAGTGCTACAAGGTGCACCTTATCTGGGTACCAGGCCACAGAAACATCGCAGGAAATTGTAAGGCGGATGAACTTGCAAGAACCGGTACAACGCTCGATCTCGAACCGGATAAGGCGCTGATACCCATGCCCATAGCCACTTGTAAATTACTTATAGACAGGGAAACCATCAAAGAGGTAAATACAATCTGGCAAAACCTCACAACATGCGAACTAAGCAGACAGACATGGCCGAACTGGAACAGCGGTCGATCGAAGATCTTGCTAAGATTCAACAGAGAATGTATACGAAAAATGATAGGTGTATTAACTGGTCATTGTATAATAGGCAGCCACGCTAGAAGGTTAGAACTCCCGTACTTTGATTTCTGTAGAAGCTGTATTAATACAGAAGAAGAGGAAACAGTCAGACACCTTTTATGTGAGTGTGAAAGCCTAGCTATGAGAAGGCTGCGCACTCTCGATACAGCATTTCTAACCGATGTAGCGGATATAGCCCATCTAAAACTAACGAAGCTCTGCTCGTTTATTAAAGCAACCGGATGGATTGAAAAGGAACACGTAGAGTAAGGATAAGCTCCAGTGGTATCACAATGGACCTGCCGAAGATCTAAGTGTGTCTTACGACAACCACCCTACCTACCTACCTAGGCACACTGGAATAACAAATGATGTGCCTAGAGCAAGGACGACTAACAGTAAACGAGTTTTACCAAAAAGTTTACGGACATTTATCCCTAATCCTAAACAAAATAGGGTACATGGAAATTGGTGAAGGAGCAGTCCATGTACACAGATAACTACTGTGCTAAGGCCCTCGAAACTTTCGTTAGAGGACTTTCTGGCAATCTGCCCAGGCTGTTTGGCATAAAAGAACCGAAAAGCCTCCTCGAAGCCCTCCATCTATGTCTGAAGCTTGAAAATCAAAACTTTAGAGCGACTAACGCAAATAACCCAAATAATAAGAACCCAACTACATTTAACTACCAACGGCAATATCCTAAGCAACAACCCACTCAAACACAGTATCCATAAACACCAAACCGACAGCCTGCACAGACAAAATTCTATCCAGAACTTGCATATATACCTCGACCACCACCAAAAGCTAACCCATACTATCAATACCCACAAACAAACCTCCAACCATTCACAAATCATAACCCGAACCAACTTTACCAACAAAACAGGTATCAAAGCCAGTATCCTGTCAACCAACAACAAAATTATCCCCCACCACGACCGCCTAAACCAGCCCAACCTATGGACGTAGACCCAAGCTTACGAACAAACGCTGTTAATTATGCAAACAGACCAAAACCATAAGATTTAGGAAAAAGACCAACTTGTAATTCTGCTAGAAATCTCCCACCACCAAAATTCAGAGAAACTTCCGCATTAATTTGCCTTTTGGCAATTCATCAAATCAAAAAAGTCTTGCTCAATGGTGCCAAACAATGTTTTTTATAATGGTAAATATGCAAATTCTGCCATAGAATCTGCCAATTTATTTGCTGACTTTTTTTGCTCTAATTTTGAACCCGACCTAGACTCCGATTCTAGTTTGCCCTCTAATAGTTTTTCACCTCTAAATTTTGGGACTTTGTACCTATCTGTTACTGATGTCGTCAAGGGTATTACGAAGCTTAAGTCTACAACGAAAACTGACTCGGATGGCCTTTCGGGCATTTTGCTGAAGAATTGCTTGTGTCTCGCTGAGCCTCTTACAATTATATTCAATAAATCGTTGTCCTCTGGTATCTTTGTTGACGACTGGAAATTTACTTCCATTACGCCTATATTTAAGAGTGGAAATAAAAACGATGTTAGCAATTACAGACCGATTTCGAAGCTTTCGTCTGTCTCAAAACTTTTTGAGATAACAGTAAATGATAAGTTACATTTTGCTGTCAAAGGCCTAATATCTACCAACCAACATGGTTTCGTTGCAAGTCGCTCCACTGTCACTAACTTGTCTATTTTCAATGATTACTGCATTTCAGCCTTCCAGAACAGATCTCAAGTTGATGCAATTTATACAGACTTCTCTAAAGCGTTTGACAAAGTATCGCACCGAATACTCTTGTCGAAGCTTGCATCATTGGGTATACACTCCACTTTTTTGTCTTGGATCAAATCATATTTGTCCAACAGACACTGCGTTGTAGCCGTCGATAATACGACATCCCGTGCATTTATTGCATCCTCCGGTGTCCCACAGGGAAGTATTCTAGGACCCCTCCTCTTTATACTCTTTATTAACGATATTGGTTCTTGCTTTTCATTTGCAGAACACTTGTTGTATGCTGATGATCTTAAAATATTTGCGGTGATTAACAGTGTTAGGGACTCTGAAAAGTTGCAAACCGACTTGCACAATGTCCGGAACTGGTGCTATTTAAACCATCTGTCACTAAATATTAGCAAATGCTTTCACGTAAAATATGCTAAATCAAACAACACTTTGCATACTTCGTATAATATTGCTGGCTTACCTTTGCAATCCGTTGAGGAAATTAAAGACTTAGGCGTTATTTTCGACTCTAAGCTGAATTTCACCAGCCATGTTAACCACGTCATAAGACGATCATATGCGATGCTAGCATTCGTTCGCCGAAATTGTTGTGCATTTACCAACCCACACACTCTCAAAACATTGTATTGTGCTTTTGTTAGATCAAGATTAGAGTATGCCGCTATTATTTGGAGACCGTACCAAATAGGTCTGTCTAATCGATTTGAGAGAGTGCAGAAAGTCTTTCTTCGTTTTGCGCTCCGATCTTTAAACTTTTCTGAACCTGTACCATCGTACCGCTCTAGATGTTTACTAATTGACTTAAAACCACTTGATAGCAGACGGTCTATTCTATCGTGCTCATTTATTATTCGTATTATTTCTGGATCTATTGATTGTCCTTTCCTCTTAAGTAAAATTCAATTTAATATACCCAATATGAGGCTCCGACAGTACGAAACCTTTAAAATTGGCTTCTCGAGAACCAACTATGGGATGAATGCTCCGATTCCTAGGGCATGTTCAGATTTAAATATGTTTTTCAATTCTTCTGGTGCTGATTTTACATGGCCGTATGGCATCTTAGTCAATCATCTTAAATCGTTCTTTTCTTAGTAACTAATAAACTATTGTACATTAGCTTAATATAGTCTGTAAGAATGTATCCATTCAAAGACAATAAATAAATAAATAAAAATAAAATAAAATAAAATTCCGAACAGTTACCAGAGGAACAAGCCCATTTTGAAGCCCAATACGACCCAGACGAGGACTATGACCAAAACTTAATGCCAAATGACGAATACAAACAATCATTCGACTTAACTGACGTATATTTTTTAGATTAAATATCTCTTCGGTACCATATTTTAGATGCAAAATGAAGAGCGCCGATATAATAAAAATTTTAGTGGATACAGGATCCAGCAAAAACTACATTCAGAATAGTCTAGTAAAGAAAGCAATAGAAAACATTAATCCCTTTTTCGAAAACTCAGTGGGTGGTAAAATAAAAATTACGCACCACACATACCTAAACCTTTTCAATATAGATAACTGCACATTAAATATAGATAATTGCACAAATTCTTCCTTCTACCTACGCTCACTACCTTCCATGCCATTTTAGGAAACGATGGCTTAAAAGAACTTTCAGCAATAATCCACACTAAGGATAATTAAATGGTTATAGCGAATAAAACGAAAGTACATCTCAGACAATATAACATTTAGGATGTTAACGCAGTACAAATTAGACACGAGCACATGCACGAGCTAGAAAAAACCAATATAAGACAACTAATACAGAAACATAAAAACTTGTTTTCCGACCCTAATGAAAAACTAACTTACACGACAAAAGTTATAGGAGAAATCCGCACAAACTCCGACACTCCAATATATTCCAGATCTTACCCATACCTTGCTAGTCTCAAACAGGAAGTAGAAAAACAAATAAATAAACTAAAGAGGACGGTATCATACAACAATCACGCTCTCCATACAATTCACCCGTTTGGGTAGTACCCAAAAAAGATGACGCTTCTGGCGAAAAAAATTTAGAATGGTTATTGACTATGGCAGTGACAATTGCAGATAGATATCCAATACCAGAAATAAATAAAGTGCTTTCTCAATTGGGAAATAACCGAATTTTTTCTGTTATTGACTTAAAAAGTGGTTTCCACCAAATTCCCTTAAAGGAAGCCGAGGTGTAGAAGGCAGTATTTTCAGTGAATAACGGAAAATATGAGTTCACTAGATTGCCTTTTGGATTAAAAAATGCTCCAGCCATTTTTTAAAGGACATTAGACGACATACTAAGACAGTACATAGGGAAAATATGCCACGTATACATAGACGACATAATTATATTTAGTAAAGATGAAGGAAAACATACCGAAAATTCGTAAAGGACATTATAGCGGACGGCGACCAAGAAAAAGTAATAATTTACGAACATAATAGAGCTCATCGTAACCCAACAGCACAACTTTTGGAAAGATGTTATTCTTCCCAGATAAATGCTAAAATTAAAAGAATCACAAAACAGTGTAAAATTTGCTTAGAAAATAAGTACGAAAGAAACCCAGTCAAGACAATCCTTAAAGAAACCCCGATACTCGACTATCTAGGACATACTGGTCACATAGATCTCTACTACACTAACGGTAAGATAGTGCTAACAGCAATAGACAAGTTTTCAAAATACACTCAAGCAAAAATCGTACCCTTCAGGGCATGTGAAGATATAAAAGCACCACTTAGAGATATTTTAACAAATTTTGGAATCCCAGAAAAACTTGTAATAGACAACGAAGAATCATTAAGCGAAGAATCATCAACCCATAACCTTTATGTTGCAAAACCAATTTGGAATAGAGATTTTTAGAACGCAACAATACAGAAGCTCAATAAACGGACAAATAGAAAGATTCCTCTCCACACTTTCTGAAGTGATGCGATGTACTAAAGCAGAACATACCCATACTGATCTCCTTGATAGATCCCTATATAAATACAATTATTCAATTCACTCTACTACTAAACGCAAGCCTGTAGAACTATTTTTTGGAAGAACAGTTGGACGAAATGCAATCAAATTGGACAGAAAAGACAATATCCAAAATCTCAAAAATAAACAAGAAAGGGATTTAGAGTATTATAATAAAAATAGAACTGACTTTAGGACATCCAATAGTGACGATAAAAGCCACATTAAGAAATTATGTTTTATTCCCTTTTTAAGATCCTCTTCGCTCTGTGTAATACAGAAACTAAAATTTTAGACTACACTAACAACCCCATTTTAACGATAGAATTGGAAATGGCCAAAGTTCAGACAGGAACATTTCGACTTATAGGTACATGTTATAGACCTTGACCAGTACCACTCCGAACTCGAAAATATACATTACATAATAGAACATGACGTAACGAGGAAAAACCGTAATTATCCCTTCCTATCCCAAGAAGAAAAATCCATTCGATCCTTACTATCTCAGCTCAAGGCTCGGAAAACAAAAAGAGCAATAGAATCTCTTGTCACAGCTTGGAAATGGCTTACTGGTTCACCTGATAACGAAGACTTTAGGATAATAAGTAAAATAAATAATATTGTAAGTAATAATAAGCAACAAGTTATAATTAATAAGTCTGTACTAGAAAGAATTAATAACTTAGCAGAAATTTAAAACGTATTTTTAAGTAATATGAAATCGAGCGATGCTCTGAAATTAGAAATAGAAAAATTTGTTGAAAGAAAATTAAATTATATAAAAGAAGAATTAGCAAATATTGATTACTCAATTCAATGGGCAAAAGCCAGAATTATAAACTCATTTTTGTTATCAAACGAAGAATTAATTATTACAAAAGAAAATTTAGAAAAGCAAAATATGCCTTTCTTAAATTTAATTGAAGCTATTGAATTTAGTGATGTTAAAATTGCATCATGTAAAATTCCCTTTGACTAGGGAAGAAGTTTGTAAATCTATTATGATAAAACTAATAAAAAAGCAAAATAAAACAATTAAAATAAAACACAAAAACCTTATCGTATGTAATAAGGAAATATATAGAATTAAAAGTAGTTGTAAAACAATAAATAATTTAGTACCATGTGAGCAAAATAATATTGAAAAAGTCACGGCTAGCAGTTGCATACCAAATTTAATTAGAGGATACTCAACAAATTGCACCACCATAAACAGCCACCATATACCAACGATTGAAGAAATAACGCCTGGGGCCGAATCGTAACAGTCGTGAACGAAACGACAATCGTTCGAACACAAATTACGTGAGTCGATAATCGAATGAACGAGTTAGGATCATAACAGTCGAAAGAAGACGTATCGTAATTGTAATTTTGTTTATCGATTATTTTTCTCATCTTCTTCGTTTTTTTAAGTCACAATAGAATTTGAAAGTGTATTTAAGTTCCAGCGATGAAGAAAATAATGAAAGAGTTGTGCGAAAACCACTTCGAGACAAAAGCAATCCGCTAGCATTATCAAACAATGCGTAAGTACTTTATATATGACGAAAAATAGGTAATAAAATATCCTTCGCTTTATCAGTTCCTCAGGTTTATCAAAAGCTTTCGCTTAAGCAAAGAAGCATTTAATTATGTTTTAAATAACATAAATATAAATTGCCAAGACACAAAAGCTGTTCCGGCGGTGCTCCAACTGGCTGCGTGTCTCAGCCTACTCGCAAGTGGTGGCTATCAGCATGCAATAGGTAATGACTATTTGATAGGAATGTGCCAGAGCACTGTCTCGAAATTAACGGGCAATGTTTTGGAAGAAATTGAAGCCAAATTGGGTCCTAAACATATTAAATTTGAGCCAGATGATTCGAGAAGGTGCAAAGAGTGGTTTGTTGAGAACTATCAAATTCCAGGAGGTAAATTCAATCCATGTTTTAGCTGTGAAAAATTTATTTAATGTTCGTTTTTTAATAATAGTGGTTGGATGCATTGATGGCACCCACATTGGACTACAAAAGCCCACGGTCAACGAGCACATGTATTTCAACAGGAAGGGCTTTCATAGCATAAATGCGATGTTGGTGAGTTTTTTAATAAAGAGATGGAATGTTACTTTAAGGTTGTTTCTGTTAGATTTGCGACCACACTACGAAAATTCTCGCAATAAACTGCCAATATGGGGGTACAGCCCACGACTCATTCATATGGAAGCATTCAAACGAACGAATGGTTATGGAACATCGATTTTTGCACAATAGGAGTGACAATGCCTGGCTGCTAGGTATGTGTTATACATATATAATTACATATGATTTAGATTGTGTTAAATTACGTGTTGCTTGTTTTTAATAGGGGACTCTGGATATCCACTTGAGCCGTGGTGCATAACACCGTACAGAAATCTATCGGACGGATCAGGTGAAGCAAGGTTCAATGAAATTCATTCCAAGGCACGGTGCATCATTGAGCGAACTAATGGTGTACTGAAAGGTCGGTGGAGAATCCTAGAATACAACAAAAGAGGAAGATATGATCCTATAAAAGTGGCTAGCTTTGCGAATGTGTGAGCAGCGCTTCACCACATTTGTATACAATTTAATGTGAGCTTTACAGCAACAAAATTCAGAGAGTCAAACCGCATCTGACATAGTGTCTGGAGAAGGCCAGTATACTATTGTAGAATCAGCCAAACAATCAGAGATCAAATTAAAATCTCGTTGATGAGCTCGACATAACCATCTTGTTTTCATATTGTACTATTATGCTTTTGAAGTATAATGCTAACCGACCTAAATAAAATAAAATAACTCGAAACACTAATGGATACTTATTCAAAATCAATTTCTTTTAATGCTTTTTTTTACTCCATTTAAAAACGTAAAATTTAGTTAATTTAAACTTGAACAAAACTTCAGGTATAGTTATTTAAAAAGAACTGAAATAAATATTCAAATGCATATATACATATTTACAAAAACCTTAAATAAAACTTAAATATATATATACTTACAAAAACTGAAATAAAACTTCAAATATAATAAAAAAAAAATTTAAGTACAACCTAGAATATATACATATTTACAAAAACTTCAATTACATATATACATATTTACATAAAACTTGAATAAAAATTTGGAATATATACATATTTACAAAGAGGATTTTAATTCAGAAGGAGGGACACTATTTTTTTTCTTTTTCATTGACCTTCAATTGGTTTAATTCAATACTCTTTATTTTCAAATCAAGTTCTTTTACAGCTATTATAGCTCGGTGCTTCTCCTCCTTCATCGCCAAAATCCTCCTAGAGACAGCTAGCTGCCTCTCGTCAATCTCTAGTTGCCTCTCCTTAATTTGAAGCAGCCTATCGATTTTCTGCCCCATAGCTTTATGGTGATCTGCTGTCAATTTTATGTTTTCTTCCAGCAGCGAAGCTTTATTTATTGTTCTTCTTCGTGGAGTTGGAGCGACTGGACGAGAAGGCGTACAGGAAGCAGGGCTGTTGGAGGAGGAACGACTTGGAACACTACTAGTTGAATGGTTCGAATTACGGCCACTGCTCCTGCTTGAGGCCGAAGCACTTGATGCTGGTCTTGAAGCAACTGCCACTGGTGCAGGTTGTGAACTACCACATGTTTGCACCATGCTGTTTCCTGAAACAGATGCTTCAAGACCAGCAGCTTCAACTATTAGCTCCTCAGCTGGAGTTAAAGCCCTCTGCTGGTAAGGTCCTCCGCCTGTTTGCCTTTTTGAAATTTTGTTGAAGGACAACTTTCTTTTCGCATTGTACTTCTGATCTGCGTATACCTAGAAAGAAACTAATAAGTTTCATTTTGATAACATGATTATAATATATGTACTAACTTTTTTCCATAACTTCGCATTTTTTATTGGCGGTCCTTCCGCATTTAACTGCTTGCTGAGCTCTTCTCAAAGTCGGTTGGCAGTCGACCTTCCATTGTGCCATTATATCCTTCTGCTTGTTGTTTAATTTATTACAGTTTGTCCTGAAATTATAAAACTTCATTTAAAGTCACACAATTTACATATATTTTAGTTATTCTTACATTTTTCGTTAATACTTTGAAATTCTGCGCAATTACGTTTATAAATAACCGATCGAATGACAATTCGAACGAACGAGTTGTTCGATTACTCGATGACGTTTGTCATCATACCGAATTACGATAGCGATAGCACGTTCACGATAGTTATAATCCGATTTGCGTTCTTTTACGTGACGAATTGCTCGTTCACGACTGTTACGATTCGGCCCCTGGCCTACTACTCCTAAACTGCTACAACGGATACGTAAAAATAGATGGTAAATTAGTAAACATACAGGACACATTTTTAATCAAATTCGACAATTCTACGATCTCAATTGGAGACAAACATTTTATAAATAAAAACAAAAATTTCGCAAAACCAGTGCCAGAAATCATCAAATCGGCAAAAGCCACAGAAAACCTTGAAGAAGTTCTTTCCTTACAATACTTGAAAGAACTCAATGTGGCAAATATTAAAGAAATCAACGCCATAAACACTAAATATAAAATCAGTATTTTTACGAGCTCTACAATATTAATATTATCACTCCTCATTTCGATTATCTTTATGACGAAAAAGATCATCTCAAACAGGAAAACTAAAATCCACATTCAAGTCGGCACAAACAACTCTGAAGATAGCCATCCCGTAGCAGTTAAAAGATCAAACCCTCCATCCAACGAGGACGCTGTATGTTTTGTGCTCATAACTTCATACATACAAACAATTCCTAATCGCTTGCATAAGCATGTGGACAAACCAAAAGTTTCCATCGCACGGGCAATTGACACCACACGCGCATCCGGTCAGACGACAAAGCTAAAGAATTGTTTTTACAAATAAGTAACACCTAATCACTTGACTAAGCATGCGACAAAACCAAAAATTGCAATCCCACAGGCAAATGACACCACACGTGCATCCGGCCAGACAACGAAAATAAAGAAATGCTCCAATAAGCCAATTCGCCAACGCAGCGTTACCGTTTCACGCGAAGCTACTACGCTTATGTTGTGTTACCATTGCATGGGAACGTAAATATGTTTACGCTGCATTACTTTTGCATGAGTACCGTTTTTACCAAATTTATGCAACGTGACTTCTGATTATAAATGTTACGAATAATTTCTAAGTTAAGTAAGTAAGCAGTTTTCTCGCTTCCTCTTGACAAATCAGCTCCCTTATTTGAAAACATGTAGCTTCTTTACAAGTATACGTTCAGTTTCATAAAGAAACTTTTAAATTGTTGTAAAATTTAGACATTCGGTGCAAATTATTATATCGGGAACACCGATTCCATTTTGACGTTTTGTTTTATTATTATTTGTTGAAAATCGTAAACATTCAAACTGTAAACATTTGAGTAACTAATATATAATATAATCGAATTTTCAAATTAATAATGTTTTTATTTATCTAGGTCGATGGTGGTTGTGCTTCTGAAATAGTCGGATAGCCCAGCAGTTATCAAGGTCACCTCGGATATATGAGGAAACTTCAAGATAGCGTGCGAGGACATATACAGACTCAACGAGGTGGCGGGTACAACTACTACAATATTTCAATTATGTGGGTGCCACGAAAGAACGGAAAAAATAAAAAAATATTTAAAAGAACTACTTTGGTGGAGAAATTCATTGGTCCGCAGCCGGAAGTAGCGTGCAGCTCAGTCACGCACAAGGCTGTGATCAACCGACTTAGGCAACATAAGCACTATGAGTACTATCATAGATTCAAAATCTTCGGCAGTCTAAAATGTTCCTTGACGTCCCACATAGACCAAACTTCAAATTTCTTTTTAGTATTGACGAACTGTTTTAACAGTTGCTCTCTAGATCCCAGAGCTGAAGTGGAACTTAAACTAGGAGGCATTCGGGGCTATTGTTTATATAATCACGCGATCCATTCCTTCGAACCATTATGCTTCGGTAAACAATCTTCATCAAGGTGGTCCTATCAAGTTCAGCCCTAAGAACGTTATCCGCTATACTAATGCGATGGTCCACCTGCTTGAGCTTCAGAGACTTTAGGAATCATGGGCCAAAATGGACTGCTTGGCACATTGCTGCGATGCAATAAAAAAAACTATACGCTATGGTAAATAAAGCATTCACATGCAACGAGTGTCTCCCAGCATTTGAGTGCCAGATGGTATTCCCTAATATAAATATATATTTCAAAGCAGCAGTGCATCATTTATATTACAATATATGTATGTACCTATACCAGCAAATTGTGCACTGAAAAAGGTAGATCCATAAATTGAGTCGGCAATTGTAAATACTTTTTTCATAAGCTAGTTAAATAATAAAAAAAAACCCTACTTATTGTAAAAGATAATCCTTGTGTAACTTACATTCTATTAATCTGTGTTGTGCTCATGTTATATTAATATGGGGTTTTCCAATAAGAGGTGTTATTCAATGCTAAGATCAATGGTTTCTTTGATTGTGTGGCACGTAGTCCCGTCTTGTTGAAAATAAACGTTGTCTAGATAAATGCCATCCAATTCCGCCACAAAAAATCGTTAATCACCTCTCGATAGCGCAATTCAATCACCGTAACTGTTGCTCCTGCTTCATTTTCGAAAAAGTAAGCTCCATTGTCTCCGCCGGACCATAAACTGCACCAAACAGTCACACGTTGAGGATAGAGAGGCTTCTTAAGAATAACTCTTGGATTTTCTGAACCCAAACGATCCGATAGGTACGATTTTATAATATTAAAATAGTGTGTTGGTAGAAGAGCATTTATTTTGTTGAGGAGTCCCCCGTGGCAAACTTCGTCAAAGGCTTTAGACACGCCCAGAAAGATAGCAGAGCACACCTTTTTTTCCTCAAAGGCGTTTTCAATGATGCGAGTAATTCTGTGGACTTCATCAATGGTAGAATGGTTTGTGCGAAAATCAAATTGATGTACTGGTATTACATTTCTTTGCTTAATAATTATGTTGAGACGTTTGGCTAAAAGCTTTTCCATCAGTTTTGATATGAGTGGTAGGAGCGAGATAGGCCGATAAGATGTGACATCATGCGTTGGCTTCCCTGGCTTATTAAACATAAATATTTCAGCAGTTTTCCAATATATAGAGCTGTGGTGCAGTTTGAATGTTGAATTAGATTCTGCGCAAGATTTTTGGACCTTTGCACGTTGGCAACGGCGAATATCGCAGACGATTGAACGATGAGCTGCAAGAGCTTTACGACGACATAGACGTAGCGCAGCGAATAAAGATCCAGCGGCTACGTTGGCTGGGTCTTGTCGTCCGAATGGATACAAACGCTCCGGCTTTGAAAGTATTCGATGCGGTACCAGCTGGTGGTAGCAGAGGAAGAGGAAGGCCTCCTCTGCGTTGGAAAGATCAGGTGGAGAAGGACTTGGCTTCACTTGGTGTGTCCAATTGGCGCCGGTTAGCCCGAGAAAGAAAAGACTGGCGCGCTTTGTTAAGCTCGGCCAAAATCGCGTAAGCGGTTATCGCGCCAATTAAGAAGAAGAAGCAAATAAATCAACCGCCGCAGAATTAGTTGCCTGTGCCAGGCCTAATAATCGATTAAAAATTTATTATGAAAATGCGTCCGGACTAAGAAGTAAGTGAGATGAAGTACGATTGCTTATTTCATGTTGCGAGTATGATGTGGTGGTTATAACCGAGACTTGGCTCAACTCAAACTTTTTTGATGCTAAATTTTTCGATCCAAACATTTACATTCTTTTTCGTAAAGACAGAGATGCTGTCAAAACTGGATGTAGCAGAGGAGACGGAGTCATGATTGCAGTTCGCTGTAATCGTCACGCATCACTCATTCAATTACATGGGACTGATACTGTATTAGACCAGCTATGCGTGCGAATACGTGGTGCGCATAGTTTTCTTTATATTTGTGTGTCTTATATTCCACCCTTAAGTAATGAGTACTTGTATAAGTCGCATGTGAACAACATATTAGCCCTTCAAGATGTTATTGGGAATAACCACTTATGTGTCTTAGGGGATTTTAACTTAAGCAATATAAATTGGGTATATTTAGACAATAACGTATATCTAACGCCTTCAAACGTCAATAGTCCTTCTTCTTCTTAATTGGCGCTATAACCGCTTACGCGATTTTGGCCGAGTTTAACAAAGCGCGCCTGTCGTTTCTTTCTCGTGCTAACCGGCGCCAGTTGGACACACCAAGCGAAGCCAAGTCCTTCTCCACCTGATCTTTCCAACGCAGAGGAGGCCGCCCTCTTCCTCTGCTACCACCAGCTGGTACCGCATCGAATACTTTCAGAGCCGGAGCGTTTGTATCCATTCGGACGACATGACCCAGCCAACGAAGCCGCTGGATCTTTATTCGCTGCGCTATGTCTATGTCGTCGTAAAGCTCATACAGCTCATCGTTCCATCGTCTACGATATTCGCCGTTGCCAACGTGCAAAGGTCCAAAAATCTTACGCAGAATCTTTCTCTCGAACACTCCAAGCGTCGCTTCATCGGATGTTGTCATCGTCCAAGCTTCTGCGCCATACGTTAGGACGGGCATGATGAGAGTCTTGTAGAGTGTTAGTTTTGTTCGTCGAGAGAGGACTTTACTACTCAATTGCCTACTTAGTCCAAAGTAGCACTTGTTGGCAAGAGAGATTCTACGTTGGATTTCAAGGTTGACATTGTTATCGGTGTTAATGCTGGTTCCTAAATACACGAAGTCTTTTACAACCTCAAAATTATAACTGTCAACAGTGACGTGGGTGCCGATACGCGAGTGCGCCGACTGTTTGTTTGAAGACAGGAGGTACTTCGTTTTGTCCTCGTTCACCACCAAACCCATTCGCTTTGCCTCTTTATCCAGTTTGGAGAAGGCAGAACTGACAGCGCGGTTGTTAAGGCCGATGATGTCAATATCATCGGCATACGCCAGCAATTGTACGCTCTTATAAAAAATTGTGCGTGAGCGATTAAGTTCTGCGGCTTGTACGATGCTCTCCAACATCAGGTTAAAGAAGTCACACGACAGCGAGTCACCCTGTCTGAAACCTCGTTTGGTATCAAACGGCTCGGAGAGGTCCTTCCCAATTCTGACGGCGCTGCTGGTGTTGAGCAACGTCATCTTACATAGCCGTATTAGTTTTGCGGGGATACCAAATTCAGACATCGCGGCATACAGGTAACTCCTTTCCGTACTGTCGAATGCAGCTTTGAAGGATGAACGAAGGATGAGCACTATCGGGCTTGGAATCAAAAAATTCTAAAAATTCCAAGTCTAGCTTTAAAGGAATATGGTGAACGTTGATCGGCGATATAGAAGAAAAAGGCTGCGATAGAACAGAACTAATGTTGTCGCTTATAAAAATCAAATCTAATAAACGATTCATACTGTTAGTTAAGCCATTAATCTGAGTTAGACCCATGCCCAGTAAATTATCAATAAAAAAAGATTCAGTAGGACTATTGGAGGATGGTTCCATGTGTAGAAGTCCACGCAAGTGGGGAAAGTTACTGATCGCCATTCACTTGGGAGTGGCCAGGACGATTCTTCTACACATCGTCCAAGCAGCTCACAACGTCCGGGATTAGCCCACGTATCCTCTGGTTAGCTTCCGAACACCCGTTCGGGAGTGAGCTAACGTGAGAAGGCGAAGCATCCCAGGATAGCTGGTTGTGCGCTGGGTTTGGGACCCGCCACTTTAAAAGCCCCCCCCCCCCCCCCCCCAATGAAAACAGCAACAAAGCCTCGGATGAGAACTTCCAACACTGATGACGACCCCTGCAAACGAAATAAGGAATACGATTTGAGGGCATGCACCTGGAATGTCCGGTGCCATCATGGGGAAGGTGCCTCTGCCCGGCTGGTTGATGTCCTCGTGAGAGTAAAGGCTGACATCACTGCCATCCAAGAGATGCGATGGACGGGGCAAGGAAAGAAAACCATAGGACCTTGCGACGTCTACTACAGCTGCCATGTAAAGGAGCGCAAATTCGGTGTCGGATTTGTTGTGGGAGAGAAACTTCGTCGCCAAGTACTGTCGTTCACTCCGGTGGACGAGCGTCTCGCAACAATCCGCATCAAAGCCCGTTTTTTTAACATATCGCCAATTTGCGCCCACGCCCCGACGGAAGAGAAGGACGATGCGACCAAAGATTCTTTCTATGAGCGCTTGGAACGTTCCTATGAGCGCTGCCCCCGCCACGACATAAAAATCGTGCTTGGCGACTTCAACGCCAGGGTGGGCAAGGAGGGAATTTTTGGTCCCACAGTCGGAAAATTCAGCCTGCACAACGAAACTTCCGGTAACGGACAGAGGCTGATCGACTTCGCCGGGGCCCGAAACATGGTAGTCTGCAGCACCAGATTCCAGCATAAGAAAATTCACCAAGCCACCTGGCTGTCTCCTGATCGAAAAACACGAAACCAGATCGATCATGTTGTGATAGATGGAAGACACGCTTCTAGGGTATTAGATGTACGTACGATCCGAGGACCCAACATTGACTCGGATCATTACCTTGTTGCAGCCAAACTGCGCACACGCCTCTGTGCGGCAAAAAACGTGCATCTACCTACGCAAAGAATGTTCGACATCGAAAAGCTGCAATCACAACAGACAGCCAGAAGATTCGCCACTCGACTCTCACTCCTGCTCTCAGAGAGTACTGCCCAACAAACCGGCATCCACGAACAATGGAGCAACATTTCTCGTTCTCTACGTACCGCCGCCGAAGAAGAAATCGGATTCCGGCGAGCCCGAAAAAACAATTGGTACGACGAGGAATGTCACGCTGCCGCAGAAAGAAAGGATGCCGCCTATAGAGCCACGCTGCGATCGGGCGCAACGCGAGCCATGTGGGATCGCTACAGAGAGCTGAAAAAGGAAGAGAGACGTATTATCCGAAAGAAGAAACGAGAGGCCGAAATACGTGAGTGCGAAGAGCTTGAGATGCTGGCCAACAGGAACAACGCCCGAAAATTCTACCAGAAAGTTCGGCGGCTTACAGAAGGTTTTAAGACCGAGGCGTTTTCCTGTAAGAAGAAAGACGGCGAACTGGTGACTCACGTACAGAGCAATCTTAAATTATGGAGGGAACACTTCTCGAACCTATTAAACAGTGACAGCTGCGCATGTCACCGAGAAAGTGAAGATCCCGATACCCCAATCGTTGACGACGGAATTGTTGTTCCGCTACCCGATCATGACGAGGTGAGAATAGCGATAACGCGGCTAAAGAACAACAAAGCCGCGGGCGCCGACGGACTGCCGGGTGAGCTATTCAAACATGGCGGCGAGGAGCTGGTAAGGTGCATGCATCAGCTTCTACGCAAAATATGGTCGGATGAAAGCATGCCTGGCGATTGGAATTTAAGTGTGCTCTGCCCAATCCATAAGAAGGGCGACCCTGCAATTTGTGCCAATTACCGCGGGATTAGTCTTCTAAATATCGCCTATAAGGTTCTAGCGAGCGTATTGTGTGAAAGGCTGAAGCCCACCGTCAACCAACTGATTACACCTTATCAGTGTGGCTTCAGACCTGGAAAGTCTACCATCGACCAATTGCCAATTGTGATTTCCAAACTCTTGATAATGCCTTACGTGAAATTGATTGGGAAGTATCACTAGGCAATATTGAAGTTGCTGAATGCTTTGAGATATTTAAAACTTTAGTCCTTGATATATGTTCTCAACAAGTTCCAATTTTTAAGCGTGTAAATTATAACATTCCTTGGTGCACGAAAGAACTTGAACATCATAAAAATTTGAGAAATAAGTTTTTTAAGAAGTTCAAGTTAACTAACGAAACCCGCTATTATGATTTGTTTATCCTCCACAGGAATAAGTTTCGTACTTTAAATAAGTCTTTGTATAAGGAATTCATTCACAAATTTGAGCTTAACATAAAAAGTAATCCGAAGAATTTTTGGCGATATATTAAATCGATTAAAAAGGCCTCTTCTATTCCTAATTCTGTTTTTTATAGGAACGTAACTGCCTGCTCTGTCAGCGATGTAGCGAATTTATTTGCTGATTTTTTTCATCTAACTTCGTCTCTGATGAAGATATTCAGGAAGAACATTTGGCAGCCATTCGCCATAATTTCTTGGGGAAAGTGTCTTCTTCAGTTGACTTTGGTTCGCTTGTTCTATCAGATGATGATCTCATTGAGGGATTGTTAAAGATTAAAAACTCGGCTCATTCGGATGTAGACGGGCTTTCTGTAACTTTGTTTAAAAAGCTGTCGCTCTTTGGTTCAACCTCTTAAACTAATTTTTAACAAATCCTTGGCCGAAGGAATATTTATCGATGATTGGAAGCTGACTTCAGTCACTCCTATTTTCAAAAGTGGTAATAAAAGCGATATTGTAAATTACAGACCAATTTCCAAATTATCTGCTGTATCTAAACTCTTTAAATGCGTTATTAAAGACAAGTTATATTTTAGTGTTAAACGTCTAATTAGTCCACGTCAGCATGGTTTTGTAGCTGCAAGATCTACCTTATCTAACTTATCCGTTTTTTCTGATGATTGCAACGCAGGCTTCCAGAATGGTTTCCAAACTGACGCGATATACACGGATTTCTCTAAAGCCTTTGATAAAATCTCCCACACGATTTTAGTAACTAAATTGGCTTGTCTCGGTTTTCATTCTACTTTCCTTGATTGGATTCGGTTCTATAATATTTAACAAAGAGATGCTGCACTGTAGTTATCGATGGTGTTTCTTCGAAACACTACACTGCCACCTCTGGTGTACCTCAGGGTAATATTTTAGGACCTTTATTATTTGTTTTGTTTATTAATGATATTTAACGATGTTTTTCCTTCGCTAATTTTCTTCTCTATGCTGATGATCTAAAAGTGTACTCTGAAATAAGAAATTCTAGTGATTCAGCCGCCCTACAGTCCGAGTTGAATAATTTATTTTCCTGGTGCCTTATAAATCGTATATTTCTTAATATTGAAAAATGTCATAAAATCACATTTTCTAAGCTTCAAAACCCCCTCAACACCTCTTATCATATCAATTATACATATCTTGCTTCGTCTGATGTGATAAAAGATTTAGGGGTTTTCTTTGATTCAAAGCTTAATTTTATCACGCACCTAAATTATGCCGTTTCCAATTCTCTTGCTATGCTCGCTTTTGTTAGACGTCACTCATCGCACTTCACTGATCCATATACTCTTAAGATTTTATACTCTGCGTTTGTGCGGTCCAAATTAGGTTATGCCTCTTTTATTTGGAGACCTTATCATGCAGTTCATATAAATCGAGTGGAGAGGGTTCAAAAAAAAAAATTTGTGTGCGTTTCGCGCTACATTCACTCAATTTCTCAGACCCCAAACCATCATACGTCTCACGCTGTCGTTTGATTAGTCTCTGTCCATTAAGTGACAGAGGTACGTTTCAGGCAGTTTCTTTTATTTTCGATCTCTTTAATGGACTAATTGATTGCCCGTTTCTTCTAGAAAGAATACATTTTAATGTTCCTTGCAGGAACTTTCGCCGTGTCAAACTTTTTCATGTTGGCGTTAGGAGGCCATTATATAGTGCCAAAGCGCCGCTTGTTAGAACGCTGTCTGACATTAACTATCTCGCCTCCCTTTTGGATCTAGACTTTTCCAGGGCGAAACATGTATTAAATACCCAATTAAAAAATTTCTTCCTTTGTAAGAATTCTAAATAATTACCTAGTATATTTTGTTAATTTAGTTTCCTAAGCTTTAATTTTTGTTAATTACTTCTATATAAATACTCTTAGTTCTATGTAGTCTGTAAGAAACTTTGTATTTCTTGACTTACTAAAATGAATAATCCTCCTCTGTAAGTTATAAGAAATTTTATCTTTTTCTTTTACTCATTACAATTGAAGCCAATTAATTATAAGTTTAATTTAACTTTAATTAATTTAATTTAGCATTAATCTGTTTTCATAGTCTGTAAGAAATACTGTATTTTTTAGACTATTAATTGAATTAAATAAATATCGCTTTCCATCTCTTCATTTTGCTATTTGCGTTTTTGTGGCTGAGTGCATAGGCCAAGGGTTGGTGGTCGGTAATTATTTTTACTTTCTTTGAACCGTACAGATAGCTTCTTAGGTTGTTTAAAGACCAGATTATGGAAAGCATCTCTTTCTCGTTAGTTGCATAACTTTCTTCCGTTTTGTTAAGAGTCCTCGAGATGAAGGTTATTGGGCGATTTTCTTGCGATAGGACGGCTCCTATAGCAAAGTCGGATGCATCCGTCGTAAGTTCGAAGTCTTTTTCGAAGTTGGAATGTGCCAGGATAATATCCCTTGATATTAGAGCATTTTTAATCTTATTGAATGATTCTATAGCTTCCTTATTAAGGTTTATTTCTAACTTCCTTGAGTTTCTTTTTGAAGTATTTCCAGCTTCTCCCCGAAGTAGCGTCGTCAGGGGCTTGGCAATTTTGGAGTAATCCCTAATAAATCTCCTGTAATAGCCTGACATTCCTAGGAAGGATCTCAACTCCTTCAGAGTATGGGGAATTGGGAATTGTGCAACGGCTTGAACCTTCTTGGGGTTTGTTTTTATTCTTTCTGAACTGATGACATATCCTAGGAATTCGACTTCCTGTTTGGCGAATTCGCATTTGCTCAATTGTACTTTCATATTCGCACTTTCTAAGGTTTTAAATACCATTTCAAGATTTTCCAAATGCTCTTCCTCGTTCCTGCCGAAAATTATAACGTCGTCAATGTCGACGTAACATCTGACTCCTATATGTTGCCGAAGGATGTCATCTAGTGCTCTTTGGAAGGTTGCGGGGGCATTCTTCAGCACGAAGGGGAGGCGGAGGAATTCATATTTTCCATTATTAACGGAAAAGGCGGTCTTTTCTATATTTGACTTCCGTAGCGGAATTTGATGAAACCCGCTTTTGAGGTCAATTACTGTAAACAAATTGTTGTTACCGAGGTTTGCTAGGACCTCGTTAATTTCGGGAATGGGGTATTTATCTGGGATGGTTACAGAGTTAAGCTTTCGATAATCAATAACCATACGATATTTCCTCTCGCCGGATGCATCTGGTTTTTTGTTAACTATCCACACAGGAGAGTTATATGGAGATTTAGATTTTCTTACAATTCCGTTGTCAAAGAGTTCTTCCACTTGCTTTTCTATTTCTGCCTTCAAAGCCATGGGATAGGGGTAAGGCTTGGAATACACAGGATTATCATTAATAGTTCTGATTTCGCCTTTAACTAGAGTGGTGTATGTTAATTTTTCGACAGGATCAGAAAACAAATTTGGGCATTTTGTTATAATATTATTTATTTTCCGTTGATGCTCTTCAGTGAGATGTGGAATTTCTAATTTGACATTATTAACTTGCTGGGATATTCGCTGCTTGAGTGGGATAACAATCCCCGGAAAAATGGTCATTGTGCCTTTTTCGGTATCTATGATAGCTTTTAGTTTTCTGAGGGTGTCGTTGACGATAATCCGATGAAAAGAGTTCAGGGGTGGCAGAATAAAGAACTTAATTTTTTCTATATTTGGTCCGAAAATTTCTATAAATGTATGATGGGTTATTTCAATATTACCCGCAACTGATTCTACTTTAAATGACTTATTTGGTAGTGGATTTCTTATCCTAGTCGATTGAATATAGTTCTTATTAGATCCTGTGTCAATAAGAAAATCCAATTGGTCCCCACGCCTTGTTGTAAATTCATAGTACGGAAGAGAGGACGGCGTTAGTCTAAAAAATTAATTAGGTCTACTTCGGAGTGGTCTTGTTCGCTAGTATTCAAATTACTTTGTCCTTCTGGAGCTCCATTTACATGCTGCATTGCTTCGTAGTAGTCGTCATGTGAATTGCCGTAATAACCCTGATTTGGGTTTGGCTCTGTGGGATAATTGGTTTAAATGACTTATTTGGTAGTGGATTTCTTATCCTAGTCGATTGAATATAGTTCTTATTAGATCCTGTGTCAATAAGAAAATCCAATTGGTCCCCACGCCTTGTTGTAAATTCATAGTACGGAAGTGAGGACGGCGTTAGTCTAAAAAATTAATTAGGTCTACTTCGGAGTGGTCTTGTTCGCTAGTATTCAAATTGCTTTGTCCTTCTGAAGCTCCATTTACATGCTGCATTGCTTCGTAGTAGTCATCATGTGAATTGCCGTAATAACCCTGATTTGGGTTTGGCTCTGTGGGATAATTGGTTACATTTTGTGACACTATTTGCGTGAAAAGTACGTTGCATTTTATTCGGAGGGCGAGTATATTGAAAAGATAGTGGACGTTTCTGCGGTTGACTGTTTTGATTAGTACTTGGCCTATTTTGGTAGTTAATCTGTCTAGAGTGTAGAGAAGAATCTACATCCATTGCGACTGGTGGTTTAGGGGGTAAGTTGGAGCGACTGTTGAATCCTTGATTTAATTGTTGTTGGGGGCGTATTCCAAAGTTGTTGTTAGACTGATAATTATAATTTGGTCTATTATTATAATACGTTGGATTACCCTGGTTCGGGTGCGTCCGGGGTGTCATGTTAAATGGCCTATTGTTGTAATTGTTTAGTTGTCTCGGAGGATAGTTATACCGCTGCGGGGATACCGCATATGTAAGTTCAGGATAAAAAGGGCGGTTGTTTGACATATTTTGCCGTGGAGGTCGCGGCGGCGGTTGATTTAATGATCTATGCACGTTATGTGCATGGTTCATACGGAAGGACGTGTTGTCCAATTTTTGACAGAGATGAAGGGCTTGAGGCAAGGTTGTAGGTTCACGGATGCTAAGGAGTCGTGGTAAGTCGCCATTTAGTCCCCTGATGAATGCATCGAGAGCTTTCTCCCGATAAGAGTTCGTCATCGTCCTTATGGACTCGTCGCCAAGATCCAAGCATGAGATCTTTTCTAAAATAAGCGAAAGGTGCTGGTAAACTTTTTGGTAAAAGGTTGCAATGACGTCGTGTCGTTGAGCCAAGGTGGTCAATTGGTATTCGAGTGTACCAATATCTCTTTTATCCGAGTAATGCATCATTAATACTCTAACGGAGTACTGTAGGACTCCAAAGCGGTGTCAGCAGCGCCGTCAATTTTTGAAGAAATAATGTGTGGGATGGAAAAATATTTAAGAGTGTCTTTCAGTGTACCGTATGCTCTTAAGATCCTGTCCACGCTTTTCCACCAGGAGCCAAATTCCCCCGGTTTACCTGAAAATTCCCATAGACATTTGACCATGTCGGGAATCCTGTCTATTTCGTGCATATTTCCTACATTTAAAGCTATATTACAGTCCTGTCCACTAAACTCAGTAATATTTGGTGTATTTAATCTGTCGAGCACTTCGCGTACTACTGTTTCGACAACAGTAGGGCTAGGAGTGGATGGTTTTATCGGATTCGGGCTACCGTAATCGAGCCGGAGCTGGCTTAGTTGTTCTACCAATTGTTCTGCAGATTCTGTAATTTTGTATTTGGGGCTTTCCGGTATTTCAAGGTTAGAATAAAAGATTTATTTTTTCTAGCAAAATTTTACTCACTTTAAATAACTTTCACAATTTATCTTTAGTTTTAGTAGCGTAATCCTTTTCCGTTCTCAAAGGTTTCTTTAAATATTGTTTTCTAAATCTTCAAATTATTTAACTTATTACCGAGTATACTTTTAATATCTTTTCACTTTAAGCATCAAGGTTATAAAATTTCACTTTTGCTCTATAAACATTGATTAATTTCTTTTAATCAAATTAAATTATTTCTTAAAAATAGAACTTTTAATATATTTAATATTTCCTTTTTCTTTCAATTTCTCCTATTTATTTTTATCAAATCAAATTATTTCTTCAAAAATAGATCTTTAATATATTCAAGGTTATAAAATTTCACTTTTGTTCTATAAACATTGATTACTTTCTTTTTATCAAATTAAATTATTTCCTAAAAATAGAACCTTCAATATATTTAATATTTCCATTTTCTTTCAATTTCTCCTTTTTATTTTTATCAAATCAAATTATTTCTTCAAAACTAGATCTTTAATATTATATATTTTCCGTCTATCAAATCGAATTTCTTTCAATAAATATATTTAATGTATTTATGTCTTACAGTAATATCATCGCCAGCGTTGGGATTGGGTTTGTTTTGCGCTCTGGGTATGTCCTTTTTCCTTTCGGTACTTAGGTCCATCTTCGCAGCTACTTCCGTCCCTCGTTGTCCCGTAGTTGCTCGATAGTGGAAGTTATTCTTCGCCCCGTTGCCTTACTTTGTATTTTCAGGCGTAGTTGGTTACAGAGTTTTTTTTATCTTCACTCGCGTGTCCTTACTTTTTAATTTCCAGCCACTTACTACTTTCGACACACGCGCTGACGTCCCTGCTCGGGCGCCAGTTAACTTTCTCGTAATTGAGAAGTTTTAAAAAATATATTTTTCGGGAGCCGTGCTCCTTTATTCACCATTCACTTAGCACTCAGTTACAAAATAATATTTCTTATAATTTATAATCTAATCTACGTTTGGCTTACTGACGGGGAAAACTGCTGACGGTTCGCTTCCCACAGGTGAAGTTGTTTGTTTCAACGTGACTTTCATTTCACGCTTACAGTTCACACGGTTTGGCCCGCTCATGTTACAGCCTCAGCGATTTCGTCACTTGGTTATGTCTGGGGTATTTAATTTATATTATACTAAGTGAACATGTGTCATGGTAACATACATATTTGTATGTGGATATGCACACTTAATGCCCTAGCCTATATACGTACACATTTGTATTCTGAACTCCCAGCAAAACTATGATTATTACTAAACACATATGCATGCACATATAGCAGCAAACACAGAGCACTCGCTTTATGCCTCTGCATGCGCATGTTGCCGAAGCTAAAATTATAAGCCTACCGATTACAAGAACAAAATACATTCATAGGCGCAGTGGTAGCGGCCAATATTCTTTTAGTCGCAGAGGCGCTGGTGCATATGCATATATATATGTATGCCGACTTAGGTGTACGTTCATATACATATATGGATTAGGGATAGGGAAATATTGTCGCAGGGAATAGTGCAGAGAACGTAAATGATATAGAAAAGTCTCACGAGCCACGAATAGCGTGAGTTGTCAAAAATGAGGTGTAACTGCAAAGATTTTTTCACCTCGCCAAACTCGACAGCGAGAAGTTCTTAACAGAACAGATTATAGTGAATTCTGTATAAGTGTATTGGCTCTGCATAGTTTTGGCTTCTGTCTGAAATCAAATTGCCGAGGGCATTTGGCAAGCATTTGAATGTGCATTTATATGTTCCTTTAGCAAACGAAATTGTATTCAATTTACGTTTTATTGCAGGGAATAATATATGTATGCATTTTTAGATAGCATAAAACTTTGAAATTCAAAATAAATAAAAGAAGAATTCAAAGAAACCTATTTGCATATACATATGTACATATGGGACAACTAAGTTCAATTGCATCTTTGCACACATTTGTATGCGCTGAAGCAACCATGACCTACCTCAAGAGGCATCACCTTATAATATTTACATACAATTATTAGGGAGTAAATACCCAAATTATCGAATTCCTGCCTAAAAGTACGTTCACATATGCATTAATTACCAATAAGTCCACAAAATTAATCTACCCGTTCACATATAGCAGATTTACTGCAAAACAGCTGTCAATATTGTTGTGAAAGGTTTTTCTTCATAGAAATTATTTTGGTGGAATATTTCGGTGTTTTTGGTTTGTGTAATTATTATTAACGAAATGAAGAAAAGACAAAAGGAAGGACTAGCTAATTTAATTGCACAGTTGGCTGCTAAAGATTCGAAATTCGATACTACATTTTTGGAGAAAAATTTTCTATGCGCAATCTCGCTTTTTAATAACGGACTGGGAGTTAAGCATAAAAAAGTAGATGATCTACTTTTATGTGGACGTATTATAACATATGCTAAAAGAATTCTCTTTTGCATCTGAATATACATATTTGTATGTGGTTATGCACACTTAATGCCCTAGCCTATATACGTACACATTTGTATTCTGAACTCCCAGCAAAACTATGATTATTACTAAACACATATGCATGCACATATAGCAGCACACACAGAGCACTCGCTTTATGCCTCTGCATGTGCATGTTGCCAAAGCTAAAATTATAAGCCTACCGATTACAAGAACAAAATACATTCATAGGCGCAGTGGTAGCGGCCAAGATTCTTTTAGTCGCAGCGGCGCTGAAAGGTTTCGACTATTGTACAACACAACAGAAACAAATTCAGTGAAACTCCGAGCTCATACTTCTAAGAGCAAAGCACTTTTATTCATAAAACGATCCGCCCAAATGCCAATTTTTCTTAACGGTGACAAAAATTTACATATAAGATTGAAGAAATGAAAGCAAAATAGCTCCAGTATTGACTTGCAGAAATAATTGCCAATAATTGGCGAATCGCGAATTTTTTTTATGTCGAATGGCCGCGGCTCCGTATATATATTTGCGCCCACATATTATGTAAATATGTGTTCTAAATGTTCGACAGAACAGTTGCTGCCGCAACTTAGTATGTTGCTTTACGTACAGTGGTTCAATAAAGAGCTCTGACATATGTAGCATGCTGCTTCAAATTTAAAATTTTTCTAAGAAATTTAAGTTAAATATTTTTATTTTTATATTTTTCTATTTGGTATTCAAATATGACTTTAAAAATAGTAATAATCATGTACAAATCCATAACCTCCTTGGTATACAAAATTTATCATGCAGCATTCGCAAAATTGGTGTGAAAAAGAAGTCGGGCATCTGACATTATTGCGATTGTTTAGCACTTTAAAAGGGGAATCCCACAACTAATTTCCTCTCGGTAGAATGCAAAGAAAGAACTAAATGTAAACAATTAAAATAAAGAATCAGTCGCGCTTTGTTGAATAAAAATCCAAATTATAAACTTGGGTACACGGCGTAGAGGATGGTTTCATATCTAGAACTCCACGCAAGTGGGGAAAGTTACTGATCGCCATTCACTTGGGAGTGGCCAGGACGATTCTTCTGCATATGGTTCAAGCAGCTCACAACGTCCGGGATTAGCCCACGTATTCTCTGGGTAGCTACCGAACAGTAGAAGGCGAAGCATTCCAGGACATCTGGTTGTGCGCTGGATTCGGGGCTCGCCACTTAAAAATCCCCCCGGGAAAAGATTAAAAAGGCCTCGGATGAGACCTCCCTATACTGATGACTACCACTACAAACAAAATAAGGTTACGATTTGAGGGCATGCACCTGGAATGTCCGGTGCCATCATGGGGAAGGTGCCTCTGCCCGGCTGGTTGATGTCCTCGTGAGAGTAAAGGCTGACACCACTGCCATCCAAGAGATGCGATGGACGGGAAAAGGAAAGAAAAGCGTAGAACCTACTACTACAGCTGCCATGTAAAGGAGCGCAAATTTGGTGTTGGATTTGTGGTGGGAGAGAGACTTCGCCGCCAAGTCCTATCGTTCACTCCGGTGGACGAGCGTCTCGCAACAATCCGCATAAAAGCGTGATTTTTATAAAATCTCCCTCATTTGCCCCACACCCTGATGACAGAGAAGGACGATGCGACCAAAGATTCCTTCTTTGAGCGCTTGGAACATTCCTATGAGCGCTGCCCCCGCAACGACATAAAAATCGTGCTTGGCGACTTCAACGCCAGGGTGGGCAAGGAGGGAATTTTTGGTCCCACAATCGGAAAATTCAGCCTGCACAACGAAACATCCGGTAACGGACAGAGGCTGATCGACTTCGCCGGGGCCCGAAAAATGGTAGTCTATAGCAACAGATTCCAGCATAGGAAAATGCACCAAGCAACCTGGCTGTCTCCTGATCGAAACCAGATCGATCATGTTGTGATAGATGGAAGGCACGCTTCTAGTGTATTAGATGTACGTACGATCTGAGGACCCAACATTGACTCGGATCATTACTTTGTTGCGGCTTAACTGCGCACACGCCTCTGTGCAGCAAAAAACGTACATCTACCTACGCAAAGAACGTTCGACATCGAAAAGCTGCAATCACAACAGACAGCCAGAAGATTCGCCACTCGACTCTTACTCCTGCTCCTGAGAGCACTGCCCTGTCACAGCTAGCCTACATCGTTATTATTCTTTGTTTCTAATCACCAAAAAATTCTAATCGACTGCTGCTTAATTTACATAATTCAGTCCCTTACTGTTAAATATTGGTGAAAAATGTGTCTGTGATGTACTCATCATCAAAATTCCTTGCGTTCTCGTCACTGAGACTTCTCCATACATGAATTTGATCAACAAAACACAAAATCCAATAAAACGAGCGTTAATAACAGCATCCACTCCACCTAGCTCTATCAAAAGAGACTGCAGACGGTAGTAACAACAGCGGAGAGCTACTAAAAAGCCTTTTTCAAAGGAGTTCCAGATTGGCTCATTCGCCTCCGTTGACTGGAAGAACCAGATCTGCGTCACCATGTATGCAGTACAGCAATGCCGCAAAGGTCACAACGAAACAGCTCAATCGCAGCATTAACGCTAAGATTAAAGAGCTAACGGAGATAAAGGAACTTCCGAGCATTTCTGAGCTCCACAAGAAGTTAGAAAGATCCATTCTACTAGAATAAGGATGCACACCAAACACACGAACAGCACACAAAAGAGAATTATAGACACCATCGCTGCACGGAAAAGAGTAAAAATGACCACGAATAAACTCTGAGTGCAACGCCGGTTTCAACGAAAGAACCTTCCAGTTCCGAAAGATGGAACACGGTAATTCTTAAGAAGCCCCGTAAAGGAACTAACAATATAACCCCGAAACCTGACGGGAAACAAGCAGACGAAGCAACTACGAAAGTAAATCGGAGGCTACAGAGAAATGTGTAGGAACGCCATAGTTGTTAAAAGCGTGGGCAATGTCTCATATGCAGATATCAAAGCTCAATCAGAAAGTACATGGTGTTAACAAAACTGAAAGTGGGGATTTGCTCCTGGTGCTCGAGCGATCTTCTGACCCAAACACCTTCAACGAAGCAGTTAAAGCTGTATTAGGAGACCTAGTTGAAGTAAGGACACTAACTGAACTATGGCAAATCGAAATTCGTGGTCTCGAAGAAAGAAGAAGTTCATCAAGAAGCAATAACAAACCAATTCAAGGAACTAAATGTGTCTTCGTCTGGCGTCGCTAATTTGCGAAAAGCTTATGGTCGGAAGCACTCAAGGAACTGCGACATAAATGAAGTTTCTCCAACTGAATTTGAATCACTACGAAAAGGCACAAAACCTGCTCGAACAGTCTGTACGGGAACACAAAATATACATTGCAATTCTCAGCCAACCTTAAAACACCGAAATGGCAACGATTGAGTCTCCGACACAACGGGCAAATCAGCTATATGGATGAATAGTTCAGGGATGACGAATATTAACAAAGCTCGCGGCTTTGTACGAGCTCGTGTTGGAAATCTGTTTTTTTTTACAGCGGTCATCTTCCGCCTAGCTTAACCCTAGCTGAACTAAAAAAGTCCTGGAAAGTCTTGCACATGACATTAAAGATCATAGACCGGTTTTCGTAATTGGTGACTATAACGCTTGGGCAGTGAATTGGGAATGCTCCCGAACCACACATAGAGGAAAAGCCTTCTTAGAAGCGATCGCTATGCTTGACATAGTGTTTATGAATTCAAGGAACCATTGGAACATTTGTTAGCTCTAGCCTCGTGAGTAGCACGAGATGGTCCCTTACTTAGTATTACACTGGCAGTGATGATTTCGCAATACTTTGCGTTAAAGCAAACATGATAGGCCTAATTCACCTAACTTCTACGATGTGAGAAACCGAATTGGAACTTTGGACCAGGAAGTGTTCGAGATAATGATGACAAATTGTTCACCCTCTGGAAATGCTGCTGAAAAAACAAATCAAATCATAAAGCAAGTCACTAAAGTATGTGATGCAGCTATGAGTAAAACAAGTAAATACCGCAGAGAGGAAAGGAAAACGCTAAAAAGTGCAATTAAGAGCAGCAAACGCCTGTGCTTTCTAAACCTATGCGAGGATGCTGACAGAATTCAATGGGGATTTGCATATCGATCCCGAATGAAGGCCTTAAGTTGGCAATCCAAAAGCATCCAGAAATCTTTGTGGATGTTTACAACTCCTGCTTAGAGGAATGCAAACTCCCGAAAAAGTGGAAATTGCAAAAACTGGTGCAAATACCCAAAGGGTCTAAGTCGGCGGAAGATCCCTCAGGCTACCGTCCACTATGCTTGCTCTGGACACGGCAGGCGAAATATTAGAAAGGCTGATCGTGAATCGCCTGGAAGTTGCCATCGATAGTGCAGTAGTGTTATCGCCGCACCAATATGGCTTTCGTAAAACACGCTCTACTGCAGATGCTGTTATAGCGGTTAAGCGCATTACTCGCAAAGCGATCAAAGGTTCTCGCTGGCTCTACGGAAATAAAGAGTATTGCCTGGTTACAACGTTGGACGTAAAAAATGCATTTAATACAGCTAACTAAAAACCTAAATACGTTGGGGAATTACCGAGTCCCAAATCATAGAGTTTGCTGATGGCATTTCAGTCGTGGTTGTTGCTAAATTCCTTCACCAGGCTGAAGCAATATGCAACCAAGGGTCGAAAACTCAAAAGATTGCGCAATAATGGTTTAAGCCTTGCAAACCATAATACAGAAGCAGTTCTCCTCAGTAGCAGGAAAATAGTTGAGACAGCAAATCTCACAGTAGGTGGTCACGTATTCGAGCTTAAGCAGTACATCATGTAAATATCTTGGAGTAATTATTGACCACAGGTTGAACTTTAAGCAGCACCTAACATACGCCAGCGATGAAGCAGCGAAGGCTGTAACTGCATTAACACGTATTATGACGAATACGAGAGGCCCTAAGCAGGCTTCTAGGAAGCTACTTAGCAGTTTGGTATCGTCTATCTTGCTATATGCTGTACCAGCCCGGCAGCCTGAGTCGAAGTCTGCATACCGGTTATGCTACGCATTCCGCACAGATTCGGAGGATGCTGTATTAGTCCTAGCGGGTATGCTACCGGTTAAGCTGACTGCATTCGAGTTCAACGAAATAAAAAAACATCGAGCGGATCCAGCACAGCTTACTAACCGAAAGACTGAACGGGAGCGAAGCATCCGTACTTAGTAGGAGGAATAGAGGAAGTCCACAAACGGACGATGGACGTATCGATTGATTTGGAATATCAGCAAATGGATAAATCGAAAACATGGACAGATAGTTTTCTACCTGGCCCAAGTACGTAGTGGGCATTGATGCTTTAAAGCTTCTTCTTCTTTTTTTACATATTCGATTTCTAGCGACTAGCGATCATACAAGAATAATTAAAATCATAAAATAAGCCCATGTAAATAAATTGACTTGACTAGATTCACATATAACAAATAAATAAATACAATCTTCTAATGTATATTAATAACCATTTTACAAAATGCTTCTCTATCCCTGGCAACGTTCCATAGCTTTCTCATATTGCTTAAGCCCATCCAATTTCTAATGTTTCGCAGCCATGACAATTTTTTTCTACCGACGCAACGTCTTCCTTCGACTTTACCCTCCAAAATTAGTTGCAACAGTTGTTACTTTGAATTTCTGAGGATATGACCCAAATATGCTCTCTTTCTTCGCTTAGTTGTTGTTAAAAGTTGTCTATTTTGATTTATTCGGCTTAGTAATTTGTTGTTCGAAATGTGATCTGTGCACGCTATTTTCACCATTCTTCTGTACAGCCACATTTCGAACACTACTAGCCTATTCAGGGGCCGAATCGTAACAGTCGTGAACGACCAATTCGTCACGTAAAAGAACGCAAATCGGATTATCGCTTATCGTGAACGTGTTATCGCTATCGTAATTCGGTATGATGACAAACGTCATCGAGTAATCGAACAACTCGTTCGTTCGAATTGTCATTCGATCGGTTATTTATAAACGTAATTGCGCAGAATTTCAAAGTATTAACGAAAAATGTAAGAATAACTAAAATATATGTAAATTGTGTGACTTTAAATGAAGTTTTATAATTTCAGGACAAACTGTAATAAATTAAACAACAAGCAGAAGGATATAATGGCACATTTCATGAGTGAGCACACAGATTTGGCCAAAAATTCCTTGCCGAATTGTGCACAAGGAAGGTCGACTGCCAACCGACTTTGGGAAGAGCTCAGCAAGCAGTTAAATGCGGAAGGACCGCCAATAAAAAATGCGAAGTTATGGAAAAAAGTTAGTACATATATTATAATCATGTTATCAAAATGAAACTTATTAGTTTCTTTCTAGGTATACGCAGATCAGAAGTACAATGCGAAAAGAAAGTTGTCCTTCAACAAAATTTCAAAAAGGCAAACAGGCGGAGGACCTTACCAGCAGAGGGCTTTAACTCCAGCTGAGGAGGTAATAGTTGAAGCTGCTGGTCTTGAAGCATCTGTTTCAGGAAACAGAATGGTGCAAACATATGGTAGTTCACAACCTGCACCAGTCGCAGTTGCTTCAAGACCAGCATCAAGTGCTTCGGCCTCAAGCAGGAGCAGTGGACGTAATTCGAACCATTCAACTAGTAGTGTTCCAAGTCGTTCCTCCTCCAACAGCCCTGCTTCCTGTACGCCTTCTCGTCCAGTCGCTCCAACTCCACGAAGAAGAATAATAAATAAAGCTTCGCTGCTGGAAGAAAACATAAAATTGACAGCAGATCACCATAAAGCTATGGGGCAGAAAATCGATAGGCTGCTTCAAATTAAGGAGAGGCAACTAGAGATTGACGAGAGGCACCTTGAAATAAGTGAACGACAGCTAGCTGTCTCTAGGAGGATTTTGGCGATGAAGGAGGAGAAGCACCAAGCTATAATAGCTGTAAAAGAACTTGATTTGAAAATAAAGAGTATTGAATTAAACCAATTGAAGGTCAATGAAAAAGAAAAAAAATAGTGTCCCTCCTTCTGAATTAAAATCCTCTTTGTAAATATGTATATATTCCAAATTTTTATTCAAGTTTTATGTAAATATGTATATATGTTATTGAAGTTTTTGTAAATATGTATATATTCTAGGTTGTACTTAAGTTTTATGTATATATATATTTGAAGTTTTATTTAAGTTTTTGTAAGTATGTATATATTTAAGTTTTATTTAAGGTTTTTGTAAATATGTATATATGCATTTGAATATTTATTTCAGTTCTTTTTAAATAACTATACCTGAAGTTTTGTTCAAGTTTAAATTAACTAAATTTTACGTTTTTAAATGGAGTAAAAAAAACCATTAAATGAAATTGATTTTGAATAAGTATCCATTAATGTTTCGAGTTATTTTATTTTATTTAGGTCGGTTAGCATTATACTTCAAAAGCATAATAGTAATATACAATATGAAAACAAGATGGTTATGTCGAGTTCATCAACGAGATTTTAATTTGATCTCTGATTGTTTGGCCGATTCTAGTATACTGGCCTTCTCCAGACACTATGTCAGATGCGGTTTGACTCTCTGAATTTGTTGCTGTAAAGCTCACATTAAATTGTATACAAATGTTGTGAAGCGCTGCACAGACATTCGCAAACCTAGCCACTTTTACAGGATCATATCTTCCTCTTTTGTTGTATTCTAGGATTCTCCACCCACCTTTCAGTACACCATTAGTTCGTTCAATGATGCACCGTGCCTTGGAATGAATTTCATTGAACCTTGCTTCACCTGATCCGTCTGATGGATATCTGTACGGTGTTATGCACCACGGCTCAAGTGGATATCCAGAGACCCCTATTAAAAACAAACAACACGTAATTTAGCACAATCTAAATCAATTGTAATTATATATGTATAACACATACCTAGCAAGCCATTGCCACTCCTATTGTGCAAAAAACGATGTTCCATAACCATTCGTTCGTTTGAATGCTTTCATATGAACGAGTCGTGGGCTGCACCCCCATATTGGCAGTTTATTGCACTACGAAAATTAGTGTGGTCGCAAATCTAACAGAAACAACCTTAAAGTAACATTCCATCTCTTTATTAAAAAACTCACCAACATCGCATTTATGCTATGAAAGCCCTTCCTGTTGAAATACATGTGCTCGTTGACCGTGGGCTTTTGTAGTCCAATGTGGGTGCCATCAATGCATCCAACCACTATTATTAAAAAACGAACATTAAATAAATTTTTCACAGCTAAAACATGGATTGAACTTACCTCCTGGAATTTGATAGTTCTCAACAAACCACTCTTTGCACCTTCTCGAATCATCTGGCTCCAATTTAATATGTTTAGGACCCAATTTGGCTTCAATTTCTTCCAAAACATTGCCCGTTTATTTCGAGACAGTGCTCTGGCACATTCCTATCAAATAGTCATTGCCTATTGCATGCTGATAGCTACCATTTGCGAGTAGGCTGAGACACACAGCCAGTTGGAGCACCGCCGGAACAGCTTTTGTGTCTTGGCAATTTATATTTATGTTATTTAAAACATAATTAAATGCTTCTTTGCTTAAGCGAAACCTTTTGATAAACCTGAGGAACTGATAAAGCGAAGGATATTTATTACCTATTTTTCGTCATATATAAAGTACTTACGCATTGTTTGATAATGCTAGCGGATTGCTTTTGTCTCGAAGTTGTTTTCGCACAACTCTTTCATTATTTTCTTCATCGCTGGAACTTAAATAAAAGAAAATACTCGGATCCATTTAAACTTTTTATATTTTCGTTACTTTCTGCGGTTTATTTTGACACTTCAAATTCTATTGTGACTTAAAAAAACGAAGAAGATGAGAAAAGTAGTCGATAAACAAAATTACAATTACGATACGTCTTCTTTCGACTGTTATGATCCCAACTCGTTCATTCGATTATCGACTCACGTAATTTGTGTTCGAACGATTGTCGTTTCGTTAACGACTGTCACGATTCGACCCCAGGTCAGCAATATTTCCTTTGCGTATAGTTGTATTGACCACACGTAACATTTGGTGAATCTTGAGGCGAATATTAAAATTATGACGGCATAGTGTTTTCTTATAATTGGAAAAGGATGTCCTTGCCATTTTAATTCTTGTACTTATTTCTTCCGTGCAGTTCCAGTTCCGGTTAATCCAGCTTTCAAGATACTTAAATTTATGCACCGTTTCTACCGCTTTTTCTCGAATCATCAGTATTAAGTTGTTATATGTGTTTCGTCTACTGACAACCAAACATTTCGTTTTATTAAAATTAATCCTAAGGCCGTATTTGTTGCTACACTCATATAGCTTACTTACTAAGGTTTGAAGATCGTTTATATTACAATATCAGCAAACAATGTCTTATCATCGGCATATCGAATGTTATTAATAGTAACGCCATTCACTTTGACTCCTTTAATTCGATAATAAACAACCTTGTCTGCTCTGATTCCTATTAAGGTCCTCTGCTGTTTGATTCCTATAAAGGTTTTTTATACTTCGGAGCTTTTTTTTTGTAGCTATGCGGTTGATTGAAGTATTTCGAATAATTTATTGTGTTGAACGGTGTCAAAGGCTTTTTCGTAGTCTACAAAGCATAAAATAGGTATTTTTGTACGTCTTTGCAGTTTTGAACGAGAACGTAAACACAAAGAAGAGCATCACAATTTCCCCATTCCGTTTTTAAATGCGAATTGGGAATCTCCCATTACTTTCTAATATTTTTTATATATACGAATACCTATGTATTATTTTAAGAAAAACTTTTAGGGGATGATTCATCAGACTAATTAATCTGTATTCACTGCATTTTTTTGGCGTTTGTTTTGAGTGTTATGAAAGTTGATTTAAACCAATCTTGTATGAATTGCCCAGTGTCATAGATATAGGTAATTAAAACATTTTAAGAAAACGTTTAGGTTGTTATTATTATTAGCTTCATAATTTCTACTGGAATTTAATTGCCAGTGCCATAGATATACATAAAAAAATTTAAGAAAACATTTAGGTTGTTATTATTATTAGCTTCATAATTTCTACTGGAATTTCCTCGGGTCCTGCCGCTTTGTTGTCACTCATTACTCTTGTCGCTTCTTTAACTTCTTCCATCGTTATTGGTGGGCTAGAAACATTCTCTTTGAAAGGGCTTTGTGCTCTATTGTCGTAAAATATATTTTGTACATAGTCTTCCCATATCTTCTTTTTTTTCGTTTGTTTCGCAAAAGATTTTATTGTTGTCTCTTTTTCGATAAATACCACAAGACTCTCTTGGTTTTGGTTTCTTGTGGATGTTAAAATGAGAGGTGTAATTTTGATATTCAAAGAAAAATGCTATTTTTTAATATAAATGATCGGATCCATAAACAATCGTTAATCATCCCTCGATAGCGCAATCCATTCACCTGTAACACCTGTTATTGTTTTCTCCAGAATAGAAACATCTACGTACATACATGGTCCCAACATATCTTTTCATACAAAAATACTTATGTATATGTAAACGCATACGGTTTAGATGAGTTGGTTTGCATACATACATATATTAGGAATATGTTCTTGAATTTTTTAAATGTAGATATACATATGAGCTGTGTTATGAGGCAGGTCAAGATTTTTTTTCTGCCCACATAAATATGGATAGTAAATGTTATATGTATTCAACACTTTGTATAGGGTTTTTCAATTGGCGCGGGTCGATTTTGGCGCCCTGTGGCAGCCATTTTGTTTTGGTGACATCTGTCAAATCTTTTGTTTATTCAGTTGCCGGCTGCCGTAGCCGAATGGGTTGGTGCGTTATTACCATTCGGAATTCACAAAGAGATCGTTGGTTCCAATCTCGGTGAAAGCAAAATTAATAAAAACATTTTTCTAAAAGCGGTCGCCCCTCGGCAGGCAATGGCAAACCTCCGAGTGTATTTCTGCCATGAAAAAGCTCCTCATAAAAATATCTGCCGTTCGGAGTCGGCTTGAAACTGTAGGTCCCTTCATTTGTGGAACAACATCAACATGCACACCACAAATAGGAGGAGGAGCTCGGCCAAGCACCTAACAGAAGTGTACGCGCCAATTATTATTATTTTTTTTTTATGCCAAGTTACACGATTGAACAGCACGTTGTGTGAGTGTTCATTAACGCAGACGTTGCGCGCATTGCGTCCATTTTTCGGTAGACGTGGTGGCCCTTTAAAGTTGACTCTTCAAAGTTTGGTGGCCAAATTTGAGACGACCGGGTCAGTAAACAATCAGCCAACACCCATACGTTCAAGGAACGCAATATCAGCCAAGAGCTCAAAGTTGATGACCATAGACAACGCCGTTTGTTCGCTGACTGGGCTTCGAATCGTTTGGAAGAGAACCCCAGTTTTGGGCGAAAAATCATCTTTAGTGACGAGGCGCATTTTTGGATGAATGGCTGTGTTAACAAACAAAATTGCCGTATATGGGACGACACCAATCCACACGAGGTTCACCAGGTGATAATGCATCCTCAAAAAGTTATCATTTGGTGTAGAGTTTGGGCTGGCGGCGTCATTGGTCCGTACTTTTTTGAAAACGACGTTGGTGAGGCGGTCACCGTCAACAGCGAGCGCTACACAACGATGATAACCAATTTCTTATGGCCCATATTGAACCATATGGACCTAGACGACATGTGGTTCCAGCAGGACGGCGCTACGTGCCACACAGCAAACGCCACGATTGACCTTCTGCATGAACGATTTAAGGGTAAGGTTATCTCTCGCAGGGGTGATGTGAATTGGCCACCAAGGTCATGCGATTTGACCCCGCTAGACTTTTTCCTGTGGGGTTTCTTGAAGTCTCAGGTCTATGCAAATAAACAACAATCGACCGATGCTCTAAAGGTGAACATAACACAGGCCATCGCTCAAATTCAACCGGATCTATGCGGAAGAGTCATTGAAAATTGGACCACTCGGATCCGTTTCACAGTAAGAAACCGAGGCGGGCATTTGCATGATGTCATATTTCACACTTAATGGCATATATGCGCCTTTCAAATAAAAAAATAATTTTGTCAATAACTCACACACAGCTTGTTTTATTCCATTTCAACATCTACCCGCCCTTATTGAAAAACCCTTTAGTATATGCGGTCGCCCCTCGGTAGGCAATGGCAAACCTCCGAGTGTATTTCTGCCATGAAAAAGCTCCTCATAAAAATATCGGCCGTTCGGAATCGGCTTGAAACTGTAGGTCCCTCCATTTGTGGAACAACATCAAGACGCACACCACAAATAGGAGGAGGAGCTCGGCCAAACACCTAACAGAAGTGTACGCGCCAATTATTTATTTTTTTTATATGAATACACATAATAATTTCAAAAGTACAACATGTGGTTGAATACTAACCCTTGTTGTAAATGAATGGTTTACAAAGTTAATTTTTTATGTGGATATTTTGAAATAATTTTGATAATACACTTAATATCAATACTATTTAGTTAATTAGACACTTAAAATTTCACATTCATGCGTGCATATACTTAGAATTAATTTATTCATCTCACAAGAAATAATCCATTTGCGCATGCAAAATGCCGACAGCAAATAAGCATGAAAGAAAAATGTACAAGTCTGCTGTTATTTTATTATTTATTTTGCCTAACATCAAATCATGGCATTTTACATTCAATGCCAACGCTATATTTAATAATATAAAAAGGCTGATTATTATTTGCCACTAATATGCACCGTAATTTATAAAACGAAATCCGTTTTTCTAAATTTTTGTATGCTGCTATTGTCTCTTGCAGCGTTATAAATTTGCTTCAAAGAATTTCTATCATCAACTTTAGCCGACTAGCGAGATTCTGAAACCTTCTTGCAGCTATTCCATTGTTTAAATTGCAAACGTAAGCTTGCAAAAAAAAATGGTTGTGGCCATCAATCACAGTTTCAAACGATGCTTTCAATCCGCGAATAAACCGCAGATAAAAGAAAATTGATTGAGAATATTATCACGCATTTTTTTTTCAATAGAAATATGAAAAAGCTCCCAAGTGTACCTAAGTTCACACTGTACATTGATTAACAAAAGAAGTTTGTTATTATAAATTATTAGTTTACAGTTTATTAATCCACAATTCGCAAAAGGGATTTGCACTAAAGTTCAAGCAGCAAAAAAATGGGGTGAGTTTACAACGGAACTGGGACTGGGGGACTTGCTTGGGACCACCAGTTAGAACGGCAGCAAAAAGGGTTAAGGTTAATAATGTTTCTTTTTGGGATGTGTGTAGAAATACATTTTTATTTTCCGTTGGCAGGTATGGGCTCACATGATGTCAAAATTAAAGAAAAAAAAAGCAAAACAAAGCTGAACTCCGAGGGGGGGCCTTAACAAACTTCAGGGATTTTAAATACCGAAGAAAATATAATGAGTTTACTGCAACTTGATGCCTGCATAAATCCCGCCGCTGTTGCAGACTGATGGCCAAAACGATTCTACCTTGCACGAAATAAGGAATATACAAAAAAAAGTTCCGAATTAAAAAAAAAATGTAACCGATGAACTAAACTAAAAACTAACTAAAACGAGAAAAATTGCGCGTATATAAAGAAGAAGTTCTGAAAAAACAAACAAGAACCGTCGAGCCACAACTCCGTTGCACTCATTTTCACAAAAAATACTTTTTTAACTTTTAAAAATGTTAACAAAGATTTTCAATACAATCGCTTTTTCTTTTATTTTGATTTTCTGTATCAGCTGAGAAAAAATTATCTATTGTAAATGCGTCGAGCGATCGAAGTTCACAATAGTCCTATTCTTCAGCGAATGAGCACCATAATACCAAATGAAAATTCGTTCGATCAGCACTTTCGACTATAGTCGAAGATCGAATGTTGTTCATAATAAGGGCCAATATAACAAGTGTCAGTATAAACCTCTTCTCCCACCGACGCAGAGTGATTCAGGTATATGGGCTAATCGGACAAAAATCACTACTCCTGTATTACTTTACCGATTTTTATTTAATAAAAGCAGTTGTGTAGCTCATGTATAGAGTTACAACTGTAGCATGAAAAAAAAGTTCTGGGCTAAGTTAGGAGGCAGGAAGTATAAACGAAAAATTTTAGAATATTAAACATTGAACTTTTAATAATATTAATTTATTTACAATAAAATAATAATTTTTGCTATGCATTTCAAAAAATCAAAATTATGTTTCCTCTTTAATTAGCTTGTAATATTTTTAAAGCATTCACTACCTTTATATAATGAACTTTAAATAATAAAAAAAAAATATTTTTCAGTAGTACAAAAAAATATACTTAACATAGGAAAGGAAGAAAAAGAAAATTATTTAGTTAGTCACTATCTGAAATATTTTCTAAATCAAATTGATTTACATTTTCCTCTAAAATATAGGTTTTAATATCCGAAAAATTAAAAGAATGCGAAGTGGTAGTCTTTCTCAGAGAAGATATAAAGGGGCTGATGTTACTACTAAATATGTCATAATATCTTTATTAGTGTTTATTCTAGAATTCTTTCGTGTATGATAAAGACGACTATTTCGTACCTCCTTATGTCTAGCTTCAAGTGGGTCTTCTGCCAGTTGCCCTATTGGTAAATCAAATTGTTTAATGATCTCTTCGCCATGAACTAATAATTTATGGACACTGGAAGGCATATAAAACCAGCCATATAATTCAATCTAAAGCTCTCTGGTATTATTTAAAAGTTCTCGAAAATTGTCGATGTTAATTTGCTTTCCAGAAGACACAATACGTAATATTTGAGAAAATTTAAAAATCAAATTCTCATCAATGCCCGTTATTTCAGAGCTTATTTTGGGATTTTGAAAAACCCTTCTTGCCGTATTCCCATCATTAGTGGACCCGTAACCTGGCTTAGGTTTATCCACAACTAAGCCTAATTTTCTTTTAAAGTCGTCTTGAATTTTTTCTTTTGAATATCAAATAACGCTTTTTTTTCGGTGCCTTTTACTTGCCAGCTTCTAAAAGGCAGCCTATAAGCAATATGTAATAAACATTCGAAGCTACGGATCCCCGAATGAAGAGATGACATCCCAAAATTAAACTTTTCGATTTTAACTGGTTGTTTAAGAACTTCTTTTGTATTCATTTGTTTTGGTGTAGCTCCACAAATTAAGCAAGTTTGAGTAGAATTAGTCTCTGATAAGGTATTAATGCAACTTCCATCAACCATTGTAAAGTGAAATTTAAAATTTACAGTGTAAGTTTTGTTTTGAAAATTTATAATTATAGGTTTTAAATCGTTTATTTCTTGCTGCAGTCTCAAGCCTTCTGTTTTAACTAAATCGGAATTTTCTTTAACAAAAATAAATTTAATTGGTCGACAGAAAAATGATGACGAAGAGCGAGGATTATTCCAAAAAATATAACCTTTTTCATCTGACAAGTTAAGGGGTGACATAGCAACAAAAAATAAATATTCGTCAGTCATTTCTGTGGAGCTAAATACTTGTTTGTAGGTGCTTTGCCCAGAGATTCCATCGAATCCGTATTTACATGTCAGAGTGAAAGTTTCACTTTTTATATATTGTCTAACATTGGTTTTAAAATGCTTTCTAATGTATAATCAAGAAGTTGTTGTAGATTTATTTCAGATCCTTGTTCTGTGGTTATAATATCTTTTGGTAATAAACTTTCTCGAAACTGTCGCAGTTTATAGATGCTAGGTAAAAATTCAGAATGCACACTATTAATAATTGATCTAAGTAAGTTATATTTTCTCTGAGAAAGATCTAACTGAAGATAAAGCGATAAAGTTTCCTGTAAAGTCAATGAATGTTTTTTGAATTCCTTAAACTCAACCTGACTATTACTTTTTTTAGATAATTCTTTTACCGCAAAAGAAAGCTCCTCCAAGGTGTATTTTGAGACCAGTTCTTCAATTCGCCTCTTTTTAGTCTTCTCACTTGACTCCCCAAAAGCTACATAAGGTCTTCCACGAGAAGTGTTTTGTTCAGCAAAAGTGTTGCTTGGAACAGCTGGTTTTCTTAAAATAGTTTTTAGTGATGAGGTCATATATATTTTAGAGTTCAGCCATTTGCTTTCTTTGGCCAAATGGGCAAGGAAATCCATGTATCCACCAAATCTTTATTTTTTATATTTGACAAAGTACCTAAAAAATAAAAATTCGGAATAAGGTACAACTTTGCGCAAAAAAAGACCTATACCTTTAAAAACAGAACAGTTTAAAATATCAAATAACAACAAATTTGGAAAGGCATATTTTGGGACTTTTTACCAAAAATAGAGTTTTCTAAAAATAATGACTACTTTACAAAAAAAATTAAGAAAAATATATTTAAATATTTACATACCTTGCTGAATATTTCCCATAATAAACGAGTAAACTATAAAATATCGAAACGTTCAGAACGAATTACCATACAATAATAAATGTTGATCAAATCTAAAAAAAACAAAATAGGATTTTATTTAGGTAGACTTTATCATAATTTTACTGATAAGCATACAAAAAATGAAATAAACTTAAGGTGATTTTATTTGAGCAATATAATGAAGATTTTATTTCCATTTTAGTTTTTCTAAAATATTGCTTTTACTTTTTTGATTTTTGTCTATTGTTTAAATTACTGTGCGACGTTTGGGTTAATATCCTAACCCGTGTGTTTACTTCGTCTACCTTCATATGAGTTTTTATTTCAGGGATCTCAAACCCATAGCGTTTTATTCCTAGCCGCCAGGAGCCTCATTAGCAATGATCTTTGTATTAGCCTCCCGACCACCCCTTGGGATAACATATAAAGTTAGTCCCCACGAAGAGGAAGGAGAGGTCATACATCGATCTTAGCTAGACATCACCTGTCCACATTGCAATCAGTTAGACCTGGTTAAACCTTACCTCATGCAATGCAGCCAGTGGTATCCATTGCCCAGTCGGCGCCCACGGGGAGGAACTAGCTACGAGGATTTTCGCCAACCCCGCTTGGACTTAACTAGCCCCTGTTTTTTACCTCTTTTGAGTCTATGGGAGTTGTAATGTAATATAATATGTAAAATGTTATGTGCAAAGCAACGTCAAGCTATAGTATGGAACATATACATATATACATAGATATGTATACATATGTAAGTTTGTAAATATGCTGTGCATTAGATATGCATAGGTTTTTTTTTCGGGCGGCATGCAGAGGAAACTCTCAGGAGTACGGGTATACAATATTCACGACTTGTAGCCTCACAGCTACCTCACCTACGTCTGGGTGCTAGTTATTACGTCTACGAACCTTCGTACGTCTTAAATAATTGTGAATATGTTTTGCATGCGCACAAATACGCTCCCAGTTATCACCCGGATTTAACATAAAATCTATAATATTTTCTCCGTTTAATATGCTACAGGTTTCGGGAGTATAGCGTGGGCATTCGAACAAGACGTTATCAGCGTCTTCTTTTCTCTCCGCGCAGATTGAGCAGTGTGGGAACCTGTCATGGTCGAATGTATGGAGGTATTTTCGAAATACCGCGTGCCTTGCAAGGAATTGTGCTACGTGGAAGTTTTTCCCCATGGTTCCTTTCTCACGACGTCGCAAGAATGGGTAATAGCTCATGCGTCCATCTACCTTTCGCTGATCTGTTCCACTGGTCTTGCCAGTGGGCAATCGAACGACGCCTTCCTTCTTCTGCAATATTTTTACGCCTGGATAGCCTTCGCATTCGGATAGCCTTATACAGGGCCCAACATCTATCGTTACGGATTTGAACTAGGTATTATTTGAAGAATGGTAACACTTAGCTGTCATCTGATTTGACAGAAAATTAGTTTTATTTTTCCGCTGAACGAAAATGGTTGTGTATACGCTCAAAGAACGCTGGGGAATATTGCGACATTACTTTGAAAATCATGGTAATGTTGCAGAATGTGTACAAAAATTACGTACGGCAATGGGAAGAAGAAAAGCACCGAATGAAGCGTATGTGCGTTACTTTGCGTTTGGCCGCCTCGGAGCTGCGATTTGACGCCGTTGGATTATTATCTTTGGGGTGCCGTCAAAGACCAGTGTTATGCCAACAAACCAGCAACAATTGATGCACTGAAGACCAACATACGCGATGTCATAGCTGAAATGCAGCCGCATACAATCGAAAATGTGTTGGACCGATCGTATGGGATGACCGAGGCACCCATATGAATGAAGTTGTGTTCCATCATTAACCGGAAGGATTGTACTTCAAAATAAAAAAAAAACAGTTTGGAAAAATATTGAGGAGTTTCTTTTTTATAGCATTTTTAATTCCGTAAAGTTATATGGCGGACCCTATATATGCCTATTTATGTACAGAGCATCAGCCCAGATCGGTGCGGCATACAAAAGAACCGAGGTGATTACCCTTCTTATAGCATTATTTTGCTGTGGCTAGGACCGCCGTTGTTTGGCATTATTCGCGACAGGACTGCACACTCGATGCTTTCTTCAAAGCCTATTCAAGGTGCCTTTTGAAATTTAAACGACGGTCAATCATCACTACTAGGTATTTAATAGCGGACTTTGAACTAATAGTTACAGTCCCAACATTTATATTCATAGTTTGTACAATCTTTCTGCTACTTATTAGGACTACAACGGTCTTATGCGCAGCTGATTCCAGCTTCATAGACCTTAACCAAGCCTTGATCCTGCTTACTGATTCACTGGCGATCCTCTCAATTTCGTGGATATGTTCTGTCCGCATTACCACAGCGATGTCATGCGTGAATCCAATGACTTTAGTTCTAGGGGGCCTATCCAGTCTTAAAACCTTGTCATACATTCAGTTCCATAGCAGTGGACCTAGAACTGATCCTTGAGAAATACCTACTGCACGATATACTCCTCAATGCCTTTATCGCTTCTGTACCTCAGTTTATGGTCCGCGAAATAGCTGATAGTATTACTAGGCGCCCCTATTTTTGCGAGAGTTTCTAGTATACGCTGCCAGCTGGCTGTGTTACCACTGCACAGCATTCTTTTTTCTCGCCGCGCCATCTCTTGCCTTCAATGGCTTCTGTTGCTAAATCTAGCTGGCATTTGAAAGCATCCACTGTTGAGGGGGATATCCTGAAGCCAAACTGGTGTGTGGATAAAATACCTTTATCTTCAGCAAAAGATGACAACCTGTCGAAAATAATTCTTTCGAGAGTTTTTCCCATTGTGTCTAGTAAACATATCGATTGGTAAGACAAGATTTCGCCAGTCTTTTTGTTGCCCGTGGGTAAAAGCACAAGTGTTTGGTTCTTCCACCTCTTTTGAAAGTACCTCCATTTGGGATACTGCTAGAAAAATTTCTGGATGTTTGGAAATCGCTAATTTCAGCTCTCTATTTGGTATTCCAACTGGACCTGGATTTTATTACAAGCCGCGTGGAGTTCTTATTCGGTGGCACGTCATGGTAACGATTTCACCTGCTTCGTGTTGGATGCGAGATGGCAAAATGTTTTCAGATGGTTGAGAAAAGAGAGTAGTTATAGTTTTGTGAAACCTTACTGGGCAAGTATTATAATTTGGGTGTGCAATTTTCGCTTTGGATAATACCACCCGGTACGCAGTGCCCCAGGGGCTAATTTTTTTAGCGCCTGCCTGACTGGTCTAAAATCTTAAGCATTTTCAGCAAAATCAGGTCTCCCTCTACTACTCTGCGTCTTGCATCTAGCGTGGAGGCATTGAGATCTTAGTGATTTGATGTTTTCGTTCCACCAGTAGCACGGATATATGTGTTGGCGCATTACTCGCCTGGGCATGAAGATATCGCAAGCTTCTATTAATATTTCCACTAGAAGTTTCGTTCTATTCTTGGAAGAACCAGCAGGGGGTTGAATCTATTCCATCATATTTTTAAAAATATCGCTATCAAGCTTCTCGTCCTTCCAATTTGGACCTGTCAGCTTGGGTGCAACTTTAAGCCTCCTTTCAGTAATGTCCATTTTGATAGCATGGGTGTAGCTTTCATTCACCCTCCATTTGATCTTTTGAGCAAGGAAATCATTTGCCAGGGTAATATCTATGACTAACCCCATGCCCATCTTACGATAAGTGTAAGTTTACCCGCAATTTAAAACATTTATGTGGAGTGGAGCAAAAGCTTCAAGAAGCATTTTTCCTTTTTTATTTGTGCGTCATCTCCCCACTCGGTTTCCCAGGCGTTAAAATCACCCGCTATGATTAAAGGCGATTTCCCACTAGCCCCTCACCAGCACTTGGAAACGAACTCTCCACAAAGCCAGATGGCCTTGTAGTTTTTGCTATCGGAGGCCCATGTACTGTCGTTTTTACACTTGTAGGACTCACTTATAATGACAATAGGTCTCGCACACATTTTGGGCTATTTGGACAATATTTGGGGAAGTTACCATCAACACCACATTTTCTGCAGTCCTGAGATATATCGAGAGCACTATCACAGTTGCATGTGGCCGTATTCTATGTAGATATATATAGCATTTATGTAACAAGACACGTTCTCACAATCGACAGACAACCCATCCAATTCTCATTTTGCCAATCTCTAACAATTTGAGTGCCAGCATATGCTACACGGAGTCCAGTTATATCTGCCAACTCCACAACTTTAAAGCCGGGCAGAGAGCTAACTTCGTTATGCTCCTCTTCCTTTGAGGCCACTTCGTCTATGTCTTTGCACTCTACTCTACTCATTGCATAGATATGTAATGATACGACGCCCAAGCAAAAGTGAATGCCCTAGTTGCGGATCACGGCCATCTGCATTTACACAGTGTCATGCGTCTAGCCAAACATGTTCCTTCCATTGAAATGCTTGCGTTTCAATCAAAATTTGGTAGTGGGGCTAATTTGTGTGCCGCGCAACGTGTGGTTTTGATGCTCACTACTAGTAACTTGCCATCTGAACCAGGGATTGTATTCACAATTCTGTCAAGTGACCAATGCTGCGCGGCGAATTCTTCTCGTAAATGGTAACTATTTGTCCCACTTCTATGTTGGCTTTTGGTTTTACCCAATGCAAGCTTTTATGCCTAACGATTACAATTCGCGTAAAAATGTTTACGAGTGATGAAGCCCGTTTTCATTTAAATGAAAGTGTAAATAAGCAAAATTGCCTAAAGGACAGAACCCACTATTGAAACATCAACTGCCACTTCACAGTCTCAAAGTGATGGTTTGGTGCGCATTGTCAAGCAATGGAATAAATGGACCATATTTTTTTGAAAATCGTTGAGGGTAAACAGTTTCTGTGTACGGTGTCTTTTATATGCTGAATGATTATTTTCTCAAAATAATGAGAGAAAGCTGCCGCCGTATCCGACTGGGTTGTTGCGTGACTACCATTCAGAATTCAGAGAGAACGTTCGAATCTCAGTGAAACAACAATATGAAGAAAACCATTTTTCACCTCATAAAAAATATCTGCCGTTAGGACGAGGCAAAGACCTCAAAAGTAACTCAGTACTAAAAGAAGACATCGCTTGCGATATTAATGGCATACCGACATCACTTCTCCAGCGAGTGGCACGCAGTACGGAGACTACAGCCCAAGAGTGTATAGGACATACCGGTCAACATATAAAATAAATAATTAAAAGAAAAATTCGCACTTGTCTTCTTTGCGATAGTTATTTAAAACAAATTTACCATTAATTGTATTATTTTTTAAATTTAGCTTTTAATTTCTAATTCTGCCACCAGACATCCCTTCAGCGGGCAGCCAAACCAACAGGCATTTGGGGTAGTGTCGTAGAATGTTTAAGCATAAGGTTCAAAAATGGCAATACTCGAATACCAGTAAATGACGCACCGGTAATATCAAATGTAGACAATATGGTATAGCTCTTTTAACAATTAATAATGAGCGAAAGTCCGGCAACATTCAGACAAAGATATACAGGAGCAATCTGGGAGAAAGTAAAAATATTCGCCTAAACTTATTGCAGAACCAAACGGAAATGCAGAAAGTTCATTAAAGGTACGGATAAAAAGATAAATGGCAGTACGCAACATAAAAGAAAAATATATAAACTAAGAAACCTAAGATAAAATTATTAAAAAGATTTAAGTAGAATTTAAAAAAAATGGAATTAACAATACCATATATGACAAAAGTGACACCAATAAAACATTATAAATTCTTGTTGTGGTAAATTTTATTTCAAATCAATGACTCTATTATTTCCATTCTACGACGTTCACCTGCTGTGTTAATTGAGTTCTCATGTAATAGTTCCGTCGATATCTCGGTGCCAACAACTATTTCACCATTTCCAGGACTACCTGCTTTAAATTACAATTTACAAATAATATATTGTGCAAAGCGCAGTAAATGTTGATAATTGTGGTCACTTTCGTAGATATGCAGCGCAATTGGCTTTTACTAAGGGTACAGCGAGAACGAACTTTACACAACAGTGGTTCGCTCAACAACATTTTTTGCCTTCGCATATCTCTTATTATTCTAATGCAGCGTTACGAATAGTTGTTCACAAGCAGGGGCGAAATAGGTATCAAAAATCACTTAAACAAAATTGCAATTGCGAATACATTGTACATGTATGTAATTGATGATCGAAACGCGCCTAAACAAATAGGCCTCTGTGCAGCAAAAAAATTACGTCTAACTACACAAAGAATGTTCGACACCGGAAAGTTCCAATCACAACAGACAACCAGAAGATTCACCACTCGACTCTCACTCCTGTGCTCGGAGAGTACTACCCAACAATCCGGCATGCACGACAAATGGAACAACATTTTTCGTTCCTTACGTACCGCCGCCAAATCGGATTTCGGCGAGTCCGTAAAACAATTCGTGCGGCGAGGAATGCCATGCTGCTGCGGAAAGAAAGGATGCTGAAAGCTGGCGATAACGCGGCTAAAGAACAACAAAGCCGCGGGAGCCACGGACTGCCGGCTGAGCTATTCAAATATGATGGCGAGGATCTGGTTCGGTGCATGCATCGGCTTGTATGTGAAATATGGACCGATGAAAGCATTCCTGCCGACTGGAATTTAAGTGTGCTCTGCCCAATACATAAGAAGGTTGATACTGTAATCTGTTCCAATCACCGCGGGACTAGTCTTCTAAATATCGCCTATAAGATTCTAGCGAGCGTATTATGTGAGACGCTGAAGCCCACCACAAACCAACTGATTGGACCTTATCAGTGCGGCTTCAGGCCTGCAAAGGGCACCATCGGCCAAATATTCTCAATACTCCAAGTCTTGGAAAAGACCTATGAAAGGAGAATCGACACACACCATCTTTTTGTCCATTTCATAGCTGCATTCGACAGTACGAAAAGGAGTTACCTATATGGCGCGAAGTCTGTATGTGGTATCCTCTCGAAACTAATAAGGCTATGCAAAATGACATTGCTCAATACCAGCAGGCCGTCAGATTTGGGAAGGACCATTGCGGTGACTCTCTGTCGTGTACTTTCTTTAACCTGATGTTGGAAAAGATTGTGCGAGCCAAAGAACTTATTCGCTCAGACATAAAATTGTATAAAAGATATTGACATCATCGGTCCTAAAACCGCGCTGTTGTTCTGGCTTTTCTAAACTGGATAAAGAAGCAAAACGAATGGGTTTGGTGGTGAACGAGGACAAAACGAAGTACCTCCTGGCGTCAAACAAACAGTCGGTGCACTCGCGTATCGGCACCCACGTCACTGTTGGCAGTTATGATTTTGAGGTAGTAAGAGACTTTGGTTGTATGCGAACCAACATTAACATCGATAACAATGCCAGCCTTCAAATCAAACGAAGAATCTCTCTTGCCAACAAGTTTTACTTTAGATTAAGTAGGCAACTGAGTAGTAAAGTCGTCTCTCGACGAACAAATCTAACAAAGATACTGGCTTGAATCATTCCCGATGATGGCAGTATCCGATGAGACGTACCTTAGAGGGCTTGAGAGAAGGATTTTTGGACCTTCTAACGTTGGCGACGGCGAGTATTGTAGACAATGGAACAATGAGCTGTATGAGACTGTATAAGACATAGCGTAGCGAATAAAGATCCAACAGCTACGTTGGCTGGGTCATGTCGTCCGAATGGATACAAACGCTCCGGCTCTGAAAGTATTCGATGCGGTACCAGTTGGTGGTAGCAGAGGAAGAGGAAGGTCTCCTCTGCGTTGGAAAGATCAGGTGCAGAAGGACTTGACTGCACTTGGTGTGTTCAACTGGCGCCGGTTAGCACGACTGGCCCGCTTTGTTATACTCGGCCAAAATCGCGTAAGCTGTTGTTCCCCACAAATGAATCGTAGGTAACTCCTGCATTTCCGGACGTTCATTTCATAGTCTTGTTCTTCTTCTTAATTGGCGCGATAACCGCTTACGCGATTTTGGCCGAGCTTAACAAAGCGCGCCAGTCGTTTCTTTCTCGTGCTAACCGGCGCCAATTGGACACACCAAGTGCAGTCAAGTCCTTCTGCACCTGATCTTTCCAACGCAGAGGAGACCTTCCTCTTCCTCTGCTACCACCAGCTGGTACCGCATCGAATACTTTCAAAGCCGAGCGTTTGTATCCATTCGGACGACATGACCCAGCCAACGAAGCCGCTGGATCTTTATTCGCTGCTCATACAGCTCATCGTTCCATCGTCTGCGATATTCGCCGTTGCCAACGCGCAAAGGTCCAATAATCTTACGCAGAATCTTTCTCTCGAACACTCCAAGCGTCGCTTCATCGGATGTTGCCATCGTCCAAGCTTCAGCGCCATACGTCAGGACGGGCATGATGAGAGTCTTGTAGAGTGTTAGTTTTGTTCGTCGAGAGAGGACTTTACTGCTCAGTTGCCTACTTAGTCCAAAGTCCAGTCTCTTAGTCATAGTCGCAGAACTGTAATAAAGAAATATGTTACAAAGCAATAATGATAAAAATATAGTTTAGTTACAATTTACAAGCATGACAAGTAATATCCTTAGCCCAGTCGGGGTTCACCTTACACAGATTTTTTAGTTTAATTAAAGCACAATATAAACTTATAGTTCAAAACAAATTTTATCTATTTATTTCATCTTAAGTTACAAAAGCAAAAAAAAACGCGATTGTTCACTTTCCGTTTTTACGTAACGGTAATGTGTAACATGTAAATATAGCCACAAAAAACTGTGCGTTGACTTTTAAATACCTACACGCCACAAATTTTTGAAACCAATAAGGTCAAAACTATTTCATTCATAAACACAAGCGCATATTTCTCAAAGCAAGGCTTGTTCATTCATAAAACCGCGTGATGTCAGTAGTGAAGAATTCCACTACGATAACTCTTTTCATGTCATCATTGACATTTTTGAAGTAGACATATGTACAATTTTACAGGATAGAGCGTCACATTAAAGTTGTTGAAATTTATTATGAAAATTGTCAAATTTTAGGAACAACATATCGCAAAATATGTGATCTCTTTGTGGGAAATAATCGTGTGAATGAGTTTACAATTCAAAGGTTAATGAAACAATTTCAAGGAACGAATATTGCTGCCGTAACGCAAAGGGTTCTCCCATTGAATCATTTGCAGTCAGGACTGTGACCGTACCCATTGAAATCCCCATAAAATTTGAAGACTGCCTAGCTGGCCTTCTCGAGCAGGCAGTCGTACGAACAAGATGAACAACAAAAGCCAAAAAAATAGTAAAAAAAAATTAAAACAACAACAACAAAAAGGCAGTAAAAAGCTGGGAAAACCTCTCTTCGCGGGGCTCTCAGAGGCGAAAGTGTCGAAGAACACGCACGTGAGGATGATGAACCATCACGAACCAGCCCAAGATGCTGAGAGAACGAGTGGGTCAGTCACCACAGACTCAGCATCAAAAACAGTAAAGCGAGGAAAAACCACAACTGGTTCTCACCAACCAACATCGACGCCGTTACTTCCTAACACAAGGCCAGATACCTATCAAGATTGTAACGGAGGTGTCCCCGCAGCGAGATCGGGAACCATCTCCAGCGAGCAGGAGCACCAAACCTTTGCGGCCCTCAGAGTCCGGGGAATCGTCTGATTCAAGCAAAGGAAAAGGTTGGTAAATTACGGGACAAACGCTCGACTCCCACCACCTGGACAACCCGGCGCGTTGGACGAGCCCAACATGACGGAGTTGAGTGGTTCGGGAGTGAAATGGTACCTGCACTACCTGCAGGAGGTCAAAACCCAAGAATCAGCTCACCAACTTGTGGAGCAACGGCCCAAGAATGTGCTTGACCAGCTCTCTGCTACTAGAGGGCAGGCAGGAAAAGAACTGCTACAATGAATGAAGTTTCTAAAGGATAAACCCACCCGCTGTCCGTTTGTGGGGTTTACTTCAAGCACGGTCTTCTACTTGTGGACTGCAAAGATGATAAGTCCGCGGAGTGGTTAGTAGGCGTGACATCCAAGCTCGCGGCATGGAAAGGCCAGCACCTTAACATGAAAAAAGGAATGATATACCCCCTAAGCACAATGACACGATGTACTTTCCGAAGGATGCAGACAAGTCTGCGGAATATGCAGTAGGCCTGCTGAGGGCTCAGAACGGCGTCTTCAAACCAGAAGGGTAGCACATTCTGATCAGTGGCATCGAGGATGCATGGCTCAGGCTTAACCTAAGCATTGACGAGTATTCCGACGTAACTGTAAAAATGATGGGATACCGACTGAATTACCGGTTCAGCTCTGTCACCATGAAACCATGGCTACCGAGGATAAGCAAGCCCAGCCGGAACAAATGGTTTTGAACGAGGGTAGCGATCCGTCAGCAAAGGGTCCCTACTTCTACCATACCATCTATGGTAGAAGTCTCTTCTACAACGGTACCCAGAAAAATCACCGGGCCACAAAATCCACGCAAGTTACTGGAACAGCCCAACCCAGGCGAGTTACTACGACGGCCAACATCGCACCCTACAAGAACTCCTGGAGGGACTGGACCTGGGTAAGCTCGAGCTGGATAAAAGGGGCCAGAGCGATTTGAGGCTTTCAGACAAGTCAGAGAAAACCTCATAGGAATGACAACACAAATCTTGACAGTAGCGTAGATAAATCTACATCGTGCGGCAGCGGCATCAGCCATCATTGCACGATAGTCTGCCTCGGGAGATATGGGCATAATATTGGCTCAAGAACCGTGGATCTACAGAGGCCCGGTAAGTTGCCTCAATAACAACAACAATAAGGTAATTTGGGATCTCTCGCAAGAGAGACCTAGAGCATACGTAGTGTTAAATAGAAACGTTAACTATTTCTGTATTCCAGAGTTCTTGAACCGAGATCAGGTTGCGATCCAGGCACAGTTGCTGGTGAACGGGACCCGCAGAGATGTCATAGGGGCGTCGGCATATTTTGCGGGGGATAACAGCACCGTTCCCCCAAATGAGGTACGAAGTCTGGTAAGCTACTGCAACAGAAGGTAGCTTCCACTCCTGTTAGGATGTGATGCCGACTGTAATAGAAGATACGACTCTCTGCTTGGGTGTACACCAAATTTTGTAAGTAGAACTTTTTGGAGTAGACAAGAAGTCCTTGATGTGACCCTGTGCAATAAACTGGCTAAACACTTGGTGTCAGGTTGTAAAGTTTCCTCCGAGCCTTCCTTATATGACGACAGGATAATTAATTTGAACTAGGAACATAAGTCACTCAAGGAAATCTGAGAAGAAAAAATGCAGGAACACATACTCGGACAAGTTTAGGAATGTGCTAGGTATAAATTTAAGTAAGTAGTCAGGTACTATAAGCTATATGATTCTAGAAGAAACGGTAGAAAGTCTTAACGACTCCATTACTACTGCCTTTGAATGTATCTGTCCTAAGACCAAACCAAAAGGCAAAACCAACACTTTATGATGGTCGAGGGAACTCTCAGCACTTTGGAAGGTGGTGCGAAGGCAACTTAATAAAGCCTTGCGCACTGGGTGCTGGGGCGAATACCCTTCTAACCGCATATAGTAAGGAAATTAGGAAAGCAATGAAGCTACCCCTCATTAGAAAGTTCTGCGTACAAGCCCCCGTTGCGGCTATGCTTTACAAAGCTATGGGTAAAGAGAGAGGGGATATCAAGCAAGGTATTAAAAAAACAGATAGCACATTTACATGCAATGAGGGGAAAAGAGCATGCTTCTTGCTGTCCACACATTTTCCGGGAGCTGTAACAAATATCGGAGTCTTTTACAGTGTTTTAGAGGCCGACCCAATCGGACTGAATGACTGTGAGGAAACAGTTCTCCGTGTCTTTCTCGATATCCAATGACCTGTCGACAATGCCTCTCACTCAGGGGCATGTCGCGCTCTAGAAAAGAGAAGCGTGCAGGCACCCATCTGCACATCGATAGAGTCCCTGTTACAGACAAGACAGCTGAAATCGTAACAGCTGACAGTACTATCCAACGACAAACAAGTAAGTGGTGTCCGAAGGAGAAGTCTTATCACCCTCTTTTGAAGCTTAGTACTAGATGACCTGTTTTACTTGCCGACAAACAATGGAATTCGCTGTCAGGGATACGCGGATCACGTTGTAATTATAGCAAGAGGCTGGTCCGAGAACTCTCTTTGCGATATACTGCCTAAAGTGAGCCTGGATATAAACTCATCCAAAACAGCCATCATCCCTTTCACAAGGAAAAGAACCTTACCTGGAATGAAAGAGATCAGCATAGATGGGGTTGTTATTGGTTTGGTCAGCGAAGTTAAGTATCTTGGCCTTGTCCTGGATACCAGGCTTAACTAGAAGAGGTATGCTGACGCAACCTTGTACAAAGCAACAAAGGCTCTCATGATCTGCAAACGTCTAGCAGAAACACTTTGGGGCTATATCCCAAGAATCCTGAGATGGATGTACATTATGATAATAAGACCAATGGTGACAAATAGAACGGTCGGTTGGGCATCCAGAGTCACTCTCTTGACGGTGCGGGCAACGATGCAGGTGGTGCTTGAGCTGACACCGCTTCATATAGTTATTCAACAACCAGCAAGGGTACCCTGTTGTATATTACGAGGGAAGTCTTCGAGAGAGAAAAAGTGATGTCATCTAAAAATATGAAAGTGCTCAGGCTGCCCACTGACCCTGCTAGTGATATCAGCAAGGTAGTCTAACTCGAAAAGATGTGCAGAATTGAATTAATCAATAAGTTAAACTGGAGTAGACCTGCATTTCAAAAAAAATTTCAGGAGTGTATGCTTCAATGGTACTCAGATGTCTCGAAGACGCCAGAAGACATAGGCGCTGGAATTTAAGGCCTCAGAGCTTTGTACCGATGGGCAGTTTTCCAAGCATATTCCTGGCGGAGATGTATGCCATTTGTCTCTTTGTAGAAATAAATTTTAGAATTTTCATTCTGAGTGGCAGTTAGCGGCACTCATATCCCTGTCATCCTGTGAGATAAAATCCTTACTGGCCATTGAGTGTATCGAGAAACTTTATCTACAAGGAACGCACACTAATTTTATCCCAGGACACAGGAGTGTAACTGGGAACGAAATAACGGACGCATTGACGAGAGAGACTGCGGCCTCGCCTTTAAGAGGACCCGAACCCTTCCTTACTATGGGACAACACTATCAAGGAGAAGTTTAGGAGTGAAAAGCTAGGGCTAAGGGAGGTTTGCTGACACCAAGCTATGGGCTACGCTACGTGCCTCACCCTACTGGGAGGATGCAACCAAAATATATTCAAAAATCTCATAACCCACCCCAATGATAAACTTAAAATGCTCACGTGCAATTGCAGACTGCGAAGTCATCTGCACATGATCGGATTAGGTCTACGGACTCTTGCCGGTCGTGCGACCAATCTCAGGAGACTCCAATGCACATTCTGCTGAAATGCAGTGCTATAGCGCGGAGAAGGTTGAGACATCTTGGCCAATTGCAGCCAGAAGAAGGGCACATACGCTCGATCCAACCAAGCTCTATTCTGAGATTAATAAGTGAACTGGGTCTGGATGAGGTACTGTGATAAGTAGAAGGCACAAAAGACCATGAGGTGGAAGTGTAAACCTCATAAAGAATCTAATCTAATCTGACGTAAGTGTTGCTGCACTAACTTCAACACCCATATCTTGACATTCTCAACAATTAGGCATTCACGAAACGACTAATTGGCGGATTTAACTTGTAGCCGTTTAAATGATATCATTTTTCACATACAATTGTTAAGAGCCGTATTTTCAATAAAAATAGCGAAACCTGAAAGAATCTGAATTTTTAGATTCTTAGCTTTTAACAAGGTTACGCCCACGAAATTTTGTACTGTTGAAAATTTCGAATCTAGTAGTTTCGGAAGTGCCGGGAGAAGTTAGGCCTTCAGTAGAGGAAGCTCCTGTGGACATGGAAGTAGAATCCGTCACGTCGGAGGGTGACAATGCTGATGACGTCCGCTCTTTACCGGGGTCCGTCATTAGCATCGGATCGTTCTTCGACAGGGTGGAGGAGGATAGGCTTCTGGCCTCGGAGGTCGAGGACGCTGTCTGTTACCGATTAATAATACAATCTCATATTAAAATTGTTTTTTGTACTAATTAGACGAAAACTGTATTCAAATATTTATGTACTAAACCTGAATTATCACTTCATACTAAAAAATTCTTTTGTAATATTTACCAAAAAAATGCAACTATGCCTGAACTGTAAACGCCGTTGAATTGACCGAAGCGTGCTTTAAAAGTCCAGTTGCTTACGGAAATTCAGACGCGTACGAGGCGCGACAATATATAAAAACCTCACTTCTATTTTCACGCAATTTAAACAATTTGTTAAACTTTATTCATTTCATAAACTCTAAATTCATATATATTACTTATAAAATGTTTTCATTAACAACAAATAAAATACAGTGAACTTAAAGTGTTGTTTGTTATAATTTCGGAAGCCTCGTATTTTGAGCCATTGTTGCTTTTGCCTGCAACATCTTTTTATATATTGTCTTAATATCATATCAATGCTGAGAAAAAATCGCGTTTATATAAATTTTCGATAACCGTAATAATTGCTCATGAAATCGTCGGGTGATCGCGCCTACGAAAAATCCGGCGAAGAAGTACCGCGTTATAAACTCCGTCATAAGAAACGTGTCGAGAAAGTTCGCGAAGCCAATATGGCCGACAAAAATGGTGAAAGAAGTTCGAGTGACGACGAAAATGATTGCGCGATAGTTCAGCAAGACAAAGTGATCGAAGAACTATGCGAGCAAATAAAAGCCTTGCAGAAGTCGCTAGCCTCATCGGAAAAGGAAAAAGTCCAATACATCGAAGCCCTAAATCAACAAACCGCTAACAACGTCATCAGTGCCGACGTACCTAGCATCGAAGCTATTTCTGTTAGCTTCAAGCCAACCGAAGTTACCTCTGCCAACTTCACAACAGTCAGCGCTATTCCTGCCGAAACTTATTCTGCCAGCACCAATTATGCCAACGCCACCTACGCCAGCGCTACTTCTGCCAACGCCAACTTTGCCGGTGCTACAACTGCCAGCACCAATTATGCCAACGCCACCTACGCCAGCGCTACCTCTGCCAACGCCAATTTTGCCGGTGCTACAACAGCCAGCACCAATTATGCCAACGCCACCTATGCCAGCGCTACTTCTGCCAACGCCAACTTTGCCGGTGATACAACTGCCAGCACCAATTACGCCAACGCTACCTCTGCCAGCGTTACTTCTGCCAACGTCAAGCCCGACGCTGCCTTCGGCCCCTATATCCGGTCTGCCACGTGCCCGCCAGCAATAATGCAGCCGTACTGCCACACCAGCCCTTATTCCTTAAATCTTCTGCCAGCAAGCTACATGCCTGCAGCGTCCAACCCACAAATCACACCGCAGCTCATCAATCAAAAAGTTCAAATAGCACCCAGCACAAGCCAGGTACGTAAAATTTTAGATTTGCAAGATTTCCATGGCTCTCCCGAAGAGTGGCCTATGTTTTCTGTGGCCTTTAAGGAAACCACGGAAATGAATTCATATTCGCAATTGGAGAATCTGTTACGTCTCCAGAAAGCCCTAAAGGGGAAAGCCAGACAACAGGTGGAGTCGTTGTTGATCCACCCATCCAGTGTAGATGCGGCCATGAAAACATTAGAATTTCATTACGGTCGCCCAGAGCTACTTATTAGAAGCCAAATAGCGAAAGTTCGAGCGTTTCCACCCGTTACCGGAGGACGAATCGCCGATATACTCAATTTTAGCACAATGGTATCAAACTTAGCTGCCTTTCTAGAAAATTCCGGTGCGATACCATATCTAAATAATCCAATGTTGCTCGACGAATTAATCAGCAAAATGGCGCTGAACAAGAGAGAAGAGTGCACTCGCCACGTCTTCGAAATGCAAAAGCCATATCCCACTGTGCGTGAATTTAGCAATTGGTTGCAGCACACCGCCATGTATGTGTCCATGGCAATAGATGTTATGCCAACAAAGTATATGCCCAACGATTTTGTGTACCACAAACCTAAAATGTCGTCCAAGCCCGTAATGACTGTAACAAAAGAAGAAAAGAAGTGTTTAGTGTGTGACCAAAGCCATATTTTAAATACGTGCTCAAAATTTAAAGATGCCGATTGTTCTAATCGCTGGAGTATAGTAAAAAATAAGCATCTGTGTTTTTGTTGTTTGCAACCTGGTCACAGTGTACAGAATTGCCGCAAGCGACGAGTGTGTGATATATCCTCGTGTAATAAATTCCACAATCGGTTGCTTCACAGTTCCAGTGATAATAACAAAAACAATATTTGATCAGCTGATAAAGCTGTGGCAACTGTTCAAACTGTGTATCAAAATCCACAACATCCACTCGCTCGATCAAATTCACCACAACGTAACAAAACACTTCTCAAATATTTGCCTGTCAAGCTGAAAGGTCCCAAAGGCGAAATCAACATTTTCGCTTTCATTGACGAAGGCGCAAAAATATCTCTATTGGAGGAAAATATAGCGAACGTTCTCGGCCTCAAAGGCAAATCCAATTTACTTCGCCTGAAGTGGATAGGCAATCAAAGCATGAGCGAACAGTCGCGGCAAGTGTCATTTGAAATTGCCGGCGCAAATGAAGCAGCAACGAGTTATGAAATGAGGGGAGTGCGTACAACAAAAAAGTTGTATTTGCCGCAGCAGACGTTGAATTTGAATGACTTCATACAACGTCACGAACAATTGGCAAATATACCAATCGCTGATTACAATAATGCAGTGCCGCAAATACTTATTGGACTGTCGCATACAGAGTGAATACGAACAATAAAAACTGTGAATTTGGACGATGGCTTTGCAATCCACAAGACAATGTTAGGGTGGACATTATTTGGATCGAATGAAAATCGTTTGAGTGATGGCACTATTGGTCATGTCAATATTGAAAGCACCACACAATTGAATGAAATTAGTAAACAAATAACAGAATATTTTGCAGCTGAAAATTTTGAATAAAGCAATTGCCAAGCGTTCGTTCAGAAGCTGATATTAGGGCGAAAAAGTTATTACACGAAACGACAAGGTTTGTAAATAATAATAGATATGAAACTGGCTTACTTTGGCATAAAGATAATGTGAAATTTCCCGAAAGTTTCAGTATGGCCATGAAGCGCTTAGAGCAAATAGAAATGAAAATGGAACGGGAAAAAGACTACGGAGAATGGTATAAAGCAAAAATCAACGAGTACGTCGAAAAGGAATACGCAAAGCGACTTTCACCTGATGAAGCTAATGTAAATGCTGATCGCACATGGTATTTACCACATTTCGCCACATGTAATGTAAACAAAGGAAACAAACGTAGACTTGTTTTCGATGCCACAGCAAAAATAAATAATATGTCGTTGAATTGTGCCCTTATGAAAGGACCGGAGGAGTATCAACCAAAATCGCTGTTGGCAATATTGTGTAAGTTTAGACAAGGCAAATTTGCAGTATGTGGTGACATATGTGAGATGTTTCACCGGATTTTGATTCGCCACGAAGATCAAAACGCGCAGCGCTTTCTTTGGAGAGGGGGCGATCGATCAAAGCCGCCAGATGTTTACGTTATGCGCGCCATAATATTTGGATCAATTAGCTCACCATGTTCTGCACAATTTGTAAAAAACGTGCACGCAGAAAAATATCGTGATGTGAATGCAAGAGCCGTCAATGCTATTGTGGATCGGCACTATGTCGACGACTACATGGACAGTTTCGACACTGTCGAAGAATGCATTAAGGTCACCAAGGATGTCATCGATATCCATAGCCACGCCGGGTTCCAGTTAAGAGGGTTGACGTCAAATTCGTGCGAAATTCTGCAAGCTGTATTACACAACGAGCAACCGTGTAAGCAACAAAGAAATTATATATGCCAAGGGGAGAGTGCTACCGAGAAGGTGCTTGGAATGCACTGGAACCCAAACAAAGATTACTTTTTCTTCAAATTGCTGTTTTCAAAAGTGCCCAAAGCAGTTTTAGACTGTAGTAGACGGCCAACGAAAGGTGAGATGCTGAGCGTTACTATGTCTATATTTGATCCGCTAGGTTTGGCGTGTGGGTTGGTGCTGCGGGAAAAAGTTTTGATGCAGAGTCTGTGGACCAGGACTATAGATTGGCATGAGCCAATCCCCGAAGACATTTATAAGAAGTGGTTGCAGTGGTACAAAACGTTGAATACCATCGAAAATTTTAAAATGCCCAGATGTTTTGGCGTACAATTCTTGAATCCGAATGCCGATATACAGCTACATATTTTTGTTGATGCGAGTGAGATCGCATTTGCTGCCGTCGCCTTTTGGCGAATTCATCACGCAAATAATACAGACATCGTATTCGTTGCTGGCCGATCCCGGTGCAGCCCGCTGAAGCCATTGTCCATTCCGAGACTTGAGTTACAATACAATCAGCCGTCTTGGGAATAAAGTTGAGGGAAGCTGTCATCAACAGCCATGACGTACAGCCGCGTAAGTCAACATTTTGGTCAGATTCAAAAATAGTTCTCCAATGGATAAGGTCTGACGCCAGGTGCTACAAGCAGTTCGTGGCACACCGTATAGCCGAGATCCTGCAAACATCCGAAGCCAGTCAGTGGAGGTGGGTACCAGGTAAAAAAAACCCAGCTGATGATGCTACACGCATAAAACCTTTTCTCAAAATGGTAAGTGGTTAAATGGTCCGCCTTTTTTGAAATTGCCTGAACATAGTTGGCCAGCCATGCCACCCGAATTTGATAATAGCGAATGCCAAGAGGAGAGACGCTCCAAGCAAATATATATGATATCGTCAGCGGATAGAGTAATTCCATTTAATAAGTATTCAAATTACTATAAACTTTTAAGGGTGATGACATGGGTACGATATGCCATAATGAAATTCCGTAAGGTTGACGTACGTAGAAATGTATATGCATCAAAGTTAATTATTGCGAATGAGATCAAACAAACTGAATTACTGATATGCCTATTAGTACAACAAGATGTTTTTGCTGACGAAGTTGAATCTTTGCGCAAAGGTTCGCCAATTACGAAATGCAGTTCTATATTTAAGCTAAGCCCGATGTTGGACAATGAGGGCCTTATACGACTAAGGGGTCGGATAGACTATGCCGAATGCGTACCAATGTCAACAAAGCGACCAATAATATTGCCAAGGAGTCATCCTATATCGCGTCTTGTAGCTAAGCATTATCACGAACTTTTTCATCACCACAACTTTGAGTCAGCGTTGTGCGCCATACGTCGAAAGTTTTGGATTCCTAGTGCGCGCCGATTATTGAGGTCAATTAAAGCTAAATGCCAGAAAAGTAAAAATTTATCCGCTATTCCCGAATGACCACTTATGGGCCAAGTACCTAGCGATCGAGTTACGCCGTTCGTTCGTCCGTTAACATATTCAGGTGTTGACTACTTTGGGCCTGTCTTAGTAGCCATAGGCCGTCGTCAAGAAAAACGTTGGGTTGCACTTTTCACCTGTCTAACTATTAGAGCCATTCACCTGGAACTAGCTAGGGACCTATCAACAGATGCTGCCATAATTGTCTGCCGTAAATTTATAAACAGAAGAGGTGTACCGGTACGGCTCCGAAGCGACATGGGGACAAATTTTGTTGGCGCAAGCAAAGAAGATTGGGTAAACGTTCAAAGCGGTATGCAATCAGAGTGTGATCTTCGAGGTGTAGAGTGGGTTTTCAATGCACCCGCCAACCCATCTGCCGGGGGCATATGGGAAAGAATGGTAAGAAGCGTAAAACGAGTTTTGATGTTCACGCTGAAGGAACGAGCGCCACAGTTGGAGACCCTGCAAAGTCTTCTGATTGAAGCAGAAAATTTAATAAATTCGCGTCCATTAACACATGTGCCGGTAGAGAGTACCGACGCCGAGCCTCTGTCACCCAATCATTTTTTGCTAGGCTGCGCAAATGATGTACAAACTCCTGCGCTGTCAGAGAAGATATGTTTACGCAAGCAGTGGCACATAGCGCAGCAGCTGAAGCAGACTTTCTGGAAGAGGTGGATACTGGAGTATCTCCCTACCTTGACCCGGCGTACGAAATGGTTTAAGAGGGTGAAGCCGATAGCTGTAGGTGACATCGTTATAGTTTGCGACGACAACGAGAGCCGAGGCCATTGGAAACGGGGTATCGTAACAGAAGCAAAGACAGCCCCAGATGGTCAAGTTAGATCTGTTTTAGTCAAGACGTCAACAGGAATTTTCCGGAGACCAGCGTCTAAAATTGCAGTGCTCGACGTTGGTAGTGATTCTCTCACCAGTGATGCGAATCACGGGGGGAGGATGTTACCGATTAATAATACAATCTCATATTAAAATTGTTTTTTGTACTAAGTAGACGAAAACTGAATTCAAATATTTATGTACTAAACCTGAATTATCACTTCATACTAAAAAATTCTTTTGTAATATTTACCAAAAAATGAACCTGAACTGTAAACGCCGTTGAATTGACCGAAGCGTGCTTTAAAAGTCCAGTTGCTTACGGAAATTCAGACGCGTACGAGGCGCGACAATATATAAAAACCTCACTTCTATTTTCACGCAATTTAAACAATTTGTTAAACTTTATTCATTTCATAAACTCTAAATTCATACACTTATAAAATATTTTCATTAACAACAAATAAAATACAGTGAACTTAAAGTGTTGTTTGTTATAATTTCGGAAGCCTCGTATTTTGAGCCATTGTTGCTTTTGCCTGCAACACTGTCCTTGGAGTTATAGAGAGGATCTTGGAGGATGAATATTCTTCAGATAAATCTTCAGCACTCTAAGGCGGTGTCCGACAACCTACTTAACCACCTTGAGCATGATGGAGCTGATATAGTCCTGATCCAGGAGCCGCGGCTGAGCAGCAATGACATTTCTGGGCTCAGGACGAAAAGCTACAAACTGGTGGTGGCGTATAGCAGGTCACGTAAACCAAGATCCTGTATACTCATCAGGAGGGAACTTAACGCATTTATTTTGCCTAATTTCCGCAATGAGGACATTGTGACGGTGAGCCTGGAGGGCCCGGCTGGAAAGCTATGGCTGATGTCCGTCTATATGGCACATGACGACAAGGTGGAACCACCTCCGGCGCTGCTAAGGGAAACCCTGGCTGAAGCAAAACGCAGGAAAATCGGCGTTATCATTGGCACTGACGCGAACTACCACCACACCTGCTGGGGAAGTTCAAACATCAATGCACGAGGTGAGTCCCTTTCGATTATATTTTAAACGAGGACTTGTTTATATGAAACACGGGTAAGGACCCCACTTTTATAACCGCAGCCAGAGAAGAGGTGCTTGACCTTACTCTGGCTTCTTCTACTCTGATAAACCGAATCTCCGATTGGAGGGTGCTAACGCTCACTCCTTCTCGGACCATAGGTATATTCAATTCATTACAGGAACCTGAAGAGGACGGACTGGGAAGCATAATACAGAAATCTATTGAGCCTACTCCCGAAAGCACTTTCACCTCAGCTTGCAACAAGGCCTTGGAAACCTCTTGTCCAATAACAGCTTTTTCCAGGAAGGAAAAACCGCCCTGGTGGACAACGCAGCTATCTGAGCTTAGGGCTTCATGCAGACGCCTTTTTAACAGGGCTAAAAGAGTTAGGTCTCCCTCGGGATGGGAGCTGTATAAAGCAGGGCTAGGAATATATAAGTCCGAAATTAGGAAGGCCAAGAAGGACTCTTGGAAAAGTTTCTACCCATATACCCCAAAAGTATATACCCACATTATGTCCTAGCATATATACATACATATATACCTACTTGCCTTCTAAACGTCCTACAAAATAATTGTATTCATATGTTACTACATCCATGCACGTTCATACATTCATGCATATATGCGCGAGCACAGCGCTCCCTTCTTGCTTCCGTGTACTTTTGTCTTTCACCAGCCGATATTCCTAATATTGTACTTACAAAAACACAATACTTTGATAGACGCAAAAGCAACAGCAAACGCAACGCGATGGCCGCTTTGGTACCACACATTCTAAAATGTTCTAGAACACAACAAAAACACATACCTCACATGCGCATGTCGCCTGAAGCTAAAATCTAAGCCTAGCGACTACAAAAACAAAATACATTCGTAGACGCAGTCGCAGTGGCCATGATTTTATCAGCGACGGCGCTGAACAATTTAGAACAAAAACAAAAAGTTCATTCATAAGTTCGGGCTCATATTTCAATTTTATTCATAAAACGAACCGCCCATATGCCACTTTTCGCAACCATTCGAAAATAATCAATATTGGAATATTTCGCGTGGAATTATTTGCCAACATTTGATAAATCTTGAATTTTTGTCAGGACGAGTGGCCGCGGCTCCGTATGTATGTATTCACCCTTATATGTATGTAAATATGTCTTCTAACTGTTCGACAGTCGCGAGTTAATGCGACTTAGATTCCTTGAACAATTCCAGCGAATCACAGATTCCAGTCCGCAAAGCCGCATATATGTACCCTATGATCAAAAAGTACCGGGAATGTTTAAATTAAACAAAACAGACTTTATAGTATCTCCTTCAAAATATGACCCGCCTGAAGCAACACACATGTGCCAACGTTTAACCCAGTCCTCCAAACACCTCCGGCAGGCCGACATGGCCTTCAGCTCCTTCGTCGTATTCTCTTTGATCAGTGCGATGGCGCGTTACCATCATGCAAAATCTAAGAATTGTTTGCTCACATTTCCGGCCGTTTGCAACATACAGCATCTCTCAAAGGCTTCAAAATGGATAAGTTATATTCTTTATTGACTGTCTGGCCCGATGGATGGTACTCATGGTGGACTATACCTTGGCAATCGAAGAAAACAGTCAACATCACCTTCCCGGTTCCTTTTGCTCATAGGGTATACATATCCCATCTTTTCACTGACGGACAAGAAGACGGTCGCAGTTGTTGTTTTTTATATGCATACATTTAGCGTTCGTTGAAGGTTTGTATATATTTATATATATTTATATACATATGCGTGTACGTGCGTTTGGCTTTCTGGATGCATCCATGGATATTAGAATATTTTTTCATCAATATGTGTATGTAAGTAGTTCAGATTTGACTGAAGAGATTAAATATAGGAATGCATATTCATATGATTGCCTTTATGGCTGTTTTACATATAAATCAATTCAAAAGAAGTATGTATAATGTTATATAGAAAATAAATTTCTAAATAACAGGTATTAGAAAAACCAGAATACACTATTTTAAATCAGTTCTAATTAATATAAATCAAATACAAAGAATTAAATAAAAATATCGAACAAAGAAAAATACCTAAGGGACTTGAACCTGAGTCAAATATGGGACGATGTACTGCATACACGACACGTCTTTGACGATTGCGCTAAACTACAATTACTAATAAACTTTTCTAAATCACTCATTTATTCGATTCGCAGTTTGATATGCACATATTCTGCGTTAGTTGAAAGTTTGTATGCGTAATTATATGCATATGTATGTGTGTATGCGCGTTTGGCTTTCTGGACGGATATTAGAATGATATTTTCTCATCAATATAATTTGGATTTGATGAAAGAGATTAAAGACATATGTACATATTTTCTGTTTTGATTGATTTATATAAAAATCAGGTCATATCCAGTATGAACTATTTTATACCGAAAAGAAATTTCCATTTATGAAATTCAAAAACTTATGAAGTTCCTTAGCAGTTTGGTAAACGCAGAAAAAATCTGAATTTCTGTCGTAGCGTGGTAAGTAAATATAGAAACCCTCCACTTGCGTGGTAAATATCTGCAATCCCCCACTAGTGAGGAAAGTTGAATTTGAAAATTCCTTAGTATGAATCTACAAATTAGTACTCGAAAAAAGCTCATTTAACATTTGCTCCTTCTCATTGCATTAACATTCTCTGCTCTAAGTCACTATTGAACTTAGCATAATTGTTTTCTATGATAAAGTGCCTGTAGGTAGCCTACAGCGTTAACATTCTTTCTTGTTTTATACGAACGAATTTTACTCAACTGCTGTTTAATTTGACCAGTTGAGTATATTTCTGATAACTTTTGGTGAAAATTATGTCTGTGGTGAACTAACATACGCGCGCAAAACGAGGACCCCTCAAAATTCTATACGTTCCCGTCATTGACACCATGCATTCACGTTTTGTGCTTTTGGCTTAAGCGAAGCGACTGTAAGATAAATTAGAAAAAATGAGAATTCCATTCGACCATAAATAATTTGTGGATGGGAACTTAGTTCTTTTGTACGATTTTTGGTGATTTTTTATTTACGCGATTTTTTTAAGTTGTGAAACATATCCCCAAATTTACCATATGTCGCATGTATTTTTTACACGATTTTTGTGTAAAAAAAGAGTTGGGTGTATCTGCAAAGTTAGAAACTTACTCTGAAATTAGAGTGCGGCTTATTTAGAGGTTACTGTGCCAAATATTGAATATTGAAGCGTCTGTGAGCTGTGCCTACGAATGTGCTCTGGATTTCTTGAGAATTTTTAGCGAACCGTAATATTTTTTGCTCTGACAAGTGCACGTGGCATCTATCCATACATATGTACATACACACTGCATTTATATGTGCGCATATGTATATAAATTCATATATTTAAATTTGCATATGCCATGTTCCTATGTGCCTGGTACTGAATCAATTCTCTATGAAGAGTTGATTTGGTTGAAGGAATTCAAGCCGTAAGCCCTACATCTCAGATATTAACAGAAAGACAAGAAGTGTATGTAAATCGTATTGTAGGTGTAGGAGACGATCTTACATTAGAAGAATTCGAAGAATATTCCATGCTAGAGGAAACAAGGCTGGCTCCCTAAAACAAAAAAATCTGTGAGGACTAAGAAATCACTTACGGTCGCGAACGATTTGCTCAGGCTGCTCGTTTCTATCGAAGCAATGAGATTAAATTAAATAAAAGAATTCAAGAGTTAGAAGCAGAAAATGAGAAGCTACTGCAAAAATATAAATATTTGTGTAGTCTTGCAGTTCTTGCGGAAGAAACTTCAAGCAGTGATGCTGTAACTTTCGCAAGAATGATCGTCAGTGGCCAAAAAAATCGGTATAGTCAGGAGAAAAGCTAATGCCCTCAAAAGATTAATTATATGTCCTCCAAAGCATATACGTTTGAGCGTCACAAGTCATCTCTCTCGCGTTAGCGCCCATTAAGTATGTTGTTCCGGGGTTCGATGCCAATGTCTTAAAAAATTTAGAAAAAATTGTTTCTACTACGTCTGACACCGAAGACATTAGCGTTCTATTATTCGATGAAATCATCATCAATTCGGACTTGAGCTAATTAAGCTGCAGATGTAATCTATTTGTTCGTAGACCATGGGGAAGGTCAACGGGAAAATAAATGTTTATTTTTTGTGGTTAAGTGATGGTGTTCCAAATGGAAATAGTGGTGGTATACATACGGACATATTATTGTCCATTATAAAAAAATATCGCACAACTGAAGGAAATGGGGTTAAATTTAAAAGGTATAGTTTGCGATCAAAGGCCCTCCAACACTAGTATCTTTAGGAATTTCTGAGAAGTCCTGCTTGTTCTACACTAAGACACAAAGATTTTTTGCATGTATCATTATTGTCACTTGATAAAGACCGTCCGAAGTACTTTAATGAAATTTGACATTTTAACATCAGATGGAGTGACCAGTTTCAAGGTAATAAAAAAATTGTTTGATATAGATCAAATGAATCCCGCGCAACTCAAGTCCTGAGCAATTCGGTAGCCTCAGGTATCGACATGGTCTTGACCCAGAATTTATTAGGTAGTGACGACTACGTAATCAAATGCGCTAAGATGTTTGTTAAAAAAAATGAATGATCTGTTTGACGAATTGGATGTAAAAAAATTCCAGACACAAGAAAAATTGATAGATTAAATAAACATCTAGATCTTTCGCGGTCATTCCATCGAAGGTTTGCGCATAACGATTTTAGCGATGCAAAAGTTATGCGAGGAACTTTTTATGGAAAAAAGCTCCTTAAAATTTATTTTCACCGGCAAAATAAATCAAGACGCGTTAGAAAACTTTTTCTATCGCATACGAGCTAGTCAGGATATGAATACCCATCCAACAGCTCAATGAAAATTTTACGCCAGAGATTTGAGAAAAAGGGTACAACTGTACAGATGATGACGATATAAATTTATATTAGAATGTGGGCCCCGAGGATCGTCATCTTGAGACAGAAGTAGGAGACCAGCAAAATGACGATCTCGTTTTAGAAGAGATTGATGTGGAAGACTTAAATTTTGCTGAAGAAAGTCATGAAGCTGAGGTACAAGTGCAGCGTTACTTCACTGGCTATGGTATTTACCAGAAAGTGCTGTGCAAGTTAAAATGTGAAAAGTGCACCCACGCCATGACGAAAACAAAAGGGGAGTTGAAGTTGCATTCAGAAGCCCTGATAAGATCCAAAAACTTCACGGGTGACAACGATTTAAGGCTTGTCTATCCTGAAGACAGGGTTTTCGAAGTGTGTCGACTCCAAATGGTGTGGTACCGTCAGCTCTTCGCAAAATATGCCCACATTGCAGGTCTTAGGTGTTTAATGTTGTCCGCTCTAAAAGAAAAAATACCAGTCTAACGGTTAGACGCGATAGAAGTGAAACCTTCCGTAAAACAAACTGAGAGAGAATGAGACGAAAGCAGCATTAGGAGCGGGATAATTATATGTATATAAAAATACGGACGCAATACAGCACACGCGGTTGCTATTATGAGCGTCGTAACGCGTATAATACACAGACGTACTAACATACACGCAAACATTCGTAGGACGCTTGGTTTGAATTTTTTATACATATGTATGTATGCTATACTATGGCCTAGCCTATGTACGTACATACATATTTGTGTTCTGAACTTCCAGCAAAACAATGCTTATTAATATACACATATGCATCTACATACAACCGCACACACAGGCCACTCACTTTAATCCTGTAAATGCGTATGTCGTCCAAAGCTAAAATTCTATGCCTAGCGACTACAAGAACAAAATGCATTAATAGGCGCAGGCGTAGCGGCCATCATCCTAGTTGCCATAGCGCTGAACAGTCGCGGCGGCGCCGAACAGTTTCAACTATTGTACTGTGCAACAAAAACTCATCATCAAAAAATTGATTTATAAATTCGAGCTCATAGTTCTAAGAGCAAGTACTTTCATTCATAAAAAGAACCGCCCATATGCTAATTTTCTCAACAATTCGAAAATAGTCAATATTGGAATATTAGGCGTAGAATTATTTGCCAAGATTCAATTTTTGTCAAGTCGAGTGCCCGCGGCTCCGTAAATATGTTTGCACCCATATATGTTTGTAAATATATGTTTCTAAATGCTCGACAACCGCAGCTGCCTGTTCAAGGTTACTGTACATTAGGCCGGGTCGATTTGTGGGAAGGCAAAAAAATCGCCCATCGCTCTGTGAAAATCATATTCTAGGGATCAGAATAAGAAATTTTGCCAAAGGAACCATACCTCTAAAACGATTTCTGATGTCCCCCAATATGGGTCGAACTTTTTAGTTTCTTTTCTATAACTCACATTCATTCATTTACATATGTTCTGACAAATAAATTTCTTAAGAGAAAAAATAGATAATATTATACAATAAATAAATAAAAATAAAGAAAAAACATAGCCATTTAGCTGATTTTTTCATGTAAAGGCCAAAAATGGTGATATTTTGAAATTGGGGGACATCAGAATTCGTTTTAGAGGTATGGTTCCTTCGGCAAAGTTTCTTATTTTGATCCCTAGAATACGATTTTCATAGAGCAATGAGTGATTTTTAAATCGACCCGCCCTACTGTACATGCAATGCTGTGCCTATGAATGCGCGCTGGATTTCTTGAGAAATTTTACCGTATGTTTTGCTGTGGCGAGGCACATATGTACATACACACAACATATATACATATATCCGCATATATACATGTTGAGATATTGGTGTGGTTAGTGAAATAAAACTCATAAATTTAAACTATTAATTATATTAGATTATTATTTATTGTTATTAAAGAGTGCGTGCGGGTGCGTGATCTTTACTCGTCGGGTGCTCGATCAAAACTAAATCTCTCTCAACGTCAATGGCAAGCGGGCAAGCAGAGTGACGCTATCCCCACTTACTCACTTCATACATATGTATGTATATGTATGTATAACATATGATGTATATATATAATATATACCGTATAATATAAATGTACCTTACACATTCTCAACACGCCTCCTTACATTTATATTATACATATATTAATAAAATAATTTTCAAATAATTATTAATACATAAATTTTCATCATTAATTCAAAATTACAATTTTACATTTTCATAATAACTTAAATTAAGTTTAACATATTTCTAAATTTTTCAAAACTTTCTTTACATAATGATTTAGTGAAAATATCCGCGACATTATTGTTCGACTCGACCTTTACAATGTTTATAATCTTTTCTTTTACCATTTCATGTACATAATGATAATGGACTTCTATATGTTTGGAATTCTTTGTAAAATTACCATACTTTGCTATATTTATCGCGCCTGAATTATCTTCATATACATTAATAGGTTTTTCAATTTTAATTTCAAATAATTTTAATAATTCAATTACAAATTTAATTTCACTGGCTGCTTCTGATAACGCTACATATTCAGCAAAGGTTGAAGCCTTTGTTACAGATTTTTGTTTTCGTGATTTCCAAAACACAACATTACCAAATAATTTTAATACGAAACCAGTGGTCGATTTTCGATCTATATTATCGCCAGCCCAATCGGCGTCAACAAAACAATCCAAAATTTCACAGTCATTATCACCTTTGAAAGTTAAATTTAAATCTTTTGTTTTGTATAAATACTTCAAAATTCTCAAAGCATATTTAAAATGAGTTTCATTATAACAATTTTGAAATCTACTTAAGTAATTAACTGAAAAACTAATATCTGGCCTTGTAGCCGAACTAATATATAATAGAGCGCCAATTAAATTTCGATATTTAATATCCAATTCACAATTATCCGATTTTTCAATTTTTAAATTAACTTCCATAGGTGTATTATACAATTTGCTATTTTCCAAATTATATTTACTCGCTAAAGACTCTATATATTTAGTTTGATTTAGTTTCATTAATTTTTCCGGCACACTATAATCTACGGTAATACTTAAATATTCTTTAATTTTTCCCATGTCTTTCATTTTAAATTTTTCTGATAATTTACCTTTAATTAAATTAATCAAACCTTTACTTTTTCCACAAATTAATAAGTCATCAACGTAAATTAATAAATAAATAGTATCTTTTTCCAATTTCAAAACATATAAACAAGAATCAATATTATTTTTCTTAAATCCTAATTTTAATAGAAAATTATCAAGGCACTCATACCAAGCTCTTGGACTTTCTCGTAAACCATACAATGCTTTATTCAACTTACAAACTTTATTCGTTCCATCTTCATAACCTTTAGGTTGTTTAACATAAACATCTGATTTCACGGTACCATTGAGGAAGGCTGTTTCAACGTCCATTTGTTCTATAATAAGGCCCATTCTACAACAATAAGATAATAAGATTTTTAAAGTTTGCATTTTAACTACCGGAGCATAAATATCATCAATAAATTCCTTTTGTTGAAAACCGCGTACAACTAAACGAGCTTTATATTTGTTATCAGATTTTTTCGTATATAACCATTTCACATCAATAACTTTTTTATTTTCAGGATTTTCAACTAACTCCCACGTATTATTATCCTTTAAACTTTTAATTTCATTATCCATTGCTATTTTCCAATTTAATTTATCTTTTGAATTTATCGCCTCCTCAAAGGTATGTGGTATATCAGTTCTACATAAGTTCGCAAAAATACAATTACTATACGCTTGACTATCATATCTATCGGGAACACTTTTTGATCTGGTAGACCTTCTCATAGGAATAAGTTCATCCTTTTTTATTTCTTTTTTATTTAATTTCGTCTTATTTTTAATTTTTTCAACATTTTCTAAGGTCTATTTATAAGTTCGTGCGGTTTTACAACAGATGGCGTAACTTGATTATTATTCCATCGATCCACATTTCCAAACATTCATTGGAGAGCTACTGTCGTAAGGCACAAACGTCAGTATAAGTTTTTTATTTGAAGCGTAAACAACAATATTTTTACCACACTTGAAAATGTCGAATTTCGTGCCAAATAATGTGTTTTTGCGGGGAATTCTTCTTCATTATTTTAATATGAAGAAAAAAGCAGCCGAAAGTCATCGTATCTTGGTGGAAGTTTATGGTGAGCATGCTCTATCTGAGCGAACGTGCCAGAAGTGGTTTGCACGCTTTAAAAGTGGTGATTTTGGCTTGGAAGACGAAGAACGCGAGGGTGCGCCGCCAAAGTTCATGGATACCGAATTGGAGGAATTGCTCGATCAAGATCCGGCTCAAACGCAAGAAGAGGTTGCAAAAACTTTGGGAGTTGATCAATCAACCATTTCCAAACGTTTAAAAGCCATGGGAATGATCCGAAAGGTAGGCCATTGGGTGCCGTATGAATTGAAGCCAAGAGACGTTGAACGCCGTTTTATGGCATGCGAACAACTGCTTCAACGGCACAAAAGAAAGGGTTTTTTGCATCGAATTGTGACTGGCGATGAAAAGTGGGTCCATTACGACAATCCAAAACGTCGGGCAACGTATGGATACCCTGGCCATGCTTCAACATCGACGTCGGCGCAGAATATTCATGGCCTGAAGGTTATGCTGTGTATCTGGTGGGACCAGCTGGGTGTTGTGTATTATGAGCTACTGAAACCGAATGAAACGATTACGGGGGATGTCTACCGACGACAATTGATGCGTTTGAGTCGAGCACTGCGAGAAAAACGGCCGCAATACGCCGATAGACACGACAAAGTTATTTTGCAACATGACAATGCTCGGCCACATGTTGCACAAGTGGTCAAAACATACTTAGAAACGCTCAAATGGGATGTCCTACCCCACCCGCTGTATAGTCCAGACCTTGCGCCATCCGATTACTATCTCTTCCGATCGATGCAACATGGCCTGGCTGACCAGCACTTCCGTAATTACGATGAAGTCAAAAAATGGATCGATTCGTGGATTGCGGCAAAACCGACCGAATTTTTCACAAAGGGAATCCGTGAATTGCCAGAAAGATGGGAAAAAGTAGTAGTAAGCGATGGACAATATTTTGAATATTAAATTTGTAACCATTTTACGTCAATAAAGTTTCAAATTTCGAAAAAAAACCGCACGAACTTATTCATAGTCCTATAAGTTTTCAACTTTTTCAACTTTTAAATCAATCCTTTTATCATCAAGCTCATCTTTTTCATTTAAACTTTTAAAACTATCATCGTTAAATTCATCATCAGAATTTTCTGTGTTTTCATCAAAATCAGAACTAGTTTCATTAAATTCACTCTCGCTTTCATCCATATTTATACCGATACATTTTTCTTTTGAATTTAAAATTTCAATATTTCGAGAAACGATAATCTTGTTATTCAACAAAATACGATAACCCATGTTGTCATAACCGACCAAAATTCCAATTTCGGCTTTCTTATCCCATTTAGACTGTCGTTTTACTTCCGGCGTACGAACAAAAACCTTACTTCCATATAATCTCAAATTTGACACGTCTGGTTTTTTTCCAAAAAATATTTCGTATGGTGTTTTCTTTTCGATGGTATTTGTTAATGTTCTATTTTTCAAGTAAGTCGCCGCGCACACGATTTCCGGCCAATATTTTCTATCAATTTGCGCTTCGTCTAATAAACAACGCGACATGTTCATTATTGTGCGATTAAATCTTTCGGCAACCCCATTTAATTCATGAGTATACGCGGGACACGGAGAAATTACGATACCCTTACTTTTAACAAAATCATCCACGTCACTATTAATGTATTCTTTACCGTTATCGCATCTCAAATATTTAACGCGCTTACCCATTAAATTTTCACATTCATTCACAAATCTTTTGAAAACATCACATACCTCTGCTTTTGATTTCATAGTATAAACACGAGCAATTTTACTATAATCATCTATAAATGAAATGAAATATTTTTCACCTTTGAAACCCACCGTTTGAAAAGGTCCACAGACATCAGTGTGTACAATTTCTAAAATTTCTTTTGCTTTCTGTCTGTTATTTTTAAATGGTAAATTTGACATTTTAGTTTCGATGCATGTTTTAACATTTCATAAATTCACTCGTTATATCTTTAGGAATACCGTCCAATAATTGATCTTTACTTAAAATATTTAAATATTTAAAATTTACATGACCCAATAATCGATGCCATTTTTCTTTCAGATTCATATTATTTTCAATTTTGTTCGCGATATTTACAAATTTATTTTTCTTTTTCAATACGATAATACTTCTCATATGATATAAACCATTCCTTTTTACAGCAACAGCTGTTATTTCGTTTTCTTTATTAATAATTTTTGCCAATTTATTTTCTAAAATAATTTTATTATTATTCGTAATTTTACTCACACTAATTAAATTCGCAGTCATATCTTTTGCAAAAAATACATTTTTCATATTAATTTCACCTTTTTTACCGAAAACATCAAAAATACTAACTACATTTCCGACTTTTGTAGCTTTTACAACACGATTATCGCCCAAATGAATATTTATAGGATTTGTTAAAATTTCAAAATTTTCAAAATATGAATCATCGTTAATAATATGGTCCGTACAACCACTATCGAGTAACCAATTAATTTCGCATACATTATTATTATTATTAACCTTACATTTTTGCGCTGTATTACAGTCAACTCTCGCAATCCAAGCTCTGTTGTATTCTTTTTGTTCTCCTTCTTGCTCGGCTTGGTGCGCGCGCATTCCTCTTTGGCCTCTGCCTCTTCCACGGTTGCCACGTCCTCGATGCGTGCCTCTGCCTCGCGTAGATGACCATGTTGAACTGCCGCTTGCATTTTGGTCGCCATTTTTACAATCTCGCTGAATATGACCAACTTTTCCACATTTGAAGCACCTTCTTCTATCGGACATGAATGCATTTGACCTCGGCTTGTAATTTTCCTCGTTTTGCATTTTTATTTCTTTCATCAAAATTTTGCTTTTTACATATTCTGCCGATTGTTCTTCTTCTTTTAATACATCAATTAAATCGCCTATATAGCTATAGGACTCCGACAAAGTATTCAATATATAATTCAGTTTTTCTCTTTCTGTAATTTTTGCACCCGCACTTTTTAAATCATTAATGCACTTTTCAAAATCGCTAAAAAAAGTAGAAGCGTCATTATAATTTTTTAACTTAATTTTTTCTAACTTATTTCTGTACACAATTTGTAAAGCCGTTGATTCTTTCAGATATAAACTATCAAATTTTTTAATCATGTCATATGCCGTTTCTTCGTCATTAATGAATTCCATTTGCTTATTGGAAATACCGTTATAAATGAGACTTATTGCTTTCACTTCTTTTGCGTCCCATTCTTCGCCTTCTTTGTCCGTCTTTGCTCGTTCAATATTATCTGCGCACTTTTTCAACTTGAGCGACATTGTTAATCGTTTTTTCCACATGGCGTAATCTTCACCATCAAAAATAGGTATCTTGATTTCACCATTGTCAGCCATTTTGTATTGTAAAACTTTCTCGAATTTTCTGACTTAAACGAGAATACAATTTTGACTTTTATTTTAAAACGATAACACTTTTTAACTTTTAACTTTAACGGCAATACTTCACAAAATATTACACGTGCTTTCTGACATACACTGTAACTTATTATTTTTAATTTTCACTTTAATACGGTACCATAGAAAAACTATTATCACACGTGCTTTTTGATATACACGGGATTACTTTATTTTTATAAAAAACGGTACCACTGAAAACCACCTAACCACAACCTGGCACTGCTACCATGTTGAGATATTGGTGTGGTTAGTGAAATAAAACTCATAAATTTAAACTATTAATTATATTAGATTATTATTTATTGTTATTAAAGAGTGCGTGCGGGTGCGTGATCTTTACTCGTCGGGTGCTCGATCAAAACTAAATCTCTCTCAACGTCAATGGCAAGCGGGCAAGCAGAGTGACGCTATCCCCACTTACTCACTTCATACATATGTATGTATATGTATGTATAACATATGATGTATATATATAATATATACCGTATAATATAAATGTACCTTACACATTCTCAACAATACATACATATATAAATTCACAAATTTATATTAGCTTATGCCATCCTTCTGTGTGCCTGGTAATGAAGCATTTTCTATACATACATATATATACGTATATCTTTTTTCTTCTTCTTTTTGGTTTCGCTTTTTCGTTTCATCGAGTCTCAAATCACTCCCAACGATTCTAAAGAAGTTTTCACTTCAAAACACACAAAAAGTATTTCCCGACTGGTTTGTAGCATCTGGCGAGTGTAGAGATCACCGCGTGAAGCTATTAGATTTTCTCTTAACTGTCGTTTTATTCAAGAATGCAAAGTGGCTCTCGCGAAATAAAGTCAATAATGTCAAAGAAAGAAAAATGCAAAATAAATTAAAAAAGCTGTAGGTTGTAAGCCAGGGCCCCACGAAAAGAGATTCGCCGTTCACACAGGTAATTAATAATCTACTAGCTATCTTTTGCATATGATGATACCTATTCTTTTATTTCAGGGTTTTCCACTTTTCTATATTTCAGTTTTTTTTTATTTATATATTTTACAGGTATTTTCCGTTTCAGGTTTTTTCTATTTTTTAGTCTATTTTACAGGTTTCTTTTTTATTTTTTCTTCTCTTTCAGCTAGCACCCGAGCCTAGATTTTTAAAGCACTACAATTTTTTCTTAATCATGATGGATTTAGAGTAGTGTTTTAAAAATCAGGTAAATCGCAATGACTTAATCGATGTCAATATCGAAGTCGTGTGAGAAATTGTTATAGTATGAGAACAATTTCGTAATTCGTGCTTTCACAATTTTATATAATTATTTTTTTCTTCATTTCAGGAAATGTAAATACAGGGTGGCTGATGAATTTTGCTACATTAAGAAACTCAAATAACTTTTTTTTTTATTGTATGGAATTCATTTATTTTTTTTTTTTCAAGTTGAAGGTTATTAAATTTTATTAAATGTAGCTTAACTAGTTTTAAAAATAATTGAATTTAAATGCCCCCTATGCTCGTTGACACAAGTGCGGCATCTTAGTAAAAAGTTGTTCATTGCTGCTTTGAGAGTTGCGACAGGAATAGCCGCAATTGTTGCCCGAATGGATTGTTTTAGTTCATCCAAATTTGTTGGCTTTGTTTTATAAACTTCTTGTTTACATAAACGACACAAGAAAAAGTCAGGTGCATTAAGGTCAGGCGACCTGGGTTGCCAACGAAATTCGGAGTTTCTTGAAATCAGTTTATTGGAAAATTTTCGTCGCAACTCTGTCATAACAGTCTGGGCTATGTGAGACGTTGCCCCATCTTGTTGAAATCACACAGAGTTGAAAGGAATTCTCTTTCGGCGTAGTTCTGGATAGAAAAATTCATTCAGCATTTTCAAATAACGGTCTCCAGTAACCGTAACAGTGTGACCATTTTCTTCAAAAAAATAAGGCCCGACAATACAGCGTGAAGAAACCGCACACCACACTGTCACGCGAAGAGGATGCAATTCCGTCTTGTGGAGTATCTGTGGGTTAGAAGTACTCCATATTCAACAATTTTGTTTGTTCACATTGCCGTTTAAATCGAAATGGGCCTCATCAGACATGAAAAGGCAGTTTAACATGTTTTGGTCTTCTTCCACCATTTGCAGGATCTTCTGGCAAAATTCCAAGCGAATCGGCAAGTCTGCTGCATTCAGTTTGTTAACCATTTGAATTTTGTAGGGAAATAAGTCTAAATCTTTGTGCATTATTGTTTGCAAGGACTGTCGGCTGACACCAAGTTGAGCAGATAAGCTTCTTGTTGAAACCCTTGGATTGCTTTGTATAGCTGCAGCTACAGCAGCGATCGTTTCCTCCGTCCGAACAGGTGGGTTTCGATGATAAGGCCTTCTTGCGACTGTTCCTTGCTCAGCAAAATTATTCACCAGTCTCATTATGGTCCATCTGCTCGGGGCATCGCCGCCAAACATCCGCCTGTACTCTCTCTGTACCAAAACTACGGACTCCAGTGCGTGATAGCGGCGGACTATCCAAATTCTTGTTTGCGTGTCCCAGTTATCCATTTTAATAAATTTTAAAGACCAATCTGCAAATTAAAACAAAAATGGAACAGATAACTTAAAAAGAAAAAAAGTTATTCAATTTTTTTTTGGGAGCGGCTTTCATCAGCCACCCTGTACCTATTATTTATAGCATTGTAATATATATACATATACATATAAGAATACTTAAATTACTTGTGAATAAAAATAATTATATAGTTTTTTTTCATTTCAGGAAATGTAAATACCTATTTTTATATTTATAGCATTGTAATATATATACATATACATATAAGATTACTTAAATTTCTATGAATAAAAATAAAAAATTAAAATTAAAAAAACTAGTATTTCATTTTAAGAATTTAAAGAAGCATATACCAATAACATAATTCGACAGGATTTCATTACAATATCAATATATTCGTTCAGCTCAATAAAATAAATATCTGCATATGAAAAATCGTTCCTATGGACGTGCAAAAGCAAACACACATATATAGTACATAAATACATGCATAGAAACTGCCATAGACATACTTGCATATGAGGCTGCGAGCACTTGCGACAGAAAAAATATTTCGATTTGCTGTTGCTGTCGAGAATTTAGAACACATATTAACATACATATATTGATGCATACATATGTACGGAGCCGCGGCCAATCGGCTTGACAAAAATTGAAGATTTACCAAATATTGGCAAATATGTAATTCAACGCGAAGTATTACAATATTGACTATTTTCGAATTGACGAGAAAATTGTCATATGGGCATATGAGCAGATGAGCTCAAACTTAGTGTTATAGAATATTTTGGATTTTTTAGCCTCGTTGCGACTAAAAAAATCATGACCGCTGCGACTGCGAGTTATATATTATAAGTAACTTTCCCCTTTCGCTCTCGCTCTCTTCATTATCTAACTGTAATAATTAGCTATGTAAGTTATATATTTAATTGTTGTAATTGTTGTAAGAGTAAATGGGGAAATCTTTCTCTCTCTATTTAAAAACAGTAAATCTAACTGTTAAAATAAATCGAATAGCTTTAGCTTTTTATGTTAAAAGTAGTCTTTAAAGTCACCTTGAAGAGTAAAGAACAAATTTATTTTGAAGTGTAACAAAATGTGTTTTAATTTTAAATTTTAAAATTAACTTCAACAAATTTATTTTATTTTCAAAAATAAATTTAACTGGCGACGAGGATGGGATATGTTAGTTAAAACATATCCAGTGATAATCGGCAAAAGAAAAGGTTAAAATTTTCAACAAACCGATGTGAACCGCAAATGATTCAAGTGGACATTGCTAAAGTGTGGCAAAAAGCGAAATTTTTGTAAACTTAAAAAAACTAAAAAATATTACGTGTAATAACTAATCCGAAAAAAAAGAATTGCAAATAAGAAAAAAGATTGGCTTCGTAAAAAAAAGTCAAAAGTTAACGGAAAAAGAGAAGAAATTGTACAGTGTGCATTCCAGTGCTAACGGCGTGAAAGACGAATGGCAGCCGGTTCTACGTTACCGGAATGACTCGGGTTTTTATTCCCGACCAAGGGCTGCCGCCCCAGTACACTAGCCCTGTCTAGTGTATCGTATATCACCCCACCCCTTACGTCACAGGAGCAAACTCCCGCAGCTAACCTGCTCCAAATACTTCTCCTCAGGGCTGGTGTCGAATCCAACCCTGGGCCAGAGGTATTCTACTGCTGCGTCTGCCACCAACGGCTCCACCCGAACTCCACCTCGGTTAGGTGCAATAAGTGCAACGGGTGGAGCCACCTTAAGACCTGCTCAGGCCTTAAGTCGCACAGGGAGTGGTCCACACGGTATGTGGCCACGTGTTGCTCCCGCCAACAGGCGTCTGATGCCTCCACGGCTACTACACCCCCTGATAGGCCGGCACTACCAACCGCCACCACAACCCACACCTCCACGGTGAGGAGCCTATCGGAGCAACACAACTCCCCTTTAACCCCTCCTATCCCTTCCTGCTCCAACCCCAGTGCGGGGACAAACCAGCAGCTCCTGGTCCCCCGTACAGTCTGTTCCGTGTGTCAGACCGTAATACCTCGGAATCTGGTATCAGTCCAGTGCAATTCCTGCAATGGCTGGTGCCATTTTCGGAGATGTTCCGGCCTGCGCACCACCCGTGAGTGGACAACTGCCTACGTTGCCCCCTGCTGCAGAGCTCTGCACCCACTACCTCCCCCGGAGGAGCGGCCGCCCACCACCATCAGGCCGCAACAACCACAGTGGATTGCACAGCAGGTCCAACGTAGACAACCCCACGCGTCCCTCACCCCCCGGATTACACTGACCTCACCGAGAAGCTTCAAGCTTCTCCAGTTTAACTGCAACGGACTTACGAGTAAGGTCGACGAGATAGTCGACTTTATGAACCGGCACAGTATCAAGATAGCTGCGGTCCAAGAAACAAAGTTGCACGCTAGGTCATCTCTGATCACCAGGGATGGCTATAACGTGCACAGACACGATCGCGAGCGAGACAACGGTGGTGGCCTAGCGTTTATAGTCCACCACACTGTGCAGTATCGTCTTATCGATGAAGGAATCGACCCCAGGGACAGCACCTTAGAATGTCAAGGCATAGCTGTCCGGTCAGGCGATTCCGAGCTCGAAATTTTTAATATATACATACCCCCTGTCACCTGCTGCCCGGCAGGATATCACCCTGATATAGGTGCGCTCATCAGAGGTGAAAACCGATTGGTTGTAGGTGACTTCAATGCGCATCACGATCTTTGGCATTCAAGCCTGCCAAATGATCGTAGGGGACAGCAATTGGCAGAGCAGATAGACGACTCGACATTCAGCACAGTGAACGACGACGCCCCCACCAGGGTAGTGGGCAATTGTAGCAGCTCGCCTGACCTAACAATAGCTAGCGCGGGTCTGATAAATAGCATAACGTGGCGACCTATGCTATCGCTTGCATCAGACCACTTGCCCATTATCGTCTCGATCGAGAGACCTGCCGATTTCGTTTCCGCGAATCACCGGTCCTATTTTAACTTTATAAAAGCTAATTGGGCCGGCTTCACGGAATTCACCGAGGACACCTTCGCCGCTCTTCCCATCCCCACTGATGTGCGCGTCGGCGAACGCGCATTCCGCAAGGTGCTCACAGCTGCTGCGGCTCGCTTCATCCCAGCTGGATGTTATAAGGACATCCGTCCCCACTTCCCAGCAGAAGCAGCCAGTTTAGCAAACGAGCGTGACCACCTACGCCAGGCCGATCCCGGGGATCCCCGCATAAGGGATCTCAATTTGGAGATCCGGCAACTGGTAAATCAACACAAGCGGACTAAATGGGTTGAGCACCTGAAGACTTGTAACCTCACCTCCGGAGTGAGTAAGCTCTGGTCCACCGTTAGGTCCTTGTCGAACCCGACGAAACACAACGACAAGGTGGCTATCACCTTCAACGGTTGTACTTCGTCGGACCCGAAGAGATGCGCGAGCTATTTTAGCCGGCTGTTTACACTGCATCCTCCGGGCGACAGAACCAAACGTCGTGTTACCAGAAGGCTGCACAAACTGACGAACGACAGTGCGCCACTTACTTTCTCCGGTGATGAGGTTCAGGGGGCCATCAACAAGTCGAAATCTTCGAAAGCCATTGGCCCTGACGGACTTAACGCGCTGATGCTGAAGCATCTGGGACCCCTGGGAGTAGGATACCTCACAAGGGTCTTCAATTTGTCTCTGGCCACTCTCATCATCCCTGACAAGTGGAAAGCAGGGAGAGTGGTCCCACTATTGAAACCTGGGAAACCCGCCAACCAAGGGGAGTCCTATCGGCCGATAACTCTCCTTTCCCCAGTAGTGAAGACACTTGAAGCCCTCCTACTACCACTCTTCACGACCCACCTGGCCCCAGCCCCACATCAGCACGGATTCCGACGAGTGCACAGCACCACCACGGCACTCACCGCCATAAACGCCCAGATAAATCGCGGGCTTAACCAAAACCGCCCCTGCGAGAGGACTGTCCTAGTAGCGTTGGACCTAAAGAAGGCTTTCGATACAGTCAGCCATTCCACGCTACTAGATGATATTTATCAGTCGACACTCCCGCCAGGGCTGAAGAGGTGGTCCGCGAACTACCTGAGCGGTCGGCACTCGTCAGTGATTTTTCGAGATCAAATGTCAAAGCAGAGGAAGATTAAGCAAGGCGTACCGCAGGGTGGTGTCCTTTCACCCTTGCTTTTTAACTTCTACATCTCGAAGCTCCCCCAACCACCAGCGGGAGTTTCCCTGATCTCATACGCTGACGACTGCACGATAATGGCGTCGGGCAATGACATCGATGGCCTGTGTTCCAAAGTGAACAACTACCTCACCGACCTTTCTCGCTTTTTCACTGCGAGGAATCTCCAACTTTCCCCCACTAAGTCCACGGCGACCCTTTTCACCACCTGGACAAAGGAGGTCAAGCTGTCCCTTAAGGTAAAAGTCGACGACACACCAATTCCGACTGTGAATAACCCCAAAATTTTGGGTGTAACCTTTGACAGCTTGCTCTCCTTCTCTGCGCACACAACCGCAATTGCCACTAAAGTCCAAAATCGCAACAAGGTCCTCAAATCGCTGGCCGGCAGCACTTGGGGCAAGGACAAAGAACTGTTGCTTTCGACATTTAAGGCAATTGGCCGGCCGGTTCTAAACTATGCTGCGCCTGTCTGGTCGCCTGGCACTAGTGATTCGCAGTGGATAAAGCTTCAGACATGTCAGAATACCGCCATTCGGACAGCGACCGGGTGCCTCCTGATGTCACCCATACAACACCTGCACAACGAGGCACAAATGCTCCCAGTCGCGGAGCACAACAAACTGCTCAGCAAGCAGTTCCTGCTGGGGTGTTACCGCAGGTTTCACCCCTGCAGACACCTGCTTGAGCCTGAGCCGCCTCCCAGGCACGTCAGGAGACACCTCCTCGACTACGCTGACGAACTCCAGGACAAAACTGACCGAGACCTACTGGACCGGACAGTATTCAGACAGTCAATAAACGACATTCACCGGGAGGCCGTTACCACCTTCATGAACTCCCGTCCCGTGAATGCCGTAATCGGAGTCCAACCACCACCCATTGCAGAAGAAGAGCTCCAGCTTCCCCGTGAGACTCGTGTAACATTGGCACAATTACGTTCTGGATATTGTAGCAGGTTAAACTCCTACTTATCCAGAATTGACCCCGACATACCAAACACATGTCCGGCATGTGAAGGTACCCCGCACGACACTAACCACCTCTTCACATGCCCCCTTAATCAGACTCATCTAACCCCCCTCTCCCTCTGGACCCAACCCGTCGAAACAGCATGTTTCCTGGGCCTACCCCTAGATGAGCTAGACGAAGACGACAGATGATATACCCACACTGACAGGGCTAACTATGCTGTTAAAACAACAACAACGAAAGAGAAAGCAAGCCAGCTATCATTAGAGAAAGGAGCAGAGCAGCGTGTGCTTAACCCTTCATTAGGCACGTGGTCTACAATCGTAGACCACTTCTTTTCAAAGTCGTGCAACTCCTTAAATGTGTCTCTTAAATTACCTAAGCTTTTTAATAGCTGTTTATAATTAATCTCTTTATCCAATTAGTGCATTCAGTACGGGTTTGACGTGCAGTTGTAAAATTTATCAAGGTCTGAACAGTGCTGGTCTACATATGTAGACCACGTGACTAACGACGTTACTTTTTCTTGCGGCAATATTACTTGATATATTAAATATTTGAATTAAGTTCAGGTAAGTTTTGCTTATATTTTTTTTTACAAAAGTGTGCTAATTTAATTAGTTTCAGATAATATTATGTCTGATTCCGAAAAAACACGATTGGAAATCAGCAAAAATCCTGAAGTATGGGAAAGATGGCTCTCCGAACTATCAAGTAGTGAAGAAAGTGCTATGGATGAAGAAAACGAGACGGAGGTTGACGAAGATACGGATATCAATGTGAATGCTGCTGAAGAGAGTGACCACGCGACTGAATCGGAACTAGAAGGATCAAGCGATGATGAAATTCTTTCAGACGATTCTGGTGCATCTCATCCCCAAAATTTCTATTTAGGAAAAGACAATGTCACTAAGTGGAAGACAACCAGACCCAATTTGCAAGTTCGTATTCGTTCGCACAATATAATCAAACTTTTGCCGGGTACAAAAGGTAATGCGCGCAATGTTGAAACAGAAATTGAGTGCCTAAATTTATTTGTGAATGATTCGGTTTTAAGAATAATAACCGTTTCCACAATTTTGTATATTCCAAAAGTACGGGTTAACTTTCAAGGATATAGATTCAATAAAGATGCAAGAGAAACCGATGACACCGAAATTCGCGCTTTCATTGGCATTTTGTTTTTAATTGGCGCTCTTAGAAGCTCGAGAAAAAATCTTCATAAAATTTGGGACAATTCCCAAGGAAACGGGGTTGAATCGTGCTGCCTAGCGATGAGCGAGAAACGGTTTCGATTTCTGATAAGATGCTTGCGATTTGATGACATCAATACAAGACAGCAGAGAAGAGCAATTGATAAATTGGCGCCTATAAGAGAACTTTTTGAAGTATTCCTGGTCAACTTTCAAAGGAATTTTATTGGTAGTGAGTTTCTTACTGTGGATGAACAACATGAACAACAACAATTGGTTCAGCAGCTTTTCGTTGGTTAATAATTTGCTAAAGAAAAAGCTTACATATTTGGGAACTGTGAGAAAAAATAAACGCGAAGTTCCCAAAGAATTCCTTCCCAGAAAGAATCGTAGAGAAAAGTCAAGTATTTTTGGTTTCCAAGAAAATTGTTCACTAGTGTCGTACTGCCCGAAAAAAAACCGGTCAGTGATCCTGATATCATCTATGCACCCTGATAACGCAATAGATGAGGAAAGAAATGATGAAAAAAACCAATTATGATAACCGATTATAATCACACAAAAATTGGTGTAGATCTTGTGGACCAATTATGTCAGAAATATAATGTTGCAAGGAATACGTGTCGTTGGCCAATGGTAATATTTTACAATTTACTAAGTATCTCTGGTATAAACGCTCTTTGTGTATATAAAGCAAATAATCCCCAAAACAATATAAAACGGAGTGATATTCTTGAAAAATGCGCTTGGGAGCTCATTCGACCACAAATTGAAGTTAGATCAAAGAATCCTCGACTACCCAGGAAAATTAGGCAGCGAGCCCACAACCTTCTTGGCATCCCAAGGATTGCACCACAACCCACTCAATCACCAAGTAACTATGTCGGACGTTGTCATATTTGCCCTCGCAATATGAGCAAATCATCCCGAAAGTCGTGTACTAAATGCGGCAGATTTGCTTGCAAAAATCATATGAGGGAAAGCTGCACGGAATGTCTCAGTGCAGTTTCAGAAACCACAACATATAAGTTTTGTACTGAACTTTTATTTTTTTATTTAAACAAGTGAATTTTACATATTTTTATTTTAAGTTTTACGAATAATAAAAACTCTTTTGCAAATCGTCCATTAGTTATAAGAAAAAACTTTTATGAATTGCAATAAATGTTAAAAAACACATACATTCATGTTTTTATTGAATTTACAGAAGATACACAAGTATTTTAGTGAAAATATTAGCTTATATTCCTCACATTAAATCACAGAATATACTAATGAAATATTATTAAGAAACACAAATGAATAACACTTTTAGTCATAATATTAAAGTAGTCTACGATTGTAGACCACGTGCCTAACCACGTTACAAAAATCCACGTGCCTAACGAAGGGTTAAACTACAACAACACCCACAATGGCTTTGACGTTAGCTGAGAGCTTGCGTGAAGCGAGGAGCTTGCCTGCATTTAACGGGAGCAGTGAATATACGCTCAGCAACTACCTGAGGGACGTCGCAACTGTGTTGCAGCTAACGCCAGCAGAGCATCAACAGACAATAAAATCAGTATTAAGCAATAGACTGCAAGGTAAGGCGTTAAAGGCAGCCGAAACCTTATTTAACCCTACATGGGAAAGTATAATAGTTAAGCTTAAGGAGGAATTTGGAGTAAAAAGGAGTTTTTTTAATTTAAGAAGTGACGCACTAAACGAAGAAGCTAGAAACATTGAGGAATTACATTATAAATTAAGTAAAATTTTAAGTTTAATGAACACAAAGTATAGCTTAGAACCTGACATTTTGTATACACCTGAACATAATGAGAAACTAATTTTTGATATCTATGTAAACTACTTACCTATTAGTATTAAATCTCTTTTGCTACAAAATAATATTAGATCTATTAACATAGCTTATACATTTTATTTAGAAAATAATATATTAAAAGATATAAAACTAGTAAATAATAAACAAGCGAATAGTTTTGCGCATAAAAGTTTTCAAAACAATAATGATTATCCAAGTAACAATACCTTTCCAAATAATAACTTTCAAAATGCAAATAATTCATTAAATAGGAATGGTTTTCAAAGATTTCAAAATTCAAGCAACTTTCCTAATTATAGTAGCCGAAATAAGAGAAATAATAGTGGTGGTTTTAATAATTGTAACAGAAATTTCAGAAATTTTCAAACGCAAACTTTTAACACTCTTAACAGAAATAATCAGCAACAACAAACCCAAAATTATGACTTAGAAAATTTTAGTCATTTACGACAAAATCAACAAAATTCATATAATAGACATTTAAGTAATAATGAAGAACCAATGGAAATTGATGCAATTCACGTAACAGAAAATTTTCCTGTGCAGCCTCGAAATTATCATTACCCATAGAAATATTAACAATAAATAATACAAAAACAAGATGCCTAATTGATAGTGGTGCTGCTACTACCCTCGGAGATTATAATTTTTTTTCCAATATAGGAATAAAGAAAAGTTTAATAAAACCAGTTTTATTAAATACCCTGGTCGGTGATAATATTATTATAGATGAAGTGATAGTAAATGTGCCGGATGAATTCAAAGAAAAAAATAGCACCATGTCTGTTAAATTAATTAATTTTATTGATAAAAAATTCGATTGCATAATAGGAATTAATATTTTACAGCCCTTTGGAGCTATAATAGATTTTCAAAATAATACTCTCAAAGTAAATAATAATGAAATAAAACTAATTGACTATAAATTTAACATTTCTTATGAGGAAATTAATTAATATATATAGAAACATTTGAGCTGGATAAATTCAAAGATTTAATGCCTACAAACTTAAATAAGGAAGAAAATAAATTATTAGAAAATTTTTTACATAAAAATAAAAAGACGTTTTATATTAAAAACCAAAATTTAACTACAACTACCTGTGTAAAACATAAAATAATAACTACTTCTAATAAAATAGTACAATATACTGCAAGAATTATAGGCATCCACAGATTTTAGAAAATGAAATAGAAAAGCAAATAAATGAAATGTTAAAAGAAAATATAATACGCCCCAGCAAATCGCCTTATAATTCCCCTTTGTGGATTGTTAAAAAGAAGTCCGATAATTCGAACCAGCAGAAATGGCGATTAGTTATAGATTTTAGGAAGTTAAATGAAATAACTGTGGATGACAAATTTCCTCTGCCAAATATAGAGTCGTTATTTGACAAGTTAGGTAAGGCACAATATTTCTCGTCCTTGGACCTTGCGAAAGGCTTTCATCAAGTTTTGATGGAGGAAAGCGACATTGAGAAAACGGCTTTTTCAACGCCCCGTGGTCACTTCGAGTTCATTCGAATGCCCTTCGGTCTCAAAAACGCGCCCGCTTCATTTCAGCGAATGTTAAACTACATTTTGGCTGATTATATTAATAAAATTTGTATAATTTATATGGATGATATACTAGTCTTTTCAACTTCGCTAACCGAACATTTAGAAAGCTTGCAAAAAGTATTTAATAAACTTAATGATTACAATTTAAAGGTACAAATAGATAAGTGTAGATTTTTATCGAAAGAAAATTAATATAATACAAAACTTGGAGCTACCAAAGTCAGTAAAAGAAATTAAATATTTTTTAGGTTTAACCGGATATTACCGGAAATTCATTAGAAACTATTCCTTTGCTGCTAGCCCTATAATAAAATATTAAAAAAAAAATAGTAAAATTGATATTAATGACAAATCCTATATAGACGCTTTCGAAAAATTGAAGAAAATTTTAACAAATCCACCAATATTATGCTATCCAGACTTTAATAAAAAATTTGTATTGACCACGGATGCTAGCAATGCTGCTATTGGCGCGGTGTTGAGCCAGGATGGCAAACCAGTAAGTTACGCCAGTAGGACTTTAAATGGACATGAAAAAAACTACTCAACGCTAGAAAAGGAACTATTAGCCATTGTATGGTCAGTGAAATATTACCGTCCATACCTTTTTGGTCGAAAATTTCTAGTTCAAACTGATCATCAGCCTTAAAGAGCCTAATTCTAGAATCATCCGATGGAAAATATTATTAGATGAATTTGATCTCGATATTGAATCTATTAAGGGAAAGGAGAATAAGGTAGCTGATTTTTTAAGCAGAGTTGAAGTAAATCATAGTACGGAAGAAAATGTATATTAAATATTAATTTCTTTAGAATAAATAAAATTGTTAATAAATATAGGACGCAAATAAGAATAGTTAAAAATAAAAATAAAGAAACCGAAATACTTTTTAAAAAATATAAAATAATATACGTGTCTGAGAATGACTTAAATAATACTCATTATATGAATGATTTATTTAGACGTGAAATAAAAAAAGGAAAAATTGGGGTATACTCGGAGCTTGACAATAATAAATATAATATAATACAGAACAAATTAATTGAATTATTTTCTAATAACAATAAAATAAATTTCATAAAATGTACTAAAGTTGCTAGTGATATTGAATCCGAGGAATCTTTATTGAATATCATTGATGATATTCATATTAAAGGTAACCATAGAGGAATCCAGGAGAACTTCGAAGAATTAAAAGATAATTATTATAATCCTAAATTATTAAAATTTATAAATAGATATTGTAATAACTCCAGAATATGTAACGAAAACAAATATGACAGAAAACCAAAAAATAAAATATTTCAACATACTCCAACACCAGAAAAACCAAATGAAATAGTACATATGGATATTTTTCAGATACAAAAGACTAGTTTTTTGACAACAATAGACAAATTTACGAAATTAGGAACGGCACATAAATTAAATGACAAAAATATGGTAACAATTAAAACTAAAATCGAAGAGCGAATCGCATTTTTAGGAAAACCTAATAAAATTATTATGGATAATGAATTTAATAATGCACTTATAAAGCTGTTCTGTCAAGAAAATAATATAGAAACTCATTTTACAACACCGAATTCGCACACAGGAAATTCAGATGTAGAAAGAATGCATTCGACTCTCTTAGAGCATATAAGAATATTAAAAAACGCTGAAAATATTAATGACTCTGAAGAATTAGTACTAAAAGCAATTAATTACTATAATAATACAATTCTCAGCACGACTAAATTAAACCCAATTAATTTTATAAATAAGTTACACATAAATTTAAAAGAGGTTAAAGTAAGATCTGAAGCAGTTAAAAAGAAAACCATTGATAGAGAAAATATTAAAAGAGAAAATATTACACTTAATTTACAAAAATCTAATTTATATATTAAAAATCCTACTGCAATTAGACAAAAAACTGCTAAAAGATTTAACAGATACCACCACAGCAACCCTAATAAAGTAGACACTGCACAATTTAGACGCCCATTAAAGTCTATAAAATAAAATAAAAATAAATAAAAAAAAAGAATAAAAAAAATGAAATGTATTTGTAGATCAAACCATGGAAAACTATTCGTTAATATTTTTTTTTTATATTAAATCACACTATATTTATTTTTTTTAAATGTAAACTATAGAATAAGAAATGAATATTTATGGCTAATATAGTTAAATATTTATCTTGGAAAAAAAACCCCTAAACAACTTAAATATATCTCATGTTTTATGTTAAGTTGTGATTTAAATCTGTATCACTATAAGAAAATATTAAATTTTCGTATTGTACAATATATTTGTAAAAGATTCGACGAGACTCGAATTCTTTAAGGAGAGGCGAGTTATATATTATAAGTAACTTTCCCCTTTCGCTCTCGCTCTCTTCATTATCTAACTGTAATAATTAGCTATGCAAGTTATATATTTAATTGTTGTAATTGTTGTAAGAGTAAATTAGGAAATCATTCTCTCTTTATTTAAAAACAGTAAATCTAACTGTTAAAATAAATCGAATAGCTTTATGTTTAAAGTAGTCTTTAAAGTCACCTTGAAGAGTAAAGAACAAATTTATTTTGAAGTGTAACAAAATGTGTTTTAATTTTAAATTTTAAAATTAACTTCAACAAATTTATTTTATTTTCAAAAATAAATTTAACTTGCGTCTATGAATGTATTTTATTCTTGCAGTCGCTAGGCTTATAATTTTAGCTTCGGAAACATACGCGTGCAGAGGCATAAAGCCAGTGCTTTGTGTGTGCTGTTGTATGTACATACATATGTGTATACTAATAAGCATAGTTTTGCTGGGAGTCGAGAATGTATATATATGTATGTACGGACATACATATAATAGGGCACACTTGCACAATATACCAATACGTGAGGTAGGTCATGGTTGCTTCAGTACATTGACCTTTTGCTTAATTGTTTCTTACATGTGTATGTATATATGTACATACATATGTATGTAATAAGAAACAGTTTAAACAGATTTTGTTACTGATATACTTACGGTAACATACGAATATGCTTTTTTATCCTATAAAATATGTAAATATGGAGGATATCTTGGGTTTGTTAAAATTATTCTTTTATTTATTTTGAATATCAAAACTTTTTTGTTCTTGTAGTCGCTAGGCATAGAATTTTAGTTTTGAACGACATTCGGAATTAAAGGAATAAAGTGAGTGCCCTGCGTGTACGGTTGTATGTACATGCATATGTGTATATTAATACCTAACCATTGTTTTGCTTGAATTCAATTCACATATTTATATTTGCATATGCCATCTTCCTGTGTGCCTGGTAATGAAGCGTTTTCTATAAAGAATTTTTTGATTTGATCAATTGAACGTACATAGTTAGGGCATCAAGTGTGCATATACGCACAGAATAAATTGTTTTAGCATTTGCAGGAATTCGATCATTCGAATATTTACTCCCTAATTATTGCATGAAATATGATAAGGCGATGCTCGTGAGGTAGGTCATGTTGCTTCAGTGCATACATATGTATGCGTGCAACACTATATTTATTAAAGATGCAATAGAACTTAGTTGTCCCATATATGTATGCAAATACGTTTCTTTGAAGTTTTCTTTTATTTATTTTAAATTTCAAAGTTTTATACTCTCTATAAAATGCATACATATATTATTCCATGTAATAAATTTAAATTGAAAAAAATTTCGTTTGCAAAGGAACAAATGAATGCATATTCAAATGTAAATATAGTAAGGTGGTGCGTCAAGAGATAGGCCATTGTTGCTACAGTGCGTGTGCACGTATGTACCAAACTCTATAAGAATTGAAGATGCAATTGAACTTTTGCACAAACATAACTAACATATATTGATATACATACATATACATCAATATACCATACACTTGTATGCTATATGAATTCTTGTCTAAAATTAATTTCGACTCGAAAAATTATTAAACATTTTCATAAAATTTTTATGAAGTTTTCAATTTACTAAAATTTTTGTTTAAATTCTTCTTTATAGATTAAATATATAAGTGAATAAAATTACGTTTCTGAAGGGAACATAGAAATGCACAAGCAAATTCTTTGCAAAGTGCCGTCGGCATTCGTCAGTTTGATTTCATACAGAAACCAAAGAGTGAGCGGAGCCAATGTACTTGTACATAATTCACTGTAATCAGCTCTGTTAAGAACTTCCCCGCCTTCGAGTTGAGCGAGGTGAAACAGTGTTCGCCGTTTCACTTCATTTTTGACAACTCACACTATTCGTAGCTCGTGTGACTTCTCTATTCATCAATGTTCTCTGTCTGAACTACTTACATACACATATTGATGAAAAAATATTCTAATATCCATCCAGAAGGCCAAACGCGCATACACACATATATGATGTATATAAATATGCATACAAACTTACAACGAACGGAGAATGTATGCCTATAAAAACAACAACTGCGACCGTCTTCTTGTCCATCAGTGAAAAGTTGGGATATGTATACCCTACGATCAAAACGTACCGGGAAGGTGATGTTGACTGTTTTCTTCGATTGCCAAGGCGAAGTGCCCCATGAGTACCTTCCATCGGGCCAGACACTCAATAAAGAATATTATTTATCCGTTTTGTAGCGTTTGAGAGATGCTGTATGTTGCAAACGGCCGGAAATGTGAGCAAACAATTCTTGGATTTTGCATGATGATAACGCGCCATCGCACCGATCAAAGAGAATACGACGAAGGAGCTGAAGGCCATGTCGGCCTGCCGGGGGTGTTTGGAGGACTGGGTTAAACGTTGTCACATGTGTGCTGCTTCAGACGGGTCATATTTGGAAGGAGATAATAAAAAAGTTGGCTTCAATTTAACTCTGTTTTGTTTAATTTAAACATTCCCGGTACTTTTTGATCATAGGGTACATATATGCGGCTTTGCGGACAGGAATGTGTGATTCGCTGGAATTGTTCAAGGAATCTAAGTCGCATTAACTCGCGACTGTCGAACAGTTAGAAGACACATTTACATACATATAAGGGTGCATACATACATACGGAGCCGCGGCCACTCGACATGACAAAAATTTAAGATTTATCAAATATTGGCAAATAATTCCACGCGAAATATTTCAGTATTGACTATTTTCGAATGGTCGCGAAAATTGGCATATGAGCAGCTCGTTTTATGAATGAAATTGAAATATGAGTTCGAACTTATGAATGAACTTTTTGTTTTTGTTCTAAATTGTTTAGCGCCGTCGCTGATAGAATCATGGCCGCTGCGACTGTGTCTACGAATGTATTTTGTTTTTGTAGTCGCTAGGCCTAGATTTTAGTTTTGGGCGACACGCGCATGTGAGGTATGTGTTTTTGTTGTGTTCTAGAGCGCTTGCTGTTGCTTTTGCGTCTATCCATGATGGAAAGAATAATGAGATGGCGCCTGTCGTGGTCTCGTTACTTTGCGCTCAGCGAATTTGACAACTAGTTACGTGATTTTAGCTCCAGTATGGCCAGATTACCATTTTCGTAACTTGATTTAGCATTTTTTTTTTGTTGTTTAGTCTCGGAGTTTTAGTTCTTTCTTCATAACATTTTTCTAGCTGTTCTAATTAAAATGTCATGTTTATAATTTTGTAAAATATACATTTTTTTTAAATTAGTTAAATAATTCACTTAGTTTTATTTAGCTTTACTTTTTTTAACATCAGGTGGCACTGCCCGCGATTGCAGGTGTTGTTGGTGTTCTTCTGCTTTCGGCAGTCAAATCTCTCTCTCGCTACTGCAGTGTTGCTTAGCTTTGGATATAAAAACGCACTAAAATGCCCATTCAAAGAAAATAACCCAACAAATTTTTATTGAATCACTTAAAGAACTTTGTATGCGTGACAAATTGTCTTTAAAATGTGCGTTTTTTTTTTTTAATAAATGTGTTACGCTTATGTACAATTTAATTTATGAGGTTTTTTTGTTAAGCGAGACTCTTTTGTTAAGGGAACGACTTTTTTGCTATATTTGAAGTTATGTAACTAGATAAGGTACTTCTTTTGTAAAAATGTCAGTATGGTTTCTTTAGTATTTTCTGGTATTTTCTTGTTTATTTTTACAATGAATATAACTCTTAATGCCCTATGTCTCACTAAGGATTGATGACCGGAAGAAACGATTACACCTCTATGGGTTTAATTCGCATTCAATAAATTCAAACGCTTTTTAAAATGTGTAAAAATCTTAAGAAGAGTTGAGAGAGGGGCATTTAATATTTTTGCATAACCTTAAATGGAGCCAAAAATTAAATTTGCACTTTCAAATTATCAAATTTTATAAGAGTAAAAAAATTTTCATTAGCACTGAAATATTCTCAGAGTGACCTTTTTTAACCTTTTTTTTTAGTAATATAGTTTGTTTTTTAACTTAAAGTTTCGGTAGCTTTAAATTAAAAAAAAAAAGAAACAAACACGAAACTTAAAACTTTTTGCATTTTGTGTATAAAAAAGCACTAAATTTATTGCGAAGAGCAAATGGTTGGCAATACTGCACAACTCAGCAAACGTGACGTCACGTACGCTCTGATGGGCGCAATCTTCTTTCTATCATTCTTGGCGTCTATCAAAGTATTGTGTTTTTGTAAGTACAATATTAGGAATATCGACTGGTGAAAGAGAAAGGTAAACAGAAGCAAGAAGGGAGCGCTGTGCTCGCGCATATATGCATGAATGTATGAACGAGCATGGATGTAGTAACATATGAATGCAATTATTTTGTAGGAAGTTTAGAAGGCAAGTAGGTATATATGTATGTATATATGCTAGGACATAAAGTGAGTATATATACATACATAGAGCAGAATTGTTTTTGCACTTGTTAGGAAGAAACTCGTTCACTAGTGCTTATGTGTATTTGATTTCTTGTAAGAATGTGATGTGCTGTGACATGTGTACATACATAAGTCAAGGTTATTTGGGCATACATGCATATGTACATATGTATGAAAGGAAGATGATGTTCTTGCGGTTGCGCATTATTGTTTTTCATATACAAATGGACATACATACATATGTACGAATACATAAACTAAAAATTGACATACAATAAAACATAAGTGTTGATTTATCTTAAACCGTTTTTTTCTGAATGCAAATACCTCCTATTGACATGCACATACATATTATGTATATTGTCATATACATTCATTTATCAATACATATAGAGTATACGTTCATTTATGTATGTATGCTATGAATAACTTCATAAATTACTTTCAGAATTTATCAGAAACTTATTCGCGTAGACATCACAAATCTTTTGTTAAAAACGCAGGCGCAGAAATAAACGCACTGCGTATTTATCCTCCCCACGTGACTCGCCATCAATTCTCGGCGCAAAATTTTTTTCTTTCGTTTTTAAATTTGTTTTTTTTTAATGCAATCGTAAAAAAATTTGTAATAAATTTTATGTATCCGCTTATCCGTTCAAAAGTAACAAAATGGTAAGCAAATAAGCAGTCGAAGAAATAAACGCACCGCCTGTTTTTCCTCGCCACATGTTAGACTCGATATCAATTCCCGGCGCAAACTTTTTTTCATAAATTTTTTTTTTTCAATTAGTTTTTTTTTTAATGTAATTGAAAAAAAAATTATTTAATAAATTTTACGTATTCGCTAAATATTTCAAAAATACGATAATAGTAAAAATTTAATTGGTTTAATGTCGAGGTAAGAAATGTGTTGTGTCTTGGGGTGAAAGATGTGTGGTGTTTTCAATTTTTGTGTGGGCAAAACTCAGTGTGGTGTCTATAAAGTCGATGGTCTAAAATCTCTTACTTCAAATCTTTCAAATCTCAATTGTACCTAAAAAAGTTAACAGTAACATTTGCACCTTCTCATTCCATTAACATTCCCTGGTACTACTGCATGTAACGAATTCTAAGCCGTCTATCCGTATCGCTTACTTCATCGAAATAGCAGAGACTTGTGATATTTTGAAATTCATTTTGGATACGGTTAATTACGAAAAGTATCAATGGAAACTATGCTGTGATTTGAAAGTTTCGGCATGCTGCGAGGCATGCAATGCGGATACACGAAGAATATGTGTTTCCTGTGTAACTGGGACACAAGATACAAAGGAAACCAGTGTCAAATGAGAGATTGGAATTTGAAAAATGGAGAAAATATCGGCACTGAGACTGTAATTCGTGCCAATTAGTCCCCAAGGAGCAGATTTTGTTACCACCGTAGCACGTAAAGCTTGGTATTGTCAAAAACTTCATTCAGCAAGTAGCTATACGTGTTGAAATATTCGAGTGTTTATGAAAAATATTTCCTCAATTAAGCCCAGTTAAACTAGTCAATGGTAAAATATGCTTACAATATTATATATTATATAATATTAACATTGTTTTATATTCCTGTTTCTTGCATATATAGGTGTTCTGAATGGCCCAAATATAAGGAAGCTGATGAATGATGAGTCATTTGACACTGTTTTAATAGACACTGAGTTGATGCAGTGTTGGCTGAAATGTGTTGGTGGTCAAAACTGTATTCGAAGGTGCGGAGTTAGACAGCGATAGCGATTCGGAAATATGTCCTCCGAAAAACACAGCGTATTCAACCCTGCATCTAAGCTTAAATCCAGCATCACTAACTAAATATTAAACGGTGGTTTTTCAGAGCCCAGCTCTATTTCTATCCAAAACATCTCAGAGTTTTATTTGATATAGAATACATGAAAACTAAACATTCGGTTTTGTTACATTTTTTTCAAGTACGTTTAACCCATATGTGCTCAATGTCTTTGTCTAGTGAAATTTTCCAAGGAATCTTTTTGTAAAACACATTAACCCTTTAATACACAGTTTAAGAGGGCTTTTGAATAATTTTTGAAAAAAAAATGGGTTAAATAGTCACATAACGGTGGGATTAAGCGGCTTAATATGATCTACAAAAATGTGTCATTGAATTGTACTAAAAGTCCTTTAAGACGAATTTTAAGAAAGATCAATATTTGTACTGGATTTACCATATTATTTAATATTGAACATTTGATCAATATTGCGTAAAAAAAATTGCAACCCGACCAAAGCCTCAGTTGGGGTTTTACTATTCTACAATACATGAATACTTTCATTTGCAATTGGTTTGGGTTGGGCCCGCAAATTGCTGTCGTACAGTGTAATTTGTCATATTTTTAAATTTTGAGATATTAGCCTAATACGCTCAAATATTTTACTGTATCAAAACGGGGGTTAAAAATCAAACATCTTATTTGAAATTTTTGATAATATATGTATGCACTAGGTTGTTCAATAAGTTTTGTGACTTGATAAGAGGGGCGTTGCTACTAACCTAAATTTTTTGTTGGATTGGTACACTCTTCATATGAACGTAAGTGAAGTTTCATTTCAATCTGTCCATTCTTTGTTTACAAGCCATTTAGTATCGACATGACAATGTATCACATAAGGACTTTTCGCCATCAATTAGTATATTAGACAGATGGGGTGCAGAATTTAAACGTGGTCGTACAAGCCTTCTGGACGATCCACGTCAAGGAAGTCTAAAAACAGCAACAACGCCAGAAACCGTAGATAAAATACAGGATATCATATTGGAGAATCGACCAGTGACTGAAAAAGATTTAAAAAAGATTTAATAAAAGCCCTAGGCATTGGGTAGTGTAAGCATTTAGAGCGTTTCAAAAGGATAAAGTGATTATCTTACGTCGTTTCATCACTACGGCTAAAGAGTGGTCTGAAGCTGGTTTTTCAGCTCTGCAACGAGTTCGAGTCCAGAAGGTGTTAGCATCAGTTTTTTGGGATGCCAAAGGAATTTTGTTTGTGGTTTACCTGAAAATTGAAAAAAGAACCAGTTTGCAAAAAAAAGCCTTTTGACAATGGCTGAAATCCATGAATTAAAGTTCGAATCGTCGCAATATCTACCGTATTTAGAATATTTGACCCCTAGCGACTTTCATCTATTTCCAGACCATCGATTCTCATCAAAAGATGATGTTATAACAGCTGTGGTAGCGTATTTTGCAGCCCTTCCAGATTCTCACTACAGGGATGGAATTCATGAATTGGAATCTCGTTGGAATAAGCATATTAATGTTCAGGGAGACTATACTTCAAACCATAAAATTGTGTTTTTCTTACCGCAAAACTTACAGAGCAACTTAGTATGTATGCAAGACTTTCTCAGTGGTGCGATTCACTAACACATTTTATCGATATTCGCTTTGTTATCTTTCCTTAACCATAATTTTTACGATTTTGCTATTCAGTAACCCATTTCATTACGAAAATCGACAAGACAAAATCAGCTGTTTGGTTAACCTGTCGATTATCGCGAACTAAACGACAATAATTTTGGTGTTGTTAAATCAAACGATAAAGAAGAATTAGTGATTTTAATCAAAACTGTGAAATTAGATGAAAAAAAACTTATTTAAAAAGCGGGAGTATGGCGTTTGAGTATTTGGCTTACGATTTATCGCGTGGAGAGGAGGAAGTGAGCCCTCAAATAGTTGATCGAAGTTTGCTCCGGCATGTGGACAATCCTTTCGATTTGGATGCAGGGGAGTTCCAGAAGTTATTCCGTTTAACTCCAGACTTGACTGAGGACGTAGTTTCGCAGCTTGACAGCCATCTTAGAGGTTCCAGAATAACAGCGATTTCGACTGAAAAACAGGTAAATTTGGTAACATTCAAGCTAATTCAGTTCTAAATTCTGCCTTTATACAACTAGGTTCTAGCTGCACTGCGATTTTTTGCAACCGGGTGTTATCAACGACCCGTAGGTGAGCAATGGGGAATATCTATGAGCCAGTCGTCCGTTAGCCGTAGCATTCATCGGGTAACAGCTGCAATCAACAGCTCCATGTTTTGCGCAAAGGTGAGATTTCCCATGACCCAAGTGGAGCGGCAAGCGGCAAAAGAAATTTTTGCTTCAGCAACCTCCCCGTTTGTGGGAGGTACCATTGGAGCTATCGATTGCACGCACGTGTCAATTTTGGCCCCGAAACGTCATGAAGAAGCGTATGTCAACCACCACGGCTACCATTCGCTTAATGTCCAAATGGTAACAACATAATTTGTAAAGTATTCAAGAATCAAGATTCCCTTTTAATGTTTTACAGATATGTGATCCTACACTTAAAATTTTAAACGTAAATGCCAAATTTCCGGGAGCACGGCACGATTCATACATTTGGAGTTCCTCTGCGGTGCGAATGGTTATGCAACGGAATTTTGAAATTGGAAACCATAACTTGTTTTTGATTGGTAGGCTTTTTAATCTATTAATAAATATATTTAAATAAAAATAAGGGAATTAAAAATCAAAAATTCTCTGCAGGTGATTCCGGGTACCCTTTGGAGCCTTGGCTGATGACTCCTCTAACAAACCAACCGGAGGGTACTCCGAAATTCTTGTACAATGAGGCATTCTGCAAAGCTCGTAACCCAGTTGAGAGACTTTTTGGTGTTCTTAAGGCAACGTGGCGGTGCTTGTCTCAACAAAGGACACTCTTGTACGATCCAGGATTTACTGGACAAGTAGTTAACGCGTGCTCAGTTTTACATAATATTCGTTTAAGAGAAGGAATATACCAGACCGAAAATGAATTCACAGAGCCCAGAACAAACGACATTTTTGTAAACCAAGATGCACCATCCTCAACAGCAAAGCGCATCCAAGACCGACTGATTGCTAATTTTTTTACTTAAATACTATTTTCACTCATAATCATTCCGCATACATATCTATGTGAACACTCGGGTATAAAAGTTAAAACATTTTCATATTTATTGTTAAAACCTTTTATTGAACAAAATTACATGCAGATTCAATAAAAACAATTCAGTCTTTAACTTCAGTTTACATACAGTTTTAGGTTACAGGCACATAAATCTATTTATGTATATAGGTATGCATAAGCGTATGTACAATTGGTTTATAAATTCAAAGGTCAGTCTATTTGTAAAAACGAAAACAATACATTCTAATTCATTTAATTAATGTTACTTAACATTACCACAGCTTGTTTACTTATAAAATTCAAATAAAAAGTAACTTCAGGTACTAAAATAAACATTTGGTATGTATGCACATAAAAAGGAACTGCGGAATTGGTTTCTAATCTACGTACGATAGATTGCATTCGTTAGATTGTTGAATGCTTCTGCTGTAGCGCTTAATCCATTCCCCAATACGGCTATTGCCTCCGCCATCATTTTATTAGCCTGAGCAATTGCAGAGCTGCTTTCGGCTAAGATCTATTAAAAAATAGCAAGAACAATTAATAAAATGCCACTTTTATGTGTTGAAAATAAATTACCTTTAAAGCATCTGCTTGTTGTTTCGCGACTTCTACTGTTTCTCTACTCGACTGGGCTAGCATCTATTAAAAAACAATCACCAATGGAAAAACATAATAAAATTATTTTACATTAAGTTCAAAAGAAATTACCTTTAGTGCATCTGCCTGTTTTTCTGCTATTTCCAAAAATTTCTTCCGAGCATTACCGTCTTCTTCCATGCGTTTTCTTTTCAAGCTCGCCCATGGAGTTCTCCTGTCTGAGATATGGGAATTACCTGACCTCAGCGTGAAATTCTCTGCCAGTGGCGTCCGTAAAGGCGACGGGGCTTCCGAAATCACCCTTTCATCTTCCACTTCGATACCCATTTGGATTACCTAAAAATTTACACACCAGTAAGTTACACTTTAAAACATACACTTCATGCAATTTACCTCCTCCAGTGGAATATTTTCAGGGTTTGAATCGTGGCCCTTCATATACTCCTCCCCTATAAGAGCAGACACCCGCCTCTCGAATTCCGTTAGGGGCTCCTCACTGATTGGCCTGTTTCCAGTTAAAGCTTGTTGCCTTCGCCGATTCCGTTCTTTAATGCTGGTGCGGCTTTTTAAGTCCCGCCATACCTTTTTAGGGAAATGATTAACATCTCTCTACTTTTAAGTAATAACACAATATTTTCTTACCGTTTGCCATTGATTCACCGTCTTCACTGCTCCACCCAGACTATTTAATTTTGTTGCTAGCTCGCTCCACTTTTTGTCGCACTCGTACTTACCATGGAGGCTGTGGAACCTAGATCCTGCTAGGCCCGGGACTTCCATTAGGTAGTCAAGCAGGCGATTTAGCTGCTCGGATGTGGCACGGCTTCTTTTGGTAGCTGTCGATGTCATCCTAAAGCAATATACAAAAATTATTAATAAAACAATAAATTGAAATAAACAGTTATTTTATTGTACTTACTTTGTACATATATTATTGGTAAAAAACACTCACAATTGCATTTAACAGTTTGGCGTCTATGTTTTTTTGTTTCTCTTCTTCATGTTATTCGCTCATTCTGACATTTAATTTGACAAAGATGCCACTCTCTATCAGTTTGAATAAATAGAAGAAAACAGCTGTTCAGTGTTAGTTAACATAAGTTAGTGAATAGCACAATCGACAGTGCAATCGATAAATACTGAAGAGAAAAATAACAATTGTCGAATCGATAAGAGTTAGTGAATCGCACTACAGATCGAAAAGTTATTGAGCGTTGCAGAGTTATGCGATCGGATTTGTTCAATTAAAAAAATCTGCTATTTTGTTGGCGTATCCATTCTTTATATTTGCATTAGATTGTGAAAATCTACTTTCTTTTATGTGATCTGAATGTTCAAAACGGCAATTTTTATTTCATTCACAACATACTCGTACATATGTATGTATATAGTTATTTATTCAGATAATTCCGGAAAAATTACCTGAAACAGTTAAGTAGATAACCGCTTCAAGTCTTCCCTACGTATACATTACGTCTGATGTTTTACAGGAAAGGTATTGGTGTTCGAATATTCCGCTCGAGACACGCCGACATATGCCCTTATTAAAAGCAAATCACTTATTTTTTCATTATTTCAATAACAAATGATGGATGCTTGAGTTCATACATTGAGTAAGTAATAAGATAAAGTCACAATCAGGCGGTCGGTGGGGTGAAAAGAAAAAAGAGGTAAATAATAGTGACGATCTGTAAGGGCGAGCAACTACGACTTTGCGTAGTCTTTGCTCCTATACACGTAGCAACGATGTCGGTTTGTCTTTGCCTGAGCCCTGATCAAGCGTACGGTAAACTTACATACAGATGTACACATATTCATGCTATTGTCAGTTTTTTATTTTTGCACGATTTTTATATGTATAAATATTTTTGGCGTGATAACGTTTTATAATTCGATGTAGCCGGCTGCACGCACCAAAAAATGCGGCGTGACATTGCTCATACAGCGTTACCTTACTCATGCTGTGGTGTCTTGGTCATGCGGCTTTATCTTGCTCATGGGGCGTTACCTAGCTTGAACTGCAAGCGATAATGCGGAACGAACGACAAAGAGGCACAATCGGCCCCTGCGTTCGGCAACGTTCGACATCTGGCTCTGTTGTTTTAATGTTTTTATTTTTAACTAGCTGACCCGGCAGGCTTCTTACTGCCTCAATCGATAAATAAAAGACCTTAACTTTTGCATAAAATAATTTTAAAACAAACCAAACGAGTCCCTATTTAATAAAAAAGCATATTTTGAATTAAGCATGAAGTTTTATAATTATTTTCGGCACATCATGTTGCTTAATTATAAAATAGAGTTTTCTTGAGATACTGGCTATTTATAAGGTTTAAATTTGATATTGACAGACAAACACTGCAGTGATACAGTTTGTTAATCAATTTAAAGTTTTCTTATAAAGTATTTTTTCTTTTTGTTTTGTTTTGTGGTGCGTAAATAAACAAAGAAGACGGTTTTCCTACACGCGTACACGCGACGTATAATTGTCCATGCGCGAAACAAGGAAACTCCAAGTTGATTCCGCAAACATCTAACGACTGTCCTTTCGATTTATTTATGGCCATCGGAAAGGCTAGACGTACTGGAAATTCTAAGCGTGTAAAATAGAATGGTAAATCCGTTGGAATCATCGGTATCCGCGGCATCAATACATCCTCTCCTTTGTATTTTATTTTTATGACTGTTGCCTCTATGACGTTATTCATCAGCTTTTTCACAGACAGTCTTGTTCCATTGCACAGTCAAGGTTGATTAATGTTACGCAGCATGACGACAAGTGACCCTCATTTTAACTGCAAATTGTGAGGTGGTAATCCAGACAATTCCAGTGAATTTAAAAACTCCGTGGGATAGTAGACTACGTCTACTCTTATGGGCCATTGTGCATTCATCCCAAACAATCAATTTGGATACCTGTAGGATCTTGGCCATTGCGCAATTTATAGCGATGTTGCAAATTGGTGTTTCGGTGATTTGCATGCTTTATGGTAATTTCAAGGCAGAATGTGCAGTTCGTCCGCCTTCTAGCACAGTCGCAGCTATTCCAGATGAAGTCAACGTTAGAGCAACATCATTTCGTGATCTGATCCTCGCCAAAAGCAATGAAATTATGAACGTTTTTCCGGTTCCTCCGGGAGCATCAAGAAAATAAATTCCACCAGATCCACTGTTCACAGCTTCTATCAAAGTGTTGTACGCGATTTAATTGTGCAACATTTGCTTCGGCCAATGCTTTAATGTAGCACTATTGTTCTCTTTGCACCTCATGGTTTAATGCATCGTGCATATGACGATTTGGTGATGTCTTTCCCAAACACGACAATACTTTATTTGCCATCAATAAACACATATCTTCTATCATGATCAATGCCTCATTGTAAATTTCTGCAGTCATTTGTAGTGTAGGATTCAAAGTTTGACGGCGCACACGATGCAAAACATTCTCAGACATGTCATCTTTATACTTAACCCACACATCTTTTGGATTCGAGGGGACAATGTATGAATTTGATGCGGCGATGAAGATATTACGGAATCCTTGAGCGTATCATCCCAGTGCGAATCGTTCTCAAGTAAATGCAATAGTTGACATGCCTCACGGTAAGTCGCACACAGCTGTCCATTAATTGTTCTCAGTTGCTCAAACGATATCGGACCACGAACATTCACCAACAACAACCGCAAATAATATCATTTATCGTTATTTGGATGTACTCTGTAGATGCGACCCAGAGCGTCTAAAGAAAATGCATTTGGATGTCCTTCACCTAGTGTTCCTTGTTTTTGACGCTGAAACGATTTCGATGATGCATTCCAGGTGTAATATCGTGGCATGTCAGCATACAGCAAAGTGCAAGCAATATCATCAGTTTGACAGACTGTGAAGAAATTTGTTAAAGTTGTCGACGGTGGACGTGCCGCTCTGTCTGCCGCGTTAGATTCATTAAAATAAACTCGTTGACCGTTTTCTTAAAGGACTACTGTCTTTCATGGATCACAAATGAAAAGATACGCCAAATTGCTTCGTTGCCACTTACATAGCGACCCATCCGGTACTGTGATATTTCACCATTTGCATTGGTTACAGCGAAGACAGCCATATCGCTACCTTTGTTAACATACTTACATATGTACTCTATCGACTTCACACAGTTACAATATTCTACACTGATGTGAGTCTCAAAAGCTTTGGACAATATTAGCGAGTATGGCACAATCCAACGATTGTCTATATCAATATTTTGTCCTCTTACATTCACTACTTCGCCCATTATCCGCAACTGATCGCCGACGATACAATGGGTATCCATCATTTCCCGTTATGGTTTCAGCAAGCAGGGCTCATTGGTATCGCAAGGTCCATGTATGATGTGTTTGGTAACTACTGCATGCAAGTTTGATTTTTCAGCTGAAATTATGGAATCAATCTCATCTGGCCTTATTTGGTCCACTAACCAGACTAATATGTGCGCTTTTGCCATTCTACAGAATACATTTAACAACGGACTCGGCCATACACATAACATATGACATAGCATCCTGAGCATATTCATGCATGTGGCGTGGGCTTCCTATATAAGTGGCAGGCAAAATTGTCATTCTTTGCACATTATTCACATTGCCATCTGCATTTATAGCATCACGGAGATGAATGTATTACTCTGATCGTAGCTGTCGTTGGTTCACACGGATGTATGCCAATCGTTCAGTCTCAATTTTGACATTGTAGTGTGGGGAAAGTTACTGATCGCCATTCACTTGGGAGTGGTCAGGGCGATTCTTCTGCATATGGTTCAAGCAGCTCACAACGGCCGGGATTAGCCAACGTATCCTCTGGGTAGCTTCCGAGCACCCGTTCGGGAGTGAGCTAACGTGAGAAGGCGAAACATTCCAGCATAGCTGGTTGTGTGCTGGGTTTGGGACCCGCCATTTAAAAATCCCCGCCAATGAAAACAGCAACAAAGCCTCGGATGAGAACTTCCAACACAGATGACGACCCCTGCAAACGAAATAAGGAATACGGTTTGCGGGCATGCACCTGGAATGTGCGGTCCCTTAATGGGGAAGGTGCCTCTGCCCGGCTGGTTGATGTCCTCGTGAGAGTAAAGGCTGACATCACTGCCATCCAAGAGATGCGATGGACGGGGCAAGGCAAGAAAACCATAGGACCTTGCGACGTCTACTACAGCTGCCATGTAAAGGAGCCCAAATTCGGGGTTGGATTTGTTGTGGGAGAGAGACTTCGTCTCCAAATACTGTGGTCCACTCCGCTAATTTGCGCCCACGCCCCCACGGAAGAGAAGGACGATGCGACCAAAGATTCCTTCTATGAGCGCTTGGAAAGTTCGTATGAGCGCTGCCCCCGCCACGACATAAAAATCGTCATTGGCGACTTCAACGCCAAGGTGAGCAAGGAGGGAATTTTTGGTCCCACAGTCGGAAAATTCAGCCTGCACAACGAAACATCCGGTAACGGACAGAGGCTGATCGACTTCGCCGGGGCCCAATCCATAAGAAGGGTGATCCTGCAATCTGTGCCAATTACCGCGGGATTAGTCTTCTAAATATCGCCTATAAGGTTCTAGCGAGCGTATTGTGTTAAAGGCTGAAGCCCACCGTCAACCAACTGATTGGACCTTATCAGTGTGGCTTTAGACCTGGAAAGTCTACCATCGACCAAATATTCACAATATGCCAAATCTTGGAAAAGACCCACGAAAGGAGAATCGACACACGCCATCTCTTCGTCGATTTCAAAGCTGCATTCGACAGTACGAAGAGGAGTTATCTGTATGCCGCGATGTCTGAATTTGGTATCCCCACAAAACTAATACGGCTTTGCAAGATGACGTTGCTCAACACCAGCAGCGCCGTCAGAATTGGGAAGGACCTCTCTGAGACGTTTGATACCAGACGAGGTTTCAGACAGGGTGACTCGCTGTCGTCTGACTTCTTTAACCTGATGTTGGAGAGGATCGTACGAGCCGCAGAACTTTATCGCTCAGGCCCAATTTTTATAAGAGCGTGCAATTACTGGGGTATGCCGATGATACTGATTTATCGGCTTTAACAACCGCGCTGTTAGTTCTGCCTTCTCCAAACTGAATAAAGAGGCACAGCGAATGGGTCTGGTGGTGAACGAGGACAAAACGAAGTACCTCCTGTCTTCAAACAAACAGTCGGCGCACTCGCGTATCGGCACCCACGTCACTGTTGACAGTTATAATTTCGAGGTTGTAAAAGACTTCGTTTATTTAGGAACCAGCATTAACACCGATAACAATGTCAGCCTGGAAATCCAACGTAGAATCTCTCTTGCCAACAAGTGCTACTTTGGACTAAGTAGGCAACTGAGCAGTAAAGTCCTCTCTCGACGAACAAAACTAACACTCTACAAGACTCTCCTCATGCCCGTCCTAACGTATGGCGCAGAAGCTTGGACGATGACAACATCCGATGAAGCGACGCTTGGAGTGTTCGAGAGAAAAATTCTGCGTAAGATTTTTGGACCTTTGCGCGTTGGCAACGGCGAATATCGCAAACGATGGAACGATGAGCTGTATGAGCTTTACGACGACGTAGACATAGTGCAGCGAATAAAGATCCAGCGGCTACGTTGGCTGGGTCATGTCGTCCGAATGAATACAAACGCTCCAGCTTTGAAAGTATTCGATGCGGTACCAGCTGGTGGTAGCAGAGGAAGAGGAAGGCCTCTTCTGCGTTGGAAAGATCAGGTGGAGAAGGACTTGGCTTCACTTGGTGTGTTCAATTGTCACCGGTTAGCACGAGAAAGAAACGACTGGCGCGCTTTGTTAAATTCGGCCAAAATCTCGTAAGCGGTTATCGCGCCAATTAAGAAGAAGAAGAAATATGATTATAAGTTGAACATGCCTAACGTAGTATACTCAGTTGTTTTTAATTTAATAAATGCATGCTTCATATTTCAAAGGTTCATTGCATGAGCTGCACAAGCTGACAAGCATTTTTCGGCATGTGCCTAAATTGTTTGTCCGCACACTCAGTGGAATCAAATTACATTTTTCTTTGTTGTTAAAATTTGTTAAATAAACGTTAAGTAAACATGTGTTATAGAATATATAAAAATAAGTAAAATAAGTATAAAAACTCGACCATATCTTAATGATCAATCAATAAATATTTGACAATACAACCTGCCGGTTATCCAGCATTGGTTGTCAAACAGAAAATCGTTTTTTATTTATTACATGGCGATCCTGCCAGCTTGAACATTGATTTTGCTAAGCTGTTAAATGCAAGATTCAACCAAAGTGCAAAACGTTGCATGAGTGCTTAATATTTCTGCACCAAAATTGCAATATATTTGCAAGTGCCCTAAAAAGCACCAAAAATTTACAAACTATTAAGTCGTGACGTGATCAGCCAAAACGATTCGACAGCTGCGGAAGGAAGAACCTGGTTAAGCCAATACAACCAGAAGAAAAATAGATGTCCAACCCAGCTCAAGGGCCGCAACCAATCTCCTTGGAGGAATACAGAAGACGGAACGGCCTTAACAAAAAACCAACAGAAGTTTCCATCCCAAAGGTGAGCAAACCAAAAAGAAGAGGAGGCTACACCACCAGACTAAAGAGGGAAATAAGCTTACCCATCAGGGAGGTAAACCAGCAACCACCACCATCCTGGGAGAAATCTAGCGCAATCTGGGAGCGCATGCATAACCCAACTAGAATTCCTGCTCTCGCAGAGAAAACATATCAAGTAAATGTATAAAATACTGTGCATGATTGAATGCAGACAGTTAGAGTCTGTAAGCGTTAACCGCTCGAGACAAAAATAATTTTCCAACAAATTTTTTTGTTTTTTTTCCTATTAATATGGAAACAATTAAAAAAAAAAAAAAAAAATTTATATATTGTAAAATTAAAACTTTCGACATCTGGCAAAGCTAATAATAAATATATCCAAAAAATGTTTCTATAAAAAAATTACCCAAAATGTTTTTAAAATAAATTAAATATAAAATAATGAATAAAAATTATTTTTAATTAAATTGTTTATATAATTTTATAAGGCTCCTCATAATAATTCATATATGGGTAAAATTTGGCTAAACATTTTTAAATAGTTGTTGACACTATAGCAACATTTTTATTCTGAACATTCCAATACTAATTTTAAAAACATATCCATATATGGGGCTTTTGGATGTAAAGACGGTAGACTTAACAGCAAACGTTATTAACAAGGTAGACGTTACTTCACCGAACTTAGAAATAATCACAATTTTATTAATTATAATGGTAGCTTTAGTGAGAGCAAACATTTGCATACAAATTTATAGAATGCACAACAAGTGCTTAAAGAAAAAATACAGTAATAGCATAGCAAACAACTTAGAACAAGTCTAAAAATATAATATAATATAATATTTTTTTAGAAAAAAAAAACTTAACAGATGGACAAATGGTTAATTATACAAAAAAAATTACATTTAGAAAGGGACAACTTTAAAAAAGCATATAAATGCATAAGTCAGAATAGATATATTAAGCCAGGTACAGTTAGAAAACATTTAGAAAATCTAGTTAATACATTAGAATCAATTAGAAAAATTATCCAAGAGAATTATAGCAAATTTACTAATATACATCAAAAAGAAACACGTGACTTATTTTGGCAATTAAGAGACTTATTGGTAAAAATAATAGCCAAGTATAACATTAAACAAGATATATCTCATTCACTAAGTGAACCAATAACACTTAACTTCAACGAAATTATGTTAACGACCACATTAGAAGCAGTTTCATAAGAAACAACAGATTCCGATACAGACATAGATTCTGATCAAGAAATCGAAATGACACAAAACATAGTAGAATTTCTAAGCACAGCCGCAAGGCTAGTGACTGATTTTGACGGTAAGCCAGAAAATTTACGTTCATTCCTAGATGCTCTAGCACTTCTAGATACACGAAGCCACAGCTATATCACTTAATATTAAAACAAAGTTAGTCGTCGACTACACTTCGTGCCGAATAGTTGTGTTAATTTTCGCTGCGTTACTTCTCTCTCAGAGTGTTCTTACTCTCCACGTGCTTAGTGCAATTGACTTTCCTATAATTTTCTTGCTGTGAAGTGCAAAAATACAAAAAAAAGCCTGAAGTGTTGATTTCTAATGGAAAATAATATTTCGTTCCCCTCTGATAGTATGTCAATTCCCCCCAAAGCGAAAAAAAAAACAACCAGTGCAAAGAAAGACCTTTACCCATCCCTACCATCGCCAATCACCAAAGCTGTTAACCAAAATTATCCAAAATTCATCATTATAAAATCCTCTGAAGAAAACAACAAAATTTCCAAGGATAGTGTGTTCGCTAAAAAGAAAGCCCTTGACGGAATAAGTACAGAGTACAGCTCCGTAAGCATTCTCAAGGACGGCAGTTTATTAGTACTTACAAAATCGAAAAAGGTGGCTGAAAAGTTTATGAAATGTAAAAATCTTGGTGGCTTATGCCCAATATCTGTGTCCCTCCACGAATCACTTAACACGTGTAAAGGTACCATTTATGACAAAAACCTAGCCGAAACCGATGAAAAAGAAATTATTGAAGGTCTGAAATCGCAAGGAGTCGTAGATATCTACAAGTTTACCGAAAAAGTGAATGGAAATCCAATGCCAACAGGGCGAATGGTCCTTACATTTGACCTTTATAAAGTCCTCCAAGATATCGACGTTGCATGGTATTCCCTAAAAGTAGAAGAACATTTCCCAACACCAATGCGTTGTCGTAATTGTCAGCTTCTCGGTCATTCCACTAAAGAATGCAACAACAACACCACCTGTGAGATCTGCAATCTCCCTCCTCATACCCCTGAACTATGTCAACGCAAAATGTGCGCGAACTGCTTTGGTCCACACCCCGCTTCAGCTAGAGACTGTCCTAAATACCTTGAGCAAAAACAAATATTGAAAATTAAAACTCAAAATAAGTGTAACTTCTACGAAGCCAAGCGGCTATTCAAGCTACAAAACCCGTTTTCTTTCAATGGAAAACAAACGTATGCATCCGCAATAACCTCCGAACCTTCCCCTGTCCTACTACCCAGTACAACCGCCGAAAATTCACCATCTCATTCCATCTCAAAAACAACAACTTCTGACACTTCACAAAACACAGCAAATTCCATAAACACGAATAAGCTACCCGCACTCCCTTTACCCAAGCACTCACTCAACTCAGAAGATAATACCACAGCACACTTCGCATCTCTCTCCCCCAACTTTCTTATAAATAACAAACGCACTACAGTACAAGAATCATCGTCTCTCGTAACACAGCCGAACACAACTAGCTCACTTACTCCAACATCTCACAGCATACCATCACATAAGTTGAGCTCGTTTACAATAAACAACTCAGATATGAGTGCCCGGGCACTCACAGAGTATACGCCTCACCTCAGTACAAACTCTTTTAATAACTCAATCGAAAATCCAATTGATTACACGATTACAAATACTATCACTCCCTCAGACACTCTCTCTAATTACCAACTGCCCGATGACTACATGAATTATGTACATTATCAACTCCACTCAACATCAGTCTCTCAGGTTCAAGTTGATGATATAGAAATAGATCACGACGAGACTACAGTATGAGCTGTTTTCATTTAACAGCTTTTATAGTGAATTATAATTAATATTAAACATTATGGTACTTAATATTCCACAATGGAATATTAAAGGATATCACAACAACTACCAAGAATTAGAACTCTTAATAAAAGATTGCAGACCCCACGTTATATGTATCCAGGAAACTAACCTTAAACACAATTACCTTCCACATCCACCAAAACAATACTCAGCGCATTTTCATAATTTCCCTCATATAACTAACGCTAAGCAAGGCTGTGGCATACTAGTGCACAATAGTATCCCACATAAAATCTTAAATATCACCTCTAGCATCTCAGCAGTCGCCGTAGAAGTTAATCTTCAATATCCGGTAACCATTGTATCTATATACATTCCACCACTCCAAAAGTTTTCGGTCTTCGACTTGGAGGCAATCACCCCACTAGCATTTCATCTATAAATATAAATAGTTCAAACATAACAAATAGAAGCGACATATCTTTCGAATTCGCCCAACATTTTTCAAAATCTTCTGAAAATTCCAACTTCCCACCGCAATTCATCGCTTCTGCCCGGAACGTTACCACCATGCGCGCAAACGATAATACCGACAATCTAGCAAAACATCTCGAGACCGATATCAATTTCAGTGAACTGGAGTATGCTCTAAAATCGGTGAAAGGTACCACTCCGGGATTTGACAAAATTAATTACGAAATGCTAAAAAAAATGCCGAAACCCACAAAGCTAAGACTACTCCAGTTCTACAATTCCATTTCCGACTCCGGAGTGATTCCACAAGGTTTTAAGACTGCCACAGTCATCCCAACACTCAAACCAAATAAAGATACAACCGACTTAAGAAACTATAGGCCCATTTCACTAATTCCGTGCATGAGGAAAATCATGGAAAAAATAATCGCTACAAGGTTGATGTGGTATTTAAATACCAAAAAGCTTCTATCTCCATTCCAAGTAGGATTTCAGTCCGGGAAAAGCACCTTAGATGCACTTCTCTTTCTCAATCACCACATATGTAAAAATCTCTCAAAAAAGAATCATATTTCTATCCTTTCCGTAGATTTTGCCAAAGCATTTGACAGCATCGGTTGTCATGTGGTCTTGCAAAAACTACAGGAATGGCAAATCGGCCAAAAAATTTTTGAATATGTGAAATTATTTCTGACAAAGAGAAAATTTCGTTGTAAAACAAATGACACCTTTTCCAAAACATTCCTCCTCCAAAACGGAATTCCCCAAGGTTCGCCATTGTCGGTCACACTTTTCTTGGTGGCATTCGACGACATAAGCAGACTTATGAGTAAACACCGTAACATCAAGCACTGCTTAAATGCCGACGACCTTTACCTCATTTCCACCCAAACAAAGACCTCAGACATTGAAGAGTCTTTCATTAACGCCTTAAATGCCATAAACAACTGGTCACTACCATCGGGCGCCCCAATCTCCCTAAATAAATGCAAACATTTGCATATTTGTAAAAAACGAAATGTCAGAAGCCGTATAATTTACAAACTCTACTCCTACTCACCAAACGTACTAAGTCGTGAAATCCAACTACTAACAAACGAAAAACGGCCATAAAAAGAAAATCTGCCTTGTGTGAGATAAAGGAACTTGCAGAATTTCTCAAATTAAGTTTTTCCCCACCAAAACATACGCCAGCAAAAATCCCACCATGGGAACTTGACAGCAAGATATTTATCAATGAGTTGACACTCCACCACAAAGACAAGACATGTCAATCTAATTTTCAAAAGCTATACACTAGCATCGTTACTCCACTAAAGCAGGAAGGATGGAGCTTTCTGTTTACCGACGGGTCAAAACAAAAAGACGGTGTATCATTTGCTGTTACAGACGAGAATGGTCTAACATAGTCCCACGGATTACTACCACAATATGCAAACATATTTGGCGCAGAACTACTGGGATTAATCTCGACACTACAAATGGTCAAAGAAACCAACAAATGCTACGTGATATGTACAGACAGTAAATCGGTATTCCTAGCTTCCCAAAAATTTCACATAAGAGACAGCCCATTACAATCGGTGCAACAACTACTTATGAGCGCGTCACCAAAAATAAAACTGATGTGGATCCCATCTCACTCAGCCATCTTGGGCAATGAACAAGCAGACCTAGCTGCAAAATCCTCGTTAAAAGACTGTCTTCACGTCTTCATGCCGTTTGATGTGAAGTCACTAAAAACCTATTACTCTAACGCTCTACGTAAACATCTTAATGAGGAATGGTCAACTTACACACATCCATACAAAGATATAAACCCTCTCGGTGCACAGATCAAACTTCCAACCAACACTTCAACATGGGCCAACAGATGATTCATACGCCTCAGATTGGAGCACACACTTATAACGCATGAATATATTTTGCAATCGCAATCTCAACCTAAGTGCCACTTCTGCAACAATAACAACCTAACAGTTCAGCATATTTTATCAGATTGCCCAAATCTTCATGCTTAACGCTCTCAAGCATTTCAAACACATAACACACTCCTGCTAATCCTACGACACCCCTCAGAATCTAATATAAGACTAATTGTTAACTTTCTAAAAGATATTAAAATGTTTCACTTAATTTAAACCTTTAGAAATAAGTATTATAACCATATGACTAAGGCGATAGCCTTGGTAGCTTGTGCTACAAAGTTATTTTGTAATTTTAATTATAGATAACAAATAAATAATAATAATAATAAAACAAAGTTAAAAGAAAACGCGAGAAACCTTACTACAGCGGAAACCACTATTTCAGCAGTTATTGCCACACTTCAAAGCACAGTCAAAGGTGAATCTGTTGAAGTAATATCGGCCAAAATAATGACTATAAGGCAAAACAGTAAGCCAGCTAACAATTACTGTAACGAGATCGAGACTCTTACAAAATCGTTAGAAAATGCTTATATTATATTACGGATGGATTATCTACTGAATTTGCCAGCAGATATTCTACTCAAATAGCCGTAAAAGCAATGACCAAAAATTGCAGCCTTGAAGAAGTGAAATTGATTATGGAAGCAGGTCAATTCAATAACATGAATGAGGCAATAAGTAAATTTATAGGAAGTTGTACCGAAACTGCTGGTCCACAAAATACAATATTACATTTTGGCCAAAGACCATTTCATAATTCTAACAATCGATTTCCAAGAAACGCCAGATTTCAGAGAAGAAACAATTTCTCAAATAATCAAAATAGAGAAAAAATTTAATGGCAACTACAGCAATAACAGTTTTGGCAATAGTAACCAAAACTACGGAAATAGCAATAGAGGCCGCTTCAGTTCAAATAGACAAAATCAAAAGCGGAACTAACAAACAATGTCAGATGTACTCAGTCCGAAGAAATTAATCCGGAAAAATAGAAATTTCCTTTAAGATATATTCACTCAACCTTAGTTATAGAATTTTCGTGCAATTCAAAATATCACACTCAAATACAGTTATAACATTATTAGTAGACACAGGAGCTGATATATCCTTATTAAAATATAATAAATCCACTTTTCAAAAAATCAATACTGGACAAATAACAAACTTAAGCGGTATAGGACAAGGCAAAATTAGATCCATTGGTACGATATCGATTTGAAATTCAGAAACTACCTAATACCTCATGAATTTCACGTTATACATGACAATTTTCCAATACCTTGCGATGGCATAATAGGCATGGATTTTATGAAAAAATTCAATTGCATATTGAACTTTACACAAAACCATGATATCCTAATATTAAGATCGGATAATTTGTCACATAACATAGAAATACCGATATCAACAACGTATAACGATGAAATAACCATACCACCACGGTCAGAGGTAATACGCAAAATTAATCTACCATATTCTGTAGAAGACACACTAGTCCCAAACCAAGAACCACAACCGGGTATCTTTATAACAAATACCCTGGTAAAAACAAACGATGCCTATATCCGTATAATGAATACCACTCACAACACAATCTCTTTAAAACAGAACGAAATCTCTACAGAAAATGTTTCTGATTACGACATAATAACTGATAGCTCAAATGACAGACATAGAAAATCGGAAATTCTTAAAAAATTAACAAAAAATGTTCCAAAACCACATAAAAAACAGTTAACACACATTTGCTCCGAATACAGCGACATTTTTGGGTTAGACACCGAACCAGTTACAACTAATAATTTTTACAAACAAAAATTAACGGTTAGAGACACACAACCGGTATACATAAAAAATTACAGTATACCCCACACACATAAGGAGGAGATCGAAAAACATGTGAACAAACTCATAGAAGACATAGTTGAACCATCATTTTCTGAGTACAATAGTCCAATCCTACTAGTACCAAAAAAGTCACTACCAAATTCAGTTGAAAAAAGGTGGAGACTAGTAATCGACTATAGACAAATAAACAAAAAGTTAATAGCAGATAAATCCCCATTACCAAGAATGGACGATATTTTGGATCAACTCGGAAGAGCTAAATACTTTTCCTGTTTAGACTTAATGACCGGATTTCATCAAATAGAACTTGAGACAAAATCTATAACATCTTTTTCAACCAACAATGGTTCATATAGATTCACTAGATTACCGTATGGTCTAAAAATAGCCCCTATTTCATTCCAAAGAATGATGATGATTGCTTTCAGCGGCTTAAAACCTGAGCAAGCCTTCTTACATATGGATGATTTAGTAGTCCTTGGTTGCTTTAAACAACATATGCTTTCGAATGTAAAAGACGTTTTCAGTTTATGTCGAAAACATAATCTAAAATTACACCCAGAAATAGGTATGTTCATTTTTTATGCACGAAGTAACTTACCTCGGGCATAAATGTACAAATAAGGGCATACTTCCAGACGATAACAAGTACTCTGTAATTAAAAATTATCCAACACCCACAGACGGAGATAGTGCAAAAAGATTTGTAGCATTTTGCAATTACTACCGAAGATTCATTAAATATGAATATTAAAGACACCTGACAAAATTGTCAAAAAAGGGAGTTGTCTTCGAATGGACAAAAGAATGCAATGATGCATTTGAATATCTAAAATATCGACTATAGAACAAGAATTAGCCGCCATACGTTGGGCAATAACATATTTATCTTAGACCACTGTCTTACCTATTTGCTATGAAAAATCCAAGTTCTAAATTAACACGAATGAGACTAGACTTAGAAGAGTACGATTTTATAGTTGAGTATCTTAGAGGAAAAGACAATCACATTGCGGACGCTCTGTCGCGCATAACACTAACAGATTTAAAACAAATATATGAGAACAATAACAAAATAGGTATATAAAATAGTGACAAAATCAATGTCTAATAAAAACAATAGTCCAAATACACAGCAGCATAACAATCATAATAATGATAAGCCCAGTATATATGTTCCTATAAACAACAGGAAATTTTTTTAATTAAAGATCACTTCCACGAGATGCTACATCAAACGGGGAAAATATATAAAGCATATATACAAATTAATGACTTGTTTGTTAACGGAAAAATGTCTTTAGAGACACTTTTTTCTAGGCTCGATAAAGTGGCCGACATACAAGGAATTAAAAATTTGCAAGTGGCACCAAGCGAGAAATTTTTCGAATTTATATCGGTAAATGATTTTAAAAATATGGGCAATGAAATATTAAATAAAGTAAAAGTAGCGCTACTGAACGGGGTGAACCACATTAAAGACACTAACGTTGTAAATGATATTCTAAGACAATACCCAATTCTTGGAGGACACTGCGGAATCTTAAGCACACTCATAAAAATAAAAAGACATTACTTTTGGAAGGGTATGGCAAAAGATATTACTAAATACGTAAAGACTTGTGACAAATGCCAGAAAACAAAAATAAAAGAGCAGCAAAAAGTCCAATGACTCTAACACCAACACCGTTAAGTGCATTTGACTCAGTTTTTGTTGACGCAATTGGTCCCTTACCTTCCTCAATAAATGGAAATGTTTATGCAGTCACGATAATATGCGACTTGACAAAGTATTTGGTCACAATACCAATACAAAACAAAAACGCAAAAACGGTTGCAAAAACAATCTTTGAACATTTTATTCTTACCTACGGTCCGGTTTTATTCTTACCTAAAGAATATACAAATTCAATCCTAACGGAATTATGCGAATTGCTAAGAATTGACAAATTAACCTCAACCGCATACAGACATCAGTCAATAGGCGTTGTCGAGCGTGTTTATAAAGTGTTCAATTCATAGGTAAGATCCTACGTATCAATTGACAAAGACGATTGGGATGAATGGTTACAATATTTCACATACTGTTTCAACACAACACCTTCGACAGTACACAATTATTGTCCATACGAATTAGTTTTCGGAAAAATACCCAACGAATTTCGTCAATTCAAAGATATAGACAAAATAACACCATTCTATAACATAGACAATTACGCTAAGGAAGTTAAATTTAAATTAGAAATAGCACATAGGAGAGCTAAAATTATGTTAGAGCAATCTAAACTTAGGCAAAAAACTAATTATGATAGGATTGCATTAGATTACAACTTTAGTATAGGAGACCTAGTTTTACTTAGAAATAAAGCGGCCCATAAGATTGCATTAGATTACAACTTTAGTATAGGAGACCTAGTTTTACTTAGAAATAAAGCGGCCCATAAACTAGAACTCCAATATGATGGGCCTTAAGAAATTAAAACAATAGATAATAATAATCATAATGTAATAATAGTTGATAAGAAATCCCTAAAAGAACAAAAAATTCACAAAAATAGACTTAAGATATACCAACAATAATTATATATACACATAGTACCGCGCGGTCCTCAACAAATAAATAATATAATGTTAATTTTAATATAATTATAAATCTTTCATAAAAACACTTAAACTTAAATTTGTACATAATATTAATCATTTTTATAAACAAATGTTCATACAATACCGTTGTATGAGCATTCTTCTAAAGAAGGGAGGTGTAGTATGATTATAAGTTAAACATGCCCAACGTAGTATACTCAGTTGTTTTTAATTTAATTAATGCATGCTTCATATTTCAAAGGTTCATTGCATGAACTGCACAAGCTGACAACAAGCATTTTTCGGCATGTGCCTAAATTCATTGTCAAATTACTTTTCTCTTTGTTGCTAAAATTTGTTACATAAACGTTAAGTAACCATGTGTTATAGAATATGTAGAAATAAGTAAAATAAGTATAAAAACTCGACCATATCTTAATGATCAATCAAGAAATATTTGACAATACAACCTGCCGGTTATCCAGCATTGGTTATCAAACAGAAAATCGTCTTTTATTTATTACAACATACATGGCAACTGCAAACTGATGAAAAAGTCTTTGACAAATCAAAATATGATTTACTTCACCTGGACGGATCATGAGTCTGTATGAATAGAAATTCATAGCACTTACTTTTTTATCTGGTGATGGGACCAATTGTGGCCATTTTACTTTGCCTCCAGAAAAACAAAATCCAGTAGATTCATGAGTGTATTTTAACGCCTTACAATGTTTACAAGTTATTTTCATTTCCCCAATTCTTACCGATTTGTCAGCACAATAATCAATTGCGGATTCATAGTGGAATGCAGCTCATTCAAGAATCACAGGAGCATTCCGTCTGCGGATTAGCTTAATTTCATTATGCCGTGCTTGCTGTTGTTGTGTTTGACGTGCACGAACTTGTTGCATTCTAATGCTGAAAACAGTGAACGACGTAAACGCAGTGCCCTGTCAGCTGTTACGATCAAACTAATGAGAACCCCATGTAAATGAAGAATTCCTTCCTTCCGTATCGTAGTATCGTAGATTTTACCTCACGATATTTAAAAATTCCCGTAATACCCTGTCAGCTGATTGCTCTCTCACCACACAGTGTTGCCAAGCAGTACGATTCGAAATCATTTACAAAGTAAACTTAGAAAATTATTTTATTAAAATAACTTAAAACACTGTTGAATAATGTTAATTATAGATAAATGAACTATTTGCGTTTGTTGGTTTTTGGCTTTGGTGTATTAAACAATGAAAAATTGTAACTGATAACACGGATGTGTGAAAAAGTGTGTAAGCAAAAATATCAATGGCAATATTGTGTAGATACAACCAAACACATACACACACAAACAGATGTATTGCGTAAATATGTAATTAAAAGAACGCAGTTGTTCGCACGGGATGAGTTTTTGTGCTCGTTAGGGGCTGCGGTAAAGGACTGCGTACGGCGTTGACTGTTTTCAGCATAAGCCTATCTACTTTATTATCACTAGAGATCGGATTTTTATGCAAATAGAATATGCAAAATATATGCAAAGGAGGTGCAAAAAATATGCAAAAAATATGCGAGAAATATGCAGAGTCTATAGGTATATATAAAAATGAAATGTGTTTGTTGGTTTGTACCCAATAAACCTCTTTTGCATATATTTTGCATATTCAATTTGCATAAAAATCCGATCTCTAATTATCACTCACTAAATAACGCAATTCTGACATAGCAATATGACTATTTTCTTGATCTGTCTCTCTCTGGTCATCAGTGCGGCTAGGACGTGAGGTAGCTCTTCGCACATTTGATTGACTACGACGACCTAAGTCAGGTCGTCTTCTCCTCGGCATCGTAAATTATAATTAATCAAAGTGAGAAAATTTTTCGCTCGCTTAGGAGTTAATTGTCACAATCACAAAATATCAATAAAAAAGAGCACATTACATGGAATGTCACTATCACAAAGGATTGGCAAAGTAAAGAAAGTTCTCGCTCACTCATAGATATCGTAACACAATATCGTAATACTTCTTTCCGTGTTCTAAAGTGCGACAGGATGGATTGACATATTAGTTGGTTGTCAAATCTAATGTCAAATATTATGGTGAAATATTTGATATCTTAAAGATTATCACTTGTTTGTCAAATATTTTAAGGTGCGTTAAAAAATTTGTTCGTTTCATGGCTGTAATATGAGATCCAATGAATATAGTGAGTGAGAATTTGTATAGTCTAATATACATACATATGTCCTATGCCAATACATATATACATGCATACATGATAGGAAAAGTAGGAAATGAAAGGGAGTGTTTCGAGTGTAATGTGTCTTGAAAAAGTCAAATCGATGATCGTGCCTCTTAGTGTTGTTGACTTATTAACGTCTAATGCACAATCGAAGTTGAACATATCTTTCATGAATTTGATAAATATTTCGTAATTTTTCACGTTTGTAGAAATGTAACTTGATCAATTCCATTGCGATTCCATTTATCTCCTTCTCTATATCCATACCAAATATCTATCAAAGAAATAAAATTAAAATTTTCTTTTGAAAAATGCAGCCATTCGGTCAGTATTTTCTTATGACGTTGTCACGTTAAACTATCGTCAGTTAACCGACTTTACAGACAACCCGCTTTTTCTCAAAAAAACGAATAATGCATTACATCTAGACGTTCTGTGCTCCAAGTAGGAGTTAAAGGATCATATATGTATTATAAAGGGTTTACCAATAACAGGTGTTATTTTGAATAGCCCGCTATTTCGGTAGATGCCACTTTTAAAGCTGCCATTTTTTGATATTTGACAAGTAGAAACTATGCCATTAATAAAAATGGAACGGTACACGCTTAAACACCACATTGAAATTATTAAAATTCACTATATGCAAATGGTGAAAATTTGGCAGAGATGGTTCGTAAAACTCGAACATTTTTGGGTCATCGTGAAGCACCTTGTCGGACCGCAATACAGAAATTGGTGAAAAAATTCGAGCTGTTGGGACAAGTAAGTAATTTGAAGAATAAAACCCGTGCACGTCGCTCAAGAACCGCCGAAAATATTGCTGAAGTAGCCGGAAGGGTTGAAGAAAACCCAGGTTTGTCCATTCCTCGTCGTTCTTTGGAATTAGGCATTCCACAAACGTCATTACACCGTATTTTGCATAAAGATTTGGGTCTTAAGGGTTAAAAAGTCCAGTTAACACAAGAACTCTAACCGGCCGATCATCAACAACGTCGTATCTTTGCTGATTGGGTCGTTGAAATGCATGAAAATGATCCGGAACTCCATCGAAAAGTCATCTTGAGTGATGAGGCCCATCGTCGGCCCACCTCGGTGGCTTCGTCAACAAGCGAAATTGTCGTGACTGGGCCTCAGAAAATCCAAGAGTCTTTGTTGAAAAGCCTCTCTATCCTCAACGTGAGACTGTTTGGTGCGGTTTATGGTCCAGCGGAGTCATTAGACCTTACTTTTTCGAAAATGAAGCTGGAGTAACAGTTACGTAAATGGATTGCGCTATCAAGAGATGATTGACGATTTGTTATGGCCGGAATTGGGTGGTATTGACCTGGATAACGTTTATTTTCAACAAGACGGCGCTACGTGCCACGCAAGCAACGAAACCATTTATATTTTACGGGAATAACACCTCTTATTGGAAAACCCTTTATATTGGCCGCCATAGCCGAAAGTGCGTGACTACCATTCGGAGTTTAGAGAGAACGTACGTTCGAATCTCGGTGAAACACCAAAAGGAAGAAAACGTTTTTTCTAATAGCGGTCGCCCCTACGCTGGCAACAGCAAACCTTCGAGATTATTTCTGCCATGAAAAAGCTCCTCATATAAAATATCTGCCATTCGGAGTCGGCTTGAAATTGTACGTCCCTCCATTTTGTGGAACATCAAGACGCACGCCACAAATAGGATTTAATACATATGTATATATAAAAACAAAAACTGTACTATATTTAATACATATTATACATATTATATACATATATATTGTATTATATATAGTACATTTTTTGTTTTTTATTCCGAAGGTGGAATCTTACGTAGATACCGTCTACTGCATGCACGATTCATACTGCTCGTTAAAGGTGTACCTCATTTGGGAGTAGTCAGTATTGTCAGTACACCTACGCACTAAAACCTTAACTCCGACCGCTGTAACTTTTATTTGCCCCGCGGTACCGCCGTAAGGCATTTCTTCGCAGGGCTAAAACACATTGGTATATTCTCCATTGTTTGCTTGTCTCCTTTCCGTGCTGCGCTACCATTATTTCTTCCGCAGCTCTTGTAGATAGTTCGTGGACCAGTCTTTCATTTTGGCCCACACCAACTTCGATTTCAGCATGTGCTGTACTATATTGCTTGGCGTAACTCTTCCTTTAACTATTGTTTCTATGGTCGTCCTTCCAGACACATTTCTCTCTGAAGCAGCCAAGTCCCGTCAAGAATTGCGTCAGGTATAATTCCGTTTGATCATATATTCCCTCGACCCATGTGTGTGAGATGCCAATACTTTGCGTTTGTCAGCCGTAAATCGTCTATGAAGACTTTTGGTTTTGTCATATATTCCGCCCAGTTCGCAAGCCATCTAGTTCAGCGGCATAATGCCCGATATGACACTCACTGCTTCATACGAAGAAGTTTCCTATATGCCGCGATGTCGGAATTTGCAATACGCAAAAAACTAATATAATTCGGCTAAATACATAATGGGCGTGTTCGTGGACATTGAGGGGGCTTTTGATAATGCCATCTTCGCAGAAGAACATTGCCGAACGACATGGAGTTAATCGAACCATTGCAAAGTGGACATATTTCATGCTCTCTGAAAGGCTGTTAACCGCTGGTGAGAACAGCGACGAACTAATCACCGTCATGGTCAAGCAAGGATGTCCCCAAGGGGGTGTTTTTTCTCCGTTGCTGTGGTGCTTGGTCGTATACTCTCTACTAGCGGAGATGCAGGAACTGCGATTTCATGTCCAAGCATATGCGGACGATGTCTGTGCGCTAACATCGGGAAGGAAATTTGATGTCATTTGATGCTCTCGCAATGGAGCAGTCCAGAATGCATTTAGGGAGGTTTGGCGGATATTTTCTTTACCGATGGGTTCAAAAATGAAATAGCGTCTAGAACCGGGTGCTACTTAACCGATAGTAATAAGTATCACTAAGCTATGGGATAAATGGCAACTGTTTTCCAAACGGAAATTTTTGGCATCCTGAAAGTAACCGAAGGGATAATCGAGAGGAGATTCAGCGGGAAACAGATTGGAGAACGCGAAGCAAACCTCAAAGATTTTTGAAGAATATAATAAAAAGCTTAAATCTGTGGCAAAACAGAACAGACTTGTACTTATATGGGTTCCAGGACACTACGGTGTTCAAGGAAACGAAGTTGCCCATGAATTGGCCAACCGTGGATCAGCGGTTCACCCACAAAGGCCAGAACCAATAATCAGAATCAGTTCCACAGGAATCATGAATTGGATCAGCGATTATGTATTCAACTTACATAAAGAGCGATGGTCCGGTACGCTGCAGAACTGCAAAGTGTTTTGTGACAAGTCCAAACAGAAAACTGTCAAACTTTCTAAAAATAATGGTCGGTATTGTTGTTACAGGACACAACCCATTGGCTCAAAATATGACCACCATTGGAATCATTGAGGACCCAATGTGCCTGTCTTGCTTGGTGGAGGCGGATAGCACTGACCACTTTCTCTGTGAGTGTCCTGCCTTTTCTAGAGCAAGGCTACGAGTTTTGTGTTCCGATATCATGAGAATGAGTAATATTCGCTCTCTAAAACTGGAGCATATTTATAGATTTGCCAAAGAATCTGGAAAATTCTCACAGGACTAACTATCTCTATGCCTGTCTCTATTCTTTCCAATCTCTTTCTCGGATACTTTTCTCCTTCCTTCCTTGACCATTTATCCTCTTTCCAGAGCTCTAAATACTATGGGCTTTTTAGCCTGAGTGTTTTAGGAGCCACCAAATCTCTTGGTGCTCCTTCGCTTGACCTATTCAAATTTCAGTTTTCAATTTCAATCAGTCTAAGTAAAATGACGTAGCCCAATAGTTGCAGCGCCGTCAGAATTGGGAAGGACCTTTTCGAGCCTTTTGATATCAAACGAGGTTTCAGGCAGGGTGACTCGCTGTCGTGTGACTTCTTTAATCTGATGCTGGAAGAGATCGTGCGAGCCGCAGAGCTTAATTGCTCAGGCGCAATCTTTTATAAAAGCGTGCAATTGCTGGCGTATGTCGATAATATTGATATCATCGGTCATAACAACCGCATTGTTATTTCTGCATTTTCCAAACTGGATAAAGAAGAAAAGCGAATGGTCTGGTGGTGAACGAGGACAAAATGAAGTACCTCCTGTAATCAAACAAACAGTCGGTGCGCTCGCGTATCGGCTCCGCGTCACTGTTAAGAGCTATGATTTTGAGGTTGTAAAAGAGTTCGTTTATTAAGGAACCTTGACGAAACTATTTAACATTTTATAAGGCTGCCATCATACCCGTTCTATTGCACGCACGATGACAGCATCCGATGAGGCATCCCTTGGAGTGTTTGAGAGAAAGATTCTGCGTAAGATTTCTGGCCCTTTGCACGTTGGCAACGCGAATATCTCAGGCGATAGAACGATGAGCTGTATGAGCTTTACGACGACGTAGACATAGTGCACCGAATAAAGATCCAGGGGCTACGTTGGTTGGATCATGTCGTCCGAATGTATACAAACGGCCCTGCTCTGGGGTACCAGCTGGTGGTATGGATTGTTCGTCTCAAGTTTTACGCTGTCTTAACCCCCTCTGCTGCAGCGAACGCTGTGCTACTGTTTGCTCCAGGGAGGCGGGCTAGACTTGGTTTAATGTCATGCTTTGGGAAAAGTATGCGAACCCCTTTGTATAGAAAAATCGGGCAAGTTGATCTCTGTCCTTCACCTCCTTTGACTTTTGTCATAACAATCCTGTATGCATGGATTCTCGTACACTTTTTGGCACAGCTCCTTAAATTTGGTCATTTGGCTCGTTTGTATAGCTTTTTTAGCTCTTTGCAATTCTTTTGTAGTCCTTGTAACTCTTTTGAGAAAGGAGTCTTGCTCTATGGTATCCACTTCTTATGGTGCCGATTTCTTCATTCCACCAGTGCATAGAACTTCTGGACAGGTTTTCCAGCATGATCTGAAATACTTCCGCATCAAACGTTTCCACCCATCAACTCTTGTTCGCTGTATCCGCCCGGGCTCGTCAAGATTCGTCCTAATGATAAGATGATCGCTTTGTGTATAAAAGCCGCACTCCTGACATTTTGTCGAACGAACAAGTGCTCTGCTAACGAAAGCAATGCCGATGATTGAGCCCGGACCATTCATTTCGAAGTTGTTTTTTCGAACGATACTTAGTAGAATCGCATCCAATGTTGAAAAAGTATTTTATTTTTACATCTGCTACCCTATTCCAGAACCCACGCATTAAAGTCTCCTGCAATCACGTTTGGCGTTGTATCGCGAATGTTTTTCACAAGTTCATCAAGGACAACTTCGGTGATGCGTAACAACTGTAAAAGTAGATACCACTTATTTTTGCTCGTACGTAGTATTCTCTATGAGTTAGTAGATTATCCTGGAAGGTATTTCTTCCACGAGCCCATATTGCAGATTTACTTTTCGGGGATCCACGTTACAGCGTCAAAGTTTTATACTGGCCACTGACTATCACCACATCCACATTTTCTTCGAATACTCTCTGTTTTAAAAGATTTTGCGCAGCATCGCAGTGGATTAGATTGATCTGTTCCACTCTCATTTCTTGGCCTTTATAAACGCTGCTTGGTAAAAAGAAAATTTTCTGCTTCCAACCTGGGGGCTTGTGTTTTCTCCTCCATTTCCCTTACAGGTTCGGCAGAAAGCCTCTTTCTTGCAAGCCTTCGTTTGACCAGACCTCTGTAGCACCTCGTCAGGTCCATATTCCCATATTCCTTATAACTTTCTGTGTTCTTTAGCAGTCATCTAGCACCCAACGCTTATAAACTTATCACCGCTGTTGTTGTGCCTGCATACGCTGGTCTAACATTTTTAATGTGCTTTTACTAAATAGGTTTAGCTCGTTCACTTGTGCTTGTATTGCCTCGCCTATATCTTTTTTCGTAGTGACTTCACCTAGGTCGCGTATCTCCATCAGTGCCTCGTGGCCTTAAGGTCTTCGTCGTGGGCGATTATCATCACGGTTATCATCACGTGGTCTCTTCGGAGTTCCTTGCGCAATTTTATCTCCGAGTACGGTGCACCTGACTTCCTTGGTCTTATACTCTTCCTGAACGCGCATGTGGAGCTTAGTAATCGAGGCGAGTAACTCTCTGATAAAGTTGTTGATCGTGCGCTGCGGTAGGCGCATTGCTTCAGTCCACTTCCCAATTGTCTCACCAAGTAATGTAGTGGTATCACCACTCGGTTGCGCTGTTTTCTCTTAGCCATCCACCGCACCGCAGCGTGGTCCAGTTAATATCTGCACTGGAGTTTCTGTATAACTCATTATGCCCACACATGATGAGGGGGACTCTTTTTGACACTGTCATAAGAACTTCATGGGATCTGTGCTGGCTTTTATTTCGGGAATACTTATTAGTTTACTACTACTACTACTTTCCGGCTATCCGCAACCTGTCGACCCACGGTAGCCTAGAGTCCAGTTTATTCGTCCGATTCCTAGGTAGCGTAAACTCTGTAAATGTATAGTACATGTGCATAGACATTTGTGTTTATCCATAAATATTAATACAAATATATGCCCTTAATTCATTATTTATTTAGTGAAAATTTTTTTTTGGAAATAGTCGTCCGAATGCGTCGTAACGTTACCTTTGAGGTTGGTGAAAAAATTTCAAGAAGTATAGGATAAGGATTGGCGACCAGAATTGGGCGTTCAACATCGATATCTCGACATTCTCCAAAACTAGGCATTCGTGAATCGACTGTTTTGCGGATTTTACCTCTAGACGTGCTCATGGTGGATGATTAAATTATGTAATTTTTCACATATATTTATTATGAAAATAGCATGCTTTAAAATAACATCGACGCGCCTTTTAAATGATGCTTTGCGTATATATGCACCCATATATGATACTTATAGGTACATATGTATCTAAATGTGTCTTCTAAGTGCTCGACAGAATGGCGACAGTGGTAGTAAATGGTGATTGTTTTAGCTACTGTGCGTCAAGTCCGCGCATAATCATACACTAATGATATAGAAAAAAACCGCTGTTAGTTTAAAACAAAGTTCCGTCTTCGACATGTCATGCTATTGAAAATTTCAAATCCATTCATTTTTGTTCTCTCATAGAACATAAATAGTTCATTTAGCTATATCTTCTCGTCTAGGGTTATCCAAATAATAAAAAATGCACGAAATAAGTAATATAGACATAGGTCGGTTCGGTCCATAGCGCTATCAGATGGAGTTCATTAGTTATGCGGTTTGAAATAGTCCACCCGCATGGTGCCTCTTTCTACTGTGAATTTAAGGAGCTGTTTCCAACCCACTGCTGAGATATCCTCCAAACTGTGGTGCACCCAGATCTTTTAAGTGTGTTTTGAATAAGCCCTGCTCCCTACATTTCTTGCATTCCTCGCTGTCCGAGATTCCTATCTTGTAAGCATTCGCTGCTACTGGGCTATGTTCCGTCAGCACGCCGGTTATGGTTATACAATATCTTCGTTTTACTGATAGTATAAATGGAGTACGACTGTAATCATCTTGTGTACACATGATTTTAACCTTCCTGCAAGTGGACATACTCTTTCATCTGGTCCTGAATTTTCTGATCATGTTTTCTAGTTCGTTGTAATATTCGTATTGACTTTGGTATTTTGTTGACAAAATTCAAAGATAAAGAGATCACGTTTCAAGCTATATCGTCTACTATCTCGTTCTCTTCAGTGCCTTTATGGCTCGGAAACCAATAGAAATTAAACTTACAATTCCCTGTCACCCTTTCTAATGCCTCCCTGCTCTAAAGCATGATCTTGGACTTTATACTAAACGATGTAATTGCTTTAATGGTTTCCTGAGTATCCATGTAAAAGTCAACCTTGGAGTTGCCCCCAGTAGTATCACCAGAGTAATGCATCAGAGAGGAGGATATACGCCAGGTTGTCCTAAACATTGTTTAAATGCGTAGAGGGCATTATTGTCTTTTTCCCCCTTTCCTCCAAATTTTGGTTTGACAGTGAGTGTTGTTTGAGAGTAAGTGCAGCACCGTGAAAACCCAGTCCTGCTTCATCTGCTCATTTCTGAACCGATCTGAGAGTATTTATCATGATGTTACTAATGGTACTAAAGTATTTCCCCGTTTCTACAATGGTAATGTCATCCGCTTATATCTAGCATTAGCTTGTGGGCTTTTCTATCAAATTTCTATAGGATTCCGTTAACTACTAGTAGTCATGATAGCATTATTCTTATTCTTCTAATAGATATTTGGGCTGGCAAAAATCCTCTCAGCTCTCCCCGCGGATATCGACCGGGCAAAGGGCATCACCTTTTACAGCAATTGTCCAAGAGGACTCGTGCCACGAAGGCTTTGGGAGCGTTAATACTGTTAAAAAAAGGCTCTTCTACGTTCTCCGGCAGGGTCTAAAGGTGCTGTCTCGGCTAGCAAGAGAAAGCCAAGGATCAAGCTGGGTTAGGAAAAACTAAAGGCCACGGCAAGATATTAGGATACGGTTAAAGTGACCACTTTGGCAGCAAGTCCAACCTGAGGAAGCAAGAGGAAGAACGGTTGGCTTGGGCTAGAGGGGAAATTAAAATGGCCGGGCTTTCTCTGCAACAAAACCACAATTTGCTGCCTCCGATCCGAAGTATGCGAATCGGATCGAGCAAGATCCGCGAATAGCGAAGCTCCAGTACCTTCGAAAAAGCAGAAGTGCAAAGACGAACCGCGATTTTGAAAAACCGATAAAGTCAAAAGCATCGTTAGCGGCAGCGGCCAGTGAAATTGCCAAAAAAAAACATCTAATAGTGGCATTCATTGACCGCAGTGACAAGATCGGTCGTATATCGCAGTAACGGTGGAAGGTGGTGGAAATGGAGCTACTGCAAACCGTATTCGCAAAAATGGACGCATTTGACGGAGCAGGTTAGTTCAGCAGCATGTAAATAATGAAATGCAAGAAAGACCCACGCTCGCATGGATAAAGGAAGCAGTTAAAATGCTTCAAGGCCTGTGGGAGGGGATATCACTTGACATTGTTGACCGTAGCTGCATTCCTTCAGTACCAAAAGCAAAGGTACTTATCCCGCGCGTAGGATGAGTTGCGGCTCTTACAACGTCAAATTCCTGACGTGCCGACAAGTGATTGGAAGATGTTGCATGTGGCAAAACAAGCAACCGCTGATGGTGGTCAGAGCTACATCCTCCAAATCAAAAAGTCGGAAGAGGATCTTTTATACGCACGATTCGGGAGGATGGCGCGGGGAGTTGGTAGCGTTTACCTTCGCGTTAAAAAGCGAAGCCCGACAGATGGAAATCGCAACGCGCTCGTAACGGGGGAGGTGGAAAAGGATCTCGGTATATACAAGATCTTGGAAGCCTCCCTGAATGAAGGGGAGAGGGAAGGGGAAAGCTGGAGGAAGTATCTAACCCCGCGAAGGTACCGGAAGTAAATGTTGAAGGTCCTTCAAATAAACCTCCACAAAAGTAAAATCGCTTCGACCGAGCCCTTTATCAACATGGGGGGAGTCGGTTACGATGCAAAAAACTACCACACCTATATCCCGTTTGTGTCGAATAGAGTAAAAACAGCGATACTGGTTAAAAAAGTATACCGTACATTCATATATTGATTATAATTTCTCCAGAGATGATCTAACTGTTGTGGCGGGAAAAGGCTGCAAATATGAAACACTACTTTTTGGGTGTTGCTACAGCCCTCACGAAGAAGAAACACCACCGAGAGAGCTGCAAAAGTTAGTAGACGAAACTTACAGATGGAGACATGCACTGGTGGTATGAACCGACGCAAACTCACACCCTTCGGTTTGGGGTTGTGCGGATATAAACAATAGAGTTGAGTCATTACTCAATTATTTTCTGCAATGTAGTTCTGGAAGTAGCTAACAGAGGTGAGGAACCAACATATTTCGGACCCACTTCGAAGGGTTTACTAGATCTAACACTCTTAACGAGCAAGTATATTATGGTACAAAAATGGAAAGTGTTTAGGAAATCTTCGCTTTTTGACCACAGATACATACGCTTTTAGGTTATATTGTCCTCAAAAAAAAATATCACTTTCAGGAATCCCAGAAATATGATACAACCTGGGATCTATATAAGAAGATATTAGCAAAAAAACCAATTGTACCCCGGAAATACAAGCTATACGATGCACTTGTAATAGGGGTTAAATTGTTCGCAACGACTCACGTTAAAACATATAAAAGGTCCTGTCTCCCAACGCCCTCCTTGATAGAACAAGGAACTATGAGTACAGAGGTGTAGGTGAATTCTAATATATAAGTTGGCCTAAGTATCTGACAATGAGTTCTGTTGGAATGAATACAGGGATTTACTAAGGATATACAAGAAAAAAATACGTAGAGGCAAGAGATAATCTTGGAAAGAATTTTCTAGTAATATAGAGGATACTAATGAAGTGGCTAGACTCAGGCAACTGCATTCCAAGAATCTGACTATGCCCAGAACAATACGAAAAAGGAGTGGACTGATAGTGGAGAGGAGTCGCTAGAAGACCTAGTCAGTAAACATTTTCCTGGCTGGCGAAATCCTCCACTGAACCCTCCCCGAGGGTGCCAGCTGGTAATAAGTACCACAGCTTTCCTATTTACAGGAGGTACTTAGCTAAGTTAAGGGTACTATGGGTTGGGTTCGATACTCCTCAATAGTACAGCACTACCCAAAGTACTTTTAACGTGGTCGGGGGTGAAGGGCTGGATTAAGGTGTGATGCGACCCGTGCCGAGAATCTGTCAGGCTTGGGGCCCTTCTAACAAATAACCAAGTCTCGAACGGAGCTTACGGATACCTGGCGCCCTCCGTAATAACTAGCCTTACCCGTGTAGTTCGGAGCTATGCACGGGCGGACATCCTTTCTCCGACACTCGTGGGTCCAAATATGCAAGCAGACTATTCAAAAATAAACAAGAAAAAGGAGATCGGTCCTCCTTCGAAAAGACCGACAGGAACAAACAGTTCCGCAATAAGAGCAACGGTCGCACCGAGCTCAAAGAGAAATCCATCCATCGGCCAATTAAGTCGATCAAAACACACAGCGACAGCCTCAGCGAAAGCGAGGCCAGCTGCCACACAACCAGAGCTGGACACAGGTCCAAGCACAAGTAGGGGTGCACTAGCCCGGCAGTCAACTGTGATTCAGCCCCCAAAAACGGTCCCGACCGGAAGCACAGCTACTGCTAGCTCCGGACCGAAGGATGGCCGCTTGTGAGGGTGGTAGACCCAGCAAAAGCGAGCTACCAGGATCGCAGAAATGCAGCCAGGCTCCTAAGGAGGGTGCACGAAGCTCACGCAAAGGAAGGTGAATTGTCTCAGGAGTTGAAAGAGGCGATTGATAGAGCGAAAGCGATCATTCCTGATTTCAACCCCGACTTCAAACCAACACAATCGGCTCCAAAACGGCAGCGGTCCTTGGAGGAGAATAAGCCAAGTGCAAAAAGGCACAAATCAATGGGCGTGACGCCCAGAAGATCATTTGCGGAGGTTGCAAAAGACCGCTTTATCATAGGGGTCCTGGACGAAAACCATCCTGAAGGTATGATCCCCAAGGCCCAATGGAAATGGATAGAGGCCGAGCTAACGAAAGTGGCACTGAAGGTTATTCTGGAGAGCCCCGGCCCCCCGCCTGCGTGTGAAGACCTAGGCTGGCACCAAGGCCAGATAAAAATAATAGCGTGCGACGATGAGAGATCAGTCCATCTGTACAAAGAGGCCATCTCCAAAGTTGGAGAAGTGTACCCAAATGCCAAGCTAGTGGTCGTGGACAGGAAGGATATTCCGTCCAGGCCGCGAGCAAGGGTTTGGTTGCCTTCAACCGTCGAAGACCCGGTAGAGATTATGAAGCTCATCCGGGTCTGCAATCCGGATATCCCAACGCAGGAGTGGAGGTACGTCAAAACCATTACCAACCAAAACAGCGCGGATGAATCGAAAGAGCAGAAGCGCGCCACCATGCAGGCTCTCCTGCTCCTCACGGAGCCGTTAGCGTTGAACCGTTAGCGAAATGCGACGGGCAACTGAGGTACGGTTTTGTAAAGGTGAAGCTCCACATTTATAAAACCGACACGGATGCTAGTGAGTTCCTCGCCACGAAGGAAAGCGAAAAGCCCATGAGGGAGCTGGAACCCATGAGCGAAACCGAGCCAATGAGCGAGGACGACCAGCCCACCGAGGAAGAATACGCCTCTTGAGGCTCAGAAATGGGCTTAGGGAGGTTGTACTTCGAACGGGAGGGTAAGTATCCCACACAACAGCGTAAGTATTCCGAAAGGGAACTCTTATGCGAAAGCAAGGAAGACCCAGACATAACGTTAACAGCTGATGCATCTTCTACAGATAAATCTACACCACTGTAAAGAAGCCTGCCTTGCCCTCCTGGATCGTCTGGCAGAAGATCAGCCGGATGTAGTCCTCATCCAGGAACCCTGGGTACGGAATGGCGAAATCTGCGGTCTGAGGACATCAGGTTATAAAGTATACAAGACTAATTGTGAAGGTACTAAAAAAGCATGCATAATGGCAAAAGTACATCTTAATATATTTATGATTCAAAATTTCAGTAACGCAGATACTACGACGGTTAGCTGGGAAGTGAGCGGAAGCAACACCTGGCTAACCTCGTTCTATTTTGCCGGAGACGACACAGGTCCACTGCCGTCGCCGCTAATAAGAAGCCTTGTGGAAGACTGCAAAGCTCACAACCGCAAACTAGTACTAGGAGGTGATGCCAATGCCCACCATACCATATGGGAGAGCTCGGATACTAACGAACGAGGTGAGTCTCTCTTTAATTATATTATATGTAGTAAGCTTTTAGTGTGTAACAAAGGCAACGAACCTACATTTATTACGCGCAATAGACAAGAAGTTCTTGATATTACGCTAGCATGTCAAACCCTTTACGGAAAGATGACGCAGTGGAGGGTTCTGAATGAACACTCTTACTCCGATCATCGCTACATAGAAATAAAATTTGGGGGAAACAACCCACGGGCTCCACCCGCCAACAGGAACTTGAAAAAGACCAACTGGCATATATATAAACGGGAACTTAAGGAAAGACTTCCAAATTCCCAAAATATTACTATTGAAGACAGAGAATCATTGAACGAACACGTACAAACCCTTACGGAGGTCTGTAGACCTGCGCTAAACAAGGCTTGCCCTTTAATTAGGTATAAGGGGAAGAAAAAGCCGCCCTGGTGGTCAGAAGACCTGTCTACATTAAGAAACGACAGCAGAAAACAGTTTAATAGAGCGAAAGCGACACGTGAGAGTAAAGACTGGGACTGCTACTACAGTAAACTAAAAATTTACAAAAAAGAAGTTAGGAAAGCGAAAAGGTCTGGTTGGAGAACGTTCTGTGGAGAAATCGAAGGAACCACAGAGGCTTCCAGACTGCCCAAAATCCTCTCAAAAAAACACAATCCCACCGGATACCTCCAAAATCAGGACAGGAGTTGGACTACTTCGAGTGACGAAACTTTGAAGTTGCTGGTGGACACACACTTTCCCTGCAACGAATCTTCTAACGTAGTAATCGACAATGGTACAGAAAGACCAAACTCTGACATTGAAGAAATAATCACTGAAACTAGGATAACCTGGGCAGTGAACACGTTCAAACCATTTAAATCACCGGGCCCAGATGGATTATTCCCGGCCCAAATACAACATTCACTCAACTACATCATGGAGTGGTTGACGGCCATATTTAAGGCCGCTCTGAAACTGAAAAGTGTCCCATCAACATGGAAAGAGGTAAAAGTGGTATTTATCCCTAAAGCGGGAAAAAGTTCACACACAACACCTAAGGATTTCAGGCGAATAAGCCTATCCTCCTTTCTGCTAAAGACATTAGAAAGAATTTTAGAAGAGCATATTAGGGCTAACATCAGCCCTAATAAGCTCAGCATCTCACAACATGCGTACTGTAAAGAGAAATCAACTGAAACAGCACTTAACTCACTTGTTACAGAAATCGAGAAGTCAATGTATAATAAAGAATTCACACTGGCAGCCTTCCTAGATATCGAGGGCGCATTCAACAACATCCTACCGGATACCATAATAAAGGCACCGACGGATTTCGGGATCTCTGGCGATCTGGTTGAGTTCATCAAAAACATGCTCTTGAGCAGATTTGTGATCGCAACCCTAGGGGCCTCAGCGATCAAGAAAAAAGTTAGCAGAGGAACACCTCAAGGCGGCGTGCTGTCCCCTCTCCTATGGGTGCTGGCACTAAACTCATTGCTAAAGAGTCTAGAGGAGAGAGGACAACACGTAGTAGCATATGCGGACGATGTTGCAATGGTAGTAAGGGGGAAATTCCCCAATACACTCATAGAAGTCATGCAGGATTTACTAAATATGGTTGAAAACTGGTCAAAAGCAAATGGGCTAAGCGTCAACCCCAATAAAACTGAACTAATCCTATTTACCAGGAAACACAAAATACCAAATATAACTCCTCCGACTCTAGGTGGAACGGCACTGTCATTTAGCGATGAGGCCCGCTACCTAGGTCTAATACTAGACCGAAAGCTAACATGGAAGGCAAATGTCGAAGATAGAGTAAAAAGGGCGACAATAGCTCTATACTCTTGCAAACAGCTGATAGGACTAAGTTGGGGTCTCTCCCCATCTATCGTATACTGGCTGTACACGGCAATTGTCAGACCTATCCTAACACACGGCATATTAGTATGGTGGCCAGCTTTAGATAAATTGTACATTAAAAGAAACATGGCACACGTACAAAGAATGGCCAGTCTTTGCATCTGTGGGGCCCTCAGAACCACACCCACAGATGCACTAAATATCATGCTTAACATTTTACCAATAGAGCAGTACGGTAAGCAAACAGCTGCCAAAGCAACTCTCAGACTAAGAGAAATCGGCCTACTCAGAACGAACCGAAGAGGACACTCCTCAATTTTAGAACAATTCCCCTGCATTCCCAACACAACGGATTTCTGTAGGACCAAGGACATCAATTTTAATAAATCCTTCGTCACAGTATTTCCTTCCAAAGAGGAATGGGATAACGGGCTCATTGTTAAGATAAATGACTTAAACATCTACACAGATGGCTCAAAACTGGATAATAAAGTAGGTGGAGGGGTCTACTCCGACAAACTCGGAGTACGCCAATCATTTCGCTTACCTGATCATTGCAGTGCATTTCAAGCGGAAGTCTCTGCCATAAAAGAGGGACTTAAAGAAACAAAAACGAGAGTATTATCCACAAATGAAGTCTTCATTTAATCGGACAGTCAAGCAGCAATAAAAGCGCTGGAATCAAAAACGCACTCGTCAAAAACAGTTCTAGAATGTTTTAAACTACTAGATGACGTATCTAAGTGCTACAAGGTGCACCTTATCTGGGTACCAGGCCACAGAAACATCGCAGGAAATTGTAAGGCGGATGAACTTGCAAGAACCGGTACAACGCTCGATCTCGAACCGGATAAGGCGCTGATACCCATGCCCATAGCCACTTGTAAATTACTTATAGACAGGGAAACCATCAAAAAGGTAAATACAATCTGGCAAAACCTCACAACATGCGAACTAAGCAGACAGACATGACCGAACTGGAACAGCGGTCGATCGAAGATCTTGCTAAGATTCAACAGGGAATCTATAAGAAAAATGATAGGTGTATTAACAGGTCATTGTTTAATAGGCAGCCACGCTAGAAGGTTAGGACTACCTTACTTCGATTTCTGTAGAAGCTGTCTAAATACAGAAGAAGAGGAAACAGTCAGACACCTTTTATGTGAGTGTGAAAGCCTAGCTAGGAGAAGGCTGCGCACCCTCGATACAGCTTTTCTAACCGATGTAGCGGATATAGCGCATCTAAAACTAACGAAGCTCTGCTCGTTTATTAAAGCAACCGGATGGTTTGAAAGGGAACACGTAGAGTAAGGATAAGCTCCAGTGGTATCACAATGGACCTGCCGAAGGTCTAAGTGTGTCTCACGACAACCACCCTACCTACCTACCTACATTTTCCTGCCTGTGCAGACACTATAGATCTCAAACCAACAAGAGATTTTACGTATAACATCCCGGCAAATTTAATTATGACCAATAAAATAGCATGGGAAATACAAAGTTTTGACCCATTTAAATCTCTAGGACTAGGTTAACTTTTCCCAGCTATGTTCCAAATGGTAAGCCAAAGTAAAAGTGGTTCCATGGTTAAAACCGATATTCCTAAGATGTTTGGAGTTCAACTACGATCCTATTTCGTGAGGAGAAGCGAAGGTTGTGTTCATTCCGAAAGCAAGAAAAGCAACCCTCTATAGTCGAAGGAATACATAATCTAACTTAATTTCTCTTGAAAACGTTAGAGAAAATTCTAGACGCTTTTATTAGAGACACAATTGCACCGGACAAATTATCCAAGGCTCAGCACGCTTACACTGAAGGCAGATGTACTGAAACTGCGCTTCACTCCCTCTTACTGAATATAGAAAAGGCATTAGAATATAAAGAGTATGCTCTAGGGGTATTTCTCGATATTTCAGGAGCCAGAACGATGTGACTAAAGGTGCTGTTTCAAACAGTATGGAGTCACTTAATGTTCAACCCGCTGTTTGTCTATGGATAAAGCAGATATTAGCCTGCTGGAAGATATGAGCGGAACGGAACGATACAACCGTTAGCAAACATGCATGCAGAGATTCTCCGCAAGGGGGGTACTATTGCCGCTATTGTGGTTACTTGTGACAAATGAATTGCTTAAGAAATTCGATGGAGTGGCACAAAAACTAGTGGCATATGCAGATAACATTGCTAAACGGGTAGGGGAACGTACCTGGAAATCATCAGTAACGTGATGAACAACACTCTAAAATTGGTCTATAAATGGACATCTAGCGCAGGTCTAGGGATAAACGCGGAAAAGACGGACATGATACTTTTTACTAGAAAGGGTAAGGTCCTGGCATGGAACCTTCCGAAGCTAGGCAACAACGAACTACACCTCAAAGATCATGCGAAGTACCTTGGAGTAATACTGGACAGCAAATTACTGTGGAAACGCAATGTTGAGAGAAGAATGTTGGGCGTTACATGAGGTCTAATCTGACCACATGCAAATCTGGAAAAGTTATGGGTAGAACTAACGACAAAAAACTGACTAAATTCACACTTAATATAATAATCTATTGGCTGCACATGGGTACAAGATAGGGGTGGCTAGCAACGACAAATGCAGGAAGTGCAGCGAAGACATAGAGGAAACTTTAGAGCATCTTCTGTGTTTTTGTCGGGCATTATCAAAAACGCGCCCGGAATGCCTGGGAGCCCCACACAGTTTGAGGGTGTGGAAGATAACTCAAAATTAGATCCCCCTGCGCTGCTTAGGTTTGCTAAGAGCGTTGGCACCCTATTTGATGTCTGCTTTAAGTCTTAATAACTAGGGACCAAAAGGCCTATGCGTGGCTTAATGTCAGACGGGTTAACCAAATCTAACCAAATAGATATTTGATCCACATATAAATAGAGCTTTTGTACCTAGCATCTCTTTGCTATTTTTTAGAGTCTGCTTGGACACGATGTTGAATGCCCTTGACATATTTAAAAAACTTCTTAAGGAATATTCCTTGTATTCTAGTACTTTCTCTATATTAAGTACGGGTCTAAAACCGTCTCCAGCGTTTTTAGCAGAGTTATCGGTCTATATTCTTTTGAGTAAGTAGTGTTGCATTTATCTGCTTTCAGTATAAAAACCACCCGTGCTTCTCTCCATGATTGTGGCACATAACTGATCCTCAGGCATCCTACGAAACTTTTCCTTAGCCTCGTCACCGCAATTTTTATAATATTCTGGAGCATGACCGGAATTATTCCATACATTTTTCTACATTGTTTGCTGTAATGATATCCTCAGGAATGCACAATACACTATCGCGTTTAGCTTCGTGATCATTGGTATCGCTGCTGCACCCTGGGAAATAAACATTGACTATGTCTTCTAACGACTCCTCATAATTGTCAGCCCAAACGTCACTACTCTTACGTTTTAATATCGGTATTGCTGGATTCTTTAATATAAGTTTCCTAAGCCTAACTACCTCGTTAGTCTTTTCTATTTCACCGCAAAAGTCTTACCGAGATTCCCTCTTGGCTTTACGTACCGCCTTCTTACATTCTTTTTACAGGTGTGATACTTGAATTCGTCCCAACAGAATTTGTTGTCCGTTAGCTTCGCCAGCTTGTAGAAGGCTCGTATCTTGAGTCTTGAAAATCGAAGCTACCTGTTCCACTAGATTGTGGGATAGCTTGACGGAAGCGGGTTAAGATTTCTGGAAGTTGATCTGAAAATTTTTTCTTCTTCCAATATATTATACATATATTTAGCTTATAACATCGGATTCGAGCTTTTTTAGCGAATCGTGTTATTTTCACTGCGTCGCACATGGCTTTCTGAGCAGACAAAAACCTAAGTTTTGTTGTCCCAAATATAAATATTGTTGTATTGCAGTAGATCCAAAGAATAGTTTGGAATCTTCTGCTTAGTATTCATTTAATCGAAAATAAAAAATCTATGAAAAAAAATTGTATTTTCGAGTGCAGTGTACTTTAGTCCACGAAGCAACACACTTTTACCAAAATCCATCCATTTCCCTATTATTGCAAATTTCTTACACGGAGTCGTACCAAAGTACGCCGTTTATTCTTTCTTTTTTCTCTCTCTATATGAGCAGAGGCGTCATTGGTCGCCTTTACGACTCAACACGATTGTTTGCCAATCTTCTTCCTTTCATACTTCTTAATTTCCCAAAAAATACGCATAACATATTTGAGTGAAAATGGGGTATCAGTATTGGACCCCCATAAAAAAATATTTTTATTCGAGATTGTGTCTCTATGTTATCATTTTCTCAATGGGTTAGATTATGATATTTCTATGGTATTTGACAAGTGTTTTTTCTGGAGCAAACCCAAAAGCAAGTAGCGGTGGACACGTCATATAACAGAGTTAGAGTGTTTTAAAAAACTACCAAAATTTTCTTTAAATTGAGTTATTAACCTAATTTCTGAAAATGTTTCTTTGGTAAAAGCTTAATAGCTATTTTCTGTTCAGTATGTATTTAAAAATCATTAAAATTTATTGTGGTTATTGCGTTAGTTGAAAAGTTGAAGGCTCTGAAAGATTGTTCTTAATAATGAATGTAATTAAATCTTCTTAGAGAAATCGTTTTAGTATATTATGTTTTTCTAAGGAAATGTGCAATTTTTAAGATACTTACGTACCTTCTAGAGCTGGAGATAACAGTGCACCGTGCAATGCAAGGAGCTCTTTACTTAATTTTCGTTTATTATTCAAAATGTTTGAGCTTTTGAACAATTTGAGCGGCAAAACAAAAAATGTAAATATTAAATATAAGTAAATATGTGTTGAATTATCACATTTCCGAGTCCTTCCCATTCCTACAGCTGCGACCGAAGTCCTTGCGTGATTAACTCTGAGACAGTTCCCTGTGTGGGTCCCTACTAAGGTCCTAATTTGAAGTTTTCATCCATCTTAAGAACTCATGAATAGCGTTTATTTCCGCTTGAAAAACACTACACCCAGAACGGTAGTTTAAAGGATCCACTGCTAAAAAGCTCTTCGCAATATAACCTTGATCCTACACCGGTATCCATTTTAGATCCGTACATGTAGATTTTAACGGGTGTGGTGGGGGATGGATATTCTTGAAGCTAGTCCAGTCTAGAAAGGATTTTCACTGAGAACTTTCTTTCGAAGCAAAGAATGACAGGGTGATAATCACAATCACTGAGTTTATCCGTATATGAGTCTAAGATGGTTGAATGCCCATGTGTGACAGTCTTCCATTGTGAGCTCGCTCTGAGCATTAAAGCGGAACAGGCCGCTGAATATTTGCAGAAGAGATCCAAGGGTGGCAGATGTAACATGATGTCCAAAGCCATAAATTACGTGGTTTTCATGACGCCACATATTGCTAATTCCGCAATATCCCGCAATGATCTCTGCCCTTGCTCAGTAAATTCGAATAGGTCTTTTTTCTGCATAGCACACCACCAGACAACATTTCCATATAGAAGAATGGGCCTGTCAACTGCAGTATAAAGCCAATGAGCAACCTTAGGTTTGATTCCCAATGTCTTACCTAAAGTTCTCTTACAGGTATAAAATGCTAGGCTCGCTTTCCTAACTCTTTCTAAGGTGTTTGACTACCAAGTCAATTGCCTATCTATGGTTAATTCCATGTTCGTGGTTTCTTTCGAAATCACTGTAGCTTCTCCCTTAAGCATAATTGGACTTAACTGCTCCTCAGATATAGCGTCTATTCGGACTTCACAACAATGTTCTGTATCTTCCATGCCACGCCTAGTGTACAAGAGTAATGTACACCGTGAGATTGCTGTATTTAATCTCACCTCTTTATTGAATATTTCTTTCTTATATACATTTTCTAATACTAATTTCTTAACTACGTATATGTGTGTGTGTGTGTGTGTAAATGTGTATTCTTATCTTCATTGTATACATCCGATACCAATGCATTTTAAGTGCACTAAAATTGATGTGTCTTATGCAGAATCAGTAAATCCTAGTAGGAGATAAACGACCAACGTATTGATCTTTTATATTTGTTTAGGTTCACTGTTGACTTAAGTGCATCTAACGCACGTATTAAAACAATTGATGATCGGTTGTCGGTTGCTGCTTGTGTGCATTGATATATTGGTGTATGCGTGTTTCTTTCATACTTATATTATCTTTATGTTTTCTGTATACACTGTAATTTATGTATTTTGTTCAGATAAGCAATTTTCACATATTTTATGAGCAAGGGTCACATTACAATTCTATTGCTTATCATTGCATTTGACATTTAGTGGACTGTATATTTTTCCTGTTTATTTCGTCGGTTTACGTATGTTTGCATATGTATGTATGAATGTGTTATATTTATAAAATCCTATCTCTATTGCGGCAGAGTTTCATGTTCATATTTTTATGAACATTCTGCCAGGGGCCAAAATTGTGTTGTTTAAACATATTAGCCAAATGTGATTGTTGACATTTTACTTAATTATGATTATATCTAACTGGTAGTTCAAATGTAACAGCCACAACAGTTCTTCTTTTACATTTTGATCTTAAATATAAAATAATTATGATTAATCCTATTATGAAAACTAAAGTTAGCGAAGCATTACCACTAACGTGATGAAAATTGATACCCTTCAATTTGATATTTTCTTTTTTGAGAAATTCTATTTGCTGTTTGAGTGTTAGGATATCTTTGGTGTTGTTTATTAAGGTCGAATCAAAAGGTTTAATTCGCAGTTCTGAAATATCTTCAATGTCTTTTACCCAAGAAGAAGATAGCAATTCTTTATTGATCTCGGATTGTACGTGATGAGATGCTGTTAAAGTTACTCCTTCATGTCGAGCTGTACATCCTTCTCTTATTGTGATAATGCCTTGATTAGGGATTTCCATTCGCATTTGTTGGTTGTTATCACATTCTAGATGTATTGTTGATTTGCTAAACAACTTGTAAAGCCAACGATTTTGAGAAGATAATTTAATCCAAACATTTTCATTTGTAGCGGGCTTGAATCCACATACTTCATTTTCCAACTGTTTCAATGCTGCTACTTCGCATGAATTGTCCGTAGCTGACTTCCAAGCCCAGTTCCCTGGACATTGATAATGATCTTCCAAGTTTTTTAAACACTTATCTAGATCGACTTGGTTTATCAATACATATCGATTTAAATCAAACTTGTATACTAAAGATTCTGCTTTTATATCAGGGATAATCATGTTCCCTTTGTATTTTATTGGCAGTGGATTTAATTTGTATGCATCTGACGGTTCATATGATATTAAGGGAATTTCTATGTTTATGACTAGTCGTGAATCGACAATTAACCCTTTAGCAGTCATCGACTTATAGATTTCTTTTAATTCATTACCGAACTGTTTTCCAGGTAGTACTAATTTGTGTGGCAGCTTGTTTCTGATAAGTGCAATTTCTTTATTAAGTTGTGAAGGTTTTATTAGTTTTGGATTTATGCGACCATGATTTATGTCAATTAGTAAATTGATTATCGAAGTTTGGATATCTTCACATTCGTCCATAACTATTCCTATTTGAATGGTTAATATCTGAAACATTAAGGTCATTCGCTCGGCATTTTGATCTTTAACTAGTTCATGATAAAATTTATTTAGCTGTTCATTCATTTTTTGAAAACTTTTGTTAACTTCATCGGTCGTCCTTTTTAATATATTTATTGTAGAATCAACTATTGATGTCTGTCTCTTAAACAACTTTGCGATATTCCTTTGGTTTTCAAAAATATTTTTAATATTTGATTCCATATTCTCTCGGTCGTCAGCATCCATAATTCCAAATAATATATGGTAAATTGAGCCAACAAATTCGAATGGTGCTCGTCTTTTTCTATTTTCTTGCTTTATGAACAGTTCGTTATTTGACTTAAGGCTATTATATTTATGCTTTAAAGTTGCGGTAATCATTACACAGGCCTCTTCATAATATGTCAATATTTTGCATTGATGTTCAAGTCTGTTAATAAATTCTTTTACTCCATCCATCCGATCGTAATAGGAACCTAACTCGTAATAAATGATTAAATCCCATTTTGAATTTATTATGTGTATTTTGCCGATCGGATCCAAATATATTGCGGTATTATTTCTTAGCTCAGCCACTGAAGCTCCTGTTTTAGCCGTATGATTTATGTATAATGCCTTAACTTGCATTGCTAGCATGAGCAACGTAAAGAACCACATCATCAATGTCTTCGTTCTTTTCTGCCCTCCTGGGCCCGCCGAATTTTTTGTTATTCTTGATGTCAACAGGCTTGCAGCTTGATTTGGCTCTTCCGTTTTGCTGCTGTTTTTTCCATCGCTTCCAGGATGGGTTTTTATAACTTTGCCTAATGGCCACTTTGCTGGATGACTTTCTTCATTTTTAATAATTACTATTTGACCTACTGCTAGATTGTCCTGTTTGGTTTTCCATTTCATTCGTTGTTGCAACATTGTGACATATTCGCTTTCCCACCGTTTCCAAAAGTCTCTTTTCATTTTTTGTATTAGTTTCCACCTATCTAACGAACCCCTTGTTGTGTCATCAATTGCTTCAGGACAGTCTATTAATGGGCATCCTATTAAAAAATGCCCAGGTGTTAAAACATCTACATATATCGCTTTCTCTATCGATCGCACATAAGGGTCGTGAATTTAGCACTGCTTCAATCTGTGATAGCAAAGTAATCATCTCTTCAAATGTCAATTTACTTTCGCCTATCACTCTTTTTAAATGATACTTCACTGATTTGACTCCAGCCTCCCAAATTCCTCCGAAGTGAGGAGCTGCCGGCGGCCCAAAATGCCATTGAATTTTGTCTGCTTCTAATATGGGAGCTACTGTTGAGTTTTTCTTGATTGCCTTTTTGAAATCTAAGTCTAACTTTCTACAAGCTCCGACAAAATTTGTTCCATTGTCTGAGTATATATGCTGACTCTTACCCCTTCTAGCAAAAAATCTTTTTAAAGCAGCTAGAAACGCTTCAGTTGTTAAATCACTTACTGCCTCTAAATGAATAGCCTTTGTTGCCATACATACAAATACAGCTATGTATCCTTTAAATGTTTTTATTCCCCTTCCTTTGGAACATTTCATATGTATTGGACCTGCATAGTCTACACCAACGTGTGAAAATGGAATTGACAACGGCACTCGAAATTCTGGAAGATTTCCCATTATTTGTTTAGCTGCTTCCTTTCGGTAACGTATGCAGCGACTACAAGCTCGAATGTTTTTTTTTATGGAATTCTTTAATCCAATTATCCAATAATTCCTTCTAATCGTTGCTTCCATTAACTTATTTCCTCCATGTAAGGTTGTTTTATGAACATGTTCAATAATCAATTTTGACAAATGTGATTTATTTAATATTATTGGGTGCTTCTGATCGAACTGAAGCTTTGCATTCCCTAACCTACCTCCTACGCGAAGGATTCCATTGTTATCTAAAATTGGATCTAAGCTTGCAATTTTACTTGTACTGCTAATTTCTTTTTTGATTTCTAAGCTCTGTATTTCCTCTCTAAATTGTAATCTTCTGCTGATATGCTATTATTCTCTGTTCAGCTTCTTTTAGTTCTGATTTTACTAAGTACGCAGGATATTTTTGTCCTCGTATTCTTTTTATAAATCGCAATATATAAGCTACAACCCTTATTAATTTGGTTAAACTAGAATATTTTAATATTACCTCATCTAAGAAATGTGATTCTTTTGATGTTGTGACATACACTGCATCGATTTTAACGCTATTCTGTGTTGGCCATTGATGTTCTTCTCCTTGTAACCATTTGGGACCTCTCCACCATAGCTCGTGCTCCACTAGTTTGTTCGCAAATATCCCTCTGGATGCTACATCAGCTGGATTGTCCTTTGTTCTAACGTGTTGCCATATTGCAGTGGAAGCATATAATTTGATTTCTTCTACTCTCGTTTTAATGAACTTATCTTTACTTCGGGAATTCTTTATCCATAACGTTATAGATGAGTCGCTCCAAGCAAATATTTTAACTTCTCTATTGATAACTGTCTTTATCCTTTGCAGCAATTTAGAAAGTAGGTGAGCCGCGCATAGCTCCAGTTTTGGCAATGTCTTCTTATTTTTAATCGGGTTCACTTTGGTTTTACCAGCAATTATCGTTATAACTGATCCAACTTTAGCATATACAACTGCCGCGTACGCTTTTTCTGGCGCATCTGCGAATCCATGTAATATAGTTCAATTTTAAAGTCGTTTTTTGTTTCAAACCATCTGGGAATTTTTATTCTTTTTATCGCTGGTACGTGCTGCATAAACTCCTGCCATTCTTTTGCCAAATTTTCGTCGAGTAACTCATCCCAGTTGAGTTTCATCAACCAAAGTTTTTGTATAAACAACTTTGCTAAAACAGTCATTGGTGAAAGCCACCCCATCGGATCGAAAATTCTCGCCAAATCAGATAAAGCTTTCCTTTTTGTTACTAGCTTTTCCGTTGAAAGATTCATATTAAATCCAAACATGTCTTTGGCCGGGTCCCATTGTATACCCAATGTTTTAACTGTTTCGTCTTCTGCTATTTTTATTACCTCATTTTCGCTATTTGTTGGAATTGTTGTTATAATCTCACTGTTATTAGACATCCACTTTCTTAAGTGAAATCCACATTTTTGTAGTTGTTTCGAAATTTCGAACTGAATGACTTTACATTCATTTATTGAATCTGCTCCTGTCATTAAATCGTCCATGTAGAAGTCGTTTTTAATGATGTTTGAAAGCAAATAATTGTAAGGCTCGCAGGATTTGGCAATTTCTTGTAAAGTTCTCGTCGCAAGAAAGGGAGCGGATGCTGTTCCATACGTAACTGTTTGCAGCTTGTATTCTCCTATCGGCCCTTCCTTCGCTTCTCTCCACAATATACGTTGATAATCTTGATCACTTTCTGCTACTTTAATTTGTCGATACATCTTTTCAATATCACTTGTTAACACATATTGCCAAAGTCTCCATTTGGTAATTATGTCAAATATATCTTTTTGAAGTCTCGGGCCTATTAAAAGGATGTCATTTAAACTACTTCCATTTGTAGTTTTTGCAGATGTATCGAAAACTACTCGTAGTTTAGTTGTGAGACTGCCTTCTCGAATTACGGCTTGATGTGGCAAATAGTATTTTCCGCAATTATTTCCACTTGCTTTTTTCATGTGGCCCATTTCTAAATAGTCTCTCATAAATTGCACATATTGTTTTCTTAGGTTGTCATCTGAAGCCAACTTTTTCTCAAGATTAAGAAACCTCGCCATTGCTTGTTTGCGAGAGTCGCCTAAGTCTTTTTTTTTTTTTAAAGGTAGATTGACGACAAATCTATTATTTTCATCTCTTGTTGTCGTTTTATCAAATATCTTCATGCATTCATCATCATCTTCTATATATGTTGGTGCTGTGGTGTCTTCTATTTCCCAAAACTTCTCCAACGTTGTGGTCACCGCCGCTAGAATTCTACCATTTTTTCTCGGTTGTTGTAAAACTCCCGACAATATCCATCCTAATTTCGTAGCTTGGCCTAGTATTCGATCTTTCTTAAATATGCCTTCTTCTAATATGTCAGCATATACATCTCCTCCAATAACGACGTCGATTCGATCTGACCTATTGAAGTTGGGATCAGCTAAGGTATAGTTTCTCCATTGTTCTATATCCCATTTAAATGTTTTATCAGGTTGTGCACTCGCCAATTTCGGCAAAACCAGTGCTTCGACATTGTACACTTCGTTGCTTAGGAATCTCGGCCTGATTTCAATGTTGACTTTAAATTTGGAGACTACCACTGTAGTATTTCCTAGCCCTTGTAGCTCAGTTACTTCTCTTCTCTTTGGTAAGTGTAGTATTTGAGCGGCTTCTTCAGAAATGGTAGTCTTCTGTGATCCTTGATCGATTACTGCTCGCAATGTCACGTACTCCCCATTTGCCGCCTTCACTCTTATCTGGGCTGTTGCTAGAAGTATTGCTGTTTCGGAGTTTTTTGTCATCATAGTGGATGATTTTTTTATAGCATTTTCTTCACCTGCTCCTTTTTCCTTCTGGAATTCATTGTAATGCAGTAAATTATGATGATTTCTTCCACACTTACTGCATTTTTTCTTATTCTTGCAATTGCCTTCATATATGTATGTGGTCGAGGCAAATATTGCATAGCTTATTGTTTACTATGAAACCTCTACGATTTATCGTAGTCAATGCCTGGAACCTTCTGCATTCAACAATTTGATGCCCAGGAATCTTGCAATATATACAGGTCTTTTGTGCAGCTGTATAGAATGTGGGTGCTCGTTGTGGCTGCTTTTGATTGCTCCATTTAGTTGTTTTCCTGTCTCGTATAGCTTCTAGAGCTTGATATTGCTGCTCCAGAAAACGGAAAACATCATCTAGGCTTTGGATATCCCTAGTTTTCTTGACATTCTGCTCATATAACCGGAGACTTTCTTTGTCTAGTTTCCGAACAACTATCCGAGCTATAATTGCTTGCTCGTCATTTAAATTCAATTTAAGCCCTTTTAGAGCATAAATGCATTCCTTGGTGGTATCCAAAAGCTGTTTCATGCTTGCCGCACTTTCCCCATTTGCTTTGGTTGATCAAAAAGTCTGTCCACCTTTGTTGTGAATTGCAGCCTTTTGTTTTCATATCTTTCCTGGAGGATTTGCCAAGCGGCTTCATAGTTGTATTCAGTTACCGGTAAATGCTGAATTAATCTTCCAGCTTCTCCTCCTAATGACGACTTCAGCCGGAACATCTTTTCTACTTCAGTAAAGTGCTTCGAATTATGCACCAAACCTTGGAAAAGATCGCTAAATGATGACCATTGATTCATCTCGCCATAAAATATCGGAATCTTAATCTCCTGTAGTTTCATCGTAGATGACACAGCTTGTGTTGGCGTGCACCTTTTCAATTTATCTGTTAACTTCTCAATGTTAACGCTGTATTTTTCTCGGAAGTCCTCCATTTGTTCTTCTATTGAGTCTTTAGTAATGGCTTTTAAATGGACACTGCGAGTTTCAGAAAAAGCTTCTTCTACATATTCAAACTGTATTTGAAGCTTAGTTTTGAATTCTCTTATTTCTTCGACAGAATCCAATTCATTTTGTTGAATTTCTTCTATGGTCATTCTGAGCTTTTTTCCTCGACGTTGAAATCTCCTTTCTACGTCGGAATTAGTACCTGATGGCTCGAACTCACTCATTTCTCCCATCGATGCAGGTTTAAGTTGGTTGCCGCTTACTGTTGGTAAATCTTCGGCTGCATTTTGTATTTTTAAATGCTGAATGGACTTTTCCATTACCTGAATAACATGCTCGTAATACTTCTTGGCAATGTATTCGTCAGCTTCTTGGCTCGGTTTAGCCATAATTTTGGCATGATTTCCACTAAATTCCGTCCTCATTGTTTGAATATGTTGAATATATTCGAGACATGAAGCTTTCCTTATTTTGCCGCTAAGGATTTTCTGTTCTTCCAGCGCAGCAAGATCGCCCAACTCCTTCTGTCTTTTCAGTAAATTTTCCATGTTGATTTTGATTGTTTTTTGGTATTTAAACACTGTACTCGTTGTTTTAGCCACGAGGACGCTTTTTAACACTTTTCCGCTGTGAGCCACGGAAACGCTTTTCGCTTAGAATCTTAGGCGAATTATATACTTGTTTAAGTAAATTTTTTATTAATGCGGACAGTCTTTGCTGTTCCGGCTTATATATATATATATTTTTCTACTAAGTAATGCTCTCCTTTAGAGACTTATAGTACTTGCGCTTGAGCTCTTTTCTAGGCTCGACTGACCAAATGTACAAGAGTAATGTACACCGTGAGATTGCTGTATTTAATCTCACCTCTTTATTGAATATTTCTTTCTTATATACATTTTCTAATACTAATTTCTTAACTACGTATATGTGTGTGTGTGTAAATGTGTATTCTTATCTTCATTGTATACATCCGATACCAATGCATTTTAAGTGCACTAAAATTTATGTGTCTTATGCAGAATCAGTAAATCCTAGTAGGAGATAAACGACCAACGTATTGATCTTTTATATTTGTTTAGGTTCACTGTTGACTTAAGTGCATCTAACGCACGTATTAAAACAATTGATGATCGGTTGTCGGTTGCTGCTTGTGTGCATTGGTATATTGGTGTATGCGTGTTTCTTTCATACTTATATTATCTTTATGTTTTCTGTATACACTGTAATTTATGTATTTTGTTCAGATAAGCAATTTTCACATATTTTATGAGCAAGGGTCACATTACAATTCAATTGCTTATCATTGCATTTGACATTTAGTGGACTGTATATTTTTCCTGTTTATTTCGTCGGTTTACGTATGTTTGCATATGTATGTATGAATGTGTTATATTTATAAAATCCTATCTCTATTGCGGCAGAGTTTCATGTTCATATTTTTATGAACACCTAGTAATGACTGAACAGCCTGGAAAATGAGTGTTAAGTAAAAGTTCTAAACCCTATTTACTAGTTGCTGTGAATGTACCATCCCTTTCTGTAGCCCTTCCCAATGTTGAGAATTTCCTTCTTATATCTTATGAAGTCTGGAATTCTCAGTTGCCCTCTTAATCTCTTCGCAAAAGGATTTCCAAGATTGCCTTTGGGCATTTCTGATTTCCTTTTCATACATTCTCAGAGTATCTTTTTCCAATCTTCTACAAATTGTGTTTTATTTGCCTCATTCAAAGCGTTTCTGCTGTTTTTTTAAGCTTGCTTAGTTTAAACGTCCACCGCTTAAGCTTGGGTTTACTCCTCAGTCTTCTTATAAGACAGGCTAAGGCAGCATTCCTGTTATAGATAATTTTGTCAAGCAAATTTTTTAGTCCTTCTACGCTTTTTGGTACAACAGATGGCCAAGCTCCTATGGTAACCCCGATACAATCTTCATACTTTTACCAGTCTGTTTTCCTGATAGTTCTACCAGACTAAAGTTTCGTTAAATTTTTAATGACCTCAATCGAGATATATCTATGATCAAAGAAGTAATCTTCTTCCAACATTTTCCAGCTCCTAATTTTGTTAATAATGGAGTCAAAAGCAAAAGTAGCGTCTAAGACTTCCTGTCTGTTACTTATAACAAAAGTAGGTTTTAAATCTTTATTACAAATCTGTAGTTTAGTTCCTATCAGATAATCAAAGAAAGTCTTATCTCTAGCGTTAGTATCAGTGCTGTTCCATATCAAGTGATGCGCATTTACATCCTCTCCAATAATTAGCTTTGCGCCAAGCTTCTGCGCTTGCGCTACCAGATCTTTCAATATTAATATCGGTAGCTCCTCGTGGTTATGTGCTAGGTAATAGAAAGATAACCACATTCGTTCGTTTCCTGATCCCAGATTGATGGCCAATTGATCGGTGTCGCTGTAATTAGAGAGCATGAAAGCATTTATCCCTTTTCTTATTAGCACACACGCTCTAAGGTTACCTTTATTGCTTATATTTTTGAGTCCTTAGTTCGCACACAAGTCCATGAGATACCCATGGTTCTTGAATCAGGACAATATGATGCCCACCTTTTGACAGATGGGTTATAAGGTTGGCTAACAAATCTTTGAGTGGGGAAGATTAATTCAAAGAATCTGTAACATCATGGTTACTAGCCTTCATCCCCACCACCCTTTTATTAGCATCGTCCGAGTCTGCTGCCAGTAACTCTTCCTCATCAGTGAGAGGAGTATTAAGTACCCTGTCTTTGAAGGAAGAGACATGTGCCATCAGCAGATGCCCTTCGTAGCGCTGGCGCAGTATTAGAACCAGCGCCGGATTCCGCGAAGAGGCCTATTTCAACTCCAACCGGGTCCTTTGAATTAAACGTCCTGTCCTTATTGTAGGCTCTCAGTGTTATGGACAGAAACCTGTAGCTTAACACACCTTCATTTCACGTCAGTGCGTCCATCGAGTCCTTGCAGACTACGAAAGTAGCGACAGAAAGGAGCTGCACCAGGATTCTCCTTCAGAATTTGAAACAAAACGCTCAGGCGAAATAGTGCCGTCAAGGCCGTCAACCACAGCCCAGAACTGTAGATATAGATGTTTAATTAAATTTTAGATATAAATTGGAAATATTTACAATTACTTATAGTATTTCGCACAGCTCTAAATTTCTGACTGAAATGATTGGCAACGGCGGCAACGGATATCCAAAATCTTCAAGCAACCATCCTGTAGAGCCATTAACAGTGTATTCTTAAGTATATATGTATAAGTTAAAACATGGAGCCCTTCGCGGAGGCCCCCACGATGGCTTAGAAATTCTGCTAGAATGTAAGCGCAAGAGCTGCTCGAGTTAGCGTGGTCCTACGCCAAATAAGTTAACACCTAAAACCCTTCGCCACCACGACGCCACAGAGCAGACGATGGCGTAGGAATTCTGCCAGAGTATAAGCGAATGCTACAACAACAATTACAAAAATATTAAATAGCAGCGCATAGCGCTTAACCTAAAAACATTAGTTTTAATGGGCACATAGTGCTTAAAACCAATAACTCATATATAGACGCGCACCGCCTCCTACTTGTGGTTTGCCATTACGGAGGAGCGACCGCTTTTAGAAGAAACTTTTTTCATTTGGTGTTTCGTGCCCGTGGTTTCGAAATCGTGTTCTTGCCAATGGTAACCGCACTCTTAAACTCGCCATGCGTAATCGAGCGGCGAATACATAGATGGAGCAACTGGCATAAGTTAAGATATGTTGGCAGCACGGGAAAAGAGCTGACAAAAATATTTTGTTTGGAAGCATTTAATAAGTAAGTAAGCACATAATAAGTATGCGGCCTCGGTAGTCTAGCGTAAGTGCCTAGTGCATGCCATCTCAGAGGTTGTGGGTTCGAGTCCCACGTAAAGCACGGTCCTCCTTTTCCAAACTTACCTACTTTCCTGGTTGATGGGTTGGTTAGAGTGATTCATCCAGAATCGAACTAGCGCTTCCACACCATTTCGTTGTAACATCCTCGTTATCAACTTGTTTAACAGTTATTTACAGCAAGACTTTATCCAGTCTGTACGGTTTAGAACCTTATTAGACTGTTGACGTCTAAGCCAGACAGTTTCTCGAACAGCGGTTTGCCCAGGGTTAACATTCCAAATGGAAGATTGTTTCCTTTTTCTCCGGTTGTTTACAACTAGAATAGTATGTGTTGTGAGGGATGTACATTTTAGCGGCTTGTTCTCCGATAGACCAGAAGCCAGTTATGACTGCCGTTAGTGTACAGGCGTCCCGTCATTTCATGTTGATCACTGTTGACGATTGCTTGAGGTTGTAGGTGGGCCATAACGTTCTACTGATTTTGCATTTCGTCTGGTCTCTCCATCTACAATCTGCGATTCGAAGGTATTTTAGGGAAATTGCATTCTTGACCGCACCTAATGGTGTGAATACCGTTTCTGTAAGAGTGTTATTCATGGCAGATCCCCTTCTTGCAAGTTCATCTGCTTTTTCGTTACTTCCAATATTCCGATATATCTCCCGGCACCCAGATTAAGGTAACTTTATGGTTTACACTCAAGGTAGTGAGGCTATTCCTACTTTGTTCCACCACCATAGGGTTTGTAGTAGCTGAATCCAGTGCCTGGATTGCAGCTTGGCTACCCGAAAGAATAGCGATATTGCCCTTAAAAGCGAAATCTGTGATTATTAGCCTACAAGCTTCCCCAATTGCCAGTACTTCCGCCTGGAAGACACTGCTGGTATTAGGGAGACGCACAGATTTTTCAATTCCAAGTCTATGAGAATATATACCAGCTCCAACACCACAATTCCTAGTGAGCATCTTGCCATTGTACTGGAGACCAATATAGCTGCGAGTTAACCTCGCCACACCAAAGTCCAGCAGCTTGCGTGGAAACGAAGGCTTTACAACGAAAGCGCTTTCCGCAAAGCATGGCAAAGCTGCGAAATATAGTCCGATTTTACAACACAGAAAAGGGTCCAAAAAGATACATAATAACGGGAGACGTCCCACAAGAATCCATTCTAGGGCCAATACTGTGAAATGTTATGTACGACGAGATTCTTAAGATTATGATCCCAGCAAACGTCACTGTGGTGGGTTACGCAGATGATATTGCTCTAGTGGTAACTGATAAATGTAACGACTGCTTGAAGCATGTGTGCAATGATGCCGTTGCGAGAATCCAAAGGTGGTTGAGCAACGCCAACCTAGAGCTGGCGACGCAAAAAACTGAGGTGGTCCTTATCAGCAAATGTAAACGGGGCGAGAGCCTCCTTACATCGGTTGGAGGACATGACATTCCATCCCAAACATGAGTAAAGTATCTTGGAGTGCACATCGATGAGCACCTAACATTCAAGGAGCATCTGAAAATACCCAGTAACAAGGCAATGAGAGCGAATGACTCACTCATGCGTATGTTACCAAACGTTGGAGGACTCCAAGAAAGTAGAAGAAAGATTATTTCAATGGTTACTGACTCTATTCTCCTATACGCCCCCCCCCAGTATGGTCAGGAGGATGAACGATATGTTCAAAGGAGGTGCTGCAAGCTAACAGACTTGGCGCGCTCACAGTAGCATGTGCGCACAGAACAATATCTGATGATGCCATCTGCGTTATAGTGGGTAAATTTCCAATCGATATACGAGCAGAAGAACTTAAGCGACTTTATCACTCACGTGGGCACAAACCAACATCTGAAGATAAAATAACCAATCGCGAACGTACGATAGCAAAGTGGCAAAATAGATGGGATTACTCCTCTAAAGGTCGATGGACGTATAAGTTAAACGGTTTATTATCTATCACAAGTCCTCAGCGGACGTGGTGGCTTTCTTGCGTACCTCCACCGTTTTCTCTTCTTCTTCTTAATTGGCGCGATAACCGCTTACGCGATTTTGGCCGAGTTTAACAAAGCGCGCCAGTTGTTTCTTTCTCGTGCTAACTGGCGCCAGGTGGACACACCAAGTGAAGCCAAGTCCTTCTCCACCTGATCTTTCCAACGCAGAGGAGGCCTTCGTCTTCCTCTACTACCACCAGCTGGTACCGCATCGAATGCTTTCAAAGCCGGAGCGTTTGTATCCATTCGGACGACATGACCCAGCCAACGTTGCCGCTGGATCTTTATTCGCTGCGCTATGTCTATGTCGTCGTAAAGCTCATACAGCTCATCGCTCCATCGCCTGCGATATTCGCCGTTGCCAACGTGCAAAGGTCCAAAAATCTTACGCAGAATGTTTCTCTCGAACACTCCAAGCGTCGCTTCATCGGGTGTTGTCATCGTCCAAGCTTCTGCGCCATACGTTAGGATGGGCATGAGGAGAGTCTTGTAGAGTGTTAGTTTTGTTCGTCGAGAGAGGACTTTACTGCTCAGTTGCCTACTTAGTCCAAAGTAGCACTTGTTGGCAAGAGAGATTCTACGTTGGATTTCCAGGCTGACATTGTTATCGGTGTTAATGCTGGTTCCTAAATAAGCGAAGTCTTTTACAACCTCGAAATTATAACTGTCAACAGTGACGTGGGTGCCGATACGCGAATGCGCCGACTGTTTGTTTGAAGACAGGAGGTACTTCGTTTTGTCCTCGTTCACCACCAGACCCATTCGCTTTGCCTCTTTATCCAGTTGGGGGAAGGCAGAACTAACAGCGCGGTTGTTAAGGCCGATGATGTCAATATCATCGGCATACGCCAGCAATTGTACGCTCTTATAAAAAATAGTGCCTGAGCGATTAAGTTCTGCGGCTCCTACGATCCTCTCCAGCATCAGGTTAAAGAAGTCAGACGACAGCGAGTCACCCTGTCTGAAACCTTGTCTGGTATCAAACGGCTCAGAGAGGTCCTTCCCAATTCTGACGGCGCTGCTGGTGTTGAACAACGTCATCTTGCAAAGCCGTATTAGTTTTGTGGGGATACCAAATTCAGACATCGCGGCATACAGATAACTCCTCTTCGTACTGTCGAATGCAGCTTTGAAATCGACAAAAAGATGGTGCGTGTCGATTCTCCTTTCGTGGGTCTTTTCCAAGATTTGGCGTATTGTAAATATTTGGTCGATGGTAGACTTTCCAGGTCTAAAGCCACACTGATAAGGTCCAATCAGTTGGTTGACGGTGGGCTTCAGGCTTTCACAGAATACGCTCGCTAGAACCTTATAGGCGATATTTAGAAGACTAATCCCGCGGTAATTGGCACAGATTGCATGATCACCCTTCTTATGGATTGGGCAGAGCACACTTAAATTCCAATCGGCAGGCATGCTTTCAGCCGACCATATTTTGCATAGGAGCTGATGCATGCACCTTACCAGCTCCTCGCCGCCATGTTTGAATAGATCGGGAGTCCGTCAGCGCCTGCGGCTTTGTTGTTCTTTAGCCGCGTTATCGCTATTCTCACCTCGGGTTTTCGGGCGTTGTTCCTGTTGACCAGCATATCAAGCTCCTCGCACTCACGTATTTCGACCTCTCGTTTCTTCTGTCGGATAATACGTCTCTCTTCCTTTTTCAGCTCTCTGTAGCGATCCCACATGGCTCGCGTTGCACCCGATCGCAGCGTGGCTCTATAGGCGGCATCTTTTCTTTCTGCGGCAGCATGACCTTCCTCGTCGAACCAATTGTTTTTTCTGGCTCGCCGGAATCCAATTTCTTCTTCGGCGGCGGTACGTAGAGAACGAGAAATGTTGCTCCATTGCTCGTGCATGCCGGTTTGTTGGGCAGTGCTCTCTGAGAGCAGGAGTGAGAGTCGAGGGGCGAATCTTCTGGCTGTCTGTTGTGATTGCAGCTTTTCGATGTCGAACATTCTTTGCGTAGGTAGATGTACGTTTTTTGCTGCACAGAGGCGTGTGCGCAGTTTGGCTGCAACAAGGTAATGATCCGAGTCAATGTTAGGTCCTCGGATCGTACGTACATCTAATACACTAGAAGCGTGTCTTCCATCTATCATAACATGATCGATCTGGTTTCGCGTTTTTCGATCGATTTTCCACCGTTTTAAACTAGCAGAAAATTCGACCTGCCCAGAGTGCTACATCGAATATGAAAGTGCAGAACACGTGACTTCACTGCGCCAGATTTTATGAAGAGCGTTTCAAGCTCGCAAAAGTCGTCGGCGTCGTGCCCACACCAGAAAACCTTGTAACGCAAATGCTAAGCTCGAAAGAGAAACGGGATGCTGTAAAACAGTTTGCAGCAAGGATATTAATAAAACTGCGAAACTTATAATGGGAACGCAAAGCGGAATCAAAGCGAATGCGAACGATATAGAACACCCAAGAGATGCCTAGATGTGTCACCCAAAGAAGCCATTTTGAAACTGTATTCACGAACAGACGACAAGCACGAACGCGTGAGGTAAAGCCTCAAGACGAACCCAAACAGACGATAATCGATATCGAGTAACGATATTCCAATTTTCCGATGCCCCAAAAGAGGAGCCTGGACGCAGGTACCTGGTGTGTCTAAAAGGCATAAACATGGCTCCACCTTATTGAAATTGCTTCCCAGATTGTCATAAGGCTAGTGGGAGTATGCCGCACATACGACTGGTGTGACGGCATCTTTGATGATGTTTCTAACATTTTCGATTTTAACCTCCTCTGCAAAAAAAACACCACAATCCATTTTACTGTCATCTGTATAGATGTGTGTCAGTACATCGAGAACCTCCACAGGACATGATCTGATTGCACCGACTGTTATTGCACAGGCTGATCTTTGCCTTCACGCCTTATACAACCATAATGTATACTTAGGTTGAAGACCCCACCTTCTTCCAAGCATACGTTTACAGGCATATAAAGCAATTTCTGCTTTCCTTACCCGTTCTTCGACGATTAATTTCCAGCTAAGTTTGGAGTCCAAAATTATCCCTAAGTACTTTGCACTGGGTCAAAGTGAAAGAGTTTGTCCGTTGATATTTGGTAGGGTAAAGGTTGGTACCTTGTATCTGGTGGTAAAAAGCATAAGTTCTGTTTTACGCGGTCTCAAACGTAGGCCATATCCTGTGGCCCAAGAGCTAAGCCCTTTTGATGATCCCACTAATCGTATTGGAACACAATCTTGACACCATTAGCACCGCATCATCAGCGTATGCCACCACTTTTACCCCACCTCTATTAAGTTTTATTAAGATTTTGCTGATCATACATAGCCAAAGAAGTGGAGATAAGACTAACTCCTGTGGAGTGCCTCTGTGGAAATTCTTGGTTATGTTGATATTACCCATCGTAGCTTTGATGATCCTGGTTTCTAGCATAGAGATGACGCAGTTACTTATGCAACTGTCTACCTCCAAGTCTATCAAGGCCCGTTGGATGGCATCTGTACTAACATTGTTAAAGGCGCCTTCTATATCCAAGAATGCCGCAATGGTATAATGTTTGCTCTCTAGAGAGCCCTCCATTGTTCGGATTACCTCGTGAATTGCTGTCTTCGTAGATTTGCCTTTAAGGTATGCGTGTTGTGCAGTTGATATACCAGAACTCTCCAAAGAGCTTCTAAGGTGTAAATCCATAAGTCCTTCAAGGGTTTTTAACAGGAAAGACGGAAAACAGATTGGCCAGAAGTCCTTCGCTGACTCATGCCCCCTCCTAGCTACTTTTGATATGAAGACGACCTTCACTATTATGGCCCATTTGTCCCCGGAGATTTAAAAAGTGAAAAAGATTTGATTGCCCATGCCACTTTCTCCTTGGTAATTATTTCATTCGCAAGATGCTGTGGATTATATTGGCTCGGCCTAATATTTCCCCTCCCACCGTCAGCGGCCTCCACCTCTACGACTGTCACATCCTGTGAACTATCATATATGATGGGAGTAAAAATATGTTTAATAGTTTTTTTTTTTGCTGCAATACATGATCTGGGATTATTGGGATTGTTTCTTCGCGAGAACCCCTTCACCTCGTTGCTCCGCATCCAGGGTTCCTGGATTAAGGTTATGTCAACGTTCTCCCCCTGAGGAGAACGGTTAGGTTGTCTATTGCAAGTCTGTGAATGCTTCAGGCTAATTTGGACAACTTTTAAAACCATTTTTTTTAATGGTTTGTTTTCCCAGGCTCGGCATGATTTAATTGCATGTCAGTCAGCAGTTTGCTAGTGCCGTCGACTTCATTCTGCTCCTCCTCCGGTTTCGCAGAACGGAATATCTTCAGCTGGGCTGGAATATCTTCCGTATGCCGGACCAAAGTTTGTTTTCCACTTTTTGTAGTGGTTCAGGCTCTCTTCTGGGATTTGAAGAAGGTACGACACGCTGTGCTTTTGCGGAGCCTGAGCGGTTGTGAACCTGGAGATAGGGACTCAACTGATTGGCTTCATACTCCATGTTTGGTATCCAGATGCGAGCCCTCGGCCTTCGTGGTATCTCGCTGGCTGGAATGAGCTTGAGCCTCAAGCCATCCCAGCTGCTCTGAATTCCGCAGCCCTGGTAGAGCTTATACCTCGATGGACCTTAATTAACGCGATTTTGCCCAATGGTTTTAGCGGATGTTGTCGGTTCATTTATAGTTGTTGGTGTACTGTGGTCCACAGCTTTACCCTCAACTGTTTCCTGGCTAGAGGCCAGGAGCTCATCCTCCGTGGAAGATCCGATGCCCAGTTTTTCATGGATGACCGTTTGTTTGTCCTGTGCTGTAAATGCGTTCGTCTGTCTTCCTGTCACTTTGTCCGTCTGTTTTCATTATCTGGTTCGTACGGCTACCTGCCCCGCCCAGGGAGCTGCGCATGTCGCCATGCGCGGTGACCAAAGAGGAATAAGGGGAAATAACCTGTCGACCATGGCAGCGCTGCATACCATGGCAAGGCCACCGTTACAACCTGAGACGGCCTGATATCTGGAGAGCTCCGTTCGAAGACAGCCTTATTTAGTCCCCCGGCTGCCAAACCCACCCAATAGGCACGGCTCGCATCACACCTTGGGTTGAGGGAGTTTTTTTTAACGAAGTTTAAGTCTTCGGTCTGTGTGGTTCGCGGGAGACTTACTCTCTTACCTTCCCCTATCCACCACCTGGTGACGCGGACTCTTGGGACCTATTTTCCTAGTTTGCCATAAAAAAAATAGTAATAATAATTTAATTTCTCAACTCCAACAACCTTATCCATCCAATCCTTACTCCCGCACAAAAGTCAGCGTATTACTTGCATTGTGGCTGTTAAAACAAGCAAAAAAACAAAGAAAAAGACAGAGTTACACATTGCCAGAATGGCGCCAGCAAGAAAAAGCGGGCGATCGCAGTAATAGCGCAGACACACAAATTTTAGCGAAGTCCTCAACCATTTGTGTGATCTTTCTGCCAGAAAAATGTGACACACAGATGGCGCATCAAGCAGTAAGAATGGCAGAAATCACCTGCCCTGTCAGAAATCAAATAGATTAACGAAACCAACACAACACAAGTTTTGTCGAGGCCCAATGCTCCCGAGAGAAGTGAACAAAGAACCAAAAAAAAGGCATTAGGTAAACTAATTCACAGCTTTTGTTTTTAGTCTACGGCCAACAACAACATCAACAACATTGAGAAAACACAAAGAGTGTTGATCGAGCACAAGCAACTCGCTGCTCATCTTCCTTCTCCGTCGACCTCTCTACCAAAAGTTACGAGTCGCCACAGCAAAAGTTGCCGTGTCTGAAAACAGTTTAATGAGACTTGCCTAATATCAGAAAATAGAATTGGCAGCATTGAAATTAGTGAAATATATGAGGTATTCGCTAATAGCGAATTTTGCTTGTTGTTGCTTTCACATGCAAAGTTTGCGTCAAGCGAGCAGAGAAGGCGTCTAATATTAAAATTTTGGTTTTCATGCTTACTTTTCTCAATGTTGTCACTTTTTCTGACTTTCGCAAAATGCTACTGCTTTGTCTAGCTCTTTCTAGACTCCTAAATTGATTTATAATGTCAGCTACAATTTCACTCGCATCCCTCCAATTCGTTTCGTTATCCTTTGAAAGACCTCCTGCCCGCCATAAATTGCGTCCACTCAAAAAAGGTGCGATAGACATCCTCGCTATTCTCGTTTCCACAGTAATTACAGAATGGATAAATAGGTGCACCGTAGCCTATTTAACTATTTAACAAGTCTGCTATAGCTGGCTGCACCGCTAGTTTGGGCCTCGAATGTTGAGGATTATTATCGAACGTTGAGTATTATTCTTTTACAGAAGGTGATCTTTGAAGGATAACTTTCAATAACTATACCCAAGTATTTTATTGGAAGCTTTGTAGAGACAATTATCACCCATCTGAAGGCTTATTTATTTTCCCAGTATAAAGACTGCCTCTGTTTTCTAGACTATGGAAGTCTATTATATCTTAGTCTATTATATCCACCTCTGGATAGTCGTAACTGTCCTTCTCGCATTGGCACTTACAGTTAGTCACTTAAGTACATAATTTTAAACTAGATACTATATATTTGCATTATTTACGCAATGGATTTTTTGAAATAACACAAATTATAACTAAATGGTGTTTTATTGTCATGAAAGGACCATAAAAATCATTTTCAGTACAGAATATTTACAAAATATTAAAATTGAATAAAATAAAAATAAATAAATCTTAAACAAAGTTTTATAAAAATGCATATCTCAAATGTACATAAGTATTCAGTATTTACTAAGTAAACAACATTTTAAAATCAAATTTTAGTATTTGGTTGGATTACCATTAGACGCAGAAATAGTTTTAAGTCGTGATGGCATTGATTTTACCAGGTTTTCAAGTTGCTGCCGACCTTATGATTATCCACTCTTCTTGAAAAACACTTTTTACTTACTTACACTTACACTTTCTTATTTCGTATCGAATTTTTACGTTTTAAAGCTTTAAATTTTCCCATAAATGTTCTATTGAGTTTATGTGTGTTTTTAGCTGTTTTCGCACATCGTACATATTAAGCCACTCTCGTACAATATTAGATGTGTGCCTGGGGTTATTATCTTGCTGTAGTATGAAAGATCCCTCGGTACCTAATCTGATAGCGCTTTGATTAAGATAATGTTTCTACCCTTATCTGAGCCCCCACCTGGTCATATCGTTGGGATTTAATTTTGTGTTGACTTTTCCTCACACTTTTTAACGACCACCGGATGCACTAATACTAAAATTGTTTTCATCTGAAAATCCGTTCTCTTCGATTGTTAGTACTCGCGAAAGGAGTTTTTTTTTAATATTAAGTCCATGATAACCAGCATTATACAATACTCGGCAAATACTTTGGGTACTACATACATTGGTTTTTAATCAGATTTTCGACGTCAGATTTCAATTTGGGGCAATTATATTTGGGTTTCTTCATTAAACGACTGAAATCGACATTTGACATTCGACTCTTTGTGACATTTTATTATCACATTTTTTAAATCATCACAAACTCTTTCCTATGGTGCCACTCTAAAAAATTATTATTCGCCGTAGCCGAATGGGTTGGTGCGTGACTACCATTCGGAATTCACAGAGAGAACGTAAGTTCGAATCCCGGTGAAACACCAAAAATTAAGAAGAACATTTTTCTGATAGCGGTCGCCCCTCGGCAGACAATGGCAAACCTCCGAGTGTATTTCTGCCATGAAAAAGCTCCTCATAAAAATATCTGCCGTTCGGAATCGGCTTGAAACTGTAGGTCCCTCCATTTGTGGAACAACATCCAGACGCACACCACAGATAGAAGGAGGAGCTCAGCCAAACACCCAAAAAGGGTGTACGCGATAATTATGTATATATATATATGTATGTACATATGTAAGGAACAATTAAGCAAAAGTCCAATGTACTGAAGCAAACATGATCTACCTCGCGTATTGGCATATTCTTGTGACCGAATTCCTGTCTAACAAACGCAAAAACAATTCTCATCTACATTTGCATATACATACCTGTATGTATGTACGTATGCACACTTGATGCCCTATCATATTTACGCACATACTTGTAAGTATATTTGTATTCTCAACTCCCAGCAAAACTATGCTTATCAGATATGATTTTTTTAGTCGCAACGGCGCACAGTGGGAACTTTTCATCTAGACTGCGGCCATAAATCAATTTTTTTCACATCGTTCGATTTGCATGAAATTTTCAAAATTTATTAACAACTAATTAAGAATTGTTGTTTTAAAATTTTAGACCATAATCTTTATTATTTTTCTGTACACAGTATGTCAAAGTTAAGGTATGACAACATACTTGAAATATGGGAGTTCAAAGTGCTATATTTGAATGCTTGTTATTTACATATGAAACATCACACAACATTTCTAAAAATGCAATTGGTAAGAACCATTTTTCTTTATTAAAAATGACAAAAAAAAATAAATTCCTAAAAAATGGAAAAAAGTTGCATGTAGCATATATACAACCCAAAAAAATTAACATTTATCATTTTCAAAGGACTAGAAAATATATTGCACCGCTGAGCACCGCATTAAGACTTATATCAAATTAAAGCTTGAAAATTCAGCTAAAAGTTAAAGAAAACAAGACATAGCACAGCTTAGCACAGCGATTTATACACAACAAAAACCACAAACAACCATGCGCGAAATTCACACTGCGCGCTATGCATATGTTTACGTGCAATAGTCGGAGCGAGTCTTGTCGCCAAAGCGAGTGGTGGGAGAGTACACAGAAGTGAGTTCTTAATGAGTTGGCGGTGAATCGTCAATTGTCCGTTATGGATTAAAATATAAATATGCTTGCATTATTATCTTTGTGACAGTGACAGTTAATACAAGTTTAATATAAAGTGTTTAGAAATTTATTAAAGTTATGGATAAATCTAATATTCGCTATAATGCGATTGTTGAACTATTGTTCGATAGGGATAAAGATATTGACGTTGTTGTTGGTGTCATATCAGCAAATTATAATTTGTCTGAGACAAATATAATTAATTTTCGCAAATTTTTAATAAAATATTTCTATCCAAAATTTAAATTAAAGTGGAACAAAAGTGCGCGCATTAAATCCAGGTTTTTAATTGATAATAAACAATGGCTTTCACGGCTTTATACGATAAATAAAAACGTTTTGAATATTGAGCAGCCAAGTACCTCGCTTTCAGCCAAACGTGGAAGACCTTGTATTTCATTTGAAGAAAGTCATGAGAGAACTATGAGGACTAAAATAAAACAAATTTGTGAAAATTATTCTGAAGAGCTGATAGTGTCTGCAGCTAAAAGATATAATAAAGAAGAAAATTTTAAATCGTTTACACCTGAAAAAGTACTTAGCCTCATAATCGATGCTGCATTATCAAAGCACCAGTATGAAATTTTAAGAAGCTCAGCCAAAGAAATCGGTTGTGATATTTTTCCAAATTATAAACAAATTTTGGCAGTTAAAAAGCAATGTTATCCTGCTAATATTACGGTTGAGGAAAATTGTAGTAGTGTTAGATTACAACAATTACTTGATCACACAGTTTCAAGAATTTTTAAATCTAAATCGCAATGTGAGGTTGAAGAGTTTCCACATCAGTTGCGTTTATTAAGCAAATGGGGCTGTGATGGGTCATCTGGGCACAGCGAATACCATCAACGATTATCTGATGAAAATTTATCAAATAAAAATATATTTTTAACGTCTCTTGTGCCATTGACATTAATTGATTGTCAAAATGATTTATATACGTGTTGGAGTAATTCAGATCCATCTTCAACTAGACTTTGCAGGCCTATCAAATTTGAATTTGTAAAAGAAACCGCAAATGTTATAAATAGCGAAGTAAATAGAATGAATAATGAAATTCAAAATTTGAAAAATTCTGAAATTGAGGTGTTTAGTAGGAAATTTACAATATCACATAGTTTAGCGATGACGATAATAGATGGGAAAGTTGCTACAACTGTTAGTAAAAGTTCCTCTATGGCAGTTTGTTTTATATGTGGAGCAAAGCCCACTGAAATGAACGATTTAAATGCTGTGATTTTAAGAGAAAATTCAGCTGAATCTTTGAAATTTGGAATTTCTCCGCTTCATGCGAGAATTAAATTTATGGAGTGTATTTTGCACATCGCATATAATCAAAATTTTGCAGCATGGAGGACAAATGAACATACAAAAGAACAGAAGGAAGAAACTAAAAAAGAAATTCAAAGAAATTTTAGATCAGCACTGGGATTAAAAGTTGATATTGTTAAGCAGGGTATGGGTACAACCAATGATGGAAATGTTTCTCGAAGATTTTTTGAAAATCCAGAAACAACGGCTGACATAACTGGTGTTAATAAAAATTTAATTCACCGATTTAAAATTATTTTAAATACCATAAATAGTAGGAAACCTATAGATACCAACAAGTTCCACGTCTATTGCATGGACACTGCAAAATTATATGTAGAACTTTATGCGTGGTATTATATGCCCATTACTGTACATAAAGTTTTGATTCATGGCAGTAAAATTGTATCTGAGGCTATATTGCCAATAGGTATGTTTTCTTGCTATATTATTGTTTGATAAATGTTTATATTTAATCACAACTATTAATATTTTGTTTTACAGGAATGTTATCTGAAGAAGCTCAAGAAGCCATGAATAAGAATTACAGAAACTGTCGGCAATTTCATTCGCGTAAAAGTTCCCGCATTTCTACGAATGAAGATGTGATGCATCATCTTCAAATATCATCTGATGCATATATTAATTCATTTAGAACAAAATTGCAGTTAAAGAAATTGGAATACCATGATGATGTAAAAAATGTATTAAAAGATTGAAAAAAAATAAATTTTTTTATTGCAGTACTATGAAAAGTAGGCGTAAAAATAGTAGGAATAATTTGAAATTCACACCAAATATTCAAAACTTTTTAAAACGTAAATGTACCAAATTTTAAAGTTTGACCTAAAATTTTATGCCAGTTAGAGCATTTTTTAAGTTAGTATTGTATGGGAGGTGGTCGTAAGATTTACAAAATTATTACCCAATATTAGGAATTACACAAAATACAAGTATACAAAATTTTGTTATTTTTTTTTAATTTTATGGAAGTTATGGCTACTTTATTGTTAAGGTTGTGTGGGAGGTAGGCGTAAAAGTGGGCGGATTTTTTTGATTTTTTAACTAGAAGTTTAAAATATCTTAAAAGTGATTTCTGCAAATTTTCAAAGTTCTAGAATGGCTCCTTGTATTTTTGGCCGCTGTGGCACCACTGTGCGGCGTGCCACTCTGATAGGATAACCAGGGTTGTGCACGCAATTATGAACTTGTGGGCTTACTTTTTTATGCAAATACTCTTGAATGTTTCGGCATAGTATGTTGAAGTTTATTTTTGGATTTTGCGTGACTGATGCTACTTTGTAGCGTTCTTCACGTGGAGTCTATATTTTTCGCCTTCCAGCTTGATGGTGATTAGCTTCCAATTTACCACTATTAACGTAATTAGCAATAACACTTGGCACCGTATAATGTGATTTGCCAATTTTTTGTCAATTTCGCGCAGAGATGTTTGCCAAGTACAATTTAATAACAATTCTTTGCATTTCTAATGGTCAATCCGCACTTTGTTCCATTTTGTCACTTTCAATCGAGATATTACGCGCACCTGAAACTGAATTGGCGATAAAAACTAAGAAAAACCAATCTTATTTCGTTTTCAGCAGTATTAGTAGAAACACAAACGATTTTTACTGTTTCTTTTGTTAAAAGTTTTGCAGCATTTTGCTACGTCTGCCTGATTTCCTTGGAACCCCTCAGTGTGAGTTGAAATAACAGGAGTTTGGCTTGCGGCAATTCATCAGGAATGTAACACTCTTACACTGACCCAAAAGAATATATTGTCACAGCAAATATTTTGCGCAATGCTAAGGTTTGTTACGTACTACACAGGGTGTACGAATAAGTCTAAGGCATCTTCTGTTAAAACTTTGTTGAATTCCTTCAACCAAATCAACTCTTCATAGAGAATTGATTCAGTACCAGGCACATAGGAACATGGCATATGCAAATTTAAATATGTGAATTTATATACATATGCGCATATATAAATGCAGTGTGTATGTATGTATGGATAGATGCCACGTGCACTTGTCAGAGCAAAAAATATTACGGTTCGCTAAAAATTCTCAAGAAATCCAGAGCACATTCGTAGGCACAGCTCACAGACGCTTCAATATTCAATATTTGGCACAGTAACCTCTAAATAAGCCGCACTCTAATTTCAGAGTAAGTTTCTAACTTTGCAGATACACCCAACTCTTTTTTTACACAAAAATCGTGTAAAAAATAAATGCGACATATGGTAAATTTGGGGATATGTTTCACAACTTTAAAAAATCACGTAAATAAAAAATCACCAAAAATCGTACAAAAGAACTAAGTTCCCATCCACAAATTATTTATGGTCGAATGGAATTCTCATTTTTTCTAATTTATCTTACAATCGCTTCGCTTAAGCCAAAAGCACAAAACGTGAATGCATGGTCTCAATGACGGGAACGCATAGAATTTTGAGGGGTCCTCGTTTTGCGCGCGTATGTTAGCTCACCACAGACACAATTTTCACCAAAAGTTAACAGAAATATACTCAACTGGTCAAATTAAACAGCAGTTGAGTAAAATTCGTTCGTATAAAACAAGAAAGAATGTTAACGCTGTAAGCTACCTACAGGCACTTTATCATAGAAAACAATTATGCTAAGTTCAATAGTGACTTAGAACAGAGAATGTTAATGCAATGAGAAGGAGCAAATGTTAAATGAGCTTTTTTCGAGTACTAATTTGTTCAATAGTGACTTAGAGCAGAGAATGTTAATGCAATGAGAAGGAGCAAATGTTAAATGAGCTTTTTTCGAGTACTAATTTGTAGATTCATACTAAGGAATTTTCAAATTCAACTTTCCTCACTAGTGGGGGATTGCAGATATTTGCCACGCAAGTGGAGGGTTTCTATATTTACTTACCACCCTACGACAGAAATTCAGATTTTTTCTGCGTTTACCAAACTGCTAAGGAACTTCATAAGATTTTTCGCCACACTGCTAAGGAAATCGACTTATTTCATGCCCACAGCGAAGCGAATAAATTTGCGATTAGGAAGGCCGCGCGCCAGTTAATTTGTGGTGCAGAAGCTAAAGTCGGCGGAATTATTCGTTTTGTTTTTTGGCACGTATTTAATTCAGGCTCAAGTCCTGAAGTCATATTTGAAAGTTTCGTAAAATTTTTGAGTTTATTTTAATTAAAATTTCTTTAAAATGCTGTTTTTTTTGAATTTCATAAATGGAAATTTCTTTTCGGTATAAAATAGTTCATACTGGAAATGACCTGATTTTTATATAAATCAATCAAAACAGAAAATATGTACGTATGTCTTTAATCTCTTTCATCAAATCCAAATTATATTGATGAGAAAATATCATTCTAATATCCGTCCAGAAAGCCAAACGCGCATACACACATACATATGCACATAATTACGCATACAAACTTTCAACTAACGCAGAATATGTGCATATCAAACTGCGAATCGAATAAATGAGTGATTTAGAAAAGTTTATTAGTAATTGTAGTTTAGCGCAATCGTCAAAGACGTGTCGTGTATGCAGTACATCGTCCCATATTTGACTCAGGTTCAAGTCCCTTAGGTATTTTTCTTTGTTCGATATTTTTATTTAATTTTCTGTATTTGATTTAATTAGACTTGATTTAAAATAGTGTATTCTGGTTTTTCTAATACTTGTTATTTAGAAATTTATTTTCTATATAACATTATTCATACTTCTTTTGAATTGATTTATATGTAAAACAGCCATAAAGGCAATCATATGAATATGCATTCCTATATATAATCCCTTTAGTCAAATCTGAACTACTTACATACTTATATTGATGAGAGAAAATATTCCAATATCCATGGATGCATCCAGAAAAACGCTCATACACGCTTATGTATATAAATATATATAAATACATATATACAAGCCTTCAACGAACGCAAAATGTATGCATATAAAAAACGACAACTGCGACCGTCTTCTTGTCCGTCAGTGAAAAGATGGGATATGTATACCCTATGAGCAAAAAGAATCGGGAAGGTGATGTTGACTGTTTTCTTCGATTGCCAAGGCATAGTCCACCATGAGTACCTTCCATCGGACCAGACAGTCAATAGAGAATATTATTTATCCGTTTTGAAGCCTTTAAGAGATGCTGTATGTTGTAAACGGCCGGAAATGTGAGCAAACCATTCTTGGATTTTGCGTGATGATAACGCGCCATCGCACCGATCAAAGAGATCAAAGAGAATACGACGAAGGAGCTGAAGGCCATGTCGGCCTACCGGGGCTGTTTGGAGGACTGGGTTAAACGTTGGCACATGTGTGTTGCTTCAGACGGGTCATATTTTGAAGGAGATAATATAAATTTGCCTTAAATTCAACTCTGTTATGTTTTATTTAAACATTCCCGGTACTTTTTGATCATAGGGTACATACTATATATGCGGCTTTGCGGACAGAAATGTGTGATTCGCTGGATTTGTTCAAGGAATCTAAGTCGCATTAACTCGCGACTGTCGAACAGTTAGAAGACATATTTACATACATATAAGGGTGCATACATACATACGGAGCCGATAATTCTGTAAAAAATATTCCTGTATTGACTATTTTCGAATGGTCGAGAAAATTGGCATGTGGGCGGCTCATTTTATAAATGAAAGTACTATGCTCTTAGAACTATGAGCTCGAATTTATCAATGCATTTTTTGTTGTACTGTAGTTGAAACTGTTCAGCGCCGCCGCGACTATTTTAGATTGCTCAGCCGCTACTGCTGCGGCTATGAATGCATTTTGCTCTTGCAATCGCTAGGCATAGAATTTTTTCTTTGAACGACATACGCATTTACAGGAATAAAATGAGTGGCCTGTGAGTGCGGTTAATAAGCATTGTGTATTAATAAGCATTGTTTTGCTGGAAGTTCAGAATACAAATATGGGCGTACATAGGCTAGGGCATCAAGTGTGCATACGCAAATGCAAATATGTATACGCGTATGCATTTGTTAGGCAGGAATTCGATCATTCGGGTACTTACTCCCTAATTATTGCATGTAAATATACCATATTTATAGGCGATGCGTGGTGAGGTAGGTCATGGTTGTCGCAGTGCGTATTCTCATACATATGTAACACTATAAGAATTGAAGATGGAATTGAGCTTTTGCACAAATATAACTAACATAATATATGTAGATATTGATAAACATATGCATCAATACCAAAATACTTGTATGTTCTATGAATTCTCGTCCAAAATTAATTTCGACTCAAAAACTTAGCAAAAATTATCATCAAATTTGTATAGTTTTAAATTTACTAAAACGCACACACCAAAATGTGAGGTTGTTTTATAATTAATTTTGTTTAAGTTTTTCTTTTTAAATTAAATCAATAAAAATTAAAGTTACTTTGATTTTAAACTTTGGTGCTTATCTATCTATCTTTGAATGTACATTTAAGGTTGTTTGAAAATATAAATTGAATCAAATTTCGTTTATCAAGGGAACATAGAAATGCACAAGCAAATTCCTTCCAAAACACCGTCGGCTATTCGTCAATTTGATTTCCTACAGAAGCCAAAAACTGTGCAGAGCCAATATACTAAAGAGAGAATTCGCTGTAATCGGCTCCGTTAAAAGAGTCACCACACCCCGGCGGTTGTTAGACTTCATTTTTCACAATTCACACTATTCGTAACCAAAATTAACGTTCTCTGCCAAAAGCTTTGCCAACAGATGCGGGACCTTCGCCTCTCTTCAGACAGTCTAAGATTTTTATTTTGGTTCCTAACGAAATTGCTTGTCTCTTCGGAATATTTTTTTGTTGTTTAGGCATTCATTTGAGATGCTGGTCGAAAGGAACAACGTCCGAAAATTCTACCAGAAAGTTCGGTGGCTTACAGAAGGTTTTAAGACCGGGGCGTTTTCTTGTAAGAATAAAGACGGCGATCTGGTGACTGATATCCAGAGCATACCTAAATTATGGAGGAACTCTTCTCGAGCTTAGGAAATAGTGACAGCCGCACGTGTCACAGAGAATGTGAAGATCCCGATACGCAAATCGTTGACGGCGAAGTTGTCGTTCCGCTACCCGATCATGACGAGGTGAGAATAGCAATAACGTGGCTAAAGAACAATAAAGCCGCGGGCGTTGACGAAATGCCCACTGAGCTATTCAAACATGGCGGCGAGGAGCTGGTAAGGTGCATGCTTTAGCTACTATGCAAAATATGGTCGGATGAAAGGATGCCTGCCGATTGCAATCTGTGCCGATTACCGCGGGACTAGTCTTCTAAATACCGCCTATAAGGTTCTAGCAAGCGTGTTGTGTAAAAGACTGAACCCCACCATCAATCAACTGACTGGACCTTATCAGTGTGGCTTTAGATCTGGAAAGTCTTCCCTCGACCAAATATTTACAATATCCCAAATCTTGAAAAATACCCTTAAAAGGAAAATCGGCAGACACCATCTTTTCGTCGACTTTAAAGCTGTATGCCTCGATGTCTGAATTTAGTATCCTCACAAAACTAATACGGCTTTGCAAGATGACGTTGCTCAACCCTAGCACCGTCGTCAAAATTGGAAGGACCCCTCCGAGCCATTTGATACCAAACGAGGTTTCAGACAGGGTGAAAAATTGAAATTGAAATTTGAAAAGGTACGAACCAAGGCGCACCAGAAGATTTGGTGGCTCCTAAAACACTCAAGCTGTAAAGCCAATTCTACTTAAATCTCTGGAAAGGGGGAAGATAGTAAAGGTGGGAGGAAAGAGAAAAGTATCAGAGAAAGAGATAGGAAAGAATAGAGACAGAGATAGAGATAGCCTTGCGAAAATTTTCCAGATTTTTTGGCAAATCTGTAAATATCCTCCAGCTCTAGAGAACAAATATTACTCATTCTCATGATATCGGAACCCAAAACTCGTAGCCGTGCTCTAGCAAAGGCAACCTACTCACAGAGAAAGTGGTCAGTGCTATCCGCCTCCTCCAAGCATGACTGGCACACTGGGTCCTCATTGATTCCAATGGTGGTCATATGTTGACCCCATGGGTTGTGTCCTGTAATGATACCGACCATCAACCGAACGTCTTTCCTTCTAAGTTTTATTAGAAAGTTTGACAGTTTTCTGTTCTGACTTGTTACAAAACACTTTGCAGTTCTGAAGCGGTCTAGACCGGACCATCGCTCTTTATGTTAGTTGCATACATAATCGGTGATCCAATTCATGATTCCTGCGGAACTGATTCCGATTATTGGTTCTGGCCCCTGTGGTTGAACCGCTGATCCACGGTTGCCCAATTCATGGGCAATTTCGTATCCTTGAACACCGGAGTGCCCCGGAACCCATTTAAGTAAAAGCCTGTTTTGTCTTGCGACAGAATTAAGCTTTTTCTTACATTCTTGAACAATCTTCGAGGTTTGCTTCGCGTTCTCCAGGGTCCTCAGTGCAGCCTGACTGTCACTGAAAACTCCAACCTGTTTCCCGCTCCATCTCCTCTCGATTATCCATTCGGCTACTTTCAGGATGGCAAAAACTTCCGTTTGGAAAACAGTTGCCAGTTCCCTCATAGCTTAGTGATACTTGCTACTATCGTTTAAGTACCATCCGGCTCGATACCCTATTTCATTATTGGACCAATCGGTAAAGAAATTATCCGTCAAACCTCCCTGCATGCATTCTGGATTGCTCTGACATCAAATTTCCTTCCAAATGAAACTGTGGGTATCAGGTCGTCTTTAGGTGCCATAAACAGTGAATACTGCTCAGATAGCAATTTAAAGAATCCTCTGTGTCCCGAAATTCCGTCCTCGTGCCAGAAACCATATTTATAGAGTCTTCACATTGCTTTTATTGCTTCCTGTTGGATCTTAAGATCCAGGGGGAGCAAATCAAGCATAGCATTTAGGGCATCATCAGAGGTTGTACTCATGTCACCCGTAATGCATACACATACACTTCTTTGCAGCCTGTATAGTTCCTAGATTGTGGAACTAACCATGCTCCGTCGCCACCAGACCAAAGAAGCATAAGTGATGATTGGTCTGATAAGTGCTGTGTATATCCATAGGACCACAGCAGGTTTCAGATCCCAGGTTTTACCAAAGACTCTGCGGCATTGCTGATAAATCTTCAATGGCCGATTCGCCTTCAGTGAAACGTGTGTCTCCCAAATCAGCTTCTTAGCCAAGATTACTCCTAGATATTTAACTTCATCGGAAAGACCGAGTGTCACACCTTTCATTGTTGGACGACTGAGTCTATCCCATTTCCGTTTTCTCGTGAACAAGGCTATGGTTTTTTTTTTTTTTGGATTAACGGAAAGACCTTGTCTCATGCACCAGTCATCGATTTTGTCCTCTGCACTTACGTGCCTCCTTAGGGATTTATCCGATGTTAGCTTACAGACATCGTCTGCATATGCTTGGACATGAAAACCGAGCTCCTGCATCTCCGCTAGTAGAGAGTCTACGACCAAGTACCACAGCAGTGGAGAAAGAACACGCCTTCGGGGACATCCTTGCTTGGCCCTGACGGTGATTAGTTCGTCACTGTTCTCCCCAGCGGTTAACAGCCTCTCAGAGAGCATGGAATATATCCATTTTACAACGGTTTGATTAGCTCCGTGTCCTTCGGCAGAAGAACATATTGAGTCGAAAGTGGAATTATCAAAAACCCCTTTAATGTCCACGAACACGTCCATTGTGTATTCGTCAGCCTCCAGCCCGGCTTCAATCTTGCTATCAAGATCGTGTAAGGCTGATTCACATGATTTTCCACTCTGATAAGCGTGTTGATTTCTACTAAATGGACTTCTCGGCAATACATCCACTCGAATATGTTTCTCCACCACTCGTTCTAGACTATTCAACACGAACGATGTCAAACAGATTGTTCTAAAACTTTTTGCTAGGTAATAGTCGTCGTTTCCTGGTTTCGGAATAAATACTACTCTTACGCGTCATCATTGGGATGGTATATAACCAAATGCAAGACAAGCTGTGAAGATCCTTTTCAGGGCCTCAATCAGCCTGTCTCCTACTTTCTTTCTGGATATATTCCGTCAGGTCAGTCCCCTGGAAAGTTCTCAACGGAAGACAAGGAAAAGCTTATCGATCCTTTTGTCACTATCCGACTAGCAATATACAGGTAACCCTCCTACAACGCGATTAATTGGTTCCTGAAAAACTCCGCGTTGTAGGAAAATCGCGTTGTAGGAAACTTTTTTTTCCTCCTTTTTTCCTTTTCTTAAACAATATCACGCAAGTAACATTTTAAAGTTTTCTCAGCCGAATTAATTATATTAGACCTTTCATCGAATAAAAAAAATTTATTTTTTCAAAGATATTTTTCTATTTGTCTATTTCAATATAATAACATAAATTAATTCATTTAATTTACCAGCAAAAAGCAATTCATTTATTTAAATAACATAAAATTAAGGAAAATAAAATCTGGGAAAAATGGACACGGATTTTCAAATCTACATATTTCAGAGGATTTTAAATCTCAACCTTCTACAAATCCGCTTCCTCGTCCTCGCTTATTATAATTTGCTTCAAACGTTTTGCTCTTGGTCGTCCTATTTCAAAATCCGAGCTTGACCCACTATCACATTGATCCGGTTCAGCTATTATTGCTGGTCTTAAAAAATATTTTATTGATGTCTGCTTTGTCCTACTTCGTAAATCTTTATAGATTTCCTGGTAGGCAGATAAATCATGTTCAAGATTTCTTTTGAACATTTCTGCTCTACTATTTAGAGGATCGTTTTCCAAAACATACTCTTCCAACTCCTTCGCCAGATTTAAAAGTTTCTCCACACTTTTTAGCGAAAAGTTTTTGATTTCGGTGTCAGAGAGGTCGTCAGAGCTTTCTTCAATCGATAATGCTTCACTTGTCATTGCTGCTAAATCTACTTCATTTAATTCGTCGTCCACAACTAATTCTCGAATATCAGTCACATTTATTTCGTCAAATCCATCGCCTTTTATTACGTTTGCCAGTCTCACTACGTTTTCATATTCATCCTCAACGAGATTAACAACAGTTTCCTGTACTACAACCTCTGGCAAAAGTGCTTTCCAGCAAGCTCTCAGTGTTGATTGACGAATGTCTTTGAGTGATTTGCCGACGATTTCACAGCAATCTAAAATTGAGAACTGTTTCCAGACTTCTTTGACCGTTATATTCAATGATTCTATCTTCTCCAATATTAATTCAAATGATTTGCGTATGTAGTATGCTTTAAAGGTTGATATTATTCCTTGATCTAAAGGTTGTAATATTGATGTAGTATTGGGCGGTAAAAACTCAACTTGAATATTTGGATGACTTAAATCAGTTGCATGAGCTGGTGCATTATCTAAAAGTAGCAAAACTTTAAATGCCAAGTTCTTTTTTTTTAGATAGTTTTCTACGTCCGGAACAAAGCAATGATAGAACCAATCATTAAATAGTTTGGCAGTCATCCATGCTTTTTTGTTCGCTCTCCAATACACTGTGTCGCGGCTACGATGAGATGAAAGGGGTTTGCTACTAACTCAATGGCAAAGAACGGTTTATTCTGAAATTTAATTCAATATTGTACATTATGTATTTTAATACAATATAGAAACTTACCGCAGTTTTGCACCCCTTCTTCCTCGACTGATCGTATGCAAATGAAAAATAGAATAGAACGAAGAAGAATGAGTGCGCAACTTTGGTTCACAAGCAGGGTTGTAATTCTACTTATTACAAATTTTAAATATCATTTGTCAACACCCCCACCCCCGTGGAGCGATCAGCTTCACCACTTTCCAGATCCAGGACTGCCAATTTAGATACCGCTCGTTGCAGAAGTCCACCAACCGTACGCACGTCCGCACGCCGAGCCACACCATCTGCGCCAGTGTACACACGCCCAACAATACCACGTCGCCACTGAATCCTTGGCACATTCGGATCGCAAATAAATACTACATCACCCTCTTTAAGAGGCGCGGTTCGTTCACACCACTTAACTCTTCGGGTTAGCGTTGGTAGATACTCCAGTACCCATCGCTTCCAAAATGCATCTCTTAGGCTTCGTGCAATGAGCCATTGCTTGCGTAATAAAGGTATCTTTTCACCAGGAGAGTTGGCCGTTGGAGTCTTAGGAATATTACCCTCGCCAATCAGGAAGTGGTTAGGCGTTAATGGTTCGTCTTCGTCGGGAGAGATGGGCAGATGCGTCAATAGACGTGAGTTTACTATGTTTTCCGCTTCTATCAGAAAGCTTTGTAAGACATGCTCACGTGGCGCTTTTTCTTTTAATGAATGTCGAAGAACCCTTTTAACGCTCTGCACCATTCTTTCCCAAATTCCTCCTTCAGATGGATTGGCGGGGCAGTTGAAGAACCATTCAACTCCCTTGGTTGACAATTCATTTTGTATTCGCCCAGTGTCAAAAACATCAGGAAAACGTTTCGCTTCTTCGTTGGCCCCGATGAAGTTTTTCCCATTGTCAGATCGTAGACGTGTTGGAACCCCTCTCCGATTCATGAAGTTGCGCATAACTATTATACAGGAATCCGTTGATAAGTCGTGGGCGATTTCCAGGTGGATTGCGCGCACGGTGAGGCACGTAAACAACGCGACCCAACGCTTTTCAGTTCGCCGCCCGATAGTAACCGAAATAGGCCCAAAATAGTCCAGTCCCGTATAAGTAAATGGTCGTACATAGGGCTTCAAACGATCCTCTGGTAGAGGACCCATCATAGGCGCGTGAGGTTCTGTCTTCCTGACTTGACAATATTTACATCCGGCTATTACACGTCGTAGCATTTGCCTTATTCGGGGAATCCAGTATTTCTGACGTATATTGCTTATAGTCGCCTCGTGATTCTGGTGCTTCATTGTGCAATGGTGATAATTAACGACCAGATGCGTAAATATATGTCCATACGGCAGTATGATCGGTCTTCTGATGTTATACGGTAAGAAGCTAGCTGCATCTATGCGCCCTTGTACACGAAGTAGCCCCCTGTCGTCCAGATATGGCGAAAGTTGCTTTAATGCGCTGTCATTTGGAATGGCTTTACCAATTTCGATACTGTTGCGTTCTGAAGTAAATGATTCCGATTGAACGCGTAGGCATAATAGGTGCTCCGCGGCTTCCAGTTCAACAGCAGTAAGTCCATATTCCAGATGTTTTAGCTCCCGTTTCCGGCAGCGGTTTATGAATCGAAGCACCCACGCTACTGCTCTTTTTAATCTAAGTAAATTTGAGAAACGATTGTAATCTATAAAAATATAGTTGTTGGCAATTAAAGAAAATTTAGAACGGAGCTCTTCATCTGCTTCCACAAAGATCTTGCTGATGTTTTCTTCAGCAGGCCACGTCTCTTCATCGCGTCTCAGAAAATTCGGTCCCTGTAGCCAGCGAGATTTTAGTGAGAAATCAACACTCCCATGGCTTCTTGTCGCGTCATCGGCTGCATTGTCTTTCGTTGGCACCCATCGCCATTCGCGAACTTCACTCCCGTCTAAAATCTCTGCAACGCGGTGCGCCACATACGGTTTGTAGCATCGATGTTCGCTTCCAATCCACTTCAAGATAGTTCTGGAGTCGCTCCATAAGAAGCATCGTTCAGGGCGTATTTGGTGATTTTCCAATATCAATTTCCGTAAACGTACACCCAGGACGGCTGCTTGCAATTCCAGGCGTGGAATGGTTACGGCCTTCAGTGGAGCGCACTTCGTCTTCGCACAAACTAACGTAACACCAACTTCACCAGTCGACTCTCTTGACCTCCAGTAGGCGACAGCAGCGAAGGCCTCTTCGCTAGCGTCAACGAACACATGCAGCTCCAAATCCGAAGGCGCACCATGTGGGAAGTAGAATCGCGGCACACGAAATCCCGCTACTTTGTGCATCTGCTGGCGCCACCTTTCCCATATTATATTCACATCATTTGGGATGGGCTCATCCCAACGGACATCACGACGCCATACTTCACGCATAAGAGATTTGGCTGCAACAGTAAAGTGACTTAAAAATCCCAACGGGTCGAATATTGACATAATAATTCTAAGAAGTTCCCTTTTTGTGGGACTCCTTTCGCCTGTGATTACTGCTTGTTCAATGCGATGGAACTTCAGGTTGAATTTAAAATTATCAGTTGCTGACTCCCAATATAACCCAAGAACCTTCTCTGTGCTCTCACCGACTGCGATCTGTTTCGTTGCCGTACTACCATTTAATTCTTTAACTACCTTCTCTGAGTTCGATACGAATCCACGTAACTCGAATCCACCATCGCTGTGAATGTCACGAACCTGCTTTGAGATATCTACGGCCTCTTCAATTCCATCAAAACTGTCAACAAAATCATCAATATAATGATGATCAAAAATAGCTTTAATTGCACGAGGATGACTTTCGTGGTGCTCCTTGGCGTTCAGCCTCATGACATATTGCGCCGAGCAAGGCGAGCACGCGGCGCCGAAAATCATCACTCGCATCTCGTACTCCTCAGGTGGCTTAGTATTTTCGCCATCACGCCAAAGAAAACGCTGTGCACACCTGTCTACTGGCTGTATAGCTACCTGGTGGAACATCTCTTTAATATCTCCGCAAACTGCAACTGCACGCGTTCTAAAATTAAATAAAATCGAAGGTAGTGATATGTAGAGCTGTGGTCCCTTCAATAACTTGGAGTTCAGAGATACCCCTTCAAATCGAGACGCTGCGTCAAAAACAAGGCGTAATTTTTGAGGTTTATTTGGGTTGACGACACCGAAGTGTGGGAGGTACCATTTCCTGGATGAAGTCATACTCGATTTCTTGGGCGTAAGCTTTCGAGCATAGCCTTTACTTAGGTACCCATCAATGATCTCTTTGTACGCGGTTGCGAACGTTTCGTCGCGTTTCATCTTTCTCTCAATCCCTTCAAGCCTATGTAGAGCAGCCGTATAATTATCGGGCAGTTGTATGCTGTCGTCCTTCCATAATAGCCCTGTTTGAAATCGACCTCCCACTCGTTTAGTTGTGCCTTCAAGTAACATCTTAGCTCTGACGTCATCATTGCTTTCGACAGGTGGCGAAGATCTAACGCCAAGACTTTCAATATTGAAATAGTCGAACACAAGTTGACGCATGTCTTCTTCTTCTTGCATTTCTTGGGTACGTAAAAAAGACAAGAGCGGGTTGCTAACGACGCACGACTGGTTGGACCAAAAACTACCCACCCTAGTTTAGTGTTGCAAGCGTACGGACCTTGCTCACTAACCCCTTTTATGTCAATCGGCAAGCCTAAGTGTGCATGATCGATTCCAATTAAAATTGAGGCACAGCATCAAAATATGGCTGGAGAGGCAGAGACGAAATTGATTTGTCACTGCTCTTTAAATCATCATGACTTAAACTCTGCATGGGCAAACCTAGATTAGCTACGGTATACACGTCGCGCAGTAGGTAGCGCTTATTTTTACCAACACCGCTAATTTCAATATTGAAAACCTCAGTCGACTCTTGGGCTGTTCTTCCTCCAAACCATTGTATATCTAACGAATGTCGACGGCCGCGTATTCCCAACTCCTTGGCCAAATCACTGTCTAACATCGTAATTGAAGAACCTTCATCCAATAGGGCGTACGTATCGATGCGCTTATTATCGCCATACAAGGTTACCGGCAGCACACGAAAGAGCAGCTTGGGCTTAGTGCTGCTAACGTTTGCGCAGCTCAACACGTTTCCTCGTACGTCACCTTGTTCTTCCTTTAATAAACTTAAGGTCGGCGTAATAGCATTGGCCTCGTGCAATAAACTGTGGTGTCTACGCTGGCATCCTTCTTCTAAACAAAGCTTTTTACGGCGACAGTTACGCGTGTTATGGCCCACGTTCAAGCATGAAAAACAAGCGCGATGTTTCTTCGCGAACTCCCATCTATTAGACACTGCAGCATTTAAAAAACGACGGCAATCTTGCAGTTTATGTTGCTCCTGGCATAATGGACACTTAACGGAAGTTACACCTGCATAACCTGGACACTGTTTTTCGGATGTATGTAACACCGCACGACGCTTTTGATCTTTATTGTCGATGTCTTGCACTGTACATATCAGATTAGCAAGTTCACTTACCCAAGCGCTAAAATGTACAATTGTCGGATACGGCTGTATTGAGGCGGCGACTCTGGCCCACTCCAGTTTCTTACTCATAGGAAGCTTAGCTAATAGTTCCTCTAATAGCGTAGGATTGGCGATGTGTTGTTGTCCATTCGCTGACTGTAAGAATGTTGCTAGGTTTCTCACTTTAGTGGCAAAGGGTACCAGTTTGGACAATGCATTCTCCGAAATATTAGGCAAATCCCTCGCTTGACGTAGCTGACTCTGAATTAATTGTTCGGGTCGGCCAAAGCGAAAACGGAGTTGCTCTATGGCGGCGCTGGCGTTGTCTGGATGAATTAAAAGCGATTTAATCACTTCCCGCGCTTCTCCTTTAACAGCTTTCTGCAACCGTTGATTGTTTTCCAGATTAGTGTAGTTGTACATTGAAGTCGATTGGACGTAGGCTGTATAAAAAATTGGCCAGTCTTCTGGCTCGCCGCTAAATTCGGGTAAATCTTGCAACTTCCGTGGTACTGTTGCAGAATTGTTTAAAAATGAAAAATTGTTGAAGTCATTTGTTGGCATAGGACCATGAACAATACTGTTATAATTATTAAAAACAGGGGGCGAAATTATCGACGACGATGTAAACGGCACGCCAGAATTACCTAGTGTAGCGTGTGTTTGGCCCTTTATTGAATACGTTGGCGCAAAGACGGCGCTCGCAGTTAACGACGGCAGCGAAAAAAAACTCCCACCGTTTTCAGCGGCTTGCTGGCCTGGCAGCATGGCAGCGCTGCTCGTGATAGTCGACGTCGCAAAATGTGCATAACTGTTTATGGTCGATGGCGTGATGTTATTTGTTGTTGCGTTAACCGACAATTTTTGCATACGTGAAGTACATGAAAAATTTGGGAATTCATATAACGGAGCACCTATAGCGGGTGCTAACGATGACGCAACGACGGGTATTGTTGTTGTCGTGGCGGTGGATGTAGCACTATCTAAATGACCTGAGCTACGCAAAGCAATCTCTAGCCTTTGGCAGTGGCGATTTTGTTCACTTAATCTTACCTGTGCTTCTTCTAGTTGTCTTTGAAGAGTGGCGATTTGATTCTTCATTTCCAATCTTAAACTTACGGATTCTGATGAGAGGGCGGTATTTGTGACGTTTGTATACGTGCTGGCAGCAGTTGTGGCGTTGGTATGCGTGGTGGCGGCGGAGGCGGCGTCGATTATGATGGCGGTGGAATTAGGCTGAACTTCACCTGACTCTGGTTCTAATTTGTTGAGCCGAGGACTGCGGCGTTTTTCTATGGTTTCCTCCGGATCATTCATTTAAACGGCCCCAAACTTTCACTCTTTTACGGCAGGGAAAAATACGCAGTTAATCGCAAATAATCAAAATTGCGAATAAAGATGTCGCGGCTACGATGAGATGAAAGGGGTTTGCTACTAACTCAATGGCAAAGAACGGTTTATTCTGAAATTTAATTCAATATTGTACATTATGTATTTTAATACAATATAGAAACTTACCGCAGTTTTGCACCCCTTCTTCCTCGACTGATCGTATGCAAATGAAAAATAGAATAGAACGAAGAAGAATGAGTGCGCAACTTTGGTTCACAAGCAGGGTTGTAATTCTACTTATTACAAATTTTAAATATCATTTGTCAACACACTGGAAGATTGTTTTTATTGTTTCCTTTCATGCAGCGTGGATTTAATGACTTGTTAATAAACATTGGTTTTGTTATAAAATCACCAGATGCATTACTGCAAAGTAACAATGTTATTCGGTCCTTAGAAACCTTAGAGCCAGGAGCTCCTCTTTCGTTCCTCGAAATAAAAGTTCTTGATGGCATTTTTTTCCACCACAAACCTGTCTCATCAGCGTTAAATATTTGATCTGGCAAATAACCATGTTCTTCAATAATTTTTATGAACTGTTCAGGATATTTATTCGCCGCATCAGCATCTGCGGATGCTGTTTCACCCTGAATTTTCAAATTGTGTAGAGCATGCCGTTTTTTGAACTTTTCAAACCAACCTTTGCTAGCCACGAATTGGTGGTTATCTTCGTCGGTTGTTGATTGTCCTGTTTCCTTTAAATAATTGAATATTTTTAATGCTTTCTGTTTAATTATATTCCCATCCAAAGGCAACCGCTTTTGCGTCATATCTTCTATCCATACCGTTAGCGATTGTTACATTTTTTCTATTATCTTCGTCCTTGGCCGAGAAGTGATTTTTGCGAGGACCGATGATCCGGATGATACCGAATTTCTAATTTTATCTTCGTTTTTTTTTATGGTTCTTATCGTAGACTCGTTTAATTTAAAATGTCTGGCAACATCAGCTATTCTCTCTTGATTTTGAATCCGATTCAAAATTTGAATTTTGGTTTCAATCGTGATAAACTTTCGTTTTAATGATGCGTTTTCCTTTGCTTTTGGCATTTTTATGGCCTAAATTACAAATTCATTAATTTAAGTTATAAAAAAAGTTTAACAGAAACTCACCGATTATAAAATCTATTTATCTTGATTTTTACAAAATTATTATTATACGAAAAATGGTTTCACAAAAGTTTTAAAATTTGTTTCAACTCCTCTTCACGACTTACTGTGAATGACTAAACCAAATCAAATTTCCAAAAACATTCTCAAGAGCACTGTTGCCAATTTAGCTCTTTCAGAGCTAGATCTAGCTCTTTTTTGAGGTGTTTTAGCTCTCGTTACTCAGAGGGAGTTGGCAACAGTGCTCAAGAGTTAATTTTCGGGGAAACCCCTTGTTTTATCTGAAAACGTGTGTGTAAATGTTTGAAAAAATTGCGGTTTGCAAAATTCCATAGTGCATACAAACATTCAAACACTTTTAGTATGTACATATGTATAATACAAACATATTATTATTTCTTTATGAGACTACGAATAATAGATATACACATATACACAATTAATTTTTGATAATTGTGTGTTTATAGAATACAGTTTATAGAATATGTATTTAAAAAATGCTTAAAAATCGCGTTGTAGGAGTCGCGTTATAAGAAACATTCCGCAATTCGCAAACCGCGTTGTAGCGAAATCGCGCTATAGAAGTACCGCGTTATAGGAGGGTTACCTGTACCAGCTGTACCTAGTGGTTCCACCGTTACTACCGTTATTGGTCATGCCACTCTCTACTTCAGAGAGAGTTCAACTACCCGGAAAATGGATTTCGAGCAGAGCCTTAAACGTTTCCGATCTGGAACTGGTGTATGAACCATCAGGTTTTCGAATGGAATCCAGCCTTACTGAGCGGTCTAGATGAAGGACCTTAAAAAGTCTCGCTGTTTCCCTCATTTCTTCGACGTTAGTGCAAAATTTGATATAGGATTCAAGTTTGGCGTTCCGTACTTTTTTCTAATATTCTCTCTGTGTAAGTCGATGATTAGCCCAGTCCTCTTCTGTTTGGGTCTTTAAGGCCTTATTAAGAAGTTTTCTGGGCCGTACACCAAGTTTCGATAGTTCGGGGTTCCAACAAAGAACCGCTTTCCCCTATCTACTTTTCCTGAGTTGGCACAGTTCCTCAAAGCATTTGATTAAAGTACGTTCTAATTTCTTAGAAGCATCTTCAACCATTTCTACTGATTTGAGTTTTTTCAGGTTTGGTAATCGCTTTGGTTCAAACTGACCATACCTGTCCCAGTCCACATTTCGAGGATTCCTACCGGAAGGTATTGATATTGTATCAATTCCCAGTCGGAATTCGATAAGACGATGATCAGAAAGAGAGTCCTCTTCCAAAACTCGCCATCGGTTCATTTGATTTCCAACTGACCTATAGGTAAGTGTTAAATCAATCACCTCTTGTCTTGTCTCCTTTTGGTCACAAAAGTTGGTTTGTTACCAGTGTTTTGTATAACCAAATCGGATAACAGGATAAAGTCCAGTAACTTGAGACCTCTGGGGTTGTATTTGCTGCTTCCCCATACAATTTTCTGTGAATTTGCATCAGAGCCCACTATTAGCCCCAGATTATTGGATTCTGAATACTTGACCACTTCTCTTAGCTCCCTCGAAAAAGGTGGCTGTAAGGAGTCGTAGGGTAGGTAGGCCGAAACTATGATAGCTTCGACACTCTTCCCACTTTTCCAGTACTTTATTTTTGCAACAACGATATCTCCAGAGCATAGCTTTTTTAACATCGTGCGTTCGATCAACCTCGGCATGATAATACAAGCTCACGGCCTTACATTCCCTTCAAAATGAATTCTTTGTCCCCACGACATAGCACCTAGACCACAGATACGCTTGTGACATACCCATGTTTCTTGTATTAGTATTATGTGTGGGTTTGTTTCCAGTTTTGCATGACTACGGCACAGGAGAGCCGTAGACACTTTGCTATGCTGCAGATTTATCTGTGTAAATATTACTTCAGTCATGGGACTGAGTATATTTACGCTTTGTCCTCCACTTTATCCTGGACACAGAATGGATACCCCCCAGATGTAGGTGAGAACGGCACCCGCACTTTGGCTTAAGAACCTTGAGGGACCCAAGATACCCAGTACCAGGTGGGAACCCGCCTCCAAAGTGGTAGCGGATTTCTGCCTCTCGCATGAGTATACTCTCCAGAGATCCTTGTTCTGAACCCGGGTGTATGTGAGCAGTTCTGCTGAACTACAGGAAGGACCCGGAATCCAGACACTTGCTCGTACCAGTCTTTCTTTGCTACTCTCAACAAGAATAAGCTTGCTGTTATAGCGGGCTGGAATTTTTGCTATCCCTTTTCCAGCCATTCTCGGGGAAAAGCATTGGAACAGTGCACCTTTACAATGCCGTCCACCACGCTTTGCCCCTCGAAAGTCAGCGCGTCTTTTGACTCACCGATAGCTTTCCAAAGATAGCTGTCAAGACAGTCTTGTTGACCTTTGGACAGTAGACCGTCCTTTGGAATCCTTTGTCCTGCCACGCATTCCCATTTCCTTTACAGGTGTCGAAGTTGACGGAGCTTGAGTACTTACCTTAGCTAATGCTTCATCTTTCTTCGCGTTCTGTTTTCTTCGTTTGATCTGCCTTGCGGATAGACCAACACCTGCGTTCGAATCTCCAATAACTTCAGTCTTTTTACCAGTACTTACCTGATTCGCACCAGGTTCGACCGTTGTCAAAGACTTACTCGGTACCAGAGATCCATCTGAGTCTACTGAGAGCTTGTCCGCCATCTCCACATATTCCACAACTTGTTCAGTTGATTCGGCTCACTCGGCTCTCCATTGGCATAACCAATGTGCCATGTTTCAACACTAGTAGTTCGCTTCCTCCGGAACCCTGGATGTCAGTTCCGGTCAAAGGGGTGTGTGGGGTTCGGGCCTGCACATCCCATGCCCGAGCCGTCGATTGCTCGAGGGGAGGATTTCCAGAAAGTGGGTTACCTTGTGCAGACACATCCATCGTTAACCTGCACATTGTAAAAAAATGCATTTTATACCTCCTGCCTGGTTGTCGGTACGGTAGTCTAAACATAGTACTTGGGTGGCCACCAATTCCGCCATTCCGCGGATGGTTGGATACCCAATTCCTGTATGGAGCTGCGCCCTTAGTTTGTAGTAAGTTAATCTCCATAACATGGGGTTAAATCACCACTTAAGCCTCATCCCCGCCGCAAGGAGACCGACATGACAAGGTACTCACTGTCGTGTAAGCGATTTTGAGGTTGTAAAAGACTTTGTTTATTTAGGAACTAGCATTAACACCGATAACAATGTCAGTCTGGAAATCCAACGTAGAATCTCTATTGCCAACAAGTGCTACTTTGGACTAAGTAGGCAACTGAGCAGTAAAGTCCTCTCTCGACGAACAAAACTAACACTCTACAAGACTCTCATCATGCCCGTCCTAACGTATGGCGCAGAAGCGTGGACGATGACAACATCCGATTAAGCGACGCTGTAAATTTTTCGACCTTTCCACGTAAGCAACGGCGAGTATCGTAGGCGATGGAATAATGTATGAGCTTTACGACGACATAGACATAGGACAGCGAATAAAGATCCAACGGCTACATTGGCTGGGTCATGTCGTCCGAATGGATACAAACGCTTCGGCTCTGAAAGTGTCCGATGCGGTACCAGCTGGTGGTAGTAGAGGAAGAGGAAAGCCTCCTTTGCGTTGGAAAGATCAAGTGGAGCAGGACTTGGCTTCACTTGGTGTGTTCAATTGGCCCCGGTTAGCACGAGAATTAAGAAGAAGAAGGCATTTTATTGATAAGGGTACTGTAAAAACGATGTAAACTAATATTGCTTATAGAACTTTTCTAAACCGAAAATTTAACATAATATTACCTTTTTAGTAGTAAAAAGTTATCAAAAATATAAATCAAACCAACAATTTCACCACCTAATTAAAAAAACTTTAATTTGAACATTAACGTACAGAACTTTATTGAAATTATTCATTACGCCCTACGAACTGAACACTTTAACACAATACTGACTAACGAAATGCTGAAGTACAACGAGATAAAGAAAAAAGCGATAATAAAAATCGGGTATTCACTAACACGTCTATGGGCAAAAACCGACCAACGGTTTGTTTACTTATGTATACCGGGGGTTACGGTAATCCCACAATTGTATTTTGTTGCTGTGTAGATAGGTTTTTATAAGACAGTGCAAAAATTAGCATTCAAACTTTTTTTTAGGGATTCTTGCTAGAACAAAAAATTTGCATAAAAATATATATTAATTCTTATTGGTGAATAGCGTTATTTTTAAAATGGTGTAAAAAATACCGTGTAAAAAAGAGTTGGGTTTATATGCACATGTTTTGTGCACTTTTTATTAATTAGAGAACCAACGGGTGATTTTTTAGCTATTATCTTTTTAAACAGTTGGTTTAAACAGCTGACGCACGTTTCGTGTTTTTTTCACTGTCAAACATCTTCAGTTTGCTCTATAATTGTTTTCTGCCCAACTATCTATCCAACTTTTTTTTGCCAAAATGCAAGAGCTTGACTTACATGACATGTGGTTTCAGCAAGACGGTGCCACATACCACACAGAGGCGAGTTCGGTGAACATTTTATTTCACGACCGGGACCTGTCAATGGGCCACCCAGATCGTGCGATATAACGCCTTTAGATTATTTCTCGTGGGGCTATGTTAAAGGTAGGTAGGTTTGGCAGCCGCATCGCACATAGAGACAACGATGCCACTTAGACCACGGAATGGGTCCGTTGTGAGCCGCGGGGGCTGGGCTACATTTCCCTTTCCATATTGAACCATCCATAGCTTTTGACAAAGCGTAAAAGGTTGTTGATACCTAAAGTGTATAGATTATCTATATTCGTTAAGAAGTAGGATTTTAAAAATCGGTTTCTGCTTCTGGCTAGAACCGGGCATGTGCAAAAAAAGGTGTTGAATTGTTTCCAATTCCTCCTCATTTCTGCAGCTACGACAGAAATCATGCGTGTATACGCCTAATCTCCTTGCATGATTTCCTATGAGACAATGTCCTGTGAGGGCCCCTACTAAGGTCCTGATTTGAAGTCTACTCAGTTTTATAATACTCTTGGACAGACGTAAATTTAGCCTTGGCCATGTTTGCCTAGCAATTTCGCAGGTGTTAGCGCTAATCTATCTCTGATTTGCAGAATTGATTAGTGCGTCCTTAATGAGAAGCTTACAAGTGGCGAGAGGTATCTCCATAAAATTACTTATGTCTGACATACAGGTACCTTCTCTTGCAAGTTGGTCTGCCCTACAGTTCCCTTGTATATCTCTGTGGCCTGGGACCCAGCATAATATTATACGATATTGTTTGGCCATCTCATTTAGAGATTGGCGACAACGTAAGACACTCCTTGATGTTGTTTGGAATGCATCCAGGGCTCGTAGGGCAGCTTGGCTGTCTGATAGAATGCAGATATCCGTTGATGATATTCTGTTTATCTTTAACCATTTTAAGGCTTCATGAATAGCGTTTATTTCCGCTTGAAAAACGCTACAGTGATCCGGTAATTTAAAGGATTCACTAATAGAAAGCTCTTCGCAAAATAACCCTGATCCTACACCGGTGTCCATTTTGGATCCGTCCGTGTAGATCTTAACGGGTGTGTTGGGTGTTGAAGCTTCTTCAAGCCATTCCAGTCTAGAAGGGATTTTCATTAGGAAATTCCTTTCGAAGCAAAGAATGGGAGGGTCATAATCACAGTCACCGGGTATATCCGTGAAGGAGTCTAAAATGGTTGAATGTCCATGTGTGACAGTTCTCTATTGTGAGCTCGCTTTGAGCCTTAAAGCGGCGCAGGCCGCTGAGTATTTGCAGAAGAGATCTAGAGGTGGCAGATGTAGCATGATGTCCAAAGCCATGGATGGCGTGGTTTTCATGGCGCCACATATTGCTAGTTCCGCTGATCTCTGCACCTTATTCAATAAATTAGAATAGGTTTTTTTCTGCATAGCACACCACCAGACAACTTTCCATATAGAAGAATGGGTCTGACGACAGCAGTGTAGAGCCAATGAGCAACCTTAGGTTTACTTCCCCAGGTCTTACCTAAAGCTCTCTTACAGGCATAAAAAGCTAGGTTCGCTTTCCTGACCCTTTCTAAGGTGTTTGACTTCCAAGTCAGTTTCCTATCTATGTTTAGTCCCAAGTACTTGGTTTCTTCCGAAATCACAAGAGCTTCCCCTTTGAGCATAATTGGACTTAGCTGAGGGATTCTGTGTTTCCTAGTGAACAATATGAGTTGTGTTTTGTCTGGGTTGACTCCTAGACCACACTTTCCTGCCCACCTAGAAAGTATATCTAGAGCATTTTGTATTAGGTCTCTTAATGTAGATACAAATTTACCAGAGACAGCAATAACAACATCGTTGGCGTAAGCTATCACCTTACAGCCCACCGATTCCAGTATTAACAGAAGTTTATTTACAACTGCGTTCCATAAAAACGGTGAGAGGACTCCACCTTGCGGTGTACCACTACTTACCAATCTCCTGAGCACCGATTCTCCTAGTTCCGCTTCAATGATTCTGCTATTTAGCATTTTGCCAATGAAGCCTACCAAGCCCGGTTCTACCCTAAGATCAGTGAGAGCTGCAGTAATTGCCAACATTGTTAAAGACCCGTTCAATATCAAGGAAAGCGGCTAAAGTAAATTCCTGTTTGTGCAGTGAACTCTCTGCCGTGTAAATAAGGTTATGTAGAGCTGTCTCTACCGATTTCCCTTTCGTGTAGGCATGTTGTGACGTAGAGATAAGATTTCTATCTATAGTTAGGCTTAAGTGAAATTCTATCAACCTCTCCAAAGTTTTCAATAGGAAGGAGGAGAGAGATATCGGTCTTAAGTCTTTTGGATGGGTATGTGAGTTTCTACCAGCTTTTGGAATAAAAACAATTTTGACTTGTCTCCACTTAAGAGGTATATGACCGTAGAGAAAGCAACCTTTGAAGATTGCTAGTAGCCCGTGTGCTAGATATCCGGCGGCCTTTTGCAGTTCCACCGGGTAAATGCCATCTGGGCCCGGTGATTTAAAAGATTTGAAACTTTCAATCGCCCATAAGAGCCGATCCTCAGATATAGCATCTATTCTGACTTCACGACAGTGTACTGTATCTTCCATGTCATGCCCAGTAATATCTGAGCAGCCTGGAAAATGAGTGTCGAGTAAAAGTTCTAGAGACTCTTTACTGGTTGTAGTGAAAGTACCATCACTTTTCTGTAGCAGTTCCCAATTTTGAGGGCTTCCCGCTAAAATCTTACGAAGTCTTGGGGCCTCAGTTGCCCCCTCAACCTCTTCACAAAAGGATTTCCAAGATTGCCTTTGGGCATTTCTGATTTCCTTCTTGTAGATTCTCAGAGCATCTTTATACCCTTTCCAATCTTCATCGAAACGTGTTTTCTTTGCCTCATTATAAGCGCTTCTGCTTGTTTTTTGAAGCTTGCTTCTTAGGCTTGGGTTTACCCCTCAGTCTTCTTATGGAACAGGCTTCCGCCAAGGCAGCATTCATGTTGTAGGTAATCTTGTCAACCAAATTTTCTAGTCCTTCTATGCTTTGTGGTACCACTGATGGACATGTTCCTAGGGTAACCCTGATACACTCTATATACCTTTCCCAGTCTGTTTTCCAGATATTTCTACCAGGCTTAGGTTTCGGTAGAATTTTGCTAACCTCAAACGAGATATATCTATGATCCGAGAAGGAATGTTTTTCCAAAACTTTCCAGTTCCTAATTCTGTTAATAACGGAGTCAAAAGCAAAAGTAGGTTTATTACCTTTATTGCAAATCTGTAGTTTAGTACCTATCAGATAATCAAAGAGACACTCACCTCTAGCGTTAGTATCAGTGCTGCCCCATATCTCGTGATGCGCATTTACATCCTCTCCAATAATTAGCTTTGCGCCAAGCTTCTGCGCCTGCGCTACCAGATCTTTGAATATTAATCTCGGTAGCTCCTCGTGGTCATGTGCGAGGTAACAGGAAGATAGCCACATCCGTTCATTTCCCGACTCCAGGCTAATGGTCAATTGATCGGTGTCGCTGTAATTAGAGAGCATGAAAGCATTTATCCCTTTTCTTATTAGTACGCACGCTCTAGGATTACCTTTGTTGCGAGCATACATCAGTTTATATTTTTGAGTCCTTAGTCCGCACACAAGTCCATGTGATACCCATGGTTCTTGAATCAGGACAATATGATGTCCACCTTTGGCCAGGTGGATTATGAGGTTGGCGGACGCAACCTTTGAGTGGTGAAGGTTAATTTGAAGAACCCGTAACATCATGGTTACTGGGCTTCCTCTCCATCACCGTTTTGTTGGGCTCATCTGAATCTGACGCCAGTAGCTCTATGATCCACCTTTGGCCAGGTGGATTATGAGGTTGGCGGACGCAACCTTTGAGTGGTGAAGGTTAATTTGAAGAACCCGTAACATCATGGTTACTGGGCTTCCTCTCCATCACCGTTTTGTTGGGCTCATCTGAATCTGACGCCAGTAGCTCTTCCTCATCAGTGAGAGTAGTATCAAGTACTCTATCTAACAAAGAAGAGATACTGTCGTCAGCAGATGCCTTCCGTACCGCTGTAGCAGTGTTAGGACCGGAGCCAGATTCCGCCGTGGGGCCTATCTCAGCTCCGACCGGGTCCTTTAAGTTAGGCGCCTTGTCCTTATTGTAGACCCTCAGAGTTATGGACGAAAACCCATAGCTTACTACACCGTCAGATCGCGCCAGTGCGTCCACCGAGTCCTTGCAGACTACGAAAGTAGCGCTTCGGTACTCGCCCTTGGGATCGTCCAGTTTTGTGACCTTCCAAGACGATGTAAGAAGCTCCGTATTGCATACCCGAAGCATTTCAAGGATTCGTTGGGGGTCTGATGGCTCCGCTGGTAACCAGGCCCTAGCTTTTGGTAAACTAGGGATGTCATCGCTTGAAATTACCTCGAGTTTAGACCCAGGCCATACTTCGCCAATCCTTGAGATGGCTATTTTGTAAAGATCAGTGGATCTCTGATCGGCACAGGCAATAAGCTTCACATGGCTCTGGACCAGGATTCACCTTCAGAATTTGGAAGAAAACGCTTGAGAGCCTGGCTTCCACTTTCTTCCAATTGTCAGGCGAAATAGTGCCGTCAGGGTTGCTTTTATCAACCACCGCCCATAGCTGTAGGCCTTTGACAGCTTCGCTGTATGTAGCTGGAGAAGTCTTGTTGTTTCGGGGCTTCTTCAACGTGCTGGGGTTGCTGGGTGGGTCGTCCGACAACTGACGTTTTGGGTTCGGTTCAGAACCCCGATTGGACTCCTCCGTTACCCTTGTCGGAGTATCACCACTGATACCCCATGATGTGGGGGTCAAACCAACACTTAAGCCTCATCCCCGCGACAAGGATACCAACATGATGAGGGGGGCTATGTTAAAGCTCATGCCTATTCAGACGAGCCTGCTTCAATTAACGCATTGGAAGACAACATTAAAGCATTTATATGTGAGAGACCGGCCGAAACATTGGAAAGAGTATACCAAAATTGGACTAAGCGGATGGACCATTTTAAGCGCAGTCGCGGTCAACATTTGCATGAAATAATCTCCAAACATTAAATTATATGGACTGTACTATCGATTTAAATAAAAAAATTTCATGTTTTTTCTGAATTTTACGTGTGTTTTTTTGAAAAACTTTCCTATGGCTCTTGTTGCTATCTTCTTCATTTTACTATACGCTCAAGAGGCCACTTAACGAACAAGCAGCTGCGGTTGTCGAGCATTTAAAAGACATCTTTACATACATACAGTGGCTCACAGCTTATTTCGTGTGCCCGTTTATCAAAATAAAAAAGTTTAATATTTTTGTATAAACTTTATTTAGAAAAAAAACTTAAACGTACATTCAAAGATAAATTATTTCTTGTTACAAACATACATAAATAAACTTAAATTATTTCTTCTTAAGTAATATATTTACAGCAAAATCAAAATTATAAGTAAATCCACGTCACACCTTATTTCGTGTGCTTAACCAAACTAGAAAAAACATGATTTTTTTTTTTAAATTTATTAAGTTTTTACTAATCTAATATTTTGTAGAGGTAGCCTTTTTGTTTTAATACAGCTTTTAACCGGGATTGCATGGAGCTAACAAGTTTTCCAGTGTATTCAGGAGATATTTTCTCCCACTCCACTTGCAATGCTGTTTTTAGATCTTGTTTGTTGCTTATGTTATGTTTTCTAATTTTTTGATCCAGAATATTCCATAAATTATCAATTACAATGAGAACAGGTGATTGTGCTGGCGTTTTTACCACATGAGGGCAATTCCATATAAGCCACCGTTGCACTAATTCCGACTTATGCTTCGGATCATTGCCCTGATAGAACCTGAACCTGTCCCGAATGCCTAATTTTTCAGCACTTTGTAGTAAATTATTTTTTAATAAATTCAAATAAACTGTTTCATCCATAATTTCGTCGATAAAAACCAAGTTTCCGACACCAGCTGTTGACATGCAGCCCCAAACCATTACATGGCCCCCACCGTGTTTTACTGTACCACGCAGATTCTTCGGATCCAGCTCCGCGTTGGGCTTACGCCAAACGAAAGACTTTCCATCGGAACCAAAGAGGTTGAATTTGCTTTCGTCGGCGAAAATAACGTTATTCCAAAATGTTTGGTCTTTATTAACATGGTTTTCGGCAAACTCCACCCTTAATCTTCTGTTACGCTCATTAACAAACGGTTTGTTTCGAGCTGTACGACCATGGAAATCAGCTTTGCGCAGAATTCTTCTTATTGTTTCAGGATTACATGACTTACCAAGTACTTTTTCAACCTCTTTTGTCAAAGCTGGCGCACTAATTCGTGGGTCTTTTTTAATTTTTCTTAATATCCACCTTTCATCAGCTTCTGTAAAAATTTTGTTTGGAGCTTGGCGGCCTTTGTCAACCACTCTTTTTTCACGAGAAAAGCGTTGAATAATGTACTGTACTGTGGAAGTACTCAAATTTACAATTTGAGCAATTTTTATCTTCGACTTTCCATTTTTGTAATGCGTAATCACTAGTTCGCGCCTTTCAATCGACGTACGACGACCCATCACGGTATTTTTAAATTAAGCTGGACAACCGACTACTTTCAATGTGTAAACTAAATAAGGATATAATCTAATATACTATGCAAAACAAATTTCTTATAATTGCTAACCGGTTTACTGGCGCCGATAACGGTAAAAGTGAACACACGAAATAAGCTGTGACGTCAACTTACCTAGTATTCTGTTTTTGTTTAAATATTCTACTAAAGAAGAAAACATTTGAATGCATTTATACATGTTTGTAATTAGAAATAATTTATCTTTGATTGTGCATTTAAATTTTTTTTTAAATAAATCAAATAAAAATAATTTTACAATTCTTTAGTTTAACATACAGCCACACGAAATAGCTGTGAGCCACTGTATGTTTAGAGTTTAGAATGTATGATAAAGGCTGTGTTCGTAAATGCGACATGACTTGCAGCATAAGTATCAGTGGTAACACTGCAAGTTGACATTTGATACTTCTTATACAATTTTTGACAATTTGCAAATACGTTTGTTTGCATTTTTGAACGCGTATAATACTAAAATGGAAATTTTGCTGAATCTAACACTAGACGAAATTTGTGAGGAAAGAAAAGATAGATTTTCTTTAAATTTAAGAAAAAGAAGGCTATTGAAGTCGAAGAGAAAAATGTTTTGGTAGAAATGTTTGTCTTTAAAAAGAAAAATACCTAAAAACAAATCGTTTATTAAAACAATAACGTCGTTTCCCGAGGCCCTTTTCTATTCCCATTTCCGAATGAATTGGGCCACTTTTAAAGTAAGGTTTTATAAGTTTTATGAAAATTAATAATTTATAGTTTCACTTTAATAATTTGCTGTTGGCGGAGTCATTGAGTGCCTTGTAACATAAACTTCGTCGAAGTCCTCAAAATACCTCCAGGATGTAGCTTCTCTACCGGAAGAATTATTTCTTTTGTAGAGAAAGCAACCTTTGAAGATTGCTAGTAGCCCGTGTGCTAGATATCCGGCGGCCTTTTGCAGTTCCACCGGGTAAATGCCATCTGGGCCCGGTGATTTAAAAGATTTGAAACTTTCAATCGCCCATAAGAGCCGATCCTCAGATATAGCATCTATTCTGACTTCACGACAGTGTACTGTATCTTCCATGTCATGCCCAGTAATATCTGAGCAGCCTGGAAAATGAGTGTCGAGTAAAAGTTCTAGAGACTCTTTACTGGTTGTAGTGAAAGTACCATCACTTTTCTGTAGCAGTTCCCAATTTTGAGGGCTTCCCGCTAAAATCTTACGAAGTCTTGGGGCCTCAGTTGCCCCCTCAACCTCTTCACAAAAGGATTTCCAAGATTGCCTTTGGGCATTTCTGATTTCCTTCTTGTAGATTCTCAGAGCATCTTTATACCCTTTCCAATCTTCATCGAAACGTGTTTTCTTTGCCTCATTATAAGCGCTTCTGCTTGTTTTTTGAAGCTTGCTTCTTAGGCTTGGGTTTACCCCTCAGTCTTCTTATGGAACAGGCTTCCGCCAAGGCAGCATTCATGTTGTAGGTAATCTTGTCAACCAAATTTTCTAGTCCTTCTATGCTTTGTGGTACCACTGATGGACATGTTCCTAGGGTAACCCTGATACACTCTATATACCTTTCCCAGTCTGTTTTCCAGATATTTCTACCAGGCTTAGGTTTCGGTAGAATTTTGCTAACCTCAAACGAGATATATCTATGATCCGAGAAGGAATGTTTTTCCAAAACTTTCCAGTTCCTAATTCTGTTAATAACGGAGTCAAAAGCAAAAGTAGGTTTATTACCTTTATTGCAAATCTGTAGTTTAGTACCTATCAGATAATCAAAGAGACACTCACCTCTAGCGTTAGTATCAGTGCTGCCCCATATCTCGTGATGCGCATTTACATCCTCTCCAATAATTAGCTTTGCGCCAAGCTTCTGCGCCTGCGCTACCAGATCTTTGAATATTAATCTCGGTAGCTCCTCGTGGTCATGTGCGAGGTAACAGGAAGATAGCCACATCCGTTCATTTCCCGACTCCAGGCTAATGGTCAATTGATCGGTGTCGCTGTAATTAGAGAGCATGAAAGCATTTATCCCTTTTCTTATTAGTACGCACGCTCTAGGATTACCTTTGTTGCGAGCATACATCAGTTTATATTTTTGAGTCCTTAGTCCGCACACAAGTCCATGTGATACCCATGGTTCTTGAATCAGGACAATATGATGTCCACCTTTGGCCAGGTGGATTATGAGGTTGGCGGACGCAACCTTTGAGTGGTGAAGGTTAATTTGAAGAACCCGTAACATCATGGTTACTGGGCTTCCTCTCCATCACCGTTTTGTTGGGCTCATCTGAATCTGACGCCAGTAGCTCTATGATCCACCTTTGGCCAGGTGGATTATGAGGTTGGCGGACGCAACCTTTGAGTGGTGAAGGTTAATTTGAAGAACCCGTAACATCATGGTTACTGGGCTTCCTCTCCATCACCGTTTTGTTGGGCTCATCTGAATCTGACGCCAGTAGCTCTTCCTCATCAGTGAGAGTAGTATCAAGTACTCTATCTAACAAAGAAGAGATACTGTCGTCAGCAGATGCCTTCCGTACCGCTGTAGCAGTGTTAGGACCGGAGCCAGATTCCGCCGTGGGGCCTATCTCAGCTCCGACCGGGTCCTTTAAGTTAGGCGCCTTGTCCTTATTGTAGACCCTCAGAGTTATGGACGAAAACCCATAGCTTACTACACCGTCAGATCGCGCCAGTGCGTCCACCGAGTCCTTGCAGACTACGAAAGTAGCGCTTCGGTACTCGCCCTTGGGATCGTCCAGTTTTGTGACCTTCCAAGACGATGTAAGAAGCTCCGTATTGCATACCCGAAGCATTTCAAGGATTCGTTGGGGGTCTGATGGCTCCGCTGGTAACCAGGCCCTAGCTTTTGGTAAACTAGGGATGTCATCGCTTGAAATTACCTCGAGTTTAGACCCAGGCCATACTTCGCCAATCCTTGAGATGGCTATTTTGTAAAGATCAGTGGATCTCTGATCGGCACAGGCAATAAGCTTCACATGGCTCTGATGACATCCACTATCGCGACAGAAAGGAGCTGGACCAGGATTCACCTTCAGAATTTGGAAGAAAACGCTTGAGAGCCTGGCTTCCACTTTCTTCCAATTGTCAGGCGAAATAGTGCCGTCAGGGTTGCTTTTATCAACCACCGCCCATAGCTGTAGGCCTTTGACAGCTTCGCTGTATGTAGCTGGAGAAGTCTTGTTGTCTCGGGGCTTCTTCAACGTGCTGGGGTTGCTGGGTGGGTCGTCCGACAACTGACGTTTTGGGTTCGGTTCAGAACCCCGATTGGACTCCTCCGTTACCCTTGTCGGAGTATCACCACTGATACCCCATGATGTGGGGGTCAAACCAACACTTAAGCCTCATCCCCGCGACAAGGATACCAACATGATGAGGGGGGCTATGTTAAAGCTCATGCCTATTCAGACGAGCCTGCTTCAATTAACGCATTGGAAGACAACATTAAAGCATTTATATGTGAGAGACCGGCCGAAACATTGGAAAGAGTATACCAAAATTGGACTAAGCGGATGGACCATTTTAAGCGCAGTCGCGGTCAACATTTGCATGAAATAATCTCCAAACATTAAATTATATGGACTGTACTATCGATTTAAATAAAAAAATTTCATGTTTTTTCTGAATTTTACGTGTGTTTTTTTGAAAAACTTTCCTATGGCTCTTAAAAAATCACCCTTTAAATACCTTTTTATAAGCTACTTGTTGCTATCTTCTTCATTTTACTATACGCTCAAGAGGCCACTTAACGAACAAGCAGCTGCGGTTGTCGAGCATTTAAAAGACATCTTTACATACATACAGTGGCTCACAGCTTATTTCGTGTGCCCGTTTATCAAAATAAAAAAGTTTAATATTTTTGTATAAACTTTATTTAGAAAAAAAACTTAAACGTACATTCAAAGATAAATTATTTCTTGTTACAAACATACATAAATAAACTTAAATTATTTCTTCTTAAGTAATATATTTACAGCAAAATCAAAATTATAAGTAAATCCACGTCACACCTTATTTCGTGTGCTTAACCAAACTAGAAAAAACATGATTTTTTTTTTTTAATTTATTAAGTTTTTACTAATCTAATATTTTGTAGAGGTAGCCTTTTTGTTTTAATACAGCTTTTAACCGGGATTGCATGGAGCTAACAAGTTTTCCAGTGTATTCAGGAGATATTTTCTCCCACTCCACTTGCAATGCTGTTTTTAGATCTTGTTTGTTGCTTATGTTATGTTTTCTAATTTTTTGATCCAGAATATTCCATAAATTATCAATTACAATGAGAACAGGTGATTGTGCTGGCGTTTTTACCACATGAGGGCAATTCCATATAAGCCACCGTTGCACTAATTCCGACTTATGCTTCGGATCATTGCCCTGATAGAACCTGAACCTGTCCCGAATGCCTAATTTTTCAGCACTTTGTAGTAAATTATTTTTTAATAAATTCAAATAAACTGTTTCATCCATAATTTCGTCGATAAAAACCAAGTTTCCGACACCAGCTGTTGACATGCAGCCCCAAACCATTACATGGCCCCCACCGTGTTTTACTGTACCACGCAGATTCTTCGGATCCAGCTCCGCGTTGGGCTTACGCCAAACGAAAGACTTTCCATCGGAACCAAAGAGGTTGAATTTGCTTTCGTCGGCGAAAATAACGTTATTCCAAAATGTTTGGTCTTTATTAACATGGTTTTCGGCAAACTCCACCCTTAATCTTCTGTTACGCTCATTAACAAACGGTTTGTTTCGAGCTGTACGACCATGGAAATCAGCTTTGCGCAGAATTCTTCTTATTGTTTCAGGATTACATGACTTACCAAGTACTTTTTCAACCTCTTTTGTCAAAGCTGGCGCACTAATTCGTGGGTCTTTTTTAATTTTTCTTAATATCCACCTTTCATCAGCTTCTGTAAAAATTTTGTTTGGAGCTTGGCGGCCTTTGTCAACCACTCTTTTTTCACGAGAAAAGCGTTGAATAATGTACTGTACTGTGGAAGTACTCAAATTTACAATTTGAGCAATTTTTATCTTCGACTTTCCATTTTTGTAATGCGTAATCACTAGTTCGCGCCTTTCAATCGACGTACGACGACCCATCACGGTATTTTTAAATTAAGCTGGACAACCGACTACTTTCAATGTGTAAACTAAATAAGGATATAATCTAATATACTATGCAAAACAAATTTCTTATAATTGCTAACCGGTTTACTGGCGCCGATAACGGTAAAAGTGAACACACGAAATAAGCTGTGACGTCAACTTACCTAGTATTCTGTTTTTGTTGTAAATATTCTACTAAAGAAGAAAACATTTGAATGCATTTATACATGTTTGTAATTAGAAATAATTTATCTTTGATTGTGCATTTAAATTTTTTTTTAAATAAATCAAATAAAAATAATTTTACAATTCTTTAGTTTAACATACAGCCACACGAAATAGCTGTGAGCCACTGTATGTTTAGAGTTTAGAATGTATGATAAAGGCTGTGTTCGTAAATGCGACATGACTTGCAGCATAAGTATCAGTGGTAACACTGCAAGTTGACATTTGATACTTCTTATACAATTTTTGACAATTTGCAAATACGTTTGTTTGCATTTTTGAACGCGTATAATACTAAAATGGAAATTTTGCTGAATCTAACACTAGACGAAATTTGTGAGGAAAGAAAAGATAGATTTTCTTTAAATTTAAGAAAAAGAAGGCTATTGAAGTCGAAGAGAAAAATGTTTTGGTAGAAATGTTTGTCTTTAAAAAGAAAAATACCTAAAAACAAATCGTTTATTAAAACAATAACGTCGTTTCCCGAGGCCCTTTTCTATTCCCATTTCCGAATGAATTGGGCCACTTTTAAAGTAAGGTTTTATAAGTTTTATGAAAATTAATAATTTATAGTTTCACTTTAATAATTTGCTGTTGGCGGAGTCATTGAGTGCCTTGTACCATAAACTTCGTCGAAGTCCTCAAAATACCTCCAGGATGTAGCTTCTCTACCGGAAGAATTATTTCTTTTCTTAATGCGCTTGTACGTTACCAAGAGATTTAAGCATTTTCTCTGCGCTGTGGTGCTGTCCAGTCTTATATTGGGATTTACATTTTTAACTTCGGTCACAACTTTCTTCCATAATACATTTTTTTTCCTTCTATCCGATTCAAACTCGTCCTCCATATTCAACCGTACTCTCAGCAATAACTGTGTCTCCGCATTACTGAGATTTTTACTAAAAATTTAAAAATAATAATTTATACAATTATTATTAACATAATTTAACTAAATTTCAATACAAAAATTAAAATAAAACAGTAAACATGCAGTAAACAATTTTTTGACAGAAATTATGAGTGATAACTGATAAATTGTTGTCTTTTTGAACGCTTGATTATTGCAGTGCTGCCATATTGGCATTTCTGAACGTTCTGTTTGTTATGCAATTGTAGTTTGCGCGTCATGTTGCATTTACGAACACAGTCAAATATGTACCTACATAGGCTAGGACATGAAGTGTGCATACGCACATACAAATATGTACATGTATGTATAAGGAAAAAAGAATTGTTTTACCATATTTTAGGCAGGAATTCGATCATTCGGGTATTTACTCCCTAATTATTGCATGCAATGCACATGTATGTACCAGAGACTGGCTTCGATTAGTCTCGAGGCGTCTCGAGCATCTTACCCTATATTTGGTACAAGTAAACACAACTGTCGCCAGCTATGCGGGCATGTAGAGTATAAACATTCTATTTTTCAGTTTGTGTAGTTGGCATGATTGCTGATTTGTGTTTTTGTGTATGCATCATGGCGAATGCTCGTGAAGTTTAGTATGTTATACATGCATTGATTATGAGCGGAGCACACAATCTCGAGTGCTACTCGCGTACTTCTATTTTCTTCTATATACATATATGCATATACATAAAAGCGGATGCGTGATTGTACATATGCGCATATGCAGTTCATTTGCTCCTAAACCATTTAGCCGCCTTCGTTGAATTTTTCAGGAGAGCTTCACAATAAACCGGGATGTGTTCTTGTGAATTTTTTTCCCAAGAAGTGGGTCAGGGACCGAACTATTCGAAAATATATTTTTTAAGGTGTGATTTGCGTACATATATTACATACGTGATTTCGGTACACACATATGTATGTACCTAGACAACTTATTGCCATGGTCTAAAATAAAAAAGGAGGGAACAATTATCAGCGTTATATTCAAAGAAAGATGCGTTGATTCCACGTGACCAATGATTTCAAACGATTTACCGTACGAGTTCAAACGACTTCAATGCCCTTGACGTTTTGCCCTTGCAATAACTATAAATAAAGCACAAGTGCAATCTTTATCTATTGCAGGCATGAATTTAAAAAGTCGTGTTTCTCACCTGGCCAGTTAAATATACGTCGCCTGTTAAATAATAAAACCGAATATATTTTGTATCCGTAAGCATTAAGGTAAATAAAAAATTCTTTATTTCCAAACCATTAAAACGTAAAAGTATTTTTCTTTGGCGTAGTAACGCATGCCGGGTATTGCTAGTAGTTTGATAAATTTCAAATAATTATTTGAACTAATATGTATTCGAGTAACGAAAAGTCAATAAGAATTAAACGATTTGTAGTACCATCTGTTAATCATTTAATCAATTTAATTTGTGACGACTCATCAAGCGAAGCAGTTAACAAAACTTGGACTACAATCCTATCCGACTTTAGTATGTTTAATTTGTTTAGCCTAAAATCAAGGTACTTACTTTTACGTACTTATATTTTTAAGCTGTGAGTGATCTGTTTAGATGAGAAACAAATTTGATTAGAAACAAATTCCATTGTATCTGCTATCTCCATATGTACATATGTATGTACGTAAGTTTATAATACACAACAAAAGAACCTAATATTCGCTGATCAACTACTCTATACGAAGAATAACACCAAAACTAGAAGTTGTTCAACTAATGCATGCAAGGGCAAACAATACTCGCAGATCGCGAGTGGCTCGCGCCAAAAAAAGCTACGAGCCTACCTGCCTCATTTACGCTAACGCCGCTTTAGTGGAAGAAGCGAGCATATTTATGTGTGTGTATTTTTGCTATTGTCTTACACAATGAGCTAACCGCGCAATAACTATGTATGTACTTTTACTTAAAAAGGATGTGTCGCGTACGGGGAAACCAACTATCGGGATTCGCCCACTTTGCAGGCAATTTCGGTTTGGCGGGAATAAGCAGTTTTTTCGCTGAATTTAGTATTTTATGAATATAAAAACGTCGAAGTAACCGAATATATGTTCCTTTTTAACCATAGCGAAACTTTTTCATGTGGGTGGAAACCTGCTGCTCCGCGCTCTATTGTGCGCTTTAATTAAAAAATGAACTAGTTAATTCCAAATCCGCAACATACATTAATACATACGAGTATATATGTGGTTTTAATTCATATTAAATATTTATTACTATTATTGAAAAAAAAAATGTTCATTAGATCTATAATTTTCGCTTAGTACTAAAAATCCTTAAGTTCTATGAGTTAAAGCTATGGAAAAACATTTCATTATACATACTTAATTAATGTAGTTTTAAAAACTCTTATGAGCTACGAATGTAAACTTCGTACTACAGTTACAAATTTCATCTTTTCAAAATTCTTAATATATAAAAAATTTTAAAATAAAGAGCACATTTAAGGATATTAGATATATTTTGGCATTGATTTTTACGACACTCAAATTTTGTTTTGTTTAAGTTTTTTTAACATGCATACAAGTTTTTAGCATTAAAAAAAATCAGAAACATTTGATAAATTTTCCTTAAATTTCTCAAACGCTTTTGAATTAAAAAAAAAAGATTTCAAATTATTTTTATCCTTAATAAAGTGTAAATTTCTAAGCGTTAAAGTTTTTGAAGTAGGAATTTAAAAATAGCAAGCTATCTACCGAGCCTGGTGCTAACCGGTCCCTTTTTTCTGATATGATATTACCAGCCAGTGAAAAAGACCTCTCAGCAGCTGCACTGCTAGCTGGCAGTGAATGAATTTGCAGCGCTAGTTTTGATGAGTGAGGAAACTTTTTTTCATTTTCTTTCCACCACTCAATCACGTTGAAGTTTTCGGTAATTTCAACTGTTTCCTTACTATATCTGTCCACTTCATCTTCAGGTATTTCTATTATAAGTGAAGGTCGTCTAAACAGGTGAGGAAAAAAGAACTGGGCATCGTTGTTAGGAGACAAAATGGAACTAGTGAAATCTGCAATACTCTCATCTGAGGTATTTTGATTAGCTAAATGCTGTGATGCTGAGGGAGGTGGAGTGGTCAAGCTTGTAGGTTGATGATCAATAAATTGCGCAGAAGTGGGTTCAGAAATAAAAGCTTCTCTGTTAAGGCGAGCAGTGCAGAAATCCTTTATAACACTTAAATCATTTTGCTGCATATTTATAGCTGGTGGGTATAAGAAGCATGCAGCTTTGTGCCATAAACTTAAATTGGCTACCCATATTTCATCAATATTTTGATTTACCCGTTCTTTCAAAATTAAAATTGGAGCCATATCTTCACTACTCGGCTCACAAAGACTTTTAATTTTCAACACTGAAGGCAAAACAAAGCATTATGATGGAGAATTGGAAAGCTGTAATTTTTTAAAAACAATTTCAAAACCCTTACATAGTTCCACGAGTACTCTAATAATCGATATATTTATATCTAATAATCTATGGCCTTGTTCATTTCCATCAAGAACCCTGATAATTTCAACCCAATTATCACAAATAGATTTGAGCATTATATAATTTGAATTCCATCGAGTAGGGCATTGGCTTTTCAAAGACGTAGGTAAAAGATGCTGCAGGTTGGCTTTTTTAAAATATTTCACTAAGATGTGTGTCAACTCAGCTGTATCAGCAAACGACTTATCTAGTACATTGGAGAGTAAACGGCTACTGCAGTTAAGACGTACATTATGTTTTAAAGCTTTAACAACCATGGATGTCATTCCTAATACAATATTAAACAATTTGTAATCCTCCGTCCGTTCCATATGTTTTTGATTTCTTGCGCAAGCTCTATGTATTTTTTAAATTTTTTCTGTATATTTGCTGTGTATATTAACGCCATTGGGGGCACTTATTTCAATTAACTGTGTGGTTTTTTTCTTATCTATTATTGCTATATCTGGTCTATTGCATATTATTGTCTTATCAGTGTATATGGTTCTGTCCCAGTATAGTTAAAAGTCTTCGTTTTCTAGTATGGTTTCAGGTGTATATTCATAATATGGTGCTGTGTCATTGGTTAAGTTGAGAAATGTGGATATTTCCTTGTGGATGATTTTGGCTACTGTATTGTGTCTTTGTGTGTATTTTGTCCCAGCGAGCATTAGGCAACCTGCTGTTATGTGGTCTATAGTTTCTGTGTGTATGTTACATTTACGGCATCTGTCGGATGTGATGGTTGAATCTTTTATTATGTATTTCCTGTAGTTTTTTGTGGCTATGGTTTGGTCCTGTATTCCAATGATGAATCCTTTTGTTTCTGCTTGTAGATCTCCTTTTCTTAGCCACGTATATGTGTTTTGCTGATCTATGTTGACATTGTTAACTATATGTGGGTGTTTTCCGTGTATTTGTTTTTGTTTCCATGCTGCTATGGTTTCCTCTATTGTATGCTTTGGTAGAATAAGGCTTTGGTTGTTGAGGTTAAGGGGCGTTAGTTCTTTGTCTGCTAGTACTATTGCTTTATGAAGGGATGTGTCTTGGTTGTAGAAGTATGTTCCTAAGTTATTGATTTGGTTGTTGTGCAGCTGATATCAATAAGTTCCCTTCCTCCATTTTTTCTGGGTATTGTTATACGCTCTTTACATGAATGTGGGTGATGTTTATTATGTTTTGTTAATTTCGTTCTTGTGGCTATCATTAGATTTTCGATATCTGTATTACTCCAAAAGAATATGCTAACAACGGTATCGCATATGTATTCATCGCTTTAAAAAGGTTTTTCGAGCTCAGGTAGCTTTTCAGGATCTTATTTATACGCGCTAGATACGCAGCGGTTAATTCTTTTTTAGTTGTTTTATGGTCTATTTTTATATTTTGTTTAAAACCTAGGTATTTATAAAACTCATTTTCTTCCATATCTAGGAGAGTTTATGTTCGTCCATTGTCCGCGTTCTATGTGTTGGGTTTTGCATTTATCTATTTTAAATTCCATTTTTATATCTATGGTAAATTTCTCAGTTATTTTTATTAATCTTTGTAGTTCTTGTTGATTTTTCGCATATACCTTTTTATCGTCCATGTATAATAGGTGATTTATTTTGTGTATATTTTATTTTAGACTTTTTATATCAAATCCATATTTTGTTTTATTGAGTAGTGGATTCAGACATATACAAAACCATAGCGCACTTAGTGCATCTCCTTGAAATATTCCGGTTTTTATTTTAATTGCATCTGTTGTTATATTTATGGATGGGGTTTGTAAAAGTATTTTTGTTGTCCAGTTTTCCATATTTGTTTTTAAGAATTGTATATATTTTAGGTGTATTTTATATATTTTTAGAACTTGTAACAGCTAGCTATGTGGTATTTAGTCGAACGCTTTTTTGTAGTCAATATAACATGTATGTAGGTTTCGTTGTTCTTTAATGGCTTGTTGTGTGATTGTTTGGTCTAGTATTATTTGTTCTTTACAGCCTTGACTTTGTTTCCTACATCCTTTTTGTTCATTTGTTAAAATGATATTGTTTATTAGGTGCGTGTATATTTATTGTGAGATTAATGATGTGATAATTTTGTAAAGAGTGGGTAAGCATGTGATTGGTCTGTAATTTGCTGGATTATTGGTATGATCATTCTTTGGTTTAATAAATGTTATTCGTTGAGTAAGAAGAGCTGGTAAAGTTTTTGAGTGGTTTATTGTATCGTTTATTAATTTTAGTAGTCTATTGTGGATGTATAGACGAATATATAAGTATGTATGCATTTATGTACGAATGTATACATGTGTTATAAATGTTTGTATGTGTGGCCTAAAGGCCAAATGTCCTTTTGCGACCAGGGGGCATAGCTGAGCTCAAAGCTGCCGGTGGGGTCAGCAGGTTGCGGATAGCCTGTAGGCCTGGAGGCCTGTAGTAGCAGGTTAGTTGTGAATAAGTCTTGACAAATAAGCAACCCCCGACAAGGAGCGGCAGAGGAGGAGGAGGTGGTATCTCCGTTGATACCTCTGCGACAAGGCGACTAAACACCGCCCTTAAATAGATGCCCTTCGCGAGGGCGCCATGACCAAAAAATCAAGCAGATTATGGCATACTGGTTTGGAAGCAGAAAACGATCGGGCTGGAACAGTGAATCTCTGAGTAAGCGAAGTGAAATCTAGTTGAAATGACTTACAGAAGGGTTTGCTGCTCCTCCGCTCTATTAAAACTTGGCGGGTCTCACAGAGCGCTCAAAACGTGTAGTCTTTAGTGACTATGTAGGTTGGGTTGAGATGACTCCCCATTAGTTCCGGCTTGAAGTCTGGCTCTGAATACTGGTGCCCATTTAATACCCTAGTATGGCCTCCCTGTTTCATAGGTAACCATAGGACTTACGGAAACTACGCGTGGAGATAGCGGTTGTGAGTTCGGGCCCATATAGAATGGACAAAAATTAAAAAATTAAACAAAAACGCGAAACAAAAAGCAACGGAAACTTGAATTCCGAAACTGAAGAAACATTTAAGCGGAGCACTGTTATAAGAAGGTCCCATCCACAGGTAACAGGAACAACCGAACAAAAAACGGAGGGCAACGCGTCGACGCTTGAAACGAGCCAACGCCGTACAAGCAGATTGACAGCGCAAGCAAGCAATGCACCAAGCGACATTATTGGACCGCCAACATCCCACCTGGACAACGAAGTGGTCCGACAGCTACAGCAGAAAGCAACACCAAAAGGCACTCCGCCCCCTCCGGCACCGACTCCGACGACCGGTGCATTATGTGAACCGGTAGAGCGCCTAGGAAAGGAAATTGACGGATTACTGTCATATGTCGAACAGCGGAGAAATGTCCACGGTGACATCCGAAAAATGTGTAGCATAATAAAACGCACACACCCCGACGTAATCACACAGCTCGAAGCCGAAGAGCGAAGGGCCAGGCTAATATCGACACCGGTGCGGATGACTCAAGCAGCACTACAAAAAAGTGTGAAAATATCCGCTAAAAGAGTCAGATATAGAGGCAGCCCTAAAAGTGTCGCCGTGCAGACAGCAACAAAGTCTCCATCTTCTAAAAAAAGGAAAGACGACAGCTACCCGCATACACTGATGCCTCCCGGGACCAAGGAAGAGTGGACGAAAGTCCAAGGAAAAAAGAAACCTAGGAGAGATAAAAAAGGTGGCAGGTATATTAGACCCAGGCCTGATGCGACCATCATCGAAAAAAAGGCAGATAACATGACATACGCGGACATGGTGCGTTTGGTAAGAAATAGCGTAGATCTCAAAGGTCTCAGCGAAAAGGTAAAAACCATGCGGCCTACACAAAAAGGTGGACTTGCGATCGAACTAAAGAGGAGCAAGGATTTAGAAGCACCAAGCTGTCGTGCGGCCGTAGAAGAAGCCCTAGAAAATGTGGCCACGGTCAACCTCAAGACGCACAACATTACAATTCAGTGCAAAGGACTTATTCCGGATCTGAGCACAGATGATGAAATTCTCAGCGCAATAGTAGAGCAATCGCATGTGAAAAGCGTTGATAAAAGCTCAATAAAAAGCATGCGTAACACACACGGAGGCACAGAATCTGTGTACATTTTGCTGCCCGCGGATGACGCCAAAAAGACCCTGTAGCGTGAACACATTAAGGTTGGATGGATTCGATGTCGCGTGTCTGAAGTAATCTCCCCTAAAAGGTGCTACAAATGCTGGGCGTTCGACCAATTTTCGAATGCGTGCAACGGAAAAGACCGTACGAAGCTCTGCAGACGGTGTGGAATGGAAGGACACCTTGCAGCAATGTGTAAAAACGCTGAAAAACGCGTGCTCTGCGACGGAGCCCACCCAGCTGGAAGCGGAAAATGCCCCCGATATCAAGAGGCGGTGCGCAAACTTAAGGCATGAAGATTTTGCAGTTCAACACCAATCACTGTCGAGAAGCCCAAGACCTGGTGTGGCAAACGCTCTCTGAAAATAATGTAGATGTTGCTCTTCTTTCCGAGCCCTACGAAAACATCAACTCCCACAGTTGGATGTCGGACTCTAAAAGGCTAGCTACGATATGGGTGGTGACTGACAAGATTCCTCAATGCAAGAAGCCGATACCAGACTCCGGCTATACGTAGGCGAAATTTGATAGTGTTTATTGTGTAAGCTGCTATGCGCCGCCTAAACGGCCGTTAGAGACCTTCGCACGCATGATGACGGCCCTCGAGCTGGAGCTAAGAGGGAACCGTCCAATCCTCGTTACTGGAGACTTTAACGCTTGGTCGAGAACCTGGGATAGCATGCGCACAAGCCCAAGGGTACGATTGGTGGAGGAAACCTTCGCGGCATTGGACCTCGTATTACTTAATACTCCCGGAATTTTCACTTTCGATTGCTGTAGAGGGCACACACATAGTGACCATCTGGCCATAATAATCGAAATACAGGAGGATAGGCGAAACTTTGAAAGATGGAAGACACGACAAAAGTGGAAAAAAACACATTATATATATATATAATTGGCGCGTAAACCCTTTTTGGGTGTTTGGCCGAGCTCCTCCTCCTATTTGTGATGTGCGTCTTGATGTTGTTCCACAAATGGAGGGACCTACAGTTTCAAGCCGGCTCCGAACGGCAGCTATTTTTATGAGGAGCTTTTTCATGGCAGAAATACACTCGGAGGTTTGCCATTGCCTGCCGAGGGGCGACCGCTATTAGGAAAATGTTTTTATTAATTTTGCTTTCACCAAAACTCGAACCAACGTTCTCTCTGTGAATTCCGAATGGTAATCACGCACCAACCCATTCGGCTACGACGGCCGCCAAGCTGCACACATTACCCCACATAAAAACAGTGCAAGAGCCCTGGGTCTTTCGGGGCCGCCTCTGTGGCTTAAGCACGTTGAAAGGGGAAACGTTATTAAATGGCAGAAGTTCGAGTAGACCTAAGACCGGTCTTATAGTATCATCCCATCTCACTATGACGGGTTCGAGCAATTCTGTTGCCAAGACCTGGTAGCTGCTGAGATGTGTTAAAGGGGTAGACGCGGAGAGTCGAAGATTGTGATTGCATCTGCTTATTTTGCTTACCATGCTAGGGAAGGGCCACCACCTGGGAAGGCCACTACTCTCGTGAGGTTCAGTGAGAGGCGCAATCTGGGCCTTATCCTATGTTGCAATGCTAATGCCCAGCATACAATCTGGGGCAGCAAGTGCAATGGACGGGGATCCCGGCTATTTGAATTTATCGCGTCCAGCTTACGTCTGTAACTGTCAGAAGGCAGGAAGTGATTGATATCACCCTATCAAACTAAAAACATGGGTGGTCAATCAAGAACTGTCGAGTCCTTGCCGATGATTTGAGCTCAGACCACAGGTATATTGAGTTTCAGTGTGGCGAGCAGTGTGGGCAAATGCCATTGCCCTCTAGAAACCCCAGAAAAACAGACTGGCAGAAGTTAAAGGGGGCGTTGAAGGACCTTTACGTGATGCCACCAAGACTTCGGAAAGAAGAGCCCATGGAGGCGACTGTTGAGAAACTCAACGCTGCCCTAACTGAATGTTTTGTGTCAGACTGTCCAATTCGACCTCTCCCTGACCGGACTCCCGCTTCTTGGTGGAATCGAAGGCTCCAGAAGTTGAGGAGTGAGTCGAGAAAGCTTCTAAACCGGACCCTAAGGACTAAACATGCTGAAGACTGGGAGCTATACCAACGCTATGGGAATTTTTGTTGACATAGAGCGGACGTTTGGTAATGCCACTTTTGACGGTATGCGCAGCTCTGCTAGTAGACACGGCGTGGACCGGGTGCTAGTGAATTGGACTCGTTCGATGCTGGCCCAATGAATCGTTTCGGTGCGAGCAGAGGAAGTTATGCTGGTGTCATCCGGGGTTAATAGAGGTTGCCTCTAAGGCGGTGTGCCGCCTCCATTGCTCTGCGGTGTGGTGATCGCTCCCCTGTTCCTTACATTAAAGGACTCGGGAGTCTACGCACAAACATATGCGGACGATGTTGCCTGCTTGGTAACAGGCCCTTCGCGTATGAGCATCTGAAGGAAAGTGCAGAAAACTCTGGGCATGATTGACACAATGCCTTGACTCAATGCCATCCAGAGTCGTGCTTGACAATCCAGACAGATCCAGTGTGGTGCTTCCAAAGGCTCAATTGTGGTCAAACTCAGAAAATGAGCCCAGCAAATACTGTTTTCTCATTTTCACATATCTATATGTGTGTGCAGCGAGAGCCAACTTTCTTGGCCCGGAGCCCGTTCTGCCACCACATTTTGCAGCCATCAAAGCCACGGTTAGCAAACGGGATACTCTAAACCACAAGCGGGCTTAGCAGGCTTAGAGAGGCTGCAGATGGACTGAAGTGATATTACCTGTCATGTCCAACCAACTGTCGCAGTTCCTCCTGTCACTAAGCAGAGAGAAGTGTAGGAGACTGGGCGAAGCACATGGAAAAAGTAGGCATCTCAGACAGGGCACACTGCCCAGCATGAGGATAAGGCGGCGGACCATTTTCTGTGCGTCTGCCCCGCCTTCGCTCGAATCAGGCTTGAGATCTTTGGCACTGAAGTGTTAAGAAGCGACCACCTTGGCTCCTTGGCACTACAAGATCTACTCGGATTTCTTCGGAAGTTGAGAAGATTTAAAGGAAATTAAAAGGGAATCGAGGGCACTACAGTGGATTTAATTGTGTCTGAGTGCTGCAGTTGCTAGTCTGTCCCGACGAAAAATAAATAAATATTCGGTGGACGGTTCTGTATGTAGAAGTCGCGGCAAGTGGGAAAAGTCCCTGATTGTCATTAACTTGGGAGTGACCAGAACGATTCTTCCGCAAGGTTCAAGCAGCTAATGTGACAAGGCGAAGCAACTCTGGATAGCTGGTTGTGCGCTGGATTTGAGACCCGCCACGTAAAAATCCCTCCCAATGAAAACACGAAAAATTCCTCGGATAGGAATTTCTTTAATGACGACGACCCCGCGCAACGGGAGCCATATAGGATCGCTACTGAGTGCTAAAAGCGAAAGAGAGACGTACAATCAGAAAGAAGAAACGATAGGCCGAAATACGTTAGGTGCTGGCCAATAAGAGCAACTTACGAAAATTCTACCAGAAAGGTCGGCGACTTACAGAAGGTTTCAAGACCGGGGCGTTTTCCTGTAAGACCGAAGACCGACGACGGGGCTGCCGTTCCGCTACCCGACCATGACGAGCTGAAAAAAGCGAGAACGCAGCTAAAGAACAACAAAGCCGCACGAAGAATCTCTTTTGGCAACAAGTGCTACTTTGAACTAAGTAAGCAATTGAGTATCAAAGTCGTCTCTTGACCAACCAACCTAACACTCTACAAGGCTCTCATCTTGCCCATCTTAACGCAGAAGCTTGCACAATAACCGGTGAGGTGTCACTTGGAGTGTTCGAGAGTTAGATTCTGCGGAAGATTTTTGAACCTTTGCACGTTGGCGACGGCGAATATCGCAGGCAATGAAACAATGAGCTATTATTGAAGTAGAAGATAATAGAACTCCTGGAAAAGTGAACATGAGGCAAATTGTTGTCCGTAAGTTGAATTTATCAAATTTCAACCACGAAGCGCTAATAGCCTCCGTTGATGCAGATTCCCTCAGAAAAACAACATTTAAAGCGCCACAGAAGTATCGACAGCACATATGCTTCGGATGAAACAGTTATGAAAAATGTTAAATAAAACAAGCTGTTTTCGTCCCGAGCTCAAACAGTCTCGGCGGTCAGTTTCTTCTCATATTTTAAATCGCTATAAAAAGATAATACAAGGTATGAATTTAGCTTTTTACTCTGCTGAGCTTTTCTCCCCCATTAAATAACGCATATTTCTAAGCAAATACCTGTATAAGAGTAAAAGTCTTTTGGCATTTAATTTTTGACATGCTCCGCCCCGGATATAGAAGACACTGTTTGAGGTAATAGAAGTTTGAAGTGATTTAAGAAATGTGCTAGAGTCAAAGGCTCCAAATCGTTGTGATAACAATTTTTATTAGGCGTTCTCAAAAACCGCCCCACCACGCTGCCCTTTCGGGTATAAACTTCCAGTTTATGCTTTCTTGCGCAGCCAACCGCTGAACTCCGTTGTTATTCAAAAGACCGCTAAATTTCCGCTGGTTTAAAGGTCTTTTCATTATCTAGTATTATTGTTACTGGTGTCTCGCTATAAACCGCCGTAATGCTTTTATAGAGCTGTTAGTTGTCATGTCTCCGACGAGTTCCAAATGAGCTGCTCAAAATGCCGCACGAGTTATGAGCATGATGTAAAGTTTTCGCTTATCGTCTTCAGTCTCTCCGTTAGCATATAGTGGCAAAGCAAAGTCGATCCCAATAGTCTTAAATGCTCTGTTTGCTTCCACTCGTTCGCGTGGCAATACTGTCCATTTCTCGGGCGCCCTTTTCCCACGAAGCCGTGTGCAGATAACATATAGGGTTTTCCAATATTAGGTGTTACAGCTCAGGGTCGATTCACGACCTTGAAGATGGAATTCGCGAGGCTATCGAGTACATAGGGCAGCCACTTTGCAATTCAGTTATAGAAAATTTCATGAAAAGGATATTGACCAGTAAGCGTGGTCGTGGTGGTAATTCGCCTGATGTTATTTTCCACTATTAACGGCATACCTTCCTTTTTATAATGAAATAAAAATCCGATCAGTTATATTAAATAAAAAATAGCATTTTTCTTTGAATATCAATATAACACCTCTTATTAAAAAACCCTTTACTTATGGAGGCAAGATTTTATGAGCTGATGCCCTTGCACTAGCCAAAATGTTGTTAGTAAATGAGCTAAAACAGTATTTATGGGTCCATGCATCGTTTGCTTGTGCGCTTCCCAAATAAGTAAGCTGCTTGAATGTGAACGTTTTGATAGTATTATTAGATTATAATTACCGTATAATTTTGGGTAGTCTGCTAGTAAGGCTCAAAATACCATTGACTAGAACTGGATTCAATGACAAAATTTTTGAATCAGCAGGAATTGAACGATGATTTTCTAAGGCAACAACTTCTCTTTATAATTATTTCGTTGCATAGGCATATTTGACCAAATATGACTCTGCTTTGCCTAACTTATGAGCTATTATTTCGTTAATTATGCTGAACAATTTTGGTAAATGTTTTCTTCTATTTATTAAGCTATGTTTAACATTTTTAACGAATCGGAAAACAAACGTAGTAACTCGCAAAAGCCGCTTCAATTCACTGTGATTTTCTAGTTTAATAACAGCTTCAATAATGCTTTCATTGTTGTTCTCAGTAGATTTGGGGACCAGGCTCATAGATTTTTCTCTCCGAAGTCCAATTCATATCCCCTCAACTAACCATTCTGGGCCAAACTTCTGCAGATCTGAGAGCCCTAATACTTTTGTATTTATACCTTTGGTAAAGAGGTCCACAGGATTATTTCTATCCAGGTAATGTTTCCAATCATGAATATTCGTTAGGTTATTATCTTCATTAACTCTCGCTTTAACATAGGGTATTTGTTTTTCTTGCCCATTAATCCAGTTGAAAGTTTCGCTGAATTGTTACATAAGATGACGTTGTGCACTTCGAAGTTGTGTGAATTTACTAATATAAAATTTTTTTTAATCTCGCTGCTGTTAACGCTGCTAATTAACTCTTCTTCATCGGGCTTAGCTCTTAGAACAAATAAAATTTTTGTAATGATACCGCCAGTTGTTAGTTGGCTTTCGGACCGGCGTCGGTAAATATGAATTTGGTATTAAGATTCGCTTTCTGTTGTTAAACATCGTTTTTTTGTTAAAGTTATGCAGAGCTTCTATTTCTTCTTACCAGTGGTGAAAATCATTCATATTATCGTCACTTAAAGCTTCGTCCCATTCCAAGATCTGCTTCCAAATATTTTGAAGAATGAGTTTTATTCGGACAGTAAATAAATCTAGCATTCCCAAAGGGAATAGCTTTCATGACATTTGTATTTGTTGGTTTCAAATTCACTCGCTAATACTCTCAATGCTGACGCTAATAACATCGCTTGCTGTAGTCCAATTGATGCAAAGTACCTTTTGGCTAATCGTTTCTTCGTTATTATAAGTCCGGAAAAATACGCTATGCTCATTATCATTTGTATTCTATTTCCGAAGATTAAACCTTGCTTTGGACATAATTTATTTTGATTAACATTAACTTGGCTTCCTCTAAACTTTGCTCGCTTATCACCAAGTCGTCGACAAAAAAGGTTAGGTTTAATTAAACGCAAATAACTCCATATATTTTTGTTACTCCATATGTATTGGTCTCGCATGTTTAATTGTAAACCACGAACGTGTTTTTTGATCGCTCTTAGATAGCAAACAAATCCGCACATCATTGATCGCAAAATCATTGCGGCGGATTCGCTTAAATTTTCCATCATTATACCATAAACAGTCAAATTTTTTTAGCCCGATGGCGAAAACCTTAATTTGTCTCGTTCGCGGCTTTCACACTATTTTGCCCAGAGACAGGTGTTATCAAAAACACGGCTGGTAGCGGTGTTGCCAGGCTTCGGCCATGCCATTAAATCGAACTTCACCTCACAGCTCGGATGCGAACCACTCATCAACCAAATAGCCAAACAGATTTCGCTTTTCGTCAGGGGTTTATTATCCCAACTAATAAAGACACGATCTTGAAAACTGAATCTCAAAGGTAACGACTTCAAATGATCAAATTTGGATTTTAGTCAAAAATTCAAAGAGTCCTTCAGAAAGCCCACAAAATGTAAGCAAAGCAAAACAGCAAAAACTTAGCTATTGGTTAAGTAATGAAAACAAATTTGATGTGCTTTCAGTGGATATATACATATATACATACAATAAATATTAAGAAAAAGTTTTTTCTAATAGCGGTCACCCCTCGGCAGGCATTGGCAAACCTCCGATTGTATTTCCGCCTCATAAAAAATATCTGCCATTCGGAATCGTCTTGAAACTGTAGGTCGCTCCATTTGTGGAACTACATCAAGACGCACGCCACAAATAGGAGGAGGAGCTCGGCCAAACACCCAAAAAGGGTGTACTCGCTAATTATATATACACATGCACTACAAAGTCTGCGTTCACCCCACAATAACTTTTTAAAATGAAAACACACAAGAATGAAATACACAACCTGATTTTATAATTTTTATAAATTTGTATATATTTATATGTCTATTATATGTTTAACTCTCAAAACCAAAAATAAATTTCAAGATTCCTCACATAAGTTTTTAGATGACGGTGAATAATGACTGTAACAAGTAAATAAAGCGACCATAAAGTCTGCGTGCAGTCTTAAAGTCTAATACAAAAACATGATATGCTATATGCAAAAACTAAATCTAATATTTAGTTGGATATCCACGTTGCTTCAGGACTTCACTCAGCCTATTTGGCATGGAACTTACTAGTTTCTCTGTTCCCTCTGCTGTTATATTCCTCCATTCTGCCTGCGTGACACTCCGCAAAACCTCTTTACTAGTAATCACTTGCTGACGAATTCTTTTTTCCAATAGATCCCACAGATGCTCGATGGGGTTAAGATCTGGGGACTGTGGCGGTGTTTTAAGCTGTTTTGGGGCGTTGTACAAGAGCCAAAGCTTACCGATCTCGGCTGTGTGCCTCGGGTCGTTATCTTGTTGAAACCAAAATGTTCTTGATAAGCCAAGATTTTCTGCACTTTGCTTTAAATTCCATTTTAGTATGTTCAAGTATCCCCATTTATCCATCGTCGAATCAATAAATTCTAACTGACCCACCCCATTTGCCGCCATGCAGCCCCAAACCATAACCCCGCTACCTCCGTGCTTAACCGTGCCAACAAGATTTTGATTTTCAAGAGCAGTCGAAGTACCATCTGATTTCTTGGCCCAAGATGCCATCGAATGAGCTTTGGAAAATATACGGCTAAGCCAAGCAGACCCTACGCTCAAAGTTTTTCGTGAGACGTTTTGGTTGATCGGAAGCTTTTCTATTCTGTTATTTATTAGATTTTTGAACTTTTTCCAATTGGTTATTAATGGATTTCCATACGATAAGAGGATTCTGCTGTTGGATACCCAACAATTGTCTAACTTTACTAAACTGTTTCCAGTCAGTAAAATAACATCAAATAACTCACCCATGCCCTGAAGTACGCCGTACCAGTAAAGCTGAAAGTAGGAGTATTACCCCTGATACATATCGAAAAGTTAGTATTAATAATAAAGTCGTAAAAGGATTTACCTCGATCATTAGTCTCAGAGCCTCCGCGGGAGGTGGTGGTAGATCATGTGCCATATAGATGGAGGCAATTATTATGCTGATACCGTCAACGGCTTCCGCCTCAAGAGCGGTTACACCATATGAACTATAGGGCGGGATTCAAAATATATTCAAATCTTTTGAAGTGATGACGTCTTATAATTCGATTTAGCCGGCTGCACGCACGAAAAAATGTGTCGTTATCTTGCTCAATCAGCGTTATCTTGCTCATTCGTCGTTATCTTGCTCAATCGCCGTTACCTTGCTTGAACTGCAAGCGAAAGCGCGGAATGAACGACAAAGAGCACAATCGGCCCCCCGCGTTCGGGAACGTTCGACATCTGTATGTATATGTATGCATATGCGCATTTGTATATAAATTTACATATTTGTATTTGCATATGCCTTCTTCCTGTGTGCATGGTAATGAACCATTTCTCTGTTGAGAATAGGACGATGATAGGAAAAGTAGGAAATGAAAGGGGGTGTTTCGAGTGTAATGTGTCTTGAAAAAGGCAAATCGATGATGTTGCCTTTTAGTGTTGTTCACTTATTAGCGTCTGATGCACAATCGAAATTGAACATATTTTCATGAATTTGATCAATGTTTCGTAATTGTTCACGTTTGTGTAAATGTAACTTGATCAATTTCATTACGATCCCATTTACCTCCTTCTCTATCTCCATACAAAATATCTATCAAACAAATAAAATTAAAATTTTCTTTTGAAAAATGCAACCATTTCATCAGTATTGTCTATGACGTTGCCACGTTAAACTATCGTCAGTAAACCGACTTTACAGACAACCTCTTTTTTATCAACAATACATGATCTGATTTTACCTCCAATCGTGTATAGTACAGGTTGTAGTTTTTTTCAGTAAACCCCTTCACATTGGTGCTCCGCACCCAGGATTCCTGGATTAATGCGAAGTCGACGTCCTCCTCCGCCAGGACAACATTTAGGTTATCTGTTGTTCTCTGTGAATGGTGCAGACTAATTTGGACAACCTTTAAACCCATGTTTATTGGTTTGCTTTTCCAGGTTCGGGGTCATCTAGTTGCATACAAGTTAGTACTACGTTGGCACCGTCGACCTCATCCTACTCCTCTTCCGATTTCGCAGAACTGAATATCTTGAAATGGGCCTTCCGAATGCCGAGCCAAAGTTTTTTCTCACTTTCTCTGAACTGTAATTTAAAAGAGAAGCTTTCCGCTGTGCTTCTGCGGAGACTAGGCTTTAATGATCGATCAGTCGGTCATCGGCACTGAGCGGTTATGAGCCTGAAGATAGGGGATCAATTGATTGGCTTCAAACTACATGTTTAATATCCAGATGCGGGCCCTAGTCCTTCATGGAATCTCGCTGGCCGGAATCAGCTTGAGTTTCAAACCGTATCTCACCTTCCCACCTACGCAAGTCGCCATGTGCGGTGGCCAAGGAGGATTAAAGGGACGTATCCAGTCGTACATGGCAGCGCTACCATTACAATCTGAGACGATTTGATTTCAGGAGATCTTCATTAGAAGACAGCCCTTTTTAATCCCCTGGTTGCCAAGCCCAGCCAATAGGGAAGTGTAGCATCATACCTTGGGTTGAGTTAGTTTTTTTTTCAATTCCTCAACTCTCCTCGCTTTCGCTGGAAACAGATTACCAAAAATACAAAACCTAACCGTTGAAATCCATTGGAGTTAGTTACCAACGAGCCGCAATCCAGCAGACATGCTTTCCAGAGGAAGCAAAGCAAAGGAGCTTGCTAGTTCGATTTGGCAAAATGGTCTTCCGTAAAGCCCTAAGCGACTATAAACTCGGAAATGCAAAAATCAGCATTTAATGCAACTATACCACTAATGATGTTCTTGAAATAGGCTGCGACAGGTCGCTTGGCTGCTTAGTTTTTGTAAGGTACTTCGAAAACATGAAGCAAAGTGATTGAACCACTTTCAGCTGAGGAGAAGTATCATTCACTTCCGTGCATTATTAGGAACGTGCAACACCACTTTACTGAAGAGTGTCGTAGGTTTCAAAAAGAGTTAGGGACAAATGGCATACTACGCTATCTAAACCGCTTTTACTAAATGTGAGTTTCTAATACGATTTGTTCGGCATTTACAAATAAAGAATTATTACGCAGAATCTAAAGCTTTGGTAGCCGTGATTCGCCTTCACCAATTCGGGATTGTCAATGCGCGACGTAGTGAGACATACCGTCTGGTCATGTATCCATTGTGGATGGTACCACCAAATTTGCTCCACAACATGATGGGACATCTACCAGTGGAACGACTAACACCATCGTACCCTTTCGTTGGGTGCGGCATCGACTTTTACGGCCCTGTCAACGAGTATCTCAGGATCAGGGGCAAATCACCCAGCAAATCTTACATTGTTACTTTCGTGTCTCGCACTTGTCAACCGATGTCTTTCTAGTATCACTTAAGCGAATGAATGGGTGGAGGGGTTTCTATCCGACATATCCTACAGCAACGCAATGAATATTGTTGGAGCCTGTAGCAAACTCCCTGAGTCAAAGACTTGAATTTCCGAAAAAGAAAAAATATTGAAATAAAATGGTTTTCATTATTTTCAAATTCTTTCATCAAGTAATACGAGTATATAAACAACTCAGTTATACTAATACTTAAAAATTGTAATTTAGGAAATAAAGATACTAAATGACAAATATGTCTTAATTTTCTAGCATGACCGTCTGCAATAATAAATTTTCCATTAAAAATTATCAAACATTTAATGAAAAGAAATCAATAATTGTTGATTAATTTAAGATTAATAGATTTAATAGAACCGAATTCAGAAAAATACTAATTGGATTTATATAATGATGAATTGTTGTATAAATATAATTAATGCACATCTAGAACAATTGGTATGAGTCCAATTGAAGTTTGTAAATATAAAATATGAACAAGGAATTTGTATAATGCTTTTGGAATTTGTTTACAAAGTAAATATGTTTCGACTCTAGCAAAACCGTTTGATCATATTTCCAAGAAAACGTTTCATAAAGTGAACATGTTGACATTGTCCACCGTTTACAAAGTAAACATAAAATATTTCATCAAAAGCAGCATTTAGAAAAATTAGTTTTAAAATTAGTGATAAAGAAAGAATTTAATCCCTTATCGTGTCGATCTCCTTGCCGTGGGGATGAGGCTTAAGTGGTGATTCACCCACGTGTTATGGAGATTAACTTACCACGAACTAAGAGGGCAGGTTCATATAGCCGCGGAACGGCGGACTTGGTGGCCACCCAAGTACTATGCAGAGATTATCGTACCGACAACCTGGAGGTATAAAATGGATTTCCTTTCTATAACGTCGAGGCTAACCAAGGATATATCTGCACGAGGTAACCCACTTTTGGGAAATCCTCCCATCGAGCAATCGACGGCTCGGGCATCGGATATGCAGGCCTGAGGTCTACATCCCCTTACGACCGGAGCTGACATCCAGGGTTCCGGAGGAAGAGGAAGGGCACTACTAGTAGTGAAAAATACCACATTGGCTTTGTCAATGGAGAGCCGAGTGGATGTGAGCGATACACCGTCATCGAAACGATCTGAAGCAACTGAACAAGTTGTGGAGGATGTGGAGATGGGGGACAGTCTCTCGGTAGACTCAGATGGATCTCTGGTACCAAGTAAGTCTTTGACAACGGTCAAACCTGGTGCGAATCAGGTAAGTACCGGCAAAAAAAGACTGAAGTTATTGGAGATTCGAACGCATGTGCTGGTCTATCCGCAAGGCAGATCAAACAAAGAAAACAGAAGGCGAAGAGAGCCGAAGCATAAGCTAAGGCAAGTACTCCACCTGTAATGGAAACGGGAAAGCGCGGTATAAGAGAGGACTTCTCTGTAAGGTTGCACTCTTCCGGAAACGAATCGAGGTCTGTGCCAACGATCAAGAAGAGGAGAAAGGCAAAGTAGAGAAAAGGCGAGAGACGGAAATGCCTGCATTCTCGACCCAATCCAAGGCAGATAAACCTTTACCTCACAAGGCAAAGGCTAAGGGACCTAAATATCGAATGACACTCTTCTGTCAACGCTTGGCGAATCATTCGCGAGAGTGGCAGCAACGGCAATGGCGGTAGAGATACATACCGACAAACAAGACGGTCTATTGTCCAAAGGCTAAAAAGACTATCTTAACAGCTATCTTTGGAAAGCTGTCGGTCAGTCGAAAGACGTGCCGACTTTTCAGGGCAAAAGCGTGATGGTCGGCATAGTGAAGGTGCACTGTTCCAATGCTTTTTCCCCGAGAATGGCAGGAAAAGAAGATGGCAAAAATTCCATCATGCGAAAATAGCAAGTTCAATCTTGTTGAGAGTAACAAAGAAAGATTGGTACGAGCGAGTGTCTGGATTCCGGGTTCTTTCTGTAGTTCAGCAGAACTCCTCACACGCATCCGTGTTCAAAACAAAGACCTTGACACGACTCTCTGGAGAGTATACTCATGCACTAGCGGAAAATCCGCTACCATTTCGGAGGTGGGTTCGCACCTGGTACTGGGTATCGACATTGGATCTCTCAAGGTGATGAAGTCGAAGTACGGGTGCCGTCATCACCTACATCTGGGGCGAATCCATTTTCGTAAGAGAAGTAGTCAAATATGCAGAATCTAATAATCTAGGGCTAATAATGCGCTGTGATGCAAAATCACAGAACATTGTATGGGGAAGCAGCAAATGCAAGGATTCCATCCGAAAACCTGATGGCTCGTACCCCATTTCCAGATCGGAAAACGTTTAATGCTCTACTCGAAATCCATTTCCCGGGTAGTAGAACGCCCTCTGAAGTAGAGAGTGGCATGACCAATAACGGTAGTGACGGTGGAACCTCTAGGTATAGCTGGTATATTGCTAGTCGGATCGTGACAAAAGAATCTAAAAGCTTTTCCTTGTCCTCCTATCAGAACTTTAAGGCCCTGAAAAGGACGAGTAAGAGTAGTATTTATTCCGAAACCAGGATACGATGACTATTCCCTAGCAAAAAGTTTTAGGCCAATCAGTTTGGCATCGTGCTGAAAAGCCTAGAACGAGTGAGCGAAAAACATATTGGAGTGAAGGTGCTGCCAAGAAATCTTTTTAGTAGAAGTTAACACGCTTCCCAGAGTGGAAAATAATGTGAATCAGCTCTACACGATCTGGTTAGCAAAATTGAAGCCGGGCTGGAAGCTGACGAGTACACAATGGGCGTGTTCGTAGACATTGAGGGGGCTTTTGATAATGCCACTTTCGGCTCAATATGTTCTTCTGCCGAACGACATAGAGTTAATCAAACCATTGTAAAGTGGATACATTCCATGCTCTCTGAGAGGCGGTTAACCGTTGGTGAGAACAGTGACGAACTAATCCGTCAGGCCTAAGCAAGGATGTATCCAAGGTGGTGTTCTTTCTCCGCTGCTGTGGTGCTTGGTCGTAGACTCTCTACTAGCGGAGATGCAGGAACTCGGTTTTCATTCCCAAGAATATGCGGACGATGTCTGTACGTTGACATCGTATAAATCCCTAAGGAGGCTTTGCACGAAAGTGCAGAGGATACTGGACCAAATCGACGACTGGTGCATGAGACAACGTCTTTCCGTTAATCTGAAGAAAACCACCATAGTCCAGATTACGAAAAAATGGATATTGGAAGGGCTTAGTCTTCCAAAACTGAAAGGTGTCACTTGCTCTTTCCGATAAAGTTAAATATCTAGGAGAAATCTGGGATAAGAAGCTGACTTGGGAGACACACGTTTCACTGAAGGTGAATCGCGCATTAAGGATTTTTCAACAATGCCTTAGAGCCTTTAGTAAAACCTGAGGTCTGAAGTCTGCTGTGGTCCAATGGATATACACAGCACTTATCGCTCCTGTGGTCTAGTGGCGACGGACCATGGTTAAATCTACACTCCGAAAACTATACAGGCTGCAAAGACAGGTATGTTTATGCATTACGGGTGACATGAGTACAACCTCCGACGATGCTCTAAACGCGATGCTTGATTTGGTCCCCTTGGATCTTAAGATACAACAGGAAGCAATAAAACGCAATGTGTAGAATCCATAAATATGGTTTCTAGCACAAAGACGGAACTTCGGGACACAGAGAAATCTTTAAGTTGCTATCTGAGCAGTAAATACTGTTTTTGGCACTTAAAGACTACCTGATACCCATAGTTTCATTTGAAAGTAAATTTGATGTCAGATCACGCAATGGAGCACGGTTCCCCACAAGGTCCAGAGCCAATAATCGGAATCAGTTCCTTCGGAATCATGAATTGGATCAACAAGTATGTATGCAATTCACATAAAGATCGATGGTCTGGTCTAGAGCGGTGCAGAACTGCAAAGTGTTTTGAGACAAGTCGGATCAGAAAATTGTCAAACTTTCTACTAAAATTTTGAAGGAAAGAGGTTCGGTTGATGGTCGATATTATTACAGGACACAACCCATGAGGTCAGCATATGACCACCATTGGAACCATCAAGGATCCAATGTGCCCGTCGTGCTTGGAGGAGGCGGATAGCACTGAGCACTTTCTCTGTCAGTGTTCTGCCTTTGCTAGAGTAAGGCTACGAGTTTTGGGTTCCGATGTCGTGAGAACGAATAATATTCGTTCTCTAAGACTGGAGGATATTTACAGATTTGCCAAAGAATTTCTCACAGGACTAACTACCTTTGTCTCTGTCTCTATTCTTTCCTATGTATTTCACTGATACTTTTCTCCTTCCCTGGATAGTCACCACTCTATTTCCAGAGCTCTAAATACAATGGGCTTTTTAGCCTGAGTGTTTTAGGAGATACCAAATCTCTTGGTGCTCCTTGGCTCGACCTATTTAAATTTCAAATTTCAAAAATTTAATCAAATAAAAAACAGTTTGCGAATCAATACAAAAATAATTTGGACCATGAAATATTTCATATTAGTAAGATTTATCCTACCAAACCAATTACTTACTTCATAAGAAACTTTACCAGCCCGTTTTAGGTATAGATATTTTATAAATAAAATTACAACTTACAAGCTGTATTTAATAAATTTATAAATGAATTAATATTCATATCATGCAGCTTTTAAAAAGCTTGATCTATTCTTAGCATCATATCGCTTTTTCTCTTCTTACTTTGTTTATTCCAGTAAAGTAATCAACTTTAGCTGCTAATTTTATACGAAGCGGTTTAGCTCAACCCTTGAAGTTCTTAAAGGTTCAACGATTTTGTCAACCAAATCCTACCAAGAGCCATCTTTCAGGATAGTCGCCATTATTTGGGAAATGCGTTTTATGCTGCAAGCAGTGCAACTTGTTTGTATACATATTTTAAGTTTTCCTAAAAGGAGAATTTTGATAAGATAATCTTGATCGTTAAGATAAATCGTTAAGATAAATAGTTTTGATACGAAATTGTTTAGTTTTTATCCATATAAAACGTCAGACAATAATTCCTCAGGATCACTAGATTCTTTAATAAAAAGTCACAAATTTATGGCAACAAAAGTTGTTTTATTTATTGAATCACTTTAACGCTTTATTTTACGCTTACACCCTTAGCATAGGACTGGATACCCTATGCGCGTGAACCTGTACTTACATATATAAATGTGCTTAATCTTCTTCTTAATAGGCGCGATTTTGGCCGAGTTTAACAAAGCGCGCCAGTCGTTTCTTTCTCGTGCTAACCGGCGCCAGTTGGACACACCAAGTGAAGCTAAGTCCTTTTCCACCTCATCTTTCCAACGAAGAGCAGGCCTTCCTCTTCCTCTGCTACCACCAGCTGGTACACCATCGAATACTTTCAGAGCCGGAGCGTTTGTATACATTCGGACGACATGCCCCTGTCAACTTAGCCGCTGGATCCCTATTTGCTGCGCTATGTCTATGCCGTCGTAAAGCTCATACAGCTCATCGTTCCATCGCCTGCGATATTCGCCGTTGCCAACGTGCAAAGGTCCAAAAATCTTCCGGAGAATCCTTCTCTCAAACACTTCAAGCGTCGCTTCATCGTTACGTTAGGACAGGCATGATGAGAGTCCTTTAGAGTGTTAGTTTTGTTCGTGGAGAGAGGCATTTCCCGCTCAGTTGCCTACTTAGCCCAAAGTAGCACTTGTTGGCAAGAGAGATTCTACGTTGGATTTCCAGTACTACCGAATGCAGATTTGAAGTGGACGAAAAGATGATGTGTGTCGACTCTCCTTTCGTAGGTCTTTCCAAGATTTGGCATATTGTAAATATTTGGTCAATGATGGACTTTCCAGGTCTAAAGCCACAGTGATAAGGTACAATCAATTGGTTGATGGTGGGCCTCAGCCTTTAACACAATACGAGAACCTATAGGCGATATTTAGAAGACAAATCCCACGATAATTGGCATATATTGCAGAATGACCCTTTTTATGGATTGGGCAGAACACACTTAAATACCAATCGCCAGGCTTGCTTTCATTCGACCATACTTTGCATAGAAGCTGATGTATGCACCTTACCAGCTCCTCGCCGCCAAGTTTCAGTAGCTCAGCCGGCAGTCCATTGGTGCCCGCGGCTTTGTTATTCTTTAGCCGCGTTATCGCTATTCTCACCTCGTCATGGTCGGGTAGCGGAACGACACTTCCGTCGTCAACGATTTGGGTATCGGGATCTTCACATTCACTGTGATACGCTAGCTGCACTATTTAACAGCTTCGAGAAGTGTTCAATCCATAATTCAAGTATTGTCTGGACGTCAGCCACTAGATCGCCGTCTTTGTTCTTACAGGAAAACGCCCCGGTCTTAAAACCTTCTGTAAGCCACCGAACTTTCTGGTAGAATTTTCGGGCGTTGTTCCTATTGGCCAGCATCTCAAGCTGCTCACACTCACGTATTTCGGCCTTTCGTTTCTTCTTTCGAATAGTACGCCTCTCTTCCGTTCTTAGGTCTGAAGTGAGAGTCAAGCGGCGAATCTTCTGGCTGTCTGTTGTGATTGCAGCTTTTCGATGATGAACATTCGTTGCGTAGGCAGATGTACGTTTTTTGCGTAGTGCGTAGTTTAGCTGCAACAAGGTAATGATCTGAGTCGATGTTGGGTCCTCGGATCGTATGTGCATCTAAAACACTAGAAGCGTGTATTCTATCTATCTGATCTTTTACAAACTTTTCCATTAGTGAAATTTCTGGTCGTATTTAAATATTTGTTGTCTACTACTAATAATACAATGGTAGCAAATAGAGGCGATGAGCCAACTTTTATAAATGTAATAAGAAGGGAAGTCTTGGATCTCACTCTTACTAACGCACTTATATCAAATAGCATTTCAAATTGGAGGATATTAGATGAAGTCTCCTTATCGAACCGTGAGGTACGGTACACTAGACAGGGCTAGTTTACTGACCCTTGGTCTTAACAAACTATACGTATACATATAATTGTCTGTGCGTTGACATCGTATAAATCCCTAAGGAGGCTTTGCACGAAAGTGCAGAGGATTCTGGACCAAATCGACGACTGGTGCATGAGACAAGGTCTTTCCGTTATCTGAAGAAAACCACAATAGTCCAGATTACGAAAAAACGGAAATTGGAAGGGCTTAGTCTTCCAAAACTGAAAGGTGTAGCACTTGCTCCTTCCGATAAAGTTAAATATCTAGGAGAAATCTTGGATAAGAAGCTGACTTGGGAGACACACGTTTCACTGAAGGTGAATCGCGCATTAAGAATTTTTCAGCAATGCCGTAGAGCCTTTAGCAAAACCTGAGGTCTGAAGTCTGCAGTGGTCCAATGGATATACACAGCACTTATCGCTCTTGTGGTCTAGTGGCGACGGACCATGGTTAAATCCACACTCCGGGAACTATACAGGCCACAAAGACGGGTATGTTTATGCATTACGGGTGACATGAGTACAACCTCCGGCGATGCTCTAAATGCGATGCTTGATTTGGTCCCCTTGGATCTTAAGATACAACAGGAAGCAATAAAAAGCAGTGTGTAGAATCCATAAATATGGTTTCGGGCACAAAGACGGAACTTCGGGACACAGAGAAATCTTTAAGTTGCTATCTGAGCAGTATCCACTGTTTTTGGCACCTTAAGACTACCTGATACCCATAGTTTCATTTGGAAGGAAATTTGACGTCAGATCACGCAATGGAGCACGGTTCCCCACAAGGTCCAGAGCCAATAATCGGAATCAGTTCCTTCGGAATCATGAATTGGATCAACAAGTATGTATGCAATTCACATAAAGATCGATGGTCTGGTCTAGAGCGGTGCAGAACTGCAAAGTGTTTTGAGACAAGTCGGATCAGAAAATTGTCAAACTTTCTACTAAAATTTTGAAGGAAAGAGGTTCGGTTGATGGTCGATATTATTACAGGACACAACCCATGAGGTCAGCATATGACCACCATTGGAAACCAAGGACCCAATGTGCCCGTCGTGCTTGGAGGAGGCGGCTATCACTGAGCACTTTCTCTGTGAGTATTCTGCCTTTACTAGAGTAAGGCTACGAGTTTTGGGTTCCGATGTCGTGAGAACGAATAATATTCGTTCTCTAAGACTGGAGGATATTTACAGATTTGCCAAAGAATTTCTCACAGGACTAACTACCTTTGTCTCCGTCTCTATTCTTTCCTATGTATTTCTCTGATACTTTTCTCCTTCCCTCCTTGACTATCCACTCTATTTCCAGAGCTCTAAATACAATGGGCTTTTTAGCCTGAGTGTTTTAGGAGATACCAAATCTCTTGGTGCTCCTTGGCTCGACCTATTTAAATTTCAAATTTCAAAAATTTAATCAAATAAAAAACAGTTTGCGAATCAATACAAACACAATTTGGACCATGAAATATTTCATATTAGTAAGATTTATCCTACCAAACCAATTACTTACTTCATAAGAAACTTTACCAGCCCGTTTTAAGTATAGATATTTTATAAATAAAATTACAACTTACAAGCTGTATTTAATAAATTTATAAATGAATTAATATTCATAACATGCAGCTTTTGAAAAGCTTGATCTATTCTTAGCATCATATCGCTTTTTCTCTTCTTACTTTGTTTATTCCAGTAAAGTAACCAACTTTAGCTGCTATCTTTATACGAAGTGGTTTAGCTCAACCTTTGAAGTTCTTAAAGGTTCAACGATTTTATCAATCAAATCCTACCAAGAACCATCTTTCAGGATAGTCGCTATTATTTGGGAAATGTGTTTTACTACTGTAAGCAGTGCAACTTGTTTGTATACATATTTTAAGTTTTCCTAATAGGAGAATTTTGATAAGATAATCTTGATCATTAAGATAAATCGTTTGACAAATGTGTTATAATGTGAATTCTCACATTACAAATTGTGACTCAACTTTTTTGTATTACAATTTTGTTTGAATAGTTTTGATACGAAATTGTTTAGTTTTTATCCATATAAAACGTCAGACAATAATTCCTCAGGATCACTAGATTCTTCTATAAAAAGTCACAAATTTATGGCAACAAAAGTTGTTTTATTTATTGAATCACTTTAACGCTTTATTTTACGCTTACACCCTTAGCATAGGACTGGATACCCTATGCGCGTGAACCTGGACTTACATATATAAATGTGCTTAATCTTCTTCTTAATAGGCGCGATTTTGGCCGAGTTTAACAAAGCGCGCCAGTCGTTTCTTTCTCGTGCTAACCGGCGCCAGTTGGACACACCAAGTGAAGCTAAGTCCTTTTCCACCTCATCTTTCCAACGAAGAGCAGGCCTTCCTCTTCCTCTGCTACCACCAGCTGGTACACCATCGAATACTTTCAGAGCCGGAGCGTTTGTATACATTCGGACGACATGCCCCTGTCAACTTAGCCGCTGGATCCCTATTTGCTGCGCTATGTCTATGCCGTCGTAAAGCTCATACAGCTCATCGTTCCATCGCCTGCGATATTCGCCGTTGCCAACGTGCAAAGGTCCAAAAATCTTCCGGAGAATCTTTCTCTCAAACACTCCAAGCGTCGCTTCATCGTTACGTTAGGACAGGCATGATGAGAGTCCTTTAGAGTGTTAGTTTTGTTCGTGGAGAGAGGCATTTCCCGCTCAGTTGCCTACTTAGCCCAAAGTAGCACTTGTTGGCAAGATAGATTCTACGTTGGATTTCCAGTACTGCCGAATGCAGATTTGAAGTGGACGAAAAGATGGTGTGTGTCGACTCTCCTTTCGTAGGTCTTTCCAAGATTTGGCATATTGTAAATATTTGGTCAATGATGGACTTTCCAGGTCTAAAGCCACAGTGATAAGGTACAATCAATTGGTTGATGGTGGGCCTCAGCCTTTAACACAATACGCTCGAAAGAACCTATAGGCGATATTTAGAAGACAAATCCCACGATAATTGGCATATATTGCAGAATGACCCTTTTTATGGATTGGGCAGAGCACACTTAAATACCAATCGCCAGGCTTGCTTTCATTCGACCATACTTTGCATAGAAGCTGATGTATGCACCTTACCAGCTCCTCGCCGCCAAGTTTCAGTAGCTCAGCCGGCAGTCCATTGGTGCCCGCGGCTTTGTTATTCTTTAGCCGCGTTATCGCTATTCTCACCTCGTCATGGTCGGGTAGCGGAACGACACTTCCGTCGTCAACGATTTGGGTATCGGGATCTTCACATTCACTGTGACACGCTAGCTGCACTATTTAACAGCTTCGAGAAGTGTTCAATCCATAATTCAAGTATTGTCTGGACGTCAGCCACTAGATCGCCGTCTTTGTTCTTACAGGAAAACGCCCCGGTCTTAAAACCTTCTGTAAGCCACCGAACTTTCTGGTAGAATTTTCGGGCGTTGTTCCTATTGGCCAGCATCTCAAGCTGCTCACACTCACGTATTTCGGCCTTTCGTTTCTTCTTTCGAATAGTACGTCTCTCTTCCGTTCTTAGCTCAGAAGTGAGAGTCAAGCGGCGAATCTTCTGGCTGTCTGTTGTGATTGCAGCTTTTTGATGATGAACATTCGTTGCGTAGGCAGATGTACGTTTTTTGCGTAGTGCGTAGTTTGGCTGCAACAAGGTAATGATCCGAGTCGATGTTGGGTCCTCGGATCGTATGTGGATCTAAAACACTAGAAGCGTGTATTCTATCTATCACAATATGATCGGTGTGGTTTCGCGTTTTTCGATCAGGTTGCTTGGTGTATTTTCTTATGCTTGAATCTGGTGCTGCAGACTACCATGTTTCGGGCCCCGACGAAGTTAATCAGCCTCTGTACGTTACCGGATGTTTCGTTGTACAGGCAAAATTTTCCGACTGTGGGACCAAAAATTCCCTCGTTGTCCACCCTGGCGTTGAAGTCGCCAAGCACGATTTTTGTGTCGTGGTGGGAATAGCACTCATAGGAACGTTCCAGGCGCTCATTGAAATGTAGATGGAATCTTTGGTCGCATCGTCCTTCTCTTCCGTCGGGGCGTGGGCGCAAATGAGCGAGATGTTAAAAAACGGGCTTTTTGATAATTTCATTCGGGGGATTTTTACGTGGCGGGTCCCAAACCCAGCGCACAACCAGTTATCCTGGGATGATTCCCTTTCTCACGTTGGCTCACGACCAGACGGGTGTTCGGAAGATACCCAGAGGATACCTGGGCTAACCCCGGAAGCTGCTTGAACCATATGTAGAAGAATCGTTTTGGCCACTCTCAAATGAATGGCGATCAGTAACTTTCCCCACTTGAGTGTACTTCTACATATGGAACCATCCCGATGTGCTTAATATCTGTCGTTACTTCTAGATTTGGCAACTCGTATGTTCTGGCGACTTCTGTCTCGCCTTGTTATGTCCGGTCACTTGGTGCCAAGGCGCATTCATATTTTAGTTTTGTATCTCATTCTCTCAGTATTTGTTGCCAGTCAGTTCGCAAAGTTTCATGTTTTGCTACAATATTTTAATGTTAGAATGATTTTTGAAATTAAAATTTATGTTATAAATTATTATTAACATTAAAATATGGTAGAATTTTAATTCATTCATGAAAATGTGTATTATAATGGGGATTGTGGTCAAACTGTCTTTATTTTCATAGTGAACTGGTATAATTGGGTTGCAAAAAGAGTTGAAAAGTTGTTTGATCTTTTATAAACTTTTCCATTAGTGAACTTTCTACTGGGTCATCTGAACAATCATTGGTCGTATTTAAATATTTGTTGTCTACTACTAATAATACAATGGTAGCAAATAGAGGCGATGAGCCAACTTTTATAAATGTAATAAGAAGGGAGGTCTTGGATCTCACTCTTACTAACGCACTTATATCAAATAGCATTTCAAATTGGAGGATATTAGATGAAGTCTCCTTATCGAACCGTGAGGTACGGTACACTAGACAGGGCTAGTTTACTGACCCTTGGTCTTAACAAACTATACGTATACATATAATTGTCTGTGCGTTGACATCGTATAAATCCCTAAGGAGGCTTTGCACGAAAGTGCAGAGGATTCTGGACCAAATCGACGACTGGTGCATGAGACAAGGTCTTTCCGTTAATCTGAAGAAAACCACCATAGTCCAGATTACGAAAAAACGGAAATTGGAAGGGCTTAGTCTTCCAAAACTGAAAGGTGTAACACTTGCTCCTTCCGATAAAGTTAAATATCTAGGAGAAATCTTGGATACGAAGCTGACTTGGGAGACACACGTTTCACTGAAGGTGAATCGCGCATTAAGAATTTTTCAGCAATGCCGTAGAGCCTTTAGTAAAACCTGAGGTATGAAGTCTGCAGTGGTCCAATGGATATACACAGCACTTATCGCTCTTGTGGTCTAGTGGCGACGGACCATGGTTAAATCCACACTCCGGGAACTATACAGGCCACAAAGACGGGTATGTTTATGCATTACGGGTGACATGAGTACAACCTCCGGCTATGCTCTAAATGCGATGCTTGATTTGGTCCCCTTGGATCTTAAGATACAACAGGAAGCAATAAAAAGCAATGTGTAGAATCCATAAATATGGTTTCTGGCACAAAGACGGAACTTCGGGGCACAGAGAAATCTTTAAGTTGCTATCTGAGCAGTATCCACTGTTTTTGGCACCTTAAGACTACCTGATACCCATAGTTTCATTTGGAAGGAAATTTGATGTCAGATCACGCAATGGAGCACGGTTCCCCACAAGGTCCAGAGCCAATAATCGGAATCAGTTCCTTCGGAATCATGAATTGGATCAACGAGTATGTATGCAATTCACATAAAGAGCGATGGTCTGGTCTAGAGCGGTGCAGAACTGCAAAGTGTTTTGAGACAAGTCGGATCAGAAAATTGTCAAACTTTCTACTAAAATTTTGAGGGAAAGAGGTTCGGTTGATGGTCGATATTATTACAGGACACAACCCATGAGGTCAGCATATGACCACCATTGGAACCATCAAGGATCCAATGTGCCCGTCGTGCTTGGAGGAGGCGGCTATCACTGAGCACTTTCTCTGTGAGTGTTCTGCCTTTACTAGAGTAAGGCTACGAGTTTTGGGTTCCGATGTCGTGAGAACGAATAATATTCGTTCTCTAAGACTGGAGGATATTTACAGATTTGCCAAAGAATTTCTCACAGGACTAACTACCTTTGTCTCTGTCCCTATTCTTTCCTATGTATTTCTCTGATACTTTTCTCCTTCCCTCCTTGACTATCCACTCTATTTCCAGAGCTCTAAATACAATGGGCTTTTTAGCCTGAGTGTTTTAGGAGATACCAAATCTCTTGGTGCTCCTTGGCTCGACCTATTTAAATTTCAAATTTCAAAAATTTAATCAAATAAAAAACAGTTTGCGAATCAATACAAACACAATTTGGACCATGGAATATTTCATATTAGTAAGATTTATCCTACCAAACCAATTACTTACTTCATAAGAAACTTTACCAGCCCGTTTTAAGTATAGATATTTTATAAATAAAATTACAACTTACAAGCTGTATTTAATAAATTTATAAATGAATTAATATTCATAACATGCAGCTTTTGAAAAGTTTGATCTATTCTTAGCATCATATCGCTTTTTCTCTTCTTACTTTGTTTATTCCAGTAAAGTAACCAACTTTAGCTGCTAATTTTATACGAAGTGGTTTAGCTCAACCTTTGAAGTTCTTAAAGGTTCAACGATTTTATCAATCAAATCCTACCAAGAACCATCTTTCAGGATAGTCGCTATTATTTGGGAAATGTGTTTTACTACTGTAAGCAGTGCAACTTGTTTGTATACATATTTTAAGTTTTCCTAAAAGGAGAATTTTGATAAGATAATCTTGATCATTAAGATAAATCGTTTGACAAATGTGTTATAATGTGAATTCTCACATTACAAATTGTGACTCAACTTTTTTGTATTACAATTTTGTTTGAATAGTTTTGATACGAAATTGTTTAGTTTTTATCCATATAAAACGTCAGACAATAATTCCTCAGGATCACTAGATTCTTCAATAAAAAGTCACAAATTTATGGCAACAAAAGTTGTTTTATTTATTGAATAACTTTAACGCTTTATTTTACGCTTACACCCTTAGCATAGGACTGGATACCCTATGCGCGTGAACCTGTACTTACATATATAAATGTGCTTAATCTTCTTCTTAATAGGCGCGATTTAGGCCGAGTTTAACAAAGCGCCCCAGTCGTTTCTTTCTCGTGCTAACCGGCGCCAGTTGGACACACCAAGTGAAGCTAAGTCCTTTTCCACCTCATCTTTCCAACGAAGAGCAGGCCTTCCTCTTCCTCTGCTACCACCAGCTGGTACACCATCGAATACTTTCAGAGCCGGAGCGTTTGTATACATTCGGACGACATGCCCCTGTCAACTTAGTCGCTGGATCCCTATTTGCTGCGCTATGTCTATGCCGTCGTAAAGCTCATACAGCTCATCGTTCCATTGCTTGCGATATTCGCCGTTGCCAACGTGCAAAGGTCCAAAAATCTTCCGGAGAATCCTTCTCTCAAACACTCCAAGCGTCGCTTCATCGTTACGTTAGGACAGGCATGATGAGAGTCCTTTAGAGTGTTAGTTTTGTTCGTGGAGAGAGGCATTTCCCGCTCAGTTGCCTACTTAGCCCAAAGTAGCACTTGTTGGCAAGAGAGATTCTACGTTGGATTTCCAGTACTGCCGAATGCAGATTTGAAGTGGACGAAAAGATGGTGTGTGTCGACTCTCCTTTCGTAGGTCTTTCCAAGATTTGGCATATTGTAAATATTTGGTCAATGATGGATTTTCCAGGTCTAAAGCCACAGTGATAAGGTACAATCAACTGGTTGATGGTGGGGCTCAGCCTTTAACACAATACGCTCGCAAGAACCTATAGGCGATATTTAGAAGACAAATCCCACGATAATTGGCATATATTGCAGAATGACCCTTTTTATGGATTGGGCAGAACACACTTAAATACCAATCGCCAGGCTTGCCTTCATTCGACCATACTTTGCATAGAAACTGATGTATGCACCTTACCAGCTCCTCGCCGCCAAGTTTCAGTAGCTCAGCCGGCAGTCCATTGGTGCCCGCGGCTTTGTTATTCTTTAGCCGCGTTATCGCTATTCTCACCTCGTCATGGTCGGGTAGCGGAACGCCATTCCGTCGTCAACGATTTGGGTATCGGGATCTTCACATTCACTGTGACACGCGCAGCTATCACTATTTAACAGCTTTGAGAAGTGTTCAATCCATAATTCAAGTATTGTCTGGACACCAGCCACTAGATCGCTCATTGAAATGTAGATGGAATCTTTGGTCGCATCGTCCTTCTCTTCCGTCGGGGCGTGGGCGCAAATGAGCGAGATGTTAAAAAACGGGCTTTTTGATAATTTCATTCGGGGGGATTTTTACGTGGCGGGTCCCAAACCCAGCGCACAACCAGTTATCCTGGGATGATTCCCTTTCTCACGTTGGCTCACGACCAGACGGGTGTTCGGAAGATACCCAGAGGATACCTGGGCTAACCCCGGAAGCTGCTTGAACCATATGTAGAAGAATCGTTTTGGCCACTCTCAAATGAATGGCGATCAGTAACTTTCCCCACTTGAGTGGACTTCTACACATGGAACCATCCAGATGTGCTTAATATCTGTCGTTACTTCTAGATTTGGCAACTCGTATGTTCTGGCGACTTCTGTCTCGCCTTGTTATGTCCGGTCACTTGGTGCCAAGGCGCATTCATATTTTAGTTTTGTATCTCATTCTCTCAGTATTTGTTGCCAGTCAGTTCGCAAAGTTTCATGTTTTGCTACAATATTTTAATGTTAGAATGATTTTTGAAATTAAAATTTATGTTATAAATTATTATTAACATTAAAATATGGTAGAATTTTAATTCATACATGAAAATGTGTATTATAATGGGGATTGTGGTCAAACTGTCTTTATTTTCATAGTGAACTGGTATAATTGGGTTGCAAAAAGAGTTGAAAAGTTGTTTGATCTTTTATAAACTTTTCCATTAGTGAACTTTCTACTGGGTCATCTGAACAATCATTGGTCGTATTTAAATATTTGTTGTCTACTACTAATAATACAATGGTAGCAAATAGAGGCGATGAGCCAACTTTTATAAATGTAATAAGAAGGGAGGTCTTGGATCTCACTCTTACTAACGCACTTATATCAAATAGCATTTCAAATTGGAGGATATTAGATGAAGTCTCCTTATCGAACCGTGAGGTACGGTACACTAGACAGGGCTAGTTTACTGACCCTTGGTCTTAACAAACTATACGTATACATATAATTGTCTGTGCGTTGACATCGTATAAATCCCTAAGGAGGCCTTGCACGAAAGTGCAGAGGATTCTGGACCAAATCGACGACTGGTGCATGAGACAAGGTCTTTCCGTTAATCTGAAGAAAACCACCATAGTCCAGATTACGAAAAAACGGAAATTGGAAGGGCTTAGTCTTCCAAAACTGAAAGGTGTAACACTTGCTCTTTCCGATAAAGTAAAATATCTAGGAGAAATCTTGGATAAGAAGCTGACTTGGGAGACACACGTTTCACTGAAGGTGAATCGCGCATTAAGGATTTTTCAGCGATGCCGTAGAGCCTTTAGTGAAACCTGAGGTCTGAAGTCTGCTGTGGTCCAATGGATATACACAGCACTTATCGCTCCTGTGGTCTAGTGGCGACGGACCATGGTTAAATCTACACTCCGAAAACTATACAGGCTGCAAAGACGTGTATGTTTATGCATTACGGGTGACATGAGCACAACCTCCGGCGATGCTCTAAATGCGATGCTTGATTTGGTGCCCTTGGATCTTAAGATACAACAGGAAGCAATAAAAAGCAATGTGTAGAATCCATAAATATGGTTTCTGGCACAAAGACGGAACTTCGGGACACAGAGAAATCTTTAAGTTGCTATCTGAGCAGTATCCACTGTTTTGGGCACCTAAAGACTACCTGATACCCATAGTTTCATTTGGAAGTAAATTTGATGTCAGATCACGCAATGGAGCACGGTTCCCCACAAGGTCCAGAGCCAATAATCGGAATCAGTTCCTTCGGAATCATGAATTGGATCAACAAGTATGTATGCAATTCACATAAAGATCGATGGTCTGGTCTAGAGCGGTGCAGAACTGCAAAGTGTTTTGAGACAAGTCGGATCAGAAAATTGTCACACTTTCTACTAAAATTTTGAAGGAAAGAGGTTCGGTTGATGGTCGATATTATTACAGGACACAACCCATGAGGTCAGCATATGACCACCATTGGAACCATCAAGGATCCAATGTGCCCGTCGTGCTTGGAGGAGGGGATAGCATTAAGCACTTTCTCTGTCAGTGTTCTGCCTTTGCTAGAGTAAGGCTACGAGTTTTGTGTTCCGATGTCGTGAGAACGAATAATATTCGTTCTCTAAGACTGGAGGATATTTACAGATTTGCCAAAGAATTTCTCACAGGACTAACTACCTTTGTCTCTGTCTCTATTCTTTCCTATGTATTTCACTGATACTTTTCTCCTTCCCTCCTTGACTATCCACTCTATTTCCAGAGCTCTAAATACAATGGGCTTTTTAGCCTGAGTGTTTTAGGAGATACCAAATCTCTTGGTGCTCCTTGGCTCGACCTATTTAAATTTCAAATTTCAAAAATTTAATCAAATAAAAAACAGTTTGCGAATCAATACAAAAATAATTTGGACCATGAAATATTTCATATTAGTAAGATTTATCCTACCAAACCAATTACTTACTTCATAAGAAACTTTACCAGCCCGTTTTAAGTATAGATATTTTATAAATAAAATTACAACTTACAAGCTGTATTTAATAAATTTATAAATGAATTAATATTCATATCATGCAGCTTTTGAAAAGCTTGATCTATTCTTAGCATCCTATCGCTTTTTCTCTTCTTTCTTTGTTTATTCCAGTAAAGTAATCAACTTTAGCTGCTAATTTTATACGAAGCGGTTTAGCTCAACCCTTGAAGTTCTTAAAGGTTCAACGATTGTGTCAACCAAATCCTACCAAGAACCACCTTTCAGGATAGTCGCTATTATTTGGGAAATGTGTTTTATGCTGCAAGCAGTGCAACTTGTTTGTATGCATATTTTAAGTTTTCCTAAAAGGAGAATTTTGATAAGATAATCTTGATCATTAAGATAAATCGTTAAAATAAATAGTTTTGATACGAAATTGTTTAGTTTTTATCCATATAAAACGTCAGACAATAATTCCTCAGGATCACTAGATTCTTCAATAAAAAGTCACAAATTTATGGCAACAAAAGTTGTTTTATTTATTGAATAACTTTAACGCTTTATTTTACGCTTACACCCTTAGCATAGGACTGGATACCCTATGCGCGTGAACCTGTACTTACATATATAAATGTGCTTAATCTTCTTCTTAATAGGCGCGATTTTGGCCGAGTTTAACAAAGCGCGCCAGTCGTTTCTTTCTCGTGCTAACCGGCGCTAGCTGGACACCTCTTCCTCTGCTACCACCAGCTGGTACCCTATCGAATACTTTCAGAGCCGGGGCGTTTGTATACATTCGGACGACATGACCCTGTCAACTTAGCCTCTGGATCCCTATTTGCTGCGCTATGTCTATGCCGTCGTAAAGCTCATACAGCTCATCGTTCCATCGCCTGCGATATTCGCCGTTGCCAACGTGCAAAGGTCCAAAAATCTTCCGGAGAATCCTTCTCTCAAACACTCCAAGCGTCGCTTCATCGTTACGTTAGGACAGGCATGATGAGAGTCCTTTAGAGTGTTAGTTTTGTTCGTGGAGAGAAGCATTTCCCGCTCAGTTGCCTACTTAGCCCAAAGTAGCACTTGTTGGCAAGAGAGATTCTACGTTGGATTTCCAGTACTGCCGAATGCAGATTTGAAGTGGACGGAAAGATGGTGTGTGTCGATTCTCCTTTCGTAGGTCTTTCCAAGATTTGGCATATTGTAAATATTTGGTCAATGATGGACTTTCCAGGTCTAAAGCCACAATGATAAGGTACAATCAATTGGTTGATGGTGGGCCTCAGCCTTTAACACAATACGCTCGAAAGAACTTCTCACCTCGTCATGGTCGGGTAGCGGAACGACACTTCCGTCGTCAACGATTTGGGTATCTTCATATTGGGATATTGGGATCTTCACATTCACTGTGATACGCTAGCTGCACTATTTAACAGCTTCGAGAAGTGTTCAATCCATAATTCAAGTATTGTCTGGACGTCAGCCACTAGATCGCCGTCTTTGTTCTTACAGGAAAACGCCCCGGTCTTAAAACCTTCTGGAGCCACCGAACTTTCTGGTAGAATTTTCGGGCGTTGTTCCTATTAGCCAGCATCTCAAGCTGCTCACACTCACGTATTTCGGCCTTTCGTTTCTTCTTTCGAATAGTACGTCTCTCTTCCGTTCTTAGGTCAGAAGTGAGAGTCAAGCGGCGAATCTTCTGACTGTCTGTTGTGATTGCAGCTTTTCGATGATGAACATTCGTTGCGTAGGCAGATGTACGTTTTTTGCGTAGTGCGTAGTTTAGCTGCAACAAGGTAATGATCTGAGTCGATGTTGGGTCCTCGGATCGTATGTGCATCTAAAACACTAGAAGCGTGTATTCTATCTATCTGATCTTTTACAAACTTTTCCATTAGTGAAATTTCTGGTCGTATTTAAATATTTGTTGTCTACTACTAATAATACAATGGTAGCAAATAGAGGCGATGAGCCAACTTTTGTAAATGTAATAAGAAGGGAGGTCTTGGATCTCACTCTTACTAACGCACTTATATCAAATAGCATTTCAAATTGGAGGATATTAGATGAAGTCTCTTTATCGAACCGTGAGGTACGGTACACTAGACAGGGCTAGTTTACTGACCCTTGGTCTTAACAAACTATACGTATACATATAATTGTCTGTGCGTTGACATCGTATAAATCCCTAAGGAGGCTTTGCACGAAAGTGCAGAGGATTCTGGACCAAATCGACGACTGGTGCATGAGACAAGGTCTTTCCGTTAATCTGAAGAAAACCACCATAGTCCAGATTACGAAAAAACGGAAATTGGAATGGCTTAGTCTTCCAAAACTGAAAGGTGTAACACTTGCTCTTTCCGATAAAGTTAAATATCTAGGAGAAATCTTGGATAAGAAGCTGACTTGGGAGACACACGTTTCACTGAAGGTGAATCGCGCATTAAGAATTTTTCAGCAATGCCGTAGAGCCTTTAGTAAAACCTGAGGTCTGAAGTCTGCAGTGGTCCAATGGATATACACAGCACTTATCGCTCCTGTGGTCTAGTGGCGACGGACCATGGTTAAATCCACACTCCGGGAACTATACAGGTTACAAAGACGGGTATGTTTATGCATTACGGGTGACATGAGTACAACCTCCGGCGATGCTCTAAATGCGATGCTTGATTTGGTCCCCTTGGATCTTAAGATACAACAGGAAGCAATAAAAAGCAATGTGTAGAATCCATAAATATGGTTTCTGGCACAAAGACGGAACTTCGGGACACAGAGAAATCTTTAAGTTGCTATCTGAGCAGTATCCACTGTTTTTGGCACCTTAAGACCACCTGGTACCCATAGTTTCATTTGGAAGGAAATTTGATGTCAGATCACGCAATGGAGCACGGTTCCCCACAAGGTCCAGAGCCAATAATCGGAATCAGTTCCTTCGGAATCATGAATTGGATCAACGAGTATGTATGCAATTCACATAAATAGCGATGGTCTGGTCTAGAGCGGTGCAGAACTGCAAAGTGTTTTGAGACAAGTCGGATCAGAAAATTGTCAAACTTTCTACTAAGATTGTGAAGGAAAGAGGTTCGGTTGATGGTCGATATTATTACAGGACACAACCCATGAGGTCGGCATATGACCACCATTGGAACCACCAAGGACCCAATGTGCCCGTCGTGCTTGGAGGAGGCGGATAGCACTGAGCACTTTCTCTGTGAGTGTTCTGCCTTTACTAGAGTAAGGCTACGAGTTTTGGGTTCCGATGTCGTGAGAACGAATAATATTCGTTCTCTAAGACTGGAGGATATTTACAGATTTGCCAAAGAATTTCTCACAGGATTAACTACTTTTGTCTCTGTCTCTATTCTTTCCTATGTATTTCTCTGATACTTTTCTCCTTCCCTCCTTGACTATCCACTCTATTTCCAGAGCTCTAAATACAATGGGCTTTTTAGCCTGAGTGTTTTAGGAGATACCAAATCTCTTGGTGCTCCTTGGCTCGACCTATTTAAATTTCAAATTTCAAAAATGTAATCAAATAAAAAACTGTTTGCGAATCAATACAAACACAATTTGGACCATGAAATATTTCATATTAGTAAGATTTATCCTACCAAACCAATTACTTACTTCATAAGAAACTTTACCAGCCCGTTTTAAGTATAGATATTTTATAAATAAAATTACAACTTACAAGCTGTATTTAATAAATTTATAAATGAATTAATATTCATATCATGCAGCTTTTGAAAAGTTTGATCTATTCTTAGCATCATATCGCTTTTTCTCTTCTTACTTTGTTTATTCCAGTAAAGAAACCATCTTTAGCTGCTAATTTTATACGAAGTGGTTTAGCTCAACCTTTGAAGTTCTTAAAGGTTCAACGATTTTATCAATCAAATCCTACCAAGAGCCATCTTTCAGGATAGTCGCTATTATTTGGGAAATGTGTTTTACTACTGTAAGCAGTGCAACTTGTTTGTATACATATTTTAAGTTTTCCTAAAAGGAGAATTTTGATAAGATAATCTTGATCATTAAGATAAATCGTTTGACAAATGTGTTACAATGTGAATTCTCACATTACAAATTGTGACTCAACTTTTTTGTTTTACAATTTTGTTCGAATAGTTTTGATACGAAATTGTTTAGTTTTTATCCATATAAAACGTCAGACAATAATTCCTCAGGATCACTAGATTCTTTAATAAAAAGTCACAAATTTATGGCAACAAAAGTTGTTTTATTTATTGAATCACTTTAACGCTTTATTTTACGCTTACACCCTTAGCATAGGACTGGATACCCTATGCGCGTGAACCTGTACTTACATATATAAATGTGCTTAATCGTCTTCTTAATAGGCGCGATTTTGGCCGAGTTTAACAAAGCGCGCCAGTGGTTTCCCTCTCGTGCTAACCGGCGCCAGTTGGACACACCAAGTGAAGCTAAGTCCTTTTCCACCACATCTTTCCAACGAAGAGCAGGCCTTCCTCTTCCTCTGCTACCACCAGCTGGTACGACATGACCCTGTCAACTTAGCCTCTGGATCCCTATTTGCTGCGCTATGTCTATGCCGTCGTAAAGCTCTCACAGCTCATCGTTCCATCGCCTACGATATTCGCCGTTGCCAACGTGCAAAGGTCCAAAAATCTTCCGGAGAATCTTTCTCTCAAACACTCCAAGCGTCGCTTCATCGTTACGTTAGGACAGGCATGATGAGAGTCCTTTAGAGTGTTAGTTTTGTTCGTGGAGAGAGGCATTTCCCGCTCAGTTGCCTACTTAGCCCAAAGTAGCACTTGTTGGCAAGAGAGATTCTACGTTGGATTTCCAGTACTGCCGAATGCAGATTTGAAGTGGACGAAAAGATGGTGTGTGTCGATTCTCTTTTCGTAGGTCTTTCCAAGATTTGGCATATTGTAAATATTTGGTCAATGATGGACTTTCCAGGTCTAAAGCCACAATGATAAGGTACAATCAGTTGGTTGATGGTGGGCCTCAGCCTTTAACACAATACGAGAACCTATAGGCGATATTTAGAAGACAAATCCCACGGTAATTGGCATATATTGCAGAATGACCCTTTTTATGGATTGGGCAGAGCACACTTAAATTCCAATCGCCAGGCTTGCTTTCATTCGACCATACTTTGCATAGGAGCTGATGTATGCACCTTACCAGCTCCTCGTCGCCAAGTTTTAGTAGCTCAGCCGGCAGTCCATTGGTGCCCGCGGCTTTGTTATTCTTTAGCCGCGTTATCGCTATTCTCACCTCGTCATGGTCGGGTAGCGGAACGACACTTCCGTCGTCAACGATTTGGGTATCGGGATCTTCACATTCACTGTGACACGCTAGCTGCACTATTTAACAGCTTCGAGAAGTGTTCAATCCATAATTCAAGTATTGTCTGGACGTCAGCCACTAGATCGCCGTCTTTGTTCTTACAGGAAAACGCCCCGGTCTTAAAACCTTCTGTAAGCCACCGAACTTTCTGGTAGAATTTTCGGGCGTTGTTCCTATTGGCCAGCATCTCAAGCTGCTCACTCTCACGTATTTCGGCCTTTCGTTTCTTCTTTCGAATAGTACGTCTCTCTTCCGTTCTTAGCTCTCACATGGCTCGCGTTGCGCCCGATCGTAGCGTTGGTCTATAGGTAGAATCTTTTCTTTCTGCGGAAGCATGACATTTCTCGTCATACCAACTGTTTTTTCGGGCTCGCCGGAGTCCGATTTTTTGTTCGGCGGCAGTATGTTGAGAACGGGAAATGTTGCTCCATTGCTCGTGCATGTCGGTTTGTTGGGTAATACTCTCTGAGAGCAGAAGTGAGAGTCAAGCGGCGAATCTTCTGGCTGTCTGTTGTGATTGCAGCTTTTCGATGATGAACATTCGTTGCGTAGGCAGATGTACGTTTTTTGCGTAGTGCGTAGTTTGGGTGCAACAAGGTAATGATCTGAGTCGATGTTGGGTCCTCGGATCGTATGTGCGTCTAAAACACTAGAAGCGTGTCTTCTATCTATCACAACATGATCGATGTGGTTTCGCGTTTTTCGATCAGGTTGCTTGGTGTATTTTCTTATGCTTGAATCTGGTGCTGCAGACTACCATGTTTCGGGCCCCGACGAAGTTAATCAGCCTCTGTACGTTACCGGATGTTTCGTTGTACAGGCAAAATTTTCCGACTGTGGGACCAAAAATTCCCTCCTTGCCCACCCTGGCGTTGAAGTCGCCAAGCACGATTTTTGTGTCGTGGTGGGAATAGCACTCATAGGAACGTTCCAGGCGCTCATTGAACTGTAGATGGAATCTTTGGTCGCATCGTCCTTCTCTTCCGTCGGGGCGTGGGCGCAAATGAGCGAGATGTTAAAAAACGGGCTTTTTGATCATTTCATTCGGGGGATTTTTACGTGGCGGGTCGCAAACCCAGCGCACAACCAGTTATCCTGGGATGATTCGCTTTCTCACGTTGGCTCACGACCAGACGGGTGTTCGGAAGATACCCAGAGGATACCTGGGCTAACCCCGGAAGCTGCTTGAACCATATGTAGAAGAATCGTTTTGGCCACTCTCAAATGAATGGCGATCAGTAACTTTCTCCCCACTTGCGGGGACTTCTACACATGGAACCATCCCGATGTGCTTAAATGTTCTGGCGACTTCTGTCTCGCCTTGTTATGTCCGGTCACTTGGTGCCAAGGCGCATTCATATTTTAGTTTTGTATCTCATTCTCTCAGTATTTGTTGCCAGTCAGTTCGCAAAGTTTCATGTTTTGCTACAATATTTTAATGTTAGAATGATTTTTGAAATGAAAATTTATGTTATAAATTATTATTAACATTAAAATATGGTAGAATTTTAATTCATACATGGAAATGTGTATTATAATGGGGATTGTGGTCAAACTGTCTTTATTTTCATAGTGAACTGGTATAATTGGGTTGCAAAAAGAGTTGAAAAGTTGTTTGATCTTTTATAAACTTTTCCATTAGTGAACTTTCTACTGGGTCATCTGAACAATCATTGGTCGTATTTAAATATTTGTTGTCTACTACTAATAATACAATGGTAGCAAATAGAGGCGATGAGCCAACTTTTATAAATGTAATAAGAAGGGAGGTCTTGGATCTCACTCTTACTAACGCACTTATATCAAATAGCATTTCAAATTGGAGGATATTAGATGAAGTCTCCTTATCGAACCGTGAGGTACGGTACACTAGACAGGGCTAGTTTACTGACCCTTGGTCTTAACAAACTATACGTATACATATAATTGTCTGTGCGTTGACATCGTATAAATCCCTAAGGAGGCTTTGCACGAAAGTGCAGAGGATTCTGGACCAAATCGACGACTGGTGCATGAGACAAGGTCTTTCCGTTATCTGAAGAAAACCACCATAGTCCAGATTACGAAAAACTGGAAATTGGAAGGGCTTAGTCTTCCAAAACTGAAAGGTGTAACACTTGCTCTTTCCGATAAAGTTAAATATCTAGGAGAAATCTTGGATACGAAGCTGACTTGGGAGACACACGTTTCACTGAAGGTGAATCGCGCATTAAGAATTTTTCAGCAATGCCGTAGAGCCTTTAGTAAAACCTGAGGTCTGAAGTCTGCAGTGGTCCAATGGATATACACAGCACTTATCGCTCCTGTGGTCTAGTGGCGACGGACCATGGTTAAATCCACACTCCGGGAACTATACAGGCTACAAAGACGTGTATGTTTATGCATTACGGGTGACATGAGTACAACCTCCGGCGATGCTCTAAATGCGATGCTTGATTTGGTCCCCTTGGATCTTAAGATACAACAGGAAGCAATAAAAAGCAATGTGTAGAATCCATAAATATGGTTTCTGGCACAAAGACGGAACTTCGGGACACAGAGAAATCTTTAAGTTGCTATCTGAGCAGTATCCACTGTTTTTGGCACCTTAAGACTACCTGATACCCATAGTTTCATTTGGAAGGAAATTTGATGTCAGATCACGCAATGGAGCACGGTTCCCCACAAGGTCCAGAGCCAATAATCGGAATCAGTTCCTTCGGAATCATGAATTGGATCAACGAGTATGTATGCAATTCACATAAAGAGCCGATGGTCTGGTCTAGAGCGGTGCAGAACTGCAAAGTGTTTTGAGACAAGTCGGATCAGAAAATTGTCAAACTTTCTACTAAAATTTTGAAGGAAAGAGGTTCGGTTGATGGTCGATATTATTACAGGACACAACCCATGAGGTCAGCATATGACCACCATTGGAACCACCAAGGACCCAATGTGCCCGTCGTGCTTGGAGGAGGCGGATAGCACTGAGCACTTTCTCTGTGAGTGTTCTGCCTTTGCTAGAGTAAGGCTACGAGTTTTGGGTTCCGATGTCGTGAGAACGAATAATATTCGTTCTCTAAGACTGGAGGATATTTACAGATTTGCCAAAGAATTTCTCACAGGACTAACTACCTTTGTCTCTGTCTCTATTCTTTCCTATGTATTTCTCTGATACTTTTCTCCTTCCCTCCTTGACTATCCACTCTATTTCCAGAGCTCTAAATACAATGGGCTTTTTAGCCTGAGTGTTTTAGGAGATACCAAATCTCTTGGTGCTCCTTGGCTCGACCTATTTAAATTTCAAATTTCAAAAATTTAATCAAATAAAAAACAGTTTGCGAATCAATACAAACACAATTTGGACCATGAAATATTTCATATTAGTAAGATTTATCCTACCAAACCAATAACTTACTTCATAAGAAACTTTACCAGCCCGTTTTAAGTATAGATATTTTATAAATAAAATTACAACTTACAAGCTGTATTTAATAAATTTATAAATGAATTAATATTCATATCATGCAGCTTTTGAAAAGTTTGATCTATTTTAGCATCATATCGCTTTTTCTCTTCTTACTTTGTTTATTCCAGTAAAGTAACCATCTTTAGCTGCTAATTTTATACGAAGTGGTTTAGCTCAACCTTTGAAGTTCTTAAAGGTTCAACGATTTTATCAATCAAATCCTACCAAGAGCCATCTTTCAGGATAGTCGCTATTATTTGGGAAATGTGTTTTACTACTGTAAGCAGTGCAACTTGTTTGTATACATATTTTAAGTTTTCCTAAAAGGAGAATTTTGATAAGATAATCTTGATCATTAAGATAAATCGTTTGACAAATGTGTTACAATGTGAATTCTCACATTACAAATTGTGACTCAACTTTTTTGTTTTACAATTTTGTTCGAATAGTTTTGATACGAAATTGTTTAGTTTTTATCCATATGAAACGTCAGACAATAATTCCTCAGGATCACTAGATTCTTTAATAAAAAGTCACAAATTTATGGCAACAAAAGTTGTTTTATTTATTGAATCACTTTAACGCTTTATTTTACGCTTACACCCTTAGCATAGGACTGGATACCCTATGCGCGTGAACCTGTACTTACATATATAAATGTGCTTAATCGTCTTCTTAATAGGCGCGATTTTGGCCGAGTTTAACAAAGCGCGCCAGTCGTTTCCCTCTCGTGCTAACCGGCGCCAGTTGGACACACCAAGTGAAGCTAAGTCCTTTTCCACCTCATCTTTCCAACGAAGAGCAGGCCTTCCTCTTCCTCTGCTACCACCAGCTGGTACCTCATCGAATACTTTCAGAGCCGGAGCGTTTGTATACATTCGGACGACATGACCCTGTCAACTTAGCCTCTGGATCCCTATTTGCTGCGCTATGTCTATGCCGTCGTAAAGCTCATACAGCTCATCGTTCCATCGCCTGCGATATTCGCCGTTGCCAACGTGCAAAGGTCCAAAAATCTTCCGGAGAATCTTTCTCTCAAACACTCCAAGCGTCGCTTCATCGTTACGTTAGGACAGGCATGATGAGAGTCCTTTAAAGTGTTAGTTTTGTTCGTGGAGAGAGAGAGATTCTACGTTGGATTTCCAGTACTGCCGAATGCAGATTTGAAGTGGACGAAAAGATGGTGTGTGTCGATTCTCCTTTCGTAGGTCTTTCCAAGATTTGGCATATTGTAAATATTTGGTCAATGATGGACTTTCCAGGTCTAAAGCCACAATGATAAGGTACAATCAGTTGGTTGATGGTGGGCCTCAGCCTTTAACACAATACGAGAACCTATAGGCGATATTTAGAAGACAAATCCCACGATAATTGTCATATATTGCAGAATCACCCTTTTTATGGATTGGGCAGAGCACACTTAAATTCCAATCGCCAGGCTTGCTTTGATTCGACCATACTTTGCATAGAAGCTGATGTATGCACCTTACCAGCTCCTCGCCGCCAAGTTTCAGTAGCTCAGCCGGCAGTCCATTGGTGCCCGCGGCTTTGTTATTCTTTAGCCGCGTTATCGCTATTCTCACCTCGTCATGGTCGGGTAGCGGAACGACACTTCCGTCGTCAACGATTTGGGTATCGGGATCTTCACATTCACTGTGACACGCGCAGCTATCACTATTTAACAGCTTCGAGAAGTGTTCAATCCATAATTCAAGTATTGTCTGGACGTCAGCCACCAGCTCGCCGTCTTTGTTCTTACAGGAAAACGCCCCGGTCTTAAAACCTTCTGTAAGCCACCGAACTTTCTGGTAGAATTTTCGGGCGTTGTTCCTATTGGCCAGCATCTCAAGCTGCTCACACTCACGTATTTCGGCCTTTCGTTTCTTCTTTCGAATAGTACGTCTCTCTTCCGTTCTTAGCTCTCACATGGCTCGCGTTGCGCCCGATCGTAGCGTTGGTCTATAGGTAGCATCTTTTCTTTCTGCGGAAGCATGACATTTCTCGTCATACCAACTGTTTTTTCGGGCTCGCCGGAGTCCGATTTTTTGTTCGGCGGCAGTATGTTGAGAACGGGAAATGTTGCTCCATTGCTCGTGCATGTCGGTTTGTTGGGTAATACTCTCTGAGAGCAGAAGTGAGAGTCAAGCGGCGAGTCTTCTGGTTGTCTGTTGTGATTGCAGCTTTTCGATGATGAACATTCGTTGCGTAGGCAGATGTACGTTTTTTGCGTAGTGCGTAGTTTGGGTGCAACAAGGTAATGATCTGAGTCGATGTTGGGTCCTCGGATCGTATGTGGATCTAAAACACTAGAAGCGTGTCTTCTATCTATCACAACATGATCGATGTGGTTTCGCGTTTTTCGATCAGGTTGCTTGGTGTATATTCTTATGCTTGAATCTGGTGCTGCCGGCTCCATGTTTCGGGCCCCGACGAAGTTAATCAGCCTCTGTATGTTACCGGATGTTTCGTTGTACAGGCAAAGTTTTCCGACTGTGAAACCAAAAATTCCCTCCTTGCACACCCTGGCGTTGAAGTCGCCAAGCACGATTTTTGTGTCGTGGTGGGAATAGCACTCATAGGAACGTTCCAGGCGCTCATTGAACTGTAGATGGAATCTTTGGTCGCATCGTCCTTCTCTTCCGTCGGGGCGTGGGCGCAAATGAGCGAGATGTTAAAAAACGGGCTTTTTGATAATTTCATTCGGGGGATTTTTACGTGGCGGGTCGCAAACCCAGCGCACAACCAGTTATCCTGGGATGATTCGCTTTCTCACGTTGGCTCACGACCAGACGGGTGTTCGGAAGATACCCAGAGGATACCTGGGCTAACCCCGGAAGCTGTTTGAACCATATGTAGAAGAATCGTTTTGGCCACTCTCAAATGAATGGCGATCAGTAACTTTCTCCCCACTTGCGGGGACTTCTACACATGGAACCATCCCGATGTGCTTAATATCTGTCGTTATTTCTAGATTTGGCAACTCGTATGTTCTGGCGACTTCTGTCTCGCCTTGTTATGTCCGGTCACTTGGTGCCAAGGCGCATTCATATTTTAGTTTTGTATCTCATTCTCTCAGTATTTGTTGCCAGTCAGTTCGCAAAGTTTCATGTTTTGCTACAATATTTTAATGTTAGAATGATTTTTGAAATGAAAATTTATGTTATAAATTATTATTAACATTAAAATATGGTAGAATTTTAATTCATACATGGAAATGTGTATTATAATGGGGATTGTGGTCAAACTGTCTTTATTTTCATAGTGAACTGGTATAATTGGGTTGCAAAAAGAGTTGAAAAGTTGTTTGATCTTTTATAAACTTTTCCATTAGTGAACTTTCTACTGGGTCATCTGAACAATCATTGGTCGTATTTAAATATTTGTTGTCTACTACTAATAATACAATGGTAGCAAATAGAGGCGATGAGCCAACTTTTATAAATGTAATAAGAAGGGAGGTCTTGGATCTCACTCTTACTAACGCACTTATATCAAATAGCATTTCAAATTGGAGGATATTAGATGAAGTCTCCTTATCGAACCGTGAGGTACGGTACACTAGACAGGGCTAGTTTACTGACCCTTGGTCTTAACAAACTATACGTATACATATAATTGTCTGTGCGTTGACATCGTATAAATCCCTAAGGAGGCTTTGCACGAAAGTGCAGAGGATTCTGGACCAAATCGACGACTGGTGCATGAGACAAGGTCTTTCCGTTATCTGAAGAAAACCACCATAGTCCAGATTACGAAAAAATGGAAATTGGAAGGGCTTAGTCTTCCAAAACTGAAAGGTGTAACACTTGCTCCTTCCGATAAAGTTAAATATCTAGGAGAAATCTTGGATACGAAACTGACTTGGGAGACACACGTTTCACTGAAGATGAATCGCGCATTAAGAATTTTTCAGCAATGCCGTAGAGCCTTTAGTAAAACCTGAGGTCTGAAGTCTGCAGTGGTCCAATGGATATACACAGCACTTATCGCTCCTGTGGTCTAGTGGCGACGGACCATGGTTAAATCCACACTCCGGGAACTATACAGGCTACAAAGACGTGTATGTTTATGCATTACGGGTGACATGAGTACAACCTCCGGCGATGCTCTAAATGCGATGCTTGATTTGGTCCCCTTGGATCTTAAGATACAACAGGAAGCAATAAAAAGCAATGTGTAGAATCCATAAATATGGTTTCTGGCACAAAGACGGAACTTCGGGACACAGAGAAATCTTTAAGTTGCTATCTGAGCAGTATCCACTGTTTTTGGCACCTTAAGACTACCTGATACCCATAGTTTCATTTGGAAGGAAATTTGATGTCAGATCACGCAATGGAGCACGGTTCCCCACAAGGTCCAGAGCCAATAATCGGAATCAGTTCCTTCGGAATCATGAATTGGATCAACGAGTATGTATGCAATTCACATAAATAGCGATGGTCTGGTCTAGAGCGGTGCAGAACTGCAAAGTGTTTTGAGACAAGTCGGATCAGAAAATTGTCAAACTTTCTACTAAAATTGTGAAGGAAAGAGGTTCGGTTGATGGTCGATATTATTACAGGACACAACCCATGAGGTCGGCATATGACCACCATTGGAACCACCAAGGACCCAATGTGCCCGTCGTGCTTGGAGGAGGCGGATAGCACTGAGCACTTTCTCTGTGAGTGTTCTGCCTTTACTAGAGTAAGGCTACGAGTTTTGGGTTCCGATGTCGTGAGAACGAATAATATTCGTTCTCTAAGACTGGAGGATATTTACAGATTTGCCAAAGAATTTCTCACAGGATTAACTACTTTTGTCTCTGTCTCTATTCTTTCCTATGTATTTCTCTGATACTTTTCTCCTTCCCTCCTTGACTATCCACTCTATTTCCAGAGCTCTAAATACAATGGGCTTTTTAGCCTGAGTGTTTTAGGAGATACCAAATCTCTTGGTGCTCCTTGGCTCGACCTATTTAAATTTCAAATTTCAAAAATGTAATCAAATAAAAAACTGTTTGCGAATCAATACAAACACAATTTGGACCATGAAATATTTCATATTAGTAAGATTTATCCTACCAAACCAATTACTTACTTCATAAGAAACTTTACCAGCCCGTTTTAAGTATAGATATTTTATAAATAAAATTACAACTTACAAGCTGTATTTAATAAATTTATAAATGAATTAATATTCATATCATGCAGCTTTTGAAAAGTTTGATCTATTCTTAGCATCATATCGCTTTTTCTCTTCTTACTTTGTTTATTCCAGTAAAGAAACCATCTTTAGCTGCTAATTTTATACGAAGTGGTTTAGCTCAACCTTTGAAGTTCTTAAAGGTTCAACGATTTTATCAATCAAATCCTACCAAGAGCCATCTTTCAGGATAGTCGCTATTATTTGGGAAATGTGTTTTACTACTGTAAGCAGTGCAACTTGTTTGTATACATATTTTAAGTTTTCCTAAAAGGAGAATTTTGATAAGATAATCTTGATCATTAAGATAAATCGTTTGACAAATGTGTTACAATGTGAATTCTCACATTACAAATTGTGACTCAACTTTTTTGTTTTACAATTTTGTTCGAATAGTTTTGATACGAAATTGTTTAGTTTTTATCCATATAAAACGTCAGACAATAATTCCTCAGGATCACTAGATTCTTTAATAAAAAGTCACAAATTTATGGCAACAAAAGTTGTTTTATTTATTGAATCACTTTAACGCTTTATTTTACGCTTACACCCTTAGCATAGGACTGGATACCCTATGCGCGTGAACCTGTACTTACATATATAAATGTGCTTAATCGTCTTCTTAATAGGCGCGATTTTGGCCGAGTTTAACAAAGCGCGCCAGTGGTTTCCCTCTCGTGCTAACCGGCGCCAGTTGGACACACCAAGTGAAGCTAAGTCCTTTTCCACCACATCTTTCCAACGAAGAGCAGGCCTTCCTCTTCCTCTGCTACCACCAGCTGGTACGACATGACCCTGTCAACTTAGCCTCTGGATCCCTATTTGCTGCGCTATGTCTATGCCGTCGTAAAGCTCTCACAGCTCATCGTTCCATCGCCTACGATATTCGCCGTTGCCAACGTGCAAAGGTCCAAAAATCTTCCGGAGAATCTTTCTCTCAAACACTCCAAGCGTCGCTTCATCGTTACGTTAGGACAGGCATGATGAGAGTCCTTTAGAGTGTTAGTTTTGTTCGTGGAGAGAGGCATTTCCCGCTCAGTTGCCTACTTAGCCCAAAGTAGCACTTGTTGGCAAGAGAGATTCTACGTTGGATTTCCAGTACTGCCGAATGCAGATTTGAAGTGGACGAAAAGATGGTGTGTGTCGATTCTCTTTTCGTAGGTCTTTCCAAGATTTGGCATATTGTAAATATTTGGTCAATGATGGACTTTCCAGGTCTAAAGCCACAATGATAAGGTACAATCAGTTGGTTGATGGTGGGCCTCAGCCTTTAACACAATACGAGAACCTATAGGCGATATTTAGAAGACAAATCCCACGGTAATTGGCATATATTGCAGAATGACCCTTTTTATGGATTGGGCAGAGCACACTTAAATTCCAATCGCCAGGCTTGCTTTCATTCGACCATACTTTGCATAGGAGCTGATGTATGCACCTTACCAGCTCCTCGCCGCCAAGTTTTAGTAGCTCAGCCGGCAGTCCATTGGTGCCCGCGGCTTTGTTATTCTTTAGCCGCGTTATCGCTATTCTCACCTCGTCATGGTCGGGTAGCGGAACGACACTTCCGTCGTCAACGATTTGGGTATCGGGATCTTCACATTCACTGTGACACGCTAGCTGCACTATTTAACAGCTTCGAGAAGTGTTCAATCCATAATTCAAGTATTGTCTGGACGTCAGCCACTAGATCGCCGTCTTTGTTCTTACAGGAAAACGCCCCGGTCTTAAAACCTTCTGTAAGCCACCGAACTTTCTGGTAGAATTTTCGGGCGTTGTTCCTATTGGCCAGCATCTCAAGCTGCTCACTCTCACGTATTTCGGCCTTTCGTTTCTTCTTTCGAATAGTACGTCTCTCTTCCGTTCTTAGCTCTCACATGGCTCGCGTCGCGCCCGATCGTAGCGTTGGTCTATAGGTAGCATCTTTTCTTTCTGCGGAAGCATGACATTTCTCGTCATACCAACTGTTTTTTCGGGCTCGCCGGAGTCCGATTTTTTGTTCGGCGGCAGTATGTTGAGAACGGGAAATGTTGCTCCATTGCTCGTGCATGTCGGTTTGTTGGGTAATACTCTCTGAGAGCAGAAGTGAGAGTCAAGCGGCGAATCTTCTGGCTGTCTGTTGTGATTGCAGCTTTTCGATGATGAACATTCGTTGCGTAGGCAGATGTACGTTTTTTGCGTAGTGCGTAGTTTGGGTGCAACAAGGTAATGATCTGAGTCGATGTTGGGTCCTCGGATCGTATGTGCGTCTAAAACACTAGAAGCGTGTCTTCTATCTATCACAACATGATCGATGTGGTTTCGCGTTTTTCGATCAGGTTGCTTGGTGTATTTTCTTATGCTTGAATCTGGTGCTGCAGACTACCATGTTTCGGGCCCCGACGAAGTTAATCAGCCTCTGTACGTTACCGGATGTTTCGTTGTACAGGCAAAATTTTCCGACTGTGGGACCAAAAATTCCCTCCTTGCCCACCCTGGCGTTGAAGTCGCCAAGCACGATTTTTGTGTCGTGGTGGGAATAGCACTCATAGGAACGTTCCAGGCGCTCATTGAACTGTAGATGGAATCTTTGGTCGCATCGTCCTTCTCTTCCGTCGGGGCGTGGGCGCAAATGAGCGAGATGTTAAAAAACGGGCTTTTTGATAATTTCATTCGGGGGATTTTTACGTGGCGGGTCGCAAACCCAGCGCACAACCAGTTATCCTGGGATGATTCGCTTTCTCACGTTGGCTCACGACCAGACGGGTGTTCGGAAGATACCCAGAGGATACCTGGGCTAACCCCGGAAGCTGCTTGAACCATATGTAGAAGAATCGTTTTGGCCACTCTCAAATGAATGGCGATCAGTAACTTTCTCCCCACTTGCGGGGACTTCTACACATGGAACCATCCCGATGTGCTTAAATGTTCTGGCGACTTCTGTCTCGCCTTGTTATGTCCGGTCACTTGGTGCCAAGGCGCATTCATATTTTAGTTTTGTATCTCATTCTCTCAGTATTTGTTGCCAGTCAGTTCGCAAAGTTTCATGTTTTGCTACAATATTTTAATGTTAGAATGATTTTTGAAATGAAAATTTATGTTATAAATTATTATTAACATTAAAATATGGTAGAATTTTAATTCATACATGGAAATGTGTATTATAATGGGGATTGTGGTCAAACTGTCTTTATTTTCATAGTGAACTGGTATAATTGGGTTGCAAAAAGAGTTGAAAAGTTGTTTGATCTTTTATAAACTTTTCCATTAGTGAACTTTCTACTGGGTCATCTGAACAATCATTGGTCGTATTTAAATATTTGTTGTCTACTACTAATAATACAATGGTAGCAAATAGAGGCGATGAGCCAACTTTTATAAATGTAATAAGAAGGGAGGTCTTGGATCTCACTCTTACTAACGCACTTATATCAAATAGCATTTCAAATTGGAGGATATTAGATGAAGTCTCCTTATCGAACCGTGAGGTACGGTACACTAGACAGGGCTAGTTTACTGACCCTTGGTCTTAACAAACTATACGTATACATATAATTGTCTGTGCGTTGACATCGTATAAATCCCTAAGGAGGCTTTGCACGAAAGTGCAGAGGATTCTGGACCAAATCGACGACTGGTGCATGAGACAAGGTCTTTCCGTTATCTGAAGAAAACCACCATAGTCCAGATTACGAAAAACTGGAAATTGGAAGGGCTTAGTCTTCCAAAACTGAAAGGTGTAACACTTGCTCTTTCCGATAAAGTTAAATATCTAGGAGAAATCTTGGATACGAAGCTGACTTGGGAGACACACGTTTCACTGAAGGTGAATCGCGCATTAAGAATTTTTCAGCAATGCCGTAGAGCCTTTAGTAAAACCTGAGGTCTGAAGTCTGCAGTGGTCCAATGGATATACACAGCACTTATCGCTCCTGTGGTCTAGTGGCGACGGACCATGGTTAAATCCACACTCCGGGAACTATACAGGCTACAAAGACGTGTATGTTTATGCATTACGGGTGACATGAGTACAACCTCCGGCGATGCTCTAAATGCGATGCTTGATTTGGTCCCCTTGGATCTTAAGATACAACAGGAAGCAATAAAAAGCAATGTGTAGAATCCATAAATATGGTTTCTGGCACAAAGACGGAACTTCGGGACACAGAGAAATCTTTAAGTTGCTATCTGAGCAGTATCCACTGTTTTTGGCACCTTAAGACTACCTGATACCCATAGTTTCATTTGGAAGGAAATTTGATGTCAGATCACGCAATGGAGCACGGTTCCCCACAAGGTCCAGAGCCAATAATCGGAATCAGTTCCTTCGGAATCATGAATTGGATCAACGAGTATGTATGCAATTCACATAAAGAGCCGATGGTCTGGTCTAGAGCGGTGCAGAACTGCAAAGTGTTTTGAGACAAGTCGGATCAGAAAATTGTCAAACTTTCTACTAAAATTTTGAAGGAAAGAGGTTCGGTTGATGGTCGATATTATTACAGGACACAACCCATGAGGTCAGCATATGACCACCATTGGAACCACCAAGGACCCAATGTGCCCGTCGTGCTTGGAGGAGGCGGATAGCACTGAGCACTTTCTCTGTGAGTGTTCTGCCTTTGCTAGAGTAAGGCTACGAGTTTTGGGTTCCGATGTCGTGAGAACGAATAATATTCGTTCTCTAAGACTGGAGGATATTTACAGATTTGCCAAAGAATTTCTCACAGGACTAACTACCTTTGTCTCTGTCTCTATTCTTTCCTATGTATTTCTCTGATACTTTTCTCCTTCCCTCCTTGACTATCCACTCTATTTCCAGAGCTCTAAATACAATGGGCTTTTTAGCCTGAGTGTTTTAGGAGATACCAAATCTCTTGGTGCTCCTTGGCTCGACCTATTTAAATTTCAAATTTCAAAAATTTAATCAAATAAAAAACAGTTTGCGAATCAATACAAACACAATTTGGACCATGAAATATTTCATATTAGTAAGATTTATCCTACCAAACCAATAACTTACTTCATAAGAAACTTTACCAGCCCGTTTTAAGTATAGATATTTTATAAATAAAATTACAACTTACAAGCTGTATTTAATAAATTTATAAATGAATTAATATTCATATCATGCAGCTTTTGAAAAGTTTGATCTATTTTAGCATCATATCGCTTTTTCTCTTCTTACTTTGTTTATTCCAGTAAAGTAACCATCTTTAGCTGCTAATTTTATACGAAGTGGTTTAGCTCAACCTTTGAAGTTCTTAAAGGTTCAACGATTTTATCAATCAAATCCTACCAAGAGCCATCTTTCAGGATAGTCGCTATTATTTGGGAAATGTGTTTTACTACTGTAAGCAGTGCAACTTGTTTGTATACATATTTTAAGTTTTCCTAAAAGGAGAATTTTGATAAGATAATCTTGATCATTAAGATAAATCGTTTGACAAATGTGTTACAATGTGAATTCTCACATTACAAATTGTGACTCAACTTTTTTGTTTTACAATTTTGTTCGAATAGTTTTGATACGAAATTGTTTAGTTTTTATCCATATGAAACGTCAGACAATAATTCCTCAGGATCACTAGATTCTTTAATAAAAAGTCACAAATTTATGGCAACAAAAGTTGTTTTATTTATTGAATCACTTTAACGCTTTATTTTACGCTTACACCCTTAGCATAGGACTGGATACCCTATGCGCGTGAACCTGTACTTACATATATAAATGTGCTTAATCGTCTTCTTAATAGGCGCGATTTTGGCCGAGTTTAACAAAGCGCGCCAGTCGTTTCCCTCTCGTGCTAACCGGCGCCAGTTGGACACACCAAGTGAAGCTAAGTCCTTTTCCACCTCATCTTTCCAACGAAGAGCAGGCCTTCCTCTTCCTCTGCTACCACCAGCTGGTACCTCATCGAATACTTTCAGAGCCGGAGCGTTTGTATACATTCGGACGACATGACCCTGTCAACTTAGCCTCTGGATCCCTATTTGCTGCGCTATGTCTATGCCGTCGTAAAGCTCATACAGCTCATCGTTCCATCGCCTGCGATATTCGCCGTTGCCAACGTGCAAAGGTCCAAAAATCTTCCGGAGAATCTTTCTCTCAAACACTCCAAGCGTCGCTTCATCGTTACGTTAGGACAGGCATGATGAGAGTCCTTTAAAGTGTTAGTTTTGTTCGTGGAGAGAGAGAGATTCTACGTTGGATTTCCAGTACTGCCGAATGCAGATTTGAAGTGGACGAAAAGATGGTGTGTGTCGATTCTCCTTTCGTAGGTCTTTCCAAGATTTGGCATATTGTAAATATTTGGTCAATGATGGACTTTCCAGGTCTAAAGCCACAATGATAAGGTACAATCAGTTGGTTGATGGTGGGCCTCAGCCTTTAACACAATACGCTCGCAAGAACCTATAGGCGATATTTAGAAGACAAATCCCACGATAATTGTCATATATTGCAGAATCACCCTTTTTATGGATTGGGCAGAGCACACTTAAATTCCAATCGCCAGGCTTGCTTTGATTCGACCATACTTTGCATAGAAGCTGATGTATGCACCTTACCAGCTCCTCGCCGCCAAGTTTCAGTAGCTCAGCCGGCAGTCCATTGGTGCCCGCGGCTTTGTTATTCTTTAGCCGCGTTATCGCTATTCTCACCTCGTCATGGTCGGGTAGCGGAACGACACTTCCGTCGTCAACGATTTGGGTATCGGGATCTTCACATTCACTGTGACACGCGCAGCTATCACTATTTAACAGCTTCGAGAAGTGTTCAATCCATAATTCAAGTATTGTCTGGACGTCAGCCACCAGCTCGCCGTCTTTGTTCTTACAGGAAAACGCCCCGGTCTTAAAACCTTCTGTAAGCCACCGAACTTTCTGGTAGAATTTTCGGGCGTTGTTCCTATTGGCCAGCATCTCAAGCTGCTCACACTCACGTATTTCGGCCTTTCGTTTCTTCTTTCGAATAGTACGTCTCTCTTCCGTTCTTAGCTCTCACATGGCTCGCGTTGCGCCCGATCGTAGCGTTGGTCTATAGGTAGCATCTTTTCTTTCTGCGGAAGCATGACATTTCTCGTCATACCAACTGTTTTTTCGGGCTCGCCGGAGTCCGATTTTTTGTTCGGCGGCAGTATGTTGAGAACGGGAAATGTTGCTCCATTGCTCGTGCATGTCGGTTTGTTGGGTAATACTCTCTGAGAGCAGAAGTGAGAGTCAAGCGGCGAGTCTTCTGGTTGTCTGTTGTGATTGCAGCTTTTCGATGATGAACATTCGTTGCGTAGGCAGATGTACGTTTTTTGCGTAGTGCGTAGTTTGGGTGCAACAAGGTAATGATCTGAGTCGATGTTGGGTCCTCGGATCGTATGTGGATCTAAAACACTAGAAGCGTGTCTTCTATCTATCACAACATGATCGATGTGGTTTCGCGTTTTTCGATCAGGTTGCTTGGTGTATATTCTTATGCTTGAATCTGGTGCTGCCGGCTCCATGTTTCGGGCCCCGACGAAGTTAATCAGCCTCTGTATGTTACCGGATGTTTCGTTGTACAGGCAAAGTTTTCCGACTGTGAAACCAAAAATTCCCTCCTTGCACACCCTGGCGTTGAAGTCGCCAAGCACGATTTTTGTGTCGTGGTGGGAATAGCACTCATAGGAACGTTCCAGGCGCTCATTGAACTGTAGATGGAATCTTTGGTCGCATCGTCCTTCTCTTCCGTCGGGGCGTGGGCGCAAATGAGCGAGATGTTAAAAAACGGGCTTTTTGATAATTTCATTCGGGGGATTTTTACGTGGCGGGTCGCAAACCCAGCGCACAACCAGTTATCCTGGGATGATTCGCTTTCTCACGTTGGCTCACGACCAGACGGGTGTTCGGAAGATACCCAGAGGATACCTGGGCTAACCCCGGAAGCTGTTTGAACCATATGTAGAAGAATCGTTTTGGCCACTCTCAAATGAATGGCGATCAGTAACTTTCTCCCCACTTGCGGGGACTTCTACACATGGAACCATCCCGATGTGCTTAATATCTGTCGTTATTTCTAGATTTGGCAACTCGTATGTTCTGGCGACTTCTGTCTCGCCTTGTTATGTCCGGTCACTTGGTGCCAAGGCGCATTCATATTTTAGTTTTGTATCTCATTCTCTCAGTATTTGTTGCCAGTCAGTTCGCAAAGTTTCATGTTTTGCTACAATATTTTAATGTTAGAATGATTTTTGAAATGAAAATTTATGTTATAAATTATTATTAACATTAAAATATGGTAGAATTTTAATTCATACATGGAAATGTGTATTATAATGGGGATTGTGGTCAAACTGTCTTTATTTTCATAGTGAACTGGTATAATTGGGTTGCAAAAAGAGTTGAAAAGTTGTTTGATCTTTTATAAACTTTTCCATTAGTGAACTTTCTACTGGGTCATCTGAACAATCATTGGTCGTATTTAAATATTTGTTGTCTACTACTAATAATACAATGGTAGCAAATAGAGGCGATGAGCCAACTTTTATAAATGTAATAAGAAGGGAGGTCTTGGATCTCACTCTTACTAACGCACTTATATCAAATAGCATTTCAAATTGGAGGATATTAGATGAAGTCTCCTTATCGAACCGTGAGGTACGGTACACTAGACAGGGCTAGTTTACTGACCCTTGGTCTTAACAAACTATACGTATACATATAATTGTCTGTGCGTTGACATCGTATAAATCCCTAAGGAGGCTTTGCACGAAAGTGCAGAGGATTCTGGACCAAATCGACGACTGGTGCATGAGACAAGGTCTTTCCGTTATCTGAAGAAAACCACCATAGTCCAGATTACGAAAAAATGGAAATTGGAAGGGCTTAGTCTTCCAAAACTGAAAGGTGTAACACTTGCTCCTTCCGATAAAGTTAAATATCTAGGAGAAATCTTGGATACGAAACTGACTTGGGAGACACACGTTTCACTGAAGATGAATCGCGCATTAAGAATTTTTCAGCAATGCCGTAGAGCCTTTAGTAAAACCTGAGGTCTGAAGTCTGCAGTGGTCCAATGGATATACACAGCACTTATCGCTCCTGTGGTCTAGTGGCGACGGACCATGGTTAAATCCACACTCCGGGAACTATACAGGCTACAAAGACGTGTATGTTTATGCATTACGGGTGACATGAGTACAACCTCCGGCGATGCTCTAAATGCGATGCTTGATTTGGTCCCCTTGGATCTTAAGATACAACAGGAAGCAATAAAACGCAATGTGTAGAATCCATAAATATGGTTTCTGGCACAAAGACGGAACTTCGGGACACAGAGAAATCTTTAAGTTGCTATCTGAGCAGTATCCACTGGTTTTGGCACCTTAAGACTACCTGATACCCATAGTTTCATTTGGAAGGAAATTTGATGTCAGATCACGCAATGGAGCACGGTTCCCCACAAGATCCAGAGCCAATAATCGGAATCAGTTCCTTCGGAATCATGAATTGGATCAACAAGTATGTATGCAATTCACATAAAGAGCGATGGTCTGGTCTAGAGCGGTGCAGAACTGCAAAGTGTTTTGAGACAAGTCGGATCAGAAAATTGTCAAACTTTCTACTAAAATTTTGAAGGAAAGAGGTTCGGTTGATGGTCGATATTATTACAGGACACAACCCATGAGGTCAGCATATGACCACCATTGGAACCACCAAGGACCCAATGTGCCCGTCGTGCTTGGAGGAGGCGGATAGCACTGAGCACTTTCTCTGTGAGTGTTCTGCCTTTGCTAGAGTAAGGCTACGAGTTTTGGGTTCCGATGTCGTGAGAACGAATAATATTCGTTCTCTAAGACTGGAGGATATTTACAGATTTGCCAAAGAATTTCTCACAGGACTAACTACCTTTGTCTCTGTCTCTATTCTTTCCTATGTATTTCTCTGATACTTTTCTCCTTCCCTCCTTGACTATCCACTCTATTTCCAGAGCTCTAAATACAATGGGCTTTTTAGCCTGAGTGTTTTAGGAGATACCAAATCTCTTGGTGCTCCTTGGCTCGACCTATTTAAATTTCAAATTTCAAAAATTTAATCAAATAAAAAACAGTTTGCGAATCAATACAAACACAATTTGGACCATGAAATATTTCATATTAGTAAGATTTATCCTACCAAACCAATTACTTACTTCATAAGAAACTTTACCAGCCCGTTTTAAGTATAGATATTTTATAAATAAAATTACAACTTACAAGCTGTATTTAATAAATTTATAAATGAATTAATATTCATATCATGCAGCTTTTGAAAAGTTTGATCTATTCTTAGCATCATATCGCTTTTTCTCTTCTTACTTTGTTTATTCCAGTAAAGTAACCATCTTTAGCTGCTAATTTTATACGAAGTGGTTTAGCTCAACCTTTGAAGTTCTTAAAGGTTCAACGATTTTATCAATCAAATCCTACCAAGAGCCATCTTTCAGGATAGTCGCTATTATTTGGGAAATGTGTTTTACTACTGTAAGCAGTGCAACTTGTTTGTATACATATTTTAAGTTTTCCTAAAAGGAGAATTTTGATAAGATAATCTTGATCATTTAGATAAATCGTTTGACAAATGTGTTACAATGTGAATTCTCACATTACAAATTGTGACTCAACTTTTTTGTTTTACAATTTTGTTCGAATAGTTTTGATACGAAATTGTTTAGTTTTTATCCATATGAAACGTCAGACAATAATTCCTCAGGATCACTAGATTCTTTAATAAAAAGTCACAAATTTATGGCAACAAAAGTTGTTTTATTTATTGAATCACTTTAACGCTTTATTTTACGCTTACACCCTTAGCATAGGACTGGATACCCTATGCGCGTGAACCTGTACTTACATATATAAATGTGCTTAATCGTCTTCTTAATAGGCGCGATTTTGGCCGAGTTTAACAAAGCGCGCCAGTCGTTTCCCTCTCGTGCTAACCGGCGCCAGTTGGACACACCAAGTGAAGCTAAGTCCTTTTCCACCTCATCTTTCCAACGAAGAGCAGGCCTTCCTCTTCCTCTGCTACCACCAGCTGGTACCTCATCGAATACTTTCAGAGCCGGAGCGTTTGTATACATTCGGACGACATGACCCTGTCAACTTAGCCTCTGGATCTCTATTTGCTGCGCTATGTCTATGCCGTCGTAAAGCTCATACAGCTCATCGTTCCATCGCCTGCGATATTCGCCGTTGCCAACGTGCAAAGGTCCAAAAATCTTCCGGAGAATCTTTCTCTCAAACACTCCAAGCGTCGCTTCATCGTTATGTTAGGACAGGCATGATGAGAGTCCTTTAAAGTGTTAGTTTTGTTCGTGGAGAGAGAGAGATTCTACGTTGGATTTCCAGTACTGCCGAATGCAGATTTGAAGTGGACGAAAAGATGGTGTGTGTCGATTCTCCTTTCGTAGGTCTTTCCAAGATTTGGCATATTGTAAATATTTGGTCAATGATGGACTTTCCAGGTCTAAAGCCACAATGATAAGGTACAATCAGTTGGTTGATGGTGGGCCTCAGCCTTTAACACAATACGCTCGCAAGAACCTATAGGCGATATTTAGAAGACAAATCCCACGATAATTGGCATATATTGCAGAATGACCCTTTTTATGTATTGGGCAGAGCACACTTAAATTCCAATCGCCAGGCTTGCTTTCATTCGACCATACTTTGCATAGAAGCTGATGTATGCACCTTACCACCTCCTCGCCGCCAAGTTTCAGTAGCTCAGCCGGCAGTCCATTGGTGCCCGCGGCTTTGTTATTCTTTAGCCGCGTTATCGCTATTCTCACCTCGTCATGGTCGGGTAGCGGAACGACACTTCCGTCGTCAACGATTTGGGTATCGGGATCTTCACATTCACTGTGACACGCGCAGCTATCACTATTTAGCAGCTTCGAGAAGTGTTCAATCCATAATTCAAGTATTGTCTGGACGTCAGCCACCAACTCGCCGTCTTTGTTCTTACAGGAAAACGCCCCGGTCTTAAAACCTTCTGTAAGCCACCGAACTTTCTGGTAAAATTTTCGGGCGTTGTTCCTATTGGCCAGCATCTCAAGCTGCTCACACTCACGTATTTCGGCCTTTCGTTTCTTCTTTCGAATAGTACGTCTCTCTTCCGTTCTTAGCTCTCACATGGCTCGCGTTGCTCCCGATCGTAGCGTTGGTCTATAGGTAGCATCTTTTCTTTCTGCGGAAGCATGACATTTCTCGTCATACCAACTGTTTTTTCGGGCTCGCCGGAGTCCGATTTTTTGTTCGGCGGCAGTATGTTGAGAACGGGAAATGTTGCTCCATTGCTCGTGCATGTCGGTTTGTTGGGTAATACTCTCTGAGAGCAGAAGTGAGAGTCGAGCGGCGAATCTTCTGGCTGTCTGTTGTGATTGCAGCTTTTCGATGATGAACATTCGTTGCGTAGGCAGATGTACGTTTTTTGCGTAGTGCGTAGTTTGGGTGCAACAAGGTAATGATCTGAGTCGATGTTGGGTCCTCGGATCGTATGTGCGTCTAAAACACTAGAAGCGTGTCTTCTATCTATCACAACATGATCGATGTGGTTTCGCGTTTTTCGATCAGGTTGCTTGGTGTATATTCTTATGCTTGAATCTGGTGCTGCCGACTACCATGTTTCGGGCCCCGACGAAGTTAATCAGCCTCTGTATGTTACCGGATGTTTCGTTGTACAGGCAAAATTTTCCGACTGTGGGACCAAAAATTCCCTCCTTGCCCACCTTGGCGTTGAAGTCGCCAAGCACGATTTTTGTGTCGTGGTGGGAATAGCACTCATAGGAACGTTCCAGGCGCTCATTGAACTGTAGATGGAATCTTTGGTCGCATCGTCCTTCTCTTCCGTCGGGGAGTGGGCGCAAATGAGCGAGATGTTAAAAAACGGGCTTTTTGATAATTTCATTCGGGGGATTTTTACGTGGCGGGTCGCAAACCCAGCGCACAACCAGTTATCCTGGGATGATTCGCTTTCTCACGTTGGCTCACGACCAGACGGGTGTTCGGAAGATACCCAGAGGATACCTGGGCTAACCCCGGAAGCTGCTTGAACCATATGTAGAAGAATCGTTTTGGCCACTCTCAAATGAATGGCGATCAGTAACTTTCTCCCCACTTGCGGGGACTTCTACACATGGAACCATCCCGATGTGCTTAATATCTGTCGTTATTTCTAGATTTGGCAACTCGTATGTTCTGGCGACTTCTGTCTCGCCTTGTTATGTCCGGTCACTTGGTGCCAAGGCGCATTCATATTTTAGTTTTGTATCTCATTCTCTCAGTATTTGTTGCCAGTCAGTTCGTAAAGTTTCATGTTTTGCTACAATATTTTAATGTTAGAATGATTTTTGAAATGAAAATTTATGTTATAAATTATTATTAACACTAAAATATGGTAGAATTTTAATTCATACATGGAAATGTGTATTATAATGGGGATTGTGGTCAAACTGTCTTTATTTTCATAGTGAACTGGTATAATTGGGTTGGCAAAAGAGTTGAAAAGTTGTTTGATCTTTTATAAACTTTTCCATTAGTGAACTTTCTACTGGGTCATCTGAACAATCATTGGTCGTATTTAAATATTTGTTGTCTACTACTAATAATACAATGGTAGCAAATAGAGGCGATGAGCCAACTTTTATAAATGTAATAAGAAGGGAGGTCTTGGATCTCACTCTTACTAACGCACTTATGTATATCAAATAGCATTTCAAATTGGAGGATATTAGATGAAGTCTCCTTATCGAACCGTGAGGTACGGTACACTAGACAGGGCTAGTTTACTGACCCTTGGTCTTAACAAACTATACGTATACATATAATTGTCTGTGCGTTGACATCGTATAAATCCCTAAGGAGGCTTTGCACGAAAGTGCAGAGGATTCTGGACCAAATCGACGACTGGTGCATGAGACAAGGTCTTTCCGTTAATCTGAAGAAAACCACCATAGTCCAGATTACGAAAAAACGGAAATTGGAAGGGCTTAGTCTTCCAAAACTGAAAGGTGTAACACTTGCTCTTTCCGATAAAGTTAAATATCTAGGAGAAATCTTGGATAAGAAGCTGACTTGGGAGACACACGTTTCACTGAAGGTGAATCGCGCATTAAGAATTTTTCAGCAATGCCGTAGAGCCTTTAGTAAAACCTGAGGTCTGAAGTCTGCAGTGGTCCAATGGATATACATAGCACTTATCGCTCCTGTGGTCTAGTGGCGACGGACCATGGTTAAATCCACACTCCGGGAACTATACAGGCTACAAAGACGGGAATGTTTATGCATTACGGGTGACATGAGTACAACCTCCGGCGATGCTCTAAATGCGATGCTTGATTTGGTCCCCTTGGATCTTAAGATACAACAGGAAGCAATAAAAAGCAATGTGTAGAATCCATAAATATGGTTTCTGGCACAAAGACGGAACTTCGGGACACAGAGAAATCTTTAAGTTGCTATCTGAGCAGTATCCACTGTTTTTGGCACCTTAAGACTACCTGATACCCATAGTTTCATTTGGAAGGAAATTTGATGTCAGATCACGCAATGGAGCACGGTTCCCCACAAGGTCCAGAGCCAATAATCGGAATCAGTTCCTTCGGAATCATGAATTGGATCAACGAGTATGTATGCAATTCACATAAAGAGCGATGGTCTGGTCTAGAGCGGTGCAGAACTGCAAAGTGTTTTGAGACAAGTCGGATCAGAAAATTGTCAAACTTTCTACTAAAATTGTGAAGGAAAGAGGTTCGGTTGATGGTCGATATTATTACAGGGCACAACCCATGAGGTCAGCATATGACCACCATTGGAACCACCAAGGACCCAATGTGCCCGTCGTGCTTGGAGGAGGCGGATAGCACTGAGCACTTTCTCTGTGAGTGTTCTGCCTTTGCTAGAGTAAGGCTACGAGTTTTGGGTTCCGATGTCGTGAGAACGAATAATATTCGTTCTCTAAGACTGGAGGATATTTACAGATTTGCCAAAGAATTTCTCACAGGACTAACTACCTTTGGCTCTGTCTCTATTCTTTCCTATGTATTTCTCTGATACTTTTCTCCTTCCCTCCTTGACTATCCACTCTATTTCCAGAGCTCTAAATACAATGGGCTTTTTAGCCTGAGTGTTTTAGGAGATACCAAATCTTTTGGTGCTCCTTGGCTCGACCTATTTAAATTTCAAATTTCAAAAATTTAATCAAATAAAAAACAGTTTGCGAATCAATACAAACACAATTTGGACCATGAAATATTTCATATTAGTAAGATTTATCCTACCAAACCAATTACTTACTTCATAAGAAACTTTACCAGCCCGTTTTAAGTATAGATATTTTATAAATAAAATTACAACTTACAAGCTGTATTTAATAAATTTATAAATGAATTAATATTCATATCATGCAGCTTTTGAAAAGTTTGATCTATTCTTAGCATCATATCGCTTTTTCTCTTCTTACTTTGTTTATTCCAGTAAAGAAACCATCTTTAGCTGCTAATTTTATACGAAGTGGTTTAGCTCAACCTTTGAAGTTCTTAAAGGTTCAACGATTTTATCAATCAAATCCTACCAAGAGCCATCTTTCAGGATAGTCGCTATTATTTGGGAAATGTGTTTTACTACTGTAAGCAGTGCAACTTGTTTGTATACATATTTTAAGTTTTCCTAAAAGGAGAATTTTGATAAGATAATCTTTCCAACGAAGAGCAGGCCTTCCTCTTCCTCTGCTACCACCAGCTGGTACCCCATCGAATACTTTCAGAGCCGGAGCGTTTGTATACATTCGGACGACATGACCCTGTCAACTTAGCCTCTGGATTCCTATTTGCTGCGCTATGTCTATGCCGTCGTAAAGCTCATACAGCTCATCGTTCCATCGCCTACGATATTCGCCGTTGCCAACGTGCAAAGGTCCAAAAATCTTCCGGAGAATCTTTCTCTCAAACACTCCAAGCGTCGCTTCATCGTTATGTTAGGACAGGCATGATGAGAGTCCTTTAAAGTGTTAGTTTTGTTCGTGGAGAGAGGCATTTCCCGCTCAGTTGCCTACTTAGCCCAAAGTAGCACTTGTTGGCAAGAGAGATTCTACGTTGGATTTCCAGTACTGCCGAATGCAGATTTGAAGTGGACGAAAAGATGGTGTGTGTCGATTCTCCTTTCGTAGGTCTTTCCAAGATTTGGCATATTGTAAATATTTGGTCAATGATGGACTTTCCAGGTCTAAAGCCACAATGATAAGGTACAATCAGTTGGTTGATGGTGGGCCTCAGCCTTTAACACAATACGCTCGCAAGAACCTATAGGCGATATTTAGAAGACAAATCCCACGATAATTGTCATATATTGCAGAATCACCCTTTTTATGGATTGGGCAGAGCACACTTAAATTCCAATCGCCAGGCTTGCTTTCATTCGACCATACTTTGCATAGAAGCTGATGTATGCACCTTACCACCTCCTCGCCGCCAAGTTTCAGTAGCTCAGCCGGCAGTCCATTGGTGCCCGCGGCTTTGTTATTCTTTAGCCGCGTTATCGCTATTCTCACCTCGTCATGGTCGGGTAGCGGAACGACACTTCCGTCGTCAACGATTTGGGTATCGGGATCTTCACATTCACTGTGACACGCGCAGCTATCACTATTTAGCAGCTTCGAGAAGTGTTCAATCCATAATTCAAGTATTGTCTGGACGTCAGCCACCAGCTCGCCGTCTTTGTTCTTACAGGAAAACGCCCCGGTCTTGAAACCTTCTGTGAGCCACCGAACTTTCTGGTAGAATTTTCGGGCGTTGTTCCTATTGGCCAGCATCTCAAGCTGCTCACACTCACGTATTTCGGCCTTTCGTTTCTTCTTTCGAATAGTACGTCTCTCTTCCGTTCTTAGCTCTCACATGGCTCGCGTTGCGCCCGATCGTAGCGTTGGTCTATAGGTAGCATCTTTTCTTTCTGCGGAAGCATGACATTCCTCGTCATACCAACTGTTTTTTCAGGCTCGCCGGAGTCCGATTTTTTGTTCGGCGGCAGTATGTTGAGAACGGGAAATGTTGCTCCATTGCTCGTGCATGTCGGTTTGTTGGGTAATACTCTCTGAGAGCAGAAGTGAGAGTCAAGCGGCGAATCTTCTGGCTGTCTGTTGTGATTGCAGCTTTTCGATGATGAACATTCGTTGCGTAGGCAGATGTACGTTTTTTGCGTAGTGCGTAGTTTGGGTGCAACAAGGTAATGATCTGAGTCGATGTTGGGTCCTCGGATCGTATGTGCGTCTAAAACACTAGAAGCGTGTCTTCTATCTATCACAACATGATCGATGTGGTTTCGCGTTTTTCGATCAGGTTGCTTGGTGTATTTTCTTATGCTTGAATCTGGTGCTGCAGACTACCATGTTTCGGGCCCCGACGAAGTTAATCAGCCTCTGTACGTTACCGGATGTTTCGTTGTACAGGCAAAATTTTCCGACTGTGGGACCAAAAATTCCCTCCTTGCACACCCTGGCGTTGAAGTCGCCAAGCACGATTTTTGTGTCGTGGTGGGAATAGCACTCATAGGAACGTTCCAGGCGCTCATTGAACTGTAGATGGAATCTTTGGTCGCATCGTCCTTCTCTTCCGTCGGGGCGTGGGCGCAAATGAGCGAGATGTTAAAAAACGGGCTTTTTGATAATTTCATTCGGGGGATTTTTACGTGGCGGGTCGCAAACCCAGCGCACAACCAGTTATCCTGGGATGATTCGCTTTCTCACGTTGGCTCACGACCAGACGGGTGTTCGGAAGATACCCAGAGGATACCTGGGCTAACCCCGGAAGCTGTTTGAACCATATGTAGAAGAATCGTTTTGGCCACTCTCAAATGAATGGCGATCAGTAACTTTCTCCCCACTTGCGGGGACTTCTACACATGGAACCATCCCGATGTGCTTAATATCTGTCGTTATTTCTAGATTTGGCAACTCGTATGTTCTGGCGACTTCTGTCTCGCCTTGTTATGTCCGGTCACTTGGTGCCAAGGCGCATTCATATTTTAGTTTTGTATCTCATTCTCTCAGTATTTGTTGCCAGTCAGTTCGCAAAGTTTCATGTTTTGCTACAATATTTTAATGTTAGAATGATTTTTGAAATGAAAATTTATGTTATAAATTATTATTAACACTAAAATATGGTAGAATTTTAATTCATACATGGAAATGTGTATTATAATGGGGATTGTGGTCAAACTGTCTTTATTTTCATAGTGAACTGGTATAATTGGGTTGGCAAAAGAGTTGAAAAGTTGTTTGATCTTTTATAAACTTTTCCATTAGTGAACTTTCTACTGGGTCATCTGAACAATCATTGGTCGTATTTAAATATTTGTTGTCTACTACTAATAATACAATGGTAGCAAATAGAGGCGATGAGCCAACTTTTATAAATGTAATAAGAAGGGAGGTCTTGGATCTCACTCTTACTAACGCACTTATGTATATCAAATAGCATTTCAAATTGGAGGATATTAGATGAAGTCTCCTTATCGAACCGTGAGGTACGGTACACTAGACAGGGCTAGTTTACTGACCCTTGGTCTTAACAAACTATACGTATACATATAATTGTCTGTGCGTTGACATCGTATAAATCCCTAAGGAGGCTTTGCACGAAAGTGCAGAGGATTCTGGACCAAATCGACGACTGGTGCATGAGACAAGGTCTTTCCGTTAATCTGAAGAAAACCACCATAGTCCAGATTACGAAAAAACGGAAATTGGAAGGGCTTAGTCTTCCAAAACTGAAAGGTGTAACACTTGCTCTTTCCGATAAAGTTAAATATCTAGGAGAAATCTTGGATAAGAAGCTGACTTGGGAGACACACGTTTCACTGAAGGTGAATCGCGCATTAAGAATTTTTCAGCAATGCCGTAGAGCCTTTAGTAAAACCTGAGGTCTGAAGTCTGCAGTGGTCCAATGGATATACATAGCACTTATCGCTCCTGTGGTCTAGTGGCGACGGACCATGGTTAAATCCACACTCCGGGAACTATACAGGCTACAAAGACGGGAATGTTTATGCATTACGGGTGACATGAGTACAACCTCCGGCGATGCTCTAAATGCGATGCTTGATTTGGTCCCCTTGGATCTTAAGATACAACAGGAAGCAATAAAAAGCAATGTGTAGAATCCATAAATATGGTTTCTGGCACAAAGACGGAACTTCGGGACACAGAGAAATCTTTAAGTTGCTATCTGAGCAGTATCCACTGTTTTTGGCACCTTAAGACTACCTGATACCCATAGTTTCATTTGGAAGGAAATTTGATGTCAGATCACGCAATGGAGCACGGTTCCCCACAAGGTCCAGAGCCAATAATCGGAATCAGTTCCTTCGGAATCATGAATTGGATCAACGAGTATGTATGCAATTCACATAAAGAGCGATGGTCTGGTCTAGAGCGGTGCAGAACTGCAAAGTGTTTTGAGACAAGTCGGATCAGAAAATTGTCAAACTTTCTACTAAAATTGTGAAGGAAAGAGGTTCGGTTGATGGTCGATATTATTACAGGGCACAACCCATGAGGTCAGCATATGACCACCATTGGAACCACCAAGGACCCAATGTGCCCGTCGTGCTTGGAGGAGGCGGATAGCACTGAGCACTTTCTCTGTGAGTGTTCTGCCTTTGCTAGAGTAAGGCTACGAGTTTTGTGTTCCGATGTCGTGAGAACGAATAATATTCGTTCTCTAAGACTGGAGGATATTTACAGATTTGCCAAAGAATTTCTCACAGGACTAACTACCTTTGTCTCTGTCTCTATTCTTTCCTATGTATTTCACTGATACTTTTCTCCTTCCCTCCTTGACTATCCACTCTATTTCCAGAGCTCTAAATACAATGGGCTTTTTAGCCTGAGTGTTTTAGGAGATACCAAATCTTTTGGTGCTCCTTGGCTCGACCTATTTAAATTTCAAATTTCAAAAATTTAATCAAATAAAAAACAGTTTGCGAATCAATACAAACACAATTTGGACCATGAAATATTTCATATTAGTAAGATTTATCCTACCAAACCAATTACTTACTTCATAAGAAACTTTACCAGCCCGTTTTAAGTATAGATATTTTATAAATAAAATTACAACTTACAAGCTGTATTTAATAAATTTATAAATGAATTAATATTCATATCATGCAGCTTTTGAAAAGTTTGATCTATTCTTAGCATCATATCGCTTTTTCTCTTCTTACTTTGTTTATTCCAGTAAAGAAACCATCTTTAGCTGCTAATTTTATACGAAGTGGTTTAGCTCAACCTTTGAAGTTCTTAAAGGTTCAACGATTTTATCAATCAAATCCTACCAAGAGCCATCTTTCAGGATAGTCGCTATTATTTGGGAAATGTGTTTTACTACTGTAAGCAGTGCAACTTGTTTGTATACATATTTTAAGTTTTCCTAAAAGGAGAATTTTGATAAGATAATCTTTCCAACGAAGAGCAGGCCTTCCTCTTCCTCTGCTACCACCAGCTGGTACCCCATCGAATACTTTCAGAGCCGGAGCGTTTGTATACATTCGGACGACATGACCCTGTCAACTTAGCCTCTGGATTCCTATTTGCTGCGCTATGTCTATGCCGTCGTAAAGCTCATACAGCTCATCGTTCCATCGCCTACGATATTCGCCGTTGCCAACGTGCAAAGGTCCAAAAATCTTCCGGAGAATCTTTCTCTCAAACACTCCAAGCGTCGCTTCATCGTTATGTTAGGACAGGCATGATGAGAGTCCTTTAAAGTGTTAGTTTTGTTCGTGGAGAGAGGCATTTCCCGCTCAGTTGCCTACTTAGCCCAAAGTAGCACTTGTTGGCAAGAGAGATTCTACGTTGGATTTCCAGTACTGCCGAATGCAGATTTGAAGTGGACGAAAAGATGGTGTGTGTCGATTCTCCTTTCGTAGGTCTTTCCAAGATTTGGCATATTGTAAATATTTGGTCAATGATGGACTTTCCAGGTCTAAAGCCACAATGATAAGGTACAATCAGTTGGTTGATGGTGGGCCTCAGCCTTTAACACAATACGCTCGCAAGAACCTATAGGCGATATTTAGAAGACAAATCCCACGATAATTGTCATATATTGCAGAATCACCCTTTTTATGGATTGGGCAGAGCACACTTAAATTCCAATCGCCAGGCTTGCTTTCATTCGACCATACTTTGCATAGAAGCTGATGTATGCACCTTACCACCTCCTCGCCGCCAAGTTTCAGTAGCTCAGCCGGCAGTCCATTGGTGCCCGCGGCTTTGTTATTCTTTAGCCGCGTTATCGCTATTCTCACCTCGTCATGGTCGGGTAGCGGAACGACACTTCCGTCGTCAACGATTTGGGTATCGGGATCTTCACATTCACTGTGACACGCGCAGCTATCACTATTTAGCAGCTTCGAGAAGTGTTCAATCCATAATTCAAGTATTGTCTGGACGTCAGCCACCAGCTCGCCGTCTTTGTTCTTACAGGAAAACGCCCCGGTCTTGAAACCTTCTGTGAGCCACCGAACTTTCTGGTAGAATTTTCGGGCGTTGTTCCTATTGGCCAGCATCTCAAGCTGCTCACAGTCACGTATTTCGGCCTTTCGTTTCTTCTTTCGAATAGTACGTCTCTCTTCCGTTCTTAGCTCTCACATGGCTCGTGTTGCGCCCGATCGTAGCGTTGGTCTATAGGTAGCATCTTTTCTTTCTGCGGAAGCATGACATTCCTCGTCATACCAACTGTTTTTTCAGGCTCGCCGGAGTCCGATTTTTTGTTCGGCGGCAGTATGTTGAGAACGGGAAATGTTGCTCCATTGCTCGTGCATGTCGGTTTGTTGGGTAATACTCTCTGAGAGCAGAAGTGAGAGTCAAGCGGCGAATCTTCTGGCTGTCTGTTGTGATTGCAGCTTTTCGATGATGAACATTCGTTGCGTAGGCAGATGTACGTTTTTTGCGTAGTGCGTAGTTTGGGTGCAACAAGGTAATGATCTGAGTCGATGTTGGGTCCTCGGATCGTATGTGCGTCTAAAACACTAGAAGCGTGTCTTCTATCTATCACAACATGATCGATGTGGTTTCGCGTTTTTCGATCAGGTTGCTTGGTGTATTTTCTTATGCTTGAATCTGGTGCTGCAGACTACCATGTTTCGGGCCCCGACGAAGTTAATCAGCCTCTGTACGTTACCGGATGTTTCGTTGTACAGGCAAAATTTTCCGACTGTGGGACCAAAAATTCCCTCCTTGCCCACCTTGGCGTTGAAGTCGCCAAGCACGATTTTTGTGTCGTGGTGGGAATAGCACTCATAGGAACGTTCCAGGCGCTCATTGAACTGTAGATGGAATCTTTGGTCGCATCGTCCTTCTCTTCCGTCGGGGCGTGGGCGCAAATGAGCGAGATGTTAAAAAACGGGCTTTTTGATAATTTCATTCGGGGGATTTTTACGTGGCGGGTCGCAAACCCAGCGCACAACCAGTTATCCTGGGATGATTCGCTTTCTCACGTTGGCTCACGACCAGACGGGTGTTCGGAAGATACCCAGAGGATACCTGGGCTAACCCCGGAAGCTGTTTGAACCATATGTAGAAGAATCGTTTTGGCCACTCTCAAATGAATGGCGATCAGTAACTTTCTCCCCACTTGCGGGGACTTCTACACATGGAACCATCCCGATGTGCTTAATATCTGTCGTTATTTCTAGATTTGGCAACTCGTATGTTCTGGCGACTTCTGTCTCGCCTTGTTATGTCCGGTCACTTGGTGCCAAGGCGCATTCATATTTTAGTTTTGTATCTCATTCTCTCAGTATTTGTTGCCAGTCAGTTCGCAAAGTTTCATGTTTTGCTACAATATTTTAATGTTAGAATGATTTTTGAAATGAAAATTTATGTTATAAATTATTATTAACACTAAAATATGGTAGAATTTTAATTCATACATGGAAATGTGTATTATAATGGGGATTGTGGTCAAACTGTCTTTATTTTCATAGTGAACTGGTATAATTGGGTTGGCAAAAGAGTTGAAAAGTTGTTTGATCTTTTATAAACTTTTCCATTAGTGAACTTTCTACTGGGTCATCTGAACAATCATTGGTCGTATTTAAATATTTGTTGTCTACTACTAATAATACAATGGTAGCAAATAGAGGCGATGAGCCAACTTTTATAAATGTAATAAGAAGGGAGGTCTTGGATCTCACTCTTACTAACGCACTTATGTATATCAAATAGCATTTCAAATTGGAGGATATTAGATGAAGTCTCCTTATCGAACCGTGAGGTACGGTACACTAGACAGGGCTAGTTTACTGACCCTTGGTCTTAACAAACTATACGTATACATATAATTGTCTGTGCGTTGACATCGTATAAATCCCTAAGGAGGCTTTGCACGAAAGTGCAGAGGATTCTGGACCAAATCGACGACTGGTGCATGAGACAAGGTCTTTCCGTTAATCTGAAGAAAACCACCATAGTCCAGATTACGAAAAAACGGAAATTGGAAGGGCTTAGTCTTCCAAAACTGAAAGGTGTAACACTTGCTCTTTCCGATAAAGTTAAATATCTAGGAGAAATCTTGGATAAGAAGCTGACTTGGGAGACACACGTTTCACTGAAGGTGAATCGCGCATTAAGAATTTTTCAGCAATGCCGTAGAGCCTTTAGTAAAACCTGAGGTCTGAAGTCTGCAGTGGTCCAATGGATATACATAGCACTTATCGCTCCTGTGGTCTAGTGGCGACGGACCATGGTTAAATCCACACTCCGGGAACTATACAGGCTACAAAGACGGGAATGTTTATGCATTACGGGTGACATGAGTACAACCTCCGGCGATGCTCTAAATGCGATGCTTGATTTGGTCCCCTTGGATCTTAAGATACAACAGGAAGCAATAAAAAGCAATGTGTAGAATCCATAAATATGGTTTCTGGCACAAAGACGGAACTTCGGGACACAGAGAAATCTTTAAGTTGCTATCTGAGCAGTATCCACTGTTTTTGGCACCTTAAGACTACCTGATACCCATAGTTTCATTTGGAAGGAAATTTGATGTCAGATCACGCAATGGAGCACGGTTCCCCACAAGGTCCAGAGCCAATAATCGGAATCAGTTCCTTCGGAATCATGAATTGGATCAACGAGTATGTATGCAATTCACATAAAGAGCGATGGTCTGGTCTAGAGCGGTGCAGAACTGCAAAGTGTTTTGAGACAAGTCGGATCAGAAAATTGTCAAACTTTCTACTAAAATTGTGAAGGAAAGAGGTTCGGTTGATGGTCGATATTATTACAGGGCACAACCCATGAGGTCAGCATATGACCACCATTGGAACCACCAAGGACCCAATGTGCCCGTCGTGCTTGGAGGAGGCGGATAGCACTGAGCACTTTCTCTGTGAGTGTTCTGCCTTTGCTAGAGTAAGGCTACGAGTTTTGTGTTCCGATGTCGTGAGAACGAATAATATTCGTTCTCTAAGACTGGAGGATATTTACAGATTTGCCAAAGAATTTCTCACAGGACTAACTACCTTTGTCTCTGTCTCTATTCTTTCCTATGTATTTCACTGATACTTTTCTCCTTCCCTCCTTGACTATCCACTCTATTTCCAGAGCTCTAAATACAATGGGCTTTTTAGCCTGAGTGTTTTAGGAGATACCAAATCTTTTGGTGCTCCTTGGCTCGACCTATTTAAATTTCAAATTTCAAAAATTTAATCAAATAAAAAACAGTTTGCGAATCAATACAAACACAATTTGGACCATGAAATATTTCATATTAGTAAGATTTATCCTACCAAACCAATTACTTACTTCATAAGAAACTTTACCAGCCCGTTTTAAGTATAGATATTTTATAAATAAAATTACAACTTACAAGCTGTATTTAATAAATTTATAAATGAATTAATATTCATATCATGCAGCTTTTGAAAAGTTTGATCTATTCTTAGCATCATATCGCTTTTTCTCTTCTTACTTTGTTTATTCCAGTAAAGAAACCATCTTTAGCTGCTAATTTTATACGAAGTGGTTTAGCTCAACCTTTGAAGTTCTTAAAGGTTCAACGATTTTATCAATCAAATCCTACCAAGAGCCATCTTTCAGGATAGTCGCTATTATTTGGGAAATGTGTTTTACTACTGTAAGCAGTGCAACTTGTTTGTATACATATTTTAAGTTTTCCTAAAAGGAGAATTTTGATAAGATAATCTTTCCAACGAAGAGCAGGCCTTCCTCTTCCTCTGCTACCACCAGCTGGTACCCCATCGAATACTTTCAGAGCCGGAGCGTTTGTATACATTCGGACGACATGACCCTGTCAACTTAGCCTCTGGATTCCTATTTGCTGCGCTATGTCTATGCCGTCGTAAAGCTCATACAGCTCATCGTTCCATCGCCTACGATATTCGCCGTTGCCAACGTGCAAAGGTCCAAAAATCTTCCGGAGAATCTTTCTCTCAAACACTCCAAGCGTCGCTTCATCGTTATGTTAGGACAGGCATGATGAGAGTCCTTTAAAGTGTTAGTTTTGTTCGTGGAGAGAGGCATTTCCCGCTCAGTTGCCTACTTAGCCCAAAGTAGCACTTGTTGGCAAGAGAGATTCTACGTTGGATTTCCAGTACTGCCGAATGCAGATTTGAAGTGGACGAAAAGATGGTGTGTGTCGATTCTCCTTTCGTAGGTCTTTCCAAGATTTGGCATATTGTAAATATTTGGTCAATGATGGACTTTCCAGGTCTAAAGCCACAATGATAAGGTACAATCAGTTGGTTGATGGTGGGCCTCAGCCTTTAACACAATACGCTCGCAAGAACCTATAGGCGATATTTAGAAGACAAATCCCACGATAATTGTCATATATTGCAGAATCACCCTTTTTATGGATTGGGCAGAGCACACTTAAATTCCAATCGCCAGGCTTGCTTTCATTCGACCATACTTTGCATAGAAGCTGATGTATGCACCTTACCACCTCCTCGCCGCCAAGTTTCAGTAGCTCAGCCGGCAGTCCATTGGTGCCCGCGGCTTTGTTATTCTTTAGCCGCGTTATCGCTATTCTCACCTCGTCATGGTCGGGTAGCGGAACGACACTTCCGTCGTCAACGATTTGGGTATCGGGATCTTCACATTCACTGTGACACGCGCAGCTATCACTATTTAGCAGCTTCGAGAAGTGTTCAATCCATAATTCAAGTATTGTCTGGACGTCAGCCACCAGCTCGCCGTCTTTGTTCTTACAGGAAAACGCCCCGGTCTTGAAACCTTCTGTGAGCCACCGAACTTTCTGGTAGAATTTTCGGGCGTTGTTCCTATTGGCCAGCATCTCAAGCTGCTCACAGTCACGTATTTCGGCCTTTCGTTTCTTCTTTCGAATAGTACGTCTCTCTTCCGTTCTTAGCTCTCACATGGCTCGTGTTGCGCCCGATCGTAGCGTTGGTCTATAGGTAGCATCTTTTCTTTCTGCGGAAGCATGACATTCCTCGTCATACCAACTGTTTTTTCAGGCTCGCCGGAGTCCGATTTTTTGTTCGGCGGCAGTATGTTGAGAACGGGAAATGTTGCTCCATTGCTCGTGCATGTCGGTTTGTTGGGTAATACTCTCTGAGAGCAGAAGTGAGAGTCAAGCGGCGAATCTTCTGGCTGTCTGTTGTGATTGCAGCTTTTCGATGATGAACATTCGTTGCGTAGGCAGATGTACGTTTTTTGCGTAGTGCGTAGTTTGGGTGCAACAAGGTAATGATCTGAGTCGATGTTGGGTCCTCGGATCGTATGTGCGTCTAAAACACTAGAAGCGTGTCTTCTATCTATCACAACATGATCGATGTGGTTTCGCGTTTTTCGATCAGGTTGCTTGGTGTATTTTCTTATGCTTGAATCTGGTGCTGCAGACTACCATGTTTCGGGCCCCGACGAAGTTAATCAGCCTCTGTACGTTACCGGATGTTTCGTTGTACAGGCAAAATTTTCCGACTGTGGGACCAAAAATTCCCTCCTTGCCCACCTTGGCGTTGAAGTCGCCAAGCACGATTTTTGTGTCGTGGTGGGAATAGCACTCATAGGAACGTTCCAGGCGCTCATTGAACTGTAGATGGAATCTTTGGTCGCATCGTCCTTCTCTTCCGTCGGGGCGTGGGCGCAAATAAGCGAGATGTTAAAAAACGGGCTTTTTGATCATTTCATTCGGGGGAATTTTACGTGGCGGGTCGCAAACCCAGCGCACAACCAGTTATCCTGGGATGATTCGCTTTCACACGTTGGCTCACGACCAGACGGGTGTTCGGAAGATACCCAGAGGATACCTGGGCTAACCCCGGAAGCTGCTTGAACCATATGTAGAAGAATCGTTTTGGCCACTCTCAAATGAATGGCGATCAGTAACTTTCTCCCCACTTGCGGGGACTTCTACACATGGAACCATCCCGATGTGCTTAATATCTGTCGTTATTTCTAGATTTGGCAACTCGTATGTTCTGGCGACTTCTGTCTCGCCTTGTTATGTCCGGTCACTTGGTGCCAAGGCGCATTCATATTTTAGTTTTGTATCTCATTCTCTCAGTATTTGTTGCCAGTCAGTTCGCAAAGTTTCATGTTTTGCTACAATATTTTAATGTTAGAATGATTTTTGAAATGAAAATTTATGTTATAAATTATTATTAACATTAAAATATGGTAGAATTTTAATTCATACATGGAAATGTGTATTATAATGGGGATTGTGGTCAAACTGTCTTTATTTTCATAGTGAACTGGTATAATTGGGTTGCAAAAAGAGTTGAAAAGTTGTTTGATCTTTTATAAACTTTTCCATTAGTGAACTTTCTACTGGGTCATCTGAACAATCATTGGTCGTATTTAAATATTTGTTGTCTACTACTAATAATACAATGGTAGCAAATAGAGGCGATGAGCCAACTTTTATAAATGTAATAAGAAGGGAGGTCTTGGATCTCACTCTTACTAACGCACTTATATTATATCAAATAGCATTTCAAATTGGAGGATATTAGATGAAGTCTCCTTATCGAACCGTGAGGTACGGTACACTAGACAGAGCTAGTTTACTGACCCTTGGTCTTAACAAACTATACGTATACATATAATTGTCTGTGCGTTGGCATCGTATAAATCCCTAAGGAGGCTTTGCACGAAAGTGCAGAGGATTCTGGACCAAATCGACGACTGGTGCATGAGACAAGGTCTTTCCGTTAATCTGAAGAAAACCACCATAGTCCAGATTACGAAAAAACGGAAATTGGAAGGGCTTAGTCTTCCAAAACTGAAAGGTGTAACACTTGCTCTTTCCGATAAAGTTAAATATCTAGGAGAAATCTTGGATAAGAATCTGACTTGGGAGACACACGTTTCACTGAAGGTGAATCGCGCATTAAGAATTTTTCAGCAATGCCGTAGAGCCTTTAGTAAAACCTGAGGTCTGAAGTCTGCAGTGGTCCAATGGATATACACAGCACTCATCGCTCCTGTGGTCTAGTGGCGACGGACCATGGTTAAATCCACACTCCGGGAACTATACAGGCTACAAAGACGGGTATGTTTATGCATTACGGGTGACATGAGTACAACCTCCGGCGATGCTCTAAATGCGATGCTTGATTTGGTCCCCTTGGATCTTAAGATACAACAGGAAGCAATAAAAAGCAATGTGTAGAATCCATAAATATGGTTTCTGGCACAAAGACGGAACTTCGGGACACAGAGAAATCTTTAAGTTGCTATCTGAGCAGTATCCACTGTTTTTGGCACCTTAAGACTACCTGATACCCATAGTTTCATTTGGAAGGAAATTTTATGTCAGATCACGCAATGGAGCACGGTTCCCCACAAGGTCCAGAGCCAATAATCGGAATCAGTTCCTTCGGAATCATGAATTGGATCAACGAGTATGTATGCAATTCACATAAAGAGCGATGGTCTGGTCTAGAGCGGTGCAGAACTGCAAAGTGTTTTGAGACAAGTCGGATCAGAAAATTGTCAAACTTTCTACTAAAATTGTGAAGGAAAGAGGTTCGGTTGATGGTCGATATTATTACAGGACACAACCCATGAGGTCAGCATATGACCACCATTGGAACCACCAAGGACCCAATGTGCCCGTCGTGCTTGGAGGAGGCGGATAGCACTGAGCACTTTCTCTGTGAGTGTTCTGCCTTTGCTAGAGTAAGGCTACGAGTTTTGGGTTCCGATGTCGTGAGAACGAATAATATTCGTTCTCTAAGACTGGAGGATATTTACAGATTTGCCAAAGAATTTCTCACAGAACTAACTACCTTTGTCTCTGTCTCTATTCTTTCCTATGTATTTCTCTGATACTTTTCTCCTTCCCTCCTTGACTATCCACTCTATTTCCAGAGCTCTAAATACAATGGGCTTTTTAGCCTGAGTGTTTTAGGAGATACCAAATCTCTTGGTGCTCCTTGGCTCGACCTATTTAAATTTCAAATTTCAAAAATTTAATCAAATAAAAAACAGTTTGCGAATCAATACAAACACAATTTGGACCATGAAATATTTCATATTAGTAAGATTTATCCTACCAAACCAATTACTTACTTCATAAGAAACTTTACCAGCCCGTTTTAAGTATAGATATTTTATAAATAAAATTACAACTTACAAGCTGTATTTAATAAATTTATAAATGAATTAATATTCATATCATGCAGCTTTTGAAAAGTTTGATCTATTCTTAGCATCATATCGCTTTTTCTCTTCTTACTTTGTTTATTCCAGTAAAGAAACCATCTTTAGCTGCTAATTTTATACGAAGTGGTTTAGCTCAACCTTTGAAGTTCTTAAAGGTTCAACGATTTTATCAATCAAATCCTACCAAGAGCCATCTTTCAGGATAGTCGCTATTATTTGGGAAATGTGTTTTACTACTGTAAGCAGTGCAACTTGTTTGTATACATATTTTAAGTTTTCCTAAAAGGAGAATTTTGATAAGATAATCTTGATCATTAAGATAAATCGTTTGACAAATGTGTTACAATGTGAATTCTCACATTACAAATTGTGACTCAACTTTTTTGTTTTACAATTTTGTTCGAATAGTTTTGATACGAAATTGTTTAGTTTTTATCCATATGAAACGTCAGACAATAATTCCTCAGGATCACTAGATTCTTTAATAAAAAGTCACAAATTTATGGCAACAAAAGTTGTTTTATTTATTGAATCACTTTAACGCTTTATTTTACGCTTACACCCTTAGCATAGGACTGGATACCCTATGCGCGTGAACCTGGACTTACATATATAAATGTGCTTAATATTCTTCTTAATAGGCGCGATTTTGGCCGAGTTTAACAAAGCGCGCCAGTCGTTTCCCTCTCGTGCTAACCGGCGCCAGTTGGGCACACCAAGTGAAGCTAAGTCCTTTTCCACCTCATCTTTCCAACGAAGAGCAGGCCTTCCTCTTCCTCTGCTACCACCAGCTGGTACCCCATCGAATACTTTCAGAGCCGGAGCGTTTGTATACATTCGGACGACATGACCCTGTCAACTTAGCCTCTGGATCCCTATTTGCTGCGCTATGTCTATGCCGTCGTAAAGCTCATACAGCTCATCGTTCCATCGCCTACGATATTCGCCGTTGCCAACGTGCAAAGGTCCAAAAATCTTCCGGAGAATCTTTCTCTCAAACACTCCAAGCGTCGCTTCATCGTTATGTTAGGACAGGCATGATGAGAGTCCTTTAAAGTGTTAGTTTTGTTCGTGGAGAGAGGCATTTCCCGCTCAGTTGCCTACTTAGCCCAAAGTAGCACTTGTTGGCAAGAGAGATTCTACGTTGGATTTCCAGTACTGCCGAATGCAGATTTGAAGTGGACGAAAAGATGGTGTGTGTCGATTCTCCTTTCGTAGGTCTTTCCAAGATTTGGCATATTGTAAATATTTGGTCAATGATGGACTTTCCAGGTCTAAAGCCACAATGATAAGGTACAATCAGTTGGTTGATGGTGGGCCTCAGCCTTTAACACAATACGCTCGCAAGAACCTATAGGCGATATTTAGAAGACAAATCCCACGATAATATCATATATTGTAGAATCACCCTTTTTATGGATTGGGCAGAGCACACTTAAATTCCAATCGCCAGGCTTGCTTTCATTCGACCATACTTTGCATAGAAGCTGATGTATGCACCTTACCAGCTCCTCGCCGCCAAGTTTCAGTAGCTCAGCCGGCAGTCCATTGGTGCCCGCGGCTTTGTTATTCTTTAGCCGCGTTATCGCTATTCTCACCTCGTCATGGTCGGGTAGCGGAACGACACTTCCGTCGTCAACGATTTGGGTATCGGGATCTTCACATTCACTGTGACACGCGCAGCTATCACTATTTAGCAGCTTCGAGAAGTGTTCAATCCATAATTCAAGTATTGTCTGGACGTCAGCCACCAGCTCGCCGTCTTTGTTCTTACAGGAAAACGCCCCGGTCTTGAAACCTTCTGTAAGCCACCGAACTTTCTGGTAAAATTTTCGGGCGTTGTTCCTATTGGCCAGCATCTCAAGCTGCTCACACTCACGTATTTCGGCCTTTCGTTTCTTCTTTCGAATAGTACGTCTCTCTTCCGTTCTTAGCTCTCACATGGCTCGCGTTGCGCCCGATCGTAGCGTTGGTCTATAAGTAGCATCTTTTCTTTCTGCGGAAGCATGACATTCCTCGTCATACCAACTGTTTTTTCGGGCTCGCCGGAGTCCGATTTTTTGTTCGGCGGCAGTATGTTGAGAACGGGAAATGTTGCTCCATTGCTCGTGCATGTCGGTTTGTTGGGTAATACTCTCTGAGAGCAGAAGTGAGAGTCAAGCGGCGAATCTTCTGGCTGTCTGTTGTGATTGCAGCTTTTCGATGATGAACATTCGTTGCGTAGGCAGATGTACGTTTTTTGCGTAGTGCGTAGTTTGGGTGCAACAAGGTAATGATCTGAGTCGATGTTGGGTCCTCGGATCGTATGTGCGTCTAAAACACTAGAAGCGTGTCTTCTATCTATCACAACATGATCGATGTGGTTTCGCGTTTTTCGATCAGGTTGCTTGGTGTATTTTCTTATGCTTGAATCTGGTGCTGCAGACTACCATGTTTCGGGCCCCGACGAAGTTAATCAGCCTCTGTACGTTACCGGATGTTTCGTTGTACAGGCAAAATTTTCCGACTGTGGGACCAAAAATTCCCTCCTTGCCCACCTTGGCGTTGAAGTCGCCAAGCACGGTTTTTGTGTCGTGGTGGGAATAGCACTCATAGGAACGTTCCAGGCGCTCATTGAACTGTAGATGGAATCTTTGGTCGCATCGTCCTTCTCTTCCGTCGGGGCGTGGGCGCAAATGAGCGAGATGTTAAAAAACGGGCTTTTTGATCATTTCATTCGGGGGAATTTTACGTGGCGGGTCGCAAACCCAGCGCACAACCAGTTATCCTGGGATGATTCGCTTTCTCACGTTGGCTCACGACCAGACGGGTGTTCGGAAGATACCCAGAGGATACCTGGGCTAACCCCGGAAGCTGCTTGAACCATATGTAGAAGAATCGTTTTGGCCACTCTCAAATGAATGGCGATCAGTAACTTTCTCCCCACTTGCGGGGACTTCTACACATGGAACCATCCCGATGTGCTTAATATCTGTCGTTATTTCTAGATTTGGCAACTCGTATGTTCTGGCGACTTCTGTCTCGCCTTGTTATGTCCGGTCACTTGGTGCCAAGGCGCATTCATATTTTAGTTTTGTATCTCATTCTCTCAGTATTTGTTGCCAGTCAGTTCGCAAAGTTTCATGTTTTGCTACAATATTTTAATGTTAGAATGATTTTTGAAATGAAAATTTATGTTATAAATTATTATTAACATTAAAATATGGTAGAATTTTAATTCATACATGGAAATGTGTATTATAATGGGGATTGTGGTCAAACTGTCTTTATTTTCATAGTGAACTGGTATAATTGGGTTGCAAAAAGAGTTGAAAAGTTGTTTGATCTTTTATAAACTTTTCCATTAGTGAACTTTCTACTGGGTCATCTGAACAATCATTGGTCGTATTTAAATATTTGTTGTCTACTACTAATAATACAATGGTAGCAAATAGAGGCGATGAGCCAACTTTTATAAATGTAATAAGAAGGGAGGTCTTGGATCTCACTCTTACTAACGCACTTATATTATATCAAATAGCATTTCAAATTGGAGGATATTAGATGAAGTCTCCTTATCGAACCGTGAGGTACGGTACACTAGACAGAGCTAGTTTACTGACCCTTGGTCTTAACAAACTATACGTATACATATAATTGTCTGTGCGTTGACATCGTATAAATCCCTAAGGAGGCTTTGCACGAAAGTGCAGAGGATTCTGGACCAAATCGACGACTGGTGCATGAGACAAGGTCTTTCCGTTAATCTGAAGAAAACCACCATAGTCCAGATTACGAAAAAACGGAAATTGGAAGGGCTTAGTCTTCCAAAACTGAAAGGTGTAACACTTGCTCTTTCCGATAAAGTTAAATATCTAGGAGAAATCTTGGATAAGAATCTGACTTGGGAGACACACGTTTCACTGAAGGTGAATCGCGCATTAAGAATTTTTCAGCAATGCCGTAGAGCCTTTAGTAAAACCTGAGGTCTGAAGTCTGCAGTGGTCCAATGGATATACACAGCACTTATCGCTCCTGTGGTCTAGTGGCGACGGACCATGGTTAAATCCACACTCCGGGAACTATACAGGCTACAAGGACGGGTATGTTTATGCATTACGGGTGACATGAGTACAACCTCCGGCGATGCTCTAAATGCGATGCTTGATTTGGTCCCCTTGGATCTTAAGATACAACAGGAAGCAATAAAAAGCAATGTGTAGAATCCATAAATATGGTTTCTGGCACAAAGACGGAACTTCGGGACACAGAGAAATCTTTAAGTTGCTATCTGAGCAGTATCCACTGTTTTTGGCACCTTAAGACTACCTGATACCCATAGTTTCATTTGGAAGGAAATTTTATGTCAGATCACGCAATGGAGCACGGTTCCCCACAAGGTCCAGATGTTAAAGTAATAAGTGGCAGCATTGTTAAAATTCAAGTTAAATCCGCTGGTAACTCTGCCTCCGAAATACAACATTGTAAAACAGAAGTAATCGATAAAATTCCTTGAAATAAAATTACACACGCTAGAATTGAATTGCAGTCAAGTTTGAATTTGAAGGTTATTAACAATAAAAACGTAAAATACAACAGGTTATGGGTCAAGTACGTAAAAACGAGAGCAATTAATAATTGATTAGTCGAGTGTGATCAGGGCGTGGCTAGAAAAGTAATCTAAGCATTGACGAAGAAATGGATTTGGCGAAGCACATAAAGCCCTTAGCTGGTGAGTCAGACTGGCCTATATGGAAAAGAAAAATGCGCGATATGCTAGACTACCACGAAGGAGCGTTGGAGGTTATCGATAATACATTAACTAAGCCAAGACCTTTGGGGGAAGGAGCTAGTGATAAAGATGCGCAGGAGCACAAAAGGAAGTGCGATTTCTACCGCAAGGCTAACAGCTATGCAAAATCAATGATTTCAAGTTCAGTAACAGACGCGGTATACGAGAAAATCATGGACAAGGAATCTGCGTACGAGGCGTGGGAAGCATTGAAACAGCAGTTCGAGGCATCGTCGAAGGATCAGCTGTTCAAGATTTGCACAGAATTTTTTGCATTTAGCTGGGCGCGTGGAGATGATGTAAGTACACACGTCGCAAAGTTGAAAAGTTTGTGGAATGAGTTGAACATTGGGCTGAAGGCTCGAAACGAGAATGCATTACCTGATTTGCTTTTAGTTTGTAAAACGCTGCAGATTTTGCCGAGTGATTTTGACAATTTTCAATCTAGTTGGATGTTGCTATCCAAAGATGAAAGTAAAACTTTTGATGAATTAATATCTCAATTGTGCATGTATGAAAGAAATTTCAGAAAAATTGCAGAAACTGAAAAAGTCACCGACGAGGCTCTACTCGCAAAAACGTCCTTTGAAAAGAAGAAGTATAGCACTTGTAACTACTGTAAGAAAAAAGGACACTGGGTTAAAACATGTAAAAAGTGGATTGCAGACGGACGACCACCGAAAAATAAGGCACAAGCCGATCCTCAGAGCAACGCATTGGATACGGATGTAGCTCTTGTTAGCATCAGTGAAGATATCGGCGCAACGGGGAGGAATTCTACAGAGTGGTGGATTGACAATGGAGCCACGAAGCATGTGACAAATTGTCCGGATCTATTCATCGAATTTGAGAAGTTTCAGAGTCCGTGTACCATAAAAGCTACTGGTAAAGAAGCACTTCAAGCAGTCGGAAGAGGAACCATTGAAATTTTGTCTTTTACAAGGGAAAAAACATTAAAAATGATTTTGAAAGATGTTTGGTTTGTACCAAAAATTTCAAAGAATCGTTTTTCAGTCTTAGCAGCCCAAGACAGAAACAGCGACAGTCAATTCGGTTCCACAGCTACGAAGTGTTGGCTAGAGGTCAATGGAAGCACAGTGCTTTGCGGAAATCGCGAAGTGTGTGGAACTTTGTACAAGGCAGCTATTGAACCAGTTATACCTGAGAAAGAAGAGAGGATCAACGTAGCTGAAGCAGATTCTTCTACGCTGCAGCTGTACCACGAGCGGTGGGGTCATCAGGACAAGCGGCACGTAAGAGAGCTACTGAAGAGGGAACTGGGAGTCAACGTGAAGATGGTAAGAGACATATGTGAGCCCTGTATTTTTGGTAAAGCACATCGCCTACCATTCGGCACTAGAGTAAAGGCCACGAAACCAGGAGAACTTGTTTCAACAGACGTTGTAGGCCCATTTTGCGAATCCTTTAGTAAAAAACGATTTCTAGTTGTGTTCAAAGATAGCTACACAAAGTTTCGTTATGGCTTCGTAATTAAGCAAAAATCAGATGTTAAAGTTATGTTAAAACAGTTTTTAGCACATGCAAAGACACTTGGGCACAGCATTGAAGAGCTACTCAGTGACAATGGAGGAGCTACAGATCCACGAAATCTGGAGTTTTTCATAAAAGAGTTGGAATCGGAATTTAAAATTACTTCAAAGAAAGCTGACTACTTTTTAGGATTAGAAATTCAACAAGAGGAAAACTTCATTAAAATCTGTCAATATTCTTATGCAAGAAAAATTTTAGAGAAGTTTAATTTTTCAGAATGCAAGCCGATCTCAACTCCAATTCTCAAGAACTCAGAAACTTTGGGACCAGGGAAAGATGATCATAAGTCAGAGAAGTTTCCCTACCGACAGGCAGTCGGAAATCTAATGTATCTCATGCTTGGTTCAAGACCTGATCTGGCATACAGCGTAGGATTTGTATCCAGATCCCTGGAGAACCCCTCCTCTGAAGATATCGTCCGAGTCAAGAGAATTTTTCGATACATAGCAGGAACTTTAGATTTGGGCCTAGTTTATCAACGAAACAAGGAAAAAGGTATTCTGGAAGTTTACAGCGATGCAGATTTTGGAGGATGTTTGAGAACAGGTCGTTCAACTTCTGGAGTCATCGTCAAATACGCAGGAGGAGCAATCTCCTGGCTAAGTCAACGGCAGACAGGGGTAGCGAGCTCCACGACGGAAGCAGAAATTATAGCAGCAAGCAAGGCAGCCAAAGAAGCCATTTGGTTAAGTCGACTTTTTCGTGCAATCGTAAAACTAAAACATGTCCCTATTGTTCAAGTTGACAACAATGCAGCGGTGAGACTTGCACAGAATCCAGAGTTCCACCGCAGAACGAAGCATATAGCAATGAAACACTTTTTCATCCGGGATAAAATTTGCAAAGGGCGACTGGGAATTGAACGAGTTTCCACGGATCAAAACACAGCTGATATTATGACGAAGCCGCTACCAAGACCCGTTTGAAGATTCTTTGTATAAAAATGGGACTATCGTAGATATATGTATTTATGATGTATTATATATTAAGATTTTTTTTTCTGCTTTCATTATTAATATTATTTTATGACTTAAGATTCAACTTTAATTAACAAGGGAAAGTGTTAAAGTAATAAGTGGCAGCATTGTTAAAATTCAAGTTAAATCCGCTGGTAACTCTGAATCCGAAATACAACATTGTAAAACAGAAGTAATCGATAAAATTCCTTGAAATAAAATTACACACGCTAGAATTGAATTGCAGTCAAGTTTGAATTTGAAGGTTATTAACAATAAAAACGTAAAATACAACACCAGAGCCAATAATCGGAATCAGTTCCTTCGGAATCATGAATTGGATCAACGAGTATGTATGCAATTCACATAAAGAGCGATGATCTGGTCTAGAGCGGTGCAGAACTGCAAAGTGTTTTGAGACAAGTCGGATCAGAAAATTGTCAAACTTTCTACTAAAATTGTGAAGGAAAGAGGTTCGGTTGATGGTCGATATTATTACAGGACACAACCCATGAGGTCAGCATATGACCACCATTGGAACCACCAAGGACCCAATGTGCCCGTCGTGCTTGGAGGAGGCGGATAGCACTGAGCACTTTCTCTGTGAGTGTTCTGCCTTTGCTAGAGTAAGGCTACGAGTTTTGGGTTCCGATGTCGTGAGAACGAATAATATTCGTTCTCTAAGACTGGAGGATATTTACAGATTTGCCAAAGAATTTCTCACAGGACTAACTACCTTTGTCTCTGTCTCTATTCTTTCCTATGTATTTCTCTGATACTTTTCTCCTTCCCTCCTTGACTATCCACTCTATTTCCAGAGCTCTAAATACAATGGGCTTTTTAGCCTGAGTGTTTTAGGAGATACCAAATCTCTTGGTGCTCCTTGGCTCGACCTATTTAAATTTCAAATTTCAAAAATTTAATCAAATAAAAAACAGTTTGCGAATCAATACAAACACAATTTGGACCATGAAATATTTCATATTAGTAAGATTTATCCTACCAAACCAATTACTTACTTCATAAGAAACTTTACCATCCCGTTTTAAGTATAGATATTTTATAAATAAAATTACAACTTACAAGCTGTATTTAATAAATTTATAAATGAATTAATATTCATATCATGCAGCTTTTGAAAAGTTTGATCTATTCTTAGCATCATATCGCTTTTTCTTTTCTGACTTTGTTTATTCCAGTAAAGAAACCATCTTTAGCTGCTAATTTTATACGAAGTGGTTTAGCTCACCCTTTGAAGTTCTTAAAGGTTCAACGATTTTATCAATCAAATCCTACCAAGAGCCATCTTTCAGGATAGTCGCTATTATTTGGGAAATGTGTTTTACTACTGTAAGCAGTGCAACTTGTTTGTATACATATTTTAAGTTTTCCTAAAAGGAGAATTTTGATAAGATAATCTTGATCATTAAGATAAATCGTTTGACAAATGTGTTACAATGTGAATTCTCACATTACAAATTGTGACTCAACTTTTTTGTTTTACAATTTTGTTCGAATAGTTTTGATACGAAATTGTTTAGTTTTTATCCATATGAAACGTCAGACAATAATTCCTCAGGATCACTAGATTCTTTAATAAAAAGTCACAAATTTATGGCAACAAAAGTTGTTTTATTTATTGAATCACTTTAACGCTTTATTTTACGCTTACACCCTTAGCATAGGACTGGATACCCTATGCGCGTGAACCTGGACTTACATATATAAATGTGCTTAATATTCTTCTTAATAGGCGCGATTTTGGCCGAGTTTAACAAAGCGCGCCAGTCGTTTCCCTCTCGTGCTAACCGGCGCCAGTTGGGCACACCAAGTGAAGCTAAGTCCTTTTCCACCTCATCTTTCCAACGAAGAGCAGGCCTTCCTCTTCCTCTGCTACCACCAGCTGGTACCCCATCGAATACTTTCAGAGCCGGAGCGTTTGTATACATTCGGACGACATGACCCTGTCAACTTAGCCTCTGGATCCCTATTTGCTGCGCTATGTCTATGCCGTCGTAAAGCTCATACAGCTCATCGTTCCATCGCCTACGATATTCGCCGTTGCCAACGTGCAATGGTCCAAAAATCTTCCGGAGAATCTTTCTCTCAAACACTCCAAGCGTCGCTTCATCGTTATGTTAGGACAGGCATGATGAGAGTCCTTTAAAGTGTTAGTTTTGTTCGTGGAGAGAGGCATTTCCCGCTCAGTTGCCTACTTAGCCCAAAGTAGCACTTGTTGGCAAGAGAGATTCTACGTTGGATTTCCAGTACTGCCGAATGCAGATTTGAAGTGGACGAAAAGATGGTGTGTGTCGATTCTCCTTTCGTAGGTCTTTCCAAGATTTGGCATATTGTAAATATTTGGTCAATGATGGACTTTCCAGGTCTAAAGCCACAATGATAAGGTACAATCAGTTGGTTGATGGTGGGCCTCAGCCTTTAACACAATACGCTCGCAAGAACCTATAGGCGATATTTAGAAGACAAATCCCACGATAATTGTCATATATTGCAGAATGACCCTTTTTATGGATTGGGCAGAGCACACTTAAATTCCAATCGCCAGGCTTGCTTTCATTCGACCATACTTTGCATAGAAGCTGATGTATGCACCTTACCAGCTCCTCGCCGCCAAGTTTCAGTAGCTCAGCCGGCAGTCCATTGGTGCCCGCGGCTTTGTTATTCTTTAGCCGCGTTATCGCTATTCTCACCTCGTCATGGTCGGGTAGCGGAACGACACTTCCGTCGTCAACGATTTGGGTATCGGGATCTTCACATTCACTGTGACACGCGCAGCTATCACTTTTTAACAGCTTCGAGAAGTGTTCAATCCATAATTCAAGTATTGTCTGGACGTCAGCCACCAGCTCGCCGTCTTTGTTCTTACAGGAAAACGCCCCGGTCTTAAAACCTTCTGTAAGCCACCGAACTTTCTGGTAGAATTTTCGGGCGTTGTTCCTATTGGCCAGCATCTCAAGCTGCTCACACTCACGTATTTCGGCCTTTCGTTTCTTCTTTCGAATAGTACGTCTCTCTTCCGTTCTTAGCTCTCACATGGCTCGCGTTGCGCCCGATCGTAGCGTTGGTCTATAGGTAGCATCTTTTCTTTCTGCGGAAGCATGACATTTCTCGTCATACCAACTGTTTTTTCGGGCTCGCCGGAGTCCGATTTTTTGTTCCAGGCGCTCATTGAACTGTAGATGGAATCTTTGGTCGCATCGTCCTTCTCTTCCGTCGGGGCGTGGGCGCAAATGAGCGAGATGTTAAAAAACGGGCTTTTTGATCATTTCATTCGGGGGATTTTTACGTGGCGGGTCGCAAACCCAGCGCACAACCAGTTATCCTGGGATGATTCGCTTTCTCACGTTGGCTCACGACCAGACGGGTGTTCGGAAGATACCCAGAGGATACCTGGGCTAACCCCGGAAGCTGCTTGAACCATATGTAGAAGAATCGTTTTGGCCACTCTCAAATGAATGGCGATCAGTAACTTTCTCCCCACTTGCGGGGACTTCTACACATGGAACCATCCCGATGTGCTTAATATCTGTCGTTATTTCTAGATTTGGCAACTCGTATGTTCTGGCGACTTCTGTCTCGCCTTGTTATGTCCGGTCACTTGGTGCCAAGGCGCATTAATATTTTAGTTTTGTATCTCATTCTCTCAGTATTTGTTGCCGGTCAGTTCGCAAAGTTTCATGTTTTGCTACAATATTTTAATGTTAGAATGATTTTTGAAATGAAAATTTAAGTTATAAATTATTATTAACATTAAAATATGGTAGAATTTTAATTCATACATGAAAATGTGTATTATAATGGGGATTGTGGTCAAACTGTCTTTATTTTCATAGTGAACTGGTATAATTGGGTTGCAAAAAGAGTTCAAAAGTTGTTTGATCTTTTATAAACTTTTCCATTAGTGAACTTTCTACTGGGTCATCTGAACAATCATTGGTCGTATTTAAATATTTGTTGTCTACTACTAATAATACAATGGTAGCAAATAGAGGCGATGAGCCAACTTTTATAAATGTAATAAGAAGGGAGGTCTTGGATCTCACTCTTACTAACGCACTTATGTATATCAAATAGCATTTCAAATTGGAGGATATTAGATGAAGTCTCCTTATCGAACCGTGAGGTACGGTACACTAGACAGGGCTAGTTTACTGACCCTTGGTCTTAACAAACTATACGTATACATATAATTGTCTGTGCGTTGACATCGTATAAATCCCTAAGGAGGCTTTGCACGAAAGTGCAGAGGATTCTGGACCAAATCGACGACTGGTGCATGAGACAAGGTCTTTCCGTTAATCTGAAGAAAACCACCATAGTCCAGATTACGAAAAAACGGAAATTGGAAGGGCTTAGTCTTCCAAAACTGAAAGGTGTAACACTTGCTCTTTCCGATAAAGTTAAATATCTAGGAGAAATCTTGGATAAGAAGCTGACTTGGGAGACACACGTTTCACTGAAGGTGAATCGCGCATTAAGAATTTTTCAGCAATGCCGTAGAGCCTTTAGTAAAACCTGAGGTCTGAAGTCTGCAGTGGTCCAATGGATATACACAGCACTTATCGCTCCTGTGGTCTAGTGGCGACGGACCATGGTTAAATCCACACTCCGGGAACTATACAGGCCACAAAGACGGGTATGTTTATGCATTACGGGTGACATGAGTACAACCTCCGGCGATGCTCTAAATGCGATGCTTGATTTGGTCCCCTTGGATCTTAAGATACAACAGGAAGCAATAAAACGCAATGTGTAGAATCCATAAATATGGTTTCTGACACAAAGACGGAACTTCGGGACACAGAGAAATCTTTAAGTTGCTATCTGAGCAGTATCCACTGTTTTTGGCACCTTAAGACTACCTGATACCCATAGTTTCATTTGGAAGGAAATTTGACGTCAGATCACGCAATGGAGCACGGTTCCCCACAAGGTCCAGAGCCAATAATCGGAATCAGTTCCTTCGGAATCATGAATTGGATCAACAAGTATGTATGCAATTCACATAAAGATCGATGGTCTGGTCTAGAGCGGTGCAAAACTGCAAAGTGTTTTGAGACAAGTCGGATCAGAAAATTGTCAAACTTTCTACTAAAATTTTGAAGGAAAGAGGTTCGGTTGATGGTCGATATTATTACAGGACACAACCCATGAGGTCAGCATATGACCACCATTGGAAACCAAGGACCCAATGTGCCCGTCGTGCTTGGAGGAGGCGGATAGCACTGAGCACTTTCTCTGTGAGTGTTCTGCCTTTGCTAGAGTAAGGCTACGAGTTTTGGGTTCCGATGTCGTGAGAACGAATAATATTCGTTCTCTAAGACTGGAGGATATTTACAGATTTGCCAAAGAATTTCTCACAGGACTAACTACCTTTGTCTCTGTCTCTATTCTTTCCTATGTATTTCTCTGATACTTTTCTCCTTCCCTCCTTGACTATCCACTCTATTTCCAGAGCTCTAAATACAATGGGCTTTTTAGCCTGAGTGTTTTAGGAGATACCAAATCTCTTGGTGCTCCTTGGCTCGACCTATTTAAATTTCAAATTTCAAAAATTTAATCAAATAAAAAACAGTTTGCGAATCAATACAAACACAATTTGGACCATGAAATATTTCATATTAGTAAGATTTATCCTACCAAACCAATTACTTACTTCATAAGAAACTTTACCAGCCCGTTTTAAGTATAGATATTTTATAAATAAAATTACAACTTACAAGCTGTATTTAATAAATTTATAAATGAATTAATATTCATATCATGCAGCTTTTGAAAAGTTTGATCTATTCTTAGCATCATATCGCTTTTTCTCTTCTGAGTTTGTTTATTCCAGTAAAGAAACCATCTTTAGCTGCTAATTTTATACGAAGTGGTTTAGCTCAACCTTTGAAGTTCTTAAAGGTTCAACGATTTTATCAATCAAATCCTACCAAGAGCCATCTTTCAGGATAGTCGCTATTATTTGGGAAATGTGTTTTACTACTGTAAGCAGTGCAACTTGTTTGTATACATATTTTAAGTTTTCCTAAAAGGAGAATTTTGATAAGATAATCTTGATCATTAAGATAAATCGTTTGACAAATGTGTTACAATGTGAATTCTCACATTACAAATTGTGACTCAACTTTTTTGTTTTACAATTTTGTTCGAATAGTTTTGATACGAAATTGTTTAGTTTTTATCCATATGAAACGTCAGACAATAATTCCTCAGGATCACTAGATTCTTTAATAAAAAGTCACAAATTTATGGCAACAAAAGTTGTTTTATTTATTGAATCACTTTAACGCTTTATTTTACGCTTACACCCTTAGCATAGGACTGGATACCCTATGCGCGTGAACCTGGACTTACATATATAAATGTGCTTAATATTCTTCTTAATAGGCGCGATTTTGGCCGAGTTTAACAAAGCGCGCCAGTCGTTTCCCTCTCGTGCTAACCGGCGCCAGTTGGGCACACCAAGTGAAGCTAAGTCCTTTTCCACCTCATCTTTCCAACGAAGAGCAGGCCTTCCTCTTCCTCTGCTACCACCAGCTGGTACCCCATCGAATACTTTCAGAGCCGGAGCGTTTGTATACATTCGGACGACATGACCCTGTCAACTTAGCCTCTGGATCCCTATTTGCTGCGCTATGTCTATGCCGTCGTAAAGCTCATACAGCTCATCGTTCCATCGCCTACGATATTCGCCGTTGCCAACGTGCAAAGGTCCAAAAATCTTCCGGAGAATCTTTCTCTCAAACACTCCAAGCGTCGCTTCATCGTTATGTTAGGACAGGCATGATGAGAGTCCTTTAAAGTGTTAGTTTTGTTCGTGGAGAGAGGCATTTCCCGCTCAGTTGCCTACTTAGCCCAAAGTAGCACTTGTTGGCAAGAGAGATTCTACGTTGGATTTCCAGTACTGCCGAATGCAGATTTGAAGTGGACGAAAAGATGGTGTGTGTCGATTCTCCTTTCGTAGGTCTTTCCAAGATTTGGCATATTGTAAATATTTGGTCAATGATGGACTTTCCAGGTCTAAAGCCACAATGATAAGGTACAATCAGTTGGTTGATGGTGGGCCTCAGCCTTTAACACAATACGCTCGCAAGAACCTATAGGCGATATTTAGAAGACAAATCCCACGATAATTGGCATATATTGCAGAATGACCCTTTTTATGTATTGGGCAGAGCACACTTAAATTCCAATCGCCAGGCTTGCTTTCATTCGACCATACTTTGCATAGAAGCTGATGTATGCACCTTACCAGCTCCTCGCCGCCAAGTTTCAGTAGCTCAGCCGGCAGTCCATTGGTGCCCGCGGCTTTGTTATTCTTTAGCCGCGTTATCGCTATTCTCACCTCGTCATGGTCGGGTAGCGGAACGACACTTCCGTCGTCAACGATTTGGGTATCGGGATCTTCACATTCACTGTGACACGCGCAGCTATCACTATTTAACAGCTTCGAGAAGTGTTCAATCCATAATTCAAGTATTGTCTGGACGTCAGCCACCAGCTCGCCGTCTTTGTTCTTACAGGAAAACGCCCCGGTCTTAAAACCTTCTGTAAGCCACCGAACTTTCTGGTAGAATTTTCGGGCGTTGTTTCTATTGGCCAGCATCTCAAGCTGCTCACACTCACGTATTTCGGCCTTTCGTTTCTTCTTTCGAATAGTACGTCTCTCTTCCGTTCTTAGCTCTCACATGGCTCGCGTTGCGCCCGATCGTAGCGTTGGCCTATAGGTAGCATCTTTTCTTTCTGCGGAAGCATGACATTTCTCGTCATACCAACTGTTTTTTCGGGCTCGCCGGAGTCCGATTTTTTGTTCGGCGGCAGTATGTTGAGAACGGGAAATGTTGCTCCGTTGCTCGTGCATGTCGGTTTGTTGGGTAATACTCTCTGAGAGCAGAAGTGAGAGTCAAGCGGCGAGTCTTCTGGTTGTCTGTTGTGATTGCAGCTTTTCGATGATGAACATTCGTTGCGTAGGCAGATGTACGTTTTTTGCGTAGTGCGTAGTTTGGGGGCAACAAGGTAATGATCTGAGTCGATGTGAAGCGTGTCTTCTATCTATCACAACATGATCGATGTGGTTTCGCGTTTTTCGATCAGGTTGCTTGGTGTATATTCTTATGCTTGAATCTGGTGCTGCCGACTACCATGTTTCGGGCCCCGACGAAGTTAATCAGCCTCTGTATGTTACCGGATGTTTCGTTGTACAGGCAAAGTTTTCCGACTGTGAAACCAAAAATTCCCTCCTTGCACACCCTGGCGTTGAAGTCGCCAAGCACGATTTTTGTGTCGTGGTGGGAATAGCACTCATAGGAACGTTCCAGGCGCTCATTGAACTGTAGATGGAATCTTTGGTCGCATCGTCCTTCTCTTCCGTCGGGGCGTGGGCGCAAATGAGCGAGATGTTAAAAAACGGGCTTTTTGATCATTTCATTCGGGGGATTTTTACGTGGCGGGTCGCAAACCCAGCGCACAACCAGTTATCCTGGGATGATTCGCTTTCTCACGTTGGCTCACGACCAGACGGGTGTTCGGAAGATACCCAGAGGATACCTGGGCTAACCCCGGAAGCTGCTTGAACCATATGTAGAAGAATCGTTTTGGCCACTCTCAAATGAATGGCGATCAGTAACTTTCTCCCCACTTGCGGGGACTTCTACACATGGAACCATCCCGATGTGCTTAATATCTGTCGTTATTTCTAGATTTGGCAACTCGTATGTTCTGGCGACTTCTGTCTCGCCTTGTTATGTCCGGTCACTTGGTGCCAAGGCGCATTCATATTTTAGTTTTGTATCTCATTCTCTCAGTATTTGTTGCCAGTCAGTTCGTAAAGTTTCATGTTTTGCTACCATATTTTAATGTTAGAATGATTTTTGAAATGAAAATTTATGTTATAAATTATTATTAACATTAAAATATGGTAGAATTTTAATTCATACATGAAAATGTGTATTATAATGGGGATTGTGGTCAAACTGTCTTTATTTTCATAGTGAACTGGTATAATTGGGTTGCAAAAAGAGTTCAAAAGTTGTTTGATCTTTTATAAACTTTTCCATTAGTGAACTTTCTACTGGGTCATCTGAACAATCATTGGTCGTATTTAAATATTTGTTGTCTACTACTAATAATACAATGGTAGCAAATAGAGGCGATGAGCCAACTTTTATAAATGTAATAAGAAGGGAGGTCTTGGATCTCACTCTTACTAACGCACTTATATCAAATAGCATTTCAAATTGGAGGATATTAGATGAAGTCTCCTTATCGAACCGTGAGGTACGGTACACTAGACAGGGCTAGTTTACTGACCCTTGGTCTTAACAAACTATACGTATACATATAATTGTCTGTGCGTTGACATCGTATAAATCCCTAAGGAGGCTTTGCACGAAAGTGCAGAGGATTCTGGACCAAATCGACGACTGGTGCATGAGACAAGGTCTTTCCGTTAATCTGAAGAAAACCACCATAGTCCAGATTACGAAAAAACGGAAATTGGAAGGGCTTAGTCTTCCAAAACTGAAAGGTGTAACACTTGCTCTTTCCGATAAAGTTAAATATCTAGGAGAAATCTTGGATAAGAAGCTGACTTGGGAGACACACGTTTCACTGAAGGTGAATCGCGCATTAAGAATTTTTCAGCAATGCCGTAGAGCCTTTAGTAAAACCTGAGGTCTGAAGTCTGCAGTGGTCCAATGGATATACACAGCACTTATCGCTCCTGTGGTCTAGTGGCGACGGACCATGGTTAAATCCACACTCCGGGAACTATACAGGCTACAAAGACGGGTGACATGAGTACAACCTCCGGCGATGCTCTAAATGCGATGCTTGATTTGGTCCCCTTGGATCTTAAGATACAACAGGAAGCAATAAAAAGCAATGTGTAGAATCCATAAATATGGTTTCTGGCACAAAGACGGAACTTCGGGACACAGAGAAATCTTTAAGTTGCTATCTGAGCAGTATCCACTGTTTTTGGCACCTTAAGACTACCTGATACCCATAGTTTCATTTGGAAGGAAATTTGATGTCAGATCACGCAATGGAGCACGGTTCCCCACAAGGTCCAGAGCCAATAATCGGAATCAGTTCCTTCGGAATCATGAATTGGATCAACGAGTATGTATGCAATTCACATAAAGAGCGATGATCTGGTCTAGAGCGGTGCAGAACTGCAAAGTGTTTTGAGACAAGTCGGATCAGAAAATTGTCAAACTTTCTACTAAAATTGTGAAGGAAAGAGGTTCGGTTGATGGTCGATATTATTACAGGACACAACCCATGAGGTCAGCATATGACCACCATTGGAACCACCAAGGACCCAATGTGCCCGTCGTGCTTGGAGGAGGCGGATAGCACTGAGCACTTTCTCTGTGAGTGTTCTGCCTTTGCTAGAGTAAGGCTACGAGTTTTGGGTTCCGATGTCGTGAGAACGAATAATATTCGTTCTCTAAGACTGGAGGATATTTACAGATTTGCCAAAGAATTTCTCACAGGACTAACTACCTTTGTCTCTGTCTCTATTCTTTCCTATGTATTTCTCTGATACTTTTCTCCTTCCCTCCTTGACTATCCACTCTATTTCCAGAGCTCTAAATACAATGGGCTTTTTAGCCTGAGTGTTTTAGGAGATACCAAATCTCTTGGTGCTCCTTGACTCGACCTATTTAAATTTCAAATTTCAAAAATTTAATCAAATAAAAAACAGTTTGCGAATCAATACAAACACAATTTGGACCATGAAATATTTCATATTAGTAAGATTTATCCTACCAAACCAATTACTTACTTCATAAGAAACTTTACCAGCCCGTTTTAAGTATAGATATTTTATAAATAAAATTACAACTTACAAGCTGTATTTAATAAATTTATAAATGAATTAATATTCATATCATGCAGCTTTTGAAAAGTTTGATCTATTCTTAGCATCATATCGCTTTTTCTCTTCTGACTTTGTTTATTCCAGTAAAGAAACCATCTTTAGCTGCTAATTTTATACGAAGTGGTTTAGCTCAACCTTTGAAGTTCTTAAAGGTTCAACGATTTTATCAATCAAATCCTACCAAGAGCCATCTTTCAGGATAGTCGCTATTATTTGGGAAATGTGTTTTACTACTGTAAGCAGTGCAACTTGTTTGTATACATATTTTAAGTTTTCCTAAAAGGAGAATTTTGATAAGATAATCTTGATCATTAAGATAAATCGTTTGACAAATGTGTTACAATGTGAATTCTCACATTACAAATTGTGACTCAACTTTTTTGTTTTACAATTTTGTTCGAATAGTTTTGATACGAAATTGTTTAGTTTTTATCCATATGAAACGTCAGACAATAATTCCTCAGGATCACTAGATTCTTTAATAAAAAGTCACAAATTTATGGCAACAAAAGTTGTTTTATTTATTGAATCACTTTAACGCTTTATTTTACGCTTACACCCTTAGCATAGGACTGGATACCCTATGCGCGTGAACCTGGACTTACATATATAAATGTGCTTAATATTCTTCTTAATAGGCGCGATTTTGGCCGAGTTTAACAAAGCGCGCCAGTCGTTTCCCTCTCGTGCTAACCGGCGCCAGTTGGGCACACCAAGTGAAGCTAAGTCCTTTTCCACCTCATCTTTCCAACGAAGAGCAGGCCTTCCTCTTCCTCTGCTACCACCAGCTGGTACCCCATCGAATACTTTCAGAGCCGGAGCGTTTGTATACATTCGGACGACATGACCCTGTCAACTTAGCCTCTGGATCCCTATTTGCTGCGCTATGTCTATGCCGTCGTAAAGCTCATACAGCTCATCGTTCCATCGCCTGCGATATTCGCCGTTGCCAACGTGCAAAGGTCCAAAAATCTTCCGGAGAATCTTTCTCTCAAACACTCCAAGCGTCGCTTCATCGTTACGTTAGGACAGGCATGATGAGAGTCCTTTAGAGTGTTAGTTTTGTTCGTGGAGAGAGAGAGATTCTACGTTGGATTTCCAGTACTGCCGAATGCAGATTTGAAGTGGACGAAAAGATGGTGTGTGTCGATTCTCCTTTCGTAGGTCTTTCCAAGATTTGGCATATTGTAAATATTTGGTCAATGATGGACTTTCCAGGTCTAAAGCCACAATGATAAGGTACAATCAGTTGGTTGATGGTGGGCCTCAGCCTTTAACACAATACGCTCGCAAGAACCTATAGGCGATATTTAGAAGACAAATCCCACGATAATTGGCATATATTGCAGAATGACCCTTTTTATGTATTGGGCAGAGCACACTTAAATTCCAATCGCCAGGCTTGCTTTCATTCGACCATACTTTGCATAGAAGCTGATGTATGCACCTTACCAGCTCCTCGCCGCCAAGTTTCAGTAGCTCAGCCGGCAGTCCATTGGTGCCCGCGGCTTTGTTATTCTTTAGCCGCGTTATCGCTATTCTCACCTCGTCATGGTCGGGTAGCGGAACGACACTTCCGTCGTCAACGATTTGGGTATCGGGATCTTCACATTCACTGTGACACGCGCAGCTATCACTATTTAACAGCTTCGAGAAGTGTTCAATCCATAATTCAAGTATTGTCTGGACGTCAGCCACCAGCTCGCCGTCTTTGTTCTTACAGGAAAACGCCCCGGTCTTAAAACCTTCTGTAAGCCACCGAACTTTCTGGTAGAATTTTCGGGCGTTGTTCCTATTGGCCAGCATCTCAAGCTGCTCACACTCACGTATTTCGGCCTTTCGTTTCTTCTTTCGAATAGTACGTCTCTCTTCCGTTCTTATCTCTCACATGGCTCGCGTTGCGCCCGATCGTAGCGTTGGCCTATAGGTAGCATCTTTTCTTTCTGCGGAAGCATGACATTTCTCGTCATACCAACTGTTTTTTCGGGCTCGCCGGAGTCCGATTTTTTGTTCGGCGGCAGTATGTTGAGAACGGGAAATGTTGCTCCATTGCTCGTGCATGTCGGTTTGTTGAGTAATACTCTCTGAGAGCAGAAGTTAGAGTCAAGCGGCGAATCTTCTGGCTGTCTGTTGTGATTGCAGCTTTTCGATGATGAACATTCGTTGCGTAGGCAGATGTACGTTTTTTGCGTAGTGCGTAGTTTGGGTGCAACAAGGTAATGATCTTAGTCGATGTTGGGTCCTCGGATCGTATGTGCGTCTAAAACACTAGAAGCGTGTCTTCTATCTATCACAACATGATCGATGTGGTTTCGCGTTTTTCGATCAGGTTGCTTGGTGTATTTTCTTATGCTTGAATCTGGTGCTGCAGACTACCATGTTTCGGGCCCCGACGAAGTTAATCAGCCTCTGTACGTTACCGGATGTTTCGTTGTACAGGCAAAATTTTCCGACTGTGGGACCAAAAATTCCCTCCTTGCCCACCTTGGCGTTGAAGTCGCCAAGCACGATTTTTGTGTCGTGGTGGGAATAGCACTCATAGGAACGTTCCAGGCGCTCATTGAACTGTAGATGGAATCTTTGGTCGCATCGTCCTTCTCTTCCGTCGGGGCGTGGGCGCAAATGAGCGAGATGTTAAAAAACGGGCTTTTTGATCATTTCATTCGGGGGATTTTTACGTGGCGGGTCGCAAACCCAGCGCACAACCAGTTATCCTGGGATGATTCGCTTTCTCACGTTGGCTCACGACCAGACGGGTGTTCGGAAGATACCCAGAGGATACCTGGGCTAACCCCGGAAGCTGCTTGAACCATGTGTAGAAGAATCGTTTTGGCCACTCTCAAATGAATGGCGATCAGTAACTTTCCCCACTTGCGGGGACTTCTACACATGGAACCATCCCGATGTACTTAATATCTGTCGTTATTTCTAGATTTGGCAACTCGTATGTTCTGGCGAATTCTGTCTCGCCTTGTTATGTCCGGTAACTTGGTGCCAAGGCGCATTCATATTTTAGTTTTGTATCTCATTCTCTCAGTATTTGTTGCCAGTCAGTTCGTAAAGTTTCATGTTTTGCTACCATATTTTAATGTTAGAATGATTTTTGAAATGAAAATTTATGTTATAAATTATTATTAACATTAAAATATGGTAGAATTTTAATTCATACATGAAAATGTGTATTATAATGGGGATTGTGGTCAAACTGTCTTTATTTTCATAGTGAATTGGTATAATTGGGTTGCAAAAAGAGTTGAAAAGTTGTTTGATCTTTTATAAACTTTTCCATTAGTGAACTTTCTACTGGGTCATCTGAACAATCATTGGTCGTATTTAAATATTTGTTGTCTACTACTAATAATACAATGGTAGCAAATAGAGGCGATGAGCCAACTTTTATAAATGTAATAAGAAGGGAGGTCTTGGATCTCACTCTTACTAACGCACTTATATCAAATAGCATTTCAAATTGGAGGATATTAGATGAAGTCTCCTTATCGAACCGTGAGGTACGGTACACTAGACAGGGCTAGTTTACTGACCCTTAGTCTTAACAAACTATACGTATACATATAATTGGCGCGTTCACCCTTTTTTGGTGTTTGGCAGAGCTCCTCCTCATATTTGTGGTGTGCGTCTTGAAGTTTTTCTACAAATGGAAGGACCGTTTCAAGCCGGCTCCGAACGGCAGATATTTTTATGAGGAGATTTTTCATGGCAGAAATACAATCGGAGATTTGCCATTGCTTGCCGAGGAGCGACCGTTATTAGAAAAATATTTTTTTTTCATTTTGGTGTTTCCCCGAGATGCGCACCTGTGTTCTCTCTGAATTCCGAACGGTAGTCACGCCCCGTAGCCGAATACGGCGGCCGCCAAGTCTGTACTCGTCTCCTGGGAAATATAGATTTTTCCATAGAGACTTTCATATTGATGTTACAACGGTTCTTCGGGTGATGAAGAATATATTAACACATCATCTATGTAGACGTATGGCAATTTTTCCATATACTCGCGGAGAATGTCATCCAGGAATCGTTGAAATACAATATTAAGGGTGCATTCTTAAGTCCGAATACCATCCTGACAATTTTATTTCTTCATAGCATTAGTATAACTTTAATTTGATCATTTTTTAATCGGGAATAAATGATTAAAAATATTTTTTTTTATTACGTGCGTGGGCGGCTACCACTGCTAAACCCACTCTCGGAGCTGCAGCTGACGTTTACAACGCTTCATTATACGACTCTCTGAAGCATTTTACGAGTTATCGACTCGGAAGAAATAATTGACAAAAATTAGCGCTTGGCTTACGGACTATATAGATGCCTAGTTTGGTGGGAAGCTCTTCGGAAGGGCTATAATAACACTAAACTGGGGAGGGTGCAAAGGACTACATGAATTGGCATCACCGGAGCATGTGAAACCCGCCCCAATGCTGCCCCCACACATGCGGAAAAGCTAGGGTTACCATTTAACCCCCATCGCAGAAGCTGTGGGGACCTTTCAGAGAAGGAGACTGTAGAGCATTTTCTCTGTAAATGTCCGGGCAGCTAGACGACTAAGGTCACTGGGCGCTCCTTTCTCTGACAGCCTGGGGCAGTGCGCCAACGTAAATCCAATCAATCTCCTCCCTTATATCAACAGCTCTGGCTGGCTGTAGATATCTGCCTGTTGAAGGTCTCATAATGGTATCAAAACGGCGCTTTAGTGCTACTTTCATTTACCTACCTACCTACCTGGATAGTAGTGGTAAAAGTTAAATTTTCACTAATTTAGTAATTTTTCCTCATTTATTTCCTATTCATATTCGGTACTATTTACTGTGGAATTAATATTTTGCTCAGCTTCTACCTTCAACATTTTTTTCGGTACTTCAAACTGTGGTGGAATAGATTTATTTTTGCTTTTACAACTTTTCAGTTCTTGCTCACCGAATGTCATACAAAATTTTTGAAGTTCATAAATCTCAAGAAATAGTAAATGAAGACTAAACGAAGCGATTATTTCTTAGATTTCAATAATGAATTTCCTTGCACAGTTTCTGGTTTTATTGGATTAATAGGCACTGATTATTTGTGGATACAATGACACTGATACAATTGAGATTGTGACGGGCGTTCCGGTCTTCCCGCAACGTCTCTGGATACATGGCAACCCATTCACACGTTAACAAAAATAGTTCCGCTTTCGTACTGCTCTTCAATTCTGCTTCAGTTTCATTAATACGGTCGCTACTCTGCTGCTTGTGTTGATTGAATTTCTGCGATGATAAGTTTCTATCCCTTTTGAAAGAATTTTTGTGTCCTTGTTGTTGGTTGCAAAACTGATTCTGGTGCCATCCTTGCTGCTGTCGAGTAGGGCGTATAAGCTGTCTAGAGTTGTATATTTCCATAGGTTTGCCTACACGATTGAGGTGTGAAATAAAATTATTGCGGTATACTTGTATCGCTGGGTTGTATCTGGCGTGATCATTTCGTTGAGGAAATCGTTCTTCTCTTCGGCAATTTCTTGTTTGTAGGACATATCTTGGTTGCGTTTCAAATTGCTTGTTACGGTTGCCGTGGTAGATCGTGCTGGCGATTCTATTTCAATAGAATGCAGTCAAGAAAAAACTTCTTTTTACAGCAGTCACGTGTTTACTTTATTGATATAAATTCAAGACTAAATTACATTTTGTATAGGTTACGAGGGTGGGTTTGGAGTGTATGGATTACGAACGAGGACTGTGCTGCCTTTGCGTTAACCGCTTTGTGCTGCTAATGAAATTCATCACATTTTTAATGTCAGCGCCAGCAATATCAGCAGGCGTAGCAAAGAAGAGTCAAGATGATTGGTGCTGAGATGATTCCACCTCAACCTCCATACATCCAGCGCAAAAAGGACTTGAGGTAATTCCAAGTCTCACAACATGCATTGCTTGCTGATTTCAGTGAGTGACGACCTCTGAACTCTCTTCAGCTTCTTCACCAATGTCGTCCTCTCTAGTGAGTTCCACCAGACTATGCCTCCATATAACAAGATAGGTTTTAAAATAGTATTACATAGCCAAAAAATAACTCTCGGCGAAAGGCCCCATCTTTTGCCAATTGCACCCTTGCACCCATACAAGGCGATTGTTGCCTTCCTCACTCTTTCCTCAATATTGGGCTTCCATGTAAGCTTGCTGTCTGGATAATACTTATGTACCTCACCTTTTCAGAAAGCATCAGAGGAGCGCCCCCTAGTGAGAGTAGTTGAGCTCTGGGTATTTTATATTTCCTCGTAAATAAGACGAGCTCCATCTTAAGAGGATTCACCGACAGACCGCAATCCGTTGCCTATCTAACAACTACGTTCAGATATCCCTGCATGAAATTGTAGAGAGTATCCAAAAATTTTCCTCTAACAATTAGTGCTACGTCATCCGCGTAGGCAAATAACCTGCAGCCCCCTTTCACCAGCTCCTCCAGCAAGTCATTTACAACAACAACCCAGAGGAATGGTGAGAGAACACCACCTTGCGGAGTGCCTCTACTCACCTTCCGGTGGATGGAGATGCCATCCCACTCTGCCGCGACAGTTCTGTCGCTAAGCATTTTGTAGATAATTATTATAAGGTCGGTTCTGACCCCCAGTTTACCTAGAGACTTGGTAATTGCCTCCGGAAGGACGTTGTTAAAGCCCACCGCAAACTTCTTCTGAAAAAGAGACTCCTCCATGTAGGGCAGATTCCACCGATCTACCCTTGCAATAAGCATGTTGGGTATGCGACAACCGACCTCGAGGAATTTCGCCTCTTATGTGCACGTCACTCAGTCTCTCATCCATGATCTTGGTATATAGCCCCTGGCTACGCAGCTCGCATAGATAGGGCTCAACTAACGGCATGATACCTCCACAGATTTCTGCAGTTGGGAAGGAATGATGCCGTCAGGAAAAGGCGACTTGAAAGGTCTAAAGGAGTCAATGGCCCAAACCAGGGGACGCTTATCCAGCAAGTAGCCCCGGTCCCGAATGCAAGTGGAAATGCCAGGCCGGTGCTGCTAGGTGCTGGGCTTGTCGGAAAATGGGCGTCGAGAAGTAACTTCAGTGACTCCTCGCCGCTCATCGCCCCAAGTCTCAATTCATCTCTTAAGTACCCCAAGGGGGCGAAATTCTTCGTGAGTACTCGCCTAAACCTGGAGGACTCATGGCAGCCCTCTACGCTCTCGCAGAAACTTCTCCAAGAGTCCTTCTTGGCCTTCCTAATTTCGGACTTATATATTCCCAGCCATCCCGAGGGAGACCTAGCCCTGTTATAAAGGCGCCTACATGAGACCCTAAGCTCAGAGGGCTCCGTTGTCCCCCAAGGCGGTTTTACCTTCTTGGGAAAAGTTTTTATTAGACAAGAGGTTTCCAGGGCATTGTTGCTGAGGTGAATGTATCCACTAGTTCGTCGATCGCTTCTTCCGATAGATCTAGATTTTCTCCCGGTGCTTTAAGGAGTGGGCTCAGCAGATTTCTGTAATATGCATCCCAGTCCGTCCTCCTCAGGTTCCTGAAAGGGGATCTTATTGGACGAGTTTCAGTGATAGAGAACTGCATATACCTAAGGTCCGAGAAAAAGTGAGCACTTAGCACCCTCCAATCAGAGATTCGGTTTATCAGTGAAGAAGAAGCCAGAGTGAGGTCAAGCACGTGTTCTCTAGCTGCGGTAATAAAAGTGTCCCGCCATACGCCTCCAGTTTGTAGCTTTTCGTCCTGAGCCCATAAATGCCATTGCTGCTGAGCCACGGCTCCTGGATCAGGACTATATCAGCTCTACCTTGCTCAAGGTGGATAAGTAGGTTGGCGGACGCCCCCTTAGAGTGGTGAAGATTTATCAGAAGAATAATCATCCTCCAAAATCTTCTCCAACACGGTGTTCTCGCTCTCCGAGGCCAAAAGCCTCTCCTCCGTCATGTCAAAGAACCCGGTAAAAAGCGATACCTGTCCCCGGAAAACTAGGGGAAAGTCCTTTGATGGTGCTGGCTTCCCCATCCAGCGCCACTACTCTAGCAGTCGCAGACGGTTCCATCTGTGATCCGCTACCTATAAAAGGTCGACTCCCATCTTTAACCCCCGGATTAATGCAGAAAGTCGGTTCCGTCGCGGAGGCGATCTGCATTACACCCCTACATTTTGTGTACTAAGCCCAAATTATAAAAAAAACTCAAATTATCAAAGATGCTGCCGATGTGAGCGCCACAAAAAGATACCAATTGGATGTTAACCACGCAAACCACCAGTTATGTTTGTGCAAAAGTTCAATTGCATCTTCAATTCTTATAGTGTTAAATTATAATGGAAAGAATAATGAGATGGCGCCTATCGTGGTCCCGTTACTTTGCTCTCAGCGAATTTGACAACGAGTTACGTGATTTTAGCTCCAGTATGGCCAGATTACCATTTTCGTAACTTGATTTAGCTTTTTTGTTTTGTTATTTAGACTCGGAGTTTTAGTTCTTTCTTCATGACATTTTTCTAGCCTGTTCTAATTAAAAGTAATGTTTATAATTTTGTAAAATATAAATTTTTTAATAATTATTTAAATAATTCACTCAGTTTTATATAGCTCTACTTTTTTTAACATCTGGGGGCATTGCCGGCGATTGCAGGTGTTGTTGGTGTTCTTCTGCTTTCGGCAGTCAAATCTCTCTCGCGCTACTGCAGCATTACCTACCTCTGGATATCAAAACGCACTAAAATTCCCATTCAAAGAAAATAACACAACAAATTTTTATTGAATCATTTAAAGAACTTTGTATGCGTGACAAATTGTCTTTAGAATGTGCGTTTTTTTTATGCTTATGTACAATTTAATTTATAAGTAATTTTTGTCAAGCGAGACTCTTTTGTTAAGGGAACGACTTATTTGCTATATTTAAGGTTATGTAATATTATTAACTAGATAAGGTACTCTTTTTGTAAAAATGTCAGTGGTTTCTTTAGTATTTTCTGGTATTTTGTTGCTTATTTTTATAATGAATACACCTCTTGATGCCCTATGTCACACTAAGGATTGATGGCCGGAAGAAACGATTACAATTCTATGGTTTTAATCCGCATTCAGTAAATTCAAACGCCTTTTAAAATGTGTAAAAAGTTTAGAAGAGTGGAGAGAGGGACATTTAATATTCTTCCATAACCTTAAAATGAGCAAAAAATTAAATTCACAATTTTAAAATTTCAAATTTTATAAAATCCAACTAATTTTCATTAGAACTAAAACCTTCTCAGAGTGACCTTTTTTAACCTTCTTTTGTATAATAATACAGTTTTTTTTTTAACCTAAAGTTTCGGTAGCTTTAAATTAAAAAAAAGAAACAAACACGAAACTTCAAAATTTTCGAATTTTCGGTATAAAAAAGCACTAAATTTATTGCGAAGAGCAAATGGTTGGCAATACTGCACAACTCAGCAAACGTGACGTCACGTACTCTCTGATGGGCGCAATCTTCATTCTATCATTCTTGGTAGTATCGTAGATTTGATTTCAGGATATTTGAAAAATACCGTAAAACCCTGTTTGCTGATTGCTCTCTCACCCCACAGTGTTGCCAAGCAGTACATTTCGAAATCAATTACAAAATAAACTCAGAAAAATTATAATTTGTATTAAAATAACTTAAAAACACTGTTGAATAATGTTAATTATAGATAAATGAAATATTGGCATTGTTGGTTTTTGGCTTTGGTTTATTAAACAATGAAAAATTGTAACTGATAACGCGGATGTGTGAAAAAGTGTGTAAGCAAAAATATCAAAGGCAACATTATGTAGATACAACCAAACACACACACACACACAAACCGATGTATTGTGTAAATATGTAACAGTTTTTGGGTTTTGCATTTTGCAGGGCATTAGAATGTGCATTTCTATGTTCCTTTGCCAAACGAAATTTTATTCAATTTGCATATTATTACAGGGAATAAAATATGAATTCTCTAGATAGTATACAACTTTGAAATTTAAAATAAAAAAAAATATAAACTTAAAGAAACCTAAATGCATACTATATGGGACAACTAAGTAAAAGTTCACTTGTATCTTTAATTCGAATAGTGTTACACAGATATCTATGTACTGAAGCAACCATGACCTTCCTAACGAGGCATCACCTTATCTTATCTACATGCAATAATTAGGGAGTAAATACCCGAATAATCGAGTTCCTGCCTGACAAAGGATAAACAACTATCATCTATCTACATATGCATATGCATATATGTATGTATGCAGCGCTGGACAGTTTCAAATATTGTACAGCACGACAAAAACTAATTTATTCATAAGTTCGAGCTCATATTTTTATTCATAAAACCAACTTCTATATCTAAGATTGACGAACTCACTGATGACCATTCGAAAATAGTCAATACTGGAATATATCTTATGAAAATATTAGGTGAATCGTGAATTTTTATCATGTCTACTGGCAGCGGATTCCACCCATATATGTATTTATATACTATATGTCTTCTAAACACACGGCAGCCGCAGCTGCTGCTGCGCGCAGAAGCATACAGGAATATGCAAAAAACAGCAAGAAGTAACTTATAAAAAAAGCATTATTTTTTTTATCTCTGATAGTAAATAGATATTAAATTAATATATTCATCTAGGTATGGGGTTCTCTAATTGATAAAAAGTGCACAAAGACATACAAATGTATGCAGCCGTAAAGCTATAAACTTACACTGAAAGCTTCAAATCATCAAACTAAAATATTTCAGTCACTACGCAGTTTCTATTTCTAAAATGTATTACATACTTTTCCTCTTGAACACTAAAATTCTCATTTCGAAATGTACTACATACTTCGTAGTAAAGACCTAAAAAGTTATTTATAATTCAGAATTTTTGGCACTATTCTCCTTCTTCTTTATTGGCGCGATAACCGCTTACGCGATTTTGGCCGAGCTTAACAAAGCGCGCCAGTCGTTTCCCTCTCGTGCTAACCGGCGCCAATTGGACACACCAAGTGAAGCTAAGTTCTTCTCCACCTGATCTTTCCAACGCAGAGGAGGCCTTCCTCTTCCTCTGCTACCACCGGCTGGTACCGCATCGAATACTTTCAAAGCCGGAGCGTTTGTATCCATTCGGACGACATGACCCAGCCAACGAAGCCTCTGGATCTTTATTCGCTGCGCTGTCTATGTCGTCGTAAAGCTCATACAGCTCATCGTTCCATCGCCTGCGATATTCGCCGTTGCCAACGTGCAAAGGTCCAAAAATCTTACGCAGAATCTTTCTCTCGAACACTCCAAGCGTCGCTTCATCGGATGTTGTCATCGTCCAAACTTCTGCGCCATACGTTAGGACGGGCATGATGAGAGTCTTGTAGAGTGTTAGTTTTGTTCGTCGAGAGAGGACTTTCCTGCTCAATTGCCTACTTAGTCTAAAGTAGCACTTGTTGGCAAGCGAGATTCGACGTTGGATTGCAAGGCTGACATTGTTATCGGTGTTAATGCTGGTTCCTAAATAAACGAAGTCTTTTACAACCTTGAAATTATAACTGTCAACAGTGACGTGGGTGCCGATACGACTGTTTGTTTGAAGACAGGAGGTACTTCGTTTTGTCCTCGTTCACCACCAAACCCATTCGCTTTGCCTTTTTATCCAGTTTGGAGAAGGCAGAACTAACAGCGCGGTTGTTAAGACCGATGATATCAACATCATCGGCATACGCCAATAATTGTACGCTCTTATAAAATATTGTGTCTGAGCGATTAAGTTCTGTGGCTCGTACGATGCTCTCCAACATCAGGTTAAAGAAGTCACACGACAGCGAGTCACCCTGTCTGAAACCTCGTTTGGTATCAAACGGCTCAGAGAGGTCCTTCCCAATTCTGACGGCGCTGCTGGTGTTGAGCAACGTCATCTTACATAGCCGTATTAGTTTTGCGGGGATACCAAATTCAGACATAACGGCATACAGGTAACTCCTTTCCGTACTGTCGAATGCAGCTTTGAAGTCGACGAAAAGATGGTGTGTGTCGATTCTCCTTTCATGGGTCTTTTCCAAGATTTGGCGTTTTGTGAATATTTGGTCGATGGTAGACTTTCCAGGTCTGAAGCCACACTGATAAGGTACAATCAGTTGGTTGACGGTGGGCTTCAGCCTTTCACACAATACGCTCGCTAGAACCTATAGGCGATATTTAGAAGACTAATCCCGCGGCAATTGGCACAAATTGCAGGAACGCCCTTTTTATGGATTGGGCAGAGCACACTTAAATTCCAATCACCAGGCATGCTTTCATCCGACCATATTTTGCATAGGAGCTGATGCATGCACCTTACCAGCTCCTCGCCGCCATGTTTGAATAGCTCAGCTGGCAGTCCGTCGGCGCCCGCGGCTTTGTTGTTCTTTAGCCGTGATATTGCTATTCTCACCTCGTCATGGTCGGGTAACGGAACGATAATTCCGTCGTCAACGATCGGGGTCTTGACATTCTCTATGACATGCGCAGCTGTCACTGTTTAACAGGTTCGAGAGGTGTTCCCTCCATAATTTAAGATTGCTCTGTACGTCAGTCACCAGATCGCCGTCTTTATTCTTACAGGAAAACGCCCCGGTCTTAAAACCTTCTGTAAGCCGCCGAACTTTCTGGTAGAATTTTCGGGCGTTGTTCCTATTGGCCAGCATCTCAAGCTGCTCACACTCACGTATTTCGGCCTTCCGTTTCTTCTTTCGAATAGTACGTCTCTCTTCCGTTCTTAGCTCTCACATGGCTCGCGTTGCTCCCGATCGTAGCGTTGGTCTATAGGTAGCATCTTTTCTTTCGGCGGCAGCATGACATTCCTCGTCGTACCAATTGTTTTGTCGGGCTCGCCGGAATCCAATTTCTTCTTCGGCGGCGGTACGTAGGGAACGAGAAATGTTGCTCCATTGCTCGCGCATGCCGGTGTGTTGGGCAGTGCTCTCCGAGAGCAGGAGTGAGAGTCGAGTGGCGAATCTTCTTTGCATAGTTAGATGTACGCTTTTTGCTGCATAGAGGGGAGTGCGTAGTTTGGCTGCAACAAGGTAATGATCTGAGTCGATGTTGGGTCCTCGGATCGTACGTACATCTAATACACTAGAAGCGTGTCTTCCATCTATCACAACATGATCGATCTGGTTTCGTGTTTTTCGATCAGGAGACAGCCAGGTGGCTTGGTGAATCTTCTTATGCTGGAATCTGGTGCTGCAGACTACCATGTTTCGGGCCCCGACGAAGTCGATCAGCCTCTGTCCGTTACCGGATGTTTCGTTGTGCAGGCTGAATTTTCCGACTGTGGGACCAAAAATTCCCTCCTTGCCCACCCTGGCGTTGAAGTCGCCAAGCACGATTTTTATGTCGTGGCGGGGGCAGCGCTCATAGGAACGTTCCAAGCGCTCATAGAAAGAATCCTTGGTCGCATCGTCCTTCTCTTCCGTCGGGGCGTGGGCGCAAATTAGCGAGATGTTAAAAAAAATCGCGCTTTGATGCGGATTGTTGCAAGACGCTCGTCCACCGGAGTGAACTGCTGTACTTGGCGACGAAGTCTCTCTCCACAACAAATCCGACACCGAATTTGCGCTCCTTTACATGGCAGCTGTAGTAGACGTCGCAAGGTCCTATGTTTTTCTTACCTTGCCCCGTCCATCGCATCTCTTGGATGGCAGTGATGTCAGCCTTTACTCTCACGAGGACATCAACCAGCCGGGCAGAGGCACCTTCCCCATTAAGGGACCGGACATTCCAGGTGCATGCCCTCAAATCGTATTCCTTATTTCGTTTGCAGGGGTCGTCATCAGTGTTGGAAGTTCTCATCCGAGGCTATGTTGCTGTTTTCATTGGGGGGGGCTTTTTAAGTGGCGGGTCCCAAACCCAGCTATGCTGGGATGCTTCGCCTTCTCACGTTAGCTCACTCCCGAACGGGTGTTCGGAAGCTAACCAGAGGATACGTGGGCTAATCCCAGACGTTGTGAGCTGCTTGGACCATATGTAGAAGAATCGTCCTGGCCACTCCCAAGTGAATGGCGATCAGTAACTTTCCCCACTTGCGTGGACTTCTACACATGGAACCATCCTCCTTTTTGGCACTATGCTGTGCCTATTATTGCGCGCTGGAAACCTTGCGAATATTTACCGAATTGTATTATTTTTGCTGTGGAAATTGCACGCAGCCTCATTTGTATCATACTTCATATATACCGCCGCCCTTGAACTATCTTCATAAGTTCAAAATAAAAAAAAAATGGAAAGCTTTGAAAAAAAAATTACAATAAGTTATTACTTTGTTCATGAAATAAATCTCCTTTCGTTGGCAAAAGGCAAACTTTGACTATGGGGCGAACCAATTCGCCATGCGGTGTTTTCAACGTAGCTACTCTTACGCGTTCATCGGTACCAGGATGGCATTTGATAACTCGTCACACTTCGCCTGTAGTAGAAACAGGTTGACCTAAAATGCCAATAAAAACTGAAAGCGGCGATTTGTTGTCCATTAATAGTACATTAAAAATCCGCTTGAATTAAAATCCTAGGTAATCCTTTTTTCGAGATAAGTGGATTTTAGCATTTTCGAAATTTTTTTCAAAATTAAGCGATATCTCTCCTCACCATCTAACGAGATAATATCCTGGCGCGTTTTTTTTTTTTTATGTGGTATCCCCTGTAGACCTAATCCACTTCAAAATTACTTACTTCTCACTATAAAATTAATGTAGGAATGAAATTAATAATAACTTTGGCATGTTTCTATAAATGCTGTGAAGAAAAAGTAACAACCGCTTTTTTTAAACGGCTGGAATATGAAGAATTATATATTAAATTTATTTTGAATCTTTCCCAAAATTTTAAAAATTCTCTGTGAACAGATTCACCAGCCTGTTCTGACCACAAACCCAGACCATCGTTGTTTAATAATGGCATGCACTCTTTCAAGTGATCAAGAATAATATGCAGTTTTAGAGTCTGAGATGTTCCTGTACTTTCTAGATCTTTGCGAAGTTGTTTTAAGTTCTCATCTAAATCGGTAATATTTTCACGTTGCGTGGTGCAAGGGTCCACCTCGTCGGAGGATTAGGCTCGTTGAAAACTGCAACCACATCACCGTCTTCATTGCGTGAAGAACGAAACCACTTGGTGGCGCGTTGTAAGCTGGCGAGCTACTCGTCTCTCCAACGACGCCAGAAATGTTGTCTCATGGCACAAATTTCTTGCCACCGCTGACAAAGATTTCCACAGAACCCTTGACCCTCAGCCTCCGGTATTGACTTAAGCGGTTCACCGACTGTGAAATCTCGCGGACAGAACTTCTAAGTCACCAAGAGTTCCAGAGTTGTCCCAGAGTGAGCGAGAATTTACGCAAGCTTCTATTTCAATTAGTAGTGTGTTGAACTCTTCGTATGATAGTAGAACTTCTCTCAGTACGCGTTTTAAATGATACTTGACACGTTTGACTCCAGTCTCCCAATAACCTCCCATATGGGGTTCAGCCGGTGGATTAAAGCCCCATTCGATATTCGAATCCGCAAAGAAAGAGCGAAGTTTAGTATCAGCCATGCACTGTTGAAATGCAATGCGCCACTCCTTCTCGGCTCCAACGAAATTTGTACCGTTATCTGATGTCATGACCTTACAAAAGCCTCTGCGATTTGTGAACCTTGTAAGCGCACTTAGGAATGCTGATGTTGACAGGTCACCAACAAATTCGAGATGCATCGCACCAGTGCACATACAAATGAACGAGCAGATGCAGCCTTTGCTGAGTAAAACAACGGGCGTAGGTTGTGCGAATGGCAGGTAAATCACCCATGGCTTGTGTGGTAAGATTGCGGTTCAAACAAGTGCATTTGACGCACTTATGGTACATATTACGGATCAAGCCACGAGCGCCGACAACCCAATAACGGCATTGCAAGACAGTTTGCATAATGCGGGGCCCAGCGTGCAAAGTGAGTTTGTGTATTTCGCAGACCATCAGCTTAGCAAGCGGACAATTCTTAGGCAAGATAATGGGATGCCTAACATCAGGAGCGACTTCAGCATTTTTTATTCTTCCTCCAACACGTAGAACACAAGTCTCATCCAGAAAGGGCTAAAGACGCAAAAGACTACTGCGAAGCGGGATTGGTCTTTCAGTGCTGCAAAGAGAAATTTCATTAGAAAAATAAAACCGTTGGCGGCCGCCGTAGCCGAATGGATTGGTGCGTGACTACCAATCGGAAATCACAGAGAGAACATAGGTTCGAATCTCGGTGAAACACCAAAATAAAGAAAAACATTTTTCTATTAGCGGTCGCTCCTGGGCAGGCAATGGCAAACCTCTGCCATGAAAAAGCTCTTCATAAAAATATCTGCCGTACGGAGTCGGCTTGAAACTGTAGGTCCCTCCATTTGTGGAACAACATCAAAACGCACACCACAAATAGGAGGAGGAGCTCGACCAAGCACCCAAGAAGGCTGTACGCGCCAATTATACGAGGGGTGCCTTTTATATTTCGGGATTAGAGAACAACAACAAATTTTAATCATCGAAAATCACTTTATTGTTTTTCAAAATATTCTCCATGAAGATCTATACCTTTTTGCATGCATTTGAACCAATTGTCGAAGCACTTTTGCTACTCTGAATGAGGTACCTCCAAAACATGCATTCTGAATGCCGCAACCGCTTCTTCAGGTGTCGAAAAACGTTGACCTCTCAGTTTGCTTTTTACGTACGGGAATAAAAAGAAGTCATTCGGTGCCAAGTCAGGATTATACGGCGGATGACCCATTAATTTGATGTTTTGGGTGCTCAAAAATGCAGTTGTTTGAGCCGATGTGTGAGAGCTCGCATTGTTCTGGTGAAGAGTGATCCGTCTTTGGCGATTGGTTTTCCTAATTTCTTGGAAGACAACTGGCAAACAAATGGTTGTGTACCACTCAGAATTTACTGTTCTGCGTTGTTCTAGTGGTACGGTTGCGACATGTCCAGTTTTTCCGAAAAAACAGGCGACCATTTGCTTGGAAGTGCTTCGTGCGCGAACAACTTTTGTTGGATTTGGCTCATCTTGAAACACCCATACAGTCGACTGCTGTTTACTTTCGGGCTCACACGCGTAAATCCATGATTCATCACCTGTCACGATGTCATATACGTGTTTCGAAGCCCCGCGACCGTATTTTTTGAGCATTTCCTTCGACCAATCGACACGAGCCTTTTTTTGAGCGATTGAAAAATTGTGTGGGATCCAACGCGAACAAATTTTTTTGACAGTCTAATGTTTATGCAATATTGAATGTATGCTGGTCCCACTAATGCCTAAGATTGTCTCAATCTCACGATAGGTCACATGACGATCTTGCAATATCAGTTCGCGCACAGCTCCAATGGTTTTCGGAACAACAACTGATTTTGGACGACCTTCACGAAATTCGTCTTGGAGTGAACTACGGCCACGATTGAATTCACCATACCATCGATAAACACTGGTCCTTGATGGAGTTTCATCGCCAAAAAATGAATTAAGTTCATCCATGCAATGTTGCTGAGTTAATCCACGTCGAAAGTTGTAAAAAATAATCGCACGAAAATGTTCACGATTTAATTCCATTTTTGGATCGAGATGAATCTTTTAAGTAACTGTAAGCAACACAAATAGCGCTGGTATTTCAAAACGTTCTGAGTACGTAAAAGCCAAAAAATATCAAATTTGTTGTATATATATATGAGTATATACCTGATTAGCCGAAGTTCAGCTACAGATAACTCTTGACAACTCGGCGCTTTATAACATTGCGCCGCCTGTTAGCACGAATGCTGGTCAAAAAACGTAAAACGTTGGAAATGACTCGATGCAGCTTAGAATACGAAGAGTATTTTGCCATCACGGACCAATGATCTGTAGAGTTAATCACATGGGCACGAATGCCATTTCGTATGCCCAGTTCTTCTTCCACAATTTCTGCTTCCACAATTCTTCAGAGCTTTTCAGGAAAATAGGACCAGCCTACCACAATAGATGACGTAATAATTCGGAGGGGGTTATACCTCGTGAAGCGCAATCTGCAGGATTCTGTTCAGAACGAACGTGGTTCAACATTCGGGAGGCAGAACTTCTTGAACATCAGTGACGCGGTTGGCTATTAATGCCACCGATCTGCTGAGGTGAGCTTATAACCATGCCAATATTATGGTAGAGCCAGTCCAAGCGAAAAGCGTGTAGCGAAGATCAGACCAGCAGTGTAGCACGCTAATGGTAGACGTGCGGTAGTCTCCCTCTGTGTTCCAGATAACACCCAAAGCATGAACGTCATCATCATGAATTATCATCGACGATATAATGTGATACGTTAATAGATGCATTGGAAATGCTTGCGTTTAGTTCAGCGCAGTTCGATGCCCACTTACGAAGTTCACTCACCTTTCCTCAATATTTCCGAAATCTTTTGCTGCAACAATCGAAGTACTTCTTTACTAGATGCACCAGTAAGTATATCGTCCATGTAAAAATCCTTAAGAATGACACTAACAGCCCCAGCACAGCCATTCGGCGAATCTCTTGCCATCTGTTGAAGTGATCGGACAGCTAGATGAGACGCAGCTGTCACTTCGTACTTTACGCGAGCCATGCGAAAATCTTGGATGGGCAGGAATGGGTGGCTACGCCATACGATGCGTTGCAAATCGGCGTGTTTTGAAGATACGCAAACTTGACGATACATTTTCTTCTTTTTTGACATCTGCCGTTACAGCATAGCGGTGTGTTCTAAAGCGAAGCAAGATCGTATACCAATCTTCTTGCAGTTGAGGTCCTACAAATAACGCTCTATTCAGCAAATTTCTGGAAGCCAATTTTGCGGACGCGTTGAATACAACCCTTAATTTGGTCGTGATACTACTTTCCTTTAAAACAGGATTATGAGGCATATAATACGTTTGATTCACAGTCTCTGACCGGGGCCGCATATGTTTCATGTCAATGAGTTTATTCATGAAGTCATTGGCTTAATAAAGTGCAGATCGGCTAAAAACAAACCTCGGATGTGCGGCCACAATGAAATAGCTGTACGTTTTGACAGTGAAGTATTGATTTGTAGAGAAAGAAGAAAGAGAAAGTGATACTTCACCTCTAGCTCGTCCTCCTTGTGCTGACCCAATTTCAGTAATACTAACTTCAGATGTGAATCGCGGCAGGCCCAAGCGTTGCACACACGCCTCGGTCACAAAGGAAGCATGTGATCCAGAATCGAAAAGTAAACGTGCGGGCTGCCAATTACCTTCACTAATGCGGTGGATATCAGCACAACTCTTTCTACTGCTACGGGTGGACTGGAGCTCGAGTTCAAGCATGAAGAGACGCGTGGACCGTACGCTTGCTGGAAATTCAAAATTTTTTGAGCTTACCTTTGATGTGGCGTCAGCAGCGCACAACGGATGGGACGCGTTGCATATGTAATTATTCACTGCGGTAACGGTCGTTGAAGGCAAGGCACCGAGCAACAGGGTGTGATGACGTTGTTTACACATGCGGCAAGTGGAAGCACTGTTACAACGGTCCTTATAGAGACCCGAACTTAATCAGTTGAAGCATATGCGACCTTGCTTCAGTAACTGTGATATTGTGGACAAAGCTAATTCACGAAATTTTTCACAACTGTAAATTTTATGAGGTCCACTACAATAAGCAGACACGTTATTCTGTTCCGATACCGCGTGGAACACATTTGTCGACTTGCTTGCTGATGCAGTTTTAACCTTAATTGGTACTGATGTTGTTGACGACGAAAGCATCGATAACGATCGACATATTATCTCTAAAAATGTTATTAGTTGCTCAAAAGATGGAGCATCATCACTTACGAGTGATAACTCCCACTGCTTATGCGTTTCGAATGCCAATTTACTGACTACCTCATGTACCAATTAATCATCCCAAAACTCAATCGGACGACCCAACGCTTTAAGCTCGCGAATATGCTGTAGGAACGCATCAATTATACCTTTGATTGGGTCAGCATTGTGATGCGTAGCCCTTTTAATATCGCCCAACGCGCGAATATGAGATTCCACAATTACACGAATAACCTTATACCGCGTTGTTAATAAACCCCAGCTTCACCGTAATTTGCGTCACATATTTTAAAACCACTGATAATTTTTAACGCGTCACCCTTCAAGCAGCTTCGGAGGTAGTACAAGTTTGGTCCGGCCCATAAAGCAGAGTTACTATCGACTAACGAGGAAAACGCATCGCAAAAACCAATCCACTCGGAAGAGTCACCGGAGAATGTGGGTAACTCCACTTTCGGTAAACGTATAGCCGCGGATACAGGTGCCTTTGTGGAGCTATCTTGCGATTTAGTATGACATTTTCCACGCGGCTAAAGTTAGCTGAAGCTGTAGAGTACCAAGTTTCGGCTTGGATACGCACATTTTCTTCAATTTCAATAACATCGGCACCACAAGTAATTTCTACAGCGTCTTGAGCATCGTTAAAACAAACCCACTGTTCACTCAATAATTGGAGGTAACTCGCAATATTTTTTGTATCCATAGTGAATGCCTCATCAATACTTTTTGCCATACACCGTTTAATGGCATTGAAAGCGGAATCGCGCGTTTAGTAGAATTCGATTTTTTTTTATTTTTTTTATTTTAATTTAAAGAAAAGTAACGACGAGTTTTTAGAACTTTCGCGATGTTAAATGCAGGAACGGCTGCACAAACGTACACACGGTTTAATGCATTAAAATGTAATTTTCTGCCCGGCCCGAAGGACAAATAATGTTGCGGGGAGAATCCTGCATGCGGCTACAAATCTGTTGCGGGGAGAGTCCGGTATCTTTAATGTTGCGGGTTTAAAAATGTTGCGAGAAGAGTCTTGTATCCAATACAATAATGAAGTCTGCTGCTTTTCGAAATTACAATTTTTCTCTCTTTTTATTTTCCAAAATATTCCCATTACCATATACATATGTACATATTTCTTTTCCATCAAAGCCTACTTATTTTCACAGAAAATTATAACAAATAACAAGAGTTGAAAAACATTAAAGTGTTTATAATGAAAACATATTTTTCTCAAAATCGGTAAGCTCTAAGCACGTATGTATGTAGAAGAACAAATGACTTATTTTAATCGAATACTTAGTTGGACTCAACAATATAAATTCGCATATTTGTACGTGTATATACCATCTTCCTATGTGCCTGGTAATGAGGCATTTCTCTATGAAGGAATTTATTTCATTTGGTTGAAATTATTCTGTGACTAAAGCATTAACAGTTGGTATATTTTTGGATGCCAGTACAGAAAGTATTCTATTAAATTTAAAATGTTTGTGTTTTAATGATATTTTTATATTTTTTGAGTAATTAACGAAATGAGAAATAATTCAAAACGAAATATTTATAAATGAAGTGGAAAGTAAACAGAAAAAAATTAAATATATCTATATATTAATACGGAGAGCAAAATTTTGTCGTACCTTTTTTTAGTATTTATAGGCAGAGAAAAAAGTTGAAACATATACCAATGGATAGCATATGTGGAGACGGTTTGCACAATGTATTAAAATAGATACATAAGTGAATCGGTGCAGGTAAAAATAATCACACTATTTTAAGTGTATTAATAGTGTGTTAGAGCAGAATTATATTTTTACTTATATTTAGTCGCACTGTAATGGCAACAGAGTTGTTTGTTTGAAAATTGCTATATACATATCATGTATATAATCGCATAATAGAATAGCGTGATAAAAAAAAGGGAGTTACCTGGAAAGTTTTCCGGTAGTTTTCGAACTAGGTAAAAGTTTTCAACTTTGTCGCAAATATTGTGGAAAAATACCATTCCTAAAATCCACTTGGAAAGTACGCTGTCGTTAACTCCTTGTCCATAAGTGAGGCCACCAAAGCATTTCATCAATGATTGCTCAATTGCCATATCTGACCATGTGCGACACCAAAATTTGTCGGAACGTCTAATTGTAATTAAAAAACGTGGTGGTGTAGGTGAATTTTACTTTGTGGCGCTTGTACACCAAAAACTATTGATTTTACAAAAAATCGTAATAACATAAAATGTACGAAATTATCTCTAGTTTAATTTTGTATACATACGTTTTTCTCAATATGGCGGCGCTAGCGTCGCAGATACGAGGTGGCAAAGTTTAAATTCGAAAAGAGCATCCCAAAATCTATAAAAATTACCCAGTTTCAAAACTCCCGCAAAACTTTCCAGGTCAAACTACCAGATGACTGGACTAATAAACGAATAGTGTGAAGACGGAATAAGAAATATAGCTATATTATTGTGAATGCATACTATTATAAATTTGATTCAGAAATTATGATGGTCATGGATTAATTAATGATTGTTTTTTGTTATGGTTTTTCAAAAAAAAAAAATTTTTTTCCGTAATACATGAAATTAAATGTTTCCAAATCATGAATAAAAAAAATTATGATATTTGAAATACACAAATATAGGATCGCTTAATACAGGTAAAATGGGATATTTTTCACATTTAATTTTACCACATCTATTCACATACATATGTATATTATGTAAAAAGTTTCAACATAAGCGATCCATTTATATATGTATGTTTCAACTTTTTTCTATGACTATAAATACTAAAAAAATTTATAACTAAATTTTGCTCTCCGTATTTATATAACCGTCGATCCTAGTATATTATATTACTAATGGCTAATGACAAACGAATTCCAATCGACTGCTGCTAAATTTACATAATTCTGTCTCTTCGTTCCTTCTTCTATGCGTTCCTGTCATTGAGACTTCTCTATACCTTAACGTTCTCTGACATGAATATGAGTAAACCAAGTGGAAAGAATAACGAGACAAGACAATAGAATTGTATACTCGACTAGGACATATGTAAATAGCAATCCACATAGTGCAATATTATGTACGAGTTAACGAAAGTATGAATACAGACCATCCTTGAAGTTGCTACGAATTGAAACTGGAATTGAGTTCTAGATACGTGCAGCATTGACAAAAAACAGAGTTCAAATAACTGTATACCAGTACAATCAGATCATTCCGAAGAGCCGATTTTGTGAAAAATAATTTCTCGTAAATCTAATTGGTGATTTGTGTTATACAGCAACCAAAGCTTAATATTACATGCCGAATGCTTGGGATCATTATCATGCTGAAACCAGAAATCATCACCAAGCACCAACTGTTGATTGCTTTGCATCATACTAGTCTTTAAAATATTCAAATAAGAAAATTGATCCATTGTTGACTCAATAAAAACAAGTTTGCGAACTCCTAGCACCGCCATACACCACCAGACCATCACACCTCCCCCGCTATGCTTCACAGATGGTACAAGATTATCTTTTTCGAGCACAGTACCGCTCTTAAACTGAACTAGATTTCTTCCTTTAATGCCAAATATGCAATATTATATAAAATAGAACACGATCCCAAAATTCTGGAAGCTTGTAAATATATTCGTTTACAAAATCCATGCGTTTTTTCTGTTGATTTCGGACTTGTACGGTTTTCTACGTGCTACGAAATACCCATCATTTGTAAGTATTTTACGTACAGTATCGTCGTGCATATGCTTGCCAAAGGAATTTCAAAAGTTTTTACATATTTGAGAAGCCGTAATTCGAGGATATTTCACTGATTGCAATATGGGTCGTTTTTCATGTACGGTCAGCGTGGCAGATCGACCATAACGTGGCCTTGACACAATTGAACCAGCAGTATTGTAACATATATTTGCACGACATACTGCAGAGAAGAGTGACTTCTTCCTATGATTTTCCCAATTTCGCGGAAAGACTTGCCTTCATTTCTAAGTGGCAGGATAATTTTTCTCTCGCCAACACTAATTTTCTTAGTTATGAGGGCCATCGCTATGTCTTGTACACAAAAACTTTAAAATAACTCCAAAGTAATGTAGTCACAGTAAAATCAATTACAAACTAAAATAAAACCGTTATTGGGTATGAATATGCCACCGCATACTGCGAGGAATCACTGTTTTCATGTGTATGAAAACTTTTTCTGCTTCTTTGAAGAGCAGTTTTTTGTTTTGTAAAATTTAATTTTTAGAGATGTACTTAGGAAAAAATGTATAGAATTTAGGGGAAAATTGCTGACTAAACATTTTTCATAAAAGTTTAGAATGCTTTACCTCATCATGTTGGTCTCCTTCACGCGGGGATGAGGCCTAAGTGGTGGTCTGACCCCCATAGCATGGGGGCCAACCCAACACGAACTGAGAGGGAAGCTCCACATGGGGATTAGATTAGCTAGCCATTCACTTGCTTTACGGCATACTTGGTGGCCACCCAATCACCATGCGAAGATCACCGTACCGACGAAGATCCCTTTGTCATCCCCAAACCCTCTACATCCCGTTATTTCCTCTCCTTGCCCACCCCCTAATCCAGGGTGTTATGCGACACCGTGCCCATTTGACGGTTTGCAGCCAGAGGGTTCACCAGACCGGCTGTATTTCAACGGCGCCTTCCTAACACCGGTCCGCCTTAGGAAGTAACTGTGGCCTTGCCACGGCATGAGGCGCTGCCGTGGTGGACCGTTTTGAATTCCCCATTATAAAAATAGACCACTGCGCTCGCCTCGTCGAGCAGGTGGTCGTAAGAAAAAGATGAATACCAACAAAAATTTAAGAAACAAAACTTCTACTGCAGCGGGAGCAGGCTACAGTGGTCGTAATTCTACTGCCAAACACACGAATAACGCTCTTCAGCGCGGAAGTGCCGTTGTCGACGAAGACTCGGACCACGAAAGCGTCGGGAGCACTAACACAGCTGAGGAAGAGGCTCTCCTGCGTTCTCTGGTTGGGTCCAATGGTGCTGCTTCGGATAGCAAGAACAGACCAAGGATCAAGCCTGATAAAGAGAAGCTGAAAGCCAAAGCCCGATACAAGGCCGCGGTCAAAGTTTGTGATCGATTTGGCAGCAAGTCCAACCTGACGAAGCAAGAGGAGGAACGGTTGGCTTGGGCCAGAGAGGAGATCAAAAATGGCCGGGCCTTCTACGCAGCAAAACCAATGTTCGCGGCTTCCAATCCGAAATATGCGAACAAAATCGAAGAAGAGCTAGCCATCAAGAGGCAGCGTTCTGCGGATAGTGAGGCCTCAGGACCATCAAAAAAGCAGAAGCACAGGCACGAGATGGCTAAACCGAAAAACGGAGACGAAAGACCTACGACGTCGAAAGCAGCGGCAGCGGCCAGTGAAATTGCCAAGAGACACCTGATAGTGGCACTCACTGACCGTAGCGACCAGCTGGGGCGAATGTCGCAGGAACGGTGGAAGGTAGTGGAAATGAAGCTACTGGAAACCATGTTTACTAAAATGGACGCAGAACCGAACGCACCCATGCCAGCATTCGACGGAGCAGGGTGGTTCAGCGGCATCAAATTCATAAAATGCAAAGATGTCCCCACGCTCACATGGCTAAAGGAAGCAGTAAAAACGCTTCACGGCCTGTGGGAGGGGGCATCACTGGAAATTGTTGATCGCAACTGCATTCCCTCAATACCGAAGGCAAAGGTTTTCATTCCGCGAGTGGTAAAACCGGAATATGCGCTGCGACTACTACAACGACAAGACACGGACGTGTCGACAGACGATTGGAAAGTGTTGAGCGTGGCAAAACCAGCAACTGCTGATGGTGGCCAAGACTACATCATCCAAATCAACAAGCCGGCAGAGGACCTGCTTTACGCGCGATTCGGGAGGATGGCTTGGGGAGTTGGTAGCGTGCACCTTCGCCTCAAAAAGCGCAACCCGACCGATGACAACCACAACACGCTCGCTGCGGGGGAGGTGGAAAAGGATCTCGGTATAGAAGAGATCCTGGAAGCCTCCCTCAATATACAGGAAGTGGAGAAGGGTGACTTGGAGGTAGTATCCAACCCCGAGAAGGTACTGAGGCCAGATGCTGAAAGTCCTTCAGATAAACCTCCACAAAAGTAAGAACGCCTCAGCCGAGCTCCTGCTTAACATAGAGGGAGTCGGCTACGATGTGGCTCTAGTCCAGGAACCATGGATAGCATAGGGCAACATAGTCTCCGGTCTAAAGTCTCACAACTACAATACATACATCCCGATTGTAAAAAATAAGGTAAGAACAGTGATAATGGTCCAAAAAAAGTCTATGTTCTTATATTGATCATAATCTCTCTTCAGACGATCTGACAGTGGTGGCGCTGGAGGGCTGCAAGGATGAGACGCTACTCTTTGGGTCCTGCTATATGCCACATGATGAAGAAGCACCACAGACGGAACTTCGGAAGCTGGTAGAAACAGCTGCCAGAAAGAAGCATGCTCTGGTGGTAGGAACGGACGCAAACGCACATCACACAGTCTGGGGAAGTGCAGACATAAACGACCGAGGTGAGTCACTATTTACCTATATTCTTCAGAGTAGCCTAGAAATAGCTAATAGAGGTGAAGAACCAACATATGTGGGACCAACCTCGAAGAATGTACTCGATTTAACACTCTACACAAGCAGGCATGTTATGGTTCAGGAATGGAAAGTGTTGAGCAGGCCCTCATTCTCTGATCACAGATACATAAGCTTTCAGGTTATATTCCGCTCAAAAAACAAGCTTACGTCCTTTAGAAATCCTAAGAATACGAACTGGGACTTGTATAGGGATGTACTATCAAAAACACCAATGATACCCCGGAAATACTTGTCACACGTCGCACTAGAGAAAGGGGTTGAATTGTTTGCAACTACTCTCGTCAAAGCCTTTAAAAGATCCTGCCTCCCAACAAATAATAGACGCAAGGTGAAGTCTCCTTGGTGGAACAAGGAATTAGGAGCACAAAGGCGTAGGGTACATAAATTCTATAGGTTAGCCAAAGTTGCTGACAATGAGTTCTGTTGGAGGGAGTATAGGGATCTACTAAAAGTATACAAGAAAGAGATAAGGAAAGCCAAGAGAGAAACTTCTAGAGACGTCTGTAGCAGTATGGAAGACACTAACGAAGTAGCTAGACTTAGGAAACTGTTATCCAAGAAACTGTCTATGCAAGAACAATACGAAATAACAATATAAAATTAACGGGGAATGGGCTGTGAGCTGTTAGGACTCTCTATAAGACCTAGTCAGCACATATTTTTAAGGTGTGCGTACACTACAGATCTCGAACCTAGAGGAATGGAAAGTGTTGAGCAGGCCCTCATTCTCTGATCACAGATACATAAGCTTTCAGGTTATATTCCGCTCAAAAAACAAGCTTACGTCCTTTAGAAATCCTAAGAATACGAACTGGGACTTGTATAGGGATGTACTATCAAAAACACCAATGATACCCCGGAAATACTTGTCACACGTCGCACTAGAGAAAGGGGTTGAATTGTTTGCAACTACTCTCGTCAAAGCCTTTAAAAGATCCTGCCTCCCAACAAATAATAGACGCAAGGTGAAGTCTCCTTGGTGGAACAAGGAATTAGGAGCACAAAGGCGTAGGGTACATAAATTCTATAGGTTAGCCAAAGTTGCTGACAATGAGTTCTGTTGGAGGGAGTATAGGGATCTACTAAAAGTATACAAGAAAGAGATAAGGAAAGCCAAGAGAGAAACTTCTAGAGACGTCTGTAGCAGCATGGAAGACACTAACGAAGTAGCTAGACTTAGGAAACTGTTATCCAAGAAACTGTCTATGCAAGAACAATACGAAATAACAATATAAAATTAACGGGGAATGGGCTGTGAGCTGTTAGGACTCTCTATAAGACCTAGTCAGCACATATTTTTAAGGTGTGCGTACACTACAGATCTCGAACCTAGAGGAGATATTGTGCACGACATCCCGACGAACGTAATTACGACCAACAAGATAGAATGGACTATACAAAGTTTCGACAAATATAAATCACCAGGACGGAACAGAATCTTCACAGCCATGCTCCAAAAGTAAGCCATATTGTGGTACCATGGTAAAGAACGATATTCAGGGGATGCTTGAGGTTCAGCTTTGTTCCTGTATTGTGGAGAGAAGCGAAAGTTGTGTTTATTCCAAAAGTTGGAAAAAGCAACCCTCTCTACTCGAAGGAATACAGACCCATTAGTCTGACCTCATTTCTCCTGAAAACGTTAGAGAAGATTCTAGACACATACATTAGAGACACAATTGCGCCAGACGAATTATCCAAGGCGCAACATGCTTACACTAAAGGCAGATCCACTGAAACGGCACTTCACTCACTTGTACTAAACATAGAAAAGGCGTTAGAATATAAGGAGTATTTCTAGATATATCAGGGGCCTTTAACAAAGTGACAAAAGATGCTATTTTAAATAGCAAAGAGTCACTTAATGTGCAACCCGCGGTTTATCTATGGATAAGGCAGCTATTAGCTAGCAGAAAGATAAGAGCGGAGTGGAACGATGCGAGCGTCACCAAATATGCATGCAGAGGTACTCCGCAAGATGGGGTACTATCGCCGCTATTATGGTTACTTGTAGCAAATGAAATTCTTAAGAAACTTGACAGAGGGGCACCTAAGCTAGTGGCATATGCCGATGGATGGCATAGCTATAGTAGTTACGAGAAAGTACCTGGACACCATCAGTAATATGATGAACAGCACTCTCAAAACGATACACCAATGGGCATCTCGCGCAGGGCTAGGGATAAACGCGGGAAAAACGGACATGGTACTTTTTACCAGGAAGTACAAAGTTCCGGCGTGGAACCTCCCGAAGCTAGGCAACAACGAACTACTTCTCAAAGATTATGCAAGGTACCTCGGAGTAATACTGTACAGCAAATTGCTGTGGAAGCACAACGTTGAGGAGAGGGTGAAAAAGCCCAGTAATGCGTTGTACGCATGTAAAAGAATGCTGGACGTTACTTGGGGTCTATCACCCTCTCTGATGCATTGGTGCTACTCAGCAGTAATCAGACCGATATTGCTGTACGGAACCTTAGTATGGTGGACTGCGACAAAAAAACTGACATACTTAATGCCGCTGGAAAGGATTCAACGACTCGCTGCTCTGTGCATAACAGGAGCGATGAAGACCACTCCAACGGCGGCGCTGGAAATGATACTCAGCATGCCACCTATTGACCTCATGGCGGAAAACCTGGCAGCGAAATCCGCGAGGAGGCTAATGGCTGCGGGGGTATGGGGGTATTCACCTGCTCACAGCTTAATAGGAAAGTGGAGCTCAGGTGGCACAGACTACATGACTCTGTACTTTAATTGGGAGAGAAGGTTTCGCACTACAATTGAAGAGGAGGGATGGCACAAAGGCATGAAGCCTGGCCATAGAACCTTTCACATCTATACAGACGGCTCGAAAACTCCAGACGGAGTGGGAGCGCGTATTTACTGCTCAAAACTAGGAATAAGGCAGTCTATCAAGCTGCCAGACCACAGCAGTATTTTCCAAGCGGAAGTTTTTTGGTGTGGGGAAGGCCGCGGAGCTAGCCTACACTAGAACAAGAAAGAACTCAACAATTAATATATACGTGGATAGTCAAGCAGCAATAAGAGCAATAAGCACATATTGTATTAAGTCCAAAAATGTTCGTCGGGGCAGGGAGGCCATAGAAAGGCTAGCCGGAAACAGTAGGCTGCATATCTACTGGGTACCTGGTCACAATGGCATTATGGGGAACGAAATAGTAGATGAGATAGCAAAAAGTGCTGTGAGACTACCATTTGAACAAGAGAACGGCATACCAAGACCGCTAAACACAATATACAACGAAATGGAAGACCACATGAAAAGGCAAGTGGAAGCTAGGTGGACTAACCTGACCACATGCAAAACAGCAAAAGTCGTGTGTAGAACTAACGACAAAAAACTTACTCAATTCGTACTTACGCTCTCGCGAAAGGAATGCAGAACTATCATAGGTATGCTAACAGGTCACAATCTATTGGCTGCACATGCGTACAATATAGGGATTGCTAACACGGTCAAATGCAGTAAATGCAGAGAGGATGTTGAGGAGACTTTAGAACACCTTCTGTGCGTTTGTCCGGCATTATCAAAAACGCGACTAAGATGCCTGGGAGGCCCACTGTTTGAGGGTCTGGAAGACGTCTCAAAAGCGGAGTTCCCAGCCCTACTTAGATTCGTCAAAAGCGCTGACATCCTACATGATGTCTACTTTAGGTATTCATAGAGGTCGGTCTCCAACTGGTATCGCTAGGGACCAAAAGGTCTATGCGTGTCTTATTGCCAACCAGGCTAACCTAACCTAACCTTAGAATGCTTTAGTTTCTTTTACAATGAATTTCTTAATATGTTGCCTTCATTTTTTTGTGTGCAGATACTTTTCCTGAGAAATGTATATTTGGCGGCTACAAAATTTTTGGGTATTGAGCCCTTCTATTTATGACGTGCATCTAGATGTTGTTCCACAGTTTTGAGCCGACTCCAAACGGCAAATATTTTTCGGAGGTTAACCATTGTCTGCCGAGGGACAACCGCAATTAGAAAAAACTTTTTCTTCATTTTGGTGTTTCACGGAGTTTTGACCTACGTCTTCCGAATGGTAGTCACGCACCAGCTCATTCGGCTACGGTGGCTGCAATTATTATTTTTATTTTTTTGAAGAACTTTTTAAAAAATAAACCCGTTTAATTTCACCGCTTTGATTCATCAAGCCCACGAGTAAACCATTTTTCGAAGAACTGATCCAATAGTTATTCTTTATTATTTGAAATAATTGTCGAATTTGTTACATTTAACCTCACATAAGGTAATAGATTTTGGGTAAGCCGACTTATGTATTTCGTTCATTATACAATAAGTTAAGGTTATTCGAGGGATTTCAATGGGGAAGGCACCATTGCTTAGAACTAGACTACATATGTAAAAAAACCACAAATATTTGCTTGTAGAAATATTTACTTAACATTTTTTAGTTAATTTATAGCTTCTTTGAACTCATTTTTAAAATGTTATATATATCATTGAACGCAGTTTCGAGGTTATCAACAAACGCTTGTCCGTCTCGCTGTTTTTCATAAGAGGAAACTATTACACCGCAATAATCGTCCTGAATTGAATACCTGCTAGAAACATTTAACAATCATAGAATTCGTTTATCAACTTTAACTGTATACTTACGCAATGCCCAATCCATCCTGAACCACAGGACCAAAGGAACCCGCCAGCAAAGCATTTGAAGATAACGTTGAAGTACTAATGATGTTGTGATTGATTTTTGCATAACCTTTGCTATTATATATTTCTGGCAATCGTTTACCATGAAGTGAAGCTTGATGTTTTAAGGCAAACATATGCCTATCAAAGCCTTGTCCCATGGCAGCTTCTTTCACAAGCTTATTATGCACTTGGGAACATCGTTTAATTGAGGTATACAAATCTCTCGTATCAGGTTGTTTACTTCGCGTTTGCATTAAGCTTTCACAAACTTGTTTTGCTGCCATAGTGCATGGCCGCACAGTCTCGGTGCGCCCATGTCGAAATGCAGCCGTACTACATGATTCATAGGTTCCAACATAATCGTTAAATGCTCGTTTGTATGCAAGTTGGAACGAAAGTTGCATTATCGCGTCAGGACTTATACCATGATATTTACACAAACTTTTAGTTATAAGGGGATAACGGAGCATGTTTATATTAAGTTGTTTCATTATATAAGTATTATTTAAAATCGCTTTCTCTACGGCTATTTCTACTAGTTTATCGGTTTTCAGTTTTATTGGTCTCACAGACTTTATATGTTCAAAATTTTCAATATCTAAACCAGGATCTGCAAAGGGACTTTCTGTGGTTTCTTTATATATTTCATTGAAATATCTCAATACGGCGACGCCGTCGCCCCAAGAGTGCTCGAAATTCAGTGCAGCCGTACCATCCGCGCTTACTATCAACGATAAGGACTTGTCAAACCAGCTAGTAAGCAATAAAAGAACATATTAAATACCACTCTTCGAACCATCTGGCAATAAAATTACATGCCAAATAAACATATGTTATAATATGTTCACATATAAGTAGATGATCTACTTTTTGTGCTTCACTCCCAATCCGTAATTAAACATCGAGATTTCCCATACAAAATTTCTCTCCCTAAATCTGAGATTATAAAATAATCCTAGATAATAACCATACTGTGTTTTCTGTGTAATAGATCATTATTTTTACGCGTGTAAAAAAAAACTTCGAAGTAAAACCTAAATAAAATGGATGCCGGCAAAGAAAACAGGTTTGTAGACATAATTCTAATAAAATGTTTGTTAGGTATTATTAACTATGCATTCATATAACAGAAAAAAGCGTGTGTCCATAACGTGTGTTCTCTTATTACTTATTATAAAATGTAATATCAAATTTCGAATGCGTATTGCTGCCATAATTTTTTGAAACTTCAGTAAGCGTCGTTTACGGATTTCCTCCAACTGTTTATTATTAGAAACCAATTACGGAACCAAATTAGCTATTCCTTCTCCTTGTCTTTTCTTCATAATAATTAAAAAAAACTAAAAACACCGAAATATTCCACCAATTTAATTTCATTATTCATTTTCATTTCAAATTAAACCTTTCACAACAGTATCGACAGCTGATTGTCAATTTTGCAGGAAATCTGCCATATGTGAACGGGTTGTTGTTGTTGTTGTGACAGCATAAACATTCCCTAAGTATGGGGAATGCTGCTGGAGTGACAGTCCTTGGCCGGATATAAATCCGGGTCGTAACGGTCACGTAGAACCGACTGTCGTGGAAACGTATGTGAACGGGTGATTAATTTTGTGGATTTATTGGTAATTAATGCATATATGTGAACGTACTTTTAATTTAATAATGCATTACCACGCTAATTATTTAATTCCACTCTCACAAATCGCGTCTGCATGTTTCGAATGAAATGATTCGTTTTATAAATTTTCAAAGTTTAATTATCTTATTTAGTGGAAATTCAGTTTGAATAACAACGCAAATTAATGCCAAATCGAGGTTTTCCAAAGAAATAATTGCCAAGATATTTTGCACGGCTTTTATGAAGTGCAGGGCATTCACAGAGGAGGTGTTGTACCGGCTCAATTTCTTCTTCATCTCTACAACTCCTGCAGAAATCATTGTGAGGTACACCCATTCTGCTGGCTAGGGTGCCAATAGTGCAGTGACCCGTTATAACACCTGTGAGGGCGCTGGTAGTTGATCTGTTGAATCCTAGCAGACATTTTGTCCTTTTAAGATTCAGTTTTGGCCAAAGCGCTTTAAAAACCCTACAGTTAGTAGTCAGAGACCATTCTATTGGTTTCCGCGACTACGCTCAGGTCAATCGCAGTATAGAACTCATTTTTTTTCTTGTTCACGTTTCCCGGGAGCATAGATTTTTGTTTTTTGTTTTGTTTTAGAAACAGGGAAAGTAGGTAAATTTGGAAAAGTGCGAGGACCGTGCTTTACGTGGGATTTGAACCCACAACCTCTGGGATGGCAGATTGGTGCACATATACTAGACTACCGAGGCCGCTATAACTCATGTAAAGGAATGCTAATGTTCTCTACCACTCAGTGAAGGCCCATTTCCGAACCTTTCCTTGCACACTCATTCGCTCTTTCATTTCCCTCCACTCCAGAGTGGCCGGGGACCAAACAAAGTGTGGTGTTGGATAAGCGAGAGCGACCTTCTACATTCTTTAAGGGGTTATACGGGGTTATGAATTTCAAAAAAATCGATTTTTTTTATTGCATTTTTGTAATGTACATATATTCAAAAGTATACGCACGAAATTTGAAGTAGATCTAAGCAATACTTTCGGAGTTATACCTAAATATGTAGAGATGCCTCGGCACGTTTTAAGGTAGGTATTGAAACTTTAAACGTGTTTTTTGCAAAACGGCATTTTTCAAGTCGGTGTACACGATATCTCGAAAACGGCTTGTTTGATCGGTCAACCGTTTTAACTCAATCTTTAAAGATACATTTTCTAGTAATTAATCGTTCCTTTTGTAAATCTGATACTTATTTTCCATTTTATAATCAATTTACGGCCAAATTTTAACGTAAAAATCGAAATCATTTCTTTTAAAAGCTGCCATTTTGTGAAAATTTACTATTTTGATTCGCCGAACGATTAATTACTAGATAATCTAATATATTAACAAAATTTGTTTGGTTTTTTGATTTCAGATAATCCAATCCTGAGTTACGATGTACACCGTAAATCGTCTTTTTTTAAAGGAGGTTCCAGAAATCGCCTGCAGCGCGCTCTATAATCAACATTTTCATAAATAAAAAATTTTGTTACGTTCTTGAAGGATGCTTTTATAACCGCCAAAAATTTTCAAATTAAAATATTCTGAAGTTTCTTCAGGATAAATCCTTGACAACCCGTCTTTTATTTGCTTCATAACTGCGTATAACCCCTTAACACATCTTAAAGTTATGTGCGCTGACGCCAGTGCCTTAATCGCTGATTGACTATCAATAAAAATTGTAGGGTTTACCGGAAATAAGTCAATTAGTCTTATCGTCTTTGCTGCTTCGTGTATAATGTAGATTTCAGCTTGGCAGAAGCTACACCAGGCTGGGGGTCTAAAGGAGCAATTTAAGAATACTTGTTTCGGATACACTACCGATCCATCTTTGAGCCGCCAGTATAAATATGGCGACCACTATAATCTTATATGGCTCTGGTCTGTCAATCCTTTCTCGGATATTCCTATTTAATAGTATTCTTTCAGATCTATTTTGGGAACCAGATGGTTTATTTTTGATGCGTCTTGCAAGTGTTTCACAGATAGTATAACCGATTCCTGACCGTGTGTTTTCTTATAACATGCCTGCTGCTTTAATCCTTGAAGCAGATTTGGCCGATATCTCAATATGAAGAATCAGACGTTGGTAAACAAAAGCATCCTTCGTTAATATTATCAAACAATAGCGAAAACTGCCAAACAATTGTGCACAGCCTGCTTTATTATTATTATAATCCAAAACACCTCGCACTAGTATTATAAAATTCCATATCATCGCAGTAATAAATTGTAAAGTAACGTTTAGGAATTCATCCCATCTCCCTAAGGTTTTCAACCTATGTATGGTTACTTTTATTATCCCATAAACAAGAAGAGTAGCTCCAGTACTGTAAGCTGGGAAACCCGCCAACCAAAGATAATCAGTATCGTCGGATATCTCTCGGTGAAAAAAGCTCTACGGTCGCCGCTTGTCAGTAACAGTAAGTTAAAGTCGATAACACACTAACTCTGATTGTCAATAAACCGATAACATGGTATTACTTTCGATAGTTTTCTCTATTTTGCTCGGCACAAATAATCGCGTTAGCCACTTAGAATTCGGTAGACGGTAGTAATTGGGGCAAAAGTAAAACGTGTATGGCGACTTTTATGATGATCAGTTGCCCGGTTTTAAACTATGCACCGTAGTCACAGACTAGTAAGACGCAATGAATGAAGCTCTTAATCCGCCAAAGCACTACTCACCCCAGAGACTGACGGCTCAAAAGCCGCAAATAAAAACTCGCAAACAGCAAACAACCAAAGAAGCAAAGCACCAGAATAGAAACTATGGGTACATCGAAGTGAATAAAGCAACAACGAATGTAACGATGTCCAACGTACAACATTTTCACAATGAAGCGTTATGCCCCCTGTTAACTAACAGTCACTTGCTGAAAGCCGAGCCACTTCCAAGGTTGTCAAGAGACATCTCATCCAAATGATCGGTGGGATCCAGGTACACATCAAGCAACCACTGGACCCAATGACAGCAATAAGCATATGAACGGCATTCATAGAGAGCCTTTAACTAATTGTTGAACTTTCATCTCTCGGCAGGCAACCGCAAACTTCCAAGTGTATTTTTGCTACGAAAAAACTTCACGTAAGACACCATCTGCCGTTCAGAGTCAACGCTCTTCATTTATGGTCAAAAACCCAACGAAGGATGTATGCGCCGGTTGTATATAGTAATAAAGTGTTTTTCATAGAAAATATGGCAAAAATAATTACAGCAATATTTCGAATCTGTTACATTTTCTGATGGCTTATTATTGATACTCTGCCTATTAACTGTCCCAATATTGCAGAAATTATTTCGCGCCAAACCTGTTGTTTGAAAATATGGGAACTTGAATGTCTATGATGCCATCTCATAAAAGGTAACCCTACTGCGATTATTACACACTCTTAAACAAACCTGCAAAAACACTGTAGGAAGATGTGGGGCACAAAGACCGTTTGTTTAGAGCGGTAGTTTAGACCCATCGGCATTTGGCATCGTTCCCACGACAGTTCTACGTTACCGGAATGACCCGGATTTATATACGGCCAAGGACTGTCACTCCAGTAGCCCACCCCTTACATCTATGGGGAATTTTTATGGTGCCACAACAACAACCTACCATTTGGCGGTCATACAGTAGGGTTAGATCACTCAGCGTTAAGTGCTATAGCCCATACGGAAGTCACAGCTGGGCATTATCTTGCCCTTTACCACCATAGATCGTGGACCTAACCAAACAGCCGTATTAGCGTTAACCTTTTTAGTTCACACACAAAACGCTGCTAGAAGACAAGGAGAACTTCTCTATTCCAACGGGACTAGAGAGGTGGTCGGCAATCTATCGTAATATTTCGATGCCGCACATATAATACAGGGGGTCCACAAGACTGTGTCCTTTCCTCTTATTATTAATTTTCTATTGTATATTTCGTAGTAGCCCCAATTTCGTTTATTTCTTTTGCTGATGGTTGCTTGATATTGGCGGCCAACAATGACATTGACGGCTTGTATTCGAAGTTTAAGGATTATCTACTACTATCCAATTTAAAGTTTACGGCTGCCCTATTTACACTGTGGAACGAGGTCAAACTCTAAGTGACGGTATAAGTCGATGATACACGAGAAACATCTTGATAGGAAAGTGTGTATGCTCTCTGTCAAATAGAATGTAGTTGCTGTGAAAAACGATCCCAGAGGATACCTGCTAGAAGCAGAGCCTCTTCCTATCCCCTAACACCACCGTCAGAAGTCATCTCCTCCAAGCTATTGCTAAAGCACGCATTATACAACCACTGCACCCAACGAAATAAAAACAGACTTTCAAATACTTTCATCGATAATCCATCACTAAATTTACAAACTCTCGCCCATTTTTCGTTAATAAAACCAACATTTCATCACGAAAATGCAGGGGTTCGACTACTTGAGGAAACAAGGCACAGAAAATTTAAATTAAGATATCACCTACGGGGCCAAATGCTTTAAGTGTGCCTCTCCGAAGGCCACCAAGAACAGCACCCACCGTTATCTAACCTTACAGAGCAAATCGTTTTATACAATATAATTTTTATTTACGTATGTTTTTCTTTCGAATTTGTCTCACCGATTTTTCGCATCTCCAACAAGTAAGTGCTTTAACAGGGGTACGAAGCATTCCTCACTGTACACGGGATCATCAGTTGTGTCCAAACACAGGCAAAATAGTGCCGAGTCTATTTCCGTTTCAAGTAATCGCTTATTTTCTGCTTCTAAATTTTCTATTAAATGTTGACGCATTGTGGCCCAATCATCTCGGTTGCTAGATGTCAAGGCCCCAAAGGGCACAGGAGAAGGTCCGCTATTTCCATCCAACTGGAGAACAGCATGTAAACGTCCAAGGATTACATTAGGTCGTTCTATGTTTCCATCTTTGTTCAAAACATCTACAGAATACATATTACCTCGACGCATAACTAATATATGTTTTGACCTTTCATCTTGCACCAACCAATCTTTTCCTTTTCCGGGTATTCTAGATACGCCAAAAAGTCGACTGTACTGATTCATATCCAAAGGAAAAGCTTTAAAGGCATACGCTGCATATGTGGCTACAGCACGTGGCATGAGTCGCATCAAATTCCGAAAGCCTTGAGTATCGGTTTTGTTAGAATTTAAATGGTAAATTTCAGGCTCTAAAATGTCTGCCTGAAGCGAACGCCAAAATCTCATTGAACTGATTACTAAGTTAGTGGCACGTAGCAGCTGATTTTGATATCCACTTCGCGTATCATGCTTCATAATTAGCAAAGGATTATAGTTAAGAGGTAATGGGCGTCGATCTCTCAGATACATGTCAAACCTATATTAAAAATAATTGTTTAAATTAGACTTTATTTTAATATTTTATGTTTTGCATATTTAGTTCTATCTTATATGGTACATCTCGAGCTGCAATTATTACAAAGGTTTGAAGTGGAATACACGGATTTTTTTTTATTGATCTACGCCCTAGTAGCGTATCTCGAACCATAAAATATTTTACGCTGTTTAAACCGCTACTATCCTTTCAATGCATGGGTTAATATATTAAAAACTGTACATATTTCAACCCTGAGGAGAATCGATACGATATATAGTGGCTCTCACAAGTATTTTGCATGTGAAGACGATTAAGTATAGGGTTTTCCAATAACAGGTGTTAACGGTGAATGGAGAGATGATTAACGTTTTTTTATGGCCAGAATTGGATGGTATTGATCTGGACAACGTTTATTTTCAACAAGACGGCGCTACGTGCTATACAAGCAACGAAACCATTGATCTTTTACGGGTAAAGTTTCCGGACCGTGTTATCTCTCCAAGAGGTGATCACAATTGGTCAAAGAGATCTTGTGATTTAACATCTTGTGACTCTTTTCTTTGGGGCCACGTGAAAGAGAAGGTCTACACCAACAGCCCAGGGTCGATTCAAGACCTAAAAGATGGATTTCGTGAGGCTGTCGAGGACATAGGGCAGCCGCCATTTTGCAATTCGGTTATGGAAAATTTCAAGAAAAGGATATTGTCCTGTAAGCGTGGTCGTGGTGATCATTTGCCTGATGATAAAAATCCGATCATTTACATTAAAAATAGCAATTTTCTTTGAATATCAAAATAACACCTCTCATTGGAAAACCCTATATATCTTTCAATTTTTGTATTTTTTTAATTTATTTATTATTTAACAAGTTGGTTAAACTAAAGGTTAATACTACATACATAACTAAGTAAAATTTAAAAAAATGTAATTTTTATTATAACTAGTTATTTGATATGGTATTTCGTATCTTCTCAATTCTTCTAACTGTCGTCAATATTCGGCAAGTATTTCCCATTCCTCGATCAAAACAGCCCCAAGGTCATTTTTTTTTTTTTTTTTGTGTTTGCGAACTTTGTCTTCGAGATGGGCCCAACGATTTTCTATAAAGTGTATGTCAGGACCTTGTTGAGACATTTGCAAATTCTATGTGTTGTGTTGGTTTTCATATTGAACTAAGAACTCGTTCCATCACATACCCGTTTCTTCAGCCTTGGAATGTAAATTTTCCTTGAGAATAAACAAATAAAATATTAATCTATGGCGTTATCTATAAAAACTACTTTTCTCACTCCCTGAGCTGACAAAAAATCTCAACCGCCGTTTAGCAAAATCGACTAGGCAAATAACTAATGTATCTTGCAGATTTTCCTTCATTGTGAAAATATAAAAGTTTTTTTTCAGCTTTAGTTAATTATTTAGCCTTAATGATTTGTACAGTACCACAATTACAAACGACATGAATTCAATTATAAGTGATATTAATAATCCTTGTTGTTGTTGATCTCCTTGCCGCGAGGATGGGGCTTATATAGTGGTTAAATTTAAAAAAATTCAGGAGTTCCCATTAAGAGGGAAGCTCCGTATGTGGATTTTTTGTTGCGAAACGGCTCGTCTGGTGTTCGTTTCATCATCTATACGGATAGTACCGCACCAACATATTTCCAAGTCAAGGTGTGCTTGGAATCGTGCCGAGGACTGAATGGTGCATCACGAACGGAGATTCCCTCCCGAATTCTTGGCCGCCTTCGAGAGTAACTGTGGCCTTACCGCGGGGACCCGATTACTTCCTCTTAATACTGGTAGGTCGTTGTTGTTATTGTAGCAGTACCTTTGCCCTGTCAGTGTAGTGTAATCACCGGCCGTCTTTGTCTAGCTTGGCCCAGGAGACTAGCAGTTTCAACGGATTGGGTCCAAACGGAGAGAAGTGTTAGATGAGTGGGTTTGACGGTCGTGCGGAGTGCCTTCATATGCCGGACCTATGTTTAGTATGTCGGGGTCGATTCTGGATAGGTAGGAGTTTAACCTCCTACAGTATCCAGAACGTTATTGTGCCAAGGTTACGCGGGACTCTCGGGGAAGATGGAGCTCTTCGTCTGCAATTGGTAGTGGTTGGACTCCCATAACGGCATTCGGAGGTCGGGAGCTTAAGAAGGTGAGCATATGAGCCTCGTCGTGCAGGTGTTGTATGGGGGACATCAGGAGGCACCCGGTCGCTGTCCGAATATCAGTATTTTGACATGTCTGTAGCTTTGTCCCCTGCGAATCACTAGTTCCAGGCGACCAAACAGGCGCAGCATAGTTTAGAACCGGCCGACCAATTGCCTTAAATGTCGAAAGCAACAGTTCTTTGTCTTTGCCCCAAGTGCTGCCGGCAAGCGATTTGAGGACCTTGTTGCGATTTTCGACTTTTGTGGCAATTGCGGTTGTATGCGCAGAGAAGGAGAGCAAGCTGTCAAAGGGTACACCCAAAATTTTTGGGTTATTTACAGTCGCAATTGGTGTGTCGTCGACTTTTACCTTAAGGGACAGCTTGACCTCCTTTGTCCAGGTGGCGAAAAGGGTCGCCGTGGACTTGGTGGGGGAGAGTTGGAGATTCCTCGCAGTGAAAAAGCGAGAAAGGTCGGTGAGGTAGTTGTTCACTTTGGAACACAGGCCATCGATGTCATTGCCCGACGCCATTATCGTGCAGTCGTCAGCGTATGAGATCAGGGAAACTCCCGCTGGTGGTTGGGGAGCTTCGAGATGTAGAAATTGAACAGCAAGGGAGAAAGGACACCACCCTGCAGTACACCTTGCTTAATCTTTCTCTGCTTTGAAGTTTGATCTCGAAATATCACTGACGAGTGCCAACCGCTCAGATAGTTTGCGGACCACCTCTTTAGCCCTGGCGGGAGTGTCGACTGAAAAATATCATCTAGTAGCGTGGAATGGCTGACTGTATCGAAAGCCTTCTCTAGGTCCAACGCTACTAGGACAGTCCTCTCGCAGGGGCGGTTTTGGTTAAGCCCGCGATTTATCTGGGCGTTTATGGCGGTGAGTGCAGTGGGGGTGGTGTGCACTTGTCGGAATCCGTGCTGATGTGGGGCTGGGGCATGGTGTGTCGTGTAGAGTGGGAGTAGGAGGGCTTCAAGTGTCTTCACTACTGGGGAAAGGAGAGTTATCGGCCGATAAGACTCCCCTTGGTTGGCGGGTTTCCCAGGTTTCAGTAATGGGACCACTCTCCCTGCTTTCCACTTGTCAGGGATGATGAGAGTGGCCAGGGACAAATTGAAGACCCTTTTGAGGAATCCTACTCCCAGGGGTCCCAGATGCTTCAGCATCAGCGCGTTTAATCCGTCAGGGCCAATGGCTTTCGATGATTTCGACTTGTTGATGGCCCCCTGAACCTCATCTCCGGAGAAAGTAAGTGGCGCACTGTCGTTCGTCAGTTTGTGCAGCCTTCTGGTAGCACGACGTTTGGTTCAGTCGCCCAGAGGATGCGGTATGAAAAGCCGGCTAAAATAGATCGCGCATCTCTTCGGGTCTGACGAAGTGCAACCGTTGAAGGTGATAGCCACCTTGTCGTTGTGCTTCGTCGGGATCGACAGGGACCTAACGGTGGACCAGAGCCTACTCACACCAGTGGTGAGGTTGCAAGTCTTCAGATGCTCAACCCATTTGGTCCGCTTGTGTTGATCTACTAGTTGCCGGATCTCGAAATTGAGATCCCTCATGCGGGGATCCCGGGGATCGACCTGGCGTAGGTGGTCACGCTCGTTGGCCAAGCTGGCTGCTTCGGCTGGGAAATGAGGACGGATGTCCTTATGACCTCCAGCTGGAATGAAGCGAACCGCAGCAGCTGTGAGCACCTTGCGGAATACGCGTTCGCCTACGCGCACATCAGTGGGGATGGGAAGAGCGGCGAAGGTGTCCTCAGTGAATTCCGTGAAGCCGGCCCAATTAGCTTTTTTAAAGTTAAAATAGGACCGGTGATTCGCGGAAACAAAGTTGGCAGGTCTCTCAATCGAGACGATAATGGGCAAGTGATCTGATGCAAGCGATAGCATAGGTCGCCACGTTATGCTATTTATCAGACCCGCGCTAGCTATTGTTAGGTCAGGCGAGCTGCTGCAATTGCCCACTACCCTGGTGGGGGCGTCGTCGTTCACAGTGCTGAATGTCGAGTCGTCTATCTGCTCTGCCAGTTGCTGTCCCCTACGATCATTTGGCAGGCTTGAATGCCAAAGATCGTGATGCGCATTGAAGTCACCTACAACCAATCGGTTTTCACCTCTGATGAGCGCACCTATATCAGGGTGATATCCTGCCGGGCAGCAGGTGACAAGGGGTATATATATGTTAAATATTTCGAGCTCGGAATCGCCTGACCGGACAGCTATGCCTTGACATTCTAAGGTGCTGTCCCTGCGGTCGATTCCTTCATCGATAAGACGATCCTGTACATTGTGGTGGACTATAAACGCTAGGCCACCACCATTGTCTCGCTCGCGTTCGTGTCTGTGCACGTTATAGCCATCCCTGGTGATCAGCGATGACCTAGCGTGCAGCTTGGTTTCTTGGACCGCAACTATTTTAATACAGTGCCGGCTCATAAAGTTAACTATCTCGTCGACCTTACTCGTGAGTCCGTTGCAGTTAAATTGTAGAAGCTTGAAGCTTCTCGATAAGGTCAGTGTAACTCGGGGGGTGAGGGACGCGTGGGGTTGTCTACGTTGGACCTGCTGCGCAATCCACTGTGGTTGTTGTGGCCTGATGGTGGTGGGCGGCCGCGCCTCCGGGGGCGATGGTGGGTGCAGAGCTCTGCAGCAGGGGGCAACGTAGGCAGTTGTCCACTCACGGGTGGTGCGCAGGCCGGAACATCTCCGAAAATGGCACCAGCCAATGCAGGAATTGCATTGGACTGATACCAGATTCCGAGGTATTACGGTCTGACACACGGAACAGACTGTACGGGGGACCAGGAGCTGCTGGTTTGTCCCCGCACTGGGGTTGGAGCAGGAAGGGAGGGGAGGGGTTGAAGGGGAGTTGTGTTGCTCCGATGGGCTCCTCACCGTGGAGGTGTGGGTTGTGGTGGCGGTTGGTAGTGCCGGCTTATCAGGGGGTGTAGTAGCCGTGGAGGCATCAGACGCCTGCTGGCGGGAGCAACACGTGGCCACATACCGTGTGGACCACTCCCTGTGCGACTTAAGACCTGAACAGGTCTTAAGGTGGCTCCACCCGTTGCACTTATTACACCTAACTGAGGTGGAGTTCGGGTGAAGGCGTTTGTGGCTGACGCAGCAGTAGAATACTTCTGGCCCAGGGTTGGATTCGATTCCAGCCCTGAGGATAATCATTTGGAGCACGATTGCTGCGAGAGTTTGCTCCTGTGACGTAAGGGGTGAGGTGATATGCGATACACTAGACAGGGCTAGTATACTGGGGCGGCAGCCCTTGGTCGGGAAAAACCCGAGTCATTCCGGTAACGTAGAACCGGCTGCCATGGGAACGGGCGAGGTAGTCGTTTACTTTGGTGCATAGGCCATCAATGTCATTGTCCGACGCCATTATCGTACAGTCGTCGGCGTATGAGACCAGGGAGACTCCCTCTGGTGGCTGGGGGAGTTTCGAAATATAGAAATTAAAAAGCAAGGGTGAAAGGACACCACCCTGCGGTACGCCTTGCTTTATTTTCTCTAATTATACGTTTGGTCTCGAAATATCACTGACGAGTGATGACCACTCAGGTAGTTCGCGGTCCACCTCTTTAATCCTGGCGGGAGTGTCGACTGTCAAATGCCATCTAGTAGCGTGGATTGGCTGACTGTATCGAAAGCTTTTTGTAAATCCAACGCTACTACGACAGTCCTCTCGCAGAGGCGGTTTTGGTTAAGTCCGCGGTTTACCTGGGTGTTAATCACGGTGAGTGCCGTGGTGGTGCTATGCATTCTTCGGAAACCATGCTGGTATGGGGCTGGGGTCAGGTGTTCTGTAAGGAGTGGCAGTAGAAGGGCTTCAAGAGTCTTCACTAGTGGGGAAAGGAGAGTTATAGGACGATAAGACTCCCCTTGATTGGCGGGTTTCCCTGGCTCCAGTAGTGGAACCACTCTGTGGAAATTAGGCTCTTATCAGGAATGATGAGATTGGCCATAGACAGGTTGAAGCCCTTAGTGAGAAATTCTACTCCCAGTGGACCCAGCTTTTTCAGCATCAGCATATTTAGTCCGTCAGGGCTAATGGCTTTAGATGGTTTCAAGAGTTTGATGGCCCCCTGAACCTCGTCGCTGGAGAAAGCAAGCGGTGCACTGTTGTGTGTCAGTTTGGATCTGTGGGCCGGAGGATGCAGTATAAATTGCCGGCTAAAGTTGCTCGCGCATCTCTTCGGATCCGACGAAGTACGCCGTTGAAGGTGATATCCACCTTGTCGTTGTGCTTCGTCGGGTTCGACAGGGACCTCACGGTGGACCAGAGCTTGCTCACACCAGAGGTGAAGTTGCAGGACTTCATATGCTCTTCCCATTTAGCCCGCTTATATCGGGTTACCAGTTGCCGGATCTCCGAATTGAGATCTTTTATTCGAGGATCTCCGGGATCGGCCTGGCGTAGGCGATCACGCTCATTCGCCAGAACAGCTGCTTCAGCTGGGAAATTGGGGCGTATGTACCGGATCCGTCCAGCGGGTATAAAACGGGCCGTAGCAGCTGTGATCGCCTCGGTGGGAATGGGTAGAGCGGCAAAGATGTCCTCAGTAAATTCCGCGAATCTGGACCAATCAGCTTTGTTGAAGTTGATGTATGTATATAAATATTATAAAATTCGAACTCGGCATCGCCTGACCGGACATCTATACCTTGACATTGTAAGGTGTTGTCCCTGCGGTCGGCGCCTTCTTCGATGAGACGATACTGCACTGTATGGTGGACTATGAACGCTAGGCCACAACCGTTGTCTCGCTCGCGGTCCTTTCTATGCACGTTGCAGCCATCCCTGGTAATCAGTTCTATTGCAGGCCTCCAGACTAGTGCCGCATATGTTAGTTTTGGCCTTACAATGGCTGTGTAAGGCCAAATAGATAGTTTTGGTTGGATACCCCAGTTTTTATCCCACATTCCCTTACTTCTCTTCTGTAAAATGCTGTATTTGCTTTCTTTACCCTGTACTCTACGTTGAACCTCCAGCTGAGTTTAGGATCTAAGATGACAGCTAAGTATTTTGCCTGTTGGGTTAGCATAAGACTAACGCCGTTTAATTTTGGGAGATTAGAGTTTGGTATCTTGGTTCTCTTAGTGAATAGTATCAGTTCATTATTGCTCGGGTTTACACTTAAACCACAGTCTGAGCCCAATTGCTGAGTAATCCCAGAGCTCCTTCCATAATCTAACTGATTATGGTTGGAAACATTCCTGAAACCATTAGCACTATGTCATCCGCATACGCCACTGCTTTAATTCCCTTTCGCTTGAATTTGGTACGGATATTGTACTAATTGTACTAATAACCATAGCAAAGGGGATAAGACCCCTCCTTGAGGGGTTCCCTTGTTGACAGCGTTTTACCGTCCTGCTGTCCACCTCACCGATGATTATTCTAGTTTTAAGCACGTTCTCTATCCATTTGTTGAGACCTATGTCTGCGTCTAACATATTAAGAATCTCAATTATGAATCTTGTGCTATCGTTGTTAAACGTCCCCTCTATGTCGAGAAAAGCGACTAGTGAGTATTTTTTGTATTCTATGCTCCTTTAAATCGCACTTACAACCTCATGAAGAGCTGTGTCTGTAGATTTTCCTTTGAGGTAGACATGTTTGGGTGATGAAATTTGTGTGTTTGTAATTGTTGTGATGTGTGGTATGATCCACCTGTTATACTCTCTGGTGTGTGCCAACTTACCGACACCACACTTATATGTTTACTTCAGAACGTTTATTACTTCTAATTAGTTAACAATATTAAATGCTATACCAAATACAATTCAATCAAAGTGTTTAATTAATTCAGCTTATTACGATCGACTGTCTGTCATCTCAATTATAGTGCTTTTTGACATTTTAGATCAGGATTGCCATATTACTATTTCGCATTCCTCAACACCTCCCTTTGTTAGGAAGTATCATACTCATTCAAATATGCTGGTGGTCTACGAATCCTGCGACTCGTTGATGTTCCTCTATTCGTTCCTTCATGTGCATTAGAACCAGATGAGGTGGTTTCCACTAGGGGAGCCACTTCAACAGTTTCTGGCAGTAGTACTGGTTGATTTTCTTCATTGAACCGTGGTAGTTTTGTGAGATCAAAAACGTCGCATAAATATTTAGTCACATCGCGATTGCCAGTATGGTTTCCATACCATTTTATTTGCATGTGATCTAATCAGTTTTGAGTTGCCCTTTACTTCAATTCTGACATTGCAGTTCACATAACCAATCCGTTCTATGATAACGACAGGAACCCAAAACGTATCATTGCCTTGATGCCATTTAACGTTTACAAGGTCTCCATTCGAAAATTCTCTAGATTTTGCTCCGTGTTTGACATTAAACTGCTTTTCTTGTTTTAAATTTCGTTGTTTGATTTCCGTTGTTTGGGGCTTAGTTAAGTCTAACGTTGTTTTGATTTTCCGGTTAAGGAAGGCTTCTGCCGGATATTTACGTTGTACCACATTCGGATTTGGTGTGGATCTATACGTTTGCAAAAATGTTTGCAAGTTTTCTGAATCCGTTCCTTCCATTTTTAATTTTTTTAATGCCCTTTTCAGTGTATCTACGAACCGTTCCGCTTGTCCGTTGGACTGGGGATGATAAGGCGATGTCCTTATGTGTTGAATACCCCGCGATGTTACGAATTGTTCGAGCGCTCCGCTCGTAAATTGTGTGCCGTTATCGGAGACCAGTGTGTCACAATCTCCGTAACGTGAAAGCGTTTCATTTAGCTTGCTAATGATTGTTTGCGTTGTGATATTCTCTATTTGAAAAATTTCAGGCCATTTTGAGAATGAATCTACGATTACGAAGTATTAAAAACCATTGCATGGTCCTGCTATATCAATGCGTAACCGTTCCATTGGTTTTGTTGCTAACGGCCATGATCGTAGTGTATGTTTTACAGGCATTTTTGCTGTTGATGCACAAAGTTGACAATTTCGTGAATACGAGACTATATCTTCGTCCACACCAGGCCAATACACGTAACTCCTTGCTAACAATTTCATCCGTTCTCTACCTGGATGTCCTCTGTGTAGTTGACGTAAAATTCGTGGTTGTAATTTCTTCGGAATCACTATGCGTTCATGAAACATTAGGCACTCTTGAATCACGCTGAGTGCATCCTTCCGTGCATAAAGTGGCTGTAATTCTGGTGTTATTTCTTCCATCCATTTGATAATGCGTTTATGACACCTTGGGTCGTTGAACATTGCTTTGTAGCTTTTCTTATCATTTCAAAACTCACCGGAAGTTTTTCACATTGGTCTTCAATAATTGTGTTCATTTCTTCTTCCATTTGCGTACAAGCTATCACTATGTCTTCGTCTTGCTTTGTGTGATTAGCTATAAGGCGCGAAAGCATGTCTACACATCCAAATTCTGTTGTTTTAATGTATTGGATATTGAAGTCGTAAATCATCAATATTAGTGCCCATCGCTGAAGCCTATTTGCTGTGTACGTTGGGATGCCCTTATTTTTACCAAATATTGCGATTAGCGGCTTATGATCCGTGCACAATGTGAACTTACGTCCAAAAATAAATCTGTGGAACTTCTTTAACGCAAAAACTAATGCTAAAGCTTCCTTTTCAATTTGCGAGTACTTTTGCTCTGCATCCGTTAAAGCTTTTGAGGCGTGTTGTATAACCTTCTCTGATCCGTCCGGAAAAACGTGACAAATAAACGCACCGATTCCTCTATTGGAGGCGTCTGCTGCCACTTTCAATGGTAAATTGGGGTTATAATGCAATGTAAGCATTAAATCTGAATTTAAAATGCGTTTGAATTGCTGGAAGGCTTTTTGGCAATCAGCGTTCCAATTAAACTTTTCATTTTTATGAAGCAATTTGTCCAAAGGTGCTCTGATTTTGGACATTTCTGCGATGAATTTTCCATAATAGTTTACACTGCCCAGAAATGCTCGGACTTCTGACATATTTTTGGGTTCTGGTAGTGCTAGAATCTGGCTTATTTTGGTGGGGTCAGGTTTTATACCTGTTTTGCTTAAAATGTTTCCCAAATATTTTACCTGTGCAGCAAAAAATTTGCATTTGTCGAACTGGACCCGAAATTTATACTTCTGTAGCTGTTGCGCCACTTTATGAAGGTTTTCGACATGTTTCTCAAAGGTTGCACCGCCTATAATGATGTCATTTATGTAAGCGACGGTGTCATCTATGCCTGCCAATATGGTGTCCATGATTTGTTGGAACGCTCCTGGAGCGCTTTTGATACCTGGTGCGAGTCGATTGAACGTAAACAGACCCATATGCGTGTTAATGGTGAGCAGCTTGGCTGACTCTGCTGTGACGGGTATCGGTAGATACGCGTCTGATAGGTCTATTACGGTAAAACAATGACTTCCCGCGACCTTTGCGTAAATTTCTTCTGGCGTGTGCAGCGGATATTGATGCGGGTTTAACCATGCGTTTAGCCCTGATGAATAATCGCCACAGATCCGAACCTTGCCAGACGGTTTCTTCACTGCGACGATAGGCGCGGCCCATTCAGAAAATTCTACAGGGGTGATAACCCCTAATTGATGTAATCTATTTAGTTCTTCTTCAATGTACGGTAGCATGGAATATGCTACTGGCCTTTTTGCGCGAAAAATTGGTTTAGCATCCGGCTTTAGATGCAATGCTGATGTAACTGTGCTACAACTTTCCAGATTTGACTTGAATATGTCCGCATAGTCTTGCTGTATATGCTTCAAAATAGTAGATTGTTGATCTTGAACCGATATGATGTTGTTACAAATGAGATTGAGGCTTTTCCCAAATATGGAAAATGTCACACCAGTCAACTCCTAAGATGTTCAAAGAATCAATATTTGTTACGAATAAATTACAGTATTGTACTTCCCCGTTTAGCCTAGCTTCACAAGAGAATTCGGCTAGTAGTTGAATCCTATCTTTTGATGCGCTGGGAACGTATTTGTTCTCCAACCGTATTCCCGGTTGACCCATTTGTATCCATGTGGACTTTCCGATTAGCGAGACGTCCGAGGCGGTGTCCACCTGCATTCTGACATCACACGACGGAAACGATGAAGTTGCGGTTTCTATCGGCATTATGCTTACTGTTGTGTATTTGCGTCGATTAACATGCGTTATTGAATTTACTTGTAAGCAACTGTTGTGACCTTTGTTGCTCGTTTGTTGTTGCTTGTGTCGCTGAGGTTTTGTGCTTTTGCTTTTGCTGGCGCTGTATGAATTACAGTACCCCTCCTTATGACCGTATTTGTTGCACTTGTTACACTTTTGATTGCGATATGTACAATATTTTGCATAGTGCATGTCTCCGCAATTCCAACAGGGTGAGAATCTTCGCTTTATTTGTTTTGCTATTTTTAGTTGCATCGTTCTTGCTTTGGCGTGTATTTGCATGTATTGCGTTGGTTATTACGGCTTTTGTCTCTTCCACCATTGCTGTATCTTTCTTTAGATTGATGAATTTTTGCGCATGGCTCACCAGAGAGTTTAACCCTTTGCAGCATGGTGGGAAGCCAGGTTCCCACCTTCTTTTTTCTCAACTTTTCTCTACAGATTTCATATTTATGAAAATGGGACCGAGAAAATTTATTTATATGATAATCCATATATCAAAGAATGTAACTGAAACTAAGAAAATTGTTTTGCGTGAATTTATAAACAATTACAGATAAACAAATTGAAAAAATCGTCTATTTTCAGGAAAAAATTCATTTTTCAACAAAGTACATAATGTATAAAGATGGGACATGATACTATAAGGTTTTTGGGGTTGCTGATTACGAATCTGAGGTCAGATTTGAGAAATTCAATATGGCGGACCCCAAAAACTCCCTAATATCAAACTTGGTGAGTATCCAACAAGTTTTCAAAAAATATGTCCGCCATTTTGTATCCGCCATATTGAATTTCTCAAATCTGACTCAAGGTTCGTAATCAGCGACCCCAAAAACCCCCTAATATCAAATTTGGTGAGTATCCAACAAGTTTTCAAAAAATAGGTCCGCCATTTTGTATCCGCCATATTGAATTTCTCAAATCTGACCTCAGATTCGTAATCAGCGACCCCTGAAACCCTTAAAATTACATGCAATCATAAAAGCGGTTGGTAAGTAAAATGTGTGATTCAAAGGGTTAATGTTTGCTGTGAATCTTCTTCTAGTTTTGCCAATATTTTTATCCGAATGTCGGCTTCTGTGAGTGCTTGCAACCCAAATACATAGATGAGGCATTTGAATTGATCTGCCGAAAGTTCCGACAGTCTAAATTTTCACATTTCTCCCAGCTTGGAGACTGTTTCTTCGAATGTGAAATCTCGTGGATTTTTTGGTAAAATATATGTTGCATACTTGTTATACGCAATTGGATTTAGCTTCCTCATTAAGAGGCGAACACGTGATGCTTCGTCCAAATCTTTGCCATCGACCAAGAAAACGTCTTCGTGACGTGTATACCACGTGTCGAATGTGAGTGCGTTTGTGGCATCATAGCAAAATTCTGCTATGCTTTTTGCCAATGACTCCATCAACTGTTCCTTTGAATTTTCTACTGGCTGCTTTGATCTTTGAGTCAATTGCTCCAGTAATTTGCTTTGCCTCTGCAACAGTTTCATAAGTTCCTCTTGTTCTGGCATTTTCGCTTATGTTCCTACTTTGCAGTTTTGTAGGTTATGAGACCAATTTCCTCGTCGCCACCTGTTGTGATGTGTGGTATGATCCACCTGTTATACTCTCTGGTGTGTGCCAACTTACCGACACCACACTTATATGTTTACTTCAGAACGTTTATTACTTCTAATTAGTTAACAATATTAAATGCTATACCAAATACAATTCAATTAAAGTGTTTAATTAATTCAGCTTATTACGATCGACTGTCTGTCATCTCAATTATAGTGCTTTTTGACATTTCAGATCAGGGTTGCCATATTACTATTTCGCATTCCTCAACAGTAATCTTCTCTCTTAAGCTAATGCGTCTAAAGAACGACGGACTGCCCGCTGATCTATTCAAACATGGCGGCGAGGAGCTGGTAAGGTGCATGCATCAGCTCCTATGCAAAATATGGTCGGATGAAAGCATGCCTGCCGATTGAAATTTAAGTGTGCTCTGCCCAATCCATAAGAAGGACGATCCTGCAATCTGTGCCAATTACCGCGAGATTAGTCTAAATATCGTCTATAAGGTTCTAGCGCGCGTATTGTGTGAGAGGCTCAAGCCCACCGTCAAACAACTGATTGGACCTTATCAGTGTGGCTTTAGACCTGGAAAGTCTACCATCGACCAAATATTTACAATACGCCAAATCTTGGAAAAGACCCCCAAAAGGAGAATCGACACACACCATCTTTTCGTCGATTTCAAAGCTGCATTCGACACAAAACTAATACGGCTTTGCAAGATGACGCTGCTCACCGTCAGAATTGGAAAGAGGTCCGAGCCGTTTGATACCAAACGAGGTTTCAGACAGGGTGACTCACTGTCATGTGACTTCTTTAACCTGATGTTGGACCGGAAAGATGAGGTGGAGAAGGACTTGGCTTCACTTGGTGCGTCCAACTGGGCACGAGAAAGTAACGACTAGCGCGATTTGCTAAACACGGCCAAAATCGCGTAAGCGGATATCGCCCCAATTAAGAAGAAGAAGAATCTTCTCTTTGAGAAATACATCCAACAATCGCTCAAGAGTTTTTAGAATAAAGGAGGATAAACTGATGGGTCTGAAATTTGGAAAATGTGTATTTATAAGATATTCTAATGTATCGGCCGCGGATTTTGACCATTACCCGTTCCCACAGCAGCCGCTTCTACGTTACCGGAATGACTCGGGTTTTCCCCGACCAAGGGCTGCCGCCCCAGTATAGTAGCCCTGTCTAGTGAACCGTATATCACCCCACCCACGTCACAGGAGCAAATCCTCGCAGCAATCCTGCTCCAAATGCTTCTCCTCAGGGCTGGAATCGAATTCAACCCTGGGCCAGAAGTATTCTATTGCTGCGTCAGCCACAAACGGCTCAACCCGAACTCCACCTCGGTTAGGTGCAACAAGTGCTACGGGTGGAGCCACCTTAAGACCTGTTCAGGCCTTAAGTCACACAGGGAGTGGTCCACACGGTATGTGCCCACGTGTTGCTCCCGCCAGCAGGCGCCTGATGCCTCCACGGCTACCACTCCCCCTGATAGGCCGGCACTACCAACAGCCACCACAACCCACACCTCCATGGTGAGGAGCCTATCGGAGCAACGCGAGAGTTACGTACCATCACTCCACCACCCTATCTATTTATTTCTCTTTTTTGAGTTGTGACAGTATTGTCTTACATTTAATGAAATTGGAATCATACGCCAAACTATTTAAATGCTAAGATACTAAGATTTCACAAATAAAGGTTCCCACCAAAAGATTTGCTTAGTATGCAATATTACACCGACACGTTTTTCGCTCAATGCAGTTATGCTCTCAATAAGCATAAGGTACTGCATAAAGTGAGCGCAAAAAAGGTGTTATTAGAATTAAGGAAATTGTAAAAAGTTAGTCTGCAGATTCACAGCAACCAAGAAGGTTGAATTTGTTTAAAGAATAAAACCGTGAAAAATAAAAATTAAATTTAGTGTTTTAATTTAAGTCTAAAGACTTAAAACACATTAGTGGCGCAGTCATTGGAGATATTCCCGAAGGAATATTTAAAGAACAAGAAAGTGAATGAATGAATTTTTGACCAAAATAGAGGTCTAATAATGGCGAACCAACACGACGTGGAAGAACTACTGGAGATCATCCGCAGACAAGAAGCGGAGTTACAACTGCAGCAGCAACGCTTAATACAGCAGCAGCAACAACAGCAAACACAACAGCAACAACAACAAACACAACACCAACAACAGGAGTTTAATTTTAATATGACCGCCAAGGATGTCATCGACCAATTTCGACGCTTGAAGCCCCTTTCAGAAAATCAAAACGCAAGGGCCTTTATCAATGCTGTAGAATCAAATCTTACGTTATGCGGAACAAATCTGAGCCTTATTCAGTTTTGTTTGAGAATTGTGGCCGATGAGAAGATTCATGGCAATGCTGGCCGGCGTGTAAGAGAACTAGAAAGCGGCGCTTCGTGGGAGGAAATGAAGGGGAAAATTCAACAAGAATGCAGCCCAAAGACGACCTACGGAGAAGTCTTCAACTTGTGCCGGACAATAAAAGTAAGAAATTTAAGAGAACTATTTAATATTTTTGAAAATTCCAAATTTCATATTAATGATATATATACTTGTCTGACCCATTAAAACCTGGTATCTACCGACCAGAAAATGTAGACAGGGACCTGGTAGACATATTATTAGAAAAAATTGACGGACCAATTAGGGCTCATTTAAGTGAAAATGCGACTTTGAATGAGATAATTACAAAATATACCAAATTGAAACTATTAGATGACACAAGGGCCATTGCATTTAACCATAGAGTTAATATACAAAGTGAACGAAAAACAAACAACAATTGGCAATCATTAAAGCCAAGTAATAGTTTTCATAGCAATAATTGGAATACTAATAATTGTTTTCAAAACACAAATCGGCAAAAATCTAAGCCAAATAATAACTTCCAAAATGGCAACTTTAAACCGAATAGTAGCATTCAAACCCGAAATTTCAACTGGCAGAATTCAGACCCTTACCACAGGTCACAATACAGATTAATCAATAATTTTCCAGTTGAAAATTACAGCAGAAATTCAACACAGCAATTAAATTCCAGTAAATTATTTCAGTACAATCAACCAAATTCTTCTCAAACTAGAAAATCTTATCATAGTAGGCAACAACGTCAAACTAATGCGTATCAACAAGAACCAGAGCCAATGGATATTGGTAATTTAAAAGAAGAGGAGGACGTAAATTTTTATATGACGGCTTCTCCACAAAATTACCCATAATATTAGTAACAATTGGAAATTGTAAAATTAGAGGTCTCATAGACACCGGACCAGAAACAAGCATAATTAAACCTAATGTCCTTGGCAATACTTTTCCCACTCAACAACTCAATTCACCCCTTTTTTACAGAACCATAAACGGAATAAATCAAGTGACACACAAATTAGTTACCCCAATACCTAGAGAATTTAATATCTCAGGTACCTTCTCTTGGAAGGTTATTGATTTCCATAGCAAAATTTGTTCAGCAATAATAGGTCAAAAATGTCTCATCGCTCTTAAAGCTAAGGTTGATGTAGAGAATAAATTTATTACTATACTAGATAAACATATACCGTTTAGAAATTACAATCCATACAATAGTGTAGAAATTTGCTCACTTGAACACAGCGACCTAGAAAAATTTAATCTGAGACATCTAAATTCGGAAGAAACCCAATTGATAACGAAGTTATTGTACAGCTTCAAGGATTTATTTTATAAAGAAATTAAACATGAAATAATTACATCAACTGATAGAGCTGTATATTCAAAAATTTATAGGTACCCCCAAATTCACGAAGAAGAAATAAAGAAACAAATCACAGAAATGTTAGAGCAAAACATAATTAAGGAAAGCAATTCACCTTATAATAGTCCTTTATGGGTAGTGCCAAAGAAGATCGACAATTCTGGCATCCAAAACTGGCGAATTGTTGTAGATTATCGGAAGCTAAATGAAATTACTGTTAATGATAAATTTCCAATTCCCAATATGGAAGGAATTCTTGATAAATTGGGCAAAGCTCAATACTTCTATTCTATTGATCTTGCCAAAGGTTTTCATCAAATTGTTCTAGATGAAAATGACAGAAAAAAAACTGCCTTTTCTACACCTTTTGGCCATTACGAATTCATAAGAATGCCATTTGGGCTTAAAAATGCCCCCTCGACTTTCCAGCGACTTATGAATTCAGTCCTTCGTCAGTATATAAATAAAATTTGTGTTGTCTATTTAGACGACATCTTAATATTCAGTACTTCTTTATCAGAACATATACAAAATATTACAAACATATTTCAAACTTTGAAAACAGCAGGACTTAAAATTCAAATTGATAAATTTAGCTTCTTAAAGAAGGAAACCGAATTTTTAGGTCATATACTTACACCTAAAGGTGTTAAGCCAAATCCAGCTAAGGTCGAAGTAATTCAAAAATTGAAGCTTCCGACAACACAAAAGCAGATTAAATCATTTTTAGGAATAACAGGTTTCTACCGAAAATTTATAAAAGACTATTCTAAAGTAGCTTACCCCATGATCGCATATTTAAAGAAAAATGCTAAAATCAACATTACGGGCCCAAATTATATCATAGCTTTTGAAAAACTAAAGGATATAATAACAAATCCGCCTATTTTAAAATATCCAAATTTTAATAAGCGCTTTAAGCTTATCACTGACGCCAGCAATTTTGCTATTGGTGCGGTTTTGACCCAAGATGGTCATCCTGTTTCATTCGCATCGCGAACACTAAATAATCACGAAAAAAATTATTCCACCATTGAAAAAGAGCTATTGGCAATAGTGTGGGGAGTCAAATACTATAAACCTTATCTTTTTGGAAGAGAATTTGATCTCCAAACCGATCATCAACCACTAAAGTGGTTGCAAGTCAAAAACTCGGGTAAAGATATAAGCCCGAGATTACAGAGATGGCTAGTTCAATTAGGGGAATACGACGCAAAAATTTATTACATTGCTGGCAAAGAGAATAAATTAGCAGACTTTCTCAGCCGCATTAATTGCGAAAAGTGTGAGATAAACGCGTTAGATTCTGATGATTTAGGAATCACTCTTAACGAAACTTTTATAATAAAAAATCTAAATGCTGAAGAAGCAGCAAATCAATCTGATATATCTCTAGAAGTTCATTCCAACCATTCCCTTGAAACCGTACATTCTCAGGCAGAGAATTGCAATGATCATATTTCTATTTTAGATACCATAGTAAATAGGTTCAAAAACCAACTGATTTTAGTAAATAACAAGGAAGTTGAGGTCATGGAAATTTTCAAAAACAAAAGAATCTTTATCGATAAACAAGATATTGACTCTGACAATATAACTAATATAGTCCGAAGAAATTTTGATAAAGGAAAAGTGGCGATATTTTCCCAAATTAATGATCATGAATACAACAAATTACAGCAAATTTTAATTAACAATTTCTTAAGTAGTGAACGGTTATCATTTGTAAGATGTAGCTTTTTAGCACAGGACATCCAGGATGAAAGCGAGTTAAGAAAGCAAATATCTCTGTTTCATAAGTACGAAACTGGGCATTCTGGAATATTAGTAACTTACGAGGGCATGAAGCACAAGGTTTATCATCCCCAATTAAAAATAAAAATACATGAAATTATAAATAACTGTGACATATGCTCTGGAGGAAAATATGATAGAAATCCAATTAAAAATAAATTCCATTTAACCGAGACTCCTACTTCTACTATATTAATAAAATTGTACATGTCGATACTTATGTTAATAGTAAACACTCTTTTATAATTTTTCTTGACAAATTTTCAAAACATGCTGTGGCTTTTTACCTACCCGATAGGAATAATCAAACTATTATTGGCAAAATAAACGAATTTTTATCAATTAAGGGTTCCATTGAAAAGTTTGTGTTTGACAATGAGTTTAATTCCAAAAATTTTAGAGATTTTTTAACTAGGGAAGGAATTGAGTTTCACGTAACTAAACCAAACAGTCATACAGTAAATGCTGATATTGAGAGACTTAATAACACTCTAACAGAACGCATTCGAATATTAAACCTAGAGGAAAAACTCCCAGTTATAACTCAAATGCAGAAGGCCATAAAATTTTAGAACAATTCTTTCCATAGTACAATAAAAACTACTCCACAAGAAGTTCAAAATTACAAAGTTGATCACAAATTAATAAAAAATCGAATTGAAAGATCAAAGTTAACCACAATTTATAAACAAAACCAAAAACGGGAAAACTATTCAGAGAATCGACTGGAAGGATTTATAAAAAATTACAAAAGTTTGAGGCATAAGGAAGAACCCAAATTTATAAAAAGGAAATTGCAAAATATTCATACATCCAATATTAAAAGGCCAAACAAATTTTCAGGTGGCAACATTCGTACTGGTGATAGCGATATTGGTAACAGGGACTCAAGGGACATTGAAAGTCAACAAAATATTGGAAGAAACAGGTTACACTCAAATTAAATTAAGAGAAGTGGAAGTAATAAATGAAACAATTACTGTAATACATTTAATAGATTTAACCGAAATAAATATAATAATTTCACAAATAGAATCCAATATTAAAAATTTAGATATTGTCCATAAGGATTTATTACTCAAAGAAATAGAAATACTTAAAGACAAAGTTAAATCAATTACACCTTCGCCAGTGAATTTTAAACAAAAAAGAGGACTTTTAAATATTGTCGGGACAACACATAAATGGCTATTTGGCACAATGGACGACGATGACCGTCAAGAAATTTTACAGCATTTAAAAGTTACGGATGAAAATAATCACAACGTTACTGAAACAGTTAATAAACAAATTCAGATAAACCTACACTTTAATGACACCTTAAACCTACTAAAAAATAATATAGAAGAAGACAGAAAAAGAATCCAGGAAGCTTTTAACGAAATTAAAACCAGGAACAGCGAAATTGTAAGATATTTGCTATACTTAGACCAAATGCAAAAAATCAGATACTTGGAAAATAGGCTTAATCAAATTCAAGATAACATATCAGCGGCTAGGCATAAGACTTTACACCCTAGTATATTGACGGTCAATGAAATAGAACGTTACAATATTGATTTTTATAAGCTAAAATTACTAAAATTAGGTATAATGAAATACGATAAATCTAAGTTAATTATTGCCATTAAAATACCAACAAATTTTATTAAAACCTATGTAAAAGCTATAGTGCCAATACCCAACAAAGAGTTCATGGAAATAAATACTGATATTGAACATGTTGTCGAAATAGCAAATAACGTATATTATTATGAAGAAGAGACAGATTTGAAAAATTTGAAAAAAACTCAAAACTGTGTATATTATCAAAACTGTATGTTAAAGTATAACAACAAATTCGAGATCCTAGCTATGGACGATGAAACTTTAATTGTTAAGAATGCAATAAATGAAACTGTTTTACAAAATTATGACGACCGAAAAATCACACTTAACAAAAATTATTTAATATCTGTATACAACTGTAAAATAACAATAAAAGAGTACGTTCTTCAAAATAAAATAGAAATTGTAAAAGAGAAATATTACATTCCAGTAAACAACGAAAATAACACGTTTGAAAAAGAAATTAACTTCAAAAAAATTGTATTGGAAAATTTTGAAAATATTAAAGAAATAAAAGAATTAAAATATCATAGGAATGTTTCTTATTCAATAAGCACTTTCTTTTTTGTAAGCATTGTTATAATTATTGTGATATTGTATTTAAGAAAAAATAATAATAAAATTAAGATTATCAATAAAATTGAAAAAAAATCTGAGGATGTGGAACTGGAAGCCATTAAAGAAAAATACGGCTTAAAAAATAACAAACCATAAAATCCAGGAGAATCTTTTGACAAAGGGGGGAGGAGTTACGTACCATCACTCCACCACCCTATCTATTTATTTCTCTTTTTTGAGTTGTGACAGTATTGTCTTACATTTAATGAAATTGGAATCATACACCAAACTATTTAAATGCTAAGATACTAAGATTTCACAAATAAAGCTTCCCACCAAAAGATTTGCTTAGTATGCAATATTACACCGACACGTTTTTCGCTCAATGCAGTTATGCTCTCAATAAGCATAAGGTACTGCATAAAGTGAGCGCAAAACAGGTGTTATTAGAATTAAGGAAATTGTAAAAAGTTAGTCTGTAGATTCACAGCAACCAAGAAGGTTGAATTTGTTTAAAGAATAAAACCGTGAAAAATAAAAATTAAATTTAGTGTTTTAATTTAAGTCTAAAGACTTAAAACACATTAGTCGAGCGAGATAGCGGTGGTGGCCTAGCGTTTATAGTCCACCACACAGTGCAATATCGTCTCATCGATGAAGGAATCGACCGCAGGGACAGCACCTTAGAATATCAAGGCATAGCTGTCCGGACAGGCGATTCCGAGCTCGAAATTTATAATATCTATATACCCCCTGTCACCTGCTGCCGGGCAGGATATCACCCTGATATAGAGGCGCTCATCAGAGGTGAAAACCGATTGGTTGTAGGTGACTTCAATGCACATCACGATCCTTGACATTCAAGCCTGCCAAATGATCGTAGGGGACAGCAACTGGCAGAGCAGATAGGCGATTCGACATTCAGCACAGTGAACGACGACGCCCCCACCAGGGTAGTGGGCGATTGCGGCAGCTCGCTTGACCTAACAATAGCTAGCGCGGGTCTGATAAATAGCATAACGTGGCGACCTATGCTATCGCTTGCATCAGACCACTTGCCCATTATCGTTTCGATTGAGAGACCTGCCAACTTTGTTTCCGCGAATCACCGGTCCTACTTTAACTTTAAAAAAGCTAATTTGCCCGGCTTCACGGAATTTACCGAGGACACCTTCGCCGCTCTTCCCATCCCCACCGATGTGCGCGTAGGCGAACGCGCATTCCGCAAGATGCTCACAGCTGCTGCGGCTCGCTTCATTCCAGCTGAAAGTTTTAGCCAGTTTAGCAAACGAGCGTGACCACCTACGCCAAGCCGATCCCGGGGATCCCCGCATAAGGGATCGCAATTTGGAGATCCGGCAACTGGTAAATCTACATAAGCGGACCAAATGGGTTTAGCACCTGAAGACCTGTAACCTCACCTCTGGGGTGAGCAAGCTTTGGTCCACCGTTAGGTCCCTGTCGAGCCCGACGAAGCTCAACGACAAGGTGGCTATCACCTTCAACGGTTGCACTTCGTCGGACCCGAAGAGATGCGCGAGCTATTTTAGCCGGCTTTTCATACCGCATCCTCTGGGCGACAGAACCAATCGTCGTGCTACCAGAATGCTGCACAAACTGACAAACGACAGTGCGCCACTTACTTTCTCCGGTGGTGAGGTTCAGGGGGCCATCAACAAATCGAAGTCATCGAAAGCCATTGGCCCTGACGGATTAAACGCGCTGATGCTGAAGCATCTTGGACCTCTGGGAGTAGGATTCCTCACTAGGGTCTTCAATCTGTCCCTGGCAACTCTCATCATCCCTGACAAGTGGAAAGCAGGGAGAGTGGTCCCACTACTGAAACCTGGGAAACCCGCCAACCAAGGGGAATCTTATCGGCCGATAACTCTCCTTTCCCCAGTAGTGAAGACACTTGAAGCCCTCTTACTCCCACTCTACACGAAACACGTGGTCCCAGCCCCACATCAGCACGGATTCCGACGAGTGCACAGCACCACCACGGCACTCACCGCCATAAACGCCAAAACCGCCCCTGCGAGAGGACTGTCCTGGTAGCGTTGGACCTGAAGAAGGCTTTCGATACAGTCAGCCATTCCACGCTACTAGATGATATTTATCAGTCGACACTCCCGCCAGGGCTGAAGAGGTGGTCCGCAAACTATCTGAGCGGTCGGCACTCGTCAGTGATTTTTCGAGATCAAACATCAAAGCAGAGGAAGATTAAACAAGGTGTACCGCAGGGTGGTGTCCTTTCTCCCTTGCTGTTCAACTTCTACATCTCTAAGCACCCCCAACCACCAGCGGGAGTTTCCCTGATCTCATACGCTGACGACTGCACGATAATGGCGTTGGGCAATGACATTGATGGCCTGTGTTCCAAAGTGAACAACTACCTCACCGACCTTTCTCGCTTTTTCACTGCGAGGAATCTCCAACTTTCCGCCACCAAGTCCACGGCGACCCTCTTTACCACCTGGACAAAGGAGATCAAGCTGTCCCTTAAGGGAAAAGTCGACGACACACCAATTCCGACGGTAAATAACCCTAAACTTTTGGGTGTAACCTTTGATAGGTTGCTCTCCTTCTCTGCGCACACAACCGCAATTGCCACTAAAGTCCGAAACCGCAACAAGGTCCTCAAATCGCTTGCCGGCAGCACTTGGGGCAAAGACAAAGAACTGTTGCTTTCGACATTTAAGGCAATTGGTCGGCCGGTTCTGAACTATGCTGCGCCTGTTTGGTCGCCTGGAACTAGTGACACGCAGTGGATAAAGCTACAGATTTGTCAAAATACAGCCATTCGGACAGCGACCGGTTGGCTCCTGATGTCTCCCATCCAACACCTACATAACGAGGCACAAATGCTCCCAATAGTGGAGCACAACAAACTGCTCAGCAAGCAGTTCCTGCTTGGATGTTATCGCAGGTTTCACCCCTGCAGACATCTGCTTGAGCCTGAGCGGCCTCCCAGGCACGTCAGGAGACACCTCTTAGACTACGTTGACGAAATCCAGGACAAAACTGACCGCAGCCTACTGGACCGGACAGTATTGAGACAGTCAATAAACGACATCCACCGGGAGACCGTCACCACCTTCATGAACTCCCGTCCCGTGAATGCCGTAATCGGAGTCCAACCACCAACTATTGCAGACGAAGAGCTCCAGCTTCCCCGTGAGACCCGTGTAACACTGGCACAACTACGTTCTGGATACTGTAGCTGGTTAAATTCCTACATATCCAGAATCAACCCCAACATTCCAAACACATGTCCGGCATGTGAAGGTACCCCGCACGACACTAACCACCTATTCACATGCCCCCTAAAACCGATTCATCTAACACCCCTCTCCCTCTGGACCCAACTTGTCGAAACAGCATTTTTCCTGGGCCTACCCCTAGATGAGCTAGACGAAGATGACCGGTGATATGCCTACACTGACAGGGCTACCAATGCTGTTAAAACAACACCAACAACCATTACCCGTTATCTTTCCTCAAGAGAGAAGGACAGGAGTGTTCTTTGGATAAAAGCCGTAGTCTGGCCGTATTTGGTTGATTCAATGGAACTACAAAAATCTCTCCAAGCTTCTGTCTGAGCTTCTTTGATTTCTTTTATGTATTCCCTAAGGGGGCAACTTTGTAGGGTTTGAAGTACTTGTGTTTGTAGCAGATGTTGAAGGTTTTTCTTCTCATTTTTCTAAGTTTACTTAAATCTTCATTCCACCAGGTGGGATAAGTGTTTTTGCCATATGTGGCAGGACATGAAGTTTCAAGTCCTTTCGTCAACGAAGCTTTGAAAGCTCTTCCTTTCTCATTTAAGTCTTCACTTGACGTTATGGTTTTATTTATGGGTTGAAGTTTAGACTGGGTTATTCTACGGAATATGTTTGTTCTTCTAGGGTTTCTATAGGGGGTCGGTATCTCAAGCTTGATGATATTGAAGAGAATCCAACTACTATCCAAGGATTTCTTGTCGGATACCCTCCAGTTTGTGACTATTTGGGAGTGGTTATTTGTGCATAAAGTAACGTGTAATACCTCTTCCCAGCCTTGAAAGTTTCCCGAGCTCGGAAAAGAGAAGGTGGGGGTGGTCCCTACATTACATATGTCGAGATTGGTGCTTAATAAGAAATCAAAAAGTGACTCACCTTTATCATTCGTTTCCGAACTGCCCCCTCAACAGTTGGTATGTATTGTTAAGTGATGATAAGAACCGAGCCACTTCGTCTGGCGGCGCTGGTCTATCATGTGGCATGTATACTGATGCCAGGTATATTGCCGACTTCTGCCACTCCACCTTCACTGCTGTAAAATCAGGAGTACTAAAATTAGAATACAGAAAACCTTTTATGTGCTTTTTAGTAATTATGCATAATCGGGGCTTACCGTCTGATTTAGCATAATATATGATAATGTTGTTGTTGTTTTGGAATCCTTTAATCCCAGTGCCTGGGTTAGTTCGTGTATGAGTCCGATGTCGATGTTCCCCTCCCTGAGGAAAATATCCAAATTCTCTGTAACACATTTCGAGTGCTGCAGATTAACCCGTATGGCTTTAGACATCGGGTTGGTTGTCGTCTTCAGCTAGGTAGAGCTTTTCTAGTTTACTAGCTGTATGTTATTGTCGACATCTGCTAGATCGTCTTCATTTTAATTGCTGTCTGGTTTGAATATTTTCAGTTTGACCTTTCCCAGACCAAACCGCATTCTGTTGTCAGATTTTCTGAGTACTGGTAAGCCCTCATCGTTAATGAAGACGATTCAATACGGCCAAATGTGACCAAATACTGATGGCGCTTGGGAGTATGAATGTGCCGAATTATCTGATAAAGCTAATTGCTTTATACTTTGATAAGAGAACTATGGTATAATATAGACGTAGGCCTCAAAAGCTATAAGGTAACTGAAGGAGTTCCTCAAGGCTCTGTACTAGGCCCGGCTCTGTGGATATCATATATGATGGAGTGCTACGCGTTGAACAGTACGAACATGCAAGCATTGTTGAGTATGCAGATGACTTAGCTGTGGTAGTCGTAGAGAAAACGCTAAAAGAGGTCTGACGATGGGTAGAGAACACCATCAACAAAATTAAGCAATGGTCGTAAACGTCTGGGCTGAGCATAAGACCGAAGTGGTTCTCATAAGTTCTAGACGAAAAGTTGAAAACCTTCAAATAAAGGTTGGTGGTCACAATATAACATCAACAGATACCATAAAATATTTAGGGGTAATGATCGACAGAAGGCTCAATTTTAAAAAGCATCTGGAATACGCAAGCTCCAAAGGTGCAAAATCCTGCGCGACTGATGCCCAATGTGGGTGGACCAAGACAACATATGAAAATATTGTTAGCAAGCGTCTACAGCTCGATCCTATTTTACGCTGTGGAAGTGTCGGGTGACGTAGTGAAATATCCAAGCTATTTGAGGCAGGCTAAACGGGTGTACAGATTATGCAATGTCAGAATCATTAGACGCTATAGGACCATATCTGACGAAGCAGCAGGGGTAATAGCAGGCAGAATCCCCCTCGATACAAAGGTAAAATGCATGAAACCAAAATAAAAGCACGCAAAAAACGCGAAGGTATCTGGTAACAAAACCTCATTTTTTAACTGGGCATGGCTGTTTCAGGCAGTATTTGCACAAATACATGCACACAGACTCCCCATTTTGCCTATACTGACACGAATAATATGAAACTCCTGAGCATGCCCTGTTAGATTTGATGGGGAACAAAGCATGTGGCGCTCAAATATCGGCGAGAGCATGACAGCTGCTAGTACAATATATGCTAAAATCTGAAGAAACGTGGAACAATGGTTGTAACGTAGCCTCAACAATTATGCGAAGGCTGAGACATGATGATAACGAATGCAGACAAGTGAATAAACAGATCCTGCAACTTCGAAGGGATATCTCAACTGGTAATACCGAAGAAAAAGAGCAGAACAGCGAGGCGATGGGGTGGTTTAGTCCGCAGGCCCTACGAAACTAAGTTCAAAAGACCGGGGAATACCGCATGTGAATCGAGCATACATATGAGTCGGCTCATAGTATCTTTAGAAGATTCCGGTCAGGTCCGCATAAAAAAAAAACAAATTAATGAGATCTCAGAAAATCTCAAAAAAAAATCTGACTTAAAACAAAACACAGGGCACCATCACACGAGAACAGTGGTAGTAAATAATAATAATACACTCTAGTAACCCAGTTAGTTCTGGTAAAAGTAAATAAACAACCGCAAATTGTTCGAACAACAATTTCAAAAGAATAGGCGAAATACTTCTGTGTGCACACAATCTTATGCACGATTTTTGTTATAAATAATCAACGGTACAATATCTTTGCTCGCTGACTACGCAATTTCTTCGCAACAATTAGAATACGCATTTAAATTCATCCACACAAGAAATTTGAAATGTGTGCATACAAGCGACTATGCAAAATACTCCTGTGTCTGTGCCCATATTTCTAACATTTTTTTCTAAAGTACTTAAGATTCTCACTCCGACAGCATAATATGAATATAATTATGTATACTAAGTCTTGCCATAAATTCTCTGTGCAGCAATCTTGTTCCAAATATTTCTACTCAGGACTGGTATTGAATCCAACCCTGGGCCAGAGGTATTCCATTGCTGCGTATGCCATAAACGGCTCCACCCGAACTCCACCTCGGTTAGGTGCAATAAGTGCAACGGTTGGAGCCACCTTAAGACCTGTTCGGGCCTTAAGACACATAGAGAGTGGTCCACATGGTATGTGGCCACGTGTTGCTCCCGCCACCAGGCGTCCGATGCTTCAACGCAGCTTTTGGTCCCCGCAGTCTGTTCCTGTGTCAGACTAGAATACCTCGGAACCTGGCATCAATCAAATGCAGTTTCTGCAATGGTTGGTGCCACTTTCGGAGATGCTTAGGCCTGCGCACCACCCGTGAGTGGACAACTGACTACGTTGCCCCCTGCCGCAGAGCTCTGCACCCGAAACCATTTGTATTCATTTATTATCTTCTAAACTGTTTTATATTGTTTTATTTTAACATGTCTGGCACTACTCCTCCTTTTCAAATAACCAGTATAGGAGAATTGTTGGTCAATTTTAAAAATTTTGAAATCAAATAACTTAAAAACTACAACCCTCCTAATGGTGAGGTTTCCACTTTTAGAATAAAGCATACCCCCTCTAACCCTCGTATATCACTTTTTTTAAATCACGGCCAACCAGATAGTGAAGATCCCGAAGACACTTTGAAGGTAAAGAATAGCATAACTATTGGGTCGGATTTGCTATTAAGTAACATAAGCAATTTTAGGGAAACTAAAGGGTTTTCCAATAAGAGGTGTTATTCCCGTAAAAGATCAATGGTCTTGTTGCTTGTATGGCACGTAGTGCCATGTTGTTGAAAATAAACGTTATCCAGATCAATACCACCCAATTTCGGCCATAAAAAATCGTTAATCATCTCTCGATAGCTCAATCCATTCACGGTAACTGTTGCTCCAGCTTCATTTTCGAAAAAGTACGGTCCAATGCCTCCGCCGGACCATAAGCCGCACCAAACAGTCCCACGTCGAGGATAGAAAGGCTTTTCAACAAGAACTCTTGGATTTTATGAGCCCCAGATCCGACCATTTTGCTTGCTGATGAAGCCACCGAGGTGGAAATGGGCCTCATCGATCAAGATGATTTTGGATGGAATTCCGGATCTTTTTCATGCACTTCAACGACCCAATCAGCAAAACCATGACGTTGTTGATGATCGGCCGGCTTGAGTTCTTGTGTTAACTGGACTTTATAACTTTATAAAATACGGTGTTATGACGTTTGTGGAATGCCTAATTCCAAAGAACGACGAGGAATGGACAAACCTGGGTTTTCTTCAACACTTTCGGCTACAACAGCAATATTTTCGGCTGTTCTTGAGCGACGTGCACGGGTTTTATTCTTCACATCACTAACTTGTCCCAACAGCTCGAATTTTTTCACCAATATCTGTATTGCGGTCCGACAAGGTGCTTCACGATGACCCAAAAATGAGTTTTACGAACCATCTTTGCCAAATTTTCACCATTAGCATATAGTGAATTTTAATAATTTCAATGCGTTGTTTAAGCGTGTATCGCTCCATTTTTATTAAGGGTATAGTTTCTACTTGTCAAATATCAAAAAATGACAGCTTCTAAAGTGACATCTACCGAAAGAGCGGGCTATTCAAAATAACACATGTTATAGGAAAACCCTATATAATGACTTATTTAATGAAAGTTGGTTGAGATGTTAGGGAGTGATTCAGAAACAATCTTACAACTCCCATTTATTCTGGAAATAACAGTATAAACAAGTTATACATATTTTTCTACACTTGACTTAAATTCACTAAATATACACTCACATACATGTTTTTACTTATTTTTATACCTATAATCGAAATATTTTAATGAAAATTAAATGCAAATGCATTTACCCATATTACCAATTTCCAATTTTAAACACGAATGGGAATTCATTGGAATTGACAACAGTATAGTGTTGCCGGATCCTGCACATGAAAATAAAAGAATTAACAAAAATCAAGTATAGGGTTATTCAATAGGTGCGCTTCAACTTTTTTCCGATAGGGAGGCCGAACGACGCAATATTTTTTATTTTTCGCTTGTCATTTGTAAACTTCATTAGTATACATTTCATCATGGAACGCTACACACTTGAGCAACGATTGCAAATCGTGCAAATTTTTTATGAAAATAATCGTTCTGTTGCTGCTACTTTAAGAGCATTACGGCCATTTTACGGTCCATTTAACAAGCCGTCCCGTTTTGGGGTTATGTGAAGTCATTGGTCTACAGTAACAAGCCGGCGACGATTTGTGAGCTCAGTGCCAATATTGAACGCGAAATTGCTGGAATTTCGGCCGATTTATGCAAAAGAGTGGTCGAAAATTGGGTTCAACGATTGGACTTCGTTAAACGTGCACGCGGTGGTCATGCAAAAGAAATCGAATTTCATACTTAAATGTATATGTTCAAACTCGATAATAAAAAAAAATTAGTTAAAAAAGTCAAACCGCTTGTGTTTTATTCAAAAAAGTTCAAAAGTTGAAGCGCTCTTACTGAAAACCCCTATATTTCAATTCAGTGTTGATGATGACGATTGGGTTATTGTGCCTCTTTACTACACACACGCGAATGACGTTGTTGTTGTTGTAGCAGCATAAACATTCCCCGTGCATATACGAGGAATGCTGCTAAAGTGACAGTCCTTGGCCGGATATAAATCCGAGTCGTTTCGGTTACGTAGAAACGACTGCCGTAGGAACGACGTTATAATTTTTGGTTCAATGGTTTTAACGTGGAAAGGAGTTCTACGCAAAAATACTATGGATGCCGAAGCCGGAGTTGAACTGATGAGTGTTTTTGTTTTGAACAGCAACCGAAGGCCGACCACGCGGAAAGGAGTTCCACGCAAAAAAACTGTGGATAGTTTAGCCGGAGCTGGACTGATGGGGGTTATTTTTTGGGGGTTGGCTTTCCATTATTGCTACCACGAAAAAAGTTGCTGTCTAAGTGCGTGGACCGAATTTAAAATTCTAGCACCCAAATGTTGTCCAAACATATATCAGACTTTTAATTTATAGTACTTTTTATAAATTACCATTAAGAATTAATAGCAATATTTAATGTTAAAAATGCTTCTAGTTTGTATAACCTTGAAAAAATGCCCTAATACAGACGCTTATTTTACTTAAATACAAACACAGAAAAGTAAAAATATTCACTCATGAACACGTTTTATTAAAGACCCGATTCAAAGCTACTTCTCTTACTCAACAATACTACGAATTTTATTAAAATTCTATTATTACAAATGATCTTCCAAACGCTTGTAATACAGTACAAAATAAATTTGCGGGACGAACTATCAAAGGAACGATAGTGAGAAAAGCATAAAAATCGAAGCAAGAAAACCCCCAGTCAACCAACAATGAGGTTAAGTAAACCTTTTGTGGTTTTTAAAGGAGTTAAATTGACCTAATGAGTTGGTGCGTGACTACCATTCGGAAACACCCAAAAAGGGTGTACTTGCCAATTATATATCTCCTTCTTAATCGGCGTATCCCTGCTGGATGTTCGCGATTACATACAAGCGTTATTTTGACCTTAGGTCATGTTATTAATGATGTCATTATATTTGTGTCTGTTTCTCGCTGCCACTGCACTATGGGGATTTTTGTAATTTTTTTGGCATAAATCACAAATTCAAAGATTATGACTTAAATTTTTGCAGGTGAATCACGTAGATTAAAGTAGAATTTCGGTTTTTGTTTATTTTTTCATTCGATTACGCCTACACCTCCGCCCTGAACATGATCTCTAAAATAATTTGACAATTTATAGTAAATTTGTGTTTCCATATATTTCATTTATTTCGCGAATTTGTGCATTCTGAAACAAAAAGTATTTATTTAAAAATAATTAAATTATTTCTTTGTTTTTATATTAAATTTGTCTGGGTGGATAATTCCCTTCCAAAATAGCTTAGGTACATTTTTAAACTGCATATATGTGTTCTAAGAAGAAAGAAAAATATTACGTAACTTACAAACAGCTTATTGAGACTACTTACTACCAATATGAACTTAGTTTTCTTCTATTTCAATATATTCTTCGTCAGAAGTAATCACATCAAGTTCAACATCTTCGTCATATTCTTCATCTCCGTTCTGATCTACATGATCTTCTTCATCTTCTTCCTGATAATCTTTGTCATTATTTGTTAAAATATTTAAAGGTGGCGATTGAAGCAGCGTGAAAACTTCTTTTGGTATGTCTTTCTTTTTATTTTTGTTTTGTCGTTCTTTTAAAAAGGTAGTGGACAAAAATGGGTCCGAAGTATCTAAGGCTCTGTTAAAAACATCTGTCACATTATCCAGCCGACTGCATTTTCTTGCATGCCCCCTTCTATCGCTCTTATAAAACTTATTTCGGGATTCGGATGCATGTTCCCCAAGACAGCCAACAGGAACCAAGGAGTTTTCTATTATTTGATGACCATGTACTAGTACCTTGTGAACAGTAGGAGACATAGGATACCTTTCCACAAAAGGTTTCAAACTTGCTTGAGTTAATTTCATGCTCACAGAAAATGCTCACTAAAATTATATAGAAGTTTTTCAGTAATTGTTCTTCAACATTTAAAATTGAGGCTAATAAGGTTGCGTCAGAAAATGCCCTCCTTGCTGTGTTGCCATCATTGGAGTTTCCGCTGCCGTTTGGAATAGGCTTGTCTACATTGAGGCTCATTTCCTTTAAAAGTGTCCTTTGTATTAATTGTTTTCGAGTTATTAATTGAGGTTTATCGCAATCTTTAACGTGCCACTTTTTCATCTCGACTATATATGAAAGTTTCAACACAAACTCGAAAAAGCGGATCCAAGCATGCAAAGGGCTGATTCCATATTGAAGGGCATGTGTTTTGGCCTTGAAAACTTCTGAAGTAATATCTTTAATATTAAGTAATTGTGTTGGCTTTGCTCCGCAGATGGGGCAAGACTGGCATGAGTTGCATCCCGACAATATATTTAAAACTTTCCCATCAATTAAGGTCATTTGTCCTAAATATTCCACAAATATCTTTTTACCATTATACCGGTACATATATTATATGATTTCAGATTTCGAATTTCAGTATCCAAGTACTCTTTTTCTGTTAGAATGAGAGCATGACTTTCCTTGATGAATTCAATATTCAATGGCCGACAAAACCGAACCGAATGGGGTGCTTTATTGACCCAAATAATTTGATCGGTCTCATTAATCAGTTTTAAAGAAATAATTGTTGTTACGAACAATGAATAATCAGACACATTACCATGGTCTTGAAAACGCTGCTTGTACATACTGTGCCCGGTCGAACCATCATATCCATAACTGAAAATTAATTTGCAATGTGTCACGTTTGGAAGTATACCTAGGACCTCATGTTGCATTTCAAGGATGCGGGTAGTTGTATGGTCCAAAAGTTGTTGTAAAGGAACTTGTGCCTTATCTTCAAAATATTGAATGCCGTCTGGTCTTAGCTTTAATTTGGAACTAGACAAATCCTTATAGGGCGGATATATATCATAACCATGTATTTTTGCATTTTGTTTTATATTATTATATTGCTCTTTTGTAAATCCGTTTTCTAACAAAAATGCTAAAGCACTGTCAGCTGACATTTGTTGGGGCTCAGACGAAAAAAGTTTCCTTTTCATTTTACAAATATCTTTGCTTTTTGCCGCAGCTTTTAAAATAGCAACCATATCTTTCTCTTCTGATTTTTTAGCTGAAACTGTAGCAGCATGTAAAAGCAAGGGCAACGAGTTTTCGTGTTCTTGCGAAAGTTCTTTTGCAAACTTCCGTTTTAGTCGGGAGCTAGCATTCTCGTAGTCCACTTTTGGACGGCCAACTTTATTTTCGGATATACGATTAATTTCGGTGTTGTTTACTAGGCTTTTATCAAGCCATTCTGAATGTTTTTTTCTAAATCTTGACATAACTCGATGACAATGGGCCAGTTTTTTTCAAAATATTTGACAAAAGCTCGTACTTTTTTATTAATTTGGGCTACCTTAGATTCATTCAGACTTTCACCAATTTTTTTTAATATATGCTGCTTAACTGCGACCTCTGCCCGATTATTTTTGATATAAATATCTAGCAGCTCTACATTTCCGAACGTATATCCCTCTGTAAAAGGCGATTTTATCAAAAAGGGGCAAATTTGTGCAAACAAAGTTAGTTACATATTATTGTGGACGTTTTAGTAAGTAACTCTACATTTAAAACTCTGTGCACTTCTGTGCGCCTTGGAAGTTCTATTATACGAAACGCACCTATACTTGTTAAGACTAATTGAAATAATACATATGAATAAAACACGATATACAAAATCTAAACCACACATAATTGAAAAAATTTTACTAAAATATAATCTTATATACCTGGACTATGACCTTCCATCATTTAAATTTGGATTCTTTGTTTTATTTGGATAACTCGAGCAATCAAACTTTTTGCAATGTATTCCACCAAACTGTGCACAAAGCGAACACGATAATCAGCTGACTTTGAAGGCGTACCGTTCAATCAATGTGACCGTAAAAAATTTTAACGACTAATTTCTCAAATAATTAGGGTATGGTAAAAATAAAAATAAAGCTTATTTTAAAATACAGGATACTTTTTTTTTTAATATATGCCAAAAAAAACGCCAAAATCCCCATAGTGCACTGTGAACTCGCCGTTTTGAGACCTGTCCTCTTTGTCCTTAAATTGTTCCTTGTATCAGCAGTTTTAAAAGATAGTATTTGTCTCCTCTCGTTATGTGTCCGAAATAAGCGACTTTTCTTCTTTTCATATCCATTAGCATGCTCTCAGAGGTTTGCATTCCATTTTGCACTATGTCATTTAATTTTTTATCAGTCCAGCTTGTGCTCATCATTTCTCTATAGCTCCACATTTCGAAGGACTCTAGGCGGTGTATGCTTATGGTTTTAAACGTCCAGGCCACGCATCCATATAAGACTAACAACCCCCTATGGTTAGTCTCGCATAGGAATAGTCTCTGCTCCATTTATTTACAATAAATTTATTTTTATCATTATTTATATTTAGTCTTTGCTGTGTTTTTCCACTTTGTTTATAATGGATAGTTTGGAGATCCTGGATATTGTTACTACCGTTGTATCGTCTGCGTAGCGAATGTTATTTATATATCCCATTAACTTTAATACCTATTTCTACGTCATTTATAGCTTCTTCAAATATTTTTTCTGCCTACACGTTAAATGATAGTGGCGATGGAATGCAACCTTGTCTCCCCCATCTCTAGATTTTTGTCTCTCTTGTGGTGTTGTCTCCGAATCTACTTTCTGTAGTCTGATTCCAATATATGTATTTGTTTGTGTCCAAATCTTTCATTATTTAATTAACTTGATATGTTGTATTTCGTCGAAGGATTTCTCGTAGTCTATAAAACACTTGCAGATATCTTGATTGGCGACCTATGATTTCTGTGTAAACATTGGAAGGCTAAATATTGCTTCTCTGGTCCCAAACCCTTTCCTAAAGCCAAATTGTGTTGTTCCCATAAAGGCCTCGCATTTCTAATTAATTCTGTTATGAATAATTTTTAGAAAATTTTTTAGCGGATAGCTCATTGAACTTATTAGCCGATAATTCCTGCATTGTTTTGCATTAGTCTTTTTTTGTATCACAATAAACGTGGATTTTTATCATGACCTCGGATATTTAGCAGTTTCATATATGTGGTTAAACACTTTCATTAGGGTTGGCATTCCACTGTCATCTATAAGTTTGAGAGCATCAGCTGAAATTTCGTTGTTGATTTTTTTGGTTTTCATAATTTTATCGAATTTTTTTTCAGACAGTTATTTTAAGTAATGGATCATCTGTTGAGTGGCTTATGCTAATATTTTCATCTCTTGAATCGTCTTTGAATAATTCAAGGACATATTGTACCCTAAATATTGTGTTTTTTGTTTTCGTCTGTTATAATTTTGTCGTTTGTATCGTAAAATGTATTAATTGCATTGTATATTCTCAGGTTACATATTTCCTTTAGTTTTCTGTGTAGGTTAAAACTCTCATGTAACTTTTCCAATCGCTCTTTATGCTCACATTGGTTGTTTCCCGTTGGCTTATCCCATACATTGGTTTCTTGCGTCTCTTATTTCCTTGTTTCTTCGTTTATATTCGTCAATGTTTATGTTCCGATATTTCGTCTGTTATAACTTTGTCGTTTGTATCGTATAATGTATTAATTGCATTGTATCTTCTCAGGTTACATATTTCCTTTAGTTTTCTGTGTAGGTTAAAACTATCATGTAATTTTTCCATCCATTGGTTTCTTGCGCCTCTTATTTCCTTGTTTCTTCGTTTATATTGGTTAATGTTTATGTTCCGATATTTCCTTCTCTCATTCATCGAGCTCAAAACATCATCATTCACCCATTTTTCTTTGGTTACATTAATTTTTGTTCCTAGTGTATTAGTTTTTAGTATTCTTATTTTGTCAGCAATATTATTCCAGCATTCAATAGTATTTTCACCAGTATTGCAACTTGTCAATAATCCATTCAGTTTGTTTTGGAAGTCATTCTATTATCGTCGTTTTCGATTTTTTGTAAATCGATATGTGATTTTTTCTGTTTTGTTTTCCGTGATGTTAATCGGATTCGTTATGATCAGAAGGAACGCCTGGTGGTGTTTTAGCACGTATCATAGATGATTTAAATCTTTTGTTAATCAAGATGTGGTCAATTTGATTACGTTTTATATTTTTCATTCTATCTTGTGGTGATATCCATATGTACAGCGGTCTCTCTGGCAATTTGTAATACGTATAACCAATGATGAATTCTTCTTCTTGACAAAATTGCACTAGTCTATTTCCTCTTTCATTTCTATCTCCTAGACCGAATTTTCCTGTCACATTTTGTGTTTCCTCTTTTCCTACTTTTGCGCTGAAGTCACCCATGATTATATTTATATCATGTTTCTTAGTCATCATTAGAATTTTTTTAAGGTCATTATAAAAACTTTCAATCTCGTCATCAGCACAGTCAGCATTGGGAGTATATACTTGGATAATATTTAAATCAATTGGCTTTGTTTTTAATTTTAGGATCGCTATTTTGTCAGAGTATGGAATAAATTCGTTAACTTTCCCACAATGCTTTTTCGCGATCATAATGCCTACTCCTCTTCTATGTCTTGAAGAGTCATGTCCTGAGTAGTATGCAGCCGTTTGGTAGCCACCATGTTTCGCTTATACCGAGAAAGTCAAGTTTTAGTCTGTTAAATTCATTAATTGTGTTGTCTATTTACCTGATTCGTATAAACTTCGTACATTCCATGTCGCAATTTTTAAGCTCCTTAAGTGTTTCATAATGTATTTACTCCTATTACTTGTGTGTTGTTTGTATGTAATTGTCATGGGAGAGCGCACCTTCACTGATTTACCGTTGCCTTCTGAAGGAATATTAATTTCAATTGTTTTTGACTGCTAACATCCTAATTTTTGTGTTTTTGCCTTTAAATGTCTTATATTGTTAAAGTTAAAGTTTTATTTATTAACTTTTATTTAAAAAAAACCGGCGGACTTGCGTCCGCTTTCGTCTTTATTGGTTTGAATTAAACTTAAGATTAATTACAAAAATTTCTTTGACTTCAAATTATACCTATAATATTATGGTCTACACGTCACGTTGCTCTTGCATGTGCTCTCTTAATTGATTATTGCTGACTTACCTATATTTTGGCAATTGCTGCTGACTGTTGTTTACTTGGCTTTTGTCAACAGCTCATGAATCGTCAGCAATTCTTCGGTTGCTCGTGCGGAGTTATTGACCGTTGCTAATGGTCAACTTGTTGGGCTGTTGTAAGCTATTGTGTTAACTTATACACAGGGCATTGTTTACTCGTATATTATTAGCTGTCGTCTAGGCCCAAATTGAATTTTTCGTTATCTCTTATACAATTAATACATTTGTTTTCGGGGTCGTATTTGCACTTGCTTGTTTTATGTTTTCCAAAGCATATGCTTCATGTTTCGTCGTTACATACATACTTGTGATTTGTGATTGTATCTTTTACATTTAAAGCACATCGTCATGTCAACTCCGTCATATACTTTGCATTTTTTTCACCCAATACTGACTTTTTCAATTTTTAGGGCGCTCGAGATATGTCCTTCATCCACTTCCAGTATGGTATTGTAATAGGTTTTGTTATTTTTTTGGACCGCGTATGATTTCAAGACTTTAATTTCATCTTGCTCCATACATTTGTTTTGCTCTTCAAACATTCTAATAAATCTTCATTATTCTTTTCGAAAGACATACCTGTTATCATCAGTTTTGGCTTAAGTGGTCGGGGGATCTTAATCTCGTATTGGTCACTTAAAGTTTTTTCCATTATTGCTTTAATTTTATTTCTTTCCTCATTATTCACACTATTAATTATCATAGTCCCATTTTGACGTGTTTTTATGTCAGCAAAGTTTAGCTCTTTAGGGTTAATTTTATTATTCAAGTCTTGTTTTGTTTTATCACTTGTTTGTTTTGTTTTTGGTTTTATTATAATAGGCACACGTTTTTTTAATTCTGGTATATCCTTTGTTTTTTTCGGGTCATTGTTGAGTTTTAACACGTTTGCGTATGTTTTATTGCTTTTTTCCACATTGATAGTGATTTCCTTACATTGTTTTTCACTCTCTTTACCCGCAGTTTAAGTTTGCTCTTTCATATGTTCCGCTATCTTTCTTACTTTTGTTATTTCTTCAACATTTTGTTTGTATATCTCTTGTTGGATTTTTAGATTCGCCATTTTTTCTCTTCCATCGATTGTAACAGATGTGTCAATCTCTCTTATATTCCCTTTCCTCATCATCATTGTTGGTTGGACAACCCTGGTCGGGTCTTCGCCATATGCCTCCAATTGTCTCGGTTTCGTGCCTGTGTCCTCCACGCCCGAAATCCCAATAAGCCTGCGTCTTCTTCTACGCGTCTATATATCTAAGCGGCGGGCGGCCCTTTCTGCTCTGTCATTTACCGAAGAGTATTTGTTGAGGTGGGTAATCCGTGTTAGCCCGCAATATGTGACCTGCTCATCTCAATCTGTTGATCATGATTGTGGTTAGCACAGATGGGTGCGCATATAGTTTTTCCGAGCTCATGCGTTTCGGCCACTCGCCTTTATCACATATCGCGCCAAAATTTTCTGAGTGTCCACGTATAGCAAGATGGAAATAATAACTAAGCGATACAGTAAAATCTTTGTTTTTCTGTCTAGGAGGCGACTCTTTAGATGTTGACACAGCGAAAAATAGAAGCGGTTGGCCATAAGGATTCTGTGGCAGATTTCTGCAGAAATTTTGTTGTCATGATTAATGATTACCCCAAGGTATTTAAATTTCTTCACTACTTCGAAACCATAGTCACCAATTTTTAGTATTTCGATGGTTTTGGTTTCGATTTATATTAATTTAGGTATATATTATTTTTATTCACGCTCTCCTGAATATCCCGTAGGACTAGATCAACGTTTTGGATGTATGTAACGCACTCCTCGTAGCCGAATGGGTTGGTGTGTGACTACCATTCGGAATTCACAGAGAGAACGTTGCCCCTAGCGGTTGCCCCTCGGCAGGCAATGGCAAACCTTCGATTGTATTGCCATGAAAAGATCCCCATAAAAATATCTGCCGTTCGGAGTCGGCTTGAAACTGAAAGTCCCTCCATTTGTGGAACAACATCAAGACGCACGCCACAAATATGAGGAGGAGCTCGGCCAAACTCCCAAAAAGGGTGTACGCGCCAATTATATATATACATACAAGCTCAACCTTGAAAGGTAAAATAAGGCACAAATTCACATCCAAAAAGGTATTGGCGTAACGTAATCTGCTTGCTCCATTGCAGCTATAACGCGCGTATATTTTGTGGGTTCTCCTTTAGGCTGAATAACGGCCTACAAACGTGTCTTCATGCTATTTACCTGATTTGAATTTTCGGAAGGTGTTATTTTATTCAATTCAGCAATTATTGCCTCTTTTAGAGAATCCTTTGACGTCATGTGATGAGATCGTATCTTCCGTTCCAGACGATGCCACACATACCCAATAGGATTTAAATTCGACGATTGGTCGGTGTTTTAAGCTATTTGCAATGGTATATCAACCACTCCTGCACAAGATAAGATGAATGGTTTGGGTCATTTGGGTGTTGAAATTTCCCAGTTGTCCCATTAAGGGAAACTTGGAAACTTTCTTTAAGAATGTCGCGATACACATGCTTATCCATTGTGTCATCTATGAACACGAGCTTTCCGACACCAGATGCTGCGAAACACTCCCAAACCATCACATTTCCTCCACCTTGTTTAACTGTTTTGAGCAGGTTGTTCTCTTGAAGCTCTTTATTTGCCTTTCGCCAAAACTTTTGTACTCCATCTGACCCAAATAAATTGAATTTTGATTCATCACAAAATATGGTGGTGTTCCAAAAAGCGTCGTACTTATTTAAATGCTGTTTAGAAAATTCTAGCCTCTTTTTCTTATTTACCTTTGAAATGAAGGGTTTGCGTCCAGGAGCCCGGCCATGATACCCAGCCCTTTATAGGGTACTTCGAACAGTTTGGGGGTTGAAATTAATTTCAAATAAAATTTGCAGGGCCTCGCATAATTTGACAGCGGAATGTTTTGATTTTTTGCCACCGTGGACACCACAATTCGCTCCTGTCGTTCAGTTAATTTTTTTGGGCGGCCAGATCAGCTCTCCGGCGCTATTTTGGCAGTGTTGCAATAATGCATAACGATGTTTCGAACGCTGGGCAATGATTTATCGACAAGTTTGCCAGTTTCGCGATAGGCTTTTTTTAAATACAGTTTTATCATTAAGAGCACAGATACCTGTAAAATTTCGACTTTTTTTTTTTTTTCATAAAGTGTTATATTAATAAGGATTATATAAGAATATGTGAAAAAAATTTTAGAACGTAAATTTAAGTATTTTTAAATTATAGATCGTCAATCGGGACGACTCTTTTCTTTGCGTTCGAGCGCTGGGAGAGGTATAGTTACGCTGCATTCAAACTTTAGACGCGTTTTTCTCTACAATATATTTTTCGAATTGGCGTACACGATAACTCGAAGCAAAAATAGTGGAAAAATTCGCCCCAAAATTCATTTTTTTTAAGCGTTTTATTCCACGATTTTTTTTTAAATTCATATAGAAATTATAACATTAATAAACAAAGAAATGTTTGGTCAGGTCACTGACGCCGATGCTACAATGCCCGTCGATTGAGAAGCCCCCCTACGGCCTTCCTGGAAGAATTGAGTGTACATCCGCCATTTTAAATGATTAAAATAAAGAAAAAAATGTTATATTATTTTAATGTATGAATAAACTGTATGCCAATTTTGAAAAAAATATATTGACTTCTTCATTTTAAATAATTCTAATGAAAATCAGGGAAAATATAGCCGTTTACAGGTATCTGCCCACTTAATTGACGTAATTCTAGGTAAATTTCAGCACCACAGCCCATTTTGATCTATGTCCGTTGAAATCGCGATCAAAAGTGATTGCGACCGTATGCAATTCCTAAAACGTACGAATAAGTAAAAAGCAAGAGTGAAAATAACTGGAGTTTACCGTTACGACGCCAAAAGCACAAGCTATCATAAAGAATGTGCCAATACTTTTTTGATGTGAATTTGTGGCTTACTTTACCTTTCAAGGTTAAGCTTGTAAACCTAAGCCGAAATGATTTTTTTTTGTTCAGATATATCATAATATATATATATACATTTAGAAAATACCGTTTTTTATACTTTCATTAGGAGAAAAGTTAGAGCACTGGGAACTTTGATTTTTTGAGTGTGCCAATACTTTTTTGACTCACTGTATATATATATACAAAACCAAAATAGTGAAAATTTGGACTAAAAAATCGCGTTGTTTTTTTCAGATTTTCGCCTGCGGCCCTTTTTTTATTTTAAAAATATATTTTTACAAATACTGAAAATTTGGAATAAGAAGCACGCGATGTTTAGTCCAAATTTTCCACTGCGGTGCTTTTTGATTCGAAATATACATATATACATACGTGTTGCAAAAAAAAAATTTTTTATACAATAAAATAATAAATTTTTCGGGTTGGCTGTCCATAGCTACAACGATATATTAGCTTACAATGTTTAAGTGCGGGGATCGGATTTAAAAACTATAACACAGATGAGTAGGTTTTAAGGGGCATGTGAAAAGGTGGTTAGTGTCGTGCGAGGTGTCTTCACATGCCGGATATATGTTTGGTATGTTGGGCTCAATTCTGGATAAGTAGAGTTTAACCTGCTAAAATATCCAGAACGTAATTGTGCCGGTGTTATGCGAGTCTCACGGGGAAGCTGGAGCTCTTCATCTGCTGTAGGTGGTGGTTGGACTCCGATTACAGCTTTTGGTGTCGTTTATTGTTTGCCTAAACACTGTCTGGTCCAGTAAATGTGTCTGTTAGTTCCGTCGGCGTAATTAAATAGGTGTCTCCTGACGTGCCTAGGAGCCGGCTCTGGCTCCACTTGCTTGAAGGAAGGGTGAAACCTGCGGTGGCACTCTAACAGGAACTGCTTACTGAACAGTTTATTGAGCTCCCTTGCAGGGAGCATCTGTGCCCCATTGTGAAAGTGTTGAAGAGGAGACATCAGGAGACAACCCGTCGCTATTCGAATGGCAGTGTTTGGCAAGACTGGAGTCTTATCCACTGCGTGTCACTGGTTCCAGGCGACCAGACAGGCGCAGCATAGTTTAGAACCGGCCGGCTAATTGCCTTAAAATGTCGATAGCAACAATTCTTTGTCTTTGCCCCAAGTGCTGCCGGCAAGTGATTTGAGGGCCTTGTTGCGATTTTAGACTTTAGTGGCAATTGCGGTTGTGTGCGCAGAGAAAGCGAGCAAATAGTCGAAGGTTACACCCACAACTTTGGGACTGTTAACAGTCGGAATTGATGTGTCATCGGCTTTTACCTTGAGTTGCAGTTTGACCTCCTTTGTCCAGTTGGTAAAAAGGGTTGCCGTGAATTTTGTGGGGAAAAGTTGGTTTTCACAGTGAAAAAGCGAAAAAGGTCTGTAAGGCAGATGTTCACTTTGGCGCACAGGCCATCAATGTCATTGCCCGACGGCATTATCCTGCAGTCGTCAGCGTATGAGACCAGGGAGACTCGCTCTGGTGGCTGCGGGAGCTTCGATAGGTAGAAGTTGAACAGCAAGGGTGGAAGGACACAACCCTGCGGAACTCCTTGCTTGATCGTCCTCTGTTTGGATGTTTAGTCCCGAAAAATCGCTGACGAGTGACGACCGCTCAAAAAGTTGGCGAACCACCTCTTCAGACCTGGCGAGAGTGTCGACTGATAAATATCTTTTAGTAGCGTGGAATGACGGTTTTGGTTAAGCCCACGGTCTATTCGGGTGTTTATAACGGTGAGTGCTGTGCACTCGTCGGAAACCATGCTGATGTGGGGCTGCGACCAGGCGTTTCGTGAAGAGTGGGAAGCCTTCAAATGTCTTCACTACTGGGGAAAGGAGAGTTATCGGATGATAAGATTCTCCTTGGTTGGCGGGTTTCCCAGGTTTCAGTAGTGGGACCACTCTGCCGGCTTTCCACTTGTCAGGGATAATGGGAGTGGCCAAGAACTGATTGAAAACCTTTGTGAGAAATCCCACTCCTAATTATCTCAGGTGCTTCAACATCAGTCCAATGGCTTTAGATGTTTTGGTTTTGTTGATGGCCCCCCTGAACAATGCCGCACTGTCGTCCGTCAGTTTGTGCAGCCGCCTGGTGGCACGACGCTTGGATCTGTCGGCCGGAGGATGCAGTGTGAAAATTTGGCTAAAATAGCTCGCGCATCTCTTCGGGTACGACGAAGTGCAACCGTTAAGGGTCGTTGTGCTTCGTCGGGTTCGACAGGGACCTTACGGTGGACCAGAGCTTACTCACACCAGTTGTGAAATTGCAGGTCTTCAGGTGCTCAACCCATTTGGTCCGCTTGTGTTGTGTGACCAGTTGCCGAGTCTCCGAATTGAGATCCCTTAAGTTGGAATCCTCGGGATCAACCTGGCGTAGGTGGTCATGCTCGTTTTCTATAACGGCTGCTTCGACTGGGAAATTGGTACGTAGGTCCCGGATTCAAGCCGTAGCAGCTGTGAGCACTTTACGGAATGTGCGTTCACCTACGCACACATCGGTGGGTATGGCGAGAGCGGCGAAGTTGTCCTTGGTAAATTCCGCAAAGCAGGCCCAATTCACTTTGTTAAAGTTAATGTATGGCCGGTGATTCGCATAAAACAAAGTCGACAGGTCTCTCGATCGGGACGATAATGAGCTAGTGGCCTGATGCAGGCAATAACATAGGTCGCCAGGTTATGCTATTTATCAGACCTGCGCTAGCAGTTGTGATGTCAGGCGAGCTGCTGCAATTGCCCACTACCCTAGTGGGGGCGTCGTTGTTGTTGTTGTAGCAGCATAATCATTCCCCATACATATATAGGGAATGTTGCTGAAGTGACTGTCCTTGGCCGGATATAAATCTGGGTCGTTCCGGTAACGTAGAACTGACTGTCGTGGGAACGTGGGGCGTCGTCGTTTACAGTGCTGCAGCAGGGGGCAACGAAGTCGCGTGTCCACTCACGGGTGGTGTGCCGGCGGGAGGACATCCGAAAATGGCACCAGCCACTGCAAGAATTCCATTCCGAGGAACTACGGTCTGACACACGGAGCAGACTGTGCGGGGGACCAAGAGCTGCTGGTTTGTCCCCGCACTGGGATAGAAGCAGGAGGGTTGTGGGTCAGTGAGGGAGTTGTGTTGCGCGTGGGGGCTCCTAACCGTTGAGGTATTTTTGGTGGCGGCAGTTTGACGTTCCGGCACTGAGGGCGGTATCGCCGTTGAGGCAGAGGCCACCTGAGGGTGGGAGCAACACGTGGCTACATACCTTGTGGACCACTCCCTATGAGTCTTAAGGCCTGAGTAGGTCTTAAGATGGCACCACTCGTTGCGCTTATTACACCTAACCGAGGTGGAGTTAGGGTGGAGCCGTTTGTGAGTACAAGACACAAATACGGTCGTAAAAAACCTAATTTTTAAGCTTTTCCTGGGGGTTTTATAGGGATCCTAGAAGATTGGGACTTTCATCGTTATAATGTTGTGACCGTCTTCTTTCTATTTGCAGTGGTGAATGGTGCCACGCCCTCTCCCCTTCAGCCCCTCATCCAAATATATCGAGGTAGTAATGGAAAGTTTAGCTAATTTGTCGCCAACAGCCCTTATAAATTTTGACAAATAGTTTGAATTATAAAACTTAAGTTAACGATATTTCAGTACAAGATTCAAATACGGTCATAAAAAACCTAATTTTTAAGCTTTTCCTGTTTTTATTCCAAATTTTGGGGAAATTTGGTTGCCCATGAATCAAAAAAACGGGTTTTTAAGGGGGTAGAGGGAGTATTCTACTTTCTAAAAGTGAAAACCTCGCCGGTCGCGCGGTTATACAATAGTTTTTAAGTTATTTGATTTCAACTTTTGTAAAATTTACCAAGAATTCCCCTATTCCCCCCAGACATCTTATAAAAAAACAATGAAAAACATTTTAGAAGATAATAAATGAATAAATATACAAAATTGTATAGTTTATTTTTATATATATTATATACGTCTAGGCATATATATATGTATATGTATACATCTATATATATATACAAAAGAAAGTCGTGTTAGTTACACTATTTATAACTCGAGAACGGCTGAACCGATTTGGCTGAAAATTGGTGGAGAGGTAGCTTAGAACCAAGAGACGGACATAGGATAATTTTTATCCCATTCGAGCGCATTCCCGTGAAGTCACTATATAATGTGGTATAACAAAAACGCATATGGAATAACAAAACGCAAATAACAGCTAAACGTAATTTTGTCTATAGTTAAGTAGAAAATTTGAAAATATAAATTTTGTCAGAAATATATAATCACAGTAATTTGCATTCTCTTTGAATCATCATTATCAATGCCGCGACCAAAACGATCGAATCTTTCCCGACAAAGCCGTAATGCAAGAAGGATACGAAACATTGCGAATAAAACGACTGAAGAAGCACAAGGAATTGCCGGTGAAGAGCGCCGCGTTAGTATGGCTCGACTTCGTGCTTCTCAATCACAAGAGCAAAGCGAGGCAGCCCGTGAAACGGCTCGGTTGGCAATGCGAAATCGTTGAGCGAATGACAGAGATCAACAAGTAGATCATTTTCGACGCACAAGAAGAGAATTATCAAGTGCTGATTTGAATCGAGCAGCGTTTCGATATGATTTCAACACTGATTACTGTTTGCTTCCAGCGTTTGCATTGGGCCAATGAACGTTGTTTGCGAGTATTGTGGTGCATTGAAGTTTTCCGGAGAAACGCCCGGAGTGTGCTGCCTTAGTGGAAGAGTGAAGTTGCCATTATTGACTCCGCCACCTGAGCCATTGAATTCATTGCTTTGTGGCGAAACACCAGAACCACGTCATTTTCTTGCAAACACTCAAAAATACAATGGTTATTTCCAAATGACCTCATTTCGGGCAGACATTATCGAAGAACGAGGATTTAATCCGACATTAAAGGTATTTATTATTATTATTATTTATTGTTCGACTTTTTTAAAATAAACATTACATTTCATTTTTAATCATTAACATTAGAACGTACGACAGTGACTCTAGGTCGTTTGTCGGAAGAAAAAAGAAAAAAAACGAAATCTTACATTTTACATATGTTACTATGGTACTATGTATTGAATTCGCTTAAAATTAATTTTCTATATTCTAAAGCACCAGTGATGAACTTAAATAAGTTATTATATCCAGAAGGGCCAACACCATTTAAAATGTCTATGATTTCATCTCGGTTTAAACTAAATTTTCCAAAAAATCTTTGACGAATTCTTTTAAGTATCGGGCATTTTCCTAAGAAATGTGTGATGTCTTCTAATTCATTTAAGTTACATAAAGTGCAATTTAAATTCCTGTGGCTTCCCAAGTATATTAAATCACATCTGGCTTTCATAATCCACAGAATTTTATAGATTTTAGTATTATCGTTTAAATAGCTTCTGGCGTTGTTATAGTCTAATTCCTTATATAATCGGGTGCTTTGGTGTGCCCTTTCCCATAAAGTTCGAATATTCGAATCATGGAGATTTTCTATTATTGAAATTATATTTCTATTCCACTCTCTTTTATTTGAAGTGCCCCAGTTACATGTTATATTTAAATTTTGTGCTAGATTACTAATTTCTTCAACCCAAAATATCTGTTTTTCTAAAATCTTTTTTGATAGTATATGAGGCAATCTATTATCATTATATTCAAATAACGTTATTTTAAGTGAAGCTGCAGTGTATACAAATGAAAACTTGGAACATTTGTCTCCAAGAGAATGCAATAAGATGGCGTATTACTCGGGAGATGAAGTACCCTTTTTAAAAAATAAAGTTGAATTTTGTCTACTTCTTCAAACAACGAGTTTCCCCATACCTGAGAGGCATAACTCTGAATTGCTCTAGTCACCGCTAAAACCAGTTTCCATTTTGCCGACAACTTAATTTTATTTTTACTAAGAAATGTGCACCAAGTTGCATTTATGCTGAAACTGAGTTGCTTGAAACTGAGTTTTGATGTTAGCTTTACACCCAAGAAATTATATTCTTTCGTTATTGGTATAACTTCGCCGTGAAAAAACCACTTTTCTTTTTCTGCTATTCTACCGCCTCTCCGAAAAATCATTATAGCTGACTTAGATAAGTTTACTTGCATATTCCACTTATCGCAGTATTTTTCTAAGTTGCTTATCATTTTTTGAAGAGCACTAACCTCATCTGCCAATATCACGATATCGTCAGCATATAATAGCAAACGGATATTTAACTCATCTATAAAGAGTCCCCCCTCCAAGCAGTCGTGCAGGTCATTCAAGTAAAGAGCAAAGAGCAAAGGTGAAAGCAGGCACCCTTGCTTTACTCCTAACGATATTTTGAATTTTTCTCTAATTTCATCTCCTACTTTTAAAGGTATTTATTGATTTGTTTTTGAACTTACTATAATTATTCATACGTATTATGTTTGCTGATTATAAAAAAAGTGATTATAAATAGGTGCGCTTCAACTTTTTTCCGATAGGGAGGCCGAACGACGCAATATTTTTTATTTTTCGCTTGTCATTTGTAAACTTTATTAGTATACATTTCATCATGGAACGCTACACACTTGAGCAACGATTGCAAATCGTGCAAATTTTTTATGAAAATAATCGTTCTGTTGCTGCTACTTTAGTCCAGATTTTTTCCAAAAAATCATCTTCAGTGATGAAGCTCACTTTTGGCTCAATGGCTTTGTCAACAAGCAAAATATGCGTTACTGGGCAGAAAGCAATCCACACGTGATTCATGATGCACCGTTGCATCCCGAAAAAATCCCTGTTTGGTGCGGTTTACATGCCGGCGGCGTAATTGGCCCATATTTTTTCGTTGACGAGAACGATCGCCACGTTACTGTGAATGGAATTCGATACTGCGACATTATTTTTGGTATAGACTTAGACGACATGTGGTTTCAACAGGACGGGGCCACAAGCCACACAGCACACGCTACAATTGATTTGTTGAAGAGTAAGTTCGATGAGCGCATTATTTCCAGAAATGGACCGGTCAAATGGCCGCCGCGCTCGTGTGATTTGACGCCTCCAAACTATTTTCTTTGGGGTTATGTGAAGTCATTGGACTACAGTAACAAGCCAGCGACGATTTGTGAGCTCAGAGCCAATATTGAACGCGGAATTGCTGGAATTTCGGCCGATTTGTGCAAAAGAGTGGTCGAAAATTGGGTTCAACGATTGGACTTCGTTAAACGTGCACGCGATGGTCATACTGAAAAACGCTTTACTTCATGGGCAGCATGGAAGAACAACTTGATCGACGTCAAGGGATCAATGCAGCAATGAAAAGAGCAATTCTTAAAGATCTGCAGCAACTACTTCATGAACATCATGCGTTGGTCAGGCTGTTCAAAAGTGCTTTGGCACGCATGCCAAATGATGACTACAAAGTCATGATCAGAGCAGATAAACGACCACCTGGAACACACGAACGGGTCGTTCCGGTTACGTAAAACCGTCTGTCGTGGGAACGATGAAGTTGCCATCCTGATTGTTGGTGAAAACTTGGAAAAACGTGATATCGTGCTTACACGTCGTGATACCGGGCAACTGCAACAAATATCTGAAACACATCGTTCATATGACACGTTGCAGTACCCGCTGATGTTTTGGCAAGGAGAAGATGGATATTATTTTAATGGTTACGTAAAACCGTCTGTCGTGGGAACGATGAAGTTGCCATCCTGATTGTTGGTGAAAACTTGGAAAAACGTGATATCGTGCTTACACGTCGTGATACCGGGCAACTGCAACAAATATCTGAAACACATCGTTCATATGACACGTTGCAGTACCCGCTGATGTTTTGGCAAGGAGAAGATGGATATTATTTTAATATCAAAATGATAAATCCATTGAATGGTGAGTATCAATATCATAGTTCAACATGACATACATTTTACATTCTTTGGTTTTGGTTTGCAATAAAAGACCAATTACACTGCTTATTACCAGGAAAAGATAAGGGGTTGTTTGTATAGATCAAATTGAACAAATGACTGGCAACCGATTTATAATCATTTATCTTCACCCTTTCATAATTATGCTAAAAATTTACATAGGTACAAAATGCTCGATCAAATTTTGGGTAAAGCTAAACAAAACGAGTAGCGAAACCATTGGGCTACTCAAGGAGGCTTACGGGGACCAATCTCCGTCCAGTGCCCAGGTAAAACGGTGGTACAAGTCGTTAAAGGAAGGCCAGGAAGACGTCGAAGAAGAGCAGAGATCTGGAAGTTCTTCCACGACGCAATTTTTGAACATTGACCGTCGTGCTAGTCTACGTGAGATCAAGGAAGCGTTAAATTTAACTTACAAAGAAGTGCTCCTGCGGCTGAAAAACCGCGTCGCCCGGATTCGGACCGACCTCGTCAACAATTGGACCCTTCATCACGACAATGCGCCGGGAAACACCGAACAACAATCGAATGGCAAAAACGAGGCCTGCCCTGCATATATTCTTATTTGGTTAGTGGAAAGAATTCAAACAGACCAAATAGATGATATCATATGTGCCGAGATTCCCGATCACGAAGCCGATCCAGACCTACATGATGTTGTAATTACAAGTATGATTCATGGACCGTGTGGCGCCATCAATCCCCAATCACCTTGCATGGTCGGCGGCAAGTGTTCCAAAACGACATTGGCAGCCGGTTCTACGTTACCGGAATGACTCGGGTTTTTATTCCCGACCAAGGGCTGCCGCCCCAGTACACTCATTCCCATGGCAGCCGGTTCTACGTTACCGGAATGACTCGGGTTTTTATTCCCGACCAAGGGCTGCCGCCCCAGTACACTAGCCCTGTCTAGTGTATCGTATATCACCCCACCCCTTACGTCACAGGAGCAAACTCCCGCAGCTAACCTGCTCCAAATACTTCTCCTCAGGGCTGGTGTCGAATCCAACCCTGGGCCAGAGGTATTCTACTGCTGCGTCTGCCATCAACGGCTCCACCCGAACTCCACCTCGGTTAGGTGCAATAAGTGCAACGGGTGGAGCCACCTTAAGACCTGCTCAGGCCTTAAGTCGCACAGGGAGTGGTCCACACGGTATGTGGCCACGTGTTGCTCCCGCCAACAGGCGTCTGATGCCTCCACGGCTACTACACCCCCTGATAGGCCGGCACTACCAACCGCCACCACAACCCACACCTCCACGGTGAGGAGCCTATCGGAGCAACACAACTCCCCTTTAACCCCTCCTATCCCTTCCTGCTCCAACCCCAGTGCGGGGACAAACCAGCAGCTCCTGGTCCCCCGTACAGTCTGTTCCGTGTGTCAGACCGTAATACCTCGGAATCTGGTATCAGTCCAATGCAATTCCTGCAATGGCTGGTGCCATTTTCGGAGATGTTCCGGCCTGCGCACCACCCGTGAGTGGACAACTGCCTACGTTGCCCCCTGCTGCAGAGCTCTGCACCCACTACCTCCCCCGGAGGAGCGGCCGCCCACCACCATCAGGCCGCAACAACCACAGTGGATTGCACAGCAGGTCCAACGTAGACAACCCCACGCGTCCCTCACCCCCCGGATTACACTGACCTCACCGAGAAGCTTCAAGCTTCTCCAGTTTAACTGCAACGGACTTACGAGTAAGGTCGACGAGATAGTCGACTTTATGAACCGGTACAGTATCAAGATAGCTGCGGTCCAAGAAACAAAGTTGCACGCTAGGTCATCTCTGATCACCAGGGATGGCTATAACGTGCACAGACACGATCGCGAACGAGACAACGGTGGTGGCCTAGCGTTTATAGTCCACCACACTGTGCAGTATCGTCTTATCGATGAAGGAATCGACCCCAGGGACAGCACCTTAGAATGTCAAGGCATAGCTGTCCGGTCAGGCGATTCCGAGCTCGAAATTTTTAATATATACATACCCCCTGTCACCTGCTGCCCGGCAGGATATCACCCTGATATAGGTGCGCTCATCAGAGGTGAAAACCGATTGGTTGTAGGTGACTTCAACGCGCATCACGATCTTTGGCATTCAAGCCTGCCAAATGATCGTAGGGGACAGCAATTGGCAGAGCAGATAGACGACTCGACATTCAGCACAGTGAACGACGACGCCCCCACCAGGGTAGTGGGCAATTGTAGCAGCTCGCCTGACCTAACAATAGCTAGCGCGGGTCTGATAAATAGCATAACGTGGCGACCTATGCTATCGCTTGCATCAGACCACTTGCCCATTATCGTCTCGATCGAGAGACCTGCCGATTTCGTTTCCGCGAATCACCGGTCCTATTTTAACTTTATAAAAGCTAATTGGGCCGGCTTCACGGAATTCACCGAGGACACCTTCGCCGCTCTTCCCATCCCCACTGATGTGCGCGTCGGCGAACGCGCATTCCGCAAGGTGCTCACAGCTGCTGCGGCTCGCTTCATCCCAGCTGGATGTTATAAGGACATCCGTCCCCACTTCCCAGCAGAAGCAGCCAGTTTAGCAAACGAGCGTGACCACCTACGCCAGGCCGATCCCGGGGATCCCCGCATAAGGGATCTCAATTTGGAGATCCGGCAACTGGTAAATCAACATAAGCGGACTAAATGGGTTGAGCACCTGAAGACTTGTAACCTCACCTCCGGAGTGAGTAAGCTCTGGTCCACCGTTAGGTCCTTGTCGAACCCGACGAAACACAACGACAAGGTGGCTATCACCTTCAACGGTTGTACTTCGTCGGACCCGAAGAGATGCGCGAGCTATTTTAGCCGGCTGTTTACACTGCATCCTCCGGGCGACAGAACCAAACGTCGTGTTACCAGAAGGCTGCACAAACTGACGAACGACAGTGCGCCACTTACTTTCTCCGGTGATGAGGTTCAGGGGGCCATCAACAAGTCGAAATCTTCGAAAGCCATTGGCCCTGACGGACTTAACGCGCTGATGCTGAAGCATCTGGGACCCCTGGGAGTAGGATACCTCACAAGGGTCTTCAATTTGTCTCTGGCCACTCTCATCATCCCTGACAAGTGGAAAGCAGGGAGAGTGGTCCCACTATTGAAACCTGGGAAACCCGCCAACCAAGGGGAGTCTTATCGGCCGATAACTCTCCTTTCCCCAGTAGTGAAGACACTTGAAGCCCTCCTACTCCCACTCTTCACGACCCACCTGGCCCCAGCCCCACATCAGCACGGATTCCGACGAGTGCACAGCACCACCACGGCACTCACCGCCATAAACGCCCAGATAAATCGCGGGCTTAACCAAAACCGCCCCTGCGAGAGGACTGTCCTAGTAGCGTTGGACCTAAAGAAGGCTTTCGATACAGTCAGCCATTCCACGCTACTAGATGATATTTATCAGTCGACACTCCCGCCAGGGCTGAAGAGGTGGTCCGCGAACTACCTGAGCGGTCGGCACTCGTCAGTGATTTTTCGAGATCAAATGTCAAAGCAGAGGAAGATTAAGCAAGGCGTACCGCAGGGTGGTGTCCTTTCACCCTTGCTTTTTAACTTCTACATCTCGAAGCTCCCCCAACCACCAGCGGGAGTTTCCCTGATCTCATACGCTGACGACTGCACGATAATGGCGTCGGGCAATGACATCGATGGCCTGTGTTCCAAAGTGAACAACTACCTCACCGACCTTTCTCGCTTTTTCACTGCGAGGAATCTCCAACTTTCCCCCACTAAGTCCACGGCGACCCTTTTCACCACCTGGACAAAGGAGGTCAAGCTGTCCCTTAAGGTAAAAGTCGACGACACACCAATTCCGACTGTGAATAACCCCAAAATTTTGGGTGTAACCTTTGACAGCTTGCTCTCCTTCTCTGCGCACACAACCGCAATTGCCACTAAAGTCCAAAATCGCAACAAGGTCCTCAAATCGCTGGCCGGCAGCACTTGGGGCAAGGACAAAGAACTGTTGCTTTCGACATTTAAGGCAATTGGCCGGCCGGTTCTAAACTATGCTGCGCCTGTCTGGTCGCCTGGCACTAGTGATTCGCAGTGGATAAAGCTTCAGACATGTCAGAATACCGCCATTCGGACAGCGACCGGGTGCCTCCTGATGTCACCCATACAACACCTGCACAACGAGGCACAAATGCTCCCAGTAGCGGAGCACAACAAACTGCTCAGCAAGCAGTTCCTGCTGGGGTGTTACCGCAGGTTTCACCCCTGCAGACACCTGCTTGAGCCTGAGCCGCCTCCCAGGCACGTCAGGAGACACCTCCTCGACTACGCTGACGAACTCCAGGACAAAACTGACCGAGACCTACTGGACCGGACAGTATTCAGACAGTCAATAAACGACATTCACCGGGAGTCCGTTACCACCTTCATGAACTCCCGTCCCGTGAATGCCGTAATCGGAGTCCAACCACCACCCATTGCAGATGAAGAGCTCCAGCTTCCCCGTGAGACTCGTGTAACATTGGCACAATTACGTTCTGGATATTGTAGCAGGTTAAACTCCTACTTATCCAGAATTGACCCCGACATACCAAACACATGTCCGGCATGTGAAGGTACCCCGCACGACACTAACCACCTCTTCACATGCCCCCTTAATCAGACTCATCTAACCCCCCTCTCCCTCTGGACCCAACCCGTCGAAACAGCATGTTTCCTGGGCCTACCCCTAGATGAGCTAGACGAAGACGACAGATGATATACCCACACTGACAGGGCTGACTATGCTGTTAAAACAACAACAACAACAACATCCACGGAAATTAACGGCGGAAACTATTACTGGCAACGATGGTTGTCCACTGTATCGCCGTCGATCACTCGATGATAACGGTCGAACTATCACAACAAAAGTGAAAAGAATGGATTTCGTTGTCGAAAACAGTTGGATTGTTCCATATTCGCCACTTATTTCAAAACGTTCCAGACACATTGCAACGTTGAGTATTGCAATTCAGTAAAGTCCATAAAATATATTTGCATATGTCACGAAAGGCAGCGATATGGCGGTTTTTGGCATCCAATCCTCCAATACCAACGATGAAATTGCGTGCTATCAAGTTGGTCGTTATGTGAACTGCAATGAAGCGATTTGGCGTATATTCGCATTCCCTATTCACGAACGTCATCCTACTGTTATGCATTTGGCGGTTCATCTTGAGAATGGTCAACGAGTATATATCGCGACTTCGAATGTTTTTCAACGTGCTGAAACACCCCCAGCGACAACATTGACCAGTTTCTTTGCGATCTGCCAAATCGATCCGTTTGCACGAACTTTGCTTTACTCGGAGATGCCACGTTATTACACTTGGAGTGCTTCATCGAAGAATTTTCAATGACGGAAGCAAGGTGATACGGTTCCTGGTTATCCGGATGTACGTTCTACTGATGCTCTTGGTCGTATGTATAAAGTTCATTCAAAGAATGATGAATGCTTCTATTTGCGGTTGTTGCTGGTAAATGTGCGTGGGCCAACGTCATGTGAGTCACTACGGACTGTTAATGGTATAATATTCCCAACATATCGTGCTGCATGTGAAGAACTCAATTTACTAGAAAACGATACCCATTGGGATACGACAATCGTTGAAGCCATTATCTCTGCATCTCCAAGTCAGACACGCACATTATTTTCGACATGCCTTCCATCGAACCCATCTAACCTATGGCATAAATACAAGGATAATATGTCAGAAGATATTTTACATCAAATTCGTGTCAGTTCCATAAATCCGGATCTCGAGATGAATGAAGAGATACATAATCGGGATTTACTCTTGATCGAAGACATGTTCCGTAGTTTATTATGAGCGGTAGTTTATTAGTCAGGTTAGGAATGCCAGCGCCAAATCGTGAAATGCATGACGCATTTAATCGAGAGTTGGAACGGGAACGTGAATATGATCACCAGGAATTAGATTTAGTAGTTCAAACGAGTGTACGTACCACTGTTGAATCGCCAACAAAAATAAGTTTATGATACCTTAATGAAGGCAATTCATGATGGAAATGGTGGTTTTTATTTCCTTGATGTCCCTGGTGTAACTGGTAAGACATTCCTCATGCCAGTTGTTGTTGTTGTTTTAACAGCAAAGGTAGCCCTGTCAGTGTAGGTATATCATCGGTAGTCTTCGTCTAGCGCATCTAGGGGTAGGCCAAGGAAACATGCTGTTTCGACAGGTTGGGTCCAGAGGGAGAGGGGGGTTAGATGAGTCGGTTTAAGGGGGCATGTGAAGAGGCGGTTAGTGTCGTGCGGGGTACCTTCACATGCCGGACATGTGTTTGGTATGTCGGGGTCGATTCTGGATATGTAGGAGTTTAACCTATTACAGTATCCAGAACGTAGTTGTGCCAGTGTTACACGAATCTCACGGGGAAGCTGGAGCTCTTCGTCTGCAATAGGTGGTGGTTGGACTCCGATTACGGCATTCACAGGACGGGAGTTCATGAAGGTGGTAACGGTCTCCCGGTGGATGTCGTTTATTGACTGTCTAAATACTGTCCGGTCCAGTAGGTTGCGGTCAGTTTTGTCCTGGATTTCATCAGCGTAGTCTAGGAGGTGTCTCCTGACGTGCCTGGGAGGCGGCTCAGGCTCAAGCAGGAGTCTGCAGGGGTGAAACCTGCGGTAACATCCGAGCAGGAACTGCTTGCTGAGCAGTTTGTTGTGCTCCACTACTGGGAGCATTTGTGCCTCATTATGTAGGTGTTGGATGGGTGACATCAGGAGGCACCTTTGCAGCTTTGTCCACTGCGAATTACTAGTTCCAGGCGACCAGACAGGCGCAGCATAGTTTAGAACCGGCCGGCCAATTGCCTTAAATGTCGAAAGCAACAGTTCTTTGTCTTTGCCCCAAGTGGTGCCCGCCAGCGATTTGAGGACCTTGTTGCGATTTTGGACTATAGTGCCAATTGCGGTCGTGTGCGCAGAGAAGGAGAGCAAGCTGTCAAAGGTTACACCCAAAGTTTTGGGGTTATTTACCGTCGGAATTGGTGTATCATCGACTTTTACCTTAAGGAACAGCTTGACCTCCTTTGTCCAGGTGGTAAAGAGGGTCGCCGTGGACTTGGTGGGGGAAAGTTGGAGATTCCTCGCAGTGAAAAAGCGAGAAAGGTCGGTGAGGTAGTTGTTCACTTTGGAACACAGGCCATAGATGTCATTGCCCGACGCCATTATCGTGCAGTCGTCAGCGTGTGCGGCCAGAAAGACTCCCTCTGGTGCTTGGGAGAGCTTCGAGATGTAAAAGTTGAACAGCAAGGGAGAAAGGAAACCACCCCGAGGTACACCTTGCTTAATCTTCCTCTGCTTTGATATTCGGTACCGAAAAGTCACTGACGAGTGAAGACCGCTCAGGTAGTTTGCGGACCACCTCTTCAGCCCTGGCGGGAGTGTCAACTGATAAATATTATCTAGTAGCGTGGAATGGCTGACTGTATCGAAAGCCTTCTTCAGGTCCAACGCTACTAGGACAGTCCTCTCGCAGGGGCGGTTTTGGTTGAGCCCGCGATTTACCTGGGCGCTTATGGCGGTGAGTGCCGTGGTGGTGCTGTGCACTCGTCGGAATCCGTGCTGATGTGGGGCTAGCGCCAGGTGATTCGTAAAGTGTCTTCACTACTGGGGAAAGGAGAGTTATCGGCCGATAAGACTCCCCTTGGTTGGCGGGTTTCCCAGGTTTCAGTAGTGGGACCATTCTCCCTGCTTTCCACTTGTCAGGGATGATGAGAGTGGCCAGGGACAGATTGAAGACCCTAGTGAGGAATCCTACTACCAGAGGTCCAAGATGCTTCAGCATCAGCGCGTTTAATCCGTCAGGACCAATGGCTTTCAATGACTTCGATTTGTTGATGGCCAACTGAACCTCATCACCGGAGAAAGTAACTGGCGCACTGTCGTTCGTCAGTTTGTGCGGCATTCTGGTAGCACGATATTTGGTTCTGTCGCCCGGAGGATGCGGCTAAAATAGCTCGCGCATCTCTTCGGGTCCGACGAAGTGCAATTGTTGAAGGTGATAGCCACCTGTCGTTGTGCTTCGTCGGGTTTGACAGGGACCTAACGGTGGACCAGAGCTTACTTACCCCAGAGGTGAGGTTGCAGGTCTTCAGGTGCTCAACCCATTTAGCCCGCTTATGTTGATTTACCAGTTGCCGGATCTCCAAATTAAGATCCCTTATGCGGGGATCCCCGGGATCGGCCTGGCGTAGGTGGTCACGCTCGTTTGCTAAACTGGCTGCTTCGGCTGGGAAGTGAGGACGGATGTCCTTATAGCTTTCAGCTGGAATGAAGCGAGCCGCAGCAGCTGTGAGCACCTTGCGGAATGCGCGTTCGCCGACGCGCACATCAGTGGGGATGGGAAGAGCGGCGAAGGTGTCCTCGGTGAATTCCGTGAAGCCGGCCCAATTAGCTTTTTTAAAGTTAAAATAGGACCGGTGATTCGCGGAAACAAAGTCGGCAGGTCTCTCAATCGAGACGATAATGGGCAAGTGATCTGATGCAAGCGATAGCATAGGTCGCCACGTTATGCTATTTATCAGACCCGCGCTAGCTATTGTTAGGTCAGGCGAGCTGCTGCAATTGCCCACTACCCTGGTGGGGGCGTTGTCGTTCACTGTGCTGAATGTCGAATCGTCTATCTGCTCTGCCAGTTGCTGTCCCCTACGATCATTTGGCAGGCTTGAATGCCAAAGATCGTGATGCGCATTGAAGTCACCTACAACCAATCGGTTTTCACCTCTGATGAGCGCACCTATATCAGGGTGATATCCTGGTGACAGGGGGTATATATGTTAAATATTTCGAGCTCGGAATCGCCTGACCGGAATCCCTATGCCTTGACATTCTAAGGTGCTGTCCCTGCGGTCGATTCCTTCATCGATAAGACGATCCTGTACAGTGTGGTGGACTATAAACGCTAGGCCACCACCATTGTCTCGTTCGCGATCGTGTCTGTGCACGTTATAGCCATCCCTGGTGATCAGAGATGACTTAGCGTGCAGCTTTGTTTCTGGGACCGCAGCTATTTTAATACTTGGCCGGCTCATAAAGTCAACTATCTCGTCGACCTTACTCGTAAGTCCGTTGCAGTTGAATTGGAGAAGCTTGAAGCTGAGGTCTGTGTGATTCGGGGGGTGAGGGACGCGTGGGGTTGTCTACGTTGGGCCTGCTGCGCAATCCACTGTGGTTGTTGCGGCCTGATGGTGGTGGGCGGCCGCGCCTCCGGGGGCGGTAGTGGGTGCAGAGCTCTGCAACAGGGGGCCACGTAGGCAGTTGCCCACTCACGGGTGGTGCGCAGGCCGGAACATCTCCGAAAATGGCACCAGCCATTGCAAGAATTGCATTGGACTGATACCAGATTCCGAGGTATTACGGTCTGACACACGGAACAGACTGTGAGGGGGACCAGGAGCTGCTGGTTTGTCCCCGCACTGGGGTTGGAGCAGGAAGGGAGGGGAGGGATTGAAGGCGAGTTGTGTTGCTCCGATAGGCTCCTCACCGTGGAGGTGTGGGTAGTGGTGGCGGTTGGTAGTGCCGGCCTATCAGGGGGTGTAGTAGCCGTGGAGGCATCAGACGCCTGCTGGCGGGAGCAACACGTGGCCACATACCGTGTGGACCATTCCCTATATGACTTAAGGCCTGAGCAGGTCTTAAGGTGGCTCCACCCGTTGCACTTGTTACACCTAACCGAGGTGGAGTTCGGGTGAAGCCGTTTGTGGCAGACGCAGCAGTAGAATACTTCTGGCCCAGGGTTGGATTCGATTCCAGCCCTGAGGAGAAGTATTTGGAGCAGGATTGCTGCGAGAGTTTGCTTCTGTGACGTAAGGGGTGGGGTGATATGCGTTTCAATAGACAGGGCTAGTATACTGGGGCGGCAGCCCTTAGTCGGGAAAAACCCGAGTCATTTCGGTGCCAGTATTTTTAGCCCCTGATCGTGCGAGATCTAAATACACCCATCAAGTATTTAGATTTGTCTTCAAACAAAAAAAAAGTTATTTATTAATATTTCATACATATTTATTTCATACATTATTATTTTATATTTATTTTGAAAAGTACTTTTCATCGGGGAAGAGCTTTAGAGCAAACCTGCCGACTAAAGGTTCACCACGAGAAGTCTTTACTATCCAGGAAGAGCTTTAGAGCAAACCTGCCGACTAAAGGTTCCTTTTAAATAAAAGATTTCTTTTTATTTAGTTAGGGCAAATGACTGCCTTCCAACTACCAGGCTAAGACTGAATTGCCCGCCTTCTGATAGAATGGCTTTATTTTATACTTTCTTTTTGCCTTGTCATCAATAAAATATATATTGTAATTACAACCAAACATTGTTACAAGTAAAAATCAATAACAAAATTGTAAATTCATAAAAATACTAAACAAAAAAATTTTGCTTAGGCAGACTTACTTCACAGTAAGCTATGGTTTTGCTTTGGAGTGAGGTATCATATGACAAAAAAAATGTATTTGGTGTGTGCCATGTGTTTACTTATGTTTCGGGTTTCAAAAAAAAGGAAAAGAATTATGTGATTGAAATTAAAGAGTAGAGTAAATTGAAATGAAAAAAAAGAAAAGAATTATGTCATTGAAATTAAAGAGTAGAGTAAATTGAAATGGTTTGCATAATTTAAGTTTGAGTTCATTTACCTATTAAAAATATATATAAAGAGTTCGAAAGAAGTTTGAAAGTGAAGTGAAGGTACTCTACAATTTTAAAATATATCAAATATTAATATTTGATATATAATATATATATTTATCTAAATTATTTTAAAACAAAAATACTCCATTAATATTTAATATACACATGTATATTTTATTAAAAAAAAAAATACAACAGTGCCGCAGGCGAAAATTCGGAATTCAAATCGCCCGATTTTTGATTCCAAATTTCCACTATATTATTAATATTTGATGCAAACAGCTGTGTTCAAAAATATAGTAGTGCACCTCACAACATTCATATTCATTTTTCGACTTGTTAAACATTACAAATTAAACTGGTTTTCATATATTTTTAAGAATAGCATACAAAGAAGAAAATAGTGAAAAGATACCGTTCGTTTTCCATTGGTTTGTGTAATTTTTTGATGACTTGCGAAGTGCACCGAAGTGGCTGTTCATAATTATAGTAATGATTACATTAAAGGAAAAACAAAACTACTACTATATTTTTGAACACATATATATGTATAATTTATTAAAGAAATAAGGATATCGACCTGATATAGGTGCACTCATCAGAGGTGAAAACCGATTGGTTGTAAGTGACTTCAATCCGCTTCACGATCTTTGACATTCAAGCCTGCCAAATGATCGTAGGGGACAACTATTGGCAGAGCAGATAGACGATTCGACATTCAGCACTGTGAACGACAACGCCCCCACCAGGGTTTTGAGCAATTGCAGCAGCTCGCCTGACCTAACAATAGCTAGCGCGGGTCTGATAAATAGCAAAACGTGGCGACCTATGCTATCGCTTGCATCAGACCACTTGACTATTATCGTCTCGATTGAGCGACCTCTCGACTTCGTTTCCGCGAATCACCGGTCCTATTTTGACTTTAAAAAAGCTATTGTAATTGGGCCGGCTTCGTGGAATTCACTGAAGACACCTTCGCCGCTCTTCCCATCCCCACCGATGTGCGCGCAGGCGAACGCGCATTCCGCAAGGTGCTCACAGCTGCTGCGGCTCGCTTCATCCCTGCTGGAACGCTCGAGGACATTCATCCTCATTTCCCAGCCGAAGCAGTCAGCTTGGCCAACGAGCGTGACCACGTACGCCAGGTCGATCCCAGGGATAACCGCATGAGGTATCTCAATTTCGAGATCCGGCAACTAGTAGATCAACACAAGCGGACCAAATGGGTTGAGCATCTGAAGACCTGCAACCTCACCACTGGTGTGAGTAGGCTCTGGTCCACCGTTAGGTCCCTGTCGATCCCGACGAAGCACAACGACAAGGTGGCTATCACCTTCAACGGTTGCACTTCGTCGGACCCGAAGCGATGCGCGAGCTATTTCAGCCGACTTTTAATACTGCATCCTCCGGTCGACAGGGCCCAGCGTCGTGCCTCCAGAAGGCTGCACAAACTGACGAACGACAGTGCGCCACTTGCTTTCTCATGTGATGAGATTCAGGGTGTCATCAACAAAACCAAAACATCTGAAGCCATTGGACTGACGGGCTGAACGCGTTGATGGTGAAGCCCTGGGACCATTGGGAGTAGGATTTCTTACAAGGGTTTTCAATTCGTCCTTGGCCACTCTCATCAGCCCTGACAAGTGGAGAGCACGGAGACTGGTCCCACTACTGAAACCTGGGAAACCCGCCAACCAAGGGGAATCTCTAAACTCTCCTTTCCTCGGTAGTGAAGACACTTGAAGCCCTCCTACTCCCACTCTTCACGAAACACCTGGCCCCAGCCCCATATCAGCACGGTTTCCGACGAGTGCAGTCGATTCTACGTTAACGAAACGACCCGGATTTATTCCGGCCAAGGATTGCCACTCCAGCTGCAACAACAACAACAAAGAGTGCATAGCACCACCACTGCACTCACCGCCATAAACGCCCAGATAAACCGCGGACTTAACCAAAACCGCCCCTGCGAGAGGACTGTCCTAGTAGCGTTGGACCTGAAGAAAGCTTTCGATACAGTCAGCCATTCCACGCTACTAGATAATATTTATCAGTTGACACTCCCGCCAGGGCTGAAGAGGTGGTCCGCAAACTACCTGAGCGGTCTTCACTCGTCAGTGACTTTTCGGTACCGAATATCAAAGCAGAGGAAGATTAAGCAAGGTGTACCTCGGGGTGGTTTCCTTTCTCCCTTGCTGTTCAACTTCTACATCTCGAAGCTCTCCCAAGCACCAGAGGGAGTCTTTCTGGCCGCATACGCTGACGACTGCACGATAATGGCGTCGGGCAATGACATCGATGGTCTGTGCTCCACAGTGAACAACTATCTCTACCATTCGGACAGCGACCGGTTGCCTCCTGATGTCCTCTATTCAACACCTTCACAATGAAGCACAAATAAACTGCTCAGTAAGCAGTTCTTGCTAGGGTGCTACCGTAGATTTCACCCTTGCAGACACCTGCTTGAGCCAGAGCCGCCTCCCAGGCACGTCAGGAGACTCCTTTTAAACTATGCCCACGAGGTCCAGGACAAAACTGACAGAAATCTACTGGATTCCTCACTTCGCTTTTTAGATAACGGGAAAATAATTTCAGCAGCATTTAAATGCGGCACCAAAAAGCCTGCGTTCAGCCTGTTTATTTTTATTTATTTTTTATTTTATTTATTTTTATTTTTTTTTAATTTTTTTTTATTTTTTAAAGCTTACATGATAATAAAATTAAAAGTAAATTGAGCAAACGCAGCGCTAGCAGCAGAGGCTTTCGGCTGTCTGGTGATGTACTATATGTTGAATCAGATGACGGAGTAGGTCGGTGTCCTTCAGAAATTTGTAAATATTTTAGATGTTTTCTTCAGTGGCTTCTTTTAGAAGTAGAAGAGGACCTGTGTTGCTGAAGTGGTGATGCCTTTGAGAAGCAAGCTCTGGGCAGGATACCAGTAGGTGATGTACACTGACTGTTGCTTGGCAGAAGGGGCAGGTGTTGGGTGTATTACCCTGTAATAGGTGTACGCTGGTGATTATGGTGTGCGCAATACGGAGTCAAGTGTATGGGGTAATGTGGTTGGTGGGTACCGATGTTGGATAGGCAGGTTTTGAACGTTTAGGGTTGATGTTGGAATAATGATGTTTGTAATACGACCATTCACGAAGTAACTTGGTTTGCCTCTGTTCATGAATGAGTCGGTGTATGTCGCTAGGTAGAATGACTTGTGATGTGACTGTTGGTGTAATGGACATGTCTTTGGCAATTGTATCTGCCAGTGTGTTACCCTGGATGCCGGAGTGCCCAGGTATCCACATTATTTTGATGCTACTCCGATGGGTTATTAGTATGGTTTTGATACTGTCGATTATTTTGCTTGATTTTTTGTTGTTTTTAATGGCTTGGAAGCAGGACAAACTGTCGGAGCAAATTAATAATTATATATGCTTACTTTTGGCGCAGTATTGAACGGCTTGTAATATGGCGGTTGCTTCAGCGGTGAAAATAGAGCAGAATGAAAAAAGAAGGCCGTACGCGATAACTTCCTGATTTTCTTTTACCACTGCGTAAGAAGTGTGGGATCCTTTTGACCCGCCAGTAAAAATCAATTTCCACCCGTTAAATTTGTATTCTGCGATAGATTCGGCGAACTTGGCCCTGTAAGCCGCGTTTGGGGTATTCTCTTTCCGTAAATTAACTAGGTCGTTGATAAAAAATTTATTGCTAACCGCTCACGGTGGGTGATTAGTGTACCGCAGAGTGTGTAGTTTAGAGGGTAGTTCCGCATGCTTAGCAAATAAGGCGCAGGTGTGTATTGATGAGGGTATTTTTGGTGTAGATACGCGTGAGGTTGCAGATTGAAAGTCTTTGCCAATAGGAAGGTTGAGGCTTAGAGTAAGCTTTGGATAGAGCCTGAATATTTTGTCCTCCATGTTGTCGTGTAGAGACGGAAGACCCGATTCAGCAAGAATGGCCTTTATGGGCGATGTCGGAAAGGCGCGTATGGATCTGCGCACTGCGGCATGGTAGGGGGCAGCAAGCACCTTTGGGTTTTGTTTGGCGTGTAATCCATAAACAGCTAGTCCGTAATTGATGGTTGATGGGATTCAGGCTTTTACCACGTTAATCAGAAGAGTTGAGCTAATTAGCGAGCGTTTGCTTGATAAGTATTTAATAATATTTAATTTAACATATAGCTTTCCCTAACATATTTACAGTGTTGTTGGAAGGAATATTTGGGATCGAATATAATACCAAGAAACTTAAGATTATCTGTATTTACAATATTTACGCCATTGAGGGTAAGGGAAGAAGGAGGACACTCCCGTTTTTTACATATATGAAGCATTTTGGTTTTACTAGGACAAATTGAAGGGCCTGAGGATAGAGACCAGGTGGATAAAAGGTGTAGGATTTTGGAAAAGGTTCGCAATACTTCCGCTTGATTCTTAGATTTGGAGAATAGCAATACATCGTCTGCGTATATTTGAACTTGGATTGTTGGAAACTTGTACAAAATGGTACTAATTTCGTTAAAGGCTATAATGAACAAAATGACCGATAAAGGGGATCCCTGTGGAGTGCCATTATCGAGTGGAAAAATGGGAGAGCGGGTGTTGGGTGTTGTCCATTTGTCGAGTTGTCTGAGTACAACCTGAATTCCAATCCGATCAAATGCTTTTTGAAAGTCGAATGAAAGCAAGGAGATGTGGTTTTTGCTGGAAAGCGCGTTTGAAATAAAATGGTAAAGATGTAATAGGGCATCTGTTGTGCTTTGTCCCTTTTTGAAGGCGACTTGATTTGGGTGGATGAGTTTGTTTGAGTGGGCATACCAGGTTAGTCTGGTAGCGATTATCTTCTCCATTAATTTGCCGAGGCAGGGAAGGAGTGAAATTGGGCGATAGCTGTTGAAGTCGCAAGGTGATTTTCCGGGTTTTAGGAGAGGAATTACTGCGCTTGTTTTCCATACGTGTGAGTAGTAACCTGTGGTGAGGATATTGTTGTAATGCTTGATTAAATGGCGAAGGAGGGAAAGAGGGAAATGCTTAATCATGGGATAGGATATTTTGTCGATGCTGGGAGTCTGGCTTTTTGTTGCGGCCAGGGCAACTTTGAGCTCAAGGAGAGATATGTCGGCTTCTAAGAGTCTGGCAGAATAGGAGAGATTAGAAGGAGTGGTACGATTTTGGGGAATTAGCGAGTGTTTAGCGATAATAAATTCGGGAGGTAAAGTGTGGTCTGAAGAGGCATTAGAAAAATGGCTGGCAAATTCTTGAGCTATACCGCAAGGATATAGAAGATTGCCGCGAGAGGAATTAAGGGAGTTGATTTGGGAATTGCAAGGTACACCAGTGAGCTTTTTGATGTCAGCCCATATTCTCTTAGGGTCGGATGATGCAGAAATGCTGCTGGTGAACTTTTGCAAACAGTGCAGCTTTGCATTCTTAATTACACGACGAAATTGTGCGTTCAATTTTCCGTATTGAATGAGATTTGAAGTGGATCGATTGCGTTTAAAATAGTACCAAGCGTGTTGCTTGGCTTGCCTAAGGGAGGCAATTTCTTTGTTCCACCATAATGGGGCTGGTTTTACTGGTTTTGTTGAGGACAGGGGTATGGAGGCGTTGGCCGCACGTCGAATCGCTTTATGGAGGTTGGAGGTTTCTAGGTTAATATTGAAAGACAGTGGTAAGGAGTTAGAATAGGACTCGCAAGCAAGTTCGAATTTGTTCCAATCCGCTCTATCTGTTTTAAATTTGATTCTAGGGGAAAAAGGAACAGTGGGTCGGAAGGTGTGAATTTTGATGAGGATAGGGAAGTGATCGCTGCCGTCAAGGTCGTCTATGAGGGACCATGATGAGTTGTTGGAGAAGGAGGGAGATGACAGGGTAAGGCCAATATGGGTAAAGGTTGAGTGAGTTGAGAAGTGGGTGGGAGAGCCGTCATTGAGTACAATACAGTCGGAAGTAAGGATTGCGTCTTCTATAGCGCGCCCTCTCTGATTAGAGGAGGTAGAACCCCACAAGGGGCTCCAAGCATTAAAATCGCCTGCAAGGATATAGGGTTGAGGAGGGGAGGGAAAAAGGTTGTAAAAATCAGCGGTCGTTATTGATTGACTAGGAGGAGAATAGGCGCAAGTTATTATGAAATCGGAAGAAGTTTGTAGTTCTATGGATAGTGAGGAGATATTGGATGGGGTGGGAAAGTTGCGGTGGGGTAGGTTACGCTTGACAAGAATAGCGATTCCTTGTTTATTGGTGTTGATGTGGGGAAGGTTATGGAAGTGCCCTACGTAAGTTTTGGGAGTGGGGGCATAGGAATTATGGGCGAGGTGGGTCTCATTTAGGAGTATGACGGAGGGCTTATACGTATGGGGTTGATTTTGGTATGCGTTAGGGTTGCTATTATACATTTTCCACGCTTCTCTAATAGTGCATCGCCGCTCTATTTTTATCTTATTAACGGACTTGTGTTTCAAAAAAGTGGGACAGCAAGGATCGTTGGACGAATGTGTCTCTGCTTGACAATTCACACAAAATAGTCTTGGGCATGGATGATGTGGCGGTGGAGTGGCGCACTGGCTACATACCTCAATGTTGCGATATCTGTTAGTCCGTGTTGCATTATGAAGCGTAGTGAACGTCAGGTGCGGCTCCGAGGGTGGGTTGAGCAGTTATAGCCACCCTCGCACGTAAAAAAAAATTATTTTTAGCCATTTCCTCCCGATTAAAACATTGATCAAATTAAAGTTAGACTAATATTTTGAAGAAATAAAATTGTCAGCTGATTATAAAGTGGTGGATTATACGTCAGCTGGTCACACAAATATGAAAAAAAAAAAAATATTTTTTCAGTGATTTCCTCCCAAACGGAAATTTATCAGATGATAGTTTATGTATTGTTTTTAATAAATAAATAAATCAGCTGGCTATATGTAGGTGGAATGTGCGTCAGCTGATGCACTGAAGTTGTAACGTAGGAGCTAGTCGGAAACATTTATAGCCTAAGTAAATGTATCAGCTGACGAGTTTTCCCCCAACATACTGCCAGCTGATTTGTTTTATTACTTACAGGATCATTTCAACAATCCGCACAAACATTTTTTTTCGGAGGGAAATGACGTACTTGAAGTTATTCAACATTACATTTGATGAGTATGTCAAAAAGTTGGGATAAAAATATCCCGATCCGGCCACACTTCTCTCATGTCTTTAAGATTCATTGTTTCTCCCCAAATATTCCTCCATCGCCCCTTGCGGTGGTAACTCGTACTATATTAGTTGTAACGGTTTGGGCGTATCTATTCTCACACAAGGCTAGGCATAGTTCTGGGTTTATTAATATGATGTAATATTATGGGAATCTTAATAATATAATATTTGCATCGTGCACGACACTACTTATACTATTACACTATATTTTTTTAACTCGGAAATTAAACTATACGCTTTCAAAGAAAACGGATGCATTATAGGTACAAGTGATTTATCAATTCCAATATTTATGTTCACGTTATAATTAAAAAGAATACTCGTATTATGAAGTAATAACAATAATTATATGTAGTAACAATATAATGCAATTCATAATATACCAGATCCTTTACAATTGTATACATATATAATTTAACTATACTCATGAAAAGAATTATTAAATGATTTGTGCAAACAGAACAAAAGTCATTATCATTGCCTTTGATAGATACATTTTCCCATCGATTAAAGACACTGAGCATAAACTCCGAGGTATGGAACAAGTAAACTTCCGTATCGATGGTCCAGATCAAGTGCGAAAAAAAGATTTTTCAATTGAGTTAAAAAATACCAACTTTAAAGAAGCACTTGTACAGTTTTTTATTGAAAATTGGGAAGAAAATTATATGGCACTATATATTAATAATAAAATAATTTTTGTCAATGCTGACGATTGTTTTAAGTACGTAGTTAGAGATTCTAAAGTGGTAAAAACGGTAGAAAAAACACTTTCGTGTCCAGCTCACGAAGAAGCCGACACAAAAGTAATTTTTCATGTTTGCCAGTTAGATTTTAATGCAAATGTACGATTCGTTGCTCGGATACTGACGTATTAATAATTATGTCAGCCAATATGGGTAATATTGCAGAAGATATCCCAATTTATATGGAAGTCGGCGTCGGAAAAAATCCAAGATTTATCAACATAACGGAATTACATAAAGCATTAGGAGTAAATTTAAGTGCAGCGCTTCCTGCATTTCTCGCATTCAGAGGATGCGATTACAACCCGGCCTTTTTTAAGAAGGGCAAAAACCGCCCATTTTCAATAATGTCAAAATCTGAAGAATTCACTGAATGTTTCATCCAATTGTCACAACCAACTGAGAAGAGACTTGACTTTTTTCACAAAATACAAGAGTTTGTATGTAATGTATATGGTTTGAAACGATTAAAGTTTATAAATGAGGCGAGAGTAGCATTGTTTCAAAAGACATACAAATTTCTTGATAATGACAATTCGTTTCGATTACCTAAGAAAGGTATTGATGGCTCATCTCTTCCGCCGTGCAAAACGGAATTATATAATCATTTTCTAAGGACGTGTTATATTTCGGAAATTTGGTCTTAAGCACACCTGAAAGTACCAACTGTCAATGAGCCTTCTGACTATGGCTGGGTAGAAATAAATAACAGATATGATTTCATGTGGTTTTCTGGTACTCAGTTACCAACATCCATTGATCAAATAACTCAATCAGAAGAAGGTAAGAATTTTTTTTTAATTTTATTTTTTTTTAAACATGTATCCTAAATTAATTTTTGTATTTTTAAACAGATGACAATAATGAAGACATGGTGGAAAACAGCTCTGACAGCGACTCTGACAGTGAGTCAGAAAGAGAAGTGAGATGAGCAGAAGCGAAAATGAAAATGATTCAATTACCAAACATAATTAAATAACTTTTTGTATTAAATCTTAAACATTATTAATTTAAGTACTGAAAAATTATAAATTAGTTGATTTGCTTAACAAAATATTTATTTATTTCTATTCTTAAGAATCGGAAAGTTCCCATATAAAATTTGATTTAATCGAAACATTGCCATAACATTATACATTTCAGTTTACACATTAAATGTAATGTTGAATAACTTCAAGTACGTCATTTGCTCCCGAAAAAAATGTTTGTGCGGATTGTTGAAATGATCCTGTAAGTAATAAAACAAATCAGCTGGCAGTATGTTGGGGGAAAACTCGTCAGCTGATACATTTACTTAGGCCCGTTCATGGCGTCAAATGTACACTATTGCAGTGTGTTGGTTATTTGTGTTTGTGTCTTTGTGCTTTTTTCTTTGTTTTTTTTTTTTTGATGTGTTTTGTTTTGTTTATTTGTGAGGTGTTTGAACTTTTAACTAACTGCAACTGTAAGGGAAGCTGTAGCTGTAAATAAATAGTCAAACGGGACGTGTAAACGCTGCGGTTGCCCACTATCGACTGCCTGTTTATTTTAATTATACCGTTAATTTTAAGATATTTTGCCTTGTTTATATTAACTTTTGATTGCGCATTACATCGACTGAATGTTAACAAAGCTTAGTTGAACATTTTATTTATAACTGGAGATAATTAAAGAACATGGAAGGAAAGAAAAAAGAAATAGGCGTTTCTGAGACTAAAATCATTATAAAAATGTGGAAAGACGGAAAAAGTTACCGAAATATTGGAAAATCTATTGGGAGAACGTATTCCTCTATTCAGCGAGTTGTAACAAATTTTCGGCAAACAGGAATTTTTACATCTAAGCCCAGGTCAGGGCGTCCGAAAAAATTATTGACCCGGGAATAGCGTTCTATAATCAACTTGGCAAAGGGTAACCCCGGATTACATCCTCAAAATTAATCAAACATTTAAGAAAAGTATTTGCGCCGAAACTGCCAGAAAAGTTCTACGTCAAGCTGGATACCATGGTAGAGTCGCCCGAAGAAAGCCTTTGATTTCTCTTTTGAAAAGACGTAAACGCATTCAGTTTGCTAATGAGTACATAAATAAGCCTCCCGAGTTCTGGAAAAAAGTAATATTTTCAGACGAAAGTAAATATTGTACGTTCTGAATAAAGGGTCGTCAAATTGTTTGGCGAAAACCTGGAACTGCTCTTGAAAAGCAAAATCTTGTTGGCACGGTTAAGCACGGAGGTGGCGGGGTGATGGTTTGGGGCTGCATGGCGGCAAATGGGGTGGGTCAGTTAGAATTTATTGATTCGACGATGGATAAATGGGGATACTTGAACATACTAAAACGGAATTTAAAGCAAAGTGCAGAAAATCTCTGCTTATCAAGAACATTTTGGTTTCAACAAGATAACGACCCGAAGCACACAGCCGAGATCGTTAAGCTTTGGCTCATGTACAACGCCCCAAAACAGCTTAAAGCACTTACCGAAACGACCCGGATTTATATCCGGCAAGGACTGTCACTCCAGCAGCATTCCCCGTATGTAAGTATGGGGAATGTTTATGCTGCTACAACAACAACAACAACAGCTTAAAACACCGCCACAGTCCCCAGATCTTAACCCCATCGCGCATCTGTGGGATCTATTGGAAAAAAGAATTCGTCAGCAAGTGATTACTAGTAAAGAGGTTTTGCGGAGTGTCATGTAGGCAGAATGGAGGAATATAACAGCAGAGGGAACAGAGAAACTAGTAAGTTCAATGCCAAATAGGCTGAGTGAAGTCCTGAAGCAACGTGGATATCCAACTAAATACGCAACGGACTTACTAGTAAGGTCGACGAGATAGTTGACTTTATGAACCGGCACAGTATTAAAATAGCTGCGGTCCAAGAAACAAAACTACACGCTAGGTAATCTCTGATCACCCGGGATGGATATAACGTGCACAGACACGATCGCGAGCGAGACAGTGGTGGTGGCCTAGCGTTTATAGTCCACCACAATGTACAGGATCGTCTTATCGATGAAGGAATCGACCGCAGGGACAGCACCTTAGAATGTCAAGGCATAGCTCTCCGGTCAGGCGATTCCGAGCTCGAAATATTTAACATATATATACCCCTTGTCACCTGCTGCCCGGCAGGATATCACCCTGAAATAGGTGCGCTCATCAGAGGTGAAACCCGATTGGTTGTAGGTGACTTCAATGCGCATCACGATCTTTGGCATTCAAGCCTGCCAAATGATCGTAGCGGACAGTAACTCGCAGAGCAGATAGACGATTCGACATTCAGCACAGTGAACGACGACGCCCTCACCAGGGTAGTGGGCAATTGCAGCAGCTCGCCTGACCTAACAATAGCTAGCGGGGGCCCATCAACAAGTCGAAATCATCGAAAGCCATTGGCCCTGACAGTTTAAACGCGCTGATGCTGAAGTATCTGGGACCCCTGGGAGTAGGATTCCTCACTAGGGTTTTCAATCTGTCCCTGGCCACTCTCATCATCCCTGACAAGTGGAAAGCAGGGAGAATGGTCCCACTACTGAAACCTGGGAAACCCGCCAACCAAGGGGAGTCTTATCGGCCGATAACTCTCCTTTTCCCAGTAGTGAAGACACTTGAAGCCCTCCTACTCCCACTCTACACGAAACACCTGGTCCCAGCCCCACATCAGCACGGTTTCCGACGAGTGCACAGCACCACCACTGCACTCACCGCCATAAACGCCCAGATAAATCGCGGGCTTAACCAAAACCGCCCCTGCGAGAGGACTGTCCTAGTAGCGTTGGACTTGAAGAAGGCTTTCGATACAGTCAGCCACTCCACGCTACTAGATGATATTTATCAGTCGGCACTCCCGCCAGGGCTGAAGAGGTGGTCCGCGAACTATCTGAGCGGTCGGCACTCGTCTGTGATATTTCGAGATCAAACGTCAAAGCAGAGAAAGATTAAACAAGGTGTACCGCAGGGTGGTGTCCTTTCTCCCTTGCTGTTCAACTTCAACATCTCGAAGCTCCCCCAACCACCAGCGGGAGTTTCCCTGATCTCATACGCTGACGACTGCACGATAATGGCGTTGGGCAATGACATTGATGGCCTGTGTTCCAAAGTGAACAACTATCTCACCGACCTTTCTCGCTTTTTCACTGCGAGGAATCTCCAACTTTCCCCCACCAAGTCCACGGCGACCCTCTTTACCACCTGGACAAAGGAGATCAAGCTGTCCCTTAAGGTAAAAGTCGATGATACACCAATTCCGACGGTAAATAACCCCAAAACTTTGGGTGTAACCTTTGACAGCTTGCTCTCCTCCTTCTCTGCGCACACAACCGCAATTGCCACTAGCCGGCAGCACTTGGGGCAAAGACAAAGAACTGTTGCTTTCGACATTTAAGGCAATTGGCCGGCCGGTTCTAAACTATGCTGCGCCTGTCTGGTCGCCTGGCACTAGTGATTCGCAGTGGACAAAGCTACAGACCTGTCAAAATACTGCCATTCGGACAGCGACCGGGTGCCTCCTGATGTCACCCATTCAACACCTACATAACGAGGCACAAATGCTCCCAGTAGTGGAGCACAACAAACTGCTCAGCAAGCAGTTCCTGCTCGGATGTTACCGTAGGTTTCACCCCTGCAGACACCTGCTTGAGCCTGAGCCGCCTCCCAGGCACGTCAGGAGACACCTCCTAGACTACGCTGACAAAATCCAGGACAAAACTGACCGCATCCTACTGGACCGGACAGCATTTAGACAGTCAATAAACGACATTCACCAGGACCCAACCTGTCGAGACAGCATGTTTCCTGGGCCTACCCCTAGATGAGCTAGACGATGATATGCCTACACTGACAGGGCTACCTGTTAAAACAACAACAACAACAACAACCAACTAAATATTAGATTTAATATTTGCATATAGCATATCATGTTTTTGTATTAGACTTTAAGACTGAGCGCAGACTTTATTGTCGCTTTATTTACTTGTTAGAGCCATTAGTCATCGTTATCTAAAAACTTATGTGTGGAATCTTGATATTTATTTATGTTCTTGAAACTTAAACATATAATAAACATATAAATATACAGTAGCGTGCAATAGTGAGCACATGTTGGGCGATTTAACTTTAAAGTCTCTGAAAAAATCTAAATGCACAACTTAATGAAACAAAACTTTCAGCATTTATTCGTTGCTTAATTCTTAAAATAACGGCTTAAAACAAAACAAAAAATACAAATGTAGGAATGAGAAGGAGGCAATAATATAAAAAAGTAGGTACGTTTTTACTCAGTTTTGCACGTTTTGTTTATGTAAACCGAAAGGGGCTGCAACATTTAGTACAGTTGTAATTATATACCGTATAGTTTTTGTTTCATGTTACTATGTTTTTACTTTTGTTATTAGTAGTAGAAAGGTGTTCGAAGTTAGACAATCGCTTTTTGATTAATATTAATATCAATTATGAAGAAAATAAGTGTGGAGCTCGAAAACAGCGTCGTGATTTTGACTAATAGTGGAAATTCCTCAAGAAAAATTGCTGAAATATTAAATATTAGCCAACGCACAGTTATTAATGTACAGAAGCGAAGAAATGTAGCGCATGCACCGAATGTTGGAGGTCGACCACAACTTCTTTCGGACTCAGACGCACGCCTTATGGTACAAGAAGTATGCAAAAACAGTTTTGTGACACCAAAGAAGGCTGCAGCAATGTTAAATAAGAACGTTAGCGAGTGGACTGCGCGTAGAGCATTCCATAGAATCGGGTATAAATCAGCTGTAAAGAAGAAAAAGCCAGCGTTATCGCTCAAAAATATTAATGCCCGTCGAGCATTTGCTCGAAAATACAGAAATTGGAATGTTGAAGACTGGAAACGGGTAATTTGGTCGGACGAAGTAAAAATTAATCGTTTTCAGTCCGACGGAATAAGCTATTGCTGGCGCCGACCTACAGAAAGGATCCAAAGGCATCACGTGAAGCCAACTGTTAAACATGGCGGTGGTAATTTGATGGTGTGGGGTTGCTTCACTTGGTGGCACATCGGACCACTCGTTAAAATTAATGGTATTATGAAAAAAGAAGATTACTTACATATATTGCAGACTAATTCGCCAGAATTTGTTGATATGAGCGCTTACCCAGAAGAGGAAGCTATCTTCCAACAAGACGGCGATCCCAAACATACCGCCAAAATTGTTAAAGAATGGCTGTCGCAGCAAAATTTTCAGGTAATAGATTGGCCTGCACAAAGCCCGGATCTAAATCCAATTAAAAATTTGTGGGCAATAACCAAACAGCGGCTGGGAAAATATCGCAGGGCTCCTGAGAACATGACAGAGCTATGGGACCGGGTACAGCAGGAGTGGAACCAAATTCCGCGCACATTTATCGAGAATCTTGTCGAAAGTATGCCCCAACGCATTAAAAGTCTAAGAAAAAATAAAGGCCTATGGATTAACTATTAAAATTTATTAGTTTTTAGCCATGAGTGCCAGACGTGCAAAACTGAGTAAATATAGGGTTTTTCAGTAAGAGCGCTTCAACTTTTGAACTTTTTTGAATAAAACTCAAACGGTTTGACTTTTTTAACTAATGTTTTTTTTATTATCGAGTTTGAACATATACATTTAAGTATGAAATTCGATCTCTTTTGCATGACCACCGCGTGCACGTTTTACGAAGTCCAATCGTTGAACCCAATTTTCGACCACTCTTTTGCATAAATCGGCCGAAATTCCAGCAATTTCGCGTTCAATTTTGGCTCTGAGCTCACAAATCGTCACCGGCTTGTTACTGTAGACCAATGACTTCACATATCCCCAAAACGGGACGGCTTGGTAAATGGACCGTAAAATGGCCGTAATGCTCTTAAAGTAGCAGCAACAGAACGATTATTTTCATAAAAAATTTGCACGATTTGCAATCGTTGCTCAAGTGTGTAGCGTTCCATGATGAAATGTATACTAATGAAGTTTACAAATGACAAGCGAAAAATAAAAAATATTGCGTCGTTCGCCCTCCCTATCGGAAAAAAGGTGAAGCGCACCTATTGAATAACCCTATATGTACATTTTTATATTATTGCCTCCTTCTCATTCCTACATTTGTATTTGATGTTTTTATTTAAGCCGTTATTTTAAGAATTAAGCAACGAATAAATGCTGAAAGTTTTGGGCTCCGACTCCATGCAGTATCCCATCACTTGTTTTGAGAGAAATATTACGAATTTTCCAATGAAATTCACAGGAGATGTTGATTTCGTGCTTATTTTGCTAAAACTAGCACCAACACTATTCAGTTAATAATAGTTTTTAAGTTATTTGTTGATAAAATTTGTCTTTTACCTTCACCAAATTTTGATGCAATAAGTGCACTTATCACATTCATTTTAATAAATATTCAAACTACATTAACATACACACACGTTTTTAAGTCTTTTTATTGATATATACCATAAATTAACAATTTAAATTGCATTTATAACTTGCAAACACTTGACGCGCCAGCTAAATTTACAATAACTGAAAAGTATGGCTGAATGGAGTGCTGCCAGAAGCAAAAAATAATAAAAAAATAGAATGCGATTGAAAACGAAGCAACATAGGAACATAATTTCCACACACTCTTTTTTGTTAGAATAATGAGGGAATGGGGGTTTACAACCTCTAAGGTGTATATATTGAGTTCATAAATATATATAAATACAATATCGATGTGATTTTCGAAATACAGTTCAGCTTCACGTAAAATTCCTACGCGAAAAGGAGTACTACGCAAAAATACTGTGGATTGCGTAGCCGGAGTTGGACTGATGAGGGTTATTTTTTTGAAGCGCGGCCGAAGGCCGCCCACGCGAAAAAGAGTTCTACGCAAAAATACTGTGGATTGCGTAGCCGGAGTTGGACTGATGAGGGTTATTTTTTTGAAGTGCGGCCGAAGGCCGCCTACGCAGAAGAAAGTTTTACGCAAAAATACTGTGGACAGCATAGACGATTTTTTGTTCCAAATTTTCGGCTGCGGCGCTTTTTTTTCTTTTTTTTTTAAATATATATATGTATATATATATACCATATATTCATAATATATTTTCGCCTGCGGCGCTTTTTTTTTCTTTTTTTTTTTAAATATATATATGTATATATATATATCATATATTCATAATATAGTGAAAATTTGGAATTAAAAATCGCGCGATTTTGTATTCCAAATTTTCGCCTGCGGCGCTTTTTTTTCTTTTTTTTTAAATATATATATGTATAATATAGTGAAAATTTCGAATTAAAAATCGCGCGATATTTTATTACAAATTTTCGCCTGCGGCGCTTTTTTTTTTCTTTTTTTTTAAATATATATATGTATATATATATATCATATATTCATAATATAGTGAAAATTTGGAATTAAAAATATATATATCATATATATATATCATATATTCAAAATGCATACAATCAAACATACTTTACTGAAAATCAAGCATTAATATATATATGTATATAAATATATACATATATCCATAAATATACCTATATATGTATATATATATATATATATGAATAGACGTATATAATATAGAAATAATTTGTAAAATTTTGTATTTCTATTCATTTATTATCTTCTAAAATTGTTTATTTATACGATGTCTGGCAGCACTTCGGCTGGTTGCAGTGACCAAAATGGGAGGATTCTTGGTCAATTTTAAAATTTTTAAACTCAAATAACTTAAAAACTATAAGCCTCCGGCCAGTGAGGTTTTCACTTTTAGATAGTAGAATACCCCCTCTACCTTATAAATATTATAAAATCAGGTTGTGTGCTTCATTCACTAAAACGTTATTGTAGGGTGAACGCAGACTTTCTGGGGCATGTGTATACATTGTTTTAAGTGGCCCATGTCACATTATACTAAACTCGACCCAAAAAATCTCCTCGGTCCTTTTCACAATAATTGTTAACCTGGTATAATTACCACAAATTCCTTCGAGCACGTATTTATTAATTTATCTTACCATGGCTTTGATATGTAACTTGTGTGTTTGTTTGCTTTATCACTTCTCTGTAAAAGTTTTTGCAATTCGACACCGTCACCATTCTTAAACTCGTCTAAAATGCGCACAGTTCGTTCATATTCCTCGCGATCTAAGATAGGCAACACAGAAGCAAGAAACCGCTCACATGTTAGTTTCAAATCAGGAATTTGCAAGCGCGGCAACGAGTTTTGAAAATAAAGTGTAGGCAACTTTGAATGCTGCATGAACTGATAATCAATATGTGACCTCTGTGCAGATATTGACGTATAGCGAAAATTTAAGCGCGCAGCCGACCCTGCATGCCCAATTGGAAGTTTCATTCGCTTCATAATTTGCATCTGAAATAATTTGCCAAACAAACTTTAGTTAAAAAATGAGCTACGAAGTACAAAGTTCACACATTTATCAGAATATCGATTTTAACCGATAAATTTTTGAATATATGCTAATTTCAAATCACGTAAGGGCCTCCGCACACGGATCTTGTCGTCATCGCAGCGAATGCGACAAAATGTACGCGAAGCATATGCCTCGTTATCGCACACGTGTGCTCAAATGGCGAACTCCACATGGGTCGTCAGCTACTCGTACTCGTCACAGCAAGCATGCAGCATGTCGCTTATCTTACAGCAGATTCGTCAAATATCCTGTGCGCTTGTTCTTGATTGTTTTTGATTTTCAGTATTATATTTTGTTTTTGAAAAGTCGGGTTCAAAAATTTCTACAAGCTGCTTAAAAACTTTTTTAGGCATTCTGCAAAATGTCTGAAATGTAAAATCATTGTAATCAATTGTGCAATGAAATGTCTGAAGCTTATAATCATCCTGTTGTAACTCTGTTGTGGCAATATATATTCTGATGTTTGAATTATTCCGAACAGATCCAAGCCATTATACGGATGCACCCAGTGTCTCAATTTTCTTTTTTTTTCTCACCCAATGGGGAGGATAATACAATAAAATAAATTGCCATATCGGCAACTCGTACTTTTACGAAAACTAGCTGCATTGTGTGCGGACAAGCAAGCGGAGAGTCATCGTTGCTAAATAAAAATATTATGTAGTGCTACTGACGATACGACGCGTGTGCAGTGGCCCTAATTCGCCCCCTAAAGCTTTGTTTCCACGTCACATAATCCGCTATTAGAGTAGATTGCGAATTACCAAAGGCGAATTGGGTACCATATGCGGCGCGCTCTCAAAACACTTATTTTATTGTTCACGAATTTGACAAATCTGTAGTCAGTTCCATTTCCAATACAAAATAAACTAAAAGAGGGGGGAATTCCAAATTTGAGAAAGTTCAGGGAATGGCTTGATAATTGGTGAACCAAGGACTATTTTTCAAGGCAGCGCAGAACTAGGGTAGTGGGTGTGCAAAAATTTTTAACAGAGACACCAAAACCCTGCAGTAAGGAAGCCACAATCCTGCTGTTGATCAGTAAGGAAACCGAAGTCCTGTTGTTTGAGACGAAATGATTGAGAAATCTTGTAGCTTGAGACGAAATTACGACAATATCAAAATCCTATTGCTTGAGACTATATGACTACAAAAATAATGCTTAAGGACACCAACACCTTGCAGGTGGAGACGAAACGACGACAAAAATACTGGTTGATTTTTACCGCACTTCAAATTACGCTTTAAGATATATTTTCGAAAATGTTTCAATCAAAGCTTACATATTTGCAGATATAACAAGTGCTGATAAACCTTAAAGTGTCATATACTGTTTCAGTTTACTTTCTTCTTCTTCTTAATTGGCGGAATAAATGATTACGCGATTTTGGCCGAGATTAGCAAAGCGCGCCAGTCGTTTCTTTCTCGTGCTAACCGGCGCCAATCGGTTTAGATTATGAATGAATAATATCTGGGCTATAAGATTACACCAAATCCTTGCAGATTGAGACCAAACGACGACAAAAATACTGGATTATTTTTACCGCACTTCAAATTACGCTTTAAAATATATTTTCAAAAATGTTTCAATCAAATCCTACTTATTTTCAGAAATAACAAGTGCTGATAAACCTTATGGTGTCATATACTGTTTCAGTTTACATTATGAGTGAATAATATCTGGGCTATAAAATTATAGCGAGGAAGCTAAACGCGAACTCCACAGCTGTACATCTAGACAGTCATGCTATCAGCAATATAGGGGACAGACTATTTCCCACACACCCCATGCTGTGCGGGGACCGAGACCCCCAAGGTGACGAATTGCCTTCACCCTCTACTGAAAAAGAGCTTAAAACCACGGTAAGAAGCCTTAAAAGAAAGAAAGCTCCAGGCACAGGTATTATCCCAGCTGAAGCTCCCAAACTTGTGGCTGAAAGCCGACCAGCTGTGATGCTTGACGTTTTCAATGCATGCACTGCTCAACCATCTTCCCCGTGCTGTGGAAAATACAGGAAATGACGCTGATCAGGGTAAGGGCGACCCAGCGCAACCCTCAGCTTGGCGTCCGCTTTCCATGCTGGACAGCGCCAGGAAATCCTTGAGAAACTCATACAGCGCTTGCTTGCAGAGTCTGTTGAGAGTGCAAAAGGATTGTCAGCAAGGCAATACGGTATCCGACGCGGAAAATCTACGCTTGGCGCCATAGAGGAGGTGGTAAGAAGCGCTCAACGCAGACGCCAACGCCCGAACCGCATCACCGTCCTAGCTACGTTTGATGTACGAAACGCCTTTATTAGCCTAAAATGGATATACATTATAAAGGCACTACGAGAAAGGTTTCGAATACCTGCATACCTGCTAAAGATTCTCCAGAGTTACATGAGTGAGCGTGAGCTGCTGTACGACACACCAGGTGGCCAGAAAGCAACAGCGATATCGTTTGGCGCAGCTCAAGGATCTCTTTTCGGCCCCGATCGCTGGAATATGAGCTACGACGGTAGGACGATATAGTGGCGGTCATACCAGCTCGGGACACTGAGGACGCTAGAATGAAGCTGACCCAAGTCATGATAAGGACGCAAATATGGCTTGAGGACCACGGCCTGGATCTCACCGAACATTAAACCACAGTCATCCTTATGACACGAGGTCACATGCCACTCAGGTCAGCATGCAAATAGGCGACACGTGAGTGATCAAAAAAGTAAAGAAAAACTTAGGTATTCAACTTGACCGCAGGCTTACTTTCTGGACCCAGATACGGCATGCAGCTCCCAAAACATGGACCAACAAAGAGCAGAAGAAAGCTTACTATGGCGGCCACAAATTCAATTCTTCTGCACGGTAACGAGGAATGGAGAATTGTGCTAATTGCCAAGCCAAGCACAAAGCACTGGAGACTGTGCAACGAACAGGGGCACTCAGAGTTGCCTCAGCCTACCGCACTGTCTTAGGTGCAGTAATTTTTGTAATCAACGGGCAGATACCCGTCCACCTCATGGTCCGGGAACGAATAGATGCGTGGGACTCCAAGAAGAAAAACGTCATCGCTAGCTTCTCAGAACGGAGATACCAAATTATGGTGCGGTGGCCAATCCGATGGGACACTGAACCGAGTGGCAGATGGACGGCGAAACTTATTCCATCAATTGACAAATAGGTCCAAAGAAACCTCGGAGAAGTAAACTACTTAACCCTTAACTCAGCTCCTCTGGGCCCACGGATACTTCCGGAGAAACCTACACCGCATGGGCAAGGTAACCGATTCCAAGTGCATATACTGCGAAGCTCTGAGTGATGACGCTGAACATATGTTTTTTAGTTGTGACAGATGGCTCGCGGAAAGAAATGCTCTGAGGGAGCGACATCGCGCCGAGCAAGATAATCAGCAACAATGCTCGAACGCCGTAAAGAAATACATCAAGAACGTACTACGAAAAAAAAGATTGACCTCGACACAGTGCAACAAAACGAAGCTGCACAGATAAAGACGCAAGAAGACGAGCCTATGAATGTAAGGTGGGTGGGTGAATAGGATTGGTCCTTTATGGATGCCATTCTGGGCCCTCCCGAAATAATATATAATAGAAAGCAGTCCCGGGAAGGGGGTCTCCCCAGAAGGAGAGTAGGGGTCATTTTAGTGGCCACACCACATGACGGTCACTGTACGTGAAAAGGCATTTTGAACCCTACCTAACCCACCAAAAAAAAAAAAAAAAAAATTAGTGAAGCTTTGGGTATTTTAATATACGTTGCGAAAGCCATTAGGGTGATACAAGTGGGTGATTGTCAGTGGTGAGATTTAAACTAATCGAATTAATGAAAACGAAGTGCCGTGTGTTAAATTGTGAAAGCAAAAATTATAATAAATCCTTAAAATGCAGTTTGTTTGCGTTTTTATTCGGAAGACACCGTGGCGGGAAAGTATGCGTGTGTGCGAAAAATTTCTTGTGCCTGTTAGTTTACATTGCTTTCGGCTACACTTCCTCTTTACGAACAAGTAATTCCCTTTCTTTCGTTTGTTTTTTCATGGGCTCTTACGACACGGCGAATTCGGAAAGCGCAACCATGAATTCCATCATATAGATAATATATATAATATATTTCAGGTCAGTCCATAAGTTCGTCAGTTTTTTAAAGGTGGTTTTAAAATTAATAAAAAAGATGTTTAAAGTATTAATTAATCAATAATATATTTTCCTTCATGATTTAATTCCCCGCTCAAAATTTTTTTTGTCCTTGGAGCCAAAATACAGTTCGATGTCCCTTTTTATAGCTTCTTTTGAGGAGTAGTTCTTGTTACTCATATGGGATTGAACTCCATGGAAAAGGTGATAATCACAAGGTGCAATATCCGGAGAGTATGGTGGGTGCGGCATTAGCTTCCATCCGAGCTCGTTCAGCTTGCCTAACGTTTGCCTTGCGGTATGAGGTCTTGCGTTGTCGTGGTGAAGAAAAAACTTTCCGTCTATTCACTAAAGACGGTCGATTTTTGTTAAGTGCCTCATTCAGGTTTGATAGCTGATGGGAATAATAATCAGCAGTTATCGTCTGGTTTGGTTCCAGAAATTCATAATAAACAATACCGGTCATATCCCACCAAATAGACAGGAGAATCTTCTTGGGGTGAAGGCCATCTCTAGGGGACGGTTCTGCTGTTTCATCTTTATCTAACAATTGGCGTTTGCAAACATTCACTCTCTGCTGAAGGTTGGCGACGGAAAGTATAAGCGGAACCCATTTCCCAGCTTTGAAACCTTTCCCAACTGAACCAGGTGCCTGTGAACTGTTCCATGCGATGAATTTAACCTCTGAGCCATCATATCGACTCTCAAATTTGGCTCAGCGAGGCGTCGGAGTTAAAGACTTCTGGACGACCAGAGCGTCAGTTACCTCTTCGGAATTTTGAAAACCACTTTTGCGCAGTCCTTACACTCACGATATCCTCTCAGTGAACAGTGTTTATTTCTGCAGCAGCAGTTGTTGCAGTTTAACCACTTTTATAAAAAACTACAAAATATGCCTCTTATACGCGTTCGAAGACTCCATTTTATTTTTTAACAACACGCGCTTCTATCCACGATTAAAATCACTTGTTGAATGAACAATATATTAAAGAAAATGTAAATAGTTCTGTTATATTCTGCGAATAATTTTTTTGTATGCAAAAATCGTACAAAATGAAGTTATGGGTAAAATACGCACGAACTTATGGACTGACCTAATATATATACAACTGGCGCTTACACCATTTTCGGGTGTTAGGGCGAGCTCTTTCACCTATTTGTGGCGTGCGTCTTGATGTTGTTCCACAAAATGAACTCCATTATCCTTGCGAATTACGTGGTTGGTATGCTAATTTACTAAATTCACTTCGCTCTCCTTGTTGTTGTTGTAGCAGCTCTTCTGGTTTTTTGTTTTTTCTTTAAAAGACAATTCATCAGGGGGCTTGTCGCCGGTGACAGCCTCATTATCTATTGCGAACGAAAGGTCAGACGAAAGAATTGTCTTTAGACGATTTCGTTTAGCATTGGCATTTCCTATGTTGTTGGCCAACGCTTACATTATAGCAGAATACGAGACCATAGCATATGTCATATGCGTAGTTATTATAAGCAATTCATTTAAGTATTAAGAACAAAAATTATTCTTCAAAGTTTTTATCTTTTTTAAGCTAACTTAAGAATATCTAGCAGTGCTTGTCTGCATTGTGTACATACTTATTTCGTTATATATATTTTTACGAATTTTCTTACGTTAATATCCAAATAAATCTTTCACAATAATTCCGCTGAGTTCGATAAGTAGATTGTCCAATAAAAGTCACAAATTAATGGCAACACACTTGCTTGCTTTAGTGATTCATTTTATAACTTTTCTTTTATGCCCTTCAGAAGGGTGTGAACATCAAGAAACTTGACAAGGTGCAAAGACTAGCATCTGTTCTGGTAACCGGTGCCATGTCAACCACACCATCGAAAGCATTATATGCGACACTAAACCTCCTTCCGGTAGATCTGCAGGCAATATATGACGCACGCAGCGCGGCAATAAGGCTGAACACTCTAAACAAGTGGTCAAACACGGATTATGGCCACGGTAAAATCCTGGCTGGCACTCTGGGGCTTCCCGAACTGGTGCACTATGCACTCCCGCCTATACTTGCCATTACATCGTTTACGACCCTCCTACCCTCAAGGGAAGAGTGGGAACGGGACGACGTGAGACAGGGCGAGTCCATCCATGTTTACACAGATGGCTCAAAGCTCGAGGGCAGGGTGGGCGGAGGTGTATATTCCGAACATCTGGGGATCTCCTTCAGTTTTCGGCTCCCCGACTACTGTAGTGTCTTTCAGGCTGAACTGATGGCAATAATAAAAGCCGCGACACTGATACAGTGTGATGCGATATCCGGAAATGATATCTACATTTTCACTGATAGCCAAGCGGCGACAAAATCCCTCACAAAACAGTCGACAACCTCCAAGGTAGCCATGAAATGCCGCACATCTCTTAACGAGATGGCTAAGTCATTTCACTTAAAGGTAACATGGGTTCCTGGCCATCGCGACATTGAGGGTAACTGTAGAGCCGATGAACTAGCAAGACTCGGCACTAAACTGTCTGACGAGCACATAGATAATGACATAGGGATACCCTTACAAACATATAAGCTACACATCCTTGAAGAAATTGTAAAGAAAGCAAACGAAAGATGGCGAAATGAAGCAACCTGCAAAATCGCCCGTCAACTTTGGCCAACTCTAAATGCTAAACGCACAGAATCTCTGCTAAGCCAAAATAAACACAGTCTTAGCACATTGATCTCAGTCATAACGGGGCACTGCCTATTAGGCAGACACGCCCAAAGGATGGGTGTGCAAACACATGACTTCTGTAGAAGTTGTCAAGATGAGGAGGAGGAAGAGACAATCTCGCACCTACTATGCCACTGCCCTGCTCTATCCAGGCGGAGGCTTACTATTCTGGGTAGACAATTTTTTAATGAGCTAGAAGACCTCAGTACTATAGAAATCAGAGATATTTTAAAATTTTTGAAAAACACACACTGGTTTTAGGAGAGATAGGGACAAGCTCCCCACGCGGCATCATAATGAGCTATGAGCCTGAGTGTGTCCCACAGGACAACCGCTTCAACCTAACCTAACCTAACCTTATTTCCTTATTCGTCTAACGGAACACTGTGCATGCACCTTATATACTTTGTCTTCGCAGAAAAAAGTTCCGTAATTACTGCTTTTGTATGTATGCAGTGTCTAAGCATTTGTTATTTTAAAATCAGCCGCCACTATATTCCACTGCATAAAGCGTGATGCAAAGAGTTCGGCTGTTCTCTTTGACAAATTTTCTTCTCGTACAAGGTCATTGAAGTCGGCTTGCGTTACTAAATGCGGCACGGTAGTCCCAAGTTCACTGGGTGTTGGTACAAATTCCGATACTTCTGGTTCCCCGCATCTCGCATTCGATGCAAGAAATGTTGATAGCATTGTTGGAGCTACTGTTGGTTCTCCATCCCTTAATTCGGGAACATCATCAAAAATCTCCATTGAAGCCGCTATACGTTCTTCTGGTGAGTACAGAACCGCTGGAATAACCGATTCAAAATTAGCGTAGCGAATTTTGTTGCGGCGAAAGTATTGGTACCCTTTAGTTTGAGTAAAAGTTACGCAAAAGTAGCACAGTTCACTGCAGTGCTCCGTACGTGGCAGCCAAATTGTTGGTACAGAGTACTTTATTGTTGACCTTCCATCAGTAAACTTGCATAAATTTCTATAGCAATAGTCGCACACGACTTCCGGAGTATACCACAAGTAAGGAACATAAGCAGTCTTGAATATTTTCTTAAACGAATTAACCACTGTTTTCGTAATATTTTTGAAATTTTTACTTGGTGCGAATAAGCCACAAACGTAACAAAAGTTATGTCGAGTCGGGCACTGCATTTTTCGTAAGATGAAATATACAGAAAGACGTTTTCGCGCAACAGAACTTAAAACAATTGTCAAAGTATACGTCTCCTAGTAGCGCAACTGTCAGATGATCGGAACTTCCGGAACTGTAACAAACACACAAACGGCCCAGAGTGGGTTGTATGAAACAACAAATTAAAGGTTAATAAGTTGTTTAAAAATTTGGAGTCCCTTCAAGTTATGGCGAAAATTTAGAAAAAATTTTTTTTTTTAGAAAAAAAATTCAAGAAAATCTGAGAATTGATACAATTTTTTGTTTTAATTTTACATAATAAAAACATTTCCACGAGTAACAGCTGTTTCCAGATGACATCATAATTTGCGCTACACATATTATACAGGACAATGTCATGCCCACTTTCAAGGTATTATACCAGAATATTTTTTTATAATATTCAATATGTACTAAAATATATATGTATATCGGAAATAATTAATCGACAAATTAAAAAAAAAAGGCAATTCAGATGCGGAAGTTGATAATCGTTGTGCTCACAATCCAACAGTGAAGAGAATCACTGTCCATGAATTACAAATGTTTCTTCATCAGAATAACAATTTAGTAAACATGTTTAAATAGCATTGCATCAGATGCCATCTGATAGCCATAATATAATCATTCGAGCTCACAAAACACCTGCCGGTGAACACACAAGGAGGTTTAATTCACGAAGTGGCTGTTGTCATTGTGGGAGAAAATTTACAATCTAGAGATATTGTGCTTCATCGTAGGAATAGTGATTTAAAACGTGTATCTGAAACAACCAGGCGTTATGATGCATCACAATATCCTTTGATCTTTTGGCAGAGTGCAGATGGATACCATTTTATTATCAATATCGTACATGAAGTAACAGGTAAATAAATTGAACAAGATTAAATAATATTTTTTGATTCAATTCATTTAAGCAACAAATTAAACATTTATAATTTTTGATTGCAGGTGCTGAAACCAACAAAAAAGTTAGTGCTATGAATTTGTATTCATACATACTCATGATCCGTCATGGTGTAGTAAATCATATTTTGATGTTTCAAAGACTTTATCATTAGTTTGCAGTTGACATGTATGTCAAAATTGAACCAACGACAGCTACGATCAGACGAATACATTCCTCTCCGTGATGCTATAAATGCGGATGGCAATGTGAATAATGTGGGAAGAATGACAATTTTGCCAGCCACTTATATAGGAAGCCCACGCCATATGCATGAATATGCTCAGGATGCTATGTCATATGTTAGGCAGACTTATTTGTTACATTCACGTGTAACCCGAAATGGTTCGAAATCAAGATGGAATCGCTACATTGCCAAACACCAGTTGCTAGACATGACATAACTGCCAGAGTGATTAAGCAAAAATTAAAATTTCTCATGAATTTCCTAATAAAGCATTGTGTGTATGGCCGAGTCCGTTGTTGAATGTATTCCGTAGAATGGCAAAAGCGCACGTATTAGTCTGGTTAGTAGTCAAAATAAGGTCAGATGAGATTGATTTCATAATTTCAGCTGAAAAATCAAACTTGCATGCAGTAGTTACCAAACACATGATACATGGACCTTGCGGACTTTTCAACTACAATTCAACCTGTATGGTCGACGGCATGTGTTCCAAGCGATACCCAAGAGACCTGCTTGCTGAAACCATAACGGGAAATGATGGATACCCATTGTATCGTCGGCGATCAGTTGAGGATAATGGGCAAAGTAGTGAATGTAAGAGGACAAAATATTGATATAGACAATCGTTGGATTGTGCCATACTCGCTAATATTGTCCAAAGCTTTTGAGACTCACATCAGTGTAGAATATTGTAACTGTGTGAAGTCGATAGAGTACATATGTAAGTATGTTAACAAAGGTAGCGATATGGCTGTCTTCGCTGTAACCAATGCAAATGGTGAAATATCACAGTACCGGATGGGTCGCTATGTAAGTGGCAACGAAGCAATTTGGCGTATCTTTTCATTTGTGATCCATGAAAGACACTCTACAGTAGTCCTTTAAGAAAACGGTCAACGAGTTTATTTTAATGAATCTAACGCGGCAGACAGAGCGGCACGTCCACCGTCGACAACTTAAACAAGTTTCTTCACAGTCTGTCAAACTGATGCTGATTTTGCTTTCACTTTGCTGTATGCTGACATGCCACGATATTACACCTGGAATGCATCATCGAAATCGTTTCAGCGTCGAAAACATGGAACACCAGTTGAAGGACATCCAAATGCATTTTCTTTAGACGCTCGGGGTCGCATCTACAAAGTACATCCAAATAACGGTGAATGTTATTATTTGCGGTTGTTGCTGGTGAATGTTAGTGGTCCGATATCGTTTGAGCAACTGAGCACTGTTAATGGACAGCTGCGCGCGACTTACTGTGAGGCATGTCAACTGTTACATTTACTTGAGAACGATTCGCACTGGGATGATACGCTCAAGGATTCCGTAATATCTTCATCGCTGCATCAAATTCGTACATTGTTTGCGATTATCATATCCACATGTTTTCCCTCGAATCCAAGGGATTTGTGGGTTAAGTATAGAGATGACAGGTCTGAGGATGTTTTGCATCGTGTGCGCCGTCAAACTTTGAATCCTACACTACAAATGACTGCAGAAATTTACAATGAGATATTGATCATGATAGAAGATATGTGTTTATTGATGGCAAATAAAGTATTGTCGTGTTTGGGAATGACAGCACCAGAACGTCATATGCACGATGCATTAAACCACGAGTTGCAAAGAGAACAACAGTACATATGTTCAACAATTTAATCAACAACAAAAAATTGCGTACAACACTTTAATGGAAGCTGTGAATAGTGGATCTGGCGGAATTTATTTTCTTGATGCTCCCGGAAGAACCGAAAAAACGTTCTTAATTTCATTGCTTTTGGCAAGGATCAGATCGCAAAATGATGTTACTCTAGCGTTAGCTTCATCAGGAATAGCTGCGACTCTGCTAGAAGGTCACTGGAGGCACTGGGCAGAACGTTGAAAGATCGTCGTGACAACCAATATATTTTTGCTAGAGTCATGATACTGTTGTCAGATGATTTTCGTCAGACTCTTTCAGAAATTCACCAATCAACTGTTGCTAATGAACTAAATGCATGCCTAAAATCATCGAATTTGTGGCAGTATGTAAAGACACTCCAATTAATAACTAACATACGAGTATTTTTGCAACAAGATGAAACTGCGAATGTGTTTCCGAAGCAGTTGTTAGATATTGGAAATAATAAAGTTGCAGTGGGTACCTCGACTGGATTCATCACGTTACCCACAGATTTCTGTCAAATCACAGACTCAAAAGAGGAGCTTAATCAGCATGTTTTCCTAGATATAACGCAAAAGTTCAATGACCATAATTGGTGTCGGGAATCTCAATGCGACCTTTCAGAATTTTCTTCCAGGGCAGTTGGCTTCCTTCAAATCAGTCGACATCGTTATGAACCAGGAGGACGTAGTCAACTATCCCGCGGAGTTTTTACATTCACGTAATTGTTTGGATAACCACCTCACAATTTGCAGTTAAAAATATAGTCAGTTGCCATCATGCTGCGTAACATTAATCAACCTTGACTGTGCAATGGAACAAGACTGGCTCTGAAAAAGCTGATGAATAACGTCATTGAGGCAACAATCATAAAAGGAAAATACAGAGGAGAGGATGTCTTGATACCGCGGATAGAGATGATTCTAACGGATTTGCCATTCGATTTTAAACGCTTACATTTCCAGAACGTCTGGCCTTTGCGATGACCATAAATAAATCGCAAGGACAGTCGTTAAAAGTTTGCAGAATCAACTTGGAGCTTCTTTGTTTGGCCCATGGACAATTATACGTCGTGTGCTCGCGTGTCGGAAAACCCTCTTCTTTGTTTATTTATGCACCACAAAACAAAACAAAAAATAGGGTATGAGAAAGCTTTAAATTGATTAACAAATTGTATCATTGCAGTGTGTGTCTGTCAATATCAAATTTAAACCTTATAAATAGCCAGTATCTCAAGAGAACTCTATTTTGTAATTAAGCAACATGATGTGTCGAAAATAATAATAAAACTTCATCTTAATTCAAAATATACTTTTTTTATTAAATACGGATTCGTTTTGTTTGTTTTAAAATTATTTTATGCAAAAGTTTAGGTATTTTATTTATTGATTGGGCAATACGAAGTCTGCCGGGTCAGCTAGTCAATAATGAAATTATTAAAAGAGAAGTCAATTCAATACTACACTTTCAAACCAAAGGAACAAAGGGGGTTTAAGGTAATTCTGCGTAATATGAACCATTCAACTGATGTTAAAGAAATAACTCGAGAGCTTAGCGAACACGGCTACGAAGTAGTTTATATCGAAAACATCGTGCAATCACGAATTAAAAAGCCTCTTCCAATGTTTTCTATCGAACTCTAACCAGACCCAAACAACGAACATATATATTCCCTAAAATCCCTGTTACATTGTAAAATAAGCTTTGAACCACCTTACAAAAAAGATTATAGCACAATGTAAAAACTGTCAAAATATGGACACACGCTTTGTTAAATGTTAAATGCGCAGGAGAACACAAAACCAGCGAATGTAAATTAAATATGAACAGCAGTAAAATTAAATGCGCTCTTTGTGGAGAAAATCATACCGCAAACTATAAAGGGCGCATTGTAAACAAAACTTTAAAAATTAAGCGTCTCCCAGCGCTAAAGCCAAAAGTCACAACATTAAATGCCGAAATGCCGAGCTTCCAAAGCAAGAACTAAAAGAAAAAGCCAAAATCTTTACTTGCAAATGGTAACACCAAATAAAACATTTGCACAGGTAGTAGCCACGAAAACTGACTCTCCACCGACAAATAACGAACTCAACGAAATTAAAGAAATGATTAAGCAACTAATATCCCAAATGTCAAACATAATGACTATTATCACCCTGCTTGTTTCGAAAATAAATGGACAAAATAAATAATTTGAAACTAGCTCTATGGAATGCAAATGGCCTTGGTGAGCATGTCTTGGAACTTAAAACTTTCCTAGTTGAAAAAAGAATAGACATCCTACTAAATGGTGATTTTGTAAGAGCTATAGGAAAGTTTTTCAAAAAAAACACACGTAAAATTCAGAAAAATGCATGAAATTTTTATTTAAATCGATAGTACAGTCCATATAATTTAATGTTTGAAGATTATTTCATGCAAATGTTGACAGCGACTGCGCTTCAAATGGTCCATCCGCTTAGTCCAATTTTGGCATACTCTTTCCTATGTTTCAGCCGGTATCTCACATATAAATGCTTTAATGTTGTCTACAATAGACATGAGCTTAAACAAAGCCCCACAAAAATTAAACTAAAGGCGTTATATCGCACGATCTGGGTGGCCAATTGACAGGTCCCGAAAGTGTAATAAAATGTTCACCGAACTCGCCTCTCAACAAGTCCATTGTTACGCGTGCTGTGTGGCATGTGGCACCGTCTTGCTGAAACCACATGTCATGCAAGTCCAGCTCTTGCATTTTGGACAAAAAAAAGTTGGATATCATTTCACGGTAGCGCTCACCATTCACAGTTACGTACTATTCGAAGCATCTTTGAAGAAGTACGGTCCAATGATACCTCTAGACCATAAACCGCACCAAACTGTGACCCTTTCTGGATACATTGGTAGCTCTTGCAATTCTCTTTATTCTTCTGGCTGATCTTCACTCCAAAATCGACAATTCTGCTTATTTACGCACCCATTGATCTAAAAATGAGCTTCGTCGCTCAACACAATTTTTCGATAAAAAACCGGATCTTAAACTTTCTTAACAGAACACGCATTTTTATAATAAAATTCAATGATTAGCAAGCGTTGTTCGTTTGTAAGACGGTTCATGGTTAAATTATATATAAATCACCCGTTAGTTTCAGAAACTCACTTTACGGAAAAGAGCTAAATACTGCTTCCAGACGACAATATATTTTTCACCAATCATCCGGACAAAAAGGCTCATGGGGGCTCAGCTATAATATTACGAAAAGCAGTCAAATGTGTTATAATGGACCCGTACAAAAAAGACAACATCCAAGCTACAACTGTCCTAATTGAAGACCAAATGGGGCCCCTGATGATATCAGCTATATATTGTCCAACGAAACACAGCAAGTCGGCGACCCAATACTTCGACTATCTCAGTCTCGAAAGTGACTATAACGCAAAAAACACAGCATGGGGATCAAGACTGACAAACACCAAAGGAAAAAATCGAATGGATGCAATACAAAAAAGTTAAAGTGACTACATAAGTGCAGGTGACCCTACTTACTGGCCCACCGATATGAATAAAAAGCCAGATCTTATCGATTTTTTTATGTACAAAGGTGTATAAAGAAATCAACTCACAATTCAACCTAACTTCGACTTGTCATCGGATCAACCGCCAATATTTTTATGGTATCAAAGAACTCTTGAGTCCCAAGTACATTTCTCAAAATTATACAATAAAAACACTGGGAAATTTTCCGAGAAACCATTATAAGCACAATTGACCGCAATGTACCACTTAAAGTTGAAGAACAAATCGACGGCGCTATTGCGTTTTTCACCAATGCAATCATTCACGCAATAACCTTATCAACATCAACAGTCGAACACACAACCAAAAGAATATATATTCCGGACTATATTAGACAGAAGATAAAACTTAAAAGAAAACTAAGGAAACAATGGCAAACAACAAGACATCCAGACGACAAAACAATCTTAAACAAAATGACTAAAGATATTAAACAGATGTTAAGGGAATTAGAAAATAAAAAGCTACAATCTTATATGGCAAATTTAGACCCAACAAAAAATGACAAATGTTCACTATGGAAAGCGACGAAGAACATTAACAAAACAACACTTCACCAACATGCAAAATAATATGTGGGCTAAACACATTTGGATAAAGCTTGCACACATGCGAAACACTTCAAAAATACCTTCTACAATCCAAAAAATAGGCAACAAAATAACTTACTGATACATTCGAAAAATGGTGGAAAAAAGTGACCATAAACGAAATACTGACAAAAATTAAGAATATAAACAATAAAAAATCTCTACGATAGAATTAATGGACAAATTATAAAGAATCTACCCGTCAAAGGAATTAAGTATCTAAAGAATATATTTAACTCGTCAATACGACTCAAATATTTCCCTTTGCCTTGGAAAATTTCTGATATAATTGCTCTGCCAAAACCAAATAAATATGCCAACAAGCCTTCATCATACAGGCTGATAAGCCTCTTGCCTTTATTGTCCAAGCTATTTGAACAACTGATTTATGACCGCCTTGATCTCCTAGTACAATCTAACGACATCATTCCTTCTCATCAATTTGGCTTTCGGCGAAAACATTCAAGGATACAACAGGTACACAGAGTAACGAACAAAATACAAAAGGAAATTGACAACAAAAATTATTGCGTCACAGTCTATCTTTACGTGGCTAAGGCCTTTGACAGCGTATGGCATCCCGGACTATTGCACAAATTAAAAAAAAGTACTTCCAACTGACTATTATCTACTTTTGCGGAGTTACTTTAATGAAAGATATTTTTATGTTAAATATCAGGATGAATGCTCTAATGTACTAGGTATGGAAGCAGGTGTTCGACAAGGAAGCGTTATGGGGTCACTCTTAAACATTATCTGTACACATGATACAACCTGCCCAAGTGACGATAGCATGATTTTTAAACTTTTACTGATGACACCGTTTTAATGACCTCTAACAAAAACACTACCCAAGTTATATACACAAAAATAAAGTATGACCCAAAAATATTGACTATAAATAATAAAGTCATTAAATATGATACAAAACCCAAATATTTAGGCATAATAATTGATGCAAAATTTACCTGGAAGGAGCATATACTTCAAAAGAGAAACGAAGTTAAAAACAGATTCAGACAACTCTTCTGGCTACTGCGAAATGGCTCGCGACTTTCACTTGGTAATAAATTGTTAATCTACAAAACTCTTATAACTCCGATCTGGTAATATTGCAACAGCAGGCAAATCAAACCTTAAAATAATGCAACGACTACAATCAAAAATCCTAAGGACTATCGCAAACGCAGCCTGGTACATAACCACTGACGATATACACAGGACCTCAAAATTAAATTTATGGAAGACGTCATTCGAAAGACGAATGCAGCACAAAGCATATTCGCAGACTACCAACACACACAAACGAAGATATTCTGGAAATTCCACATTCAGAACTGCAAAAACGAAGACTAAAACGAATAACTCCGACAGCCCTAGCAGATACTTCATCACTAAAATAAATATTAACCTTTTCTTCGTTTTATGTCATTTAATTCTTATTTGCATTATCCCTCTTATGTTGTAAAAAGAAATGTACTTTAAATAATGATTTAATGTTACGCTTATATTTCCATAATTGTTATAAAAATTACTAAGTGTCGAAAGTTGACAGATGTAATAAATTGGAAAAAGAAAAAAAAATAATTACACTGTTACTGTTGTCATTTATATTTTCCAAATTCTTTGCTTTGCATTGTAATCATTTTTATTTTAAAATCATTTCTATTTCTCTCACTTCCTTTGTGTTTTTCATATTCTTTGCTTTGCAATGTAGTCCTTTTTATTTTGATTTCATTCCTATCTATTTAATTATCCCTTTGCTTTATTTAAATTCCTGTACCTTCCGTATCCTCCCAGCCATAGACACTGCCAATGTGTAATCAAATAGCAAAACAAGTAGACAAGGAACATGCAAAAAGATTCCTTAAACTCACTTCTAATTGCTATAATAGTTTTAGTGCCTGTCATTTGAATGCGCGAAGTTTGAATGTTGGAAAAATTTAAAATGTAATTAAATTTTGTTTTCGATAGTTTGAGCATTGACTTAATATAATACCTTCTGCTCAAATATGAACGAGACGTTATCAATAAAACGGTCCACGGATGACATATGGCAAAAATAAATTTTTTGTTTTTTTGGTAGGACTGTTATAAGCTTACATGGCAAATTTCAGCGTGATATGTCACATAGTTTGTTTTCTGTGCTACTGTAAACAAGTCAAGCTCGAGTGTGTTCTTCGAATTTAACGATGGAAATTCAAGTTGAACAAAGAATTTGTTTGAAATTTTGTTATTCCAACAAAATTTCGGCTTCAGACGCCTTAAAAATGTTGCAGACAACCTATGGGGACTCTGCTCTATCGCGTGCACGTGTTTTCCAGTGGTACAAATCGTTCAAAGAGGGCCATACATCGGTTGAAAACTTGCCTCATGAACGTCGTCCAGCAACATCGGTAAACGACGAAAACATCGGAAAAGTAGAGGGAATTGTGCTTGAAAATCGCACAAATCGCAAAATCGGTTAACGTTGAATATTATTTAGACGTTTTAAAGCGTTTGCGCGAGAACATTCGTCTTAAAAGGAAGGAATTGTGGGACAACAAGTCATGGTTCTTGCATCACGATAATGCACCAGCTCACACATCACGTCTTGTTCGCGATTATTTGAACAAAAATAATGTTAATATCGTTCCGCAAACACCGTATTGGCCTGATATGGCTCCATGTGACTTTTTCCTGTTTCCCAAGCTCAAGTTGCCGCTCCGTGGAAAACATTTTGAGACAATTGAAGTCATAAAAGAGAATTCGAAGAACACACTCGAGCTTGACTTGTTTACAGTAGCACAGAAAACAAAATATGTGACATATCACGCTGAAATTTGCCATGTAAGCTTATAACAGTCCTACCAAAAAACCAAAAAAAATTATTTTTGCCATATGTCATCCGCGGACCGTTTTATTGATAACGTCTCGTTCATATTTGAGCAGAAGGTATATTGCAGAGAGATGGTTTAAAGAGTATATTGTTAATAATGATATTGGCTGTGCGACTGTAGAAAATACCAATCAGTGATATTTGATAAACTAGTGGAATTCAACATCTTATATGAACATATTATTGTGTGTGGTGATTTAAATGTAGACTTTCTGTGTGATAATTTTTCTTCCAGGAGCTGATAGATAGTTTTCTATCTCTAGGAATTTCAATCATCATTGAATATGCTACTCCCTTTGCACCCCTTTGCAAACCAAGTTTTTTGGATGTATTTGGTGTCAGTGACAGAGATGTCATCAGCCATATTGTCCTATGGTTAGAGTTTCTGACCACGAGTTGATATTCTTATCCTATAACATTCAGTTACACAGACAAAATCAAGTAAAGAGTTATTTTTTTTTAGAGATTTTAAGCTTATTCAACATTAATAAGGAGGCTGCTGAGCTTAATTGGAATATGTGTTGGTTATTCACAACAGTGGATGAAAAACTGCAACATTTCAATGCTATAGTCAATCACCTATTTCATAGGTTTGTTTCGTTAAGTAAAGTTAAAGTCCACGGAAACAGGAAACCATGGCTTACATGTGAGGTATAGTAGTCTTTAAATAAAGAGCGTAGTAAAGCATATAAGAAATGGAAAAATTATAGCAATTCTACGTCATGGCAAAAATATCGCGTTGCCAGAAATATAGTAATCGCAAGCACTAGAGATGCCAAAAAGGAAGCTCCATGATAGTTTGCCTTGGAAAGTCCTATAGAAAAGCTTTAAGTCCTTAGGTGTCTCAGGAGAGGATTTAGATTAGATTAGATTTGTGGGGGGTTGGACAAGTCCAATCACTCAGTCAGTAGACCATTGCATAGATAGAAATCAGTAGAAAGAATAGAGATAGGAAAGATAGAAGGTGGGTGGTAAAAACGGATAGATTAGTTTGAGGTCACTCTTCCACAAATCTCTTGGATTCATTGATGAATTTTAAGGCATCCGGAAGAGGAAGAGTATGAACTTTGTCCATACTCAGTGCATCGCAACCCAATATCCTAAGTCTGATTCTGGCAAATGCAGGACATCTACAGAGAAAATGGTCTGTAGTGTCGTCATTCTCAAGACAGGATAGGCATATCGGGCTGTCCACGACCCCCATGGTAGCCATATGCTGACCACAGACGCTGTACCCTGTGATTACACCCCCCAGTACTCTCAGGTTCTTCCTGCTGAGTTTTAGGATGAAGGTCGCTGTTTTCCTGTTTGGTTTTTTCATAAAGCACTTAGCTACTCTGCATGAGTTCAACTCAGACCTCATGAATTCGTCCATCCATAGTTGAATCGATACGGAATTGACACCTAGAAAGGGTTCAGGGCCTAGTGGCATACTTGCAGAGCCTTCATTTGCCAATTTAACAGCTAACTCGTTCCCTACAATACCACAACGTCCAGGCACCCAAATAAGACTAGCTTTGTTGTGTTTTGCAACACTGTTCAGTTTTGTCTTACATTTACTGACCAACTTCGAAGATCAGCGTGGGTTAGCAAGGGCTTTCAGTGCAGCTTGACTGTCACTATAAATTCCAATACTGTTGCCCCGCCACTTTTTCTCAATTAGCCAGTACGTCACATTCAAGATGGCATAGACTTCCGTAAGGAATACCGTGGCCATCTGCCCTGTGGCATAGGAGTACTTAATGTCTTCGACTAAGTACCATCCAGATCCGCTTCCATCGCTGGTTTTGGATCCGTCGGTGTAGACAGTGTGCTGGTATCCTGTAAATAGGTTCTCTGGACTTAACCATTGATCTCTATCTGGAATCAAAACATCATATTTCCTACCGAAGCTAACGACAGGCACCCGATTGCCCACCGGCATCGAGAACAGTGTGCAGCTCTCCGGCAACTGGTGGTATATCTGACAATGGCCAGTGCTTACTTCATTTCCCCAGACTCCGTTTCACTTGAGCCTCTAAGCCGCCTTCATTGCTTCCTTTCGAATTTGAAGATCTAGAGGTTGCAAGTTCAGAATGGCATTAAGGGCATCACCAGATGTTGTGCTCATGGCACCTGTGATACCCAAGCACACACTTCTTTGTGGCCTGTTAAGGGGTTTTACTCTGGAATTAACCATTGTAGCATTTCACCATACTACAGAGGCGTTTGTAATAATGGGTCTAATCAGGGTGATGTACAGCCAGTGTACTAGAAGGGGGGACAGTACCAGTGTTAACCCTTTCAATGTGAGTAGTAACAGGCCTTCCATATTACGTTTCCTAGTGGAAAGCACTAAGGTACTTTTTGTAGGATTCACCGAAAGACCATGCAATTCGCACCATTACTTAATCTTATTTAGAGCTACCTGCATTTTATTGCACATAACTTCAAGTGATCATCATGAGATTAATACGCACACATCGTCTGCGTAGGCTTGAAGAGTACACCGCCTTGTGGTCAACCCTTCTTAACTTCAACCCTGACTCCTTTATTGCTTTCTCAACCCATGGTAAGCAGTCTTTTGGATAGCATAGAGTGGATCCATCTGACAATGATTTCTTCTACTCCATGACTTCTGATAGAAGAGCACATAGAGTCAAAGGTAGCATTGTCTAAAGCTCCTTCAATGTCCACAGATATGCCAAGAGTGTACTCTCTTGTTTCCAGCCCTTTTTCGATTATGTTAACGCACTCGTGCAGAGCCGATTCGCAAGATTTCCCACTTTGATAAGCATGTTGTCTGACGTTGAGAAGGTTTCGACTTTGAACCCTCGTCCTAATGTGCTTCTCCACCATACGTTCCAGACCCTTAAGCTTAAAAGATGTCAGGCTTGTAGGTCTGAAATTTTTTGGTAAAGCTTAGCCGTCCTTGCCTGGCTTTGGGACAAATACAACTTTGACCAAACGCCACAGTTGTGGAACATAAGCGTGCGCAAGACATGCCGTAAAGATTCTTTTCAAAGCCTTTAATAGTTGTTCTCCGCCTCGTTTGAGCATGATTGGGTAAATGCCATCGGGTCCTGGGGACTTAAAGTGTTCGAATGTCGAGAAGGCGAACCTTATCGTTTCCTCGTTAACTATCCTGGATGCAATAAACCAATCACGTCTGCTGGTAATTATATTGACATGATCAGATTGATCGATAGAGCTTTGACCAGCAACATTCCTGGCGCCAGGGAAATCTGTTGAAAAGAGAACATCGTACACTTCTGATTTTGAGTCCGTATATCCTCAGGAGAGGATAATTACGTTTGCAGTTTTCATCCAGAAATTTTCTAGCATCTAACAGGGCTTCACTCGGCATACCTGTAAATGACGGTGAGTTTGAGTTAGTGTCTGCAACAGAGGCGGATTTGATACCATGGGTACATACTGTCAAATCTAATGCTATAGGGTCTGACGGTATTTGTCTTAAATTTCTTAAAATCATTCTTATCATTTGTAATACCATTTACCACGCATTTAATTAGCTTTTCACTCACAACATCTACATGTCCATATCTGTGGAACATAACAAATATATTTAGTACCTGTGTCAAAAATAAAAGGTTTTACAGCTCCTCAGCATTTCAGACCAATAAGCATTTTACCAGCCCTATCGGAAGTATTTGAAACCTTTTTGGCGCGACAAATTACCTTCTACTTAGACAAGAATAATCTGCTGAGTAATTTCCAGTCAGGTTTCAGAAGTCTGCATAGTTGCTCCACGGCTATGCTTAAAATTTTTGAAGATGTTCGCCCTGCTTATGATAAAAATTGCCTATCTTTTGATAGAACATTTGTTGTAATAGCGGTTGCCCTTCGGCAGTCAAATCCAAATCTCTGAGTGTATTTCTGTCATGTAAAAGCTCGTCATAAATATCTGCTATTCGGATGCGCCTTAAAACTGTAGATCCCTCCCTCAAGATGTACGCTACAAATAGGAGGACACCCAAAAAGGATGTAAGCGCCATTTATATATATATATATATATCTGTAAAAAGGAGACTTGGTTATTTAGATTCTGTCCCGTTGTGTATGTGGTCCCGTTACCTACAGTTCCAGTCAGCAGCGATCGTCGCGAGATAATCAGCAGTAGTCCGCAGAGGAAAAAGTCAGTAGCCGGTTGAAGTTGAAGGTTGTCGCTATTGATCGATTCGTGTCATAGTATTTTCGCGCATTTATTTAACATTGTTTCATTTTGCAATTTAAACTTATTTATTGTAAATATTGGAAAATAATGAAATTGTAACTAGTTGGCAGCTACTTAATTTCTTTTTTACTTTAGTACTTTTTATTTACTTATATACGTTTTTATTTTCGCTCATCTGCGAATCAAGCGATCAACCGAATTGGCTGGTGGGGGGAAATGATCGTTGGACCTTCCCCTTCCACTAGAAACTGGTCCCAGTTCGCTGGCAACAGCGGTGCAGTCAACATCGCTCCGCGCGATAAAGCTGTTTTAAAAGTGTGTTACGATTTTGCAGTGGCGAAAATGCAGCGATCGTTGGGGCAACGTTACTCGATCAAATTTTGCGTAAAGCTAAACAAACCGAGTACCGAAACCATTGGGCTACTAAAGGACGCGTACGGGGACCAATTTCTGTCCAGTGCCCAGGTAAAACGGTGGCACAAATTGTTCAAGGAAGGTCGGGAGGACGTCGAAGACGAACAGCGATCTGGAAGGCCTTCCACGACGCAAACAGACGAAGATGTGAACTGGGGGGAAGATGGGGGTTCCGGTGCTTCCCCACCCTTCCTACAGCCCATACCTGTCCCCTCCGGACTTCTTCTTGCTCCCGCGCCTGAAAAGAAAGCTGAAGGGGAGGCGTTTCGACTACATCGAGGCGATCCAAAAAACTGTGACAGCCGAATTGAACTCGATTCCAGCGGATGAGTTTAAAAAATGTTTCCTGCAGTGGAAGGACCGCTACCAGCGGTGTATTGACGCTCAAGGGTCCTATTTTGAAGAATATTAGTTGTATAAGTCAAAAGGTTTAATAAAACTGCTTAAAAAATAAGGCTCATTACTTTTCAATCAAATCCTGTACATTTGGGGCTCAACCGCCTGAGTTTATAAAGAAGTGAACATAAAAGCTCAAGTTGAAGGTGTCACTGAATAGCATATGAAAGTCGAAAAAGTGGATTTGTACAGAGACTAAAAACAACAAAAAAAAGTTGAAAGTTTTATATTTGGTCTGAATGTGCTGTAAAAAAGGAAAACCAAAACTACACTTGGGCGTTGTTGGGAAAACCTAAAAGCAGACGGTGGCTCCAGCTTAGGTGATGATTATTAAGACTCCTTACTAATAAACTGGTCAAATCGTAAAAAGTAAGATTCAAAATCGTTCCACGAGTAAATTCTAAAAATAAGAAAAATTATTTCACTGGGACCTAAAGAAGAAATTTCGGTATGTGCTGCACGGTTGGCGCTTGAAGATTTAATTCAAGTTATAACTTTACAGCTCTCCTACTTTTTCAGTGTTGCGTGAACGGTATGCTATATTTGAGAATGTAAAAGGCGAACCCTCTTAGAAAACATCGCCTAAACCGTTATGAAAAGCGAAAAAAAAAACGATTCCAATAAAAGAGAGCATTGCTACAATTGCGGTTAAACAGAGTATAAAAGAGCAGAGTGCAAGTCGGGCACCAAATGCTTCAACAGTGGGTATATTGCGAAATATTGTGATTTAAAAAAACAAGCCGAAGTGAAGAACGTAAACATAGTATTAGAAAAAAGACGTTTAAAAACAGTAATTGTGAATAATAGGCAGATATATGGCTTCATTGACACAGGTTCAGATGCAACTTTAATTAAAAACAGTATGTCAAAACAATTAGACAATATTGTATTAAACTCGAAACAAACTACATTATGACTGTATAAGGTAATGTGCTAACATATATAAAACAGAATTTTGCGTGTGATGTTGAAGTAGACAGTCTGAAAATTATACAAACATTTTTGTTGTTCCCGACATTAAAATTAATCACGATGTGTCATTGGAATATGGTTTCACAGAAAATTTTACGTTTGTTTCCGACGCGGATGGGAATAGTTTTACGGTTCTGAACCCCGAAAACGAAAGTAGCGACGCAGAACAGTTGAACATTTATAATATAAACACTCAAGAGGTAGATTTCTATGTGCAACTGCAATACAAATCGGCAGTAAAGAATCTATTTTCGTCGGTTAATCAAACGGAAGAGAAAAAACATTGCCTGGTTACAATAAAAATAACGCAGGATAAAGCGATATCATTCCATTTTTCGCTGAGTAGGTTGCCGTAACAACAACAAGACACGTTGAAAAAAAATCAAAGAGTGACTAAGACCGAAAAAAGATCGTTCAGCAAGAGTATGTGTCGATTACCGCAAACTAAACACTATGGTTTTGAAAGACGGCTTTCCAGTACCAGTGATTGACGACGTTTTAGGCTCGGAACAGAATTGCAGCGGGGCAGCGGGTAGCGGGTTGACGGGTGGTGATCGGCTGATCCACTTCCGTCGGAAAATTCGCTCGTCTAAACACAATTGCGACGGGCTGACAGCTGACACTTTGTGGCTACAATAAAATTAATTTTGTTGTGAAATCATTTCGTTTGTTATATTTCTGAGTGCATGCTAAATGAACAATATCGAAAGACTATTGCGAATAGTTAACATTTTGTATATAATGATGGTTCCATATATATTGTAGAAGTCTACGCAAGTGGGGAAAGTTACTGATCGCCATTCACATGGGAGTGGCCAGGACGATTCCTCTGCATATGGTTCAAGCAGCTCACAACTTCCGAGATTAGCCCAAGTATTCTCTGCGTAGCTTCCGAACACCCATTTTGTGAGCGAGCCAACGTAAGAAGGCGAAGCATCTCAGGGTAGCTAGTTGTGCCCTGCTAGTTGTGTTTGGGACCCGCCATATAAATATCAAAACATCGGATAAGAACTTCCTGTACTGTTGACGACCACTGCAAATGAACTAAGGACAACGATTTGAGGGCATGCACAAGGAATGTCCTGTCCCTTCATGGGGAAGGTGCCTCTGCCAGCCTGGTTGATGTCCTCGTGAGAGTAAATGCTGACATCACTGCCATTCAAGAGATGCGATAGACGAGGCAAGGCAAGAAAACTATAGGACTTTGCGTCGTCTACTACAGCTGCCATGTAAAGGAGCGCAAATTCGGTGTCGGATTTGTTGTGGGAGAGAGATTTCGTCGCCAAGTACTGTCGTTCACTCCAGTGGACGAGCGTCTAGCAATAATCCGTATCAAAGCGCGATTTTTTAATATCTCGCACATTTGCGCCCACGCCCCGTCGGAATAGAAGGACGATGCGGCCAAAGATTCATTCTATGAGCGCCTGGAACATTCCTATGAGCGCTGCCCCCGACACGACATAAAATTCGTGCTTGGCGACTTTAACGCCAGGGTGGGCAAGGAGGGAATTTTTGGTTCCACAGTCGGAAAATTCAGCCTACCCAACGAAACATCCAGTAACCAACAGAGGCTGATCGACTTCGCCGGGACCCGAAACATAGTAGCCTGCAGCACCAGATTCCAGCATAAGAAGATATACCATGCTATCTGGCTGTCTCCTGACCAAAAAACGCGAAACCAAATCCATCATGCTGTGATAGATAGAAGACACGCTTCTAGTGTTCTAGATGTACGTACGATCCGAGGACCCAGCAACGACTTGTTTCAGCCAAACTACGCACACGCGTCTGTGGAGCAAGAAACGTACATTTGACTACGCAAAGAATGTTCGACATCGAAAAGCTGCAATCACAACAGAAAACCTGAAGATTCGCCACTGGACTCTCACTCCTGCTCTTAGAGAGTACTGCCCAACGATCCAGCATGCACGAGCAATGGAGTAACATCACGCGTCCTTTACGTACTGCAGGCGAAGATGAAACCGGATTTAGGCGAGACCGAAAAAAAAATTGGTATGATGAGGAATGTCATGCTGTCGCGGAAAGAAAGGATGCTGCCTATAGAGCCACGCTGCCATCGGGCGCAACGCGAGCCATGTGGGATCGCTACCGAGAGCTAAAAAAGTAAGGGAGACGTTTTATCAGACAGAAAAAACGCGAGGCTGAACTACGTGAGTGCGAGGTGCTTGAGAGGTTGGTCAATAGGAACAACGCCCGAAAGTTCTATCAGAAAGTTCGGCGGCTTACAGAAGGTTTTAAGACCGGGCGTTTCCCTGTAGGAACAAGGACGGCGATCTGGTGACTGTTATCCAGAGCATACGTAAATTATGGAGAAAAATTTCTCCAGCTTGCTAGCTAGGGACAGCTGCGCGTGTCACAATGAATGTGAATATCCCGATACCCCAATCGTTGGAGACAGAACTATCGTTCCGCTACCCCACCATGACGAGATGAGAATAGCGATAACGCGTCTAAAGAACAACAATCCATAAGAAGGGTGATTCTGCAATCTGTGCCAATTACCACTAGCTTAGTCTTCTAAATATCGTCTATAAGGTTCTAACCAGTTCTAACAAGATTGAAGCCCACCATCAACCAACTGATTGGACCTTATCAGTGTGGCTTTAGACCTGGAAGGTCCACAATCGGTAAGATATTCACAATACGTTAAATCTTCGAAAAAACCCATGAAAAGAGAATCGAAACCCACCATCTTTTCGTCTAGTACGAAAATAAGTTACCAACATGCCGCGATGTCTGAATTTGGTATCCCCACAAAACTAATACGGCTATGCAATTTTTTATAAGAACGTACAATTGTTGGCGAATTATGATGATATTGACATCATCGGCCTTAACAACCGCGCCGCAGGTTCTGCTTTCTCCAAACTGGATAAAGAGGCAAAGTGAATGGGTCCGGTGGTGAACGAGAACAAAACAAATTGCCTCTGTCATCAAACAAACATTCGGCGCACTCGCGTCACTGTTGACAGTTATGATTTCGAGGTTGTAAAATACTTCGTTTATTAAGGAACCAGTATTAACACCTATAACAATCTCAGCCTTGAAATCCAACGTAGAATCTCTCTTGCTAACAAGTGTTACTTTGGACTAAGTAGGCAAACGAGTAGTGAAGTCCTCTCTCGACGACCAAAACTAATACTCTACAAGGCTCTCATCATGCCCGTCCTAACGTATGGTGGGGAAGCGTGGACGACGACAACGTCCAATGAAGCGACGTTTGGAGTGTTTGAGGGAAAGGTTCTGCAGGTTTTGGACCTTTGCGCGTTGGCGAATATCGCAGGCGATGGAACGATGAGCTGACTTCATTTCACCAGTACGGAAAAAACTGGTCATATGAGTACAACATTTGACTTAGGGAGTAAAAAAACAAGCTTGTCACAACGTACAACACCTTGTATAATTGTGTCTTACCTCTGCACCATGATCACCGCTTGCTTCTTAAGGCTACAACATACACACTTACACGTAAGTTACATTTAAAGAAGTAATAAAATGGTGATATTTCAGTTAGTGAACCATTTTCATTCAGGTTTCTGCTGCCCGTTGACAAATGCCCAATCGCCAAATTAAAACCCCGCGACGGTAATGAAATTGTATAGCATCCTTTTCCTTCATATTGAATATATCATATATATTGATATCACATACTATTGTATATAATTTACTGATGTTACGCATGGTTCAAAAAAGTATTAAATTTATTAATAACAATATTTTTCAGTTTAGCTTTTATTTAATTACAACATAAAATTGTAATAAAATAAGTATTATTTCATTTCGCGCATTTTTCTAATTCTTCATGCAAAAGTATCATAACTTTTGCTTCAATTCGATTAACATCGACTTGGGGTAGGTTTACATCAACTAGCCTTTACGCAAAAGGTTGAAAAAGTGTGAAAGTTGAATTTTTTCGTGGCGCCTTAGCAAGCTCAGTAATTAAGGCAATGTATTGCTCTATTGCGTTGGCGAAACTATCCTTCGTGCCAAGGAACAAGGGGATTCAGGCTCGAAGTCTTCCACCATAGTGGAATTTGAAACTCATTTTCTTCTTAAATTCTCAAAATATTAATTTTACTTTTACTGCCAATCTTGTTCGCTGTTGCTTGTAAACAAATAAATTGCCATCAAGTGATCGGGAATGCACCGCCGAGTCGGAGAAAATAGAAATAAATCTAACTATTTTGTTGCCGTAAGGAAATGGTCTCCGGCGAAATTCTGTGCAATTCCGTGCTATTAAATGTGTTCTAATTTTAACAGCGGGTACCCGTAAACTCGTCACGCGGTTAGTGAAGATTCAGTCAGCGAAATACTTCTCAGTTCTATACTTGGAAAGCGGTTTTTTGCATCTGCCAATAGAGGAGGAGAGAAAAAGATTTGCAGCATTTGAAACTTAAGAAGGTATCTTCGAATTCAACAGAGGCTGCTTTGGTTACTATAACTCTCCAGCGGTATTCATCAGGTATGTCAATTACAATACATATTTCAACCTCTAATTGACGAAAACATTATCGAGCTGTAGGTATATGGATGACATTGTGGTTTTCAGTGCAACAATCGAGGAGAGTCTAGCTAAAATAAAACGCGTGTTAGAAATAATTTCAAGGTACGATTTGTAGATATAGTGGAAAAAATGCGTTTTTCTGAAAACACGGATTGACTTTTTGGGTATGCAATCGAAAATGGCAAAGTTTGGTTGGGTAATGAGAAAATTAAAGCTGTTGAAAGATTTCAAATTCCTGCGCATATAAAAGGTGTACAATGGATTCTCGGATTGAAAGGCTATTTTCGTAGATTTATCGTAAATTACACTCAGATAGCTCGCAAGAAGCGAAACAACATAGTTATGTATTGGAAGTAAAAGCAGCCTAGCGTTGAAAAAGTTCCCACCGTTTGCCGGATAACGAATTTAAGGGGTCCTGGTGGTCTAGAATTTTCAAAAAATTTGTTTTTATAGTTAGAAAGTATAGGATTTTAAGAATATCCTGTAAAATTTTGGAAGAATATTCCCAGTATTTTCGATTCCAAAGCCAAAGGTAGAGTCAGATTATTCACGCGGCGGCATCAATGGCCGCATTTAAATGGTCAAAACTCTAAACTTAATTATCTCAAAACTACTGTTTTCTATTTGTGGTGTGCGTTCCATAAATGGAAGGACCTACAGTTTCAAGCCGACTCCGAACGGCAAATGCTTTTCATGAGGATCTTTTTCTTAGCCGAGAGGCGACCGCTATTAGAAAAAACTTTTTATTCATTTTGTTTTTTCAGCGAGATTCGAACCTACGTTCTCTCTTAATTCCGAACGGTAGTCACGCACCGGCCCATTCGGATACGGTGGCCGCCAGTACAAAATTAAGGATGGTTCAATCTGTAAGGCGTTCGACGGAGACGATTTGTTGGTGATACCTAAACTTAGGGAGTAAGATATAATTCGCAACACGCACGATGTGCAACCATTTCGCTACGCAAAAGACGATGCATAATATAAACCAACATTATTTCGTTCCTCATTTGGAGATCAAAGTCAGCAAATACATAAACAATTACGTCAGGTGTATCATATTTAACAAGAAGCTGGGGAAAAAGGAAGGCTACTTGCATTATCGATAAAACCGATGACCCGCTAAATATGTTGCGTGATTGGTCCAATGGACTCCACTCCTAAGCAGTATATATAAATTTTCGCAATAGTTGATGGTTTTTCAAAATTTTTCTGGTTGTTTCCAACAAAAATAACCGAGGAAACAAATCGGCACTTAAGTGAGTGGTTCGACATATTCGGAAGCCTAAGCCGATTGGTTAGCGACAAAGGCGTTGCGCTCACTTCGCAACTGTTGGTCGAGTTCTGTCGATGCATACAATAATAACAACGGGGGTAGCAAGGGAGTATTCTAATGGAATAAGAGGGAAAACTACTACGCTACAAGCTTGCTCGATAGTCAGCGTCAGTCCAACAACTATTGTGTATGAAATATTGAGGAAGAATGTTAGGCTTTACCTCTTCAAAATTCAAATCGTACACACGCTTAAGCCTAACGATTACAATTTGCGTGAACATTTCTGCGGGACAATGTTAGAGCGATTTCGTTCGGTAAACACTATTTTTGGGAGTGATGAAGCCTATTTTCCCTGAAATGGAAGTGTAAATAAGCAAATTGTCATTATTGGTCACCTTAAGAACTAACTCCGGCGGCCGCCGTAGCCGAATGGGTTGGTGCGTGATTACCATTCGGCATTCACAAAGAGATCGTTGGTTCGAATCTCGGTGAAAGCAAAATTAATAAAAAAACATTTTTCTAATAGCGGTCGCCCCTCGGCAGGCAATGGCAAACCTCCGAGTGTATTTCTGCCATGAAAAAGCTCCTCATAAAAATATCTGCCGTTCGGAGTCGGCTTGAAACTGTAGGTCCCTCCATTTGTGGAACAACATCAACACGCACACCACAAATAGGAGGAGGAGCTCGGCCAAGCACCTAACAGAAGTGTACGCGCCAATTATTTATTTATTTATTTTTTTAAGAACTAACTCCACTATTAAAAAAATAATAGTCACCTCGCTGTGCCAAAGGGACAGGGTGTTGGCTGAGCTCCTCCTCCTAATTGTGGCATGCGTCTTGATGTTGTTTCACATATGGAGGGATCTACAGTTTTAAGCCGACTCCGGAAGGCAGATATTTTTTTATTATGAGCTTTTTCATTCACACTCGGAGGTTTGCCAGTGCCTGCCGAGGGGCGACCGCTTTTAGAAAAAACTGTTTCCTCATTTTGGTGTTTCACGGAGATTCGAACCTAAGTTTCTCCGATGGTAGGCACGCCCATATTTGTTTGAAAATCGTGGAGGGCAAGCAATTTCTGGGGACGCTGCCCTTTATTGGCGCATAATGAACGCTTATTTCCTACCAATATTGAGTGAACTGTTCATCTTTTGACAACGCACTTGAAGAAAATTAGACTCGACAGATATAAGCAGCTTCTTCGGTGGCACGCGGTCAAGGGCCATGAAAATATTCTTTTCACTGATGAGAAAATTTTCACTGTTGAAGTACTTTTTAATAAGCAAAACTACAAAATCTGTGCTAAAGCTTCTAAAGACGGTAAAAATGTTATTCCAAGGGTTGAGCGTGGCCACTATCCCGCCTCCGTAATGGTTTGGTGGGGAGTGTCTTGTAAAGGCGTTACACCTCTTCATTTCTGCGAAAAAAGGATTGAGACCGGAGCCAAAGTGTATCAGGAGGACGCCCTAGAAGGCGTAATGAAGCACTTGAGCAGTACAGCAGGGGCTAAAAAAACAAAATTCAAGGGTTCGTACCCGCAGAAGACTAGAAGTCCAAATCTGAGTCCCTTGGACTACAGTATGTGGTCAGAATTGGAGAAGATGGCCTGTGCGTGGAAACCGTGCGTGCTGCAATAAGTGAATGGCCTAATCGTTTGAAGCCTAGAAGCAAATGGTGACCAGTAGTAGTTATTCTTTATTTATTTATAAATTTATAAATATTGCATCTTACATTTCAATAAATTTTACGATAATTCATTTAAATATATAAATACATAAAGAAAGAAATAATAAAAAATTTGTGGCAATAGCAATGTTGTCTGTCACAGTTCAAAAATTAATCAAAAATTAAACTCTGCAATAAGAAAATCTCTATAGCGTAAGGCTGAGTATATAAAACAAGTTAGCCTTTTCCAATTGTGGCCATTAAGTATATTTATTAGCTCTGCTTCATTTAGTTTCGCTGCGTTCAGGTATTTTGTTCTGATCTCCTTCAGTACCGGATATCTTCCAAAGAAGTGCTGCATATCTTCTTCCTCGTTTAAATTGCAGGGGGTGCATATTTTTCGAGCATTTCCATACGTAGTTGCATTCAGCTTCAGTAAACAACATCTTGCCTTGAAAATTGTCGTAATATCAGCTAGCCGCATATCTTCTTTAATATATGATATCCCTTTTGTGTAGTCTAAATGTTTATAAATTCGCGTCCCGCTTGACTGTGCTTTTTGCCTTGCCATGTTGATATCTTTTATTTTTATTTTGGTAAGAAGTTTCACACAGCGATTTTGCCAGTCTGTAGCGGTGAAGTTTTCTTCAAATTTCACACCGAGCTCCATTCCCATGTCGTTCAGATACTTAAGCCAAAACATATTTTTATTTAAGGTGCCTTGTGTTGGTTTGTGTGGGAGTCTGTTGCAATTATATTATATATATCTATATATATAAATGTGAAAATCTGTCCCTATATTCGCTTAAAACTCGAGAACGGCTGAACGGATTTATCTTATCTTGGTCTTGAATTATTCGTGGAGGTCTAGGGAAGGTTTAAAAGGTGAGAAAAATTCGAATAATTGCCGGGAAAATGGTCAAAACGTGGACCCGGGTAACCTTTGGTTGTGTATGTACAATATGGGTATCAAATGAAAGCTGTTGATAAGTGCTTTGATACGGGGTAATTTTCATACCTATTGATGACTAGGGTCTCGAAATATATGCCAAAACGTGGACCCGTCGTGTCTTTAAACCGAATTAAACCAAACTTACACACATTGTTAAGGAGGTATTGAAGATGGTTTCCGTATAGTTTGGATACCTATTGGTAGATACGGTCTCGAGAATAGGTCAAAACGTGGACCCGGGTAACCTGGGGATGTGTATGTACAATATGGGTATCAAATGGAAGCTGTTGGTGAATGCTTTAGTTCAGAGTATTTCCATCCGCTCCGTGACTAGGGTCTCGAGATAGAGACCAAAACGTGGACCCTAGAATATGTTTGTACAATATGGATATCAAATGAAAGCTGTGGTTAAGTGCTTTAATACGGGTTAATTTTCATACCTATTGATGACTAGGGTCTCGAAATATATGCCAAAACGTGGACCCGCCGTGTCTTTAAACCGAATTAAACCGAACTTACACACATTGTTAAGTAGGTATTGAAGATGGTTTCCGTATAGTTTGAATACCTATTGGTAAATAGGGTCTCGAGATATAGGTCAAAACGTGGACCCGGGTAACCTTCGGACGTGTATGTACAATATGGGTAGCAAATGGAAGCTGTTGATGATTTCTATAGTATAGAGTATTTTTAATACCATTCCGTGACTAGGGTCTCGGGATATAGGCCAAAACGTGGACCCGGGTAACCCTAGGGTATGTTTGTACAATATGGATATCAAATGGAAGCTGTTGGTGAATGCTTTAGTACAGAGTATTTTTCATGTCGCTCCGTGACTGGGGTCTCGAGATATAGCTCAAAACGTGGACCCGGGTAACCTTTGGTTGTGTATGTACAATATGGGTATCAAATGAAAGCTGTTGATAAGTACTTTAATACGGGGTCATTTTCATACCTATTGATCACTAAGGTCTCGAAATATATGCCAAAACGTGGACCCGCCGTGTCTTTGCACCGAATTAAACCAAACTTACACACATTGTTAAATAAGTATTGAAAATGGGTTTCGTAAAGTTTGGTTGTAATTCGGAACACCGGCAACGCGTACAGCGTTCTTTGAACCAGCCATAATGTCGTTTACTTTTTTAACGCTTGGGGCGGAACTGAACTGTCAAATTGACAGTGTGAGTTACAATGTGTCAATATTTCTTTCAGATTTGGACGCCATAAGGAGAAGACGTAAGTGCAAAGTGTAAACATTTTTTGTGAATTTTTTTGGAGTGGATTTTGGAACAGTGAGTAATTTCTTACGAAATTTGAGAGTTTAATGTGAAATCAAATGAAATTATGTTTTGTGGATTTATTTTTTCGGTTCATTTGCGATAAGCTACGATACACCATGAGTGAAAAAAAGGTAAAAAAAAATGAAAAAACAAAAGAAATTGTTAAAGGATGCAAGAGAAGAGCACGAAAAAAGCGTAACTTTGATGAAAAAATCAATAGTCTTATCATGCAAATTGTCACCAATTTTCAGAAGCAAAGAGATGATTTAAGAAAATCACAACAAAATAAAATAATCCTGACCATGTGGACTTGGGCTTTTAAACACATATGCATCGAAAATATAGTCCACAAAATTGAAAAAAAACATGTTTTAAAATCTCAGAATACCATAATTACAATCATGTTTATTACAGTACAAATGCCAAGCCAATCACGTAATCATATTGGTCGTTCGACAAATAATAATAGGCGCATGAGAAATGCCCGGAATAACGCGACATCAGAAGAACGTCAAGAACAAAATGAAGTAGTCAAACGATTGATGAATAATGCTATCCAAGCAACTATTTTAATTGGCAAATTCAAGAATGAAGACGTTCTAATACCCAGAATTCCTATGATTCCACCTGAATTGCCATTTGAATTCAAGCGTTTGCAACTGCCCATTCGTTTAGCATTTGCAATAACTATCAATAAATCACAAGGGTGAACTTTAGAAATATGCGGGATGAATTTACAAGAACCAGTATTCACTCATGGTCAACTATACGTTGGCTGTTCACGTGTTGGGAAGCCAACAACATTATATATTTACTCAAAAGCAAATAGAAAAACAAAAAATATTGTTTATGCCAAAGCGCTTGAATAAAGAATAAAGAAATAAATAATATGAAAACCATATCTTTTCTGTTCTAAACCATATCTATTCTATTTTAGTGTGCCCAGCGAAGCGGGCCGGGTTTGCTAGTGTATTTATAAATAATTTTCCAGATATACTTTATGTGTAGTTCTACAGAATACATGTGGCTGGCTATCTTCCAAATTAGTTTCTAATGTTATTATATAATTGGGAGTGTACTCGGGTAGTTTGAGGATTCTTTTAATAAAGTAATGTTGAAATTTATTTACTTCATCGAATAATTCATAGCACCAAACTTAGGCTGCGTAGGTTTGCATCGCTCTGCATACTGCTTGGAACAGCTTAGATTTTGATTTTAATGAAATGAATGGTTATGCTAAAAAATCGTTTCATGTTCCATTAATGCTAGCTTTTGCTGAAGTATTTCTGGCTTCTAAGTGCTTGCCGAATGCCATTTTGGGTGTGAGAATGACACCAAGATATTGATATTCGGCCACCAATCTAATTTCGTCACCTTGGTACCACCATTTTTCAGCCTCTTCTGAAGACCATCATCTCCCATTTATTTGGGTTTACTTCCATATTCCATTCAGCGCAGTATTTCTCCAGGTTATAAATCATGGATTGCATGACTTTAGGGTTATACGCCAGGAATACAATATCATCGGCATAAAGGAGAAGACGAATATTCATGCCCTCAACCATCTTCCAAATATGTAGTCGTGCAAATCATTTAAGTATAAAGTGAACAATAATGGCGACAACAGACATGCTTGTTTACACCAGTGCAAATTTTAAAATAGTCGGATACTTAATATATTTTCCCGTCCAAACCGCAGATCTAGTATTCTCGTAGATATTTTCTATCAGGTTCGTTATTTTACTAGATATTCCCATCTATCAAAGTTTATTAATCAACGGTCCCTGCAAACGCCACCATGAAATCAACAAAATATCCGTAAACTTTTTGATTTTCATGAACCTTTATATGTACAATAGACGCAAGATTATTAATGTTATCTACAGTTGAATAGTTTCTTCTACAACCGGCTTGGAATTCTGTGAGCACGTTGTTTCTACCCAACTTGCAAGTCTTGCGTTAATCAATCCCATTAACACCAATGTGATAGAATTCATATACCCCGATTGTTACTGGCATTTACATCTCTCTTTTTAAAAATTGGGAAAATTATTGTTTTTTCAAGAGTCTCATCGATTCGTCCGGTCTCAAAAATTATGTTGTATACCTTTGTTAACTCCAACAGAAATTCTGGCGAAGAAAACTTTAGCAGTTCATAAGGTATTCTATCTTCTCCTGGCGCTTTATTTATTTTAGCATTTTCAATGGTTTTTTCAACTTGCATAAAAGTTATATCTTTATCGAGATATTTATCTTTAAATAGCGCAGCTGCGTAATAAATGTCTTTTGTTAATTGCGGTTGGTTTAGTAGGCTTTGAAAATAGTATTTAAAATCGTTCGCAGTAATATTTGTACCAACTTGAAATAACTTTCCTCTTATATCCTTCGCTAAACTCCACCATTCTTTTGCATTTGCAGTTTAGTTGATTCGTTTTACAATTTTTTCATAATATTTTTTCTTTGCTTTTTCACATGCGTTTCTATAAAATTGATTTGCCTGTAGATATTTTTGCTTATCGTCTGCAATGCTAGATTTTCTAACATTCAGATATTTGAAGGATAGGTCCCTTAAAACATTTGAAATTGAACTATGCATTTTAAAAAGTGATTTTATGGTAATGTTTCTGGTAGGTGACTGTGGCACTGACATTTTTATTACGTTGGCAAGCTTCTCCAGATCCATTATTTCTCCTCCGTTTTTAAACTTATTTAGGTATTGGTTTAGTTTTAATTGATAATTTATCTTATCTTTCTCTTTAAGCATTACCTTCGGCAATAAGTTGATGTTTTCCAATTCGTTTCGTACCATATTTATTTTTAATAAAATTGTGACCATTTCGAATGAATATTTTAATTTTTGTTTTAACATTTGCAAGATTAAATAAAACTAACTTCATTAAAAAAAGTATTATAATTTCATGCCTATAACGGTTTTACTTGTAGCAGAACTTAGGGCACGACTAAGTAAATTATTCCGCTACCTGGCTGACCGGTATTAATGAGTGCAAACAATATCTTTTTTTTGCAAAAATCAGCGATTTATTTAAAGTGCTGACTTCGATTACGCGCAGAGTAAAGCTTTAAAATAAAAAGCGCATGGTTGTCGGACTTTTGCACTTCTCATTCGAAAGGCATCACGAAGAGGTGATGTGCTGCCGTACAAATTGTGGCAAAAACATTAGGACTCTCCGGCACCTTGTGGGATACTGGCCGACTTGTTTCTTTAATTTCCATACATTTTTGATAAAAATTAAAGAAGACAACTAACTTACGGCTAAAACTTCAATAGCTAAGTCAGATGAACATTTTTTATTTTATTTTAACTTCAACTCGAACTTTATTTCTGCCAACCCTGTTTCATTGGGTGTTTGTAAAGTTGCTTCTAAGTCGATCCTACAAATCAATAAATTATTTTACATGCGTATTATTTCGTGCTCACAATACTCTAGCGGTACGGGATAAGCAATTTCCTGAATTACATTGCCGTACATACGTCTTTTGACAACAGTTTCTTTTAGTGAGTGGAACGCTACAGCCACTAGCCGACCTTCGTAGCGCAAGTTACTCCTCCGCAGTTATTATTTTTGTAGTAGTTTACTTACCAACTAAGTAGAGCAAATAGGTTACAGGAGGTTGCCCTCTGGATGCAATCACTCAAGGGACATGGTGGCATTTTGAGGCAGTTAACAGTTTTAGGTAAAATAGGGATCGGAGCCATTGTTTTCTCCAAATCAGCCAATTTACCTATTTTCTTAAATCTTGCGAATACTGCTGACCTTTTTCAGGCAGAAACTTTTGCGATCCTGCAGGCATGCCGAATGTTTAGGGAACGTGGGAGCTAGGGAGATCTCAAAATTTTTTCCGATAGTTAAGCTGCAATCAAGAGTTTGACGACGTCATGGTGCAGATAAAATCTGGTCAACTTCTGTAAGGAAGAGATCAAATCTCTAGCGTGTGCAGGTAACGTTTATATGATCTGGACTCCAGGACATAGGAACATAGAAGGAAAAAAATTGTTGATGAGCTTGCCAGGAAGGGGTCGACTGAATTGGTTTCAGATTTCTCCCACCCGTTCA